>NW_028238309.1:37003317-39777484 GCF_041429995.1 Eschscholzia californica | reverse complement strand
AGAGGGAGGAATTTCAATTTCTTTTTGTAACCCTTGCAATTTCTTATGTTTCCTTTTTTCTTAAATTAATTATTTTATTTCTAAGAATGACAGGTTATTTTTTTCTTTGAATAGGTTATTTTATTTCTAAGAAGGGTTGTATTTTAGATTTTGGTAAGGACTTTACCTCCGTACAGTTATTTAGAATAAACATGGAAAAAAGAGAGAATATGAAAGACAAAAGAGAGTTAATTTACTTAGATAAAACTCATATATAGGCTGAAGGTACCGGTGAATGGGCATGAAACTGCACTAATTCAATTTCAGAAACTTCATCAAGTTGAGAAAATATCCAACTGATTTATAAAATATCAAACCCACTTGAAATTTAAATAAATTTAAATAGAAATTGTTGAAGGCAATGTAATCTGGTAACTCAATCATACCCACTTCTGGATCAGAGAAGAAACACAAAATCCCAATTAACAGTTAATGTTTGATCTAAATAAGATCAAAGCAAAACCGTAAACGGATACATCAAAATAAATTATTTCTTTCCTTATAGAGATAGAAATTTGAACCCGAAATCCAATTATAATCGAGGATTTAAGATTTTAGAGACAGAGAAAAAAAATCTTAATTGTAAGAGTCCTTTTAGGGATATAAAAACTTGTAACTAAAATCTTTAAGAAGATGAAGCGAGGGATAACCATAACCCTCTTCCAATCAATTTTCTTCGCGTCTGGTAAGATACGTTAATCAAGCCCTAATTTAAATAAGAGAGAAAAAGAAACACATGATTAAAAGAGGGATGATATGTTGAATGAATATAATTAATCATGAAGTTATGATAATTTATACTTACCCATAATTGCAAAATAATCTGGGTGGTTGCAAATTAATCTCGACCATTGATTTTGTTACCTAAAATTGAAATTGAAAAGGACCATATTGTAAATGTTCAAGGACTTCTAGACAATATCCTTTATTAAAAAAGGATGTTTGTCCGAGTCAGCACGGATCACTTCTGTTTTATTGTATAGATGTATATTTGTGGATGAGGGTTTAAATAAAGGGGGCGAAAGAACTTTTGGGGTAAATCTTGAAAGAGGGATTGCAAAGTTGTGGGGATAAGAAAGAGTAACTTGAAAGGCAAGGGCCCAACAGCTGCAATTGCTTTTTTGAAGTACTCTTTGAGATGAGTAAATAAAATGACCAAATGTAACTTTAAACAGAAGGAAGACTCGCGCTCGTTTAGAAGTAAATGAAAACTCGACCTTTGTGATTTGCAAAAATCGACCTACTCTTGTAGATGAATATATAGAGCTTGAGTTTACTTCCAATTTAATTTGGGTGACCCATGATGTAAATCTTTTTAGGGTTAACTTAGGGCTGGGAAAATAACCCGTGACCCTGAAACCCGAAGCGGGTAATCGCAGCCTGATAGGTTAATTGACTTCCGTTGTCCGCTTTGGGCTCAATCGCCCGTACCTGCTGATGAAAACGGACGGGCTCGGGTGTAACATCTCGTGTTTTTAAGGTTAGTTGAGGGATTATTTAGCATCTCAAGTCAAAACAGGGACTCAATCAGCAAATAGTCCAAACTGGGGGGTATTTAGCAATCCGACCACCAGGGACTAAACTTAAAGTTCATGAGAATGGATAAGAGAGAATAAAAATCAGATTTCTACCTTATCTCTGTTCGACCGACTGAAGCTAGGGTTTTTGACGAAAATTTGATCACAAGTGTTTTGGGTGGAATTTCGAATGGGAATTGATGTTTTTGTCGAATTTCAAGCTTCAAAGGGTAATTCAAGCTAGGTTTTGTGGATAATTTGGTAAGAAATTCCTAGGTTTTTTTTTGAATTGTTTAGTGTGTGCCTCAAACCCTTTTTTTTTTTTGAATTGGTCAGCGTGCCTCGAACCCTTGACCTCTAGGTGGAAGATTATACCTCTTACCATAATTCTGGTTTGAATGTTAATGGAGCTTTTCTTTCTTCAAATTTTTGCAGAAGTTGAAAGGGTTGCATGTAAAAGAAACTAATATCAACTAAATTGAGGTAATTCCCTAACTAGATGATAAGAATTGATTGTTCTTAATTTGTAAAGTTTGAATTTTATGAAATTGAGGGTTTTTATGATTCATGTAATTCTAGGGTTTATGTTCTTGGAAATTAGGTGCTTAGGATATAGAAACAATGTTAGAGAAGTTAATTAGGTTAAATTATCGATCGAACGACGATGCGAGGGACTGAAACTCAGTCTACTGTCCGAGCATTTCTGGGTTTTATATATCACTTGGAAGGAATTTCTCGAAATAAGAAAGTTGTAGCTTAGGATGTTAGCTTTTCGAAATGGTATGGTACATGTTATTTGAATTTCGGATGAAAAAGATATGACCGTTAGAAGACGCAGCGTACGATCAGTGAAACTAATGCACTGCTGCGTACATTTTGTTGTTTTCAGAAATGTTCTAATTGAAATTAAGTGAAACCACCTGAGAACAAAACATTATAAATGAGATAACCTTTTTGACGACTAAAGAATGGATTGAAACCTATCAATGATGAGAGAGTTGTAACTGTTATAGTGAGCAGTACGTTGTTAGGAAACATCTGAGGTATTTTGCTCATTTAGAAGATAATTCAATCTGAATTTGGTGAAGACATTTAGTAACCAAATTTTAAGGAAAGAAGTATCGTTCAAACGGTGTACGAGTGACCTTAGTTGGATATGTCTATGAAAGTTAGATTGATCGATTTCAGTTATGTTTTAAGTTTTCATTGTTTTCTTTTAAATTATTCTTTTTATTGTACGAAGGTTCTTGTCTAAAAACCTAATGTTTATATCGGTTCTTCATGGTTTTGGTAGGGGAGCCGGAGCTTATCGTTGGCGATCATGCTAAGGTTTCGACGGAGTTGAAGTACCGCCAGGTAGGGGTTCTGAATCCTTTATCTAGCATGAATTTATAGATAATGAAATGTGCTAGGTTCTACAGTTATATATACGCCATTATAACTAGAATTTAGGTAGCATGAAACTCAATTTTAAGTGATGAACTGAAATATGATTAAATGGTTTTACTGCGATACGAGAAATGTTTTCAAACTGCTTTACTGTGATTGCGAACTACTTGGAATTTTCTTGTATGGACCCGACTGCGGATTTTGTCAACCTCTGAGAACGTAGCCATTGAGGGTAGGATGATATATGGACATGGATGTGACCCGTGCGAGACCGGTGAGGTGGGCGACACTAGTCATGAGACCCGTGGAAGTAGAGTGGTTCACTTGCTGGCCATTGGTGCTCGTGCCTCCAGCTCGAGGCTCAGGGCCGTACACCCTGACCGCTCGCCTAGGAGGTGACATTGATTGGGAATCCCTCTGCTTTGTGTGCGATATGACTCTTGGTTGTTCCGCTTCCGTGTTTGATAAGACAATGAATCAAATATGAATATTGGTTTGATAAACGGATGTAACTGATTTTGAAAGGTTGCATTAGATGAATGACAAGGTACCGAAGAGAATAAGGTTCAGGTCCTTCCATGGTATTGGGGGACGACTCTATTATTCGAACTCGGTGATCAAAAACATATTTAGGTACTTAAGGTATATATGTATCATGAGATAAACTTTTCAATGATTGTGGAGTCCCTTGGTGGGAGAGGGACTTACCGGCTAGGGGTAAGTCTCTTTCTCGAGGAGATTTTAGTGCATTAGCTAGTGCCTAAATGGGCTGGTACTATCTAACGCACTCTAGATTCTCCTGAGGTACTCTCTTAATTGGGAGCGCACCATGGGTGGGTAGCTAATCACTGCTATTGCTTTCTAGATTAAGGAAAATGGTTTTGTATATAGTATATAGAGTAACTGGTTTGATAAATCGTTTTGTCATGATGTTTACAACTTATTAAATGAACTTTTGAAAACGTGATGGGTTATGGATTGGTTTTCTACCAGAATAAGTCGTGTCGGTGAGTATTCTGACCCCCTACCAGTTGTCAGTGTGCAGGTGCGTTGTCGTAGCCTCGAGGCGGAGTATGTATTACAGTCAGTGATCTTGTCTGACGAGACTAGTGGCGTTACGTCGTTTTCTTTGGTTTTTGCTTATTGGTTTTTCATTATTTCAAAGTTATGTAGTTATTGCAGAATCAAACTCGAATATGTATATACGTAACACTTAGAGTTGTTTATAAGTTGTATCAGCGTTTTATGAGGCTTTTGTATTTTTGTGTTTTGGGTTTCGACCCGAAACGGAGTTGCGTTTGTTTAGCTTCCGCTCGATAGTTTATTTCTTGTATATGCGAATGTATGGTTTGCATGACAGGTTTTACAGGTGCGGCCGGTTCGATTTACAGAGGAGACCCTGTCAGATTTTTGACTCGTCTGTGAATTGCCAGGGCGTGGTTGTGTCTATTTTGGGACACGGGGCATCACATCGGGTTGCAACCTCAACCCGCTTGACTGTCCGAGCCCGAACTGTTTGCAACCTGAAAGTTGATACTACTTTGACGTGGGGATTGGTATAATACTGCAAAACCTTCTAGTTTTTGCGATTTGTCCGCGTGGGACTTAGTATCATGATTTGACATCTAACCCGTTCACACACGCATATTATAGTTCTCAAAACTCTCTAAGTTTTATGATATTTTCATGTGGCACTAAATTTATTGACTTGAAAATATATTTGGAAAGCAAATAAAGTCCTACGTTAGACTTGTTAATGAAGAAAATAAGCATGAGCTTCTATATAACTTTCCTCGTACACTTTTCACCTAAAGCACTCTTTAGTCCTCACATGTTTAAGAGTAGGGGTGGCAATTTGGTCTGAACCGGTGGGTTTTTACCCTATCCCTCCCCTAATGGAACGGGTTTTACCGCCCCGTTTATTAAATGGGTTGATAATGGTATGAAGATAAAACCATTTACCGGGTTCGGGGCGGGTTTGGGATTAGGTAGTAAAACCCGCCCCGCCCCGATTAAATATGTTATGTATTATATATACAATAGGTTTCTAGATTTTTTTTATCTTATATCATAAATTTAACTATTTTATATTTTATATTATGTAATAAGTTGTAGTGTTTATAGTTGATAAAACCGAACTGTTATAAAATTTTGTTTATAATATCTATATTTTTTTTATTAATATAACTTATTTGAAATAAAAATATAAAATTTATGTTTAAATCCGACCCGCCCCGAACCGTTTCATGTTAAACGGGGCGGGGCGGGTCGGTAATGGTTAAGTAATTTTTAATCGGGGCGGGTATGGTAAATAATTACCCACCCCGATTAACTATCGGGACGGTAACGGTAAAACCCGTTTACTAACGGGGCGGACTTGGAAAAGAGGTAACCCGTCCCAAACCTACCCCATTGACATCCCTATTTAAGAGTTTGCTCTGGGCCTGATACTTGGGAAATGGGCTTCTCATGTGAAGAATCAATTGAATGACAAACCAAACACTTGTCTATTTTCTAGGGGCGCCATCGGGCTACCTGATGTATACCCGCCCAACCAAAGCTTTGATCGTTATATCAAACGGGCTCGGGCGGGCAATGACGGACATAGATGAGTATTTTGCCCGCCGACCCGTCTGAATATTAATATGGACGTCATGTTACCGTGCTCATACCCACCCGACCCGATTCCTTAGTTGCCCGCGAGCGACAAGCTCGTCTTGATTCCGAGCTCTAGGTTAGCTCCACCAACTGTACGTAATATCAGTATAATCAACCCAACAAGAATTTAACTTTAATTAAGATATCAAGTTTGCCAATCTCAACCCAGATCTAACTACATAGAAATGCAAGGGGAATGCCATTTAAAACTAATTTTATGGAACTTCCCACTACTTGGAATCAGAGTCGGTTTTGCCTCGATTTGACTTGTTAAAATCATAAATGGAGCATGCCATTGCGTTTTTGTCGTCGACCTCTTCAATTAAAGACAAGACCACATCCGATTCCGGATGAATGAGATATTGAAGTTTGACATTCGGACGAAAAACATTTAAGTTAACCGAGTTTCGTGTTAAGATGACAACCAATTCACAAAGCACGACAGTTAATTAAGGGTGTGTTTAGCAAATAAGAAAACACCAAGATCTGACGTTTCACGTTGGTTCCGCGCAAAAGAGATCGGATGACTCGCGTTCCTTTGTTGGGCGCGCTTCGGGCAAGCTTCTAGAAAGTTCTGAAGCACCTAAATCGACGACCATGATGCTTTCTTTTTGGTATAATGTTTGTAACACCTTCGCGACCCTTCCTCATCTAACAACCCTAATCACTGTCGACGCTTACAATACGCCAACTGTCACCTCTTTCATCCCAATGGTCACAAATGGCATCCGAACTGCCAATAGAAGTGCCCCTTTGCGCACACCTATTTGATTCCTATGAATCGAATCCAAGTCAACTCCAATTCTATTCCGTTTCCTTTGCTTTACCACTAAGAACTCTATATTCTTGTGTGTCAATAATATCAACTCAATGGAAAAAGTTAAGAGCATTCTAGTGTGTCCACAATAACACCTCAGTGGGAATATCAGATGGATTCCATTCAGTCTCTTCTTTTCTTCTGAGTAAATAAAGCTTTCCATGTCTTTCTGGAATATAAGTCTTAAATCAGGAGATGGAATCAAGAGCATGGGGTCAAAAACATTCTAGTTTGTCTAGAATATGGAATCGAGAGTCTTCAAGTATATATGGAATCCAAAAATAAGAGCTTTCTAGTGTATCTAAAATCTATAATTAAGAGCATTTGATTAAATTTAGAATTTGCAGTTTGGAGCATTGGATTGTGCAAACAAAACCGAATTCGGGATTCATCTCAAAACCAAATCACGAGTTATCAAGAAATCAAGTCAATAAGGTCAACTCAAAGAGTTCATATTGCTTGTATAGGGTCACCTGCTTTCAGAACTATGAAGTACCATCACACTTCTGAAAGGAAGTCCTTAAATCCTCTGAGACATCCATCCAACTGTTGGTATTGTTACAAGGGTGTAAAATGTCTTAAGAAAAGATATATCATTATTGCCACAAGTTAACCCATTTTTTCGTCTATCCCAGTTATGTCTGAAAGAACGGTTATTGTTATGCAACAACATTATAGATCTTTTTTATAATTAGAGAAAGGGTTATTCAAGTCTGAGTATAACTGCAAATTATGTTTGACGAAACAGATAGAGTGACAACTCGATATACAGTCAGACTATTTTATTTTGATTAAGAATTAAAACTCGGTTTTAATAAGTACAATGTATCCATCTCCGACCCAAAAATATAACCTAAATACAAATTAAAAAGGAAAATGTCACTATGCCTGGCACGTCTCCCAACTGAATCTTGGCCGACTGCCGTGTCAGGCATAGATCTAGAGTAGTGGTGGACCCAGAAAATTTCCTTTGTGGGGGCACATTTAATTATAATAAGTTGTAAATCTTCTAGAAAGATTGATGTGACGTTTGAGCGAGTGACTTCTACACATTACTGTTACATTCGAAGCCAACTCAACTACTATTTACTTACGAGTTGTGTTCACTGTAACCAATACATATAAGTAGTCTTATATATTTTATAGAGAAAATTATATAATTAAAAAAATCGATAAATAATTATGAAGAATTTCAAGTAATGAGACTTTGTAGAGGGCACATACAAGTATGATGTATAATACTCCCTCCGTTCCATTTTGTTTGGTTGTTATTCAGGTGTCCCAAAATGTTTAATCACTTTCTTTATATAGTACTCATTTAATTACTAATTTGATGTATATTACCGAAGTTACCTTTTATTTTAACATTAATAAAAAAAAGTTTTGACTTATTTTACCAATATACAATTCATCCTACCAATGTGTATTTAATTTTTCTTTTTTTAAAACCAATGTGTAGTTAATTGCTTACCTCGTTTTCTCGAACATCTTAATGGATGAAGTCAATCTTAATTTAGGTTCTCATTTTACTTGGTATTATCTGTTTTATTTACATTCAAATTGAAAAAAAAAATGTCCAAATTTTACTTTGAGGTATGTTCACTGTCATTCTTAGTAATTCACTAGTTAATCAATGATAAAAAAAAACACATTTCAGTGGGAAAAAAATCATCTCATTTTAAACAATCAACAAAAGAAGTGTGAGATATTTTGGACTAAAATAAATTGATTATACTCTTTCCACAAACAATGGTCAAACACATTCACATCAAATATTTTTTTCAATTCCAAACGAAAAATAGACTTCCAATTACATAATGATTCAGAAATTTTGTTGGTCTAAATAGTTTCGAATATTTTCTATTAATTCAGAATAACAATCAAGTTGAATGGGTAGATTACCATTTTTCTCTAGTCAACGGTTTCTCATGTGTGGGACTTTGTAATTGTTGCCACCAAACACTTCATTGTCTCAATCATGCACATTTGAAATGTTAAGAAAACATAATTTAAACTATCAAATGATAAATCTTCAAAAGATTTCTGAACGGCATGAACTAATTCATTAATAGTTTTGGGTGCTGCTTGACGTTGCAGCGATTGAATTGCCCGAAAATAACCAAGATCTAAAACATTAAACTCTGGACTATTTGGTGGTTGAAAGGACAAGCGGAAAATGAATCCATCTCTACAAGCGGCTTCAAGGAAATTCATTGTCGTGTGGATCTATATGTGGTCTTGCGTTGTCTTGTTAAATAAATATACTTTTCTTATTGTTACTATGTGGCCATTTGCTTCGAATTGTCGGTAAAACTTTGTTAATTAAGCATGGGTAAAATTGGTTTTGTCTCTAAGGTTCCAGCAGTTCGATTTTTCCATTGAATCCCTCATTGCTATTAGAACCAAATCTTGGTCGTGCAACCACGACTAAAAACATGACTTTTGTGATGAAACGTTTACTTTTACAAGTACGTTGATTCTTTTCTTCTTGCGGAGAAGATAATATTTCTGAGATTCTTTTCTTAAATAAAACCATTTTTCATCAATATGCACGTAGTTAAAGATATTTTTGAAGATCGGTTTGTCAAGAAAATTAAACTCCTCATCAAGCATTGATAGACAAAAATGCAACCTGTCCTTCTTATTTTCATATGTTAAAGTCAGTTTTAATGCATTTGAATGAGGCCTAATGGTACCTTCTTTGATTCTTTTGTGAAGTGTTGATTTTGACATGTTCGCAGCTTCTGCTAATGAACGAATATTTGTACGTCGACGTAAAGGAATTTCAGAAATTTTAGTAGGATTAATCTCAACTCGCTTGCGCCCAACTCGTTTTGTTAGCCCATGAGACACATTTGCCAAATATCCATTAGAAACATTGGGTAATCCTTGATGCCAAATACGACGAATTGTGTTTGGATGTACACAAAATAAATCGGTCACTTTTGTTGCAACACCTCTTTTAAGTTTTTCATTTTGACTTTGTCTGAGAAGGGACTCGAAGATTGTTTGTCGTTGAAGATTCGTTAAATTTCTTTTCGATGTTGATTGTGTAGGAGAATTGGGAGTGGTTTGAACTTCCATTATATCACTGTACTAAAGATGTAGAAACCTAAAAGAAATATAGATATAGAAATAGAGAAAGACATTTGAAGATACACAATTTTTTTTTATGGAAGATGGGAATAAAGAATGGGTATTTATATACCCCTTAAAACTAAAGTTTCAAAATCAATTTATACTTCTATTACAATTAGTTGCCGCTAAATAGCTACAAAAAGGATTGGCAATTAGGCCCCACTACTTTGATGATCAATTTCTTTAGTTAATTTGGCACCTTCAAGTTTAAAACCACATCAATAGTAACAAAACTTGGAGCCAAATTTTTAGACAATAAATGACTCATTCAATTAAGGAGTCAATTCAGTCTGACCAAGTATTTAAATCCTTTCTTTTTTGTTATTGAAAGATTTCAAATTAAATAAGGGTAGTGTAGGAAAATATTTGTAATTACCATAACAAAAACAATTTCTCTTAATAAGTTGGACTCCCCAAAACTACAAACAAATTGGGACGGAGGGAGTATTTATTTCTTCAAAGTTCTTAAGACTTTTTAACAGATCTTCAAAGTTCTTAAGACTTTTGAAGTTTGGCGTTATTGGTTCCGGCCTTTTTTTAAGAGCTTCGAAGTTTTGTGTTATTGGTTCAGACCTTTATTTAAGAACTTTAAAGTTTCGTGTTATTGGTTCAGATCTTTTTCTAAGAATTTTAAAAGAACGCGTTATTCATTTTTTATGAAAAATTAAGAACTTTTAATCAAAGATCTGACCCAAGGACTTTTCGAGACAAATTTACTCATAAATTAGTCAAATTCAAAGATCCACCTAAACAGGTGGATCTTTGAATTCCTACTTTGGGTGTACCTAAATTTTTTTTTCTTATCTCTTTAATGTTGTTGATTTCTCCTTATCTCAAATCTCTCTCCTCCCCCCCCCCCTCGAACTCCTAATATAATTTGTTTGTCTCCATAGCATCCACTTCTTATAAAAAAAAAAATTATTTTTTCATATAAGCAATTGATTTTCTTTTTTACTTTTAATTCTTTTTACACGAGTCGAAGACGTCTATGTGTTTAGTATTTATTTAGGGAGCCTACCTTTTTATTTTCTTCTTAGATTTTAAAATAATACATTGTACATAGAAATTAAATTTTATTTATTGGAATATTATAGCCAGTAATATGGGAACGTCCTGAGCTTTCATTCTAAAATCAAGTTTAGCTCTTAAAATAATATAACGTTCATTGTAATATCAAACATTAGTTTGGACGGCTAAGATTTGAAGTAATATAATTTGATTTTAACAAAAAATTTCTGATTTTCAAAGTTTTTAATAAAAAGGTTTCCGAACTTAATGATTAAAAACTTTAATGTCTCGGACTTTTAAAAGTTTCAAACTTTAAAGTTTCTGAACCTTTAAAGTTTTGAACATTTATGTGCCAGAACACTTAAAAGTTATGAGATCTTTGGAAGTCCGGAACAAAAAAAATCTAATAAAAAGGTCTGAACGAATAACAGGCCTAAGTGATTTATTAAAATTTTGATATACTTATAAGGATTTTTGAGTTTAAGGTCCAAAAATAGGGAGGGTAATGAGCCATATATCCACTCCTAAATTAATAAATAAAATAAAACCAAAATAAATCGAAAATGTAAAATAAGTCCAAAAATTAACTATTTGGTGGGCCCAATGCATCAATCATTCAATTATCTCTCATTTTTGCCCTTTCATAAATATTTTTTAACCATTGGTAAACCAAAGGTTTATACTGGTTAAGTTAATAACTCTTTCCATATATTTTATGAAAGAATATTTATGTTGGATATTTAATACCAATCTTTATTTCCATAAACTCCATAAATATTTAACCAAATCAGTGGATATTTAACAAAAATGAGTTGCACTCTCAAAAAAACGAGTTTCTATCTATGTAACTATGTATTCTTTGAATTCAAGAAAGTATATTATTTCTAAATCCGTTGTATTTGATTAAAGTAACCTACCAAATCAATGGATATTTACCTAAAACGAGATGCTCAATCCCAAAAACGAATTTCTCTCTCTGTAACTCTTTGTTCTTTGAACTTCAAGAAAGTATGAAGTTGTGATTTGCGTTTTATCTCTACCTCAATCTAATTAGATATCTACAAATTCGTTTGTGAGGTATGTCCAACTTAAATTGATCGTCAGAATCTATAAATCTCTATTACTACAATCTTCTTAAAAAAATTATTTATTTTAACAAAAAACTTATATGTAACATTTTTTTATCACTTTTTGGTAAAAAGTGAATGTTGAAATCTCTATTAATTCAATATTTTTTTTCATAAAAAAGTTTTATAAAGTGAAGTTGTGTTTGCTACATTTTCGGTATTCTACTAGCATTTTCTACATTCTACTAGCATTTTCTACATTCTATTAGCATCTGTTATGAATTTGTTACAATAGGTTAAAAAGCAAATACTATTTTGTTAGCATCTTATTGATTCTAATAACATTTTTTACATTTCATTAGCATCTGTTGAATGTATTTATTGTAGTAGGTTAAAATACAAATACTATTTTTCTAGCATTTTATTGATTCTACTAGCATATTCTACATTATATCAGTATCTGTTGAATGAATTTGTTACAGTAGGTTAACAAATACTTTTTAGTAATTAAAATGTATAAGGTGAAATTGTTTTTGTTACATTTTCCGTATTCTACTAGCATTTTATCGATTCTAGTGACATCTACTAGCATTTTCTACATTCGTATTCTACTCTGTCAATCTCATTGATTTCACATGTAGTTACGGTAGGTGGTCGATAAATGGTATCCCTTGTCAACATGCCATGTTTTGCATCAAGAATTATGATGGTGATACGACAAGTTTTTTTTTATCATTTTCACCAAACAAGCGTTCGTCAACACTTATCAATGTTATGTCTACCCAATACCAAATTATGATGAGCCAATGGAGTACATCGATGAAACAAGAACACTACCTCCGTTAACAAAGAGAAAACCGGAAAGACTAAGGACAGTAAGAAGAGAGAGCTCAGGAAACATACCCAAAAAAATGAGAGTTTGCGGTCGGTGTAAAAAACCAGCTTATCACAATAGTGCCTCATGCACGACAGCTATATAATAACTAACTTAAATTTTGATTATGCAGGTTTACTTATTCTGCTAGAAACATGAATATTCTACTTATGTCTTTTATATGTTTAGAGAATTTGATCAATGTTACCAGATTATCGTATTTAAACAAGAGGATTTTCCTATTTCCTATTAAATTTTATCAATGGTTACGATATTATCGTAGTTATACTCATATGTATTTGGCTAGAGTAAGTTACAAAATGTCGAAAAACTGAAAAACACTGGTAGTGTTGGAGAAATTTTGACAACATCTTACTGGTATCTTTATACCCATTGGACCATGCTAGAAATTTTTTTTTGATGTTTCTAGCAATTTTCAATACAATCATAGCAGGTTGATTTTAGCCTTTGTCATATTTTAATCAAAATGTCCATATTTTTGATATATTTTTGTACGAACTATTTGTTTCCTTAGTTATATATGTTATCAATGGATTCAACATTAAGTGTTTGAGTTCATCATGCCTTTGCCCTACCACGTATTATAATTGTATAGTTTCAGTAGTGTCCAAGAAATTTGAGTAACATCTTTATCGTATCTATGAACCTGTTGAACGACATCTAAAATATAATATAATTGTGGTATTATAGAACATTGATAGATAATCTCATAACTGCTCAAGATGTTATTCAAACTTAAAACATAAACATGTTTGCTACGTTTTATCACATAGTCCGTTACAAAATAAAAGTTAAAGTACTTAAACATTTTTTCTCCATATATCCTTCGATAATTCAGCAACAACCAAGTTAGTTCACCCCTCTTCTTTTGCGCTAGTTTTGTTCAATCATCTTTTGACATCTCGTTAGGAAAATATTTATAGTTCGATTCGATATAAAGTTCTTCCATGTGCAAAATCACATACAACCTACAATCAGGCCTGTCAAAGTTCAAACAACAAACTAATTCAACATCTTTGGATTATAACCATTTATGCGTTTCTATAAGAAACTAAAAAATGCTAGTCAAACAAGTCATTTTTCTTATGAAACCAGTTTTGAACAGTAACCATTTCAAGGTTCTATGATAAACTTCAAAAATGCTAGACAAAAAAATGACATTGTTTTTACAATCCAATTTATTCTCTCATTTTTTTTTCCCATATTACACCATGTAATGTTCTATGGTTGTCAAAAAATCAGGTTTGACAGGTAACCATTGATAAAGTTTTATAAGAAACTTAATAATGCTAGACAAAATATTAAGTTTTATTGAAAGTAACTATATTCTGGATCTAACACTATGCTTGAAAGTCTACAATACAAAATCCTAAATTAGATAGAACCCTAAATTGTCGGTTTAAAATAAAAAATTTAAGCAGAAACCATTTATTCAAAGAAATTACACAACAACAGAGACAAGCTAACAATACAAATTTTATGTTACATGCAAAAAAGAAACATACTCTTCACTTTGAACTGATTTAGGGTTTTGAAAATAACTTCCATTAAACCACTTCGAAACAACTAAACCCTAGAAATTTCTTATTAACTAATCAATTTCAAAAAAATAAATCATAGTTAAAGTTGTAAAAATCAAAACCTAATTCGTTTTGTGTTGTAGAAATCAATCTAAATCATAAACAAAGTTGAAGGAACAACAAAAATGATGAAAACCAAAATAACTTACTCTTTACTGTTGATGATGATGAACGAAACCAACAATGGATTCTTCCTCTCTCCTACTCGATGCTCTCTCTCTCTCTCTCTCTCTCTCTCTTTCTCTCTCTCTCTGTTAGGTTTATTTTGGACGTGTTTAAGATAAGAGTTTCCCTCTCTCTCTCTCTCTCTTTGGTTTGATATTTGAGGAAAAGGTAACTTTTTTTTTTGGTTATTTTTTGAAACAGAAAAGGCTACTTTTTTTTTGTTATGCTAAACGAAAAAGGCAAATTTTTTCGGGGAAAGAAAGTTTGTTTTTAAAGAAATAAATGTAATGAATCTATATATTATGGTATCTTTTATTTTGGGTTGTTTTTTTAACTTAGGATAGGTTAGGCAGTAAAAGAGATAAGAGGATAGATATGTAATTTACTTTGAGTGGATTTATTTTCTATTTCAGATTATCTTTGGTCTCTAGACTCGTTGATCATGCGATTTTGGACTTAAATCTCATCCCCCGTACTTATAATTTGATCAAAAAGTTAAGGGTTTTTTGAGTTTACCACCTCAATACTAATTGCTAATTGAGTTTACCCCCCTCAATAATTGATAATTGAGTTTACCCCCCTCAACTTACTACTTTTATTAAAAACACTAAGACAATGTTTGATGGTGCTTGGAAAATGAATATGTCTATCAAAAGTAATGATTGGGTAATGTGATTTTAGTAATTGTAATACCTTAGTATGTTAGATTTAGTCAAGAATATGATTCGTAAAGACCTATTTTGTCCGTACACTATTTAACTTGTGATTTATTTCCTTTACGCCAAACATGACCCTAGTATTTTGCCTAAAATAGTAAGTTTAAGGGGGTAAACTCAATTATCAATTACTGAGGGGGGTAAACTTAATTAGCAATTAGTATTGAGAGGGTAAACTCAAAAAACCCCAAAAATTAATGCAGTGAGATTTTCAGCATTAGTTTAAGCTCAGACTAGTGCCTGGTGGTTAGCAACTGTGCCCATGATGATCAATAGCATCATTTATCATTTTTCACATCCCACTGTTTGTCAGTTACATGTTGACAAGGTGTTATTGATATACTGTATCAAGTAGTGTGCCCGTTAATAATCACAACCTAAAAGGTCAAGCTCCACACATTGAACCAGAATAAGTTATAGTGATACTGCACCATAGTGTTATTACTCAATCTAATGGTTAGAGTTGTAAGAGATTTAGTCTTCCTCCTTAGAGGTCAAGGGTTCGAGGCACGCTGACCATTAAAAAAATAAATATTACACTTATTCAATCTAATGATTTAGCAAGGTTTAAAACTATAATTTACAAATTTGAATCGTAATAACTCAATATTGGGAGACACAAATTTACACAAAAGATAATGGTGGGCTTTTTTGGGCATCTTAAAGTTTCACGAGAATAAGGACTTGGTCAATCAAAATTGATTTCAAGTGTATGTTTATTTTTTTTGCCCAAATATTTAGTAAGTTGTATTTTGCTCCCTAATCTTTATCTTCACCTCTCCTCCACCACCACAACTTCGGACCACTACCACCATTTTCGGCCACAGACCACCTCACTGTCTCTCTCCCTCTCATTCACTCGCTTTCTCATTGTTTGTATCTCTCTCCTGTTCCCTCTTTCGTTGTATCTCTCTTTCTCTCTCGTTCTCTTTCCTTGTACCTCTATCTCCCACATTCTTTCTTTCACTGTATCTATCTATTTCTCTCATCACTGTGTTTCTCTCACGCTCTCTCACTGTCTTTTTCTCTCTCTAACTAAGTCTCGAAAACCCTACCCAAAGATTTCAGACTTCGTGGTCAGCCATCACGCGATGTAAACTCTATAAATCTCGAAGTCGGTCTACCACGAAATATTTCGTGACGACCAGCCACGAAACCCTCATCGAGGTCTGGTTCTGACGAAGGAAAAACTTCCCTTCGCCAGAACTGTGACAGAGTGTGTGAGCATGAGGGAGTGAGGTAGAGAGAGAAACAACGAGAGAGAGAGACAACGAGAGATAGAGACAATGAGAGAGGACAAGAGAGATAGTGAGACATTGACAATGAGAGAGATATAGCAGCAAGAAAGACAAAGAGGAAGAAAAAAGGAAAGAAAAAGAAAAGAAACAAGAAAATGATGATTAGGGGGCGAAAATAACAAACTCCATTTTTTATCCAAAATAAAGATACCCGCTAGGTCACATCTTGCTGACCAAGTCTTTATGCCGCTTCCCAACAAAAAACACCTTTATGGTGCAGAAACTTTTTTTATTCCCCTCTCCTACCAATACAATTTGGATAGAAGAGATGATGGCCAATACAGAAAAAACAACAAATCTAAACATGAAACCACTTGAAAATTCACTAACCAGTATTAAGTTACATTTTATAAAGACGCGAAAGCAGTTCTTGGGGTAATTTGTCGTAATAGTACTGGTGATTTCATATCTACGTATACGAGCTACGACACAACTGGGAATGCCTTAGAAGTTAAGGCTAAAGCGGCGTGTCTTGCTGTTCGAATGGCTAGGACATTAACCCAACCTCCTTGTGTTATTGAGGGTGATGCAATGACGGTAGTAAATGCTTGTTATGGTTCTGAGGAGAATACAAAATTCGAACAATTATGATCGACATTACAGAGAGCGGAGATAATGGTCGACAAATTGTGTTCATGTATTGTTCTCGTGAAGCTAATAAAGTGGCACACTTACTAGTTAGGAATGCTTTTACTTCAGAATTTTCTTCATCTAAGGAGATGTTTCAATCTCCTAATTATATTGTAAGTCAGTTAGCGACGGACAAAGCTAACATTCTTCTTTTTGATATTGAATAAATATTAGGCGGATGCCTACGTTCACCAAAAAAAAAAACTGGGTCGTAAAATTTCTAATTAGAAGTCCACACCATCACGGGATTACTAAGATCACAATTTCATTTCTCATCCACCAAGGAAGGGGAAAAAAGAAGAATTTTGGTTGGGTTGTTAAATTGATTTCTCCACAACTAAAGCGACACAAATAGGACATCTGATCAGACCGTTCTCATTGCAAGATGTGCAACATCTGAATCCTCCATTTTCGAGAAATATCTTACAGCTACCATTACATTGATCACAAAGAAGAAATCGATAACCCCCACATTCTTCACATACACCTGCTGCTTCCACCAATGGTAACCCTTGGATTAATTTCTTCAATTCTCCCGTTTCATTTAGATGTAAAATCTCTTCAGCTCCACCGAAATATCTCCCACCGATAAAAACCCTTGGTAATGTTAACTGTTTTTTCGGACCCAATATTTTTTGTAACTCTTCCATGAATCCAGAATCCATAGATAAATCCCGTTCGTCCACAAATACACGAAACCCTCTCAAGATCGATCTAACGGCTTGACAATCTTCGAATGTCTTACGAACGACGCGGAGACTCGTGAAATAGACCACAATTCTTTTCTCTGAACCGGAAATGGAGATGGGAGGTTCTGATAATAAAGGAAGGTCTGTTGTATTTTGGTTTGTAAGGGAATTCCAGGTACGTAGTACAGAAGTAGCGATACGGACACGGTGGAATATTTTCTTTGGGTCGTTGGATTTATGTTCTTGGGATTCTTCTTTGCAGAGATTATGAATGTCTTTGAATGAAGAAGTAGAGAAATTTGGAGAAGAATTGTGTATTCGATTGGGAGATGATTTCTTCCATGGTGGCCACATGAATCAAGTATCAGAGAAAATGGGTGTGGTTTGTTGGTGGGTTTTGCCTGCTAATGAATGAGGAAATTGGAAATGAAAGGAGAAAGTTGGAGAGTTAATTTTGTGTTTTCTGGGGTTGGATTAGGGAGAAAGGAGAGAGAATGACAAGAGGATTAAACTAAGATAAAGAAGGAATGATGATTGAAGGAAGAGAGGTTGGGGAAAGTAGTTAATTTAGTTACTGAAAATGTGAGATATCATCCTTGTCTGAGTTGTCTCTTGTTAGCATCAAGTCTGCCTATTTTGAGAGGGACAGATGACTTTGTCAAACCTGGTTTGGATTCCTGATAGGTGTAAGAGAAAACCCAATGGGTGAACTGGGCAGCTCAGCCCAATCTCAATAGGGGGGCCCCAAGGCTGGGATCTGCTAGGGTGTGGGAGCCCCTCCCGTAACTCGGGTGTCCCCTATTGAAAGAAGGACCTATACCCTTTTATTTTTTTATAGCGACTACGATGTACAGTTAGTCATTATAATACATTGATATATAATGAAGATATGATAAGCACGAGAATCGTTTAAGTTAAACCGATAATGAAAGAGGTCTAAAGCCCAACTAAACATGTCCTTAAGCTCGACAAATTTATTACATTATTTATTACATTATTTCAACAAACCATGGAACCCACCGCTTGTTCGAATCGAACTTGGGACCTCGACTGTTCTGAAGTTTATGTCTAACATTGTCAACCACTTGGGCTACCAATGTGAGAACTCGCGGAAATTACCAGCTGAGCTGGTAGAAGTTATGTGTTTAACGTACTGTGTTTACTTTTAATATAATAATTTACTTGAACCTTTTTATCAAATGGGCCCTTTGGTGGTGGGGGGCCCTGTGCGGACGCCCTGCCCGCACCCCCCACCACACGGCCCTGGGTTTTGCACAATAGGAAACTCATTTCCACGCAGTATGCTGAGAACAATTAATTCTCCAAGCTAAGATGAACCTGTTGATCCATGCAGATTTATGTCAACCATAATTCATAGTGGAATGCAGAAAGCAAAGTCAACTCTGCTTCACAGATAAATTATATACAACAAAAGGTCTTGTAGGGATGAAGTTCAAAAGTGAACAAATTATATATTGCAGAATGTTAACACATAGAGTACATCAAAACATCTCTAGCCACTGACAACTTAACTCAATAACATCACCAACTTCAACACCCTCAACTGACACAAGCAGGACATTCCCAACGACATCTCCTAGACCCTTATTGTTGATAACTTCCTGCCTATTTGGGCGGTTTGCTCCGAACTTGTGTCGATTCAAAAGAAGAAGCACAATATCAAACCATTGAGATCGCTTTTCAAATATGCCTGAAAGTTACAGTAACTAATAAAGTCAAGATACACAACATAATTCAGAACTACATAAGGGTTAAGACATAATTCAGTTGTTGACCCATTGTAGTTCGTAGTTAATATCAACTTTTACTTCACTAAGAATTGAATGATACATTATTGAATTCTATTCCACCCAACACTAAAATCCAAATGTCTAAACCGAAACTCACGGCATGAAAAAAATCGACAAATCGCCTTGGTTCATCATCGGAAAACTCCCCTATGATATGATAGTAGTACAACTTGCTCCCATAAACCTAATAGCAGCATATGCCAACAACAACTATCATGTTTGGTCTATGTGGGATCTAAACCTTCTAATACAATTTCCTAAAGGTATTTTTTCATTGACTTGTGAAACAACAACACTCCCAACTTATAAAGTAAAATAACACACCACTTGCATTGTATCCACCACTAGTTGCAGATTAATCATCTTCAAAACTTAAATTCTAATTAATCAACCACAAACCATTAAATTGTTGCCAAAAATCTGAAACTAAGATTCAAGAGTTCACATTTGACATCTCAAAACATTTATATAAAATCTATTTTATAGATGAACTTTGATTCAAATCCATGCAACAAAAATGTTTAACTTACAAACCCCGTCGTTCTATATCTACTTATACTGCTATAAAAGGTCAATTTTTAGCCAATACTTTTTTCATACCTATACATTTGATGTTTCTGATTTTTTTTTTTTCTATAAATTATCCATGATTTTTTTAAGAGACAATAGTCAGAAAGCAAACAATCAACAGTTTGAAGACAATGTTAAGATAAAGTAATCAATAATTGGAAGACAACGTTAAGATAAAGTAATCAACAGTTGAAAGATTGAATAATTACTTTATCAAAAGGCAAGATATTCTTGTTCTATCTATCTGCTTTTGTGAAATCAGAGTAAATCTCACCACCTCACTGCATCCAAATACAGAAGAAATTAGGGGGGGGGGGGGGGGGGGGGTAGTGGATAGGGATTTCGAAGGACTTTCATGGACAAAATGTCACGAAGACATTTTAGGACATTTAGTCTAGAGACAAAATGTCTATATGGACATTTCAAGACATTGAGTTTGTGGACAAAATGTCCCGTAGACGTTTCAAGACATTTGGTCTGTGGAGAAAATGTCTCGAGGACATTTCAAAAATATTGATTCTATAAACAAAATGGGTAGTGAATATATTATTATTATTATTGTTATTATTAGAAATAATATTTTTTTACTAATATTTCAAAAATATAATTTTAGAATTTTTGGAAATTTGGATATCCATAGACATTGATGGAAAATTGGTAGATATTTACTAGTTTAATAATATTATTTTTGTCTTATCATATGAAATATATTTTCAAAAATATAATTTTTAGTAATAAACATTGTTCAAACAAAATAACCATAGTTCATACACGTTAAGCTAGTGTTATGACAAAATTGTTCAGACAAAATAACCATAGTTCATACACGTTAAGCTAGTGTTATGATAAAATTATTCAGACAAAATAAACGGGCATTGTTCAAACAAAATAAACATAGTTCATACACGTTAAGCTTCTTCACGTTGTCGTTCAGCATCTGCCCACATTCGATTGCACAAACTATCTCGCCATTCATTAGCTTCTTCACGTTGTCGTTGTTGAGATAAATAAACCGAGTCCATATCAATTTCATCATTGTAAACTGACAAGGGTACTGAATATGGTTGATCTTCACCTTCCGGAAGAAATTCATCAATACGAAAATTTTTGCGAAGAAAATTGTGCAATCCTGCACATGCTAACACTATCTTTGCTTGAGTCTTAAATGGAAATGGAGGTACACACTTGAATATTGCAAATCGAGATTTAAACACGCCTGATGGGCCTAGAAGGTTACCTTAGATAGGTCTACAACCGCAAGTGCACGGGTGTCAAGTTGTAATAAATTCCGGTAAGACCGATTCGTTCCTCAGAGAGTAGTTAAACCTATTCTAAAATTAGGAAGTAATAAGATTTTAAAATGATTTGGTTTTGGTTTTTAAATTAAATTAAATAAAATATTAAAATAAAATTACGGAAATGAAAATGAACTCAAATGGGGAGAGGAGTCTAGGGTTTAGGATTCCCCCACATAAAATCACTTTTAGAAACAAATACTTAAAAATGGTTAATTCTCTTTTTTTTATAACTCAGAATTTCGGATAATGAACTATCCTAATTCCGGGAGATGTTTTTGTTAAAACCTAATCAAACATAACGATGTAATCGTTTTATCTTAAATAAATAAATCTCTAAACTATTATCTATCAATCGGTAAGTATGCATCATCAAAGGATTCAACCTAAGTATGATGCATCAAACTAAAAGTATAGATAATGAATTGAAAATCTATTTATCAAACTAAAACGACTTAAACTATGAAGCATTAATGAAGAGTTAATCAAAAATATATCTCTAAACGATCAAAAATGGGTTTCATCGTAAAATCCTAGATGGAGAGTCTTAGCTAATCATGATCGAGATTTAAAATAAATACGAAAAGTAAGAGAGAAAATGGAAGAAGAATCATAACTTTTCTTGTTGATTTCCTGCTTTTCAACCAAACAGACCCTAAGGGAAGAGTTTTCCTTCTGTTTTTACGATTTTCCAGGAAAACAGACCAAACAGACCCTTAGGGAAATGGATTTTCTCATCTTCTCGGAAATGATTTCCCTGTGGGAAAATTATTTTCCAATCTCTTTTCTCGTCTTCTTCACTGTTCTCTCTCTCTCTCTCTCTCTCTCTACTGTTTTAAACTTCTTTCAGTACCTCTCTCTCATACAACCATGAATAAAGAAAACTCCAGAGAAACAAAAAATAAAGAAGAAATAAAAACAATTGATTATTTATCTCTCTCTCTACAAATTACTCCCTTTCTCTCACTACAAATATTTCTCTCTCTCTCTCTCTCTGTTTATTAAACCGTGAGTTGATCTCTCTCTCTAATAATTCTGGTTTTGTTGAGCTTTAGAGGATGATGATGCTCCTAGCCGAGATGATCCCCCCTCTTTCTCTCTGTCCTGTTTTATAATCGTAGAAGAAGAAGAACCAGTCTCTAACTAGCTTTCTTTCTTTTTTTCTGATTTGATTTTCAAAATCTTCCAATCTCAATCGAATCTTCCTCCATTAAAGCTCTCGGTCTCCAGCTCTTTAGCTTTCTTTTTCCAGCAATCTATCTTCGATCACTATCCAAAATATCTCCATTCTTACCATCTCTCGGTTCATCTCAATCTCTCTAGGGATCTTTGTTTCCAAAACTTACCTTTCTCACGTATTGATACAGAAAAGACAGAGACGAGAGAGAGAGAAAAGGAAAGAATGAGATACTGTTCCCTGGATAAATCTTTGGCCATGATACGGTGCATTGCGAGTGACTGAAAAACGTTAAGGCACAACTCCAGATTGCTTCACGTGTCCTTGAGATGATTTGGTTGCCAGATTTGAACGGATAAGCGTGTGGAGTATCTTAGTAACACGTCCCGCGTCACATGCAATAAATATTTATAGTTGATCCCGATAGTTTCCCACGAGTGCGTATGCCCGAATCCATACCGAAATTTTCAAATTGCCATTCTGGATGTGCGCCACGCGTTACATCAAGATCTTTGTTGACCTTTGGTCAACTAAAACTTTGACCCTCTCTATTTTTCTCATCCGGATTCCGATTTCGCTTCCGTTTTCGGCCACGAGCTTGTCTTGGACTATATTTTTCATCGCGGTACCAACATTGACCAAAATACCAGAAAACCCTTATCACCAAATGACCGAAATACCCCTTGTGTGTCTTTCTCCCGATTTTAACCGTTTTTCACATTAAACTTCGTAAGAGGCACCTGAGAAAAAGAAACGCACAATTCATCAGAGTAACAGCTCGAATCAGACTAACTAGCCTGAGTTAAGAGATACAGATGAGACATTTTCATGGCTCATCAACGCCAAATATCCTCTCGACTACATTTCTTAAAGAAGAATGTCGAATGTTGAATAACTCAACGACTTTTTCTGGATGACAACCTTCATCTAAAAAATCTTAAAGATGATAACAAACACAAGGATATGGGGCTACGAATTGTTGAAAATCCACAATCCACTAGATAATATTTACCTAACAAATTAAATATAAATTTAGATGCACATTATAAGTTGTTATAGGTGTAGTAAACATAAAAAAGTAGTAGTTACCTTGTGGAACTTTTAATCCATTTCTTCTTGTAAGAGCATCATTTAGCACTTTTGAATCATGAGCTGAGCCCTCCCATCCGCTAAGTACATATATAAACTCCAAATCAAAGTTACAAACTGCCAATACATTATGTGATGTTATTTCATGGCGGTTACGATAAACACATTGCTCCGCGTTCTGGTAACATAGCTGGTATATGTGTTCCATCCATGGCTCCGATACAGTCCTGAATAAATAATAAATTAGAATTCTATCTAAATGAGTTCACAACTAAATTATGCAAGTAAAATAAAATTAGAAGTGGAGTTTGCATACCTTAAAATATGGGTAAAATCTAGTATTATCCTTTATTTTAGCAGGGGTTGTTGTTGCAGGTCGGGCCATCATTTGTGGTGCAATTGTGTTAAAGGTTGTTAATATTCGATGAAAATTATTACTGAATGACCAACGAGATCGAGCGAATGTCTCACGTACGGTACAATATCGTGAATTTTGACCAACAATTCGTAAGAACGTTACAAGCATTTCTTCCACGCAAATATATCTAGTATCTTGTAATGGTGTTTTCTTTCTGATGATGCTGCATAATTTTCGAAATGCATCAGGACACATCCTATACATCCGTCGAAAGTCCTCTTGGTCCTCATTTAGTACTCTTTGTATAAACTCATGTCCGAATCTAGTAATTGGACGTCGAGATAACGGATATTCAATTTGCTGATGACGTGTGAAATTTATCACTTTTGTTGCGGCACACATTACAGAATAAGCTCCCGCCAATACAATATGATCAATACTTTCATAAAATTCTTCTTCTTTGTTCACTTCATCGTCGGAATCATTATCACTATCATTACATAGAAGTTACTTTACAAAAAGATTACGTAAATGTTGTTTACCAAAAGATTACGTAAATGTAATTTACTACAAAGTGATAAAGCATAAATATAGCTTTCATTTACATATATAACAAAAAGATGTTCAATCCATTTACCAAGTTACAAGTATACATATAGAAGTTACTTTACAAAAAGATTACGTAAATGTTGTTTACCAAAAGATTACATAAATGTTGTTTACCCAATGATTCAAACCTAAGTTATATATAACAAGTTAACAACTTTCAAGTGACGGAATCATTCTAAAAAAATGTCACTATGACAAAAAAACCAAAGTATTGAAGGACACTTTTTACTGATGGATCTTTGCAGAAACCCAATTCGTTCATTCTTCAGGTGTTAAAAGTTTGGACATCTCTTGTTTCCCCTTAGTATCAAGCAACTCTACCAACTCAAATTTGTCGTCCGTCGATAAGTCCGACATTTCCATTATAGCATCCAAGAAAGAAGTTTTCTTCTCCTTTTCTTCTAACTCTTTCAGCCCTTTCTTCCATGAGAGCACGTATTGCCTCAAGATTAGTTGCAACCGATATCACTCCACTCGATAAATTGTCCATAACACTTTTGTCCGTAAGACTACTTTGTTCAACATCTTTCCTTGCCCTTTTTTGAGTACGTGTAGTAGGAATGGTTGAACTTGTAGGCTCACATGGAATGTTGGAAGTTGTTAGCAAGGGTACTTGTGGAGCTTCATGCTCTCCTTGGAATGAAGAATCATTATCATACATAAAAAAGTTACTTTCACTATCAAATTCACAATCACCCGGTGTTGAACCTCCATGAGTACTTTGGTTATCTTGATAAGTACTTGCATCGTTCTCTTCAAAGTTTAAACCAATTGATCCTTTCCCACTACCATTTTTATTTCCGACCACGATGCATATATCTTCATAGTCTTCACATGTCTCGTTCATCCATCTCTATGGCTTGGATGAGATTAGAAAATCACCAAAAATTTCTTGTAAGTGTGGATACCAAACATAAAGAATGAAAATATTCAAATAAAATAGACATATGCAGACCTTCAGATAGTTATTCCATATTTCTTCGTCGAATGTGAACTTCTTAGTTGTAGAGTCATATCCACATATGGAGCTAAATTTCAATAGCTCCTGATAATTTTTATATCTCCTCTGGAAATATTTGAAACGACTTTGATATTCCACATATGATATGGTGGAATTGCACTGAGCATTTAATGATGGTAAGATCTTGGTCTCAACTAACTTCCTGTTAAAAGATCCACTTTTGTCCCGCCAACTGTAGCCTGCGGCATCTACTAGAAGCTGCAACAAAACATTTGTCTCTTCCATAGACCAAATTTTATATGTTCCTTTTTCTTTGGTTACGTTCGTTGGATTGGAAGTATCCATTTTATGGTACTACGTAGAAGAAGAAAAATCTTTAACATTACTTTATAACTATCAATGTTGTTTATTAACTCTATCTCTAACTTCATGAAAAGTAATTTCATATTTTGCAGGAAACACACAGTTGCTATGACTATTAATGTTATTTACCACACAAATGCTATAACGCTATCTCTAATTTATGTATGCTATCAATTTTCATGAACTTATAATGAAGAAGAAATTATATAAACAGTTGCGCTGGTACAACTTGATCGTTAATTCAAAAACGATATTTAATGCATTGATATGAGTCATAGTACTTGAACCCTACATAACTATGTAGTTAAATATTATGGGAGGATTAAGACTTCTTCTAACTACTATTACTGCAGTCTGTAAATTGTAATAGAAGTATGAAAAATAATATTTCAAGGTTATTGCTTTATAATTGAGATGATAATTTATCATATATTTACCTCGTTTTTCGGTTTATCAGTAAAACTCACATCTTTGGTTATGTTTGTAGAGGACCAATTGAAAATGAATAAGAAACCATTTTAGCATAACACAACTAAAGACTTCCTGGCTTAGATTATGTATATTACAAGTCTTTGATGTACTTCATAACGATCATGTGTACAATTCAATGAAACATCAACTGAACATCAACTAAATTCATTAACCTAACACTTTACTATTGTATTTGAAGCAAAGTCAGTGAACCTAACCCTTAAAATCAACATTAGTCCACCTCAAACAAGCTCCATTAAACTTTCCTACATTAACCTGACACTTAATCACCCTCTTTCCATCTCAAACAAGCCACTAAAATACAGTAGTGAGAACTCCAAACCCTCAAATAAGCTATACGTCAAACAAGCTAAAAATCGAACATTTCAACATCAATCCAGCTCAAAAAAATTTCCTATTTCAATCAAAACGTTCCTATTTCAAGTCATCCAACCCATTAACAAATAGATCACAAAATCAAATCATAGGTTACAATTCAATCATAATCTAACAACACCATTTAAGAATGTTAACAAGTTCATTACTTGTAGATCTTTTAACTGAAAAAGTGTGGCGATGATGGTGAAGCAGTAGACCCTTCTTGCCCTAAAAACTTGAAAATTATGATCTGAGTTAAAAATGAAGAAGAAAAAGGAGATGAAGAACTACAGTGAAGGAGAAAAATGAGAAGAAGAAGAACCATACCTAATGGTTGATACGGCTTCTTGCAAAATCGAGTGGAACTTGAGGGAGGAACTTGCCTTAAACAACTCCTAAACAAAAGAATGAAATGTCCCCAAATGTTTCTCCCTTTCCGGCAGACATATGAGGGCCAAAATTCCGCAACGTTCCTTCACAAAAATCTCTCAAAATGTGTCCGAGACCAAATGTCCTTAAATGTCCCCAAATTAGTGTCTCAAACGAATAACACAGACATTTCTGGACATTTAAAATGTCCCAAACGAATAACACGGACATGTGGAGACATTTTAAATGTCTCCAACCAATAACACAGACATTTGAGGACATTTAAAATGTCCCCAACCAATAACACAGACATTCGGGGACATTTAAAATGTCCCAACCAATAACACAGACATTGGGGACATTGTCATATCCCCCAATGTCCACAACCACTCCCCCCCCCCCCCCCCCCCTTAAGGGAAACAAATTATGATCTTCAAGAGATGGAACTGTGCATAGTTGAATTAAAAGCTTGAACTCGAAAAGAAAAAGAAATGGACATATAATGTAAACCTGATAAACTGCAATTCCAATAATCTAACCCACACTTAATCTTATGAAAGAGTTGAACAAAAGTCAACCAAATAATTACCCAATCAAGAAACAAGATCATTTTGTTCAATCTCGCCACGTCACTGTATCAATAGAAAACTGGAAATCCTCATAGAAACAAAATAAACTAACCTATCCTAAACCCTAAATACGATAATTCTAGGTAGTATTGTCATGGAAACACCGAAAGACTTGAAGAATTAAAAGGAGAAAGAGGTAAGGTTGCATTGAGAAGAGGCGAGACACTCGATTTATATAATGGAACAGTAATTGACTTTCTCCCACTCATGATTGGAGTATTTGTAACAGAGGAATTTAAGGGCTAAAGAACGACATGGATCGAGGCCTTAAAAATGCTCCAACAAAAGGATTATAAATTGAAGGGCTTTGTTGTTCAAGTTGGGGTTAAGGATCAATATTGGTTGTCGGTTTCACTAGTGTAAATAAAGTATTAAGTGAGAGGGGTCTTGTAAACAATACCCATAAATGAATAAAGGGGTTTGTTATAGTCAACATAAATCCATTGTGTTTTTATTATATAGATTATTTGTACTTTGGTGCATATACATGCAGGTCTCTACTATTTTATACATCGTATAGATTGGGACCTAGATAGATATGGGTCTAATTGGACTATATTTATCATCTAGTAGGTCATATATCACATGTGTATTCTAACTAAGTCAAGACTTTGCTTCACAACGGTTTTTGGTTGCTCGTTCGAAAGGAAAGAATTGTTCAAAGAGTGATCCTTTACAGGGTTGGGACATGCATGTTAGGTAAGCCATGGAAGGAGGTTGAGAAATTTTATTTGCATGTTAATTAAAATCTATGACCACTTCAAGTTTCACCGATGTATGTCAATAATATGATCAATCTAAACATGCCGCAATGAAATATCCTTCTTAATAGTCAAAATGTCCAACTAGTACATGTGTAGGAATAAAAAAACTTCTTGAATATGAACGTGGCAATTTACAAGGAAGAAAATACTTGTCATGTCAATTTGTTGGGTGTAACTTTTCGAATTGTTAGATCATGCTAACAAATATGAAAAACTGTTGTTATTACTGTGAGGAAGATAATCATCGCACTATGGACTGTCCTTGGTCTGGGTATCCATGTATTAATCCGCATGATATAGTTGGTGGATGGATGTTTGTGACATACATAAAAAGAAAGCGGAGTTCCACAAATACATCGCAATGAATCAGAAACAGATGCACTTGCAAAACATGAAGCTATTACGAAGTACAATCAAATTATTAATAAAAAATAAAATAATTATGTCATTTTGACTCAAAAGTGATCCGGTTAAATCTTACATGTACTTTTTCATAGTGTTGTCCAATCAAATAAATACATACATTCCAAAATTTGCGAACATGTGTTGTCACATCTCATAAACACAACGAAGTCGATAGGATTACCGTAAGAATTACGATTTAGTTGACCGTATGGGTGAGGTGTCACAAAAAGACAAAACAAATTTTGAATTGGGCATTTCCGTTCAAATACCATCAACCCTGAAATCCCACGTTGTCCAATGCAGTTTAAATTTTGTCCTTTCACATGTGAACTATGATTAATAGTTAAATCTCAGTCGTTTAAACGTCCAACGTTTGAGATTCAAAACAAATTTACCTACCTAGCTACTACATTTATTTGGAACATTAACTTACCACAACTAATTTACATCAATTTAAAACATCTCTTGCAACAATTTTTTTACAGTGACTTTTTTCTTCACCGTTTTTGCAAAAAAAATACTTTTTTTTCAACTATTATACTGTACGAACAAATAATTCATCTTCTCGAACAAATAATTCATCTTCTTCATCATATTTTTACAAGAGAGTGCTTCACCAAGCAAAGGTATATCTTTAACTCTATTTAGTTATTTGTTATTTTTCTAAAAAAATATGTTCTAGTCCATGAAAATACTATCTTTGTTTGCTTTTTTGAAACAAAAGTTATCTTTGTTAGTTTTATTTTTTACCAAAGTCTATCTCCGTTAAGAGTTCATTTTTTACATTTATTTTTTACTGCTAGGTAGTTTATTTTTTACCACAAGGTAGTTTATTTCTTGAGATGTTTACATATCTTTTTTTTTTAAAATTTTTTACAAAAGAAGATGAACTTCATTAGATAGACGATGTATACAAATCCTAATATTATGTTTGCTTTATAAAATAGGTATGGAAGACAGACGTGGAAAACAAATATTTTTAGAGGAAGTAGATATTGATGATTTAGAAGTAAAAGAGGATGTCCAATACTTTTGATGAATGTGGAAAAGAAGTTGACGATTCAGACATTAATAAAACAAATATTGAAGAGTCGCTTACCGTTGGAACACAATTCAATGATCTTGATGAGGGATATGAATGTTTTAGAAAATATGGAGTAGTAATCGGAATTCCTATACGAAAAAGAACTATTAGGAAGGATTTTAGTGGAGTTGTCAGATATGTTACTTTTAATTGTGGTCGAGAAGGAAAAAGACTAGCAATTTTGCTCATATGTTGAAACTAAGACCATACTGTCAGACAGATTGTAAAGTTAATTCAGAGTAATTCTCGGATTAGACAATAAATGGTGAATAACTTCTTCATTCCTTGATCACAATCATGTTCTTAGTCCTACACAGTCCCGATTTTACAAGTGTGATAGAGTCATCAAGGCTTCTGTGAGAAGAAAATTAGAATTACATGAAAGAGTAGGGATTAGACCTTATAAGAGTTTTGGTACAATTGTTGAAGAGACATATGGTTATGAAACTTGCCTTTAAATGAGAGAGATGCGAGGAATTATATAGATGAGCTTAGGCGAGGTCGTCTTAAGGAAGGTGATGTTGTAATGTTATACAACGCCATTTCTTGAAGATGAAGGTAGAAATTAACGATTTTTTCTATCGTAGGAATCATGATGAAAACGGTCATTTGTAAAATTTATTTTGGACATATGGAAGAAGTTGAAAATGTTACAGGGAATTTGGAGATGTCATCGCGTTTGATACGACTTATCTTACGCACAAGTATGAAATGTCGTTTGCCCCATTTGTTAGAGTGAATCATCATGCTCAAACAACCTTACTTGGCTGTGGTTTAATCTCACATGAGAATATAGACTCATTTATTTGGTTATTTGAGACTTGATTTACTTGTATGCATGACTCTCGTCCCCTAAGAATAATCATAGATCAGGATGCAGTAATTAAAGTCGTCATTGCAAAAGTTTTCCCTCAAACTAGGCATAGAATGTGCCTATGGCATATTCTCAAGAAGTTACCTGAAAAATTAGGTTGTAACCAAGGAATGAAACTTCGGTTTCGGTGAAAATTTCGGTCGGTCCAAAAGTAGAAACGTTTCGTGGAAATTTTCGATCAATGTGAAAGTTTTACAATTTACGGAAACGTTATAAATACGTTGCAATTGAATTATTTATTGAAAATAAGACTTACAAAAACATTTGTTATAAGGAGATGATATAAGGGGCAAAAATGAAAAAAAGTTGATAGACTTTGTGACGAAATCTGATAATTTGAGGGCTAATCTGCAATAAAATAATTTGGTTGGGAGCCTAAATTTTATTTTGAGTTAATTCCTATATGGCCCCCTACTTTGTGACCAGCTTCCTTTATGGCCCCCTTTTTTTCGTAAATTCAAATATGGCCCCCTTTTTTGATGTAATTGTCCTAACTACCCTTCCTTAAAATCTTTTTTCAAAATTAAAAATAAAAATAAAATTATAATTCCACCTCATTTCCTCTCCACCACACATCTCTCTCCATGTCAACTCTCTCTCTCCACATCACCTCTCTTTCCAACTCACCTCTCTCTCTCCCTCCAACTCACCCCTCTCTCTCTCCAACTCACCCCTCTCTCTCCAACTCACCTTCATCTTCTCCGATTGAAGTCGCCGGCCGGAGATTTTCCCGGCCGGCGACTTCCAAAAAAAAAAAAAAAATTCTTTTCTCTCATCTCTTTCTCTCTCTAAAAATCCGGCGAAGGGGGTTTCCCTTCGCCGGAACCGTGAACAGACCGATCTGGTCTGTTCACGGCCAGACCTTCCAAGGTCTGCCGTGAACAGACCAGATCTTCGAAGGTCTGCTCGTGAACAGACCAGATCGGTCTGTTCACGAACAGACCAGATCGGTCTGTTCACGGCTCCGGCGAAGGGAAACCCCCTTCGCCGGATTTTTAGAGAGAGAGAGATGAGAGAAAAATATTTTTTTTTTTTGGAAGTCGCCGGCCGAAAAAATCTCCGGCCGGCGACTTCAATCGGAGAAGATGAAGGTGAGTTGGAGAGAGAGAGGGGTGAGTTGGAGAGGGAGAGGGGTGAGTTGGAGAGAGAGAGGTGAGTTGGAAAGAGAGAGGGGTGAGTTGTAGAGAAAGATGAGGTGGAGAGAGAGAGAGGGGTGAGGTGGAAATAACCTTTTTTTAAATGTTTTAAATTTAGAATTAAGAAGGGTAGTAATGACATTTACTTGAAAATAGGGGGCTATATTTGAATTTACGAAAAAAAAGGGGCCATAAAGGAAGCTGGTCACAAAGTAGGGGGCCATATAGGAATTAACTCTTTTATTTTTTACAGATAACACTCAAAAGATAATAATGTAACTGTGGGGGTTAATAATAGGGCTAATTGTTAATTTCGGGGCCAATTTGAAATTTTATAGTCATAGCAGAGGGTTAACTTTAACAAAAGAAAATTCACAGGGGTGAAAATTAATAACCCTTAAGAAACCCTAATAATAACATAGCCACAAATCGCAACTGACATCTCCTTCTTCTTCTGTTTCTCTCTCTAGGGTGTCTTCTTGATTTTAAGAAGAAAATAAGAAATTGGGTAGATTATAAATCATGGATAGGTCTGTAAACGGTAGCTTATCGGACTGGACGTAGGCATATATCTGTATCCGATAATTTACTGGATATTTGAAATTCGGTAACTATCCGAAGGATATTATAAATCAATATTCGATATCCGAAAAAAAGGAAGAGTGCCATATTGACTCATCAACTGCAACAGTAACCCTAAATAAAGAAAATTAATTTCATCATAACTTCCTTCAAAGAGATCAGCTCAATTTCACTTGCAGATAACTCTTCAGAATCATCGAAGCAATTCAAATGGGTTGTTAAGTAAAATTACAAAATCATTGACTTAAAACAGTATATAAGTTGCGAGACAAAATAAAATCACAAGGTTCTTCAACTTAGATGACAAATCACCATTAACAAGTCTTCGAATTTGCTGGCCCTGCATCCGTTCTTGAATTCTTTCTGTTATGGCAGTTCCCTAAAACTATAGACAAATTGTGTTCATTAATACTACCTAACTGAGTCAAGTGATGGAGTAAACTAACTCAAAACAGTTATAATTGAAAATAATGTTTCCATGAGTAAAGGGATGAGAGAAGAGACAGAAAAAAAAGAGAGTGTATACACATGTCTACTCTAATTCTCATACCATTAACCAAGACATGGCACTTTCCATTTTCGACAAGGCCTGTACTTCATACAAGATGGAATATTATATTCCTCAATAAAACTTAGCGTCGAACAAGGCTTAAAATAAGTGTTCATTAATTCTACCTAATAATGTGACTTATTAATGTACTCTCAAACAATAAGGTAAAATTTATCTAATAAACTATACTAAAATCTATACAAAATGGAACATAAGAATGGATTATAGAGAATCAACAACTTCTCTGAATAACTAACACATGTTTCTTCTTTTACTGTAAAACTGTACTAAAATATAATTTACTATGAACAAAATGGAAATAGATACCAAACTTACTAAGTAAAAAAAAAATACGTAGACAATGCATTTTATTTTTTTTATATAAGTTTGTTATTTCCTTATAATATCGTGGCACATGCAACATGTTCAATTTCATTTTAAAGAAAATAGAGATTAGAGAAAGTTTACTTCACTGATAACATTAATGTGTTACAAAATCAATGAACACTTGATTGCTCATTTTCATTGTTCTACTCAATCTCAAAATTTGAAAAAGAAAAAAATAATTAAAAAACATATGAAAACATTAAAATAGTGTTAACTAACTGAAAATAAAACTTATTACCTGCTAAAAATAGTAGCCAATATTTAAACAACTCAATGTTTTTACTATATCAGAGGCTAATGAAGATCTGTGTTCAGTGAGTATTCTGCAGCCACAACTAAAAGCGATTCTGATGCTACCGTGGACACATGAACAACCAATAAATCTCGAACCATCTTATTAAGTGTAGGATATTAAACACCACAACTTCTCCACCAACGTAATGTATTGAAACTCCAATCATCATTTCCTTTTGGAAAAAACTTTTCTTATAAGTATTTATCTAACTCTAGTTTTGTAGTTTCTAAACTAGAATCTTCCTTCCTTCAAATCGAATTCTCCATCATCCCTCAACCCGTTTGGTCAGATACCACATCGAGACAGAACCCTGAAATACTTTGTGATGAATTGTTGAAAAAATTGACAGAAGAAGATTGTCGAATTTCATATGTGAATAAACATTTCTCAAAGATTGAAGAAACATGTTGAACTTAATGTCAGCATTGTTACGGTAAAGCTTCTTAAGCACAAATTCTACATATTTTGCCTTCTATCGTGGATCAAACTCCATACTAGCGCTCATCATTAAACTACACTCACTCCAACATTTATCAAAATTTTCTCTCATTTCCACTGCCATATCAGGAAGATATGAATTCTCAATGAAGAATCTTTTTTGTTTACTTCAAAAACACTTCTAAAATACAATTTGCAGTTGGATACTTAACACTCGAAAATTTTAGTGTTTCATCGTAAAAGACTTTCGACCCTTCACAAACAACATCTGTTTTTTTCCCTTCTTCCAAATTAGGGAAACTACTTATATCCTAGATCCCATTCTGTTAAATGCTTAAATGCCTCGCGCAATGCAATTGCACTCTTAAGCATCAAATAAGTTGAATTCCACCTAGTAGGAACCTATGTTTCAACTCCCTTTCCAACTAATCTTTTGAGTCAATGCACTTTCAAAATTTTCAGTTCTACTTTGAGAAGCATTTATATAATTAACACTTTCTCGAATCATTCAAGAAAATCGTTTGAGTCATAATATTTTGAGTTTTAATTAGTAGAAAAATATACTTGTCTTTTTGGTTATTAAGAATAATATTTTGGTCCAAACAACTATTTTCTACAGTTTTTTCTCTCTCTAAACTCATGGACTCTCCCACTAAACTTAGTCGACTATCTTCCTCTCATCTTCTTCTTCTTCACATCTTCTTCATTAAATCAATATTTCCTCTCATCTTCAGCTCTTTCTAAACTCAGCTGATTTATCTTCCTCTTAACATCACCGATTCATCATCTTTGATCATCACCATCATCAATCGATTTGGATCTTCTCCGATTGAAAATAACTTCTAGATCTCATCAACCATTTAAGCCGGTCATTGATCGAAGTCAAGCTCTGCCACCATCACCAGCTAATTTCTTCATTGTTATCTTTTTTAGCATTCTTATTGATACTTCAATGTGTATAGTTCTATTTATATGGGAATCTCACTCAGTCTATCCATTTCTTCTCTTGCTCAACAAAGATGAATTTCACAATAGGTGTAATTGATCTAATCATATCCCCCTTTTGACGATTTTATAGAATAGGGTTCCGATTTTTGGTTTGCCACGTGGGGGTGGTGGGTTTTGGCAGGTCACTTGACATTTGACGATTTTATAGAATAGGGTTTGAATTTTTGGTTTGTGATGTTGGGGGTGGGTTTTCACGGGTCAATAAAACCCGAGTCACAGTGGGAAGGATGTGATATTTTGGGCGAGAGAGATGAATTGGCACCAGGGACATGGTTGTACAAAACAAGGTAAAGTGACATTCATCGCAACAAAAAGTTATATAAATTTAAAATTTTAAAAAAAAATAAAACAATTAGTTACATAAAATGACAAAAAGGTACTTTAGTCTTTGTATGTTGTTTTACCTGAATAATAATTATGAAACATTTGGTGCTTTTTTGTTTTCTTAAATATTATTTTGACCTTTTTTGTCATTATTCCAAAGAACTGAAGAACAAAGAGTGATATTTTATCAAAGGATAATTTCGGAAAAAAATAAATACAAAATGACATGATTAGTTATTATCCTTATTATTTAAAACTTTATGTATCATTATCCATAATATTTTGGTAACTTTTAGTTAATATAAAAAATAGATGCTTTATTGGTTATTATGAATAATATTTTTGTCCAAACAACCATTTCTATCAGGGGTTATACGGGGTAAAACTAATTTTGATTAAATTACGTGCATATCCTTTTTGTACCCAAAACTAATAAAAATGGTCTTCAATTCTGAGGGTTATATTGAAAAAGAAAATATGACGTAATTCTTTTTCTTTTTGAGTTGTTAGGCTGGCTGGTCGAATTTGGGGTCAAACAAGTGAGTTGGTCTCTTCTTTAGGTTAAACGGTAATTAGTCCTTTGTATTTACTAAAAAAATACGACACAAAAAAATAGCACTAGCCTAAACCAATTTCCTTTTTAACTCCATTTATGTTTCCCCATCAAACACACAAAATTAAACTAAAAAACAAACACATCAGAAAAATTTGCAAGCAAAAATCCTTTCTTTCATTCAATCGGTCGTCACACACATAATCACCCAACACCATTGTTTCTTTATTTATAGATCATTTTCATCAACACAACAACAGATTACATAACATTTTTTCCCAAATTCACTAATAAACTGAGAAAAAGTCATCATCTCCTCTTTTCCTAGACTTGGTTCTTCAGCCTTCTTCCCTTTGCTTGATTCTTCTATGTTATCAATCCAGTCAGAAACCAATCAAATTTGTTGCAAAAAGGACAAGAAAAGAACTTCTTATGGTAATTTTTGGATGTCATGGATGTCTGTATCACCCTCTTACCGTTGCATTGTGTCGCGGGACAAGGATTAATCTCATACCATGGCCATTCCTTAGCCCAATGTCCTAGAAGACCACAATGAAAGCATGGTTTTGAAACCCATCTATAAGAACTCGAACCAGAAGGCTTTTGGATCTCAGCTTTTGCTTCATCCATCCATTGGAAACCAGGGCACTTGCTAATAGGGGTGAGCAACGATCGTTTTTTTTTTTTTGTTTTGGCTCAAGTTGAAGCCAAACCAATAAGTGTCGGTTTGACTATATCGTCGAGCCGATCATTCGATCGGCCGACATGGTTCGACTCGGTTTGGTTCGGCTCGGTTGAGTTCGATTGATCGGTTTAACCGAGCACAATTTAGAGAAAATTGTAAACTAATGTTGTACCGAAAATAAAAATTCAGAACCCGTCGTACTTTTTGCCGCTGAAAATAAAAATTAAAAATCATCGTGTTTTTCCACCATTAAAAAAAAAGTGTGAATACAAAATCTATAATCAGTGAAGACTTACCTTTAAAATCTTTCAACCAAGTTGAATAGGTGGCTGATGAAGCCGACAACAACAACTAGGAATGAGAACAGATAGTAGTATGGAAGACTTGATTAGGGGTTTTCTAAAAAAAATTTCCTTTTTAGTTTAACACTTTCTAACTTTACAAAATTATTATTTCATTTTTCCTTAGGGTTCGGTCGGTTCGGTTTGGGCGGTTTCTAGAAACTCAAGTCGAGGCCAAACCAGACCGATTTTGGGTTGTTCAGTTTTTCAGTCGAACCGAGTAAAACGGTGATCGGTTCGGCCCAAAAATCGACCGGTGTGGGTCAACTTGGTTTGGTTCGGCTTTTACTCACCCCTACTTGCTAAACTGACAAGCAAGATACTTCCGTGTTTTACCATCCTTCGTGGTGGCAGAAGACAAACATCTGAGGCCAATGCATCTCACAACTTTGCGCGGACTATAAATTTATGGACAATCTAGAGCAGAATTAGCTCTTTCATCGCATACTTGACAGATCTGGGAGAAAAGCAAACAATAAAAAAAACTGAAGTTACCCTAACCTATGGATGGTGAAGAAGAGGAAGAACCTATTCAGAGAAACCAAAAATTACCATCACAGCGGATCCACCAAGAAGCATCTTACGACTGATGGCTTCGGCTTTGACGAAGAAGAGGAAGAACCTATGGACGATGAAGAAGAGGAAGAACCTATTCCTGATGAAGAAGAGGAAGATAAAATTTTGAACATTTTGAGTTCTATGAGTGATGAACTCTGAAGAAGAAGATGGGATTGGAAAAGAAGAAGAGAGGAAAACGAGATTTATAGAAAAGAAGATCGGGAAAGTCAGATTTGGGAAATATTCAAACTTAATGGAGCTGGCAATTCCAAGAGAAAGTTGGTTGACTGACAATTCCAAGAAGAACAGTTCCAAGGCTGAGTAATACCTGTACAATCGATCGTGGCATGTCGACCATATTGTTCGACAAATTGACACAAAGTGTTCGATTGTAACTCCAGTACCTACTGGAGTTTTTTTTACGAAAGGAAATAACATTAACCAAAACAGACAAGTACAAGGTTTCTAGTGCAAATCAGACATAAAGGAAGGTACAACATTCCAAACGTTTCTGTATCCATGTCTTTTACCCCATTTTACCAGAGCGTCGGCTTGAGCATTGCAGTCTCTAGAAGCAAAGGTGAATATAATGCTAGCGAATTTGTCTCGGAGCTCCGCCACTTGTTGCATAATCTTTTTGGATTGCCAGTGAAGTCCTACACTTTCACCGTTGATGTAGAGTATTAGTGCTTGGTTATCACTCTCAATATGAGCGTGGGTAATATTCAACTGTAAGGCCCATCTAATACTGGAGAGAATGGCTATGCTTTCGCATTCTTCCGCGTTCTGGCATCTAACTGTGTCAGCTGCTGCTATAATGAAATTAGATTCTTCATCCCGAATGATACATCCTATTCCGACTAGTTCCGAGATAGTGGAAAAAGAGGCGTCGACGTTAAGCTTAATGAATGGTGTCGATGGAGGTCTCCATATTTGTTGCTTGGTTTTTACCTTGCATTGGTTAGTTGTAATAGATTCAATCTTAAGAGGCGTAACAGATGTATTAGTTATTATGTCTATCATTTGTCTCGGATTTTGTTTGTTTGTGGTGAAACAGTTTTCACATCTTGCTTTCCAATAAACCAAAGAATTTTGGCGTACAGATTAGTAAGATCCTCATCTAAATTTTTCCATTGTTGTATCCATTGTTTTGTTGTGATTATTTGATCTGTTCTTATCTGAAAGTGGAACCATATTGCTTTCGCAAAAGTACAATGTAGCATCACGTGGTCCAATGTTTCGTTATCAGTATAGTTTATGCAAGAGTATGAGTTTCCAATGAATGTACCTATTTTTGCCTTTACTGGTAAACTGTTGGTGCAGCATTTCTAAAGAAATAGTTTAACACGAGGGATAATATTCATATTCCATATAAAACACCAATCGTTTTGTTCCCGCATCAGGTTAGCACTTCCTGTTCTCAGAAAATTGTACATAGATTTAATAGTAAAATTACATGATTTAGTGAGCGTCCACATCGGTTTATCCTCTTGGTCACTCTGAATGTTTATGCTCAGGATGGAACTGCAGATATCACTGTTAAAATAATTTTGTAAGGCATTAATATTCCATGTATTATTAGTTATTAGTTGAGTCACCCATTCAAGGTTCAACCCCTTATGGTTGATAATAGGAAGAGGATGATTAGGAATCCAGAAATCATTCCAGATATTAATTTTCTCTCTTTTGTTGATATCCCAGAATATCAGACCCTCCATCTGATTGAACTGTTTGGTGATGGATTTCCAGGGCCAAGAGTGATTAGCTTTAGGAGGAGAGGGTTTGTGAGAATTGGGAAAGTACTTTTTTTTAAGCACTTGGACCCAAACCGCGTTAGGATGGTTGATAAGACGCCAGTTAATCTTGCTGAGGAAAGCCTGATTGTCGAGAAGGGGGAGACGAAAACCCAGTCCTCCAAGTTTACGTGGCTTGCAAATGGTCGACCAATTGATAGTATGGAACATTTTGGATTTTCCCCACCAGAAAGTCCTTTGGAGGGACTCAATGCTGTTGCAGATGCCTTTCGGGATGGCAAAGCACTGCATTTGGTATCGGGGAACGGCCGCTGCGATAGTAGAAATAACTACCGAGCGACCAGCTTGGGAGAGGAGATGAGATTGCCATTTGGCGAGCTTGTTTTTAATCTGGGTAAGAAGAGGTTGGAAGGCAGACTTTTTGTTCCTACCGATGAAAAGATTAGTGCCAAGATATTTATCACCCGCAGAAGATTGGTGGACTTTAAGCTCCCGGATGATCATACGTTTAAATTTCGGGTGCGAGTTTTTAGAGAAGAAGATATTAGATTTAGAATAGTTGATCATCTGCCCCGAAGCATCGCTGAACTCTATCAGAATAAGCTTAAGAATATAGATGTTGTCCAGAGAATTATGCCCGAAAATAATACAGTCATCAACAAAAAGAAGGTGATTGATAGTGAGCTCTGAATTAGGAATATGGAAGCCAATGAAGGATTGATTGCTATTATTTTTCTCTAGAAGCCGACTAAGGCCTTCCATGGCTATCGCGAACAGGAAAGGCGGGAGAGGGTCGCCCTGTCTAATCCCTCGAGACACATTGAAGATTAAGCCAGGACGCCCATTTATGAGAACAACCATGGAACTGGTGTTGAGGCAGGTGCTAATGAGCTTAATCCAATTAGGGGTAAAAGCCATCAGATGCATAACCTCCTCCAAATAGTTCCATTCGATACGATCAAACGCTTTGGACATATCGAGTTTGAGACCAAAATAACTTTCGCTCCTTTGATTTTCTTATAGGAATGAATAAGCTCTTGGCTAATGATGATGTTGTCCGTGATTTGTCTTCCTGGAACATACGCGGCCTGGACAGGGGAAATAATATCAGTTAAGATAGGCTTGAGCCTGTTGGCAAGGATTTTGGTGATGATTTTATAAGTGGTGTTGAGAAGATTAATGGGCCTATAATCTGCAGGGGATTTGGGAGTTTTAGTTTTGGGGAGCAGACAGATGTGCGTATGGTTAGACATCATCGGCAGAGTAGCTTCTCTGAAGAAGAGGGAGACCATGTGAATAATGTCGTCCTTGATTGTATCCCAATTAGCTTGGTAGAAAAGAGGAGGATAACCATCTGGGCCAGGGGCAACTCCTGGTTTGAGAGAGAAGGTGGCCTTCCTGATTTCCTCCACCTTAGGGATGTCGATCAACACCTCATTCTGGGATTGAGAAATCTGAGGAGCAAAACACTCAATGAGTTTATCCGACAAAGTGGATCCGGCCGACAAGGATATTTTCTGAAGATGATTGGAAAAGAAAGTGGAGATCTCCGCCTCATCATTGGTCCACGAGTTATCGTCCATTTTCATGGAATAGATTTGATTTTTGCGGTTTCTCATGGTAGCTTTAGCATGGAAATATTGAGTATTTCTGTCTCCTAAATTGATATTAGCAATTCTCAATTTTTCTTTCCACAAGCTTTCTTGTTGGAGAAGAAGGGTTTCAATCTGAGTGAAGGTTTCCTGAAATTTGCCAGCATCCTTAATGAATTGAAGATTGTGAGTGAGGTTCTTGATACTATTAGCAATATGGCCGAAGACTTCTTTATTCCACTTAGAGAGTTTGATGGCAAGGGAATTGAGCTTGGTTTGGATGGGATGAGGGATGGAGGTCCAGTTAGCTTTGATGAACTGAGCACAATTGGGGTGGGACATCCAGGTGCGAATGAATTTGAAAGGTCTACGCCCCAAAGAAGAGGTGGGTTTGCTAGTGAAAAGGATAGGGTTATGATCAGAACCTAGAGTAGGTAGATGGGTGAGTTTAGACTGGGATGAATGGTCAGCCACTTGTAATTAACTAAAGCTCGGTCTAGCCTCTCTTGGATGAGGTTACCTTTAAATTGTTTGTTAGACCAAGTATACGGGTATCCCACAAAACCAATGTCTTGTAGGCCCAGATCATTAACAATCTGTTTACACTGAGAGATAGTCATCTGAGAAGCTATTTTACCTCCTAGCTTCTCGGATTGGTCAAGGATGCAGTTCATGTCACCAATAACAAGTCAAGGGATATTATTATCAAAAGCATGTTAAGCCAACGTGTCCCAGGGCTTCATTTTGTTTTTATAAGGGCACCCATAAAAACCCGTGAGGTTGAATATTTTATCATTGTCCGCTTGGGTGCCTTTCACATGAATCATATTGTGGTCCGCATAAATGACTTCTATGTCAAATTGAGGAGACCAGAATAGAGCTAGCCCCCCAGCTTTATTAATCGGGTCAATCACATGTTTCTCAGAAATGTTATTCAAGTTAAGAAGTTTGTCGAGATTCGTATTGATGCATTTGGTTTCAGAGAGGAATATAATATCAAGGTTATGTTATTTAATGAGCCTGCTAAGGTGCTTACGATTAGCAAAATTGCCACAGCCACAGACATTCCATGCTAGTACCAACAACTCCATGGGGCAGTGGCCCTAGCACTTGGACAAAGGTCTAAAAAATAAGGGCAGACAACCTACTGGGCTAGGGGACCAAGTCGAGAAAGGATACTAAAGATAAAGGCCTCCCTCCGAAAGGTCAAGACGACTACCCACATAAAAGCCTAATAACAATTATAAACACCACAGTAATCTCTGAAGAGCCTAATAACAACTATAAACAAACAACCCAGGAAATGAAATCTAATAAAACGATGATAAGAAGGATAAGACTATTCTAATACACTACTTGTAAACTTGCTAGGTTAATCAGGAAGAGATTATGAAATCTAATCAAACAAGGCAGAGAAATTTTATGCATGCGCTAAATATTGTAGAGATGGATAATGCAAAACACCTGATAAAAAATAAGCTAAATCAAGGAAACACATTAACATGCTACATCTAGATTTAAAAGAAGGCTAGCAAAGAACTTATCTGAGCAAAGATGATGATTCACCACGTTTTTCCTTAGTCGATCGTGATGGGTTGAACTCGCCGCGATTTGCTAGAGACTTATGATGTCGGTGATTTGATCTTAGCAAGGTGGTCATCTGATGATGGAGTTTAGGGTGTCATCGTGGAGCTCCAGTTACTGGATTCGGAAGTAGGGTGAATCTAGGGTTTTGTTTTGGTTTGGGGTCAAAGGAAAATGGAGAAAACGTGCTACTTTCTTTCCCTAAAAACCAGACCAGCAATAAGTCCTATGAGGGTATGCCTATCAAGTTTTGATTGCCGGTGGGAGAAGATTAATGTGTATATTTAGAGATGATTTGGGACTGTTATCTGTAGAGTTCTATGAAATTGGGGATCTAGGGTTCGTGACTAAAGGAGATGATTAGGGTTACATGATGTACCAGAATGAATTATTTTGGGTTCTCAACTATCTAAGGATTGAGCAAAGGGGATTTGAGTTGGTTATGGGTGAAAATTTGTAGGGTTATAGTAGAAAGGAAAGGGGGAGAACTCCGTGGTTGCTGACATCACCTTGGAGACGACATAATCGATTTTACAATGTCGACACACATGTAAAAAAAAAATCGACACGACATAATCGATTTTACAATGTCGACCAATTCTCACCAAAATCTTAATCCTAACCAAAATCAAACTTAATTTCATCAAATATCAATCATTTCATTCATTAAATATCAAACACACAATAAAAAAACCCTATATTTGTTTATAGTATAAACCCTAGATTTTGGTAAAATACCAAACCCTAGACTTTAATCAATTTTAACAACACAAAATTAAACAAATTAAATTTAAACATACAACATTGTGTAGAGATAGAGTTGAAATACTTGTTTGAAATTGGTAGAGAAGTTGGGGTTTAGATTTCGGCTTAGAGAGAGCGAGAGCTTCTCAAATCTTTAGTTACAACCTTAGCTTAATGAAGAGATGAAATAGAAAACAACCGAGATACTTCGACTAGATTGAGATAGATAGAGATTTAGAGTGATCTTAGATTAAGAAAGAGATTTCGAGCTTGGGTTGAGATTCAAGAGAAAGAGATGAAGAACTCGATTTCAATCTGTTGTGGGGGATTTGGGGTAAAACTATTGATATCTAGAATTTCTAGATATCCTTTTATACAAGGGTAAAAAAGAAAACTTGGAAAACTTAGAAAAGGGCAAAATTGCAAAGATTGAGTTAGGACAAAATTGCTCAAAGGCCCCAAATCAGGCCATTTGAGCAAATTTCCCATTTGATTATGAAGGTTTGGTTTGGGTATTTGACTTGAATTTTGTCCTACATTCGATTCAATAAGGGAGCAGAGTAATCGAGGAGGAATAGAGGATGGAAGGAGGATCAGATGGAACTTCTCCAATGGTTACAGTACAAGTGAAGTTCAGTGGTAGATCAATACCTGTTTCTCTCTCTAACGAATCCACCATTAAAGACCTTAAAGCACTTCTCCAACCTCTCACTAATGTCCTCCCCAGAGGCCAAAAGCTCATCTTCAAAGGTACCCTCTCTTCTTCTCTCTTTGAAAACCCTAACTTCTACTGTTTTCTTATATGGGGTGTGATGAAAACAGGGAAAGTTCTGGTAGACACAAACACTTTGAAGTCATCAGAGATCACCAATGGATCCAAGCTCATGCTCATGGCTTCTCAGGGTTTACATCAAGGGGTAAATACATGTAAATTTTAACTAACAATCATATCTTTAACCAAAATCTGAACTCTTTTGTTGATTATAATGAAGAAAAATATGCCAATTTTAAATTGTTCTTGATTAAAAGCTTGCAGTTTTACTCATTGAATAGGATGGCCCCATTACCAGAGAAGCTATTAGTAAATCCAACTTGAGGAAGAATTCCAGTGATGATACTCGAACTACTAACAATAAGATTGAGGGGCGTCCTGTTGTTGTTGATAAGAGCCGATCAGAGCTTTGGAAGATTACAGGAGTTATAGCTTTATCAGGATGTCAATTGAAGGTATTAAAAAGTTCCCCAATTTTTTATCAACATCACCAACCATTATCTATTTATCTTGTTTTAGCAATAATTTGAAAATGTCAGTGGAGGAATAATTCAGCAACGGCTAACCCATGAGTCGATGACTAGTTACTCCTAAACAAGTTAATAAGTTACCAATAACTTCTCAACAGTTGCTAAACCAGAACGTAATAATAAAACATTAACCACCCTCCGTTAACAGTTAGAAGCTCAATAAACACAGCTTCACAAATGCAACCAACTTAAGATGCTTCGTTAGGGTACATGCAATTTGGTCCTCATGACGACAATAAACCAATTCAACGACTCATTCATTTGTGAGATCACGAAGGAAATGGTATCTCACATCTATGTGGTTGCTTCTACCATGAAAAGCTGGATTTTTGGAGAGGTCAATGTCTGAGTTGTTGTCACAGACTCACAGTAAATCTGTATAAGTTCTTGGTCGAAAATAGGGCAATAGCTCGAGTGTTCTTTCAACTAAATAACTTGATATAAACAAGAAGGTGATGTTAGAAACTCTGCTTTAGTGGTAGACTGGGTAACAACTAGTTGGTTCTTAGAAGCCCATGATATAAGCCCCTGAACTCGCCAATGTCGTCATAAATAACGACCAAAAGTATTTATTTTATCCTCTACCTCTAGATCACTCATCTTTATTTTGCCATCGTAGACTTTTCTAGATCTTCAAATATGGCTAGATCGTTCCTTATGTAGATCAGATCCTCTACATATAAACAAGCAATCAGAGTTTTCAATACACAATACACTCTAATCATTAGTATGGATAATTTATACATTCTACAAAAGTAGTGGAGACGATTTATAAATGTTTCTAGTATCGTCCTTAAGCAGATATATAATGTCTTGCTAAATGTTACATTTGTAGAATATAGAAATTACCCAATTCATGCAAAGAAAGGAGAACCAACTTAGGCGGGAGAGGTATATTCAGAATAACTTTTAGTTTGTGCAACTTTAGTTAGAAACAAAATAACAAAACAGAGGAAAAATAAAAAGAGGTGTGTTTGTGTGCTACCCACGCCCACCCCGGCCCAGCACGAACCGTTGGCCACCATTAACCAAAAGCAGTATTAGCATGAAAATCTCTATTTAGATGAGACAGAAATGACAAAAGCACATATGGTTGCCCCATCATGTCTAAGTACCATGCGTCTGATTCAATCTTGTTCTCCTTGACATAGGATACGGGATACCATCAATATGTTTCTTGCTCCTATTTGTTTCGAAAGTTGGACTTCTCCTCTTTGTTAGTATGTAAGTTTGTAGTGCATTCAGACTTGTAATGCCCAAACTTCTGTGACAAGATAATATTCAACATTAGACTTGTTAACTTTGCGCCATTTGGTGATCATGTCCTCTTCCTGACCCTTGAGATTAGTAAGTATCTTTACCTTGGCCACACGCCCACACCCACAACCTCGACCCCTTAGTCCTCTCTTAGTAGAACTTTCACCATGAGCTGAAGCCTTCAAAGCTAGCTCCTCGGTTTAACCTTTTTTCATTCGTCTGCTCATGCACCAAGAATGAAGTTTGCAATTCATCAACTGTAAACTCATCTAGGTCATTTGACTCCTGAATAGAACATACAACAAAGAATTTTGGAGCTATTGATCTAAGAATTTTCTCCACCATAGAGACATCTTCAATTTTTTTCACTTCGAATATACTTCATGTGCATGATTTAACAAAGGGTGTGTAGTTGATGCGGTTTCACCCTTGTTGTGCCTTGATACTTTTTCTTCATAGAATCCGTATCTGTTTGCAAGTATCTTTGAAATCATCTCCAAAATGGCACAATGAATTGCATGAACTAGATAACTCTTCGCTTGAGATCTTCAGACTTTTTCTTCTAGTTTCTTTTGTTGAGCTTCCATAAACGCTTCAGGGTCTGGTTTCGTCACTCGTGTTTCCACCATAGTCCAACATTGGATCACAGAAAATTTTCCATCACCGTGCACCAATGGCCGTAGTGACCATCAAAGCGAGCGATTGGAGGTTGTACCAAAGTAACTATCCTCTGCTGCCATCGCTGCCAGTCTCCCACTGCAGAGCACTAAAGGACTTTCTTTTGTTCCTCACTCTGATGTCAGATTGAAGAAAATACCGTCTAACAAAAGAGTCTAAAAGAGTATGTAACCAGAAGAGCTAATCTAAATTTAGTTGATGCATTTACTAGTGAAATCAGTAGACTCAACTCTCAAGAAGGAAAAAAAACTATCTTTGCTGAAGATATCTGATCACTAACACATGGTAACAAAGCAATCACTAACCCTTGACTAGTAACTCCCAAAGCAATATCAAAAACTTCTAAACAGTTGCTAAAACAGACCATAATAATGATTATTAACATTAGTTGGAATTCTTTTCTCATAAAATGATTTTTCTGCAAATTACAAAATAGTTAAAACTAGAAAACAATCTGCAGCACATTTCAGTAGATCATCAGTGGTATCCCAAATTGCATCTACACTTGTTGACTGCTCACTATCTAACACCCCAATCTAGTTAGAGGTCCAGAGTACTTTCAGTTATTTGGTAATCGCGCTCGGGTATGGGTAATTAGGTCATCTATTCCTAGCGTTCGAAGAATGAGCCTGGAATCCAAGGGCCACATTTCTTAGTCTTTGTGTTTTCAATTACCTTCTGCTTCAATTAGTACAATTTTCTGATTCGATTAGTACAATTTCCATTTTTGTTGTAATAAACTATGCAAATCTAAAATCAAGAAGCTTTCTTGTTTTTACTTCTATCTCTCATATTGTCAATTGGCTCCACGATTGATGTGTTCCTTTGGAATTAAATTTTTTAAGATCATACCTGAAGAAGTATGGTCTTGTGGATCTTCTGTAAGAGTGTTTGATATAAGCAGAAATTCAGTTCATGAAGTACCATCCAGAATTGGCTCCCTAAGTGCCGTGCAGGTACCTCTTATCGACACTCTTATATTATGTATATACTATATATATAATATATTGTCGGGATAGCTTCAGACTGCAGAAGAAACTAAAGGACTTTGTTCTTGTGTATGTAGAAACTTTTCCTTAATGGAAATGGTATATTAGATGAATGCATTAGCTGGGAAGGTGTGATGTCTCTGAAGTCTCTAACTATTCTGTCTTTAACTGATAACTGGTAGGTGACTTCAGAGTCTCAGACAGATACTTCACGACCTATTTCTTGACGATTTTGGATTTTTCTACTTCAAAAGTGTTGCATTATCTTTGCAGTTTAACTGTATTACCTTCCACATTGGGTGCTTTGGTTTCTCTCACTCAACTTCATATTGCTAACAACAAACTCACGAGCCTGCCGGTTGAAATTGGACAGCTAACTCATCTTGAAATTTTGAAAGCAAACAATAACAGGTATTATTAAAGTTCTGTTAGATTATTTTCTCCTCCTATATGAAATTATCCTACATTATAGCTACATCATTCATTTTCAAATCAATGAGTTTCTCACTCTAGTCACCCGGTTATGTTGTAAAAGTGAGAGATGTACTGATGTATGTTGCAACTTTTGGGCCAGTTAACTCAATTTCATGATTGTTAGAAATTATTTCGGTTTCTCATCTAGTTTTATTCATGACTTGGAATATGATATTACTGGATATCTATATTAATGTGTTCAGCCTTCGTTGATGGTTAGCTACTGTCCATCGATGATCATCGAAAAAACTGTAAATTGCTTGCTAACCATCTTTATGTTTCCTGTCCTGGCAGAATATCTTCAGTGCCTGCATCTATAGGGAATTGTATCTCTCTTGTGGAGGTGGTACTTGGACTTCTTCTTTTTCTAAATTCTTTGACTTGGAATACTTCGCTACAAGTTAATTTTGAGTTTGGATACTTTTTCGTTTATTAACATCTTTGGCATGGTTCTGAGCTTAATTTAGGTCGATCTTTCCTCAAATCTTTTGGTCGAATTGCCAGAGACATTTGGGAGTTTACGAAATTTAAAGGTGAATTTTTCCTCCCCTCTTCTATTTTCGTTCCCTTTGCTATTATTATGATGCAGATAACGTAGCTGTTAATGCTTGTTTATTATCCAAGACCTAAGCCATTCTTCTTGTTTATTTTATTTGGGTGAAAACTGTTGTTCGATATCGAATGAAGCATGATAAGTACTGATGAACATTGATTTAGAGTTGAGGACAGGTTTCCCCAATTTATTTTGTTTTGAAAAAAGATTTGGATTTCAGACATGAGTGGCTCCATAATGGCGCATGACGGTAGTCGAGGAGATTAACTGGAAACTTCTGGCTTAACCCTAATTTTCTATCTACTCTATTTTGTAGGTTCTGAATTTACGTAACAACGGGATAAAAAACCTTCCTTCTAAACTATTTAAGATGTGCATCCAACTCTCAACACTTGCTCTCCATAACACAGAAATCACAATCGATCTTCTCCGCCAGGTAACAATATCTCATTAACAACCGATCCAATGTTAGAGTGGTAGCCCATTATTGATAATTATTGTATACCAAACAGTTTGAAGGATGGGAAGATTTTGATGAGCGTCGAAGGTTGAAGCATCAGAAGCAACTTGATTTCAGAGCTGGAAGCTCTGGAATATTTGATGAAGGTGCTGATAAAGATTAAGAGTTTTTGTTCTTTTCCTTTTGTTCTTTCTGGGAGCGGATAATTTTTTTGATGAAAATAGGCTTAGCTTAACTTTATTACTCAAAAATTGTCAAAGAAATGTTGGGTTTATCCGTCTCCAGCTGACTTATAATGCAAACAAGGGCTACGACCGATTCCTTTGGCGTATATAGTTCCGAAAATTTTCATGTGCTAATAAATGTATGACCTTATTTGCATTACGAGGACAAAAAGAAAAGCGACAATCCTTCAAAAAATTGTGATGTATCTCTTATATCGACTATTGTTGGTTTAATCTTCCATGATATATCATTTTTCCGAGCCCGAGCATGCCAATACCACATTCATAATGTCACCTTCGACAATGCACGTGTATTGATGTAGATCCTTAGCTAGCTTTGCAGCTAAACCAGCTAGCCTTTGCTTCAGCTTCTATGGCGGATGACGCACTTGCAGATTACACCCAAGCCATTACAAAATCTCTCTTCAAATTTATACAAACCGCCCAAGCCATTACCAAATCTCTCTTCAAATTTATACAAACCGCGGATCGTCCACTCCGATAAATTGTGGGTAATTTGAATTTGATTGAGGCCGGTTGATGAATAAATTATTTGAGATATGTTAAGCTTGTTTATTTGCTGAACAAAGTCCACTATTCCACTCGGACAAAGATCTTATTGAAAATAAAGATGGGTTTGGGAAAACAAATAGATTCCAGGAAAAAACTTTTGGGTAGAAAAAAAGAAATTACACGTACTTCTTTTCTTTTTTTCGCTACGGCATGAATGCTAGCAAATTTTCATCGCCACACCACGTTAGGTGGAATCACCACCATGTAGGTGAGAGAAAGAGATTGTGGCTGGCCAATGGTGGTAACGGTTGTGGGAGATGAGTGGTGGTGGTGGTGGGAGAGGAAGAATTGAAAGAAGTAGTGACCATTTGGGAAAATCAAATTCTCGTTCAGACCTTTTTTTCTCTTAGAGATATTCTTGTTTCTATAAATCAACAAACAAAATAAAAGATAAAATAAAATTGAGGGTTTACGGTTGCCAACACCTTCAAAGAATGGTCGATCCTTCTTTGGATTCAATTGGACAACTCAAATCCAAATAACTGCCCCATTGCTGCACACAATGGTCGATCCTTCTTTGGATTGTCTGAAAAGTTAGATGCGAAACTATTTTCCAAAACAAAATTCCTAATATACCGCTAACTTGATAGAGTTAACCCATTGTAGTTCTCTCTCAACAAGATACAACACAACAACCTATTATCTCTCATCTCGCAGAGCACACAACACAATTACCTACCAATGAGAATTCTATCAGTTAAGACATTATTACAGCTCCCTTTGATGTATAATAAAATATCACATTCTGAAAAATCAGTAATCTCTTTGTTATATTACAATGTTGATTCAGTTTGTGTTGCGGGGACAATGACCATCTACTGCAGATCAGTAGACGAAGGCAAAACCTTAGCATCTCTCTCTAATAACATTGTTATAGCCTAGCTGTACGACCAACATTTCTCTCAAATAATAGATAGTTAATTATAGATCTCTTTTGGCTAACATTGTTATAAACATTAAAAAAAAAACATGAAATATATATAGGATAGGATATCAAACACAACCTAGTTGAATTTTGTTCTCCGGTTGGATTCATGCACAAATTATTTGAGAAACACTGAACTTGTTTACTCACCAACACTAAAATAGTGATTTTTTCCAGACATTTGATTAGTTCACTCCTGCAAAATTGTTAAGATAATGGAGTATAACAAACCCAAAGAACAATAATATTAACATATTGTATGGGCAGATAATGTAGTTATGGATCTGCCTCTATTCCAACATGTTTCTTGTACTGGTTTGAATTCAAGGTATTCATTGGGGAATAAAGTCCAAATATCATAAGCCATACAGGAATAGAAGACTTCCATCACACAAAAGCATTCTCATCTAAAACAAACCACACCTCAGGCTGACCTACTACTACTGTTGTCTCTGTTTCTTGGGCAAAATGCCTTATCGGAAGTAAATAGAAACCAAAGGGATGTCAATGTCATTATCATCGTCATCCTCGCAAGCTACCACTATATCCAAATGGCGCCGGTATGGAGGAATTTCCACCTTAGCCACGGTTTTAGCTAGCTCAACTATCTTCCTGTCCTTCCTGTCCCCGTGTCTGGGAAACAGGCTGTTGAAGAGCAAGCTTGTCCCACATGAGATGCTGTATGCGTTCAAACCCTTTTCCTTCAGCCACTGCAGCACTTCTCTCAGGGTCGGGTCGCCCTTCAGAACCCAACGGTCCCATACAGTCCATGTCATGTCTCTGTGCTTCATCACCTTGGGAGGAACTGGCTCTGCCATGGAGAACAGTGGGAGCGCCAGATTAGCAAATGTGTTCCTGTAGTCTTCCACTATGTGTCCTCCATCTATCACCTTGTACAGCTCCAGGCACACAAGACCTGTTGCCATTGCAGTGGAGGTTGCAATTGCCGGAATGATTCTTCCAGCAATAAACTTGGCTTTCAACTTGTCAACTTCGGGGATACTGTAGTTCCTTGCTCGCATGTTAGCAAACCCAGCTATCAAGTCCATATGGAAATTTGTGTCGTCATCCTGAAAAATTTAATACATAAGGGTACTTCCTTTCCACTATTAAAGAATATAAGCAGAAAATTGAAATCCACGTCACTCATCGTGATGCTGGTCAATAGATATACCTTTTCGAATTGTATCGGGTTCATCCGGAAACCAGGAGGCAACTTCTTACTGCACTCTTCCAATTTCTTTATCAGATCATTAATAACTGCCGCATCATCTATAGAAGCAGCAGAGGCTCCTGTGGCTTTCTCATCTGTTTCTATCTTAACTCCTTCCTTTGGCTGGAAATCTGGGACAATTATGTTATTCACAGCATCTGCAAGCTTCTTTTGATTCTTAACCCAGTCCGGGATTGCGATGCCAAATGTCTCAGCACGCAATATGGAGGCAGCCCTAATGAAGTGAAGGCAAGTAAGGTCGTCCACTGAGAACTGAAGTGGATGTGGGAACCGTTTAGGTGCCGACCAGAACGGAGTCCCTGTACTGGTTGAAGCATCCTCAGGGAAAGTAAAAGTTAATTGCTTCACACGATTAGAGAAGTAGTCTTCAAACCTGGTAACACAAGACCACAAGATACGAAAATGAGAATACATGAAGCAGGTATCCTAATAACTGAAAGAATTTAGATAGAAGTTAGGTATTTTACTTTAAACGGGCCCAAGTGAGACAATCCTGGAACATTTCACATCTATCCTTGTCAAGACACTCGATCACACGTTCCAAATTCTCCCTAGACTGTGCATCACCTGCATTTCTCATTGCATTGATGTACTCCGTTGGATTAGATAAGTAGGTGTTGACTTCTGCAGGTGTTTTCTCAAGCAAGCCTTCAAATTCTGAACGAGCCCATGTCAGACAGTGATCAATGTTGTGTGGGAATGAATGGACTGTGCACATAGGTGCTTGCTTCTCTGGGGGGTCCCTTGAAGCACCATAATTCTCTGTCAAGTGGGGTATAACCATCTGCGTGTTGCATTTGGCACCTAGGGTTCCGGACTCCAAAAGTGGTTTCTGGAAATATAAGCATCTCTGATCCATGTAAATCCTTGCATTGACATTATCAAGAGCATTAATTACAACACTAAGATTCTCCCAGAAGGCATCATTAAACACACTTTCTGTTTCAGGGGCTGCACGGTTCTGCAAAGCTTCAATATGCAATCGAGGGTTTATCAAAGAGGCAGCAGAAGCAGCAACTGTGGATTTTGCCTGGCCAATGTTCCAATCTCGGAAAAGAAACTGCCTGCTAAGGTTGCTCTTCTCAATCACATCATCATCAGTAATTGTGAGCTTTCCTTGATTGCTACAAGACACTCCCATCAGAGCTAAATTTTTTAGGAACTCGCAACCAAGTGCACCTGACCCAACCATGAACACTTTAGCCTCCTCCAATTTCTTTTGGAGCTTGGACCCAAAAACCGAAATCTGAGCATCATAACGGCTATTGAGTGGTTTCAGATCGCTTGATTCCAATGGTTTCGTAGGAAGTGATTCAACAGAGTCGAAGTAAAAGAACTGTTTCAACATAAGCAATATATCATTTTAGAATGTAAGCAAACTTTAAGTGAAAAAAATAAGATAACAAAAGAAGCAGCTGGGGTATGGAGAGACTCCTTAATGAAGTATAATCAGTGCTTATTCTGACTCATTATGCCACGAGTCTCTGACCTGGTAAAGAGGATGAAACTTTCCAGAGCATGCTTTCACAACTTCCTGGCCCACAATACCACCAAACATGGCAGCCATGGGATTCAGAACAGCCCTAGAGCCAAAAGCAAAATGCCTCAAAATTTTCTCATCAATCTGATCCAGTCTCCCGTCGCCTGAGCCCTCGTTGATGTCTCTTGCCACAGAAATTAGCTCCTCCACATCCTCCTCTGACCCAGCAACAGGGAAACGTCTTGACTGGCATACAAACTTATCCAGTGCTTGAAATGCCAAGTGCAACAGAGGTGGACGATCAAACTTGGAGAAATCGCTCAGAAGAAAATCACCAGGGTCCTTCACTGCTTCTCTCAACTTCCTGAAGTTCAAAACCTTGGGTTGTTTCACCTGTGTGACAATACCGCCTCTCTCATACCCGCCATAACTTGTAGTGTCCTCGTCAAGTTCGAAGGAGTAGGGTCTAGCATTTTTCACCTTCCTTGGCTTTCCATCATTCAATTCTGTCATACCCTTAACCTCCGAAAATACAACCATATCCCCGTCCTGAAACTCAAGTCGCTCATCATCAACACATGATACAAGTGCAGGGTTGTCATTGCTGATAGATGCAATGATGCCCGTATGCGGTTCCTCACCATCAACATCAACAACGGTAAACTCAGGACCAAAATCGCAGAAAACTGAGCCAAAAAGACCTCGAACTTCAGTTTTGATGAAAGAGATTGGAGGCTGATGGGCATGGCAGTAATCATCAAACTCAACTGCTTCATCAAAGCTAATATCGGTAAATACCACAGCCTGCCCAAATAGAATGCCGTTAGGAGCGAGAAGTAAAACAACTATTAATGAGCTGAAGCATCACAAGCAAGTCTGCTAGCTATCGAGTTCTATCTGTATCATTTCCCACTTTCTAAAAGGCCGTGTTGCTTTTTATGTGAACGGTATCCAAAGGTTACTTAAGGAAGGCTCTAATGTTAGAAAGGTCAAATATTATGACACGGGATGTTCTACGCATATTGTTTTATTAAATATTAGTGGATCTTGCGTAAGACCAAAGAGATTAATATGGAGAACACAATATCAGAAACATATCAAAATCTCACAAAATGTTTGGGGTACTTCTATAGTTATTAATTATAAGCCAAGCCATTGGAGAATGTCCAACTAAAACAGCCAACAAATTCACTAATATTCTATAAAAACTCATACTATTTGTACCTAAACCTTCAATCCTGCATTTTGAATATTCAATTAACAGAAGTGAACAGCTTGCTGGATGAGGAACATTTGGTATTTCAGTCAACCTTCGTCAAAACCCACGTTTGCTAAAGCCGCAAAATGAAGAAAAAAGGACAACTTTTTCAGTGTAATGTATAGAACACTAAACCTTTTTGCAAAGGGAAAGGATTTTTAAGATGTTTTTGTATGACTTCTATGTCATATCCATCAGTTAGTAGTTCATACTTCATACCGGAGTCAGACAACTTAATTTATTTAATATTCAAGCAACATATGTGAAAAACAAGTACATCTTAATAAAAAAATCCAGTCATCCTTCGCTAAACCAATATTATAAACAACTAAAGAGTTCCATTGGAGAATATGATGGCTGATGATTAGAATAACAAATGGTCTGCTTGCCCAAACAAAGGACTACGAAAAACGCAGGAAACAAAAAATGAAAGCAAAATTGAGGAAATGTTTTAAAGAAGAAAATACCTGGAAATTGGAAAGTTGCTCCTTAGTCAATTTGGTAGTTAACGTAGACGTAACCACGGCATTGTTTAGTTCTTGCAACTTCTGAACGGAAACAAGTGCCCTGTTCTTTCCCACATCTTCCTCAGAAAAAATAAAACTGCTGGACAAGTCCCACAACTCCACGGTCCCTTCGTCGTGCAAGGTTACAGATTTAACACCGGCAAGAATGAGGTTCTTTGCTGCAAGGAGCAGCGATAACATAAACTAAGACACTAAGGAGGACACAAAAAGTTCACAAAAGTAACAAATATTTTGAAACTACAGAAGTAACAAATTTATTGATAGATTTATGTAGATGCAGCAGATATTTCATGGATACCCATCTATCTTTTATTTCGAAGAATACATCCATCTCTCTTATATTCGAATTTTTCACAGATAACCAAATTCACCACCTACTGGCCTTAAAACAAACCTATTACTAAAACGAGTCGCTACGGCACTCAGATGATAAACACTATTTACAACAGACGGACTATAAGAAATTTAACTTGTATAATTCTCCTTTTCAGACTCTGGTTTTGTTCCTTCCCATTGTATGTACTCCCACATTTAGTAGACATTGCCTCATAGTAGCCCTAGTGGGTAAGACTGAATGCCTTTTGATATAATTGGTCTTCCATTTTTTTTGGATACACAAGCTTTCTAAAATATATAATGATTACTAATCAAGCATTAAAATCATTCGCTAATTAAAATCAAAACATACCCAACCATAAATTCATAAACAAAGAGTAAAAAATTCATCAAAATCATACCAATTTCAGCACCCAATCCACGGATTCCTGAAATAAGGATGTTGGAAGCAAATAATCGCCTCATCGTCTCACGACCATAAACAGCAAGCTGACGACTATGCAGATCCTCATCGATGTATGTCTGATTTCCATCCCCTAAAGTCATTGATAAGGGCTTACTTATGTGTAATTCTTCGCTGTTGGGATTGTCGTTGTTGTTCTCAGTTGCAGTTGAGGTAGAAGACGAGATCATGCGATCAATCCGAGGCTTCTTTAGCGATGATTCACCCGTGTTGGTGTCGTTATTGTTGTTGTTATTATCCACGTCTACTGAAACATCTCTCTCTTTAGGAAGCATATAGTTGAACAAACTGCTCAAAACCCCACCACACCCCATCAAAAAGATCAACAATAATAAAACATTGAAGAAACTGAGATCGGAAGATTTTCCAAACAAAAATCCAAGAACGATTGCGGTCAAAATTGAGAACCCTAATAACCCTAAACTGAACCTCATCGTTTCTAGGGTTTTATAGATTAAATTTCAAAGTAGGAAATAGAATCAAATCAAAGCAGATTTCTCACGAAAGGGAGAAACGATTGTTTCATATAGAAGAAAGGAAAAAAAAACAAAGGACGTACCGATTAGAACTTTGGTGCAGCAAGGAATGAGATTCGATCGTTAGTGAAAAGAGAAGCGAGTAGAGAGATATCAGACGAAATATGAAGGAAGAGTTGAAAATTATGGAGAAAAGCTTGAGAATTTATATCTAGTCGGTTTTGGGGTAGCCTGGAATTAGGGCTTTGCCATTCCGTGTGGCCTCAGCCCTCTTTTTGAGAGAGGAAGAGAGAGACGATAAGTTGACAGACACTACTACTCAAAACAAATGAACACAAACAAGGAAGGAAATGACAATCCAAATGTAGATTTTACCCCCACCCCACCGTATTATGATTTTCAGACCCATAAAAACTCAAATTGAAAAACTCAACGTGCAGATGCATCGTTCACGCAATTGCCATAACCAGCTGGAATAGGGATCATTATTCATAACGAAGAAGCAAGATTTATAATAGCTGCCGCAGATACTGTGAGAGGACAAAATTCAAAAGAATGTGAAAGCTTGGCCATCCACCACGGCATAGTATTGGCAAGTCAACTTCAAATCTAACATATTCAAATCGAAAGTGATAATCTAAATATCATCAATTACATCAATTACCAGAAGGAGGCTTACACTTGCAATCCAAGCAGACCGTAGATAAATCGCTAGAACTCAAGAATCAGTTCACAGAGATCATATTCACTCACGCCCCCAGAGAAATCAACACTAAAGCAGATGCACTAGCTAAATGGGGTAGAATTAATTGTCAGAAAAGAGTGTGGAATGTCGAGCCTTCTTTTGTTTCCGCTTCCAGTTAGTTTGACGTTGTTAGACTTTGTCGGTTTGCTTTTAATATATATATATATATATATCTCATAAAAAAAACGTGTTATCTAAGATTTGTTAAGTTTTTGTATAAAATTCTCTCTTAGAGCATCTCCAATATAAAACTCAAACAGCCACCTCCTTTTTCTTACAATTCTCATTTTCCAAACCATTATCATTTTTCAAACCAACAGAACAACCGAGTGAATGAATGGGTTTTTGTCCGTAAGTTGGTGATTTGATTTCAGTCGTGATTTCTTTGCGCTTGGTTGTCGGAATTCGATGAAATTTGTTCCAAGTAATTGTATTCGACTTGTTCTACATATCTATCCGTTCAGAATTTTCAATTTCGTCAGTATCTGGTGGATTTATGATGGTTATATTGATAACTATATAGTTATACTAATTTCAATTGGGATCATAATTTGGAGCTATTTATACGATTATTATTCAATTTCTTCGAATGATTTACGTTCAGGATGATGTTTAGGATATTATAGACTATTTTGGAGTGTTCATATATAGACGGGTTGCTGCCGAATTATTTTACGGCTCAAATTTGATATTTGGATCAGTTTTTATAATGAATTGGAATAGAGGTGGTTACCCGAACCTTGCCGTTAACATAAATGGATAGGTTGAGTTATGGATTCGTAACATTAGGTTCATTTTATGATTTGATAGTTCAAGATTCATAGAATTTGGTTCGTTATATACTTTGTCAGCTTATGGGGTATCGGAAATGTAAAATAGAGTTTGTGGGAAGTTGGTTGGTTAATTTGTTTGTATTTCAGTTATTCGATAGGACGTCCCAGTGATCTCTTTAGTGCCGATAGGACATTTCTAGTATAGTTTCATTCATTTTATGCATTCTTGCTCTGCAAGAGGACTCTTGACAGTTATGTAACTGTCAAATGACCGTTTTGCCCTTTCATATTTCAGTAGGACTAATGAATTGCAATGGGGAGCTCGAGGAGAAGTGGAGCTTAGGCAGGAGCACCATTGGAAGCGAAGAAGAGGTAGGATCCTATGAATCTTACTTGGAGCACGGGTATTCCCCGTTTCACCATTATATATATATAGTTAGTCATTTTCTTCTTTTTATACTTCTCTAGTTCAATTTATGATATGATATGGTATGATATGTATGTATGTGGTGTGCTCTATGTTATGGATGTTTCTCTTTTAAAAACAAATTGGTTTTTCTGAAAAATAATCACATGGAGGCGGAATCGCTTGATCTGTGTGATCGTTTTGTGTGAATTGTAAACACATGGTGGCGGAATCGCTTGAGCTGCGTGTATAACATGGAGGCGGAATCGCTTGATCTGTGTTATGTGTAATGGTTGTTTTACAACGGGCATTGGTTGGTCCCCTTGTTTATTTTATGTTATGGATTAGCCATGAATTATGTCAAGGGTTACACTCGGTGTGTGGCCAGCCGTTTGGTAACGACCATTCTAGTTTACCCGGAATGGGGTCCGGAGAGGATGGGAGTTGGGGTATTCCGACCCTTGGAGTGATTAGGGGACTGACCCAATGCCATGCTTGTTTATTTATTCTGCTAAACCACTGGTGTGTGTGGTTTGAATTCTGTTATGAATGATACATACAATTTTTCACCGAAATGAAAGAGGGTGTTTACCCGAGTTTTCTTAATAAGAAAATACTAATTCCCTGAAAGTGGACACTTGTAAAAGCTTGGCTTTAAACAGGGTTTACCCTACCTTGAGACATGAGAACGCTCTTCTCCTTTGGGTTGATGGGACCTTTAGGAGGGCTCTGTTCTTGTAGCTTTGGGAGCCTATCAGATCATTTAATACTATTATAGGTTCATGCATATGTTTGGATATTCTTCGAATGGCCAATGAGTTACCTTGCGAGGAAGCGTCAGATCTGGCCGGAGATAGGACGCGCCTCAAGATGAGATAATTGTATCGCCGTGGGTATATGTCTCTGCTACACGACGATGCTCTTATAGTCGTCTGGGTAAGTCATGACATATTCTAAGCGTATCATTGTTTGGGTGAGATTTACTATTCGATGCGTATTGAGATCACAAGCCAGCCCGATGGGCGATGATGACGAAGGGAGAGTTATGGAAGCTCTTACCGGGGTATTACGTGGATCCATGTGTACACTGCAGTAGTCAAACGTTCGATAAGGCGCCGCCTGCCTACGCACTAACAAAGGCCGAACGGTTCTTCCTAGCCGAATAGTAGGTGACCCCGACTGAGGGCGTATTCAGTCGTGATCTTGGTAAGCTAGAAGAATTATCTTGCTATATTGCTTTGCTTCGTGTGCATATTGATATCTCTGTATATATGTAACACTTATAACTATTGATATATTAAAATGTTGATTTGTGTGGTGCGGGTAGGATGTCTAGGTATCCTACTGAGCTGACCTTCGGGTTATCTCATTCCTATTTGTTGTTGTTCAGTTGCAGGTATTGGTGATCCGGAGTGACATAGTTTACTTCGACGGTTCACATTATGTAAGATTCTAATTTCTATTATATTTTCAACATAATCACAACGTTAATATTATATATGTATCATCTAGAATATTTAGGATCGTTCTCTCACTTTTTTGCGATTGTACACATGTAAATAGTATGCACATTATCACTTTTTTATTTGATGCTATTGTTATTTAGAAGTTTGTGAGATATGTATGAATGTTTGACAAGTTTTTCCAGGTTTGATATGTTCAATTTATAGAGGAGACTCTGTCCAAATTCAGTCTCTTCTGTGAACTATTCATAAACATGAATTCAAGTTGTTTTCTCTTTATGAAAACTATTTTGGGTTACATATTTTCCGAGCATATTTTCAAAAGGTTTAAACTATATTTGATTTTCCGTTGTGTTTGTTCTTGATTTGTAACCCGTGATGAGAGTTTTGGCTTGGGTTTATATTTGAAACTGGTTTGAGTTAGTATTAGACCGAGTTTCTTTTATAAACTGTCGGGCAAACCGTGATTCGGAACACGGGGCGCCAAAGTTGGTATCAGAGCATGAGTACGTGCATTGGGCCGACTGGCATCAGAATACACTTCTGTGCATTAATGGGTGAGGCAACTAAAATTACCAAGGCTTGTTAAATTCGTAAAAATTTCAAGATAAAATATGAAAAGATAATAATGTTGTTGATTTTATTTTGTTTTATTTGAGATTTTAAGATTTTGATTTTATCTTTGCTGACTTTTATGTGCTCAGCACATCTGAGTCAGGCCTACGTGAAGGTCCCACTCAGATATCATAATGTGAGTAAGGTTCCTTTAACGGTAGGTCACTTACATTGTGATTTTGTTTGCCGAGCACATTGCCTGCAGAAGATAGTAGTAGCGATCAACCGAGCATTATTGAGGTACGAATTACATTCATATTAGGCTTAGGTTCATCTCATTGGTTGGTTGTAAATGGACTTTGTGACTTCGAGTTACTCGCAAAAAGGAATACTTGGTGGAGGGCTTACGTTGGTTAGTCCTTTCCTTGATTGTGATGAAGGTGGTATAAGAGGACAATCAAGAATTGATAAGAGGTAGAAAATGTTGGGCAAGGGCGACATATCGATGTTGTGAAAGTACCGAAGGAAAAAGTGTCTGAGGAGGTTAAGTGTAGTCGGCTCTTGACAGTATACAAGTCCCCAAAGATCGACAACCAGGAATGTTAAGAAAATTACAAGATGAACACCCTTTTGGAGAAGAAACATTCTTGAATGCCATGTTACTTTATTGGCTTAGGATATATCGGTTCATTTAGGACAAGGATAGTAAACTAGTAAGCTAATCTCCATAGAAGGACAATTTGGAAATTTGCAACGACTCAAAGAAACCGAAGCAAGAAATGGTGCTAACGACCAGGTGTCCAGCGACAATAACCTAGGGCATCAGTCAAGGAATAATATGCGTGGTCAACTTATCTGATATGGATGAATTTGTGGTAAAATTTTGTGAGCCTAAGTCACTCGAGCAGGTGATTCTCATATGAAGACATTGCCAGGAGTAATTAACCTAGGTGAATCGGTAATATGAGAAATGCTATCGAGTAATGAAGAAGCTACAAATTGAACCACTAAAGAAGTATTGTGATCACAATGGTGCGAAAACATCTCTACGAAGGATTAACTAGATGAGAAGATGAGTCGGACCTTTTGTGTTATGGACCTCATGGTCAATTATGAGTTTCGATCAGATCAATTAGAGAGAGTTGAGGTTGACTGTGATCGGTTTTGTTTCGAGCATGTATTGTTTTAGTTTGATTACAGATAAATATGGTCTGGTTGAAAGAAAGTTATATGATAGAGACACATATCTTTTATTGACTATAATTTTTGTGGTGAGACTTAGGGGCATCGGACAGATAACCTTATCGATAGAGACTACTTCACTGAATGGTAGTTAGTCACCTACAAACTATAGATGTGTTGGTCTTCAAGTTTGTATATGTGGCGCAGGTGTTCGTTATGTCTCGGCCTCTAGAATAGTTGTCAGGATATAACCAGTGAGAGGGATAGTTCTCAGGGTCAGTGGTTATAGGCCACCTATTTTCCCTTGGTTGCTCTATATATGAAATGGTATTCTCAAGTTATATATTGACTGACGATATTGAGTTCGATTTTTCTGAACAATATATATTTTTCATATAAGACTATTATGGTTTTCGTTGACAACAGTTCTGTTTAGAGATTGAGGGATTATGGTCTAGAATATTCTTATACTACAAAGCTAATTTGTATGGTCGAATTATATTGGTGCAACAAGATACTTCGATATTGGAGGTTATAGATTGAGAAATTGTTGGTTATCAGAGTATCTGAGGTTCTCAGGTTATTGTAGAATGATTCTCGAGGGTTGGTTTCTTTATGACTTGTATAGATGTTATAGCGGTCTTCCATTTTATTTTATCGTGTTATAGACAACGACTATATTTTTTTTCGGGATTATAGTGTCAACACCAAGATTGACTTGTATATATTATAGATGTCTTTATTCTTTATTTTCTTATATTATGGACATCGGTATTTTCTTATATTATCGAGAATGGTATTTTCTTAGAGGATGTCTTCATTTTTCTTTATCTCTTCATATCAGGGATAATTATTGTTACAAAATATTATTTTCAAAGTTGGAAGAGGAAACATATGTGTCAGCTTATTCTATGGTTGCACGTATTACTGTTTAACCTCATTTTCACTTCATAATATTATAGTTCTATAGAAGAATTCGGGATATGAAGGGTTGGATCTAGTTTGTTTATAGAGTTTAGCCAGATTGATTTTTGTTAGATGCGTTGAGTTTGTGATTTCAGAAATGTTATAGTTTCTCTCAAGTTCAAAGTTGGTACATAAACTAGACAGAAGAATAGACAAGGTTGGTTAGCTATCTTCCTAGCATATGGTCAGATTTTGAGCATCGTAGTGGCTGATTCGAATGAGATGGCGAGATCACTTATCGAGGGTTCATGTCATTGTCCTATACATTGTCAGATTCCTCGGATTGTAGCGTAGACTTTATTCTCATCATAATAAAATGGTTTGTATTTTTCTTTGGAAGTTTGTGTTCGTCATCATTTACAGATTTGATTTATAGATCTTCTTAGATCAGATTGGCAGAGAGGATAGAGAAGTTTTGTTGTTCATTGACGAAGACTCTCCAGTTCTAGGGAGAACTTTCTTCTTATGCAGAGTGTCATGATGGAATAGTTCAGGAGATTCTGATTTCGGTGAAGTACCATTACGAATAATGGAATCCTAAGAAATTTAAGAGTTACAGAAGTCTGGGTTCGAAACAGATTATTTTCTTGCACCAATTTTTGTGACGAGTTGTGTTGACATTGGTAATGGTCGTTTCAGTTTTTACTCTCTTCGAATTTCGAGGACGAAATTCCAATTAAGGGGGGTAGTATTGTAGCGCCCTGACTTTCGAGTCGGAGAATCGGACGAGTTGGAAAGTTGGGCAGAACTAGTCGTTTATTTTGATATTTGGCTTTGAATGGTTATTTGGTTGAGCTTGACCAATTCGTCGGAGAGAGATCGAGAAATCAAGAATTTTGATTGGTCAAACGAAAAGATCGGACATGGTTTAGCTATTGTTTCGTGTTCGATAATTTTCTTACGTATCGAAATTTAGCGGGACCATATAGTTTCTTCATAGTTGCTTGTGGGATGAAAAAGAAAGAAAAAGACTAAATTAGGGGTTGAATTAGTAAGATATAAATGTAGTGGGATTTATTTATGATGGATATATAAACTAGGGGTTGGAATGCAATTATTTACATGGGCACTTTAGATGCTGACACATGGCATTGTTATGGTTTTTAAAAGAAAACCAACCCCACCTGTACTCTTTTCTCACCTCCACACTTATCCACCCAACACGTCACTAACCCAAACAGCCACTTCATTTTTCTTACAATTCTCATTTTCCAAACCATTATCATTTTTCAAACCAACAGAACAACCGAGTGAATGAATGGGTTTTTGTCCGTGAGTTGGTGGTTTGATTTCAGTCGTCGATTTCTTTGCGCTCGGTTGTCGGAATTCGATGAAATTTGTTCCAGGTAATTGTATTCGACTTGTTCTACATATCTATCCGTTCAGAATTTTCAATTTCGTCAGTATCTGGTGGATTTATGATGGTTATATTGGTAACTATATAGTTATACTAATTTCAATTGGGATCATAATTTGGAGCTATTTATACGATTATTATTCAATTTCTTCGAATGATTTACGTTCAGGATGATGTTTAGGATATTATAGACTATTCTGGGGTGTTCATATATAGACGAGTTGTTGCCGAATTATTTTACGGCTCAAATTTGATATTTGGATCAGTTTTTATAATGAATTGGAATAGAGTTGGTTACCTGAACCTTGCCGTTAACATAAATGGATAGGTTGAGTTATGGATTCGTAACATTAGGTTCATTTTATGATTTGATAGTTCAAGATTCATAGAATTTGGTTCGTTATATAATTTGTCAGCTTATGGGGTATCGGAAATGTAAAATAGAGTTTGTGGGAAGTTGGTTGGTTAATTTGTTTGTATTTCAGTTATTCGATGGGACGTCCCAGTGATCTCTTTAGTGCCGATAGGACATTTCTAGTATAGTTTCATTCATTTTATGCATTCTTGCTCTGCAAGAGGACTCTTGACAGTTATGTAACTGTCAAATGACCGTTTTGCCCTTTCATATTTCAGTAGTAATGAACTGCAATAGGGAGCTCGAGGAGAAGTGGAGCTTAGGCAGGAGCACCATTGGAAGCGAAGAAGAGGTAGGATCCTATGAATCTTACTTGGAGCACGGGTATTGATGTGACATGAAAATGTCACATTTGGAGAGCCTAACTTAGACTAATTAGTCCTTTTCGAGTGTTATCAATAACATTTTATGTGTTTTTCTTGTTTAGGTACCATATTTGGAGCTAAACATGGAATTCGGAATAAAGGGAGCGAATTATCGCTATCATTTCATGTGCCCAAAATGAGAGAAAAGGACTTCAAGCAAATCATATGAGAAGAGGAGTCAAAGACGAGTCCGACGGTGAAAACGGAATTCAATTCGGAGTTCGGACGGGGAAGTTACAAAAGAAAGAAGCCAAAGTCTTTCCTTGAAGGCACTCCCCTTGATTTCTAGATGAGAGCCAAAGCCCAACCCATAACCAAGAGCCCAAAGAAGAGAAAGCAAGGAAGATTTCTATGAGCACCTCTTAAAGAAGTCTAAGTCAAAATAGCCCAAGACTTAGTCAAACTTGACTAAGTCTAGGGTTTGGGTATACACAAGTTAGAGAAAGGGAGAGGCACTATTGATCTTCTTCCCCAAAACAAGAGAGAGAAAAAGAGGCAAAGAGAGGCTAGGGTTTGGTGTTCTTCAAGTGCAAGAGTTTGGTTAAAGAGAGCAAGAGAGAAGAAGAAGGAGCCGGCCAAGCTAGGTCGGCCATCACCTAGGCCGGCCTAAGCTTGGTCGGAACAAGAGTGTGCTCGGGACGGACGGGAGCTTCTCAAGCTCGGGCTGCTTCCAAGGGACGTGCACAGGAGCACGGTTGCTGGTACGGGAAACCTTCACGGAGCAGCAGACCGGCAACAACGAACAGCAGCTCGAGTTGCTCGGCACAGCAGCAACAACAACGTGCTGCAAACGCGACCAGCTCGGGTATAGCATGGGACGGATGCGACCAGCAGCTTCCTTCTCATGCACGGGAAGCTTCCAACACGGCTGCAGCTCGGGTATAGCACGGGACGGCCTAGGGACAACACTCTTTGGCCCGGATCTAAGGTCTTTTGGCCGGAAATCATGTATTTGGCCGGATTTCTTCCAACTTTGGCCGGATTTTCTATGGTGTTCCGATCATTATCTTGGTCTAAAACCATAGGGCTTTTACTCCCCATGTCTTGATCTATCTTCCCATGTAGTTTGATTTGATTTTGGATGAAAAATCTCTAGAGAGAGAAAGCTTGGTGAAGCTTTAATGGTGGATATTCTTGAGATGGAGAAGATGATGATGGGTGCTATGGGGAAATCTGATTTTTATTCGGGGACACCCAAAGTTCACTATTAAAGAGAAATCCAAAAAATTGCTACGGGGAGATCGACTACACTTAGAGACTCATTTTTCTAGACGAACCTAGCCTCGAACCACATCGAAAAAGGGGGATTTCTCATCATCTTCTTTTCATTTATTACTTATTCACCATGTTTAGCTAAATCAAGTGTGTCGATTATATGAGATGAAATGTGATAAATTCGTGATTATGTTTAATATGATTTCATGTTTTGATTATGAATTGATGTTCATTTGATTCGATTATCGTTTCGATCGTATTTTCATGTGTCTTGTCATGCATTTCACATAGTTAGGCGACTAGACGACGATTTCGATGACTCGGGATTAACCGATTTGGGATGTTTATTTGACTAAGTATAATTTCCGGATATACGTAGTACTTATAGACATCACCTTAAGAGTCGAACATCGCTTGTATTTGACACATTAAATCGGACAATACATAGTTGTAGATTTATCATTACGGATTCCCGGATATCGATACATGAACTCTCGTATTCGGATACTCTTGAAGCATGATTTGAATGTGATGATTGGCTTATTATTTGTTTACATGTGAGTCTAATTGTCTTCGTCTAGTTTTATAAACTAGAAGCCTCGATCTTAATCGTCTAATTGACATGAAGTTCGATAATGTGTACTTAGTTGATAATCGATACTTAGTGACGTTTGATCGATTACACTTAATTGGACATATTATGCTTATTAGTGTCATACTTGTTCATTCTCAATCCATTAGATAGTGTGTGTAAGTTTGATAGTCGATGCCTATTGATTGTCATTTCATGTTGATTCTATAACCTTATTGTCATTCATGTATTATAATTAGATATTTCATGCTTTTATTGAATTATTAGATGAGATATGCCTTTTAGATCTTGAATGATAGTGTAGGAAATTAGTTTTATATGATAGTCAATCATACATTCTTGATTTTGAATTGTGTTATTAAAGAATATCTTCCGAAATCTAAATAGTTCATTATGTTAGATTTCGAGTTATATATGACACCTAGGATTGTCAATGTGGGTGAAGTTAATTACATTTTCATGCGAATAAATACATAGTATTTGTCATTGTCAATCTTGTGGATCGAAGTATCCGTCTCACTTAACTATTGCCCGAATCAACTCTTGCCGTCTCCCGACTCTTGTTCCTCCGACTCTTCTCTCGAATCTCTCTCGCCCGTTTCACTTAGATAGTTTAGTTAGTTCTTTTTGTTTTCTTATTTCTTGCAAATCAAATCAAATTTATGAGTGGGGTGTGTGTGTGTTAGTCTAAGTTAGCTATTGACATTTTGATTACTGGGCTAAACTCGCCGTCAATATCTGAAATTGCCTACTTATCCCTTGGGACGATACTCGATCTTATTATAAATACTATAACTTGACCCCGTATACTTGCCGGAATAGACCTATTTTTAGGTCTATCAAGTTTTTGGCCCGTTTCACCATTATATATATATATAGTTAGTCATTTTCTTCTTTTTATACTTCTCTAGTTCAATTTATGATATGATATGGTATGATATGTATGTATGTGGTGTGCTCTATGTTATGGATGTTTCTCTTTTAAAAACAAATTGGTTTTTCTGAAAAATAATCACATGGAGGCGGAATCGCTTGATCTGTGTGATCGTTTTGTGTGAATTGTAAACACATGGTGGCGGAATCGCTTGAGCTGCGTGTATAACATGGAGGCGGAATCGCTTGATCTGTGTTATGTGTAATGGTTGTTTTACAACGGGCATTGGTTGGTCCCCTTGTTTATTTTATGTTATGGATTAGCCATGAATTATGTCAAGGGTTACACTCGGTGCGTGGCCAGCCGTTTGGTAACGACCATTCTAGTTTACCCGGAATGGGGTCCGGAGAGGATGGGAGTTGGGGTATTCCGACCCTTGGAGTGATTAGGGGACTGACCCAATGCCATGCTTGTTTATTTATTCTGCTAAACCACTGGTGTGTGTGGTTTGAATTCTGTTATGAATGATACTTACAATGTTTTCACCGAAATGAAAGAGGGTGTTTACCCGAGTTTTCTTAATAAGAAAATACTAATTCCCTGAAAGTGGACACTTGTAAAAGCTTGGCTTTAAACAGGGTTTACCCTACCTTGAGACATGAGAACGCTCTTCTCCTTTGGGTTGATGGGACCTTTAGGAGGGCTCTGTTCTTGTAGCTTTGGGAGCCTATCAGATCATTTAATACTATTATAGGTTCATGCATATGTTTGGATATTCTTCGAATGGCCAATGAGTTACCTTGCGAGGAAGCGTCAGATCTGGCCGGAGATAGGACGCGCCTCAAGATGAGATAATTGTATCGCCGTGGGTATATGGCTCTGCTACACGACGATGCTCTTATAGTCGTCTGGGTAAGTCATGACATATTCTAAGCGTATCATTGTTTGGGTGAGATTTACTATTCGATGCGTATTGAGATAACAAGCCAGCCCGATGGGCGATGATGACGAAGGGAGAGTTATGGAAGCTCTTACCGGGGTATTACGTGGATCCATGTGTACACTGCAGTAGTCAAACGTTCGATAAGGCGCCGCCTGCCTACGCACTAACAAAGGCCGAACGGTTCTTCCTAGCCGAATAGTAGGTGACCCCGACTGAGGGCGTATTCAGTCGTGATCTTGGTAAGCTAGAAGAATTATCTTGCTATATTGCTTTGCTTCGTGTGCATATTGATATCTCTGTATATATGTAACACTTATAACTATTGATATATTAAAATGTTGATTTGTGTGGTGCGGGTAGGATGTCTAGGTATCCTACTGAGCTGACCTTTGGGTTATCTCATTCCTATTTGTTGTTGTTCAGTTGCAGGTATTGGTGACCCGGAGTGACATAGTTTACTACGACGGTTCACATTATGTAAGATTCTAATTTCTATTATATTTTCAACATAATCACAACGTTAATATTATATATGTATCATCTAGAATATTTAGGATCGTTCTCTCACTTTTTTGCGATTGTACACATGTAAATAGTATGCACATTATCACTTTTTTATTTGATGCTATAGTTATTTAGAAGTTTGTGAGATATGTATGAATGTTTGACAGGTTTTTCCAGGTTTGATATGTTCAATTTATAGAGGAGACTCTGTCCAAATTCAGTCTCTTCTGTGAACTATTCATAAACATGAATTCAAGTTGTTTTCTCTTTATGAAAACTATTTTGGGTTACATATTTTCCGAGCATATTTTCAAATGGTTTAAACTATATTTGATTTTCCGCTGTGTTTGTTCTTGATTTGTAACCCGTGATGAGAGTTTTGGCTTGGGTTTATATTTGAAATTGGTTTGAGTTAGTATTAGACCGAGTTTCTTTTATAAACTGCCGGGCAAACCGTGATTCGGAACACGGGGCGCCACATTCTTAAACATGAATCTCGTCCTAAAACTAGGGCTTACTCTGAGAAAGGTGAATACAAGAGCCAGGATCCCACTATACCTTCAACTGCCAAATCGTACTAGTAACCGAGGTAAGCAATAACCTGAACCACCACGCTTCGCTCTTCCTAATGGTTTTTTTACTGAATCGGTTTCATTTTCATCTGAAAATGAGAAAAAGAAGGGTGAAAATGGTAATCCTGTTGCGACTTTATTAATGAAGTATGGTTTTGATATGGAAGAGAGTGAAGCTATAAGTTCAGAAATGATAAGTAATTCTAATGTTGTGAAACCCCTTTTACGTTATCTCCATGATTTGATTGGTGATGCCGATGCATTCAAAACATTTATTAACAAGAATCCTGATATTACACGTAAAAGTTTAGATGATGATGTGATTCCTAAGGTTGAGTACTTAAAGAAATATGCGTCTAAAAAACAAATAGGACTGGGATTGGTACACTTCAGAATCTTTTTTTCTTTCGGTGTTGAATGGATGATGGAGTAGAAATTCGAGTATATGCGAAAAATGGAAGTCCCTAAAAGTATCATGGGGTATTTAATCCAAAAAGAACCTAGACTTTTGACAAGGAATTTTGAGAAATTCGTAGACACAGTGGAATGGGTTGAGAAACATGGGAGAAAGCCTTCTACCAAAATGTTTTGGATTAGTGTTATAGTCCTTGTTGGAATAAGTAGGTTAACATTTGAGACTAAAAAGGATGTCTACAACACTTTCGGATGGTCGGATCAAGAAGTGGTTACGCTTTTTACTAAGCAGTCAGCTTGTCTAAAGATTTCAAGCCACAGAATCAATGAGTGTCTTAAGTTCTTCCTTATCATGGGACTCAAGAAGGAGGACCTATTGAGGTCCCCCAGCATTTTCACTTCGAGTCTGGAGGGGCGTGTTAAGCCCAGGTGGAAGGCTTTCAACATATTGAAATCTCACGGAGTTCGCATAACCCACGGCATTATTGGTTTTATCAAGTTATCTGAGAAAAATTTCATACAGAGGTATCTCATACCAAATCAAGATAAGTTGAGGTAACAATATGCAATAATTTTTGTAATCACTATTAAATTGACTCCAAAAATGTCATGAGATACATTTTCACTGTTCGTTTTTTATATCTAGTGAATACTACTCAGCATTAATACAATATTGATTTCTCTTCAATGTCATGAGATACTGTCATGAGATACATTAGTTTTAGTTCGTTTTTTAATTAATATTGATTTTCACTGTTCGTTTTTTAGTTCTTCTAGTATACAATATTGAATACTACTCAGCATTAATACAATATCAATTCAAGTCAGTATTTTGATTTCTCTTCCGTGTTTTAGTAGGCTTAGTTGAGATTCGATTTCTTCAAACTGCGGATATGCTTTTGTTCGTTTTTTTTTCATTTCCAAGTATGTTGGGGAATACAAAAACCTAGGCGTGATCCATAGTTTATTGGATTAGAATCATTAGAAGCACGAATCATATCAAGCCACGTAAAATTTATACCTCATGTAGTCTTGTTTCACTTGCTCACTAACATTTTTCCTAAATTCTATAGGCAAATTCTTTGTGATGTGTTGTTTAATCTTTTGCTACTCTAGACCAATAAATTTAGTAATAGTTGGGAATGTAAATCGTTGGCTTCTCTTGAGTACATTTTTTTTTTGTTCAGTTCTTCAGACATCGATCAAATGAAGACGAATCAAAGAGCTTTTATAGAAGAATCGTCCCATTTTCATCAAATCATCTCTCCATCATCTTCTTAAACATGAATCTCGTCCTAAAACTAGGGCTTTCTCTGAGAAAGGTGAATACAAGAGCCAGGATCCCACTATACCTTCAACTGCCAAATCGTACTAGTAACCGAGGTAAGCAATCAACTGAACCACCACGCTTCGCTCTTCCTAATGGTTTTTTTACTGCATCGGTTTCATTTTCATCTGAAAATGAGAAAAAGAAGGGTGAAAATGGTAATCCTGTTGCTACTTTATTAATGAAGTATGGTTTTGATATGGAAGAGAGTGAAGCTATAAGTTCAGAAATGATAAGTAATTCTGATGTTGTGAAACCCCTTTTACGTTATCTCCATGATTTGATTGGTGATGCCGATCCATTTCAAAACATTTATTAACAAGAATCCTGATATTACACGTAAAAGTTTAGATGATGATGTGATTCCTAAGGTTTAGTACTTAAAGAAATATGCGTCTAAAAAACAAATAGGACTGGGATTGGTACACTTCAGAATCCTTTTTTCTTTCGGTGTTGAATGGATGATGGAGTAGAAATTCGAGTATATGCGAAAAATGGAAGTCCCTAAAAGTATCATGGGGTATTTAATCCAAAAAGAACCTAGACTTTTGACAAGGAATTTTGAGAAATTCGTAGACACAGTGGAATGGGTTGAGAAAAATGGGAGAAAGCCTTCTACCAAAATGTTTTGGATTAGTGTTATGGTCCTTGTTGGAATAAGTAGGTTAACATTGGAGACTAAAAAGGATGTCTACAACACTTTCGGATGGTCGGATCAAGAAGTGGTTACGCTTTTTACTAAGCAGCCAGCTTGTCTAAAGATTTTAAGCCACAGAATCAATGAGTGTCTTAAGTTCTTCCTGATCATGGGACTCAAGAAGGAGGACCTATTGAGGTCCCCCAGCATTTTGACTTCGAGTCTGAAGGGGCGTGTTAAGCCCAGGTGAAAGGCTTTCAACATATTAAAATCTCACGGAGTTCGCATAACCCACGACATTATTGGTTTTATCAAGTTATCTGAGAAAAATTTCATACAGAGGTATCTCATACCAAATCAAAATAAGTTGAGGTAATAATATGCAATACTTTTTTTAATCACTATTAAATTGATTCCAAAAATGTCATGAGATACATTTTCACTGTTCGTTTTTTATATCTAGTGAATACTACTCAGCATTAATACAATATTGATTTCTCTTTAATGTCATGAGATACTGTAATGAGATACATTAGTTTTAGTTCGTTTTTTAGTTCTTCTAGTATACAATATTGAATACTACTCAGCATTAATACCATATCAATTCAAATCGGTATTTTGATTTCTCTTCCGTGTTTTAGTAGGCTTAGTTGAGATTCGATTACTTCAAACTGCGGATATGCTTTTGTTCGTTTTTTTTTTCATTTCCAAGTATGTTGGGGAATACAAAAACCTAGGCGTGATCCATAGTTTATTGGATTAGAATCATTAGAAGCACGAATCATATCAAGCCACGTACAATTTATACCTCATGTAGTCTTGTTTTTCTTGCTCACTAACATTTTTCCTAAATTCTATAGCCAAATTCTTTGTGATGTGTTGTTCAATCCTTTGCTACTCTAGACAAATAAATTTAGTAACGGTTGGGAATGTAAATCGTTGGCTTCTCTTGAGTTAATTTTTTTTTTTTTGGTCAGTTCTTCAGACATCGATCAAATGAAGACGAATCAAAGAGCTTTTATAGAAGAATCGTCCCATTTTCATCAAATCATCTCTCCATCATCTTCTTAAACATGAATCTCGTCCTAAAACTAGGGCTTACTCTGAGAAAGGTGAATACAAGAGCCAGGATCCCACTATACCTTCAACTGCCAAATCGTACTAGTAACCGAGGTAAGCAATCAACTGAACCACCACGCTTCGCTCTTCCTAATGGTTTTTTTACTGCATCGGTTTCATTTTCATCTGAAAATGAGAAAAAGAAGGGTGAAAATGGTATTCCTGTTGCTACTTTATTAATAAAGTATGGTTTTGATATGGAAGAGAGTGAAGCTATAAGTTCAGAAATGATAAGTAATTCTGATGTTGTGAAACCCCTTTTACGCTATCTCCATGATTTGATTGGTGATGCCGATGCATCAAAACATTTATTAAAAAGAATCCTGATATTACACGTAAAAGTTTAGATGATGATGTGATTCCTAAGGTTGAGTACTTAAAGAAATATGCGTCTAAAAAACAAATAGGACTGGGATTGGTACACTTCAGAATCCTTTTTTCTTTCGGTGTTGAATGGATGATGGAGTAGAAATTCGAGTATATGCGAAAAATGGAAGTCCCTAAAAGTATCATGGGGTATTTAATCCAAAAAGAACCTAGACTTTTGACAAAGAATTTTGAGAAATTCGTAGACACAGTGGAATGGGTTGAGAAACATGGGTGAAACCCTTGTACCAAAATGTTTTGGATTAGTGTTATAGTCCTTGTTGGAATAAGTAGGTTAACATTGGAGACTAAAAAGGATGTCTACAACACTTTCGGATGGTCGGATCAAGAAGTGGTTACGCTTTTTACTAAGCAGCCAGCTTGTCTAAAGATTTCAAGCCACAAAATCAATGAGTGTCTTAAGTTCTTCCTGATCATGGGACTCAAGAAGGAGGACCTATTGAGGTCCCCCAGCATTTTTACTTCGAGTCTGGAGGGGCGTGTTAAGCCCAGGTGGAAGGCTTTCAACATATTAATATCTCACGGAGTTCGCATAACCCACGGCATTATTGGTTTTATCAAGTTATCTGAGAATAATTTCATACAGAGGCATCTCATACCAAATCAAGATAAGTTGAGGTAACAATATGCAATACTTTTTTTAATCACTATTGAATTGATTCCAAAAATGTCATGAGATACATTTTCACTGTTCGTATTTTATATCTAGTGAATACTACTCAGCATTAATACAATATTGATTTCCCTTTAATGTCATGAGATACTGTCATGAGATACATTAGTTTTATTTCGTTTTTTAATGAATATTGATTTTCACTGTTCGTTTTTTAGTTCTTCTAGTATACAATATTGAATACTACTTAGCATTAATACAATATCAATTCAAATCAGTATTTTGATTTCTCTTCCGTGTTTTAGTAGGCTTAGTTGAGATTCGATTACTTCAAACTGCAGATATGCTTTTGTTCGTTTTTTTTTCATTTCCAAGTATGTTGGGGAATACAAAAACCTAGGCGTGATCCATAGTTTATTGGATTAGAATCATTAGAAGCACGAATCATATCAAGCCACGTAAAATTTATATCTCATGTAGTCTTGTTTTTCTTGCTCACTAACATTTTTCCTAAATTCTATAGCCAAATTCCTTGTGATGTGTTGTTCAATCTTTTGCTACTCTAGACCAATAAATTTAGTAATGGTTGGGAATGTAAATCGTTGGCTTCTCTTAAGTTTATTTTTTTTTAGTCAGTTCTTCAGACATCGATCAAATGAAGACGAATCAAAGAGCTTTTAAAGAAGAATCGTCCCATTTTCATCAAATTATCTCTCCATCATCTTCTTAACATGAATCTCGTCCTAAAACTAGGGCTTACTCTGAGAAAGGTGAATAAAAGAGCCAGGATCCCACTATACCTTCAACTGCCAAATCGTACTAGTAACCGAGGTAAGCAATCAACTGAACCACCACGCTTCGCTCTTCCTAATGGTTTTTTTACTGCATCGGTTTCATTTTCATCTGAAAACGAGAAAAAGAAGGGTGAAAATGGTAATCCTGTTGCTACTTTATTAATGAAGTATGGTTTTGATATGGAAGAGAGTGAAGCTATAAGTTCAGAAATGATAAGTAATTCTGATGTTGTGAAACCCCTTTTACGCTATCTCCATGATTTGATTGGTGATGCCGATGCATCAAAACATTTATTAAAAAGAATCCTGATATTACACGTAAAAGTTTAGATGATGATGTGATTCCTAAGGTTGAGTACTTAAAGAAATATGCGTCTAAAAAACAAATAGGACTGAGATTGGTACACTTCAGAATCCTTTTTTCTTTCGGTGTTGAATGGATAATGGAGTAGAAATTCGAGTATATGCGAAAAATGGAAGTCCTTAAAAGTATCATGGGGTATTTAATCCAAAAAGAACCTAGACTTTTGACAAGGAATTTTGAGAAATTCGTAGACACAGTGGAATGGGTTGAGAAACATGGGAGAAAGCCTTCTACCAAAATGTTTTGGATTAGTGTTATAGTCGTTGTTGGAATAAGTAGGTTAACATTGGAGACTAAAAAGGATGTCTACAACACTTTCGGATGGTCGGATCAAGAAGTGGTTACGCTTTTTACTAAGCAGCCAGCTTGTCTAAAGATTTCAAGCCACAGAATCAATGAGTGTCTTAAGTTCTTCCTGATCATGGGACTCAAGAAGGAGGACCTATTGAGGTCCCCCAACATTTTCACTTCGAGTCTGGAGGGGCGTGTTAAGCCCAGGTGGAAGGCTTTCAACATATTAAAATCTCACGGAGTTCGCATAACCCACGGCATTATTGGTTTTATCAAGTTATCTGAGAAAAATTTCATACAGAGGTATCTCATACCAAATCAAGATAAGTTGAGGTAACAATATGCAATACTTTTTTGGGAATATGACTATTTGAGTTCAAAATATTATCATAATAACCAAAAAAGCCATCATTTTTTTCTATTAACTAAAAGTTGCCATAATAATATTGGGAATGATACATAAGGTTTCAAATAATATTAGTAATTATCAATCAGGTCATTTTCTATCATTTTATTTCCCAGAATACCCTTAACCTTAAAACTCTCTTACTCCTGAGAAAAAATCGAGAACCATTTTAGGGTTTATTGTTCTCCTCCTTAATCGCAATCAGATCCATTTATCCTCAAATCACCTTCTGTCCTTCTCCAATCTCCATTAAAATGTTTCATTCCTCTTCAATTTCCTAATCTTTCTCTCTCTAAGATCTTCTTCTCCTCTTCCAATCTTCCTTTTCACATTCACAAACAATTGAATCAAGATTATATGGCATACGGATGGCCTCTCAAGTTATCCCTCTCGAACCAGGACTTTGTCATGTTTCTCAGAAGATCGTCTACCTTAAACTCATTAATCGTCTCTTACTTGTTGTTGCTCCCTCTCACATTGAACTATGGAGCTCTTCTCAGGTTCTCTCTTCTCTCGATCGATCTGTTTTTATAATTCAGTTGTTTGATTTCAATTTGTTGTTTTTAAACTTATTTTTTTAGATTTATACTAAATTTTAACTCAGCATAAGATCAGATTAGGGAAGTACAAGAGAGATTCAGGTTCAGTATTACGAGAAGGAACGTATTTGCAAGCTGTTTGGAGTCCTGACTCCAAATTGATAGTTGTTCTTGTAAGATTCCCTCTTTCAGTTTGTGAAATGTGACAGAAAATGATTTCAGTAAAGAGAATAGAATAGTGGGTGTTTTATGGAATAACAAAAGAGATAGTGGACTTTGGTTTGCTCCAGCTGAACGGATGGAGTGCAGATTAGGAATCCAAATGTTGCCATTACTGCCCATCACTAAAATCCTGTTTCCTGATCTTAACTTTGCTAGAGAATTGGTGAATTGGACGGTTCCGACATTGGCAAGAGAAGGAGTTGGAGAAGGGTGGAAAGGATTTTTTTATGCCATGGAAGATTGGAAGGATTATATGATAAAAATGGAGCTTTGGACAAGATAAGAAGCTTGAAAGGATTTGATAATGGAAATTCTATGACGAATTTGTTATGGTGGGTTCATAGTAGAGGTTAGCAAGAAGATGGGCATGGATATGGTGATGCAGAAATATGTTGCTGGTGATCTCGCCATTATTTTTTTGTTTGTGATACTTGACAATGGTATAGTTATTTGAATGATATCTGGTTCTTACAGTTTTACTTTTAAGTTATTGAAGTTTCAGTTCTTGAAACGTTGATACATATATAATTTCTGAAGTTACTAAATGAAGATATCGCAATGAACTTCTCTTTTTTCAGTTCTCAATCTTAGAATATATATGATATACTAGTCTTTATGCACTTAAAAGATTTAGTCTGTTGATCTTGTTCTTGTTAGAGTTATGGGTAGCTAGTTGGTTGCTTGATTGTTGAGAATGCCGAATAGTTCATGATACAGTTTAGAAGTAAAGGCAGTGGCTAAGTAAGTTTTTTTTCGCTTTTGGATGGGTAATTATTTTTCTTTCGAGATGGAAGTTTCTCGGTTATGACGATTGCTATATGGTTTTTTTTTGTGAAGGTACCACGAAGATTATGTATTATCTCTACCATTATGTAATCTTAAGTTATATCAAAGATCTATAGAACTTCTTATTTTCCTCATTTCATCTCTCAATTACTATACAACATCAAGAGTCCCTCTCTCTCCACTAAAACTTATGCAAACACGTTTGCACAACAGATTGGTGCAAACACGTTTGCACAACAGATTGTTGCAAACACGTTTGCACGACAGATTGTTGCAACAGATTGGTGCAAACACGTTTGCACGACAGATTGTTGCAAACACGTTTGCACGACAGATTGTTGCAAACACGTTTGCACGACAGATTGTTGCAAACACGTTTGCATAAAAACGTAAAGGAAAAAAACGCCGTTTTTTTCTGGGTTTTTTTTTTCGAAAAAAAGTATTGAAAGTAGATCTTGTTAGAAAGCTAATGAAAAATCATTTCTAAATATATAATTTTTATTGAAATCCGACATCTCAAACAAAAGTTATATCGATTTAAAGTTTAAAGAAAAAATAAAAGAATTTAGTTACACAAAAAAACAAAAACGGGTATTTTAGTATTTGCACACTTTTTGACCTGAATAATAATTTTCAAATGTTTTTTGCTTTTCTACTCATTTTCAATATTATTTTGACCTTTGTAGAAATTACCTCCACTTTTTTTAATCACTATTGAATTGATTTCAAAAATGTCATGAGATACATTTTCGCTGTTCGTTTTTTATATCTAGTGAATACTACTCAGCATTAATACAATATTGATATCTCTTTAATGTCATGAGATACTGTCATGAGATACATTAGTTTTATTTCGTTTTTTAATAAATATTGATTTTCACTGTTCGTTTTTTAGTTCTTCTAGTATACAATATTGAATACTACTCAGCATTAATACAATATCAATTCAAATCAGTATTTTGATTTCTCTTCCATGTTTTAGTAGGCTTAGTTGAGATTCGATTACTTCAAACTGCGGATATGCTTTTGTTCGTTTTTTTTTCATTTCCAAGTATGTTGGGGAATACAAAAACCTAGGCGTGATCCATAGTTTATTGGATTAGAATCATTAGAAGCACGAATCATATCAAGCCACGTAAAATTTATACCACATGTAGTCTTGTTTTTCTTGCTCACTAACATTTTTCCTAAATTCTATAGCCAAATTCTTTGTGATGTGTTGTTCAATCTTTTGCTACTCTAGACCAGTAAATTTAGTAATGGTTGGGAATGTAAATCGTTGGCTTCTCTTGAGTTAATTTTTTTTTTTGGTCAGTTCTTCAAACATCGATCAAATGAAGACGAATCAAAGAGCTTTTAAAGAAGAATCGTCCCATTTTCATCAAATCATCTCTCCATCATCTTCTTAAACATGAATCTCGTCCTAAAACTAGGGCTTACTCTGAGAAAGGTGAATACAAGAGCCAGGATCCCACTATACCTTCAACTGCCAAATCGTACTAGTAACCGAGGTAAGCAATCAACTGAACCACCACGCTTCGCTCTTCCTAATGGTTTTTTTACTGCATCGGTTTCATTTTCATCTGAAAATGAGAAAAAGAAGGGTGAAAATGGTAATCCTGTTGCTACTTTATTAATGAAGTATGGTTTTGATATGGAAGAGAGTGAAGCTATATGTTCAGAAATGATAATAATCTGATATTGTGAAACCCCTTTTACGCTATCTCCATGATTTGATTGGTGATGCCGATGGATTCAAAACATTTATTAAAAAGAATCCTGATATTACACGTAAAAGTTTAGATGATGATGTGATTCCTAAGGTTCAGTACTTAAAGAAATATGCGTCTAAAAAATAAATAGGACTGGGATTGGTACACTTCAGAATCCTTTTTTCTTTCGGTGTTGAATGGATGATGGAGTAGAAATTCGAGTATATGCGAAAAATGGAAGTCCCTCAAAGTATCATGGGGTATTTAATCCAAAAAGAACCTAGACTTTTAACAAGGAATTTTGAGAAATTCGTAGACACAGTGGAATGGGTTGAGAAACATGGGAGAAAGCCTTCTACCAAAATGTTTTGGATTAGTGTTATAGTCCTTGTTGGAATAAGTAGGTTAACATTGGAGACTAAAAAGGATGTCTACAACACTTTCGGATGGTCGGATCAGGAAGTGGTTACGCTTTTTGATGGGCCTAAAAGGTTACCCTAAAAGGTCACCACCCGCAAGTATACGGGCGTCAAGTAATAACCCGGTAAGACCGGGATCGATCCACGAAGATAGGAAGGTAATAAGAATATCGAGAAAGTCTAGCCCACCGGTCTAGGTGTCAACCACTAACTCAGACTAAAATGAAAGGATGATAATTGGGATTTTGATTGATTTATAATAAATAAACAAATAAAACGATCTAATCTAAAAGTGAGAGGTGAGAGAGATTCGGGAAGAGTCGAGTAAGAATGGAATGAGAGGGATACTTCGATCCACAGAGTCGATAGTGACTATTACTAATATTCAATAAGCATGAAAAGTTAGTCAACTTCATGGATTGGTCAACGAACTCTTTGTATAACTCAGATTCTAGTCCATGAACGGTCTAAAAACCCGGAAGATTTCATCATTAAAACTCATTTGTCACATCAAAACATGTATCACGAGTATCCGAATACAAAAGTTAGCTAGACATGGCGATACAAATAATAAATGGGAAGAAAATAAAGAAAGACATAAGTTAAGGTGAGAATCTCCCTATTCCGATGAGGCGCGAGACTAAGATCGACGGGAAATACAAGTGTTTAAGTGCTGTCGATCTCCCTGTAAAAGAATGCAGGGGTCCTCTTAACAGTATAAAATGGGTGTCCTCTCAGCAGAATTTGACCTGCCCTTAACAGTCAGTCTTCTTCTTCCTCATAAACAACTATCCACCATGAAAGCTGAAACCAAGCTTTCTCTCTCTAGGAAACCACACCAAATCAAAAGCTAATGGCAAGGAAATCACTTAATAATCAAACCAAGAGAGTCTCAAGCAAAACCCCAAAAGTTTCCCGGCCAAAAGAATGATGGATTCCGGCCAAGGAGTTGCTGCCGTTAAAGCCCGAGCTGCTGTGTCGAATCCTTTGATCCCGAGCTGCTGTTTCGAGAAGAAAAGCTGCTTCAAAGATGTGTAAATCCCGCCGACCGAGCTCCTCCTTGATGAACCCGAGCTGCTGTTTCAAGGAGCTTCAAGAACCGAGCTGATCAAAACCCTAAGCTGCTGCCGTCCCTTTCTGTCCCGTGAAAACCGAGCCTTGCTTCAGCTGCTCCCGAGCTGCTTCTCTGTCCGAACCCTAGAAGCCTAATGTTGCTGTTTTCCCGGCCGGCCAAGCTTTGGCCGGCGGCTTCTCTCTCTCCCTTCTTCTCCTAAACCCTAGAAAACTAATTGAAGAAGATGAAAGTCCCCCTTTTTCCAGATTTTCTTTTCTTTTATCCAAACTCTTGAGACATAAGAGAGGGGTGCTTATAGATTTCTCCAATTCTTTCTTAGACTCTTGGCCTTTGGGCTTTGGACTTTGGGCTTTGGGCCTTGTATTTCATTAGCAACCAAGGGGTGCCTTCAGTATATATTTCTACATTTCTAATTTCCAAAGTAGACAAAATGTCCCTCGACTTCTTTGTTCCATAACTTTTCCGTCCGACCACCGATTCGACTTCCGTCTTCACCGCCGGACTCACCATTGACTCCACTTTCCATTGAACCTCTGATTTCACCAAAATGACCAAAATACCCCTGGTGCTATTTTCCTTCCGATCTCTTCCACATGAGACGAAAATGTGACGAATTGCTTCGTTTTATTCCGAATGTAATGCCAAACTCCAAATAAGCTTCCTAACAAGAAAAATACATAAATTATTAGAAATAAAACCCGAAACGAACTAACTCATCCAAGTTAAGTGATCTCAATGTGGTATTTTAACGCCACATCAAACATCCCCAAACTTAGAATTTGCTAGTCCTCGAGCAAATAAACAAAACAAAACAATAAAGTAAAATCCTAACTCACTTTCGGAGGAATCCCGGTTGCATTTAGCGTATGCAACAAGCCGTTAAACCCCTAGGTTACCCCTAGTGGACGAGTGTCGTCTCGTGAGGGTTTCCAGTGAATATACCCACAAAATTCCAGTTTCAAAGAGATAAAGAGTACAACATCGATGTAAATAAGATAATGACCACAAATGATACACTCAAGCATGCTAAACAAGCGAATCAAAATCGATAAACGCATATAAATGTTAAAAGTCTCCTCACTAGTAATCTCATCCTAAAATGTAAGTGTCCAATCATAATGAGCATCATCAAAGTCTAAAGTTGCAAAACCTCGATTCCTATCTTAGTACATTTCGCCTCGACTTTAGCCTCACGGTTATACACTCTTAAACATGAAATCACTCAAAAATAGATAATACGGTTCACTCTAATGTGTGAGCATGGAATAAAGAGAAACTCAACACATACAAAACAAATGAGGATAACAAGTTTTAGAACGAAATGATCTCTAAAGAATGGAAATAACCACTAAAATGGAATGGGGAAGTTCACTCACCCTTCTCACCCACTATACCCTCTAACAATGCTTCCTAAAGGTCAACGGATACAAGTAATGAGATGAAAGTAGTGAAATCCCGAGAATGTCGACATCCTCAATAAGACGAACGCTCAAACAACTTCTGAACTTAGTTTTCTGCTTTGAATACATTATTTCTCAACACAAACAAAATAACAAGTAAACTCAATCTTTTTTTTTTCTTTTCACTTTTTTTTCTTTTTCTTTTCATTTTTTTTTTTTTTTTTTTTTTTTTTTTTTTTTACTTTTTTCATAACAAAACAAGAACACTAGTATTCTCAACAAACAACTTTTTCTTCATTCTCACTTTGTTTCACATTCTTTTTCTATACTTTCCAAGTCTTCATTCTCGGGAGTAGTATGTGAATGAGTGGAGTATCCGTTTCCCTCAAGTTGACACTATTGTCGGGTTTCATGGACTACAAGGGTAAGGTCGCTATCCTGATGTCACTCCTAATGGCTAAGAAAGTTGAGCTCATGAGATCGTCTAAGCTCTTTTAAAAGTTACGAGGTTGAGTAGCTCTTCATTCTACTCAGAGTTAGCGCAGAAGAGTACACTCGAAAACAATATAAAGGCTCAGATATCTCACATGGGTTTAAGTCTCCACTAATGACTAGTATAGGTCCCTCAGAAATGTTTCTTCTTCCTTAGGATGCTACTCATATGATCAGAAAACAAACACTAAAGGACTTAACGTTCATGAAAAAGACTAGGAACATGCATAACATTCATCAAAACTGAAACACATGCATCAACATACTTAAGCATACCACTAAAGTCATATCAAATCTACCCAAAAATTTTCAAATTTGGTCGAATTATTGAACCCTCTTGTCTTTTGAAACCCCATGGTCATGGCTGAAAGTCATACCCCATCCCCAAACTTAAAATTAACATTGTCCTCAATGTTTCAACCGTATACTCACCAAAAGATAAGACATATTAATTTAAAGAGAAGAATGGAAAGATATTACCATAGCCGGAGGAGATAAGAGATACTACTACCGAGACTCGTGTATGAACAGGTTCCAAGTTGATGTCGAGCTCGTCGCCATCCCCAAACTTGGAACAAACTATGCCTCAGAAGCTAAACAAGTAAGAAATGCTCCTATGATCAAACAAGCAATATTAGAATGAAACACATAAGATCATGACCATAAAAATGACCACTAACGCGGGTACACACGATTGCATTGAGCTATGCAATTAGCCGTTGATTCTCTTGCTTTCGCAAGAGCACGAGTTCTGTCTCGTGGAGGGTTTCCAGAGATGATACCCACAAACATCAAAATCCATCTCAATCAGTCAAAGATCATACAATAAGAGACGGAAATTTTGGGGGTCAACCCAAATAAAGCTATATGCCGGTGCTAATCGTCTCACAAAAAGATCAGAAATGTAAAGTGCACATGAGACGATAAAAGAAAACAAGCCATCCCCAAACTTAGTGGGTGCACAGTCCACTAAGTAGGCATAAATAGAAGGAACGACAACAAAGAAATCATCAAAAGGATCGACGTACACGTGAAGGGTCAAAATATCAGTCGAAGGCAAAAAATCATCTTGAAGCTTAGTGGACAGAATATCCACTATGTCCATAGACGTCTTTGGAAAGACGTCTGAAATGTCCCAAAAGGGATCAACAACCGAGTTTGAGATCATGTGGAAAGTCGAACTAGACTCTAAGGGTAAGGCAGTATGCTCGGGGACCAAGTCAAGGTCCATGGTTTCCTTAGGTAAATAGTCTGACAAACTATCCAACATGTCTCTAACTACTATGTCATCAACATCCTCAAAGGCATCTGGAGCCTCGCAGTCAGTTATAATATCAGGCCTTCCTAGCATTGCATCTAAGACTGACTCCTTACATGTGTCAAAAATCGGATAGTTCATAATCGTGTCATCCTCAAACTTGCTCATAGAGCCATCATCCTGAACATCAAAGTCTGGTATAGTCCTATCATAATGAGACGATAAAAGTTGAGGTAAAGACGAAACAAGGTCATCAATATTTTCGGGCTCTTGGGTCCTCTCAGTAGATTTATCGACATTTAACTTAGTACTAGGGTTAGACGTATTACCCTCGTCATCGTACCTAGTACCCTCTTGAGTTTGGGGTGGTGAAACCCCTTCCTCGTCGACAAATGACTGTGACTCGAGCGTCTCTATCTTTTGAGTTAAGGACTCAATCCTCTGCTTCGTTTGAGTAGCAAATTGTGACATCATCTCAATAAGACGACTCTCGGACTCTGATCGAGATCTATCTTCAAGAGTCTCCTCATAACAAGGCTCACCAGTGTAATAAAATGAAGACTCTTGATAATAACTCCCTCCGTATATACTAGGATCATACCTGCCTCTAAAGTCATTGGTCTCAGAATAGTGTGGAATATAAGGTCTCTCATACATATTTGGTGTCGGACGATATCCATCACTAATCTGACCATCTCTATACATCTGTCGGTATTCTGCTAGTGTCATACGAGATCGATCAGGATCAGATGGTCTATTCCTCTCACTAATCGGATCATCTCTACACATTCGTTGATAATCTCCGAAGGTCATACCAGGTCGATTAGGCTCAATTGACCTATTCCCCTCATTAACCCGTCGGTATTCTCCTAGGGTCATACCACGTTGGTTAAGCTCAGCTCTACGCAACTGTTGGTATTCTCTTAAGGTCATATCAGGTCGGGTAATGATGGAACTCTTCTGCTCAAGGTCATCATCATCATCATGGAATGACCAACCGTTAGAATACCGTGCCATGATCTCACAATGTTCAAGGAACAACACACAAGCTATAAATGTAAACTACCAACCAATTACACACAAGTAGAAAGAAATAGATAGAATACGATACTAGCGAATGCTCCTCTCGTTTCGTTCTTCCTTCTGATTCCTTTCTTTTCCTTCGCTCCTATGTTCTTTTTTTTTCGGCTTTTTCCTTAGAGTAGTTCCTGAAAATAAGAAAGAGTCAGAAACTTCGAAAATAAACAAAAACGTCTAAGTTAACAAATAACACTAAACTAATGAACAAAACGAACAAACAATATCCAAACTACTAAACCTATCCCCGGCAGCGGCGCCAAAAACTTGATGGGCCTAAAAGGTTACCCTAAAAGTTCACCACCCGCAAGTATACGGGCGTCAAGTAATAACCCGGTAAGACCGGGATCGATCCACGAAGATAGGAAGGTAATAAGAATATCGAGAAAGTCTAGCCCACCGGTCTAGGTGTCAACCACTAACTCAGACTAAAATGAAAGGATGATAATTGGGATTTTGATTGATTTATAATAAATAAACAAATAAAACGATCTAATCTAAAAGTGAGAGGTGAGAGAGATTCGGGAAGAGTCGAGTAAGAATGGAATGAGAGGGATACTTCGATCCACAGAGTCGATAGTGACTATTACTAATATTCAATAAGCATGAAAAGTTAGTCAACTTCATGGATTGGTCAACGAACTCTTTGTATAACTCAGATTCTAGTCCATGAACGGTCTAAAAACCCGGAAGATTTCATCATTAAAACTCATTTGTCACATCAAAACATGTATCACGAGTATCCGAATACAAAAGTTAGCTAGACATGGCGATACAAATAATAAATGGGAAGAAAATAAAGAAAGACATAAGTTAAGGTGAGAATCTCCCTATTCCGATGAGGCGCGAGACTAAGATCGACGGGAAATACAAGTGTTTAAGTGCTGTCGATCTCCCTGTAAAAGAATGCAGGGGTCCTCTTAACAGTATAAAATGGGTGTCCTCTCAGCAGAATTTGACCTGCCCTTAACAGTCAGTCTTCTTCTTCCTCATAAACAACTATCCACCATGAAAGCTGAAACCAAGCTTTCTCTCTCTAGGAAACCACACCAAATCAAAAGCTAATGGCAAGGAAATCACTTAATAATCAAACCAAGAGAGTCTCAAGCAAAACCCCAAAAGTTTCCCGGCCAAAAGAATGATGGATTCCGGCCAAGGAGTTGCTGCCGTTAAAGCCCGAGCTGCTGTGTCGAATCCTTTGATCCCGAGCTGCTGTTTCGAGAAGAAAAGCTGCTTCAAAGATGTGTAAATCCCGCCGACCGAGCTCCTCCTTGATGAACCCGAGCTGCTGTTTCAAGGAGCTTCAAGAACCGAGCTGATCAAAACCCTAAGCTGCTGCCGTCCCTTTCTGTCCCGTGAAAACCGAGCCTTGCTTCAGCTGCTCCCGAGCTGCTTCTCTGTCCGAACCCTAGAAGCCTAATGTTGCTGTTTTCCCGGCCGGCCAAGCTTTGGCCGGCGGCTTCTCTCTCTCCCTTCTTCTCCTAAACCCTAGAAAACTAATTGAAGAAGATGAAAGTCCCCCTTTTTCCAGATTTTCTTTTCTTTTATCCAAACTCTTGAGACATAAGAGAGGGGTGCTTATAGATTTCTCCAATTCTTTCTTAGACTCTTGGCCTTTGGGCTTTGGACTTTGGGCTTTGGGCCTTGTATTTCATTAGCAACCAAGGGGTGCCTTCAGTATATATTTCTACATTTCTAATTTCCAAAGTAGACAAAATGTCCCTCGACTTCTTTGTTCCATAACTTTTCCGTCCGACCACCGATTCGACTTCCGTCTTCACCGCCGGACTCACCATTGACTCCACTTTCCATTGAACCTCTGATTTCACCAAAATGACCAAAATACCCCTGGTGCTATTTTCCTTCCGATCTCTTCCACATGAGACGAAAATGTGACGAATTGCTTCGTTTTATTCCGAATGTAATGCCAAACTCCAAATAAGCTTCCTAACAAGAAAAATACATAAATTATTAGAAATAAAACCCGAAACGAACTAACTCATCCAAGTTAAGTGATCTCAATGTGGTATTTTAACGCCACATCACTTTTTACTAAGCAGCCAGCTTGTCTAAAGATTTCAAGCCACAGAATCAATGAGTGTCTTAAGTTCTTCCTGATCATGGGACTCAAGAAGGGGACCTATTGAGGTCCCCCAGCATTTTCACTTCGAGTCTGGAGGGGTGTGTTAAGCCCAGGTGGAAGGCTTTCAACATATTAAAATCTCACGGAGTTCGCATAACCCTCGGCATTATTGGTTTTATCAAGTTATCTGAGAAAAATTTCATACAGAGGTATCTCATACCAAATCAAGATAAGTTGAGGTAACAATATGCAATACTTTTTTTAATCACTATTGAATTGATTCCAAAAATGTCATGAGATACATTTTCACTGTTCGTTTTTTATATCTAGTGAATACTACTCAGCATTAATACAATATTGATTTCTCTTTAATGTCATGAGATACTGTCATGAGATACATTAGTTTTATTTCGTTTTTTAATAAATATTGATTTTCACTGTTCGTTTTTTAGTTCTTCTAGTATACAATACTAAATACTACTCAGCATTAATACAATATCAATTCAAATCAGTATTTTGATTTCTCTTCCGTGTTTTAGTAGGCTTAGTTGAGATTCGATTACTTCAAACTGCGGATATGCTTTTGTTCGTTTTTTTTCATTTCGAAGTATGTTGGGGAATACAAAAACCTAGGCGTGATCCATAGTTTATTGGATTGGAATCATTAGAAGCACGAATCATATCAAGCCACGTAAAATTTATACCTCATGTAGTCTTGTTTTTCTTGCTCACTAACACTTTTCCTAAATTCTCTAGCCAAATTCTTTGTGATGTGTTGTTCAATCTTTTGCTACTCTAGACCAGTAAATTTAGTAATGGTTGGGAATGTAAATCGTTGGCTTCTCTTGAGTTAATTTTTTTTTTGGTCAGTTCTTCAGACATCGATCAAATGAGGACGAATAAAAAAATCTGCTAGTAGCTGATGACACTGACACGGAAACTCCAGCAAGAGAGTAAGTAGTGATTCTCCTAGTGGACAAAAAATTTAAGAGGACTTTTTGAATTAATTCATGATAAAAAATTTGTATTAATTCCTCTTTACATTGAACTTTTTGCATTTCTTAGATAATCAATTTGGAGTAGGTCTACTTTCTAAGAGAACACGATTTTCTCGTCTTCTCGGAAACAGTTTCTCTGTGGGTAAAATTATTTTCCCACGGATTTTCTCGTCTTCCCCACTGTTTTTTTTTTCTCTCTCTCTCTCTACTGTTTTCTCTTTCTCTTCTCACTCTTTCTGTTTTCTCTTAATAGCAACAGTAAAATAAGAACAAGAAAAATGACCAAATCAATCCGAATGGATTAAAAAGAGGAGAAGAAGATTGAAACTCTTTCTTTTCTCTGTCTCTACAATTTCTCTCTCTACTGTAATCTCTCTCTCTCTCACAAAGAAGGAGAATACAAAAATAAAATAAAAAAAGAAGAATAATGATCGGATCAATGGTTCTCCTCTGTAATTCCTTTCAAAAGCCGAATCTATAACAATGGTTCTCTCTGTGATGATAATGGTGTCGGTTCCTCTTTCTGTTTTAGCCGTGAAGAATAGATAGTGGTGTAATTTTTATACCCAGCCGAGAGATGTCCCTTCCTGTTTTCTTCAATCCCCTTTATGGAAGTCGAAGAAGAATCCTCCACCAATCTGCATTCCTTCCTTAATTTATCAACCGAAATCCTCCATCATCAAATCTTCATCACTTTCTATTTACTTCCATATCTCCTCGATCTTCTAGGAAGAAAAAATCGAATTCTTTCCTTCTCAATCTCGGCTCCTTCCAATCAGAGAGTATTTCTATCTCCAGCTATCCCAATGAGAAGATCCGCTCCAGCCGATCAATCCCACTTTCTATATCACGGCTCTTTCTTTCTCTGTTTCTATTTTTGTTGCCAAAAGAGAAAGATGAGAGACTGGATTTGTTAGAGGAGAGAGAGAATCTATATAATAAGGGAGGAGGGTATCTTTTCCCCTCCTCCCAATGGCCCAGATTTATCCCTACAAGTTTGTCTTTGACAGTGGAGATTTAATTTTCCATAATTTAAGGCTTGGGATTTGAATGAGAATTCATCCAAGGGTTCGGAATAGAAAAGAATATAATAAGGGAGGAGGGTATCTTTTCCCCTCCTCCCACTGGCCCAGATTTATCCCTACAAGTTTGTCTTTGATGGTGGAGATTTAATTTTCCATAATTTAAGGGTTGGGATTTGAATGAGAATTCTTCCAACGGTTCGGAATAGAAAAGAATATAATAAGGGAGGAGGGTATCTTTTCCCCTCCTCCCAATGGCCCAGATTTATCCCTACAAGTTTGTCTTTGACGGTGGAGATTTAATTTTCCATAATTTAAGGGTTGGGATTTGAATGAGAATTCATCCAACGGTTCCTAATAGAAAAGATAGATAGAAAGGCATCTTTCAAAGATGCCCTATTTTTCTATCCGGGAGTGCTACATGTACAAAGTCCTTGACAAAATTCTTAACTTAATGATTCATTTTCACTAAAAGACAAAGGTTAATCAAAGTTTTTCAAAGTTTGACTTTGATCGGGACCGTTCACTAAGTATTTTGTCAAGAATCTTGTCAAAGATTCTCTGTACAATTACCATTTCCCTTTTCTATCTCAAACCGAGTACCCAAACAACCGTTCCAGCTATCACTCTCCCATTTTGCTTTTCAAAAACTCTCCTCCCGCTCATCTCATTCTAGCTCCGACTCTTCCATTAATCTCACATCGATCTCTATAGATCTCTCTCGACCTCTCACACAGGTATCTCTCTCTTTCTCTCTCTCTCTCTCTCTCTCACGCACAATCCCTCTCTATCTCTCACGCACAATCCCTCTTTATCTCTGTCGCAGGGTTTCCAAGGATTTTCTCTCTCTATGGCGTAGGGTTTTGGAGGGTAGCAGTTCAAGGTGATTTCTTCTTAATAATTGTTTCTTCTAGGTTAAATTGTTGTGGATACTCCTCTATAGAAAATTTTGAGGTTACATATGATTTTTTTAGGTTAATTCTGCTGTATTTATAATTTAGGTTAACTCTGCTGTATTTACAATTGTTTCTGCTAGGTTTAGTTTGATAAATGTTGTGAATACTCCTTTCTCACATAGAATTAGGTTAACTTGCTGTGTTGGTTTTGATTTTATGTTTTTATTGCTGTGTAGAGAAAGGTTTTTGTTAGTGATTCCTTTATGATAATCATGCCCTTATTAGCTTCCTTTGTGATAATCCTCCTTTGTGAATAATCAAGTGAGTTTAATCATGCCCTTATTAGCTTCCTAAACCCCCAAATTGAAAATCGATTTAGGGTAATTTTAACCGTGTGTAATTTAGGGGATTCATTAGCGATTGGATTCGACTTCGTCTTCGTTTTGTTGTAACTGTGTTTACCAAAAATCTAGAGAGAGAAAGTGAGAGAGATTTGACGAGATACTGGGTGATCTCTCTTCCTTCGACACTCCTCTTTACCGGGAAAACAAAATCCAAATACCTAATGTATTTTCTTCTTCAATTTTTGTAGTTTAATACGCCTGATCTATGTATAGGATAATAGGAACACTTGATTCTCTTATGTCTCTTAGTGAAAGTTCTTTAAGTTAATGGGTTTGTGTTAGGTTTGATTAGGGAGATTATTCAATTTTTCATATACAGTGGAATAACTATTGATGGAGTTCCTGTTCATTCTCATCTTACTAGGTGATTGAGAATTGCTTAGATCACATTAATTGCTCGATCTCATGAGGTTATAGCTGACTTTTTGGTTTTCTAAATGGTAGATTTGCTTGGGACGAAGCTAAGTATCCAACAATGTCACCTCTCGGGAAAATTGTCGATGACATTCATGTTCAAGTAGCTAAGATTGAGGATGGTCTCAAGGTACCGACTCTTATGTTATGGTTTTAAAGTTATATTTGGTTAGTAAATTGTGAAATGCAATCATGTTCATATTTTTTATGCTTAAGCTTGGATTAAGAATGGATATTTTTAAGTTTGTATTGAGCTTTAAGATGTTCACATTTGAGATGTTCTTATAGCATTGTTGATTGAAATAAATATAGGATGTTTTATTGGAGGTATGTGGGGTGAAACAATCTATATAATTCTTTTATGTTCTAAATCTCAGGTGGTGTGGTTGGTTGTTTAAGAAAGTTACATCTTCTCTTTTTTATGAGTACTGCAGGTCCACTGCGGCCATGATATCGATTTTGTAAGACAAGAATAAACGAATAAACCGCAGGTTTCGTTCCTTTCCTTCTCGATGTTTGTATCGATTTTGTAAGACAAGAATAAACGAACAAACTTATCTTGAACGACCTAGATTTGTTTTCACGAAATTTGATGACTTTGATTTGGAGTACAAACCATCAAGGGTTTAAATGAAAAGAAAATGAAGAAAGCATCTTTACACAAATGCCTGTTTTGAAAATACCCTCTTCCAGGGATCCTGATCTTCTCATTTCTCTCTAACGTAGGTTCTCTCTCCCTCCCTTTCTCTGTTTTTTTCCTATATCTCTCTCAAGCAGGTTCTCTCTTCCTCTTTCAAAGTCGATTTGCAACTAATCAGAGTCCTCCTTTGGGGTTTCAGATGGCGGTTTCATCATTTTTCAACAATTCGAGGTGTTTGTAGTTTGATTCGTTCTTTTCTTCATTCTAATTGTTTCTTGATTAATTTTCAGTGGAGGGACAAAAACGGAATAATATAGACTTGAAGTCCGAGGGTAAGGATTCAAAATGCAAGATCTCCATCCCAATCGCGGTACTGGTAGGGTTTGCTTATGATCCACTCAGATGTCTTTCAAAATTGCTATCCTATCTTTCTCCTATCTCTCTCACGCAGGTTTCTCTTTCAAAGTCCATGTATTTATACTCTATACAGGTTCTCCAACACCTTTTTTTGAAAATACAATTAAGCTGATTTGTATCTTTCTCAAGGTTAGCTTCCTCTCCTTTCCTTTTACTACATAGATTTGTGGCTTTATACCGCAGTAAACCCACTTTCTTTGAACTCATAATAGGTTTTTTTAATACTAATAAAAATTCTTATTTTTTTTGGTTCAAACTAAACCTACAGCTGAAATCCTTTGTAGCTATGTACCGACCCATATCCATTTTGGCTTTGTGTTCTCTGGTATTATAAATAGGGCTTTCTTGATTCATGGAATTTTGTTTTAAACCTATACATTACCTTTTAGCATTTTTGGTTTTGTTTCATTTTAAGTACAGGTCAGGTATTTTACCGATGTTAGAAAACTTAGCTTTCTTATCATAACTATACATTACCTTTTAGCATTTTTTTTTTCCCGCTCATTTTTCGTTTTGTTTCATTTTAAGTACAGGTCAGGTATTTTACCGATGTTAGAAAACTTAGCTTTCTTATCATAACTATACATTACCTTTTAGCATTTTTTTCCGCTCAAGTGATTAACCTGAAAGGAGGTTCATTTAATTTGTATCTGTATAACTATATGAAAAATGTAAGTGCTTAACCTGTGTATGGGTTTAATTGTTTAATTTAAAGTGTCATACCTTCACGTTTGTAGTTTTTTAGATTCTATTAAAATCTATTTTCTGTTGCTAATGTGTCGTGAAACTATATAGGGCAAGGGAGTAATGAAGTGGAGATTCACATTGGATATGTAGAAGACTCAATCGAGGGGTTCAATCTTGTCTTGGTTCAATCTCAGAGACGTCATGAGTTTGTATCGAATTAATGGGGTTCAATCATGTTCTGCATTTAGAGCAAGTAGTTGTTAAACAACGCATCATAACCTATAGCAAAATATCCAGTGATGTCATGAGTTAAACTTCGGTGCTAGCATTGAGATTTGTATTGGACAAATGCGATTTATTTTTGTTCCATTGTTATACTGTAATTTCACTATGCTTTGTAAACAGTTAGTGGTATTAATGTAGCTAACTGCTTACCATATTGTTGTTTATTAAAGTTTTGCTAGCAGATAATTTTGGATTGACAGTAAGTTCGCTTCCTTTTGTTTTATCTTTTTTACATTCTCATTTACCAAGATCAAGCAGCTGTAATCGGCCTTTGGAACACCAGATGATCTTTAGAACACCCAATGCTTGAGTTGGCTAAGGGCTACGTTTGGGTTACATGTATAAAAAAGAATCTCCCTGATCAGACGGAGGAGATAAAAGTCAAATTATTTCTAAACATTTATGACATTTTCTAATCGATATTTTATGCAAATTGATGTTCACATAAGACTTTGTCGAACATAATGGTAAAAATGCTCAGTCGATTATGTTTTCTATAATGAGAAAACTTATTTGACTAGATTATATTATAACTAGCTCGACTAAATAAACTTCAATTTGCAATGTCAATCAGAAAGGGAAAAACAAGCTCATTCAAAAATACTGTTTGAAGGCAACGGGTTACACCCTCGTGTTACTATAGATCTGGGAACCAATCTGTCGAAGAAGAGTTGTCAAATAGCACTGATTCAGTGCTTCACGGACAGTGAAGGGTTGTGCCATCCGTTGCTTCAGATGAAGCCACGTTTTCTGCATAGATTAAAGTTCTTGGATTAACAAGTCCCGCGTCGATTGTACGGTAAAATCACTCACTAGGTTGTACTGGATCATTAACTTCTAGTCTTCCCAAATGCACTTGCAGCTTTACCAGTGGTATCCCGCCTCCCATCTGCACCGTCGGCTATTTCATATCTGCACGCCACGTGTACCAGGAAGTTCTTTGGTCCACAAATTTTAACTCGAATTTTGACTTCGCCTAAATTGCTCGTCCGGACTCCGATTTGACTTCTGTTTTCACCCACGGATCCGTCTTTGACTCTGCTTTCATCAAAGCATCAACATTATCCAAAATTACCATACTACCCTTATCACCAGATGACCAAAATGCCCCTAACATCAATTTCTCTTGATTTCGTTTGTTTTTCACACTGAACCCTGTAAAGACACTTGAGAAAGTAAAACACGTAATTTATCAGTAACTGCTCGAAATAGAATAACTAATCCAAGTTAAAAGATTCAGATTGGACATTTTCATGTCTCGTCACTATGATGCCTAGCTTTGAGTTCACATGCACAAACACATGGGTTTCACTCTTTACTGATGGGAGAAGAAAAATCCATCTCTTCCTGCATTTGAGGAATACTTCCTTCTCATGCATTAAATGTGAAGACTTTTGTTGCCAAGTATTAAATGCTTTGTTTTTTATCTTACGGGTAAGAAGGCTATAAATAGCCAGAACCATTCTCAACATCAGTATCCCATCTCAAGAGAGTTTCTCTTCTGTATAATTGAAAGAGAACGAGAGAGTGTGAGATCAAGAGAGCTTTGTAAGTGTGAGAGGGAGAGTTGTAGTGAGGGTTTGTAACCGGGGAGTGCACTAGACTTTGTGTACGGTAACTCGGGTAAGTTGTAACTTCATATTCATAGTGGATTAGCATGGTGTGGCTGAAAGAGGATCCAACCATTATACCTGGTAAATCAAAGTAATTAATGATGGAGGCCATCTCCTTAATAGGCCCTTCGGCCAAGAGATTAGTGGGCCTAACGGCCAGGTTGCTACATTAACGTAGTTTCCAGATTTTAGTATTTAGGGTTTCCATGTTTAGAGTCCAAGCAATCTAGGAAAGTTTCCTTAGTAGTTATCTTCTTTCTTTATTCGAGTCTATCTAGGAAAGTACAATCTCTATATAAGAGAAGTCCAGTCTGTCTTTGTTAATCAGATCAGAGAATATTATCAACCAAGTTATTAATCAAGTTTATTGTTTATCGTTATTTTATCAGCTTTATTTCGTTAGTTTAGTTTATTAACAATGGTGGATTCCATTACTTTTACGCTTCCGCAACAATCTACATCAGCTGGTATTCAGAGCTTTAAAAATCTGGGAACAAAAGATGAAATTTTTTTCATGGATACATCTCTCCTTGAGTGTTGGAAATTTTTTCCACGTTTAGATTGGGATCCCTTTCGAGATTCTAAACAATTCTACGTTGATCGAAAAGATCAAGAAAAAATTAATAACGTTTCCAAAATTCCTCTCTTCGACGGTCAATACCATATAGATTTTTGGATTCAACAGATGGAGGATTGGTTCATAAATCAAGATATACATGTCGAAGATAAGGTTTTTGTCGTGGAACAACATATGTCCGAAAGAATCTATGAACAATTCAATGCAATGCAATGGAGACTCATTGACGAAGGGAAAAAATTCATAGACGATTGGACGACATTGAAAAGTATCTTCAGGTATGTTTTTCTACCCTTGGATGAATATTTCTCATATGCTGAAACAATGATTGAATCAAGTAGACAGTTCTCCAACATTACTTTGGTCACCGGGATCGATGATATTGAAGAAGTTCTTGACAAACGGATCAAAATTCTATCAACGACCGAGGAAGAAGACGAAAGTGATTTTCCTTCACGAGACATTAATACCAAGAAGTTCATGCTCCCTCTTGTAGGAGTCTCTTTTCTCAAAGAAACAATGAACATAGGTGTAGAAGTTGATGCCCATCACCTGTTTGATATTAGGTTTCTTAGAGTTTATAAACTTCACGAAGATGAACGAGGGAAGATAATTCAAGTTATTATTGAGAAGGACGAAACAGAGAAAGTGATGAAGTGGATGATGAAATTCATAATTAATTTTTCCATAGTGAATTATGTGGTGTTCGTGGTCTTCTTCATCAAACTAAAAGACGATGGGAGATGTCGCAATTTGTTAGAAGTTTCTTTCCTACATTTGTTTTTGCGAGATTCTTTGAAATATGAGATTTATGTCAGTGATTTGGTCCATCATTGTCTTCTTCAGATTTTCGCCAACTTTCGTGCAAAGTGGGAATTAAGGATCGCATTGTTAAGTCTCACTTGAGGGCAAGTTCGTTCTCGGACGGGGAGTATGATGGAGGCCATCTCCTTAATAGGCCCTTCGGCCAAGAGATTAGTGGGCCTAACGGCCAGGTTGCTACATTAACGTAGTTTCCAGATTTTAGTATTTAGGGTTTCCATGTTTAGAGTCCAATCAATCTAGGAAAGTTTCCTTAGTAGTTTTCTTCTTTCTTTATTCGAGTCTATCTAGGAAAGTACAATCTCTATATAAGAGAAGTCCAGTCTGTCTTTGTTAATCAGATCAGAGAATATTATCAACCAAGTTATTAATCAAGTTTATTGTTTATCGTTATTTTATCAGCTTTATTTCGTTAGTTTAGTTTATTAACAATGGTGGATTCCATTACTTTTACGCTTCCGCAACAATCTACATCAGCTGGTATTCAGAGCTTTAAAAATCTGGGAACAAAAGATGAAATTTTTTTCATGGATACATCTCTCCTTGAGTGTTGGAAATTTTTTCCACGTTTACATTGGGATCCCTTTCGAGATTCTAAACAATTCTACGTTGATCGAAATGATCAAGAAAAAATTAATAACGTTTCCAAAATTCCTCTCTTCGACGGTCAATACCATATAGATTTTTGGATTCAACAGATGGAGGATTGGTTCATAAATCAAGATATACATGTCGAAGATAAGGTTTTTGTCGTGGAACAACATATGTCCGAAAGAATCTATGAACAATTCAATGCAATGCAATGGAGACTCATTGACGAAGGGAAAAAATTCATAGACGATTGGACGACATTGAAAAGTATCTTCAGGTATGTTTTTCTACCCTTGGATGAATATTTCTCATATGCTGAAACAATGATTGAATCAAGTAGACAGTTCTCCAACGTTACTTTGGTCACCGGGATCGATGATATTGAAGAAGTTCTTGACAAACGGATCAAAATTCTATCAACGACCGAGGAAGAAGACGAAAGTGATTTTCCTTCACGAGACATTAATACCAAGAAGTTCATGCTCCCTCTTGTAGGAGTCTCTTTTCTCAAAGAAACAATGAACATAGGTGTAGAAGTTGATGCCCATCACCTGTTTGATATTAGGTTTCTTAGAGTTTATAAACTTCACGAAGATGAACGAGGGAAGATAATTCAAGTTATTATTGAGAAGGACGAAACAGAGAAAGTGATGAAGTGGATGATGAAATTCATAATTAATTTTTCCATAGTGAATTATGTGGTGTTCGTGGTCTTCTTCATTATCAAACTTCTTGCTCATGACTCTGCAAAAATTCACGAGTCAAGAAATCAGGTAGTGAATTACTACTTCCTTTGATAAACTCAATGTCAAAATCAAACACAGACAATATGCCTTGCCATCTGGCAAAAATTTGTTTTGATGCTAAATTTTTAACATCTTTTTCTAAAACATCTTTGGCTGATTTGCAATCAACCCTGACAAAAAATTTTTGGTTTAATAAATCACTTTCGAATTTCTGTATACACAGAACTATAGAAAGGATTTCTTTTTTAATTGTGGAATAATTTTTCCTTGGCCCTTGCCATATCCCAGAAGTAAATCTTACTAGGGTTTCTTTGTTATTAATCCTTTGTTTAAGGATTCCACCATAGCCTAATTCAGAAGCATCAGTTTCAACAATTTTAAAAGCTTCTGGATTAGCAATGGCAAGACAAGGGATTTCCTTAATCTTTAATTTTATCTTTTGGACTGCTTCTGTATGAACATTAGTCCAATCAGGAGGATTTTTCTTAAGCCTGTCAAATAAAGGCTTAGCATCAATTGCTAAGTTTTTATAGAAGTCAGAAATATAATTAAGACTTCCTAAAAACCTTTGCAATTGAGTTTTTTCTTTGATTTCATCTGGAAATTTATCCGCAAAAGCAATAGATCTATCAATAGGGAAAATAGTCCCTTCTTTGATGGTATGGCCAAGAAATCTTATTTCTGTTTGAAATAATTTGATTTGAGAATTTAAATGAAACTAAATGGAATTAAAACTATGATATACTACATACCTACTAACTTGGCTCTGATACCACTCTTTCTACTTCATCAGGATCATGGAAGAAAGAAATAAAGTGGGAAATAGGAAGTAGCGTGGAATTCTCAAGGTTAGTGGAAGAATAGGTGATGATGAAATTAGGGAGAATATTATTCAAAGTTATTATTGCTATGTTGCCAGATCATGGAACGCAATGGCACCGTTTATATAGATACTAAGAGTAACCGGATGACCTATAAACCGGTTACCGGGAACTTGAGTAGCAGGTAAAAGTAACCCCGGGTGCTCATTGGGCCCCATCGTCAGGTTATTAGTACTGCTAGTGCACGTTCCTTTACAAAAGATAATTGGCATTTTATGCCGACACCAAAAAGAAAAGTAAAATGACCGACAACCTAAAGTGCGAATATTTAAAGTAACTACAATTGTGGTGGACATAATAATATCCTTCTTTTTACAAAATGCTTGACTTTAATAAAAGCGATCATAATTGAGATTTAGATTTTTATGCAAATGGGTCCTGGGAATCTTGCATAGAGTCATCATCTTCAGTGTCGTCATCTTCATCAGATGAGTTGTTTAAAATTTCTCTCAACTGCTTCTTTAGGTCTGACTTTGAGGATGAAGCGAGCAGTTCCTTAAGAAGATCTGAGACATCCTTTTTAGGAGCTTTTGGTGGAGGTGCTGGTTCAAATGAAACAATTCCTTTTTCAGAAAATATCGAATCCTTAAAGAATTCAAATTTATCCCACCATTTAATAAGAATTCTTCTTCCCAAATAAGGGATATGAGAGACTGTTATCTCAAATTTTTTAATAGGAAGATTTGCAATAACAACGTCCCATCTAGCTATCCATGGAACCTGATAATAAGCTGCAAAGATAAGCTCGGGATTTTTTAATGATGGGTTAGATTTAATAAAATCATCAAATATATTCCTAACTTTGTCAGGGAAAATTATAGGGTGTGATCCCCAAGTGTAAAACCATTTGATGAACCACTGTGGAAGATTAGTGGTGTTGAAATCACGAAATTGGAGGAACCAACTGTGTTTCTTTAGTCTATTCTCATAACAGAAGGCTCCTTCCCAGGCTTTAATGTAGTCGAAGTAGTTAAACCAATATTTATCCAATTCTCTTCTTCCAGCTCTGGGTATTTCATGATATTTGAATAAATCACCCTGCCAATTTTCAGGGGTAACAACTTTCTTAATAAAGGCTTTAGAATAAGCCCATTCTGCGCCTGACCTTATGACAGAATCAAAATCCCCTGATTGAGTTACTTGCAGGATTGCGCAGTAAAAATTGTATTCCTCAGGATAAAGGAATGGGTCTGCTGATTCCCTAAGGTAAAAGGATGAAGCTTCAACTGGAGAAAGATGAGCGTATTTTAGCTCAATAGGAGCTATCCATATAGTAGTGTAAGGAATATATGGATAGATATATTCATTAGTCTGATTAGACTGAATTGCTGCTAAATAAGCATCTTCTCTTAATTTTAACTCCTTAGGAGTCGCCTTTAAGGCTTCAGCTTTAAGCTGTTCCGTTGTTTTACCAATCATAGTCTTATAAGACTGAGAACTCGCGCTTGAGGGAGAAACTGCCAATTTAGCTTTCCCTTTTCCATTATCAAACTTCTTGCTCATGACTCTGCAAAAATTCACGAGTCAAGAAATCAGGTAGTGAATTACTACTTCCTTTGATAAACTCAATGTCAAAATCAAACACAGACAATATGCCTTGCCATCTGGCAAAAATTTGTTTTGATGCTAAATTTTTAACATCTTTTTCTAAAACATCTTTGGCTGATTTGCAATCAACCCTGACCAAAAATTTTTGGTTTAATAAATCACTTTCGAATTTCTGTATACACAGAACTATAGAAAGGATTTCTTTTTTAATTGTGGAATAATTTTTCCTTGGCCCTTGCCATATCCCAGAAGCAAATCTTACTAGGGTTTCTTTGTTATTAATCCTTTGTTTAAGGATTCCACCATAGCCTAATTCAGAAGCATCAGTTTCAACAATTTTAAAAGCTTCTGGATTAGCAATGGCAAGACAAGGGATTTCCTTAATCTTTAATTTTATCTTTTGGACTGCTTCTGTATGAACATTAGTCCAATCAGGAGGATTTTTCTTAAGCCTGTCAAATAAAGGCTTAGCATCAATTGCTAAGTTTTTATAGAAGTCAGAAATATAATTAAGACTTCCTAAAAACCTTTGCAATTGAGTTTTTTCTTTGATTTCATCTGGAAATTTATCCGCAAAAGCAATAGATCTATCAATAGGGAAAATAGTCCCTTCTTTGATGGTATGGCCAAGAAATCTTATTTCTGTTTGAAATAATTTGATTTTTTTGGCTGACACAACTAAACCAGCATGTTTGACAGCATTAATAAATGCTTGAAGATGTTTAAAGTGTTTATCTATATTCTCAGAAAACACTAAAACATCATCGATATAAACAATACAGAATGACGTATAAGGACTGAAAATGTCATTCATTATATTTTGAAATTCTGAGGGGGCATTCTTAAGCCCAAAAGGCATCACGTTCCACTCATAGTGGCCAAAGGGAACTGTGAATGCAGTTTTGTATCTATCCTTTTCATCGATCTGAATTTGCCAAAACCCAGATTTCATATCAAATTTGGACATAACTTTGGCTGAAAACAGCCGATTTAATAAGTCCCTTTTATTAGGGATTGGATACCTTATCCATCTAAGAGCTTTGTTCAAAGGTTTGTAATTAATTACAAGCCTAGGAACACCTCTTTCAAGTTCAGCAGCATTTTCAACATAAAATGCAGGACAACTCCAAGGGCTGTATGATTTTCTAATTAAACCTTTGAGTAATAACTCATCAATCTCTTTTTTGCAAATTTCCAAATGGCGAGGTCCCATAGCAATAGGTCTAGCCTTAGTGGGAATTTGCCTTTCATTGAAGTCTGGCTCATAAGGCAGACTAACAATATGTTTCTTTCTTTCCCAGAAGGCATTGGGGATATCAGAACATATTGTTTTGACAATAAGATCATGAAGATCATTTATTTTCTTTTGAATTAAAGGATGTTTGATTTTTTCAGTAATTTTCATGTAACTGATCTCCTGGGATAAGGAGTTAAGAAAATTTTCTTTTCTTTGAATTTTCTTTTGTAACAAATCAATCTCGTGATAACGAGGTTCAGTAACGAAATTAAATGTAATTTCTTGAGAATTAATGGAACTTGTTATACCCTTCTCATTAATGCTTTTAATGGGATATAACATGTGAAGAAAAGGATTTCCCAAAATAACATCATGAGAAAGATTCTTTACCATTATAAATGGCATTTCTAAACAAATTCCATTATTGCAAACTGCAGTATTTTGTAGCTTGTAATTTACAAGCATTTTTCTACCATCTGCAGCATTTAAAATTTCAGTAGTTTTTGAAAAATATCTGGAGGGTATCAATCCTTCATTGATACAGTTTAAATCTGCTCCAGAGTCTACCATGGCAATTGCAGAGAGAGTATATTCTTTATGAACAATGATTTTAATTTTAATATGCCATTTATGGGTAATAACCCTGTCTAACATATTAACATATGTTAAAGATTCATCCTTCAAAGATCCTTCGTCTTTTGAAGATTTATCTTTAACAGATGTTAAAGTATCTAATTTTTCCTTTAAGGAATTCCATTCTTCTTCATCTGACTCATGATCAGAATCAGACTCAGAAAGAATAGATTTATCCTTTTTAATTTCAAGAGAAGTTACTCTAGATTTAAGAGTATTAATTTCTCTTTTGAGAACTTTGACTTCATGCAGTAATTCATTAATGCGAGAAGATTCTCCAGGAGTTTCTTCTTTTGAAATTGAAGCCTTAGCTCTTTGTAAAATTTCTTTTAGACTATAAGTCTCTGGCTCTTCAAATTTTAACCTTTTGTCACCTTTCTTTCCATTGTAATCTTCCAAATACTTTTGAAGCATTTGTCTTTTAGCAATAGGATCAGAAAGTTGATCAATAAGGTCAAGGATGAAATTATCCTCTTTTGTTAAAGGAAATAGACCATTTGCCTGACATAAGGCTTTGTAGTAATCACAATTTCCTTCGCAAGAGTCATCCTCAGATTCTTCTATTTGATCATCAGATCCCTCTGAAGATGATTCTTCCTCAGGATTGTCTTCTGCAATAGCGGCTACTTTAAAATTTTTTCCTTCTTCATTAAGAAGTAATTTTTCAAGTGACCTCTTAAGGCCTTCATCAATATTCAGGCTATTGATTTTCTTTTTCATTCTACACTTATTAGCGTAGTGGCCAGGTTTCTGGCATTTCCAGCAGACAGGGATAGTCTTTTGCCGAGAATTATTCTCAGGTTCAGACTTCCTTTTCTTTCCTTTAAAATTTTTTTTTCTTTTCTGTTTAGGAAAATACTTCTGCTTGGCATAGACCTTATTGGTCCTTTTCCCTCTATTTTCGATAGAGGTTCCAATAGGTGGTAAGCCAATTTGCTCACAAAAGTCCCCTATAATTCTTTTGCCAAGGACTTTCTCCTTTTGGATTTGTCTATGCAATTTTATTTCATTGCATAAATTAATGCCTTCAGCAACCACTTCTGAGGATAAATCCCCATAAGTGTATTCGGAATAAGGAATAATTCCATTGTGTCTTTGCTTAATACGATTGCGTATTTTTTCCGCAAAGAAATGGGGTAGTCCTGATAAGAACTTCTCTTTCCAAAAATCATTTTGACTATCATGTCTGGTGAAGACTTTTGAAAAGAATACGTCTTTATACCATTTGAACTGAGATAAGTTCTGACATTTTAAATTCATCAGTTGCTCTTGAGATCTATCAATAAGCAACGATGTAGTGCCAATAAAATGTTTTGCTATTGTATACAGAAGTGTATTGACACAATCTGTAACTTGTACAGCCTGATTGTCTCTAACTTCTGTTTTAACAGCCTGTGAAATATGTATTTTGGCTTCTTCAGGAAGGTAGAAATCCCACCATCCTTTCAATTGACCAGTAAATCCTTGAATTAAGGCTTTGGCAATATTTTGATCAGAATTACCATGTGCTTTACAAGCAGTTGCATACATAGTCATGTAGTGCAATACCGTTTGCATTTGGTATTCTAACATGCTATCTATATTCCATTCATTAATGGATTTTCCATCAAATTGAACAGTCATGAATTCATCATGTTGTTCTAATTGAAGGTCTACAGGTGTAGGCCTATGATAATAGGGCTTTGCAGGAATATTATAAGCCATTTTCTTTTTGTAGGAAGATGCAAGCTTATTTACTTGAAATTTATTTTCATTATTTTTTTGTTCTGATAAGAACATATTCTCCAGAAGATTGATCTTATCTTCTGTTTTTGAAGAATTTTCTGCTTCATCATAAGAAGCATCAGAATTATAATCTGACTCATGTGTCTCTAGAGGAGCACATTCATTGTCTTTAATTCCAAGATTTTTTAATCTTTTTATAATCTCATCAACCATTTCAGAATTCTGAGGATCCATTTTGAAATCAAAGTTTTCAGAACTCATTGGTTTGAATAAAACCTTTTCTTCAAAAGTAGTTTCTGAAATTTTAGAAACATTTGAAGCCTTTTCTTGTTTCTCAAAATCAATATTTTTCTCAATTCTATTTAATTGATCTCCCATCGTTCTGAGAGTTACATTTGTAAAATTGTTTTGTTCAACAACAGCCTCAATGTTGTCGCTTTTCCTGTAAGGAGTTGCTACAACTTCTTCGTTGTTGATTCTTATTGCTAATTGGGTTTCCGGAGGATGAACACTCCTAAAAACTTTTCCATTTTTAGCAATAAAATTCTTATAAGAAGCTTCAAGAGAAAATATGAAATCTTGATCCTTGAAGTCAGGAAATTCTTCATAATATTGTTCCATAAAATTGAAGAAATCAATAACTTCCCCATTTTTTATTAAAACCCTTTTATAGCGAGAAAACCATTTTTCATGACTCTTAGAGTCTTTAACAAGGAAAAACCATGTTCTCTTAAATTTGTTTTCTTTGGAATAAAATAATTCCTTTGGAAGTCCCCTAAAAGGAAATTTAAATTTGAATTTTTCTTCTTTATGGATCGTTATAGGCGAAAGGCTATAATAACCCATATCAGAAGGAGTGGGGGATGTTCTTTCACTATTAATTTCAGAAGTGGGTAAATTAACCCTATATTCAGGTTGGTTTACTCCGTCAGAGGTAAATTTTGTTCCAGAAATTTTTTCAAAATTAGTTGTTGGAACTGACGAAGTAGAACTTCTACCTGGAATAACTTTGTTGTTTAGGCTTTCCAATTTTAACCTTGCAATTCTCTGATTAGAGAAGACAATTTCAACATCACCGTCAGGGAACTCTTTGATTTCTTCGAGTTCACGGTTATCTTTTTTAACAGGCTCATTAGCCTTTTCAAGAATCCATTTTTCAGGTAAATTAACATGATCCCATGTGATCGTTTTTGGGACCTTTACATTGCTTTTTTCTAAATTGGTTATAAACAAAGTAGTAGACCCCTTTTGATCTTGTAAAATATTTTTCATCTTGGGTACTACGGTGTTCATAACTTTATACTGAATCCTGTAAATAAGGATTATGTTTTCAGCTCCTTGCATCATATTAAATCCATCAGATTTAATGTCAAGGCAAAGAGAGTACATAATTGTGGGGTCGTTTAATGACAGAGTAAAATTTGGAAAACACGAAAAGAATATGGGTCCGTCACAAAGACTAGACTCCACTATTCCAAGTAATGAGTCATGAAATTTGTTGTGCCTTTTATCACGTACACAAATAATTGCGGACGTGTTTAAGCCTAAACGGGTAGCAGGTTTCAAACCTACTTGAATTAACCCAATATGCAAGAATTTGTATTGTTGTCTATGTTTATCAATCAAATTTTTTGACAACAGTTGGAATGAGTTGTAACCCTCAGTTAAGGGTATAGCCTCTTCTACAGTCTTTACGATATAATCAGAGGTGAATTCAAAAGTTCCTTTCTGTTTATAAACAGAACTTTGAACTGGTAAATTCCAGTTTTGTAAAGATTTTTCAAAATTTTCTTTTAACAAAATTTCTTTATTACAACTACTATTAGCCTTATCATGTCTCTTAGACATGGCTCTGGTTATCCCAAGCATATTTGCTCCTGATCACTGTCAATGATTTATGCCAATCCCTTACAACGCCCTCACCGGCTAACACAGGAATTCTAGGCTACGCGACTTAGGGTTTCCCCGGGTTTCACAGGACAAAATTACTTTAGTTCACCAAAGTCACGCTTTAAGACTTAATAAGTATGATAGTATTTAAAGAAATTTAATTTGGACAACAACTTAAACACTTAAAACAAAGATTAAAACAAAAACATAAAACATAAATTTACGTTCATTTAAATTTACGAGAATTTAAATGAAACTAAATGGAATTAAAACTATGATATACTACATACCTACTAACTTGCCTCTGATACCACTCTTTCTACTTCATCAGGATCATGGAAGAAAGAAATAAAGTGGGAAATAGGAAGTAGCGTGGAATTCTCAAGGTTAGTGGAGACTCATTGACGAAGGGAAAAAATTCATAGACGATTGGACGACATTGAAAAGTATCTTCAGGTATGTTTTTCTACCCTTGGATGAATATTTCTCATATGCTGAAACAATGATTGAATCAAGTAGACAGTTCTCCAACGTTACTTTGGTCACCGGGATCGATGATATTGAAGAAGTTCTTGACAAACGGATCAAAATTCTATCAACGACCGAGGAAGAAGACGAAAGTGATTTTCCTTCACGAGACATTAATACCAAGAAGTTCATGCTCCCTCTTGTAGGAGTCTCTTTTCTCAAAGAAACAATGAACATAGGTGTAGAAGTTGATGCCCATCACCTGTTTGATATTAGGTTTCTTAGAGTTTATAAACTTCACGAAGATGAACGAGGGAAGATAATTCAAGTTATTATTGAGAAGGACGAAACAGAGAAAGTGATGAAGTGGATGATGAAATTCATAATTAATTTTTCCATAGTGAATTATGTGGTGTTCGTGGTCTTCTTCATCAAACTAAAAGACGATGGGAGATGTCGCAATTTGTTAGAAGTTTCTTTCCTACATTTGTTTTTGCGAGATTCTTTGAAATATGAGATTTATGTCAGTGATTTGGTCCATCATTGTCTTCTTCAGATTTTCGCCAACTTTCGTGCAAAGTGGGAATTAAGGATCGCATTGTTAAGTCTCACTTGAGGGCAAGTTCGTTCTCGGACGGGGAGTATGATGGATGCCATCTCCTTAATAGGCCCTTCGGCCAAGAGATTAGTGGGCCTAACGGCCAGGTTGCTACATTAACGTAGTTTCCAGATTTTAGTATTTAGGGTTTCCATGTTTAGAGTCCAATCAATCTAGGAAAGTTTCCTTAGTAGTTATCTTCTTTCTTTATTCGAGTCTATCTAGGAAAGTACAATCTCTATATAAGAGAAGTCCAGTCTGTCTTTGTTAATCAGATCAGAGAATATTATCAACCAAGTTATTAATCAAGTTTATTGTTTATCGTTATTTTATCAGCTTTATTTCGTTAGTTTAGTTTATTAACAATGGTGGATTCCATTACTTTTACGCTTCCGCAACAATCTACATCAGCTGGTATTCAGAGCTTTAAAAATCTGGGAACAAAAGATGAAATTTTTTTCATGGATACATCTCTCCTTGAGTGTTGGAAATTTTTTCCACGTTTAGATTGGGATCCCTTTCGAGATTCTAAACAATTCTACGTTGATCGAAATGATCAAGAAAAAATTAATAACGTTTCCAAAATTCCTCTCTTCGACGGTCAATACCATATAGATTTTTGGATTCAACAGATGGAGGATTGGTTCATAAATCAAGATATACATGTCGAAGATAAGGTTTTTGTCGTGGAACAACATATGTCCGAAAGAATCTATGAACAATTCAATGCAATGCAATGGAGACTCATTGACGAAGGGAAAAAATTCATAGACGATTGGACGACATTGAAAAGTATCTTCAGGTATGTTTTTCTACCCTTGGATGAATATTTCTCATATGCTGAAACAATGATTGAATCAAGTAGACAGTTCTCCAACGTTACTTTGGTCACCAGGATCGATGATATTGAAGAAGTTCTTGACAAACGGATCAAAATTCTATCAACGACCGAGGAAGAAGACGAAAGTGATTTTCCTTCACGAGACATTAATACCAAGAAGTTCATGCTCCCTCTTGTAGGAGTCTCTTTTCTCAAAGAAACAATGAACATAGGTGTAGAAGTTGATGCCCATCACCTGTTTGATATTAGGTTTCTTAGAGTTTATAAACTTCACGAAGATGAACGAGGGAAGATAATTCAAGTTATTATTGAGAAGGACGAAACAGAGAAAGTGATGAAGTGGATGATGAAATTCATAATTAATTTTTCCATAGTGAATTATGTGGTGTTCGTGGTCTTCTTCATCAAACTAAAAGACGATGAGAGATGTCGCAATTTGTTAGAAGTTTCTTTCCTACATTTGTTTTTGCGAGATTCTTTGAAATATGAGATTTATGTCAGTGATTTGGTCCATCATTGTCTTCTTCAGATTTTCGCCAACTTTCGTGCAAAGTGGGAATTAAGGATCGCATTGTTAAGTCTCACTTGAGGGCAAGTTCGTTCTCGGACGGGGAGTATGATGGAGGCCATCTCCTTAATAGGCCCTTCGGCCAAGAGATTAGTGGGCCTAACGGCCAGGGTGCTACATTAACGTAGTTTCCAGATTTTAGTATTTAGGGTTTCCATGTTTAGAGTCCAAGCAATCTAGGAAAGTTTCCTTAGTAGTTATCTTCTTTCTTTATTCGAGTCTATCTAGGAAAGTACAATCTCTATATAAGAGAAGTCCAGTCTGTCTTTGTTAATCAGATCAGAGAATATTATCAACCAAGTTATTAATCAAGTTTATTGTTTATCGTTATTTTATCAGCTTTATTTCGTTAGTTTAGTTTATTAACAATGGTGGATTCCATTACTTTTACGCTTCCGCAACAATCTACATCCTCACGCCAAAATCAGTCCGTAGAAGCAAAGACATATTAATCACCATAATTTCTTCCTCTACCAATTCCCTCACCAACCATAGCCCATCTGAAATTTATGCCCTAATTTCTAGGGTTTACTCGGTTACGGCAGATTGGGAAAGCGAAGGTCTCCCTTTTTTTTTCCCTCGGAGTACCATAAACAGCAAAACTTACTAGATCAAAAGGAAAAGCTTCCCAATTTCAACCTAACCCAGGAAGATCCATAAGCATGCTATTCTCCAAACCCAAACATGTGATATCAGGGAAGTTCACTAACCTCCTCTTTTAATTTTTTGCTTCCTTTCACATCATACTTCAGCAAGCTGCTTTGATCTTGATGAATGCTGGGTTTTTGTTGATTATTTCATTATTGGAGCTCAATTTTGGTGATATTTCTTGTTGGAGTGTGTTACCTGTTTATGCATCTTTTCATTTTGATGAATTAGGTTCTGGCTATGTTAGTTTTTGACTTAATTATGATATATTTCTTCATTTAGTAGTATTGTCATGCTATTTGCTCATATCAAAACCTTTAGTACGATCTTGTTTAGCTTTTAGGTTGGTTGTTAGAAATTAAAAAAAAAACACAAAAAATAAATAAATATGTTGTTATTATGAAGTGATGTGGATGACAACTATATGTTTGCTTGAGATAAGAGATGACGTGGTGCCTTTTGCCTATATCTTACGGAGTAAGATAGTAAACAAGCATGAGGTGCTTCCTTTGTGATTTTCTAATATATATCATTAATTAGGAATTCACACCTCATCCCATGCAAAGTCAGTACGTGTTGGTTAGTTAGAGATACTAAGTGGGTATATATATATCTATTATATAAAATAGAATGAAGAGTGCTGACTGGGACAAAGTTTTGGACAACTGAAAGACAAACCCAGAGATAAATCCAGCCGTTCGTTATCCCGTGTTAAATCTCCACCGTGTATGTATTTTGAGATTAACAAAGAAAAGCATACAAATCGTTCGTTTCAATACATATCAACGGTTGGTTCATTATGTCTATTTAATTTTATTTTGAGCAATAATATAGCATTTAATTTCTTCCAATTAATATGGCAACATGTACTCTTTGGCTCTTAGCATAACAACGGTTTCTTGCTTGGTCCAATTATTTTCAGTATGTATTTTAAGATTAACAACCGTTCAATTTTAATTTATGTCCATTTAATTTTAATTTCAGCAATAATGTATCGGTTAATTTCTTCGAATTAATATGGCAATGAGCAGTCTTAGGCTCTTAGCATAACAATCTGTTCCTTACTCCTCTCTCATCCATGCTGAATTCCTGAGAAACCTATATCTCAAAGCTGAATTCATGGTTTCTCAACGGTCATATATTCTCAATTTCCAATCATAATCAAGATTTGCGTTACACAAATCTTAAATTTCTAAATCTTCAACGCCCAAAACCCTCCCGGTCCCGTAAAATTACCTCTACAAAACAATTTCATCTCCCTCACTAAAAGTTGCGTTGAAAAGGTCGGAACACTTTTGCTTAATTAGTTTTTTTGATGATTTCATTTTGTTTTCTCATTTGCTTCATCATTTTTTTGCTTCATTGTTCAGGTGTTCAGAACACATTTTGATAGTTCAGGAGTTCAATATTTCATCAAAAGGTTAGTATTTTTTTTATTTTTGGATGATTGATTTATGTGAATATTGATGTTGTCATATCTATGTTTGATGAAATGTCTAATAGAAATTAACTAATGGTATCCATGTTGTTTCCTACAAATGTTATGCATATTGTTTCCTACAAATGGTTTTCAAAGTCTTTATCAATGTTTTTCAGAGTCTATGTATTTTGATACATAATTTTCTACTTAACAGTATCTCAATCTAGACATCATAAGTTTATTGCTTCATTGATCTTTGGCATTGTTTGATTTTTAATACTCCCTCTGTCCCAAAAAGAATGACCTATTTTGAAAACCCAACTTATTAAGGGAACATCATTAATTGGTGTTTGACTTTCAAAAATAACATGGGTTTTCCAATTGTATCCTCGTTAACTATTATAATTTACAATGAAAAAGTTGAACTTACCTTTAAATAAAGTTGTCATTAAATTCATAGTAGTGGGTATTATTGGAAAGAGCGAAAAGTTTCTTTCTTTATTTTTAGAAATAGGACACTAAAAGGGGACAATCCAAAATAGAAATTAGGTCATTCTTTTTGGGATTGAGGGAGTAGTTCAGATGCTGCCATATATGTTTATGTATTTATCAATGGTCTTTTTTATAAGTTTTTCAGAGTCTATCTATGCATATTGTTTCCTACAATTGGTTTTCAAAGTCAGTGGCTTTTCAGAGTCGATGGTTTTTCAGGGTGATACATAACCTTCTACTTAATAGTAACTCAATCTATAATTCGTTGAGTACGATGATAGTATGAATTTAGATGTTACCAATTTTGTGTCAATTTCTTCTTGATGTTTTGAATACAAAATCTATTATGAAAAAAAAATCTCATATCAATCTCTTTCTATTCCATTTCAGGGTTGATTCGTTAAATACGATGATAGTATCAATTTAGATGTTACCAAGTTTGTGTCAATTTCTTCATGAAGTTTTGAATACGAAATCTATTATGAAAAAAATTCTCATACCAATCTCTGTCTATTCCATTTCAGGGTTGTGCTCATTACTCTATTTGGTCTGAATAAAAAATTTTGGATGGCAATTGTTATAAATTTTCTTCTTGGAAGTATGAATGGTCTTCTTGGTCCAACAAAGGTAAATGTGTGTTTCAGACCCGATGTATCGTACATGGATAGTTTTTTACGGAGATCTTATAGTGTACTTATTGTCATAATCATAGCTTTAGTGTCTTATTGTAGTTCAAAATCAATTATATGGCTTCTTTCGCATTGTTTTTTGTATCTCTAAATTTGTTTGCATGTTTGACGGGTAGTTTATATGAGCTCCAGACTCATTCCAATTCTTTTGAATTTACTCTGCATCAAAAGAGAACTAGAAGTTCTTTGTCCTGTCACCTAGGTTTCCTTTCTATTAAGTATATTCGTTTGTCAGCCATTTTGCAAATTTCATTTTAGTTTCACTTTCTAAAAAAAATCACTTTCTATAAGTCATTTTGGTCCTAAAATAGGCTTCTTCGGCGTTCATACATGGAACTGAATGTTGATGATTTCTTCTTCATCAGTATGTGTTCCGACTTTTACAGATCTTGAAGATTCAGTTAAATCTCGCATTAAACTCCATTAGAGACTCTATCAAGTACCCCAAAAGGTCTCACAAAATTACACATTCAAAAGCTTATATTTCGAGGCGAACGTTTTATGGATACTCTATGAAATTTACAATCTAGGTGGTGATGTTTTGAAGTTTGAAAATTCATTTGATTCTTTTGAATAACCGGATTTAGAATTTGCTAAGTTTTGTAGATCAAAGTACTTACTGATTGTTCATTCAAGAATGAGGACAACATTTTGAGGTGTAAATAAGCATTAATCTTGAATATTGGACATCCAAGACTCCGTTGTCAAACTTATCTGAAGATGATTAAATCTGTCTATATATATATACACACATATGGACAGATGTGGTTGAAGATAATGATGATGATGCAATCTGAAGCTAATCTATTGATAGATTGAGGGTTGGGCTTATGGTGATGCCTGATTTCAAGGTTAGCAAGATTGATTAAATTCACATTACACCTCATTGAGTTGCAGAGAGGTTTAGTACAAGTTTTTGTGGGTTTTAATGACTTTTTGTTAATGATCAGGGCTTACAATGGGTTTTTACAAGCTTCTTAGACATTCGAATGTTGAAATTTAAACAGAAAATTCAATAGGTTTATTATGATCTCAAAGTTTTATGTTAGTCTTTATGATAATACAAAGGGTAATCGGCTTCTCGAGAAACAAGGAAGATTAATATATTTGAAATACAAAATTATGCTATGGACATAGAGAATACAATGGTTGAACCGCCAACATCCCTTGGTAGGAGTGGTAAGAGGTATAGTCTTCCACCTTAGAGGGCAAGGGTTTGAGGCACGCTGAACAATTAAAAAGAAAAAAGACAATGGTTGAACTAATTTGAGGATTTTAACACTATAATAGAGGAGAATGGTTGCTTTTCCAAATTATCATATTCTTCAAACATCTCTCAGCAAAGAATATCTCCGCTCTTACTCTCATGAATAAGATAACGAAGTGTGATTACTCAATGTAAATTATGATACAATGTAGAAGTCGGTTACACCAACTGCAAAATGGAGCGGTAAGAGAGAAAACACAAAGATACGTGGATGCAGAGTCTGAAAATAAAACGAAAACACACTAAAAAATTAAAATCAATGAAAAAAGAAATAGTTAGTTCATATCAAGAGTCACTCAAAAAAAATTATTTACGAAGCAATTGAATTTTTTTTTGGTTTGGGTAAATTCGATTTGTTTGTGTACACAGATATTTTTTTGAAGATTTCAATTTTCAAATAGTTAGTATGGTTCATCTCTGATAAAAAAAGATCTAATAGATGTGATAGCAGGAGGTTTATTTCTGCAAATTTAGAGTCATTCATTTTCATAACGAGTAGCCAACTACTTTATGACGTATGAAATACTCAATATAATCGACCGTGCCGGAGGCACGGGTTATACCTAGTACAATAATAATGATTAATGATTAATATTCCGATAAGTTTTTAATGGTTGATATTTCATTTACAAGTTTCAATACTAATACGTAATTATGTACTACAATATTATAAGAATATGTTAAACGAGTTGTTCACGGAGTAGCTCGCGATACACTAAAGAATGATCAAGCTCGGCTCGTTTACATAAACGAGCATGATTTTGGGATCGTGTTAAGCTCGTGCTCGTTAATATTCGAGTCGAGCACGAGCAATAGTCGAGCCGAGCTCGAGCAGCTCGTTAAGAGCTCGGCTCGTGTACACCCCTATCTGTGACTGTCCGATGCCTGAATTGGTTTGTACTCGCCTGGCCGAAAGAACTTAAGCAGACGGACGCAAACATAGATACTTACCCGGTGATCCGGCCGAGTCCGCCCACTTATATAGTCCGCCCGACCGAACCATTTATACCTGCACGTCTATATGATTGATTTTAAGCCTTTAGATTTGTAGGCTTAGCTACAACTGTTAGATTTCAACAGTGAAAATGTATAACCCTATAAATCACTTTTCTTAATCTTTTCTTCGCCTCTCCACTTCTCTTGTATCTCTCTTCTCTAAAATCTCAATATCTCATCACTAACCCAAGAATCCACAACACACCGATCGTAATCCATCAGAAGAAGAATAGAACCGATCGTAATCCATGAGAAATCTCAATGATTATCTATTAATTTGTATTCATTTAATTATTGGAATTATAAAGTGGGAGTTTAGAAAGTTGTATTTAGCTACTAAATTGGTTAATTTCGAATAAAAATTTCTTTAGTTGTTCATCAGTGACTGGTGTCCGACCGACCGTTACCCGGTTTGTCCGACTATCAAAACAGTCACAGACAGACACTTTGTTGGAAAAAAAATTGAAATGTCCATCCGTTTTGTCCGAGCGGAAACTTAGGACTTGTGACCGTTCCGCCTAGATCGGTTGAGTTAGTGTCCGTTTCTCGCCAGTCCGGACCGATTCCCACCTCTATACTGCAGTTTATATTTATCTAAAAGTAAAAAGAAAAAGTTAGTATTTACCTGAAAATAAATATGCGAAAGCCGTTGAAATTCAAAAGAAAATTTATATAAAAAGGGAAAAAACAGAGAAAAACAAAAAAGACAACTAAGTATACGGTGGAAAAATGTTAACATAAATTCGTGAAAATAAGTTCAATAGTAGGTTAACGATAAAAAGATGAAAATTTTGTTACTTTACCCCTTGTGGACAAAACATTCATTTTGAAATTACAATGGTTTTCTTTTTTTGCTATTTTGAAATGTTTTTAAACAAACCCATCAGTACTGAGTACTCTAATTTTACCACTAATACAGAAATGAAAAAAAAACATTTATAGTCGTGAAGATATTTACTTGTCCAGTTAAGCAACCAATAAGTTTGTTTTAAGTGCATCTCTAATAATAAAAATTAAATTAAACTTGTCTCATAAGTTATATTTTAGTTACGAAAAATTGACCTAAACAAACTAAATTAGAAATCCTATCAAAAACAAAATAAAAAGACAGTAAGGGCGGTAGACTTCTTTAAATATTAGGAATATCTTTACTATCTATTTTTTATTTTATTATATAGATGTTTTAAATTATTTTTAATTATTGAAAATTAAAAAAAAATTATAGATTTTTAGTTAACTATTAGAGATATTTTCAAAGTTGTTAAAAAGACTTTTGATGTTGAAAAAATATAATTTATTATTCATTTAGCTTATTATATACCATTATACTCTTTACTTAGTTATCTTATTGTAAAAATCCTAATCGCACTGGTTTAATGTCTTTAATACATTTGTAGAGATTGTTGAAAACAATAGAAAATTCTTTTTACGAAAATATCTACTACTTTTAGTTTCTAACTTTAATTCAAAATTGCGAAACAGTTCTTTTCAAATTATTAAAGTTTTTAATTCAAAGTTTATAGGTAGTTTTTATCTTCAAATAGTTTTATTTAGCTATTAACAAAACGTAAATGTTACTTTTAATAAACGGTCTGGAAGTTATTTTTCAAAATGACAGATCCTTATTTGATCATCTTTTATTATAATCACTCTCTTTAATATTTGTTACATTAATGTCTTTTATAAAATTGTCTGTAATACTAGCATGAGTTTATACGTTGTTTATACAAAAAAAAAAATTACATTTACATAAATCATCTCATATTAATTTTTAAATTAAAAAATATATATTTTTCATTCAGTTTCCTCGGCTCAATTAGCCTCTACAAAGAAATATATATTTAATGATTTATAATGTTGAAGTACTATATCTTATTAAACTTTTATCTTTTTATGAAATTAAATAACATTTCAAGAATATTTTATCATTATTAAATGTTTATAAAGTTTGAGAATTTTATTCAATACATTTAAATTATAAAAAGTCTTTTGTTGATATGGATAAAAGTCTTTTTAATATTAATGTGTTATCTTTGAATTGACCACGAATTTGAGAACGAATTTAAGACGATCTTGAACCAATATCCTATTAGTTGTTTCACTATAGTTTCTTCATTAAGTTTCAACTTGTAACAAACACATCTTACTTTCTACGTGTCACCCTCTCCTCCGTATTGGCTTTTCTCTCCACCTTTCCTATAAGCTGATTTGACGATAAAAAATACAAACTTATATTGTCTCCCAGTTTATTTAGCTCACCTGACTTTAAATTATTAAAGCTAGTTTTTTTTAATTTAAAAATTATTAAAGATTTAAAATTAAATTTTATAACTAGTATATATATATACCATATTTAGTTCCATTTAGGTTTGTACTTTTAAAGAGAATAATAAAAGGAGAATTACAGAAGCCAATCAATTTCTTATCTTTCACTTTCATTTGCTTTTAATATATCTAGTAATATAATACAATACGAGATACTCATACTACGTTATCAGCATGACAGTCTCTAGCTGTGCTATAGAGGAGATTTCATCCAACTTAAGGAGATAACCAAAATCTACCGGTATTTCGTAATCTTTCAAGTTTAATATGTCGAATCTAACAAGTATTGATTTTACAGCTTTCGACTTATCGGGGAAAAACTATATTACTACTTGGAAGCTTGAAATCGGAGCTCATCTAGAAGCCAAACAACTAGAGAAGACAGTTTGCGAGGGAAATAATGAACCGCTTTACAGAAGCTCAACGGCCCTCACTGTAATCCGCCATCATTTATGTGAAGAGCTCAAATCGAAATGTTTGTATCAGAAAGACCCACTTGTATTATGGAAATGTTTAGAGAACCGATACGGTAATTTAAAAAAAGGTTATTTTACCGAAAGCCCAGAATGACTGGATAAACCTGCGGCTGCAGGATTTCAAAACAGTTTCTGAATATAATTTTGTCTTAGTTAAAATAACTACAAAATTAGGTCATTGTGGTTATCCAGTTTCTGAGGAACAAATGCTAGAAAAAAACGTTTTCCACGTTTCACATATCCAATATGAATCTGCAAGAGCAGTATAGAAATATGAATTTTAAATGTCATTCGGAGTTAATTTCATGTCTTCTTGTAGCAGAACAAAATAGGAAAGAAATCATGAAAAATCAAGAAACCCGTCCAACGGGATATACTAACTTTTCAGAAACTTATTCTACATCCGTCTCTACTGAAAGCCAGGAACAAAACCATAAGGGTCGTGGTCGTGGCAACTACCAAAATAAAAATTTGGAGGAACATGGTCGTGGTGACGATCAAAATAAAGATACCAGAAGTGGTGGTTACCGTTCTGGGGGCGCGCGGTCGTGGTAACGACCGAGGCCGATGGGTAAATAACTCGGGTAACAGATACAAGCCGTATAATCGGCAAAATAAAGGGAAGAAGGTGGTAAATGAACCTTCTAAAATGAAGAATCAACCATGTTTTAAATGTGGTATGACAGGGCACTGGCAAAGAACGTGTAGGACTGCTAAGCATATAGTAGATCTTTATCAAGCATCCTTGAAGAAACGTACTGCCAATGTAGAAACAAATCATATGGAAATCGATGATTCTTCATCTAACACAAGATTGGATGTATCTGACTATTTAACTGACGATGTTGAAATATATCGTACTTAAGTCAGGACCGAGTCAAAAGTCACAGATTATGGGATTAATCTGAAAAGCACCACATCGTTGTTTCTATATCTCATCAAAGAAAAGGATATCTATGATAGTGGATATGAAAATCTTATTAATGAGTTCGATCAATTACTCGATGATGAGTTTCACGAAATGATTGATCGAATTCGTAACTCTCCTTAGTAATATTTTTATAATATTTTCAGTTGTTGTAAATTTTGTATTATATTAATGTTTTACTTTTTGACTATTGTATAGCAATGTAATATATAAAACTTAAATATTTTCTATCGATATCTTATGTTTTTTTTATGTTAGTTAAGGTATGACTTCTAGAAGTACATTTTTGAGAGATGATGAAGATATTTGTCTGGCGGACAGTGGAACCACGAATTCCATCTTTCGAAGTAAAAAGTACTTCTTGACTCTAAAATTGTATAAGGCTAATGCGATTACTATCGCTGGTTCATCTAGTCTCATTGACGGCTCTGGCAGAGCAATTATAATATTACCAAGTGGTACGAAGTTAACCATTGACGATGCATTATATTCGAACAGATCTTTAAAGAATCTGTTAAGTTTTAAAGACATACGTCGAAATGGTTATCACCTTAAAACTAAAGATGAAAATAATGAAGAATATTTGTATATTACTTCAGCTGCTTCGGGCCAGAAGCATGATCTCGAGAGATTGGCAACTCTCTCTTCAGGATTGTATATTACAAGGATGAAAACGGTTGAATCTTATATTGTCATAAACCAAAAGTTTTATGATCCAAGTGTGACGACACTTTAGCATGACCGTTTGTGACACCCGGGATCTACTATGATGAGTAGAATAATTCAAAATTCTCAGGGACACCCACTACAAAATCAAAAGATTCTAATAAGCAAAGATTTTGCTTGTACACCTTGCTCATTGGGGAAATTAATTATAAGACCGTCTCACACAAAAGTCCATATCGAATCTCCTAAATTTTCTGGAAAGAATCCAAGGAGATATATGTGGTCCTATTCACCCACCATGTGGACCGTTTCGATATTTCATGATATTGATAGATGCTTCTGCAAGATGGTCTCATGTTAATCTTCTGTCTACTCGTAATAATGCATTTGCAAGGTTGCTTGCCCAAATTATTCGATTACGAGCCCATTTTCCCGATTTTCTGATTAAGTCCATACGCCTTGATGGAGCAGGCGAATTTACATCAAAGGCTTTTGATGCGTACTGTATATCAGTTGGTATTGATGTTGAACATCCTGTAGCTTATGTTCATACACAGAATGGTCTAGCGGAATCATTCATAAAACATATACAACTGATTGCACGTCCAATATTGGTGAAAACCAAGTTGCTAATTTCTGCATGGGGATCTGCAGTATTACATGTTGTTGCTTTGATCTGCCTACGACCTACTGCGAATGGTCAACATTCTCCTTTGCAACTTGTTTTGGGCCATCAACCAAATATAGCGCATTTGCGTATTTTTGGATGTGCGATGCACGTGTCAATTACGCCTCCTAAACGGGTAAAATTCGGACCTCAGCGGCGTCTGGGGATATATGTTGGTTTTGATTCACCATCTATTATCAGGTTTCTTGAACCTACGACAGGTGATACTTTCACTGCAAGATTTGCAGATTGTCATTTTGACGAGAAAATTTTCCCACCATTAGGGGGAGAAAATTTGTCTACAGTGAATAACAAACAAATTGAATTGTGTTGGAATACACAAAGTTTATCTCATCTTGATCCTTATACAAATCAATCTGAGCTAGAAGTAGAAAGGATTGTACATTTACAAGGCATTGCGGATAAACTACCAGATGCATTTAATGATGCAGCAAGGGTAACGGAATCATATATCCCTGCTGCTAATGCTCGTCCACGAATTAATATTCCTAAAGGAGCAGGAGAAACTACTATAGCAAATGAATCATCTAAAATACGTAAGAAGCGTGGACGATTAATTGGTTCTAAAGATACTATCCCTAGAAAGAGGAAGAACCAATCATAAAATAATTGTTCTCTAGAAGAGACTATTAATGATACAACCACACTTTCTGAACAAATACCCCTTGAAGAGGGTGAAACCCTTGATGAGGCAGAGATACCGAACAATGAGGAAATCTCTATAAATTATGAATATAAATTATGAATGTTTAAAAGAAGTGTGGGACCAAAATGAAACAATTATGGATGAGGTATTCTCTTTTGCGGTGGCAACCTCAATTCTAAAAGAGAATGATGATTATGAGCCACGCTCTATTGAGGAATGTCGACAAAGACCCGATTGGTCAAAATGGAAAGATGCAATTCAGGCAGAATTAGATTCACTCAATAAACGTAGTGTTTTTGGACCAGTGGTCCTCACACCTAAAGATGTAAACCCAGTTGGGTTCAAATGGGTTTTTGTAAGAAAACACAATGAAAATAATGAGATCGTTTGCTATAAAGCACGACTTGTGGCAGAGGGTATTCTACAAAAACCAGGAATAGATTATGAAGAAACATATTCTCCTATCATGGATGCAATTACATTTAGATATTTAATCAGTCTGACAGCTCAAGAGGAACTTGATATGCATCTATTATATGTCGTTACTGCATATCTATATGGAAATTTGGATACCGATATTTATATGAAAGTTCCTGAAGGATTCAAATTACCAGATAGAAGACCACGTGTCATGTATTCACTAAAACTTAATAGAGCTTTATATGGTTTAAAGCAATCAGGGCGAATGTGGAACAATCGTCTCAGTGAATATTTGACCAAGGAAGGATATGTAAATGATCCTATTTGCCCATGCGTGTTCATTAAGAAATCATGTACTGGATTCGCTATCATTGCAATATATATGTTGATGATATAAATATAATTGGGACAGTTGAAGATATCTCAAAAGCTGCAGAGTATGTGAAAAAACAATTTGAGATGAAAGACCTTGGGAAAACAAAATTCTGCATTGGCTTACAAATTGAGGGAAGTGAAAGTGGTATACTTGTCCATCAAAATTTGTATACAGAAAAAGTTTTGAAAAGATTTCGCATGGATACTGCATACCCTCTTAGTACTTCCATGGTTGTCAGATCTTTAGATACTATAAAAGATCCTTATCGTCCTAAAGAAGATAATGAAACACTACTTGGTCCTGAAGTACCATATTTAAGTGCAATCGGTGCTTTATTATATTTGGTCAATGTACTAGACCTGACATTTCTTTTGCAGTAAATTTATTAGCCAGGTTTAGTTCGGCACCAACAAAGCGACATTGAATGGGAATAAAACATATTCTTCGATACCTTCGGGGAACTACTGACATGGGGTTATTCTATTCGAAAAATTCCTCCGATGGTTCACAAGTAACAGGATATACTGACGCCGGATATCTCTCTGATCGACATAAAGGAGTTTCACAAACAGGTTATGTTTTTACTAGTGGTGGTACAGCTTTCTCTTGGCGATCAAGTAAGCAAAGTATGCCCGCTACATCTTCCAACTACTCAGAGATTATTGCTCTTCATGAAGCTACTAGAGAATGTGTATGGGTAAGGTCCATTATTAGCAATATCAGAATATCATGTGATATTACTGGAATTACAAAGACACTTACCATTATTTATGAAGACAATGCGGCTTGCATTGCTCAAATCAAGGAAGGATATATTAAAGGAAACACATTTCGCCTAAGTTATTTTTCTCACACCATCTATAAAAGAATGGAGAAATTGATATTCAGAAGATTCAATCATGTGAGAATTATGCCGACTTGTTTACCAAGTCTTTGCCTAGTACAACTTTTAGAAAATTAGTACAAGGCATCGGAATGGAAAGCTTGAAAAATCTAAAGATGTAAAATTACATCAACCCATTATATGATATTCATCAGGGGGAAAATATTATCATCAGTAGTACTGGATATTTACTCTATGTACTCTTTTTCCTTCGTCCAGTTTTTGTCCCAATGGGTTTTTCTGGCAACGTTTTAACGAGGCAGCATTTCACACATCCAGTGAAACCTGAAATCTCTAACTAGATTTTTCTGACAAAATTTCAGTGAGGAAATTACTTTTATTGATCGTCATCCAAGGGGGAGTGTTATGAAGTGATGTGGATGACAACTTAAATTCCGTCGGAAGTAGAGATAGTTCCGACGAAGAGTGCGGCCTCCGTCGAAAATGGCCATTATTTGTGACCATTTATTAACGACCAACTGACATAAATGTTGAAGCTGCTAATTGACAATTATATTTTTTTTTTTCGGCGGCACCCATGTCCTCGGAAAAAACCCTTATTATGACGGTGGAAATGTTTTCTCCGTCGGAATAAGAAATTATTTTGGCGCTAAAATATTCCACAGCTCCCTCGCCATCTCTCTCGGTTCTCCATCTCTCTCAGTTCTCCATCTCTCTAGATCTTCATCTCTCTCAGGTAAACGATTACTCTATCTTTCTCTCACTTGTTCTATTAGGTTTTTGGGGCTCTAGAAATTTGTGTTTATATTTTTAGGGTTTTGGTTTCTTGTTAATTTGAGTTTGAGTTCGAGCTTAATCTTGCTAGTTTCTCACCGAGATTGAAGAAGAAATCAAGTGAAACTCACAGGTGAGCTCAATCTTCTTCTTCAACTTCTAAGCTCCCATTAGGTTTAATCGGTTCCCCTTCTTTAACTTCAATTAGTTTTGTTTTGACTTAATCCTTGAGTGTTTCAACACTACTTTGTAGTTTGTATAGATAGATAAATAGTATTTTAGTTCCAATCTTGTCTGATTTTTAGGTTTTCTTTTCAAGATGCTTATCTTTTCGTAATGATAGAAAGAAAGAGATGAACTGATGATTCAACGAACATGAAAATGGATTGACTGTCTGTGTTTTGGTTGAAATTTATGTTCATTTACATTTGAACTGTTTTAGATTGAGTTACTGAATTGAGTTGCTCAGCTAACTAAGCTTGGATCAGAACCAAATAGACTTGTTACTTGGGTGTTACCAAAAAAGCGAGACCTACCCGTTTCAGTCGTGATAGAATTCAGTCCTGATAGAATTCTGATTTTTTCAACTATGGTTGTCTTTCGATCTTTGGTTTTTCGATTAAGTGAAACTTCTTTACGGGTTTTGTGATTGATTATGAAATATGAACTGAAAAGTTAGTGAATGATTTTGGGTATTTTATTTTAGTAATGACAACCCACCAAAGATGAGGCATAGAAAACCAGAGATTGCTTAGAAGTATTGAAATTGTTGAATTTACCATCTCGATCATCTTCTGGTGCTGGAAGATTAAGATCTAAAGATATAAACTTTCTTGATTTCTTGATTTCTTCATCATCTTCAACAGATTCAGATGAAGTAACTTGAATATCACTTGGGATTTGGGTGGTATTAATGGTGGTTGTTCTATGTTTTCTCATATGACCACTTAAAGCTTGACCAGAAGAAAATTCAGACCCACAAATTGAACATTCATGAACTTTAGATTTGTTAATTGAAGGTCTGATTTTGGGAATTTGAAGATGATTATTGAATTGTACTAATTGATTACTACTTTGATCATCTTCTTCTAATAAACCCAAAGATTTCTTTTCTTGATCTTGATCAAGACAAACAACCATATTTTTAGGTTTCTTGTGACTTGCTCTATGACCACCCAAAGCTTGAGATGAAGAAAAACATCTATTACAAGTTTTACATTCATAAACAAAAAACCCAAATCCCTTTGAAGTTGTAGTAGTAGTTGGTTTTGAATTGTGATAATTATGATGACCATTAGCAAGAAGAATTAAACAATTAGCCATATCTTCTTCTTCTTCAGTAGTATTAGTATCTGTAAAACCAGTTGATAAAGATTGAGAAACAGAGGTTTGATTATAATGGTGGTGATGATTATAACCAGTTGATGAACTTGTAGCCATAGAAACAACAATTCAAAAAATCTATCGAGATTTGCTGTTTCTTTTCCTGCTTCTATGTCATCGAGTTCGACTTGTTGTCGTAAATCCGTGTACTTCCTGAATGAAATTGAGAATAAATCATTCATTTTAGCTAATTAGGAAGAATGAATGATCTTTCCTTTTTCTCCTTTTCTTTCTTCACTTACTAATTGTATATTTTTGTGTCACACTCACTCAGATTCTAGGGCAATCCTTGCAGAGGATTTTACCTCCTTCTGTATCTGCATTCAATAGTTACTCAACAGCAGCAAAAGAGGTTTTTTATTTATTATCGCACCAATCTTTTACTTGCACTTGTCTTCTTAGCTTTCTTTTTATATTTTGTTTGACGATAGTGCTGCAATCTAATTAGTTAGTGTCTTGATATCCTTCCCCATTTTCAAACTAACTAGAGCTTTTCAGAATTTCAAATTGTCTTTAACGATATGCAATCGTAATGTCATAAAGTTCTGATGAATTTCAAATAGAAATATCCAATCGAGGTTCTACAAAATTTGCAAACATGTGTATTGGGTTTCAATATAATGGAAGCTATAGATAGGTAGCTCCGTTTAAATATGCGTCTAGTTGCTTCTTACGTAGTTGCATATCATATAATCATGTCCTATTTACGTCTCGTTTTTATTTTCTTTTCATTTTGAATTTTAATTCCTAAACATAGCCTACTGAAACTACCTTTACCGAAAGCTGGGTAGAGTAGTATTAGTAGTATAGATTATCTATTATGTTCAAAACTCTGAAAATTAGCAACTAGAACAGTAGCACACACATTAGCACCAATCAAACTACTAAACAAACCTAAGAATGGCCTCCAAACTTCTTGAGTTTGTGGATCTACATTTCATATTCGATAAAGTCCAGCACCGAATAGGTATTTCCCAATTAGATCCGATAAGATCTCAAAGACACAGTAGGTGATATTGGGCAGGTACATAATGTGTATCCTATGCTCAATTCTAATAGGTACTTTATTACATCACTACTCACAAGACCCTCTTTTTTTGTCATCTGCTTCATGATCTTGCGTTCATATAAATCATGCTATTATTGGTCTCAAATTGTCATTTTTTCTACTATTCAGAAAGGAGGTAGGCAGAAGCAGCTCGGATCAGGAAGAAGTATCCCAATCTAATTTCAGTAAGTTCTTCTACTTATTCAACCTCCAGCTTTTTGTTTCTATTAGTCTTTTAGTTTGATCATTTATGTTGTTATCTTTCTAACTTCTATTCTCTTGGATCTTAACAATACCAACTGTATAAGCTGATCCACTTCCAAAAGCAAAAACAACATTAGCAAATATAGATATAAGGACATGTTCTTTCATATTAAATAGTCCTGGAATAAGAGAAATTTCCAAAACAGAATTTTAGCCATGATATTTCCAATGGGAAGGATTTTAGCCATGAAATTTCCAATGAATAGATAGATGATGACGAACATATTTCTTAAACTTCAAAGTATATGCACCTATGGGCAGTCTCTGGGTTTAGGACAACTTTGTGAAGTGAATAGATAGATGATGATGAACATTCCAAATCCACATAGCCAAGCTTTTTGAAGTGAAGCGTTCTGCTCACTTTACTAGGAGAGACACTTCAACAAATTTTTTTCTTTTCTTAATCCTTTAAGTTGTATGTTAGATGGAACTGCATATACCTAAAGATTAGCTTTTTTCTTTTCTTAATCCTTTCAGTTGTATTATTTATAATTTGTTGGTTTCTATGTTTTATTTGAACATGTGATTTTAGAATGTTTATGTTATATCTATCATCTTCAAGATATTCAGCCTTCTTTAATTTGATTTTAGTTTTCATTGTTTGAATCTTTGAAGTCTTTTGCGTAGAACATGGACAAGTCTTGGATGAGTGCTAATAGGATTACAAAAGAGTACGAAGATGGTGTAAATGCATTCTTAGATTTTGCATTCGCTCACGGGTTTGTCACCGAAGAAAATAAGATAAAATGTCCATGTGCCAAATGCTTAAATACTAAGTATTATGACAGAGATACAGTTGAAGGACATTTGGTATGGGATGGGATGATGAGAAGTTATGTAACTTGGTATTTTCATGGGGAACCTAGACCGACAAGTACTCATATGAATGCACCAATGGAAGCTACAAATGAACAAGTTTCCAACGACGAGGTAGAAGATGGCGAAGACTTAGAGGGTATGGTGCGAGACATATGTGGACTTCATGGCGTCGGAGTAGATATAGATGGTTCAACCGAAGGAGTACAAAATGATGGTTCTTTTGAGTCGAATAAGTTCTATAGATTGTTAGAACAATCGAAGAAAGAGTTATATCCTGGTTGTGATAAGATGACTATGCTATCTTTTTTTTATCAAACTATGGAATTATAAGTGCATTGGTGGATGGAGCGATACCTCTTTCAAATTACTACTTCAATTACTGAGAGATGCTTTACCAGATGGGTATACCTTACCAGAAAACTTTACCCACTGCAAGAAGTTGCTTTCAGATTTGGGATTGAACTATGTAAAGATCGATGCATGCCCAAACGACTGTATGTTGTATTACAAAGAAACATCTCAGCTTCTAAATTGTACTCGTTGTGGCATGGCTCGCTACAAGAATGAGGAGAAAAAGACACCTGCAAAAATTCTTCGTTACTTCCCCTTGAAACCAAGATTACAACGACTATTCATGTCATCAAAGAGTGCAACTGACATGAGATGGCATGATGAGGAACGTAATAAAGACGGAGTATTAAGGCATCCCGCAGATTTTGAAGCTTGGAAAGATTTTGATGCTAGGAATCCGACATTTGCTGCGGATTCAAGAAATGTGAGATTGGGTTTGGCAAGTGATGGGTTTAATCCTTTTCGAACAATGAGTATTTCTCATAGCACGTGGCCAGTTGTACTTGTGTCATATAATTTACCACCATGGTTGTGCATGAAACAACCTAACATTATATTGTCTTTGTTAATACTTGGACCTCGCAGTCCTGGAAACGACATTGACGTATATTTGAGACCGTTGATTGATGAACTCAATGAATTATGGGAAGAAGGGATAGATACTTACGATTCTTCTAGGAATGAAACATTTAAAATGCATGCAGCTTTATTGTGGACCATTAGTGATTATCCCGGACTTGCTATGTTATCTGGTTGGAGCACTAAAGGTAAAATGGCATGTTCAACTTGCTATGAGCAAACAAGTCATTTATACTTGCCTAATTGGCGGAAGACATGTTATATGGGTCATAGACGCTTCTTGCCTATGGATCATAGATTTCGCAAAATGAGGAAGGAATTTGATGGTGAAGTTGATAAGAGAGCACCTCCTAACCCTCTTTTGGGTACTGATATCTTGCAAAAGTTCAGAGACTTACCACATGTGTTTGGTAAGAAATTTGAGGAAAGTTTGAGAGGGGATACTAGTCGCAAAAGAAGAAGGGTTACAAAGGACACAGAAGATATGCCCGATAACTGGAAAAAGTTGAGTATTTTTTATGAATTGCCATATTGGAAACATAACATGCTTAAGCACAATTTAGATGTTATGCATATCGAGAAAAATATTTGTGATGATATTTTGGGTACTATTATGGACATTGAAGGAAAAACAAAGAACAATTTGAAGGCAAGATTAGACCTTGTTAGAATGGGAATTAGATCTGAGTTGCACCCTATACAAAAGGAAAATGGAAAATTTTACATTCCAGCGGCATGTTATACTATGGACAAGTCTCGTAAAGAGTTGTTTTGCAATGTTTTGAAAAATCTCAAGTGTCCGGATGGTTATTCCTCGGATATTGCTCGTTGTGTCAATGTGAAACAACAGAAGATACTTGGGTTGAAGAGTCACGATTGCCATGTAATAATGCAACAATTGTTACCTTTGGCGATTCGAAAATCGTTACCGAAGAAAGTTTGCTCCACTTTAATCGAATACAGCATGTTCTTTCGTGATTTGTGTTCAAAAGTGGGTCGAGTTGAGGATTATCAACGACTCGAAGATAAAATTTCCTTGATTCTGTGCAATTTGGAGATGATATTTCCACTAACTTTTTTTGACATAATGATGCACTTGTCTATCCATTTGGCATCAGAAGAACGTATAGGTGGTCCAGTCAATTATGGATGGATGTATCCAATCGAAAGGTATATAACATGTTATTTCGTTCATTAATTATTAATCTTCTTATTTGTGTTTACTTCTCTAATGATTATTTACTTGTGTGAATAGATACTTGTGTACTTTAAAGAAATACGTTCGCTACAGAGCCCAACCGGAAGGATCAATTGCCGAAGGATATATTGCCGATGAGTGTGTCTCATTTGTGACAAGATATATGGAGAATGTTGAAACGCGGTCGAATAAACCACCAAGATACAAAGACAACACTTCGATTCGTGGCGGGGTCAAATTTATATTAGATCAAGCTGAGCTTAATCGGGTGCATTATTATATCTTGTCAAATGACAAAGATGTCTCTTACTATATTGAGTAAGAAATATTTTTAGAAATGATATATAACTTTCATGTTAATTTTCAAAAGTTGTTGAAAATAATAAATCGTTGCTTCAATTTGCAGGCATCACAAACAATGTTACATAGGTTGTACAAAAAGAAGTTGACTCTACTTGTAATTGAGAAGAAACACATACAAGAATTTGCTCAGTGGTTCAAACAACACCTTAAAATGCTTAGGCAAGCGAAACAACAATACGCTGAAGGACTCGACATCCTTGCCGATGGTCCATTTCCATATGCTGAACGATTTAAAGGTTATACAATTAATGGTTACAACTTCAAGATTTATTCCGATGAGATTCGAGCGAAAACACAGAATAGTGGCGTCACGCTTGATGCAAATCAGACTTTTTTCTCGAGTGCAAAAGATTCAAATCCAGTTGATGCAGTGTTATCACATTATGGGCGTGTAACCAACATAATTGAAATTACCTATCGACAAGGTCACCGAGTTGTGTTATTCAAATGTGATTGGGTTGATGTTGTCAAAAAAGGCAGAGGTTCAAAGCTTGATCCATTAGGTTTTACACTTGTCAATTTCAACCACCTATTGCAGACCCAAGATGAAGATCCTTATGTGTTGGCATCGCAAGTTAGACAAGTTTTTTATGTTCAAGATCCGATTGAAACAGATTGGCAAGTTGTGGTAAAGAATAGACCAAGGGATACTTTTGACATGAGTAACGATAAAGATGATAAACTACTAGATAGTGAGTTAATCCTTAATCCTACAAATGTCTATGATGGTGATGATGAGATCAACCATGTAACAGATCAGACATATGAAGATGTTGAAATGAGTACTTATGTAGGTGATGAACATGAATACGATTATGAAGAAGAAGAAGATCCTAAGAATGATGAGGACGACTATGAAGAAGAGAATTATGTAGACGACGATGAAGAAGAGAATTAATGATAAGGACGACGATGACGAAGAAAATGAAGACGACTTCGATGAAGCTTAAGAATTAATTTGTTATTTTATCCTTTTAAAATTTTGATTTTGTAATTGGTTAACTATTTCAAATAATTTAAAACTATTTCTAGTTAGCTTGATATTTCAGCTTTTGAATCTGATTAACGCTTACACTTTTGCATTTCGATTGAAAACTATTTCTAGTTAGCTTGTCATTTATACTTGCCTAAGTTGTAAATTGTGTCATGACTATTGTTTGTAGGTCTTACATGGTGGAATCGGAAGTTTGAGTAAGAGATTTGTTAACCAGATCTGGAGCGGTAGCTCTCGGAATTCATCTCAACTACTCCCTTCTTCAATTTCTCCTGTCATAATCAGGTAATTAGTCTCTCATTAATTAACCTCATCAGTTAATCTAATCTCTGTTCATTCTGTATCTTTGATCTGATTATGCTAATCTACTTTTATACCGTATGATTTCTGTATTTCTGGAAAAAATTAAAATCTAGTTTCAATATCATTTTACAGATCCAACTTTATAGAACTAAGACTTGTAAAAACACATACAAAAAAACATAAGAACTCTCTGCCTTGAGTACTTATCATCAGGGGAGAAACGAGCTGCAGTTCAAAAGCAACGAAGAGTTATTATAATGAGAGAAATAGACTACCAAATACGTTTCTCTTTACAATCGAACAACCAAAAGCAAACTAGAAGAGTACAAATACAAAATAAGAAAACAAAGATATATAGTTAAGGCCTAAGGTTGTATATAAATCGAGGAAAATTACCTAGGCAAAGCTTTATCACTTGGGTTGCTATGAGGAGGGCTCTGAAAACTAAGAGTAAGCTTCATAGGTGGGGTATTCTGCCAAATGCTACCTGTGTGCTTTGTAATATTGGTGAGGAGGATGATTATCATTTGATTTTTGGCTGCAACTTCTCTAAGGATATTTGGCATGCTGTTTTGAGCCTCCTTGCTGTCCAGAAACTCCCTTTCCTTGACCAACAGGCTTGTTGATATGTTGGCTAGCACACGACCTAGTATAGGTGAGGAGGAGCTTGCACCTGGAGATCTTGGGGCTGAATTCCAAAGAATTTTGCAAGAAGAACAGCAAGGGGCAGTCCGGCAGAGGGTTAAATAGATTGAGTATTTGATTTTCTATTTTTTAGCATTAGTGGTTTAAGGTTGTGCTTTTATGTCATTGGGTTTTCCCAGTGACTTGGTGATGTTGGAACTGGCTTTTTAGCCTTCTTTGTTCTGTTTTGTTGTTCTTTGGGTTCGGGTTCCCTTAAGGCCGCTAATTTATGCCCAAAAAAAAGAACATTTTGGGCTTCAGGCTGATCAACATCAGATCCCTCTACCGGACAACAAAACATTTTATGAGACATTTCCCAAATGCAGGTCACATTATTCCAGCAAGGTACCATACCATGTGTCTCAAATGATGGTAGATTTATAATAGAGACTCCATACAACGTAGGTCGATTTTATGCATATATATTTATTCATAAAGCAGCGTCAATGATTTCTAATTTGTTTCTTGACAACTGCAAACTAAACTATGCTAATTTGTGTTGGCTGAAGTTTTTGTATTGATAATGCAATAACGTTAATACTCGTTTTATATACACGAGATGACGCATTGATGATTCTCTATCTCACTACATTAGTCGTATCTGTTTCATCATTCCTCTGACGACAATTGAAATTTTGTGTGCAGTTTATGTGAAATGGGTGATGAACAACATCAAAAAAAAAGAGGAAGGGGAAAGGGAAAGAATGGGTGGTTGAAAAATTGAAGCCAAACGAGAAAATAGTAATAAAACTCAATGCAAAGAACTTACCAATAGGACAAAATGCTTTAGCATTGGCGCAATATATTTCCTTGCTCGCGAAAGACGGAAATAGGTTCTCACTCACGAAAGAGTGGGACGAGTTAGGAGAACAGATCGATGACGCCGTAGAAACGATAAAGGTAAATGTGTCATTTAATTACATGTGTTTTTCTTTCTTTGTTTTCTTACATCTAATAATCTTTCTTTTTTATTTAGGTTTTGTTTGAATTTCCTAGTAATTGCGATAACTTTTTAAGAGAGATTAAATTCACGATGGAAAGATCACAAAAATTATTTGAAAAACTACATACTACAAGAACGAAGAAGCCAAAAACCGATGTCGCGAGTTTGTACCTGAAAGAGTTGTTGCAACTCAGTGGTTATCTTTGATTGAGCTTTGGGGAATTGATGATTCAAAGGTACAAACATTTTATTTTCTTACACATTTAGGTAAAAGTTTGATGTGTTCTCTAAAGTATTATAATTTTTGTAATATAGGTAGTTTCCGAAAGAAATGCCAGAAATAGAGCTGCCTTGAAGTGTCTTCACACTACGGGTTTTAAGTCCTTTTCACGAGTCATATCGGAGGTAAAGCTTCATCTTTCACTTAACATAAGTTTGTTAAAATGCTTTGGCAAACTTACATTATTGTTATGTTGTAATGTTATTACTTGTGAAGTCTTTTCGTTTTTTAATTTTTGTAGGTCGAAATAGAAGAAGGCATCACAATCGAGAGTCGAACCAAAATTTTTAAAGTCACTCGAACTCCTAAAGGTGCTAAAGAGATTTTAAATGAGGATTCTGCGGAAAAAGCAGTAAGTTTCTTTTCATATTAACATTTGATATGTTTAATATCTTATATGTATATGAAATACGTGGACGGTAATCAACTTTGTATTGCTTGGCAGAGACAAATGGATGAATTAGAGGCAAGTAGAATTGCCCGGACCAGAAGATTTTGACGACTCGCCAAGCCCGAATGACGTATTTGGCACCGTCATGGGACGTGAAAGAGGTGGCTGTATTCAGTGTCTTCCAATGGTAAAACCAAAAGACATATGGGGTCGACAGTCATCTTCGGGTGTCATTAAGGATTTAACGGAGAAAAACAAAACATTAACGGCAGAAGTTGAGGCTATGAAAGTGAAGATGGATGAATTTGAGGCTTTGAAAGAAGAGATGGAGTTATTTAAGAGATTCATGCAGTCACACACTGCAAGTTCATCGTCGCAGGTATAATTAACTTATAATTTTATTACGTTAATTACTATTACACCCAACCAATTTGCAAAAGTATCTCCTTTTATGATATAAAATAACACCAAAACACACTCAAACGAAACGTTTCCACTCGAATCACTTCTTTGACAAGATAGTGGAAACTTAGTACAAAACAGTTCATACCAATAAACTATACATAATTTCGATCCTATTTGAAAGTGATCGGCCTTTCGATCCTATTTGAAAGTGATTCTATCTATTTGTGTCCGTTAAAAGTATGAGAACCTCTTCATCACTTAAAGATGAATCTGCTGCATATATACTGCAAAGCAGTTTTACCATCTATATCTACTTAGTTTGCCTTGGTCGAATTTCAGAGTCTCATGTTTAGTTCAGGTTTAGTAAAGATACTTATATAAGGATTTAGTTTGCCTTGGTCGAATTTCACATAATTGCTAGTTTCAAATCATAACACAGTTACTAACTTCATTTTGTATGTATGTTAATGCAGTTACCATGATATCTCGAGTCGTTTGTGGTGTTGAATGGAATATCAATTGGATTTTTGAATCTCAGCCTCGATTTTGACTCGGTTGGTTTTATCGTTTACATTACTTGGCGACTTTATTATTTTACGGTATATATGCTTGTATGAAACCAATAGTTTTATTGGTTTTCGACTTCATTACTTTTCATGTATATGACTTCAGTAATGAAATATCCAATACTTTTAATTTGTTATTCTTGTGAATGTTTGGTTTATGTTATTTTTGTCAGCAGGTTTATATAATTGATAATGCTGCTGCAGCAGCAGTAGCGGAAAAAACAAAATTCCTTTACGAGAATGTTTGCCACTATTTCCGCCGGATTATCAAAAACAAACCATCGGGAATAAGCCGAGGCAGGTTGACATTTACGAGAATGTTTTCCGACGCCTTTTTCTAAGTTATTCGTCGGAAAAGAATCTATTTTCGACGACCGCCGTTGTCGGAATCCGTCGCCACCATTTCCGACCACTTTGCGACGGTCTCGCCTCGTCGTAAGAAGTCTTTTCCGACGGCTTTACCTTTATTTTCGACGGATCCTTTCCGTCATAAATGGTCTTCGTTTTTGTAGTGACTACAGCTGTTGCTTTTTAGCGAAGGTATGTTCGTATTTTTGTTAATTTTATCTCATTCCGGCTGTCTTTCTTTTCTTTAGGAGATTAGGTGGTTCGTCTAGTTTTATTCTCTTTTATTAATTAATGTTCCTATTATCGTTTTTTCTTTCTTTCATTCTAATATGTTATAGTGTTGGTGATTGTCTCCTCTTATATCTTATTACTGTCAATACTAGTTTTCATATCTTATGTTTAGTCACCTTGTATTCTAGTTTTGGTTTCACGTTCCGTCTTCCATCCTCTTCTTTCTTCCTGCCTTCTCATATGGCCTCAACCAATAATATAAACCCTAACCTTTCCATCTTTAGTTGGAATGTTAGGGGCACAACCTTCTTCCTTACTAGAAAACACTTACTTCATCTTATTAACCTTAAGCAACCGGATATCATTTTCCTTTGAGAGACTAAGAATAAATCTTTCAATATAGAGAAACACATTCCGATTGCGAAAAGGTATGCGAGTCATTTTGTGGAGCCTACCAATAAAGCAGGCGAACTTGTTCTCTATTGGAAACATCACATCAACCTTTCTATCATCAACTATTCTTTACTTAGTTCATATTATGCATATGCATGAGATCTTGGGGATACTAATGTTAGACATTAGATGACTGAGATTCCGCTTAGAACACTAGGAGACACCATATCCCAACAATGTTTGCCATCGAGTCCGTCTCAATAGGATCGTCATACAGGTTATGAACACATTCATTAGTCGGTGCATTCATCAAGTCCGTCTCATTAGAACCACCAGAAAGGGCTATGAATACATTAAGAGCCTTAGGCTCATCCTTCGGTCAAACTCTGACCCCTCAATGGAGCTCTGCTAGTTCTACTCTAGCTGGCACCGGCCCACGTCATGGGAATGGAGAATTAGTTTTTGACTTGTCTTTGTTTCCAGAGGGAACAGATTCAACCAAGTTAGCAGTAGAGGAGTTCAAATAGAGGTTAGCAAACTTATCCTTGAGGCGATTTGCCTCTTCAGTCCTCATGTGACTGATCAGCTCCTGAAGGGATATGTCCTTCTTCTTGTGCTTCAGATGGTTTCTGTAGTCACTCCAGGATTGAGGAAACTTTTCCAGCAGAACATTGGCTTGAAGGATTTCACACATCTTCATGCCTTCAGCAAGTATTTCAGCAACTAGGTTCTCATAGACATGAACCTGCTCCATGATTGAAGAGTCATCGTTGATTTGGAACTGTAACCCTTTTCCCACGATGTACTTCTTCCTTCCAGCATCGTCAGCTCCATAGTTCTTTTGAAGGGTATCCCAGATATCCTTAGCAGATTTGTAGTTGACAAACATGTCGAATAACTTGTTGCCCATATGATTCAGCAGATGTCCTCAAACGATTTTGTTTGTCTTTCTGTTGCTTGACAACATCACCATTCGAAGTAGATGACTTATCCTTAACAGGGGTAATATCGATGTCGATTGAAGAACCAGTGGATAAATCTTCAAACAGAATATAATCAACTTCGAGTTGTTCGAAGAAGATAAGCAGCTTCTGTGACCACCTCTTGTAGTTAGTTCCATCAACAGGGATCATCTTTGACATATCAGGTAGGGTTTTGAGATTAACAACAGCCATTGATCAGAAAATCACTTTCAAATTGTTGGAAATATTGGAAAGATCAGTGGAATTTATCGAACAGTAATAACTTTCTTCGTTGTGTCGTGGTATGGAGGCCACTGCCTTGAAAGTGATTTCGGAGTAACCTTGGTGCAAATTACTGTTTCCGTTCACTCCCCAAGGATTGACCACAGCTTACCGCCTCTGTCTGCACTGACAGAGGTAGTAATGGAGATTGAAGAACTCCAAGCTTGAACAGACAGAGAGATGAAGATAGCCAAAATTGAGTTGTGTGTTTTCACTCTTAATTTCGGCCAGTATATATAGCCTCTGAGAAAACCCTAACCACCTAGGAAACGTGGTAGAGAAGTTAAGAGAGTGGGAGATAAACTCGGAAACTAATTTGATTAACCCTACGAGATCAGTTGGAGATATACTCAAATACTGATTAGGTTAATCCCACCGACTTAGTCAAAATCCGAGTTTAAGTAAAACTACTCTTCGTGGCAAAAGAGGTTTTTCACTATAAGCTCCCGAGCACCCGAGCACCCGGGCTCACGGGCCACGGGCCAAAGGCCCAAAGGCCCATAAGCCCAAATAGCCAAAGAGTCCAAATGGTTAAAAGTCCGAATGCCTCACATGTGTGCACGCGCGTGTGGGAGCCTTCTCTACTGCACCATGTGCTTTACAATGAGTTGTCAAGCAACTTATTATAAGGCAAATTTAGTTTTACTAGTTGGAAGATGTGGGACATTAATTTTCTAGAGAGAAAGCTTTGTATGCCATCTTCCCTCTAGAGGTGGACCCCACCCATGTGCTAACTAGAAGACAAATAGTCTTGACTGGTAGTGAATGGGTGAGGCTCTCTCTCAATTAATTATAAGATGGTTATGGGTCCAACAAAGGAATCACCCAAATGGGCCCAACCATGATACAAACCCAACAATCCCCCACAAGATGGCTATCAAAGACTTCTGACTGCTAAGCTAGAAGTGGGACATGTACTTAAGTGTTCGATATCTTTCGATTTGAATTGGCACATAGTGGAGTGAGGCAACAACCAAAAATAAAGCAACCAATTGAAATTATTCTTGAACTTGGAGATTTTTGGCTGCGACCCCCACAACACATACGATACCCGGAGAGTTCTGCGTTCTCCGCGATTCGTTCATGCTCATTAAGTAGGCCCTGAACATACCTCGGGACTAGTGAGTTTTTAAGAAGACTGTTGTCTGTCTTCTATAGAGGGCGGCCTTCCACCCTCGGGCTCACGTAGGTGATTTCTTTGAGTCTACCTCAGCGTAGACTCTGACCCCTTACTCGGGTCCGAAATCATTAAGAACTTTGGCAAGTTCATCCTCATCATCATCTACAGCTATACACCATATAGTCCGTCTCAATAGGACCACCATTATGGTAATGGATACATTAGCTATCGGTGCATTCATCAAGTCCGTCTCAATAGGACCACCGCAAAGGGCTATAAATGCATTAAGAACTTTTACAAGTTCATCCTCACATCATCGACAACAATGTGTCCATCGAGTCCGTCTCAATAGGATCGTCATACAGGTTATGAACACATTCATTAGTCGGTGCATTCATCAAGTCCGTCTCATTAGAACCACCACAAAGGGCTATGAATACATTAAGAGCCTTAGGCTCATCCTTAGGTCAAACTCTGACCCCTCAATGGAGCTCTGCTAGTTCTACTCTAGCTAGCTCCGCCCCACATCATGGGAATGGAGAATTAGCACAGGGGATTCAGCCTCAAGCACCCAAGCCCCGAGCACCCGAGCACACGGGTCACGGGCCACGACCCAAAGGCCCAAAGGCCCATAAGACCAAATAGCCCCAATAGCTCAAATAGCCCAAAGAGCCCAAATAGCCAAAGTGTCCAAATGGTTAAAAGCCCAACTGCCTCACATGTGTGCGCGCGCATGTGGGAGCCTTCTCTACTCCACCATGTGCTTTACAATGAGTTGTCAAACAACTTATTATAAGGGCAACTTTGGTTTCACTAGTTGGAAGATGTGGGACATTTATTGTCTAGAGAAAGAAAGCTTTGAATGCCATCTTCCCTCTAGAGGTGGACCCCACCCATGTGCTAACTAGAAGACAAATAGTTTTGACTAGTAGTGAGTGGGTGAGGCTCACTCTCAAATAATTATAAGATGGTTATGGGCCCAACAAAGGAATCACCCAAATGGGCCCAACCATGATACAAACCCAACACGAGATGACCTTTGTAGACCTCCCCTCACTGTTCCGAGACCAAAGCAGGCTCTTACCAAAGCTAGTTCGAGTTCACCTCTTTGCTTGCCTCTGGACCACCGTAGGGTGCAAGGTGCCTAGTACGCTCGTGCCAATCTCATATTTGGACTCAGGTGGCGGAGTTCCTAAAAATCCAACTCCCTAATGGGTTGGACGAGAGTTTACCTGTTCTTGGCCAATCTGTTGACCTTTTACCTTTGTCAAAATTAACCAAAATGGGGATCGTAATTCTAAAGCATTTCATGCAGCAATGTCTCAAAGGCGTCAGAGAAACACAATTCATCAACTTAGACTTCAAACTGGAGAGGAAACCACTAATATAAAGGAGATTGCAGATGATTTAGTGGGATTCTTTCAGAATTTGTTTTCGGCATAGACGGTCACTGCTCCTCCGACAGAGATTTTACAAGCATACAAGGTGCTTTCAGAAGAAGACCTGGGCTACGTCTCAAGGATTCCTAACTCAGAGGAAATTAAGGCCGTCGTGTTCGAGATGGTTGCTCTAAAAAGTCCAGGACCAGATGGGTTACCAGGTATTTTCTTTCAACATAATTGGGACGTGATTGGACCTGATCTTATTCGTTACATACAGGCAGCATTTAATTCAGGTTCTATCCACCCAACTCTTAATTTTACGACTATTGCTCTTATTCCTAAGATTAGAAATCCGAGTATGGCCTCAGATTTTCGTCCTATTGCCATTTGCAACTCTATTTACAAATTCATCACTAAGATAGTGGCAAACAGACTGAGACCTTTCTTAGAGGATAATATCATGTGGACCCAGAATGCTTTCGTACCGGATAGACAAATTTTAGATAACATTGTGATCACAAACGAGATAATCCACTCTATGAATAGATCTGTAGCCAAGAAAGGTGGCTTTTCCCTTAAAATGGATATGGCAAAGGCCTATGACAGAGTTAGTTGGCCTTTCCTTACCAGAGTTTTGCAAGCCATGGGTATTACTGGACCTATCCTGTCTCTTATTCTGTCTTGCGTCACATCAGCACAGTTTATCATTAAGATTAATGGGGGTCTCCATGGGGCTTTTAAAGCCTCTCGAGGTCTAAGGCAAGGGTGTCCGTTGTCACCCTACCTTTTTATCTTAACTACTCAATCTTTATCCTTACTAATCCACTATTATGAGAGTCAGAGTATTTTTACAGGTTACAAGATAAACAGAAATTGCCCTCCCGTCTCGCATTTGTTATTTGCAGATGACCTTATAATCTTTGGAGAAGCAAATGATAGAAATTTAAATGCAATACTTCATCTCATGGAGGAATATGTTGGCTTCTCGGGTCAAGCTGTGAACTTTGCAAAATCCTCCATCTATTTTGGTAAAGGAGTGACTCCAAATGTGCGCAATCAATTTACTTCCAGGCTTCATGCTCCTACGATGACAAATGAAGACAAATATTTAGGATCATTTATACTTAAACCAGGAAATAGAATAGATTCTCATAGTTGGCTTCTGGATAAATTCAAAAACTCATTATCAGGTTGGAGACAAGGATTAACCTCACAAGCAGGTAGGACTGTACTAATCAAATCAGTTTTGGACTCATACTGTACTTACCATTTTAGCTACCAAATGATTCCCCAAAACATTATAAACAAATTGGAAAGAGAAGAAAGAAGTTTTTGGTGGGGACATGATGTGGTGGATTCAAAAATACACTTCATAAAATGGGATATCAATAGCAGTCTAAAAAAACTTGGTGGATTGGGAATTAGGTCTCTATCTGAAGTAAATGAATCCCTAATAGCTAAGATGGCATGGAGACTAATCACCAATCAGGAATCAATGTGGGTGTAAATTCTAAAAGCAAAGTATATGGCAAATGACAATTTCTGGACTGTGCAAAAGAAAACTAAGTGTACACCATTCTGGAATTCTATCATGAAGGTAAGGGAAGTAATGAAAAATCATATAATATGGTTAATTGGTAATGGAAGGGATATATCTATCATTAATGATCCATGGATTCCAGAAATTGAAAACCATAAACCAACATGCATTCAGCCTCTACCTCCAACCATATCCAAAGTGGCTGATCTTATGCTTCCAAATTCTACTCAATGGGATAATGATTTACTTAGAATTTACTTTGATCATGATACCACAGTGGCTATTAATAATATATTTATACCTCATAGCAATCAGATGGATAAACTATTATGGTGTCAAACAGAACAAGGCAAGTTTACATCTAAATCTTATTATTCAACAATCAAACAGGAGATCGAGCTACCACCGGCAATTCAAACGTTTCCTTAGGGTAAGTTCTGGCATAAACATAATATGGATCCCAAGATTCAAATTTTTACATGGAAACTGATTCATAGTGGTCTGGCCACTCTATCAAACATAAACAGAAGAATTCCTTATATAAATCAGGAGTGTAACATGTGTACTGATCGAGCTATTGAAACACATAATCATTTATTTGGAGAATGTCAGACATTTAAAAATCTATTTCAACTTACAAATGAACCAAAAATCATGCAGTTAGGGTTAAATCCTATTCAAAATTTGAAAGATATTCTCATGCAAGGAAAGAAAGCTAATGATGTGTGGTTTATGTATACTTATCTTCTATGGATGTGGTGGAAAAGCAGGAATGAACTCCACTTTCGAAATAAACAGATCGATCTTACGCGAGTTTGGTGGCAGACAAAGGTAGAACTCAAGAAAACCCCCTTTTATTACTTAATACTCCTTCTCTTGAATATTTACAGGTACAATCATGGAATCCACCCTCACCTGGTAGGTCAAAAATAAATGTGGATGGCTCGTTTAGACAAGATGGTGCTTCTGCAGCGGCGGTTTTGAGGAATTCAATCGGAGAAATCATGGAGGTTAAAGCAGAGGTTCTCTTTCCCATCTCGGCTCTCTATAATGAAACTAGGGCATTGCTTTTAGGGTTGGAATTAGCTGTAGAGAAGGATTTATATCATTTTGATCTAGAAGGGGATTCGAAGGTTTTGTTCACCCTTTTATCCGACGGTGCATCTGTTCCCCCGTGGAGAATACGGACCGAGATTGAATACATACGAGATCTGATTAGAGAGAGACATGTGGCGTTATCTCATTGTGGACGTGCTGCTAATTCGACCCCCCATGACATTGCGGTTGCGGCTTTAGTCCCTCAAAATGTCCAGCTTGCGGGTTAGGCATCACGGAATCATTGCTATTGTTATTGTGCTTATTTCGCTCATTTTCATTATTTTATGTAATGAACTAGTGTTGGATTAATGAATCACCTTTCAAAAAAAAAAATTAACCAATATTTGGCTTAACAGGCTTAACGATAACGAGGTGGTTTCAACCTAATGTCGACCCACTTTTCTGAGCAGATTATCATTGTTGAAGATTCAGTCGAGTTTCTCTAAAAAGCTTGTTTTTGAGCTTATGGTGTATCCTGATTGAGACATAAAAGAGAGAGACTCTACTATGATGTGAGAAAAAGTAAAAGAGGTTCCATCTCCACCTACCTATATTGAATGGGAAAAAAGAGAGATGAGGTGATGAGGACTCAGTGCCTTAAATTACTGGAAATTCTGTAGGTACACATTCTCCAGAAAAGCAATATTACCCAACAGATATAAAAGATGGTATGCCCGGCCAGTCTCCCGGCTGGGATGCAAATATAAAAGATGGAAAATGACAGCCGGAAGACTGGCAGGGCATAGCATCACAGCTGATAAAAGATTGTGGGTAGCTGTTTAACTTCCATTATAACACATCAACCCATTTACAGTCCCACTACCACTCAACCTTAATCAAAGAAACAAACAAAAGGAACTACAAATATCAATCAAAAGTATATAATATAATATATAATGATACCTCACAGTGTTTTCATAGAGAGATAAAGATATACAATCTTCTCAAGAGAATACATTCTTGATTTCAGCCAGGAAGAAGTAAAAACAGAAAACAGAACACGCACCTTGAATCTACATTTGGGCATCACAACACCTTTTCGAACACAAAAAGAAAGAAAGACTACTTTCTTTATCCTACATAGTTTATCTAGTATAAATCGGCTGACTAGCTCCGAGCTCTGAAGTTTAGTCATTTTTTTATCTACTCTTGTTGTTTGGTCTTAGCAGTAAAGATAGGATTTCGGAGAATTGAGGACGTTTTGTTGGAGTGTTGTTCCAGCATTTTGTCATTAAAGACCGAAGAGTTTGAGGACAGTCTTTGGGTATTTCAGGTCTCAATCCACAGGCAGCAATCCCTACTGCTGCTTGGACAGGTGAATATGCTGAATAAGCTGCTTCCCCTGTGACCATCTCCCATACTACCATCCCGAAACTATACACATTGCTCATCCATGTCTCTGTTACACTTTCTGGATCACCCGCGATTATCTATCACCCACCCAAGGAAAATTCAATACTTATATTAAACAATATATAAAACGCACACACAATCTCAATATAGTTTTATAGGAATGCGTTAGAGTTTGATAAGGGGACAAGAAAAGTTTCAAAGTCTTGAGTTTAGACAGCATCATACAATGTTGTAAAAGGTCAGGTACTGTGGGATCCACAATTATAATGGATTAAGCACTAACACAACAGAAACACAAGTTCGGTAAAAAAGAAACCTTTCAGTGTGAGTAAAAGCAACTGGTTTTCAACTATACAGCCAAACTAATTAAGAGCATGCTTAATAAGTGTAGAGAGGATTTATGCTTCAACTTATCTACAATACGGAAGTTAGATGTTGCTAGTGGTAGAGGACAAGACACAAATATACACGTCCTAGTGCAGCAGGCATATGAACACGCAATTAGCCTAACTCATATGGCCTATTTCAGGAGGGTTTAAGTATGTCTATCGAGATGGTGCATTACTTGAAAGTTTAGCACGATGGTTTCAAACTTTATGAAGTGCTTATAAGACTTGAACATAATTAGGCAAGTCATGTTTCAGCAAATCTAGGTTAAGCATGCTTGGACATGGCGATAATAATTCCTTTCACTCATCCTCCATATTCGTCCTTAAAAATTCATTATCGTAGTGCAATGGATGACATTTAATATTTGTGCCGATGAAAATTGGTTTTCTGGACAAACATTGGAAAAGTGAAGAGGAACGAACCTCGGGAGCTAACCATCGATAACCATCTGTTTCATACTCCAATACTTCTCCCATGTGCTTGCAGACTGTGACAATACCCATGTCTCCTAGACATGCATTCCCTTGTCGGTCTAACAGGATCCTGTTTGTGTTAAGATCTCTATAAGAAACACCATGATCATTCATAAATTTAATCCCTTCTGCAACATCTGCAGAAATCCTTATTACCTCCCTAGCCAAAAGCTTCTTTCCTTTTTGAATAACATCAAAGACTGATCCCCCTTCCATTAATTTCGTCACCACACACAACCCATGATTCTCTTCGATACAAACTCCATGAAATTGCAAAATGGACTTATGCCCACATCTTATTAACTCAAGAAGACCTCTTTGGATCTCGAACTGATAGGCATTTCCCCTTTCACACCCTCTAATCTTTTTGATTGCTACCCGTCTTCCATTATAAACACCCTTGAATGAATTTGGTCCAATCTGATCGGTGAACTCGATTTGGTCTGAATTGAGAAGCCAGGAACCAATCTCATTTCCTCCTGATTGAATTGTCTGCCACTCATCAACTGAAACCACAAATGAAGAAGTGGGCAATGGAATCTGCAACTGAACCATAGGAATCGAATTCTCAATATTATTTTCGTAATTCTCTTCATCATTCCCATCTATATCTCTTATTTCTTTGACCCCATTATTCTCCTCTTGGCACCCACAAAGCCCAAATGGGAGCTTTATTGTTGTGGCTTTTGGTTTCTTCACAGCAGATTTCAGGGCAGTTTCGATCCGGATTTTGAATGATTTTTCTTGTCCAGATTGAACCAAAACAAGAACAATCCCTAAAGTAAAACTCTTTTTCTCAAAGATCTGGCACTTCTTAAAGCAAATAGAAGCAGTATCAAGCGCCCCAGATATCGACGACCAAGAAATCGATGAATTACAAGCGAAAATGAGCTTAAAAACAGATCCTTGATACTCTTCATCATTAACTTCTTGAATCAAAATAGCTGGTTGGTCATCTGTAGTTGCTTGCTCTATAAGTTTAATGTGAAGAAAAACATCTTTCATCTCGAATCCCGATTGAACATAACTATTCCACAAATAACAAAAATAAACACAACCCAAGATAGAACAACATTAGAAATGAAAACCTCAAAAAAAAAAAAATCAGAAACAAAAGTATTGGGTTTTGGGTATTATTCTGAAACACTAACCTGAGAGGTAAGGAGTCAAAATGCTTTCTCATATTGGAGATGAGTTTTTCAGGTAGCTGACTACCAGGGTAAAGTTGGGTCAAATGTCTAACAACACCACCCCAAACAATTTTTCGACTAGTTTCGATCTTGGAAGGAGGAGTAGTAGGAATATCACGACCTATTGAATCAATGTTGAATGAGTTCTTAAAGTTAGTAATAGCTCCAGCTACATTCTTGCTTAACTTCTGAAACTTCTTTTGCATTGTAGAAGATGAATCTCTGTTTGTATTATTATTATCAGAAACAAGAACACCTTCTGCTTCTGATCTATCTTGGGTTTTCATCAAAACTTGTTCTACCATGTCTTCATCTGTACTTGCTCTACCTGACCAACACTCAAGAGCTGATGCCATGGCAACAAAACCCACCAAGAAAAAATAAATACTATTTATGATGAAGAGAGGATTTGCAGGAATGTTGATGGATATTTTGGCATTTGATGGATCCCTTCCTTCAATTCATGAGAGAGACTGAGAGAGAGAGAAAGAGAAAGAGAGAGATGTTTTGATTGTTGGTTGCTTTGGGTTGTTTTTTAGGAGACTATTTTACTTTTTTTAAACTAAAGAATGATCAAAACTGTTGATTGGTTGTGTTTGATTGATGCTGTATATAATGAATTAACGGTGAGGATCTTGTTCTTGGTTTGTGTTTACAAACAAAAATCAGTAGGGTTGATAGTAATCAAAGAAATATCAGCCGTCCAATTTATTATAGTCTTGATATAGAAGTGGGAACTACCCCATTCCGTATGATGATGGGATTGAGGAGGGTCTGTTCTTTATGGAAGGTGGAGCATGTGACCACTAGACAACAAAAGTAGTTATGGGAAAGATGCTTTTGTTTAGTAGTATTTTATTTAAAATTAAATTTGTCTCCTTAGATTATTGAGAATAAATAAGAGGGTGTATCTAAAGGTATCTCGTCTTTTTGCTCTTAGCCCATCTCTCTCTTGATACTCTGCCTAGGTTTATGATTGATTAGTCCGATGTATTCGGTGCTCTTCGTAGGCCGGGAGATTTGCTGTTTGGACCCCCTTTCGTATAATTGACTTGTTGTTCGGACTCCCTTTTTCCACAGTTGCATTTTGGACTCCCTTTTTCAAAAAAAAAGTTAAATATAACAGTTCAAAAAATAAATATGAGATAAAAATACTATTTTACCCTAACTAGATGGAAAATACTATCTTACCCTCAACCTAATCTAACCCAACCAAAATAGTTAACCCACAAGTTAACCAAACCCAGGTCCTGACCCGCGAGTTGATCCGGAAATGGGAAGAAATGAAGAACGATTCTTCTTCTTCTTCCTTCTCAATGGGGGAAGAACTAGAAAGAAGATCAAGAGAGTTGGAAAAGGTCTCCAGAATGGAAGAAACAAAGTTTGATTCTTCCCCTTCACTTCCAATGGTGGATGAGCTAAAAGAAAAGTCAAGAGATTTAAATAAAGTTTCTGAATCAGAGAGATGAATATTGATTCTCCTTTTTCACTTTCAATGGCTGAAGAGCTAGAAAGAGGATCAAGACTCAAGAGAACTTAATAACGAAAGTTTTGCAGAAAAGTTGGCGGCAAGACTCAAGAGAATTTAACAATGGAAGTTTTGCATAAAAGTTGGCGGCAACACTCAATTCATTCCCCATTAACAAGAACAGCTCCACAACCCAATTCTCTCAAATGCTTAAGAACTCTCAAGTTATTATTAGCTATAATGGCCTAACCTAAAATCGGATGTAATCCTCTAAAGCTTCCTTATAAACTTCAGCATTTTTGGCTAACTGGGGTTTACTGTAAATATAAAATGGCCAAATTAGGTTTGAAGGTCAAATTAGGTTTAGAATTAAGTGAAGGTTTTTGATGGGTATTGAAAATGGGGCAAATTAGGATTAGAATTAAGTGAAGGGTTCTGATGGGTATTGAAGAGATCTAAGGAATGATGAAGAGGGAGAAAGTGAATTAGCAGCCACCATATTTCTTTCTCTCTTTTCAAATGGTGAAGAACTTTTGAGTTATTATTAGCTCTCAAGTTATTATTAACTTTGAAGGTTGATTGATTTATCGATCTTCATCTCGAGACTGAAAACTCAAAACTTGGAAACAAATATAACTTTGCACTGTTTCAGTGAGCATTATAGTTTGGAGGAATAAGATGAGTTAAATTCCTTAACAAAAAAAAAAAAAAAAATGAGTTAAATAGAAGAAGGGGGTCCATAGTGCAATATTAATTATATACGGATAAAGTGGGAATTTTTCAAAATATAACTTTAGAGACGGAATATTCCCGTGTGATTCCGTTAAAAGGGAGTCCAAACAACAAGTCAATTATACGAAAGGGGGTCCAAACAGCAAATCTCCCTAGTAGGCCTCCAATTGAGCAGTTTGAAGTCCACATATCGATATAGTCGAATGTCTCTTGATACTCTGCGTAGGTTTACGATTGATTAGTCCGATGTATTCGGGGTGCTCTTCATAGGCGTCCAATTGAGCAGTTTGAAGTCCACATATCGATATAGTCGAATGTCCTCGGACTGTTCTAATACGTGAACATTACCAGAATAAAAAAAAGGAAGACACCTATAGACGCAGGGATGAGATTATTTGAGTCGGCAAACTTGCACGGATGAGATTATTTGAGTCGACAAACTTTTAAAAAACATATGCCCCCGCATATTTTGAGGTGGGTTCGTCCTAGACAATATTTTTTTAAACTGTCCTAGACGACGATATGACCCACACGATTTGAAGATAATAAAAGAGGTTGACGTTTGGACAAACAGAAAGATACTTTTACTGAAGTTGAAACCGCTACTACTCAATACAAAAATGTTAAGACTGAACACAATGTGATATTTTACATAATTGGGCCAGTGAAAAGGAAATTTTGTTACATGAATAGAAACTTAAGCAAATAAAAATCGTACCAATTTGTTAGATTAGATGTGTTCAACCCATGTTGAAAGTATGTTTATAGTGCCAAACTTAAAGAGATTAGTGATGAAATCACACTTCTACGAAAAGTTGATTAGTTGGAAAACTGCAACCATTTAAAGCCAGAAGGTATTAAATTAAGAATACTTTGTTCAATTAACAACTTAATCACCGTTATACCATGTGCTTAACGAACCAGATTAATTTGGACCACTTGTTCTCTTTAATATCTTTCCATTCCTATATGCATTAATATCTTAAATTGTCCATCATTCTTAACTAATCAAAGGTCAATATGACTTGGTGATCTGAACCATTCATCAGGACACTTGGAAGAGACGAAAAAAACAAGTTTATTATTCGTCAAAAATATTCTAATTCAAGCACTAAAAAACTACGACAAACTAGTTGTTATTCTGATATAATGATATTCAATACGTACACAAAAAATTAGGCAAATAAAATATCCCCACATTAATAAATAACAAAATTTTATTGGAGCTCAAAAAAAAGTTTATCTTCACATGAAAAGTGGTTATGACTAGATATGGTGCAATTTTCGATTGGTTTATTGGAGAAACGAAAGCGCACCTTAATTTATTCATTTTAAGGATAGTCCAGGAGCTGTGGGACGCCAGACGCCTTTTTTGCCAACCAGGAATTGATCTTGATGGAGCTTGGTCTCCCAATGGAGCGATCTCAAGATGGGAGTCAGCTTATTAATCATTTCTAAGGTGTCTTGGACAATAACTAACCCAAGGGGTCGTAAAATTCGATCCATTTCTACAACTACGTCCACAATGTCACATCTGATCATAAACCCAAATAAAAAATGAAGAGAGAATCAGTATTCACTTAATATGCAACTCAGTAAATCCGACAAGATACTCGGTTGAACAAGAAACTTCTAGGGATAAACGACAGTACTGGTTGCAAATTTTGTACCTTTGTGAAAGATCTTTGAACAGGTAACTGGAATGGAGGAGATCATAAGTTCGAGGATATGTATTCAGGGGTTCACACCAGTCATGATAAAGTCCAATCAGCCCCCTATCGAAAATAACAGGCAAAGTATCTTGTACGTGGACTGGCACTATGTTCATCACCCAGAGAGGTCGGTCAACCAATGATGCAGCAAATCTGATAATAGACAGGAAACCTTTTAAAGTTCTGTAATTAGTTATCCTATTATCCCATCCGAACTGAACTATCAAGCTCAAGATATAATACTTGGGAAAAAGTAAGGAAGAGAAGTGCAAAAATGGAGCTAACATGAATGATGAAACTACTTAATTGCCTTACCCTCCAAAACCAGCATTCATGTCCATTACGTTCCGTATACTGGACCAGTTGATAGCAAGACCACCCAAGTAAACATCTGATACAAGTGAAGACCAGTGCTTAGTGTCTTCGTGAAATATTTCTTCTGCATTTGCTTCCATTGGTAGACTTGAAGGTTTACTGCTAAGTCTTCTAGGCCATGGGGCAGGCCATTCATACTTTCTACCCACAGCAACAGCTGGATGTAGGGGAAGACAACCTTCGAGGCGTACATACCTGCCTCAGGAAGAACGGAAAGAAGCCGTTATTACAACAAATGAGACGAACAAATAAAGAAACTCTAGAGAAGTCTACTGGATCCAGTAGAAATACCATGAACTATTTTGCTTCTGCATTTGATCACACATAGGGGGGTACTTCTTTTCGCGTTTTTCATAACACAGATTTGAATCAGGCTTCTGATATATGACAAGTCCAATTCCAGATAAATCTTTAGTCTTCGCTACTACCTTCCAGCAGATTGATTCTGTCAAAGCCACCATAGCTGCAGCAGTATTCTACCATTAATTGCAAGGCTTAAATTGCATTCACATTGTAACAAATTTTGTAAGTAGAGTCACAACACAACAAAGTAATAGGAAGGGAATCTAGAGGATTTTCAGAAAATCAACACTCAATCTAACAACCATGTAACTTGTAACTGCGCCTGCGGCGTATACATTCACCAGCCAAACTAGCAATAACATTGTGGCATGACTCATGGGAAGTCAAGCCCACAAATTTTAGAAAATCACATCAGAAGCTGGTTTTGTTCGTGACATAGCAAGGGTAATACTGAATCCAGTCAGTAGAATGTTTGGTGTTTGGGGAACATGACATTGAGGGCAAAATCAAGAAAAGCAAAACAAGCAAAGAATAGGAAGGAACAGGACGAGTCAAGACTCTCGAATTATTTCTAGAAAGAAACCCACAGACCTTTCCAGACATTCTGATCTCTTGTGTTATCAAGGTAAACTGGAGTAGCAGACCATATAAAAAAACCTCCAGGCCTGAGAATCCTGTTTAGCTCCATTAATGGCTTTCCACCTACAATTTCAACCAAAAAATCAGAATAGGTTCAAGAAATTTCATATTTGGCTAACATAGAGCGGCAATGGAACCTAATATGAGTTAGAATAGAGATGGAGAAATCCGACCCACCATCTGCATCCCAGTGAACCCTGCATCGGGCACAGTGAATTAGATCATACACATTATCTGGAAAGTTAAGCTTTTGTGTTCCAATGACCGATAGTGTAGCAGGAATCCCTCTCTCAAGAGCAAATTGTATTTGAGCTTCATGTTCATCCTTTGGAGCAAATGACATGGTAATAACATCTCTATCAAGCAAATGTCCACCAAAACTAGCAACACCACAACCAACATCTAGTATAACCCTTGTTTGTTTCCCCCATTTAATGCTTGGTAATGTCTGTCCAATGGGAAAGAAGAATAAATCAATCCCAAAGGGTAGCAAAACTAATTGAAGATGCTCAGCAACAATGCAGTCTCTAAATAGCTACTAGCATGGCAGTCTTTCAGAAATGATTTAAGCTTCAATGTCTAGAGAAAATATACTGTCAGTGATTATACAATGTATCGAATGGGTACATCATATAAGCTTCACGTCTCGAGAGTCGACACATCATCAAGACTCAGGTAACTTCAGTCATAGGTTAAGTATGCTAAAGTGATGTACATGTGGTAATGTCTGTTTGGGTCACATGCTTTAGAAGAACAAAACACTTAGGATATAGTATGTATATGTGGTGTAGTCACGGGCCTTCGTTGCCTCCAAGTGATCTTGGGTAGCCAAAGAGGCAAGGCTTTTTCGTCAAACTTATAAAGTTACCACCACCACCTTCCACAACCAATGTGGGACTAACTCCAACAACATTGACTTAACCAATTGTCATTAGATAAATCAAAACATGGAGTTCAATATGATTAAAAAAAGGAAGTGAAAGAGAACACAAGATTATACCCTCTCTATATACTTAACATAGTTTGCTACTCCTCCTTTAAATTGAGTACCACCTCCAGGGAACAGAAGATAATCGCCAGATTTGCGAACCCAATTTTGATCCTTCTTATATTCAACAAGTTTAGGGTGAGGAACATTGTCATACCAAATCTGCAATCATAGGAATGGAAACAAGTTCAGAACAAGCACAAACTTACCCATTAGCATTTTAAGGCAGAAAATGAGTTCAATCGACAAAATTCCCAATTACTCGTATAACTATTTACAATTAGAAGTTTAATGGCAACTATAACATGTTAAAACCTATAATTTGGGTAGAGAGTAATTGAACTCTATTATACTCTTTTAAGAACAAGAACAAAGAACCTACTACTAATATCCAAGCTATACCAATCTGACTCTTACCAAAGAATCATCAATCTCACCATATCCCTGCTCTTTGGCCATGGGACTGGGATCTTGTATCCCTGTGGAAGTGGACTCAAACACCTCGGATTAGGTTTAGGGCAATGCCTCTCCCTGTGCTCCATGTGCCTTCTTGATTTCAACGCCTTTATAGCTTTCATATTATCAAGACAAGGTATATAATCAGTCGCCACAACTCCTCTACATATCTTCCAATTGAAATCGATTTTGACGAAATCATCGGAAGATATTCCACCTCCACCTCCACCTCCACCTCCACCTCCACCTCCACCTCCACCTTCTTTACTAACAATTTCGACTGGGGTTTCTTCCTCCTTGAGCTTTGTTATAGGAGGAGGAGGGTAAATTGATGGTTTGATCGGAGATGATGAAGAGATCGACTGAGATTTCTCTAGATCGGTGACGGTGGGATAATAAGAATCTTGATTATTGAAGAGAAGAATAAACGAAACACAAAGGAGCAAGAAAAAGAGAAAGAAAATGAATGGATACTTCCTCTCTCTAATAACACTCTGTACCGCCATTAAACCACTCTAGCTCTCTAGAGAGAGAAAGGTTTAGAGAGAGAGAGAGAGGGAGACTGTGTGAAAGTGTGAGTAAATGATGGTGGATTCAGAAGTAATGCATGTTAGGGAAGGAGAATGAAGAAGATAAAGGCGGGACGTCGTTAAGAAGGAGATCAAGCCGAGGACTGGAAAGTAATTAACTGGTATGGGTTTTAACACCAATCTTGATTTACTAACAGACGTCGATTAGCGATGACGTCAGCATATGAATAAAAGTAGGGGTTAATTCCATTTTGCCCCCCCTAAAGATGACCAACTCGCCAAAATAGCCCCCTAAAGATAACCAGCTTCCAATTTGACTCCCTTTTTCATTTTTCCGTCCCTTAGTCTGTTAGACGTTAGAGCGCTGGCATTTTAATACCCCAAATACCCCTGCTGTAACTTCTTGCCAACTCACAATATTTGGGGTCCCAAGAATCATAATCATATGTCAAATCAACTTACTTTTTTTACTTTGAAAAATTCTCTGTGCCTCCCTTTCTCTCACTACAACAACATAGTTCCTCTCTCTTAAAATACTCACTCCACAAAATGTATTGTGTTCACGGAAGAAAAGTGTGTGCAAATTTGAGGAGTCCAAAAGCAGATCAGGTATGGCTAATCTTACAAGACTTCTTCAATGGTTCCCAACTCTCTCAACTTGCTACAAGATTCAAGGTTATTCGGGTCAACCGGGTTGTATCCGATATTATGTAGGGTGATCAAGTACCCTTCCAACGTTAAGGAGAAGATCAGTGGGTTAACTGAGAAATTAATAGCCATTCATTCTATACAACAGAGTTTTACTTATGAGATTGTAGATTGTAATATTGGATTCAAATCTTATGTTTCTATAATGAAAGTCAGCCATGAGTATGATGATTGACGATAAAGAAGAAGGTTGTTTAATTGAATGGTCATTTGTTGTTGACCCAAAAGAAGGGTTAGAACTTCATGATTTGATTTCTGAGTATGACTCTGGTTTACAACATATTGGCGGCAAAAAATTAAGTATTTCTCAATAGCATCTAAACAACACACACTTTGTCTCTCTAGATCATACCCGAAACATACACCGGTTGGGAGTTGTCTTGGGATATTTCCTTATGGAAATAAGAGGTCATGGATTGATATTTAGTGGTCCCACTTTCCATGGCATCTGTTTGTTCGTATAGCTTTTAGAATTGGCTTTTAATGTTCGAAACAAAATCGCCTCTCGTTTTAGTTATATTCTAATTCCATTTTGACTTATCAATGATATACCATGTAAATTTTGAAACTAAATGATTATCCAAAGCAACGATAATCTAAACCATTAAGATCTCATCCTCTCAGACACCATCATCATCTATGTCGAGACTGCTCCGAATATCAGATGATTGGGATAACATAATCAAGATTTCAACTTATGTTGGAAAACTTTGGGGTGCTATGAAATTTGGAAAAGATTCAAGATTTCAACCATGGCTTCGTGGAGTGGTGATGAAGTTCGTCTTAAACATTAACCGTATTAGGTCTCATGGAGATGAACAACTATTGTAAAGCTTCAGGTAGTTCTAATGGAGGTTTTGGGTTTTAATGGAGGGTGTTTGAAGTGAAGATAGATAAAGGTTTGGTAGCAATTTAAAGAATTGATGTGAGAGAAAAAGAGTAAATTGTAAATTTTGAAAATTAAATTGGTTTGACATGTCATAATGAGTTTTGGGATGACAAGAAGATATTGGCAGGGGTATTTGTGGTAAGAAAATATCAGCTTACTAACCTCTAACAGACTAAGGGACGGAAAAATAGAAAAGGGGGCTAAATTGGAAGTTGGTCATCTTTAGGGGGCTATTTTGGCGAGTTGGTCATCTCTAAGGGGCCAAAATGGAATTAACCCTAAAAGTAGACATTTTGACGGTGCATAATCATAAACCATCCGTTTGTTTTTAAAGAAAGATTAAGATTATGTAATGGCTAATTATAGAAGGGGACCTTCATTATAAAGTGAGATATAAAATAGGGGATATAAATAAGGTAAAAGGTAGGAAATAGCCAACAACTTTTGGTCGGAGTGACAAGAAATATAATCTTCCATTTTAGAGGTCAAAGGTTCGAGGCACGCTTAACAATTAAAAAAAAAGTAGGAATAGTTGGATTTTGGGAATACAAAAGAGTAAATCGTTGATCTTAAGGGGTTAAGATGTATTTGTGATATTAGTTATAATACTTATTCAAATTGATGATGTAATACATTTATTTTTCTGTTGTTGAAAATGATGTAATATATTCATGTTGTATCTACGTTAAATAGGTAACGACTCTAGACTTTATGTAAAGAAAAACATTATCCAAAAAGTTGGAGAGAAATTTTTGTTGAAAATGGAGTATTAGTATTGTTTTTCTAGTTCAATTCGAGTTTTCACTCTCTTTGGTTTTTTTAATACAAATCGAGTTTCTGTTCTTAGTCGAAATATAATAGCATGACTATTTTTTTAATTGTCATTCTATCTACTTTGTCAACTAGAGTTTCTGGTTTTACTCTAACCAAAATAGTCCATCGCCTAACTATTAGAGAAATCAACAACGTTGCCGCCTAACAATAAACGTTCTTTCAGATATAATCGAGATAGACGAAAAGTGGGTTAAGTCGAGGCGATAATGAATTAATTTTTCTGAAGACATTTTACACCCATGTAACATTACCAATAGTTGGGTGTGTGTCTCTCAGGATTCAACGACTTCCTTTGAGGGTTGTAATGGTACTTCACGACTCTGAAAGCGGGTGAACCTTCATAAGTAATATTAACTCTTTGACTTATGCTGAATTGACCTTCTTGAGTTCTATCTTGAGTTCTATCTTGACTTCTACTTTAACTCCTGATTTAGTTCTGTCTTCTAGGCACAATTAGATGTTTCGGACGCCATATCTTCAATTCGACAGAGTTCTCTTGATTCTAGATTCTAGACATGCTAGAATGTTTTTGATTCTGTAATCTGGAAATACTAGAATGTTTTAGATTCTATGCTCTTGATCTATCTACTAAGTTAAGGTTTATTTTCCAGAGACACTGAAAATGCTTAATTCAGAAGAGAATGAGAGACATAAATTAATCCTTCGGACATTGCCACTGAGATGTATTCTAGACACACAAGAATACTTCTCACTTTTTTTTTTCTTCGAGTTGATATTCTTGACACACAAGAATGTAAAGCTCTTAGTGGTGTAATCATAGGAAAAAACAAAATGATATTTATATTTCATTTGAGCTCAATTTATAGGAATCGAGTAGGTATAGTCAAAGCAGACACATCTTGGGACGCGATTAGTGACTATTGGAACTAAAGGTGACTTTCGTAAATTAAAAGTTTCGACAACAATGAGATCCATTAGATCTGGAGAAAAATCGCGGAACAAACGCCGTCAGTTGGATCTTAGGCGGGCTACCGAACCTGTACTGAAATAGGTAGCATCTCGGTCGTTAGATTGCACTCTTCGGGACCTTCTCGAAGGTTGCCTGAATCGCGCCCGATGACCAAACACTAGCTGCCCGATCTCAGGCTTCGGACGGAGGGTGATCGTTTGATCCAGATATTTTTTTGTTACTGTTTGACCCCCCAAACTAACTTTTCCTCTTTGTCGTTTTAATCCCTAAAATGACCGAACCTTGTCCAAACTTTAAACGTGAATATCTCATTCATTCAGAATCGGATTCAATTGATTCTTCGCTCTTAAATCAAAAGCTCAGCGAGATTAATGCAATGACATATTTTGTTTATGAGTCTGACATTCAGACCGAACCAAAATCTGCTACGATTCCAACAATTAGCATAGGTAACAAATATACTTCTTTTACTAAAACGTCGTTGTAGAGTCGCTTTCTGCTTTGCTCCATTTGATTTGGACATTTATATTAAAAACTACATCGTTTTTGCATTAGTTGGGAAGATGGACCAACTCTAAATAGATTAGACACACGTTACGTATTTTTTTTTTTTGATGAAAATACGCTACGTGTTGTATATCTAACTATGTAGTTCAATATAAAATTAGTTAAGTTTGTTAATTAATGATATATTCATGGGATGATGCTACAACTTAGTCTCGCTAAAGTTGTGACTTCAGGTACATTAGCTTTCTGTTATTGATACTCTCTAAAACATTTGAACTTAATTGACCAAAAAATAGAAAAACCCATATTAACTTTTGAACATTTAATTGACCAAGTAAAATATTTATACTTTTATCGAGACAAATCACTTAAATTATTTTTTACTCATTCACTCACTCTTCTTCTTTGTCGAAAGATTCACTCACTCTTATGATGTATCAATACCAATTGTAATGGAATTACCAAAAAAAAAAAAAAATCAAGAGGTACCATCAAGATAAGTAGATTTGAATTGTTTAAGTTATGAAACAGAGTTTTTAAAATAACAATACAAGAGCACCATATAAGAAAATAGTGGGCGTGGAAGGAGAGAATGTCGGTTTGCATCAAGTTGTTAACATTTTATATTAAAAAACAACCATTTTTTTTTTTGTTGAAAACTACACAAAGATTGGAGGTACTCTGATTACTAAATTATGTTGTTATCTTATGAATTTATTGATTAATGGATGGTTATGAGATACTCTTTTGACTTTTGTATTCTTTTGCCGACATTAGATTCCTCTCCTAGGTTATAAGTTCTTTCTTTCACTTATCACATGTTTAACCTTAAATCTGTTGCTGAAGACTTGCTGTTCTCTGAATCTTTTTTATATTGCAGTAATTATTTGGAAGTATGACATAACGAGAGAAGTTCTATAGGCAATGTCCTCTATGATTAAAGACAATGTTGGTAGAGGGCAACTGTTTTATAATGTATTTTGGTTAGAGGAAATGCAAGTAAAAAGAAGGCAATACCATTTGAGTTTGACCTAACTGGTCAATTGATGTCGTTAGGTCACTCACTGGTTAAGTCAAATTTGACTTAACCAACCTTCCATCTTCTTCCACCTCCACCTCACACTTTTTCTCCGGTAACAAGTTGTCCGGCCGGCAGGGGCGGCCCAGGCCCAAAGCAGTAAAAAAACAGTCAAAGCGGTTGTTTTGGGCCTCATTTGTGGGAGGGCCCCAAAATACTATTAACTAAAGCCACTTAAAAAAATTCAAGCCCAGCAAACGCCTAAACCTAGTCGAATCGTGGCCCAACTTCTTTCCCTACTTTTCTTTCGGTTTGCAAACTACTGTAAGTTTAGGAGGTGAAAACCAATTAAAGCGTGGGCCAACAAAGACAATTAAGAAACCTAGTCTGACCTAGAAGCCTAAATATTTTCTTTTTTCTCACTATATAAATTTTTGTTGTCTTCATTCTCTCTTGTAAGTTGTGCTAAAACACAACAAAAATGATTGGGGACTCCTCGTGTACTTTGTGGCATAACTCATTATTGAGGTGGCTAATAAGACAAAGGAATTTTAGTTTTTTCATAGTCTGAAAATCCAATCCTCAAACACTTATCTCTCTACACTCTTTTTTATTTTTGCAATATCTCTCTACACTCTATAGACTACAAATCCTTTATCCTGATGTCGAGAAATGGTTTCTGTTAGATCAACATGAAACCAGAACTTGATGCATGACAGCGTCCGTTATGATAGAATATTATGTTTTGTTGAGTAAGATTCCCGCGTCCTGTTCCTGCTCCAGCTCCTACTCCTTGGTCCTGCTCCTTGAGAACCTGGGGGGAAAACCTGCAAAGGGTTTGAAATCACTCCGACGCTCAAGACAGTCAGGTTGCTCTTTGTAGTAAAAGATTGAATATTGATTGAACCTTTTGTGGGCGAGTTATGGGAACTCAATGTATTCGGAGATGTTAAAATGTGTCTTGTGGAAGAGAATGGGGGGCCCTTTTATAGGTTGAATGAGACCGACTGTGATTAGACGGTGTAGATGAGGCGGTTGTGATCCACCTTTTAGGGAAGTTTTCCACTCTTCGTGGTTAGGGTTTCCCTTGTAGTTATCGCGTATCTAGGATAAATCGAAGTTCCTAAGTTCAAGGATCCTTCGTAGATATCCTGCCGAGGTGATAGATCTTCTAGGAGATGTTTCCTCCTTTGAGACCCTCGAAGTCCAAACTTGCTTAAACACTTAAGATCTTTAACTGACTAGGATCTTCTAGGGCGATTCTGGGATTGAGTCGGTAAGCTTGTGGCACACTTCTGCCTCCCCAGTTTAGGACGTGAGGTATCAGTCTAGCTTACGTGGACCCCCATCATTCTTTTAGAGATTCTTGGGTTGATCTGATCGTGTTGTAGGCGAAACAAGGCTGATTCCTCTTAGCTGATCCTGGTCGATCTCCCAATTTAGGGCGTAGGTGGCAGAGCGTGAAGGATGTCCTTCGACCAAAGATGAAATGCGAGCAATTTGTCGGCTAGGACAATTGATGAATAAGATCATCAAGTCCGGTTGATTTAGGGGTCGTAGTGTTTAGCTAGAACCCAACTACGATCGTCGAATTACGAAGTAATTCGTGGCTAACTTCGACTGGATCCTACAATGGGTTACACATAAGAATGGTTATTAAATCAGATGATATGACTAGTGGGAGTGAGATATATAATCATGAGTTCCATAAATTTGTCTCATAGGCCTAAAACAAGTTCAGGCAAAGATAACATAAAAGGCCCGAAAGAGGGGTTTTGAGTCTAGAGCCAAAAAGGAACTTTTTGGGCTCGGATTGGGCTGAAAATTGGAGGGTCGGTTCCCTTAATAGGGAAGGTTAGATTTGCCAGTTTTGGCCTAGTTTGACGCCCCTCATCAAGGAATTGAGAAAATAGCAACTAGTTTCTATTTTCGACTATTTCCTTAATCTTATTCAAAAGAGTCTTTGAGGAAACAAAATTTGAGTGGGATTCTTATTATGGTTCTATATAATGACCCTTAGAGCAGTGAATAAGGTGTGGAGTTTCTCTAAGAGCTTTCTTACTCTACAACATCAAGTAGAGAAGAGAAAGTGAGCTAATTTCCAAAAGCTATCAACTAGTCAAATAAAGAAGAAGTCGTTCTTCTTATTATCAAACTACCATTGGAGTTCTAGCTAGCTTAAAAGGTGGGAGATTAAGTAGATCATTCGGTGTCCCAAGTAGAGGAGCTCTTAGTCTTCTTAAAGCGATTGGAAAGGTTCGAGGAAAAACTAACGATTAAGGTAATCTCTAACTCTTAGTTGATTATTAGTTTATGTATGTGATCCTGGGATACTAATGTTAGACATGTGATGTCTGAGATTCCGCTAGCGACATTAGTAGACACCACCAATTCCCAACAGTGGCGTCAGAGCCTCTTGCAAATAACTAATTTTTGTTAAGTTTCAGACTAATCCATAATTGATTAGCTTGATAGTTTTGTCTAAAAGTGTTTTAGATATGCAATTTGATTGGTTTGAATGGAATTCAATAGTTTTCATATGAGTTAATTCCTATATGGCCCCCTACTTTGTGACCAGCTTCCTTTATAGCCCCAAATTTCTGTAAATTCAAATATGGCCCCCTATTTTCATTGAAATGTCATAACTACCCTTCCCATTAATGTATTTTCAAAATAAAATTAAAAACAAAAACCTAAATTCCACCTCACTTCCTTCCCCACCACTCATATCTCTCCACGTCACCTCTCTCTCTCTCCAAGTCAGCACTCTCTTCTCCGATGAAGGTCGCCGGCCGGAAAATTTTCCGGCCGGCGACCTTCAAACTAAATTTTTTTTTTCACTCATCTCTCTCTCTCTAAAAATTTCGGCGAAGGGGGGTTCCCTTCGCCGGAATCTGGTCTGTTCTTCAACATACCAGATCTGTTGAAGAATTGGTATAGTTGGATTGAATGAAAATGCCAGTAAATGAAGCAACCAAATGCATTTTGACGATACGAAAAATGATTGAAGAAGTTGTTCAGACCATGGCCTAGTCCAATTCAGTGTTGATATAATGGAGGCCATTTTCTGATCACAAAATTTACTGAATTCTTCACTATAAAACTTTGTGCCCTTTCTTAATACTTCATTCCAACTCAAATTTCTTAAAGCCATGAACGATGAGAATCGAGCTTTTCGATCTTTGTACCATCACTTCATGGCTGACTGGTATGAAGTTTTCTTTGATACCATCAATTGATTTTCCTCTTCTTGATACATTTCCTGGCAAATCTGAAACTTGGGTATCTCTAATTTTAACTGTTTGTTTCAATGCTTTCTTCAATTCTTCACAGTAATTCTCTAAGTACTCCAACTTTGTTTTAAGCTCCCCTAGAGAAGATTTCATTTCTGCAACTTCCATTAAAGCTGCAACTTTGTTCTCATTAGCTTCTAACAATTCTTTCTATAATGATTCAATAGACATTACCCCTAAACTATTGTACATTTGTGACATGTCTTCTGATTGGGTTCGATTTGGTGACTTTTCATTCTTGTTTTTCTTCTTTAGCCGAGGGAAGAACCATGAAAACTTTTTCCCTTTGCTCTTGGTTTGTGGTTCAAAAGATGAGTGAGAATCCGATATCTGGTGCCAAATTACTTGAACTCTTGGAGGGTTTGTTATAAGCTTCCATTTCAGTACTTATACTTGCAGGTTTGCATTTATTACAAGTTGTAACAGATTTGAATTTTTCGGAACCAATTCTTCTACTTGACTTGATTATATCTCCATTGGGTGATGTTTGGAGAATACTAATGTGATTTGCACAAGATCCCATCATCCATTTTTTATCTTCGAAAGCTAGATTTATTGAATTAGGTGATAATGTCCTCAAAGATGTCTCATTTTTCTATTCTGAAAAACAAGTTTCAACATCTTCATCTTCTTCAGCTCTTTCTAATCCAAATCCATCCCAAGTTTCTGATAAAGCTTGACTGTTCAATTGAATTTGTTGATACCCAGGTAATGGATCTTCTTCATAACTCTACTTCAAAAATCACTAACTCAGTCAACCAACCTAAATAGCATAAAAATCATTGTTTTTTTTCTGAAGTAAATGAAATAAATCTCTTTGTTCCTTAGTGAAAGAAATAGGCCCGTATAAAGATTCTCTGCTAGTTTGAATCATGAATAGAGTAATATAACCTAATAAGTTGAGATATTGAAAGATAATCAAACTGAAACAAAACCATATAATCAATTATTACAAAAAATTACATGTCTTTTGTTTCATTAAGTTTGTTAATTTTTAGAGAGAGAGAGAGATGAGTGAAAAAAAAAAAAAAAAAAAATTTTAAGTTTGAAGGTCGCCGGCCGGAAAATTTTTCCGGCCGGCAACCTTCATCGGAGAAGAGAGTGCTGACTTGGAGAGAGAGAGAGGTGACGTGGAGAGAGATGAGTGGTGGAGAAGGAAGTGAGGTGGAATTTAGGTTTTTATTTTTAATTTTATTTTGAAAATATATTAATGGGAAGGGTAGTTATGACATTTCCATGAAAATAGGGGGCCATATTTAAATTTACAAAAATTTGGGGGTCATAAAGGAATCTGGTCACAAAGTAGGGGGCCATATAGGAATTAACTCTTTTCATATTGACAATCAAAATTGATGATTGAAAGTGTTTCAAAAGATTAAATTTGATTGAATTCGATTTCGAAAAGTGTTTTCAAAAGTGTTGTTCTTCATGGATTTTTGGAATTCTTTTAAGAACAAACAAATTGAGCTATGCAATTAGCCTTTGATTCTCTTGTTTTAACACAAGAGCACGAGTTATGTCTCGCGGAGGGTTTCCAGAGATGTTACCCACAAACATCAAGGACCATCTTAGTCGGCCTAACGATCATACAACAAAAGACGAAAGATTTGGGGGTCACCCCAAAGAAACTATATACACATGATAACCGTCTCACAAAAATATAGGAGCTATAACGTGAAAGCGAGACGAAAAATGAAAAGAAGTCATCCCCAAACTTAGTGGATGCACGGTCCACTAAGTAAGCATAATTGCTAGGGGCGACGACTAAGAAGTCGTCAAAAGGGTCGACATTTAAGTGAAGGGTCAAGAGGTCAGTCGAAGGCAAAAAATCATTCTCGAGCTTAGGGATAAAACATCCACTAAGTCCCTAGACATGCTAGGGAAAACGTCCGAAGAGTCCGAAAAGAGGTCAACAACTGAGTCTGAGATCATGTGAAAGGTCGAACTAAACTCTAAGGGTAAGACAATAGGCTCGGGGACCAATTCAAGGTCCGTGATTTCCTTAGGTAAATAGTACGACAAGCTATAAATTATCTCGCTAACTACTATGCCATCAAAGTCCTTAAAGGCATCGGGAGCCTCAAAGTTAGGCATAACACCTTCCATTCTACATAACCCATCCAAATAATCAAAAGTGGTAAAAAGTGGAAAGTTCAACATCGTGTGATCCCCAAACTTGCTCATAGAGCTATCACCCTGAACATCAAAGTCTAGTGTAGTCTGATCGTGATGAAGTGACAATGGTCGAGGGAGTGAGCAACAAGGATCATCGGTTAGTTCATGCTCAAAGGGTCTATCAGGAGCTTCTTCGAAATTCAACTTAAGACTAGGTTAGGTGTATTACCCTCACCATCATTCATAGTCTCCTCTTGAGTTTGAGGTGCGTAAACCCCTTCCTCGTCGATTATAGGCTCCGACTCAATTCTATCAACAATATTGAGAATCCGTTCCGTGATCTCTTTTATATCTCGATTGAATCTATTTGATGCTCTAAAAATGCTTGGAGAGTATCTTCAGACATCTCCTCGTAATAAGGCAGATGAGTATAACTAGACGAAGACTCTCGCGGAACACGGATCATGGGACAATACTCGGTCAAATGGTCTAAGCTCGCACAACTAGCACAAACCGGCCTAATGGTCTCCATGGTCCTTTCTTCTCTACCTTCATGTAAATACCTAGACTCGACTCTTTGAGTGGAATCATCGAGTCGGGAATTGTCATCACTAAGTGAACCGTCCATATATGCTTGTTGATAGTCACGAAGACTTTGACGTGGTCGATCAATACTCATAGAACTACGGTCCTCATCAAATGACAAATTCATACATGAAGCTGTGGTCATCCCAAATTCTTGTCGATAGTCTCGAAGACTCTTACGGGGTTGATTAGCCTTATGCTCATAATTCCTAAGACCATATTCATGACTTGTCTGACCGACTCCATACATCCGTCGGTATTCACCCATGGTCATCCTAGGTCGGTCAGGCTCAACTCACCTATTCCTATCACTAATCGGGTCATTCATATATAAGTTTGAGTAGTTTAAATGACTTCTAGATGGTCGACTAGTGTTGGAAATCGTTAGAATAATGTCATCCTCATCATCATCAAATGACAAACTTGCCATGGTCTAACAATATTCAAGGATGCAAACACACAATCAAAAAATAGGAACAAACACTTATAGAACTAACAATCACACACAAGTAAAAAGGAAGAGATAGAATGTGATACTATCGAGTGCTCCTCTCGTTTCGTTCGCCTCTTTGTTAAACTTCTCGATTCCTTTCTTTTCCTTCGCTTTATGTCTCTTTTGGCTCTTTTCTTGAAACGATGCCTAAAAAAATAAAAAGATAAGAAACTACAAAAACAAATAAAACAAAAACATCTAAGAAGTAAATAACACTAAACTAATGAACAAAACAAACAAACGATATCGTAACTACTAAACCTATCCCCGGCAGCGACGCCAAAAACTTGATGCACCCGAAAAGGTTGCACACACAAGCAGAGGTATCAAGTAGTAACTGGTTAAACCAGAGTTGATCAAAGGATAGGAGAGTAACTCGGATATCGGACGGTCTTATCCACCTGTCTAGATATTTCAAGCTAACTTAGACTAAAAAGGAAGAGGAATAAAGGTAAACGAGGGGTTTATAATCGAATAAGCAAAAGAGAATAAAACGAGTAAAACTAAACTAAATTATCAAAGTAAACAGGCGAGAGATTCGAGAGAAGAGTCGAAGGAAACAAGAGTCGAGAGGCATCAAGAGTCGGGAGACAAATAAGTGAGTGAGGTGTCGAAGTCCGGGAATCCATAATGATAAATTTACGACTATATGTAGTCCGATCTAATGTTTCAAAGTATAATCGATGTTCGACTCCTAAAGTAGATGTCTCTAAGTACGATGTATATCTGGAGATCATACTTAGTCAAACAAACGTCTAAATCGGTTTTATCCTGAGTCAAGGAAAGTGTTGTCTAGTCGCCTAACTATGTGAAGTGCATGGCAAGACACATGAAGTTATGACTTAGACTACAATCGATATCGAATACTTCGTTTCGTCTATTAACTATGCAAAGTGCTTGACAAGACACATGAAAATACGATCAAAACGATAATCAAAATAAATGAACATCAATTTATAATCAAAACATCAAATCATATTAGACATAATCACGAATTCATCACATTTCATCTCATATAATCGACACACTAAAGTTAGTTAAACATGGTGATTAAATAAGAAATGGAAAGAAGATGATGAGAGAATCCCCCTTTTTCAATGTGGTTTGAGGCTAAGATCGTCGGAAAATATGAGTCTTTAAGGTGCAGTCGATCTCCCCTTGGTAAATTCTGGGTTTCCCATAGCGACCATCATCATCTTCTTCATTTAGAACTCAACCTTCATTAAAGCTAAACCCTAGTTTTCTCTATCTAGAAATTTCTAACCCAAAATCAAATCAACCCACATGGGAAGCAAGATGAAGACATAGGGAGTAAAAGCCCTAAGGTTTCGGATCAAGAAGGTTGCCGGAAGACTTATAAAAATCCGGCCAAAGTATGCATGAAATCCGGCCAAAACCCTATATCCAGCCAAGAAAACTCAGGTCTGGGTCGTGTCGTGCTGTGCGCGCGTCCCGAGTACCGTCTGAGCTGCAGACGTGCACGTCCGAGCAGCCGAGCAATCGTCCCGTGGACGCGTCCTTGCTGCTGCTGCTCGCGCCGGCGAGAGCTTCCCGTGGACGCGTCCTCCATTACCATCCCGAGCAGATGCGTGCTGGCAGCTTCCCGTACATGAGACAAAAGTTGTTGTCCATGCTCTGTACATAGCACTCCCGTGAGCAGATTTCCCGAGCAGCGTGAGCTGCTGCCGGCCAAGGCTAGGTCGGCCTTGAGCTCGGCTTTTATTTTGATATAGTAAAGGGTTTAAGCCTAACTCAATCATGGTTTCAAATACACAAGGGTACAAAATCCAAATCATAGATAAGCATGATTGCTATAGTAAAGGGTTTAAGAATGTCAACACATAATGAATCAAGAAAATAAGTTCTTGTAAAAGCTAAAGGCCCCTTCACTGATGGTCTTATCCTAAAATGCAAGTGTCATACCGTAATGAGCAACATCTACGTTCCGAAGCCACAAAGCCTTGATTCCCAGTTTAGTACATTTCGCCTCGACTTTGGCCTCATAGAAATACACTCCAAATATGAAATCACTCAAGAATGGTTCGCTCGTATGTGTGAGGACAACATTTTGGAACAAATGATCTTCAAAAAAGAATTATTTACTAAATATAGTGGGGAAACTCACCGCCCTTCTCACCCATTCTACCCTCTAAGAATGCCTCCTAAAGGTTAGCGAATACAAGAGATGATGAAAGATGGTGGATTCCCGAGAATGTCGACTTCTTCATTATAGAACTTCTCAAACACTTCCACATTTGTTTCTTGCTCGAATACTTATTCATGAACAAAAACACCAACACATATATACAATCACTCACACAAAAGAGCTAATATGCTCAAACATACTCATAAACAACTTTATTCTTATTACTTCTTTCTTTCTTTCTTTTTTTTTGGCCGCGGCTTTGGGGAATAAAGAAAACTCTCCGGGGAATAAAGACACGTTACTTTTCAGTCCAAAAAAGAGTTCTTTTGATTTATGCCCTTAAATCTTCATCTCCTTCTCTCATCCTCTCTCCCTTGCTCGTCCTCTCCTTCAACTTATAAACCCTAGGTTAAAATAACGGCGGAACCAAATAAAAGATCTAGAACTAGTTTTAATTGAAGAAGCCAAAATAACCCCAGACCCAAGAAGCTCAAACAACCCTCTACTGCAATTCATAAGATAACATCAAAATACATATGATAGATCATGCTATCTAATTATGAATTCTACTAGAAATTAAGGAAAGAAAGGGTCAAATTTTGCAAAACCTAAACAATAAGAAGTAAAAAATCCAGAAGGATTTCTTAACAAATCTCAACTAGAATTTAGAAGTAGTTAATATATACATACATAGACAATAAAGAACTGGATCTGGTAAGTAAAACCTAGATCTCCCAGAAACACTAATTTTATTAAATTGAATCTTCCTTTCGAACCAATAACCTAAATCTTCGAATTGTTAATGATAAAATTTAGTCGGATCCACAAGCTATAACACCAGAATCACCACACTCAAAACCAAACAAGACTATAGGAGTTAAGATTTGATCGAAACCACCATAGTTACAACACTTAAACTAATGAAAGTTACTTTCAATGATATGAATTCGGTTCTTGGATCTGTGGAGGATCGAGCAAAGGAGTTAATACGACAATTACAAAACATATGTGTAGCCCAATGGTCGATTATGTTAAGGGGTTTAAAATGAGAGAGATAGAGAGGACGAGCTAAAGGGAGAGGATGAGAAAAGGAGCAGAAATCAAAAGAACTCTTTTTTGGACTGAAAATTAATGTCTTTATTCCCCCGAGAATTTTCTTTATTCCCCAAATTCGCGGCCTTTTTTTTTTTTATATAGCACAAATACAATCAACCAAAATAAAATACAACACACACAACTCTATTCTTGCAATCAACTTTTCATTTCATACTTACTTTTGACATTCTTCATTCTTTCTTCTCACGTCTTCATTCTTGGGATATAAGATGATGGATGGTGATGGAGTATCCTCCTCCCTCCAGTTGGCATTCTCATCGAGTTTTATAGACTACAAGGGCAAGGTTAATTCGCTATCATAATGTCACTCCTAGTGGCTAAGAAAGTTGAGCACACGAGATCAAATGAGCTCTTTTAATAATTACGAGGTTGAGTAGCTCTTCATTCTACTCGAAGTTAGCGCGGAAGAGTACACTCGAAGGACAATTTAGGCTTTGAGCTCTCGCATGGATTAAGTCTCCACTAATGACTACTATAGGTCTCTTAGAGATGTTTCTTCTTTACTATGATGTCACTCCTATGGTACAACACAAAGACTCGACTTTCGTGCAAAGATTACTCGCAATCACAGAACTCATCAACTAGACACATATGCATCAACATTCTTAAAACCATCACTACAATCATATGCAAATCTACTCAAAATGTTCAAAATTTTCAAAATTTGGCTAATTTGAACCCTTTTGCCTTTGAAACCCATGGTCATGCATTGGTTATGATCATATCCCGCATCCCCAAACTTAAAACTAACATTGTCCTCAATGTTCTAAGCATACACTCACCAAAAGATAAAGAGGCACATCAATTTAAAGAGAAGAGTTGAGAGATATTACCATAACCGAAGGAGATAAAAGATGATACTACCAAGACTCATGTATAATGAGATTCCAAGTTGATGCCAAGCTCACGCCATCCCCAAACTTGAAACAAACCACGCCTTAGAAGTAAAACAAGTAAGAAATGCTCCTATAGTATCAACAAATATCATGAGAATAAAGCACATAAAAGACATGACCACATAAAAGGACCACTCACGCGGGTAGGGGTGGTATAAAAGCCCACGGACGCGAAACCCGAACAGGGTACCCGTTGCCCGCAAGGTTAAACGGCGCCCGATACCCTGTACGGGTAGAACCCCCCCGGACCGAATGATAAAAATGGGCGGTCACGGGTAGCAAGCTCTGACCGCCGGACCGCCTGAGACCGGACCATTTCATACCCGCTCGTACACCCGAACAAATACCAGCCCGTACAAAAATCCTCCTGACCCAACCTGAACTATTGACCTAGACCGTCGGATGACTTGATCTCATCCGTTCGATTTAGGGTCAGCTACTTCTTATTCTCTGGCCAACCTTTCCCACTATCTCTCTTTACCAAATCTAATTTCAGGCCGTCTTTCCCCCTATCTCTCTCTCTCTACCAAAGCAAAGCCAAAGAAACCCTAGCGCCACCACCATCCACCACCAAGATCTGACGCTCACGGTCTCACGGTCTTCCACAGAAACCCTTTAATCTTTAGTCACCTACTCACCTTTAACCTAAGTTTTCTCCAATCCTTTGTTTGTTTAGTTATAAATTTATTATCTTCTCCAAATAGAAGTAATATCTACAACAGTGCAAGTCACAAGTGATATCATGTCTCCACGAAAGTTTCTTCAAGCAAGTTTGGGTAATGACTACTTTGTCAAACTCTGTTATATTTTTCTTTTGATTTATTATAATGTATGATGTATTTTCTCTATCATGTTTTATAATATGATATGTAACTCAGTTATTTTTTATCTTGATCTACTATGATATATGATAAATCTTGCTTTAACATGTTTTATGATCTGATTTGTATACTTTATGTAACTCTGTTATTTTATCTTTTGATCTAATATGGTATGTGATAAATTTTGGAATATCATGTTTTATGATTTGATTTATGTACTCTTATGTAACTCTATTATATTTTTCTTTTGATCTATTATGGTATATGATAAATCTTAATCTATCATGTTTTATGATCTTATTTGTTATGATAAATGATAAATTTTGGTCTATGTAAGTCTGTTATATCATGTTCTCTGTAACTCTATTATATCATGCTCTGTGTAACTTTGTTCAACTTCAAAGATCTTCATGAGGGTGGACCCTTGGATCGGCAACTTGAATGATCTTCATTAACGTTGACCCTTTACCCTTAGATCGACTACTTGTATCGATCTTAAAGATGGTGGACCATTGAATCAGCAACTTGTGATGACGGTAGACCAAATGATGGTTAAATTGCTAGAAAAAAGATCTCACTTTGTATGTCTTTCAGTTTGTATATATATATATATATATGATATTGTTTGAATAGAAAAAATGATGGTTAAGCATATTGTTGGACATGGTTTATTATTGTAGGTCAGATGGATCAAGTCGAAGAAGGTGAATTGGTTATTCACAAAAGGAAGAGGACTGCCAAAATCTGAAAAATGTGGGACATAGTTGAAGTATCGGATCCTGATAATGCTGAGAGAACAATTGAAGTTGCGCACTGTAAAATTTATGGTGAAAGAAAGATACGCAATTATAAGAATGGTACATACCATTTCTTTAAGCACACTGAAATTTGTTTGGAAAAGCATAAGGTGGATTTTGGAACAATCTAACGGTGTTTGTTGACATTCATTCAATGATGTTAGAATAGTGATTTTCTTATGAATCTGATATATTGGTGAAGTCGATGCCATTAGGCTGCTCACTTAATTTTTAGTTCTATCTTTTGTCAGCTTTGTAATCTTAAACTCATGATTTGACTGAGATCGTTTAGGTACGTTTTAAAATTGTTAGAATAGTGAATTTCTTTTTTGTTGGAGTTTGGATGTCTGTTTTATGAATTCAGTAGGTGTTATTATGTTTAATATTATTATATCTAAAATTCGAAAAAATGGAACTTATCTATCAATTCGGGCTACCAGGCCGTTGGCCCGAGTTACCCGACTCTTTTGCCGGGCTCAGGCGGGTAATGGCGGTCTGAAATTTACATTTTGCCCGCGCCGCCCCGCTCGAATACCCTAATGGTCAGCAGACTTAGTTACCCGTACCTGCCCGGACCGTTCACTGTTCTACCCGCGGGCAACCTGCCCGGACCGATTCCCACCCTTATCGGGAACAGACGAACAGGTGCAAAGAGCTGGAGCAAGGAGCAGGAGGAACAGGATCCAGGAGCTGGAACAAAGATAAGCATAGCTGAAATCAGGAACACAGAGTTAATCAATCCCCAACATAACAGAGGATTCGAACACTACGGAGGCTGTCGTGCATCAACTCCCTATTTTATGCTGATCTAAAGGAAAACCATTTTTTGACATCAGCATCCACGTTGTTCAATGAAAATCGTCCCCGATTTGAACAATGCGATTCCAATACCCCATTTCTTCGAAGTTAAGCGTACTAGGGCAGTGCCCTTAACTCCATCGTCCTGGCTGAGTAACTCTTTACTGGTCATACTCCTATGACTCTTGGTTGATGAACAACATGTTTATGTGTTGAGTTCATCCTCTTGCCTCGAAATCCAGAACCTTTTGCTGACTCGTTGAGAATAACCATTTAGACGTGTAGACCTCTTTATAGATCTACCCGTATTGTCCCGAGGTAAAAGATGGCACTCTGTGAAGGCCGACCCACCATCGATGAACAAGGGCACAACAGGTGTCTTAATCTGGGTAGGCTTTACTCAAAATTCTTTTTGGGGACTTTTACGTTTTTATCATGCATGCATTACTGTGAACTCTAACATAATTATCCACAACATAAAACGTAAATAAATAAGTAAATGCGCGTGAGAAAATAAATCAAGCAAACTAGATACTAGTATGACCCTTAACCTAAAAAGATCTAATTTTCTCAATTAACTTCTTGTCTCTCCTCTATTCGCATGGATCTCCATCCTGTAACCTCAAGTGATTGCTCTCACTCGAACGACGATTTCATCCTTCGGTTCTTCAATAGACTACTAGACCCTAGACTCTAATTACAAGACTTAACGATTCAAATATCGTATAAACTGAAATTAAAGAATTATTACATCGGGCACACATTTGTGCTTAAAACAAGAATAGAAAAACTCTTCTATGGCCATAATAGTTTCCGCATTCACATTCATATATACATAAAATATAACATTCATAAAATAACATGGTATGTATGAGATTCGCTTCTAAGGTCGAATCTAGGTTTGCTATTCTCTAAATAGCTATTTGGGAGGATCTATTGACATCTCTTTGTCATACGTGCCCTAAGTATGATTTTCGTAAAATTTAACTAATGGCGCGTATTTGTTTTATCCTAGATGGTTTCTAAAATTATTTTAGGCAAAACTCTGTTTGGGCTTTCAGATGGCCTGGGTTAATGTCAGAAAAAATATGTGTGGAGTCGGGAAAAAATCGGGGAAAAATCGAAAGACCCAAGTCAAACCCTTGGTCAAGGACCATTAACAAGTCTCGGGCAAGCCCAAGTCAAGTCTCGGGTAAGCCCAAGTCAAGTCTCGATTTGGGCCAAAACAGAGGATGGCATGGGGACAACATGTTCCAATCGTGTCATGTCTCATAGCCAGACGCGTCCAGCGGTGCTGGACGCTTCCTCCTGTTCCAGACGCGTCCTAGGACGTGACTAGCCAAGGACGCGTCTTTCAGTCATCTCAGACTCCAAGTCTGAGATGCTAGAGACATGCCCAGACACGTCTGGAGTCATCAGCAACACATGTGCCCAGGTGCGTCCTAGACGCGTCAGGTAGCACTAGCACCAGATGTGCCCAGACGCCCGTAAGAGAAATGCCCAGATGCGTCTGGTAGCTATCTCGTAGCGCACGTCTCGGATTACCAAGTCCGAGATGGTTCAGACAACTCTGGTCACGTCCTAGACGCGACCGAGAATATCGGTCAGGGATCTGGTCGCGTCCAAGACGCGACCGAGAATCCCAGACGTGGAATTCTCGGGACCAGGACGCGTCCAGAGCGCGTCCGCGACTGGCCAGACGCGTCCTGATCAGCCACCCGAATAACAGTTGCTATTTTCTTGTTGTTTTGTGTTTCTTCTTCCCTTAAACTCGACTGCAACTGCTGTTTAGATGTTGAAACCATAAAAAACAGTGGATTTTGAAACTTTTAATAAAAAATCAAAACCCTAAAATCTTTGTTTTCGAAAACTACTTTCGAAAAACCGAAACACTAAAGTTTTTATGCATTGAAACTATTTCAAAACTCCTATTTGATGAGGTCTAAATCTAATTCAAACTAATCAAAACGTGTTTGAATCTCTATTCAAACTAATCTATCTAATAAATCATGTCTGAATCTAATTCATCTAGTCAAAATTAGTTACGTACAAGAGGCTCTGACGCCACTGTAGGGTTTTGTATGTCTCTAAGATTAGTTAATCACCCAACTAATGTTTTAATAAAAAAAATCAAAACCCTAAGGCCATGTTTGGCGCGCGGGAATGGAATGTCATTCCCGGGAATCACATTCCCGTAATGCGATTTTCGGGAATCAGATTATTTTGGTTTAATGTTTGGTTCAACCAGGAATAGGAATTTCATTCTCGATGGATTCCTAACTTGTTATTTGGTTTGTGTAGGAATATGAATGTAAATTTTACGAAAGTCCTGTTATATCCTTTTACTCAAACTACATAAATTATAGGTCAACTTTGTTATATATATTTTAAATAGTATTGTCTATTCAAATTTATAGATATGAAATAATAACGTAATACACTAATTTAAGTTGTATTTAAAGATTTATTTAAAATAAATAAGGTCTCGACTAATTTTTTTAAACGTTATGAAATCGATTTTTAACGAACAAAGAGCAAGAGAGAAGAAAAAAAATTAGAGATATGGAGAGAGAGTTACGTTTGAGCGAGAGAGGGGGTGGCAGAGAGAGAGTTACGTTTGAGCGAGAGAGGGGTGGGGAGAGAGAGAGTGTGTTGGTATGGTGGTAGTTGAAACCCTAGATTTTTAAAATTTTTTAGTAAAAATATTATGAGAATTCTAATATTTTATCAAGGATTATTTTGTCCAAAAATATTAAATGAAATCATTCCCGGGAATGGGAATCACAAACCCACCCCCCTCCCTGGGTTTGCTATTACCCCATTTCGGAGGAATCCCATTCCTCCAGAAATAGGATTCCCCCTGCATTCCCGCGAGCCAAACAATAGTCGGGAATGTGATTCCAGGAATCACATTCCATTCCCACGCGATTCCCGCGTGCCAAACATCACCTAAAGTCTTTGTTTTCGAAAAGTACTTTCGAAAAACCGAAACACTAAAGTTTTTATGCATTGAAACTATTTCAAAACTCCTATTTGATGACGTCTAAATCTAATTCAAACTAATCAAAACGTGTTTGAATCTCTATTCAAACTAATCTATCTAATAAATCATGTCTGAATCTAATTCATCTAGCCAAAATTAGTTACGTGCAAGAGGCTCTGACACCACTGTAGGGTTTTGTATGTCTCTAAGATTAGTTAATCACCTAACTAATGTTGTAAGCGGAATCTCAAACATCATATGTTTAACACTAGTTTACCAGGACCGCATGCAAGAACTAATAATGAACTAGAAACATAAAGAGAATGCCTGGATTCACTTTCCCGGATAAGATTCCAACTCCTTTATCCCGAAGATGAGAGCTCCAATTTTCGCTACTCTACTTGAAATACCCGAGCAAGTGACTTTATCTCCCTTCTTTGATGTCACTTAGGACACCATTGAAGGTTAAGAAGAAGAACCATTCTTCTTTTGACTCCATAGATAGATTGGGAGCTTTTTCTCAAAACTCTCTCTCTCTCCACTTAGCTGTATATTGAGAGAGAGAGAGAGACTACTTTTTCCTTAGACAAAAATCCACACCTTTTTTGTTCTATAATGGACCTTATATAGAGAAACGGTAATTAGAGTTTGAGTCCCATTAGGTTTCCATAAGAGTCCCAGAAAAGATAAACTCATCAAAACTTCTTTCTGAATTTAGTGTGACCGGCCACTTAAGCCCATTAATGGGCTTAGCCTGGCCGGCCTACTCCCCTTTGTGGCCGGTTTAGATCAACCCATTACTGGTCTTGATCTGGTCGCCCCAAAAGTGGGTTTTCCACTTTTTGGGCTTTTCTTTTGATCCCGATTCTTTCTATCTTTTGGCATTATCAGACAGGATGATATCCATCTATAGGCAAGCTCCCACTAGTCAACTCTTTCTGATCAATCTACCACTTTTTGGTGTAACCCGTTGTAGGATCTGGTTTATGTTAGTTGCGGATCACCGAAGTGACCCGATGATCGTAAGTGGCTTCTAGCTAAGCATTACGATCCCCAATTGGACCGGACTAGATGATCTTCCGGATAAAGTCATTGTAATCCTAACCGAGAAATTGAGCGTATTTCCATCTTGGTCGAAGGACATCTCCTTCAGACCGAACGAATATATCCTTCAACTTGTTCTATAGCTTCTCCTTCTCCCAGTAGAGCTGAAAACTTTATCACTTCTCCTTATTATGTTAATGAAGTAAGTTTGATATATTGATTTTTGTCTTTGTCATTGGTTGACCGAATGTTATTGAAGTATCTTGATTTTATTCAAGTCAAGAGGAAAGATAGGGTTCTTAGTGGATTTGTGTTTTTATTTACAAGATTAAGATAAGGGTTATTTTCCAAATGGCCCCATACTTTGTGACCAGCTTCCCGCATAGCCACTTTATGTAAAATACTTAGATGGCTCTCTTTGACCGTTATCGGCTATTTGACTATTGACCTCTTTTTGAATTTTCTAGAAATACCCTCTCTCTTCTTCATCTTCCCCCAAAACAAGAACCCTAAATCATAAAAATTAACCACAAAAACAAAATCCCTAATAACCCAAAAGATGAAAACTTTTTCTCTAAACTTTTTTTCATCGATTCCCAAGGACCCATTCTCAATTTCACTTAACTCTCACATTCAATCACTCTGTAAACGAATTCAACCGAACATAGACCATTTCTTTCTCTCACTACTTTCTCTCTCTAGAAAATATGCACTTCATTCAAGAATCAACCCGAACAAAAGGTATTCGGGAAATAACCCTTAAGATAATGTATCCAAAACAATTTTCCCTTTTACTGTCTCGTTTTGGTGTTTTATCTTTAGTGTGTGAACTTCCTATATGCGTATTAACTTTTATGTTACATCTTTAACAGATTACTAACTTAATTCAACAATACATTTGTGTCGTAGGGGATAAAGATGAAGCGATGTCCATGTATGTGCCAAAATCCGTCATCAAGAGCGTCCTTAAAAATCCAAAATTAATGGGTCTACAGGTGATCAAGCCCATGAACTAAATGGCAAATGGGCCCGACCCATCCGTCTTCGGACACCCGAAGTAACAATGTAATACGCAAGCACATCCAACCTTGGATAAGGAGACCAGTCCTCATCTCCTCCGATTTGGTTTCTTATTGCGCTCTCTAATTTTTTTCGAAAAAAATGCAATACGTAAGCAGTAATGCAACAATTAATAATAAAATTTGTTGAAAGTTATTATAATTCGATCATCTATCTCTTATTAAAGAAGTTTTAGTAACAAAAATAATTCAGTAACACGTCGTAAAGAGACTCGGTAGATACCCGATACCCGACGAGTACCCGTAATTTTTAATAGGTTCATGTTCTGGGTAGTGAGATATACAAACCAGAACTGAGCGGTTGACACCCATACCAAAGAGGTAGAGCAGGGAAGTCAACAAAGGTCAACTCGACAACAAACGGTAAAAATAGTACGTCTAAACATTGAGATCAATATTTTAAAAATTAGAAATGAAGGACAGTGTAAAGAATTCTGATTATTTTACAAAAGTAAATTCCATTGTTAGTCATATGACATCTAATAATGAAGAAATTTCAGAAAATGAAAGAATTGTTGAAAACATTCTTCTCGGTTAACTACACAAATTGATTATATAGTTGGGTCTATTGAAAAATCAGGAGAACTCTCTTTACTTTCTTTAGAAGATTTTACAAGGAAATCTAAAGACACATGAGTTAGATTTAACCAAAGAAACACTACCCTTCTCGATCAAGCTCTTAAATCCCAAGTTACAGACACGGGAGATCATGGTTCTTATTTTTCGTGGTAAAAAATTTTGTGGAAGAGGTTTTTCATGTCTTATTCAAATAAAATTGATGGTAAAGAAGCTACCGAAAATCACAATTTTCATAGAGATAGAGGTCATGGTTATCAAAGAGGAAGATGTAAAGGGCATTTTGAATGTTATAATAGTCATAAACCTAGTCATACAACTAAAGAATGTTCGAATAAAGAACAAGATTAGAATGATGAATCTGGTTTTATGCATGAAAATGATGATGATACAAATAGAAAAATACCCTCTAGAAACTTCGCTACTCGCACGTTACCATATATACTGCTGTAATTGATGTTTGATATTTAGACAGTGGGGCAACAAGCATATGATAGGTAACAAGAATTATTCTCAAAATAAATTGAGTCTGACAGTGGACATGTGAAACTTGGAGATGCTAGAGCTATTGGTGAAACTTGAAGATGCCAGAGCTATGGGTGAAACCTTTTCACTCAAAATCCAGCAATACTAAAAAATATCGGAAGTTCAGTATATCCCTGACTTGGAAAATAATTTGCTTAGTATAAGTCATTTTGTTGAGGAAAATATATGATATTCATTTTTATGAAGATACTGCCTTCTTATAAAAAAAAATCAACTTGTTGTAAAAATTAGAGTAATATCAAATAATATGTTTCCCTTTATCTCCACATTACTAACAACTCTTATTTTTCAGTTGTTCATGAGAACTAAATTTTTAAGTTGTGGCATGATAGGTGATGATGCATAAAATGTCCAGACGTTGAAGAGTCAAGATCGGACCTGAAGTCCATCGGGTCAACCCAGCTTAAGGTAGCAGGTCACCTGAACCCTTGACGATCCGTCACGTCCTCCCTTAAATGGGAGGTCGGCTAGAGGAAACCAGTCCTGTAACGCCCTTGGCATGAACGGATCAGCCCTGGGGCTTCTAAAGGAATGAGGGGGGTACACGTAGGTTCGGTCGATGCCTTACGCCCAGAACTGGAAAGGCAAAACGCACAAGTAATCTACCTGCTTAATCCCAGAATCTCTACAGAGATCTCAGTTGACTACAGATCTCTAAGTGTTTAAGCTAGTTTGGACTTGATGCGTCCAAATGAGGAAACTTCTCCCCAAAGATCTATCACGTCGGCAGGATATCTAAGAAAGATCCTCGAACTTAGGAACTTTCATCTATCCTGGATGCGAGATAAACACAAAGGGAAAACTTCCCTCCACGGCAATTATCGTCGCCTCTTAAGCCTATAAAAGGCCCCCAAATCGCCCTTCAATGGACATGATCTCAAAACCCTTGAAGATCACAAAAACTCTGAGTTCTCACAACTCGCCCTAAAAGGATCGATCAATATTCATTCTTTTACTGCAAAGAACACCTTGACTGTCTTGAGCGTTGGAGCAGTTTTCGAACCCTTTACAGGTTTTTCTCCCTTTAGGAACAGAAGAACAGGAGCAAGGAGCAAGGAGCAAGGAACAGGAGCAAGGAGTAAGGAGCGTGAGCAAGGAGCTAGGAACAAGAGCAAGGAGCAAGGAGTAGGAGCAAAGACACAGAGAACCAAAACGGGAGGCAGAAACAATCGATGGAATCTAACCTGACTTAACAGAACATTCAACTTAACGGAGACTGTCATCCATCAACTCTCTGTTTCATGCTGATATAACGGAAGTCCATTTTTTGACATCAGCAATAGGTATGAAGACTTAAATTATGGAAGCTTGAAATTACTAAAAGTGAAGCATATGCATTGTTGACGGATTGTATCTGATTAATGAAACAAAACTAGTTTGTAAGGAATGCAACTCGGTAAGCAACATAGAGAACCATATATATAAAAAAACTTAGACAACGAAATGGCCATTGGAATTGGTACAACCATATTTATGTGATCTCTTTCATGAGTCTAATGGAGGGAATAAATATTAAATTACATTTTCTTGATTATTATTCAAGAAAGAATTGGTTATATTTAATTCAAAGAAAAAGCTGAACTCATTTTAAGCTTTACCGAGTTTATAGTGGACATAGAAAAAAAAATTTGTTCGGAAAAATCTCTAGAAGTGATAAGAGACTTGAATATCTTCCCGTTAAAAAATATTGCAAAGAATATAGTATAAGGAATGAGTTTCCAGTACGATAAAAAAAATGGCGTAAGTGAAGAAAATTAAAAAATCGTACAATCGTGAAAATGGTAAGCTAAATGCTTAAGAAAAAACATTTACGATAAGGTTTATGGGTTGAACCACTTTTTTTTTGTGGGTTATTTGATTAACAGGTCCCCTAAAAAAACTTAAAAAATTGCACACCTCATGAAGTATGGTGTGGTTCGACGTCAAATGTGGGTCATTTGAAAACCCTTGGTTGTGTTGGTTATGCACACATTCCAGAAACATTAAGAAAAAGAATTAGACGATAAATCATAAAAATGTATTTTGCGGGCTATAGTAAGGGAAGCAAACCTTATAAATTGTACAATCTAGAAACAAAAAATAGTGACCAGTCGATATGTTCGATTTGAGGCAAGAGATTCATTTTAAGTAAAAATGTTGGAGTTCTAATTGGTCCATAATTGAATATAAGAAAATGGTATTGAAATCCCTCAATCTGCCATCAATCTAATGACGATTCACCGCAAAGTACACCTACAAGGAAGACAAGAAGCTTGAGGAAATTTTATGACTCAGTTAATCCTATTAATCCAAATAATGGTATATTTTTTTGATTTCTTTGCAGATGAAGATCCAATTTCTTATTTTGATGGTTCAAAGAAGAAAAGTGGAAAATGTCATGGATGAAGAAATAAAATCAATTGAATAAAATGAAACATAAGAGCTTAATGATTTGCCTCCAAACAAGAACGCGATGGATCTATAAAACCAAAATTAATCTAAATAGATCTATCAACAAGTATAAGGCTAGGCTTATAGCAACAAGTTATAAGGAAAAAGAATTAGATTATTATACTGAGGTATTTTCTTATGTCTCTAAAATTGATACGGTTTGTCTAATTATATCTCTTGCAACTCAGATTAATTGTGGCATCTTCCAAATAGACATAAAATCTACATTTTTAAAAGGTGTGCCTGTTGAAGATGTTGATGTTTGCTAACCACTTAGGGCAAATCCAACATTTGGGGGTTGGGCTCCCAAAATTTGAATTTTGGGAGCCCAGCCTCCAGCCCTTGCGTTCCAACCCGGGAGCCCCGGGGCTGGGCTCCCGGTGGGGCTGGGAGCCCCATGCTTCCGGGCTCCCATCCCCAATATCAGACAGTTGGGAGTCCCCAACGGTTGTATTGGGGTGGATCCCTTATTAAAAGGGATCCACCCTAATACTCATTTCACCTCTCTCTCTCTCAATTTCTCCTCTTTCTCTTTAAATTTTTTGCAAGTTCTCTCAATTTCTTGCAATCTCTCTCTTCCTCAATTCATTTTTCTTTATTCAATGGATAGTCTCAATTTCAATAATTTAGGCTATGTAGAAATGTTAAACTCCGATTTCAATTATGATGAAGGTAATTTATCGAACGATGTGGGCAAAGAAAATTTTGATTTTAATGAAACGCCAACGTCGTCGGTTTTCTCTAAGATTTATACTAATGTAGATGATAATGTGCTCGTTAATGCTTATTTATATATTGCCACCGATGCGATTATTGACAATGATCAAAGAGCGGGTACTTTTTGGAACAAGATTACCGAACACTTCAATGATCGTACAAATCAAAATCGTGTACCAAAGGGTCTTAAATGTCGTTAGAGCGAAATTAACAAGCAATGCGCGAAGTTTTGTGGGTATTTGTCATTGTTGCAAACGAACCCAAAAAGTGGAGAAAATGCTGATGATCGGGTAATTATTCTTATTACATTTTGACAACATTATGATTAATTTTTTACACATATTTGAAATTAAAAATTTTATTTTTGCAGTTGAAATCCGCAAAAGAATTGTTTAAACAAAACAATGACAACAAAGATTTTAAGTTCGAACATTGTTATAAAATTTTGAAAGACCATCCCAAATGGTCATCAAACTTATCTCAATCTTCGTCAAGCAAAAGAAAAACTTCTTTGGACCGAGACGAAGGATCTCCCTCTACAACCCAACAAAGACCACTTGGAAGAAAAGCAAGCAAGGAGGCTAGAGATAAATCCAGAAGTAGTGAAAGTTCTGCAGCGATTAAGTTTTGGAAAGAGAAAAATGTGAATCAGGAGATTAGAGATAAACTTCTCAATGATGGCATGAATGCGGAAAAAGAAAGTCGACTACTTCAAGGCAAACAAATAGATGTCAAACACAAAGAATTGGAATGATAGCAAAAAAATTAGTCGTGAAAGAAAAACAATTAGACGTTCAACTGATGCAAATGGGGATAGACTTGGTGAGCAAAGATACTTCGAACATGACTCCCGGACAACTTGTTATTCATAGGATATTGGTCTCAAATTGGGTAAAGGCGAATGGGGGTACATTTTAGTTGTTTTAATTAGATCTTTTTAATTATGTATGAATTTTAGTCAAGTATGAATTTTAATTACTTATTAAATTTTAATGAATTTTAATTATAATAATTGAATATTTTGGATTTGGGAGCCCTGATTGGGAGCCCAACGTTAGAATTGAGACAAAGTCCTGGGGCTCCCAAAAATTGGGAGTCCGAGCCCCACGTTGGACTTGCCCTTAGTTTGTAAAGAAAGGGAAAGAAGAGATAGTGTACAAGTAGAAAAAGGCTCTCTATGAGTTAAAGTAGTCACCAAAAGCTGGTCGAATCAATTCTTCTTATGAAAAATATGGATTTCAAAAATGTCCATACAAGCACACTCTATAAATCAAGGAGTGATTGTAGAATTTCATCATGGTATGTCTTGATGTGGATGATCTAACTTTTACTGAAAATAACTAGAAGATGTTAGATGATTATAAGTTCTCTGTGTTAAATGAGTTTGAGATGACAAATTTCAGGAAAATGCATCACCTTCTTGGTATAGAAGTTCATCAATCTCAGAAAGGAATTTTTTCACAAGAAAATGTATGCAAAAAGTGATATTAAAAAGTTTATGATGGAAGATGCAAATCCAGTTTCAAGTTCGTACATTACAGACTTGAAGTTAAGCATAAATGGCGAAAGAAAGACTGTTAATTCTACGACGTTTCGAAGTTTGGTTATAAATTTGATGTATTTGAAAACTACAAGACCTAATATCATATTCGCAGTAAGTTTGGTAAGTTGATTTACGGAGAACCATGTTCTACTCATTGGGAGGCAACAAAGAAAATTTTATGATATGTGAAAGCTACAACTGACTATGGAATTTTTTATGAAGCAAGTATTCTAGCTAATCTTCTTGGCTATACAGATAGGGATTTGGCAGCGAGTTGGCCATACAGATAGTGATTTGGCAGCGAGTTTGAATAATAGAAAAAATACTTCAAGTAATGTTTTTAGTCTTTCTAGCGGACCAACATGGTGTTCAAAGAAACAACATGTTGTTCATATATGGTTGTTGCTTTGGTTGGATGCCAAATGTTTAGTCACGAGGCTTTTGGAAAGTCTAAAGCATGAACGAGTTAGTCCAACGACATTATTTTGTTATATGATTCAGCTATTGTCCTCACTGAGGATCCAATATGTCATGGAAGAACGAAGCATATCCGCATCAGCTATCATTTTTTTACGGGAGCTTGTAAACGATAAAATTGTTCGGGTTAAGTATTGCATGATGAACGATCAATTAGCACATGTGTTCAAAAAGCCTTTAAATGGAGAAACATTCAAGATAAATACTGCAAACTTGGGAATTAGAAGAAAATTTGGTTTTGGAGAGGCATTGTTGGACATTAAACCAAACTAAATTGGTACAACATACAAGTTACAATTTGTTGAAGATGAAATTTTTTTATATTCTTTATAAAAGGTAATTGAGTTTAATCTCCTCGTCAATTGATAATTTAGTGACCCCCTGGACTTACTATTTTATGGTAAATACGTACTAGGGTCATGTTTGGGTTAAATGAATTTCAATCATAAATTAAATAATCTACCGAGCAAATAAATCATTACGAATCACATTACCCGGTCATTATGGTTGGTAGTCATATTCTTATTCCAACATTATCTCCAACTTCTTACACTATTGTAAGTTGTAACACCACCTTCATCATACTCATGCTAACTTTCTAGCTGACTCAATATGATCTGAATCAGCTTGGTCTGAGGTAATTCTCTTTTTGTTCTTGTTGAAAATTTGAATAGAAGATTATACCCTAACAACAAATTCAATTCTCTGCAATTCCAATTTTATTTTCGTCTCGACTTAAATACATAAGCAAAGAGCAAATTAACTTAAACTACTTAAAACTTCAAAATCCATACAAATAAACTTCAAATATCCCCACAGAAATTGAAATTATCACAAGGAATGATAGATGAATTGCACTGGGTATTTTGTTGATCACTAACAAATGGATTAATCACCCCAACTGGATTCACATTCAAGAATGGCACCATCATTGATGAGGAAGATGAAGAAGCTCCATTCATAATATTATTAACTCTCTCATGAACTTTCTTCTTAAGTTCTTCCATGGCAGTTCTCATTTGCTCTAGTTCATTTAGATTCAGATCTTCAATGGGTGTTTCCCACCAAAACTTATCATTACCCACATCTGAATTGTAGTTTCTAAACTTCTTGATTGCTTCTCCTCTCTTCTTCTCGAACTCCAATTGAGTAAGAACTTCTTTGTAATGTTGTTGTTGCTTTTGGTAAACTTGGTTATTGTTTTGGGGAATATTGAAAACTTCATGTTTGTTTAAAAATCGATCTAAAATGGATTCGATACTTGGGTGGGCTAAAGTGAAAACTTTTCCGGCTGGAGAAAAAACTATTAATGCAATTTCCGCATTACATAAAATGCAAAGCTCGCTTGCTTTTTTGAAGAGACCGGCTCGACGTTTCGAGAAAGTAACTTGTCTGTTTGCTTTTATCTCTATTTTTTGTATTGGTATCTTTTTACGACCCATACTTGGTTTCCTTTCTTTCTTCATTTTCATCATTTTGAAAAGTTTGAAGAATAATTAAAATTTCAAAGAGAGAGGGAAGGAGATATAGAGAAGGAGTTGGTGTGGGTTAAAGGAGATGATTGTCTTTATATAGTTAATGAATTTCCATATATTTATCTCAATTTAATCCAAAGATTTCTTTGTTTTTGGTAATAATATCAATTACAATATCAGAAGTTTTAATGTTACCAAAATTTAGTTAGATCTGGATTGAACTTTCCTTTCTTAAACAATAACAAATAAATCATAAAAATCAATTACAATATTACAAGTTTTGAGTTTAGGACATATATCCCAACGTTCATGTACTACCTCTAAAGGGTTTAAATTGATTTTTATTATTACTACCATAGTACCATCTCCGATTCTCCAATATGTATTTGTTCTTATGGTACTGATTTTTCAAAAAAAGATATTAGTATCATATCTACTGACAGAACTTTCGGTTGTAACATTACTATTGAACTCGATAACCGTTTACGCTTTCTTTATAATTAGAGAGAACACCTTAATAAGTAAAACCGATTGCCTAATGTAAAATAAATGGTCATGCCCATTTCGAGGCCCAAAATGAGCCAACTATCTACACTGGGAAAAAGAAAAATGAGTCGGACGTCTTTTTGTTGTAAAAACTTGATTTTACCCTTTTCTCCATAACGTATTATGAATATATGTTTTTGAAAAAATTGTTGATAATAGATAATGACTTTCATACGCTATTATTTTTGAAAACATTGTGTTGAGTTTCATAGTAACATGATTCGTGAACGACCAAAAATCATATTATTTATTACTAACATTAATAAAACCAAATATTAAAATTATACTTCGATCATATTACATATGAAAATACATATTACAGTATGTAAAATCACATTACAGTGTTTAAATCACATTTCATTATGTGACGTCGTATTAAAATGACTTATTATACAATATGTAAACTCTTCTTGCCAGTGACGGAACCATAATTTTTGTTAGAAGGGGGCCGAACTCTTCTATTCATAAATTAATTTGAGAAATTTATATAGCAATTCTACTATAAATGACCACCTAAATATCAATTACGTCATAAGGTTAAGGAACACAAAGAAAAAAATAACAAGGGACTACTACGGCGAATAGTTTTTTTTTTCTGTAATACATCAAAATTGAACTCGTCGCTCCTTCAAATCTCTAGAACAAGTATGTTATTTCGTTCATCTTTTTGCTCAGATCTGATAAAACGGGTCAAAATCAACACTTGAATGTAGTTCCAACTCTTACAACACTTGAAAGGAGTTACTTATAGATTTAAAGTACGATAATTGGTTTTATCAGAAGAAGAATTTTTCGACCAAAAAGAAGAAGAACAATCGAAGAAGAATGGAAGAAGAAGAAGATTGGAAGAAGACTGAAAACCCTAAAAATTTCAGATGTTTTGAGAGTCTAAAAGGTGGAATTGGAAGTGAATTTTAATGTGGAAAGGTATTTTGGAAACCAAAAAGATAGAAAATGACCTAATTGCTGATTACCAATATTATTGTAAACACCATGTATCATTACCTATAATATTTTGTCAACTTTTAGCTAAAGGAAGAAGATAATGTATTTTTTCTTTGTTATATTATGAAAAAAATTTTGACCCAAACAACCATTTTCTATAAATTTTATTTGCACCTGACATCTAATTAGAGTTAAATAGATTTAAAATTCAAAATAAAATAAAAGAATTAGTTATATAAATGCTATTTTTTGTTCTCTCCGTAACTTGAGGTTCTCCTAAATTCAGAGATACATGATTTGGATGGCGTATAGAATTTGATGCGGCAAAGTGTTTATACAAATCTAATTTAAAGATATTTTTAAATAATTTTAGGATACAAATTGTTTATGGTCTTTACTTAGCTATTTTGACAATTATTTCTGCTTTATGTTAAACTAGGTATAACATGTGCCCTCGGGACACGAGTAATTATTTAAAGCACGTTAGGTAAGGTTATGAACAAGGAATTAATAGAGAAAACATGTTTAATGGTCAAATTGATTATAAGAAGAAAATGAACTGTAAAATGTGTTTGAAATAACACATTTTTTAAAAAGTTTGTTCACGAGAAAATAACGAGGACACGTCCTGAAATGAAGTCACTAAACTAAAACTAATTGAAGCCTAATGTGTACGGATAAACAAAATAACATGCACAGATCTTCATACCCTTATTAACTGAAAGAACAAAATACTATGTTAGACCCACACCAAAGAGTTAAATAAGAAGATACATAAATGAACTAACCTGAAAACTGATAGAATAAGAATAGAAAATTCAATCCTTGAGCGATTATTTTGTTCCTCGGTACAACCAAACCTAGTTTTAGCCTCATCTTCTTTTCCCGACGAAACTTATTATGGTGATTTCAGATTTCATGAAGAAAATACTTTTTTTGTTATAAGTATTGTTGAGAGAAATGAGAATAGGAGGGAGGTTAGAAGCCTAAGGAGTAGAGTGGCAATTTTTATGTCGAGAAAGATGAATAGAAAATTCCACATGACCAAAATAAATATTGAACTCCTAATAATGTTTCCTAATTCAAATCATAAATGTAAAAAATTGTCTCTCATCAAACTAATCGAGCTATATAAGCTTAATACTATTAAGACAACAACATATAACCAATGGATGTAAATAACATAATTTATCAAATCATCAATTTAGAACGATGACATATCGTTATACATGTTTATTCATAAACAAGATAAAGAAAAATGTTAAGAAGTTGTCTACTAATTCATAAAATCTATTAACAAATCAAATTAATGAAGTAACAAAGATTGTTCTCCAAGACCTTTTGCTACAACAAGAATAGATTGAGCAACACAGTTTCGAATTAATCTTGAATAATCATTAGCACATTATAATGAGAAGTTCTCTTATTACTTGTAAAGATTCTTGTTATTTCATTTCAATTAAAAACTTCTGAACCATATTGCTGCTAAACTTTTGCCTAGAGAGGGACTTGAAATTCCTTTAAGTTGTCTCATTAGACCATTTGTGATGAATATCATAATATCAAAATACAAATTGTAAACTTGTTGAAATGAGTCTTTTCGATGTAGAAAAAATTGTCAATGGTTGGTTATAATCTATGTAGTAAAAAGGTAGGGGAAATGGAGAAAAATGAAGGCGGAAAAGCGAGATGACTGAAAGAGCTTCAAACAAATTATAAGATATATAAAAAAAAAAAAAAAACTAAAAGAACCATTCATTTTACTCTCTCTTGAGAATTTGCTAAGTAAATAACCATAAAATGAATCAGATACTAAAATAACAAATATCACAAAGATCGAGATGATGGAGAAAGAGATCGACTTGGTGTGTTTTTAGAGAGAGATAGTATACCTGAAACCCCTCCATAATGTGGAGTAATATACATTTTCAGTCTTTTTTAGAGATTGTAAAGGATATAATAAATCACCATTATCCACATGTTTGATCCAATTTCTCATATTCCTTTATGAATTTTCAGTATTTGTTAGAGAGAGGAGAAGTTATATAATTTTTTTAATGCGATTTATTATATACTAGGTATGACTAGTGCCTTCGACACAGAATGTCTAATTGAACGCACTTGGTTATGGATGATTAAGATATTATTTAAACTAATTTTGACATAAATATCTTAAGGAATCTGTTCAACAATTGCCCTTCATTAGTTGAAGTATTAATTTGATTTTAGGTTACATAATAATGATAACGCCAGAGATTTTGATATAAAAACTAAAAGATTTGAGAAGTCACAAAAAGAAATGTGTTGAAATAACAACAATAAACTTCATTATTGTAGTTGTCATAAAGAAATGAGATTGTTAAGGCAATAGTATATGCACTCTCTTGCTATAAGTACATCTAGATATAAGTACACGTCAATGACCGTGACTAAATACTGAAAACTGAAGGCTATACCGACATTTGTGACCGATGGGCCTTACGACTTTAGTACATTAAAATTGTATGCTTTATTATGTTTTAAGATATAATGAGACTCGTAACTAATATATTTCACAATGATAAACTTATTGTGTTTTGATTTACTTGCACTTGCAAAAACGAATGTAACATCTATTTGTTATTTATTTTAACAAAACAAATAAAATATCTATTTTCCAAAACAATTGAAAAAAAATAACCTAAGAAGTCCTAGATGGATGGCAACGATCGATGAAGAAAAAGTTGAATGGAAACATTGTCTCTATCTTATTGAATTACAAAGTGTAGAGAAGTACTCCAAATTAGTAGATGATAATAATCATTCATTTGTAGTTAAGAAAGACAAGAAAGCTACAACAAGACAGTCAAAAAGTGAAGTGGTGAAAATACAAATCCGTTAGACTGAAAACGCATATTTCTTGAAACACATCAAAGAAACAAAAGTTATTGAAAGTGTAAACTTTGGATGGAAATGACATAATGTAGCCATAAAATGATTAAAGTTCCAACAACAATCTCTAACACTACTGCTAAAGTCTAGTTTATGTTCCGTCCAGAAAGACAATATGAATAATATATTAGTTACAATGTAAAGTAAATAATGGTTTTGCACTAAAAAACTAATTTGTGGAGTAAAATGGTCATAATACAGGCTAGCATTGCACCGTTGGGTATTATATCGTGATGTCATTGGGCATTGGTATATATAGTATTTTTATCCATTGCTGAACGAAAAGGGGTTCTATGTAACATAGTGAATAACTATGATAAATTCATACATTAAGATTATTATATGAGTTTCGATTTCAGGATGAATAGGTTTATTATATGTCAAACAGTCACAGTCATGAAGGAAGCATTTCATATATGTTTGACACACAGATCATGTCATAATTATGAATGATACATCAGTAATTCGCTATTGTACCGTGAGAAAAGATATTGATACAACCTATATATACAACGTCAATATATCCTAATAGATATTTACTTTCACTCCATCCCCATACAACATGTGCTCCAATGGAGGGAGTATTTAATTTCGAAAGCTAGCTCGTAAACCAGCCAAAAACTATGTTCAGGTCCATGTCAATCATTCCTTCGAATCGTCTTAACGATTGAAGCCATCGTTTCTTTTTCTACAGTTCAATACTTTGTTGGGTTTAAGTTATAATATAAAAAGTGTTCGACTTGATTAAAAAAATAATTGAAAATTTTGACTTGGTATGCAGTTGACCGTTTGTGATGCTATCTTTAACCTTTGTCGACTTTGAATGATAAACTATGTAAGAGATCATCTATGTCTTCAAGCTATCTGTGTACTTCAAAAATTAATGTTACCTAAACTTGTAATTGTCTTTTAGAACTAAAAAAGTGTCTACTGAAACCAAATAAGAAAATACTTACATGGATCACATTATCAAAGAACTATAGATGTGTCTACCGGAACCATAACGAAAATGAAGCACAAAAGTGTTTGGTGAAAGGTGTTGTTATGAAGTTCAACCGCAATTCTTACCTAATACAATTGACATCTTATATTAACATCTATTATTATATACCGAAGTCATAACCATTTTGGAAATTAAGTTCAACTCACTATAACAACAAAGACTTGTGCCGTTATGATTAGGCTTAACTCTATATATATATATATATATGTTGCCGAATACTAAGTTATCCCTATGCTAATATCAGCATCAACAAAAAGAAGAGAGAAACGACATAAAAAATGTGTTAAAGTAAGCTAAACAATGAATAAACTCTGATTTAGCCAGGTGTTCAGATTCTTGGCCGACTACTAAAATCATATGGGCTATTCAGAAAAACTTGTCTATATATTTGTCAACATATATATATATATTGTCGAATACTAAGTTAGATCCCTATACTAATATCAACATCATTAAAAAGGAGAGAGAAACAACATAAAAAAATGTGTTATTGAGAAGAACAATTGGCAATAGTATTAACCTTGGCGTAATGATGGAAGTTTGAGGCGTCGAGAACACGACTGGAAACAATATGTAAACCCTAGATACAAAATGTAAAAGAGTTACTTTAGCATGACAATCAACATAAACAACTATCATATATATATATATATATATATGATTGCAACAACACTACCAAAGTCAATCAAAACTTTGGTTTCTTTCTATAAGAGTCAAACTTAGTTTCTATGATTATAATACCTTAACTACATATAGGTATTAAAGTAAGCTATTTGGGGAGTATTTTGTGTGGAGAATGGTATTAAAGTAAGCTAAATAATGAAGTATGATCAAGCCAAAGGTGTAACCTATTTGGGAGTTTTCTCAAACATGTTATGCGCACATTAGAATCTTAAGATCTATAAAATGAACTACCTACAGAATGGTATTGAACGAAAAAATCAGAATGATCACAAAACTCTATAGAAACCAAACTACAAAAGATTAGTAACCAAACTATAGAATGGTATTGAACTAAAAAATGTGAATGATCACAAAACTCTATAGAAACCAAATAGAAACGGTATAAAAACTCAATAATTATAAACCATTACTAAAATGAACTACAGATAACTCAACAGGAACTCAATAAATACCCTCTCTCTACAGAAACTCAATAGTGCAACTAAAGAAAAACAATTTCAATAATCAAAATAAGAATATAAGGAACTTACCAATTTAAATAAACTACAGGATGATCTATAGGTGTGATTATTGAGTTTCTCAAACATAGTTTTATAGTTGATGGGCCTAGAAAGTTTCCTAAATAGGTCACCACCCGCAAGTATACGGGCGTCAAGTGATAATTCCGGTAAGTCCGATTCGTTCCTCAGAGACTAGTTAAACCTATTCTAAGACTCGGAAGTAAATCGGTTTTTCTTTGAAAATTGTTTTGGTGATGATAAAATCAAATACCAACCTGTCTAAAATAAACAACTAAGATAAACAATAATGGTAAAGGAGTCAGTGGAGGAGAAGTCTTATGGTTTCGAATCCATCATAATCATACATAAACATCGACCTAAATCTCATGTCTTTTATGACTCAATATGATCAACTCTTAATGACTCTAACTATTACCTATCAACTACCAAGTATCCATCATTAAAGAACCTAACCTAAACATGATGGATCAAGATTTATGAAGTATAAGTAATGAAAGATTAAACAAATTTCATCATTCGACTACTTTCTAAGAAGTATTGGTCATTAAAGATGCTACTCTAAATATGACGAATCAACTCGGACTTATAATCGACGAAGAAATTACGAATATTTATCGAAAATCAATGTATATGATTTGCTTATCAAGCTATTGAGATAATAAGTTAACATTCATGCGAAATCGTAATTTCATCAAAACCATAGACTACAAGAACTTAGCTACTCATTCTTAACATGCATATTCATTACGATCATAGTAAACATTCTCATCATAAAATCAAGACTAAGAGAAAAGAAATCACCAAATACTTTTTCTTCTTCTTTATTACCCCTTCTCTTCAACTAATCAATTGATGCTTAAGAATGAAGAAACACATGTAAAAATAGCTCTCTGTTTTCTCTGAATTTCTCTTTCTCTCTCTCAATCTCTTACAAAACAGCAAAGAAGATTGGAAAAATATCCAAAGTGCAACTCAGTTATCCCTCTCTGACTCTCTCTTTCTCTCTTTACAAATACCCTCTTCTCTCTCTCACAAAGATAAAAAAGATAAATGAAGAACAAGTTGAAGAATGAAGATGATGATAGTCCTCTCTATCTCCCTGTTCTTTATATTTTAATTGAGCTAAAAAGAGAGGATGATCCCCCCAAAGAGAAGATCTCTCAAGAGAGTACTGAAGCTCTGTTTTTATACCAACAAGGAAGAGTCATTCCAGCCGACCAACTCCTTCCCTGCTCTTTCCTTTCTACTTTCTACATAAAATATAGCCGGAATCGATCTCTCTCTCTGTTAATTATATCTCAGAATATCTCCTTGGTTCTCTTTCTAAGGATCTCTATTTCTAGCTCCAGCCAAGATCTTTTCTGTCTATTGTATCTTCTTTCTAGCACATGAAGATATCCAGCCAATCACAACTCCCACCATCATCTATTCTTTCTCTAAAACAGTTGTCCGGGCAGGTTGCCCGATAAGGGTGGGAATCGGTCCGGGCAGGTTGCCCGCGGGTAGAATAGTGGACGGTCCGGGCAGGTACGGGTAACTAAGTCTGCTGACCATTAGGGTATTCGAGCGGGGCGGCGCGGGCAAAATGTAAATTTCAGACCGCCATTACCCGCCTGAGCCCGGCAAAAGAGTCGGGTAACTCGGGCCAACGGCCGGGTAGCCCGAATTGATAGATAAGTTCCATTTTTTCGAATTTCAGATATAATAATATTAAACATAATAACACCTACTGAATTCATAAAACAGACATCCAAACTCCAACAAAAAAGAAATTCACTATTCTAACAATTTTAAAACGTACCTAAACGATCTCAGTCAAATCATGAGTTTAAGATTACAAAGCTGACAAAAGATAGAACTAAAAATTAAGTGAGCAGCCTAATGGCATCGACTTCACCAATATATCAGATTCATAAGAAAATCACTATTCTAACATCATTGAATGAATGTCAACAAACACCGTTAGATTGTTCCAAAATCCACCTTATGCTTTTCCAAACAAATTTGAGTGTGCTTAAAGAAATGGTATGTACCATTCATATAATTGCGTATCTTTCTTTCACCATAAATTTTACAGTGCGCAACTTCAATTGTTCTCTCAGCATTATCAGGATCCGATACTTCAACTATGTCCCACATTTTTCAGATTTTGGCAGTCCTCTTCCTTTTGTGAATAACCAATTCACCTTCTTCGACTTGATCCATCTGACCTACAATAATAAACCATGTCCAACAATATGCTTAACCATCATTTTTTCTATTCAAACAATATCATATATATATATATATATATATATATACAAACTGAAAGACATACAAAGTGAGATCTTTTTTCTAGCAATTTAACCATCATTTGGTCTACCGTCATCACAAGTTGCTGATTCAATGGTCCACCATCTTTAAGATCGATACAAGTAGTCGATCTAAGGGTAAAGGGTCAGCGTTAATGAAGATCATTCAAGTTGCCGATCCAAGGGTCCACCCTCATGAAGATCTTTGAAGTTGAACAAAGTTACACAGAGCATGATATAATAGAGTTACAGAGAACATGATATAACAGACTTACATAGACCAAGATTTATCATTTATCATAACAAATAAGATCATAAAACATGATAGATTAAGATTTATCATATACCATAATAGATCAAAAGAAAAATATAATAGAGTTACATAAGAGTACATAAATCAAATCATAAAACATGATATTCCCAAATTTATCAGATACCATATTAGATCAAAAGATAAAATAACAGAGTTACATAAAGTATACAAATCAGATCATAAAACATGTTAAAGCAAGATTTATCATATATCATAGTAGATCAAGATAAAAAATAACTGAGTTACATATCTATATAATAAAAGAGGAGGGTATCTTTTTCCCTCCTCCCAACGGCCCAGATTTATCTAGACATGTTTATCTCTCAAGCCTGGGATTTAATCTCCCAACATCTAATGGCTGTGACATGAAGAGGGAAGAAAAAGGCATCTTTGAAAGATACCATTTTTTGAACTTTCCGTCATCCCCCAAATCTGTCTTCCCGCTCTTCCATTTCTTTCTCTCTTTCACGCACTTTCCCCCTCTTTCTCAAAAATTTCAAATCCCCTCTCTCAAGGTCTGCTTCCTCCGCTCCACTGTTCCAACTCATCTCTCATCGCCAACACCATTGATGTTATTGTTCCCTTACTATATAGATTTCCAATTTGGTTTGTTTTCTTCTTTCAATTAGTTAGTTCACTAAAAATTACCTGGGTTTAACATTAACCTAATAGAATCCCCCAAAGAAAACCCTAGCTCAGAGGCTTCCTCTCTTTTTCAATTTAGGGTTATGCACTAAGCTACTTAGGGCTTCAAAAGCGAAGCACTGCGGGCAGGTATGTTGTTCTTCCTAACTCATTTTGTAACGAATCAATTTAGGGGAATTTTAGGGGTTATATGGTTCATGGCTTATAAGAATCTTCCATTGTTTAGGTTGATGTTTCAATCTGTTTTATAACTTCTACCAGTTTTTGTTGTTTTGTAACTTCTACTAATTGCTATTACTTCTGAGCATGCTACTGTAGTTCAGGTGAATGATGAAATGCCTGAATCATTTTTTAAATTCTCAATAGGCTTTTATAGGGTAATTATTTCAACCTTTCTTTACATGATTAATAAAATTGATGATAAAATGGTTGAAAGTTTAAGATATACTAAAAGAGCAAAAGAGTTTAATTTTATAGGAATTCTCTTGGAAGTAGTTCAACTTCTCACAAATATGAACGTGATCATAACAAAGGAATACATTTCTTTTGATGGTATACTTGGAGCAGTCTTTTCATACCTTTTGATGGTATAAATGATTCAAAACCCTCATTCTTGAATTTCCTAAGCAATTGTGTGAACTTATTTGTAGAGAATTTTGTTTACGCCTGTATATGATTTCATATAGATTTCATAATTTAGGTTCATTTCGAGTTAAGCAATTTGATAATGGAGTTGGTAGATATTTTTTCAATTGGTGAAGAAGAATTTGAGATTTATGACTAAGCTCTTCAACTTTGTTTAGGTACCACCGTATATGCTCAATGAAGACTTCTTTGATGGAAACCCTAACCGGTGTCTTCCTCAAATTCGGCTGCAAGGTTCGTTTATCCTTCTCTCTTCCTCTACTACTTTTTCTTTCTTTCTCTTTAGTTTTGTTTGATAAGTTAACTTAAAAGAACAATCGGTATAGTCTGCATGACTATTAGCTCAATTTTAAACTGACAATTAGGCAGAGACGGATGAGACGCACTGTCGCTCAATTTTGGTCAACCAAATATGGTTTTTGAAGAAATGTGTGCATTATGTGTTTGAACGAATGTTTGAACTGACTACGTGTTAGAAGAAACTGTAACTAGTTTTCATTCTAGAAGTTCTTCTTAATTCAATCTTAATATTTGTTTTCGTTCATAATATTTTGAATTAGTTTTCGATAAAATAGTGAAGAGATATATTCAGTTCAAACGTTTATATTGTGATTATTTTTTTCATCCATAAATGTTATTTATGCACGTAAGTTATCCGCTATCTTATTTGGTTTATTTTTATTACTTTTTGTTCAAGGTTTTGAAGTTAAAAGGTGTTGAGGGCGATAAATGATGTAGAATGTCGATGTACCAGAGGCCATTCATTTGGAAAATGCTATACATACATTTTGTTGTGGAGCCCTGACTATTTGACTCTGAAACTGTGCAAATCACTAGAGACTGTTTCTGCTAGGGTAGTAACTCAAATTATAGACATGGAGTTGGACAAATGGAAAGAAACAATAATACATGATGTGAATATAAAGGAATATATGATTCTTCTATACCAAGTTCAATAGGCATACGAAGAGGATGAAGATATGCATGGTTGTTCCAAGAGGGTCCAATGTACCCAACAGTAAGAAGGGGTTAATGAATTGATTTTAACTACTCTTTGACGTTTGTTTACTTCTTTGTTAGCTCATGCTTATCTCCATAAATGCTTCAGATTATATCTTTAGCTCTTCAATGCATTTGATTTGTAAGGTCATGAGTTCAACTTTGCTAGCACTTTGATGGTAGTGAGGTCATGAGTTCAACTTTAGTGCCAGCACTTTGATTTGTATGGGACGAATGCGATTATTTATGTCACATTATACTGTAATTTTACTGTGCTCAGTAAACGATTCATGATTTTAATGTAGTTAAATTATTAATGTGGTTGGTTATTACAGTTTTGCTAGCAGATAAGTTTTGGGTTGATAGTATGTTCACTTTCTTTTATTTTATCTCTTTGCGTTGTTTTTTACCAGGTCAAGGCAGCGGTTAGTGCTCTCCGCACCAGAAGCTTGAGTTGAGCTTCTTCTTTTCAGCATAATAGACAAAAAAAATAGGGGACTTGGATCTTCTTAATTGGTGAAAGACTATGTTTGGGTTTCATGTATTAAAATGAATCTTCTTAATTAAATGAAGATAGAAGTTTTAGAAATCATTTTTTAAAACATTAATGATATTTTGAAGTCATACTTTATGCATATTAGCGTTCACAAAAAGACAGTTAGTATATGGCCGTATAAGTGATGAATCATTGGTTGTCTAGAACAAAATAATGAAGAACAACAAATAAACGAACATGATTTCGGTTTGCAGGCTAACAAACATTGACACAAGTCTTTGTCGAACATAATGAACATTCTGAAGGTCACGATTTTGTTGTTGTGTCTAGATGATTTCCAAAAATAAATGCTCGATGTCAATCAGAAAAAGAAAAATGCACAACCACGCCATTCGTTCAGAAATACTGTCCGTGCCCTACGGGCACGGGTTACACCCTCGTATATATATATTTAATGGCTATGTATGAGATGAGAGGCAAAAAGGGGAAGAAACGAACTCCCCAAAAGTGCTGCCTCGTTTGTTGGGAATAAGGGTTGATATGGTGCTTCTCAAAGTAACCAATATAATGTGCCAACGTATTTCAAAGATGCGGGATCAAGAATAATAAGCCACAGCCGTTAGATTGATCCACGTGACTAAGGGAGTACGGTTGCGTCTTCCATTCAGGTGTACAGAAGCATGGACCCCGTGGTATCCTTAACCACTCCCTCGTCGCCCGAAAATGTACCGAAAATCCAACGTGCATGGTCAGATGCACACCACGTGTTATTTATTTGATTTGGTCCACTATCTTTGACTCAAACTTTGACTTGCTCTAGTTTTGTCGTGCGGACTCCGATTTGACTTCCGTTTTCGCCATTGGGTTCATCTTGGATTCTGCTTTTATCTGAGCGTCAAAATTGGCATAGTTACCATAATCTCCAAATGACCAAAATGCTCTTTTATGTGTCATTCTCCCGTTTTTGTCGGTTTTTCGCACTGAACTCCGTAAAAGGCACCTGGGAAAGAGAAACAAACAAATTATCAGAGTAACGGCTCGAATTGGGCTAACTAGCCCAAGTTAAGAGATTCAAATGAGACATCTTCATGGCTCATCAATAGTCATCTTAAAGGATGAAATCAAGGGAAAAATATCATCTTTGGTCGTTAGGAATCATTGAGAGAGATTTGCGATAGGAATTGGAAGAGAGATTTGATGAGATTACCCATGATTTGCTGAAACTGAAGATGGTGATAAACGATTTGCTAAGAATAAGGTTGATTTTTCACTGCCAGATATGGACGACCAACATTTGATGTGAGAAGATTTTTAACGGTGAGATTTAACGAAAGATAGTGGGTTATTAACGGTGAGTTTTTTCAACGTTATTAAGGTTGATTTGAGACGGACGACTAAATTTATTTCTGAGTACTTTGTCTCAGAGTTTGTCTTTGAGTTTGTCCTAGTCAGCACTCACCATCCTATTTTATATAATAGATAATGACCATTTGGTGAAGGACATTTAAAGGAGGTTTGATGAGTGATTTGTGAGGGTAAGATATGTTAGGGTTGAGATTTGAAGATAATGAATTAGAATGTCAAGATTTAGAGATATATAAAACGGATGACCATGATTTACATCTGTATAATAGATTTAGTGAGTGGGTGAACGAATTATGATATTTCTAGGTAGATAAGAGATCAAACGGTCAAAACTTAAGAACAAAGAGAACGAACGGCTGATTTGTCTTTTGGTTTGTCCTAGTCAACACAAAATTTTGTGTTTTATATAATAGATTACCTCAAGTTCATATTTACAAAACAGTTTATTATATAATATAATTTCAACCAAAAAAATATTACCTACTGAGATAAAAGTGTTTGATTCCAACAGTTTATTGTATCTTTTCAAATCTTGATTGGTTAGACCTAAGTTAAGTGAAAAACAGTAGAGGATACCTTCTGAAATGGAAGGTAATTTTGTGTAATCGACCTAAGTCGTAATTGGTTTAGCTCGTGTTGAATTAAAAACGCGATTGATTTATGAGGGTGACTATTTGGTTCTTATAGAAGGATAATGAACATACCAGATACAATCGCATGCCTCGTAAGAGCAACTCCAACCCGGTGGAGCTTAGGCTCAAATATTAGGCTTAAGCCCCAACGGTCCAACCTCAGCCACTAGGGGCTGAGCCTCAGCTCCGCCCCAAGTTGGCCTTTAGGCGACTCTTAAACAAGAGTCGACTGAAGGCTTCCTCACATGCCCGATGAGGTTGTAACAGTCATGGGGAGAACCCCTTATGGTCGTTGCATCACATCCAACGACCAAAATAGGGTCATAGGGAACCAACCCATAATTTCGCCCAAAAATAAATTTGGATTAAAAAAATTGAATTTCAAAAAGAAAACTAAAAATTGTTTCGACACGTGTTTCGCACATACACATATATGGACCAATAGCTCAGTGGTTAGAACTCGACACTTTTTGTTTGGCTCATTCTGTTCTTGGGGAAGTGTTAAAGACGCTCCCTATAACTGTAAAAGGCGCCTCCATTAAGTCAAAGATTGTGAAAGAAATAGGTGTCTTTAAAGTTTTTTGGGGGCGTCTTTTAAGACTACCCTTCTTGAGAACTAATTCTCGTGTTGGCGTTGTAATATGATTAACTCACAAAAATGGCCTCCAAATTTCACCAGCTTCTACAATAGACCCTAAAAATCGTGGTTCCGCCCCTAATAGGAGATGCTCCAAGTCGTGATTGGTTTAACTTTGTTTGGTCTGGGTTTAGCCAAGAACGATGGGCCGAACCCAAACAGATCAAGTAAGCAGCCACGCATGAGTCCCTACAAGGGTAATATCGTATAGTCAGGGAAAAGGGCAAAATTGTCTAAAGCGTTTTAGCTGAAATAGCTAATAAGATCGCCTAGGGTTTTTATACTTGGAGAGGGAGGGAGAGAGAGAGGCAGTACTACAGACTACAGGGGACTCACAGGCGGAAGGAGAAGGCGGGGAGTTTTCAAGCGAAGAAGAATAACTCAATCATGGTTTGTAATCTTTCTTAAACAAAATGGCTGTGAATCAGTTTTTTATCTTACGATCATTAACGTAGTTATTCATTTTAATGTTTTTATTTTCGATCAAATGTTTGAATAGAGATTTCGATTTAAATGTTTTTCTATCATGGTCTAACATTTTCATAGATGATAACAATGGGGATCTGCTTATATTTGAATTGACATAGTAAATATAGAAGCTACCTTTGATGATCTCAACTTTAGCATATGTTTTTTAGTTTAAGGGTAATTTTAGAAGCCCCTAAGGATTGTGAAAAAGAATAATAAAAACAATGGTTATCACTTAATGAAGTCAAAACTGTAAAAAAAGTTCGATTTTTTACACAAATGTAAACCAAATTCAACCACCTTGATAAGAATGTTTGTTATACTAAGCTAGGAAATGATGAAGAAACAAAGACATTTGATTTTGGTAATTCGCTCTCAGAAATATTGAAGTTTCAGATGTTGGGTAGGTAAAGTTTGATTCTTGTAGCAAGATCAGTTATGGCGTTTGTGTTTTCTTTTGTTATCTAATTGTTTCATCTCATTTCAGGCAAGAGGACTGAAGAAGCATTTGAAGAGGCTCAATGCCCCAAGCCACTGGATGCTCGACAAGCTTGGTGGTGCATTTGTAAGTATAAACGACTCACTCTGTTAATGCCTTTTCTATGTTCTTAACTATTTAATATGGGAAATTCTATTACGCAGGCTCCAAAACCATCCTCTGGACCCCACAAATCCAGGGAATGCCTCCCATTGATTCTTATCCTGCGAAATAGGTTGAAATATGCTCTTACATATAGGGAGGTTGTTGCTATTTTAATGCAACGACATATTTTGGTTGATGGAAAGGTGCGAACAGACCAGAGATATCCATCAGGCTTCATGGGTATGTGTATTTTCACATGAAACAATTCTAATTATTTTGTGAAATTGATACTCCAAATTGACTAGATTGGGTCATTGCTGTCTCCCTAAACTTGTTTAGTGAGATGTGTGTTTATCTATTCTTTCTCTACTGTTTACCTAGAACTAAATGTCCTTACTTATTTTTCACAATTTTACCAGATGTCGTGTCGATCCCGAAAACAAATGAGAACTTCCGTCTTCTCTATGATACCAAGGGTCGCTTCCGTCTCCATTCAATCAAGGATGAAGAGGCTAAGGTCAGTGAAACCATGTTGCGTAGATACCTCTTTGTCATTCTTGACAAGTTTTCTTTTTTTCCTTTTAGTTAAATGTAGGTATGCTAAGAAAAATGGTTTAGATGTGGGTTTTAGTCTTGGTAAGTCAGAATGGTTTCTAACCTAAAACATCTTTTTCTTTGTATTGCTTTTGCAGTTCAAGCTCTGCAAGGTCCGTAATGTGCAGTTTGGACAGAAGGGTATCCCTTACATTAACACCTATGATGGACGCACAATCCGGTACCCTGACCCACTTATCAAGGCTAACGACACCATCAAACTTGACCTCGAGAACAACAAAATCACCGATTTCATCAAATTTGACGTAGGAAATGTTGTCATGGTGACTGGTGGAAGAAACAGGGGACGAGTTGGTGTTATTAAGAACAGAGAAAAGCACAAGGGAAGCTTTGAGACAATCCATGTCCAGGATGCAACTGGTCATGAATTTGCAACTCGGTTGGGCAATGTGTTTACTATCGGCAAGGGAACCAAGCCATGGATTTCACTTCCCAAGGGCAAGGGTATCAAGTTATCAATCATCGAAGAAGCGAGAAAGAGGCTTGCTGCTCAAGGAGCTGCCACCGCTTAGCTTTACTGAAAGGTAATAGCCATCAGGTATAAGACTTCAAAGTTTTCTAGATGAATTTACTGTTCAAGATTAGCTGAAGAAAAACAGTTGTTTTTAATTAGTGTATGAACAAAGTTTTGAAGTTGGTTCAAGTTTTATGTTGGAGAAACAATATGGTGGACTAGTATCACCGATTCAGATGTTCTTATATTGTCTTTACAACTAGTAGCAGTTTATGTTGCTCTTCTCTACATTTTTTTCTCTCCAAGAACATGAGCTAGTCCCTCTTCCATGTTCTCTGCATGCTTTGGTGTTCGAGCTGTGATTAACATATGTTCTCTAGGGCGGCCTATACCGATGTTGCTGTTTATGTTTCGTTTGTGGTCGAGAAGCTATGGAGATCTGACCCGTGAAAGCAAAATAGTGTCATTCCAAAGGTTCAATAAAGAGTGAGGAAGGGGTAAAAGGGTACATTTGTCTTCAATCTTCCCTTCATGATGCTCGGCCGAAAAAATAAATGATAATCAAAGGTGTATTGGGTGTGTATTAGTTAGCCATTTGGAGATTGCGGTAGATAGATATATACATATATATATATATGTACATAATAAAACAAAAGGAAAAAAAAAAATTGACTGGGACAAACTTCCTTTTTAAATTTAAAAAGACCAGGTGAAATTTTAAATTTAGAAGAGAAAGTGGTGGTGGTGGTAGGAGGAGATACGAGGATGACATGTATTCTTATTGTTAATTACGGGTATGGTTATTCGATAGAGCTATTTGCGAGGTATGGCGAACAAGAAGAAAAATAGAGGAGAGAAAGAGACATTAGGTTGATAAAAGAGTTTAAAAACAAATTTAAGTCAAACGAGTGAAGGGCAAAACCGAAAAAAATTAAATTTTAGAAGAGGAACATCTTGAGAACTCTAAAAGTAAAATATGCTTCTACTTCAGGAAAATATCTTGGGAGGTACATACCGGAGAAAATATTAACATTTGGAAAGACAATTAGATCCCTGGAGTTAATCATCAAATATACAATATTAATAATTCTACCTCTAGTCATCTCAACTCATTAGCAATAACGGGTGGGATGATAACATTCTAAGACAAAACTTTACCGATGCAATCAGCAACCTCATCAAAGCCATTCCTATTCAACCTGAAGGAACCGATAAAATGAAATGGAATCTAACTCAATCAACTTAGCATTCGGTCCGATCCATGTATCAGCACCTTAGTTCGATTAACTAGTCTCTTCCTTCTGAGGAAGTGAACTGGAATTTTATTTGGTCCATTCCCACCATCCCTCGCATTCAGATCTTCATATGGAAAATCTGCACTAAAGCACTACCAGTTCGTCAACGTATAGGTAAGTATATAGGTGATAATTTTATTTGTCCTAACCGTATAGAAATTGAATCCATTGAACACGCACTATTGTACTGCCCCCTTGCGAAAAACATTTGTTTCACTTTAATATTATCTCGACTAATATCCCTTCTCTTTCTGAATGGATACTTTCATGGCAGAATCTTGATCAACTTAGTTGTATTGGGGATAATATTCATTTTGTAACTATCTTATGGCATATATGAAAAACTAGGTTTCAGAAAACCCTATATAATGTTAACACAATTTTAGATCTTATTAAATCGTTTCCCAGGATTAGATCTGCTCAGTTGAAGGCTCCCTCAGCAACTGTAGTCAGATGGCAACCTCCTCCCCATCCCTTCATTAAATTAAATGTCGATGCATCTTTTGTAAATGTTAAACAAATTATAGGTACCAGCTTTATTGTACATGATTTTCAATCCAAATTTATAACTGCTCACGTGAATACTGCTAGAGTCAGAAACAGTGAGGAAAGTGAGACATTAGCCATTCTCTACAGTCTTATTTGGACGAAAGAACATAACCACATGCAGGTCATAATTGAAAGCGACAACATTAACTTGATCAAACACCTTAAGAATCCCATGCATGAAGTACAATGGCAATCGTTGGTACATATTCGTAGTATAAGAAATATCAAGCGCGAACTTCAGCAGGTCAAATTTAATCTCATCAAAAGAAATGCTAATAATCAGGCAGACAAACTCGTTAAATGGGCAAGAAGGAAGAAGAGATCTAAAGTGTGGAGTTGTATTCCCTATTTTCTTTTACACATGTACTGTAATGCCACTCAGAATGCTTAGTTCTTAATATTATAATCCTTAAAAAAAAAGATGGAAGAGGATATACAGGAGAAAAAAAGGATAAAAAAGGGGTATTTCTGTACATTATAGAATGATTACTAATTAATCTAACGGTGAGAGAAAAGCCGCGATAAATTGCGCGGTGGATATAAAGGGCTGTTAGAAGAGAATCAAAACGACATTCGGTATTTCAAACCACACGATCAAGAAAATAAAAATGACCGTTAGAAGTTGAACTTGACATTTAGAAATTGACAAGAAAATAGAAACTACAATTTTCACTTTATAAATATCGGTTCATTCCCACTACCTAAGTCTCAGAATTCAGAAACAACAAACCCTAGAGAGAGAGAAAGAGGAAAAAAATAGAAATTTCTTGAAATAGTTTTCAAGGTGATTTAAGATTTCAGGTTCTATATACAAATAAACAGAGTGAGATATCAGAGTAAATCTATCAATTCCTTTGCTGTATCAAGAACAATAATCTATCGATTCCTTTGCTGTATCAAGAACAATAATCTATCAATTCCTTTGCTGTATCAAGAACAATAATCTAAAAGAGAAGAAGTAGAATCAAATTTTGAAGTATGGGTTCTGATTCAAATATGCTTTCTGATTCAAATGTGCTTTCTGATTCAATGATTGATGAAATTATTGCTTCTAGGGCTTTTCGTGAACAAGTCACAATAAGGAAAAAAACTAGACTGCCCCCACCACCACCACCACCACCACAACTACCAGTATCACCACCAGAAAAACAACCACCTGCGACAATCCAACCGATAATTGATGAACACAAGGGCAGTAAAAGCCATAAACTTCATATCTGCTGCTTCAGATGATTACCTGCTGATTAGAGTGGTTCCAAGCTCTGATTCTCAATCTAAGAGAGTATATATGTATAAAGATCATCTAAGTTCATGTTCTTTAACTTTTTAGGTTGATTAGAGTTTTATAGCTTACTAAAAAAAGGTTGATGTTTGAGTTGCTAATCATATTCATGTAAATCTTTCATATTGAACTTTTCTGAATATGATTTTCTTAACCTAATTGAATAAAAACTCGCCTCCAATTTCATTATTTTCATACTTTATTGCTTGGTTTTGTTTCCGGAAAGGGATATTATTTAGCCCATCCCACTCTTGGCACTCCCCGTAGACCTCCGTCTACACAATCTAACGACCACGGTTTGGGGTAGTCTGGGGTCTCGGACTGGCCTGAGTCCGTGCTGCTCAAGCCCACTGCGGGCTAGCCCCAATCCAGGTGCCCTTGGACTGCCCTAGTCTGTAGGGGCGTAAAGAGCGGGACAAGAGTAATTTTGGGGAAATTCAGTATTGATAGAAAATAATAGTAACCCTGGGACAGATATTGTCTAAGAGTCCAAATGTAATCACTTTGATGGTAAAGTGTAAACAATGCCAATGTGTGTCCAGTAATATTACATTCTCTATAGCAATTAACAAATGTTAATGGAACGTCGACGATTTCGAGTGTTTGTATCCTGAGTGAATCGACTCTTTTTATGTTTGCTGGCCAATTTGTAGGTTTCAAGAGTAATAGTTGGAATTGTAAGAGATTTAGCATATTTTCCGTATTCATGGTTCCTTGGGGAAGAGCTAAGACTTTGAATTATAAAAGTTTCATTTCCAGAATCAAGGTAGGCAAACTTAATACATAGAGAGAAAGAACGAAACTAGTTCGAAATTCATTAAGCAGGTCCTTTCCTACTACCAAGATCATCTCTATGTGTCTTCCACCAATTCCTTCCCTTCCAAACTTTGGAAAAGGAAACCCCCTTCTACTCAAGAACAGAGTTTTGAACATACCCTTATAAGTTCTCATTGCATCCATAATTGATTTGATCTTCCTCTTCAGTATCGTGACCGACTATAGATGAGTAGTAGGATCCAAGTGGAGAAGGGAGTGGCTTCATTGAAGTCTTGCCTTCAAGAATAGACACAGCTTCAGACATACTAGGCCTCAATGTGGGATCATCAACAATGCATAACATTGCCAAATCCAGCACCATTTTGGCTTCTTCAACTAAAATGTTTGTTTTCATGTCTTCGTCTATAAGTTCTTGAAGATCTTCCTTCTTTAACAATGAGACAGCCTGCCCTAAAGTCTATAAGTTCTAGCAGCCTTTACTTATTTGTAATATGATCCTCCATTGTTAAATTACGGTCTGGATGTTTAGAATACGTTTAACTCATAGATGATTATGATAAATTATGCTTCTCTATTGTTTTCAGTGTTATCATGATGTGTTGTGAAATTCCTAGGTTTACCTTAAATCTTTGTACTAACTTCTTAGTACACACTACGTTTTTGATGAAATGACAATGTGTACTTCAATACACGATGGGTTGAGATCTTTTGTTTAAATGAGGAGTCAGAGTGTATTGAGATGCAAATACGATCAATTTAGCCCATGTTTTCCTTAGAACAATAGCTTAATTGATTTTGATAAAATTTATTGAAGTTATACTAATTAGAAGCATCTTTTCAAACAAGTCGCTGAATTACTTATGAATGGTGCGTCTTCCTCTTTCCGGTGATGTTGGTGCATATAGGTGTCTGACGATTAGTCATTTTAATTCTCTCTTTTCTCCTGCATATTCATTTTGAATTTCGGTCTCAAAGACGATCCAAACTCTTATGTGTTTAAATATAGAGCCAAAAGCTGGCAGCTCCCAAGCTGGTTCGCTGAAACAGAGTTGGAATTTTGTGCTTCATTGAGAGTTAGGGTTCACTAATAAGCATTAAGCAGTAACACTTTGATCTTCAGGGACTGCATCAATTGTAACATTCAGGAGTCCTTTATCCCCCAACCTCCATATTGAAGAAGCTTACCTGAATTACTAACATACCTGGTTAACCCTATATTTTAATCTATGATCATACTGTAATGCCCATCAAAACCATTGCTATCCGACGTTCGGCAAACAAACATATCCACCCCACCAATTTTAGGTGATTCGCCCACTAAAAGGGTAACACCTTTGTTGGCTGTGTTGGTTTGCCAAGTGATTTGGCCAGTGATATTTACCAGGAGTAAGTTCCCATCCTTCCCAAAGTTGAAAGTGGCGTTATCGCAAACTGAGTTGTTTCTATTAGCATCACAAACCCAACGCATTACATCTTTGTTCTTGCCATACCAGCACAAATGCCGAACACAAAAGCATTAGGATCAGTGTTATAAAAATATACCATAAACGATTACGCAAAATTTGAACCATCCAGCGGGGCAGATATAAAATGGTAACTTGCATCACATTCATTTTTATATATTGTCTCTGAAATCGCCTTTATTTATGATTGAAAATGTGTTTCTTGCGGGAACTTGAGAGTGAACGGCGATAGAAACGAAGAGGAGAAAATGAACAGTTATCCAAGTAATGTTCTTTAGTTTTAAATGCAGTTATTGGAAAAGAGAAGAGCATAAACCTACTCACATGTCAGATGTCGTAATTCTCGTTTAATAGTCATTTATTTTATTGTATTTTAACTCGTAGTTTCAAAGACGAGATGAAATACAAGTAATACAGATGCTGAATGTGTAATTCAATTAAAACCATAAAAAGTGTAAAATCCGTAAGTTGCATAGTAGATCTTATTCACATAGGAGTTTGTTTTTCTGCACATTAGATGGTCAGTGCATTTCTTGTATGGTTGCATTCTAGAGTTGATAGATTCGTGCTAGTTGTTCTCATACGTATTTTCTAAGTCGTCTTTACTATTTTCCTCCTTAAAAGAGACACTTATTTTACGCAATGTTTGTTGCCCCTTTTATATTAACTAAAAGTCTAAAAGTATGATATCTATAATTTTCAAAAAGAAAAGTATGGTAGAGTTAGATGTGCATTTTCAACTTTCAAAAGGTTGCGTTTTCCATCAAAAGAAAATATAGGACTGAAGCTCGTACCTAGCTTAAAAGTTTTTAGGCGATTTTTTGGTCGAAACAAATTAATATCTAAATGACTAACACTGGCTTTCACTAATTTATATGGTCGATTAAGCATTGTTGACTGACTTGATATCAAATAAGCAAAAGAAGTTATACGGTTCGCCCATTTTACCATGTTTATTCGTCTTTGTTTTGTTGTTTTTGTTAATAGTTAAATGTCTATCTGTAGCCTATAAATCATTTTAACATATGATTTATTTGGTTCATTTTTCAGGGTTCAAAAATGAGGGAGTACACAATGGAGCTATTAGGCAAATGAATTCATATTGAACTAATCCCTCCAACTTTAGTCTCCGACTCCTCCGGGATGACAAGGAACCGAAAAATACGATGTATACTACACCAAAGAAAAACATGTCGGTTGCCAACAATTCAAAAAAAAAAAAAATATGTCGGTTGCCAACAACCCTTGGTTTTGGAGTGTTAATAGGTAACCTTCCACCTTAGAGGTCAAGGGTTCGAGGCACACGATGAACAATTCAAAATAAATAAATAAATATATATGTCAAATCCCCACCGAGCATGAGAAATATGTGTATAAGAAGAAGAAAAGGTTCGAGGAATCTATGGAGGAAGCTTGGAGCTCATTTTTATACGAGATCATTTCGAGTTCCTCATAGTACTTTGAAGGTCTTATAAGCACTCCGATGCCACTCTAGATAGCCTACCACGTCTTCATCCAACTCGGTTCAAATCAATCCAGAAGACAAATACATGTCGAACAAAACCAGTAACCGACGTTCTTAATGTTGATACTACTTTCGCATGAAAATTTTTGTTCACATTCCTGTAATATCTCTAATTTTTTGAGTGTTTCTTAAACTTTTTATTACCAGAATGTAATTCTACTTTCCTTTACTGTAGATTTTTGTTTTAACTGTATTATGATTCTTTAGATTTTATTATTTGAACAAACTGTATTTTTTTTTGTTGAAATTGAATGATACTATAACTTTGAATTGCATAGCATTCTTCATCCTGTATCCTGCGAGGCTGACAGCTCATCTAGTGAATGATATGGAGATCGATCCTAGGAGTCCTCCTAGTTGATTGAAAGATAAAACTTGTACCTAACTTCCTGTAACATAGAAGATGAATTAAACAGACACCGAAAGTTCCAAGAAGAAACGAGGATGTCTGCAAGAAGGAACCAAAACGATTTATCTCGCCCGTACTCTCCAAACACAGAGACCATATCAACTCGAGTTCTAATGAATAGAAACAAGTCAGGTATCTGGTAATTGGGACCGCCTTCATAGCATGAGTATAAATACAAAGCTAATCCAACAAATGATCGCAAATGAACTTTTCGAGGAATCCTTCATCAGCGGTTGTGAATGACTGACTTTTTCAATCTTTTCGACCTTGGTTCCGTAGGAGCAAGTCAGAAAGATTGAGAAATAGAACCATCTGATTTGAAGTGAAAATGTTAAGGAATTTGGATAAAGAGTTAAATCTATAGTTCTCCTAGTCAAACTTAGCAGACATCATTTTATTTCTCCTTTTACCCGTACTTCAAAGGTACACCTCTTTCTGCCCTTTTTCTCTCGTTGACTCGCCAGAATGGGTTGTCGACCGACTTTTTGAGGACGGCCTCTAAAATTTTTTTGTCTTCTTCTATTCTTCCTGTATCATTCACCACCACCACCGTTTTCTTCTCTCTTTATCCCTCTCCATCTTTAGAAACCCCAGATCATGGGATTTCAGGATAAACCTCATTTTGGGCCTCAATATACTGAAACCCTAAGTTTCAGTTGAAAATCGTGACAAAAATCCTATGAGGTTGCGGTCGTTGAATCCCCATTCGGGATTTCTAGAAAGAGAAAAAAAAGTTGTTGATCGTAAAGTTTGGTTAATGAAGACATGGTTGTGGGGTGAAATTCGAACTCTTAACAATTATTGAGACCAAATCTTTTGGTTGGTCACAAATTAGAGTCATACTGAAAATAACTCATTATTTACCACATACCAGAAAGAGAAAGGACAGAGAGGAGAATCCTTTTAAACCAGGGTAAATTGGAAAATAAATTGTTTACTGTTAAGTTTACGTTTCTAATAAGGGTAAAAGAGGTATTCAAGTCAAATATTTCTACCCAAGAAATTCAAAGGAAATATTCTCATATATATCTCCAAGATATGAATTTATTTCCAACCATTGTAATTCTCTTTTATTATAAATAAATATGGAGGTATATGGTTTTCCTCACCCAAAACCTAAATAAAAAAAAGACTCTAATAAGTAGAGTTTCGATCCTATTTAGCTTCTGCTTAACCAGCGGCGGTAGCCGTTCTATGACTACCGTCCGCCGGAATCATAGTTATTTTTTTTCTCCTTTATTTTCTTTTCTAGTTTTTTAATTAGTTTCATTCGTACTTCTCAATAAATTTAGTCAAGGTTTACCGTCAAAATTTTTTGATATTTTTCAATAAGGTTACAGTGGATTGAAATAAATAACGTAGATATAGAAATAATCCTAATTCTAATATATTCATTTCTTGGAGATATATATGAGAATATTTCCTTTGAATTTCTTGGGTAGGAATATTTGACTTGAATACCTCTTTTACCCTTATTACCCTCCCGCAAATTGAATAGAGGATCAAACCAAAGGTTCAATTTGGGAAATAACTTCATGGGGAGAAACTTCATGATACGATTCTTCGACATATACTTCATTATAATGGATTGGTTGTTAAGAAGCTTTTGTTTGGTGTAGATAACACAAATAACCAAGTACTTTAGGACAGTGGTAACGAGCAAATATGACATAATCACAACGGATTTCGAGGTCATTAAATAAAAAGGTTGCACTTAGTGAGCATAACCACTCTAGGTTCAGAGGCTCATGGCAACAAGTTTGCACTTAGTGAACATACTCACAACGGATTCAGAGGTTCATGAAAAAAAAAATCAGCGTCAAAACTGAGGTAATAATCGACGTCCGAGAAGATTTCCCAACTAGAAAGAACCAAAATAACTGCTCCTGCCAAAACTGCCCCTTTTTACGATTCTTTTATGATACCGATTTTCCACCAACACATAACTAACTTGAATAATAAACCATTAACATGAACCAAGTAACACTGTGAAGATCATCCTGAATATCTTTCCTTAGATTGATTATGATCTACTTACTAGCAACTACTCCATATGATTATCATCCAACCTAGGATTCATTGAATCAAATATAATGAGAATACTAAAAATTAAATTAGGATATTGACCTAATTTAATTGAAACTGACTAAAAAAAATTAGTGATTCCGGCGGACGATAGTCATTGAAGCGGCTACCGCCGCCGGTTAAGCGGAAGCAAAATATGATCGAAACTATACTCGTTTGAGTTTTCTTTGCTCTGATACCATGAAAGATTTAGGTTTTGGATGAGGAAAACCATATACCTCCATATTTATTTATACTAGAAGAGAATTACAATGGATGGAAATAAATAACGTAGATATAGAAATAATCCTAATTCTAATATATTCATATCTTGGAGATATATATGAGAATATTTCCTTTGAATTTCTTGGGTAAGAATATTTGACTTGAATACCTCTTTTACCCTTATTAGTTTCATTTATTTTACTGCGTCCCTATTTACTCACTTTTTCTAAAACAATCTCAAACACTAAAATAAGAACCTCATGGTGTGTTTGGTTGCAAGATTCATAAGTAGGATTCTTACCAAAAACGAGATTTGGTAGGAATCATGATACCTTGGTCTGTTTGGCTACCAAAGGGGTGTACTAGAGTCGAGCTTTTAACGAGTTGTTCGAGCTTGGCTCGATTATAGCTCGTGCTCAACTCGAAGATTAACGATTACGAGCTTAAGACGAGCCCAAAATCATGCTCGTTTATGTAAATGAGTCGAGCTTGATCATTCTTTATTGTATCCCGAGCTACTCGTGAATAGCTTGTTTAGCATACTATCTATAATAGTGTAGTACATAATTACGTATTAGTATTAAAACTTGTACATGGAATATCAACCATTAAAAGATTATTGGAATATGAATCATTAATCATTATTGTTGTATGTGACAAATGATCATTGAAGTATTTTGATAATTTAGGAAGTTGTTTTAATTTGAAGTATTTTGATAAACGAGCTTAAAACAACGCGAGCTCGAACTCTTTCAAACATATACAAGTCGAGCGCGAGAAAGTGGACAATTACTCCACCCAGTTCGAGCTCGAGCAAACAGTCAAAGACACTAGCCGAGCTTGAACATTTTACTACTCGCATCGGCTCGACTCGAGTATACACCTACCAAAAATTCTAGGACTCTTGGATCCTAAGGATTCCTAAATCCAAAATTTGTACTAGAATTCTTATATGTTATCAAAAAAATTTAAATAATTATAAATACTAAAATTCTTACATATGTTACCAAACAACTAAAAAGATCAATTGGACTCATAACTAGAATTCTTATATGTTATGAAAAAAATTTAAATAATTATAAATACTAAAATTCTTACATACCTTACCAAACAACTAAAAAGATCATTTGGACTCATGAATTCACGAATTCATGATTCCTTCATCCAAACGCACCGTCAATGTTTTCTCAGAAGCTCAAGCAGAGTTTCTCATTGGAGTTGGAATTTTAACAAAAATTCTAAAACTCTATATATGACACTTTGAGTTTTAGAAATTGAGCCATCTATTTAGAAATGTTTTAGAAATTGAGCCATCTATTTAGAAATGCCCTTGGCGTTGGAGATGAGAAAAACCCAACCATCTCGAAATGGAATCTTCCTCTTCACAAGACAGAGCTCATTAATGAGCTTGCCTTGGTCATCCCAGTTTGTTTTCTCTTTTTTCCTTGTGAGACGTCTGTTTTTTCTTCTAGTTTATTCACACAACAAAGGTTCTCTCTTGCACATATTTTCACGCATGTTTTTCTTCTCTACTCCCTATAGCTTCTTCTTCTTCTACTTCTATAACTTAATTAGCTCTAGGCTAGGTTGGTTGGAAGTACGCGCTCTTCTTAGAGTTTTGAAATCTTTAACAAAAGATATAAGAGAGAAAAAGCAACTTCCCAAATAGATATATTTTTTAAAAGGGGTCTGTGAAAGAAAGAACAAGTTGGTTTGTATAAAAGATTTAGGAGGAGAACTTGAAAAAGAGAGCTGTCTTCCTTGGAAGAGAAGATGTTTTAGAAATTAGAATCATGTGGAGTGCATTAAATGCTAAGAGAGATTGTTGTTTTACACTTATATAGTATTGCATTAGAGCTACTTAGGGTTCTACAATTTCAGTTCTCTCACTTTCTCTAGAAATGGGTGGGTCTCATTTTAATATTTGATTAGACCTTAGTTTGATGTCGGATCTCATTAATAGCTTGTGATGTTGTTTTCTCGCCAATATCATTATTTAAATCCTTTTTGGCTTAATTAGCTACTCTCTAAAAACTATCGCCTGGACTCTTTTTTCCGTTCATCGCACAGTTTGCCGATCAATCTTCATCGCTTTCACGTTTCACCTCATGTCTTTCTTGGTTCTTATATTTATGAATTACTTTTTCAATTTATTTAAATCAATAATCAAGTTTCTCTCTTCAGAAATTTGGATTATATTTATGTGTTTGATCTAGAGGATCGTTAAATCTTCGCTTTTATCATTTTTTGAGATCTATTTATATATTAAATAAATTTATACTTTTCGATAAACTTCGCCCTAATGGTATTTAGAATTTTATAGTCATGTATGGAATTTCATAAAAGTGTGTAGAAACTTCATAAGGAAATATACGACACTTTGTAGAATAAAATGGATGTGGACGTAAGAATGCTTGGCCATTCTCAAAGGCATAAGCAAACACATATCGACTTCACAAAAGTCCTTCTGGTGGGGAAAGTCCAAAGGTAAATGTATCAAAGCCGGATCAGACATTTGTCTCCCTAAAAAGTCAGGTGGCCTAGGTATTCATCACCCGCACCTAGACAACACAACTCCTCTCAGTAAATTGGCATGGAGGCTCAAAACGGAACCAGAGGCTATCTGGGTCAAATATCTCAAAGCCAAGTATTACCACCAGTCTAATACTCATGGTCCTGCAAAAACTCATTATTCTTGGAACTGAAAAGTAATCAGAAAACATTATGAACTAATTGAGAACCTAATTACTTGGAAAGTTCATAAAGGGGAGCAAATCGATATCTGGAAAGATAATTGGATTCCAAGAACTCAAGGCCGATTCTATAACATTATGAACTCGAATCTCGTAAAGGTCTCACAACTCATAAATAATAACAAGTGGTGTGAGGAGACCCTTAGCGTGAATTTCGACAATTCCGCCTGCAATTTGATTAAGGCTATTCCCATTCAGAATGAGTGCTCGGACCAAATGAAGTGGACTCTCACTCAAGCAGGAAATTTTTTGGTTAAATCTATGTATCAACATCTTAATCTTACCCAGAATCCTCACCCTCTCCCCTCCATCAACTGGATCTTCATTTGGTCTATTTCCATTATCCCTCGTGTACATCTTTTTCTTTAGAAATGTTGTCCGGGAGCCCTTCCGGTTCGTAAACGTATTGGTAGATTCATAGGAAATCTATACACATGTCTGAATTGTACTGAAATCGAGTCTATAGATCATGCATTACTTCACTGTCCTTTTGCTAAAAGTGTGTGGTTTCACTTTAATATTGTATCCACCAATATCCAATCGATATCAGAATGGATTTTTTTCTGGCAGGACTCATCTCAAACCAATTACACCTCAAATGATATTCACTTTGTTACTATAATGTGGCATATATGGAAGGCTAGATGCGACCACTGTTCCCAACACACAATAAACACTTCTAGCACAGTTATTAAACCCATAATGGCTTTTCCAAAAATTAGTACTCAGAATAAACTATTGACCAAAATAATTGGAAAATGACAACTCCCTAATCTTCCTTTTATTAAAATTAATGTGGATGCGTCCTTTACATATATTAATACCAATATTGGAACCACTATGATAATCGATAACTCTCAATCAGAATTCATAAAAGCGAAAGTACATATGGCTAGAACAAAAAATAGTGAAGAAAGTAAGGAAATAGCAATTCTTCAGGGCATCTATTGGGCGGAGGATCATAATCACAAAAAAATCATCATCGAAAGTGACAATCTCAATCTGATACAGCATCTAAAAAACCCAAGACATAAAATCCATTGCAATGGATGGTTCACATACGAAAAGTTAAGGAGATCAAGAACAAGTTAAATTGTGTCAAGTTCAACTACATAAATCGCAATCAAAACACTCAAGCGGACAAGCTGGCAAAATGGGCAAGAAGGAAAAATAGGTCAAAGCTCTGGAAATATGTACCTCATTTTCTGTTGTAATGGTACTCTTGTGACTTAATGTAACGAATCTTTCAACAAAAAAAAATGGAGGTTCCTGAGGTTAGCTTGTGTTTTTCAAGTCCAAAATTTCGTAAAAAAGTATGGATCTTCACACCAAAAAAACAAGTATGAAGTTTCATAACATAAGATGATCAAAAAGAGTATGGTTTGTTGAAATATATTTCTATAGTTTGGGATATCTCATATAATATTCCCATCTATATTGAGATATTAGGAACTAGCAAATATTAGAAACTAGTAAATATATTAGAAGCTACTAAATATATATTGTAAAATTAGAAACTACTAAACTAGTAGTATTCCAACTCTATAAATAGAGCCTTGTATTTCTTTTGTAAACCATCAAGGAATAAAACAACTTCTTTGATCAATTTCAACTTGGTAACAGAGCCAACAATCTTAAGTTTTTTTTCTTTTGAATTTCTATCAAGAAGATTTATCTTCATCCAGTTTTTTTATTATTCTGATATAATCTCTTCCTTATAATTAATATAATGGAAAAGATGGATCAGACAATTGGTACGGTTTTTCAGGCAGAGGGATCCTTTAATTCAGGGATTATATTGAATGAAAAAAATTATGATATGTGGTCTCAAATCATGGAGATGCATATCGCTGAAAAAGAAAAACTTTTGTTTATTCGTGGTAATACATTACCACCTACTGAAGATGACATTAAATATGAGAAGTGGTACGCAGAAAATCAAAAAGTCAAGAGATGGTTGTTGATGTCTATGACTCCAGAAATTATGAAGAGATACATTCGTTTACCTACAGCTCGTGATATTTGGAAAGCTTTATCTAAAGCTTTTTATGATGGATCCGATGAGTTGCAAGTCTTCTCATTGAATCAAAGAGCTTTTTCTGCCAAACAGAACGGGAAGATACTCTCTGTGTATTATGGTGAATTGGTTGAGATTTTTAGTGAATTAGATCACCGTGATAAAGTGATCATGGAAAACGAAAAAGATATTGTATCTTATCGTAAATCAGTCCAACGACAACGTGTGCATATTTTTCTTGCTGGGTTAGATGGTGAATTTGAACAAATTCGTGGTGAAATTTTGAGAAAAGATCCAATTCCTGATTTAGAAGAGTGTTATGCTTTGGTTCGTCGTGAGCTTGTTCGACGCACAACGATGAACGGAGAATCTGAAACAACTGATGCTTCCGCAATGATGACTCGCAACAAGACAAAGCCAAACCTTGTTAAAACTATTGGTCAATCCGACAAATCAACTTATAAGTGTACTAACTGCAACAAAACTGGTCATACCAAAAGTCATTGTTATGAACTAGTTGGCTATCCAGAATGGTGGGATCATAATCGAAAGAAAAATTTCAAGAAGACCCCGGTAGTTGCACTTGTTGAGACGGAGGAAGAAAATCCAACTATTGAACAAGCTTCAGCAATGGTAGCCACTACAGGTAACATAGGTAAGGTTTCAAATATTTCTACACATGTTTCGAATAATACTTGGATAATTGATTCTGGAGCTACAGATCATATGACTTTTGATTCTAGACAGATTTCGACCATTAATCAATCCTTACATAAATATGTCTCTACTGCCAATGGTACTTCAGCCTCTGTTGTAGGGGAAGGACCTATATCTCTTACTGACACCCTGAATTTAGACTCTGTTTTGGTTGTCCCATCTTTAGATCATAATTTATTATCAGTGTCTCAAATAACTACTGCTTTATTTTGTGTTGTGATTTTTTGGCCTGAATTTTGTGTGTTTAAGGACATCCAGACAAGGCAGACGATTGGTTATGATGTTAGGCGAGGAAAGCTGTACTACTTGGACTTAGTATCTGAAAGTTGTAGTAAATTGCGTCAGGCATTAACAGTGAACAATTTTGAAGATAAAAGTAAAGCTGAGATATGGTTATGGCATCGACGTTTAGGACATGCTTCTTTTGGATACCTTAAAAAATTATTTCCGTCGTTATTTATTAATAGTGATGTTTCAAGTTTTCAATGTGATGTTTGCGCACTAGCAAAAAGCCACCGTATATCATTCCCGTTAAAATTAAATAAAAGTCCAATTCCTTTTATGATCTTACATTCTGATGTTTGGGGTCCATCCAAGGTTCCTACTTTAGGTGGGTCACGGTGGTTTGTTACATTTATTGATGATTGTACTAGGATGACTTGGGTATGTTTGATGAAATCTAAAAGTGAGGTAAAAGTATTATTTCAGAAGGTTCATAAATTGTTTAGCACTCAGTACAACTCAAAAGTCCAGATACTTCGTAGTGACAACGGTGAAGAGTATATAGATCATGAACTTCAAACCTATTTGGAATCTCATGGTATTGTGCATCAAACCACATGTCCAAATACCCCGCAACAAAATGGAGTCGCTGAAAGGAAGAATCGTCACTTATTGGAAGTCATCAGGGCTATGTTGATCGAAGCACATATGCCATTATCTTTTTGGGGAGAAGCACTTCTTGCTGCAACCTATTTAATTAATAGAGTACCTTGTAGTACTATTGAGTTTAAGACTCCCTTTCAAGCTCTAGCAGATGTTATAACTTCTTCGACAGTTTCAAATTTACCTCCCCGTATCTTTGGTTGTGTAGTATTTGTTCATCTTCATGAGCACCAACGTACAAAACTAACTCCAAGGGCATTAAGGTGTGTATTTGTAGGGTATGCTGCAAATCAGAAAGGTTACAGATGTTATCATCCTCCAACTAAACGAATGTTCGTTACATTGGATGTTATCTTTCATGAAAACTCCATGTATTTTTCATCTGAGTCTGAACTTCAGGGGGAGAAAAGCAAACAAGAAGTTCTGACTCTTGATTATGAAGAAACAAAAGAAATATATTTCTTTTGTAAACCATCAAGGTAGATCGATGTTTTATTAAAGAAAAGTTGGACGACAACATTGTAGAGTTACCAAAGATCCGATCTGAAGATCAATTGGCTGATGTTCTTACTAAAGCAGTTTCAAGTCGAATATTTTTGAAACTGGTGGACAAGTTGGGCATGTGCGGTCGTGCTGGACTGGATTGTGAACAATACCAGATGAATCAGTAATGAAAGAAAGTGTTAATGAAATCATTGACGAAATTGTGGATTTGTCTCCAATTGAAGCCACAGCACCAGAGGTTTGTGACACACCAAACCAATCGCTTGTCGAGGATGATCCTGAAGCACCATCTGAACCATCTAGGAAAATATTACCACCACGTCAAACTAGAGGTATTCCTAAATCGACATATGAACCTGAATTGTCTAGTAAAGTCAAATATCCTATGAGTCACTATGTGTCAGATCATCGTCTAACAGAATCAAATAAGTCATTTGTAAATCAATTATCTACTGTATCTATTCCTAACAATGTGCAGGAAGCCTTATCTGATCCAAAATGGAAAGCGGCTATGAATGAGGAGATGAAATCCTTACAAAAGAATGATACTTGGGAGTTAGTTGATCGTCCGATTGACAAAAATCCAGTAGGATGTCGATGGATTTATTCAGTAAAGTACAAAGCAGATGGTACAATTGAACGTTACAAAGCGAGACTAGTGGCAAAAGGCTACACTCAAACTTACGGAGTCGATTACACAGAGACATTTGCTCCAGTTGCAAAAATCAACTCAGTTCGTGTGTTGTTATCATTAGCAGCAAATTTCGATTGGCCACTTCAACAATTTGATGTGAAGAATGTTTTTTTGCATGGAGAACTGTTAGAAGAAGTATACATGGATCTTCCACCAGGATGCAATATACCAGAGAAACATAACCAGAAGGTGTGCAGATTAAAAAAGTCATTGTATGGATTGAAACAATCACCAAGAGCGTGGTTCGGAAGGCTTACAAAGGCTATGAAGGAGTTCGGGTATCGCCAAAGCAATTCTGATCATACCTTGTTCATAAAAAGACATGAAGGAAAACTAACAGCACTTATTGTATATGTTGATGACATGGTAGTCACTGGGGATGACCCCGAAGAACGGAAGGCTTTACAAAATTACTTGTCTAAAGAGTTTGAGATGAAAGACCTTGGTGAGTTGAAATACTTTCTTGGAATTGAAATCTCTCGATCCAACAAAGGGATTTACCTATCCCAAAGAAAGTATATTTTAGATTTGTTACATGAGGTGGGTATGTCAGCATGTGAGCCGATTGATACACCTGTGGAAGAAGGATTAAAATTATTCATTGAGCCTAATCAGATCCCGGTTGATAAAGGAAGATATCAAAGACTCGTTGGAAGGTTGATGTACTTGGCGCACACGAGGCCAGATCTTGCATATGCGTTAAGTATTGTTAGTCAATTTATGCACAATCCAGGAGAAGAGCACATGAATGCTGTTTTACGCATTTTGAGATATCTGAAGGCGGCTCCGGGAAAAGGTATTCTGTTTACTAAAAGTTCGGGTTGTCAAACTATTGATGTATATACTGATGCAGATTGGGCCGGAGAGGTAAATGGTAGGCGATCAACTGCAGGATATTTTACCTTTGTTGGTGGGAATCTTGTTACGTGGAGAAGTAAAAAACAGAACGTTGTTGCACGTTCAAGTGCAGAGTCTGAATTTAGAGGTATGGCAGATGGCATATGTGAAGCGTTATGATTAAGACTCCTCTTGGACGATTTAGGATATCCTTCTGAAAGACCAATTCGATTATATTGTGACAATAAAGCAGCATGTGATATTGCTCACAATCCAGTCCAGCACGACCGCACAAAACATGTTGAGGTAGATCGATGTTTTATTAAAGAAAAGTTGGACGACAACATTGTAGAGTTACCAAAGATCCGATCTGAAGATCAATTGGCTGATGTTCTTACTAAAGCAGTTTCAAGTCGAATATTTTTGAAACTGGTGGACAAGTTGGGCATGTGCGATATCTATGCACCAACTTGAGGGGGAGTGTTGAAATATATTTCTATAGTTTGGGATATCTCATATAATATTCCCATCTATATTGAGATATTAGGAACTAGCAAATATTAGAAACTAGTAAATATATTAGAAGCTACTAAATATATATTGTAAAATTAGAAACTACTAAACTAGTAGTATTCCAACTCTATAAATAGAGCCTTGTATTTCTTTTGTAAACCATCAAGGAATAAAACAACTTCTTTGATCAATTTCAACTTGGTTGTCGTTCATATTTCTGCATGAAGTTTCATGAAATGGTAAGAAACTTTATAATGCGCTTTATATAGTCTTCTGAAGCTTTCATATATACAAACTTATAGTTGAAACTTCCGTAATTAATTACGAAATTCCGTATCTAAACTCGAGGATGCTTGATATTGATTAGAGTAAAATCTCATGAGAAAATATCACAAATTAATTTAAGCAATACATGAATAAATTTGATAGATCTCATAATTGCTTGGACTTAAAACATGATTGGAACATATTCAAACCTAACAAATCAAAACTTTTGTTGATAAAGATCGTTGGGGAAGAAATCCGTGGAGAAAGAGAACAAATCGAACATGTGTTGATGTTTAGTTTTCAAGGAAGGGAATAATGGCTGACCCATTAATTCATTAGGCGATAGATGTGTGAGAATAGTCTCACATGAGTGAATGATGATCTAGTAACCAAAAATATAATGTCTAGGTTCTTTCCGCGCATTGTCAACTAGTTTTGAATTGAATTACCATAAACTTACCTACATGAAGCTTTTGATTATTTCGCACAATAACTGGCGCACCTCGATATTCACCCAATAACCCACCTAAAGGTCTAAATCACATACGGTTATGTATTTGTAGTGCATGCATAGAAATATTAAGGTCCTTGTAACTGAGCTGATTAATTATAAGTGACTTATGCAGTGTTTTTTCATAGTTAGTCCTGAAATCTGAAATGACTAGAGTAAGGTGTTGTTTGTTTTTTTCGTTAACTCCAAATCTGAAATCTGAAATAAATAATGTGTAATTACTTACATAATTTGAGTATTTGCATGTGTTTACCTCTCTAAACAATTCAGACCTTGAAATAAAATCTTCTTTTCAAATTCCGACTTGTTTTAAAAGCTGAAAACATATGCATTGAATATGAACACTTGGTTTAAGATCTTAATATAAAAGCATGCAAAACAACTAAAATTGCATACCTAATCATTTCAATTTCAGATTCAGATTTGTCTTATCATTGATGCTTGAGTGTATGAGTTGATATTCGGTCTATTTGTTGACGAGTCAAATGCGGACCAGGAAAAAAAAAACATCACCTTACTTATTGTTTGACAAACTGATTCAAATTAACAAACTTGATTAGTGTTTGGAATTATACCCATTTCTAAATTCTAATACATATGTGTCACTTGAATTTAATCAGAGTTCATAATTTACTAACATTGAATAATTAACAGATAGTATCTGATCACAATTAATCAATGGTTATCATATTGGAAGCATCAAACTATGGTTTTATACAAATTGTCTGATAAACATAATTTATTTATTTAAACTATTTTTAATGATAAACATTGGCTATAATACACCGGCAACGTTGAGAGTACCGTTCATTAATTAGAGAGAGAGATAGAGAGAGAGAGGGTCACGTGAATGTCTGTCTACAAACATTCACGTCGAGCCCTTCTCTTCCTTCTTGGACCTGGGTTTAGGGTTACCTTATTAGTTAAAACATAAACTAAAACTCAAAATCAATCCCTCACTACTACTCTCTTTTATTAATCTCTCTTAATAAAATATATTGTTAAGTTTGTGTCCATCTAACTCAAGACCATTTGGTAATGAGTGGAGAGGACCTAAACTTTATATTCTTGGTTGCTAGTTACTCATTCTGGGACTATTCTCACACGCCCCCTCACGTGTGGCGTTCTTTGAGCTTAACACGTGTACTTTTTTGTCTTTACGGGTGACGTGGAGCACGTGTGGCTTTTAAGCCTATCACGTGTGGGCCTAGCTCTGATACCATGTTAAGTTTGTGGTCATCCAACTCAAAATCAATTGACAATGAGTGGAGAGGACCTATACTTTATATTCTTGGTTGCTAGTTACTCATTCTGAGACTATTCTCACACATATAAACTATATACTGGAAAACATGAATGATTAAAAAAAAAAAGACTAAAAAGTAATCTAGGGCAATTTGATTGACTATTAATTAATTATGCAAGTTTGTTTACTTTTTTCTTTTCTTGTGTAATGGTCATCCAAATTTGTATTTTAAATACTAATTATATATATAAGTTTGAAAGTAGATTTATTTAATTGCTAATATTTACTACTTCATCTACTTAAACTAGTTATGTTTACACCCCACCTTAAACTTGTATAAATATGTACCAACTCTCTCATTATCTTCAACTCCTTCTATGTGTGGAATTTATTAAGTCCTCTCTCTCTCTCTCTCTCTCTCTCTCTCTCTCTCTCTCTCTCTCTCTCTCTCTCTCTCTCTCTCTCTCTCTTTCCCTCTTTGTCTAGCTTGGTAGTTTCATCATCAAAATCAAACTCTCTTCCTTGAAAATATGGGAGGAAATTCTCCTTGTGCTTCCTGCAAGTTGTTAAGACGCCGATGTGCTAAAGATTGTATATTTGCTCCTTACTTCCCTTCCGACGATCCTCATAAATTCGCACTCGTTCATAAGGTCTTTGGTGCTAGCAATGTCAGCAAAATGTTACAGGTACAACTTCATTTTTATTTTGAGAAGGCAAATTAGTATCATTTCATTAAGAAAATGAAAACGGAGATGGAAGCCAAGATGGCTAGCCAGCCCCTGCAACCAACAATACAAAGCAAAGATCATTTTCAAATGACTTAAAGCCTACAAATTCATTTCTTTCATATCTAGTCTAGCTTTAAATCTCCTACCTAGCTAGTAATATTTAAAAAAATTATGAAAGATGATTAATTAATATAGATTTGTGAAACATAATGTTACAGGAGCTTCCGATACCTCAGAGAGCCGATGCGGTTAACAGTCTAGTATACGAAGCAAACGCAAGAGTAAGAGACCCGGTTTATGGTTGTGTTGGAGCAATCTCTTACTTACAAAATGAAGTCTCAAACCTACAAATGCAACTAGCAGTTGCTCAAGCTGAGATTCTATGTATTCAGATGCAACAAGAACCAGTTGCTTTGCCAACCCTAACTACTAATCAACAAAATGATCAGAATCAGAATATTATTGATCATTCTATTAATCCATCTCATTATGATCATGAGAAAGCCTTTTTTCACCTTCAAACTAGTACTAACTTTAATACCCTAAATCAGTATCTTAATTTCCCTTCTTCTAGTAATGTAATTCAAGACCCTCCCAAAAGAGAGTCTCTTTGGACATGAAATCATGTGTGTACTATCTTTTAATTATCTAATGGGAAGTCTAATGTTGATTAAATGAATATTACTAGTAGTTTATTTCCTAGCTAGTTAATCTAATTAATGTTGATTAACTTCTAATTAATTTTTTAAGTTATCATATGTTTGTGTAAAAAATAATACTACTTGGGTTTGTTCAAGTTTTCCTTTAAAGATTCATTCTGATTTGATTAGTTCCTGAGGGCAGGTTTCTAGGTCAACCAAGGCATGTGAAAGGATTATGTAAATTAGGGTTTTGATAAGGTAACTTGATTTACAAATAAAGCTTCTCTGTCTTCTAAACGCGTAAAGGAAACGGTGCTTTGGTGCTTTTGGTGCTTTGCCTCTCTCTCTCTCTCTCTATGTCTAATATGCACAACTCCTAGGTCAAAATTAGGTTCTCTCAGTACTCTGTATCTGGTTTTGAGTTTCTTTATTGGATTATGGTTATCAAATTAATGACTCATTTTTGAAAATTAGGGACTTAATTATTTAATTAGCCTTCTTTTCTTTTTTAATATGTGTTATCTGCAGACATTAATAGGATCCTCATCAGTTTGTCTAATATATCTTACTCCTATTAATATCAGTAAATAAATCAGATGAGTACTCATGTTTGCATGATACATGGGTCTTCCTCGAAAATATATACTAGCTAAGGAAAACCTGATTTAATGATTCATATTTTTGGATTCAATCGTGATTATCTGTTCCAGTCATTAGCCCTGATCAGAATTCTAGCCGGACATTTGGTCGGTCATGATTTAGAGACAAAAAGTTACTCAGTTTATAATTCAGCCGAGATAATAACCCGACATAAACTCATTTTCCCTTTTGGAGTTTTATAAGAACAAAGAAGAAACTTGATTCTTTTATGAAAAGTTAGAAACTAGTGATGAAATTAGTAATAATTAAGTTTCACAATATGAAGCTTCCTTGTTGGGATTAGTGAGAGTTGTCGGTTTTGTTTGAACTTAAAGCTTAGTAGATGACAAAGTGAAAGGTTTTTTCCATGGAAAATGTATTTTCTAATTTGAGGTCTCGAGGCATAATACTTCCAAGTGAAAAAAACTTCTTTTGTTTAGTTCAAATGTTTTTCATTTTTAGTAATTTAGACCAACTTACTTGCCTCTCCACTAATTTATGAAGAACTTATTAAACTAGTTATTGATGAATATCGAGATCGATCAAAAAGTTTTAAGCAAAATAAATTAAGTTTTGAGGAAATAAATTTCTCGAATGCAATAAAAAATTGTTTATTTTTGTTTATTTACTTTGGCTTTGTACTTGTAGGAAGCCATGTTTGAAAATTAGATATGTTTCAAAAATTCCAAATTTATTTGACTTTTAGAGATACTATCAAATCTAAATAAGATGTCGGCAAGGCTAATAGAATCCCCGTAACATCACAAGTATTGAAATGTGTATTCACATTCACCATCCAATGTTTTTTTTTCTTCAATATGGCATGTGGGAGTGGACTTTTTTTTGTGAGAAAATGTCATGGAACTGTAATAAAATCTTGTAAGTAGAGAGAGAAAGTGGTGATTAAACTAATATTATGATTCTCTAAATCTTATACATGAATGAGTCCGGAATTGTATTCTTTTTATGCAAAACACTTAGTCCTATATATAACATTTATTTTTGTGTGACAAAATCTTTAATCAATCGAGTAACTAAAACATTAAATGGGTACTCCGTCAATAGACCCCAAATATTGTTACGATATCAAGAAAATGAGAAAAGATGCACTGATGAACTAGGAAAGAGTTAAGATTAAAGTACATTGTTAATTCGGTCCTAGGCTAAGGACCTAAGGTTAGACGAAAGGAAGGACATTTGGAAATGTTGCGCATGGAAGAAATATGGCATTTTGAGCTATATATTATAAGATGAACAACATAATATATGTTACTGTACAATTTTTTGTATAAGAGAACAAACAACCTCTTGATTGAACCTTTTTTTTTTGTTGAAATACAATACCAACATTAAGTAATTAGAGTATTATTACAATGCATATTAGATAGGATATTGGGGATCAGGGACGGATCCAGGATTTTCACTTAGGGAGTGCGGATTTATATACCTAAATAAATTTTTTTTTTGCAAACACAATAATTAATAAAATACTTATATTCATTAATTATATTGATACATCAACGATTACAAACGCAATTGACCTCTACGAGAGTTCATATTTTGAAATGTTCGCATAATCGACTCATTGTCAATTTCACTAAAAATTCTTTTTTCATTAAGACTACTAAACTATCATTTAGCCACGCATCACTCATCATGTTTCTTAAGCGTGTTTTAACTAGCTTCATAGACGAAAAAGCTCTTTCAACAGAGGCAGTTGCAACCGGCAAAGTCAGTGCTAAAGTGATAAGCAAATAAACTAGATGATATGCTTTATCCCTCTTAGTTTCCACCAATGTTCTGGCAAGAGCTCCAATTCCATCTAAATTTGAGAAATCATCATTGTGCCTCATATCGTAAATGTAATTATCAAGATGAGAACTTAGTAGCATAGTGTCAAGACTGTGACGCCCCGTGTCCCAAAATAGACACGACCACGCCCCGGCAATTCACAGACGAGACAAAAAAATCCGACAGAATCTCCTCTGTAAATCGAACCGGTCGCACCTGTAAAACCTGTCATGCAAACCATACATTCGCATACGCAAAAATAAACTATCGAGCGGAAGCTAAACAAACCCAACTCAGTTTCGGGTCGAAACCCGAACCACAAAAATACAAACGCCTCATAAAACATCGATACAACTTATAAACAACTCTAAGTTTTACGTATATACATATTAGAGTTTGTTCCTGCAATAAATACATAACTTAAAAATAACGAAAAAACCATATAAAACGACATAACTCCACTAGCCTCGTCAGACAAGATCACCGGCTGGAATACAACTCCGCCTCGAGGCTACGAAAAAGCACCTGCACACTAACAACTGGTAGGGGGTCAGAATACTCACCGACACGAGTTATTCTGGTAGAAGACCAATCCAAAACCCATCACGTTTTCAAAAGTTCATTTAATAAGTTGTATACATCATGACAAATCGAGTTATCAAACCAGTTACCATATATACTATATACAAAACCATTTTCCTTAATCTAGCAAGCAATAGCAGTGATTAGCTGCCCACCCATGGTGCGCTCCCAATAAGAGGAGAGTACCTCAGGAGAACCTAGAGTGCGTTAGATAGTACCAGCCCATTTATGGCACTAGCTAATGCACTACGTCTCCTCGAGAAAGAGACTTACCCCTAGCCGGTAAGTCCCTCTCCCACTAAGGGACTCCGCAATCATTGAAGAGTTTACCTCATGATACATATATACCTTAAGTATCTAGATAAGTTTTTGATCACCGAGTTCGAATAAGAGAGCCGTCCCCCAATACCCATGGAAGGACCTGAACCTCATTCTCTTCGGTACCCTGGTATGCATCTAATGCGATCTTTTAAAATCAGTTTCATTCGTATATCAAAACCACATTCTCATTCGATTCATTATCTTATCAAACACGGAAGTGGAACAACCAAGAGTCATATCGCCACAAAGCAGAGGGATTCCCAATCAATGTCACCTCCCAGACGAGCGGTCAGGAGTACGTCCCTGAGCCTCGAACTGGAGGCACGAGCACCAATGGCCAGCAAGTGAAGCACTCTACTCCCACAGGTCTCATGACTAGTGTCGTCCACCTCACCGGTCTCACACGGATCACAACCGTGTCCACATGTCATCCTACCCTCAATGGCTACGTGCCCGTAGGTTGACATAATCCGCAGTCGGGTACATACAAGAAAATCCCAGTAGTTCACAATCATCGTAAAATCAGTTTGAAAACATTTCTCATATCGCATCAAAACATTTCAAGCATATTTCAGTTCATCACATAAATCGAGTTTCATGCTACCTAAACTCTAGTTATAATGGCGCATATATAACTGTATAATCTAGCATATTCATTATCTATAAAACTATGCTGGATAAAGGATTCAGAACCCCTACCTGGCGGTACTTCTGCTCCGCCGAAACCGTAGCATCATCGTCAACGATAAGCTCCGGCTCCCCCCCTCTACCAATCCATAAATAAAAGAGATAAACATTAGGTTCTTCGATAAGAACCTTCATACGACAAAAACAATAATTAAAAGAAAACGATGAAATCTTTAAAACAATAGCAAAACCGCTAACTCACGAAGACTTCAACTATAACCGAATATCGATCCATCGTCTAACTTCATAGCCATGCCCAATCGGGGTCGATCAATCACTGTTTGAACTGACTTATAACCTTAACATTTAGTCATTACATGTATTCCCCAAAATCCAAGTGAATCGCCTTTGAAGTTTGCAAAAATACAAACAACAAAGCAGAATTTTTCCTAACTGCGCACTGTTCGGTAAAACAGTCATAATTCTTTCGTCCGATATCGAAATGACTTGTACCATACCTTTTCGGAAAGCTAACAACCTAAGCTACGACTTTCGTGTTTTATGAAAGTACGTACGAGCAACATATCAATCCCAGATTGGCTCGGACAGTAGGTTTAATTCAGTCCCTCGAGTTGTCGTTCGATCAATAACCTATATCACATAATCTCTCTAAAGTTACTTATACACCAAAATTACTTTATTCCCAACCATATAAACCCTAGAACTATATGAACCATGAAAACCCAAAATTCCATAAACCCCAAACCCTAGAATTTAAGAACAAGCCAATAAAATCATCAAAACCATAATTTCTTACTTGATTTAGTTGTTCTTACTCTACTTGTTCATGATTTCATCGCAACTAATATAAATTCGAAGTAGAAACAAGATTTCATCAACCAAATTCAAAAGAAATTCGGTCTAGAGAGAGAAAGGGAATTTTACTTACCAAATTATCCATAAAGACTAGCTCCAATCACTTCCCAACACTTTAATTCAACAAAAACAAGATATCCTCCTTGAAAATCAACCCAAATCACTTGGTTTTCGACTTTCTTCCACTCAAACCCTAACCCTCTCATGAAAATCGAACAGAGAAAGAATGCAAGAGAAGTCGGTTCTGAGTTTTCCCCCAAATAGCCGAAATTTCAATTAAGTCCCTGCATTTGGCCGTATTGCAAAATACCCCCCAAATTGCACTCTTTGCTGATTTAGCCCCTCTTTTGATTTGACCCAAATGTCAAATAGTCCCTCAACTAACTTTAAAAATATGGGATGTCACAAAGACTACTGAAATCTGACGGATAAAATTCAGCAAGACGCATCAACTTACTTTTGTCGAAAAGAGCAAAATCTCTAGATGGACTCAAACATGCCATACAACGGAGCAACTTCGTATTCTTCTCAGTGAAACGAGCATTTAATTCTTGAAGTTGCATATCAATAACGGTATTGAAAATCTCCACTTGATAGTGATACAAGTTTTTGTTGTGCATTCCTTCTGCTTCTCCCTTGAACTATGTACGAACCATTAAGATCAACAACTTCAATATTATATTTTTCACAAAAAGTACAAACATTCCAGACCAACAATGACCACTCATGGTCTCGTACATATTGGATTCTAGATTTTGATGACTCAACAAAATCCATTGCAGTCACAATATCTTGGTCTTTTCTTTGTAGTACTTGTGACAATTCATTTGTTATTCCCAACAAAAGCTTCACCAAATGTAAACAAAATACGAACTCAAAAGTTTGCATCTTGGATAACAAATCTATTGCTTCCCTTTTTTGATCTGCTTTAACAGAATGTGTAGCAATAACTTCAAGGACGTCCATCACAGAACTGAACATGAAAGGTTCTAACAAAGATGCCAAACTGTTATAGTGGGAACCCCAACGAGTAGCTCCAGATCGCCTAAGACTTGTTTCTTGATTTAAACCTTGTCCAGTTATAAGGTCTCCGAGTTCATTTGCTTCTATTTTTTTTGTTTGTTGTATAATGTTAAGCATATTTTGTCGCTTGCACGATCCTCCAATAACATTAATCATTTGCCCGACTAAATGGAAAAGTAAGTTCATACTCACATGATTATCCGCTAGTGATACCAAACAAAGTTGCAGCTGATGAGCAAAGCAGTGGACATAATAAGCACATGGATTTTGCTCTAAAATAAGGGCTTTTAGACCATTATACTCTCCTTGCATGTTACTAGCTCCATCATATCCTTGGCCTCGCAAACGAGAAATACATAAATCATATATGCACAAAAATGAATCTAATGCCAATTTTAAACTTTTAGCGCAAGTATCTGTCACATGCTCAACCCCTAAAAACCTCTCAATAACACGCCCTTCGATGTTCACATAACGAATCACAATAGCCATTTGCTCCTTTATTGAAATATCTCGTGCTTCATCAATCAAAATAGAAAAGGGAGCATCACCGAGATCACTAATAATCCACTTAATAGTTTCATATGCACATGAATAAGCAATATCTTTTTGAATATTAGGAGCAACCAATTTCAAATTTCCAGCAGCATTATCAAATGTAGCTGCATCAATTTCTGGACAATTTCGAGCAAGAAGCTTTAGTAGTTTAATGAAATTACCTGGATTTTGTGAAGTTTCAGATTCATCATTTCCGCGAAACGCCAATCCTTGTTCCAATAGATACCGAGCAACCTCTATGGTAGCGTTTAAATGGGTGCGGTATGCCACTTGAGTTTGCTCGGAATGTCTATCTAATGCCGTTGTGATATGTTGTTGTTGATTCATCAAATTTATACAACTAATCCGATCATTATAATGTTGACTATTCATTTTTCCAACATCTTTCATTAACCGGTCAGGTTTTCTCCAACTATTCCAACCTCCATTAACAAAAGTATCCCGACCAGCTTTACCTTTTTCAGAAACATAACAAAATAAACAAAATGCAGCATCTTTTTCAACACGTTATTCTAACCACTCTTGATGATCATTAAACCATGACGGAATGAAACGTCTTCCATTATTGTCTTTTGGAAAATTATGGTCCTTTGGTTGAAATGGACCACGTTGTAAATAGTGTCTACGAATTTCATCTCTATATTTGGATTCATAATTTGAAATTGGAAATCTAAGCCCCGGATCAATTGGTAAAGATGATAAATTAAATTCGAGAGGACTTACAAATGTCGGAGTTGGTTCCGGTGTTGGAGTCGGCCCCGGTGTTGGAATAGAAAATAACGTTAGAGTCTAGTCCGAAACTTCCGGTGTTGAACTTGATGAACCCGGAGAATTTTTTTTTTTAAATACCTTTCCATAATTACTAGTTGAACTTGAATACTTGATTAGATGAATAATAAGAAGAAGTAGTAGTAGAGTAGAAGTGATTTTGGTGTGGTTTGAGATGAAGAAATGAGAGATATATATAGAGGTAGAAAATTGTGTAGTTGGATAGTTGGATAGATGAATTGAAGTTTATAGAGGTTTAGGGTAGATGAATTGAATTTTATAGGATTTATGATAGATGATTTGAAGTTTATAGGATTAAGGTTTTAGGGTAGATGAGTTGAAGTTTGTAAGGATTTATGGTTAGAGTTAAAGTTTGTAGGGATTTAGGGTAGATGAATTGAAGTTTATAGAGTTTAAGGGTAGATGAATTGAAGTTTGTAGGAGTTTAGGGTAGATGAATTGAAGTTTGTAGGGGTTTATGGTAGATGAATTGAAGTTTTAGAATTTAGGGTAGATAAATTGAAGTTTGTAGAGTGTAGGGTAGATGAATTGAAGTTTGTAGGGGTTTAAGATATTTGAATTGATTTTATATAGGTTAGTAGTTAAATTGATTATATTTTAAAAAAATAAAACTAAATTGGGGGGCAGCTAGGTTCAAACCCATGCATGTCACACTGGTTCCCAACGCTAAGGGGCTTGCCATCTCTAAAATGTAGGTACCGGGTTTCGAACTCATGACCTTCACGTCAAGGGCACTAGAATCCCGTACTTTAACCATTACGCCAGAGTCTTCTTCATGTCATCTAAACACATCGTTATATACATATGCACATATACCTACATCTATATATAAAAAAAAAATTACTACTACTACTACCTTTTTTTTTCGAGAGGATCCAGGGGGTGCTCGCACCCCCATGGATCCCCCCGGTTGGGGATGTACTTCCAGAATCTATTGTCGTTATTTCTTTTAGACCATTTCGCTAGTTTGTCTACTAGAGTGTTTTGATCTCTTGCAATATGAGCAAACCGGATATCATGGAATTTTGGTAGGAGCTTCTTTATAGATTGTATGTGATTCATTGATAGTCATCGAATAGAATGCCTGGGACTTTGCAAATGTTGAATGCGACTGAGATTATCGCTCTCAATTATGATATACATGTAACTATGAGCCACCGCCCAACGGATACTAGTCAAGATTGCTTGAGCTTCACTTTCCTCACTCGTGCGAGCACATAACATTTCCACTTTAGCTTCAATAAATTTTGCCTGATGATCATGGATAATGAGGATGATCCCGACGCAAGTATTATTAAGCATCTACATTAATTTTAAAAAAAGAGAAGTAGGTGGTTGCATCGTGACGGAGTTTTATGTTTAGATTTTTTTCAGGTCGCCATTCATTAGAAAGTTTTCCAGATGTGCCATAAGATGGTGGCAAACGAAAATTCATAGACATGTGAGTGATATATTGAGAGTCCTGCCAAGAGAAGATCCACAATCAGAGATGGAGGAAATGTTAGAAGATAACATGTTGAAATAAAACCATATACTTTTAGCAAAATGACAATGTAGTAAAGCATGTTCAGTGCGATTCAGTTAGATTACACATATGCCACATAAATTGATTTCCTATATATCTACCAATTCTTTGGCCAACAGGGAGAGCTCCCTGTCACGGGGTAAAGTTTTCGCTCTTACTTTAGCACCGTGCGGCACTTGACTTAGCTTCCTCTTAAGTACAAGTCTAAGCCTTAACCTTCCCAAATGCCTAAGTATCCTTGACTAAATAGGCAAAGACCCAAGAAAGATAAGCTTCCAAAGTGTGCACCAACTAAAGAGAACTTTGATCTTTATTACTAAGAACTCTTTGTATACAAGAAGGCTTTTGGGCACGTTTCCCAAGTCATTCAACTCTCACACTATTGCTTTGAATCCTTACTTGGATGCTTTACAAATGAGGGGGTGATCCCCTATTTATACTAGTTCCTATATACAATGGATGGCTAGGATTTACCCACATGTAACACATCTAATGGTGATGGAAATCTCTAGATTACTTGGGCTCCAAGTATCTCTAGGAAATATCTCCTTGCCATCTCTAGAAAACTCCTTGGGCTGGGCCAAAGAGGTGCTCCAACTATGTACACTGCAGCCCGGAACATGTGTGTTGTTTGGGCTGCTAAGGAAGCTGCTGTCTGGGCTGTTGTGGTGCTCTCTGGTAGCTGCTGTCCGGCCCACTTAGCTGCTGTTTTGTGCTCCAATCATGTGGGCTGTGACATTCTCCCCCACTTAAGCCGCAGACGTCCTCGTTGCGGTTTCTTCATGGTACTTGGCGATAAGATCCCTATGTTGCCATAAGGTGTCTTCATGCTCCCAGCTTGCTTCACTGTCTGGTAGCCCCTTCCATCGCACTAAGTACTCCTTATAGACGCGTCCTGCTCTGGAAACCCGCCGATGGGACTCGATGCTTTCTACCTCTTTGTCAAAGGAGGTAGTCATTGTCACAGGTGCTCTGCTGCTCTGGCCTCTGGTTGCATCTTCTGGATCCGCATGATAAGGCTTGAGGCAGCTTACATGAAAGACGGGATGGATTTTGAGATGTGCTGGAAGTTCCAACCTGTAAGATGCCTTCCCGACCTTCTTAAGTATGGGGAATGGTCCCTCATACCTCCTGATCAGCCCCTTGTGCACCCTTCGAAGGGACTTGAACTGATTTTGGTTGAACTTGAGCATCACCAAGTCTCCAACCTAGAACTCCAAAGGACGCCTCTTTTGATCAGCGTATTTCTTCATCTTCTTGGCGGCCTTCTCTAAGTAAGATCTGGCAACGTCAAACTCCTCTTGCCATCCTTTGGCAACTTGGAAGGCTGCCGGGCTTGCACCCTTATACCCACCTGCAAGAGTAAGTGGGGTAAGTGGTTGTTGGCCTATAGCCAACTCAAATGGACTATGCCCAGTTGATTCACTCTTCTGCAGATTATAGCAAAACTGGGCAATGTCTAGGAGCTCCACCCAATTCCTTTGGTTGGCTGTGACGAAGTGCCTTAAGTATAGCTCTAAGAGTGCATTGACCCGTTCCGTCTGCCCATCTGTCTGAGGATGGAAGCTCGTAGAGAAAGATAGCTCCGACCCAAGTAACTTGAATATCTTCGTCCAAAATTTGCCAGTGAACCTTGGGTCCCGATCACTAACAATGTTGGCAGGTATACCCCAATACTTGACTACATGCTTCACAAATAACCTTGCGGCTTGTTCGGCAGTGCAGTCGGTAGGTGCAGCGATGAAGGTAGCATACTTGGTGAACCTGTCAACCACCACAAGTATGGAACCTAACCCATCAACTTTGGGTAAGGCAGAAATGAAGTCCAAAGAGACACTTGCCCAAGGCTCTTCTGCTATAGGAAGTGGCTCCAATAGTCCTGCTGCCTTCTTTTGCTCTACTTTATCCTGTTGGCATATGAGGCAGGTTCTCACATAGGATTCCACATCCTCCATCATCTTTGGCCAATAGTATCTTAGCTCGAGTAATGCCATAGTTCTCCTCTGGCCTGGATGTCCTGCCCATCTGGTATCATGACATTCCCTTAGGAGTGTCCGACGGAGATCCCCGTACTTTAGCACATAAAGCCTGTTCCTTTTTGCAAAGAGAAGACCATTATCTACCCAGAACTTCTTGGTCTTCCTTTCACGAGCGGCCTGCATTAGCTTCTGTGCATGGGAGTCATGTTGAAGTCCCTCCCGTATCCGGTCCAAGTATAAAGTATCGGGTTGACTGACTATAGCACAAAGCCTTAAGGATGCTAGTTCTGCCTTTCGACTTAGTGCATCAGCAACATGGTTGGTGCGACCTGGCTTATATTCCATCTTCATGTCAAACTCGGCCAGAAAGTCTTGCCACCTTGCTTGCTTAGGACTTAATTTCTTCTGGGTCTGGAAGTAGCTTGTGGCAACATTGTCAGTGTACACTGTGAAGAAGTTGCCCAGAAGATAGTGCCTCCATGTCCTTAAGCAGTGCACCACAGCTGTCATCTTTTCTCTTGGACCGTGTAGCGCCGCTCCGTATCGTTAAGCTTCCGACTTTCATATGCAATGGGATGACCCTCCTGCATAAGAACACCTCCAATAGCAAAGTCAGAAGCATCTGTATATACCTCATAAGGTCTAGTATGATCTGGCAAGCTAAGTACGGGCTCTTTCATAACAGCTTGCTTTAGATCATCAAAGGCAGCTTGGCATTTATCAATCCACAGCCAAGCTTGGTTCTTCTTCAGAAGATCAGTGAGTGGGGCAGCTCTTTTGGAATATCCCTCGATGAACCGCCGGTAATAGTTAACAAGCCCCAAGAAGGACCTTAGTTGGGTCACTTTGGTTGGCTCCTCCCAACCTTGAATGGCTTGTATTTTCTTCTCATCCATCCATATTTTCCCTTCTCCTATCCAATGACCAAGGAAGGCAACCTTGGTGGAAGCAAAGGAACACTTCTCTCTTTTGACATAGAGAGAGTTCTCCCTTAGTACTTGAAAGACAATTCGTAGGTGTTTGAGGTGCTCCTCCATGGTATGACTATATATTACTATATCATCAAGGTAAACAACTACGAATTTGTCTAAGTAAGGATGGAATACCTTGTTCATGAGGGTGCAGAATGTGGCAGGAGCATTTGTTAAACCAAAGGGCATAACTAGAAATTCATAAGCTCCATACCTGGTGACACAAGTGGTCTTGGGCTCATCTCCTTCGGCTATTCGTACCTGATAGTAGCCTGACCTCAAGTCTAGCTTTGAGAAGATCCTTGCACCACCTAATTGATCAAACAAGTCCTCCACCCGGGGGATAGGGTATTTGTTCTTTACTGTCACCTTGTTCAGTGCTTGGTAGTCGATGCATAGACGTAGACTCCCATCGTGTTTCTTTTGAAAGAGCACTGGCGCCCCATAAGGTGATTTGGAAGGTTGGATGAATCCTGCATCAAGTAGCTCCCTGAGTTGCTTCCTCAGCTCTGCCAGCTCAGGAGGTGCCATCCTGTAAGGGGCCAAGGCAGGCGGCTTGGACCCCGGCTCCAACTCGATCTCATGGTCCACCTCTCTCCTTGGTGGAAGCCTCTTTGGCAGCTCATCTGGCATAATGTCCTTGTACTCCTCAAGGACAGCTTGAACTTCAATAGGGACTGGTCCTTCTGCCCCATCAGGTTCCTCTTTAAGTGTGGCAAGGAATGTCTCTTCTCCTTTGGCAAGTCCCCTGCTAAGCTGTATAGCTGAAAGAGATCCTCCCTTTGCCTTTGCCCGAACGGCAGGTACCATACATGGTGACTTCTCATCATGGATGCTGACAACATTCAAGTAAGGGCTAATGGTTGCTTTGGCATGCTCCATGAAATCCAACCCAAGGACAACCTTGAAGTCATCCATGTCTGCTACCATGAAGTCCACAGTACCACTCCAGGTGCCAATCTTTAGTGGTACGCTCCGTGCTACTCCATGCACGGTCTTAGGAGGCGAGTTCACTGCTTTCATCTTACTCGCGTCTCCCTCATACTTAAGTCCTAATCTTCTAGCCTCATCTGGGACTATGAAATTATCTGTGGCTCCACAATCGGTCATGGCCCTAGTAGCTTTCCTACCAAGTAGGATGTCAACATACATAAGGCTCCTTCCTTTCCTGAGTTTGGTGGGTTGGGTTCCCTTGAGAGCATTGAGACTAATGGAACCCATATGTGGCTCTTCTTGGCTCTCATCAGGTTCGGTCAGGAGAGAATTGAGTTTAGCTCTCATGGGACATTCGTATGACATGTGGTCTCCTGCGCATAGGAAGCATTTCTTTGGACGGGCTGTCGTCTTCCACTTGCCCTTCCAGTCCCTCGGGCCCTTCTGACCTTCCTTAGGGGCATCTCTACGGGTGTCCCTCGGTGGTTGCTTGCTTTCTCCCCCACTTTTGCCCTGGTTGCCTTTAGATGGTTTGGTCTTGGCACTTTGGTCAGACCTATACGTATAGTCATCAAGCTTCTCTACAGTACAAAGGGCGGTGGGTAGGTCTTCAACCCCTCTTCTACGTAGCTCGGTTGCAGCCCAGGGTTTGAGACCATGGAGAAAGAAGTAAAGTCGGTCTTCGTCGGTCATGTGGGTTATATCAAGCATAAGGGCATTAAATTGTTTAACATAGTCGGTGATGCTACCTGTATGCTTGAGATTCATCAGCCTATCACGGGCCCGATACTCAACATTCTCCGGGAAGAATTGCGCTTTGAATTCCTTTTTGAAGTCTTCCCAAGAGTCCATCCTGCAAAGTCCCTTCTCGACGTCGCCTGATTTGCGTCGCCACCATGTTAAGGCATCTCCCTTCAGGTACATGGCTGCTGTGCTTACCATGGATTCTGGGTCCTCAAGGTAGATAGCCTTGAAGTACTGCTCCATATGCCATATGAAGTTGTCAACCTCTTTGGCATTCCTAGCTCCAGTAAAGCTCTCAGGGTCAGGCACCTTGACCCTTGGTCCTTCCCTAGTTGAGGGTCCTTCACTATTTGCCACAACTTTCTCTAGTAGAGCAATCCGGGTCTTGAACTCCTCAAACTGGGCATGCATCCTCTCGACCGCAGTGGAAGGTCTGGCTATAGCTACCATCTCCCTCTTGAGTACCTCCACGGTAGTCTCTACGGACTTCTCAAGATTGGCTATAGCCTCATTCTGACTACCCATCACCTTTTCTACCTCTTCACTGAGGTCAGGAAAGGCTTCTTCAACCTTCACGACACGTCCCAGCAACATGTCAAACTTGGTCTCTAGTTGCTCCAACCTTGCCTATATGGAAGCGTCCCTTTCTGCAGACTTCTCTCTAGCAGACTTACCACCCTTGGTCTTGGACCTTCCTTCCTTCCTTGGCTCTGGCAGAGTAACGTTCTCCACTTCGCTCGACATAGTTCCGACGTGGCTCTGATACCAACTGTCACGGGGTAAAGTTTTCGCTCTTACTTTAGCACCGTGCGGCACTTGACTTAGCTTCCTCTTAAGTACAAGTCTAAGCCTTAACCTTCCCAAATGCCTAAGTATCCTTGACTAAATAGGCAAAGACCCAAGAAAGATAAGCTTCCAAAGTGTGCACCAACTAAAGAGAACTTTGATCTTTATTACTAAGAACTCTTTGTATACAAGAAGGCTTTTGGGCACGTTTCCCAAGTCACTCAACTCTCACACTATTGCTTTGAATCCTTACTTGGATGCTTTACAAATGAGGGGGTGATCCCCTATTTATACTAGTTCCTATATACAATGGATGGCTAGGATTTACCCACATGTAACACATCTAATGGTGATGGAAATCTCTAGATTACTTGGGCTCCAAGTATCTCTAGGAAATATCTCCTTGCCATCTCTAGAAAACTCCTTGGGCTGGGCCAAAGAGGTGCTCCAACTATGTACACTGCAGCCCGGAACATGTGTGCTGTTTGGGCTGCTAAGGAAGCTGCTGTCTGGGCTGTTGTGGTGCTCTCTGGTAGCTGCTGTCCGGCCCACTTAGCTGCTGTTTTGTGCTCCAATCATGTGGGCTGTGACATCCCGCCCATCATTTCCACATAAACAGGTGGGAATGACCCTATAGAATGTTTAGACATACAAAATTATAATTTTATATACTCTAGCTGGGATGTTAAGAACACGAAGCACCAGTGGTCTAGTGGTAGAATAGTACCCTGCCACGGTACAGACCCGGGTTCGATTCCCGGCTGGTGCATAATTTACTTTTTATACTACATTATGTAAAGAGATTCAAATTTTTTGTAAAAATCAAACTTCTTCTGATATTGTAAATTGAAAACATCAACTAATGAAAAAAAAAAAAATCACTTTTTTTGGGTTAAACTGAATGCACCTTTGACTTTGTTAACTAATGAAAAAAATTAAACCATGAAAAGTAATGATTAAGAAAAACATTGACCACCCTGAATCGAAGCATGAATTAAGTGAGAAGACGAGTAAATAATAGAGATAGATATTTCATCAGACCAAACTAACAAAAGTCCCCCTCCTCTGCCATTAGAGGGGACTTGATAAAAGTTATTAAGACCGACATTATTAAAGTTAGATAGATTAGTTGTAGTAGTAAGTCTAGTTTCTGAAAGAAAAGTAATAGTAGGCCTAGCGGCCGATAGGAACTGATAGAGAGCTGTCTTTGTCGAGTCGTTCCTCAAACTCTGACAATTCCAGACTAAGTTACTAATTGTTCCATCGGCTTTGAGGTTGTCGTAATCTGTAGAGAGGATTGGTCAGCAATGATATGTCTGGCTGATCGTTTTAGTTGTCTTCGAATGCGTTCAGCCCCAGACGATGTTTGAATTTAATTGACTGCGTTTTCCGCTACTTGTATAGAAGACGGTGATTGCGAACCACTTCCCATCACAATCAGATCTGATGGTTGCTCGGACGACAGAGGATTGTGGCCTAGCGTCTATGTGGCAAATTTAGTCCTTTTGGCATGTGTCAAAGAGGTTAGCAAGTCACCAAAATTCTTCAAAAATAGAAGGAGAAGTAAAATCTGAATCTATCACCGAGTTATGAGAAGCAGGGTTTTTCCCAAAATGCCATCTTTAAGATCACCTTCCAGACAATGAGTTCACTGTAAGATTTAGTTTAAGTAAATCCCCAAAATGGAGAATGATAGGATAAAAGTTGATTGTATAATCGATTCTCCCACATAAATGGTGAAACCTAGGAAGGTGTTCAAAACTAACTTCCACTGATATGAGTTTAGTGTTAGATAATTTTAAATGAACTCGACCGGGAAGAGGGCTGGCTATAGTAAATTCAATGCTGACTCGTCCAAAGACTGTCCACTTGAGAGATTCCTCATGGGAAGTGGGAAGAAAGTTCCCAACAGAACCCGCCACCCTATTGACAATGTTACAATTCAAATGACCAATGGGAATCCCATGAAGTTGAACCCAGAACCTTGCTTTGTCGAAGTCATGATCCCCAGGGGCTTTATTCATATAAGAACAATTAATTCATCAACAATGACCCATGGAGATCGGTTTAATGCCATACAAAGTTCTGTTGCCGTAGTAAACCGAGGAATATATTATCCTTGATATCAGTAAGCGTAAATTTGTTAGGCTTGTAGTTTGGATAGTCTAGTCATTGCTTGTCCGATTTCGATGCGTTTGTCGCTGAAGAATTTCAGAACTCCATTCTTGTTAATGTCCGAATCTGTAGGCAGAAGACCGGAACCATTTACAGTAACACATGGTTGTTCTTCCGTTGTCAAAGCAGCAAATCGATGGCGAAATTGTTCATTTGGGGACGCCATGGAGTGAAGGAGGTAATACAAAGATAGAGAGGGAGAGATAATGGATGAAAAGAGACTAGTCTCACTGATTGGACTTCTCCTGTATTGATTTTGTCTTTTTAGACCTATAAAACTATGAATAATGACACTACACACCAGTGTAAATTGAAAAGCCAAATAACATCATCAAGAACAATCACAAGCATATAGTTTAGAACAAACTAAATTCATGAAACAATCAATTACATATTGAGAGAGAAAACAATTCCTTCATATCACACTACTCCAATTCCATCAATCTCAAAACTTATCAACACCAATTCCATCTCTAAGAACTTCATAAGCTTCTCTACTCCTTGTTCTTTTCAATCCTGCACTAAAATGGATCTTCGATGACCCTTCCGTACAAATACACGACACTTTAACCCAAATCATCACCTTCGTTTTCATCCCCTCTATCTCAGATAACTTCCCTTTCTCCAAATACCCAGTCACCGTATCAGAAAATCGTAAAACGGACGAGTCCTTATACCCAACTTCACAAACATAAGGTATAAACACCGTTAACTTTTTCGTGTCTTCGTTGAACTCGTAGTTGGTTGCATCTTTAGGGAAAATACCAATTGCCATATCATATTCCTTTAACAACTCTGTTAATGGCTTTTGCATTTTACCTATGGGACATTGAATTTATATCTTGTTTAGCTAGAAATAATAAAAACATCGACGAATGAAAAAAAAAAATCACTTTTTTTTGGGTAAAACTGAATGCACCTTTGACTTTGTTAACCAACCATTTTGCTCCTCCCTCTATGCTGTTTGATAACGACTATCAAAGAAAAAAAACCCGGTGAATCGCTTAGAAAAACAAGATAAAACTTGTTGGTAGAAAGAGAATATGATCAAATAAAGGCATATAATCTCATAAGTGGCATGAGATTATATGGAATTGACCCAATGCAATCTTGTGTTTGTAATTTTTTTTTATTTCTACAAAGATTAAAAGGAATTCCAATTCAAGAATTATTACATATTCATGATCACAAAAAATAATTGCCAACATTTGGAATTCACAAGAGAAGATATAAGTGGAAGAAAATTTTGAAATTAAACCATGAAAAGTATTGATTAAGACAAAAAAGTTGTAGAATTTCAAGAGCTTACACTAATTTCATTACCAACGGAATTAAGCTCCTTCCCTGCTTTGTTGCTAAACCAATAGCTTCCCACCTTCCCCATTATTTGATCCATCTCTCTCTCTCTCTCTCTCTCTCTCTCTCTCTCTCTCTTCTTTACAATGAGGGAGGAGGAGATGAAAGAAGAAGAAGATACAGAACCCGGAAACAAGAAAAACCTTGGCATTGGACGTGACCCGCACTTCTGGGCCCCGCTAATTTCTCACGGGAAATATTACGAGCGCCACCCATAAGAGCTAAAGGCGCTTCGCTTCCTTTACAAATTTCCCTCAAATTTGGCATATAAGTGAGGCGCCTTTTACACCTTTAATGGGCGGTCTGAAAACTCTCACCTCTCAAACGCTCAAACAGAAACCATCTATGTAATTTCAGCCGTTGGATTTTTCCGATTTACATTATCGGTTACGTAGGTTATCTTAACCGTCAGATGCTGTTGGGCCCACTTAAAGATCTCGATCGCGTGGCCTCTTGATGGGGAAAATCTACTATAACTCTATGTTAGTTTACCGGATCTTTTTTTGTTAGAAGGTATACCGGATCTTAGAGAGAGAAAGAAAGAAGAAAAAGAGAGATCAACTACGGCATGTCGCGAGCGAGACTGAAGAAAGGACCTTTGCCTCCATCCGAAGAGGTAAAATTTGAATTTTCAAAAAGAGTTGGAAACCCTAATTTTACAATTGGAGTTACTTCCAATTGAATAGATATAAACTATTTAATTTTGGTGTGTTCATCAATACGCAGACAATTGAGAAATTGGAGAAAACTGCAGGTGAAGGTAACTATTATGGCGCCCAACAGATGTACAAATCAATTAGTGCAAGGTACTTTTTTTGCTTTGAAATCGTTCACCTAAAAATTAAAGAAGAAATTTTTAAAATTCAAGGTATTTTGGAACTGATTCTGCAATTTGCTACAGATATGTATCAGCTGAAAGATATATTGAAGCTTTAGATATCCTCAAATCAGGCGCTTGTGTCCAGCTGAAGCATGGGCAGGTTGTGCTACTCAAATTTTCATCCATTCTTAGTTCTTTAATTTAAAGAAGGGGGAAAAGAATCATCTTTAGGGTTTTATCTTACTTGTGTTTATTGGAATTATGAATGTTACTGTATGTTATAATGATCTTGTTGAAATACTTGGTTCAGTTCAATGTTGTGCAATCTGATTACAGTCTTTCTTTCTTTTTAGTACTTCATCCCTTCTATTTGATTTTCTTGTATGTGATATTTGAGGACTTACTTTTAATGTTTTGTTACTTAATGGTGTGGTTACAGGTTACATGTGGAGGTGAACTTGCTTTAATATTTGTGGATACACTTGTTAAAGGAAAATTTCCGTACAACGACAAAACCCTTGGTTAGATTCTTTCTCTTCTTTTATAGTTGTGTATAGTTTCGCATATGGTTTAGGTCGGTAATTTTGCGGAGAGTGATAATATCCCCATGTAACGAGGAAGCTCCCGTGTAAACACATCTAAAAAATTTTAAGTTAGTGTGTCAACTTCTAACGAAGCTGTACATGATCCACTTGCATCAATAGGAAAGCCACTTCTGATTTCGGAGAAAAACCATTCTGGTATAAGGGTTACGTTTTGGAAAATAAAGTCTGTGGCTTTTGATGTTGCATGTTCTACCATTTATAAGCAGTTTTCTTTTCAATAAGACTGTCAATAAACTTTTTATCTAGGTCATGTCAAGAAAATCTACGAGGAATTTCCTAGGATATCTTTGCCGGAACAATTTGCAGACGATGATGACGAGATGCAAAAGCTTTCCGAAGCCGTGGGAGCAGCAAAAACACGTGTTGAAAGTTGTTCATCTTTCTTGAAGGCTGCAATTAGGTTTATCTTTCTTCACTTTTGCTTGCTCTCCTCTCGAACTTACTGTTGCGGGCATTAAAATTTCTACTGCAGATTGGTGTTCTAATTTTGCGGGTGTATCATTAGATATCGTATTGCTAAACCTCATTATGTCTGCCTTATGATAGGTGGTCTGCGGAGTTTGGACCTTTCAAGCATGGATCTCCTCAACTACATTTGATGTTAGCTGAGTACATAAGCTCTGAGTCTCCTGAGTTGGTTAGTAATTTTACCTCAAAGGTGCCTTAGTTGTTTCCGGCTCATATTTTAGGATACTTGTAGTTAATATGCTGCTTCTTTGCAGGACATGACGAAAGTTTCATCTTATTTTGTTCAAGGAAACTCTCCTGAGAAATTTGCTTCTGCAATTGTTAACTTCATGGGCAAGGTTAGCCTCTTTAATAATCTAGGCACAGAAAAGTATCTCTTAATATGATTCAGCCAGCTTTGCAAAATATGGATTTTATGTTTAGTCTAGTTAAGCTGTTTTGTGTACAAGCTTTACAAAAATGTCGTGCGTGGCTTTCAAAGGATTATGTTGTACATTCACTTAGAGGCTAGAGCAACTCCAACCCAAGAGGGGCTTAGGCCTCAAAAACACTTTTTCTACCCAAAATTAAATCAAAGGCCTCAGTCTCAAAAAATCAACTCCAACCCAAAAGAGGCTTTAGGTCTAAAATTTGTGCATGAGTGAAACACGTGTGCGGGTTTTTTGTGGGTCTGCGAAAAACGTGTGAGATCTTGTTTATGTGAGAAACACTTGTATGAACTATTTTTAGTTTTTTTTTCTGAAATTCGATTTTTTTTTTTTTTAATTCAAAGTTATTCTTTTGGGAATTATGGGTTGGTTCCCTATAAATAGGGAATCAACCCTATATTGGCCGTTCCCATCGGAGCAAATCCAACGACCAAGGGGACTCCCCACATGACCGTTGGAGCCCCAACGGTCATGGGGAAGTAGCCTTCAGTCGACTCTTGTTTAAGAGTCGGCTGAAGGTGAGCTTGGGCCTGAGCCTCAGCTCAGCCCCAAGTGGCAGATGTTGGAGGGATGGGGCTGAGGCCTAAAATTTGAATTTTAGGCCTCATTCCCATAGGGCTGGAGTTGCTCTTACGCTTTGCTTAATCTTTATTTGAAGAAAGAAAATGGGGGTATATTAGACTCGGTAGTTAATCTGTTTAAAAATGTTGTTGGTATTACTCACATGAGTTTGATTAAGTTCTCTTTGTCTTTTTAGTGCTACCCAGGTGAAGATGATTTGGCAATTGCACGAGCTGTTCTAATGTAAGGCTGCACGAGCTGTACTATAAATACAGTGTTTTTCTAGAATTTTGTCATGCACTGAGGCAGTGATTGATGTTTCACTTTGCTAGTCCAATCAACTTAACTAAGCGCTTGGTAATTTACAAAGACATCTTTTCTGTTTTTTAGGTATTTATCAAACAAAAATCTTAGAGATGCTAACCTTCTGATGGATGAGATAAGAAAGCAAACGGAGTCAGAAGATATTGACTTCCCAAGCTCAGATTTGATCCAGTTCGTTGTATATCTATTGCAGACGTAAGTGTTTTTTTTCCTTTTTCCTTCTCCTTTTTATGTTTGCTTATTGTTTCTTTCAGCGTTCTGTGTAAAAAAAAGTGTGTCTAGAGTTATGAATGCTCGAGCAGAATTTCAACGCATGTTGTATTGTGCTGGTAAATGGTTTCCACAGCAGTCATATTGCTTGTTCCCTGCCCACACCCGACGTGGTTGTATACATAATGTCTCTTCCAAAGCACACAACTTCACATACTCTGTGATTTCTAATAATGTTGTTATATGCCTGTTCAATTTAGAATAACTAACTTCACCTGAACGGATAGTTACTGGACGTATATCTGGTTTTTATACGGTCTTTCTTTAATGCAGTTTGGAGAGAGATGCTTTGCCGCTTTTTAGGATGTTGAGACAAAATTATAAGTCAAGTATAGCCAAGGAACCTATGCTTGATGAGGTATGTTTTTTTCGAAAAACCAATTTTTTATCAAATGAACCCAAGTATTTCCGTGCACATATGTTACAAAAGTTCGGTCAAATGGCTATTCATATGAAAATTCTAACTTCATGCTAATGGTTTAGTTGCTAGATGACATAGCAGAAAAGTTTTATGGAGTACAGCGTAAAAATAATTTGCAAGGGATGTTTGGGGATTTCTTTAAGGTGATTATGTCTTTCTGCTTTACTTATGTCTGTGATATTATTGCTATATATCTTTAGATAGTTGGGCCGGACACCAAATTTTCTGTTTATCTTGATTAAAATGACATGTCAATACTTTTGTTAAGTTTCAGCTTCCTCTAGAAACTTTGTACAAACCTGTCCAAACTAATGTGGAAACGTTTCATGCTACGAAAGAACTTGTGCAAACATTACAGGAGCTGATGCCTAAAAAAAATTATTGATCCATTTTAACAAAATAAAATCCGGCCTAGGGAGTTTTGGCTATTTTCCCAAGTTACTTATTATTAGCGTGGAATATTTTTCTTTTATGCTGAATTCTGCATTTCATAGCTCACACAACTTTTCGTAATGGATTAAACTTAATTCATACTTTTTTGGTGGAAAACTAGTAGAAGATACTTAAAGTACAGACATTTCTTTGTGATGCAGATGATGGGTGGTGGCGAAGCTGCATTTTAAGCATTGTTTCGGTCTCTCGGCTTTGATCATTTCCAGCAAGGAATGGGTTTTAAGGCAAGGACTTATTTATTTGGTTCTTCTTACTTTGTCTATTCGTACGAGAATTGTAGCATTTCTTAGTGATAGTTGTGAATGCTAGTTTCATCTTCCAATTTACAAACAAGTTGATTGACGACAATACGCTCCAAACTCCAGCCATAGGAATAACAATAAATGTTGGCAATTCTATGAGTCTCGAAAGCTGGATGATGGAGAACGATATCAAAATATCGACAATACTTTTGTCAACTTGCAAAAGACATTAAGTGTTAGGTTGTGGGACTTGAAAGCTTAAACTTCTCATTCGTGAGTAATGTCACTGTTATATTTGGGGATGACATTTCATGTGCACTTGTGTGGTTAGGTTCTCCTTTTTTCCATTTGTTTGTTTGTTTCACCAAAAGGAAAATACTAACCCTATCTGACTGTAAATTAGGTTGTCCTAATCATAGGAAAAGCAAATGAAGCATAAATCCTTAACCCACTAAACTTGGATCACTGAAAGCTCCTAACTTCCTTGAATTTTTGCACCACCATTAGACCCATCATCCTTGGATGCGAATGGAAAGGACGCCGATGAGACTAACTTTTAATAGATAGCTTCAACTTTTCTGTGAATAGACTAATCCAACAAACATAAAAGTCACTTATGCCATCTCATGCACTCTTGAATAAAATCGAAAGGCCAACAAGAATAACAATGCATAAGTAATTAATTTCCTAGTGCAAGTTAACATGGAATCCCCTTGGGGTTTTTTAAACTGAAAATCTCAATTGTGTGACTAGTAGGGAACAATAATGTTACCTCGGGCAGTGGTTTTTTCTTTGTTAGATAATTTCTCGATAATTTCTCAAGGCACGGGTTATGCTTAGTACTTTAACTATTATGAAATTAGTATTTAATGTTTCATGGTAAAATCATTTTTTTATTGGTTTGGAAGCATTAAACAAGAAGTAAGAAAAAGAAAGAGGTGGTTAGGATTTTCAAAAGAAGCTTTGAAAATGTCAGTTTTGAATGAACCAAACCTTTGCCCACTTGCTTCTGGATTCTATTCTGTACTTCTCTGGTCCTTAGACGTAGTTGATAGGACTTGGTGGGACACTGGGGACGCTGACCCTCGTAAATATAGTAAAATTTCATCTTTGGAATTGATCGTCCTAACTGAACCGGGTAAAAGAATCCCCATTTTTATTTTCTGAAAAAAGACGTGCAAATTACAGAAGTTTTCTTAACGTACAGAGAGAAAATATCTCGAAGCATAAAATTTTTAAGAGAAATTATAAGTTTCATCAGATTTTCTAAAGTATAAAATTTAAAAAAGAAATTGTAAATTTTGTGACAGAAAAAATTTGGGGTAGCAAAACTTCTCCTTTCTCATCTCTGGCCGTCAATTTACGGCCATCACCACCGCTACCATTTCTTTCTTATATCTCTTCCCTTTCTTCTTCCTTTCCTTCCACTACCACTAATCTTTTCTCTCCCTCTTGTCTCTTCTCATTCTTTCTCTCTCCTATCCTCTCTCTTTATATCTATTTCTCGCCAGAGTTATGGTCTTATTTGGAGGAATTCATTAAACCCGTAAGTACGGACTGGGTTTGGGGTAATGCGCCAAATCAAACCGAGATTCCGGCAAAGGGGGCACTCCCTTTCGGTGGAATAGATAGAAAGAGGAGGATGCGGGAGAGAAAGGGGGTGGGGGGGGGGGGGGGGGGGGGGGGGGGGGGGAGACATAAAGGGAAATAAATAAGAGGTGAGAGAAAGATGGTGGTGGGAGGTTGTGAGAATGGTGGTGGTTGAAAATGAGAAAAAAAATCTACAGAAAAATATGTCCTCGATAATAAACGCTTGTGAACGACTATTGCGGGAGTGAAGGATGAATTGAGGTTTCATTTTTGTTAAAGCCGTGGCAATGAAATATTTATTATAATGGTTCCATTCTAGCCTCTTACCTATTCAATTGAAACATTTCTTAGGTTCATCACTTCACTTTAGCGGTCTTTCTTATTTTACTAACTACAACTATTCATTTATAACCCGATATTATTACTACATAAACGAATTTAAAATGGAAGTGGTAAGTTATTTATCGTGTCAACTATTTTAATTGGAGGGTTTTCCTTCTGCAAGACCGAAATTCGTTACGGATGAGCAAAGTTACTATTCAAGAATTAAGATAAAATGTTCTTTTTTTTCTGTAGCAAAGAGATAAAATTTTAGTCCAATCTCTAACGCAAAAAATTGATGGGAACCTGGGGTGACAAGGAAGATGAGGGTGAAGCATCGCCCAAGTAGGGAAGAAAAAGTGGCCAAATTTTCTAATGCACACAACTTGTCTGATTTGCTCTTTTCAAAGCCCCTAGAAGAAGAGGGGATTTGATCTGATGGATGCTTTTAGTCCAATCTCTCCTCACGCCTGTCTCATCTTCCAACTTGCAAGTGTTTCCCCACTTGCTCCTTACTACTACCTAAAGTGTCTAGAATACCCTTGGATTCTTTAGAGAGAGGCCGATGTGGCTCTTTTTTTTCAAGTTTAGTCCGCTCTTTTTTATTATTTTCATTTTGCCCCCTCTGTACGTAATAATAATATGCACCGTTAATTTTATCAACTATCCAAATTTTGATCAGCTAAATTTAAAATACAAAATCTAGCGAAACCTCTATTTCCTTTCGTCCTTCTTCCTCTCTGAATTTTTTTTTCTACAAAACCTAATTTTGTTCTTATCCCATTGAATATTTTCTTCCATTGGATAATGAGCAACAACGAGATATTAAAATTGAAGCTTACCTACCCTTGTTAGCAAGAAGAGCCATAGCTGAGATTAAAAGACTGAATGAATAATAAATCTATTAAGAACTTGTTGCCTCCATTAAAAAGAACTCGGGTTGAGATAGACATTCAAGAACAAAGTATATGCGACTCAATCAGATATAAAGGATGAATTATATAGAATAAGAAAACAAGAATTTTAAGAAAGGGTATGTAGTAGAAAGGGTATGTAGTAGAAAGGGTATGAATTGTTTAGCATAAGAAAAACAGTCACTCAAGCAAAGGAATGCCTAATAAAGTTTTCAGTAACTAGTTTTCTCTTTAAGGTGGTGATATATATGGACAATCAAATATATTAATATGTGGACAATAATTTTCGGCCCTGTACAAATTACCTATATTTGACTTAATTGACTTATATTTAATTGGAGGACAAAACTATAAGGCATATATTAAAAACATTAATTTAATTAATATAAGGACCAATGTTTGGGTCATCAATAAAGAGAGACACACACAGAGAGAGAGAGAGAGAGGAGAGAGAGAGAGAGAGAGAGAGAGAGAGAGAGAGAAAGAGAGAGAGAGAGATAGTGAACCCAATTCTGAAAACTTAACTCAAATTTGTTGATCAATCGTGTGACTAAAGTTTGTCTTTTTACCCATACCTTTTCTGAAACTACAAACTTTTATCTTATGTTTCAATTTTTTCTTATTACTTTGTTCCAAATGATCAGTATCTTGAATTAGCTCCTGAACATTTTGTTGGAATCGGAGCCGATTTTGGATCGGTTCAAGTCGTCAAACTCAGAAACGAAGCACACCATTGCGTTCGTCTCGTCGAGCTCTTAAGTTTAGACTCAAGAATCACTCAAATCCGATTCCGGATGAATGAGATATCCAAGTTTAAAGTTTGATCGATTTTTGGTTGATTTAGGGACTAAAATCGCAATAAGGAAAAGTTGGTTTGGGGGCTATTTACGCAAAGAGGACACGTCCAGATCAGACGGCCCAAATCCCAGCCGACACGTCTGTTGCTAAAGAAGTGACCCGTCACTTTACTTTCCAACAGATGCGTCCCTAAAACCCAACAGAAGTGTCTCTTATGAATGCATCTATTCGAAACCTATTTATAGGACCCAAATCAACTCCAAATTTCAATCTGTTTTTTTCCAGAGTGTCAAGCATTGTTAGAAGATCATATTAGAGTATCTAAGAGAAAGATTTTGTAGAGTTTTCAAGGAGTTTCATAAGCAAGAAGTTTGGTCCATTTGCATAAGTCAGAGGTTAGTATACTTTCAAGTTCGACTGCTTTCTGATTCGAAGTACCATTGAATCGAAAGGTTAATCGTTGTATCCTGGGAGACAAACGCCGGTAACTGTTTGGTACTATACAGGGCGTCAATTGTCTTAAGGAAAGAGGAATACCTCGCCTCGATTAAAAAAAATTCTTTTTCTTCTTATCCTCCGATTTTTCTTTTTCTTTTTAGTCTATCTGATTTCTTAATCAAAGACATTCTGATTTTCCAAATCAGAAGTGTGTTGATTTTTTAAAGTAATAAATCAGTAAACACAGAAGGATACAATTCCTCTTTCCGATCTTAAATCGATAGTGAGATTCGACTACGAATCATCTGTTCTGGATAACAGACATTATCGGTTAGAAATACGAAAGATATTGAGTTGTTCTATTCCTTAGTTTTTCTCCATTAATTTGGAAAGAAAGTGTTTTTGATTGATTTACAAATAAAATCAAAGTAGTAACCAGTTTCACCAGTGATTCGGTTATAGACTCGCTGAGTCAACTCGTTGAATCGGTACACCGAAACCAACACATTTCATCTGTAATTTCTTCTCTCTACTTAGTAACATCATCTTCTTCATTGATGGATGGGGTTAGAGTAGCAGTGTTTCCTATAGTTTACTATCAGATTGTTCGTGTTGTGCGGGAATCTTACAGACAACGACCACATCCACTGACCGAGTTATTTATGGTTTTTAGGGTTCATAAAACGTGACTAGATCCACGAACAACCTCTCCACAATTTCTCTGCCTAGAAATTAACTAATTGGTGAAGAAGAAAAAGATGAAGGCAACTCTCGGGCTTATGGAAGAAGAAAAGGAGGAGGACTAAAATAAAAACTCTAATTTCTAGAAGGTATAGAGAAATATATTAGAGTAATACTAAAAATTGTTGTCCATATAAGATTTATATTTTTTTTTCATTTGTCCACATATAAATATAAGAGTTCTAATTTTTTTCATTTGTCCACATATAACTTTTTTCCATATAAGATTTCAATTTTTTATATTTCACCACATATGAGTGTTTTCCATAAAAGATTGATTGTCCATATATTGGTCACCGTCTTTAAATAGTATACAAAAATCTAAAATTTCACCTAAATTAAAGGCAATCAAGCCGAGCTAATAAATAAATCTAGGCTTGAATAAGCTATTCGGTACCCTAAAACGATAGAAAAACCGTAAAACAATCTAGAGATTGGAGCATGAATACAAGTCGAAAACCTTAAAGTAACAAAACAATTTCAGAGAAAGAAGGATGTGTGGTTACATCAATTTGGTAAAAGATTGTTGAAGATAAAACCTTATATCTCTCTCTCTGTAGATCTCGATTTGGGTAGCCTCGGTGAAGAGAAGAAACCCACCAGCCAAATGGCTCAATTTTGGCAGTCTAGTTCCTCCTCTCTGTCTCTCTTTGGATATCGACTTATGTTTGGTAGCCTCAGTGAAGAGAAAAAACTCAATTTGTTGAAAGAAAACCTAGTTTCTAATTGTGAAGAGAAGAAACTCGACAGAGCTCGGAGGAAACTCGACAGAGCTGAGAGGAAGAAGAAATCCACTTGACAGAGCTGGTTTTGTATTTTAATTTTGTGAGATTTACATCGGGACAATCCATGCGGATGGGGCAAAACGAAAACAATCAGAAAAGGCAGACTAAACTTGAAAAAGAAAACGATGGAAAGCTTTTCCTTGCGCCCGCTATGCAAGATTGAGTCATCTGCTGGAAATGTCGATGTCCATATCATTTTTTTTTGGAAAATATGAGCAAAGTTATAGGAATTTAATGATACCTCCTCACTACTAATGTCTAATTAACGATACGTGTTTTTAATTAGATATTGGTGAAACCCATTTTTGCACTTAAAAAAAACCCTTATCCTTATTGTTTTTCTATCTTTTTTTTCTTCGATTTCTCATACCTTTTTTATGTTATGCCCCGTCGACGAATCTTCACATCTTATACCTATTTCTTTTCTCTTATTCATCTTTTTTCTACTTTACCAACATTTATCAAAATTTTAAAATTAATAAATTACAACAATTGGAAATAAAAATAGTGAAATTCTAAGAATTTTTTGTAACTTTTCAATTGTTCTTTGTTTTACGTTTAATTAAATTGATGTTTTCAAGTGTAATCATTTTGAAAAAGACCTCTCGATATATGTTGTGCTTTCTATTAACTACAACTCGTATATTTTCAAAAAATACAAATGCAAATTGAAATTACGTAATGAAGGAAAAACTAAATAGTTAGAAGAAAAATGATTAATTTGAACTTACAAATTAGATAGAAAAATCATGGAAAACCGAAGTTAGAGTGTTATGTCAGCCGTGAACTTACAAATTAGATAGAAGAATTCATGGCATTATCGAAGTTAGAATGTCATGTCTGCCATAGTGATATGAGAGAGAAAAGGGGTATAGCAAAATTCCCGGTAAAGTCCTTTTTTTTTTCTTTGAGAAACCGACTACGTTCTATGTTAGTGGTTATAAGGCATTGATACATCACGAAGATGTGATACGCACGATAACCGTCTACGTTAAATCAAGAAATGAAAGAGGCCTAGAGCCCAACAAGATGAAAGAGACCTAAAACCCGACAAATTTATTACATTATTAATACTATTAATAACTTAATTTCAATATTCCTGAATTTACACTTCCGGTGGATCGAACCTAGAATTGCAGAGTAATGCATTAACCAACTTGGGCTACGAGTTTTTTTTTTTGTTAAAAGGACTACGAGTTGTTGGCTTGATGGCAAAGTTAATTCAAAAATTCTATTTATCCTTCCATTTTGGTCCTTCCCCCAGTCCGCCGTCAATGTGGCAACATATTAGTGGAGTATATTTTCTCAGAATTCTCTCTCCAATTACTCCAAACTCAAGTGATATGTTGCCACATCGACGGAGGGCTGGGGGAGGACCAAAATGGAGAGATGAATAGAATTTCTCAAGTTAATAAGGTATAAACGTGTTATTTGGATGGTAGATTTCTCAATAAGGGGTAATATAGTAACTGAACTAAAGCAAGTGGGCTCTATATTTTATTACCCAAGTGAACTTAAATTAACCATCTTTTGGAGCCAACTAACTCTCTCTCGTCCACAGGAAGAAAACCACCACCTCTGAGAAGAAAGTTCAAAGCCGACACCCGCCCCTTCTCTCTCTTAAACTTTCCTCGCACATCTCTTTCTCTCTCTAGAAATCTAAACCTCTTTTTCTCTCTCTACCGTCGTATATATACGGATCATACATATCCAAACTCATCAGACTAAACCCCACATCCTCTCTCTTAGAGAGAGAAAGAAAGAGAAATCACAAATAATGCTGGCACCTCCAAAATCATCCGTACAGCTCCCCCACAGAATCAACGGAACCGCCACTATCAATACCATGACCTGCCACAGCATGCAACAACCACAGACAACCACCCTCCACGACCGCCTCCCACTAACATGCGCCACTCCCATACCGGAAACCGTCGCACCTTTCCACAACCACGCGGTAGGTGAAAACCAGTGTTGCTCCGCCGTGATCCAAACAATAGATGCACCTGTCTCCACCGTCTGGTCAGTGGTCCGCCGCTTCGACAACCCACAAGCATACAAAAACTTCGTCAAGAGTTGCCAAGTCATCGTCGGAAATGGTGATAGAGTCGGTTGTTTAAGAGAAATACATGTCGTCTCGGGATTACCAGCTGCGACTAGCACCGAACGCCTCGAGATACTCGACGATGAAAAACATGTACTTAGTTTTAGTATGGTTGGTGGAGATCATCGTCTCTCTAATTATAGATCTGTTACAACTCTTCATCCTTCATCTAACGGCTCAGGAACAATCGTAGTCGAATCCTACGAAGTTGATATCCCACTTGGCAATACCCGGGAAGAAACTTGTGTTTTTGTCGGTACAATTGTAAGATGTAACCTTCAATCTTTAGCTAAATTTACTGAGAATTTAGTCGGACGATCTCGACCGTCCATCCATCACCAGAAGATAAATACATAGTCAACCACTTGTTCCTTTTGTGGTGGGTCAAGATCATCCTTCCCGAATCTCTATAAAACCCTAATCTTTTCTCCAATCAAATGACGTCATTGTATAGCTCAACTGGTTTTGGGTCGTCTTTGGTTTTTGGTGGGTTGGCTTATTGTATCTTTAGTTTTTTAATATAATATATTTTTGTCTAGTATCTCTGTAAATTCGACCTATATATAGTTTGATGTGTGTGTTTTTCTCTGTGCAATTCTGATATTCCTAAGTCATTTTTTATTCCACTTTTGTATACAACACATGATTCTTGAACACAAAAAAATGTTTTAATATACTGTGGACGACCTCGTCTAATTATTAGTCTCACAGTCCACGCCAGAATTCAGTCAGATCGGACTCCTTTTCAGCCGTTTCCATATATAGTATCTTTTTCAATGGGGCGTTTTGTATAATATTCAAATGTATCTATCTCATATTTGTCTGATCCCAAAAACAACAACACCTCAGACACCGGCGGACTTCAGACCTATTAGTCTCTTGAACACTACTTACAAGATCATCACAAGAATTTTAGCAGATAGGTTCAAAGAAACTCTTATTGATATTGTAACTCCGGTCCAAGCAGCTTACCTTCCGGGTAGGCAAATAACTGATAATATTATCATAGGTCAGGAAATTATACATTCCATGAAGAAGTTGAAAGGAAAGGCAGGATACTTTGGCTTGAAGCTAGATATGTCCAAAGCGTTTGATCGAATAGAATGGAATTTCTTATATGATATTATGAGGAAACTAGGATACTCTGAACAGTGGATTAAAATGATCACTACTTGCATCTCAACCTCCTCAATGGCTGTTCTTATTAATGGACACCCCGGACGCACTTTTTACCCGACCAGAGGGATTCGGCAAGGCGACCCCTTGTCCCCTTTCCTTTTTATTTTGGCAATGGAAGGTCTGAGTAGATTACTAGTGGCTAATCAGGATATAGGCACTTTTCAAGGATTCCCAACCAATAATACGGACTTGACCATCTCCCACCTTCTGTTTGCTGATGATTGCATCATCTTTGGTCAGAACTCCTTAGATAATATTCATATTCTTAAGAGCATTCTGAAAACCTTTTGCGAGTCTTCCGGTCAAATGATTAACTATAAGAAGTCTAACATTTTCTACTCTAAGAACTCCCACCCGAAGTTTAAGCGTATGATTATGCGCTCTTTGAAAGTCAAATATGCGTCTCCGTCGGATAAATACTTGGGGGCACACCTTTTCATAGGAGCCAACAAGCGAGTAGCCTTCCAGGATCTCCTCCAAAAGATCAAGAATAAACTAGAGAAATGGAACTTTTCATTCCTTTCTCAAGCTGGGCGCACTATTGTTATTTCAACAATAGCTGCCGCTGTACCCCGATACCAAATGCAATGCTTTGCCTTACCGAAAGGCATCAGCAAAAGCATTACGACGATTCAAAAGTCGTTTTGGTGGGGTAAGTCTAGAGGCATATGTACGAAATCGTGGTCGTCCATTTGCCTTCCCAAAGTCTTGGGAGGTCTAGGAATTCATCGCACTGAGTTAGATAACACAGCTATGCTCAGTAAATTAGCCTGGAGGCTTAAAACTGAACCTAAAGCTATGTGGGTGCGATTTCTGAAAGCCAAATATTTCCCGAGAACGGAGTCTCCAGGTCCCATCAAAGCACATCATTCCTGGCTTTGGAAGACCATTAATAAATATACATTTCAAATTGATGAGTTAACTACTTGGGAAGTCCACAATGGTAATCACATCAATATTTGGTCGGACAACTGGATTCCTGATAATATCATCCCGTTCAATATTGCTAATAACACACATATTACGAAAGTGGCCCAACTTATTAATAATAATAGATGGGATGACACTACCCTTACTAATATCTTTGACCAACACACACTTAATCTTATAAAATCTATTCCAATCTGTATGGAAGGTGAAGATCAAAGGATATGGAAACTAACTAAATCGGGAAAATTCACAGTGAAATCAATGTATAACTACTTATGTACGATTATGAATTCTCCCATTAATGTTAATCCTAATTGGAAATTCATATGGAATCTCCCTAATGTACCTAGAGTCCAAATATTCATATGGAAAATTTGTACTAATGCTCTCCCAGTTAGGGAGAGAATTGGTAAGTTTATTAATAACAACCTTATATGTCCTAATTGTAATGCGATCGAAACTATAGATCATGCTCTTTTACATTGCCCTTTGGCTAAGAACATATGGTTCCATTTTAACATTATCTCAGAGAATATTGTGAATATTAAAGACTGGATTTTTTCATGGGAATATACCCCTACTTTTAAAGATGCAGCTTATCAGAACCTCCTATCCACAATTTTGTGGATAATATGGAAAACTAGATGTGATCATTGTTTCCAATATGAAATAATCGACCTATCCCAAATCATTAAGATGATCAATAAATTCCCCAAGAATATGATACCTAATATTAAGAATTGTAAACCCGTACAAATTAAATGGAACCCTCCAGAAAGAACGTGGATGAAAATTAATGTAGACGCATCTTTTATCAATGTGAATGAAATGACAGGTGTTAGCTTAATCTTACATGATGCGGAAGCAAAATTCATTGCAGCTCAAACGTCTCTATCCAGATGCAGGAATAGTGAGGAAGGGGAAGCCATTGCTATCCTTAATGGTCTCGTATGGGCAGCAGAACATGATTATAAAGACATTATCATCGAGAGTGATAACATTAATCTCATAAGCCACATTCAGAATCCCAAGCATGAAGTTCATTGGCAATCTCGAGTTCATCTCAAGAAAATTCACGAAAGCAAAAATCAGTTTAATAGAGTAAAATTTAATTACATCAACAGGAAATTGAATATGCCAGCTGATAAGCTTGCGAAACGTGCGAGGAAGAAAAATAAACCTGAATCTTGGCACAGAATTCCTTACTTTCTGACTTCTATGTACTGTAATAACACGTTGGTTTATTAATTTAATCCGAACACCTTAACAAAAAAAAAAAAAGTATAAACCTTGATATGTCATAAAAAAAAAAAGTATAAACCTTGATGGGTTGTTCTCATATTTAGACAACTATATAAGGAGAAACAGATCACTAGGTGTAGAGTATTGGTACAGACGCAGGGGTGGATCCATGGGGATGCGAGGCTCCTGGATCCTTCCGAAAATATAATGTAGTAGTAGTAGTAATAATGTTTTTTTATATATATCTAGATATATATAAAATGATGTGTGCTGATGACATGAAGAAGACTTTGGCGTATTGATTAAAACAAAGGTTTCAAATCAATTTGACCGTGGTCATGAGTTCAAACCCCACCCTTAGCATTTTTATTTTTCATTTCGAAATGCATGTGCCTTTAAGTGTATATTTAAATGAGCGTTTATAGTTATAACAATGTAAGAGGGTGGCTGGATGGTAGATCGGATGGTCTTATGCATAGGTTACTTAAATGGCACGGTTCGAGCCCAACCTCCCTCAATTTTTGTTTTATTTTTAAAATATAATCAATTCAACTACCAACCTATATAAAATCAATTCAAATATCTTAAACCCCTACAAACTTCAATTCAAATATCCTAAAACCCCTACAAATGAATTGTCACAAGTACTACAAAGAAAAGACCAAGATATTGTGACTGCCGGATTTTGTTGAGTCATCAAAATCTATAATCCAATATGTACGAGACCATGAGTGGTCATTATTGGTCTGGAATGTTTGTACTTTTTGTGAAAAACATAATATTGAAGTTGTTGATCTTAATGGTTCGTACATAGTTCAAAGGGAGAAGTAGAAGGAATGCACAACAAATTACAAACCTGTATCACTATCAAGTGGAGATTTTCAATACCGTTATTGATATACAACTTCAACAATTAAATGTTCGGTTCACTGAGAAGAATACCGAGTTGCTCCGTTGTATGACATGTTTGATTCCATCTAGAGATTTTTTCCTTTTCGACAAAAGTAAATTGATGCGTCTTGTTGAATTTTATCCGTCAGATTTCAGTAGTCTTGACACTATGCTACTAAGTTCTCAGCTTGATAATTACATTTATGATATAAGGCAAAATGATGATTTCTCAAATTTAGATGGAATTGGAGATCTTGATAGAACATTGGCGGAAATTAAGAGGGATAAAGCATATCATTTAGTTTATCTGCTTATCGCATTAGCACTAACTTTGCCGGTTGCAACTGCCTCTGTTGAAGCTAGTTAAAACACGCTTAAGAAACAGGATGAGTCAGGGCCGTGCCTGAGAATTTCGGGGCCCCGTGCCAAATTTAACTGTAGGGCTTTCGAACAAAAAAATTACAAGCAAGAACCGAACAAAATGCAACATAATCTATTAGTAGATAAATGAAAACTATGGATAAATCCAAATGCATTTCGAAGAAAATAGTCGTAGAAAAAAAAAAGTTAATTCCTATATGGCCCCCTACTTTGTGACCAGCTTCCTTTATGGCCCCCGAATTTCTGTAAATTCAAATATGACCCCCTATTTTCATGGAAATGTCATAACTACCCTTCCCATTAATATATTTTCAAAATAAAATTAAAAACAAAATCCTAAATTCCACCTCACTTCCCTCTCCACCACTCATCTCTCTCCACGTCACCTATCTCTCCAACTCACCTCTCTCTCTCTCCAAGTCAGCACTCTCATGAAGGTCGCCGGCCAGAAAATTTTCCGGCCGGCGATCTTCGAACTTAAAAAGAAATTTTTTTTTTTTTCACTCACCTCTCTCTCTCCAAGTCAGCACTCACATGAAGGTCGCCGCCCGGAAAATTTTCCGGCCGGCGACCTTCAAACTTCAAAAAAAAAAAAAAATTTTTTTTTTCACTCATCTCTCTCTCTCTTTAAAAATTCCGGCGAAGGGGGTTTCCCTTCGCCGGAATCTGGTCTGTTCTTCAACAAACCTATTATGGTCTGTTGAAGAACATACCGATCTGGTCTGTTCTTCAACAGATCCGGTCTGTTCTTCAACAGACCAGATTCCGGCGAAGGGAAACCTCTTCGCCGGAATTTTTAGAGAGAGAGAGAGATGAGTGAAAAAAAAAAAAAATTTTTTTTTTAAGTTTGAAGGTCGCCGGCCGGAAAATTTTCCGGCCGGCGACCTTCATGTGAGTGCTGACTTGGAGAGAGAGAGAGAGGTGAGTGAAAAAAAAAAAAAAATTTTTTTTTTTTAAGTTTGAAGGTCGCCGGCCGGAAAATTTTCCGGCCGGCGACCTTCATGAGAGTGCTGACTTGGAGAGAGAGAGAGGTGAGTTGGAGAGATAGGTGACGTGGAGAGAGATGAGTGGTGGAGAGGGAAGTGAGGTGGAATTTAGGATTTTGTTTTTAATTTTATTTTGAAAATATATTAATGGGAAGGGTAGTTATGACATTTTCATGAAAATAGGGGGCCATATTTGAATTTACAGAAATTTGGGGGTCATAAAGAAAGCTGGTCACAAAGTAGGGGGCCATATAGGAATTAACTCAAAAAAAATTTATATTTTGATAACATTTTTATATATAAAGAATTTGCGAATGAAGAATATATTTTATTCTATCTTAAATTATACTTATAACCATATATAGTGAAATTCAAAATTCTCGTAAAATGTTGGATCTTAACATATATATAATACCTATCGTTAGAATTTTATAAAAATCATATTAGATAATACAATAGTTAAGAAAAGGTGTAACGGAGCAAAAATGAAGATTAATTTAACAATATTTCTCTTACCCTCTTAAAGCCAGGTAAAAAAAAGACAGCCATGTGACTTGAACTTGGGACCAATGGGTGAGAAGTTAAGGACTTTGCCAGTTGAGCTAGTGTACGTTATACGTTTGAAGTATGGTCTTTAAAGATAATATATGAAATTTGACATGAATTTTTTTAGCAAGTGGGCCCTTTGGTGGTGGGGGGCCCTGTGCGGGCGCCCTGCCCGCACCCCCCACGGCACGACCCTGGGATGAGTGGTGCGTGGCTAGATGATAGTTTAGTGGTCTTTACTGAAAAAGAAGATTTTAGTGAAATTGACAATGAGTCGATTATGCGAACATTTCAAAATATGAACTCTCGTAGAGGTCAATTGCGTTTGTAATCGTTGATGTATCAATATAATAAATGAATATAAGTATTTTATTAATTATTGTGTTTCCAAAAAAAAAAAAAATTATTTATATATAAATCTGCACCCTCTAAGTGAAAATCCTGGATCCGTCCCTATACAGACGCATTCAATTTAGATTTAGACTTTTAAGTTAGTGATGTTGCCTACTTCCTAAATCTATATATCGGAATTTAAAGTATTTTATTTATTGATATTTTATCAAGAGTGAGAGATGCTTTAGTCTATCTATTTGAGCTCAGACGAAAGACAATGAGCTTGAATTGTCTTTAGGTAGTTGAGAAAACAAAGCAATAATCAACTTGGCAAAAATAATAGTTCTCTAATTAAGTGTTAAGTGAATTGTCTTTATGTAGTTAAGAAACAAAGAAACAATTGGCAAAAATTATAATTCTCTAATTAGGTTCCTAAGTAGAGTACATTGTGTTAGACTAATCCCACGTCCGAGAATAGTGCCAAGTAAGGGAGAGTACAATGTGTTAGAAAAATCCCACGTGGGAGAACAATGATCTAGTATCCAAGAATATAATGTTTAGGTCCTCTCCTCTTATTTGTCAATTGAATTTGAGTTTGACAACCACAAACTTAAAATGATACTAGATATAGGTCCACAAGTGATAGCTCTGAAATCCACACATAATACGTCATCCGAAAAAATACGTATTAGACTGTAAAAACCACCCCACGTGAGGATCCGTGTGTGAATAATCCCAGATGGGAGAATGGTGATCTAAAAACCACCAACTTAACACAACAAAAAGATCTGCACTTGGAAATATCAAATATTTTCTGAAGAGTGGAATCAACCGCTACCTCCCAACTTGACATAGTTCATATAAGAAACCCCAAGTTGGTTTTATTTATGTTCTTTAAAATTTAATTATTTCTCTCTCTAACTCTTTCTTTCTTGTGTGAGTTTAATTTCATTTGTTATTGAGCTGTCTTTATGTGCAAGTTGAGAGTGCAAGAGGATGAGGACAAACTTTAATGTAACCCTTATTAGACTTACTTGTTTATGTTTGAACCCTTCAAATGACACCCACTTTTTCCTCTTTATTCCCGCTTCTATACTTCTTCTTTCATCCTCATCAAAATCAATGAATCAAGACTTAAACTTTGAATCTTAATTTCTAATTAAAACCCACCATCTAACCCTAATTCCATGCTATTTATACTTCTTAATTGCCTGTCTTATATGGGGAGATAAAGACACATAGATGGTGCAAATAAGAACAAAAATACCAAAGTTGGGCTTTGTAAAAGTAAATCCAAACTATATTCTTTGTTATACATGAAAAACTGAACTTCCCATACAAAAACAAAATGTCTTTCACTGCAAGTTTTAGAAATGCCTTGCATGTTCAACTATTTGGTAAGATGGAGTAGAAATTTTCAGCTTTATTGTCAACTAGTGGCATGTTAAATATGGGGATGACAGTTAGAAGATTCCAACTTATCTGCTAATTCCTTCATCAAAAAAAAAAACTTATCTGCTAATATTATTATCCATGAAGAACGAAATTATTTTGTCCTATTAGTTGCTTTATGAACTCCTTTCATGGATACTAACGCCATGCAACAATTTTGGATGTTTTCGAGCCGAAACTGTTGACATAAAAGTGGTCAGTATATACTTTCAACCAGGATTAGGCAATTTGTCACATATGCAAAAAAACGGAATCCCACAAGAGAGAGGATGAGCACTATAACCACCAATTACGATATCTTGGACTCTAAAAGCTATATAAAAACTTTTACGGTCATCTTAGGGGGACATGAAAGCCCATCTATTCCTAGATCTATTTTATTTATTGTCTAAATTACATGTGATAAATCTCGATGACAACTTCTTCCACTGAGACTCGATCCCACACCCTCATGTGCTTAAGAGAAAATGTCAAGTGGCGAGCCCATAAATTTTCATTTATGGGAGAACTTTTAAGAAGAAAAACCCACGGTCCACCATCCTTTGGTGTAACAGTTGGACACCCCTCTTAAGTCCATGAGGTCGTTGGATCGAGTCTCGGTGGAAGCAGTTTGCCATCAAGATTTATCCTATGTAATTTAGGCAATATATAAAGTAAATATTGTAGTAAATTTGTCGGGCTTTAGGACTATTTCATTATGGTTTAAATTAGGCAATTATCGTGCTCATTACATCTTCATGATGTATCAATGCCTTGTAACGACTAACATAAATCGTAGTCGATTTATCAAAAAAAAAAAAAAAACCCATGTAAAAATAAATAAATCGAACAATTTCTTTTTACTCATTATGTTTAAATTTATTGTATTGAATGCCTTTCGCATCGAATGCATTCTGGAACGACTTAATAAAATGGGTTATTTCACAAATAGCCCCCAACTTTGTGATCGGTTTCCTGCCTAGCCCCCTACTTTATCAAAAATACCCAGATGACCCACTTTTTGAGCTACTGTTATAACACCGTTAACTAGTCATCACCTTCTCTCCTCCATCTCATCACTCTCTCTGCCACCTCATCTTCTCGCCACCTATCTCCGGCGAAGGTCGCCGACCGGCCATTTTTCCGGCCGGCGACCTTCAACCATTAAAAAAAATTTAGACTTCTCTCTCTCTAAAATATATTTTTTTTAATTTCCTCTTTCTTCTTCTTCCTCTTCCTCTCTCTTCTTCTTTCTCTCTAACATCCCTCTCTCACTCTAAACATAAAAAAGAGGTAGGTCTGTTCTGTTAAAGATCTGTTCTGTTCTTTAACAGAAATATGTTCTGTTCTTTAACAGAAATCTGTTCTATTCTTTAACAGAAATCTGTTCTGTTCTTTAACAGAAATCTGTTCTGTTCTTTAAACAGAAGAACAGAACAGATCTGTTCTGTTCATCTGTTCTTTAAACAGAACAAATCTATTCTTTAAACAAAACAGATCTGTTCTGTTCGTGGATCTTTAAACAAAATAGAAACTGTTCTGTTCTTTAAACAGAACAGAACAGATTAACAAAACAGACCTTCAAGGTCTGTTCTGTTCAACCATCAAAACAGACCTTGAAGGTCTGTCCTACCTCCGGCGACGTAGCCGGAGGTCTAGAGAGAGAGGACAGAGATAAGGTGGGAAAGAGAGAGAAAGAAGAAAGAGAGAGAGAGAAAGAAGAAAGAGAGAGAGAAGAGAAAGAGAAAGAGAAAGAGAAAGAGGAAATTAAAAAAAGAAATCTTTTTTTAGAGAGAGAGAGAGAGACGTGAGAGAAATTTATTTATTTTTTTAATGGTTGAAGGTCACCGACCGGGAAAATGGCCGGCCGGCGACCTTCGCCAGAGAAGACGATGAGGTGGCGAGAAGATTAGGTGGCAAAGAGAGGTGATGAGTGGAGGAGAGAAAGTGATGCCTAGTTAACGGTGTTATAACGGTAGCTCAAAAAGAGGGCCATCTAGGTATTTATAACAAAGTAGGGGGCTAGGCAGGAAACTGGTCACAAAGTTGGGGGCTATTTAGGAAATAACCCTAATAAAATAAAGTAAAAAATGCGAATATTTTCTTCCAATCAACGTAATGTTGTTTAATTCTTCTTTGAATGATTCAAAAAATTACATATGTAAATTTAATTATGTTCTTTATTTTACTTTTAAAGTAATTTAGATAAAAATTTTGAAAAGAAAAAAAAATCACAATTTCAACTAGAAATATAAAGACAAAGGGAAGGAAAAACGACATTTACCTTTTAGTGGACAAAATTTACATTTGAGCAACATTCTACGATCACGGTTTTGCACAAAAAAATGTTACATTTTATTTGGATAGTTTAGTTACACTTTTATTTAAATAAATAATCGAGCTAGGTAATTAATGTAATAAAAATGTAAATGTTATACAAGAAAAAAACAACCTAATTTTGGAGAGGAGATGAATAAAAAAAATTGTATTACTCAACAGATAAGATTTACCAAGAAATTAAATTACCAAAAAACACTGCTATATATCATTTCACGTATGAAGAATGAGTTTATAGTGAGGTGACATTTAGACTATTTTATATGGACTTGAATTGTAGTTGCATAATATTTGTGGCGGGTACATGATGGGTCATGAAAATGTCCCATCTGAGTCGTTCAACTTAGGCGAATTAGTCAATTTCGAGCTTTTATTATAATAAAATAACTGGTTTATTTTGTTAGGTGTCTTTGCGGAGTTAGGTGTGAAAAATGAGTAAAAACGGAGGGAAGGTACACAAAGGGCATTTCGATCATTTATAGCCAAGGGTATTCTGGTAATTTTGGTCAAGATGAGTATACGATGAAAAATATAGTCAAAGACGAGTCTGTAGGAGAAAGCAGAAGTCAATTCGGAGTCCGGACAAGCAAATTAGCCAAAGTCAATACTAGAGTCAAGCAAGGTTGACTAGTGGGATGCTTTTAGTTACGGTTTTAGCTAGTGGGATAAAAATATGTGACGTGGCAAAATCTGGAGACCAGTTACGATATGACTCGGTAACCCGCGACTTGCGAAATCATCTCAGATTGCATGATCCAGTATGGCGCGTTATAGCCTTGACTTCCGTAGTCCCGACATGCATGCGCCATCTGGACCGTTGGCATCCGCATGCCTTAGATCCAATGCTCAATGTTCGATGCCGCAGATTCTTGTTTACAAAGCGTGGTAGCCGTGTTTTGTGAACAAAGATTGGGTACATTGCATTGCAACTTAATTTCCATAGTCCCACCCACGTGCATCTCGTTCTCATCCATCCAGATCCGTGCTTCTGTGATCCAACGACTACTATATTGTGAGCAGTTTAACAACCATGAATCCGGTCACACCCTAGCATCCGAATTTTCATTTAAGGTCCGTTTGATTCATTGGAATGTGTGAGTAAGAAAATGAACCTTTTTCTGATGGGAAAGAAAACAATTGTTTTCGCATGTGAATTGAGTTTTAAAATGTTTGATAAAGTTGTTAGAAAATGTTGGAGTGCCTTCAGAAAGTTATGATCTCTTCTTTTATATACCAATTCAATGAGGGTGCCTTTAGAATGTTAGTCTTATTTCTAATCCTACCCAAATCGAGATTTAGGGTTAAAAAAATATCAGAACCTGCATTTGGGGGGAAAAACTCTAATTTCTCCAAAATTTTTTTTTTTTTTGAGCAAAAGTTCATAAATAAACATAAAGTTACATTGTTCGGCCTCGGATTACAATAAAGTAAAACATATAAGGACTAAAATGTAACAAATTTAACGTCTAAAGGGCTAAAACAACAACTTGGATTTAGTTCGGTAGTAAAGCAGCAGCCGCCAAATTGTGTGCCTCCAAATTACAATGTCTCGGACAGTAGCTGAATGTGACTTGGGTATTAGAAACCCTAATACGTAGGTTATTTACAGCCGTTGAGATGCGCCAAGGTACTTCCATATCAACCGTCGAGATTAAATCTAGGGCAACTTTTGCATCTCCCTAAATTATAAAAGCCGTCAATCCCAAGTCTACCGCTAACTCCATCCCAACTTTGAAGCCATTAATCTCGCTATCTAGGGCAGAAATAGGCTGTATTCTTCTCGATTTTGTTCCTAAAATGACTCCATTAGAGTCTCTTGCAATGGCACCGCATGATGCTTCCTCTGGTTTAAACGAGCCGTCGAAATTTATCTTTATCTCTCCTGTTGAAGGAGGACACCATTGTTGTACCTGCATGAAGTTGTTAGAAGGTTGGAGTTCATTAAAATTTGGGAGATACCTCATGGTTTGCTTCATACGCCACCAACATCGATTTAAATCCGGGTTACGGTTGCGAAAGTATTTTTCATTTCTTTCCTTCCACCATTCCCACATCAGGTGAGTAATCTCAAACCAGACTTTGTTGTTGTTTGTTTCATCCAATAAGATCTTCTTAAGGTAGATTTTAGGATCCATTTTAATCTCTGCTACCTCTATTATTCCAGATAATCTCACTAACTCTTGAAATTTTGGGCAATCTGAAAACAAATGATGAATTGTTTCGATTTCTCCTTCTTCACACAGTAGACAATTTTGAGGTATATTCATAACTCTTTTCCCAATATTTTTGAGTGTTGGTAATCCATCATGAATGATCTTCCAAATAAAGGTTTGAATCCGAGGTATCATCTTACCTTGTTTCCAAAACTTTTTCCATGGAAAATTTTGAATGACTTCTGGGAGTTCTGGGTTAATTTTAATTTCCTCATAATAAGACTTGGTTGTGAATTTTCCTGTTGGTGTTTGTTTCCAAATCATTCTATCTCTTTGATAAGTCTGTGGGAGTTGAATACTTACAATAGCCTGTGTGGTTGTAGCATCAAAGTATGTTGAAATAAGATTTATATTCCAGCTGTTTGTATCCTGCAATATCAGATCTGATACCCAAAATACATTTGAAGGTAGATTATCAATCATGTTAGGGATATGGTTAGGTAATGTTGGTATCCAGGGATCCGATCTGATTTTAATCGAAGTACCATTACCAATAATCCACAAAACATTTTGTCGAATGGTCTGTTTAGTTTTATTCATAGCCTGCTAGAAAGTGGAAGATGATTGTTTTGTGTCGGTTGACCAATAATCATCTTGTTTAATGTATTTGGAGTTAAGGAGTTTCACCCAAATTGCTTGGGGTTGGGTGATGAATCTCCAAGTCATTTTAGCTATGAGAGATTGGTTTACCTCCTGGATCGACCTAATGCCTAATCCCCCTTTGTGTTTAGGACTCGTAATAAGCTCCCATTTCAGAAAGTGGATTTTCTTATCAGCCGAAGTATGATCCCACCAAAAAATGGCTACTAATTTCTCCAAAATTAAGAGAGGGATGATTGAGAGAGTTTAAAGAAGATATTGGTTTGGAGGCCGTCCAATTTTAGGAAGGTCTCCATGATTGAAATGGAAACATAAAGGCAAATATAGTTGTACGTGGAAGGAATCCAAGTAACAACCCAACAATTTATGCATGGAAAGATTAAAGAGAAACATGATCATCAAGTTCAAGCACTCCTATCTGCATAACCTCTCCATCTTTTCGTTGGAATCCAACAACCCATATTGGTCCTTTTTCGGTCTGATGCTCTGGAAAATAAGAAATTGATGATGGGGTTTTTCGGGAGGAGAGAGAACGTGTTATGAGGGTGGGAAAACAACTTTCACATGTTGTAGATGGGAAAATTTTGCACTTCATTTTCCAACCTTTTTTTCTGACGGAATTCAGTTTTGACACTGTTTTGGTTGAATAAAACGATGGAAAATCCATTTTCGTAACTCGATTTTCACACTATCAAACGGACCCTTAAAAAGCACCAACGGCCGGAAGCTTTCTTTGACCATTTAGGGTTTGCGAAATTACCAATTAACCCCCCATTTAGTTCCCACTTGATTTCCAACCAACAAGAATCCTTCCTTGCACCGAAAGCAAGCTAAATATCACCACTTTACCTTTCTCAACCTTATTTTTTAAAATCCTAACCACCAACCGATATAAATAACTCTTTTTTTCTTATGTAGACTTGATATCCCTCTCAATTCCTACTTAGCCTCTCCCATCTCTCTCACTCTCTCTCTTCTTTAGTTCTAACTCTAAAACCATCTTCTTCTAGTATCATTAGCCACCTTCATCTCTTATTCTCAATTTCTTTCTACTTCTAATTTCTAAATCTAAATTCTATTTCTAACCTATCTTCTTCCCCCATTTCTTTTCTACAACCTATTTCTTTTTAATTTCTCTTCTAAACCTCTCTTTTTTCACCTATTCTCAAGCAATAAAAAGTGTTATTATTTGGATTTGGAGCATAATTGAGATCATTTTGGAGAATATTTGGCGCAAAGATTTGATGTATTGGGTTACTTCTTTTTTCTGTCTCATTTATTTTCATGTATTTTGTTTTATTAATGAACATGTCTTCAAATTCAATGAGCAGCTAATTTTATATCTAGGATTCTTTCTTGAGATGTGTTATTGATTGATTGAATCATTTAAGTGAGCTTTAATGTCTATTAATTGTCTTTCCATTTAGATTTTATCTTCTTTTCTTTGTTCATGCTTCATAATTAGATATCTCATACTTTCGTTAAGTTGTTAGATGAAATATGCTTGTTAGATCATGAATAATAGTTAAAGAGTAAAGTCTTTATATGATAGTTAATTAGAAATACATGATTATGAAATGAGTTTATCAAGAATATCTTCTGAAATTTAATTAGTCCTTTATATTAGATTTTGAGTTACATTGAAAAAGGATTAGTTAATTAAGTGCATGTTTTAGGGAGTGAATTTATGTCGTGGAATCGAAAATCCTAGATCTCTTCTCATATTGCTTTTATTCTTCTTTAGTCTATTGTTGTTTACTTATTAAAATTATTTTCAAACAAAATCAATTTTATGAATGGGGTGTTGATTTAAGATTTAAATCAAAATTACTTTCCTCGTGGATCGATTTCGGACTTCCGGATACTTTCGGGAATAGACCCATTTTGGGCCTATCAGTACATAAAGACAAGTGGATTTCTCATTGGTAACTAAATGGTGGGCTTCTTGCAAAAAAGAAAATGGTGGCATTCAATTTGGAGTAATTCTAAACTTTTAAGGCGAGGTATGTGGAGCTTGTGGGGGCACATGCCCCCGCATGCCTTTACTAGCCTCACCCCCGCATGCCTTTACTAGCCTCACCCCACATTCCCCTTCCTAGCCTCGCCCATGGGAGTGTCCAACTACTACACCAAAGAGTGGTGGACTCTTAATATGATTTCTTTTTTGGATAATTGTGTTATCTCTCCTTTTTTTTTGGATAAAATGAAACTTACTCTTAACAATTGAAATCACCAAACAAAGACATTCAATTCCTAAATATCATTTGCTAAGCTACCACAACAAATAGAGAACGATCTCCTCTTATTTTACTGAACTAGTAAAATGTAACCGGTCTAAAAGTTTAAGTCTATTATACAATTACTTTCAGCAAAGAAAGGAAGAAGAAAAATGAGAAAAATAAATAGATGAACACAAAACAGTCGTTATTTTCCTCCAATGCCTGTCTGACCATATAAGATTAGTATCCATATTCTGCTATAACAGTAGAGTCCAAAACCTCCTTTACCTATTCAAATTTACATGAACATGATCATAATGCTGGCTGAGGCTCTAGGGAAGTTTTGCAGCTTCTCACTAAACTTCATTATCATTGGTCGCGGCTTTGGAGAATAAAGAAAAATCTCCGGGAAATCCATGTTTCTTTGTGAAATCTCCAAGGAATATTTTCCTATGGGGAATACAGACAATTTTTACAATTTTACAAAATTAACTTTAAGTAAAAAATTTTATTTTTTTTAATTTAAGTCCTTTCTCCGTCTTTCTTCTTCCCCTTCTATTTCTTATTCTCTAGAGAAAAACTCATCCATCTCATCTCCTCCATAACTTCCAGCCAAACTTTTTGTTCTTCCTTCACCATCACTTCTCTTACTTATCTTCCTCAAGTCTCCAACCTCTAGTACCCTTATTTCTCTAAAATCAAAAACAAAGTTAGAGAGATACAGAGGGAAAAACATTTTAAATCCTAGAAATTCGTAAAGAAAGTCTCTTGAGGTTCTTAATACATCTTTTCATCACTTCTAAACATACTAGATTTGCTCTCCATGTTTCGAGGGTTTAGTGATTAGAAGAAAACCGAGCTTTGGAGAAGAAGATGAAGAAAAGAAGAAACGCTTGGAAGGAGTTTAGGGTTTAGATCCATAGAAGATGTCGTTATTATAAAAGTTCCTTTTAAATTGTTTTTTAGGATCTTCTAAAAATTTAATTTTTTTGAACTCCAAAATTGGAAGCCTTGTACTAACAAATAGATAAAAAAATCAATCTCAGTTGACCAATTTTGTAAAAAAAATTTGTTCACTAGAGATTTTTCTTTATTCCCCAAAGTCGCAGCCTTATCGTTTCCTCTCTCTGACGAGTCTCAACAGGCAAGGTGGCAAAATCAAGAACAACTTTCTCCAAGAAGGGAGAATTCTTCAACAAAATTCTCGAGCAGTTGAGTTCATTAACACATCCGAAGAGCCTTCAAACTTTGACATACTTCAGGCGATTGAGCAATCATGGCAATAAAGACCCTGCCTCTCAATAGTTACCTGAAGTAAATTATATCTCATAGACAAAGGGATATAATCGTGTTTGGGAAAATAACCCCCATTAATTTCCAACGAGATAGATGCTATGTTAGGAGAGATCTTCATAAGTGCATGATTGCACGAAATGAGTCTATTAAAAGCCATGAATAAAGCTTCACGCGTCATATATTATAACGTTGACGGTGCTAAATCTCTAACAACTCAGGAGATTCTGAGATAACCTCAAGGAAGGCAGACAATAAACTTGGATCCTTCTCGTTATGTCACACTCTAAGAAATCTCATCACACGTTGAGTGTATAATTCTCTCTGTTGTATTGGGAGCTTGAAAAAATATTCTAGACTTTCACCATATTCCTTTACTACCAATTCAATATCGGCAGTTTCTACGCAAGAAAGGTTACCTAAAGAGTAGTCTTGTGACAAATAATCTTTGTAAACGAAGGATTTGAGATTTGTAGTACACAACTTGACAGTGTTGGGATTATTGTGTAAAATGAGTGTTTCTCAATTTGAAGTTCCGCAAGTTTAATGGAAAAAATGTTGAAATTCCTCTCGTTATCTAGAATACCAGAGTCTATTAAGATCAAAGATTTGAGAACTGGAAGGCTTGAGAAGAATTTCTTAGTGATTTTTTCATCAATCAAAATTGAATTAAGCTTAAGATATTCAAGTTGGGGTAAATGAACAAAATTAGGTAGAATAATCTTTGAGCTTTCATCCTCTTCTAAACACAATCCTAACACCAATTTCGTCAAGGTTTTTTGGGTTCCTAGTCCAAAAATCTACCCTTAAACACACATTTAGTCCACCCTAATATTAATATAGGATTTTAAGCCAAAATAATAATTATAATGGATATTTAGTCCAAATTGACCCATCTCTATAGAAAAAACAGATCTCTATCATTTCTATATACCCATTATAACCTTTTATATAAGAAAAAACCTACTTTTGAGAACCAATCCCCAAAATTCTCTTTCTTTTTTTTTCTCAATTTTTCGATTGATTTCAAACACATGTAGTATAGTTAAAGTATGTCTAGATCTCAAAGTTATTTCTACGACAAAACACATGTAGTATAGTTAAAGTATGTCTAGATGTCAAAGTTACAGTGTCTTTCTGTTTATTGACTCTTGTTTTGTTTCATAAATAACGTGTTATTTATTGTTAAAGTTTCATACTTTATTTTATTTTTTGTATATGTGTCATAAATAACACATAATGTATCAACAATGTTTCTTCCAAAAGGGAAAAGGACTAGAATCCTATTTTCTGAGAAGATTGGACCTTAATCCCTTTTTGAATTTTATTTTGGGCCTAAAACCCGTGGATCGTCAATGATTTACATTTAAAGATATTAGATTTACTGATTCACCAGGATAAGGGAGAATCTCATATCCTCTTTCCGTAGTTCAGTGATTTCATAATCTTGTGTATTTCTAAGTTAATTCTCTATATCTCAAAAAATATAGTTTCTTAATATTGTTAAAATTATATCTTGTAAATCAAGTAACAAGCCTAATTAGGGTTTATCGAACATCTATAAATACAGATTGATTTAGTGTTCTTCATCAAGTGAAGACACAATAAATTTTGTGTTCACTAGTTTAATAGTTTACTAGTTCAACATGGTATCAGAGAAGCATACAGAATCCATAGAAGAAATTGTTCCACCATCAAATACTACTCCATCCCTCCCTTTACTCAACCCCATTCATTCCTCAACATCTAATTGGATTGTACTAATTATTTGTTGTGGAAAGCTAAATTTCTACCGTCCCTTTCAATCTTTGATATTGAAGATTTTATTGATGGTTCGAAGTCGCCCCAATTACCTCTACTAAGTGATGGATCTTTTAATCCAATGTTTCTGAGTCCTTGTGTGGTTATAATCGTCTCTCTCCGAATCAGTTCTTCATCAAGTTATCCATTGTCAAACTGCATCTGCTGTTTGGACTTCCTTGGAGCAACAATTTGCTTTCAAATATTCGGCTCATTTACTAAGTTTCATATGTGAGCTTAATGCTATTTAAAAGGGTAATCGAACCATGCATGAGTTTATTTCTCACGCCCGAGTCTTAGCCGACACACTTGCAGCGTCTCATTATGCTATCTCCACACTTGAACTTCAACATGCCATTCTCGATGGTTTGGGTAGTTCATATGAATCCATTGTTTTCTCTTTAACAATAATTATGCAGCAGTTTAACTTTGATAATTTTGCATCTTTTTATACACTTATCAAGTAAGATTGATACACAAAATTTTGTTCTAGTTTCTCATCCACAGGCACATTACACAAATGCATCTCGTTCTCAGCCTGACCATGGTCGTGGCAATGGTAATACTTCTCGAGGTCGTGGTGGTGGTCGAGGAAAGGGTCGATCCTTCCATTTGACATCTACTGTTGATCCTAATGACATGTATGCCAACTTATGGTAGAGGTAATCATCAAGCATGGCCATACTGGAACAAATTTGACAAAATTTTAGGCCAGAGAAAAATAAACCACCCTCCTAGTTTCGTCCACCAATGGCTTATGTAGCTTAAACTTCCAGAGGATATACATACGATTGGACTGCCACTGGAGCTACCAATCATGTGACGAATAACCTTGCTGATATCCAACACCATTATGAGTACAACAACTCAGATCAGGCAAAGGTGTGAGACGGTAATGATGATGCACAAAATGTCCAGACGTTGACTAACGTCAATGAGTCAATAATAGACCAGATGTCCGACGGGCCAACCCGGCTTAAGGTAGCAGGATTGCTGGACCCTCGACGCTCCGCCACCAACGACCCTAACTAGGAGGTCGTCCAAGACTAGCTAAGAGGTATCAACCGTGTTTCGCCTACAACACAGGCAGAAGCCCTAAAATCCCTAAATGAATGAGGGGGGTCCACGTAAGCTAGGTCGATGTCTCACACCCTAAACTGGGGAGGCGGAAGCGCGCCAACAGCTTGCCGACTCAATCCCGAAATCTCCCTAAAAGATCCTAGTCGGTTAAAGAGCTTAAGTGTTTAAGAAAGCTTAGACTTCAAGAGTCTTCAAGGATAAATCATCTCCCCAAAGATCTATCACCTCGGTAGGATATCTACGAAGTATCCTTGAACATAGGAACTTCCAGTTATCCTAGATACGAGATAAATACCAAAAGGAAATCGTAGATACGAACATTGAGGAACTTCCTTCACGGTTGACCGTTGCCGCCTCACCTACGCCACTTATCATAGCTAACTCAGCCTATAAAAGGGCCCCCCATCGTCTTCCACAAGACACCTCGATTTTCACTGAGTAACTCATACTCGCCCCAAAAAGATCAATCAATATTTATTCTTTTACTGCAAAGAGCAATCTGATTGTCTTGAGCGTCGGAGCGGTTTTCGAACCCTTTGCAGGACTTCCCCCCAGATTTTCAAGGAACTTAGGAGCTAAGGAGCAAGAAGTCATGAGCAGGAGCGGGATCAAGGAGCAAGGAACAGAAGCAGGAGGAATCTTAAATGGAATATTCTATCATAACGGAAGCTGTCATGCATCAAGTCCTGATTACTTGCTGATATAACGGAAAGTCATTTTTTGACATCAGCAATTGACGCTAGAAGGAGGGGAGAACTCCAACAATCCTGTCAATTTGGTAACCCAGATCTCTATTCAACTTATGAACTAACCACTGTTTACTCTTTAAGGCAGTCATGTCGTCAGAAGACCATACCCATGAGGGTCCCAGGCCATGCTTCACTCAACGGAAGAACTCCTAGCCAAGATCGAGCAGTTCCGAGTGAAACACCAGTAGAGGGAGGCGAAGATGCATGAACTTCGGGAGAACCTCCCCAAGGCCGAAGAAAAAGCAGAATTGGTTATGAAGGAGTCAACTTTGAAGGAAAAGCGGGAGAACATTAAGATGCAAGCTCGCAGGATTTTTTCCACTCCCACCAGTGTCTTCCCAACGGGACCAGAAGTAGACCGTACCATTGCCCTTGACTCTTACTATTCTTAGAAAACGAACTGGATAAGGTGAGGGTAACGGACCTGACACGACCCTACATCCCCAGACCAATGGCCACCAGGCTAGGATGCATAGACGACCCGACCCTCAGGGACATATTGGTACATCAAGTGGCAGAGTTAACCAACATGTTTGAGAAAGGAGAGGCTCCAAAAAGAGCAGTCATAAACCTCCCACCTCTCAACACAAAGATACTAGAAGCGGAAAAGCCCAAGTGATGGCCCTAGAAAGGTTACCCTAAATAGGTCTCCACCCGCAAGTATACGGGCGTCAAGTAATAATTCCGGTAAGACCGGTTCGTTCCTCAGAGACTAGTTGAATCTATTCTAAAACTAGGAAGTAATAAGATTTTACAATGATTTTGATTTTGGTTTTGGTTTTGGTTTTAAAATAAAATGAATAAAATATTAAAACGATTAAAAAGGTGAACTCAAATGGGGAGAAGTCTAGGGTTTCGAATCCACCTAATCATGGTCAAATAACAACTTATTCATCACTGACATTACATAACGGGATTCTCTCGAACGATGACGGGTCAACTATTGAGTTACAACTAATAAGTATCCACCATAAAAGAATTTAATCTAATAATGATGGATCAAATCGGAGGCATAAACAATGAAAACAATGTCATCGACAAGATCGAACTCACACCACATCATGGATACTAACTATTGTCTATCAACTTATCAAGCATCAACCATAAAAGAACCTAATCTAATGATGGTAGATCAAGCCTAGAAGTATAAACAATGATAGAAAATCACTACGATCACGATAAGAGTTTAAACAATGATATTATGATGAAAAAGTTATACCTACTAAACAGGATGAAGGTTTCATCTATACCCTAGATGGAGATTTAACTACTCATGCTCATTAGAGATTTCATAAATAGTTTCATTAGTAAAATTAAGAGCAACATAATTGAAAGAGAGATCACCAAATAAGAGATTCCTTGATAAAGAAGATGATGACCATTGATGAAGGAGATGGGTTAACAAACTTTTCAACAACTCTCTCTCTCTCTCTCTCTCTCTCTGTTTCTTCTATCTCAGAAAAGAAGAGGAAGTCCAACTCAATGAAATTATTTTAACAATACAGAAAAGAGGGAAGAAGAAAATATGATGAAGGACAAATTGTTTCTTCTCTTCTCAATTGCTCATTCTCTACACTTCTCTCTATAATAGAAAAGAAAAACAGAGATTCTCTCTTTATAAAAGAAGAAATAAAAAGACAACAGAATTGCTTCCTCTCTCTCTCTCTCTCTTTTACTGTATTCTCTTTATTTATCTCTGTTCTTCTCCTTCTCTCTCTCTCTCTCTAATATTTCTTTAAATGCCCAGAGAAGAAGAAGAAGAACTCTTAAATCACTCCAAGTTCAGCTCCCCAGAAGATGAGATCCTTTTAGTCCCGTTCTCTCTCTGTCTTATACAAAACAAAAAGCCAAGCTGCAGCCGAACCTTCTCTCTCTCTAAAAATCTCTTTCCTTCTTCAATTCTTTCTTCCCATTTTCGAATAGATCTCCGGCCAAATCTTTTGTTCTAATTGTTCCCTTTGAGTGATTCCTAAAATCACCTTCTTGGTTATTTCCCTCTCTGTCAAAACAAAATCATCTTTGTTATTCTTTCCCATGAACACCTCTTGTAATCTTGGTATGATCTTCATTCTCTTTTTTTTTGGAAACTTTCTCTACTGTTTATATGTTGAGTGAAGAAGAAATCTCTCTCTATCCAGCTCACGATCCTTTCTTTGATTTCATCTTTATTTCCAATGTAGACAGAGAAAATATCTCACCTTCTATCCCTGCTATCAAAATATTTCTCAATACCTGTTCTTTCCATTTCTAACACAATCCCTTGTTTCCTTTCTTTCTTTGTGACTAGAAGATAAGAGTGAATAAAGAAACATCAGGTCCTTCAATAGCCGAGACTCCCTCTTGTTAATTTCCATACCCATGCTCCTGTCTTTGTTTTAGTTACAACAAATTCAATAATTCAAAACAACTTCCATAAAAGTAGCTCCCCAAAAACGTACCATGTGCTGGTTATAGGGCTTAGATACGGTGTATCGCAGTTGACTATAATGAGTTGCATCACAATCTCAGGTGCAGCCATTTGTTGACTTATTGACAGCGGCCGTTAGATGCACTTTTGGGTACGGTGACACCACGAGATCAGATGTACTGAATCAGGACCCCTAAAGAATTCCCGAAGCACACCCGTCTATGACCGAGAATAGCCCACATAACCTTTCCACCACCTGATCTGGTTCCATCTTGTGCGCCATGTGTCACCAAAAAAAACCCTAGGTTGACTTGATTTTGACCACAACTTTGACACGCTCCAATTTTCTCATCCGAACTCTGTTTCGACTCTCGTTTTCGCCGTTGGGTTCGTCTTGGACTCTACTTTCCATCGAACCATCAATATTAGCCAAAATTACCAGAATATACAAAAGACCAAAATGCTCCGAATGTGTCTTTTGCCAACTTTTATCAATTTTTCGCACTGAACTCCGTAAAGACACCTGAGAAAGGAAATCAAACAAATCATCAGAGTAACCGCTCGAACTAGACTAACAAACCCGAGTTAAGAGATTCAGATGGGACATTTTTATGTCTCATCAAACATCCCCAAACTTAGATTTTGCTAGTCCTCGAGCAAAACAGAAAAATAAACTAAACCTAATTCACCATTTTCGTAGGGAATCACGATTGCACTTAGCTCGTGCAACAAGCCGTTAAACCTCTAGGTTACCTTAGAGGACGAGTTTTGTCTCGTGAGGGTTTGCAGTGAATATACCCACAAAATTCAAAATCTCAAAAATGCAGAAGGGTCTAAATATGATGTGGACTAAAAATGTTTATCCGGTAGATTTTAAAAAGTTAATAGAAATGAAATCTAAGTCGACCAAACCATACAAAAGCTAAAAATTCATTCACTAGTAATGAAGACTCGAAGTGCACGTGACCAGCCAATATGAGTATCATTTCGGCTCCGAAAAGACAAGACCTCGATTACCGTCTTGATACATTTCGCCTCGACTACTGCCTCACGGTCATACGCTCAAAAATTAAAGTCACTCGGAAATGGTTCACTCAATGTGCGAGTATGAGTGTGACGGAAACTCAACACATTACAAAAGATGGACTAAAAGTTTGATGAACGACTGATCTCATAGGAAGGAAACAACCAATAATACGGAATGGGGAAGCTAACCAACTCTTCTCACCTGATCTACTATCTAACAGTGTTTCCTAGAGGTCAATAGGCTCTAATGAGGACTAGAACTCCTGAGAACTAGACGTCTTCAAATCTTCAAGAACTATTTCAAAGGATAAACACTTAAACAAAACTACACAAATACTTTTTCTTCTTTTGATTTTTTTTTTTTTTAATTTCTATTTTCTTTTCTTTCTTCTTTCTTTTTCTTTTTTTTTTTTTTTTTTTTTTTTTCATACGACTCATAATACAAATACTACTTTCTTCACATTATTCTTTCCTTGGTAATATTCTCTTCACTTTGCTTCATGCCTTATTCTCAGGGTTCTAACAAATGGATTTCTATCTTCCTCTAGTTGACACTGTTTTCAAGTTTCTCAGACTACGAGAGAAAGGTTTACTTCCTGATGACATCCCTAGTGGTTGTAAAATTTGAACTCAAGAGATCAAATGAGTTCTTCTTTCAATATTGCGAGGTTGAGTAGCTCTTCATTCTACTCAGAATTAGCTCAGAAGAGATCACTCAAAGCAAAAAGAAAGGCTCAGAATCTCACATGGGTTAAGTCTCCACTAATGATCAATTAAGTTCTCTCAGAAAAGTCTACTCTTCACCTATCTAACACTCACATGGCTAGTGCACAGACAACTTCAAAACTCGAAATTTGTGAAAAAAACTTTTAGCAAACGGATAGTCTGACAAACTAGACTCTATAACTATTAACAAGCAAAAACAACTAGACTCACATTTTTAATCAAAAAAAATTTAAAATTTTGAAAAATTTTGAACCCTTTTGAATTTTTGAAATAAGGACTTAGCAAAAAATTCATTCCCCTATCCCCAAACTTAAACCGAACATTGTCCTCAATGTTCTGAAGACTATGCAAAAAATAACAGGGTGAAGGGAGAGATATTACCCGATTCAACGTCCTCTGCATGGGTTGCCTCCCAGAAAGCGCTAAGTTTAACGTCTTCAGCCAGACGAAACAGATGGTTCGAAAAATAGAAAAAAATTATACCTACTGGATTACAAATATGTGATCAACTGTAAACCAATAGTCGATACATCTGTGGGTCCACCCAAAACACAAAGTTTTCAGTGAACGATAGTCTCACATTTTCGTAACTTGGTGATAGTGTAAGTGAGACTATCAAGAAAGAAGGGCAATCCCCAAACTTAGACGACAATAAGGTCGTTAAGTTTGGCACCGCACTAGAGAGATCAAAAACCGGATAGAAGGGGTCATTATATTGATGATAGACATCGGGAGAGAGTGTTTCAAAATCTACACATGTATTTGAAAGACAAAATGCACAATTATCTAGAGGACTATCAATGATACCCGGATTTAAACTAGGGTTCTCTAAAACAGGTACTTCGGATTCCTTCAATGGAGAAACCCTACTATCAGACTCAAAGTCCCTAGAAGTCGGGTCGGATAGACATTCTGTAATCTCTTTTATCACGATGTAATCGGGGTCCTCTAAAAATTCTAGATCATCGTCTAAGTCAGACGGGTCATTACACTCATTTAACAAATTGGTCAACCATGATTCATCGTCCTTAAGCGAGTCAGGCGACCTCAAATCAACAACCTCTCCATGTTGGGACCACGATCTATCCATCTCTCTTTCAATTTTTTTTTTTTTTTTTTTTTTTTTTTTAAACACGAAAACCGAGGAAGCACTACGAAGATCTTATGAAAAGTACCCACTAACAGGGGATTCGTGGGTGATTAGAGAAAGTTACCTCCCGTTCGAGACGGGCGACGACCTTTGCAGACAACCCGGGCCACTCTCCCCGCGAGTGTTCGAACCCGAGGCTTCGTTTGATTTTCGGTTACAATTTACAAGCCCTCTAATTTAGGGTCAAAACTTTAATCCAAAAAAAAAAAAAAAATTAAGAAAGTCTAAAGTCTCTCTCTCACCAAAAATAATAAAAAAAATAAAACTGTAAATTTCTTCTTTTCGACTCCTCCTCCTTGTTTGTGCCTTCTCTTTCGCTCCTTAATGCCCTACACACCAAAAATAGAGAAGCAAGTCAAAGTGGCCAAAAATCAAAACTTACCAAAAATAAAAACTTTCCAAGATTAGAACAAATTTAAAACATAGTCCCCGGCAGCGGCGCCAAAAACTTGATGGCCCTAGAAAGGTTACCCTAAATAGGTCTCCACCCGCAAGTATACGGGCGTCAAGTAATAATTCCGGTAAGACCGGTTCGTTCCTCAGAGACTAGTTGAATCTATTCTAAAACTAGGAAGTAATAAGATTTTACAATGATTTTGATTTTGGTTTTGGTTTTGGTTTTAAAATAAAATGAATAAAATATTAAAACGATTAAAAAGGTGAACTCAAATGGGGAGAAGTCTAGGGTTTCGAATCCACCTAATCATGGTCAAATAACAACTTATTCATCACTGACATTACATAACGGGATTCTCTCGAACGATGACGGGTCAACTATTGAGTTACAACTAATAAGTATCCACCATAAAAGAATTTAATCTAATAATGATGGATCAAATCGGAGGCATAAACAATGAAAACAATGTCATCGACAAGATCGAACTCACACCACATCATGGATACTAACTATTGTCTATCAACTTATCAAGCATCAACCATAAAAGAACCTAATCTAATGATGGTAGATCAAGCCTAGAAGTATAAACAATGATAGAAAATCACTACGATCACGATAAGAGTTTAAACAATGATATTATGATGAAAAAGTTATACCTACTAAACAGGATGAAGGTTTCATCTATACCCTAGATGGAGATTTAACTACTCATGCTCATTAGAGATTTCATAAATAGTTTCATTAGTAAAATTAAGAGCAACATAATTGAAAGAGAGATCACCAAATAAGAGATTCCTTGATAAAGAAGATGATGACCATTGATGAAGGAGATGGGTTAACAAACTTTTCAACAACTCTCTCTCTCTCTCTCTCTCTCTCTGTTTCTTCTATCTCAGAAAAGAAGAGGAAGTCCAACTCAATGAAATTATTTTAACAATACAGAAAAGAGGGAAGAAGAAAATATGATGAAGGACAAATTGTTTCTTCTCTTCTCAATTGCTCATTCTCTACACTTCTCTCTATAATAGAAAAGAAAAACAGAGATTCTCTCTTTATAAAAGAAGAAATAAAAAGACAACAGAATTGCTTCCTCTCTCTCTCTCTCTCTTTTACTGTATTCTCTTTATTTATCTCTGTTCTTCTCCTTCTCTCTCTCTCTCTCTAATATTTCTTTAAATGCCCAGAGAAGAAGAAGAAGAACTCTTAAATCACTCCAAGTTCAGCTCCCCAGAAGATGAGATCCTTTTAGTCCCGTTCTCTCTCTGTCTTATACAAAACAAAAAGCCAAGCTGCAGCCGAACCTTCTCTCTCTCTAAAAATCTCTTTCCTTCTTCAATTCTTTCTTCCCATTTTCGAATAGATCTCCGGCCAAATCTTTTGTTCTAATTGTTCCCTTTGAGTGATTCCTAAAATCACCTTCTTGGTTATTTCCCTCTCTGTCAAAACAAAATCATCTTTGTTATTCTTTCCCATGAACACCTCTTGTAATCTTGGTATGATCTTCATTCTCTTTTTTTTTGGAAACTTTCTCTACTGTTTATATGTTGAGTGAAGAAGAAATCTCTCTCTATCCAGCTCACGATCCTTTCTTTGATTTCATCTTTATTTCCAATGTAGACAGAGAAAATATCTCACCTTCTATCCCTGCTATCAAAATATTTCTCAATACCTGTTCTTTCCATTTCTAACACAATCCCTTGTTTCCTTTCTTTCTTTGTGACTAGAAGATAAGAGTGAATAAAGAAACATCAGGTCCTTCAATAGCCGAGACTCCCTCTTGTTAATTTCCATACCCATGCTCCTGTCTTTGTTTTAGTTACAACAAATTCAATAATTCAAAACAACTTCCATAAAAGTAGCTCCCCAAAAACGTACCATGTGCTGGTTATAGGGCTTAGATACGGTGTATCGCAGTTGACTATAATGAGTTGCATCACAATCTCAGGTGCAGCCATTTGTTGACTTATTGACAGCGGCCGTTAGATGCACTTTTGGGTACGGTGACACCACGAGATCAGATGTACTGAATCAGGACCCCTAAAGAATTCCCGAAGCACACCCGTCTATGACCGAGAATAGCCCACATAACCTTTCCACCACCTGATCTGGTTCCATCTTGTGCGCCATGTGTCACCAAAAAAAACCCTAGGTTGACTTGATTTTGACCACAACTTTGACACGCTCCAATTTTCTCATCCGAACTCTGTTTCGACTCTCGTTTTCGCCGTTGGGTTCGTCTTGGACTCTACTTTCCATCGAACCATCAATATTAGCCAAAATTACCAGAATATACAAAAGACCAAAATGCTCCGAATGTGTCTTTTGCCAACTTTTATCAATTTTTCGCACTGAACTCCGTAAAGACACCTGAGAAAGGAAATCAAACAAATCATCAGAGTAACCGCTCGAACTAGACTAACAAACCCGAGTTAAGAGATTCAGATGGGACATTTTTATGTCTCATCACCAAGAACTTCGAATTCCTAAGTCTCGAGCATTACCACATAGTGGAAGATCAAGAAGTTTGCTCAACAATTACGTTACAATGATTAGTCTCAGCACTACGGACCGAAACGTGTGGTGCCTGGTTTTCGCCACAGTCCTGAAGGGACCAACCCAAGCATGGTACCAGGCTTTGGAGGCAGGCTCTATAAACTCTTTCGCGGAACTAGCAGAAGCTTTTTGTAACGCTCTCCAGGGCAGCTGCTCCATCAGGAGAAAGACAGACGACCTGTTCAACATCGTCCAGAAAAAAATGAATCTCTGGCAGACTACTGGCAATGGTTCCGGAACCTTATGGTACAAGTCCTTGACCTCGACCAAAAATCACATTCGTCGCCCTCAAAAGATGTCTCAGGCAAGATGATATTATACGGGAGATCCGTTGAGGATTTGAGGGTGGAGGTCCGTTGAGGATTTGAGGGCGGACCCCTTTATCCAGAGATAAATGTGCTTCCGTACTTAGGTCTGCTGAAAAGGCGAGGGCAGACCTCTTCTTCCAGGGCTGGAAGTGCTCGCATACTTCAGCCTGGTGAGGAGGCGAGGGCGGACCTCTTCCTCCAGGACTGGAAGCGCTTCTTTATTTTGGCGTTGCCTCGGGGTGCCCGAAGATAAATGGGTCAGGCACATTAGCCATTAGTTCATGGGCTTGGTCACTGAGTAAGCCAATTAATCATGAATTTCTTGAGGCACTTCTGGTGACGTATTTTGGCCCATACAATTTGTCCCCCACTCTCTAAGTTAACAGAGTGCAGAAACTTAGAGAATAGTTCTATGGCCAATCTGCAGTTCGGTTTTGCTGCCTTTGTAGCTGACTTCCTGTCCCGTGGGGACTTGTCCGCGAGAAGTGTCGCGTTTATTGAGTCAATCTGAATTGCTTTGGAGAAGGCATGTCGGAGTGATCAAATTTTTTTTAAGTGTTCTTGAGTCTTTGAATTACTGGTTGATGGTTCGTTAATTGATGTTTGAGTTGATGAGCACAAACGATTTTCGGGGTCGTATTGGGAGCATCGCAAGTTTCAGATAAACATCAAGACAATTGCTGCACATCAACGACCATTGGATTGTTCGACGAGGAAGGATGCTTCATGGGTCGGCTTTACATAATAAATACCGTTCACCTTTTAGTCGGCAGATCCAACGTTCTCGGCAAGGCGTGTGACGATGTGGGGTTGCCAATCAAAGCATGGCTTATATGTCGGGTCTCTTGATTGAGACTTTCTAATCGAGGCAGGCTCGTGAGGCGGGACTCATGAGGCAGACCGATGAGGCAGGACTACATATCCAGGCGAGGTATTTACTAGACAGTCCTGACTTATACTCTTTAATGAGGCAGGCTCATGAGGCAGGACTCATGAGGCAGGACTCATGAGGCAGGCTCATGAGGCAGGCTCATGAGGCAGGACTCATGAGGCAGGCTCATGAGGCAGGACTACATATCCAGGCAAGGTATTTACCGGGTAGTTCTGACATATACTTTTAATGAGGCAGGACTACATATCCAGGCAAGGTATTTACCGGGTAGTCCTGACATATATTGATGGGCCTAGAAAGTTTCCTAAATAGGTCACCACCCGCAAGTGCACGGGCGTCAAGTAATAATTCCGGTAAGACTGGTTCGTTCCTTAGAGACTAGTTAAACTTATTCTAAAACTAGGAAGTAATAAGATTTTAAAATGATTTGGTTTTGGTTTTGAAATGAATAAAATATTAAAATAAAATTACGGAAAGAAAATAAATACAAATGATACAAGGGACTCAAATGGGGGAGATCCTAGAGTTTCTGAATTCACCACATAAAATCATTTTTAATAATAAATATTTAGTCAAATTAAATCACTTTCTTTTTATAACTCAGAATTTCGGATAATGAACTATCCTAATTCCGGGAGATGTTTTTGTTAAAACTCAATTAAAATTTTGAATATGATTTCATCATTAACCCTAGATTAGAGGATTAGATAATCATAATACGAGATTAAAGTACATATAAAGAATAAAAGAGAAATAGGGAGAAAACTAAACTTTCGTTAGAAATGATTTCCTGTCTGTAGCCAAACGCACTCTAAGGAGCAGTTTTCCTTCTGTTTTTACTGTTTTCCAAACAAACAGACCCTTAGGGAAAACGATTTTCTCATCTTCTCGGAAATATTTTCTCTGTGGGAAAATTATTTTTCATTCATTTTCTCATCTTCTCCATAACTCCTCTTTCTCTTTCTATTGTTTTAATATCTCTCTATCTCTCTCTTCTTGCTCTGTTTTATCTCTCTCACTAATATAATAATAGAAATAAGATGATATGAATATAAATCAATCTTGATAAAAAACAAGCCAAAATAAATGGACTCAAAGTTTTTGTTTTCTTTCTTTCTCTCAATACAATCCATGTTTCTCATTCAAACTCTCACTCCCTGTTTCTCACTCTTTTTCACAAAAAGTAAAGAAATCAGAGGAAGAAGAAGATGAATATCTATGAACCTTTCTCTCTCATATTCTTGTTTTAGTTGAGCTCGAGAGGATCCCCTAATCCGAGATAATCCTTTATGATCTGTTTCCTTTCTTTTATAATCAGCAACACATCTCTTTCACAGTTCACACTTTCTCTTTTCTGATTTCTTCTTTATCTTTCATTTTTCAGCCAAATCCCTCTTCAATCGATAAGAACATCTCCAATGCAAAACTCAAAAAAATCTCTATTCGTTCTATTTGTCAAGTTCCAATTAAGATTCTCACTCCTAGGTGTCGAAAATAGAGATCCTCAATTCTTGTATGTCTCCAATGCAACACTCTAAACTCTTTTATTTTACTTACGTGTCATAGTTATTTTTATAAAAAAATAATTAGTTATTTTTGGAAATATACGAAGACTTGATTTCTATTGGTTGAAATTTAAATATTGATGAGTTGGACAATTAAAGATATCTCAAGAGGACACTCTGAAAATAGAGTTCCTCTTGAGATATCTCTATTCCACTCTCGACACATCATCTTTGAGTTCTTAGTTGAGTTTTGCATTGGAGATGATTTTTTAAGAAAAACTCAGAAAATCTTATGTGGCACTCCGAGTTTTTAAGTTTGAGTTTTGCATTGGAGATGCTCTAAGCTCTCTGATCTTCACTTTGAAATATCTTTCTCTGCAAAATATATCTCATATATAGAAAGCCAACCAGCTAATATTCTCTGTGTTTTCTATCCAATCCCCAATCTTCATCTCTGTAAAATAGTTCTTATTTCCCTAAGAGAAGATCTCTTTCTCTCTCTAAAGTTGGATAATGGAGGATAAGAGAGAAATCTGTCTCAATCTGAATTTCAAATCTTTCCTTCCATTTATCTCGATCCTCTTATCTCTCTCTTTCCTTCTCTGTGTTAATTCCTTCTTCATAGAGAATAAGAAGATGAGGGAAAGAAAGATAAGCAATTTCCATAAATCTGGGAAATTAACTAACCGGGTAAAGGCAAATAAAGACAGAAAATTTTCCACAAATTTGGGTTCCAATCTTCGTGAGGATTGCTGGCAATGTAGGTGTTTGATGTTGTGCTTCGCGGCTAGAAGAAGAAAAGTTGTCGCATAGCCTGAGATGGTAGCACGTCTCTATGAAAATGATTGGCCACAAGATCTTCATGGACTATTCTATTAACTAGTACCGAGTTACATGGAGTAAATAGCTGATAAATCTACCGAAGATATCCCGCTCTTTCACAACAGTGTACCGAAAATATCAACGTCGTCGTTGGATTGTCGGCCACGTGGCGCTGAACGCTTCATGTTGACCTTTAGTTAATTTATTTTGACGTCAACTTTGACCTTATATAATTTCCGCACACGGACTCCGATTTGACTTCTGTTTTCGCCTATGAGTTCGTTATGAACTCTTCTTTTCAGTCGAATACTAAAATTTCCCGAATACCCTAACCTCCAAATGACCAAAATGCGCTCAAGTGTATATTTCTTCCGATTTTATCCGTTTTCCGCGTTCAATTCTGTAAAAGACACCTGGACAAAAGAAACACATAATTCATCAGAGTAACTGCTCGAATTGGACTAACTCGCCCGAGTTAAGAGATTCAGATGAGACATTTTCATGACTCATCACATATACTTTAATGAGGTAGGTCCGGAGCTCCCGACGAGGCGGACCTAGTGCTTTTGTCGAGGCACGTTGTGATGTTGTCAAGGTAAGGCTTATATGCACTTGCCGAGAGGGTGGGACTACCGATTAAGGCAGGGTGTCTGCCTATAGTCCTGACCTAAATTCTTTAAAGAGGCAGATCCGGAGCTCCTGGCGAGGCGGACCTAGTGTTCTTGGCGAGGCACGTGATGCAGGGCTGTCAATCAAGGCAAGGATTATACGCCGAGTGCACTTGACGCAGACTTAGTGAAAGCTACTCAAATCGAGGCAGGATTGTAGAGTAGGGCTACTGACCGAGGCATGGCTTAAGAGCCGAGTGCTTATCGATCGTAGACTTTTAATGAAGCCTGCTGTAATCAACGAAGGCTTGCGAAGCAGGGCTACAAATCAAGGCAAGACTTATACGCCGAATGCTTTTAATCGTAGACTTTTAATGAGGCGGAGTTGGTGTGCCGATCGAGGCACGGGCAAGCTCGTCGTTTCAAGGCAAGGCGAGTTTGCCGAGTGCTCTTGGTGTGGACTTAGCTGTTTTGTCAGGGTGTAGCTCCGCTGTTGAATGCCTCATATCAATAAGGGTAAGGGTATTACCCTTTACAGACACATATTGTTTGCCTTTTTTATCCATAAGAGTAAGGGTATTACCCTTTACAGATAATTTATATTATACCTGCATTGTGTTTGGCGTGGCCAAAGCTTGGAGTGTTTTGGAGAAGCGTGGCTTGCCTTGTTTGATAATTTGAGTCAGTGTATGTTGAGTGTCATAACGCGTTTGAAGTCCGTGGAGGATGACTGTCCATCTGTCCCCCTAGTCTGAGCCTAGGGCTTGAGAAGGTCTAGGGCTAGACTAAGTTTCGTGGCATTGCCCTCAGTCTGCTTTGCATAGACAGAATATGACTTGAATTGAAACATCATCGTATTTGAAATAATGTGGTATTACAAGAGAAATATTCATGTGATACGAGCAGTGTCGTTTTAGTAAAGATCTTTTGACATAAAGACTTTTACATGTACTGACGCGAGTACAACCGAAGTCTGAAGCAGTGCAGAGCTAGCTTGCAGAGCTGAGCTGACTTTGGGCAGAGTTAAGGTCTAAAGCAGTGCGGAGCTAGCTTGCAGATGTTGTGCTTTATCCTTGTTTGTCTCTTGGAGAGGTAAAGTGATGTCGTCGACTTTTGCTTGGCAAAGTTGTCGTTGTTACCTTTCGTCTGTCCTCCAGTTGAAGCTTGGTTTGCCTGCACACCCCTCAGTAGGGGGGAGGTCGATGGCATATCCATCGACCCCCGACGGCCAAGTCAGTAGGTGATATAAAAGATAAATGACAACTTAGTGAATTTGGGTTAGAAATAGTACCGTTTTAGGTGTCTTGTATTCCAACTGTTGTTGATATCGAGACCTTCTCGTGAACGGAGCTTGTATGCTCCTTGTCCCACTACTTGGGTGATGAGATAAGGCCCTTCCCAAATGGGAGCTAGTTTGCCAGCTCTTGTCTGGTTGGTGTTCTGAAAGACCTTTCAAAGTACCCAATCCCCTGAAGGAGTTGAAGGAGATGTCCTTCGACCAAGATTGCAATGCGAGCAATTTGTCGGCTAGGACAATTTATGAAGAAGATCATCAAGTCCGATTGATTTAGGGGTCGTAGAGTTTATGCTAGGAACCAATTACGATCGTCGAATTACGAAGTAATTCGCGGCTAACTTCGATCGGATCCTACATCGGGTTACACATAAGAATGGGTATTTAATCGGATGATATGACTAGTGGGAGTGTGATGTAACATTGGGAATGTCCCATAAACATATCTCACAGGCCTAAATAGAATTTGGGCAAAAGATAGCAAAAAGGCCCGAAATAAGGGTTTTGGGCCTAAACCGATTCGGGCACTTTTAGGGCTCGGATTGGGCTGATTTTTGGAGGGACGTTTACTTATGTTATTAACATTAAATATGCCATATTTGGCTGGGTTTGGACGTCATCTCCTTAGGTAACTGAGAAAATATCAACTAGTTGCTATTTTCGATAATTTCCCTAAATCTTATTCTAAAGGGTGTTTTAGGAAACCTTTAAGGAGGTGTATTCTCATTAGGGTTCTATATAAACACTCTTAGGGCAGAGAATAAGGTGTGGAATTTCTCTCTAAGCTTTCTTACTCTACCACATCAAGTAGAGAGGAGAAAGTGAGCTAATTCCCAACTATCTATCTAGTCAAAGAAGGAGTTCTTCATCCAACCACCATTGGTGTGCTAGCTAACAACAAGGTGGGAGATCAATTTGATTGCTCAAGTCCCAAGTAGAGGAGCTACGTTTGAAGCTTTTGGTCTTCTCAAAAGCGATTGAAAAGGTTTGAGGGAAAAACTAGCGATTAAGGTATTCATCGAACTAGTTTTATTTACTTAGCATTATTGGTTTATGCATGTGATCCTGGGGATACTAATGTTAGACATATGATGACTTTATCCGCTATAAACATTAATAGAAGGATGTAAATCCCAACAGTGGCGTCAGAGCCTCTTGCAAATAGCTAATTTTTGCTAAGAATCGAACTAATCCATGGTTGATTAGATTGATAGTTTTGTTTAAAAGTGTTTTAAACATCTAATTTGAATGTTTTGAATGGGGATTCAATGGTTTTCAAATTAAGAATCAAAGATAGATGATTGAAAGTGTTTCAAAAGATTCAATTTGCTTGATTTTGGTTTTAAAAGTGTTTTAAACACAAAATTTTGATTGATTTTGAATAGGATTCAAGAATTTATCAAATTGATTTCAAAATTGTTCTTGAAAAGAGTTTCAAAAACCTAGTATTTTGATCCAAAATTGGTTTGATTAAGAGATGTTTTTGAGTTTTAGGAAACTTTAAAAACACAATTTGAAAATTTTAGAAGTGTTCTAAAAAGATTTGAAAATTTTATAAGTGTTCTAAAAGTTTTGAAAACTTTAGAATTTTCTAAAAAGTTGGAAATTTTAAAAGTTTCTAAAAGTTTTGAATATTTTAGAAGGATTGTAAAAGGATTTCAAAATTTTAGAAAGAGATTTTAAAATTGGGAAATAAGCAAATAAGGATTTGCATAAGAAAAAAAAATTTGGAAACCTAGGAGTTTTTAGAAACTCTTAGTGTCCGACCAGGAAGCTTCCTGGCCGGACCAGAAGCTCCTGAACGCGTCCAGAGCAGCTGCTAAGATGCGTCTTGGAGACGCGTCCAGCAGCTGCAACCAAAAAGCTTCTGGACGCGTCTAGGACGCGTCCAGAGCAGCTGCTGGGACGCGTCTTGGAGACGCGCCCAGGTCGCATCTTAGAGACGTGTCCAGGTCGCGTCTTGGACGCAACCATCAGCTGCGACAGGAGCTTCTGGACGCGTCCAGTGCTGCAATAACAACTACTGGATGCGCCCAGGAGACGCATCCAGCACTAGCCATAGGAGCTTCCTGTACGCGTCTAGGACGCGCCCGAACACTCGACCAGACGCGTCTTGGAGACGCGTCTGGGAGGTCCTGGGTGTCTCGGACTAGGTCTGAGACACCACACACTGGTCCGGTCCAGCACCAGGCGCGTCTGGAGCATGGACTAGCGTCCTGGCTCCGCCCAGGACATGACCAAGCCTTAAAGGCCTCGGCCAAGACATGCCGACCCTATAGGCCGTGCCATGTCCGGACCTTTGCCCGGGCCCTTTTGTGGGCTTGGGCCGGGACTTGTCCCGGGCTTTTTCAAGGCTTTTCGGACCATGAAAAGGGACCATCATTCGAGTGGGAGTTTTTGCCAAATATTTCTTCCGATTCCAACCAAATAATTCCAAAATTGAACCGGGCCATCCAAAAGGCCGAAACAGGTTTCTCTTAAAATTGATTTATGAAATCATTAAGAATCAAACCAAAGTTTTTCCGAAATTGACCCGGGCTGTCTAAAGTCCAAATCAGAGTTTTTCTTAAAATTGATTTTAAAAATCATAAAAGATAAAACCGGAACGTATTACTAGTCGAATTATTCGAATTTAGACTTAAGGTCCGTAATGTGACATGTGATGTCGACAAAAGTATCTCTCGGATTATCATGCATATATAATTCTTAGCCTTGATATATTATATGAACGCATGTGATGTGAATGCGGGAAACTAGTATGACCATAGATTTATTTCTTTATTATTGTTTTAAGCACAGATGGGTGCATAATTTGTAATCAATTTTAATTTCAAGTTTATACGATCTGCGAATCGTTAGAATCTTGTAATTAGAGTTTAGGGTCAATTAGTCATTTGTAGAAGCTCGAGGAAGGAATCCAAAGGCGAGTGGGAGAAATCAATGGAGGTTCAAAGATGGGGATCTAAGACAAACCAAAAGGCGAAACAAGACAAAAACCAAAGGAGATTAGATTTTCTAGGTTAGAGGCCATACTAGGATCCATGTCTGCTTGATTTACTTTCTCGCGCGCATTTACTTAATTATTTATGCTTTATGTCGCGGATGTTAGTTAGGCTAAATAGTTCACTATAACAAACGCTAGACTAGCGTAAAAGTCCCTAAATGTAATTTTGAGTATAGTGCCTATCCAAATTAAGACACTCGTTGCGCCCTTGTTCGAGGAAGGTGGGTCGGCCTTCGTAGAGTACCTCCTCTACCTTGGGACAATGCGGGTAGGCCTATAGAAGAGGCCTACATGTCTAAATGGTTCTACACAACGAGATTAGCAAAAAAGTTTTGGATCCTCGAGGCAAAAGGATAGATTAGTCATTCATCAACGAAATCTATCAACCAAGAGTCATAAGGTATGGTCAGTGAAGTAGTTCGCTCACCCGGAACGACGGAGTTAAAGGGTAAGGCCCTAGTCCGCTTTACTCCGAAGAACTGGGGTCTTGGAATCACTTATTCAATTAGGGACTATTTTATATTGAATAATGTGGGGAAACTAATGATTTTCGAAAACGATAATGAGTTTTAAAACTTTGCCAATTCTTTATGTAGTTTTTAAGATGACACAAGAAAACGAGTTCAACATTGAATCACACCGAAGGGAGGTGCTGATCAACTTCTTAGAATGGAAGAATGAATCCGAGAATAGTTTTCAGGTTCAAAGGAAAGCGTACTAGAATACCCAATCCCAAAGTTGACTCATACCAGATAAGGTCAAAAGCTATTTGCAAGCAATCGTATAACATTCTCTTTGGAAGAGTAATGGATGCTAGCACGACCATTAAGACAAACTGAGGAAGTGATTCTTACAAAAATCATAAATGGAGAGGCACGAGACCTCCATGGCAATCTGAAAGTCATCCTAATGGAAGACAACAGAATTGATCTATCAATTCAATGTCAATTGAACGAAGATAGACAAGACCTTAGACGAGTCACTCAGATTGTTACGAACAACTGAGCAGAACACACGGGAATATCAAATCTAAGAAAGGTTCTTGAGATTTGGTAAAAGGAATTTAAGAAAGTGTTTTTTGGGATTCAAAAGGGCAAAGGGCCAGTCAAGTGAGACAAACATTTGATCAAAGAAAAGCAGTTGCCGAGTACATGATCAAGAGTATTCCTCATTACTGTAAATGTTTCCAAACCTGAGCAACTTTTGCCGAACCTGAGCATTATTCTCAAACTCAAAACGAAGAATTATATGTAAATTGTAATGGCCTAAATTATTATATGGATTGATTCTACATTTTAGATATGTGTTTTCGATTTTGCGCTTATTTTGATATTATTCGATGTAGAATTGGTCGAATTGAAGGTTTTCATGTTTGTCGATTTTCTTTTTATCAATTGTAGAAAAAACAAATTTACCAGTTCTCGAAAAATGAGAAACTAAAGTATCATCTCTTTCTTTTTATTTTATTTTATTTTTTTCATAATCTTATTAATACTTGAGTTTCCCCGTGCCGGAGGCACGGGCTATCTATATTCTTTTAGATAGGGGGCTAAGAAAGAAGTTTGTCACAAAGTAGGAGGCCAAAAAGGAAATAACTCTTTATAAAATTCTCATTATCTGTTTAACTGCAAAAGTTTTGCTTTCTCTTTATACCTGTATAAAATGAATAACGCTACGTGGGGATTCTATTGTGACAACCAGTATATGCATTTTCTGTATTACACAACAGAGTCTATTGCTTATGCTCATGGAAGGTTTTAGGATGATGAGGTACAATGATACGTGATGAGTATATTTATACAGCTTGAAAAAAAATGTCGATTTGAAGAGTTGGGTAGTTTTTTTGGTTTTCTCTTTGCAAAAGAATTGGGTAGTTGAGAAAACCATTTCTAGCAATTGAACTACTCGATCGACAGACGTGTGAATTTAGAGCGCTAGTAGTGAATGATTTTGAATTTACCGTGGTGTTTGTATTAATTTTATGAATTAAAATGAATTTATTTTGATGCATGATCTATTTATGATTCATTTGGGAGTGGTGATTTTGAAAATGAGGGTCTGCACAAGGGAAATGATAGAGTGACTTAGAAAGTGGTACTTAGAGGGTGACATATTTCCTCATTTAGAAACAAAAGCGGTCCGCACCATAGTCAAACTTTGAAAAAACCTTGTCTTTTAGTGATTCCACATCAACTGGGCATTAAAATGCCCAAAGAACTGGGCACTCTAGCATCTCCCGTCTGCATAATGGGCCCAATTAACAAAAGAACTGATATTAAGCCAACAATTCTTCGTAGGAAGAGGTTCAGTCTTCCACCCTAGGAGTCAAGGATTCGAAGCAACTTAAAAAAAAAAATGAAATGATCTTGAACTAATCCCCCAACTTTAATGTCTGGAGTAGTGAGGAATTTAAGTATTATATATGTATCCCAAAAGAAAAATAAGAGATGTATTCCAAAAGAAGAATAAGAGATTGTCGAAAACTCACACCCAAAGTTTAAAAGGATGATTATCCGAAACCTCAAAGTTCATCAATCCTCTTCTCTTGACAAATACCTAAGAACAAACTTGTTCATTGATCGTAACAAAAAACAAGCCTTTTCTTCTCTTCTCACTCAGATACAGAATAAACTCTCCAAATGACAGTTCAATCTTCTTTCTCAAGCGGGTCACTCGATAGTGGTTTCCACTATAGCAGCAGCCGTTCCCCAATACCAAATGCAGTGCTTTGCCATCCCCAAGGCATTAGTAGCAGCATTGAGTCTTTACAAAGGACTTTCTAGTGGGGAAAAAAGCAAAACCTTTCACACTATCAACTGGTCCTCCACTTGTCGTTCCCGCAAAATGGGAGAGCTGGGATTCCGTCTTCCTCTCCTCGATAATCAATCCTTTCTTAGAAGGTTGATTTGGTGCATTATAATAAACCCAGATTCAATTTGGGTCCAATTATTCAAAGCCAAATACTTCCCTAAAGTTCCCAAACCCACTAGCCCGAAACCCAATGATTCCTGGCCCTGGAAATCCATTAGTAAACATTATGATCAAGTGGCTAGTCTAGTTTTTTGGGATGTCAACAAAGGTACTGATATCAACATCTGGCACGATTACTGGATCCCGAACCACCCCCTCCCATCACTAATCATTTCAATGTTAATCTCAATTGGGTGGCCCAACTCATCACTATTGACACCTGGAATACGAATATTATTAACTATTGTTTTAATAGTGATATATGTAATGCTATTTTGAGTATAAACCTGCAGATCAATACATAGGATACAGCGAGATAGACGCTTACAAAATCAGGTAATTTTACAATCAACTCTATGTATAGATACCTGAGAACCAATAATGATGGACAAATAAACGAAACTACGGAATGGACTTTTATTTGGAACTTAAACATGATATCCAGAATAAAGTTATTCTTATGGAAATGCTGCACAAACTGTCTACCCGTAAGAGACAAAATTGGCAAGTATATTGGAAACAACTACTCATGTATAAATTGTAATGACAATGAAACGATCGACCAGGTACTTATACATTGTTCTTACGATAAAGCGATTGGTTTTACTTTCAAGTTAGAATAGATCAATTAACTACTGTTAATCAATGGATACTACAATGGAAAAAGCTAGATGAGGAATTAACTAACCTATATGCTAAAATCTTATGGTTTATCTGGAAAGCATGTGTGAAAACTATTTTTCTTCACAGAATCAATCACCGCAACAGATAATTACAAGAATCAATATGACGACGACCACCCCACTAAAAGTAGAATCCACAATTACTACAACAACAAAAGCACAACCAAAGCAACAACAATGGAGACCTCCATCGACACCATTCCATAAAATGAATGTAGATGCTTCCTTCACTTCACTTTCAGAACCGGCTGGCATTGGATGTATTATTCAGGATCATGATGTAAATTTTTTTATAGCAATAGCAGACACGGTTAGAGGACAACATGCAGAAGAATGCGAATGTTTAGCAATCCGTTACGACATCCTATGGGCAATCCAACTTCACATACAACATCTCAACATAGAAAGTGATAATCAGAACATTATTAAGCACATTGAAGATCAAAGTCAAGCAATTCAATGGCAATCAAGAAAGATCATCATCGATATTCTCAATCTCAAGTATAACTTCACAGATATTCATTTCTCTTATGCTCCCAGGGAATGCAACACCAAAGCAGACGCTCTAGCTAAATGGGGTCGAAAAAAATCTTCAAATGAAGCTCTGGAACTCTGCTCCATCTTTTATTTCTGCACCTTCTTAATTTTGTGTTATTGGTTTTTTTTGTATTTCTTATATTTCAACAAAAACAAAGAGATTGTCGAATGCATGCTAAATATGTGTACAAAAAGAAGCTAAGGATTGAGGAATCTACTGGAGAAGCTTGGAACTCATTCTTATGTGAGATCATTTGGAGTTCTTCAAAGAATTATGAAGATATCATAATCATCCTAAATCCAGGCCCGTGCATGGGCCAGTGCAGGCAGGGCGCCCGCACTGGGCCCCCCACTACAAGTGCCCGTTTCTTGTAACACACTAGAATTGCCGTTATGTAGAACCCAATAGCAAGGAATAACACAATATACCTATCAGCCCGAGTGGGAGGCTTCTGAAGCTTCCATGGTGGAGACATGGGTTCGAATCCCTCTCTACTCAAATCTTTTGGTTTTTTTTTCAAACTTTGTAGGTTGAGGGTAAAAGTGTTAAATATACCTTTAATCCTACTCCATTATACTTTTTCTTCACTGTCTTGTTATTTTGGATGAATTTTCAATTTTTGAAGTGTTTTTAAAAATGAAAATTTAAGAAAATTCTATCAATATGCAAATATATATATGCGAAAATTATAACACAAAAGACATCATATTAAAAAATTAATTAGATTTTAACTTGGTGTAAAGATAATTTCTTTTTTTTTGCCAACAACCCTTGTTGGAATGGTAAGAGGTATAATCTTCCACCTCAGAGGTCAAGGGTTGGACGCACGCTGAAGAATTAAAAAACAGATAAATTATTATTTTTTCAATTATTTTAAACTAGCCATGCTCACTAAAAGTCTTTGTTCTGCTCCTGGTCATGTTTGATAAGTAGCGAACAATCTATATTGTTTATATTAAGATCTAGCATTTCATAAAACCTTAATATTTCATTAGAAGAAACAAAAAAATGGGTTTAAGTTATCGTGGATTTTTAGACTAGATTTTTTTATAAAATAAAATTTTAAAACGGAAAAATTTTCTTACGACTGTTTTTGTCAAAATACATTTGGATGAATTTTTAGACTAGATTCATCTATACTATGCACTAACATATTACCTTGCATTTTTTCAATTTTTATTTGTAACTTTTTATTATACAAAAGGCCCACAAAAAAAATTCGCACAGGACCCCTGAATTCTCAGGCACGGCCCTGCCTAAATCCACTCTAGATAGCTTATCATACTGTCGTATTATTCGTCCAACTCTGGTTAAATCCTTCCTAAAAGCAAATATGCCAAACAAAATAGATCCTCAGAGACGTTCTTAATGTAGATACTACTTTCATATGGAAATTTTTGTTCATGATCGTGTAAATTTCTCTAATTATTCACTTTGTCTTCGAATATATTTTTGTTGTCGAAAATTTCAATGAAAAATGAAACCGACTTAGTCATGATAATTTATGTCGGAGGCACGGGCTATATCCTAGTTTTATATAAAACCCAAACTTTCTGTGACAAACCCATTCAAACCGTGGATCCAATATTTCACATCTTTGTTTTTGTTCAATTAGGGTGCCAAAAAATTAGCAACAAGCCAACAACCCACGGTTAGTTGAGAGGCAGAGAGGATAACCTTAAAAAAAACAGGGGATTTGATTTTGTTCAAAATTTCTTTTTATCCCTTCCATAATTCGGCAAAATGAAACCCCATAATTATTTCAGAAAAAAGGAAATTATTGGGGATTAAGAGAAGCTTCTTGGGGCACAAGTTAAGCTTAGAGATAAACTGAAATATCCTTTTAAACCCTAATTGACCGGGCAAAAACTTGAACCCCAAGAAAAGGTTTTATCTATTTAAACCGATTTTGGAAGAACAAGAAACAAACAAAAAAAAATGTCTTCTTCTTCGACTGTTCATAAACTCCTTGGCCCTCCTGAAATCCACCAATCACAAACCATTTCTCCACCACCGATTCAAAATGAATCGGCCGATTCATCCTCATCTTCTTCTTCCCCTTTCATTAATCTAATGGTTTCTAATTTCAATAAATTTGATGTTGAAATTGAAGGAAGAACAGAGAATGGGTCTGCCACTTATTATTCAACAGGAAACCCATTGGTTGATTTCTTCTTCCATATAGTACCTGACACACCACCGGAGGGTCTGACCCACCGGCTAAAATTGGCTTGGAATCATGACCCATTGACTGCTCTTAAGTTAATCTGTCATTTGAGAGGAGTCAAAGGTACTGGAAAATCTGATAAAGAAGGATTTTATGCTGCTGCTCTATGGCTCTTTCAAAACCACCCTAAAACCCTAGCTTTCAATGTCAAATCTTTTGCTAAGTTTGGTTATTTCAAAGACTTACCCGAGATTCTTTATAGAATTCTGGAAGGTCTTCAAGTTCGAAAAATCCAAAAAGATGAAACATCAATCATAGGAAGAGCAATCAGACGAAGAGCAGTCAGACGAAGATCAATTAGGGGAAGAACAATTAGAGGAAGATCAATTAGGGGAAGATCAAACAGAGGAGGAAAAAGAAAATGTAGAATTTATTATGATGAAGATGGAAAAAGGCGTTTTATTAAACCAACTGAACCAAGAGAAGATCGAATAATGGCGGAAATGAAAAGAGTTGAGATTGTTAAAGAGGAAGCAAGAACTCTAAGAAAAGATAAAAAGATTTCGAAAGCAAAGAAAGCAAGAGATCGATATTTGAATGATCCACATTACAGGTATTTACATGATCAAATTGCTCAACTTTTCGCTGAGTTTTTGATTCATGATATCAATTCTTTGAATTCTGGTAAACTTAATAAGATTAGTTTAGCTTCAAAATGGTGTCCGTCGTTAGATTATTCTTTCGATCGATCTACTTTACTCTGTGAGGCGATTGCCAGAAGAATTTTCCCACGAAATTCTCATCCAGAGTATGAAGAACTCGAAGAAGCTCATTATGCTTATAGAATTCGTGATCGATTAAGGAAAGAAGTTCTTGTTCCTCTTCGAAAAGCACTAGAATTACCAGAGGTTTTCATGAGTGCTAAGAAATGGGATACTCTGCCTTATAATCGGGTTGCCTCTGTCGCCATGAAAAACTACAAGAAGTTCTTTTTTGAACATGATACAGAACGATTCACGAATTATCTTGGTAGTGTGGAATGTGGAGAGAAGAAGATTGCTGCTGGAGCATTATTACCACATGAGATCATAGCATCATTAGACGATAATGATGATGATGATGATGAAGGAGGTTGTGAAGTTGCAGAACTTCAATGGCGAAGAATGGTAGATGATTTGTCGAAGACCGGAAAATTGAAAGACTGTATTGCTGTTTGTGATGTATCAGGGAGTATGTTAGGAACTCCAATGGATGTTTGTGTAGCTCTAGGGTTACTAGTATCAGAAATGAGTGAAGATCCATGGAAAGGGAAGGTCATCACATTTAGTGATAATCCTCAACTGCACCTAATTGAAGGTGACAATCTTCGTTCCAAGACGAATTTCATTAGAAGGATGGATTGGGGATACTCGACAGATTTTCAAAAGGTCTTCGATCGAATCTTGGATGTTGCTGTTAAGGGAAAACTGAAGAAAGAAGAGATGATAAAGACGGTTTTCGTGTTTAGTGATATGGAGTTCAATCAAGCTTCTAAGAATAACTGGAAAACAGACTACCAAGTCATACAGAAGAAATATCGAAACAAGGGTTTTACTTCTGTGCCGTATATAATTTTCTGGAACCTTAGAGACTCTAGAGCAACTCCTGTGAAGAGTGACCAAAAAGGTGTGGCAATGGTTAGTGGGTTTTCGAAGAATCTGTTGAAATTGTTTTTACAGGGTGATATACAAGATATGAATCCTGAATTTGTAATGAAGATGGCAATCTCTGGGAAGGAATACAGTAAACTTGTAGTAGTTGATTGATGAATTTTTGAAATTCAAATCAATAAAAATGTTTTGAATCTTTTGCTAAATTTCTTCTATATTAATATTGCTATCATGTTTCTTGAAAAATCTTCTCTCAAGAGAAACTCAATGCCACCCACACAAACCAAATTCACTTAAAACACATTATAAAACGTTGAATAAATTAGAAACCATTTTTCATGATTGGGATATTTTCTTCGAGAACACTTCTTCACTTGATTCTGTGTTTCGAGTTGTTCATGTTCAAACAAATCTCATTCTAATGGACATGATAATATGTGGTTTTTCGTTCTCGGGTTTTCAAGGAAGGAGAAGAAGAATTTATGCCTGATTTGGTTAGATGTGAGGATGGAATATGGTGGTTGAGAGAGAGGTTGAAGGAGAAGAGAGAGAAAGAAGAAGAAAAAGAACATTTAGGGCATTCTTCAACCTGTTTAGGTAGCATAATAAAATACATGAGACAACTCTTGCAACCAGCAACTACCAAGACATTATCTTCATTGTTATAAACAACATTTTGATTCTTCAACAAAAAAAAAAAGAACATTTTGATCCATCACTTTATGTGACAAGTACCTGTAACCATGTTCACATGGTATTCTGCATAACATCTTAAATGGTAAATAGTCGGTTACGGAACATATTTCTACTCTAATTACACTCTAATCACAAAAGTATTGCTATTTGTTACTTGATTGACTAGAAATTTTATTTGTAACTTACTTTTGTATATAATTAGTAAATATGTTTTAAAGCATTTGTTAAAATATTTATTACAAATATTTATGTTCTATAGTTTTAGAAGATTATATTCTTCTGTTTTACGTAATTGACCGAAAGTTTCTGTTAATTTTTATTTGCTTTTAAGTTATTAGAAAATATTGTTAATATATTTGTAATCGTATTTTTTGTGTATTAATTAAAATATTTTTTAAATAGTTTGTTATTTATCTTTAATCGGTGATAATGATAAATGTCACACTTATATTCAATAAAATCTAATAAATAAACATAAATTGTAACACAAAAGAATCATTAAATATATTAGACGTCAAAAGTAGCTCCTGAAAGGTTAAAACAAAATTAACTATATAACAGGATTTAAATAAAAATATTTTAATATATTATATATAATCTATATAACAAACTAAAATGATGCTATGCCCGGCCGAAATCCCGGCCAGCCGAGTTGGCAGTCCAACCGGGCATAGCATCCTGACGTGTTATGAGGGAGAGACTCATTTTTGGATATTTAGCTCTGAGTCCCTCAAGTTTTGTACTTTCTGAGTTAAGGACAACCCATATCAAAACACAGGGTTTAGATTTCCTTCACAACAGCTAGGGCAAAACTTGCGATTTTTCCCCTCTTCCCCCTCTTCAATCGATTTTAACTCGGTTTCAACTCGATTGCATCATCTAAAGCTTCATCAGATAAGGTTCAACATCCTATCCCCTTCTTCACTCGATTCTAGCCATCATTACTTCATGGGGTAAGGTTAAAATCATCTTCTTTGTGAACCAAGTATTCACTCATTAATTGATTACAAGTCGACTTTCTCATACTTCACCCCCTAAATCTAAGTTCAAATTAAGTATGCTTGAATTCTCAAAAATCTTGTTCACTATATTTCACTTCTCTTTTTTATGGGTAAAGTTGTCATCTTTACCCTATAAGCTACCATTTACATTCCCTTTATGCTTCTACTGTTATTAAGATGTCTTAATTTAATCCCCTTCTTCCATATCTTTGCTAAACCTACTTGTTTCTAGGCTAGTGTTTATGGGAAAGGGTCATTCTGTTTCTTACTTCAACTCTAACAAACCTCCAAACCCTTAAAATTTCTGCATTTATGATGAAAGAAAATGTGGGGGTTCATAAGAAGCTTTTAGGTTCGCGGATGCGCTTTGTTGTTATTCATTATTCGATTGAAGTGTAATCTGCTATAAATTGGAAGTTGTAACTTGCGGACACGACCTTTACTTAATTTATTCATTTGGGGAGAATATAAAATAAGAAGATGAGACGAGGATCAAAATGGAGCGTTGGAAGTACTTCTCCAGAATAAGAAGAGAACTCTATACCCATGATTCTTAATTGACGCGTGCAGAGGAAAGAGTAACTTCAAGCTTCCTGACTCTTTTCTATGAGTAGAAGAGTGAATTGAGAATTTCCGTAACGAAGTTGTAATCAACAATAGATTATTTTGTTGTTTTCTGTTAGTTCTTCTTCCCCGCATGATATATTGAGTAGCGATGTTGTTTCTTGCTGCAGATTTTTGTTGTAATAGCGTCCACCGAACTTCATCTATATTATAATATCAAATTAGAAAACGGATCCGCCGCTAGAGCCATTCATAGGCCAGGAGAGAATGACAGATTTAGGTGCTGTTTTTTTTTTATACGTCTGAATCTGAATCTGAATTGGGTAAACTGAATTGGCTGAATCCGAATTGGCTGAATATTTTATAAGTTAGATGTTTGTTTTTTAAATCTGAATATTTAAGTCCGAATTAATAGTTTTACATTTATACCCCCAATTTAATATTCACAAACAAACCTAATTTTATAAAACCCTATCTCTCTCTCTCATAAAGTGAAAAGCAAAACCCTAAACTCCTCCATTTCTCTTTCTCCGTCTCCCTGTCTCCCTCTCACTTCCGGCCACACTTCTCTCCGGCGAACATGTCTTCCGGTCAGATATCTCTCTGACTCTCCGGTTGTTTAGTTTATCTCTCTTTCTCTCTTAGTTCCTCTCCCTCTCTAACACAAAATGAGAAACACAGATCACAACAAAGAACATTTGTTCCAAAAGAAACCCTCAGTTCTATGTAAACCCTAGATCGAGATTTTGACGTTAATATCCATGTAGACCCAATGAAAAGATGAATAACATGAACTAGGGTTTCGCATGGTTACACTTGTTGAGGATGCTTACCCTTCTAACCGATCACCCACGGTGTCGTTTCTTGTTTCTTATGAATAACATGAACAGGTTGAAGATGAAAGTGGGTTCAATTTCTGTATCAACCGCAAGCTAGCGACATCTCTAGATCGCAGATCTATCATCATGGTTTCATTTTATTGCCGATTTCTAGGGTTTTATTTTTACCATTTGTGATGTATGAGAAAAAGGGAGAGAACGTGATGGTCGGCGGTGGTCGACGGTGGTCGACGGTGATGTGTTTGACGTTAACAGAGAAAATGAAGGAGAAGACAGAGATGTGATTTCTTAGATATTTTAAGGTTATTATTGTCATTTGGACTTTTTCAGATGTTGTACTACCAATTCAGACTTGTTTTGAAGTCTGCAATTTGTGGATCTGTTTTCAGCTATTTTAGACATCAAAAGAATTCAGCCAAATTTCAGATCTTTCCAAATAAATAAAACAAACATCTGAAATCTGAATTACCATCCAATTCAGATTTCAGATCTAAAAAATAAAAAAAACAAACAACACCTTAGTTAGAGAAACAAAGGTTGTGGCTTTCAACTCAAGTTGAAGTGGGAATGCAGGACATCGGTTTCAAGTCAAGTTGAAGTTTGGAATGCAGGACAACGGTTTCAAGTCAAGTTTGTTGAGAGTGTTTTTCTGTTTCAAGTCATTTTCAAGTTGTAATACAGAACTGGCCAGACCATTTCTTTTTGTATCAAATATTGTTGTCACTTGTTGTGTATCATTTTTTTCATCAATTACAGAGGTATTCTCACTAGAGGTTCTTGTATCTACTTCATATCAATCGAATGACCGTTCCATAATAAAGCTAACAAAATAGATAAAACCATGCCTCAGGTTCACAGTCGCTTGAAAAGTAATTGTGTCAGATAACATAAACGAAGAGCAAGAGAAGTAGCAAAATAGATACTCATTAGTCATTTAACTTCAATTAAGGGAATCTTCACAAACAGATACAAGTAATTTCAGTTACAATTCTTAGATAGCATTAGATGGTTCTTGTATCTTAGAAACGATGATGACAGAATTACCATGGAGGAACATCTTCGAAATCAACCTATCAATGTTCACTGTTGAGTCTTTCCCAGCCTTGGGTAGCTGCAGTCGATTAACATTTGCTTAATGAAGGTCTTCAGAGAGAACAAACCTATTGGCCTCAATCCACATTCTCTTGACATTTTTTAGAACCATACTGAAGTGACGATCAAAGGCTGTCACTTGACTAAGAAGCCTCTCATTGTTTCTACAACTCCTTTGTCAATTAATCAACACCTCTCTCCCCAAGAACCCCCATATATTTCTTTTCATATAGGGTGGGTTTTGTTTGCAACGAACTCATGAACTTCATTATCCATCTCCATCGCTCCTTGTCAATTAATCAGCACCTCTCTCTCCGAGAACCCCATAGATTTCTTTCAATTTAGGGTTGTTTTTGTTTGCAACAAACTCATGAACTTCATTATCCATCTCCATCAAACTACAATCAGGGTCTCTTCGTTGTATTAAACGATTTCTAACCATCACCTTCTTAATCCACATTCCTGCGGCAACATAAGTATTGGACATTATAACTGTCTAACAGTAAACTAGTTAGCTATCAAAAAGCTCAAACTCAAATTAGGAACACTGTATACTCAAACTCAAATCAAGGAGAAGTTTCTCTGTTCTTCTTAGAAAGCAAAGGTGGGCTTTTATAGAGCCATTACAACGGTTCAATAGTAAAGGACTGAACCAACTTCCTAACTTATTGGGATTCACCTAATGAATTATTCAAACATGAAGACTTAAACTAAAACTTCCTGGTTTCTAGCAAGACCAGTTATTTGACCAAAACAGAATTGATAACTACTTAAATTAAATATCTTCACATCCTCCCTTAAACTGAACATGATAAAGTGTTCAGTTTATACTAGAACCTGAAAGAACCCCAAGCAAATTCCGTAACTTCATAAATGCCTCGACTTTTAATGGTTCTGTAAAAATGTCGGCTATTTGTTCTTCACTGCGACAATGATTCAGTATCACCACTCCTTCCTTTGTGAGGTCACGAAGAAAATGAAATCGGACATCGATATGTTTGCTTCTTCCGTGCATAACAGGATTTTGAGATAACTTAATAGTTGAATTGTTATCACAGAATATTTCAGTAGCCCCACTTTGTGAACAACATAAATCTTCAAGTAATCTTCTCATCCAAAGTGCTTGGCATGCACAAGTGGCTGCCGCAATATACTCAGCTTCAGTTGTTGGTAGTGTAACAACAAGTTGTTTTTTTGACGACCAAGCCACAGCAGCAGAACTGTATATAAATACATATCCTGACGTACTTTTCTGATCCTCCAAATCACCAGCATAATCACTATCACTAAACCCAACAATTTTGCTTTAGATTTTCTTTTATAAAATAAACCAAAATCGATCGTCCCGTTTAGGTACCGCAAAATTCTTTTTGCTGTTTGGAGATGTAGCTCTGCAGGAGATTCCATGAATCTACTAATAAGATTCACTACAAACACCAGATCAGGTCTTGTGGCAGTAAGATACATTAAACTGCCCACAATTTGCTTGAAGTAGGTGCTGTCAACTTTAACTCCATCAACATCTTTAGTAAGCTTTGTTTCAGGCACAATCGGATTTTGTACAGCATTGCAATTGCTCATCTAAAACCTTTTAAGAACGTCTTGAGCATACTTCTTTTGCCCAATGAAAATCCCACTAGCAACTTGTTTCACTTCAGTGCCTAGAAAGTAATGCATTTTTCCCAAATCTATCATTTCAAACTCCATCATCATCGATGACTTAAATTCATCACACATAGCTTGATCATTTCCTGTATATATATGATCTTCCACATATAGACATATTATCAATATTTTACCTTCTTTTCCAGTCTTGATGAACAATGTATGTTCATATGAACATTTTTCGAAGCCTTCCTTCAAAAAGTAGGATTCAATGCGACTGTACCAAGCTCTAGGGGGTTGTTTCAGTCCATATAAGGCTCTTTTTAGTCTATAAACCTTATGTTCTTCTCACTTTTGTATGTAACCTGGAGGTTGATCGATGTATACTTGTTTATTCAATTCTCCGTAGAGAAAAGCTGATTTCACATCAAGTTGGTGAATTAACCAATCGTTTTCAGCACCCATGGATATTACCAATCGAATCGTATCGTGTCTTACAACTGGTGCAAAAACCTCTGAATAGTCAACTCCATATTCTTGTTTGTAACCCTTTGCCACTAGCCTGGCTTTATGCTTATCGATCTCACTGTTTTCTTTGATCTTTGTCTTATATATCCACTTTACACCAATGGTATTTACTCCTAATGGCAGCTCTGTGAGTTCCCATGTGTTGTTTTTTTGAATTGCTTCAATTTCCAAGTCCATAGCCTTCCTCCATTTCAAGCATTTTACAGCTTCATCAAATGTAATTGGATCACTCTCAACAAGTAAGGCTAGTTGAGCATTGTTTTCAAAATTTGATAACTCATCACCACACAAATAATCTTTAAACCACGCAGGATTTGTCCTCGTTCTTTGTTCTCGGATATTCTGTCTGATTGGACTTTCTTCGGCTGACTCATTTTCAGATAACTCATTATCAGATTTTGACGAATCTGAAATAGCATCTTGTATTGCTTCTTTTTTGTTAGTTTCAGCTTCAAGAAAATCTTTTCCTGTTTCATTTGTCCAATCCCAGCTTTTTGTTTCATCGAAAATTACATCTCTACTGGTTATGATCTTCTTCGTAGCTGGATTGAATAGTTTGTAAGCCTTTGACTCATCGCTGATTCCGATCATTACACATTTTATACTCTTGTCATACAACTTTCTCCTTAGCTGATCATTGACATGAACATAAGCTAGACACCCAAATACCTTAAAATGTGTCACCGCTGGTTTCTTCCTACTCCAAGCCTCTTCAGGCGTGATATGCTTCACAGCCGTTGTTGGACATCTATTTAGAATGTGGACACTCCATTTTGCAGCTTCAGGCCAGAATTCTTTAGGTACCTTCGTCCTTGCAAGCATACACCGTACCATATTCATAATGGTGCGATTTTTTCTCTCAGATACACCATTTTGTTGTGGTGTATAAGCTGTTGTTAGTAGTCTTCGTATACCATTTACTTCACAAAAACTAATTAATTCTTGTGAATTAAACTCTCCTCCGCGATCAGTGCGAAGTGCTTTAATAAACATCCCTGTTTCATCTAGGCTGAAAAATAACTCTTTGTCTCCACTCATATGGTTACTACAACCAGAACCGGGATACCATGTATTGCTGCAGTGGTCTTCTTTTAAATCCACATGAGCCATAAGCAACATTTCTTCTTCACCTTCAATAAAATTTACTTTGGTGTCCACTTCTCTTTGAGGACATTCATATGAGAAATGACCCAACTCGTGGCAGGTATAGCACTCAACAGTTGATTTGTCATATGAACCTTGTCTGCCTCTTCCTCTTCCTCTGTAACCTCCTCGGCCTCTTCCTATCATTGGAGATTTGTACTCCTGACTGACCTTCAAAGCTTGTTCTTCTTCTACTACATGACCAACAATTCTTTGTGGACAAGCAAACTGCTCTGCAGTTCATCAATTGAAATATCATCAATCTCATTCGATTCTTCAATGGAGCACACCACATAATCATACTTAGGTGTCATTGATCTCAAAATCTTTTCAATGATCACCACGTCTCCCATCTTTTCTCCATGAATCCTCATCTTATTGGCTACTGTTGTTCTTGCAAGATAATCATTGACAGATTCTCCTTCCTTCATGTGAAGCATCTCAAACTCTTTGCGAAGAGCCTGGAGTTGTGCACGCTTAACTCTAGCTGTACCTTGATATTTTTTCTACATCGAATCCCAAATATGTTTTGATGTATCCTTGTTTAAGATAGTTTCCAGTATGGATCTATCTATGGCTTGAAATAGATAGTTTTTGGTTTGCAAATCCTTCAGCTTCTGTTCTTCCAAAGTTTTAATTTGTGCATCAGATAAAACACTTCCTGTAGGATATTCTACAATCCCACTTTCCACTAGATTCCAGTACTCCTTAGACCTCAAGAAATTCTCCATCAACATACTCCAATGGTCATAATGACCATCAAATTTTGGAATAGCAGGTTGTACAAAGTTATTCCCTTCTGTTGCCATAGCTGCTAGGATTTGGTCAGGCCTCGTGAGAAAGCTCTGGTACCAATTGTCTAACACTAAACTAGTTAGCTATCAAAAAGCTCAAACTCAAATCAGGAACAATGTATACTCAAACTCAAATCAAGGAGAAGTTTCTCTGTTCTTCTTAGAAAGCAAAGGTGGGCTTTTATAGAGCCATTACAACGGTTCAATAGTAAAGGACTGAATCAACTTCCTAACTTATTGGGATTCACCTAATGAATTATTTAAACATGAAGACTTAAACTAAAACTTCCTGGTTTCCAGCAAGACCAGTTATTTGACCAAAACAGAATTGATAACTACTTAAATTAAATATCTTCACAATAACATCATCACCGACATAATGATAATGGGCTAAACTTTAAACTAGGTTTGCCCAAAAATTTAAGATAATAGGGAAAGAGATGAAACATGATGCAAATTGAGGAACAAACTTACTTGAAGATGAACATGTTTGAAATGGACTGCAGAATTGAAGAACTCTTCAGTCTCATTCTCCGACATTAGGTCAAAACCCTTCAATCTCATTCATTACATCGGACATCTAGATATCAATTTAGGACAAAATCAGATTAATTTCAAAAATTTCAGAACACTTATAACATATAATTAGGGCAATTTCTCCCAAATTCATCACATTAGACATCAAATTCGAGCTTCGGTTTGTAAAGAGAGAGAGAGTGTTAGACAGTAAAGAGAAAGAGGTATGAGAGAGTTAGAAAGATGTTTAATGTTTGAACCTTACTCGCCTCGATACAATGACGCCCTAGTTGGTGATGATTTCCGGCCAAACCTTCCCAAAACCCAAGCTTCAACACCCCCCCCCCCCCCCCCAAAAAAAAACCCTCCTCGTTGGTGCCCTAGCTAAACTCCGTCGATGATAGAGAGATGTGAACTGATTCTGGAACAGAAGAACCCTATGTGAACTCATTAGGTGATGATTTTCGGCCAAAGATCGAGTTGAAACTCCTCTACAAATTCGAGCTGATGTCTGGAACGAAGGAGTCGAGTAAACCCTAGAAACGAATTTGGCTTTTGGTCGAGATGTTTTCGGATGAAAGAAAGTGGCTTTTCTTCGATTTTTATATATGGACTCAGCAGTTGAATCTAATCAACGACTTGATTCTAGGTCGATTGTTATCCCTCATTTAAGCTCGATCATTCCTCTTTCATCTGCACTTTCATCTGCGTCTTCATCGCCCTCGTTCACTCATCGTCATTATTACAAGGACTATCCCAAATTCAATATAATTGATTCCATTTGTTATTTCCTTTCCGTTTCGTCTTCATATTACAATGGTGATTCATTGTGGTCTCATCCATCATTTGATTTTTCATCCCATTCATTCTGATTTTCAGTCCCCTGATCTGAAAATCAGATCTATGTCTTTCATAAATGAAACAAAGAATTTTTTTCTCTCATTACTCTCAGGCCTGGTATGTACAATTCCTGGTTGTGAACACTTTTTTTCTGGTATTATAATACACTAATTTGTTAAATTCATTATGAATTAGCCAGTATAGGAACATATTGGTTTTCTAATAGTTTGATTACTGTGGAAGAGGTTACTGAAAGAAAACTGGAACTGGTTTCGTTGCAACCACTGTCGGTAATAACTAAAACATTATGGGCACCCAATGTGTTCGATAAAATGCCTCACTGAAGTCATCTCATTGTCTCCTTTTGTTTTTGAGAGATTATACGAACCAGATTATATTTCCCTCTTTGCGGTATCTGTCCTCCCATTTCTCCATCGAGCTATACACTCTCTCTTCCTTCATAAATCTCATCTTCAATGTGTAGTGGAATTCATCTTCATCATCAGTATCTGAAATTAGAGATGATTTTTCACGAGATGAAGATGGATTTCTTTATTTGACTGTTTGACTTGCTAAGGAAGTTTCCTTACAATTTCAATCACAGAGATTTGTTGGATGTTTCAAATCAAGTTTTAGAGAAAGCAGGATGATCCAAATCAGGTTAGAATCCAATTCCATGAAATTCAAATTTGCTTAGGAAAGTTCAATTTTTTTTCTTTTTTTATGTGCAGTGAATAATTTAGTTCTTTTGTGAGAATAGGAATCTTTGATTTGGGGACTAAATCCCTACAGGTAAAAATTTCTTCAAACTTTTCAATTGCTTCGAGATGATCTTTTCGATGAAAATTCAAAATTTCTTCCAGTAAATCAAATCGTCAGTATCAATTGAATTTGCAAATTTCTAGGTTAATGTTTTGAGTTTACACATTTAAAGTACTTTCAGCTTTGATTCATAAGAAGTTTATGTTTATTTGGTTGATTGATTAGTGAATTTGTTTCTCTTTTTGTTTTGAGTTTGATTAGATTGATTGTGTAAAATTCATAAACAAATCATTTTATTTGTTTTATTTTAGCCTGAAACCTAGCCTTTAGATCCACTGAACCCATCTACCCAAATAAAACATCAAATAGTGAACTTAAATGTGGTTTATTGCTAAGAAATCTTGGCCCTATTATTTTCAACTTCTAACGGTAACATTTAGATCACATATTCTCCTCACTAGCACCCTTCGGTTCACTCTTTTAGTTGGAACAGTCACTTACCTTTATCTCTCTTTGGTATTCTCATACAATCAGTGATTGTATCGAATGTCAAGTGATTCAAACCCCATCTCCTCATCAAAATCTAAGTAAAGGCAATAATGTTTACAGTCCGGAAAAGTGGTTTTCGGGATTTTGTGGAGTTTTAGAGAGAGTTAGAAACATTTCCTGTGTGTTATAATCTGTCTGTCATTTTGGGTGCTGGTTTGTGTAAAATCGAATGAAATACGTATTAGCTTTCTTTCATTCATTCCCCCACTCTTTTTTATCTATGAAGTATAACTTTTAATTATATTTTATTTCTTTATAAGAAGGTCTTGAGTATAGCTATCAGTTGTGAAATTATGAAGGTGCAAATTTAAGTTTTATTTTGAATTAGACATGATATTCGGTTGTCTAAATTTTCTCTACTTTTCCACATTTTGTATTTTCGGCCTGTAGTTTCAACTTTATTTACATTTAACTGTTCAGCTGAGTATTAATTGTGTTACTAAAGGGAGATATATACAACGATATTGAAGAATCTGTCTCAGGCACAAGGGGAATCTTGTCTACATCGATTTCTATACACATTATCAACATTTAAGCATGACAAGCAAGAATAGGACTTGTATTATTGATTAATATTTTAAATGTACTAAAATGTAGTTACTCTCATATGTGAACTATAAACACTTTATGTTATTGACAATTATACATAAATTTGTTGTAAGTTTTATTTGTTCAGCTAAATTCTACTTTTAGAACTTAGTTTTGCTTTAAGCTAACATATAAATTTTTCTTAGTCAGATTGAAGCAACTATGATGATGGATGACTATCCAAACAAAAAGGTACCTTCGTTTTGTATGTGTTACTTATATTTTTAAAGGTAAACAACCAAATCGTTATCACCTAAGGGCAACGAAAATCGACAGGTCTGTGTGGGTTATATCTTTGCAGGAATCTCAATCTTAAACATCCTCATGAAATTTAAGTTTCACTCTCAACACCTAAAGGATTCCAGATGAGAGGTATGATGTGAATGATGATTAAAATTATTAGGTTAATTTCACAATTTCAACTTTTGTTTTTCTAAATTTATTTATTTATTATTTTTGTGATATGTGATTGATAGATTAAATGTTTTAAGAGGTAAAATAGTTGCTTTTTATTCTCGGCCATGTAAGAGGTGATTAAATCAAATATGTAATCAAATCAAATTATGTTTTTACATATTTTTATTGTTTTTCATGTTACGCGTTGATTTATTGATGCAAAAGTTACAAGAGTGGATATGTTTGACATGTTTTTGTGAAGAACACATAATACTTCCTGCTCATGTCAAAAAATTTGTTCTCAAAGGTTCTGAACCCTTCGAAGAGACTTTTTCAGGCAAGTAAAAGTTAAATTCCTACCAATTTTGTTTGTTTTGGTATTGTTCGTTCTTTTTTTTGTACTGAAAAGTCGTACGAATAGATTTTAAAATTATTGAAGTAGATTAAAAAAAGACTAAACTAGATTATTCGAAATGATTTTTAAATCTTATATTTGGTAATAATACATTTTTAACTTGATTCCTAAGGTTTCTCAACAAAAAAAAAAAAAAAAACTTGATTCCTAAGGTGGAAAAACATTGATTTTTGGTCGTTCGATCTCGCAGGTGTTTTGTTACTTCGATGGAGAGAGCAATTCATCTTTCCGAGTTCTACAACTTTATTTGAATTTATCTATACTATGAAAAACAATAATTGCAGAGCATCAAAATTCTCTCAAAGTCAAAACGATAATTTATGTTAGTAAAAAATGGTGATTTGAAGACATGTTATACTTAAGTGTTATATCTTCATTGTTAATGAAGAGCGTTAAATTTGTGATGTATTATTTATTCTTTATGTTAATTTACAATCACATTCATACTCGAGATTCACTGTGTCGAAACCACGGGCTAGGCCTATTAACATTACGTTCAAACGCGCTAAGTGCTCAATGAACAAGTCAGTGCCATCCATTTTAAATTTTGGGTTTTGGAACAAACATAAGGATAAATCTAGCCTTCCGTTTTGAGTTAGATTGTTTAGGCTAAATCTCATCAATTAGATCGTAATTAATTATAGTCTTTAAGGTTGGGTCAGTTTTAATCTTGGTCATTAAATTACATCATAAGTAAGAGCAACTCCAATCCCAGTCTGTCTTAGGCTGAAAAAACCACTTTTTCACCTAAAATTTTTGGCCTCAGCTCAGCCTCAAAAATTCAGCTCCAACCCCAGCATCTCTTGAGGCCAAAAATTTGTTTACGTGGGAAATGCGTGTGTGACGTTTTTGTTGGTGTGCGAGAAACGCGTGTGGTTTTGTGTATATACAAAATACGTGTTTAAACTACTTTCGAAATAATATTTTTTTTCTAAGGTTGAAAAATAATTCGGAGACCGACACTTTCGTTAAATGTATTTTAATTATTAATGTTAAAGTTTTTTTTAGAGTTGAAAAACAATTAAAACTAATTACATTAAAAAAACAAAAAAATAGAATAAGATCTTGGCCATTGGATTTTTTCCAACGGCCAAGATCATCCCCAATATGACCGTTGGGAGTCCCCACGGTCATGTTGGGGACCTTCAATCGCCCCTAATGTTAGGGGCGACTGAAGCATCGACTGGAGCCTCAGCCCCAGCCGACTGGGGTTGGAGGGCCTGGCTGAGACCAAAAATTTGAATTTTTGGCCTCAGCCACGCCCGGGTTGGAGTTGCTCTAATAACTCGATTGCAATCCTCCGCATAGATCTCCAAATCCTTTATCCTTCCTCTTTATCTCTTTAAAAATTCTTCATGGATATTGAGGTATTCATCATTTTCCTCTTCTTCTCTTTACTCATGTCTATATCTTTTTTTTTGTGTCCATATCTAATTCATGAAAAATGTAGGGTTCCAACATGGTGAATTTTGGACTTTAGTATTTTTACGATGAAATTGGTGGAGAACTCTTGAGTATTCTTTAAGCACGATTGATGCCAAACTAATTTTTGGTTTTGGATATTAGGAGTTGCACCGGTTGAAGAGAACACATATGGCTAAGTAATACAGAACTTCAAGATGTTAGTTATACTCTAAAGATTTTGAAGGTCCTCTCCAATTCAATTTCTATGTTTGTCGTATGTTTTTTTTTTGTGTTTTGTGAACTATCTATCCTGATTAAGTAAAGAGACTGCGGTGCTATTATTGTGTGCTTCTATTGGGGCATCCTTGCTAGCTTATATTTGTACGAAAAGAAAATTAAATTATTCACATACTTGGCACGATGAAGGCGCCTCTAACATTATATAATTTTTGTTTATAGGGATTTCTTCATATTTGGATTTGATGTTTATCGTGCCGTAGGCACGGGTCCTGCCTAGTAATATACATATTTAATATTTATCATTTACTTGAAATCATTATTAATGTTCTATTGGTAAGATTCTTAGAGTTTACTATTGCATCTACATCATTTCTATGTGCTTTATTTTGTTTAGGTAAAGTTTATTTTAACAGTGACGAGTCTGGGATAATTGACATGGCTTTTTCTGGCTCTGCAATATGTTTGAAGAAATGCTTGACTGAAACAACATTTTTGGAGATGTTTCATAACAATACCCATTGTAATTTCTATATACACATCAACATTTTTCGTTTCTGTTTATCCCATAGTCCCAATAGGAAGTGTTTTAAAATGGGTAGTAAATGTTGTGTATTGTTATAAAACACAGGTTATGAAACATAACAACACCTTTATACACATGAAAGTCCCAATAGGAACTGTCTTAAAATGGGTAGTAAATGATGTGTATTGTATGAAACATAACAATACCTTTGAACACATGAAACATAAGTATGTTTTTTTTTTCCGGTTTAAGCAAAAGTGTGTCTTGATGTGTACTTGCTCCATTTAAGTTAGTATTTGATTCTGATTTTGATGCTTTTTTGATTTGCAAGGAGTTTATTTCATAATCTTCTGGAGTTCCGTGGTCTTATTCTCCAGGTTAGGTTATTCACATTAGTTCGACTGATTTTCTTTTGATCCAGTTAAGGTTTCTCACTTTTTTTTTCTCATAGGTAGTTTGTCTATTAACTGAGTGGGTTGCTTATTTATACGTACATCGACCGCTCTTTCTTTTAATCCAGGTTAGGTTATTCATATTAGTTTTTTGGTTGTTGTTTATTAGTTCGACTATTCTCCAAAGTATAAATGAGCTAGAATTCATTGTTATTTCTACTCCAAGTTCTATATGGACCCGAAACTGAAAATTAGATGAAACTCATTGAATTTGAGAAGGCTTTGACCCACTCAAGAAAGAGGAAGGAGAGATTAACCTGATAGCTAAAAAAAGACTTAAACTCACTTGTTTCTACATGTAAAAATTATAATAATAAGGTTGTACTTTTTTTTAATCACAATTACATGTTTTAGCCAATATATCATATTAATATGTACGTGAGTCAGCTTATTGTGAACTTTTAATCCAAAAGTATAAATGAGCTAGAATCCATTGTTATTTTTACCCAAGTTCTATATGGACCCGAAACTGAAAATTAGATGAAACTCATTGAATTTGAGAAGGCTTTGGCCCACTCAAGAAAGAGAAAGGAGAGATTAAGGTTGGTTTACGTTGTAGAGATGCAATATTATCTACAAGTTTCTCTTCACAATTTTCCACTAACGCTTTTGCTTTGATTGTGCTGCCTTGCATTTTTGTAGGAGCCTTCGTTAACTCCAGTACTTCATTTGGATATCCTTGCATTTTTGGAAAAGTTTGAATTGGTAGTCTCTTTTCTATGCCAATATACAGATCCTTCATATACAAAACAGCCTTACGTATATCGCTCGACTAACTTGTTTGCTCTTTTTCCTTCGTGAAACTTCTTCTGTGGGAAAACAATTTCCAGGTAATAAGTTTAACTCATTAGTTGTAGTTTCTTATGAGTTGAAGATTACATGTGCTTGATTAGAGCATTAATTCTCCCTCTTGATCACATTTGCCATACCAAGATCATATCATCAAGGGAACGTTGATTTGATTAATGATTAATAACCGATTTTTCTTCTCTAGGCACATCTTCCCTTTCTCATCTTACCAATTAAACATCAATAGCTTGTAGTCTATAAAGTACATAGGTGGATACAATAATATCGTGTTTTTCTTTAACATTCTTATCTTGCTAATGCAGAGAATTTTTTGTCGAAATATACATCACTTGTAAGTTTTATCTCTATGGGTGTTTTGTTTGTATACATGGTTGCTGTTTTTTAAATTTCGGCTTTATCTGATAATTCAATCTCTTTTACAATATCTTTACCAAGAAATAACGGATCACTGCGTATAGTTTTTAGTAGAACATAGCAGATTTTGTGTATTACAAATTAACATCGGCATCAGAAGAAGCCCATCTTGCTAATGAAATGACGGATAATGCAATGGTTCTATCACAAAATAAGTTTCGGTTCTATTTCATGAAGATGGCTTGTGTTTTTTCACTTGAATAATAGTGGAAGAATTGTCTTTTGTTTTTTTCTTTTTGAAGAAACCTTACCATAAAATCCAAACATCCTTACAATCAAAAGACAAAAGGATAAAGGAGAATTAACAAAGGGGCATAATTGCCAATTAACAATCACTATTTAAAGTTGGGAGTGTGTGAGTTGCTGTGTTTGAGGAGCGGGAGCAGTATTGTAATTTCACGTTTCTTTCACCCAACACTACACGTAATCTTTCAATCTCATCAGATAAGCGCCACGGGGTTAGTTATAGACCCTCCGATATGAATCCAACGAGTGCTAGGGAATCTGTTTCTATAATAAATCCTTGTAACCCTAGATCCACTCCCAAAGAAAACCCTAAAGAGATGGCTTCGAGTTCACTATGGAGTGGCGATTTTGGTTCGAACTGGTGTTGTCTACTACCAACGGTGATACCTTCCGAGTTGCGAGCAATGGTCCTGCTGCTCCTCTACTTGAAGTGAAAGATTCATCCGTGTTTATTTTGATAATATTTGGTGGAGGAGGGATCCGTTCACTTTCCTGTAAATGATTAGTTGTAATGGAAGGAATATTAGATTTAGAATTATACCTGATGTGCCGCCGAGTTTCCTGAAGGATGAAGGGGAGATTGATCTGGGTTCCATTGAAATGGACAGCATTCCTAGACTTCCAACAAAACCACGAAAGATAAGTATAATTTATCCATGCTTTCTCTTTACTCTTACCTTGAAGTAATAGAAATTTCAAAGTTTCTATATGATCTGTTTTGATGTTAGCTTGAATCTCTGGATTTGTAAGTGAGATTAAATCCTTGAAAGTTGAACATTCGCTGAAAAGATGCGTCACTGTTTCTATTCCATTACTACACATATTACATGTAGAATCTATTGTTTGCACTCTCTGTTGTATATTAGATTTAACAGCAAGACCATCGCGTATTAATCTCCATATGAATTGTTGTATTTTGGGATCCATATTTGTGTTGTTCCATAGTTTAGACCACGGAAATTCAGTGAGATTTGCATTGAGTATTGGCCGACCCTTTAGTGTTGCATAGAAAGATTTTGTAGAGAATGAACATGAGGTTGTATTACACCAGATTAACTTATCATCTCTTTGCATGAGTGGAAGCTGAATATCTTAAATTGCTTGAACAGTAGAATTATCAAAATGTTGATGAAGTAATGTTGGCTTCCAAACTTTGTCTATTGGATCTATTAGGTCAGAAACTTTTGTGATATGTTGAGGGAGGGGATAAATGATAGTTGGTACCTTGTTAGGATGATTAGGAATCCAAGGATCAGACTTCAAATTAATAGAATTTCCTGTTCCTACCTTCCACAGTATGTTGTTTTTCATAACATCTCTGATTTTTATTATTGATTGCCAGAGTGGGGAAGAAGGTCTAGATAACCTACTATCCCATATACTATCTTCCGAAAAATATTTGCTTTTAAGTAATTGTACCCATGTTGCCTGAGGATTATTGAGAAGTCTCCACAATAATTTAGCCACCAAAGAGTCGTTGACAATATCAAGAGATCGAATCCCTAGTCCCCCATGCTTTTTTGAACTACTAATTATATCCCAATTCAGAAAATGTATTTTCTTGTCTCCAATATTGTGTCCCCACCAAAATGCTCTCTCTTGTTGTTCTAGTTTATTTATGGTGCCTGTTGGGATCTTTTGTAGACTAAAAGGATATGTGCAGTATGAATTTAGGATTGATTTGATTAGTACTGTTCTCCCTGCTTGTGATACTAGTTTTGTTTTCCATCCGGCTAAAGACTTGTTGAATTTGTCCTGAAGCCAACCATAACTATTTAATTTGTTTCCTGATTTCAGAATGAAAGAACCCAAGTATTTTGCATGATCTTCCATCATTGGGGTACCCAACTGTCTTTTGTTTGATATTCTGCCTGGATCTTATTAAACAATATCTTTTATCAGTTATGTTCTTTTCTTTTATAGATGTAATCAGTTTCTTTTATCAGCTATGTTCTTTTCTTTTATAGATATAATGTTAACAACTCTTTCTTTTTTAAAATGTACTAAAATTCGATTGGTATAAATCTTCTATTTCTCCGACACAATCTAACTTTATGCCACCATATATAGTTAAGTGAAGGTTGGCAAAGAAGAACAGGCAACAGCTATTCAGATGGTTCATTTAAGTCTATAAGTCTCTAAGGGACAACTGGTTACCGTTACTTGCTACAAGACACAGGTACACCCAGCATGTCAGACGTGTAGTTAGTGTTCAGGACAAAGAAAGGACCTCTAACTGACTGAATTGTTTTACCGCCATTTTCCATCGGACTTAGTACCCAAACTGATTACCCTACACAATTGTGTACCTTTGACTACCCGCGAAGAACCAAATGTCTTCAATTCTTCAGTTATAATCTTTAGCATTTTCCCCATCGTCTTTATCTTCTCTCTTTCTCTCCTCTACATACCATATATCTATATCAGTTTGCATTGGTGAGAATTTGATAAACTATATTGGAGAACATTAGCAACTTTACCACTTCTCATGTATTTGTGGATGCCACGGACCATTTCATAACCCCTTGATTATGTTTTAGATTTGGTTCATATTTGGACCATTTTCATAATCGCGAAGAACCAAATGTCTTCAAATCTTCAGTTATCAACTTTACCACTTCTCATGTATTTCTTTTTAACAAATTTTTTTTCATTTGCATTCATCAAAATAATTTTGTTAGCGTAATTTTTCTTCAAAACATTCAGAATCACAAAAAAACAAATTCATTTTATTTTGAAAGCGAATTGTTCAGTGCCAAAGGAACGAGACGGGGTATACCTAGTATATAAATGTTCTCTACCTAAATTTCTAGCAGCACTCCAGCTGAATCGAGTATTGGCCCCAAAATCTCAACCGTGACACTGGTGATTGGTTTAATGGTCTCTTGTAATCAGCAATGTTAACCAACGAAAAAGGATATGATGAATTAAAAAGATGTCACAAGTAAGTTGCCTTCCCTTGTGTATTTGCAACAAAAAAAAGGTTGCCTTGTGAGCATAGTACTATATAAAAGAGAAGTAGATAATACAATCTAGACCCTCTCACCTAATTGGAACTTTATATGGGCAATTCCAGTAATACCCAGAATCAAGATTTTCATATGGAAAATTTGTGCTAAAGCCCTCCCGGTGAGGGAAAGAATAGGTAAATACATTGACAATAATTTGTATTGTCCAAATTGTAAGGAAATTGAAACGATAGAGCATGCTTTGCTTCACTGTCCCATAGCAAAAAATATATGGTTTTATTTCAATATACTGTCAGAACATATACCTTCGGTAGCAGAATGGATTTTTACTTGGGAACAGAAATCTCAAGTTAGTAGCACGGGTGATAATACCCACTATGCCACTATTCTATGGATTATCTGGAAAATTCGTTGTGACCATTGCTTTCAACATGAGATTAATAATCTGGATAAAATACATAACATGATCTCTACCTTCCCTAAATACATAGAAGTCAATATAACCACTACCAAAACAGAACCAGGAAAATGGAACCCTCCTGATAGGTCTTCATTGAAAATTAATGTAGACGCGTCCTTCCTTGATATTCAGAATGTTGCAGGAACTAGTTTGGTCATTCATAACAACGAATCCAAATTTCTTGAAGCATATGCAACCACTACTAGGAGCAGAAATGCAGAAGAAAGCGAAGCGATCGCAATATTAAATGGAATGCTATGGGCTGAATCCCACAACTATAAACAGATCATCATAGAAAGTGACAACATCAATATCATACAATATTTACAGAATCAAAGGAATGAAATACAATGGCAATCCAAAATTCATATCAAAAAAATTCAGGAGATCAAGCGACGACTGGAAAAAGTCAAGTTCTCTTACACGAACAGGAAGTTCAATCAAGTAGCAGATAAGTTGGCTAAGTGGGCGAGGAAGAGAAAAAACAATCTAGACCTTATCTAGTCATTGTTAATTAGCTCTGAGTCCTACCTTTCACAAACTTAACAAAATTTGTGCCTATGGTATAATTATTCTACTTGGTCCTGTCACTATATTTTTCATAGGAGGAAAGAGTTATTTATTGCTAGGAAAACAAAAATCGATTAGGGGTAACACTCTGCACTAAATGCAATATTAAGAGATGTTTTGTTTGATCTCCCATTAGGGATATCCTTTTTGCAAGTGTGTGGTTCATAAACTAAAAAGACCAAACATACTATGTTCATATCATTTTCTGGGAAAAAGACTGGGGGACCGAATTTCTTCCTCTCATCCATTCAGAAGAAAATCGCCCCGTCACCGACAACTCTTTTTGACAATATCTAATTGAGCATTAAAAACAAGAGCTAGTGGCGATAGACCCAAAATAAAAAAAATATAATGATTTTGAAGTCCAAAGTTAATAGAAAATAGACAATAAGTCTTCTTTTCTTGAATTTATGTTTTTCTCATCATGCAAATAAACAATCTCTAATGTGTTAATGGTCTAGTAAATGTGCAAAAATGTTTTCTTTTTCACCCAATACAAACTAAGTTGCATGAAGTTAAACAGTAAAAACGCATAGGTTTATTTACGCTTTGTTTAATGGAATAAGATAACAGTGTCATGTAAAAATAAATTGTTTTCTGAATTTCAGATGACGATATCGTGTAAAAACTTGGTGAATCTCAAAATTTGTATTTCTTTAGATACTTTTGTGGATTTTGTGTTAATCGAAATTATGCTATTATTAAGGCCCATTTTCTTCTTTTGCGTGTTAGACCAAAAATTTCTTAAAATATTAGTGGGGAAGTGTATTTCCTATAACTTTTCTCTAAATTACACGAAGAACTACCAAATAGAACATTAAATTTAATCAGCCAAAACTAAATTAAGAATCACAGGGAATAAATAACCACCCAAAAGAATGTTAATTTTAATTCAACCAAAAATAAATTGAGAGTCATGTAATCATAAGAATTTTTGGCACATCATACTATTTACGACGATCAACTAACTACAGTTTAAATGAAAGGAACCAAGTAGATAAAAGTCACACGTTTTGGGTTGGCTTCTCTTACAAATTTGCCTATAAAACAATCTGTACTAAGCTTTGCGTGCTATAGAAGCTTTCCAATATGTATTTTGAGTTTGGAAGTTAAGTGGGTGAGGTTTTGGAGGAAACTGGTTTTATAAGTTTTCATATTTAGTTTTCTGAATCCCAAGTACAACAACCTTGGGAGATTTAGTTACTTATTGTGGTAACAGAAAAAGAATAATAACTTGAAAAGTTTGTGAAAGTTAGTTATGAGAATGACAAAGTTTTTTTAACAACTCCCTCAAGTTCAACTTTAAATAGATAAGAATAATTGTAATAATGTGAGATTTCTCAACAAATAACATTTTCGTTTTACTCTTCCAAAATACTTCCAAAATAATGAACCTACTTGAATGCCACGGCAATATACCAGAATTATAGAGAAAAATCAGTAGGATGCCACTCACTTGGCCAGATACAACTCAGTGGAGTGAAATGCCTCTGAGTTGTCTAATTGTTGGAAAATAGACCCTTCCGGAAAGACCATGCAGCATAACATTGGAATTCTTGAGAAAAGCCACGTCATCAATTGATTTTAATTCAACCCTAAGTAATAAATTTCTAGTTAAGGGCTAATTCTCATTTGAACATTTATACAAGTGACGGTTGTCTTCGAACTGGTCATGGTCACTGCTCAGTTATCTATTTCACAAAGGCTACAACAATCTGGTATGAATCGATGTAAAAGTGTATAATCTGAAATGCAAAATAGATTTGTTTTTTTTTGTCTAATTCCTTCGTTGCTATTGAGAAATTTTCATATTTGGAAGTAACTTTACCTAAAATCTTTTTTAGTTATTGGCACGTGTTATAAAGGTGCTCAGAGAAGACCAAAAATGTTATGTGAAGGTGAGGTTCCTGTTAGTATACATATTTACTTTAACTTTAAAGAATTGTAAAATGTCTTTCATTTGATATCAAACTGAAATGATATCATCTAAAAGTCTAAATATTGACTAAAATTTCAAATTTGGTCATTTTTCAAATTTTGAAAGTCATAGTGAACATGAGTTGCTTTAAGTGTTTCAGTTATGGAAACAAATAATACATATTTGGTCGAGGAGGAGCATGAAGAAGAGCTAATGAAATCAATAGTTATTGTCCGTAGAGAATTTTATATAATGTTTGAAATCAGTATGCTCTTTTGTTCGTGACAATCTATCTAAAATATAACAACAATCAAGAGTTTCATCTTTCGAATGATCAAGTCCCTATTTTGTGCAAATTTTTATATAGCAGTACGATCTTTACATTTTTGTCCCAACCGATGCTAGGTTTTAATTAGGTCTTTACGAGAACTAAGTCGACTATAAAAAGCTCGAACTTTTCTGGCAAGCTTTTTATGAACTGGTTTTTTTCTCCAGTCACACACACCCCTGCATAGAAACAAACAAGTATTTCTCTCTCACTCTCGTATGTTAATGTCCCGTTGACTTGATTTCTCCATTATACTCACACAAAAATCTGTAAAGGTTTTATTCGTGTTGTTTGGTTTATTTATTTATGAGCACCAAATGAACTTGAACAATCTGAATAGTTGAAAATTATGTAAGATTCAATATTCTTACGTGTTTATACTAGTTGGTGTTTGATTATGTCCTTTTCTCAAATTGTTATGTTAATTCTCATCTGTTGATTTATGCGCCTGTTGTTTGCTCTAATTGTTCAGAGAGAGTGAGTTGGTTCTGCTTTTCGGTACAACAAACAAATTTTTTTTTTTTCTGTATTTGATATGCTTTGACGTGGATTAGATATAATCTTGTTTAGTTGATCATTGAAAGATGTTGTAAAAGCACGTGAGTGTAACTTGTAATAGGGAAGTAGTAGTTGACTCTATAGTTCAGATTTCCTTTGTACTAAAATGGAGTGAAAAATGATTGTTGAATTTTCCCTCGTGTATATTAGTTAAACGGAAAGAATTGTATGTATAAATTCTAGAAGTCCTTATATGAACTATGATTACGATTGTTGGTCGATCGGAATGTTAAATTGATCACGTGTTTTGTTCATATATGCTTAAACTAATGCCGTAAGAACCAAATTTCAAGAGTAATTTGGTTTTACATTTAATTTGTATCTGTGAAAGAGTCAACTTCTATTATCAATTTTGTCCATTTGTGTAGAGTCATTCAGTTATGAAGGAGAGACTCATGGAAGTCTTATTAAGCTTCATCTCAATCCAAACAGTGAGTTCAAGGTAAACGAGATCCACAAAATTTGTCTTAGTAACTAAATTTTTAAGAAAAAGTTAAAATTTTTTACCGTGGTTATAAGAATTGGTATGAAAATAGTGAACCCAAATTGGTTAATATTGTTTTTAGAGACTTGAAATCTTTCAAGTATTGTGGGTTTCTTAAGTTTGAAACATTATATAATCCCCTGCTGGTGTTAGATTATCTTACTCGAAAACCTCAACCAACTATCAAACTGTTGACAGAACGACTACATGAAACGAGATTAAGTCTACTATTATATTACACTTCTAGAATGAAGGTCTAACTCAAGTTTCAATTCACAACAACATTTCATTTCGATTCAGAATAAAAAAATTCATTTTATTTTTCTTCGATCGTAACTGTAATCGCATTATAAGTTGGATTTTCACTGTTTTTCATCATATCAGGCATGCTTCAACTAGATTGTCAAGAAATGCAAAATTGAGGATCTTAAGATGCAAATATTTCTGGAAAGTTTGGTGTTGAAGCAGAGATGAATATCAAGCAGGCATGTCGGACTCAAGCGAAAAATTTAACTGTACAACAGGTAATTTACTAATTTCCAGTCATCATGAGGAATCATCTGCATCTCCTAATACTCGAACGCGTATTGATTTTGTCACTTATTTAATTTAGGAGTGAGAAGCCACTACCAAAGTGGCAGAGGTAAGGTCCTTAGGACTTGTAAATAATTACCAGAGGTCATCAGCGGATACTCGAGCCGGGGAGCACCATTAACCGATCTTCTTAAGAAGGATCGCCGATGGTGTTGGCTTTAAAAGGGAGGTAAGAAATTCATTCACAACTTCTCATTTTGGATGTCAATCATTTGAACCATGTTTTACCATTTACTAAATGCACTTCTTTAAGTCCTTATAAAATAACTGAAGCATTTTTGTTACATTCATTTTGTTTATGAAATACCATTTATACTAAGTTCCCTGAAAGAACAGGAAAAAGTGAAACTTCAAGATAAGACAATAGTTTGACCGCTTTCAATTTGATTCAGGTCAAGGAGCTTAAACAAATACGGAAAGGAGGTAATTAGGAGTGTTTGACATCAACAAAATGTTCATGCTAATAGCTTATGTTTGGATTACATATTGATTTATTATCACAGCGGGAGGTCTGGTGAACGGTTGTTAGGTTTTATTTTCGTTGGAACTTTTATCTTCAATTCCATTTTTTCCCTTTCGATTACTTCATGTTTCGATCAAATCGTTCAAACATTGGGTTTTTCATCTTCAACTTCACTCAACCAAATGTAAATAGCATTGTAACGAAAATTATATATTTATATTCGTGCTAAATTGATGGTAATATATGGAGTTAATACACGCAGCGTAAAGACAAGTCAAATTCTTTGTTACATGTCATATAAATATGACTAGATGATTTTAGTGTTTTTTGTTTCATCATTTCTACTTAAGAATGAAAATGGGCGTTTATTTGAGATCGATTCCGTCTTGACGTTACCTTTTCACATGACAAATAGTTCATAATGGTTCGGAGCCTCCTTAGAACAACAATAACTAACATAGTAAAAATCTAAAGTTATTTTATTCTTTTTTATCTTTCAGAGAAATATACAAAATCCAACGTGTCGAAGGCACGGGTCATACCTAGTATATATATATTATATAAAGCACAATGCTGTTTTTCTAGGTGAACCGTAGATTTATGTTTTGGATAATCACGTCCGTCCGATATTATCAAGAATTTTCTAATCTAACCACTAAAATTGAATTTCCAACCCACTAAAACAGAAATTCCTTAATTCTCTTCCACTTTTTTGATAACTACCCACAAAAAACCACGACATCCACAACCAAAACTACCAACTTGTAACATGCATATAGAAATTTCTGTTGCCATAGGGCACGGGTTATACCCTAGTATATATATATATATTATACAATACAGATCAATGTGACTAGGACACAATCAATTTTACAAAACAGATCAATGTGACTGGGACAAAATGAATGCTCCTAGATGCTGACTGGGCAGCCACGTAGATATATGATTAGGACAACCACTTCTCATTCAATTTGAACCATCCGTTTTCTCATTTACACTTCACACATTGTCTCTTCATTTATCTCCATTTAGTAGAAGATTAATGTAGCGCCCCAAATCCCAAATCTCAAGCTAACCACCTTGAAATCGAAGATTTGAGACCTTCAAACTGGATCCACGAGCAACACCTACCATGAGTGCACAATAATTACCTGAAAAACAAAATAGCTGGGTTAAAACCCAACTGCAGTAGATTTCCTCAAACCTAAGTCTCGGGTAGGCAAGCTCAATCCCCAATCAAGGAAGCATTGCATTCATATTCATTATTGGCATTATCTGAAATTTAATGGTGAATACTAACATAATATATCAGATTTATCCAATCCCTCTCGAAACTAATAATTTATGTTCTTTGATTAATTATTAGTTTTTCCAGTTCTCGTATTATTTTAATCTAACACTAACCCTGATAATACAACGATCTTTCCTTTTTTTTTCTTCAGCAGATAGAAAATATCATGCCTTTAACTAAGGTAAACCTTTATAGCCACAAACTTGACATGTACGTCGGCAAACACATTATGTCTAAAGACACAATCATCAAACTCTCGTTCAGGTATCTCAGACCAATACACAACAAGCATTGACTCTTATCAAGAATTACAAACAAGCTCACCAAACAATTCAAGTCAACAACACATGACAAGTCAGAAGCGATGATGCTCATAGTAGATCCTCACGTGCATCGCAATCTCAAACAAGCAAATAAAAATAATAATTAACAAACATAGACTCACCACTAGAAGGTATCTACCTAGGAGATACATTGCCTAAAGAACAGAAACCATGTGAATTATCTCAATAAATTCGTCCATCGGAGACTGTTCTGACACCTTGTACGAAAACAATTGTAACTCTTCACTCGGAACTCGGGTTAACGAACCGTTTGAACTACTAAAAATTAGACGAACAGACCTTTACGACCATATAAGAATCACACTTAGATTCATTATATATCTACACCAGATTCAATTTTAATATAAACCGACGTGCAGTAGACACTGTTCTGACACCTTGTACGAAAACTATCTTAACTCTTCACTCGGAACTCGTATTAACAAACCGTTTGAACTACTAGAAAGTAGACAAAGAGACCTTTCCAACCATATAAAAATCACACTTAGATTCGTTTTATATCTGCACCAGATTCAATTTTAATGTAAACCGACGTGCAGTAGACACTGTTCTGACACCTTGTACGAAAACTATCGTAACTCTTCACTCGAAACTCGGATTAACGAACCGTTAGAACTACTAGAAAGTAGACAAACAGACCTTTCCAAAAATATAAGAATCACACCGAGATTCTTCATATATCATCACCAGATGTAAGTTGAATTTAGACCGAAATACTATCCTGTCTATATGTTTTATGAAATTCTAGATAAAACTAATCTGTAAGCCATTTAATCGTTATTTCATGTGATTAACAATACTATACCTATCATGGAATAAATTGAAAGAGCCTACAAAAAAATTAGGAGATAGGAAATCTACCTCTTTTCGCCTTAGATGACTTTAAGACCACAACCATGGCTTGTTCTCTCACTAGAGAACTCTATTTCCATCACTTTTCTTCTTTATTCCTCCTTCCTTCACTAAGGAGCGGCTGCACCCTCTTTCTTTTCTATAGGGTTTCCTCAAAAGTGAAGAGAAATAGGGTTTTTAAACCCACTAGTATTTCATCTAAACAAAACTGACCTAGACTTTTATTATTTCCACCCAATTTGGTATGTCAAGAAAATAGGGGTGTTACAATTAATTCTCATTGTCTATGTACACTTAAATACTTTATTGTTCCCCCCCCCCCCCCCCCCCTCGTTTATCTCATTATGTTATGAAATGTTCATTTTCCCTCTCATAAATTCATTCTTTACCCCTCCATATAGAGACTCTCCATTATCCTCTTTTTTTTCTCTCCCAACAAAACTTTTCTTTTTCCCTCTCATAAACTTCAGACATCTCTTTCTCTGAACTCCTTACCTCTTCTCACTATCCAATTCTCTTTGTTCTCTCCTCTTTCTTGTTGGTGTAATAGAACCGTATATCGAAAGTATTCGTTACTACCTCCTCCTCAACTCCTCCATTTGAAGCAAACCAAATTGCAACCACCACTGCTAAAGAGATGTTAGTTATATAACTTACAGAAGTTCCAATGAAGTCGTATTCCCTATTTTAGTTTTTTTTTTTAACAGAATTTCATGTTTGACAGTCCGAAGTAGCTGCTATATTAGCTTCTTCCATCATCGCAAGCGTCGGCAGAAGTCACCGTTTACAAAAGCAGCACTGAAAACGCTATTTACACTGTAAATTCTTATGTCTCTCTTGCCCGCCTTCTCTTTAATTTAAAGTTGTACTTCTAAATCCCCTATATATTGTCTTCGTTCTGGTATAGCCCAAAAACAGCTTCGTATGGATTCCAATCACTGGTACACCTTCTAATACGACCCAAGATCGTTTTGGCTCGACAAGAAACTGATTTTGGAAATTTGAAATTGCCCACATCAGTTTCATTTCGTCCTCTCTAATGAATAAAAAGGAAGGAAAGAAAACAATATGATTCATCTTCAAAATATTTATGAAGGTCGGTATCTTCATAAAAGCGTGCAAAGAGTAGATAGATATTCTGCAGACTAGGATCCCTGATGAGGATAAGAACAGGAATTCAAAAGCATGGCTTGGCATACGGGGTGACAATTCTCATGCTGATATTATAGCTTATAAATATGTAGTGATATGAACAGCTAATTCTTGGTTACATGTTTTTACTGTAATATTTATGTGCTCTCTCTGTCTAATAAGATCTTAGTTGTTGAGACAAGTTTCTCACCAAATTGTAAAAATTGTTCTTCTTCAGTTGCAAGCAGAATGAGGGACCAAGAGGCATGTGTTTTAGCATGAGAGAGTATTTCGTATTATAAACTTAGAAGAGATATGATCGGAGACCAGGACTCGTCACTCGTGCTGCCTAAAAGTCCAAATGTTTTGAATAGGCTCTGTCAAATTGTCAAAAATAGTGACTCTGTCAAATATTACGCTTAAACAACATGTAGGTACCCATCATTTCTAGCTGTGTCAAAGCACAAAATTCTTGCCCACTTCGTATAGATCTTGGTTTGTTAATCTATCCTCTTCTTCATGTTCTGATATTCACAACAAGGGTTTTGATTCCTATCGCAGTTCAGAGTGGAAATTGTTTTTGTTGGCTATAGAACAATTGAAGTTTATCCAAAGATGTTCATGACTTGTACTTTGTAAAAGAGTTGAAGTTGGAAATTCCAAGATAGCATATCAGATAGCTCTGTTATTTTGGTTTTGGACCTAATCTAACTTTACAACATTGACAATATTGATACTGCCATAAAAAATCATCTATATTCAATTTTGAGAAATGAAAGCATTTAAATTAGCTCTGTTATATTGGTTTCGGATTCCTAAATCTTAACAAATTATCATTTGCAGGTTTTCTGTAAGAAACAAGAAAGAATCATCTATATTCAATTTTTTCTTTCGCTTCTCTGGTTCAGTTAATTAAGCTTCTTCTTGTAAGATCTTCAACAAAAAAAAGAGCTTCTTCTTGTAATAGGAATCCTGTTAAATATAGTTTAAATTCATTACATTTTGTATTTTCTTAATCAACGTCTTTTAGATGGATTGGTGTGCTTAAATTTTGTTTTTAGCTTCATTAATGAGTATCTTCGCTCCTATAGTTTAAATATGAAAATCACAATGGATTATTTTGTCCATTGGAGTGATCTAGCTTGTATATTCCTTTAAGTTCTTGATTCATGTTTGATATTAGCTTGAGACGTTAAAGCTTACCTAATAACTTTTTGTGGGAGTTGGTACACCTGATACAATGCTCATTTTGAATGAACATTGAACATTTTTTATGTAATGAACATACAAAATGCTTAGATAATATCACTAAGATTATGCAGGTATTGATTTGAATCGTGTTACAAATTTATATAATAAAGTTGTGTTTTTATCTTAGTTTGAATTTGATGTTATTTGAAAAGGAACTGTTGAATGATATCCTTGTACCAGACTTTTAACTGAGTTCTCAATTCTTGGGAGTTTCGTGAGATTCACCATTATAATTTGACCTTCGTCTTAATGTTTGTCGTTTAATTTCTGTGGTCGAGTAATCTTCAGGCAATGTTTTGTCAAACACATAAAGCTATGATGCACTAATGAGTCTGAGTCAATTTTTTAATTTATGTATCTATGTTTAGAAGTTAATGAATCATAGATTTTCAATAAGCTAAATATGTCAGTTTCTTATAGTTTAAAGATCCATACATCTTCTCTACTAATACTGTCATTTGGTACTATTATGTATAAGAAGATTTGGACAAGACATGCTTGTCCTCGGGGCGAAAAAATTGATTTACTTTTTGTTAATTCTTTTCACAATCTTATTCATTTTTAATTGCTTTAGTATGAAATCTTCTTCTACTTAAATTGGAAACTAAATTATTTATATTTATTGGTTTGTTCTTCGCATTCTTATGATTCTATCAATGGGGAAGGGAAAATGCTACAAGAACGGGTTAAACTAGTGTGATAAGACGTCTACCTGTTGATATGTATCCTTTGAGAAGAATGAACCAGTCAATGTACCTCCTCGCTACTGTAGCCAGAGAAAGCGGTTTTACGAGTGTCAAATGAATGCCTTGCTAATTAGATTATTATAGGAGTGAAGGGTTCTTTAAACAGATTAATGTTTGGTGACCTCAAAGTTTGTGGCACTTGTCAATACCGAAGAAGGTAAGTGTTTTCTCCATTTTGTTGGTTTAATGTTTAATGACAAAGTCGTGGAAGTGTTTCTTTTTTCTTTGTTGAAAGTCGTGGAAGTGTTTCTGAAATTGTTTTCTTTCCTCTGGTGCTTGAATATAAACAATTTAATTGGTATAAGATTGATTTTATGTTGTCTTCGTCTTGAGAAGTTTTTGTTCAAGACATATTTTTTAATTTCAATTATTACTTTTATCATTTTGAAGTACGAACTTTCTTTTTGCAAATCTAATTGTTAGTTGACGTAACATTTTGCTTTTGTTTAGATCATTAATTGGTTAAGAAATTGTTCATTGAAATTTTCAAGAACTTTTTGTATTATTTTGTATGTCTACGTTTTTGCTTGCGTAAAGGGCATTTCCTTGCCCGTAGGGCGGGGGTTATGCGTAGTCTATTATACAAAACACATCAATATGACTAGGACATAATTAATACGAAATAATGTGACTAGGATATGTGATTAGTACAAAATCAACATGATTAGGACTAGGATATATGTTTAGGATATGACTTAAATTCTTTTTATTTTCTTAATAATTATTAACCCCCCATCTTTACCTCTACTTCTTCTATTATTAATTTCTTTGTAATCATTTCTCATTTTAATATGTACTTACTCCTTCCACATTTTCTCATTTTAATATGCACTTACTCCTTTCACATTATATCATATTTAAATTTTAATTACTCCTTTCACATAAATATGATTAGGACAAAATAAATAATCCTATATGATTAGGATAACCCCATAGACATATTATATAAAATAATTAAATTTGTATTATATAAGACACTTAAATTTCTGGCTGACTAGGATGAAATAAATCTTGCACTTTCATATTTCTATCAAAATATTGAAATTGATATAACACTTCACCTTCCCTTCACCTTCTCTCATTCCTTATGACCTTTCAACACATTAATTCTCAATTTTTTACCGCCACCTTTAGAAACGTCCATGTATCTCTTAAACTGATTTTACTAGCGACATAAAACTAAATATTATAACCAAGAACTCCAAGTTGTAGATGTATATTTCATCATATCTTAAGGTTTTAGACAAACCTTCGAGATGGGAGCATAAGAACAGGAAGACCATTGTAATCATAAGGTATTACTCTATCGTTCTTATGAACAACTACTAAACTAAACACTATAACCAACATATCCAGAGTTGAAGATGTATATTCATCATCCTTTTGATACAAAAAAAGACGTATATTCATCATCTTGTAAATTGGTATAAATGTGTATCGAATGATTTTTGTCTCCGTCAAACATTTATTATTTTTATAGTTCAAATTTATAATTTTGAAAGCATATCAGAACAATGTTGTTTAGGGAAGGAGGTGAGAACTGAAAATTGAAACTTCTCAAAGGATCATGTTTTAAATTAGTCCGTTAAGACTATGAGGAAGTAAAGAGAGGATTTAATAATGCAAGTGAGGTACTATTGTTGATCCAGTTACAAGTAGTATAGCATGTTTGTTTAGCAATGGTGTCAGGGAAAACAGGATCAATTATTGGGTCGAATGAGAATGGTAGTAGAGAGGCTAATCAACGATGGGACACCAATAGTCTTCAAGGGTTGGTGTTAAAGTTAGTATAAATTAAGTGATAAAAATGTCAAAAATTGGTACAGAAAGATATTTTTATTACTTTCATATTGACCGGTTTTTGGGTTCATGATATTTGGTAGTTGCTTTTCAAAGTTGTTTCTTCGTAATTCTATCTTAAGCATATCTATTTTTCGAATGCTAATGCAGCTATAACTTGCCTGAAAATTTTGAGTTGGAAGACTCGAAAATAAATATCAGTTAAAGGCAGTTATATACTTTTCTCTATACGTAAACCTTCCAAAGTTGCACATTTTTTTCATCATCAAATTTTCTTTTCGATCCGTTGTTTCAGACCCTAAAAGTTTATCAATTTGTATTTTTACAGCAGTTTTAAATTGTCTATGCTGAGATTGTGAATATCATATTTTGTGAACTTGAAAGAATTTTCAATAGGAAAGATCAATCACCTTGGGTTTTTTATTTTCGTCTTTGTGCGTTTTTTTTATTACATCTTATTATTTTCGATGTTGTCAAATTTTATAATAAATGTGTATCTTTTTTTTATCCGTTATTTTTTTATCTGTATGTTTTTCAAAAAGGTTGAAGTTCATTTTCTATATGCATGTACACTATGCAAATTCATGAGCCGATGATGATATATTAGGCAGTTTAGTCTTGATGATGATATAGTAGGCAGTTTAGTCTTGATGATGATATATTAGGCAGTTTATAGACTAAGTGCTTTCGTCAGCTATGAGGCACCTAATTAGCAAAATTTTGACTAATTAATTTGTAAATTTTTATGTATTTAAAAATGGCTTCAAATATTTTACTGAAACTTTGAGTTCACGCACACTAATATAAATTTACTTTTAAAATAAAGATCTAAATTATAGTTTAACCCAAGACTATTTGTACACCAATTTTCACTCAAAGTTTGAGATGATCTCGAGCAATTCTAGAAAATTTCTTGGGTGAATATTTGCAAAAAAAAAAAAATCCTCTTACCTTCTACTAATGAACCATTTTAGTACATTTACAAATCATTTTGTTTCAACTTATGAAGTTCAGATCAACTTAGTTATTCTATTACATAATTGAATATGTTTGGAATTAATGTGTTAAATTCACCAAATTCATACGATCTGCGTCATATAGTGCGTAATTTGTTGTTTGATAAGTTGAAGATGTGTAATCTTAGGAGAAACTTAATTTTCTCATTCGTTGATTTGATATTTTGTCATTCGCTGATCTTAGGAGAAACCAAATTCATTATTCTCTACTCTACCTAGGTTGTTCTTAATCAAGTTGGTGATTACATTATTATGATTAGTACCAAGTTTTCAGAAAAATCTCATATAATTTTTTTATCACTTACCCGATAGTGGACTACGTGTGATATGATGTGTTGTAATCCGTATATATTTACGATAGGTTAGACAACATAATTGTATCAATTTCAATTTCATTCCCCTCACTTTAAAGAAAAAAATCAGACCCATTATCTCCATTTCGCAAGGGGCATTGTCCCCGCACGTAGGGTGGATGATGTTATCGTACTCTTCAACACCCTACTCTGTAAGTTCATTTATTAGTTCAAATTTCCCACTTCTTTATTAATAGATAAGTATATATTGTGAGTTTGGATCATTAGGGTTTATGAGTTTTGCTAATGTCGTGATATTTATTGGGGGTGAATTCTTTGTGTTCAGAATCTTGTTTTTACTTAATAAGATTTGTTGTTATCTAGTGTACTTATTTGGATAGATTATTCGAAAACGAAAAACGTTTCTTTTGTACATTTCTGTGTAGCAGCAACAGGAAATCTGAATATTCGACTTTGTGAAATTAATTCGAGTGGCCCTCAACCAGTGTGTTTTAATCACTTGGGATTTATCCATCTTTTATCAAAGTTTTGTTTTTGGCATGAACTCTATGATTTTTTTCTTGCTTTCTTCTAGGTTATAAGCTATGATATTTCTTGGGATTCCAATGTGATGGAAACTGGATGTATTCAGGTTCTGAAGATGGCACAGTTAAGATTTGGGATTTAAAGGCTCTTGGTTGTCAAATGGAATATGAAAGTCGTGCAGCTGTAAATACTGTTGTTTTGCATCCTAATCAGACAGAGCTTATAACCCATCGATAACTCCTTGTGCTTCTACTGTAGTTAATATAAGTCTTGATTTGCAGTTGGATGCTTGTTGATGATTAGTTGATCATTTCAGCTGAAATACGCTAAAAGATGGCTCGTGGAAGCAAGATGAGGGGGGAAACTCCGGTTTAGCAAACTGTATACGTTGTCTTGTATTAGGCCTGATGTTATAGAAACTGATGGTCTTAGTTCCCTCCAAGGCTCAGGTTTCTCACGACTGGTTTATTGTAAACAACCGCGCCTCCACCAGAAAAAGCCTTTGACGTACCCGAGAAATGGGATATCTACAACCAAATATGATGCTATTACATTTCTACCCAAAGCAATTTTTGAGCAGTTCCGTCGTGTTGCTAACATATGCTTATGGCTGCAATTTTGTCATTAACACTTGTTGGTCCGTTCACTGCTGGGAGTATGATTGCACCTCTAGCCTTTCTTGTGGGATTGAGTATGGCTAAAGAAGCTTTGGAAGATTGGCGTAGATTTATGCAGGATGTGAAGGTTAATGGACGTAAAATTAGTACCCAAAAAGGAGATGGTGAGTTCAGTTACAAACCATGGCAAAGAACTCGGGTGGGTGATGTGGTGAAAGTGGAAAAAGATCAATTTTTTCCTGCAGATTTACTATCTTCAAGATATGATGACGGAACTTGCTATGTGGAGACAATGAATTTGGATGGTGAAACAAACCTGAAGGTAAAGAGATCTTTGGAGGTAACCTCGTCGTTAGATGATGATGATACTTTCAAGGATTTTACTAGAACAATCAGATGTGAAGATCCGAATCCTAATCTCTACACTTTTGTAGGTAATTTCGAGTATGAACGTCAACTGTATTCTCTTCACTCAAATCAGATCCTTCTCAGAGATTCTTAGCTTAGAAACACTGCTTATGTATATGCAGTGGTGATTTATATTGGCCATGATAGCAAAGTCATGTAAAACTCGACAAAACCACCCTCTGAAAGGAGTACAATTGAAAAGAAATGGATAAAGTTATTTAATTTCTTTTTGTTGTTCTTGTTTTGATATCCGTGATTAGCTCGATAAGTTTAGCTGTGAAGATAAAATACGGGTCAGAGTCATGGTACTTGCAACCAAAAAACACAGCGAGTCTGTATAATCCATCAAAACCCAATACATCTACATTTTTGCATCTTGTCACAGCTCTTATCCCATATGGGTATTTGATACTCATCGCACTCTACGTTTCCATTAAGGTTGTAAATTGCAAGCTTCATTCGTTAATAAAGATCGACACATGTATGATGAAGCATGGACATCAAACTTGAATGAACAGTTAGGCCAGGTCGATACAATCCTCTCAGATAAGACGGGCACTCTGACATGTAATCAGGTGGACTTTCTGAAGTGTTCCATTGCAGGAGTTTCGTACAGTTTGCGTTCTAGTGAAGTCGAAATTGCTGCACAAAAGCAGATGGCTAATGATAAGAATTCAGAAACTTCAATGCCTACCAGGAAGGCAGGTGATTCATGGGAAATTCGACGAAGTGATATCCGAGCTTCAGAAATTGAACTTCACAGAATAATCACTTCTAAAGATTATTTGCGCAATTTAGGACAATTCCATTAAAAGGTCTTTTGTATCGTGAAAATTAAATATTCAGTCGCAACTTATCGTTTGTTGGGACAATAACTCTCATGTAAAAATCTAATTTGTTTGTATATTTTCTAATTTTATAGTTTTTCTATCAATCATAAATTATCCGTCTCCAAGCTTAGATGGCTTCTGAATCTTAGATTTTCGTTTAAGAGAAAACTTTTAATCTAGAATAAATCTTATTACTTATATAATTTTTGACATACCTTCTTAAAATCTCAAATGTGTCTGTAAATACTAAAGCATTTGGTCCCTTTGAATACTGCACAATTTACAATTATGTCTACAAGTTGGAGCCTCAATTGATTTTTTTTCTTTTCTTTTTTTTTGTTGAAAGTAAAAAATAAAATAAAAATAAAAATAAAAAGTCTAAATTGATTGCATACAACTGAACTTGAAACTCAAAAATGTAAGAAGGCCACGCTATCCAGGCAAGAAAACTAGAACTTTTTCAGCATAGATTTTCTAAATAAATTTAAGAATGTTAAAATCAAAAATAGTTTTGTAGTTTATTAAAAATGAGATAACTTATGATAAATTTTATACCTGTGGAACACTACACTTATCTTTTGAGAGTATTGATCTGAAAAGTGAAAACTACGATGACAAAGTACCAAATGTGAAAAAAAATGTTAAATAACCGATATCTCGTCAACTTTTTTCGCATTGCATCAAAGGCATTCCACCGCCCGCATGACGGGGATTATGCCTAGTATATATATTATATATCTTGTCTTTTTAACCAAAGAATTCCTCAACTTGAGTCTCCAACCCAATTTTCAATTGTGGTTTTGTATACATTTGCTATATTTTTTTTGTTATTTTTTGTTTTTCCAACATTGGTATTTTTGTCATCTCATTTTTTATTTATTAGTGCATCCATTTCAGTAGCATGATTGAGATGCCTTATATGAATTTTATCTAGGTCATTAATTTGATAATGTAATGTGACATAATAAATATTGTCAACAAAAAAAAATGTGACATAATAAATTTTATTGAGATTATTAACAATAAAAGAATATTGAAGAAAATGTAGCCGCACAAATATTTTTGCAAAATTTAGGTTACTTTCACCTCTTTTGTTCGAAGTGAATGTTCTACGAGACCATGATCACTCTCAGCCAAGGGCAGACCTACTAAGAGGCCAGACCGGAAGCTGTCCGGTCTGAAATTTGTTATTATTGTATATAACCAAGGGTAATTTCATAGTTTACTTGATATAATTTTTTTAGGGGCCTCCTTGATTGTGTTCTTGCTTGTAAAATTATTTTTTAATCATTTTCAATTACCTTTGAATAAATTAAATAGATTTTTGTACCAAAGATTTGAATATTAGTAATCAGAGCAGATACAATGAAACGAGATTTAGGTTATCTTAGTTAGAATAACTTTACAAGCAAGTTTGAAGGGTAAAGAAACTCAATATATAGCAGTATAATAGAGCAAAATGAAAATTTGTTAGACATAGAGTCATAAACAGTGCTTGCACCCATGGGAAAATATTCAATTTTGAGCACTGGGGAACAAGTCGGAGTAGCACTGGGTAAAAATTTTGTAAATAAAACTTTGATTCAAAAGATTAGGAAGAAGTGGACTATTATCTACAAGTCCTGCCATTAATTTCCATGAACTAAAAGTAGTAGTAGTTTGATCATCCGTTGATAAAGCCGTAAATTTTCAAAGAAACGAGTGGTCGTCTGATATGATAACTCTATTCTTCTCTTTCTCGCTCCCTCTCTGTGTTGAGAATAATTATAGATACTGAGAGCAAGAAAGAGATCGAAATATAAGAAGAGAAACATAGATCTAATATGATCTCTCCATTCTTTTCTCTCCCTTTGTTGGAAATGAGTATAGTATTGTGAGAGCAACAAATAGATCCAAAAATAGGAAGAGAAACACAGATCTGATGTGATCTCTCTGTTCTTCTCTCTCTCTCTCTCTCTATGTTGAAAATGATTACAGATATTGATTGCAAGAGAGAGATCAAATAATTAGAAGAGAATCATAGATCTGATATGATCTATCTATTCTTCCCTTTCTCTCTCTCTCTCGAATCAGTGATAGTTTGTAAAACAGAAAAATGATAGAGAGGGATGAAACAAAACCTCTAATTGGATGCTGAAATATTTAAAACGAAATCAAGAAACAAAAATAACATTCTCCTTTCGCCGGAAAAAATCAAAGATTTACTCGGATCTCTCTCTTGAAGAAAACGGTTATGCAGAGCAATTATTATTATTTTTGTAATTATTGTAAGAAGAAAATGATCAGAAAGTTATTTACTAAAAATAGTACAATTATTCACAAGAGAAGGTCGTTTTTGGAAATCACTAAAACTCGTCTAAGACATCTCAGGTTGTGTTTGATATCAGGGAAATAATTTAATGGAAATAAAAGAGTTCCATGGAAAGTCTTCCACGGAATTATTCCGTGGAAATAAGAATTCTTTCGTTTGGTAGTCATTTATTATTCCGTGGAATTACGAATTCTGTTATTTGGCTGACAACTAACTTCTACTAATACAATATTCAATTAAGAATTTTTATTTACTCTATATGTAGTCAGAATGACACTTTTACTTTTTTGTTGCCAAAATTACATTTTCATCCTTATGCTGTCTAAATTACACTTTTGTCCTTATGTTTTCAAAATTATTTAACCTTATGTAACTTTGATAATTAAGAGCAAGAATGTCAAGCTGTGAATAAAACAAGATAAAATTTAAATTTGACATGCGTATGAAAGAGATTTTACTAATATAAAAGGGTAAAATTGTCATTTTAATGTAAAAGGGTACATAATATTTTCACACGATAAAGGTAAGGACGTCATTCCAACCACATAAGGTTACAAATGTTATTTTGATATTATACGAGAGTAAAAATGTCATTTTGACAACATAAGGGTAAAATGTCAATTTGATATTATAAAACGGTAAATATGCCATTTTGACATATATGGAGATAAATATTAGGTTCCGACTATGTAAATATATTAAAATGTTTTTATTTTGATTTTCGACTTTCCACGGAAACTAATTTATAAGGGGGAGCAAGGAATTAAAAGTGGACTATTTCATGAAAATTACTTCTCCGGGGAATTAAAGTCATGGAATTAAACTTCGTATCAAACGGTGGAAATACCTATTTCCATGGAAATTCTTTTACTTCTATCGAAATAGAATATATCAAACACACCCTCATTTAAATTGAGAGAAACACAAAAAGAGATGAATGCTTATAGTGGTGCTTACAAGGGCGGATGTAAGAGTAGACTACCCCTGGCTACAGCCAGGGGCAGTTCTCTTATATTTTCAAAGAAGTGGGGTAGTTTTCTAATAGCAGCCAGGGTTGTTTTCTTCTTTTCATTTGTTACCTTCGGATCCTAGGGAAGAAGCTGGGAAAACCTCGAGAGAGAAAGAGCCATGAGCAGTAAGAGGGGTGCTCTTTAAGGTAGTTGGGGTATTTTAATAATCTCATATATATATATATTTCCTTTTTGTTTCTAAAAAATCTCTAGGGTTTTTGAGTTTGAGTTCAGTTCTTTAGGAGGACCGAGCTTCGGGGAAGAAAGAGTGAGTTTCTAGGGTTTTACTTTCGAAGGCAACCCATGAAGATCAAACCCTCCTTATATATTTTCATTATTCTAACAAAAAAATTTCAACTTCGTCTTTCAGGTTACTTCTAAGTTTATAAGAAGAATTATTTTTTGAATTTGGGCTTCTTTAATTTCAGACTCCTAGGTTACATATTCGATTTCTTTAATTTCTTATACAAATGAGTAGGAAATCAGAGTTATGGAAGTGCCCAAATTGAGTGAAAAACTAAGAAATATAGTTATGATATTAGCACTTGTATCCACTTCTTCTTGTTCTTTTATACTACTAGATTAGTTTCTCAAAATGAACCAAAAATGTTTATTTTGAAACACTTTTGTTAACGAATATGAGGACATATGTTCAAAATTTGACAATATTTACCGAATAAGTAAAAAAATTGCTTGCATCAAATTTAGGCTAGCCAGGTCTGATTCAAAATCCTGGCTCCGCCCTTGGGTGCTTATCGGATCGGTCTAGAAAAAAATAAAGAAACGTGAATACTTATAAGTGGATAAATGATCAGGCCACGATCAGACCAGCTATAAACGCTTACAAGTGTCCAGAAAAAAAATTGAGACAGGTCGGTCTGGTGGGTTGTGCCCTAACCCGAGTTCACTGTCGGGTCCGTCCGGTTCGAAATCAAGGCCAGCCTAGTAAGCACCAGTACATTAAAGTCGCTTCATTATTGTACCGACTACTGATGAGGAAAATGAATGAAAAGTAGAGTAGTCATTGATTTACTTGACTGACTCTCTTACAGGAAGACAGAGAGAGAGAGAGAAGATTGAGGGCTAGTCAATGCATTTGCAAATACAATTACCACTGGAGGGGGGGAATGGTCACAGTTGAGCACAAGTTCCTAGACGTCCCTCCAAGAAGAAAAAGCCATAACAGTCAACCATCAATGACAACAAAATAACTACCATTTAATGATGGCTATGATAATGAGAATCAGAGCAGCAGGTACTCACTCCTTGAAAGAAAAGCACTGAACCTCCGTGCCGGAATCAAGGACAAACTTTTCGGAAATTGGGGTGTATTACTACCCCTGATACTTTCGTACAATATTTGCTTTTTGTGTGAAAAAGTCCGTAGCTTTTTTGACTGATAGATATTTTAGCTGATACAGCGCCAAACTATACATCCAAATACTTTTTATAAATAATCAATAAAATATTTATATTCATTAATTATTTAATAAATCAAAAATTACAAACGCAACTGACTCAGAGGGTTCATATTTTGAAATGTCTGTATAATCAGCTCATTGTCAACTTTACTAAAAACTTTTGTTTTTGAAAATGTCATTCTACTACGAATAACTCATCTTATTTCTTATTGTCTTGACTGACTTCATAGTTGAAAAAGCTATTTCAACTGAGGCAGTTGCAACCGACAAAGTAATGCTAAAGTGATAAGCAAATAAACTAAGTGATATGTTTTATCTCATTTAGTTTCCACCAATGTTCTTCGAGAGCTCCGATCTCGTCTAAATTTGAGAAATCATCATTCTGTCAAGTTTTCTCCAACCATTCCAACTTTCTTTAACAAGGGTATTGCCACCACATTTACCTTTTTCAACAACATAAAAACGGTGTTGTAACCACTCTTTAAACCAAGACAATGAAGCGCTTTGAATTATTGTTTTTAGCAAAATTATTGCCATTTGGTAGAAATGGACCACGTTGCAAATAGTATCTACGAATTTCATCTTCATGTTTGTGTTACTTTATATGTAACATAGTTACTTGTATAAAATTAATGAAGTGGATATAAGATAAATTATAGTTGTAGCTTGTTGCAAATAGTATCTACGAATTTCATCTTCATGTTTTTACTAGAGAAGTAGAAAATTAATTTAAATCTGAGCAGTGAAAATATCAAACAAATTATAGTTGTAGCTTGTTGGAGACGACCTTTTTCTATGATCTAAAGGTACCAAGTTCAACCTGGTGATGCATAAATTGTCCACACGTTGACTTACATCAGGAAGTTAAGAATAGACCTGAAGTCCAACTGGTCAACTCGGCTTAAGGCAACAGGACAGTTGAACCCGCAACGCTTCGCCCTAAACTGAGAGTTCGGCCAGGATCAACTAAGGGAATCAACCCTATTTCGCCTACAACACGATCAGATCAGCCCTGGAATCCCTAAATGAATACGGGAGGGGGGGGTCTACGTAAACTATGTCGATGCCTCACGCCCTAAACTGAGGAGGCAGAAGCACGCCACAAACTTACCGACTCAATCCCGGAATCTCCCTAAAAAATTCCATTCGGTTAAAGATGTGAAGTGTTTAAGCAAGCTTGGACTTCAAGAGTCTCAAGGAGAAAACATCTCTTAGAAGATCTATCACCTCGGCAGGATATCTACGAAGGATCCTTGAACTTAAAAACTTCTATTTTATCCTACATACGAGATAACTACAAGGGAAACCCTAACCACAAATAGTGGGAAACTTTCACAAATGGTGGATCACAACCGCCTCATCTACACCATCTAATGACAGACGACCTAAATCAACCTATAAAAGCCCCCCCCCCCTCCATCGTCTTTCACAAGACAAGCTATTCACATCTTCGAATACACTGAGTTCCCATAACTCGCCCCCCAAAAGGTTCGATCAATATCCAATCTTTTATTTCAAAGAGCAACCTGACTGTCTTGAGCGTCGGAGCGGTTTTCGAACCCTTTGCAGGTTTCTCCCCAGGAGCTAAGAGCTAGGAGCAGGAGCTAAGAGCAACGAGCAAGGAACAGGAGTTAGAAGCAGGAGCAGGGAGTATGAGCGAGGAGCAGGACGAAGGCATATATCCACTAAACAGAATATTTGATCATAACAGACGCTGTCATGCATCAAGTCCCGATTTCATGTCGATTTAAAGGAAATCCATTTTTCGCCATCAGCATTTGGCGCTAGAAGGAGGGCATCTCTACAACAATATCATTAATTTGGTAACTTGAATTCTCATAATCTCAAACTAACCACCTCTGTTACGATCATGTCTTCAGACAGTAACACTTTTGAAAAACCTGAGGCCAAGCAGCCCTTCCCAGAAGAGACTATGGTCGAGGCCGAGCAACCTTAAGAGGAGAAGGTACAAGAAGACGAGGAAGTAGAGAAAACAGTAGATATCACAGTACCTGTACAAATCGGAGACAATCCTAGTTAAATCACTTACGTTGGAAGTACGTTAACCGAGGTCGAAAAAGACGAACTGAGCTCCTTTCTAAAAGCACACCGAAATTTCTTCGCCTTTGGAACAGACAAGGTCCCCGGGATGGACCCCGTCGTTATCACTCACAGATTGAATATCAAAGAAGGAAGCAGACCCGTCAAATAGAAGAAGATGAATTTTGCACCAGACAAGCAAGCAGAGATTGCGAGACAAATAGATAAATTGCTGGCCTCAGGAGTGATACGGGAAGCACGGTACCCTGATTGGCTAGCTAACGTGGTGCTCGTATGGAAGAAGAACGATACGTGGAGGATGTGGATAGACTTCACCAGCCTCAACAAGGCTTGTCTAAAAGACAACTTCCCTCTGCCATCTATTAACCAATTGGTAGACTCCACGTCAGGTCATGAGCTACTCAGCTTCATGGACGCCTTCGCAGGATACCACCAGATAGCTATGCATTGGGCCAACCAGGAACACACTGCCTTCCTGACAGACTGGGGGTTGTATTGTTACCAACAAATGCCCTTCGGCCTCAAGAACGCTGGGGAAACCTACCAAAGCTTAGTAACAGAATATTTCGAGATATGATCGTGAAAAGTAAGGCTCACAAGAACCTAATACAAAATCTCAAAATAGCTTTCGACAGTCTCTAGGCTTACGACATGAAGTTGAATCCGGAGAAGTGCGCATTTGGAGTAACTTCGGGCAAATTTCTCGGGTTCATGGTAAGCCATAGAGGAATAAAAGCCAACCAGGCTAAGATCACAACACTGATGGATATGCCAAGCCCAGGAACAAGAAAGGGGGTCCAAAGGTTGACGGGCAGGTTAACATCACTCTCAATGTTTCTGAGCAAGATGGGAGATAAGAGCAGGAGCTAGGACCAAGGAATAGGAGTTAGAAGCAGGAGCAAGGATCAGGAGAGAGGAGCAGGACGAAGGCATCTATCCACTAAACAGAATATTCGATCATAACGGACATTGTCATGCATCAAATCCTGGTTTCATGTTGATTTAACGGAAAGTCATTTTTCGACATCAACGCAACCCTTTGAAAGACTTTTTCATTTATCTTTTTTATCTAATGTGAAACAATTTGCACTTAAAAATAGACGTTAAGGTTCACATGACTCGAACAATCAACCTCATGCTAGGTGGTTTGTAGACTTCAACATATGAACTAACTTATATGTATGATGGTATAAACTAGAAGGCGGAATAAGTATGTTATGCAACATTCACAAACTCTTATTGTTATGTTACTAGGGTAGCCCGTGTCCCGTACGGCACAAGTTATCTCCATGTACACTCGTCATTTAGACATTTTCTAGTAATAAAAATACACTAAAAATGGTAACTTTAATTTCTAAAATAATAACAGTGGAAATTTCATTGGGTTGTTTAAAGAGAGAGAGAGAGAGAGAGAAAGGAAAAAGGTACAAAAATCATGTGAAAACCTAAATGGGAAGTTTTAAACCATTTGAAGAATACGAGAGAAAAAAATAGTGTGAGAATTTATAAAAAAAATGGATAGTTATTTTTATTTTTAAACATTTATCTTCTAAAGACTCTTTCAAAATAAAGGTCAACATTTACCTAAAATATTCGATTTATGATTGTCAAGTTACGAGATGGCAAAAAACCTATCTGTTTTGTTATATAGATATAAACAAATTGAACTTATTGTTGCATTTCCACCCGATAGATATATTGATTTTATAATTTTTTTCAACTATTTGGAAATATTTAGTCATAAAATCAATATCTAAAAAACATGATTTAGAAGCAAACATTAGTTGACTAGTACTTATGTATTTACAGTTCGACGTTTAATTTATAGCAGCATCTCCGCCAAAATGTTCTCATTGAGTTAATCCCTTAGCATCTTTGTGAAATTAAAATATTATCGCACGAATTTAAATTTTAGAACTGTCATAAGACAAACATTAGTTTAAAGAACAAAAAGTATTCTAGTTTGTATAAAGCCCGCGATGACAACAAAAGACTATCAAATTTTTTGTAGACATATTATATCTACTTGAAAATATATACTTGAAAGTATTCATCATCATAATTTGATATGGTGATTCTCGTCAAAGTCTGAAACTCTGAAAGTAAACAAATAAAATTCTCAAATATCTTGTTTCTCGTGCTTCATAACAAACACTGCATCTTTAGATCTTTTGCTAATTTGTTTTGTCCACTTTGGAAAATAAATTTCAATAATTTATTTTATATATGTCATGCCAAGTTACAAAGAAATACATGCATCATCAATCAAGTTTTGAAAAATGGAAGAAGATAACTCGAATTAATTATGTTGTATGACATAAACATGACATGTTTACCTAATCTAGTTTGTTAAGCAGGGGCACAAAATTTTTAACTCGCTTCGAGCCACCAAAAACTCTAGGCCCACCTTGTCTTTCACTACGACCAAAGCCATAACCAACAAACTTAATTTTCAGTTATGCACTACGCCAAAAGTTATTAGTTAAAGTCAATTGTGACGACACTGTTGGTTACGAGTTATTTGTCATAGATTTTTGCTAATCTGCTATGAATATGGGTCATAACGAAAGGCCTTCAATTTTATAATGACAACTACTACTACAATTTCTCGAGAGGATTCAACTGGTGCGATTGCACCCCCTTGATCCATCCCTGGACCAACTTGTTTATCTTTCACCTCGGAGTTCTCGAGTTTGCCTGTAAATTTTTTTTCCCAAATACATAATAACTAAATTCATTATTCATTTCTCTGTGGATGTTAGTCAAGATTAATGGGATGTTCGATTGAACCACGTTAAATTATTGTGTCAGTTGTTTCAATTTCTCTCTCTAATTATCATATAATCGTGAATTTAATTTTAGTTGTCCTTGAATAATTACTCGATCACTTTGTCGACTTGTTCAATTTTATCAATATCGTTCGTATGATTAGTTTCTTTTGGAAACCGAGAAAACTGTGTGTAAGAAGAAAAATAAGAAGAAGTGTTGTCCAAACAACATTGAAGATATTTTCCAAATGAGGTTACAAAAAATTAATCAACAGTTTGTTTTAAGCCGAGCTGTTTTTCTATAGATCGGAAGCCAACTTTATTCAAATTAAGTCAAGTTGAATATTTTTCTACCATATTTTCACTCTTTATCTCCAAGGTGGACACTTCAAAAGTTCGTGTTCCGACTTCTGGCTGGTAATGAGATAAGTGAATAATGTGACGCATCGAGAAGATGAAGATTCGACAATCAACAAAAGTTTAAGATATTTGAAGATCTAAAAGACTGAGTTTCATGTATTTAAGATGTCTCCTGTAACTATCAAATATTATTATTATTATTAGAATATAATATCTACTTTCTTGTATTAGTTAGGAAACTAGGACAACCTAGATTACTCTATCAATCTGAGTTGGTTCCTAGACTTTCATCATTCAGTTATATTGACCAATGAAATGAATCAAATTACCAAGATTGTGTGGTGATTATCAAATAATATTGAGGGTGTGTGAGAAGAATAGTCATACTTGAGAGAAGGGTGGTCTCTCAACGAGGAATATAAGTTCTGGGTCCTCTCCACTCATTGCCATTTGATCTTGAGTTGGAAGACTACAAATTTAACAGTTTTCTCACAAAAAGATTAGTTTTGCCCCAGAAGCAGAAACTCGGGGGGAATAAAAAGTTGGAAATTAAAAGTCAAAAAAGAAGCTGGAAATTGAAATTTGAGAAGACAAGCTAACCTTCGGTTTCTTGTTGTCAGGGGTGGCCCGTGACCAAAGCCACCAAAGCAGTCGCTTTGGGGCCGAAATAATTAAGGGCCTTATGATTCCTATTTCGTATGTAATTTTCGAAAAAAAAATTATACTTTAACCCAATTTTAAACATAATTTAAAGCGTAGTTTAGTGGTAAAGAATTTAGATCTTGGATAAAAGGTTAAGGGTTTGATTCTTACCCTTTGCATTGTTTAAATTTTATTTAATTTTATTCTAATATCCTTTGTATGTGGCCCCAATTTATAATCTCGCGTGTTGTTGCGACAGATGGTACGTTTGGTACCTTTTATAGTATCACAACAATTACAGGATCGTAACTTCATAGGGTAACGTAAACCACAAACCCACTCAAGCCCACGGGTTTGGAATTTTCCCTTTATAAGGAATAACATTCTACATCTGTATGTGGTTCCCGTTTCATTATCTACCAACCATAGTTTTAAGCTATGATATTGAATTACTCACTAAATTATATTCGACTTGATTTTCAAATTTTAGGGTTTAATATCAAATGGTTTTTTAAAACAAAGGGTGTTTGACTTTCGCCTTTATTATGTGATTTTCATTTATTAATTGCGGACCAGCGATTTTAGGTCGTTTGTACTTAATAAGTGAAAATCACTTTTAAGTTGTGGTAAAGTAATTACAAAAAACTAAGATTACTTATCGTAAGTACTAAAAGTGAATCTTTATCCCCCACTTACAATAACAATGACCAATATAATCATAACTACGAAAATCCTTAAATAATTGATAAGAACAAAATTTCTTTATGTTGTTAGCGAAGACTCTTCCTCTTCATCACTCATCTTTTACCTTAACTTTTCTCCCAGATTCTTCTCATCTTTCGTCCTTCACTAATCGTGGAACTACCCGAACTCCATGATGTAACGTGATATCTTGTTTTTTATTTGAACATTATATCTTTTTCTTGTACTCTTTTTGATTAATTGGAAAAAGTACACCCATTTATATTTGTTTGTGGTTTTTGATCCGGTTTGTTTGGCTTTCATTAGGATGTTTTTTTTGTTATTCAATTTTCTTGTGGTATGATGTTCATGGTTGATCGATGTTTCGGGTCTAGTTTTTTATTTGTTTTAGTTGGTCGATCTAATTTGAAGTTTGATGTATGTGTTTACCTATTTTGGTTTATGTTTTTACCTGTTTGATTTATGTTTACCTATTTTGATTTATGTTTTTACCTATTTTGATGTATGTTTTTACCTGTTAACTTATATTTGGTGTTTATTTTATATATGTCTTGGTGTTTTAGATATTAGATATGTGTCCTCAACAACTGTTTATTATTTTTTCGAGACAAACTATAGTAAGATAGACAAACTGTTGGGCCAATCAGACAAACAAATAACCTAGAAAAAAATGAAAATGGAAAAATGATGATAGTTTATTCTTAGACACACTTTAGTTTGGTAGACAAACAAGTGTCATTGTCAGGCAAACAGGTGGATAATGTTAGACACGTCTCTTTATTTGAGACTAAGGGGGCCCACATTTATATATTCCTTCTTGGAGACAGTTTGACCACCTACCTATTTGAATTTGGAAGACCGCGTATGCGGATGATGGTTGCCCTATTTTAAGGGAATCAGATTTGAGAGATAAAGTTGGTTACATCACTACACCCTTCTACGATGGAAAAGAAGTGGGAGTAGTTAAATTAACTGAAGGTCCCTAACCCCTCTTATTTTAATGTTTGTGTCTCTCCATCATTAACACAACAAGTGAGGGGAGGATTGAGTTAGAAGATTTTCAAAATCCGGTATCTTTTACTGTTCCAATGTTTACTGTTCCTGTTAGTACTAAAAGTCGCGGAAGCTATCGAACCTATCCTAGAAATTGATCCACTTTTGAAAATTAATCGAAAAGCTACGCCAAAACTAAATATGCAAACAGAATTAACGAGGTTCGACTTTAAAGCCTACGTCCTCGGGCGAACAAGGAATCTTTATTGAAGGATAGATGAAGACGACTCACACAACCCGTAAGTTCGTCCCAAGATGGTACCGTATAAAAATTAACCTTCTATACTAGATCTTCGACGATCGAAAAATTAAACACCGCTCAAAACTATGAACATAATTTCTCTCTCACTTGCTCTCTCTCTCTCTAGCTCTCTAAAGAAGAGTTGTTGTTGAGTTGTTGTGTTGATGTGTTGTTAGGCTCTCAAAACCTCCTATATATAATCCAAAAAGGTTCCTAATTTTTTAGTCCAATTTGGACTTAAATTGGGGTCGGTGGACGACTCACCAAACCGCCTCCAATTTGATGAAACCACCTCCAATTGATGAAACCGCCTCTTACAATTCTCCACCTCGTACATAATTTCATACATTTCAAATTTTGGACGAACACCAGGATACTCCTTGTAAGATATATCTGCTTGTTGTAACTTCATCCGACTGCGCCATATGACCATGGTTGCCTACGTACCCTTCTATAGGATCAAGCCTACTGTAGTTCTACCAACCCTTCACATAAAGTTTACCTTGTGGCCATTACACCCTTTCGGGCAACTTAACACGAGCCGATTTGTAGCAATTCTAAGCAATGCTGAAACTTGCTACACGTCACCACTTTAGTCAACATGTCCGCGAGATTCCCATCTGTGTGTACCTTCATGAGAGAAACATCATCTTCCTCTATGACATCTCGTACAAAGTGATATCTGACATCGATATGCTTAGTACGGGCATGGTGAACCTGATTCTTCGTCAAGTGGATCGCACTTTGAGTATCACACCATACATCTACGCACTCCTGCTTAATCCCTAGATCATCCAGAAGACCTCACAACCACAATGCTTGATTCACACCCTCGGCCATAGCAATATACTCGGCCTCCGTAGTTGATAACGCAACTGTAGATTGTAACATCGATCGCCAACTAACTGGAGCACCATGTATCCTAAATACATAACCAGTAGTAGATCGTCTTCTAACTAGATCGCCAACATAATCTGAGTCAACATAACCGCTTACCTGACATGTGTCTCCACCAAAGCACAAACCCTTATCAACAGTACCCTTCAAGTACCTCAAGACCCTCTTCACAAATTGCCAATGTGTCTTCCCCGGGTTTGCTATAAACCTACTAACCACACCGACCGCTTGTGAAATATCCGGATGAGTACACACTATAGCGTACATCAAATTGCCAACTGCACTAGCATACGGTACACGATCCATATGATCCTTCTCCACCGTAGTAGTGGGAGATTGTCTTCTCGAGAGCCTGAAGTGTGGTGCCAAAGGTGTTGACACCGCCTTCGCATTCTGCATCCCGAACCGAGAAACTACTCGTTCGATGTAACCTTTCTGATTCAAGTGCAGTTTCTTACTTGACCGCTCTCTCTTAATCTACATTCCCAGTATCTTCTTTGCAGCGCCCATGTCTTTCATCTCAAACTCTTGACTGAGTTGAGATTTCAACTTATCTATCTCCACCATGCTTCGAGAAGCAATAAGCATGTCATCTACATACAAAAGGAGATAAATAAATTTATCTTCGCGAAGCTTCTTGATGTATACACAACAATCATAGTCACTTCTGCGAAAACCATGCATTAGCATGAAAAGATCAAATCTTTTGTACCATTGCCGAGGGGATTGTTTCAATCCGTAAAGATACTTTCTCAAACGACATACTTAATTTTCTTTGCCCTCAACCTTGCATCCCTCTGGTTGAGCCATATAAATTTCTTCTTCCAAATCACCGTGCAAGAACGCGGTTTTAACATCGAGTTGTTCCAGCTCAAGATCACTGTGAGCAACAATACTCAATATCACCCGAATAGAATTATGTTTCACGACCGGGGAGTAAACCTCATTGTAGTGGACCCCTTCTTTCTGTGCAGAATCCTTGGCCACTAGTCTGGCCTTATACCTTGTACCCTTGATCTCGGAAAAATCCTATTTCTTCTTGTACACCGATATACAACCAATAACAGACTTACCGTCGGGCAATGGGACAACCTCCCATGTCTTGTTCTTGTGAAGAGACTCCATCTCTTCTTGCATAAGAACCAACCAACTCTCTCTTTCCTCCGCGGTAATAGCTTGTTTGAAGGTGACTGGCTCGTCGTCTTCCACCGAGAGTGCATATTCAACCACATTTGCCTGCTCGTAATGCCTAAGAAGTTTGTCTGACCCTAACCTCTGTACCGCCTTATATAACCGTTTCGGCCTAGTGTGTACCAAAACATCATGTTGCTGTTGTTGTAAAACTTGTGTACTTTCCCCTTGAACCTCCTCATGATCGGGTTCATCAATTTCCTCATCCTGAGTACTATCCTGATGCTCCACCTGATCATGATTCCTAGAAACCCGTTGGTCTTCGGCTTCTACTTCCACTACCTGAGCTTTAGTAGACCCAACATCACCAAAACTAGGCACCGTCCGTAGCTTTCGTCATAGCTACAATAGACGACTCATCAAACAACATATCTCTGCTGATTACAAACTTCTTGTCTTCTGTAGCATATCCTAAGAAAATTACCTTCTTTGCTCTATTGTCAAGTTTGTTACCTTTAACATGGTAATAGGTCGTACAACCGAAAACCTTAAGTCTCCCGTAATCTGCATGTTCACCTAACCACACCTCGTATGGTATGCCACCATCTAAAGAAGAATGTGGAGATCTATTCACGATATAACAAGTTGTAGCAACAGATTCTTCCCACCATTCTACGCCTAATCCCGAATTAGAGCGCATACATCTAGCCTTTTCAAGTAGTGTACGGTTCAATCTCTCTGCGACTCTATTCTGTTGAGGTGTGTTTAATACTATCCAGTGCCTCACAATGCCTTCTTGATTACAAAACTCCTTGAATGCCTCATCCATGTATTCGGTCCCATTATCCGATCTTAACGTCTTCAGCTATCGACCAGTTTTGTTCTCAACCATTGCTTTCCACACCAGGAACGTGTTGAATACCGCATTCTTATACTTCAGAAAATAAAGCCAGACAAATCTCAAATGATCATCAACGAATGTAACAAAATACCTGGAACCACCCTTGGAAGCTAACTTTGCCGGTCCCCAGACATCGGTATGTACGTAGTCTAATACCTCTTTGCTCCTGTGCTTGGTTGTAGACAACGTCATCCTGTGTGCCTTCCCGAACACACAATGCTCACAAAACTCCATGCAAGGCTTCTTCATGTCCTTCAACAATCCTTTCCCGCACATCAAAGATAGACCCTTTTCTGACATATGCCTAAGGCGCATATGCCAAAGCCTCGTACAAGCCGTTGGATCTCTTTCACTGATTCCTACTGCTACATCTCCCGTAATTGTTGTCCGCAAAAGTTTGTATAAATTACCGTAACGAGTACCTCTCATTACCACCAAAGAACTCTTGAGGACTTTTATGGAGCCATTCTCTATATTTATTTTAAAGTCGTTCCGCTCTAACACACCGAGGGAAATTAGATTTTTCCGCAAATAAGGTATGTGTCTTACGTCCATCAATGTTCTCGCCACTCCATCGTGCATCTGGATACGTATTGTTCCGAGTCCCACAGTTTTACATATACTATCATCACCCATTATAACTGTACCACCATCTAATCTCCTATAGGTAGTAAACCACTCCTTATTTGGACACATATGGTGTGACGCCCCTGAATCAAGCATCCACTTATCGGAGATCTTCTCAGAAACCTCTGTCGGCGAGAAACATTCGTCAGGGTCTTCTGACACATATCCCGCCTCTTGCATCTCTTGTTTCCCCTTGTAGCCTTCGTTTTTTTGCATCAACTTTCTCTTTGGACAAGCCGTTTTAAAGTGCCCAAGCTCACCACAAGTAAAACACGTTTTCTTGAAAGAGGCTCTAGATTTCCCGCCCTTTCCCTTTCCCCTTTCATTACCCCCCCCCCCCCCCCCCCCCCCCCCCCCCGTTGCAAACAACCCTTGTGCTTGATCCTTGTCTACTCCACCTGACGTCATTCTGCTAGTAGCAACCTTACGAAGGTCATCCGCTAATAACGAATTTCTCATCTCTTCCATGTTTAGGCTATCACCAACAAGCATCAAAGTTTGAACAAAGTTCTCATAGGATTTTGGTAATGAAAGTAACAATATGAGGGCTTGGTCCTCAACCTTAACATCAATATCCTTCAAATCTGAGATAACCCTGTCAAAGTTATTCACATATTCCAGAATAGAAGAACCCTCTTCCATTCTACATGTGAATAATTTGGATTTTAAGAGACCCGATTCGTTAAAGTTTTCGTCATGAAACTGCTTTCTAGCTTTAACCACACACTCGCCGCCGTTGTTTCTTCGTCTACTAGGAACGCCACGTCCCTCTCAAGACACAACATAATGGTTGCCCGTGCTTCGAGATCTAACTCCTCCCAATCCTCATCAGACATATCTCCTTGGTTTTTTCCCGTCAACGTCTTGTGTAATTTCTACGAGATTAACAGATTCTTCATCTGCATCCGCCAATAAGAAAAATCGTTTTTCCCATTGAACTTCTTTATCTCATATTTCCCTGATTTGACCGTACTCTCGATCCCATCTTCTCTTCGTTCAATCTCAGCAACGCTCTGATAACAATTGTTAGTACTAAAAGTCGCGGAAGCTATCGAACCTATCCTAGAAATTGATCCGATTTTGAAAATTAATCGAAAAGCTACGCCAAAACTAAATATGCAAACAGGATTAACGAGGTTCGACTTTAAAGCCTACGTCCTCGGGCGAACAAGAAATCTTTATTGAAGGATAGATGAAGACGACTCATAAAACCCGCAAGTTCATCCCAAGATGGTACCGTATAGAAATTAACCTTCTATACTAGATCTTCGACGACCTAAAAATTAAACACCACTCAAAACTATGAAAAAAATTTCTCTCTCACTTGCTCTCTCTCTAGATCTCTCTAAAGAAGAGTTGTTGTTGAGTTGTTGTGTTGATGTGTTGTTAGGCTCTCAAAATCTCCTATATATAATCCAAAAAGGTTCCTAATTTTTTAGTCCAATTTGGACTCAAAATTGGGGCGGTGGAATTGGAGTCCAATTCCACTGACTCACCAAACCGCCTCCAATTTGATGAAACCGCCCCCAATTGATGAAACCGCCTCTTACAGTTTCAATGTATTGCTTAATCAACAATGACCGAAGATATTTACTTCCGCATATATTTATTTTCCAAAATTTGGTATCAGAGTCTTCCTTTGGTTATTGTGAGAGATGAAGGATAAGAGGTCGAGTTTGTTAACAGAAGAGTTGGAGAAGATGAAGTTAACCGAATTAACCACCATCAAGATAGAGGCACTCTCGATTATAATTACAGGCACTCTTGTAATATCACAAAGGCACTTAGGATAGGGTGCTAATAACTAGGTTGTTATATTAAACTAACTACTCAATTAGTTAGTTAATATTAGTTAGCTCTCTCTCTCTCTAATACTGTTTAATCTCTCTCTCTCTAAAAGACTATATAAGGACATTGATCCTCTCTGTAATTTTACTTTTGGTTTACCTAGCTAATAAGATTGCTTTTCAATTAGTGCGATTCTTTACATGGTACCAGAGCAAAAAACCCTAGAATTGATTTTCGAAGAACAAACCGAAATCAAGAACAAGGAAGAAAGCTGATCTTCTGCTACCAAGAAATCAGAGATACAGACTTTATCATCATCATCATTAAACTTCAAACAATCAAAGATGAATTCGAATCAAAATCAGGTATCTTATAATCCAAATCTTATGAATTTAATATCTGCGAGATTAGATGGATCGAACTTTCTTGTTTGGAAAGATCAAGTTGAAAATGCCCTAATTGGCAATGATCTAGTGTGCTACATTGATGGCACCTATACTGAACCCTCTCAATTGATTGTAGAGGAAGGAAGAGATATAGCAAACCCAGCTTATCTCCAATGGCGAAAAACCGATAGTTTTGTGAAATCTTGCATCAAAGCTACAATTACTCATTCTATAGCATCTGATATTCTAGGATTAAAGACTTCTAGGGAAATATGGTGCTATTTAGAAACAGTATTTCTTCAAGAATTCGAAGCACAAAAGTCTTCTTTGAGAAACAAAATTCAAAATATAAAGAAAGGATCGATTCCCATATCTGAATACTTGAGTAAAATCAAGAATATTGCTGATTCATTGGTAGCTGTTAATGATAAAGTAAGTGAAAGTGAGTTAATAAGAATAGTTCTTCAAGGCTTAGGAAGAGAATACTCTCAATTTGTAATTACCATACAAAATAGAGATAGTAATCTGAGTTTTGGTGAATTAAGAAGCAGATTGATCCATCATGAGCAATGGTTGAAGGAACAAGAATCAAATAGTGATTCAAGTGAGTTATATTTTGTCAAGAAAGTGCAGAATAGAAATAGCTCAAGATCATCATCTATGAGGCCTTCAAACCAGACCCAAATTGGTGAAAATGGTCAGAAGATACCTTTTAGACCCAATTTGAGGGTTTCCTCTCAAAATAGGAGCAATTTTTTTGATTTCACCACAGTACCTTGTGGAATATGCTATAAGTGGGGACATACAGCCAGACAATGTAGGCTAAGGTATAAAGACTTCCCCTCAGAAGCCTCAAAATCAGCAAGTAGGAACTTTGCAAATCTGCATCTTCAAGAGATTGAAGATGAAGAAGAAGAAGAAGAAGAAGAGGAATCTGATCCTCTTGAAGTAGAAGATGAGCAAGCTCATTTTGGTGCTGAGGAAGAAATTGAGAATGAATTACAAGAAAGAAGCTATATCTCTATAGGCAGAAAAGATAAGAGATGGATTGCTGACACAGGAGCAACAAGTCATATGACTAATTCTAAAGAAGTTTTGGATGATATTACTCCTTATCAAGGAAAGAATGGAGTTCTTATAGGAGATGGAAAGTGTTTGAAGATTGCTAGTACAGGACAAGCAAGTCTAGCTACTGGGTCACACACATTTCATCTCAAGAAGGTCCTTCATGTTCCAACAATTCAGAAGAACCTTCTGTCCATTTCAAAATTTACAAAGGAGAATTTTTGCAGTGTTGAATTTCTCCCATGGGGATTCTTAATAAGAGATTTGTGGTCCAAGGATGTTTTGGGAGAAGGACCAATGGTAAACAATCTTTATAGTATTGACTTTCAGATGGATCCTTATGTCACACCTAAAGAAGATACAGAAATGGCTTATTTGGCTAGAGGAACAGCTGAAACATGGCACAATAGGTTGGGCCATGCATCTCAAGAGGTCATTTTACTTCTAGAAAGGGAGAAGAGGATTAGAATAACATCTAAGAACTTCAAAGAAGTTTGCTCATCATGTCAATTAGGGAAAAGTCAGAGACTTCCCTTCTCTATCTCACTAAGTTCGACTACAGCTCCTCTTGAGTTGGTGCACTGTGACATTTGGGGGCCATCACCTGTCACTACAAAGACAGGAATTAGATATTATATACTCTTTCTTGATGACTATAGTAGGTTCTTCTGGATTTATCCTATGAAGCTAAGGTCAGAGAGTTTGAAATGCTTCCAACACTTTCAAACACAAAATGAAAGATTATTTTCTCTCTCTATCAAGTGCTTCCAAAGTGATGGTGCTCCTGAGCTCAGCAAAGGGGATTTTTATGCTCATCTTATGTCATGTGGAATTGTCTTTCGAAGTTCCTGTCCTTACACTCCTGAACAAAATGGGAGAGCAGAAAGAAAGAACAGACAGATAACCTCTGTGGGAAATACACTGCTCTTTCAAGCTTCTATGCCTAAGGAGTTTTGGTTCCATGCTTATTCTGCAGCTACTTATATCATTAATAGGACTCCAAGTAAGCTTCTCTCCTATAAAACTCCCTATGAAATATTATTTGCTAAAAGTCCAGATTATGCTATGATAAAGGTGTTTGGTTCCTTATGCTATCCTTACTTAGGAAACATCAAACCTGATAAGTTGAGTCCTAAATCATCAAGGTGTGTCTTTATTGGGTATAGCCCTACACACAAGGGGTATAAGTGCTTAGACATTGAGACAGGAAGAGAGTATATATCAAGACATGTTATTTTTGATGAATTCACCTTTCCTTTTGAATTAGATAAGACCCTTTCAAACTCAAAGTCACAGAATGAGTCCAACTCTCCCTATCAAGTGTTACAACTTCCATCTCTTCCTGTGAATATTGATGTATCTATCCCCTCATATCACTCCACTTACTCATTAGATGATCAAGTATACCCCTCACCTACTGTCTCATCTTCTGAACACACATCTCCCACAAATTCACCTTCTTCTTCAAGTTCTAGCTTAAGAGAGGAAGAGGCTCCAAGACCTAATATAACTAAGCATCCTATGCAGACAAGACTTAGGAGTGGAATTGTTAAACCCAAGACCATTCCAGACCATGTAGCTCATTTCTCAGTACCCCATTCTCTCTCTACTTTGAATCCTTCTTCTTCCTCATCTATAGCAGAACCCAAGAGTTATAAAACTGCAATTAAAGACCCAAATTGGAAACAGGCCATGGAAGAGGAGTTCCAAGCTCTTCTCAAAAATGGTACATGGTCACTTATACCAAGAACAACAAACATGAATGTCCTTGGGTGTAAGTGGGTCTTCAAAGTTAAGTGTCACTCAGATGGGTCTCTCCAGAGGTACAAAGCTAGGCTTGTGGCTCAAGGGTACAACCAGCAAGAGGGCATTGATTATATGGAGACATTTAGCCCAGTGGTTAAGATACAGACCATTAGAGTTGTTCTCACTTTAGCCATCTCTAGAAATTGGCCTATTCAACAGTTGGATGTCTCTAATGCCTTCCTTCATGGGCATCTAACTGAGACAGTCTATATGAGGCAACCACCAGGGTTCTCTAATTCTCAATTTCCTGATCATGTGTGCCATCTGCACAAGGCTATCTATGGGCTTAAACAGGCTCCTAGGGCCTGGTTTACAAGGTTTGCCTCATATCTCTTGAATTGGGGTTTCTCTAAAAGTGGGTCAGACACCTCCATGTTTGTGTTTCAGTCTGGTGAGCATATGATGGTGCTTCTGCTTTATGTGGATGATATCATCCTAACTGGCACTTCAGATTCCTTGATTGATCAACTCCTTGCTGTGCTAGCCACTGAATTTGCTATGAAGAGGCTTGGACACCTCCATTATTTTCTTGGCATTGAAGTGAGTAGAAAGCCTTCCTCTTTATTTTTAACCCAAACCAAGTATACACTTGAGTTGCTAGAGAAGTCAGGTCTCTCTGATTCTAAACCCAGCCTAGTTCCTATCTCAGCTGGTAAGAAGGTTTCCAAACTTGATGGTGAGCTTATTGATAACCCAATTTTCTATAGAAGCATGGTTGGGGGTCTGCAGTATGCTACTATGACTAGGCCTGACTTGACATATAGTGTGAATTACCTATCACAATTTATGCATGAGCCTAGGACTTCTCATTTAATCCTTCTAAAGAAGGTCCTAAGGTATCTAAAAGGTACTGTTGGAGGGGGAATTTTACTTAAGTCTGGAGACATTTCAATGTTACAAGCCTTTTCTGACTCTGATTGGGGGGGATGTCCAGATACAAGGAGATCTACAAGTGGGTATTGTGTTTTTCTTGGTTCTTCCTTAGTTTCATGGTCCTCAAAGAAGCAGACAACAGTGTCTAGGTCTTCTACAGAGGCAGAATATAGAGCTCTGTCCCTTGCAACTTCTGAGCTCTTATGGATGTCTTATCTTCTTGAGGAACTTGGGGTTTCAGTTTCTGTTCCTTTTCGACTTTCCTGCGACAATATGGGGGCCAAGTACCTAGCTTCAAATCCTGTGTTTCATGCTCGAACCAAACACATAGAGATTGATTATCATTTCATTCGAGATTTGGTGATGAGTTCCACTTTGGAGATTCAATTTGTTTCCTCTGAAGCAAATTTGGCTGATATTTTTACCAAGGGTATTCTCTCCTCTCAATTTGATTTCATTAGAAGCAAACTTATGGTTCTTCCCAACATCGAACCATTAGTTTGAGGGGGGCTGTGAGAGATGAAGGATAAGAGGTCGAGTTTGTTAACAGAAGAGTTGGAGAAGATGAAGTTAACCGAATTAACCACCATCAAGATAGAGGCACTCTCGATTATAATTACAGGCACTCTTGTAATATCACAAAGGCACTTAGGATAGGGTGCTAATAACTAGGTTGTTATATTAAACTAACTACTCAATTAGTTAGTTAATATTAGTTAGCTCTCTCTCTCTCTAATACTGTTTAATCTCTCTCTCTCTAAAAGACTATATAAGGACATTGATCCTCTCTGTAATTTTACTTTTGGTTTACCTAGCTAATAAGATTGCTTTTCAATTAGTGCGATTCTTTACAGTTATGTTGATTAGTATTTGATAATTATTTATTAGGAAATCTAAACTATAAGATATGAATTTATTTTGACTTATCAGTTATGTTAGATAGAATAATATTGTTAAATATTTTATTCGAAACAGTGTTCGCATGATTTCTTTTTGAAATACATGATGGGGACGAACTGGCAATCGAGAGGAAGAGATTCTCGTGTTGTAGGGCCATGGAATTGAAGTAAGAGGAAGTGGAGAGAGATACAATACACGATCGTCGGTTGATGGAGTCGAATTGATTTAAGACATGATAGAAAATGGATAAGATGATAAAGATAAGGAGCCTCCAATTTTGATAGTTCAAGGACGCATAGCCTCTTCTCTTCTTTTGGAAGAAGAACAAATTTAAGCTCTCACGTAGGAGATGGAAAAATTAGGAATCCTTAACAAAAAAAAAAAGATGGAAAAATTAGGAAGTCTATGACTCAAGATTTTTCTTTTTATACCTGAGGTAATTTTGATACAAAAAATATCAAAAAGGCCTAATAGTAATATTGACCTATGGGAGGGTAGTCTTCCAAATGTTTGAAAACCAACGGTATTTCACCCAATTTTCCCAAACTTTCCCCGTATCAATCAAATCTGTGTCTGCTTGTGCTTGTATGTCCAACCACACCACCTCGCTCTAATTTCAATCAGAATTACTCCTATGAAAACATAGATCTATAAAAATACTGCATTTCCGGAAATGTTATACAGATAATTTTCGAGTTCTGCAAAAGGAGCATATAGTTTTTATTGTCTCACGAAAGATTCATTGACTTGTAGTGACGAATAAAGTTCTAACAAGACGATGCTAAGGAAAAGATTTCTTGTGTATGAAAAACAATTGACTTGGTCGGATGTTGTGTGGGCATGGTAAAACCTTGTGTATTGATATAACTTCTCTACCCAAATGACTCCATACCCGAAACAAAGGGATCATTATAATCCAAGAGAAAGATAGTTAAATGGAGTATTAAGAGTAGTAGTAAGTAGAGGTGGGTAGGGGTTCATAAAGATAGAGAAAAATAACTTTAATTTCCATTAAAGAGTGGAGAGAGAAGTCAGTAACAAACAAGCAAATAAATCCAAACAACCCCCACAGTTTTATGATTATTATATGAGGAGTCTAGGGTTTACTCCATTATTACCCCAAACCCATTCTCTTATAAATACACCCTTCTGCTCTCTCATCAGCCTTCACCCTTTCCTATCTAGTCCCTTATTAACCCCATTTTACTTAGACCCTCTCTCTCTTTTCAACTTTGATATCATGGGATCACTTTCTCTTCTACCTATTAACAGAGTATAGATGAATCTGTGAAGCTCAGGAGGGATAGCGCCATTGGATCTCTCTCTCTATGTTTATATATCTTGTGAGATGATGCATCTTCTATAGCGCTATCCATCCTGAGCTTCATGGGATCTTCTTATGCACAAGTTCTTCATCACAATATCTATTTAGGATAGGTCCTTATAATCTTTGGGTATGTTATTATTTTTGTTTATTTCTTCTCTATTGTTTTTAATTGATCTTGCAGGTTAGATTTTGTGAAGGCAAATATAGAGAGTATAATCTTGGTGCTTGATTCAATTTTGAGCTGATCTACAAAAGTACAAATGTGAGTCAAATGATGGTTGACTCATTTGTTGATGATTATTTAGAAGTAGGAATCTCTGTTTGTTTTTCATTCAATTGGAGAAGGGGGAGATCGTGTGAAAAACGATTTGTTATTTTGTAGGGTTGAGGAAAAAGGAGTGGATGTAACGTGAAAAGACGTTTGAAAAGGTCTAGTGCGGTCAGGGGGAGAGAGTTGAACTTTTAATATAGGCCCCCCTTCTCCTTGTTTTGAAAATAAGGTGATATTGGCTCAAGGGACATTGAATATTGTAGATTTGCTCCTACCACCAATTATTGTTCACAAAACTCCAATATTTTAGTCCACTACCTTTACAAAGTTTTCGTGGGAGTACAGTTAACAACACTATATGCTATATTAAGTAACTCTAATCACTTGCCACAAAAAAAGTAACTCTAATCGAGTAAATATTGTAATTTACAAGTGCTTGCAAGAGATTTGCAACTTATTGCAAAAGGTTTGTAACTATTTGAAAAATAGTTGGATTTTTTGTTTTAATTTTTACCTAATCAAAGTACAAATTGTTTGGAATTTTAACAAAACAAAAACAACCCACTTCTTTACCCAGACCCGCTCGGTCCAAGCTATTCAAGTCCGGCACAAATTAGGCTCAGTCCGAGTGCCCTCGAATTTGCTTAGTCCGTGGGACGCGAAGAGAGAAAGCCAACTTGAGTAATTGAGGGAAAACTATAATTCTATAAAGACACCGGTACATTGTTACATGTGAACAGACACATTTTCCATCCAAAAAGTCCCTTGTTACTTTAAAATAGACCCTAAAATAGAATTGGAGGGGACATATAATTGTAATAACAATGGAGCACTCATCTCATAATGGACTGATTTGATATACCTTTTATTCAGCCATCCTTCATAATCAATTTCAAGAAAAGGGAAGTCAATAATGAATTGTACAGTCTTAGATACTATGGGGGTCCCTAAAAAGGAATATAAATGGATCTAAATTACTAAACTTGCCAAAACAGAACAACAGTCGACTAAAAGGGGAACTACTGCAGCAATTAGCAAATATCTAAGCAGAGAGGCGAAATTTGTAACATGCTGGATAGAAATATTGTTGCATACATGAAGTTACTCTTTTTTCTGTTGTTGAAAGAACATGAAGTTACTTAGATTGGTGATTCTTGAACTAATATATACTTTGACATTCAACCCTAACCATTACGTCACCAATGGCACTGCCCCTTTCCTTGGATTTGTCCCTTCCAACTTTCGTTTCTCTTCGCATCAAACTAATGCATTTCGAAAAGTTGAGTGGAATGGTATATGGATAAGAAAATCAGCTCAAGTCTCTACATGGCCACAAATAGATAATTTTGGTTTCAGTTGTGCCGATTTAATGAAGTAACTCTGAGAGTCACTTGAGTACTTGACCAAGTCACTAGTACAACTGGTTCTGCTTTATTTTTATTGGTAAAATGAAATGGAAATACTTTCATTCGGAATTAATTAATGAAGACTAAAGACGTGAACAATTCAATGTCTTTCCTATTTCAAACTAATAATGTCCGTTACCTAGAACAGATGATTTCATAGTCGAACCTCACTATCGATTTATGATTGAAAAGAGGAATTACATTATTTATGTGTTTTATGATTTTGTTACTTTAAAATCAATAAACAACTTGATTTAAAAAATTAGAATGTCTTTGATTTGAAAATCAAATAAGCGAAAAACAAAAAATAAAATTAGAGTATTAAAAAATGAACGTTTTAATTGAGGCGGATAATCTTAAGACAATGAACACCCTATATAATATCACACAACTACCGACGTTTGTCTCCCAGGATACACATGACTTACTTCTTATAAAAGTCCTTGAAAACTCTTTAAATCGTCTTCTTAGACTCTTTAAAATGAATTTCTATTGATGCTTGATGCTCTAGAAAAAACGAAATAGAGTCGATTAAGGTCTTACTTATAAGAATCGAATAGCTATATGTTTTAGGGACACATGTGTTCAAATAGGGGAACGTCAGGTGAATAAATGTGGTGGTTCGTTAGAGAGAACTGTCGACTGCGATCTAGACCCTCAGAACTTCAAAAAGTGGGTGGAAAAAAACGCAAGCCTTTAGATCCCGCTCAGGCCCGAAACATATCCCGGAACTTAAAAACAAAGGAATTTAACCATTAGGATTACTCCCTCCGTCCCAAATTAAGAGTCTCATATTGGTAATCCAACTTATTTTCATATATTTTGTTCTTCCAAGTTTACCCTTATTTATTTGACAACTTTTCTTGATTATAATTTCCATTCTAGAAATACATTTAACTTTTCTTGAAGTAATTAACTTTTCTTGAAGTAATTGAAAGATTATAAAGAAAAATCAACTTTTGTATTGGAAAATGTCAAATATCTTAATTACCTTAACTAATGCACCATATATTGAAAATATCAAAGAAAGGGTATTCATGGAAAAATAAGGGATTTTGATATATTAGGAATGAGACTTTAATTTGGGACATCCAAAAAGAAATAGTGGACTCTTAATTTGGGACGGAGAGTATTTTGTTTGGGTGTGATCTAAGTCGTCAGGTCTGGATGTTCACTCATTGCAAAATTACCATTAATTTAACTTTTCGATCTTACTCTTTTAGTCCCTATTTTAACCCAAAGCTTCAAACAAATATCTCGTTCATCTAAAATCAAATTTAAACAACCATTTACTCTAAACTTAAGAGATCGGTGAGACGGGCGTAATGACTCATCTTTTGTTAGTTTGAATATTTTGACCGATCCAAAATCAAATCTAATTCCAACAAATAAGACTCAAAATAATCAAAGCCAATAAGATTGTTTGAGTTAATATAACTGTAAGGTCAAAGCTTTTAGGAAAAGTTATTCCAAGGTTCAAAAGTTGAAAATCCTAATTTTTCAAGCCCCCTCCACCTCTTATTTTCTTCAAGCTGGCAAGGGTCACGTGCAGGCTGTTGGGTTTTCTACGTCTCTATGACTACTAATCATCTAATTAATATTGTAAGCGGAATCTCAATCATCATATGATTAACACTAGTTATCAAGGATCGCATACAAGAACTAATGATGAACTACAAACATAAAGAGAATATCTGGATTTGCTTTTCTCGAATTAGATTCCAACTCCTTTATCCCGAAGAAGAGAGCGTCATATGTAGCTCCTCTACTTGAGGCATCCGAGTGAATAACTTGATCTCCCTTCTTTGTATGTCAGCTAGGACTCTATTGAAGGTTGAGAAGAAGAACCATTCTTCTTTTGACTCCATAGATAGATAGCGAGCTTTTTCTCTAAAACCCTTTCTCTCTCCACTTAGTTGTATATTGAGAGAGAGAAGTTGTTTTCTCTTGAGAAAAATCTAACTATTTTTCTGAACTCTGATGACCCTTATATAGAGAAACCCTAATAGGAGTCTCACTCAAATTAGGTTTCAATAAGAGTCCTAGAAAAGGTAAACTGTCAGAACTCCTTTTGACCGGAATTAGAGTTTTGACCCTAATATGGTGTAGCCGGCCACTTAAGCCCATTATGGGCTTACCCTGGCCGGCCCACCCACCTTATATGGTCGGTCCTGATCAATGCCCCTTTGGGCTTGATCAGGACACCCTATAAGTGGGTTTTACCACTTTTCGGGCTTCTCTTTCGAGCCCGATTCTTTCGATCTTTTTGCCACTATCAGACTGGATCATATCCATCTATAGGCAAGCTCCCACTAGTCAACTCTTTCCGATCAAGCTACCACTCTTTGGTGTAACCCGTTGTAGGATCCGATTTATGTTAGCTGCGAATTATCGAAGTAACCCGACGATCGTAAGCGGCTTCTAGCTAAGCATTATGATCCCTAATTGGTCCGGACTAGATGATCTTCCAGATAAAGTCATCGTTATCCTAACTGAAAAATTATACGCATTGCCATCTTGGTCGAAGGACACTTTTTCGGAAGGACATCTCCTTCAGACCGAAGGACTATATCCTTTAGTCTCCCACTTGTACTTAGAATAAGTGCAATGCTCGATTCCCATGTCACTTCGCATCTCATCTGATACGTCATATCTTTTCAGACTTTCTTGATTTAGAGAAAAACTGTCAAAGCTAATGATGAACTATTAATCCATTAAAGTGTGACCATACATTTTCAGTCGCTTCTCCTCAAGTGGCCCGGAGATACTAATCCTAACCTAGTTAGGAAGGCATAATCCAGTCTTGTACTCCCACTTAACTTCATGTCATTCCCAGTAATCCGCTTTTATAACCTCTTTTTACGGCACGGCGTTTGGCGGTACCAAAGTTTGACACTCCTTACATAAGATGAATGGAGCACTCATGTTTAAGGAATCACTCCAATCTTGCTTATGAGAGTTCATGACGTATTTCATTACTCATTGAAGAACTCTCATGTTCGGTTATCCAGAGTAAATTCCCTATCATACACTCATGTAATTGACTCGAATTCCCAATTCGTATAGCCCATGAAACTGCTCTATCAGACAATCTCACATGTTAGTCTTCGTAAGTCATTGTTGTCCATGCAATGACCTGGATTAGGGACTTAATAATGAACCTATTCCAAATTCACTTAGTAGGGTTTCATTTATCAGATCACGTATCTGATAAACCTACTTGGAATGCTTCATTACTTTGTACTGTACGTTAAATACTAAACCACGATTTAACGACGAAATAATTCTGATAATAAGAGTTTGTAAATATTGAGCATTCCCGTGTAACTCCTTACACCCTCAATTTTACATGTCTGTGCTTTTTAGAAAAGCTCAATGCCTTCTACCGTAGTATGACTTCCATACTTAGTCTAAGGTGACATTTTAGTTAATAGACCTTATCTATTCGGATTTTGATGGTTATCGTCCCAATAACCCTAGACTCCAATACTAAATTAAAACTTCTAAAGCTTAAACTATTTTCTTTTATTCGTAGAGTTTGCAACAGTCTCTTCCTAGAACCTTTCCAGCTTACTGATCTTCCAAGTTAAGATTGTCATCTTGTTCTAGAAGTTTGCAACATATGACTGTTTTGTTTTATTTCCTTGCATTGTACTGAGAATCTATCATAAGTCTTTCTTAAGTACTTTATGATATTTCTCAGTTGCTATCCAGATCAGCCATCTAGATTTGATTGGTGGTGACCATAAATACTCCAAGTATTTAAGACGTCAAGGTGGATGGTTAATCATGTCTTACATGACCGATCTCATGCTTTCAACATAACCATCTTCTCTCATGCATGTTTGTTCATCATAATATCTTAAATTCTGAATTTTGGCCAACTATGTTTCCTGAGACTTAGGTAGAATTACTCTTTTTGAGTCTTTCACATTAGACTTTTCATGAATAAGTCTTATCATCTTCTCGATCTATTCCTATAGATCTTTGATGCACAAAATCCTTTCACCTTTGTGTATGGTCCTTTTTATTGAGTCAGTTCTAAACTGTTTTTCAACATCAGAATCTTGATCTCAATCTCTAGTATGTCGTCTACATACCGAACCAAAGAAAACTGGGTCACTCCCACTAACCTTCTCAAACTCTCTGAATTCAAGATTTCTCTTCATTCTTAAAGAAACCAACTTTTGATTACTTTGCAGAATTGAAGATTCCTACTCCTACTTGCATGCTTCAATCCCTCGATGGATTTCTAAAGCTTGCAATTGTTATTTAGCTTTCAGGAGGGTCAACTCTCCTTCGGAATGTGTCATGTGCAAATTCTTTTGCTTAGTGATTGATCATTATGGTCTCAAACATCGCGACTTGAGACATGGTTTTTTCGTGGTCTATGAATTTTGTGACTTTCATTCTTAGTCTCGCTCTGGGAAATACCAATATCTGTTTTTCACTATAAAAAATCTATTTGTACTTAACATTAACTATTCCTTTAAGCAAAATAGACCAAGTTCTAAAACTTGATTTCAGACATGGATTCCATTCTGATGTTATGGTTCCAAACCATATTTCAGAGTGATTCCGTCATACCTTTTGTGTAGGTAGCTCATTTTCTTCTTCAGCAGGTTTTTCAATCCTCTGAGACAGATCTATGAGCCTTTAAGGCCAACGAGGGGTGTTTGAACAACTTTGAGACGCTCTCAACTTCTTTTGTGCTGTTATGCGAATCTAACTCGACTTCTGCAGGAGGTCCTCTGAGATCTTCTATCTCCTCCTCTATTTCCATGTCTATCGGATAGATAGGAATCGTAATTTCTGACATTCGTATACCACTCTTGGTTTGTTATACCATTGTCAGTTTCTTGCTCATATTGAATTTCTTCGATATCTTAAATTTCTCCCATTTGTCTTCTTGGAAATAACCATTATTTCAAGGAAGTCACATCACGAGCAACAAACGCTTTGTTCTCTGATGGGTTGTAGAAGAATCCCCTATATTTCTTTATTCTATAAAGAAATACATTGTCTTATGTGCAAACTACCCGTAAACCCTTTACGTTAGTTTCGCAAGTTCATTCATTTCTAAAAGACCGCTTTGGAACCATTCCAAATCCATACTTCTATGGTGTCTTTTAGCTTTATACTGAATGTGGTTAGGTAGGACAAATGACCGTGTTTGAGAATATATCCCCGAAAGTGTTTGGAAGATTGGCCTATACCCATCATTAATCATCACATGTCCAACATGTTTGATTATTCTAACTGGACTCATCACCCATATGATGTGTTTGTTGGAGCAAGATGAGAAATTATTTCTCAACTTCTTTGATGGTCGTCAAATTCTTGACTTAATATTCACCATCTCGATCCAATCGAATGATCTGTTTTTTTTTTTTTTTTGCTCTAGTGGATTCTGGTTAACTCTAGTTAGTGTATTAATAGTTTTACATACATCTGTATGTATGAAGACTATTAGTTCACTAGTCATATCTTTCTTTCGAAAAGGTGACTTTATCAAATAACCCTTTTGAACAAAATTCACATGTGTCGTATGATTCTAAATCATTAGACTTTTAGAAGTCCATACTATTGGCTCTTCCTCATGTGTCTTATGTCAATTTGACGCAATGACAAAACTAGAGTTGACTGGTTTGAATCCTTTCATTGTAGCCTTTAGTATCATTGTTGATGTTTCAGTTCTCCTAGAACCGACGTTGTTAATTTAGAACTGATTTAAAACATTAGATGTTTCTAGAAGAACATAATAACACTTATTAAGTTCTAAGCTAGATCAGTGTCTAAAATAGGACTTTGATCCAATTCAGCATCCTTACCAATCACTTACTTCTGCTCCCTCTTGGATCTTTTCTCCTTTTTAGTCAAGTATGTAATTCCCTTGAGCTCCCACTGAGCCGAACATCTGATGTTAAACACCTGATGAAAAGAGTCTATTATATTTACCAAACGAACTTTGTTAACAAGGATGCAATAACCGGAATTCTCAATCCTGTTCTTTGTCTTCCAGGTACTTAGGGTAGTTTCCTGTAATGGCCTAGCCATTGTTTTTAAAACTCTGACCCTTTGTCCCTATGAATCATAAGAACTCTTCTTATATTCCTTTGGTTGCTGAATCTGAAGAACTTGTTTCTTAGACTCAAACATTCCTCATTGTTCTTTTCAGTTATCTTTACTAACTAAAGTAGCAGTGAATATTAGGAATGGGATATTCTCAGACGTTTTCTTTGTTTCGAATTCGAGAGCGTTTCTCGAATTCAAATCTAATCAAGGAAATAAGTTTCGTTTTATTCCTTCCTTCTGATGAAATAAACGAAGGTTGGAAAACTATTTTCTAATAGTCATATATACTCTACATTAGAAGAAAAAGCAAAATCCTAAAACTTATTATCATAGCAAAAACACAGTTTTTGGCACATTATTCAATGAAAACCGTCTAACGCGATTCCAAGAACCTGTTTCTTCCAGATTAAGCGTACTAGGGCACTGCCCTTAACCTCGTCGTCTTGGGTGAGTAACTCTTTACTGGTCATACTCCTATAACTCTCGGTTGATGAATGACACGTTTATGTGTTCAATTCATCCTTTGCCTCGAAGTCCAAAACTCTTTAGTTGACTCGTTGAAAATAACCATTTAGACATATAGACTTCTTCATAGCTCTACCCGTATTGTCCCAAGGTTAAAGATGGCACCCTGCGGAGGCAGACCCACCATCGATGAACAAGGGCTCAACAGGTGTCTTAATCTGGGTAGGCCTTACTCAAAATTCTTTTGGGACTTTTACGTTTTTATCTTAGATGCATTACTATGAACTCTGACGTAATCATCCACGATGTAAAACGTAAACTAGTGAATGCGCGCGAGAAGTAAATCAAGCTGAATTGATCCTAGCATGGCCCTAACCTAAAGATCTAATCTTCATAGGTAGCTTCTTGTTTCGCCTTAGCTCGCATGGATCTCCATCCTCGAACCTCCATTGATTTCTCCCATTCGAACAATGATCTCATCCTTCGGTTCTTCAATGACACTTCTATTGTCATACTATTATCCACATTCACGTTTATACATACAATAATATGATGTTCATATTATTCTATAGTATGTATGTTATTCGATTTTAAATTGAATATAGGTTCGCTATAGTCAAAATAGCTCTTCGGGGGAAACTATCGACATCTATATGCCAAACGAGCCCTAAATCTACTTTCGTAAAATTTGGACTAATGGCGAGTTTTGGTTTTACCCTTAGTGATTTCTAAAATCAATTTTAGGAAAATCTCCATTTTGACCCTCGGATGGCCCGGGTGAATTGTCGAAAAATCCGAGTGAAACCGGGAGAAGAATCGGGAAAAAGACCGAAAAACTCCCACTCGGGTCAATGCCTATTAAGGCCTCAAACTCAAAATACCCAAGTCTACCTCATGGTCAAAGCCCATTGACTGAGTCTCGGGTAAGCCCAAGACCAGTCTCGAGTAAGCCCAAGACCAGTCTCGGGTAAGCCCAAGACCAGTCTCGACATGGGCCCGACATGGCCCGGACCAGGGACGGTATGTTCCAAAAGAAGGATATATCAGTTCGGTCTGAAGGAGATGTCCTTCCGAAGGAGTGGCTTCGACCACGATGGTAATGCGATCAATTTGCCAGTTAGGATAAAGATGAAGATCATCCAGTCCGGTCCAATTAGGGGTCGTAGTGCTTTTCTAAAAGCTAACTACGATCGTCGAATCAATTCGGTGATTCGCAGCTAACATAGCCCGGATCCTACAACGGGTTACACATAAGAGGTGGTAACTTGATCGGAGAGAGTTGACTAGATAAAGAGTGGCAAATAAGTAGATTGGATCCATTATTTGAGGCCAAATAGAGTTCGGAGGAGTCCGAACAAGTGTACATAACCCCGGGCTAAAAAGGGAGCCCGGGGTGCCCATAAAGGGGCCGGCCATGTGATGGCTGCCCTTAGGGAGGGGCCGGCCAGCACATGGCCGGTTGGAACCCCTAAGTCGGCCGGCCATAAAGCCCATAAAGGTTTTATGTGGCCGGCCACACATAAACCCCTTTTTAGGGTTTCATATGGGACACTATTAGATATGTCTTGAAGGAGATATTCTAGGAATCCTAGATTGGGTCCAATACCTTCTCTATGATCCCTATAAATAGACCTCCTTAGGCATAATTCTATACACAAGTCAAGAGACAAAATTCATAAGTTTTTCAGAGCTTTTTAAGATAAAAAAAGCAAGAAAGAGAAAAGTGAGTTTTCTCTAGAATCTAGTCAAGAAGAAAGGTTCTTCTCAACCTTCCATTGAAGTCCTAGCAGACATTAATGAAGGGAGATCAAGTTAACCATCTCGGTGTCTCAAGTAGAGGGGCGACAATTGGAGCTCTCGATCTTCACACGTGAATTGGAATGGTTCGAGGGAAAAACGCGAAAAGGTATTTATCTCTATTCTACTTCATTGTTTAGTTCATGTATACAACGATCCTGGAAACTAGTGTTAACATATTAGATGTTGAGATTCCGCTTAGAACACTAGTGTATTAGATACACCCATAACCCTACACCAAACGTGCCGAGCCCCTTGGTCCAGACGCGTCCTAGCCGGCTAGCCCTAGGGAGGACGCGTCCTTATGTCCTAGACGCGTCTTGACCAAGGCCGTGTGTTTGGTCATCTCGGACGTGAAGTCCGGGATGCATTAGACATACCCAGACGCGTCTAGCAGCCCAAGAACGCGTCTCAAGCTTGAGACGCGGCCTTAGCCAAGGTCGCATCGTCTCAGACTCTAAGTCCGAGAAGACCGGGACTGATCCTAGTCCTAGAAAAACTAGGATTGCTGGTCCGGAAGATGGGAAGGACTAGGATTTCTTCTCGGATAGGCCAAGGACGCGACGCATCCTGGGACGCGTCCTGAGCGCGTTCCGGTCGCGTCCTGGAAGCGACCAGGCCAGCTAGGCCAAAAATTTAGGAACTTCTAAATTCTTGCCTCTTCTTCCTTCTCATGTAGCTGCTGTTCTAAGCTACTGTTTTTGATGATTCGATCATGAAAAACAATGATTGTTAAAACCTTTTTTCAAAAATCAAAACCTTAAAATCTTAGTTTTCGAAACCCTTTTTAAATAACTCAAAATCTAAGGTTCTATGCTTTGAAACCTTTTCAAAACCATGTTTTGATTACGAATAAATCTAATTCAAACTAACCAAAACGTGTCTGAATCTCTATTCAAACTAATTTATCTAATAAATCAAGTCTGAATCTAATTCGTTCTAGTCAAAACTAGTTACATGCAAACGGCTCTGATACCACTGTTATGTTTTGTACGTAAGACTACTAATCATCTAACTAATGTTGTAAGCGGAATCTTAATCATCATATGATTAACACTAGTTATCCAGGATCGCATGCAAGAACTAATAATGAACTAGAAACATAAAGAGAATACCTAGATTCGTTTTTCTCGAATTAGATTCCAACTCCTTTATCCCAAAGATGAGAGCTTCATATGTAGCTACTCTACTTGAGACACTCGAGTGAATAACTTGATCTCCCTTCTTTGTATGTCAGTTAAGACTCCATTGAAGGTTAAGAAGAAGAACCATTCTTCTTTTGACTCTATAAATAGATTGAGAGTTTTTTTTCTCTAAAACTCTCTCTTTCCACTTAGTTGTATATTGTGAGCGAGAAGTTGTTTTATATTGAGAAAATCCAACCCTTTTTTTGAACTCTAATCACCCTTATATAGAGAAACCCTAATAGGAGTCTCACTCAAATTAGGTTTCAATAAGAGTCCCAGAAAAGGTAAACTGTCAGAACTCCTTCTGAAGCCCATTTTGGGCTTACCCTGGCCGGCTCACCCAACTTAATGGTCGGTCCTGATCAATGCCCCTTTGGGCTTGATCAGGACACCCTATAAGTGGGTTTTACCACTATCGTGCTTCTCTTTCGAGCCCGATTCTTTCTATCTTTTGGCACTATCAGGCTGGATCATATCCATCTATAGGCAAGCTCCCACTAGTCAACTCTCTCCGATCAACCTAGTACTCTTTGGTGTAACTCGTTGTAGAATCCGGTCTATGTTAGCCGCGGATTACCGAAGTAACCCGACGATCGTAAGCTGCTTCTAGCTAAGCATTACAATCCCTAATTGGACCGGACTAGATGATCTTCCAGATAAAGTCATAGTTATCTTAACTGACAAATTGTACGCATTGCCATCTTGGTCGAAGGACACTCCTTCGGAAGGACATCCCTTTCAGACCGAAGGACTATATCTAGAGGCGTGGCTGGGAAATTGGGGGTCCGGTGCGAAAAATACTAACGGGGCCTATTACATATCCAATTTTTTTAAAATAGAATAATAAATACTAACGGACCTATTACATATTCAAATTTTTTGAATAGAATAATAAACATAAAATTTAAATGATCTAACTATAAAAAAAAATCATCAACGAATTGAATCTCGATGGCTATTTTGAACTATATGATTTTAATTAGTATCTTTATTTTGAAATTTTTTACTCTTCGCATTTTTCAAAGCACAATTATCAACTAAATCTTCATAGTCGAATTTGATCTTTCAATTTAATTAATAATCTCTATTTTTATTCTTAATAACAAGAAGCAAAGCTAGTGGACAAGAGTAGTTATTAGTTGATATTTTTATTATATAGAAAGAGATGACACTTGAATATGGGTAAAGAGAAGAGAAGAAAACAAGGAATCTTAGAATGTGGGTAGAGAGGAAAGGTAATAAGAGGTAAAACAAAAAAGGAGGAGATGAATTGAAAAAGTATGTACTAGGGTTGTGAGTCACCCCCCCTTATTCTCATGTCCTCATTGGATGACTTGGGTCTGTATTCAATTTTTCACCTTAATCCAAGAAGTCCAAGAAAGTAAAAAAATTTGGGGGCCCCATCTGGTGGGGGGCTCTGTGTCGGAGCACACCTCACACCCCCCACCACAGGCTACTGACTATATCCTTCATAGACTGCTTTCGCTAGGTACGTACTTGCAGTGGCACATCTACATAAAGGCATAGCCTCCCCTGGCTTCACCATAAATACATGTGTATTTCAAATTTTGCCTACTCTGGAAGTTGTTTTGTTTTCTTGTAGCTAACTATTCATTGTAGCCGGTACTGTAAGGAGTTCGTTATGCAGGGCCGGTCCTAACATTTTGGAGGCCCGAAGCGAGTTTAAAAAATGTGGCCCACATGTGTTTCATAATAAAAAAAATTCGTATATTGAAACTTCTACGTTTTCATTACACCTAATGTCAGGTTTAAACATTAAACTTGTGTTAATAACTGGTTCATATGACTCGAACGATGTAATTTATGTTACTTGAAAATCGGCTGAGGTTCGACGAGAGTCCTAGTCAGTCCTTAGTCAAACTCTCGATTCAGTGGTTCAACGAGATAGTCGGTGAAACCGATGAGTTAATGTCTTAGTTGTTTCATTCTTATTTTGAATGGAAAAAATTAAAAATTAAAAAAATGATAGAACTAAGAACTCGCTATCATCCAAAAAGAATAAATAAGAGTGCAAAATATTTCGACATTCTTCTCTCTTTTTGGTGGCGAGGTGAAATTGGTGGTTGTGATCTGGCAATGGTCGTCGTGGAATAGTATTATTGATGATGATTGTGGTCGTGGAGGTGTAGTAACGATGGTGGTTATATAGTGGTAGTGGTGCTGGAAGTTTGACAATTGTGGTGGTGGGGGTGATAGTAGAAGTGTCGTGGTAATGGAGGTTTGATGGTGGTTTAGGAGAGACTAGTCAAAGACAAAAAAGTTGTTTGAAAAAGACCAGACCTTTAAAAGAAAATCACATTCTTAATTTGATTGAAGCTAAAAATATTTGCCTCCCGCACTAGTATTTTTGGAGTTATTTTTTATTGTCATGCTACATCGTATTATTTTTAAGTTTGTCACTGAACCACCATAATTATAGTTAATATAATGCAACGTGTATGGGTGCATATGATTTTAGAAGTTCTTTATATGTGATTACATTATTATGTAGAGAGAGAGAGATCGGTGGGTAATGGAGACATAAAGAAGATGATAATCGGTGGGCAATGGAGACGGAAAGAAGATGAGATTCAGAGGTTAGGATTAATTGGGGTTGGGGTTAATAATCTGTTGTTTCTAAATGGGACGACAAGAGGTGGGTTGAGTTTCCAAATGGATCAACAAGAGGTGGGTTGGAAGAGGTGAGGGTCTTTAAAATCTGTTGTGTTAAATGTCACCCATATCTTGTTTTCAAATTTTGAGGGCCCCTTATTCACAAAAGTTATAAGACGTGGGGTTTTTAAAATCTGTTACTAAAATGTGGCCCTTATGAAGTGGTGGCCCAAAGCGAGGCTTTGCCTACTTTGGGCTCAGGGCCGGCCACGTTATGGCATTATGGGAATGGTTGCTCCTGGTTTGAGTCACTTTGAAAGTACTGTTTTTTTTCTTTTTGTTGATTTTCTTCAACTACTTCCAAATTTGAAAGCACCCGTTGCTCTTTTCCCGAAGTGTACAAAGAAAAGTTTCAATACAAAAAAAGATGTTATGCTTTATATAAATGTTCAGCGTGCTTAGTTGAGACTTTCGCTATTTAGAATTCCAATTTTGTCTTAGAGATCATATCTTGTTTTGAGGTTAAATTGGTGGAAAAATGATTTTAGCTTCCCTTGGTATGAAGAGAGACAAAGAGAAGTACTTGATATGAAGATGGTTTTCCTTTTTAACAATGGTGGCAATTGCAGTCTGTTGTCCACGTAAAGTAAACAAGTGACTGTGGGGGCTTGGGGGACACAAAAAAAAATTGTTCCACCCAAATTTTCTCACTCCGGAACTTCTTTTGTTTCTCAAAGTGGCGGGCAATGTTTATACTAAAAAACTCCTAACAACCTTGGTCAGATCTCTATATAAGTTTGATAAGAAAGATTTTCAAATGAAATAACATGGAAACCAATACAAAAAGTACAACTAGTGGCCTTAGAATAGTCTAGCAAAGGAAATTGATAAACTCCTTGCCAAAAATATAATGTCCATATGCTCTCCACTGGTACTCAATTAATGACAAGTTGGATGACTACACACTTAACATGACATCAAGAGTTAAACTGCCACGAAATAGGTTTCAAAGCCAAATGTGCACCATGTCAGTCGAAAAAAGAAAACAGATATCACATTCAAATAATGGCACATCTGAGGGGATGTGTGAGAACAGTCTCACGTAAAAAAATGTGATGTAGTAATCAAGAATGTAATATATAAGGCCCCCCAACTCACTGTAAGTTGAACTGGATGACAACGGTCTTAACATGTGAGAATAGTGTTGTATGGAAGTGGTACAGTAATGAAGATGATCCTCTTCACTCATTGCCAGTTGAGTTTAAATTGGATGACCACAAACTTACCGATTAGTTTTAGTTGGATAACTCTAACAATATGCAAATGGACAAGCACTACAAACTTAACAATATTATGATATATATATATATATATAAAGAGGGAGAAAGGGAAAAGACAAGGTTTACCGGCCTTACAACATCTTCAGTGAGAGTCTCTGCCTTTAAATCGTAACATCGTCAATAGGATTTTTAGATTTTTTTGTTAAAAGAGTATTTACAGTAGAACACTCTACTGGAAACTCAATAATGATGTGACATATAATTTTGAAACGTTTTGTTAAAAAGTATACATATCTAATGAACACTATTAGAAAACTCAATGATGATGTAAACATAGTTATTTTAGACTCTCAAAACATCACGGGTGCCATCTTAAGTATCACTAAATAGTATGATATTAAGTATCTCTAAGTGTTAGTCAAACTTTGCGTCTGTTAAATAGAATTATTTTAGAGATCTACAACGCTTAGAGATCTACAACGCGTTCTAGATTTGGAAAACAAAAATCTTAACACTTGAGCATGTATGGAGTTTTTCCTTTTAACTCGGGGTGTACACGAGCCGAGCTCTTAACGAACTGTTCGAGCTCGGCTCGACTATTGCTCGTGTTCAACTCGAATATTAACGAGCACGAGCTTAACACGAGCCCAAAATAATGCTCATTTATGTAAACGAGTCGAGCTTGATCATTCTTTAGTATATCACGAGTTACTCGTGAACAGCTCGTTTAACATACTCTAATAATATTGTAGTACATAATTACGTATTAGTATTGAAACTTGTACATGAAATATCAACCATTAAAAAATTATCAGAATATGAATCATTAAGCATTATTATTGTATATGACAAATGATCATTCAAGTATTTTGATAATTTAGAAAGTTTTCATTTGAAGTATTTTGATAAACGAACTTAAAGAGCTCGAGCTATTTCAAACTTATACAAACCGAGCTTGAACAAGTGGACAATTACTTGAACGAGCTCGAGTCCGACAGTCAAATACACGAACCGAGCTTGAACATCTTACTATTCGGCTCGGCTCGAGTACACCTCTACTTTTAACATCCTCACTCCTTAGTTTAAATTGTTTTAAATCTCCAACCAATATACTTAACCATTACATTACTCTTCTACCTTTTCTCTCTACAATGGTATTTACAAGAAATAATCTAAAATATTTTACCCATCTATCCTACTTCATTGCAAGAAGAATTACTCCAAAAGAAAAAGAAACAAACTTTAGAAAGAAATGCTACCAAATGAACTAAAGAGTGAATTAGGAGCATAGTCTTCTTATTGAGGGAACTCCAAAAAAAAAAGTGCTTATTATTTCTTTAACCAGGAAACCCCAAGTCAAGCAACTTATCATAATCATCATTGTTAAAAATGTAACTACAACTACCTTCTTGACTATTAGAAGGTTTCAAGAAATCTAAGCTGAAATCAACAATTGAATGTGTTTGTTCTTTCTGATTCAAGCTCCCAAGTAATTTAGCATCCGGATTCTGAATTTGATACGAAAAATCTGATCTACTCCCACATATATATTCATCCCCACCACCATGAAAACCAAAGTTAAAACCACCCTTGTCTATCTCCCTAAAAAATCCATCTTCATCATCAAATAACCCATCAGAGAATCCATTCTCAACTTTAGGTTCAAAACAAGCCTTCCCATCTTCCAAATCCTCTTCTTTTACATTGGGTAATAACCTAATTGTTGAAATCTCATCATCTTCCTCCTCCATAGTCTTTGATTCTATTCCTCTGTTTTCAATTTCAAGAGGTCTCTGTTTTGGACTAGTAATAATCTGTGAAGATACTAATTTGTTATCAGGTGTGGTGAAATTGAGACGAGCAGAAGGACCATAGAGGGCTTTAGCAGCTTCATCATAAGCAAGAGCAGCTTGATGAGAAGTATCAAAAGTACCTAACCAGAGACGATTTCCTCTTTTAGGTTTTCGAATTTCAGATACCCATTTTCCCCATGTTCTTTGTCTAACTCCTCTGTAATTACAACTACCATTCTCTGGTCCTCCTTTTCCTCTCATACAACCTTTCTTTGAACCTTTAGCAGGAGCTTTTCCATCTTTACACCACAAATTATTAATCTCTTGATTGTTACTAGTATCTTGTTTCCATTTCGCTAGGGTTTCTGCTACAGATTTAGACCCACTTCTTTTACTACTCCGTCTTCTTTTCTTACTGTAAAAGAGAAAAAATAATGATTAATTATTCATGAATTTATGACTTCAATTGTCATTAAATTGAAATGGAAAGAACATATTGATACACTTTACCTTTCTTGGTAATCTGAAGACATACGCGTTATTATGAGCGAGTATAGTCTCCTCCTTCAAACTTTGATATTTAGGGTTTACTCTCTTTATCTTCTTGTTCCTTCTGTATCTACAAAAGATGAAGACTTCTGGTTTTGGGTGTTAGTTTAATACTCAAAAGTGAGAGAAGACGATTCATCTTTTGCTTCAGTATTTATAAGGAAGTAGGTCCCCCGCCTCCTTTTCTTTAACGGCCCCCAAATTAGTTCTTTATGATGACGTGGCGACATCTTCTCCTGCATGCTTTGCTTATGGCCACTTATTCCTAGACGTGGCATTACTTGCTCTCCTAAATTTCTTCCCCATTAAGGTTTCAAAAATGGTGTCATGTCCCGTTAATATCCTGGCCATAATCTCAATCGAAGTATTTTGGACAGGCAGGATCTTCTAGTGAGAGAAATTCAAACATTTTCTTTTACTGGATCTGAATCCGGATTGAGTATTTGACCGGACATAGAATCACTTTTGTTAACTTTTTTTTTACTAGATCTGAATCCGGTCAGGGTACTTGACCGGGCATAGCGTCACCCTTGTTAAGGTTTTCCTTTGAACTCTCTCCCAAGTAAACCTCATGACTCTTGTCTTGATTTCCATCTTGTCACTCAAACTAGCAAGACGAGGTCAAGCCAACTCGGGCGGTCCGTGTTTCAATGAACAAAATTTGTTTTGTACCCTATAATAATATTGGGACTTCAGAAGTGAAAATCTATCGAAAGTATTACAACCCAAAACTTATCTTATACAATAGAAAACTAATACAGTGCATGATTATTTTTGTACCATTGTGAATTTTAAAAACTCCATCCGATACTGTTCCTGGCACTTCATTGCATCACATTTTTCGTCAAAATTGTGCTTCGAGGACGGCGCTAGTAACACTTTAAAGGGGCGCCTGTAAAATTACTCATATTTTGATGTGGGCAACGCAGATGTGAGGTTGCTAGGACCCATTTAAAATGAGATAAACCGACTTTCTACTTTCTACTACTTGACCTTTTGTCTTTCGTTTTTTTGGATAAATATATCATTAATAATTGACCCCCTCTTGCTGAAAACAGCAGAAATGGGCAGGATATGAATTGAGCTGAACTGCCTAGTGGATGCCCACCGGTAACTGTAAGGCCCACATTTCTGTTGGAGGCCCATTAACCACTCACATTCTTGGAAGTTGGACATAATAACTTCAGTGGAAGTAATCAAAACTCAAATCATCTCCTCATATAATTGCACAAAATAGATTAATAGTGTTTAGATAAGTATGATGCTCGTCACAGGACGAACGAAAAATCAGAGAAAGAAAGAAAAAAAAAAGGAACAGTAAACAAGAAAAGAGGTGCCAGACTGCTTAGGTGAACATCATAAATTATCTTTTAGTTTCTCTTCCACTGATTTTAGCATAAAGGCAGATCTTTTGGAGGAGGTTCGATAGACTGCAATTTCCCGACTCCATTTTCGACAATGAAAGCCATTGCTAAACCCCAATTGATATGAGTATCCAAGTGACAATGCATCAACCAAACACCTAGTTTTGCCAAACAAAGCGAAAATATAACAACCATTAGGACATTGGAAGAATGTATTGAAGAGCGAATTAATTTCATGTTTTGATTTCAATGATTTACCTGGATTATCAGCTACAAATCGAATAACTGCCCATCCCCCAACAGGTACTCCGACAGTATTACGCATAGGTGGATCGACTAGGTTAAATTTTGATGTATCCTTTCTTGGGTCAAAATTTCCAAAACCCTCAGCTATAACGTAAAAGTCATACCCGTGGAGATGCATTGGATGGTCCTCACTACCAGATATACTTGTACCCTGTAGCACAATTTGCACCCTTGAACCATATTTTAACTTGTACAATTTTGTCCCTGGAACAGGATTCCAAAGTGCACGGCTGACATTACCCGTATAATCAAACTCTAGAGGTGGCGATGCTGGGAAATCTGTGGTGAAAATTCCAGGAATGTGTTGTTGGTAAGCTTGCAAGAGGGACGCATTTGAAGGTAGGATAAAAGAGATATTATTCATGCTAGAAGTGAACCGGGTTCCATTTGGGCCTTGACACCTTGAACTTGTAAATCGGCGCGGACATGGTATGAGACCTAGCCCAACAGTAAAGAAGAGGTTCTCGTCGATATTGGTCGGAACTGGAACTCTGTCGAGACTTCGCAAGCTGGTTGTGAAGGATGCTGCAACACTTGTGTCATTATAGGCAGGAAGGTTTGGGAGGAGTGGTTGTGTTGAGTATGGACTCCTGTTGGACAGGCAGGCTCGGCAGGGAGCTGCCTTGTATTCAAGGATAGCGGTAGTGGTGGTGTTGTCAAAACTAGCAACTGCGGAACTTGCGTAAGCGCGGGCAGCAATGTAGTAACTTGCCGGGGGTTGATCAGCTGTGATTAGGACATCAGTGGTCTGTCCAGGCCCGAGCATGATGACCGAAGTGGTGATTTGCTTAGTGTAAGAAGCATCTGCACCCACGACCGTAAGCCTGTGGTTGGCAATGGCGAAGAAGAGATGTTGGTTTAACGCAGAATTGATGACTCTGAGAAGGTTTATCTCGCCCGAAACCACTGGTACTATCACAGTATCTATACTAGAAAAAAAATATTAATGATTTCAGGAAGCTTAGCCTTGCTCAAAGAGAGTGTAACAATGAATTGGGTTTTCAATTAAGATCACCTTTGCTGGAGCATTTGTAAAGATCACCGGGTTGACCATTGATGGTGTAGGCATCTGAGATGTCTGGAGCAGCTCCTGTTCTTCTAGCCTTGTTCAAAACATCAATGGGGTTGGTATCCCACCATTCTCCTGCTCAAATTATATATAAAAAATCAATTATTTTTATGGGAACTCACTGAGTCAACTCCAGTCTGTTTGAGTTAGTTACCAAGCATAATAGTATTTTGACAGTTGGGCTTAGTGAAAGGGTAAGTAGATCCCTGACGAGGGTGGATAATGAGAGCTCCATAAATAGTGGCTCTAAGCCATGAACTGTGAGCATGCCACCATAATGTTCCTTCCTGTCCTTCGATAGTGAACCGGTATGTGTAATTCCATCCTGGTCGAATCGGACACTGAGTCACAAACTCCGGACCATCAGCCCATCCTGTCCGTATTTGACGAACCCCATGCCTGAAAGAGATTAATTAACAAGATTCATTGTCAATATAATCTACATAATATAGGAGAAAAACTTCTTCACTCAGAGTTCACTGTTCCGTTCAAAAGTGAAGGATAAAACAGTCTCTATTTCTCTCTCATATATATATTTATATACAAATTAACTCCATGGATAATTCAATTTTCCGAGTAAATACCAGTGGATGGTGATATTGTATCGAGCTCTATTTACGACTTTAACCACAAGAGTATCTCCATTTCTTACTTCCAAAGTCGGTCCTGGGAACTGTCCGTTCACAGTAATTGTATTGTGAGTTTTGCACAGTCTCTTCACTGGCGTTGCTTGCACCTGTTCATGCACAAATTTTATTTAAATCCCAAGTTTCCATATGTAGAAATAACTAACTAAAAACGAAGTGTTTACATACAACGAACTCATGATGATGAGTTTTCACAGCGTCAACCAATGATGTCGCCGCCCATAAAAACATAATTAGAAGTAGACAGTAACACCAATGTAGCATAACAGTACTACTGCTACGAACTTCCATTCTCTCTCCCTCCCTCTCTCTCTGTCTCTTAATCTCTAAAGTCCCGTCTATGTAAAGTTTGGTTGCTGATGGAAGCTTGAAGAGTTACTTTGAATAGAGATTCTGAAGGTTCTTCTATATATAGAGAGAAAGGGAAGAGAGAGCGAGTACTCCAGGTTCATTCGCATTTGGCGTTAAGGTGTGATTCAATGGAGGTGGTCAGAGTCTTGAGAAAATTTAGTTTAAGGAGATTCAGAGAAGGGTAGGTGTACCCACTACTCGCAAATTTTAGCATTTTCCATGAATGCTTGTTTCGTAAGTCTTCTTGAAGGATTGAACTTCACAGAGCATCTCTAATTTATATATCAAACTCCCTAATTCTACTCTGTGAGTACTGACGATATAAAGTTACCTTACCAAGTACATAACAGTTAGGGGTATTGATTTTGAGTTGGATGCCCACAAACTCCACGATTTCTATTTTCTTTATTATGACTGATATTGTTGTTCTAAAGTAGTTGTTCGTCTAGCTACATTAACAGAAAATTGGAAAGAAACCCCTAGGGAAACCTATTGTTTACACTCTCTTTTATCACAATTATTTATTTTCTAAGAAAAATGAAAATAAATTATCATTTCCATATGACACATTTTCATTTGTTGTACATAATACCAAAAATCAACAATTCCGTCGGGGAGTTTGAATTTTTAACTAACAGAAAGAATGACGGGACTAATTTCTCTTGCTAAAAACATTCATGATTGGCATCTTTTGATCTTTTTTAGAACAATAGGAACACCAGTCCTTTTGAGCTAAAAGTTAATCTGCCAACTACATTTTTCTTAGCTACATGGTCACTATCACAACTTTTGGACTTAATTATGTGCTTCATATTGATTTTCTAGGAATTTCAGCACAAAGGGCAACGAAAATGTAATTTTTTTTTGGTTCTAGCTTGTGGATTTTCAGTTTAGAAATTTAGAGAAATCAAATAAAATAATCTAAATAGCTCCAAGATTGCCAACAACCATCTTAAAGGAGCTACCCCAATTTCTTCCTCATATATTTATATACTTTAATGACTTTATTATTTAGTCTAGAGCTTAAATTAAAAGAAAAGGACATGAAGACATTAGAACCTTGTACAAGAAACCATTGAGAAGAAAATGTTAGTTACCTTTTTTCCTTAACTAATATTTTATTAATACCACGAAAGAGATGTCTTAACTGGTTGGTTAATATAAATACTACTAAAAAGATCCGTATCCAAAAGTAACTAAATTTTAAGTAGGCGGGGCTGTCAACTAAACAATTTTAGATTATTCACAAAAGATGAATTTCTTATATAAAAGAGACGCCCATTTATGGAGACATCTACATAACAACATTTATACCAGAGATAGTCAATCATTCCTCGATGAAGAGAAGAATTTTTCATCGCAGTATATATATACTATGAGCAGTGCTACACATGCACGAACCGGTGAAAACCTAGTGTACACCATTTAGTTGTACAGAATGTGAGTATATGACTAGGCAATAATCAGAACCTACTAACTTCCATAAAAAATGCTACTCTGTGCTACTAGTTCTACAGTACGAATTGATGCCGCACCATTGATATGCAAATGTAAGGAGAAAGGTGTTACGTAATTGTTGTAGGTAATTATTTTAGACGTGTTGTGCACCCTAGAAAGGTGTGTAATTAACTAAATTGGTTTAAAGTTAGATGTGGAGATAAGTTTGACTCAAGGTGAAGTGGGTGTATTTTTTCGGCAAATGATATTAGTTGAGAGATTAACATTTGATCCATATCTGTCTCTTCCTTTACACTTTCACACGCTTTCTTTGAAGGCAAGAAAGAACCAATTACAATCTATCTTGTTAGCGTGAATGAGTATAAACCTACAAGACTCTCCCCTTTAAGGAAGTACATATCATCTGAGAGAGAGAGAGAGAGAGAGAGAGAAAGAGAGTGTTCGGTAGAAAATTAAGAGGGAAGAAAATTACTTAGGTAAGGTAATTAGATGACGATCGACAACTAAGACTAGGTAACTAATAACCTATGCCTATTGTAGTTGGACCATCATGACTTATTCTGAGGATTTCTCACTAAAAGTCTAATATGGAGTAGCCATGATTAGAGAGAGCAAAATTTAAACTTAGGTAAAGAATTTGTCCGTCAGCAAATTTCCCTCTTTAAAACAACATAAAAGGTCCATAAGATTACCCGGATCCCAGCATTTTCTTGAAACTCAGCTGCAGAAGCAACAGCAGAACAAGAAACATTTCCTGTAAAATTGAAGTGAAAAAGAAAAGAAGATAACTTAGGTCATATTCAGATCCTTTATAAATCCAGAACCGTATACTATGTATTAACTATTAAGTCCACCAGGAAAGAAAGCCTGATGAGAATTTTGCCCCTCAAAAATATATACATTTATAAGGTTATCCTTCATAGATGCCGGATGAGGATTCTATAAATATTAACATAAAACACTCCCCTACCATACTAATTCTCATGTAGATTTATCTTACTGTCATGAGTTTTAGTGTTTTAATCCAATGACAGGAGAAACGTTTGGGTTACCACAAACACCACTTTTGCGTAATAGTCGTCATTATTAGCCAAGATAAACGAATTTGCTGCTTATATTTATGTACTAAACGTACATACTAGACCGTCATGGTTTTTGTGTACACGGTTCAGATCAAAGCTGATATTCCGTACGCTTGTATAGTTCCTCACAGTATTACTACTTGAGATATGATCATACAAATTCGGATGCACAAGTTAGTTCATGCGCATGATAATGGATAATACTTTTTTACTCACTGCAGTAATTGGAACTCGGGGATTCTCGAGATAGATATAAGAAAACTATATTAAATTAGAATTTTGCATCTCAACGCGTAAGCAGAACTGTTTCTCTGTGCAGGCAGGCATCATTAAGAAGGAACTACGCCCAACTCCCAAGTGTTTCCACTACTTCTATTTTTTGAAAGGAAACACATTGTTAAACAACCAAAGGGAAAAGAATTTACAGATGTACAATCTGCCATCAAACACGCAAACAGAGAATCCTGAAAAGGGTTATCAGAAAACAATCGAGCTAGCATGCTAGAGGATCACATATGTCAATAGAACCAAATATTTATGGGAAGGAAACAAATCATAGATTCAAAGTAACACATATATATATACGTGTGTGTGTGTGTGTTAATATCGCAAGTGGCGTATTATATCCATATACCAACACTTAGTGACACTATAACCTGATAACGTTTGGAGGAATACCTATAATTGAGTGCTGCAATTGTCCCAGAGTGAGAGCACTTTCATGATTGTCTGCCAAAATACGTAAAGCGGAAAAGACCAAATTAGCGTCTCTTTAAACATGAAAAGCAAAAGAAACAGGTTCTTTGATACCATATGCCTGTTGTTGCTTCACAAATGAACAATGGTAACTGTCAAACTTCGAGCGGATTTATCCATAGAATAACGTGGACAAGCCTTTTCACGTTCCCTTTTAAAGTGGCCTAAATAAGTTTGAATTTCGCCGTTGTTTAGCCCGGGGGTATATCCATAACTTAAACCAACTCCTATATATATCTCATAATTAAATGGTTTTGTCCAAAAAGGCCAAGAGAAAGAACCTTAAAAAGGCCATGAAACTCCAACTACCTTTACCTTATTTAGTACTTCTAAATTAGGTTTGATAAATCTTTGGAGGTTCTCAAAACTTGAATGCAAATACCCAATACCTCTTGGTGCTCAGAAGGTGTAGAGGCTCAAGTGGGTTCAACCAAATTATAAAATCTGTATTTTGTTGAGTGTGTTTGTACTAAATCAAAAGTGGAATTAAGCTATCAAGCAATGAAGAAGGTCCCAAGAAACAAAGGATATCACTACAATCAGATTGGAAATACTAGTAAAACAGAAATCATTTACTTGTAGAAACCCTATGATAAATGCAGCACATTAGGGTAACAAGATAATGATCTCAAACAAGAAAGCAGAGATTTTGAGTTCAAAATGAAGCAAGCGGAAAGTAGGGTACCTTGAGAGTAAGGAGGTGGTGTTGAGCTTCAAATCATTACTGAACTTTAAGAAAATCAACTCCTTCCGGAATGCATCGATACAGTTTATCCACTTTCCTTTGGATGGTTCCCGGATGAAATCAACCCAAAATAGAGTTTATTATGGGAAATAATATTAGGTTAAAATATCTACTCATAATAGAACAGAAGGAAAATTGATGACAGGCTCAAACATATTGTCCAGCCCTCGTTTCCAAAGTTTACAATATAGTCTTTCAACTTTATAACTGGAAACAAAATTAGATACTCATCATTTTTCAAGTTTACAATATAGTCTTTCAACTTTTTTTTTTTTTTTTTTTTTTGTTGACAGCAACAGAAAAAAAACACGAAATTACAACCCCAGATCCTGCCTCATCGCCTTTCTAGAGTTCCACATACGTCTAACTTTGTGTCTTCGACCCCACTTGGCCAGTTGATCTGCCATAATGTTAGTTGATCTGGGACTGAAAAGAAATTGAACTTGTGTGAAGTTACTGCATATTAAGCTGATGTTATCCCTGTGAATCTTTGATTGCCACTGAATGTCTTGTTTCTGGTCCCTAAGATGAGATATGAGATTGTCACTTTCCACTTGAAGATGTGTTATGTTGAGATCCGCTGCCCATTTGGTGGCCTGGAGAATCGCAATACATTCACATTCCTCTGCAGACTGTCCCCTGATTGTGTCGGCCATTGCAATTATGAATTCCCCATTCTCATCATGGATGATGCAGCCTATACCGGCTGGATCTAAGTAACTAGTGAAGGAGGCGTCCACGTTGATTTTGAGGAAAGGCGGTGGCGGAGGACTCCATATATGTTGCTCGGGTTTCAAGGCGTGCTTTTTTCCAGCTTGAGTATTGGTGACGAAACTCTGAATCATTTGAATCACTTGTTGTGGAGAATAATCTTTATTACCAAAGCTTTTTTCACATCGCACTTTCCAAATAAACCACATAATTTTGCTCATCAATGTGATTTTGGTTTCCTCTAGAGATTTCCAAACCAGAATCCAATCAAGTACCGTCGAGAAGTTGCTAGTTCTGATATTAAAATGGAGCCAAATAGCTCTAGTGAAATTACAGTGCAGCAGCAGATGCGATAAGGATTCCCGTTCCTCACAGAACGAACAAGTATAGTAATTGCCAATGAATTGCCCAATTTTGTCTCTCACCGGGAGACTATTAGTGCAGCATTTCCAGAGGAATAATTTGATCCTCGGGATGGTTTGAATATACCAAATAAAGTTCCAATTGGTTTTCTCGTAGTTCAGAGCGTTAAGTCGTAGATGCGAGTACATCGATTTAATCGTGAAATTATCAGATTTAGTTAACGGCCAAATCATGACATCATCAGTCTGAGGGTGCAAATTAATGCTAAGAATAGCATTTCTAATGTGTTCCGAGAAGTAAGTTTCTAGCAGGTCAACATTCCACCTATCATGAACAATCAAGTCAGCCACCTTATCAAAGGGGCAATTGTTTACATTAGTTAATGGGGGAGCATGGTTGGGAATCCAATAGTCAGCCCAAATATTAACATTCGAACCCTTGTTAACATCCCAGAATATGAGATTCTTTATCTTGCTTAGTGGTTTAGCCAGAGATTTCCAGAACCAAGAATGGTTTTGTTTAGGAGGGGTCGGATGGTTATCTTTCGGGAAGTATTTAGCTTTAAGAAGACGGACCCAAGGGGCATTAGGGGTTTTATGAAGCCGCCAACTAAGTTTACTGAGGAAAGCCTCATTATCAAGGATAGGTAGACGGAAGCCGAGCCCGCCATAGCAGCGAGGACGGCAGATCGAGGACCAGTTGATAGTATGAATCGATTTGCTTTTTCCCCACCAAAAGGACCTTTGAATGGTCTCGATGCGCTTGCTGATCCCTTTAGGGATAGCAAAGCATTGCATCTGGTATCGGGGAACAGCCGCTGCAACCGTCGAGATGACAACTGAGCGACCAGCTTGGGAAAGAAGGTTGGTTTTCCACTTAGAGAGTTTATTCTGAATTTGGTCAATCAAAGAAGAAAAAGCTTGCACCTTTTTAGCGCCAATGAAGAGTTTAGACCCGAGGTACTTGTCTAGGGAGGAGGCTTGGTGCACTTTGAAGGCTTTACTGATCATACGTTTGAACTTTGGATGGGTATTTTTAGAGAAAAAAACAGTGGACTTGTTGTAGTTTATAATTTGCCCAGATTCATTGCCGAAGACGCTCAGAATGTTTATCAGAGAGGAAATATTATCAAGCGTGTTACGGCCAAAGATGATGCAGTCATCGGCGAAGAGAAGATGGTTGAAGTTGAAGGCGGAGCGAGAAACAGAGAACCCCGAAAAGGTGAAAGGACTATATGGGGAGTCGAGAAGTCGGCTCAGGCCCTCCATGGCGATCGTGAAGAGGAAAGGGGATAGAGGGTCCCCTTGCCTCAATCCTCTAGAGACATTGAAGGAGTTGCCAGGGCGACCATTGATCAAGACGGCCATCGAGGAAGAGGAGATACAGGAATGAATCAGACGAATCCAATGGGGGTCATAACCCAGCTTAGTCATGATTGAGAGCAAATATGACCATTCAACGCGATCAAAAGCCTTAGACATGTCAAGTTTCAGACCAAAATAGCTTTTAGAGCCACGTCTAGACTTGAAAGAGTGGGCAACTTCCTGGCTAATAATGATGTTGTCCGTGATCTGACGACCCGGAACATAAGCAGCTTGGTAAGGCGAAATAATATCTGGAAGCGTAGTTTTGAGGCGATTAGCAAGAATCTTGGTGATGATTTTATAAGTGGTATTAAGGAGACTGATGGGACGGAAGTCCGTCGTAGACTGCGGGGATTTGGTTTTAGGGATAAGGCAAATATGAGTATGGTTAGAGCCCGGGGGGAGAGAGGAGGAGCGGAAGAAATTTTTAACCATCTGGATGATATCATGTTTGACTGTCTCCCAATTCGATTGGTAGAAGAAAGGAGGGAAACCATCCGGGCCCGGGGCAGCCTCGGGCTTAAGAGAAAAAATGGCATTACGAATCTCATCATCATTAGGGGTTGTAGTAAGAACCAGATTTTGGAGTGGCGTGATTTGTGACTGGAACAGATTTTGGATGATCCCCGCATTACCCGATGGGGAAGAAGTAGAAATGTTTTTCAAAGTGTCGGAGAAAATTTGGGAGATCTCAGAGGGATCCGAACACCAGGAATTATCCGCTCTTTTAATGGAGGTAATTTGGTTTTTCCGGTTTCTGGTAATAGCCTTGGCGTGAAAGAATTTCGTATTACGGTCTCCAAGGAGGATATTAGCTTCCCTAGATTTTTCCTTCCAAAGACTTTCCTGTTGGTTATACGCCTCTTCAAGCTGGGAGTAGAGGGAGAGGAGAGATTCAGGATTAGTGTTGGACTGGATTGAGGCGACAAGTCTCTTAATACGGTTTTCGATGTGCCCAAAAACCGTTTTATTCCACTTAGACAATTTAATGGCCAGAGAATTAAGCTTTTGTTGAATGAGAGTGGGAGTAGGAGGCCAGTTTTCCTGAACGAATGCACTGCAGTCCGGATGAGACATCCAAGTGCGGATGAATTTGAAGGGTTTGCTGCCTGAAGGGGAATAAGGTGTGGTAGTAAGCAAGATAGGCAGGTGATCCGAACCAACACCAGGGAGGTGTTGCACTCTAGAATGTGGGTACTCCGACAACCATGACAGGTTAGAAAGGGCACGGTCAAGGCGTTCCTGAACAAGATTGCCTTTGAATTGTCTATTAGACCAAGTGTAAGATGGGCCGCTGAAACCGAGATCCTGGAGGCCAAACTCATGCGTGAAGGTCAAAATTTTCTTAGCATAGTGGGGGAGGGGTTTGGGTAGGCCACTTTTATCCGAGGGGTGCAATATAGCATTGAGATCCCCAATTATAGTCCACGGGTGTTCAGGAGTGGTGCGGAGGGAACTCAACAACTCCCACGGTTTAAGTTTGTTGGTACTGTGCGGACAACCATAAAAGCAAGTCACCACTAGTGGTACCAGAGACCCCGGGATGGAAATGCTAGTATGTATCATGTTGTTGTCCTTGTGGGTAATCTTGAGGTCAATGTCTAGGAGCCAGAACAGGGCCAAACCTCCCCCTTTATTGACTGGTTCAACCGTTGTCTTATTGTAGTTAGATTGAAGATTCAAAAGTTTATCTAGATTAATGTTCAAACATTTGGTTTCGGAAAGAAATATCAGGTCAGGTTTGTGCTCCCTAATAAGATTCCAGATATGCTTGCGGTTGAGGAAGTTACCACAACCCCTCACGTTCCAAGCGAGGATAGTCAAGTTGGGAAGGGTTTGCGAGTCGGTAGAGCTATTGGGCCGGGCAAGGTGTAAAGTGCCGGGAGGGGACAGAATCGGGCCCCCCGGGTCCAAAGAGGTCTCCAAATGGTGAGTCATCTAAGCTAGGCCAGGCCGGAAGGCAAAGAGAACTAGAGAAGAATAACCGAAAACCGAAATACACTAAAACAACCAAGTCCAAACAGGAACAAAAAAACAAAAACAGAAAGGCCTAACGGCCACCAAACAACTAACCCCTAAAACACCCGGTACACGTAGCAAGAGAGCCAAAAAGGCCCAGAACCGAACTCACAAGGAGGTAATTCTAAAGGCACCACCCAGGCAAAACTCTCTTGCTTGTGTACCCGATAGAGACCAACGAAACCGAACAAGCTAATCAGAAAAGAAACAAACCAAAACAAAAACAAACAAACAGGAACCAGAAAGACTATCGGCACCGAGATTAGGCAGGTGGGATTACGGCACCCTCCGCACCCTGAGCGACGAGAATGTCTAAGCTTCGGGACAGAATACTTGATTCCTCTAACAGTTGACGCGCCTCTTGGTTAGCCAGCAGACTGGAATGGTAGGAAGGAGAGTCGGTTGATTCGTCTGATGAACTGATAGATTGGTGGGATGGGCTGGATCTGACCCTCTTGCCAGTGGTTGAAACACGAAGAGAAGAATGATTTATATGATTAACAGGGGATGAAGGAGGAGCTCTAGGTAGGGGTTCTTCGGGGGGGAGAGAGATAATGGCTTCCTCGATATCCTCCATGGGTTCGTAGCTAGAGTCATCGTCAGCATCCGACTAGAGCAAAGGGGTCTGATCTGGGCAGTGTCCAATGGGGTGTTCGATGATCCTGCATGATTGACAAATAGCCCCAGGAAATTTTTGGTAGCTAATGTTGAAGTTACATTCAGTGTCGACAAAGAGAAGGTTAATTACAGCCAAGAGGGGAGTGCGGACATCATAAAGAAAGTGGACCTTGATAACTTTGTTGTTGATGAAGCCGAGGCTCCTGGGTTTGATCTCGATGATCTTACCCATCCTCTCAAAGATAGTATCCAGATCCTCCTTATTCTGTATGGCTAATGGCAGCTTATAGAGGGTGCACCACATGGGCTCGTAGTACAAGTCATCTGTACTTTCCGTAAGAGGAAAGTCTACCTGTTTGAGCACAAGAAGCATCCCTCTCACGATCCAGGGCCGGCCAAAGTTAATAGCGTTGAGAATGAGAAGGCTTTTCGGTTTAATGAGAAAGGTGTTGACCGGACCTGCGACCGGAGCGTAATGGCAGTCCCGGAAGAAAACAGAGAGCGGGTACAACAACCTCCTGAGTTGAACGAGGGTGGCCTCCTCTGGACAGCACCAACGAGCCACGAAGCCTTGAGAGATGGCTTGGACTTCATGGTTAGTAGAGGGCTTCTGATATTTCAAAGAGAGATGACCTCTGGGAGCAACTGCGAAGTGGGTAGCCATGAATGGAAGAAGAGAACTGATGATAATAGGGTAGGGGAGAGGAGAAAATACCAAGGAGATGAGGGGAGTGATGAAGTAGAGGGGGAGGAACCAGAAGTATTTAAAGGCTAACAAGAGAAGAGATAAGAAGAGGAAGTCCCAAAAGATGATCGCCATGCATGCTCAGGGATTGGGTGGTGCCAACCACCCGCCTTGACTACTCGCCGGACAAGACTCTTGACATACTAGAGAGAGAAAAAAACCAAAACCAGAGAGAGAAAGAGAGAGGGAAGAGGAGAGAGAGAGAGAGAGAGAGAGAGACGAAAGACAAACTATAAATCAAAACCAACAGGGAAGGATCTTTTGCGTGGGAGAGAAAGGAAAACGAAAAGAGAAAAGACGGGAGTTTAAACTGGCTTTAGGTGAGGGTACGTACCATAAATGAAATCGATCCGCGTGGAAGAAGAGGTCTCGGAAAACGTCGCTTGCCTGCTTTGAATGCTCCTCGATTAGATTTTCCGCCAATGTTCTCTTTGCCTTCTGGTGTATTCAATTGACTGCATGCAAAGTGACGACTGCTTGGGGAGGTGAACCGGTGTTGATTGGGTGAAGAGCTAATCAATGATTTGGTGGTGATGATGATACTCTGTCGGGTAGTATTGAAGGATATCTGTGTGATTTCCAAGAGAGAAACCAAGAAGAGTCCGGCGAGGAGTGAATGCTGGTTGCGGCGGGGAAGGTGGAAAGGAGAAAGAGAAGGAGGGCTGACGTCACTCCGGAAGTTCTCTCTCCTCAAAAAACCTATCAACCTCGTGAGGTAAGTCGTTCAAATCTTCAACTTGAGCTTCAAGATTACTACCCTTTTTTTTCTCTTCTCCTTTTTTAGTCTTTCAACTTTGTAATTGGAATTTTCAACAAAAAAAAAACTTTATAATTGGAAACAAAATTAGATACTGTATCATTTTTTAACTCGGACAAAATAAATTTCAACTTTATGTATATAATGAAATTAGAAAAATTAACTTTCATTCGTGCAAAACAAAGCAACAGTATAATACCATAATTTGATATCCAATATAATTTGATATCCTAAGAGGTATAACCCGTGTCTCGCGCCTCGCCTTTAGGAATATGAAATAGTATATTATTCCTAATTTCTTTTATATTGATATTCTAACCGGTATAATTTCTTTTTGCTTCACCTTCATTTATGTGGGAAGTGGCAAAATAAATTTTGTTTTAATGGCAAAATTTGAAATTTCAACTTATTAATGGAGTTTCACTTTTCTAGAGCATGAATTTATTCATATAATGAAAATAGGAATATAATATTTGGAGACCCTTTCTTTCCACCAAAGTTCATTTTCACGAAATCTCTCTCGCTCACTCTCTCCCTCTACATTGTTCTTAATCCGCTGAAACCCTTTCTTGAAAGAAGTCTTGACTTCTCTCATGAAATCTCGGTGTATAACTGGAAAACATTTTCTTTCTTGAAAGAAGTCTTGAAACGGTGGTGAACTGGACTATGAAGAACGAGTTGAACTCACTGTGCAAAGCTGATTCGAGGTTATTAAAATATTCTCTGTTACCATTTCAACTTTTCCCTACCCAATTGATTACTTTCCCTGCTGTGATTTTTCTTTTATTTTGGGGGCGGGAGAGAAAGAAAGGGTTTAAGTTGGGCAAGGGTTTTAGAGAAAGTTTCTATTTGTTAATTTTTTGCTCTCAAATCTCAAGTATTTATGGTGACAGCGTTGTTTGAAGTCCGACAATAAGGAGTTGAGTACTCAATTGAATCAAATCTACTCAGATTTCAATTGAACTTCAGTTTAAGGGTTTAGCTTAACTCTTCACTTTCTCTTCAGTTGAACTTCAATTGAATCAATTCTACTCAGATTTCTGGTGAGTATTCAATACTTGCTTTGATTCTTCGTCTTATTCTTTTTTCTTAAAGTTGATGATGAAATTATTCTTACTGATTTTTCCTGTGTGTTTATACTACTATAGAGATTGACAAAATATTCGTTCATTACTTGAAGAAACAATTAATGACCTAATTTCGTATGGTCTCTTCTCGTAGCATCTTCATTTAATTCCTAGCAAGTGATGATGATGAATAAAACGGAGTCCTGCCCGAATAGTTGTAGCTAGATTTTTTTTTTGTTGAAAAGTAGTAGCTAGATATTATGGGAAAAGAAGCATGTTTAAAGAATCGTTTTTACAATTGACCCAGATTGTCCTGCACTATTTACATCTTATATGTTCTTTCTTGATTTTCAAAGAATCTATTATGGCAACTTGATGTTCAGTTTGATTTCTTTAATAATTTCGGTGCATGTGATTGATGTAACTGCCTAGGGCACGGCTTATACCCTAATTGAACATAAAAAAAGTATAAACAATTCAATACATTTTTGAAATGCAATACCAATAAAAATTAAATAAAAATTTTATGACATGTTGGTTATGTTAAAGTGATTTTCACGAAAGCTTCAAAGTTCTTGGAACTATTGAAAAAATATGGAACATGAAAGTTATAGTTCTCAAACTTTTTGAAAGATAAAAGTTCTGAAAAATTTAAAAAAGGATCGGGCCAAACGCCAAAAAAAAGAGGGAAATAAGAGGACGACCCATGTCAGAGTAACACTTAGGAGCAGGTCCAACGGGTCAAAAGGGACACGAAATTACAATTTTGGACTTCGTTTCTTGAAATATTACAAAAGATGTCCCTCTCACAAAACCCGTGCAAATCCACAATCTTTCTTTTCTAGCGCGACACGTGTATTTCTCACCCTTCTCTCTTCCCAATTTTTATTTTTTCACGTCTTTTAATTGAGTTTCCCTCTCCCCTTAATTCTCCCCCGTAAATTCTCTCTAACTACTTTACATATCTCAATCTAACTACTTTATCTCTCTCTATCACATGCCTTTAATTGCAACTGAAGGACTAAAAAAGGCACGCTTGTAAAGAAACAAGAACTCTCAAACTACTGTTGTGGTTTTTTTTTCCCTTACCAGTCTTAACGACTTTTAGCCTCTCAAACTTTCTCTCCTTATATGTTGGCATATTTTTTTTAAGATTTTATTGAAAACTTATAGGATATCTTGTTATTTATATTACATAAATAAAATATTTTACACATGCCTTCCAAAATATAAATTATTTTACTGAAAACTTATGGGACATTTTGTTATGTACAATACATATATAAAATGTCCTAAACATTCCTTCCAAAACGTAAACTATTTTACTAAAATTTATAGGACATTTTGTGTTGTACACTACACTAGACATTACCCGTGCCTCCGGCACAGACGCTTCTATTATACACTTTACGTATTATAAAGTGGTGAATCTTTCGTCATCAGAATGAATGGTCTTTAATTTGCAACGGCAATCTTTCTGTAATCATAATTATTGCATCTCCTCCAACTGACACAGATCAAACAAAAAATTTAGGGGAAGGTCTTCAAAAATAAATTATAAAATACAAACAAATACATTTGTTAAAAATTAGAAGTGGTTGCGGTAATTATAGATTTCAAAAAACAAAAAGTTCTACACAATGTGTAACAAATCATGGTCAGATACTCTTCATCAGCTTCTTCCAATTTCTCTCTTCGACTTTGTTTAACATGTGTTGATTTTAATAGACAAAGAAGTTATACAGTTGATAAAAAATACGATGAAGTTGACTTTTTGTGTGTGTGTGTGGGGGGGGGTGGGGGGAGGGGAGAAATAAGGAGTCATAAAAAGTATAAGCATAATTTGTTACCATTATGTTTTAGGTGGCTTCTTCAATTAGTCGGTAATGTGAATGAACGATAACTATGTAGCCCTATTCCTAGAAGATTGACCAAAAACTCCATATCCACACTATAAGAAATCCCAGAAGAGTCACAATTGCGAAATTTCTGTCTTGCAAATTTGGATTTTACTAATATATAAACAAATATAGGTTCTCCACCACCTCATACGAAAACAAGCAAACTTCTACATTTCTTAATTATCATGAATTAGTATAGAGTGATTTGTTTTCTTTGTTTTATCATCTCTATATAAGTTTTTTCATATTACCCACGGACAAAAACTAACACTGATCCCACAAGTCAAGGTTTAAAGTGTTCAAAAGTTTTATCAAAAAAAAAAGTAATTTTAAAGATATTTGTTCAAAATAAACAAAGCTCGTTCTTAATTCGGTACAGAAGAAAACTTCATATGATGTCTCCTAAATAATATAATTGTCTTCCCTATTCTTGTCTCTTGATTCTGAATAACCATCATCCTGTAACACTCTCTTCATAAAACCCACCAAACAATTAAACAAGAAACACGGTAACATAACAATCAAGAAGCCATAAATGAAACAATGAAAAAGGTAGTAATTCATTGTAGTTGATCTGCAAAGAATCGAAAGTGTTGTTAGATTATCGGACTCCAAAATCTAAACCTGTAGAGAGTAATAAAGATGTTTTGATTGACCAAGTCTTTATTTTCGAAGATTTTTTTAAGATGCCCCAAAAAATCCACCTAAGAAATCAATAAAGCTAATTGAATCATTAGTTATGATGAATAAATAACATCTTTAATTTGATTGGTTGGATAACTATTATCGAATGTGAATTCAGATATCTTAGAGCGAGCACCTCCCTCTATTCTCTTCTACGTTATTGTTTCTTTCTCTCTACTTTCTCTCTCAATTTTCAATCAGAAATTAAACCTACAAAAATTCATTAATTTATCAACAAAAACCCATTAATCAATCAAAGATTAAACATCATCAAGAAAATGAAAAACCTAGATTTGGTTTTTAGGTCTTCAAGCTTAAGGTCTCTAGGTTTTGTTGAGATGAAGAAACCCTATATTTGGGACGAAGAAGCCTTAGACAAGGAATCGAGTTTTATGAGATTTAGAATGAAAAACCTCAACCATGTCCCTCGGACTGGGCCTAGTCCAAGACCAGCCGAACTGGGTTACTCGATACCCAAAACATGGCCTCAGACTGGGCTTAGTCCATGGCCAGATCAGGTTGGTCTCTTAACGCCTTCTTTTTTCTTCTCGTATTGGATTTATTTCACTAAATACCTGCCATGGCAAAGAAAAGGGGGGGGGGGCTTACGCTTTACACCCAATCATTCCGGATAACGCTTGCATCCTCTGTCTTACCGCGGCTGCTGGCACAGAGTTAGCCGATGCTTATCCCCCAGATCTGTCATTGTTGTGCACTCTAAGATTGTGCAGTAAGGGTCGGAGAAGGACAATCAATCATTCTTAAACCCACCATTCTTAAGACCAAATCAGACATGACAGTCCAACTCATTTTGGATAGAGCCAGTCCGAAGAAAGACCGCCTACACTGGTCGGGATTTGACCACGCTCAAACCCTTTAGATGTTCCCACTCCTTGCTGATGAAGTATCTATATCTTGAAGTATCTATATCCAGGGGCGGATCCATGGGGGTGCGAGGGGGTGCGGCCGCACCCCCTGGATCCGCCCGAAGAAAAATTATAATAGTAGTAGTAGCAAATTGTTTTTGTATATATACAGGTATAAAACATAGATATCTTCTCATGTATAGCAATAACACAGAAGATGACTTGGCTTAGTGGTTTAAGAGATGACCTGACTATGGTCACAACCTAGAGTGCGTGAGTTCGAATCCCTCTACGTGTGCTTTCATCAAAAAAAAAATATATTCAATCGTGTGTACCTAGATAACATCTTGTATAGCTTGGCCCAATGATTGAGGAGTGTAGTTGTGGGAGAATGAGACCCTAAGATTTGAGTTCGAGTCCCACTGTAAGCAATTTGAAATATTTTAACTTTTATATATAAAAATCTTTTTAAAGCGTTACACATCGAATTATCCAATTCAACTACCCTAAACCCTATAAAATTCAATTCATCTACTCTAAACCCTATAAACTTCAACCCATCCACCATAAATCCTATATATTTTAAAAGAAATTTTATCATCTTTAAGAATTGATCCTGGACTACGCTCAAGTTATGAATCCAAATACAGAGATGAAATTCGTAGATACTATTTACAACGTGGTCCATTTCAACCAAAAAACCACAATTTCCCCAAAAAAAATTTTAGTAAAATTAAACTCTCGTAGAGGTCAATTGCGTTTGTAATCGTTGATGTAATAATATAATTAATAAATATAAATATTTTATTAATTATTATATTTGAAAAAAAAAATTTAAGCATATAAATCCGCACCCCCTAAGTGAAAATCCTGGATCAGTCCCTGTCTATATTTATATATAATGTTAAAAGAAATGTCAATATCAACACCACCACACCACAGGAACAATGATTTCATTTGGCGGGAGTGGTGAAGGTAGGTGATGTTGTATAAATCATCATAAATCCATAGTAGCTTCTGGTGTAAATACTAACACCTCCCCAACCCCAAGCAACAATGATTTCATTTTGCCCTAAGTGGTAATTAAGAAGCCATCCGTACTCTTTTATCTAGATGATTACAGTATTATCTTGTTAAGCTACTAACAATGTTTAGTACAGTCAAATCTTCAGCAATTAACGGTGCCGATGCGAAGACTAATCCGTTTACTTTCTGTTAATCGTAAACCACCTGATCAGACGTACATCCCAAGACCACGTGGGCAACCAAACTCCAACACCTCTTCCTTCATCTTCTTCCTTTTTTTTTTCTTCATTTACAATTTTACAGATAAGAATAAGAAGAATCAATTCACACCTCGGCGCAAGTTAGCCCCTCAAACAACCGGGATCCTGAACCACGCCGCTGCTTTACCTATTTTATTCCATTGGATTTCTATAATAAAATTAGGGTTTTCATTGTTGATTCAAATCGAAAAAACAAATATGATGAGCTCTGAGAATCAGGGCTCTGAAGAAACCCATCTACACGATTCTCATGAAGAAATGGAGAATCTTGTTCTCGATGAACCTTTCAATGGAAACTCTTTCTCTAATTATCGAAGCGTCATGTCTTCTCTAGCTGAATCTCACCATCCATTAGCTGCTCCAGTCGTTGGTGAGGATCATTTTCTCTCTCCTATTAAACTCAATCAAGATCATCGTAGAAACCCTAATTTATCAGAAAACTCTTACTTAGAACCACCATCATATGCTGACGCAGTGTTTAGTCCTTTTGCTAATGACAACGGAAGTCATAGTGGAATTGAAAGCCCTAATCAAGACTTTCAATCAAGTTCAGGAAGTTTATTTAGATCGGCTTCCTTGAGTTCTGATTACTTGAAGATTTCGGTTTCTAATCCACAGAAAGAGGCGGAGATCTCGAATTCTCTTGTTCCGGGTGGGAACACTTACGTGACGTATGAAATCACGACGACAACGAATATCCCTGAGTTTGGAGGATCAGAGTTTAATGTCCGGCGGCGATTCAAAGATTTTGTCACACTTTCTGACCGATTATCCGAGTCTTTCAGAGGTTACTTCATTCCGCCACGACCAGATAAGAATGTCGTGGAGAGTCAGGTTATGCAGAAGCAGGAATTCGTAGAGCAGAGACGAATTGCGTTAGAGAAGTACTTGTGTAGATTGGCAGCTCATCCAGTAATTAGGAAGAGTGATGAGTTAAGGGTATTTTTACAGGTCGAAGGGAAGCTTCCATTATTGACAACTACAGATGTAGCTTCGAGAATGCTCGATGGAGCAGTCAATCTCCCTAAACAGTTGTTTAGCGATTCTGCTAGTGTAATTGCTCCCCACGAAGTCGTTCAGCCAGCGAAAGGGGGAAGAGATTTGTTGAGAATCTTTAAAGAATTGAAGCAATCGGTCACAAATGATTGGGGAAGTTCGAAACCTCCAGTGGTCGAAGAGGATAAGGAGTTTCTGGAGAAGAAAGAGTTTCTGCGTGATCTTGAACAACAATTAATCAATGTATCTCAGCAGGTAAATCTACTAGTTATGGTATATTTGTAGTGGTGAAATTCTGCTTGATTCTATACTGTCCTCGGATTTTTACGTTTACGTTGGTATTACAGGCTGAAGGACTCGTCAAATCTCAGCATGATATTGGAGAAACAATGGGAGAACTAGGTTTAGCATTTATCAAATTGACGAAATTCGAGACGGAGGAGGCTATGTATAATTGTCAAAGAGCGCGAGCCAATGATGTGAAATGTCTGGCTACAGCCGCTGTTAAAGCAAGCAGATTTTATCGAGAATCAAATTCACAGACAGTCAAACATTTGGTACATTATGAACTTTTAGTGACTAATTTTGTGCAGTTTATCTCAATGTTCACAACTTAGTTTAGCAAACCAATCAACTTTGTATTTGAGGTCAATTGATGAAGCATGTGTTAGTTACTAATTTTTTCAGAATAGTAAGGTCCATATGCTACTGTTGTATATCATGCGATTTATCTAGCTTGATTTTTTCTAGGTCATTCATCAGATTGTGATGTAAAAGTGAGGTTTGCAGGATCAAGTATTTTGAGTTTAATCTTTTATCGGTTGTGATATCATTGCAGGATACACTTCATGAGTATCTGGGAATGATGTTAGCTGTCAACAGTGCCTTCTCAGACCGGTTAAGTGCTTTATTGACCGTACAGACTGTGATTTCGGAGCTGTCATCCTTAAATGCAAGAGCTGAAAAACTTGAGGTTGCATCGTCCAAAATTTTTGGGGGTGACAGAACTAGAATCCGGAAAATAGAGGAGTTGAAAGAAACCATAAGAGTAACTGAAGATGCAAAAATGTGTGCAATCAGAGAATATGAAAGAATCAAGGTAACAGCACTTCGTTTCTCGACTATTTTGATGTTCTTAACCTGTTAACCATTCATCTTTTAAATGCTAATGATTCAGTAAGTAACGTCATGTTTATAAGATCGGTTGAGGTTCTGCTTCATGACATGTAAACATTCCATAAAAAGTGTTATGGTAAGACAATTATTTGGGAAATGAAGTTAGTGTGCATTAACTTATTTCCTTATAGAACTCATTCACTTTCCACCAACAGAGAGGTTTTAGTGCTTTACTAACATACAGCTATACGACATCCTAATTTCGTCCACCTTAATATCAAGTTTCCAATATTGCCGTAGAGCTTAATATACGTAAATTGTAAAATAAACTATTATTTGGGCAGCTATACGACATCCTCACTTGCATGCATAAAAGTAGTGGTCTGTTACCACTGGTTTGGAGGATAAGATGTCACAAACAAAGTTAACCATCTTATGCACCCGCAACTCAGTAAAAGTATTTTATAAAAACCTCTTTCGAGGGCTTTAAAGCATCAAGTGAATGCTTACAATACTTCTTGTGCGAAGTTACAAGCTCCTCATATTTACCATATGGTTAGTGAGACTTTAGCATGACTTGCCTATACAAATTTCAGTGCATGCCACAATTTCAGTCCAAATAGTGCTATGCAACAATTTTATCCTGTAATGCCTCCAAGACATCATAACACTGGAAAGGTGCAAGCATTCGCGAATCACCAAGTGTCTTGGTCAGTTAGCTGTACGGCTAAGAAACTTGCCGTCTAATAATGCAATCTGCATTTGCTTTCATTCGAAATTAGGCTTGTGAAGGCGTCCACATTATCTGACCTTCATTTGTGAGCACTGCTTGCAGAATTTTGATTGTGACTTGGCGTTACTAAAATTTCAGGAGAACAACAGGAGTGAACTTGAAAGATTGGACAGGGAAAGAAGCCAGGATTTCCAGAACATGTTAAAAGGTTTTGTGATTAATCAGGTAATTATTCGAAGTCCTTGGATCTTTTTCTCATTTGGATTGTTATTTCCCTAGATTATTTGTTTCAATAAAGGTTAACATTGTTACCCATCGGAGGATTTGAGATTCTGACTCATGCCTTACAATTCATATTGGTGTCTTATTAATTGAATTTAGGGTTATTTAGACATCGACCCCGAGTTATTTAGCGATATTTGGACTGTACCCCCAAAATGATTATATGTATGGCCTTGCCCCCCATTCTCGATTTTTTCGTTAAATATTAGTTAAGTGGTTCACGTGCCAACCACATGTGTGACTTGTGACAAAATTACCCTTCATAAATATTCAGGTAATTTAGACATTTCCCCCCAACTATTTACTGATAATAGGCTTACACCCCAAAACAAAAATATGTTTAGGGTTGGCTCTCATTCTCAGTTTTTTCGTCAAATACCAATCAAGTAGTTCGCGTGCCGTTTCGTATTCCTCTTATTTTGTAGGTATTTAGAGATAGTTTTATGATGGAAAATTCATCCTAATCTGACATCATAAGAATCTAAGATCTCACTAAGCCAGAAATATTAAGGAAAATAGGTCACCCGAAGTCAAACACGGGTTCGACCTGTCTGGCTAGATAGATTAGATAGCCTACCGATGGGAAACATATAAAAAAGGCTTACCCCTATATCTGGTCGTCTAGTAAGTCTAGTTGATTAAAGAGATTAGAGAAGATCTCAGATATATAATTGTTAGATTAAATGTTTAGTTCTTAGTTAGATTTGTTACTTACAATATAAAAACTCATGCATGTGGTTGACACGCCCCTACTTTACTGATGTTTGACTGGAAAATCGAGAATGGAAGTCAATTTCATACATAGTTTTATTTTGGGGGTGTAGTCCTAAAATTTCTAATTAACTAGGGGTCAATGTGCAAGTAAACCTAAATATTTCGTGAAGGCTATATTTGTCATAAGTCACGCATGTGGTTGGCACGTGAACCACTTAACTGATATTTAACGGAAAATTCAAGAATGGGGGTCAACACCATACACATTTTCATTTTGGGGGTGTAGTCCTAATATCGCGAAATAACTAGGGGTCAATGTCTAAATAACCCTTGAATTTACAAGTGCACAATTGAAGCTATGTTACTGTTTGATAAAGGCCATGTAGCTTCCTCTCTGTTCCGTCGAAGTCCTAAAACTGTCTCTTTTTAAAGCTAAAGGACTATTGGATCCTTTTTACTCAGGTTGGATATGCGGAGAAGATAGCAAATGTTTGGGCAAAGGTTGCAGAAGAGACGAGCGGGTATGCGAAGGAGAGCAGCAGTTAAGATGCAATGGCATATAAATTTAGGGTTTGAAGTTTTTTGCCTCGCTCAGTCTGAACCTGCTATCCAGTTGAAGGAATTAGATGACACATATCATGGCAAAAAAAAGAATCAGTAGTGCATGATCGAAAGTTTCAAATCTAGCTGCACTTGCACCTGATCTTCTTGTGGCAAAATTACACATCCAAATACTCTTTTTTACTGTAAAGAACAGATTTTTAGAAGTTTACAGTTTATTACCCTAGTTCCCCAAATGAAATGGTATTGTTATTTCCTTTTCTCTGATCAATCTTGGGATGCTATTTGAGAAACAAAGAGTCTTCTGATATAGTACTTCCTTATTTTGTCGAAGATTTTAAAACCCTTTCCTGCAATTTTTACTGCATTTGAACTTCAAATGTTGATGTATATTATTCCATGCTGTAATATGTTATTTCGTTGTTGTTCATAATAGTAGAAGAATGAGAATGGAGGCATGTACTGAAAACTGAATGCTATTCACTTTAATCCGTAGTTTACAACATAATCATACTGAAACGAAAATGAAGGAAAACAGCTTTGACAACAAATTATTGATATCGTTGTAAAAATAAATGAAGGATAATTTTGAAATCGTTATTTGCATCAAAGTTCACTAATGAAAGAATTGATTTAGGACCTGTAACTGACTAAAAACGGAAATGTGCTAATTATTTATCTAGTCACCACCGTCTTCTCCGGAGCTTGTAGGTAGTTCCGGTTTAATATGTTCCAATTGTTGAAGTACTTCATGAACTTCAGGCCTTGCCGCTGGTGAGGGATCAACACAATGCAGAGCTAATTTCAATGTATTGAGTAATTCATCTCCACTATTAGCATCTCTCATGAGCTCCAAGTCGAATACTTCATTCGTCCATTCCTCGTTAACAATCGAGGCTACCCATTGAGGTAGATCTAGACCATTCATTGCCTCACCAGGAGATTTTCCTGTTAAGAGTTCCAACATGATCACTCCAAGGCTATACACATCGGTCTTTGTGGTTGTCTTCTTAAGCTTTGATAGTTCAGGTGCTCGGTATCCCAGGGCTCCTGCAGTTGCAACCACATTGGAATTGGCATTGCTAGTCATGAGACGAGATAGACCATAGTCTGAAATCTTGGCATTAGTCTGCTCATCTAGTAAGATATTTGCTGCTGTCAGGTTCCCATGTATAATGCTTTCATTTGTGTGAAGGTAGTTCAATCCACGAGCTGCACCGATGACTATGTTCATCCTTGTTGGCCAGTCAATTGGGGTCTCTGGCCCGCGGGCTGCACATATATTTCATGATCAGTAAGGTAAGAACAACTTATTCCGCTGGTGTACTAATTAATAAATTAGGCGGAGAAGTACCGATTACCAGTCATTAATTCAGCAAATTTAGAAACCAAATAGTAGCTAGTTCAGTCTAGTTACCGTGGAGGAAAGCTGCAAGACTTCCTTTTGGCATGAAATCAAAGACAAGAAGCTTCTCTCCTTTGGGACCCAAGTAGTAAGCTCTGAGAGAAAGAAGATTTTGGTGTCTGATCTTCCCAAGTACATTTACTTCGGCTTCGAATTCTTTCTGACCCTTGGCGATCTTCTCTCTCAACCGCTTAACTGCAACTTGACTCCCATCCTCCAATGTTGCTTTGTATATCGTCCCATAAGTACTTTTTCCCATTATCTCTGCAGTTGCACACAACAGGTCGTCGGCGGTGAACATCAAAGCCCCTTCAAAATGTACTAGTTTTCCTCCCATATCAGTACCTGCTTCTACTTCAGTTCCAACTGCTGGTGCCCCCTTTTGACCCGCATCAGAGACTTTTCGAACCGTATTATTAACATCCTTTGGTTTTGAAGAAGACCTTCTCTTGATCAAACAACAAATCCAAATAGCACATAATATAAGCAAAACTCCCGCCAAGGCTGCTGAAGCTATGATAATTATGGTTTTAGTACTCAATTTTCGACGCCCTTTTTTTGAAGTTGCAGGTGATAAAACTGGGGGAATTTGAGAAGGAGGGGGAGAAGAGCATGGAGTTGATACACTATAACCACAGAGTTGAAAATTTCCGACGAAAGAACTTGAGTTGAACTTTTTTGAGAGCAAAATGGGAACAGAACCAGATAAATTATTGAAAGACACATTGAAAGAACTGAGCTTGGGTAAGTCGGCAATTGATGTGGGAATATCACTAGTGAGATTATTTTGAGATAAGTCTAAGATTCGAAGCATCGAAAGAGATCCAATTTTGTTGGGTATGTTTCCATTGATCTGATTATGATTTAAGGAGATCTGTTCAAGCTTACCTAACTTGCTCAAAGAAGAAGGAAAGTTTCCAGTAAGAAGATTATGATCAAGTGTTAAAATCTGAAGCTGATAGAAGTTATTCTCCTTTGTCCCTTCTCCCCAAGTGTCAGGAACAGAACCAGATAGATTATTATTTTGTAGAGATAGAAAGGTAAGAGAAGGGGAGTGAGAAATACTAACTGGGATTAGACCACTTAGAGAGTTGAAGCTCAAGTTTAATCTATAAAGCTTAGAAGAATTTGCTATACTTTCAGGGATGATTCCAACAAGCAAATTGTTACTAAGATCAAGAGTTTGAAGCATAGGACAAGAACCAATGGAAGGAGGAATAGAACCCGAAAGGCGATTGTTAAAGAGCTGAACTCCTCTGAGATTAGGGAGGAATCCAAGAGAAGTAGGAATCATACCAGAAATAAAATTGTCATGAAGATTAAGCTTCCTAAGAGCTGATAATTGTCCGATTTTTTCCGATATTCGACCGCTTAATCCTTTCCAAGGAAGTTGGATTACAATAACTTGACCTTGAGCACATTTAATCCCAACCCATCCACCAGAACAAGCTCCAGAACCAGAATCATTCCAACTATTCAAAACCCCATGTGGATCAACTAAATCATGTTTGATTGCTTGAAGAGCTTGATAATTTGCTTCAGTCACAATAACACCATCCCATGACTGACCACCACAAGATATTATTGATTGAAAAGAGAATAAAAGTAATTGAAGAAACAAGAATAGATTAGTTGTTCTTTTCATTTGTATTTGTATTTGAAGAAAATGAAATGGGTATATCTGAAAAAATAAAAATTTATCTGATTTTTGATACTTGATGAATACTAATTAAGAGAAAATGATCATATATATGAACTTATTATTTGGGTTTTCTTGTGTTAGTATTCTCCTCTTGAGAATTTCTGGTTTGATTGAAGAGGAAGAATGAAAGATGAGTGAGAAAGTGAGAATGGGGATGAGAGGGAAATGAGATAGAGAGAGATAGATGAAGTAGTGAGGAATCTAGACACAAAGTGATGTGGACTGTTTCAGAGACTTGGTTGAACCTAACGGCTAGTTTTTATCTTATATTATTATTGACTAGTAGTAGTAGTGGGTGGTGGTAATAAAATTAGATTTTCTCAACGGCTCTTTCTTCTTGTAGTTCGGTCAAAGTAACATCATTTAATTACAGAACGTGACCCATCACGTGATCAGACCTATTTGCAAGGGCTTTAGTACATGCTTTTATGCCCATATGTTTATCACATTATATAATACTACTATGTTTAATTATAACATCTAACGGCTATTAGTAATAAAAAAAAAGTGTTGAGAAGCCTAATTATGTTTGCACGAGGAAGTGGGTGGCATTCTGTTTGTTACTCTTTTGTATACACTCTAAAATTTAAAGGGTTTTTTTTTTTCGAATTTATCCTCTTCTCTTTCAAATTTATCCTTTATTATCGTAAGTGAAGATAACAATTTTTCAATTGACGAATTCAACTGGCAAATAAACTTGTCTGCTCCAAGAGTGACAAATATATCTTCTCTTTGTCTTCAAATCTGTACATACTCTCGCGATCTTCAAATCTGTTTGTCTTCAAACCATCTTCACATTTTTATTTATCTCCAAAATCTTTCTCATCTTCCTATTTTTCCTGGCTCCCATCCTCAAATGTATCTTCTCTTTTCTCATAATCAATATTATGTTCTTTTACTACATTCCACATAATCTAAAGTTTCTTGCAGTGATTTGATTTAGAAGGATCCAAACTCATGTCCAAAAAACAACAAGACTTTAGGTCACCTAAATTATTCTCCGTAAATATATAAGGACTTCGGCCAATTAGTTTTGACAAGGGGCCGACTTTGTTTTAAATCTAAAAATTAATTTATTTGTTTTCTAATTCCTAACTTTCGTCTTTAACTACCTTCGATTTTCTTTTGCCAGAATAAACAGAGACAAAGAAATAGAAGAAGAACGAGAGAAGATAGAGGAAAAAAATATTGGCGGTGGTCGAAATTGGTGATGGTAGCCGAAGGAAGTGGTTGGACAAGGAAGATGAAGATTACGGACTAAAAATAAAACAATTCAATTTGTTGACTCAAAACAAGCCCCCAAATCAAATCAAAATAAACAAAGCTTTTATTCCTTGGAGGTCTTAATGTAAAAGAAAAATGAGGACAAATAAAGAGAGTAGACAAAAAAAAAGGATGGCACAGAAAGAAATAATGAAAAATGGTCAAAATAAAGAGAGTAGACAAAAAAAAAGGATGGCACAGAAAGAAATAATGAAAAATGGTCAAGATGACTAAGTATTTGAAGATGAAAGAGCAGAGGGGATAAGTTTAATTATACTAAAAAAAAATGGTCAAGATGACTAAGTATTTGAAGACGAAAGGAAATAGGGGATAAGATAAATTGTACTAACAAATGGTCAAGATGACTAAGTATTTGAAGATGAAAGCCAAGAAGGCATAAGTTAAATTGTACTAAAAGTGGGTAGTTTGGTCTCGTTTATTTTTCTTTTATTTGTGACATTGGGATAGTAAGTTCAATCACCAATTGAAAAAAGACATCTTCAATTACACATTGGTACAGAGGACAAATTAAAAAGGATTTCAAATTGCCACAAAGAGTAAGTTCAAAAAGGTCTTGGGTATGGAACATAAAGAGTGACGGACCCAGAAAATTTACTTTGTGGAACCACGATTACATTAAATAGCAAAAAAAGAATACTATCATCAATGATCAATCGCGGAGCTTCTTTACGAACCTCCACCAAAGTTAGTTATAAATGTGAATTGTTAAAAAGATATTATGTGGCGTTCAAACCGATGACCTTTATATGTTAAGCAACACTCTGAACTAATAAGTACAAATTATATGTTAGAAAAAAAGATGATCTTTATCACGCAAAAAGATGCTCATGATCCATATTCTTTAAAGAAGTTAAGGAAGTGGCGAAAGAGAGATAAAAGTGACTTTAAAAGAATATTGTTAGAAAATATACATAAAAATGAAGGATGAAGAAGACATAAACGAAATATGGCGGTGCAAATAATTCTACCGGAGGTTGGATGAATTTTAGCAGAAAAAAAATGTCAAACTCGAATTTACAGAAGAATAAGCGCTAATGAAATATTGATCGAAAAATAGGAGTTAAAAATAAAATTTGAGGTGCCAAAAAAAGATGATCTTTATCTTGCAAAAAGATGCTCACGATCAATATTCTCTAAAGAAGTTGGGGAAGTGGCGAAAGAGAGATAAAGTGACTTTAAAAGAATATTGTTAGAAAACTTACATAAAAATGAAGGATGAAGAAGATATAAACGAAATATGGCGGTGCAAATAACTCTACCGGAGGTTTGATGAATTTTAGCAGAAAAAATGTCAAACTCTAATTTTCAGAAGAATAGGCGCTAATGAAATATTGATCGGAAAATAGGAGTTAAAAAAAATTGAGGTGCCAAATTGATAGCGACGAAAAAAAAGATGGGTAAAAAATAAATGGAGAATTTTGAAAACCCCCTTGTAAGTGTCAATGAAAGCGTCCCCTTGAGAGGATGTAAGAAAGAGGTGAGGTTCGAATCCATGTCATACACATGAACAACTGACCCTACTACCATTGAGCCAAATATTGATTAATGATTAATTTTAGCAATTACTTTTACTTTACCAAGAAACGTCCCACAGAATGTTTCACCAAAGTTGATGATTAACTCGGATCGTGGAGCCACGTGCCCCCACGAGCCCCAATGTGGGTCCAACCCTGAACATAAACAAAAGGTCTCAGGCATAGACTTTGGTTAAATAGATAACTTAAGAGCATATTAATTTTGAGCATAAAAATTGACCTTTTAGATTTTTACCCCTAGTCTTCATCTCTTTCTCCCACTCATTTGCGCTCTCTTATCTTTCTCTCTGTTGATGATTATCTCTCTGACTTTTTGGTTCAATACCTCTTTCTCTGTCTCGCTTTATTTATCATACTCTTCAATACTCCTCTCGAGTCCGATACGAAGAAAGAGTTTCGTAGTCGGTCGACAACAATCCATCTCCCTCCCTCCCTCTCTCTGTGTGCTCTAGTGAAAGGGAAGTGTTCACTATCTCACCAAAATTGCGTGAAAGAAAGAAATAGCGAGTGATAGGCCGAGAGAGATAAAAGATAGTGAGAGCGAGATAGTAACTGGGAGAGCAACAAAAAGTGAGAAAGAGAACGACATGAAAGAAAGAGAAACAGAGAAAACGAGCAGAAGAGATACAAAAATGGAGAGAGAAGAGGTGAAAATGGTGGTAGACAGAAGTTGTGGTGAAGGGGAAGATTAGGAGACAAAAGTTTAATCAAGTAAAATTTAGGCTAAACATTGGCTAAACATTTATACGTTCATGCGAGTCATCCAGTGGTGTGGTAAATAGTGGTAATAGCACGCCACCAAAACGGCTCTAAAACAAACAAAAAGGTGTGCCGCACTCCCTTGGACTGTCAGTGGTATACAGGAGGAAGGGCGATGCCCCCAAAGCCGCTGCCTCCAAACACTGCCATGAGTAAGTTGAGAAAAATGGTCATGTTTTGTGTTTCTGGTCTTCAGGAGTGGCAGCTCCCTCTTGAATTATCTCATATAACAATATAAGGGAAAAAAATAATATTATGTCTAGAGTGACTTCTCATTAAGTTGTTCCATGGCCAGGTTTTTTTCCTACTAATACCAGAATTAAGGAAGTAGGGGAAAATCATAACATAAAAAGTCATCGTGGCAGAAGTTGTCTTGGTCTAGCATGCAACTGCGTGCTGCGCCAACAGAAGTAGCTCGATCTCTTCTAAAGGAACTATACAGCTCGATCCCTTCAAAAGGAACTAGTCCAGCCTTTTCAATAACGCTTTGCTTGGTAAGCGCTGCCTACTAACTCGAACCATGCTATTGAGAGAAACAGAGTTCGCATTCCCACCCCTTCTCCTGTGCTGATCACAAACCCAGCGCCCCGAAAAGTAGAAGCAAATTCACAAATGGCAACTACGATACTAGTCAAGATGTGTAAAATTTGATCAAGTCAGTTTTAACACTTACACATTACGCTCTTATCATATATTTGGACCTTCACAGTCGCTCCATTTGCCCTGTCCGGAAGGCCCTGAGCATTTCACTCTCATGATATAGTCATCTCAAGGGAGAACATCCAGTAGATCCACAAGTGAGAAACATATAGCATCCTATATTATGTCCACTACCTACCTACTACTTGCAAACTAAGAACTCGATCACTAAAAAATTCTCGTCTCTCCCTAAACTGAGATCTCTATTACCTAACTCGACGGTTTCTCCAAATTGTTTTTCGCTTATAATCTTGCTCATGCTTTGACAATAGCAAATAGAAGGGATTCCTCAATCAAAATCATAAACACCTCCTAGGCAGGGAACTTCTCTCACCTAGATCACTGTACCAATCTCCCCTCCCTTCCTTTGCTTCAGCAAGAAACTGGGAAGAAGGGTTCCGCCAAGAAACTGGGGAGGAGGGTTCTAATGGTGGTGTGACATTCAATATCATTCTTAAACTAATTTTGGCTAAAAAGAGCATCACAGGTGATATACATTGAGGCCTGAGGATCTGCATCTAGGTTTTTCATACAATTTCATTTTCATTTTTATGGAATCAACCCCATCTCTGTTTATGACAAAGATAAACTCAAAACTGCTTTGAACACCTAAACTAATAGAAATTTCATGGGGAAAAAAAGATGAGCAATTCTTGATACAAATTTGATCTCTAAAATAGATAATAGATTTGCTTTCATAACAAAAATAATAACAGTTTAATAGCAACAAATTTAGGCATAATCGAAGTCGATTTTTTATAAGTTTATGATATGAGAATTACATAGACATAAAGGATAAAATTGAGTAAAATCATGGTAATCACTAAACGAAGTTACATGTATTTCTAATTAAACCAAAATATGCAAAATAGATCTATAGTTCTTCATGTCAGGAGAGACGATCCACAGATAGATCAGAGAAAAATAAAACCCTAAAAATAGCTGGCATATTATCTGATTATAAACGAGTTTGTTTCTTCCAAAATCAGGGTGAAGAAAAACAACTCAAAGTAATGGGATCGAACCTCAAACATATCAGATCTGATTAGATCATCAGACGCGACCGGCGACGGTTTGTGGCGGAGCGGGGGGAGAAGGTGCGGCAACTCCACCAAGGAAGGAGAGGAATCCGACTGAGGCTGGTTCTTGTTCATCAAGAAATAGATCTTCAGGAACCCTAAGTGCACCATGAGCGAAGACAAGCAACATACCAATCATGACAGATGAGATAAGAAGAGATCCGACGCTGGTAAGAAAGATAACAACAAGACTTGATACAGATAATAATCCGAGTGTCTCTTTATCGGTGAAACTACGTCCGAAGAGAACAAGAGGTGGATCTGAAGGTCGGAAGAGGTAGAGAAAGATCCAAGCAGCTAGAAGACATAAGAGAACAATGAGAGAGAAAGGATTCGTGAGAAGAGAGACAGCAACTACAGCGGCAAGAACGGTGAAGTAGTTGATGCGGAAGTAGGTAAAGTTTTTGCGAGCACGAGAAACGCCTTCAGCGAGGGAATCGGGGCGGGAAAAGGCGGAGCGATCGACGAGTTCCGACCATGGACGGCGTTGAGAGAAACCATTGCGAACAGTATCGGAGAGGTGATTGATGAATGCACGGAAAGCAGGTGTGGCGATCGGAGGTTGAGATTGATCTGTATTGGTGACTGTTTGTGAATTTGAGATTGGGAGAGTAGGAGCAGGAGAAGCCATTTTTGGGGATCTAGATGATTAACAAAAACTAGGGCACAAATATGGAGGTGTTCTCTTGTGGAATGAGATTTTTTCTCTTTTAGAGAGAGAGAGAGATGATGAAGGTTGGGAATGGAGTGGAGGAGGGAAAGAGCCAAAGAGGAATTAGAAGCTACTTTGTCGGTGGGGTTATATATAAACAGGAGATCCCAGTTCTTATACCATTAGATTATTAGAATACAATGGAAATGTACGGCTGCGATTTTGACGATACTTTAGTGTAATAGATCGCGATGCAGTCAGTAAGCGTGTTACGCGGGAGGTATGGAAACGGAAGGAAATAGCGTGGAAGAAGAAGAAGAAGAAGAAGAAGAAGAGAAGATTTTCGATGGAGAAACGAGTGTATCCGATCCCATGCGCCAATCAGATCCAAAATGGTTTACCTAAAGTTAGGATGAGTAGATGAGGTAATCATTGATACTTAAACGTTAAGCAAGAAAGAGAAAGTCAATTGCATAACTTTCTTATTACTATTTTTATTTTATTTAAATCGACTAAGGTAGTCATTACTATTAAGGGCGTGGCTGAGATTTTGAAGATCCTGTGTCAAATTTTAAAGAGGCTCTTTTAATGATAAATAAAATTATGAAAATCTCATTAATTAACAGACAAAAGTAATATTAAAATCCTATAAGCAATACTAGTAGCTGGAAAACAATTCATTTTCTTTATCAAATTCAAATGCAACTAGCTTTCTTAACTTCACCAGACAAAATATTTTGCAAGAGCTCTATAAATTATTCATCTTCTTCAACATTAGAATGGTCCCCATTTCTCAAATTATTTGCAAGATTATCGCAAAATATTTTTAATTCACATCACAATATACACTCAACTTTTCTGGTCTTAACAAAACCCGGAGATCTTCTCATATTCTTGGTATTGGTCTGAATCTTCTCTTTAATGAATCAATAGTTTGATCTATTGAGAAAATAAAATAAGGTCGGCGTTTTGGGGAAATAAGAATAATTTTCGGGGTGCAAAGACTTGGTCAAAAATTGGTCAATTTAGTTTGACCAATTTATTTTGTAAGAGTTATTTCTTATTTGGCCCCATACTTTGTGACCAGCTTCCTTTTTGGTCCCTTATTTTTTATAAATTCAAATTTGGCCCCCTATTTTTCATGTAAATGACGTAACTACCCTTCCTTATTTCAAAATAAAAATATTAAAAATAAAAATATTTCCACCTCACCTCTCTCTCTCCACCTCACCTCCCTCTCTCTCTTTTTGGGTTGTTTATTTAGCTTGTTTCGATTTTGAAATTAATTTTTTTAATATTTTTATTTTGAAATTAGAAAGGGAAGTTACGCCATTTACATGAAAATAGGGGGTCAAATTTGAATTTATGAAAAATATGGGGCAAAAAATGAAGCTGGTCACAAAGTAGGGGGTCAAATAGGAAATAACTCATTTTGTAAATTGTTATAGGAAAATAAATCTAGGTACTTAAAAAAAAAATTCAAATTTTGTATGGTTTACTAATTAATTATTCTAATAAACAAACAAAACCTACAAAATCTTCCTAGGGATCACCCAAAAATATTTTTAAAATCTTGTAGGCAACTTCATTAAACCTCCATTATTGTTCTTCAAGTTCTTCATCTTCTTGATTTCTCTTTCTTTATTCTTCAAAATTTTATTTGGTTCGTTACAACTCTTCTTTGAACCATTAAATAACTTTGTCTTTCTTCAAAATCTCAGATTAGTTAGACAATCTTAAACCCTAGAATATGAAAAAAGAACCTACAAAAATTGATAATGTTGTTGGAAGTATAGTTCAAGACAACATCATTAATGAAGGCCAAGAATTATGGTTGGGTTTAGATGATGTTGAAGAGGTAATGGCTTTTATTTTATTTTGATTTTTTTAACCCTAAAATCCCAGCAGGTTCTAAACTTCGAAGGAGTTTCGTGAACATAAGCAGTTTCGTGGTTGTACATATCACGAAACACTTCGTGAGACATTGAGACACAAAGTATTTCGTGGTTAAGGGATCCACGAATCATTTCGTGTCCATATAGTCCACGAAATGGTTCAGTGACCTTTTTTCCTTCTTCAGATTTCTTATGTAATTTTTTTATGTTCATTCTTTTTCAGTCTTTTAAACTTGATTCAAATGCTCCTTCAATGTCCGGAGATGGAACACTTATTCCACTTTTTGTCGATGTATCACATTTATTTCCTGCATGGTATGTAATTTGTTTTCTTTTTGTTATCGTTATTACTGATATATGAGTTCATTCATTTTTGTAAGCACATAATGTATTCTTCTATATTTCACAGTTGTTTGATTCGAGGGATGTGGCAATAGTTTGGTGTACTGAAGTTAATATATAAGCTAGATTTGTTATTGTGAAAAAGGGGGAAAAGTAGTAAACAATGAAAGAAAGGGGGCGTATGCCTTGTTTTGGTGTAGTTGAAGCGGTGTGTTTGGTAGCCACAAAGAAAAAAAATTGGATTTCTAATACGAACACAAGTAAAAGGAGGCGTATGGGTTCTTCTAAATGTGATTGTCCGTTTGATATAAAGTTCAAATATAACGTACTTCATGACAAATAGATTATTGAATTGATCAATAGACACCACAACCACCAATTGTAGAAAAATCTCATAGGTCATGCATATGCAGCTAGGTTTAAAGAAGATGAAATTAGTTATTGAATTAACCTAAAGTGGATCACGCCCCAAAGATATATTGTAGCATATAAAACTAAAAAACGTAACTTCTCTACAAAGAGAACTGTGTACAATGCACAACGAAAGGTCGAAGGGTCGGGTGTGAGGAAAGTGAAGGTAGGTCAGCAATTCAACAGTTTATGCAGTTGTGCATGGAGTGCCACTATGTGGTCAAGTATAGATGTTTTGAAAATTCCAAAGAGGTAAAGGACTTGTTCTTTTCACATCCTACGAGTGTTCAGCTTGCATGGTGTTTCCCTCAGTTTGTTGTCATTGATTGCACTTATAAAACCATCAAGTTCAAACCCACTTTGCTCTAGGTAGTCTCAGCCTCTTCGACTAGGAAGACCTTCACAGTGGCAAACGGATTTATAAGCAACGAAAAGACGGAACACTATACTTGGGTTGTGAAATGTTTGCGACAGTTATATAATGTTCATGACTCTCCTGCTGTATTCATTACTGACAGGGAACTCGCGTTGATAGAAATTGAGAGCGTATTTCCAACTGCGAAACACTTAGAGATCGTAGATAAGGATAAGAAGATGGATGCAAGTGAGAAGAAACTTAAGAAAGATAAAATGGTTGATGAATTTTGCGATGAATGACAACTTGCCACGTAGGCAGATACCGAGGAACTATACAAGACCCATAAGCTCGTAGAGAAATGCACAAAAGTCTCCCTAGAGTTAGTAAGTTATTGTCAAGTTACATGGTTGTCACTCTACAAAGAGAGATTTGTTAATTTTTGGACGAATTAGATAAGGCATTACGACACCCCATCAACAAGTAGAGCTGAAGGAGAACACTGGAGGCTGAAATGTTTCTTGAATAATTCGACGGAGAATTCTGTTTCATGTTAGGAAACTGCTCATAAGTGCTTAGATGTTCAGTTTATTGGTCTCACAGACTCATTTCAGAAAACTTTGACAAAGGTGATGCATGCCCATCAAAGAAAGCTTTTCGACAAATTAAGAAACGTGGTTGCACATGGCGCGATGGATATGATGTTGGAAGAGATGACTCGGGTTGATCATTATGGGAGTGGGAATGTTGCCTTTGTATACTAAGGCGCAGACGTGGGTTACCTTGTAAACATGAGTTGATTGAGCAACTTGCCAGTAACGTTCCTATACCTCTTCATACCATCGATAGATATTGGAGACAATGAACTATGATGACCTACTTGAACATACGATAGTGAGAAAAAGGTGGTTAAAAGCCTCACAACCAGAGAGGGAGCAAATGAGAATTGAACTAAGGTTAATCGGTGTTTCTAAAACAACAAACATGAGGGAACCGCAAGAACCGATTGTTGGAGAAGGTCGACCTTCAAAAAAGCAAAGTCAGAATGATAGGTCGACTAAAAGGAATCAATCTAGCTTTAAGATTTTACAAAAATAGAAAGCGTCAAAAGAGAAATTAGAGAAGAAGTTAGAAAAAGAAAATGCATTGAAGGAGAAATTAAATAAAAAGACAGAAAAAGATAAAGCCTAAAATGAAATTGGTTTTGATGCCATTATTTGGATAAGTTGGGTTACATACCTTCATGCGAGAAATCGTTGCATACCATGACATACCCTTTACAGTTTGTCCGGGAGTAGTAATAGGGAGACGAGATTAAGAAGATATGAAGCGGTCTTCTTTGTTTTCCCATTCCCAAGCAGCTGATGGGAAGCCACATACCTCTTGCTCGTCAATACCGACTTCAGTGGGTCATGAGAGCGAGGAGGTTTTCGAATTGACTGAACTTCCGAGCCGACGGAGGGTTCGTTGAGGATATATTAAAGGGTTATTTCCCAAAAAACCCCCAACTTTGTGACCGGTTTCCTGCCTAGCCCCCTACTTTATCAAAAATACCCAGATGGCCCCTTTTTTCAGATTCTGTTATAACACCGTTAACTAGTCATCACCTCTCTCTCATACAAATCATCGCCTCTCTCTCCCACCTCATCTTCTCGCCGCCTCATCATCTTCAACGGCGAAGGTCGCTGGCCGACCAATTTTCTGGCCGGCGAGCTTCAAACATAATTTTATTTTTTTTACTCTTCTCTCTCTCTCTAAATATTTTTTTATAACTATCTCTCTCTAGATCTGGTTCACCAGATCAATGCCCTGCGAACAGAACTTGAAGGTCTGTTCGCAGGCCATTGAAGCCCTGCGAAACAGACCTTGAAGGTCTGTTTCGGGAGGCCATTAAAAGCCTGCGAAACAGACATTGAAGGTCTGTTTCGGGAGTCCATTAAAAGCCTGCGAAACAGACATTGAAGGTCTGTTTCGGGAGTCCATTAAAGGCCTGCGAAATAGACCTTCAAGGTCTGTTTCTAGAGGCCATCAAAGGCTTGCAAAATAGACCTTCAAGGTCTGTTTCGAGAGGCCATCAATCTGGTTAACCAGATCTGATTCACCAGATGTGGTTCACCAGATCTAGAGAGAGTTATATATTTTATTTTATTTTTAGAGAGAGAGGGAGAAGAGTTAAAATTTTTTTATATTTGAAGGTCGCGGGTCGGAAAATTGGTCGTCCGGTGACCTTCGCCGGTGAAGATGATGAGGTGGCGAGAAAATGAGGTGGCAGAGAGAGGTGATGAGTTGGATGAGAGAGAGGTGATGACTAGTTAACGATTTTATAACAGAATCTTAAAAAAGGGGCCATCTGGGTATTTTTGATAAAGTAGGGGGTAGGCAGGAAACCGGTCACAAAGTTGGGGGATATTTGGGAAATAACCCTATATTAAACCAACGATATCGAAACAGACAATTATCTCATGGTAGTATAACAACTCGTCAGCCTTATAATGATCTCCATACTTCACGCAAGGATCCTAAGAAACCTCCCCCCAAACAACTTAAATTATAAATATTCATTTCGAAGTAACTGGAATTATTTTACGCATGAAAATTATATGAAGTATGTGACTACTTCTGTAGCTATCATGTTGTCAAGCTTCTCCCTAAAATCCATAAGTGCTTTTCTAGCTTGGGGTTCCTAGCAGGCTTAGGTTGTCATTTCTCAGCAAATGGCAACCCTTATTGAAATTCTGATTTAACATTCCGTCCATCAAGGCTAGGAAAATGCTCGTAAATCCAAACCTAAGAAAATGATCTAGAGATTTAGTAAACTAATTTTAAAATAATTGAAAATAATTAATTTATTGAGTACGAAATTCTCACGTACCATAAGAAGGGTAAAACATCCACCCATTTATTTCACTTCAAACCTGGTTGCAATTAACATTTGATGCAGCAGGTTAGCAAGGCAGACGGAACCCCATGAGTAGTTATGGACCTTGTCCAACTCTTCAAAACACTGAAGGTATTGAACAGTCACCCTATTCCCGCTCTTGTCGGGGCAAATACAAGATTCAACAACGTAAAGTATATACGCCCTTGCGGAATACTCCTTCTTCTGCCTCACATGATTATTCTTTAAATGTCCAAGTGTTTCCTTTAGAACTCTAGTTTCACTGTTTTCAAATTCCCGTTCTTTAAAGCTCCCCTCGCCTCATTACGGGCAAGTCCCTGAGTTCTATTCATCAAAGCTAACATTTCTTCCAAGTTCATTATACCACTTGTTACACCATTTACCGCATCTCCATCAACCGGGAGATCGACGATGTGTTTCACAGTGAAACTAGAGTTATGGACCTTGTCCAACTCTTCAAAACACTGAAGGTATTGAACAGTCACCCTATTCCCGCTCTTGTCGGGGCAAATACAAGATTCAACAGCGTAAAGTATATACGCCCTTGCGGAATACTCCTTCTTTTGCCTCACATGATTATTCTTCAAATGTCCAAGTGTTTCCTTTAGAACTCTAGTTTCACTGTTTTCAAATTCCCGTTCTTTAAAGCTCCCCTCGCCTCATTACGGGCAAGTCCCTGAGTTCTATTCATCAAAGCTAACATTTCTTCCAAGTTCATTATACCACTTGTTACACCATTTACCGCATCTCCATCAACCGGGAGATCGACGATGTGTTTCACATCGTTAAGTGTGATCATCATTCCCAAAACGGTAAATGGAAGGTGTTGGTCTAATCATACTTGAAGATTATTATTTGATGAAGAAGCTTTTGAACGCACCATACTTGAAGCTTATATAGGGATCAAAATTTGTTGATGTCTGTAGGTTTTATTTTTCCCTCTTACCTGTTGACTGTTAAAGAGAAGAAGAAGGCCAAGAAGAAAGTGGGGGCTGGGATAGGAGAAGGCCTAAGAGAAAATGACCTAACAGAAAAGAGTAAAAAGTATTTGGACTTGTATAAAACTTTAATTTAGGATTTCCCAAAAAAATTGTTTCCCCGGAAAATCTTCAAAATTTCGCATCTTCCCTTTAAAATTTTACACCTCGGAAGCTATTCTTGTTTCCCCAAAGCGTTGGCCTAAAATAATGAACTCTAAAATATTCTTCACCTGATTGTGAAACTAGTTCTGATGATCCATTATCAATCTCGTCAAAAAGTCTTTTTCGTCAAATGTCACGCCTCTCGGGAAATACAACATCAACTTCTATTTCAATTGCAAGTCTCTTAGCATCGACCATGGCCTCTTCAAACCCTGTTTGTATTGCTTAAACGTAGCAATTAAGCCTCTTACTATGGCGACATCAATATGTATATCTTCTGACTGCAAACTTTTGCTGACCTTGTTTTTTTGTAACCAATATTTTGTACCAAATAGTGGTTCCCAATAAAAATTCAAAATTGCTAAGCTCGCGTCTTGCAATAGAATTTGCTTCACTTTAGTTTTAGCTTCATCGTCACTTGTTCCTAATTCGAATAAAGTTTTTCTGATTTGTTGAGGTTGTGTTATAATTGCTTTGACACTTTCAACACGGCTTTGCCAACGTGTTTTTGACAACGGTTTTAGAATAACTCCTAGCTTATCCTTTAAAATTTGTCAACGCTTTGTAGAATTTGCAAACAATGTATAGATTCGTTGTATAACTCAAAAAAAATCCTTAGCTTTATTATAACAATTTGCTATATCAGAAAGAGTTAAGTTGAGACTATGACAACCACATGGAGTATAAAATGCTCTAGGGGTTAATATCTAGGAGTCTTTTTGTACCCCTTGCTTGCACCCTTTCATATTTGATCCATTATCAATCTTTGCCCTCTCACATCATCTATCTCAATATCAAAAGTCTTTAAGGCAGTTTGTAGCTCTTCAAATAATCCGACTCTAGATGTATAATTCACATTAAAAAAATTCTAAGAAACATTGTTGTACCTTTACTGGAGTAGGACTCGTATACACGCATCTTATGACCAAAGCCATCGGCTCTTGGTGATTACTATCAGGAGTGCAATCAAGAATGATTGAAAAGTATTTAGGTTCCCTTACATTTTTAAGAATTGTGTTTCTAACTTCAGACGACAACATTTGTATTAACTCATTTTGAATTATATTACTGAGATAATGAGATCGAATTTCATTATTCTTAATCCGACGAAGATGTTCCTCCATAATTGAGTCATGTTATGCAAGCATATCAACAAAACCCATAAAGTTTCCGTTGCTTTTTTCACCAATTTTCTTCCACGAAATGCCAGAGTATACTTGACAAGATGTTCTATTATTGAAATTAACCTTCGCAATAATAATCTCCCATGTTCTTTCTCTTTTCTAATTGCATCTTGCACAACTTTGTCTATTGGCTCGCTTATTCTTAATTGAACTTGTGTTTCAATGCAAAGAGCCATATTAGCAATGTGTTAAATGCTAATTTCATGTTCTTTAGGCCTCACACTAAGATGTCTCCAATCTCCGTATCCTTCATTTGCTAATTTATTTCTCTAAGGTCCTTTCTTGAACAATTTACAACGAAAACAGAAAACTTTATCTGCATATTTTGGGTACACAAACAGATTTTGATCATATTTTGCTCCATTTGGTAAGTGTCTACGGTAGATTTCCGAAGAAAACTGCCTTTTTGTACCATCATTTGGAACCCTTCAGTTATTGATAGGTCTATAGCATGATCTTTTTCAATTACAAGGTCTTTTTGTTTTGCATCTAAAGTATGCTAAAGTCTTGGATCATATATATTTTCGGATATTGGGTCATTTTCTTTTTCATGAGATTCATCAAGAACACTATCAACTAAAACTTCATTATTTAAGTGTTCACCATCAAAGTAATTATAACGACTCTTACTATGGTCTATGCCACCGTTAAATTCATTTCCATTGCTATCATTATCATTTTCATTTTGTACACAATCTTCATTTAGTTCTTCACTGTTCTGTTCGGGTACTTTTGGTTGTTCTTTAACAACAAATCTATCAAGAGTTCCTCTTTGTGACTGTATCATTTGCTGATCTTTTGCTTTTGCTTGACGTTTGGGATACCCTAATTTTTGTTTCTTTGGTGCCATCTTGACTTAACTGTATATATAGAATATAAAAAATTAGGACTCATTTGTCAACAAAACATAATATATGTTTTTTATTGTGTGAAAAAGTTGAGATAATGTTAAGTAAATGAATAATAAATAACAGAAATTTAGAAGATTTTTTTTAATAAAATTAGAGAACAAAATGAGTTGAAAACATTACCGGGAGGTTGAAAATCTCGGAGATGATGTTGTCTTCCTCTAATTAATATCACATAACTTTAAAGTAAAAAAAGATCTAAATAATCATAGTTTTTCGAAAGATAACTGCATTAAACTTCTAAATAGGTAACGTTACAAAATATTTAAACAAAATTACAAAAATAAATAATTTCATAATATAATTCCGATTCGTAAAATATTCTTCATTCAGTGGCTTGCAAATCTGAGAGCTAATCTTGAAAATGCTATGGAATTTGATCTTAACAGACTGTCTGATTAAGTGAAATATGAAGATATGAATGTAGCATCGTGTAGCATTGAAGATGGATAAGACGAACACCTAAAATTCGAAAAGGCAATAAGGATGTTCGCTGGGAGAACCAAAACGTGATTCTGAGTTACTTAATTAAGATTAATACTATAGTACAACGAAGATGAACTCTTGAGACGTAAGGTTTGATTGGAGGGTAAAAACGGCCAACATTTGGCCAGTAACCAATCCAAAAATATACTAGTGAAAGAAGGGTGGGATGCATGTAAACACGGGAGACATATGTGTGACTAAAATGAATAGCCAATCAAAAAGAATAGAAGTTGGCCAGCACACGATAACAAGTTATAATGATGATAGAACAACAAAAAAAAATAACCATGAAGAGTAAACATGACTGGTAATAAAAAAACAAGAGTTGATTGGAAGATGAAATGGTGTTTGGTTTATGTAGGCTAATGGTGTCTTAATCTCATCTTCTTTCCATCTAGACTATCTCTTGTTTTCTCTTTACGAGAGACAAGAAGGCAACTAAGTTAATCTAACTTAAAGTGAAGGAAGCCTGTGAGTATAATATAACTAGGGTTCGTCAACATTTGGTTGCCTAAGTGGTCGATGCATGGTGTTGACATAAACTCCAAAACTGTCCCAAATTCAATTCCAAAAGAGGTGGCATTCATGGTCTATTGAACTTGAGTTATTAAAGGTATAAATAAAGTAGTTTAGTTGGACTTTAGGTCTGGTAGGTCAGTCGGCTTTAGGTCGTTGTTTATTTTGGCCCGTTTTTGTAAAAGTTTAACTTTGGCGGTTATTGTATTTATTAGATCTCGTTGATGTATCAATTCCATTGCAATGACTATTGCAGTCATTTTACAAAACAAACAGGTGGGTGATTTGGGGAAATATATAAATTATACGGGGGCATAGAGTTTTGGGTGGAATTTTTTTTAGAACTTTTTGTTTCCTCCAAACACTTAAACTAACTGCTTCCCTGTTCTTCCTCTCCCACTTCCACTATGGATTCCGACCACCTCCACCATAAAATCCGACAACCTTCACAACAAATTCGGTGAAAATTCTGGCGACACTTTGAAGACAACACTTCTTCCTCCCATCTTCCCTCTTTTTTTTGCATTCTCTCTCTCTCTCTCTCTTTCCGTCACTCTCTATATCTCCGACGAAGAGGAGAAGCCCTGGTTTTGTCTGGAGACCAGACGAGACCAGATCTCGTGTGGTCGTTTGGTTTGCAGACGAAATCAGATTGATTTCGTCTAGAAACCAGAAGTCCGACGAAGGAGTTCCTCCCCTTCGCCGAAGCTAGAGAGAGAAAAGAGAGCGAGGTGAAAGAGAGAGAGAAGGGAGCGAGAAAGAGAGAAGAGAGAGATGAGAATCTCCAGCGAGTTTGTCGAACGGTGACTATACCGATGATATGAAAGGAATGGTGTGTGGGAGAATATTTTTAGTTTTCCACTCTTTCATATTTTATTCTCCGGAAAATTTTCTTATTTCCCTAAATCACCCACTAAAAACAAAAAGTATAACTAGGGTTCTAAATGACCAAATTTGTTGATGTAATATCGTCTTAAAAGAATGGAGCCGACGCTAATATTCAAATTTATGAATCCAAATGAAGTAAGGGGCCGACGCTAACAAATTAGGGTCGGTTTCGTGATTTTCGTAAGAGAGTAGGGGTAATTGGGTACTCCACCTGCTGTAAACTTTTTCTTTTTTCAATTTGGGTCGGTTTCGTGATTTTTAGTTTTCGCAATTACTGAAACCCCCACCTTTTCATAATACACATTACTGAAACCCCCACCTTTTCATAATACACTTACTGAAACCCCCACCTTAAGAAAAGGTGGGGGTTTCAGTAAGTGTATTATGAAAAGGTGGGGGTTTCAGTAATGTGTATTATGAAAAGGTGGGGGTTTCAGTAATGTAAATTATGAAAAGGTGGGGGTTTCAGTAATTATAAATAAAAGGTGGGGGTTTCAGTAATGTGTATTATGAAAAGGTGGGGGTTTCAGTAATTCTCCCTTTAAATTCTCAAATCTACTATGGACACCACAACAGCAAGGAGCCGAGAGAGCAAGTGAGCAACTAGTTCTAACCTTCTAGGGTTTATCTTTGATCTCCACTTTCTCTCTCAAGTCTCAAGGATTTCTGGCGAGGGTTTATCTTTAATCGACGACAGCAAGAAGCCTAGCTGCTTAGCAACTAGGGTTCTTAAATCTTCACTTTCTCTCTCAAGGAATCGGTTAGTATAATTTTTCTCATTTTTAGATATAATTTTGCTTCGACTTTTATGAAATTCATCAAGAAATTAATGAGTTTCATTCAGAATCATGGAGATGGTTTAAGTTGTAGACCAACTGTTTGATGAAAATCCTCTTACTTTGTTATAAGTTTTAAATCTTAGACTATTTCATTACTTGATGTCTAATTGTCAATTGACATTGTTTATCCGTTCATATTTAGTTTATTTGATTGTGATTGATATTGGTTGATGTATGATTCATGTTTAATTGATATTGGATTGATACTGATTTATGTTTAGGAGAAACCACGAAGTTAAAGCTTAGCCTTGTCTAAGTTAAAATCCTGGCTCCACCCCTGAATGAAATAGATGGACTGAAACCGTTGGCTACAGATAATGCCTAGGAAGATTCCCTTCTAGTTGCGATTAGACGCCTGTAATGTCTAAACCAGTACTGTTGGACTTCAAAGTTATGAACCAATAAGGCAAACTTCAAAATTGTTAAGAACGCTCTATTAAAAGTTCTGAATGAATTAACCCCCGCTAAAAGCTCAGAACTTGTTCTTCAACGAGTCGATTTTCCTCCTCAACAGGTATTTTCTTTTTCAACAAGTTGATTCTCTTCACGGGAAGCAGTGATTCTCACTGCCCATACAATCCATTGAAGATGACTAGAGCAAAGAGAGCCAAAGATTCCATTACTAAAGATCCATCACAAGAAGAGAGGTATTTTTCAAATTTTGTAGTTTTTGTTCAAAATTTTCTCCCTTCTATAGTTTGTTTCGTTGTTTGGATTCAACATTTTAATTGCTTGATCTCCATTACCTTTATGAAAAGCCCTACTCGACTGGTTTTCTGGTTGATTCTTTGATTTCCTGGGTTTACTACAAAGCCCTAGGAATTGATAAAAGTATGATTTTGTATCTTGTCTAGCCCACGAAACCCATGCCATAATCTCCGTGGGCTAGCTATGAAACATGAAAGCTGCTGCTCCTTGCTATTTCTTTCAGTTTTGCTGTTCATAAGTTTCAGTTGATTTTGAACAGAGGTTTGGTATCCATACTTTGTACTTCAATTTTGCTTTGGAAAGTTGAGTATAAGATTGAACCTTTTACAAAAGTATTTGGCAAGTCCAACTACAGATTCATGAGTATATTCAGATTTCAGTTCAGTCATAAAAGGACAATTGTACTTCAGTACTTGAAGTACTTGTGTTAACTTGACTTGTTTGTCTGTTTTTGGTTGTGTCTTTGATTTTCAACTTCATGATGTAATTCTCAGTTGTGTGTCTCTTTTTCGTTGGGTCTGTTTTGGGCTTGAAATTCATGAGAAACATAAACACCACCCCTAGAACACAAGAGAATTTTTAATGACCCTTCGCCTTCTTTGTTTACATTCTTTTCATTTCTTTTTTTGGTCCCTTTAAAAATCCTTTGGTCCTACCATAACAATTCATTTGGTCATCGTAAATGGAGTGAAATATGTGTATATAACAGTGTGTTTGTGTGTAAAATTTCCCAAAAATTTCCCCTCCAAATTTATGTAGTAGACCACCCCCACCCATGTGACAAAAATGTCGAAAAATTTCCTCTCTCTCTCTCTCTCTCTCTCTCTCTCTCTAATGGTTCTGTTAATAGAAAAATTTGCTGTTAGCTGCTGTAAGTTAGTTTGTAGATGTGCTCTTGACATTGATGTAACCCTATTAGTTTGAGTGTTTTTCTGAATGTATAATTTCAACTTCCAAACGTTTATCTGAGAAAACAAATATGGCGAAACTAGTGCTGGTTTCGTGTATGATTTTAATTTAGAGTATGCTTCTTTGTGTTTCTTTTGATTGATGGGTACTACTTAAGTTCAAAGTTAATCTTTGTCATAGATTAAAATGGTTCTTTACAACTACATTTATTTGTGCTCAATTGTTGTTTGTGAAAATGCCCAAGTAATGACAGAAAGCATGGTTCTTTATCATCTGTATACAACATTATTTTGTTAATACTATCCCATTGTGCTTTCTTTTACTGTTTGATTAACAACTCAGTGTTGGATTGTCTATTAAATTGCAGAGTGGAGACTAGTATTTGGATTGTCTATTAAATTGGTCTTTTATGGTTTCATCACCTTACAGGTTTTATTGCCTAAAAAGAATGGGAAGTTCTGAAATTTCACCAACACGACAAGGCCAGCATAAGGAATTTGTATAACATACCATTTAAGTAGGTCTTACTCAGTTCGGAAGGAAACACTAATAGCATGGAACAACATGTTTTGGGGAATGCTGATTTTGATAACCTAATAACAAGCTTCTCTTCTGATCATTTTACTACTAGTACACAGCGACTCCCCTGTCCTCTTCAATCCTTAGCCTCCCTCAGAGCACTCATTATCAATCCTTCAACTTCCGACAAAATCATCTCTCTTGTTTTTGAATCCCTTGCCCGATTTCTGCAACGTGATCGAGAAATTAACCTTATCCAACTCCACTACCATGTCCTCAAGCTTCTGTCTGACCTAGCTCTTCGACACCGCCACTTCTCTCATGTCGTCTTTGACACTGTCCATTCATACGTATTTTCCCAGGATCCTAATCTTAGTGTCTTATCCTTGTCAGTTCTCCTCACCATCGCAGAGAGTGATGAAAGCTTTTTTTCCGCCATTAAAGAACTCAATGAAGATTATCTACTATCTCTTTGCTTAAGCCCCTCTATAACTACTCGGTCATGGATTCTTCTCAACGCCTTGAAATTTCAGGTTAGACCTTCTCTCTTAGTTGCCGTTTTCTTAAGGTTTACAAGTGACCCGCATCCTTACATGAGGAGAATTGCTTTAGATGGGTTAGTCACTTTAAGCAAATCATCTGGTATTGAAAGCTGTGGATTGGTTGGGGAATGCTACGATCGTGCAGTTGATCTTCTTCTTGATTCAAATGATTACGTGAGGTCAGCCGCCATTCACGTGGTAATGAATTGTTGTTATCAGTTTCTTAATTCAGGGCTCATCTATAGTATTAGTTTGATCTTATATGTTTCATATTTGCAAGTTAACCTGATCAATTCATCATCTTCATATGCTGTTGATAAACTTTTTGGATTCTCAGCCATCTTGATGCTGTTCTTAGTGATGGTTATAAAAAATGCAGTAGCATTGATGGTTATGATCTTCACTTTGGATATTCTTTGTTTGCTTTAGAAAACTCTTATGAGGAAAGGAGAATGTTGTCCACCTCCAACATGGATTGCACGATTTACGTCATTGTCTAACACAGCTTTCTCTTTTCTGCTAAAAAAATGTCATTTTGTATCCAGGTTACGGAGTGGTACCAAAAGGTGACTGTCTCTGATACTGATGTTGCTGACGGAGATTGGTTTGATTCAGCATTTGTTCAGGTAATCTTAGTCTAAGAAATAGTTATAGCTGCTCATCCAAACATGCCTTTATTGTTATTTTCTGTTGCTAGAAGATGCTTGGAATTCATGTGCAATCCTTCTTCCTTAAGTGCTGGATTTTGTCTTATACAGCTTTGTTCAATGGTAAGAGATATGAGTATGGAGGTCAGGAATGAAGCTTTTCTTGCGCTTGGGAAAATAAAATTGGTATCTGAGGATATACTGTTGCAGACCCTATCGAAAAAAGTCCTAGGGATCATAAAAGAAAGAAAACTTCCGCGGAAGTGTGCTACCAAACAGTTGGACTTACTAGCATCGAACGCTGCTGGTGCTTTTGTACATGGACTTGAAGATGAATTCTTTGAGGTAATTTTGATCCTCTACGGGATTTTACTTCACCTGTGTTTTTCTTGTAGGCTTCAGATATAACACAGATGGATATTTAATCTCCTGAAATTGAAGCATGCGCTGCTTTACTTTACAAGAAGTCGTTTTGATAGTCTGAAATGGTTTCTACACACCACACTTGGCAATAAAAACGACCACCTTGACGTTCAATTTTAGTTATCTTTAGCTTCAATTTAATTTTGTTATGCACTTGCCTCTTGTACATATGTTACTTTTAAAGGTGAGGAGATCAGCCTGTAAGTCGCTGGGGATTCTAGTAGCTTTCTCTGTCCAGTTTGCGCGTGATGCATTAAACTTGTTGATGGACATGCTGAATGATGATTCGATGGTAGTTCGGTTGCAAATATTGGATACAATGTATCAAATGGTGAAGTCTAATCGACTAAAAGTGCAAGAGATCCACATGCATATGGTATACCTCTTGCTTCTTTAGGTCTCATTTGGATAAACAAATTTTGTTTTTGCAGTTGCGTATCTTTTAGCACTTCAGTTTGAGTGTTTAAAAAGAAACTAAATTTGACTGTGTGGTAATATCCTAAGAAAGCGTTAGCATGATACATTTCGCAAAAATAAGCTAAAAGTGTATTTTAAAACAAATACATATTATTTTTTTTTGGTGCATAACCAAACCACTAAAGACTATTGTATTCTAACAAACATTAGAATAAAGTATAGAAAAGATAAATTTATATGAGAATTCAGCGAAGAAAAGCACTACTAGTTGAAGAGGGAAAACATAATTTTTGTAAAAGATAATAATAGTTATGAAAAAATAAATAATAATTAAGATAAATTTTCTGTTAATATATTACTTGCTTTTTATTTTGTTTGTGCTTGGTCTGGTGGTGGTGAAATAGCAAGAGAGAGACAAAGGGAGAGAGGAAAATGTAATGATTTAAGAAGAGGTTATGTGGATAGAGAAAGGCAATATTTATGAAAGAGGACTTAAAAAATATGTCTAAGGAGAGAAAGTGATAGGTAATGGTTTTAAAGAGAGAAAGAAGAATTGAGAAGCTAGGTGCACAGAAACCTATTACGCTGGGTGTAGAGAGAGAGAGAGAGAGAGAGAGGGACTGAGGGAGAGGGGCACGAGTCACTTCGTGTTTGAAGGTGTGAGTGATTTTTAGCTTCCCGAAAAAGCTACAACTAAGCCACAATTTGTGGCTTTTGCTTTTTCCCGTGAAAAGTACATTTATGGCTTTTAAGAAGCTAATTTTTGTATCTCAACGCAACAAAACAACTAAGCATATTTAAAATCAGTCAAAAGGTAGCTTTCGACCGATCTTAAGAACATCGATTATACTATGCCCAACCATAATCCCGACCGGAGTACGTTCTCTCACTAAATCTGGCCCGGTCACCTACCCTCGCCGGGAGTATAGCCGGGCACAAAGTCATTAATCTATTAAGAACATTTTGCATGGATGTGGGGACATGTAGCCAAGAAGATCAGTTTGATCATCCTTTCATTAAATTTACTTAACCAAATTAAAGAAAATTTATACTTCCTACGTCTCATTTTGTTTGGGTGTTATTCCTTTTAAGGAAGTCCCAAAATGTTGTCCAGTTACTTTAAATAAGATTCATTTATTACTAACTTTACTGGCATTTCTCAATCTACCCCTTACTTTTAATAATAATAATAAAACGTTGCAATCGGTTCAACACTACTTCCAACATGGTAGTTATTGTAATACTCTAAATACTTAAATATGGGTAATTTAGGAAAATCTTTTTTAGTTAGCAAGCAATAAATGAAAATCCTTAATAAGTTGAATCTCCTAAAAGGTCAAACAAAATCGGACGGAGGGAGTATGTTTTAAGATTTGATGAATGAATTCTTTACTGTTTCCAAGTATATAACCATATTTCTCATCGCGGTTTATACTTTATCGCACTTTTCTGCAGTTTCTTGGTACCCTAGTTGATGTGAGTACCTTGATAAGAATTGAAGCCAGAAATGTTCTCTGTTACGTCAAACTGACAAATATGGATATTTTCAAGTCATCAATTGATGGTCTTCTATCCAATTTGGAGACCTATCCTGAGGTGTGCATCCCCATTAATCTCAAATTCAGTTTATTATGTATGATACTACTTCCTTGGGCACATCGTTGGTATATATGACTCTGTTTTCTTTCCTCCCAGGATGAAGCTGATATCTTCTCTGTGTTATTTCATATGGGTAGAAACCATGCAAAATTTGCGAGTAGCTTCATCAAAGAAGTGTCTCAAGAAGTTAGTTTCTAAATTTATTTTCTATACATTCAGAATAACCGAGTGAAAATAATGATTTTTATTTTTCCTCTTTTATCAGATAGAACCTTCATGTGAAGGGGAGCTGAGCCTCGATAATGCAAGAGTAACTGCAATACTTGTATTAGCCATTTCGGCAACTTTGACACGTGAACGTCATTTATGCACTGTTCCAGAGAAAGTTTTTCCATATGCAGTTCCTTTTCTTGGGAGAATCTCCCACTCTTTAGGAGATGTTGTAACTCAAGACACACTATTGGCTTATTTATCTCAATCCAGTAGAATTATGCATTTTCCTGATGCTGATACATTTGAAGAGGATCATCTTTTCTTGCCTGGATCTGGAAGAAAGCTTCCAATTCATAATATAGATGAGATTATTGATCAAGTAGAACCGCTGCAACAAATCAGTAACCAAACCTCTGAAATGCTGTCTCAAGATAATATGTGGGACTTAAGGCAAACAATTTCAGCTCTAGTATGTCAACAGAGAGTCACTTCCATGCATGAAGAGGCAGAAAGAAATGTAAATTTCATCCTCGGAGTGGTCGTGGAGACCTGGCAGTCAATAAAGTTAGGATTCTTAGATGAAGTACAGATGACATTGAGGTTCTATTCCAAACTATTTTCTCCTTTGTCTTTATTTATAAGCGCAAATGGCAGCTAGTAATCCTCAGAAAGAGATATTTAGTTTCCTATAGCCATTCTTAAATTTTCGTCAAGCCTAATTATGTAAAAGCTTTGCTTTCTTCATGTTGATTGAATCTTTCCTACTTGTTCTTATGTATAGGAGCTGTAAGGAAGAGCTGCAAACTATAGCTGTTGATTCGCGTGGACCTACCGGTTTGTTGGCATTTGCATCTCAATATATTCGGGTGGTCAAACTTCTAGCAAAGACATGGATTCATGTTATGCCATTAAAAAGAATTGATAGCTATAGAACAGAAATGCTGGATCTTTTATTAGAAAAGTTAGATACTAGTCTTAGAAAACTGATGCATGGGTATTCAGGTTTCAGTAAAAAAGAAGAGTTGCATATCTTAGAGCTGATACTTCTCACTTGTGTCCTGAGGTTGCCGATGGTGGAAATATGCTGTCAAAACAAGACATTGAAGAGATCACGATCTACTTTATCGCGTATGGAGCTTATTTGTGAGGCTGAATCTATTAAACCCTCTGCATTTGCTGAAGAACTGAAGAAGGTATTTAGTGAAATTGGATATCAGGATGCTTTTTCCTACTCAGTTCCTTCAAAAAAATTACTTGAAGTATTCGCCCTTGAACAAGCAGCATTCAGTGGAAGATTAAAACAAATCAAGGGAGAACTGGATATACCAAGCAATGATTCGGAAAACCCTCTTCCTTTCATTTCCGGATTGCCTGCTGGTATTACGTTTCATATGAAACTATTGAACATCTCAAGCGAAGATAAATTGTGGATAAAGATGTCTGTGGAGGATATGTGTCAGTATGTATACCTGGATCGTAACCAAATTGAAGAACAGGATGAGATCAAGAATGTCATGTTAAATGTACCTTTCTATAGAACTCCAAAAGCAGCTTCGTTCTCGTTGAGAGCATGTATTGGTAAGGAGTGTCCATCTGAAGATGTTAGTCGTCTTGTAAAAGGCTGCGGCGGACCAAAGGGCGACCTCATATTTATTAGCAATGAGAAAGAAGTTTTCATGGCTGCAACTAAGATGAACCAAAATCGGTAGGAAGTTTAAGGTTGCAAAAACAGAAGTGTTATTCTGACATCATTGAGACATTTGGTCTGAATGGGAAGGAGAAAGCTATTATTCTTCAGTCAGATTCTTCGAAAAAGTTCAACGTCGGTCCTTTTGGTTATGGAGGAAAAGCTGTATAACGTAAGATTTGAACCTGAAGTCTACTATGTTAATATGAATTTATCAGTTACAGGTCTTTTAAGTGATTCCAAATGCAAATTTATGACTCTTTTTTGTACGTGTGCTACATATTCATTTCTGTCTTAAGTGTTATTCTGGCATCACTAGAGGCATTTGGTCTGAATGGGAAGGAGAAAGCTATTATTCTTCAGTCAGATTCTCCGAAAAAGTTCAATGTTGGTCTTTTTGGGTATGGAGGAAAAGCTGTATAATGTAAGATTTGAACCTGAAGTCTACTATGTTAATATGAATTTATCAGTTATAGGTTTTTTAAGTGATTCTGAATGCAAATTTATGACTCTTTTTTGTAGTTGTGCTACTATTAACATATTCATTTATGTCTTATTAATCAATTCAAATTTAAAGGTTTGCCCACATGACATTAGGTGAACACTGAGACGATGTTTGACGTGCAGAAAAACGCAGACAGAAAAAAACGATTATCAAGAATAATGATCCGGTTATGTGATTTAAGTAATTGTAATACTCTATTTTAGTGTTGGGTCTAGTCAAGAACATGATTGGTAGAAAACTAGAGACTTATTTTGTTCATGGATTATTTAATCTATGATTTCTAATTTTCTTGTCATCGGTATTGATATTGACAAACTCCAATCTTTAGTACTTTTTTTTTTTTTTGTTGAACTGGGTACGAAATGAATGGAAATCCTTCATTTCGGGTTTTTGGGGTTAGCTCACCCTCGCGGGATCACGACCATTTGTCCCGGCCATTGTAGCACGTGTGTCGCCCAGGTCATAAAGGGCATGATGACTTGACGTCATCCTCTAGTTGGATCTCCAAGTTTTTGGAATGCTCCAAATTCCACTTGGGCATCCAAATCTGGGTCAATACCAGTAAAAACATCTCTGAACAAGGTTCTAGAACCATGCCAAATGTGTACCGTGAAGGACATACTTCAATCATTTATGATGATCCCTCCAAACAAGCACAAGCTTATCGCCAAATCCAAAATGTCTTAGTATTTTGTCAAAAATAGCAAGTCATAGATAAACTTAATTACCAGAGGGTAAAACTCAAAAATCCTTTTATTTGTTTTTGTTAGTCCATATGTGAGAAATAAATTTCAAAAATTGGTGAAAACAGAAAGACAGCTGAAATTGAGTTCAATACTATATGAAGTTTTTTAGATTATATACTATTATGGAGGACCAATACAAATCATAAAAAGGGAAGGTTCCAAGTAACAAAAGTTCCAATTTTTTTGTTTATTTACAGTATCAAAAGTCATATATTCCCTTCTTTCAGCAATGCACCAGAGTTCACAAGTCAGATAAATCGCCAAGCTGGGAATACTGTCTTCATTTCTCCTTTCCAAAAGTGGTTACTTACACCTATGTAATAGTATATTTGTACTAATATGCTTGATTGTAATTCCATATAAGAAGAAACCTTAGAAGAGGGTCATGAGGAACTAAATGTCTCTTGTTCCTCATCCAGTCACGTTTTTACAGAACAATTCCAGAGGAAAAACTCCGCTTCCCCAAACCCTTCACATTGATCACCGACCAGCCACTGCGTTCGTTAAAACATTCCACCTGATATTGATACTAGACATCATGAAGACCCATTTGGAAAAACATATTGAGTGAGAAAATAAAATAGTTAGTAGAACACTCGAAGAGAATTTTGTATCAATACCGTCTCTGATAGTATCATGCCTTCTTTCAACCCTGAAATCAAGAAAATTGATTCTCCAACTACTGCTGCCACAGAATAAATCCTTGATTCCTTCAATTCGTCAGCTGCTGTCCATGAGCCCGTGCGAGGATCAAATACATCAACACTTTGAACCATTTTAGCTCCATCATAACCTCCTAAAGCATATCTGTAGAGAAAAGTGAATCTCACATTTGATTTATTCAGAATGGACATATTATCTGCTTCAAACTAAGTACTTTAACTTACAACTTCTCTTTGAGAACGACCAAGGAGTGACACCCTCTGTTCGTGTTCATGCTTGGGAGACGGGACCATGAAATTTCCCTCGGGTCAAATCGTTCGGCTGATCTGGAATAATAATCAGATGTTATGTTACGGAACCAAAGTGAGTTTGCTGTTCATATAAACTACGATATAATGTAGTTGGAGGTACGGTTTTGGTTTTGTGGGCACTAGCATGTGAGGGACTTGAAACAGGTTTTGAACTGTCAATGGGATCTAATAACAAATATGTTAAAAACCAGTAAACTGAAATGTAGTGACTAACTTCAAATAATTTCGTCCATCGAAGCCCCCAACTGTGTAAATGACACCGTTTAGCTCTGCAGCAGCACAAGAAAATCTCTGGAAGAACAGAAACAACCTCTCAATGGATTAGTATGAATGTACATAACTTAGGTGCAGGACTGAATATGAAAATTTGCTTAAAGGACTTGTATATTTTCAATGTTTCACGAATATTTGCTTATAGGACTTCCTTATCTTAAGGTTTTAGTGCAACAACATACCGATTTGCGGTAGCTTTAATCTATTCGGTAAAGAATTCAAGTCAATTGCCACATTACACTCTCATATGCACATTTAAGAAGCGCAATAGCTCATTACGGCCCAACACTACACAAAAAAGTACCTTTTCTCTCATTGATTGAGTATGGAACCACCTTCCAACAACTGGGTCAAACATCTCTACATCTGCGAAACAATCTACTCCATTACCACCACCAACCGCAAATATTTTATCCTGCAAAGTGACTCCTGCTAAGCATCCTTTTTTCTGAAACAATGCAGGGCGAGGAGTCCATTCATTCTTCAGTGGGTTGTAGGATTCAACTTCACATGAATAAAGTAGCTTGTCAGTAATGCTTTGCGAAGTGCGAAAGATATTATTTGGAGAAGAAGCTTAGAGACAGTACGAGTAATACCTGTATCATACCACAGATGACCATTCCTACCACCAAATACGTAAATATCTCCATTTAGTGCAGCTGCTGCGGAATATGAACGATCTGAACTCATAGGCTTCAGAGATTTCATGGTGTCCCTAGAAAGAGAATAGCAATCCAAAGACGACAACCATGAATGTCCATCATATCCTCCAATCAAGAATACCAGCCCGTTAGCATCCAAACGCGTTTCGTCAAACCACTCTTCTAGTGTATCAGTAGAAACTTTAGATTTATTCACTGGTTCATCAACACCAATTGTGGATGAAATCATCTGAAATTCCAATTTCTCGATACGCACTTGCAGTTGTTCCACTTGAATATCTGACTCCATCTGTAAACAAAAAATATAATAAGTTCCAGTGAATTCAGAAATGACGAGGAAAAGCCACAAAGCCCACTCACTAAAGAATATAAGGAGTACTTGCATTTTATCTGGCCAAATTAGGAAAGCACTTTCAGCAATTGGTCCGCGGTAAGCATATTAGTTGTTGAGAGCGTAGAATTGCTTAGTAATAGAGAAATACCAAATATGAAGAACTAGTTAATATGAAGGAAGGTACCAGTTTCTCTTCCAAGGAAGTTATCTTTTGAAGTTGCTCCAGGGAAGAAACCTTAAGCTCTTCAACTTCTTGTCTCAGCTACACGGAGACATGACAAACATGAACACAAAAAGGAAAAGGTACATACAAAAACATGACAAAAACAAAACGAAATAATTAAGAATAACTTGAACTAAGTTACCTGATCTGTTGGAGACTGAGAATCAGAGAAATTAACTGGGACATCTTCAGAGTTCTCTTCAGAGGACATTGGTGATTCTGATGGGCATTCATCCTCCGAAAGTGTGACAATCACCTCACTAGCAGCAGGCCTATTTTCTTCATCTTCTTCAGGGTTAGATTTTGCATGTTCTCGATTGATCATCAGCCGTTGAAGTTTTTTGTAAATGACGTCTACTTCATCATCCACCCCCGCTTCATCAATGTGAGGTAGTAACATCTGGTTTTCTACATCATCTTTGTGAGGAGTAGCAACCGAAGAGCTTGAAGGATAGGACTGTGGCGCATCAGCCTCTGAAACTGATTGTCTTGAATCTTCTTCATCTTCACTTGCATCTTCAGTGGCAGGGGTTGAAACAAAAAGCATATTCCACTTATTCTGGAAACATGTGTTGGAAGAATTCAATTGAACCAAATTGCCTTTTGAAGTTGACTGAGGTCTCTTCTCGTACTCAAAAGCAGGTTTAAATTGAGTTTGCAACTTCGGTACCCTTTGCACTGGGACAGATTCAAACAACGAGATTAATGCACCAGTCTGAGCGTGATCAAGCTCAAACCAGAAGTGGCTTGGACTGTGGTAGTTATCCTGGATTATCGGTTTGTACTGCTTTTCAGACAGTGGTTTGCAATGCATCCGAACATGTATACGAACCTGATCATGAAAAAGACATTCAGTACCCACTTTTACCAAGGACAAATAGATCAATGTATGACAAGAACTATAAGATAACTACTCCTAGTAGAATATGTATGAAGCCAGTTGTACTAGTACCTGTGCAGGATATAGGGTTCTCTCAGAACCACCGGCACTCCAACCATATGGGTTGATATTCAGTTGACCAGGACTCGCTGCTTGAAAAATGCCGTGCAGTTGCCTATCGCTATAGTTAAATAAGAAAAGAGGCAGGCCCGGATCAATGTTCTGTATGTAGGAGAAGTGAAGGCTCGGCAAACCTGTTATCAACAAGGTGAGCCAATTGAAGTTATCAACAAGGTGAGCAAACTGACTGCTTTACAAAAATGTATATGTTAATATATAATCGTTATAAAGGGTACTTGTTGTTTCAAATATAATTTGCACAATCCATCCCACTTGTTCACAACGTCAAATGTGATCATGTAAGTCCAAAAGATAACATAACTAAGTAAAAGTCGTCAATTATACAGAAGTAAAATACAATCTATTGGTAGAATACTAACCAAATATCTGGTTGGAGAGGCACTCAGTCATGGTGTAGCGTGTGCAGCCAAACACAACCCCACCAAGGTCATTTTTCCTCAAGTTCCTCGCCGTTACACTGGCGTTAATCGGGCATGCGGCATTTAAAGGTCTTTCACCCAATTTAAAAGTCTGAGTTTTCCTCCCGGCTCCCATGTTGTTTCTCCAACTATAGGCAACAAAGAAACCCATATTCAAGATCAAAGATAGAAAAATTCATCAATAATTTGTAACTATAGTAACATAACATGATCAGAACCCTAGAAATCTAAACTGTTTTAATCTTCATCTAGTGGACTAGAAGAAATATTCAACAAACATCAACACCAAAAACCCTTTTCACGAACATACATTCACCATGAAAATGAAATCAAACTACTGTGATGTTCAGAGTGAACATGTAACTAAAGTTATAGCACATAAAACACAGAAATTTAGTCAGCATTCGTTTTGTGTGTTGATCTAGAAACCGATAAAAGTACACTTTCTTCATTTCAGAGAAGAGAGAGAGAGAGACAGTAGGGATTGTACCTTGTCAATGATCTTCGCACAAATGGACTTAAAGCTTCTAACAGAACGACGGTGGTTCTGATTGAAGATTTCAAGAGTGGGATTTGAAAGGGAGAAGAGAGAGAAAGGGGGGATTTCTTCCAAGAAATGACTAGTTTCTCTCTCTAGACTTAGAAAAAGATGATGATACTCAGGGTGGAGTGGAAGCGTTTACTACTAGTAAACACAACCGAGTGATCGAAGGGTTTCTCTCTCTCTAGAAATGAATTTTTACTGGACGAATCTGGCGCCAAAATAAGCCCATTTTTGGCAAACTTTTCCTATTCTTGTTGGCACTAAAATGATAATGTGTTTTTCGTCTTACAATTTTACGGTAGTCAAAGTATATCATAACCTTTTATCATAAAATAAAAATAGTCTCATGCTTGATTTTCTCCAGTACCTGACCGTTTATCGTAAAGTAGAAATTTTCTGATACTTGATTTTCTAATTGAGTTAACTCCTTATTGGGACCTTTTATCATCATAAAATAAAATCGTCTCATGCTTGACTTTTCCAATACCTGACGTTTTTCATAAAGTAGAAATTTTCTGATACTTTTTTTTTTTGATGAGAGAACATTGCATTAAAAATGAACGAGAGTACTACAACCACACAAACGGCTAAAGAAAAGCCGACACAAACAAGAGTACTACAAACACACAAAACAACTAAAGTAAAGCCGACACAAAAGAAGGTACATAATTCAATTCTTTCCTTCATTTCTTCTTCCCCATTTCGCAATCGCATCAGCTGGAGCATTGCAATCCCTAGAAACATAGGTGAACATGATTCCTTCGAAATTGTTTATAAGGGATTGAATTTGTTGTATCATCTTTAAAGATTGCCAGTGTAGTCCAATATTATGACCGTTGATGAATTTGATTAGTGCTTGGTTATCGCTTTCTATATGAGCATGAGTAATATTTAATTGTAATGCCCATTGCATACTAGATAGGATAGCTAATCCTTCACATTCTTCCGCGTTTTGGCTTCGCACCGAATTTGCTGCTGCTATAATGAATTTCGACTTTTCATCTCTGATAATACATCCTATTCCGGCCGGTTCTGTATCTTTTGTAAACGAGGCGTCAACATTCAACTTTAAATATGGTGTCGATGGAGGTCTCCATTTTTGTTCCTTAGTAGATTTCCTGCATTTGTTAGTGATAATCGTCTCAATCTTGAGAGGAGTGATGGACGCATTATTAATTCGGTCTATGATTTGTCGAGGATTGTGTTTGTTCGTGTTAAAACTATTTTCACATCTAGCTTTCCAAATGAACCAAAGTATTTTGGCATATTGGTTGGTAGTATCCTCATTTAGAGTTTTCCATTGTGTTATCCATTGATTAGTCGAGCTAATCTGATCTGTTCTCACATCATAATTGAACCAAATTACTTTAGCAAATGTGCAGTGCAGCATCACATGATCTAAAGTTTCGTTTTCATCGCAATTAATAAAGGAGAATTGGTCTCCAATGAATTTGCCAATTTTCGCTTTGACAGGTAAGCTATTTGTACAGCATTTCCATAGGAAAAGCTTCACACGTGGTATAGTATTCAAGTTCCAGATAAATCCCCATTCGAGATGGTCCTGCATCACATTCATGCGTTCCGTTCTTAAATAATAATACATTGATTTTATCGAGAAATTACCTGATTTGGTTAATGTCCATATCGGTTTATCTTCCTGATTATTTTGGAGGTTGATGCTGAGGATAGCACTGCATATATCATCGTTAAAACATTGCTGCAACATCTGAAAATTCCAAGTGTTGTTTGTAATAAGTTGTGCAACCCATTTAATGTTGGACCCCGTATGGTTAGTTATGGGAGGGGGGTGGTTTGGGATCCAATAGTCACTCCAAACGTTAATGTTAGACCCTGTATTAATGTTCCAGAAGATAAGACTATCCATATTAGAATAATGCTTAACAATAGATTTCCAAGGCCAAGAATGGGTAGTTTTGGGAGGGGTGGGCCGATAGGTTTTAGGAAAGTATTTACTTTTGAGCACACGAACCCAAATGGCCTTCGGGTTATTAATAATACGCCAGATAATTTTACTGAGAAAGGCCTGATTATCAAGATGAGGGAGGCGTAACCCCAGACCACCTAGTTTCTTTGGCTTGCAAATAGCCGACCAGTTGATAGTATGGAAAATTTTGGATTTTCCCCACCAGAAAGTCCTTTAGAGGGACTCAATGCTGTTACATATGCCTTTTGGGATAGCAAAGCACTGCATTTGGTATCGGGAACGGCCGCTGCGATGGTAGAAATGACTACCGAGCGACCAGCTTGAGAGAGAAGATTAGATTGCCACTTGGCAAGCTTGTTTTTGATTTGGTTGAGAAGGGGTTGAAAGATAGATTTTTTGTTTTTACCAATGAACAGATTCGTGCCGAGATATTTGTCACCAGTCGAGGATTGATGAACTTTAAATTCACGGATAATCATACGTTTGAATTTCGGATGCGAGTTCTTGGAAAAGAAAATGTTGGATTTGTAGTAATTAATCATCTGACCCGACGCATCACTAAATTCTTTAAGAATCAGCTTGAGGTTGTGAATGTTGTCAAGAGAATTTTGACCAAAGATAATACATTCGTCTGCAAAGAGAAGACGATTAATAGTGAGATCCGAATTAGAGATTGGGAAGCTAATGAAGGGGTGATGACTGTTATGCCTGTCAAGGAGGCGGCTTAGACCTTCCATAGCAATAGCGAAAAGGAAAGGTGAAAGCGGGTCGACCTGACGAATCCCCCTGCTAACATTGAAAGTGCGCCCGGGACGTCCATTGATCAGAACGGCCATGGAACTAGAGTTGAGACAAGTACGAACAAGCCTGGTCCAGCCAGGGGCGAAGCCCATCAGGAGCATAATTTGCTCCAGATAATGCCATTCAATCCGATCAAAAGCTTTGGACATATCCAGTTTGAGGCCGAAATAACTCTTCGCGCCTTTGATCTTTTTGAAGGAATGAATTAACTCCTGGCTAATCATAATATTGTCAGTGATTTGCCTACCCGGAACATAAGCAGCTTGGAACGGGGATATGATATCAGCCAGAGTAGGTTTGAGTCTATTGGCAAGGATTTTAGTGATAATTTTGTATGTAGTGTTAAGAAGACAAATAGGCCTATAGTCAGCCGGAGTTTGAGGAGTTTTGGTTTTAGGGATTAGGCAGATATGGGTGTGATTAGACATCGTAGGGAGAGTCGCTTCTCGAAAGAAGACAAAAACCATCTTGTGAAGATCCTCCTTTACTGTATCCCAGTTGGCTTGATAGAATAGAGGAGGATATCCATCCGGCCCAAGAGCAGCTCCAGATTTCAAAGAGAAAGTGGCCTTACGGATTTCATCTAAATCCGGAATCACAGTAAGAGTATCATTTTGGAGTTGTGATATCTGAGGGTCGAAACAATCAATAAGATTAGTAGAGAGGGTGGAACCAGCGGTAGCCGAAATATTCTGGAGGTGAGTAACAAAAACATTGGCTATTTGAGCTTCATCATTAGTCCACGTGTTGTCCTCCAACTTAATGGAATGTATTTGATTTTTCCGATTCTCGTGGTGGCTTTCGCATGGAAGTACTGAGTATTGCGATCACCTAAATTGATGTTAGCTACTCTCGATTTTTCTTTCCACATGCTTTCCTGTTGTAAAAGCAAGTTTCGATCTGATTGAAAGTATCTTTGAACTGGTCAGCATTATTAATGAATTGGAGTTGCTGGGTGAGGCTCTTAATCTTATTGTCAATGTGACCAAAAATCTCTTTATTCCACTTAGAGAGTTTAATGGGTAGGGAATTAAGTTTGGCTTGAATCTGGCAGGGAAGAGAACTCTAGTTAGTTTTAATGAATTGAACACAATTAGGATGGGACATCCAGGTGCGAATGAATTTGAAAGGTTTACGCCCCAGATTAGATTTAGATTTAGTGGAGAGAAAAATGGGGTTGTGATCAGAACCTAACGTAGGCAGATGAGTGAGTTTAGAGTGAGGATAATTGGTAAGCCAGGTGTAGTTCACTAAAGCCCTATCTAGTCTCTCTTGTATAAGGTTACCATTAAATTGTTTGTTAGACCAGGTGAACGGGTATCCCACATAACCTACATCCTGAAGACCCAAATTATTGATATTCTGCTTACTAAATTCAATAGAACTATGCGACACTTCTTTGCCTCCTAGCTTTTCAGACTGGTCAAAAATACAGTTAAAGTCTCCTATAACTAGCCAGGGGATATGGGGGTCAGGGGCTAATTGGGCTAAAATCTCCCAAGGTTTGGTTTTATCCCTACTGTACGGGCTTCCATAGAAGCCCGTTATATAAAAGATGTTGTCCTTGTCTACAAAAGAGGCCTGCATATGAATCATATTGTTGTCAGAGTAAATAACATTAATATCAAAGTGGGGAGACCAATAAAGGGCTAGACCTCCGACTTTATTGACCGGGTATATAACATGCTTGTCGTAGATGCTAGTCAAATTCAGAAGTTTATCAAAATTTGTGTTGATACATTTGGTTTCAGAAAGAAAGAGCAAGTCAAGATTATGCTCTTTAATTAGTCCGCTAAGGTGCTTGTGATTAGCAAAATTCCCACACCCACGGACATTCCAAGCTAGAATGGAGGGCTCCATCTACAACACCAATAGAGGGACCACCTACCTATACAAGACCAGAGGCTAGACCCACCTAAACCAACCCCACCAGAACAGGTTCAGCCTAAACTATAAATCTAAGGGCACCTCTGAGGAGAAACTACCTACCTAATCAAAACTAGAGGCCCGACCCACCTAAGAGGAAAACACCCCTCCAAAAGGCACTTTTAGATTTTACCTCCTAAGGGCACCTCACTGAGTCAATGTCACTGCTCCACCAGGCTACTCCCAAAAGAGCCCACACAAAACCCAAAGAGCCCAAATCAGGGACCCATCGAAGAGGGCCACCACAGAGCCAAAATCACTACTCAAACAAGGCCACTAAAAGATTCTACCTCCTAAGCGCACCTTCACTGAGTCAAAGCCACTGCTCAAGCAAGGCCACACCCTAAAGCCTCTAGAAGTCTAAGGACCACCCACTTGATCTACTTAAAGGTCTAAAGTCAGAAAACCAGTAGCTTAGTTGACTAGACTCGGATGTGTATAAGGAAAGAACATGAAGCACATAAAGGCAACTTAAAACACCACAGAAGGAAAACTGACAGACCCAAACTATAGACCAAACAAGGACAACAAAGCAAAATCAAAAGTAAATACTATAGTAAGTGAGAGAGGAGATTGAAACTAAGGCCAACAATAACACTACTAGTTCAACAGAAAAAACAGGAATATCTTTTTTTTTTATGAATCACAAGCTAAGTAAAAAAACCAGAACTATAGAACTTAAGAATTCACTACAAAGAACTAAGAATAGATACCAGAGATCTAACTAGATAAGCCAAAACCATCTCAGAGTCCTTGAGACCCATAGGAATGGACATGCAAGGTGATGAACAATCAGATCAGAGAAGTAGGTCTGAGATAATGAAATAAGAAACTAACAGATTCCTATCAACAAAAATTTGCTAGAGGACTATAGAAGTAAGGAAGCAAAGAAATTAAAAGAAAAGATCAGAGAACTCCCTGATGGCTTAAGTTGCTGGAAGAGATAAGAGAACTCCCTGATGACTTTACCTTTACAGCTGGATCTTCTTATCTTTCAAAATCTGATACTTGATTTTCTAATTGAGTTAACTCTTGATTGGCTTCTTAAAAATGACTAACTTACTAAATACCTCCCTAATCGTGACTAATTTCTTGACTTAAATGTTTTGCCGAATTTTTCTATGATGATGTAATTTCAATTCCATATGTTGGAATTTTAAAAAGCTTTTTCACATTTAATTTTTTTTATTGATACTAAAGAGGGAGAAAAAAGATAGAGGCTATTAGGTTAAAACACCGGTCAGAGGTTCTAGGCGTTGTAATAAGAGCACCAAAATTTTGGAAGTTTATATATAAAACGAAAATGCAAACTCATTACATGAGTACATCTTATCTTTTTTTTGTTGAAACGTAAATATTATATTAAACATGCAAAATGTCATTACAATACATAGAAACTATAAAATAAGGTACATTGGTCCAAGTCTTCGATTTATTCTTCTTTCTAGCCCATTTAGCTAATTTATCTGCAGGAGAATTGAATTTTCTATTCGTGTATTTGAATTGCACCCTTTCAATCCTTCGTTTGACTTCGTGAATTTTTCGGACGTGAATTCTGGACTGCCATTGGACTTCATGTTTGCTGTTTTGTATGTTTTTGATGATGTTGATGCTGTTGTAGGATTATGTGTGTATCTAATACACCTAATTGTCTAGTGTTCTAAGCGGAATCTCAAACATGTTATGTTTAACACTAGTTTACCAGGATCTATACATGAACATATCAATGAACTAGATGGAAAGAAAATTACCTCTAATCGCTTTCCCACGAACTAAATCCCGACCAGTATTCAAAAGATAAGAGCTCCAATTGTCGCTCCTCTACTTGAGACACCGACTATATAACTTGAAATCCCTCTTTTCAGTCAGCTAGGACCTTCTTGAAGGTTGAGACAAAGAACTCCTTCTTCTTGACTAGATAGTTGAGAAAACTTCTTTTTTTTTTTTTCTCTCTCTGAGATGTATATTCTGAACTCTTTCAGTTGGCTTTTCACACACTGAATTGTGTTGTGAATTTCTCATCATCTTTAGGTTTGTCTAATTAGGTCCTTATATAGAAATCCCTAGAAAAGGTATGTGACCCAAACTAGGATTCCTAAAGCCTAATTATAAGATGTTTCCCAAAACACCCTTTTAGGGTTCCCTTAGTGTGGCCGGCCAACCTAGCCCTTTATGGGCTTCCTTAGCCGGCCCACTTAGGGCTTAACCGGCCATGTAATGGCCGGCCCCTTGCTATGGTCGGCCATCACATGGCCGGCCCACCTAAAGCCTTCCCGGGACCTTCTTTAAGGCTCGGATGTGTTTGTCTTTCTTCGGACTTCTCCGAACTAATTGGACTTACCAATAATTGATCCAATCCACTTATTTGTCATTCTCTTTCTAGTAAATTCTCTCCATTCAAATCATTACTCTTATGTGTAACCCTTGTAGGATCCGGTCTATGTTAGCCGCGGATTACCGAAGTTATCCGACGATCGTAGTTGGCTTCTAGCTAAGCATTACGACCCCTAATTGGACCGGACTAATAATCTTCCGAGTAAGGTCATTAAGATCCTATTCGCCAAATCGTACGCATTGCAACCTTGGTCGAGGGACATTCCTTCGGAAGGATACCATTCATTCTAACCTAAGGAATATATCCTTCAGTCTCCCACTTGTACTTAGAACAAGTGCAATGCTCGATTCTCATGTCTTTTCGTATCTCATCTGATATGTCATATTTATCAGACTCCCATGGGAGATGGGTAGAATCTCTCTTTAAGAGTTCTTCTATTTAGATCTCTTCAAAACTTCTTTTGAACGAGTCTTTATCATCTTTTGATCTATCATTATAGATTCCGATGCCCTAATTAGTTTACCCTCGTCAATTGTCCTATTGAGTCAGTTCTCTAACTGTTTTGAGGTTTCTTATTGTCTTCTCAATTCAAGTATGTATCCTACGTATAGGACTCGAAACTAACTTGTTTCACTCCCACTTACCTTCTTGTCGAACAAGACTTAACCATTCTTACTCTTATTTCTTTGGATTTCCGGTCCAATTTCAGAGTGGTTCTGCTATAGTCTGTCTGAATCTTCCCAAGACTCATTCGGGGTTTTTGAGCAAACTTTTGAAAACTTCCTTAATTTCTTAAGAAGTTTCTTGGCGATTTATCCCTTTATTCCGCAATAAGGTGATATCCCTAATCAGATGAGTAACTTTTGCTCTCATTTGTTGCTCTAATTCGAATATCTGATTCGAATATTTTCCTCCCACTTGTCTTCTTTGAAAGACTTAACTGTAAAGTAAGACACCATCGAGAGTAACAATCAAATCGTGTTTCGATGATTTGTGAGAAAACCCATGATTATTATCCGGATTAGATACTCTTTTTAATATGGGGGAATTACTGAAACCCCCGTCTTTTCAATATGCACATTACTGAAACCCCCACCTTTCATTTATAATTACAAAAACCCCCACCTTTTTGAAATTTTCCGTCAGATTTAACAGCATGGGGCCGTTAGTGATGTGTATTGACCGAAATGCCCATTTGTTAAACAAGCCCAGCCTTTATAAAGTTAAAAATCTGGGCGCCTTCGAGAAACCACGTGGGGGCAAATAACCAACTCTATCTTCTCCCACCAAGCCCCCACGGGAACTCGGCATTTCCGAGCAGATTGAAAGCAGCTCCCTTAACCGAAGGCCTTCTCTCTCTCTATCTCTCTCTTGTAATCCTCCATTGAAGGTTCTCTCTCTCTCTCTCCCTTAACCGAAGGCTCTCTATCTCTCTCGAAGGCGGCGTCCTCCATTGAAGCCGAAGGTACTCTCTCTCTAGATGGTTAGATTTCTTCTTAATTAGGGTTTTTAATTTGCAATTTTGTTGTTTCAAGAGTAACTTAATTACCTTTGAGGTCTCTCTGTACTAATTTAGTTAGTTACTAGTGTACATTTGATATGATATTGACTTCTAATTATGTTGTCTTACTTGATTGCTTACTCAAATTGGGGCTTTTTAATGGGGGAATATAATCATAATCATGTGGTTGTAAATGGTTGTAAATAGACGTAACAAAGGCAGGAATATAATCAATGGGATGAGCAAAGCAACAAGTGAGGTGATTGATAACCCAAATACTAATAATACGAAAGCCCCACCATCAAAATCCAACAACTCTACTTCTTCTCTTCTTTAAATTCAACAACTCTACTTCTTCTCTTCTTTAAATTCAACTTCTTACAACTTTTCTCTGAATCAGCTAACTTCCATGGAACACATGAAGCAGCATCAGAAACCATTGATGAACTTCCAAAATCAGAGTAAGAGAAAGAAGAACAATTTGATTCTTCTTGGTTTTTTGATAAGAAATCTTCAAAATAATGAGCCCAACCACTCTCTTCAGGGGAATCATGATCTATCTTTCTTCCTTTAGATTTTTTAATGAATGAGGTACTAAATGAGTATGTATCCATGATAATAAACTATCAGATTAAGCTTAAGAAATAATAGAATTGAAGAAGAATTTAGCAGTTTTTGCTAAGTTTGATTGTGTGCCAACCCTTGATTGAAGAGGTATATATAGTAGTTGTATACATGAGAGATTGCAATAAAATAAGAGGATGGGAAAGCAAACAATTTCTATGTTCAATTTGTTGTTAGGTTTTCATCCACAGTATCAGCTTGTAGACCATCTCCTATTGCACCAATTGTACCCAACACCACTAGAACAAGATCAATCCAATCCCCATATCTGAATATTACTATTATTGATGATGTTTTCTTTTCTCTACTCTCTTCTTTATTCTTTCCCTTAAACGAACTCATTTTGGTGTGATGTTTATAATGATTCAATGAAATATATTAGCCAATATAACACCTATATATATATATAGAGACGAATGTGTAATATAAGTATACGAGTTGAGTAGTAACATGTATATTCTTCACCGAGAGGTTAAAGTTCGAATCATGCTGTTGCAAAAAAAGTGTATGAGTTGACACTTTAATATGTAATATATTTGTAGAAATGATTGAAGGATTGATTTCGATAAAGTGTATGAGTTGAACAAATCATGGACAAATATGAAAGGTGGGGGTTTCAGTAATGTGCATATTGAAAAGGTGGGGGTTTTAGTAAGAGGCCAAGTCTGTTTAGAAAAGGTGGGGGTTTCAGTAAGTGTATTAGAAAAGGTGGGGGTTTTAGTAACTTTATTATGAAAAGGTGGGGGTTTTAGTAAGAGGGGTAACAAAGTAATATTTAAAAGTATAAAGTTAAATCTAACAGAATTTTCAAAAAGGTGGGGGGTTTTTGTAATTATAAATGAAAGGTGGGGGTTTCAGTAATCTGCATTATGAAAAGGTGGGGGTTTCAGTAATTGCCCCAACTTTTAATAGGGGGTTTTTGTAATTAAAAATTTTCAAAATTTTCTCCCTTCTATAGTTTGTTTCGTTGTTTGGATTCAACATTTTAATTGCTTGATCTCCATTACCTTTATGAAACGCCCTACTCGACTGGTTTTCTGGTTGATTCTTTGATTTCCAGGGTTTACTACAAAGCCCTAGGAATTGATAAAAGTATGATTTTGTATCTTGTCTAGCCAACGAAACCCATGCCATAATCTCCGTGGGCTAGCTATGAAACATGAAAGCTGCTGCTCCTTGCTATTTCTTTCGGTTTTGCTGTTCATAACTTTCAGTTGATTTTGAACATAGATTTGGTATCTATACTTCGTACTTCAATTTTGCTTTGAGAAAGTTGAGTATAAGCTTGAACCTTTTACAAAAGTATTTGGCAAGTCCAACTACAGATTCATGAGTATATTCAGATTTCAGTTTTCAGTCATAAAAGGGCAATTGTACTTGAAGTACTTGTGTCTCTCTTTTTCGTTGGGTCTGTTTTGGGATTGAAATTCATGAGAAGCATAAACACCACCCCTAGAACACACGAGAATTTTAATGACCCTTCGCCTTCTTTGTTTACATTCTTTTCATTTCTTTTTTTGGTCCCTTTTAAAATCCTTTGGTCCTACCATAACAATTCATTTGGTCATCGTAAATGGAGTGAAATATGTGTATATAACAGTGTGTGTGTGTGTAAAATTTCCCCTCCAAATTTATGTAGTAGACCACCCCCACCCATGTGACAAAAATGTCGAAAAGAAAAGAATTCAATTAGTGGTAACTTGTTAGTTCATAATCAAAGTCAAATTTCTTAACTGGCTCCACATCGAACCAAAAGTTGAAAAGAGCGCATAAGAAAGAGAGAATTCTCTCTCTCTAATGGTTCTGTTAATAGTAAAATTTGCTCTTAGCTGCTGTAAGTTAGTTTGTAGATGTGCTCTTGACATTGATGTAACCCTATTTGTTTGAGTGTTTTTCTGAATGTATAATTTCAACTTCCAAACGTTTATCTGAGAAAACAAATATGGTGAAACTAGTGCTGGTTTCGTGTATGATTTTAATTTAGAGTATGCTTCTTTGTGTTTCTTTTGATTGATGGGTACTACTTACGTTCAAAGTTAATCTTTGTCATAGATTAAAATGGTTCTTTACAACTACATTTATTTGTGCTCAATTGTTGTTTGTGAAAATGCCCAAGTAATGACAGAAAGCATGGTTCTTTATCATCTGTATACAACATTATTTTGTTAATACTATCCCATTGTGCTTTCTTTTACTGTTTGATTAACAACTCAGTGTTGGATTGTCTATTAAATTGCAGAGTGGAGACTAGTATTTGGATTGTCTATTAAATTGGTCTTTTATGGTTTCATCACCTTACAGGTTTTATTGCCTAAAAAGAATGGGAAGTTCTGAAATTTCACCAACACGACAAGGCCAGCATAAGGAATTTGTATAACATACAATTTAAGTAGGTCTTACTCAGTTCGGAAGGAAACACTAATAGCATGGAACAACATGTTTTGGGGAATGCTGATTTTGATAACCTAATAACAAGCTTCTCTTCTGATCATTTTACTACTAGTACACAGCGACTCCCCTGTCCTCTTCAATCCTTAGCCTCCCTCAGAGCACTCATTATCAATCCTTCAACTTCCGACAAAATCATCTCTCTTGTTTTTGAATCCCTTGCCCGATTTCTGCAACGTGATCGAGAAATTAACCTTATCCAACTCCACTACCATGTCCTCAAGCTTCTGTCTGACCTAGCTCTTCGACACCGCCACTTCTCTCATGTCGTCTTTGACACTGTCCATTCATACGTATTTTCCCAGGATCCTAATCTCAGTGTCTTATCCTTGTCAGTTCTCCTCACCATCGCAGAGAGTGATGAAAGCTTTTTATCCGCCATTAAAGAACTCAATGAAGATTATCTACTATCTCTTTGCTTAAGCCCCTCTATAACTACTCGGTCATGGATTCTTCTCAACACCTTGAAATTTCAGGTTAGACCTTCTCTCTTAGTTACCGTTTTCTTAAGGTTTACAAGTGACCCGCATCCTTACATGAGGAGAATTGCTTTAGATGGGTTAGTCACTTTAAGCAAATCATCTGGTATTGAAAGCTGTGGATTGGTTGGGGAATGCTACGATCGTGCAGTTGATCTTCTTCTTGATTCAAATGATTACGTGAGGTCAGCCGCCATTCATGTGGTAATGAATTGTTGTTATCAGTTTCTTAATTCAGGGCTCATCTATAGTATTAGTTTGATCTTATATGTTTCATATTTGCAAGTTAACCTGATCAATTCATCATCTTCATATGCTGTTGATAAACTTTTTGGATTCCCAGCCATCTTGATGCTGTTCTTAGTGATGGTTATCAAAAATGCAGTAGCATTGATGGTTATGATCTTCACTTTGGATATTCTTTGTTTGCTTTAGAAAACTCTTATGAGGAAAGGAGAATGTTGTCCACCTCCAACATGGATTGCACGATTTACGTCATTGGCTAACACAGCTTTCTCTTTTCTGCTAAAAAAATGTCATTTTGTATCCAGGTTACGGAGTGGTACCAAAAGGTGACTGTCTCTGATACTGATGTTGCTGACGGAGATTGGTTTGATTCAGCATTTGTTCAGGTAATCTTAGTCTAAGAAATAGTTATAGCTGCTCATCCAAACATGCTTTTATTGTTATTTTCTGTTGCTAGAAGATGCTTGGAATTCATGTGCAATCCTTCTTCCTTAAGTGCTGGATTTTGTCTTATACAGCTTTGTTCAATGGTAAGAGATATGAGTATGGAGGTCAGGAATGAAGCTTTTCTTGCGCTTGGGAAAATAAAATTGGTATCTGAGGATATACTGTTGCAGACCCTATCGAAAAAAGTCCTAGGGATCATAAAAGAAAGAAAACTTCCGCGGAAGTGTGCTACCAAACAGTTGGACTTACTAGCATCGAACGCTGCTGGTGCTTTTGTACATGGACTTGAAGATGAATTCTTTGAGGTAATTTTTATCCTCTACGGGATTTTACTTCACCTGTGTTTCTCTTGTAGGCTTCAGATATAACAGAGATGGATATTTAATCTCCTGAAATTGAAGCATGCGCTGTTTTACTTTACAAGAAGTCGTTTTGATAGTCTGAAATGGTTTCTACACACCACATTTGGTAATAAAAACGACCACCTTGACGTCAATTTTAGTTATCTTTAGCTTCAATTTAATTTTGTTATGCACTTGCCTCTTGTACATATGTTACTTTTAAAGGTGAGGAGATCAGCCTGTAAGTCGCTGGGGATTCTAGTAGCTTTCTCTGTCCAGTTTGCGCATGATGCATTAAACTTGTTGATGGACATGCTGAATGATGATTCGATGGTAGTTCGGTTGCAAATATTGGATACAATGTATCAAATGGCGAAGTCTAATCGACTAAAAGTGCAAGAGATCCACATGCATATGGTATACCTCTTGCTTCTTTAGGTCTCATTTGGATAAACAAATTTTGTTTTTGCAGTTGCGTATCTTTTAGCACTTCAGTTTGAGTGTTTAAAAAGAAACTAAATTTGACTGTGTGGTAATATCCTAAGAAAGCGTTAGCATGATACATTTCGCAAAAATAAGCTAAAAGTGTATTTTAAAACAAATACATATTTTTTTTTTGGTGCATAACCAAACCACTAAAGACTATTCTATTCTAACAAACATTAGAATAAAGTATAGAAAAGATAAATTTATATGAGAATTCAGCGAAGAAAAGCACTACTAGTTGAAGAGAGAAAACATAATTTTTGTAAAAGATAATAATAGTTATCAAAAAATAAATAATAATTAAGATAAATTTTCTGTTAATATATTACCTGCTTTTTATTTTGTTTGTGCTTGGTCTGGTGGTGGTGAAATAGCAAGAGAGAGACAAAGGGAGAGAGGAAAATGTAATGATTTAAGAAGAGGTTATGTGGATAGAGAAAGGCAATATTTATGAAAGAGGACTTAAAAAATATGTCTAAGGAGAGAAAGTGATAGGTAATGGTTTTTAAGAGAGAAAGAAGAATTGAGAAGCTAGGTGCACAGAAACCTATTACGTTGGGTGTAGAGAGAGGGAGAGGGACTGAGGGTGAGGGGCACGAGTCACTTCGTGTTTGAAGGTGTGAGTGATTTTTAGCTTCCCGAAAAAGCTACAACTAAGCCACAATTTGTGGCTTTTGCTTTTTCCCGTGAAAAGTACATTTATGGCTTTTAAGAAGCTAAGTTTTGTATCTCAACGCAACAAAACAACTAAGCATATTTAAAATCAGTCAAAAGGTAGCTTTCGACCGATCTTAAGAACATCGATGATACTATGCCCAACCATAATCCCGACCGGAGTACGTTCTCTCACTAAATCTGGCCCGGTCACCTACCCTGGCCGGGATTATAGCCGGGAACAGAGTCATTAATCTATTAAGAACATCTTGCATGGATGTGGGGACATGTAGCCAAGTAGATCAGTTTGATCATCCTTTCATTAAATTTACTTAACCAAATTAAAGAAAATTTATACTTCCTCCGTCCCATTTTGTTTGGATGTTATTCCTTTTAAGGAAGTCCCAAAATGTTGTCCACTTACTTTAAATAAGATTCATTTATTACTAACTTTACTGGCATTTCTCAATCTACCCCTCACTTTTAATAATAATAATAAAACGTTGCAATCGGTTCGACACTACTTCCAACATGGTATTTATTGTAATACTCTAATAACTTAAATATGGGTAATTTAGGAAAATATATTTACTTAGCAAGCAATAAATGAAAATCCTTAATAAGTTGAATCTCCTAAAAGGTCAAACAAAATCGGACGGAGGGAGTATGTTTTAAGATTTGATGAATGAATTCTTTACTGTTTCCAAGTATATAACCATATTTCTCATCGCGGTTTATACTTTATCGCACTTTTCTGCAGTTTCTTGGTACCCTAGTTGATGTGAGTACCTTGATAAGAATTGAAGCCAGAAATGTTCTCCGTTACGTCAAACTGACAAATATGGATATTTTTAAGTCATCAATTGATGGTCTTCTATCCAATTTGGAGACCTATCCTGAGGTGTGCATCCCCTTTAATCTCAAATTCAGTTTATTATGTATGATACTACTTCCTTGGGCACATCGTTGGTATATCTGACTCTGTTTTCTTTCCTCCCAGGATGAAGCTGATATCTTCTCTGTGTTATTTCATATGGGTAGAAACCATGCAAAATTTGCGAGTAGCTTCATCAAAGAAGTGTCTCAAGAAGTTAGTTTCTAAATTTATTTTCTATACATTCAGAATAACTGAGTGAAAATAATGATTTTTATTTTTCCTCTTTTATCAGATAGAACCTTCATGTGAAGGGGAGCTGAGCCTCGATAATGCAAGAGTAACTGCAATACTTGTATTAGCCATTTCGGCAACTTTGACACGTGAACGTCATTTATGCACTGTTCCAGAGAAAGTTTTTCCATATGCAGTTCCTTTTCTTGGGAGAATCTCCCACTCTTTAGGAGATGTTGTAACTCAAGACACATTATTGGCTTATTTATCTCAATCCAGTAGAATTATGCATTTTCCTGATGCTGATACATTTGAAGAGGATCATCTTTTCTTGCCTGGATCTGGAAGAAAGCTTCCAATTCATAATATAGATGAGATTATTGATCAAGTAGAACCGCTGCAACAAATCAGTAACCAAACCTCTGAAATGCTGTCTCAAGATAATATGTGGGACTTAAGGCAAACAATTTCAGCTCTTGTATGTCAACAGAGAGTCACTTCCATGCATGAAGAGGCAGAAAGAAATGTAAATTTCATCCTCGGAGTGGTCGTGGAGACCTGGCAGTCAATAAAGTTAGGATTCTTAGATGATGTACGGATGACATTGAGGTTCTATTCCAAACTATTTTCTCCTTTGTCTTTATTTATAAGCGCAAGTGGTAGCTAGTAATCCTCAGAAAGAGATATGTAGTTTCCTATAGCCATTCTTAAATTTTCGTCAAGCCTAATTATGTAAAAGCTTTGCTTTGTTCATGTTGATTGAATCTTTCCTACTTGTTCTTATGTATAGGAGCTGTAAGGAAGAGCTGCAAACTATAGCTGTTGATTCGCGTGGACCTACCGGTTTGTTGGCATTTGCATCTCAATATATTCGGGTGGTCAAACTTCTAGCAAAGACATGGATTCATGTTATGCCATTAAAAAGAATTGATAGCTATAGAACAGAAATGCTGGATCTTTTATTAGAAAAGTTAGATACTAGTCTTAGAAAACTGATGCATGGGTATTCAGGTTTCAGTAAAAAAGAAGAGTTGCATATCTTAGAGCTGATACTTCTCACTTGTGTCCTGAGGTTGCCGATGGTGGAAGCTTATTTGTGAGGCTGAATCTATTAAACCCTCTGCATTTGCTGAAGAACTCAAGAAGGTATTTAGTGAAATTGGATATCAGGATGATAATGATGCTTTTTCCTACTCAGTTCCTTCGAAAAAATTACTTGAAGTATTCGCCCTTGAACAAGCAGCATTCAGTGGAAGATTAAAATAAATCAAGGGAGAACTGGATATACCAAGCAATGATTCGGAAAACCCTCTTCCTTTCATTTCCGGATTGCCTGCTGGTATTACATTTCATATGAAACTATTGAACATCTCAAACGAAGATAAATTGTGGATAAAGATGTCTGTGGAGGATATGTGTCAGTATGTATACCTGGATCGTAACCAAATTGGAGAACAGGATGAGATCAAGAATGTCATGTTAAATGTACCTTTCTATAGAACTCCAAAAGCAGCTTCGTTCTCGTTGAGAGCATGTATTGGTAAGGAGTGTCCATCTGAAGATGTTAGTCGTCTAGCAAAAGGCCGCGGCGGACCAAAGGGCGACCTCATATTTATTAGCAATGAGAAAGAAGTTTTCATGGCTGCAACTAAGATGAACAACCAAAATTGGTAGGAAATTTAAGGTTGCAAAAACGTAAGTGTTATTCTGGCATCCCTAGAGGCATTTGGTCTGAATGGGAAGGAGAAAGCTATTATTCTTCAGTCAGATTCTCCGAAAAAGTTCAATGTTGGTCTTTTTGGGTATGGAGGAAAAGCTGTATAATGTAAGATTTGAACCTGAAGTCTACTATGTTTATACGAATTTATCAGTTATAGGTTTTTAACTGATTCTGAATGCAAATTTATGACTCTTTTTTGTAGTTGTGCTACTATTAACATATTCATTTGTCTTATTAATCAATTCAAATTTAAAGGTTTGCCCACATGACATTAGGTGAACACTAAGAGGATGTTTGACGTGCAGAAAAATGCAGACAGAAATAAACGATTATCAAGAATAACGATCCGGTTATGTGATTTAAGTAATTGTAATACTCTATTTTAGTGTTGGGTCTAGTCAAGAACATGATTGGTAGAAAACTAGAGACTTATTTTGTTCATGGATTATTTAATCTATGATTTCTAATTTCCTTGTTGTCGGTATTGATATTGACAAACCCCAATCTTTAGTACTTGAAATGGGTCCCCAATCTTTACTACTTGAAATGGGTCGAAATGAATGGAAACCGTTAATTTAAAATGTAATCAGAAATAGCGAAAGTAAGACCAACTGAGGACGGGTTTTTGGGGTTAGCTCGCCCTTGCGGGGTTGCGACCCTTTGTCCCGGCCATTGTAGCACGTGTGTCGCCCAGGTCATAAAGGGCATGATGACTTGACGTCATCCTCTAGTTGGATCTCCAAGTTTTTGGAATGCTCCAAATTCCACTTGGGCATCCAAATCTGGGTCAAGCAAAAACATCTCTGAACAAGGTTCTAGAACCATGCCAAATGTGTCCCGGCAAATAAACATCCACAGAAATTAGTTTATTGACTCCCCGAACAGTACTATAAGAAACAGTACTGAACATCCCTCCTGTAATAGTACAACTCTGGCTGAATATTTTATGTACCGTGAACGACATACTTTAATCATTTATGATGATCCCTCCAAACAAGCACAAACTTATCGCCAAATCTAGAATGTCTTAGTATTTTGTCAAATATAGTAAGTCTAGATAAACTTAATTACCAGAGGGTAAAACTCAAAAATCCTTTTATTTGTTTTTGTTAGTCCATATATGAGAAATAAATTTCAAAAATTGGTGAAACCAGAAACATTGGCTGAAAATGAGTTCAATACTATATGAAGTTTTTAAGATTATATACTATTATGTAGGACCAATACAAATCATAAAAAGGAAGGTTCCAACAAGTATCAAAAGTTCCAAGTTTTTTGTTTATTTACAGTATCAAAAGTCATATATTCCCTTCTTTCAGCAATGTACCAGAGTTTTTTTGTTTATTTAAGATAACTACTCCTAGTAGAATATGTATGAAGCCAGTTGTACTAGTACCTGTGCAGGATATAGGGTTCTCTCAGAACCACCGGCACTCCAACCATATGGGTTGATATTCAGTTGACCAGGACTCGCTGCTTGAAAAATGCCGTGCAGTTGCCTATCGCTATAGTTAAATAAGAAAAGAGGCAGGCCCGGAACGATGTTCTGTATGTAGGAGAAGTGAAGGCTCGGCAAACCTGTTATCAACAAGGTGAGCAAATTGACTGCTTTACAAAATTTTTTATATGTTAATATATGATCGTTATAACGGGTACTTGTTGTTTCAAATATAATTTGCACAATTCATCCCACTTGTTCACAATGTCAAATGTGATCATTGTAAGTTGCTACCTTACATATTTTTTTTTTCCAAAAGATAACATAACTAAGTAAAACTCATCAATTATACAGAAGTAAAATACAAACCGATTGGTAGAATACTAACCAAATATCTGGTTGGAGAGGCACTCAGTCATGGTGTAGCGTGTGCAGCCAAACACAACCCCACCAAGGTCATTTTTCCTCAAGTTCCTCGCCGTTACACTGGCGTTAATCGGGCATGAGGCATTTAAAGGTCTTTCACCCAATTTAAAAGTCTGAGTTTTCCTCCCGGCTCCCATGTTGTTTCTCCAACTATAGGCAACAAAGAAACCCATATTCAAGATCAAAGATAGAAAAATTCATCAATAATTTGTAACTATAGTAACATAACATGATCAGAACCCTAGAAATCTAAACTGTTTTAATCTTCATCTAGTGGACTAGAAGAAATATTCAACAAACATCAACACCAAAAACCCTTTTCACGAACATACATTCACCATGAAAATGAAATCAAACTACTGTGATGTTCAGAGTGAACATGTAACTAAAGTTATAGCACATAAAACACAGAAATTTAGTCAGCATTCGTTTTGTGTGTTGATCTAGAAACCGATAAAAGTACACTTTCTTCATTTCAGAGAAGAGAGAGAGAGAGACAGTAGGGATTGTACCTTGTCAATGATCTTCGCACAAATGGACTTAAAGCTTCTAACAGAACGACGGTGGTTCTGATTGAAGATTTCAAGAGTGGGATTTGAAAGGGAGAAGAGAGAGAAAGGGGGGATTTCTTCCAAGAAATGACTAGTTTCTCTCTCTAGACTTAGAAAAAGATGATGATACTCAGGGTGGAGTGATCGAAGGGTTTCTCTCTCTCTCTCTAGAAATAATTTTTACGGCGACGAGTTTAGGACATGACTCTTGCTCCACCCACAAAGTGACAAAACGATCGTGGTTAGTCTTGTTTAAGTGGAAATAGACACTGGACTAATCTGGCGCCAAAATAAGCCCATTTTTGGCAAACTTTTCCTTTTCTTGTTGGCACTAAAATGATAATGTGTTTTTCGTCTTACAATTTTACGGTAGTCAAAGTATATCATAACCTTTTATCATAAAATAAAAAGGGAAATGATTGAGTGACTTAGAAATTGGTACTTAGAGGGTGACATATTTCCTCATTTAGAAATAAAAGCGGTTCCCTCCGTAGTCAAACTTTGAAAAAACCTTGTCTTTTAGTGATTCCACATCAGCTGGGCATTAAAATGCCCAAAAAATTTGGACTCTCTAGCATCTCCCAAATAAAAATAGTCCCATGCTTGATTTTCTCCGGTAACTGACCTTTTATCAGTAGAAATTTTCTGATACTTGATTTTCTAATTGAGTTAACTCCTCATTGGGACCTTTTATCATCATAAAATAAAATCGTCTCATGCTTGATTTTATATCTGACGTTTTTCATAAAATAAAAATTTTCTGATACTTGATTTTCTAATTGAGTTAACTCTTGATTGGCTTCTTAAAAATGACTAACTTACTAAATACTTCCCTAATCGTGACTAATTTCTTGACTTAAATGTTTTGCCGAATTTTACTATGAGGATGTAATTTCAATTCCATATGTTGGTATTTTAAAAAGCTTTTTCATATTTAATTTTTTTTATTGATACTAAAGAGGGAGAAAAAAGATAGAGGCTATTAGGTTAAAATTTTGGAAGTTTATATATAAAAAGAAAATGCAAACTCATTACATGAGTACATGTTACCTTTTTTTTCGTTGAAACGTAAATATTATATTAAACATGCAAAATGTCATTACAATACATAGAAACTATAAAATAAGGTACATTGTTCCAAGTCTTCGATTTATTCTTCTTTCTAGCCCATTTAGCTAATTTATCTGCAGGAGAATTGAATTTTCTATTCGTGTATTTGAATTGCACCCTTTCAATCCTTCGTTTGACTTCGTGAGTTTTTTTGACGTGAATTCTGGACTGCCATTGGACTTCATGTTTGCTGTTTTGTATGTTTTTGATGATGTTGATGTTGTTGTAGGATTATGTGTGTATCTAATACACCTAATTGTCTAGTGTTCTAAGCGGAATCTCAAACATCTATATGTTTAACACTAGTTTACCAGGATCTATACATGAACATATCAATGAACTAGATGGAAAGAAGATTACCTCTAATCGCTTTCTCACGAACTAAATCCCGACCAGTATTCAGAAGATAAGAGCTCCAATTGTCGCTCCTCTACTTGAGACACCGAGTATATAACTTGAACTCCCTCTTTTCAGTCAGCTAGGACCTTCTTGAAGGTTGAGACAAAGAACTCCTTCTTGACTAGATAGTTGAGAAAACTTCTTTTTTCTCTCTCTCTCTGATATGTATATTCTAAACTCTTTCAGTTGGCTTTTCACACACTGAATTGTGTTGTGAATTTCTCATCATCTTTAGGTTTGTCTAATTAGGTCCTTATATAGAAATCCCTAGAAAAGGTATGTGACCTAAACTAGGATTCTTAAAGCCTAATTATAAGATGTTTCCCAACACACCCTTTTAGGGTTCCCTTAGTGTGGCCGGCCAACCTAGCCCTTTATGGGCTTCCTTGGCCGGCCCACTTAGGGCCTAACCGGCCATGTAATGGCCGGCCCCTTGCTATGGTCGGCCATCACATGGCCGGCCCACCTAAAGCCTTCCCGGGACCTTCTTTAAGGCCCAGATGTGTTTGTCTTTCTTCGGACTTCTCCGAACTAATTAGACTTACCGATAATGGATCCAATCCACTTATTTGCCATTCTCTTTCTAGTCAATTCTCCCCGTTCAAATCATTACTCTTATGTGTAACCCTTGTAGGATCCGGTCTATGTTAGCCGCGGATTACCGAAGTTATCTGACGATCGTAGTTGGCTTCTAGCTAAGCATTACGACCCCTAATTAGACCAGACTAATAATCTTCCGAGTAAGGTCATTAAGATCCTATTCGCCAAATCGTACGCATTGCAACCTTGGTCGAGGGACATTCCTTCGGAAGGATACCATTCATTCTGACCCAAGGAATATATCCTTCAGTCTCCCACTTGTACTTAGAACAAATGCAATGCTCGATTCTCATGTCTTTTCGTATCTCATCTGATATGTCATATTTATCAGACTCTCTTGATCACGAGAATAACTTCCAATCCAAACGATTAACTCTTAATCTATTTGAGCACGGCCATGCATTTTTCAGTTATTTCTCATCAAGTGGCCCGGAGATACTTTGTCTTGATTTTATTCAGGAAGACATATTCCATTTTTGTACTCCCACTCAATTTCATATCTATCCTGTCTCCCCTAGTAATCCGCCTTTATAACCACTTTTTACCGCTGGCATTTAACGGTACTAAAGTTCGACATTCCTTACATAAACTGAGTGAGTACTCATGTTTTGAGGAATCTCTCCAATTTGCTTAAATGAGAGTCATGACATCTCATAACTTCAACTTTTGAAGTACTCTCATTTGGTGGGTTTCCAATGTATCATTTATACACCCATGAAGTTGACTTTGAATAGTCCTATTCCCATAGCCCAAGAAACAGTGCTATCTTGTCAATCACTCATGCTAGTCTTCCTAAGTCATTGTTGTCCAATCAATGACCTGGACTAGGGATAGTATGATGGTGTGCTTATATGTTCACTTAGTAGGGTTTCCTTCATTAGATCACGTATCTAATAAACCTACCTCGAACACTCCATCATTTTGGACTGTCGTCTAAATTCTAAACCACAATTTAGATGACGAAATAAACTGAGTTTATTTCGGATAACAAGAGTCTGTAAAATTTGAGCAGCTGCGCAAACTCCTTTACGTTCTCAATTTTACAAGTCTCTCAGGATTCTTTTACCTTGATCCTAATTCCTTAGATCCGTGCATCTTCCATGTTCGTTCTAAGGTGACAGTTTAGTTTCATTTTCACTTCGCTTTTTCATTATCATGCTTTCGAACGCCTTCGTAAGCTTTTACAATAACATCAGTTTCTTCAACTGAAATCAATACTTCCTAAGTTCTAATTTTCCTTTCTTATCTAGTAGAGTTGGTAACGACTCCCAGCATGAAAACTCTTTTCTGTTTGTCCTTCTTAAAAGATTCATATCTTTATTTTCAGAAAATTACTATTATGACTTTTTTCAATTTTTGATTTCAGAGACTCACTCCTGGATGATCCAAGCATCCTAGGCTGTCCTCTGACATGTTTGGGTGACAACATATTTTGTACTCCAAGTATTTCTCAGATGTTTGGGTAAATCAATCATCTTCATGATCGTCCTTATGTTCTAAACTTTTTAAACATAAGTTTCTCTTTCATGTTTGTTTTCGCTTATCAGAATTCCCAAATTCCGAATTTGCTTGATAGTATATCATGGGAGATGGGTAGAATCTCTCTTTAAGAGTTCTTCTATTCAGATCTCTTCAAAACTTCTTTTGAACGAGTCTTTATCATCTTTTGATCTATCATTATAGATTCCGATGCCCAAATTAGTTTACCCTCGTCAATTGTCCTATTGAGTCAGTTCTCTAACCGTTTTGACGTTTCTTATTGTCTTCTCAATTCAAGTATGTATCCTATATACAGGACTCGAAACTAAGTTTTTTCACTCCCACTTACCTTCTTGTCGAACAAGACTTAACCATTCTTACTCTTATCACTTTGGATTTCCGATCCAATTTCAGTGTGGTTCTGCTATAGTCTGTCTGAATCTTCCCAAGACTCATTCGGGGTTTTTGAGCAAACTTTTGAAAACTTCCTTAATTTCTTAAGAAGTTTCTAGGCGATTTATCCCTTTATTCCCCAATAAGGTGATATCCCTAATCAGATGAGTAACATTTGCTCTCATTTGTTGCTCTAATTCGAATATCTGATTCGAATATTTTCCTCCCACTTGTCTTCTTTGAAAGACTTAACTTTAAAGTAAGACACGATCGAGAGTAACAATCAAATTGTGTTTCGATGATTTGTGAAAAAACCCCGTTCTTCCTTTCTGAAGAACTTTTGTCTAATATGTTTTAGACATTCGAATAAATGACTGGTTTTAGAACTCCTTCTAAAATCCATACTTGTATGGACTCAATTATTCACTATAGCTTATTCTAGGTTTTTAGTGGGTTGGCAGATTCGTATTAGACTATTATGCTTTTGGAAGGTTGATGACTTTTAGTCTTATGATCTCATCATATTCTTTAGTCATATTGACCCTTTTCTTGATTTAGGTTTGGTTTCTAAAACTTTTACAAAATCTAGTTCTTAGTCTATTCTAGTCACATTAATCGTAGGTTTTTATGTCTAACATAAGTTTCTCCGATTAATTGACCTCTGTTTTGTCATAAGAGATCTTGTCAAATTTTTTTGTCTAAACCATGATTAACTGTTGTTGAGAAGATACGTGATCAAACAACTTTAGTTTCATTCATGTTCTTTCAAATTTATTTGACTAGATTAGAATAACTAAGTTGGATCACTTGGTATAATTCTTTAAAAGTTAAATAGACTCTTTTTAGAACATCATAAAATACTAAATATTTTATTCATTTCCATAATCTCATTATAGAGTCAATGTTCTAAAAGAAAAATAAACTAAAACTGATTTAAAGTAATGCCTATTGAGTCTATGATCCTTCTTGAGCTTTTCTAGCAACTTTTGCCTTTTTAGCTTTTGACAGGTTCATCTCCTCTTCAATAAATACTCAGCTCCCACTTGCTCCTGTCATTCACAAGGATAATAGCCTTTTAGGTATCTTATACCTTTTAAGGGGAAATAGTATTTAATTGAATCAACTTTTAATAATTATTACCTTGTCCGCAACTTCTAGCTCCGTTATTTTTGTCTTCCAGGAATTTTGGACAGTTTCTTTTCCAATGACCCGTGCCATCGCAATAGAAACATTTGGAATCAGATTGAGCACCTTTGTTTTTGGCAACTTGTTTTCCTTTCACTTTGCCCATTTTCTTCTTTTTGAATTTCTGCTTTACATCCTTCTTAAATCCCTTATCCTTATAAACCATCAGAATTTTTTTCTTAGGTTCAACTATTGCGATGTTCTCTTCGGCTGTCTAGAGCATAACGTGTAGTTCCTCCAGAGATTTATCCCATCCATTCATATTGTAGTGCATTAAAAAAAATCAGATTTGCCAATAACCTCCTACTAAACTCATATCCCAACAAGAATTCTGATTAAGTTTCTTATCTGACTCAAACTTCACATAACAACCATTTCTACAACAAATTGTAGCTCAGCTTGATGTTTTAGAGTTTTTGGATTTCATTTTTTTTTTTTTTTATGAATTTTCAACATGAAACATACAAGTTATAGGCGTTTTCGTAACGGAAGAAAGAATTAATGTGTCAATAGACAATTGTCTTTAAAGAATATATTCCTCTAGGCCATGTTTGGCGCGCGGGAATGAAATGTGATTCCCGGGAATACCATTCCCGTAATGAGATTTTTGGGAATCAGATTATTTAGTTTAATGTTTGGTTCGACCAGGAATAGGAATTTCATTCCTGATGGAATCCTAACTTGGTGTTTGGTTTGTATAGGAATGGGAATGTAAACTTTTGTAAAAGTTCACTTTTACCCTTACATAAACTATATAAAATACACATTAACTTTGTTATATATTAAAATCATTATTACTCATTCAAATTTATAAATATGAAATAATAACATGATACACCAAGGGTTAGAATTTCAAGATAATAAATAAAGGTCTTAATAAAATTTTATTGAAAATAAAGTTCTGCTCATAATAATTTTTTATATCTAGGGCCTATTTTTTCCAAGTAGCCTCAAAACCCAATATAGACGACATTCAGGTGGCAGTGCAAAGAAAAGACCTGCTTTCGAAGAGTCACTATTGAGGATATCTGCTGCTTCTAGCATTTGATCGTAATCCAATCCTTCGTGTAACTTGGATAACTCGGCTACCACTTTAGTTGCAGTTACATTTTCTTGGTTATGAGTAAGAGCTACAACCATCTTATCCATATATTCCTTCGTTCCTTCAACAATTTTTCAATCGAACTAGCAATGTTTCCCAAACTCGTTACGAATTCATTTGATTTTCGAAAACGTTTCCTCTTATTAGAGTTTGAGGTTTTTGTTGTTGGAGCTGGACTGGGGTTAGGGGTTTCTTCCTCGTTAGCAAATGATGCTTCAGAATCACATTCCCTATTGATTTCACCATCAAACCCATCAACACCATCAACGAAGGAATCATTTTCATTTGCATCAATTTGTTCCTCCTCGTCAGCTGGTGCTCTTGCATCTTTTCCGTTTGCCCTCTCTTTCAAAAATATATCTGCCAAAGCATCATAATGTGTGAATGGCTTAATTCTAAGTCCTTTGGCCGATGGATGAGTCTGAAAAAATAAATATTTAAGTGATAAATAAAGAACTCAACATACATAATAAATTCAATAAGAATACTAAAAAGTCAGAAAGTAAATGGACTTACCTTAACCCATTCGTCAAAAATGCTCTTTTCACATATAATCATTTTGTCTTCATCACTCCATGTAAACCCGCTTGCATTTGAAATAATATCTGAGATAGCTGATGTCTGTTTTTTTAATATTTTAATTCGTGAATCAATGTGAGGCACCCCTTTAATATTGCATCCTGGTAACTTTTCTTCCATCAATTTTTCTAGATGAGAAAGATATCCTGATCGGAAATCATTTTCCGCCTTCCAATGTCCACCAATAGCAATTTCTATCAGACACTCGACCAGTTTGTCATCTTCTTTAGGTAGCCATAAATGTTTTGTTGGTCTGGAGCGAGATTGTAGATCAATAGGAGGTGTCATCTAGATATATAAGAAACAAGTATATCACATATAATTAAATAAATAACCAACATCAATGAACAAACTTGCAATAAAAATAAGATTATTATAACTATATATTAATATTCGATGTAATTCGGAAAAGAAATAAACCAGTTTTTTATCTAATATGAAATTTAAGCATTTCTAGATGTTTGCCACTCATTGAACATTTTAGATGCTAATTCATCCCTCCATGTAGACCACTGTCCTGAAGAATCGATATGCGATATTGGATCACCATGTGGCTGTGTATAATTTAACATATGTCGGTCTAATGCTTCTTCTAATGGATCTACTGACATTTCTTGGCGAATGAGATTGTGCAAGAGACAACAAGCCATTATTATCCGATTATGCGTCTTAACGGGATAAAATGAAGGACTTCTCAAGATAGCCCATCTAAGCTTTAGTAACCCAAAACATCTTTCTATCACATTCCGAGCACTTGAAATCCTTCACTATTTGGATATCCAGCATCAACGAGATAGTAACAACCTAATAAAAGAAAATAGAAGTTATAATTTTTATTTAAGGTGAGACAAAATACACAAGAAAATAATCACTGAAATCACATGCTTATACCATGAGGAACTTTCAATCCGTTTCTCCTAAGTAAGGCGTCCCTTAGAACTCGGGAATCCGCTACCGTTCCCTCCCAACCAGCCAAAATGTAAATGAATTGCATATCCTGACTCTGATGTCTTAATTGACTCGAGGCAGATTAGTTTAAGTTTATTTTTGTCTAACTTGTCTGTATTGTTGATTTTAGGTCCATTTGATTCAGATGATTCAAATTCTATATTCTGAGTACTGGTTATGTGCTATATTGACAATGCATGTTTTTTCTTTCTCCGTTCGAAATAGAAACGATGCACGAATAAGTTTTCAAATTACATATTCTTGTAATATGTTTTAAGTTGTCATTGTTATCTCTCCTTGATGTCAATTAGTTTTATCCGTGCAGTTGAATACTTAGAGTTTTAAAAAATGTCGAACGGATCACAACACCATACTTATCTATTGGCTAAGGTCAATCCGAGTTTTGATCTTAGAAATAGAGCTTCTCAGACTATGACTAGGCCTTATATTAATGGAGGATTACAAAGTTTCACGCTTCCTTCCAGTCAAGGAAATGGAAAATTTGTACTAATCTCTCATTTATCACGAGTTGTTGTACAAGCACCATCGGAAATAAGTGTATCGGGCTTTCTCATAGATTTTCTCATGGGAGGAGTTTCTGCAGCTGTATCAAAAACAGCGGTTGCTCCAATTGAGCGAGTGAAACTCTTGATACAAAATCAGAATGAAATGATCAAGGCTGGCCGTCTCTCCGAGCCGTACAAGGGCAATATCGATTGCTTTGGTAGAACAGTCAAGGATGAAGGGTTCCTTTCTCTATGGAGAGGAACCTCTACTAACGTTATCAGATACTTCCCCATTCAGGTTAGTTCATCTGTTGACTTACGATAGCCGATTTACTTGTAAGTTCTCAAGTAGAAAAACTTGTGTTTAACAACCTATAGTTATATTCTTGTTTGTAATAAGGGTGCCTGTAGTTATTTTTTGCTCGGTCAAATGACACCAGGATATATAGTTGTGGGTATCCAAGTTCACCTTGACACTCATTTTAGGCCCCTGAAATACATCTCGAGGTTAGTGTTGTCACTACAAAACGTAAGGCCTTTTTACGACAAGGAACCATCAAATGCAACAAATGCTGATCAATAACTACAACATGCTTAGTCCATAGCAAAAGATGTGTGACAAAATGCCGTCTATTTTGTAGTGCATTTGTGGTTAATTTGAGAATGTTGGTCGGAAATGCAAAAAATTGTAACTATTGATAAATAATGGTGGGCAATACGTGGATAATTGGTTTTTTTATACGGACAACTATTTTCGGGTCCGGTGCGAGTCAATTATGCTTGACTTAGTTGATTTTGATTTAATAAGGGGACAACTCCATAAAGTCTTAAATACTAACAGTTACTAACTTGTGGACCATTAACAAAATAATAGTTCAAAATTGAAAACCTAAGTTGTCTTCTTTTTCATCATCTTCTTCTTCTTCCTTCTTCTTAGTCTTATTCTTATTCTTGTACTGCTACTAAAAGTAAACTACAGTTTCTACCACTTCCTTTTGTTTTTTTATCAAACCCTAGATGAATGAAGAAGATAAAATTCATCAATCTCCACTTCCCTTATTTTATAGTAAACTATAGTTTCTACCACTTCTCTTTGTTTTTTAGTGAACTATAGTTTCTACTACCTTTTGTTTTTTTTATCAAACCCCAGATGGGTTTTGATCAAACCCTACATTGATGAGGTAAAACTCTAACTTTTTTAATTTTATATTGTATTTTCGATTGGGTAGTTTGAAAGAATACAAAACGATTTCAAAGGAAAAAATCGAAGTGAAGATGAAATTCCCAGAATTTCGTGGGGAATCTACGAAAATATGCTAGATTTTCGTGGTAAGTTTCCTTCTGTCTTGCCAAATTTTTGTTGAAAATCTACGAAATTGGCAAGTCAGATTTTTTTTTTTTATAAAAACTCAGATATTAAGATCTCTCGTGTTTCGTCCATTTTCCACGAAACACGAACAACTCTACTTGTTTGTAAAAAAATCTAGAGTTTTGATGTCTAGGTTTTAAAAGTTTAACGGGTTTTAGGGTTTTTAGATCTGATCTTTCTGGTTAGGAATATCCTTCAACAATTTCCTTCCTTTTGTTTGATGTCATAATCTTCTCCAAAAAAATTCTCTCTCTAGAATTTTAGGTTGATGATGAAGATGAAGTAGTAGAAGAAGACCAAACTTACTTAGGATTTATGAGAAAAGAGGGAGGTGTTAAAATAATACATCTAATTCTAAGAGGACTTGAGGGAAAATAATAGAGAGTTGTCCCCTTAGAAACGGGTGTGCATATAAAAAAATTAATTATTTTGGTTGTCCACATAAGATAGTTATCCATATAAGAAAAACGGTTGTCCACGTATTGGCCACCTAAATAATCTCTTGACAAAGACAGGCAAATATAAGTATAGGTTGCCTATAAATTTTTTAGGTTGTCGTATCTCTATGCATCGTACTGGTGTCAGATACTGATACGGTACCAGAGGCCACGTTATTGTAGATATTCCTTATTCGTTAAATGCTTAATATCGTTTTCGCATACCCGGCACTAAACTTTGCTTTCAAAGATTATTTCTGTAAGTTTCTCTAAGAACTTTAGATTTTATTTCAATCAATTCTAATCTCAATTACATTTTTGTGAATAGAGAAGAAGAGAATAACAACTAACTAACTCTTAACTAATAACAGAATTACCAAAATTAGTTACTAACTAACTTTGTTATCTTCTTTATTCAGGTACAAGGAGTGCTTCTATAGTTTTATTGCTGTTGTAGTTGGACCTTGAGAGTTTGGGCTTGCGTGGGCTCCATAAAGACTGTTTTACCCTTCATATGAAATGAAGACTAAAACCCTAGAAGCTTTATCTTTTATCTCCTTCGGCACCCTAACTCTTACATCCCCCCTCAAACTGATGGTGACGACAACGAAAGAACTAACAGATTGTCTCTGATTTGAGAGAACAGATCAAAGGGTAAACCCTTGGTAAATATATCAGCAAGTTGATCTTTCATCGAGACATGTTTAATCACCAGAGAACCATTTGAGACTAAATCACGAACATAGTGAAAGTCGACCTCGATGTGTTTCGTTCGTACATGAAAGATGGGGTTCGAGGTTAGATGTTGAGCACTGATGTTGTCACAGAAGAGAGTGAAAGGTCGATTTAATAGACATTTCAGTTCATCCATGAGCTAAGATAACCATATCAACTCTGTTGCGGTATTTGATAAAGCTTTGTACTCAGCTTCTGTCGACGATTTAGCAACTGTAGCTTGTTTCTTAGAGCTCCATGAGATAAGACTCGAGCCAAGAAAAACACAGTACCCTCCAGTCGACTTCCTTGAGTCAGGGCACCCAACCCAATCTGAGTCTGAATAAGCCATTAAAGTAGTAATATTACCAGGGATTACTCGAATTCCAGAACCCATTGAGCCTTTTAGATATCTTAAAATCTTTTTGACAATAACCAAGTGAACTTTTGTGGGTTTTTGCATGAATTGAGCTGTGTAATTTACTGCGAAAGAGATGTTTGGTCGAGTTAAGGTGAGGTACTGAAGAACACCCACTAAACTGCGATATTCTGTGAAATTTTCAAGCACTTCTCCATCAGTAACAGACACTCTTTGACCACTAGCAACATGGAGCTTAGAAGGTTTGCATTCTAACGTACTTACTTTCTGTAATAGCTGTAGAGTATAATTATTTTGTGTGAGAAATATACCTTTGGTAGAAGCAATCGACTGAACCTCTATGCCTAGAAAATAAGAAAGAAGACCCAGATCTTTCATTTTGAATGTTGAGCTCAAATCAGATATCAATTTGGAAATTTGAGAATTTGAGCTGCCAGTTAGAATAATATCATCAACATAAAGTAGCAGAACCTTCATCTGATCTTGAGAATGGTAAACAAACATTGAGTGATCAATTTTACTCTTAGTAAATCCATAAGCATGTAGAAAATTAGCAAACTTGTTATACCAGGCCCTAGGAGCCTGTTTTAGGCCATAAAGAGCTTTATGAAGATGGCAGACATAATTTTTCTTCCCTTGTTGCTCAAAATCTTGTGGATGAATCATATACACATCTTCATCCAATGTTCCATGCAAAAAAGCATTTGAAACATCTAATTGTTTCATGAGCTAAGACCTTGTGACTGCAATTGTGAGAACAAGTCTGATAGTGTTTGCCTTTACAACAGGACTAAAAATTTCTGCATAGTCCACTCTTTCCTGTTGATGGAAACCCTTGGCTACAAGTCGTGCCTTATATCTTTCAATAGAACCATCACTCTTTTGCTTCAATTTAAATACCCATTTGCAGCCTAAGATGTTAATAGAACTGTGAGAAGGCACAAGTGACCATGTTTGATTTTGGTGAAGTGCTAAGAACTCTTCATTCATTGCCTTGACCCACTCTTCATGTTTTGCTGCCTCTTTGTATGTTGTGGGTTCAGTAGGTAAGTGTAAGATAGAGAGAAAGGCCATATTTAACATGTGAGGGGATGAATAGTGAGCCACAAAATCAACAGGCAGCTGCTTGCTTTTGATTATGTCATTTCTGCCTCTAGTAATCACTTGGTCAGACTGTAAAGTTTGAGATTGCAACTCTGAAATTGTTGGTGAACTGATGTTATCATTAGGTGTACCTAATTCATGAGAAAGCAAGCTCCTATGTCTTGAAATGGCTGGTGAGCAAGTTGATCTTGATGTACCCACTTCATTGACATGAGACTGACTATTTGATAAACCAGGCAGTGGTAAAGAGATAATAGGCTGTTGATTCTGATCACTATTAGACTGTTGTGAAGGGATGTTAGCATATGGAAAGTTGCTTTCATCAAACACAACATGTCTAGACATATAAATCCTTTTTGTAATGGGTTCATAGCACCTATACCCTTTGTGCTCTTGACTGTAACCCAGAAATACACATTGTAGACTCTTGGGACTTAGCTTATCTTGTCTAAGTTCCCCTAAGTGAGGGTAACATGCACACCCAAAGACTCTTAAGTATTTGTACTCTGGTGGAGAATGAAATAAGACCTCAAAAGGAGTCTATTTATAATGTAAACAGCTGTATTAAAAGCATCAAACCACAAAGCTTAGGCAATGAACAATGAAGAGATAAGGTGTTACCTAACTCTGTTATATGTCTATGCTTTCTCTCAGCTTTCCCATTTTGCTGAGGAGTATACGGACAAGAAGACCTGAATAATATGCCATTTGAGTCTAAGAATTTCCTGAAATCACCTTGTTTCAATTCAGGAACACCATCCGATTGGAAATATATAACCTTTGTCTGGAGCAAGTTTCTGTTGTTGACTTGAAATGTGTGAAACATTTTATACTATCAGATCTGTTCGTCATTGGATATATCCAGCTGTACCTACTGAAATCATCTAAGAATAAGATGTAATATCTGGCCCCATTAGGTGTGGTGACATGGGTTGGTCCCAAAACATCACAGTGCATTAAATGTAGTGGAGATTGTGAGACTGTAGAAGAAGAATCAAAGGGTAAGCATTTACTTTTACCCATAGCACAAGACTTACATAAAGTCTTGTCAATAACAGTAGATAAAGTGATCTTGTTTTCCTGTTGAAGCTGTTTAATAACATCACTATGTGAATGCCCAAGTCTGGCATGCCAAGTATCATAAGATGTAACTGTTTGAGCAATATTAGCTACTGATCCGGTTCCTAGAACCCCGTTATGAACTTCAATAGGATACAAATTATTCTTAACCGGTCCTTCTGAAAGGATCTTCTTTGACCAAATATCCTTAATACAATACCCCCATGGCATGAATTCCACTGAACAGGAATTGTCTTTTGTAAATTTGGAAATAGATAATAGATTCCTCTGTAGACTTGGAACACATAAACTTTACTGAGATCAAAAGTACAAGAAGAGGTAGATAAAGTAGAATTTCCTATATTTGTGATAGGGAGAAACTTACCACTACCTACCATGACAACTTCAGACCCCTTGTAAGGTTGAGAACATGTCAAATTGCTTGTTGTGTGTGTCATATGGCTGCTGGCACCAGTGTCTGCTAGCCAAGAAGTGTCCTTGGAACAACTATCACCTGATTTGGTTGCAGTATGACATTCATCACTTAGCACATCAATATCAAAACCATTAGATAAACAGTCTATATAGCAATCTTCCTCTGACTCGAGCACTATAGCAGTATAGCATTCTTGGAATTCATCATGCTCATCACTATGATACATATATACTTCTGCAGTATTACATTCAAGAAAAGATTCATCTGCATACAAATAAGATTGAGGATTCACTTGTTCATCAATCTTCATAGATGCTTCTTGTTGAGTTTCTGTATGATAACTATTATGTGGTTTGTTTTGCATATATCAGAAATAACATACACCTGCAGCATGGCCCCATCTCTTACAAATCCCACAAGGGATAGATGAAAAATCAAAATCATCTGCCCTTTGATAATGATTCTTTAATTGAGCATGTTGAGAAGAAGTAGGTAAAAAAGAGTTATCCTTTTTAAATTGAGCAGCCTGATTCTTGTAGTAAGAAGGAGAAGGTCTGCCATTATTTCTGTTAGAAGGCCTAGGACAACCTCTTTTGACATAGTAAGCTTCTTGGTCTAATTCCTTAGTAGATAACCACTGTTCATGTTGTACTAATCTGGACTTTAGTTGAGCCAATGAAAGAAATTCATTGTTGGCTCTAAGAGCTATAACAAATTGATCATAATCTGAGTTTAATCCCTGTAAAGCTAGTCGAATTAATTCTGAATCTGAAATTCTATCATGAACAGATAATAGAGAATCAGATATGGTTTTCAATTCTCTTACGTATTCTGTCACAGTTGAGTTTCCGTTTTTGATGTTTTGTAATTGCTTTCTTAACTGATCTTTCTTAGACTCAAGACCTTCATTGTTTGTAAGGTCTAGATACTCCCAAATTTCTCTAGCTGATTTTAATCCATAAGTATCACACTAGATGGATCTGGACAGAGTACTTTTGAGGTAAGATTGAACAAAACTCTCCTTTGATCTCCATTGCTGAAAATCAGGGTTACTTGTTCTATTCCATGAACTATTTTTAACTGAGGTGGTTCTTCTACTGACGCAGCGGAAAAACTGATAAAGCCTTAGAACTCCGTCTAAAGACTATAGAACCAAAACTAATAAGATTAACTACTAAAATACTTGAATTTTATTGATTGAACTGAATAAAACAACTTCTAGATCCCCCTTTATATAGACTTAGGGTTTCCTTAACCTAATCAAACTCAAATAACAATTTCTAATAAATAAAATACTACTTTCCTAAACCTAATCAAATTCTAATAACAACTTCTAAATAAATAAAATACTAGAATCTAAAACCTAAAAAGTTTTCTAAAAATATAAAACTGCTAAAAATAATAATTCTCTACTAACAAAAATATTATTCTAATAAAATGACTAGATTTTAATATATCCAAGATACTTGGAATATCTCATGAAAATCTCCCTGCATCAGTCTCCTCCACTTCAAAGAAACTCGCCTCGAGTTTACTGATTGATTGGAAGGTTGTCTTGAATGGTACACCCATGAGAAAACTTTGTCGTGAATTGTGCATGGGAATCACCAAGCTATCAGATTGGACGGGAGACTTTATTAAGTCACAGAAAATTTGCGGACTATAATTGTGATGTGATTCAAACTCCCTTTTCACTCCAAAAATAAACTTGTATAGATCATGAGTATAGTGATTGAAAATTACGAACTTCGATGAAGACTTTCTAATAAAACAACTTATCAATCCACGTGAAACAATTTTCGATTCGCCAAATTCTGAGAACGGATCTTCGTATGAAGGAACTTCAATTAGACTAATGTTTGACTTCCGAAGTTTTACACCTTCCTTTGATTCAGCTTCTTGAACAATGTCCTTTGTCTCAAATTTCTGAACAACGTCCGTTGTCTCAATTTCCTGGAGAATTTCCTTTGACTCAATTGGTTGAACCACTTCCTTTAACTCAATTTCCTGAATAATTTCTTCAGAAGCAAATTCCTTACCGTGTAAATTGATATCAGGAGATTTATTTGTGAACACAATAATGTTAGATTTTGATTTGTGAGTAATATTACTTGAATTTTCTATGCTCACAATTTGTGGTGGTTCAACATTCTCTAAGGGAGTCGTTTTTACCTTTTTAATAGTTAAGTGAGGTTGTCCTTCCCTCCGAAATCCAAACTTCCTATATTCCCGTTCCTCAGCTTCAATTTTTAGGGCCAAGTTGTACGCCTCCTGAATAGTCCATACTGTAACTATCCCCACTTTTTCTCGCAAACTAAATTTTAATCCGCTTAAAAATCGATTTGCTACAACATCTTCATATTCTATAATGTTCTCCATATTGTTTCTTTGAGCCAGTTTTGAAAACTCCTCATAGTACTCACCCACTGAACGCAATCCTTGTCTACAGTTCTGGTAAGTCATAAACAAGTGTTGTTGATAATCTGGTGGTAAGAACCTCTCCCTCAGGTTTTCTTTCATAGACGGCCAATTCTGGATTGGAGCCCTTCCTTGCCCCATTATTTGACGTTGTAACTGATCCCACCAAACAGCAGCACTTCCTTTCAGTCTACAAGCAATAATGTTTACCATCTGTTCACCAGGAACAGTATATGACATATTCACTTGCCGCTCAACCTCATGTAGCCAATCAAGGAACTCTTCGACCGACAAATAACCATTGAAGAGTGGTATTTCTTCCTTGATTTTGTATTCATCATAATATCTACGCGGATATAATTGGTTAGGATAATAGTTACCTCTATTTTCTTGGTTGCCAACATATTGTTGAAGTGGTTGTTCTCTGCCTTCGTTTTCATTAACAGCTTGGTTGTGGGCGAATCCCTCAACACGTTCTCTGTTAATAGGTTGCCTAGGGTTTGTATTGACATTCAGGTTGTTAATCATCTCCATAACTTGGGTTAGTTGATGACTCAAACCGTCAATTTTTGCCCACATGACATTGTTACCTCGTTCACCGTCGAGGTTTGTGTTTCTAACTTCGTCTTTTGCCATTAAGCCAGGAGAAACCTCGCTCTTGATGCCAACTGACGCAGCGGAAAACTGATAAAAGCCTTAGAACTCCGTCTAAAGACTATAGAACCAAAACTAATAAGATTAACTACTAAAATACTTGAATTTTATTGATTGAACTGAATAAAACAACTCCTAGATCCCCCTTTATATAGACTTAGGGTTTCCTTAACCTAATCAAACTCAAATAACAATTTCTAATAAATAAAATACTACTTTCCTAAACCTAATCAAATTCTAATAACAACTTCTAAATAAATAAAATACTAGAATCTAAAACCTAAAAAGTTTTCTAAAAATATAAAACTGCTAAAAATAATAATTCTCTACTAACAAAAATATTATTCTAATAAAATAACTAGATTTTAAGATATCCAAGATACTTGGAATATCTCATGAAAATCTCCCTGCATCATCTACAGAACCATTTACAAACCCTAACATATCATAAGTATTGAGAAGTGTTTCCACTTGATCTCTCCACATGAGATAGATTCATTGAAGCCATGAAAGATTCTTGGAAGCTGATGATAAGCTCAAAAAAAAAATAGTAAGTTGTTGAAATCTAAAATTTCTTTCTATCTTTGTAATGAAGTTGAAAACTAACGATTTCTGCTTGTAATAATATTGATTTGATTATAATATTTGATCTTGTTTGATGTTGAATTTTATACGAGATGCTGAATGTTGCTGATTGCTGTTAAGTTCTTGAAGAAAAAGCCCTAGTAATTGGATCTAACCTTGAAATCTGATACCATGTAAGTTTTTCTAAGAACTTTAGATTTTATTTCAATCAATTCTAATCTCAATTACATTTTTGTTTATATAGAGTTAGAATAGAGAAGAAGAGAATAACAACTAACTAACTCTTAACTAATAACATAATTACCAAAATTAGTTACTAACTAACTTTGTTATCTTCTTTATTCAGATACAAGGAGTGCTTCTATAGTTTTATTGTTGTTGTAGTTGGACCTTGAGAGTTTGGGCTTGCGTGGGCTTCATAAAGACTGTTTTACCCTTCATATGAAATGAAGACTAAAACCCTAGAAGCTTTATCTTTTATCTCCTTCAGAACCCTAACTCTTACAATTTCAAAGCTCTGTTCAACTTCAAGAAAGATAGAGATGGTTATTGGAAGTGGTTTGCGGGGAACTTAGCCTCAGGAGGTGCTGCTGGTGCTTCTTCCTTACTTTTTGTCCACTCACTAGATTATGCCCGAACACGTTTAGCTAATGATGCCAAAGCTGCCAAGAAAGGCGGTGAAAGACAGTTCAATAGTCCAATCGATGTTTATAAGAAAACCTTTAAATCTGACGGTATCGCTGGACTTTATCGTGGATTTTCTATCTCTTGTGTTGGTATTATTGTATATCACAGACTCTACTTCGGAATGTACGATTCCTTGAAACCCGTAGTCCTTGTTGGTAATTTGCAGGTTAGTCGGTACTAGAATTTCATTAGAATTACTTTAAAAAACCGAGTCAGTGTTCGATCCCTAATTACATTACTTTGTGCCATTTTACTTGGTTTTGCAGGATAGTTTCTTAGTGAGTTTCTTACTAGGTTGGGGAATAACCATCAGAGCTGGGCTTGCTTCTTACCCCATTGATACTATTCGTAGAAGAATGATGATGACTTCAGGAAAAGCTATCAAGAACAAAAGTTTGTTCGATGCATTTTCTCAGATCCTGAAAAATGAAGGCTCAAAGTCTATTTTCAAAGGCGATGGAGCGAACATTCTCTGTGCAGTTGCTGGTGCTGGTGTGCTTGCAGGATATGACAAACTGCAACAGATCTTGCTCGGAAAAAAGTACAGGTCAGGGGTTGGAGGTTTATATACTGACATAAAAGATGGCCTCTTTTACTCGGGTTATTTAGGTTTTTAAGATTTTCGAAGCGATAAAGCTAGGTTTCTGTGTGATGATCTTTATTTTGGGATTGTTTCTTGTCGAAAACAACCATCTACTTAAAAGTAACATAATAATGTATGTATATTAGTGTGGTGTTCATGTATATTGTAACAAGGAATTTCTATAATTTCGCATGAAAATGTGTTATATTCTGAGGCAAAATTTTGTGAAGGAAATTGTTAGGAGATTGGCCCAGAGTCACATCATATTCATCCTGACCCTAAGAAAAGTTTTGGGTGTGAGAAAGAGTTTCTTGAACAAGTAATCAAAATAATAATCAGTCATGCCCATGTGTATTATACTAGTCCACGATCCCTTCGTAAAATAATAAACAGTCATGTCCCTTTCGCAAAAACTGATACTTATGTATGACCTTTCGCAAAATAACTTTTTTTTGAATAACTTATATATGACATTAAAAAAAGGAAATGGTCTAGCCAAGAAGTTTCAGGCAGATTTGTGTCTCAAATGGAGAGAAAATTCGGGTGGTTGATTTGGAGTTCCTTTCAAAATCTGCCTAAAATTCTTAATTAAATTGTCTCTCGATTTAAGACACAAATCAAGAAGGACCCATTTTGCGAAGGGGCATACAAAAGTACCTGTTTTTGTGAAAGGGGCATTCACTGTTTATTGTTTTGCGAAGGAGTCGTGGACTTATATATGACATTGGAAATGGTCTAGCCAAAATATTTGAGGCAGATTTGAGAGGAATTCCTAAATTAACGGTTGGGGTTGATTTCACAACTTCTTCTTGATTTGTGTCTCAAATGGAGAGAAAATTGGGGTGGTTGATTTGGAGTTCCTTACAAAATCTGCCTAAAATTTTCTTAATTAATATTATTTTTTTTGTTTCCATTGTGGACAATTTAAACATAGTAAGCAAATAAGACCGTTTCAGCCAACTATTATTTTCTTTTAATAAAGCAACATAAAAATAACTTATCAATGAAGAAAATTCAGACGTCGCGTGTATATAGACAGCGGGAATTTGGCCAAAACTCCCTAAGAAATTATGACTTTGGTTAAAAAGGATTCATCAAAGTTTTTTAGGCTTCACCTCCCTGATGGCAATTATGTAAATTTCAATTTCAATAAAAAGACCAACCTAACCCCAGTCTAAGAAAATACCTTGCAAACACCTTGCACTGCCTTGCAAACACTTTGCACTGCCTTGCAAACACCTTGCAGAGCCTTGCAAACACCTTGTATGGCTTGCAAACACTTTGCACTGCCTTGCAAACACCTTGCAGAGCCTTGCAAACACCTTGCATGGTTTTTGCAAACACCTTGCATGGTTTTTGCAAACAAATTGCAGAGCCTTGCGAACACCTTGCAGAGCCTTGCAAAAACTTTGCAAAGCCTTGCGAACACCTTGCATGACTTTTGCAAATACCTTGCACAACCTTGCGAACACCTTGCAGAGCCTTGCAAAGCTTTGCAAAGCTTTGCAAATACCTTGCAGAGCCTTGCAAACACCTTGCAGAGCCTTGCAAACACCTTGCAGAGCCTTGCAAACACCTTGCAATGCCATGCAAATGGTTTGCAAATTAGTTTTTGAGTTGATTTAACATGAAATTTGTTCAAATTATTATATATTGTCTAATAGAATGTTGTATCTAAAAACTAGCTAAAACCCCTACAAATTCATAATAGTCATTTTATAAGCTCTAGCACCATCATTTTACATTTCTTCGAAAAACTTCCAAAGCTTTCATGAAATTCTCAATTTGAACATAAATACCAATCATGATTGTCCAAGAAAAAATATTTCTCATAGGCATTTTATCTAACAACTTTATAGCTATTTCAACCTACTTAAGTCTTGTATAACCAATTAACGTTGCATTCCAAGCAACAACATCTCTTTTAAGCATTTTATCAAACACATTGCATGCATCAACTATACTTTCACAACTTCCATATAAATCCAACAAATAAGTTTGAACATAAACATCAAAACTAACAAATTGTCATCCATCATTCATAACTCAATGAAAATAAAGCAATGAAGAAGTTGGATTATACTTTGAAACACTATCAAATTCTCCTTCCATTGAAAGTATATAAAACTTTCTCTCTCTAGAATTTAGAACCAAAAACTAAATCAAACCCCTTAAAAACCTCTTCAAACAACAAGCAAATAAATTAAATCACCAAAACCTAAAAACATCAACCTATCTTATAGCCAAAATCAATTCAAACCCCAGAAATTCTAATCGGCGTCGACAATCCGACTTGGTTCGTTCATGAGAAAAACTCAAGTTCCTAATTTTTTAGTTAGATTATTACTAGGTATTTCTAATTGAATGAAGGGTATTTTTGACTCTTAAAAAGTTGGTGCTTTTAAAAATGTCCTTCAAACCTATTTTTATAACTTACTTGGGGCCTAGCTAGTAAAAAAGATGGTTTGTCTTTTTAACAAAAAAATACAAGAAATTGGGCCTCCAGCCCAATTTCCTGTATAGACAATTGTCATCAGTGGATATATTCTTTATATATCGGTCACAAAATTTTCATTCTCTTTTCTCTATAAATATTGCCCAACTTATACAAGAAAAAAACCATCTTTCTTTTGTTTGAGCTACCCATGCTTTGGTAATTGGTAGCTCCAAAATAATATAAGTTGAAGATTAGATTTGTTTTATGTCTTAGTTTTTTCATGTCTTATTCGGCAGTGTATTTGCTTTTGTGCTATTTTGCAATGAGGTCAGGGAATCGATTCCAAATTTTAAACCTTCATACTATACATGGACGTCAGTGGAAGGATCCGAGGAACTCTTAATGTCATGTAACAAGCAAGCAGAGGTATTTCAGTATGTTGTCTTATGGTTTCACCAAGTATGATACTCATGAGAACAAGTTCATACTATAGGCAATATGTCACCTTTTAGTTTGGGTGTTTCTTGTGAACGACTCGGATTCCCACCAATTGATTAAGCTGGCAAACGGTACATACTTTGGAGGGCACGATGGTGGTTGGTAGCAACACTGGTAGTGGTGGTTTTATTTGATAAACGTTCGTGAAAGCGATCTAAAATAAGAAACTAACATATGGATGGCGAAAAGAGAAGCAAGGAACTTTGCAAGTTAAGTTCTATAATCTTGTACATAAAGTATTAGAAAAATTCATTTAGTTTTCTATTGGTAATTAATAGTAATTGTCGACTTAATACTGGTTAAATTGAAATATTCTACTGTAATATAGTTTTCTTCTTATAATATACTTTAGTCTTTTAATTTTTATGAAATTGTTGTTTTAAATTCGAGTGGAAATGTTAAGAGATCCGTACTTATCTTGTAAGTCTGCTTCTTTGGGCTTAAGATCAATTCAAGTTTTATTTTTGATAAAACATGTAACCAATCTGAAAATGATTTGTTTGCACAAGCCGTGGCTAATTGGAGAAGCAACACGCACATGAGTGAAACGATTTTTGTTTGTTCTTACTAAGTCAAATCTAAAATTTGAATTAATTAGAGTTATATTTCTGAATGCTTGTATGGGGAGGCATTTGCATCTCTTCTAACGACAGAAGTTGTGGATTAGCTTTGGTTGATTGTGCAATGAGTGCGAAGAATGCTGGGAAAAGAATCTATGAGTAGCATTTGACTAGGAACAACTGAAATAAAGTTTGAGAGACGTTGAGGAAACTCCACCCATTTGTTTTTCCACAACTTACAAATGGTACTACAAAAATATGGTCACTAATTAAGCCCCAAAAGTACGGTCCTCTGGGATAATTTGTTATGTCGCGATTAGTGACGTCAAACATAAAAATATAAATAATTTGAAATTGTAATCCAAATTTATTCATATGTGAAAGAAGGGTTACTATCAATACTATCAATTGATAAGCGAATATTCGTTTAGTATTAAACACAAATAAGATTTTTGTCGTTTATGCTGAGGAAAATCCAAACCTAGTAATAAAACAGAGAACAACCACAAAAAGTAGGCGTTTTTCGTAACGGAAAAAAATTGAGAGTTAATGTGTCAATAGACAATTGTCATCTGACGACAAAAAACAACTGTCAAAAAAAAAGACAATTGTTATCAAAGTATATATTCCTTTACATCAACGTCTTCATATGTGAAAGAAGGATTTGCTATCAATTGATAAGTGAATATTCGTTTAGTATTAAAGACACATAAGATTTTGTCGTTTATGCTGAGAAAAATTTAAATCTAGTAATCAAAACAAAGAACGGCCACAAAAAGTAGGTGTTTTTCGTAACGGAAGAAAATTGAGATTTAATGTGTCAATAGACAATTGTCATCTGTCAACAAAAAAAACTGTCAACAAAAAAAAAAGACAATTGTCATCAAAGAATATATTCCTTTACGTCAACGTATTCATATGTGAAAGAATGATTTGCTATCAATTGATAAGTGAATATTCGTTTAGTATTAAAGACACATAAGATTTTGTCGTTTATGCTGAGAAAAATTCAAATCTAGTAATCAAAACAGAGAACGGACACAAAAAGTAGGCGTTTTTCGTAACGGAGGAAAATTGAGATTTAATGTGTCAATAGACAATTGTCATCTGTCAACTAAAAAAACTGTCAACAAGAAAAAGAAGACAATTGTCATCAAAGAATATATTCCTTTACATCAATGTATTCATATGTGAAAGAAGGATTTGCTATCAATTGATAAGTGAATATTCGTTTAGTATTAAAGACACATAAGATTTTGTCGTTTATGCTGAGAAAAATTCAAATCTAGTAATCAAAATAGAGAACGGCCACAAAAAGTAGGCGTTTTTCGTAACGGAAGAAAATTGAGATTTAATGTGTCAATAGACAATTTTCATCTGTCAACAGAAAAAAAAAGACAACTGTCATCAAAGAATATATTCCTTTACATCAACGTATTCATATGTGAAAGAAGGATTTGCTATCAATTGATAAGTGAATATTCGTTTAGTATTAAAGACACATAAGATTTTGTCGTTTATGCTGAGAAAAATTCAAATCTAGTAATCAAAACAGAGAACGGCCACAAAAAGTAGGCGTTTTTCGTAACGGAAGAAAATTGAGATTTAATGTGTCAATAGACAATTGTCATCAAAGAATATATTCTTCTTACATCCGTTACAAAAATTTCCATTCTCTTTCGGATATAAATATCATCAAATTTATTCCAAAACAAGATCAATTTCGTTCTTGAGTTAGTGATGTCATGGTCATCGGTAGCTCTAAAGTAGTCAAGTTTCAGATTAGCTTTGTTTCATGTCCTAGCTTCCGATGTCGTAGTTGCCTTACATTATGTATTAATATGTATTGGGGTTACAGATTTGATTCCAGCTCTAAAAAACATTTGAAGCTTAATCATGAACCACGGTTAAGTAATTCACCTTCCATACTATCTCTTATTTCGCTCTCTTCACAGGTTTCTTCTGCCTCAAATTACTTGACAGTCAATTGATCTTCCAAGCAGGCTCCTGATGAGGCCTTGAGACGGGGCTCTCTTCCAGTGTACCTTTTCAAAAAAAAGAAAACAGAGTTTGGTGCCTACCAAAGTCCATCATAGCACGTTTTCACCAGTGAATTCGTGTTGGAGTACTAAAGCTCAGAAGGTCTGTGGCTCTGTGCAGAGTTGATGCGAAGGGTTGTCCACTAGACCCTTTGGGAATCAAGAGATGCAACAATTGTCAAAGAGTAAGCAATTAATGTACAATCACTTAGAGCAAACTCTCTTCTCTCACGAACTTCATCCTTTGTTGGGCCGTCCCGATGGCGAATATCTACAATAGGAGAAATTCTCTCTTTTCATTTCAACTTCACAATTTCAGAAAAAAAAAAATTACAACAGCCAAGTGGTGAAACATCAAAACTGAGACAAAATGTACTCCAATAGACAAAATGGGTGGATAATCTACTACCATTATAAGTGTTGTAGTAGAAATTCTCTCTTTTCATTTCAACTTCACAATTTCAGAAAAAGAAAAAATTACAACAGCCAAGTGGTGAAACATCAAAACTGAGACAAAATGTACTCCAATAGACAAAATGGGTGGATAATCTACTACCATTATAAGTGTTGTTGAATTTTATGAAGATTTCAATCTTAATATGTTTTATTTGTGTATAATTCACTTGTATAATATAACTTCTTGTATACATTTATTTCGTATTCAGACTTGTTCTCCGTTTTTCCTTTTCTTTTGCTGAAGACACATGGATTAGAGAAAAGTACTAGCTTTGACATCTAACTCCATTTACAACAATAAATGAATGTAAAACAACTAAAACTAATAGATTATATTTAAATTTCAGAAAGTTGTATTGATGCTGAATTTAGCTCTTCCCTAGTTATGTTGGAAGGAAAAGGAATTCTATTTTATCGCTCTATGTTATTAATTATGAACCATGAAATTTGAACCTATATTGTCCTAATTAACTAGAGAGATGAATAAAACAGCATGATTGTATTTATTTGTCATAACTTATAAATGTCATAGGAAATATAATCATTGGGGATGGCTAGAATCTTCTATATCAGTACCAAATAGTCATTAAGTAGTTCGATATATGATATATCTCACAACTGCATAGTATTAGGAGTTTTCTTATGTTACAAAGACATCTTATGTTTTTAAAAAGCTAGGGCCAAATAACTTTGCAAAAAGTTCGTGAAGGACAATTTTGAAGACACCCACATTTTCAAAGTTAGAAATGCCCTTTGTCTAACGAAAAATAAAAAAAACCAGTTTGTAAACATAACCAGGAAGAAGTTTACAAAACGAATAAAAAAACTAAACGAGCCCGACATTTGGTCGATTTCGCTAGCGTGGGTTGAAGTTTGATTTCGTGGTTTTATGATCATCATTCTATTTTAAGTTTTTGAAATTGAATCTCTTCGTTTTTGAGGGTTTTGAGTTAGTTTTTTGTGGAGAATTCAAGAGAGAGAGAGAGTTGTAATCCCCTTTCATAATTTTTCTAAGGTTTCAAAAGGTTTAGATACTTTTCAATGGAATGAGAATCTGAAAGTATTTCAAGGTATAATCTGACTTCATAATCTGCTAATTATGAGTTATTCTAATTATGAGTTATTCATGATTTCGTGAGTAATTTGCTTTAATTTCTGTTCTATAAGATTAATATATGTTAGGGTTTCAAAAGGTTTATTTTCATTGAACAATATATTATGAGTTATGAATGATAATTATGAGTTATTCATGGTAGTTTATTCGAAAATAATATACAATTGACTCTGATTTATCTTTAATTTTTGTTCTATAAGATTAATTATGTTTGCAAGAGTTAGGAAGAGGTTTACATGACATTGCAAATTGTTTGCGTTGCTTCCGATTGTTGTCTTTGATTGTTGGCTTCGTGTATGAACAAGAGACGGGATAGAGATAGAGGGGGTTTTCTGGTTAGAGAGAGGACGGGATAGAGAAAGAGGGAGTTTCTAATTTTCTCAATAAGGTTAGTTTAGTCTTTTCCCTATATTGGATAATTTACAAAAATGCCTCCGAGAGCCGAAGCTTACAAAAAGTTGATAGATCTTTTTTAACCAAAACTCCATTTTTTTAGGGAGTTTTGGCCAAATCTTCCTATATTAAAATCTAATTGAAACTTTAAGAATATGAAGTCGGAGACCAAAATTCAAAATTTTCAATTTTAAATTTAATTGGTATCATACGAATGTAAATAAGTTGAAAATTTGAAATTTAAAATTTGAATCTGAGGTTGGAAAAATTCTCAGTTTCCACAAAATACAATTGGGTGAGTCAGTCTTAACATGTAAAATTGGCAGGTGGCTTAAAGAATATATTCATCTAAAAAATACAAAATAAGGAGTTGTCATTTAGTCTCAGTATAATTCAAACTTAGTATGTGAAAAAAAGGGAACTGTGGATTGCTATCCGTTGATACGCGAATATTCGTTTTGTAAAACAAACATAGAAGGTTTTGTCGTTTATGCTTAGGGAAATTTAAGTCCAGTTTTTAAAACTGATACAAAAATAGACGTTTTTCGTAACGGAAGAAAATTGAGAGTTAATGTGTCAATAGACAATTATCATCAAAGAATATATTCCTTTTACATCCGTTACAAAAAATTTCCGTTCTCTTTTGGCTATAAATATCATCAAATTTATATCAAAACAGGATCACTTTTGTTTTTGAGCTACCGATGTGATGGCCATCGGTAGCTCCGAAGTAGTCAAGTTACACATTAGCTTTGTATGTTGTCTTATATTACGATGTCTCGGTCCATACGTTGTCTATTGATGTATATAGAGGTCACAGGTTCGATTCCAGATCTGAAACACTACTGAACTTTTACCATGAACAAAGTTAAGTCCTTCACCTCTACTGATCCAGAATGAAGTGTTGGGCAAAATTCTCTTCTTTTTTTAGCTTCATGCTTTCCTTTTTTTAGCTTCATGCTTTCCTGGGCCGTCTCGGTGGTGAATATCTATCGTAGGCAAAAATCTCCCTTTTCCGTTTCTTTTCTGCAGTTTATGTAAAAAATAATTATAATCGCCAAGTGGTAAAACATCGAAGATGAGACATAATGTACTCCAATAGACAAAATCGGTCGATAGTTATTGAGATATGGAAGATATATTAGATATGATGACTACTAATATACAATATATGGAAGATATAAAATATATGAGATGGATCGAGATGAAGAAATCCGACGATAAAGAAGAGTCCGAGATATTTGAAGATACAGAAGATATATTCAAGATATCTCTTATAATTATATTTAGATAAATATTGTATTCTTTCCTAAGTTTAGTTAGGACTAGAAAATCCGAATCACTCTATAAATATGAGTTGGGTTATATAGAGTTTAAATTATCGAGTTATGTCTGACCAATGTAACCGATCAACTCACATTTGTATGTGGTGATTATAATAAAAAAGTTATTCTCCGTGGATGTAGGTCTTGAGTATTCGACCGAACCACGTTAAGTTATCGTGTCATTATTTTATGTTCATATCTCCGATTATCACGTAATCGTGATTTTAACAATAGTCTACTATCACTACAAGTGTTGTTTAATTTTATGCAGATCTAAATCTTAATATGTTTTATTTATGTATAATTCACTTCTATAACTTAAGTTCCTGTATACATTTACTTCTATAGTAAAATTAGATTTAAAATAAGTTTTCTTTTAAAATTCAAATTTGTTCTATTTTTCTTTTTTTTTTTTGCTGGAAACACATTGATCGGAAACAAAACCCAGCATTAAGATCGAACTCCATTTAGACGGATTAAGAATACAAAACAATTAAAACTAATTGATTATATTTAGATTTTAGAAGCTTGTTTCGATACTGAATTTAGCTCTTCGCTAGTTATGTTCTAATTAAAATTAGTTGTGTGTTTGTTGCGTTTTTTATTTGAATCTAACTCATTAAACTCCGTTGATTTTAGAATGTTTGGTTGAATCACTTATACGTCTGACTGGATTACTTGTGTTGGTTTTGGGTCCATTTGGTTCAGACAGAAAATAAGTCTGAATGGGGAATCTATTATCTGAAAAACTAAAATGACTATTGTAGCTGGGACCAAAATACACCAGACTCAAACAATTTGGTTTCAAGCAGAAATATCCAAATCTGGTGTCCCACCAGAAAAGCAATAAGGTTTATTTACTGCAACTAAGAGAAAATAAAAGAAATTCATGAACTTTTTTTTTTTTGTTGAAACAAAATTATGAACTTTATTATAAAAAAAAATCAGATTTGCCAATAACCTCCTACTAAACTCATATCTCAACATGAATTCTGATTCAGTTTCTTATCTGACTAAAACTTCACATAACAACCATTTCTACAACAAATTCTAGCTCAGCTTGATGCTTTAGAGTTTTTGGATTTCATTTTTTTTATGGATTTTCAACATGAAACATACAAGTTATAGGTGTTTTCGTAACGGAAGAAAGAATTAATGTGTCAATAGACAATTGTCTTTAAAGAATATATTCCTTTACATCCATTACAAAAAAGCATTCTCTTTTGGCTATAAATATCATCCAATTTATACCAGAAAACAAGATCAATTTCATTCTTGAGTTACTCATGCCATTGTCATTCGTAGCTCCATAGTAGTCAAGCAGACATTAGCTTTGTTTCATGTCCTACCTTCCAATGTCTTGGTTTTCCTCGCTTCCAAGTTAGACATTAGATTCGATTCCAAATTCCAGCCCTTCATAATAGGGTATTGTTTCACCTTTTAGTTTTGGTGTTTCTTCCTACCGGCTCAAATTTCCACCTTTCAATTAAGCCTACTGAGATATGAGACGGATCGAGATAAAGATATCCGGTGATCAAGATGAGTTCAAGAATTAGGAAGATATGAAACACATGGAAAATATATTCTCTTATATTCAGGATATCTCTTGTAACTATCATCTAAAACTATTAGAATATAAAGATCGAGATGGATCGTGATCCAAATATATCAAATATCAACCGCGCAAGATATATGAAGATTAAGAATATATGTTATTTAGTTATCTTGTACTTAGCCTAGATAGAGTGGATATTTAAGTCACTCTATGAATACAAGTGACCTCTAAGTATTTTAATTCATTGAGTCAAGTGACCTCTATGTATTTTAATTCATATTGACTCATAGAGTCTATCGAGTTGTAACCAATAGTCTCACGATTGTGGAGATAATATAATACAACCACTAATAGCTTGCTCCGTGGATGTAGGTCGTGATTCTCCGACCGAACCAAGTAAACTATTGTGTTCTTTATTTTGTTTATAGCTTCTATTCTATCGACGAGGGTGAACTTTCACGAAAACAACCTAAAATGACTACTGTACATCTGAGCGAAATACGTCAGACTTAGACGATTTAGTTTCAAGCTGGAATGTCCAAATCTAATGTCCCATTCACCATAACAGCAATAGGGTTCACACACTTTACATGAATTTTGATTTCAGTTTCGTATCTGACTCAAACTTTACATGACAATCATTTCTGCAACAAATTCTAACTCAACTTATATTTTAGAGTTACTGGATTCCATCTTTTACGGATTTCTCAACACGAAACATACAAAATACAAGAAAAAAAAAGATGAAATGAAAAGAGACGAAATTAGAACTTCTTTACCGGTACAAGAAACTCGAACTAGAACGTTTCATCATATCCATAATTCTTCCATGGGGATCCCACGATCACGTGCAACGTCAGCGAATTGTCTCATTTTCTGAACTGCGACGACTGTTGCTCATAAAGAGTAAATTCAACCAAATAATCATCAGTATTACTAGTTACTACCCAACAGCCAGCACCATTTACTTTCTCTTGCAGCACAACCTATTACCCAAGAGGGTGTGCCAGAAGGCCAGATAACAAGGACAGTGACCCTGAATAATCTTGTGTCTCGACATAGTATTTTTTTTTTTTAAATGACGAATGAATATATTAACTAAAGAGAGAAAGAGCGGAAAAGCCGAAGGCATGGTTTGGCGGGAAAAACAATACATAAGTTAAGGAAGCTAACTAAGTACCTTCAGCTTTGTATGGTGAATTCAAAAAATTCTGCTTTACTTTTCTTACTACTAGTCTAGCCTCTAGGGTTTAGTAATCACCTCTCTATTGTTTGTTTGGTGTATAAATCTTTCTTATTTGAAATTCTGTTCTAAATTTGTGAATTTCAATATTGGATCAGTGGATTTTATACAAAATTGATTATAGTTATAAAGATTATGTATTTATACTGATGAGCTTAATTCTCTGTTTGCTTCAATCTAGTATTTGGGTTTAGTACTCTTTAGGTGTTATATCTTCATAATTCTTAGCATGTGTGTGACTAAATTTTGGGTTTGTAAGGGAGTGATTGTTTTTCTCTAAGCCAGATATGAAATCTGACTCTGATGTCTGGATTGACACGAGCCAGATTAGTTTAAGTTTATTTTTGTCTAACTTGTCTGTATTGTTGATTTTAGGTCCATTTGATTCAGATGATTCAAATTCTATATTCTGAGTACTGTTTATATGCTATATTGACAATGCATGTTTTTTCTTTCTCTGTTCGAAATAGAAACGATGCACGAATAAGTTTTCAAATTACATATTCTTGTAATATGTTTTAAGTTGTCATTGTTATCTCTCCTTGATGTCAATTAGTTTTATCCGTGCAGTTGAACACTTAGAGTTCTAAAAAATGTCGAACGGATCACAACACCATACTATAGTCCAAAAGATGCATACACAATCGTATGTATTGGCTAAGGTCTATCCGAGTTTCGATCTTAGAAATAGAGTTTCTCAGACTATGACTAGTCCTTGTATTAATGGAGGATTACAAAGTTTCACGCTTCCTTCGAGTCAAGGAAATGGAAAATTTATACTAATCTCTCCTTTATCACGAGTTGTTGTACAAGCACCATCGGAAAAAAGTGTATCGGGCTTTCTCATAGATTTTCTCATGGGAGGAGTTTCTGCAGCTGTATCAAAAACAGCGGCTGCTCCAATTGAGCGAGTGAAACTCTTGATACAAAATCAGAATGAAATGATCAAGGCTGGCCGTCTCTCCGAGCCGTACAAGGGCAATATCGATTGCTTTGGTAGAACAGTCAAGGATGAAGGGTTCCTTTCTCTATGGAGAGGCAACTCTACTAACGTTATCAGATACTTCCCCACTCAGGTTAGTCCATTGGTTGACTTACGATAGCCGATTTAATTTTAAGTCTCAAGTAGAAAAACTTGTGTTGGATAAGGGTGCCCATAGTTATTTTCTGCTTAGTCGGGTGACACTAGGACATGTAGTTGTACTTATCCGTCTTCAGCTAGAAATTTATGTTATGCTTGTGAAATACAACTCGAGGTTAGCGTTGTCACTACGAAACAAATGGTTTTTTGTTATGACAAGGAACCATAATATGTATCAAATGCTGACCGACAACTACATATTTAGTCCATAGCAAAAGATGTGCGACAAAAGGCCGTCTATTTTGTAGTGCATTTGTGTCTGATTTAGGAATGCTGGTTCGAAATGCAAAAAATTGTAAATAATGATAAACAATCTACTGACAAAAACAGGAAAAATATAAGTATAAGTTGTCTATCAGTTTTTTAGGTTGTCATATCTCTACGCATCGTACTAGTGTCAGATACTAATATGGTACCAGTGCCCACGTTATTATAGATATTCGTTATTAGTTAAATTCTTAATACCGTTTTCGCATACCAGGCACTTAACTTTGCTTTCAAAGATTACTTCAAAGCTCTCTTCAACTTCAAGAAAGATAGAGATGGTTATTGGAAGTGGTTTGCCCTGAACTTAGCCTCAGGAGGTGCTGCTGGTGTTTCTTCCCTACTTTTTGTTTACTCTTTAGATTATGCCTGAACACGTTTAGCGAATTATGCCAAAGCTTCCAAGAAAGGCGGTGAAAGACAGTTTAATGGTCTAATCGATATTTATAAGAAAACCTTTAGATCTGATGGTATCGTTGGACTTTATCGTGGATTTTCTATCTCTCTTGTGTTGGTATTATCGTATATCGTGGACTCTACTTCGGAATGTACGATTCCTTGAAACCCGTAGTCCTTGTTGGTAATTTGCAGGCCAGTCAGTACTAGAATTTCATTAGAATTGCTTTCAAAAACGGAGTCAGGGTTTGTCCCTTAATTACACCGGTATGTGCCATTTTACTTGGTTTTGCAGGATAGTTTCTTAGCGAGTTTCTTACTAGGTTGGGGAATAACCATAAGAGCTGGGCATGCTTCTTACCCCATCGATACTATTGGAAGAAGAATGATGATGACTTCAGGAGAAGCTATCAAGTACAAAAGTTCGTTCGATGCCTTTTCTCAGATCCTGAAAAACGAAGGCTCAAAGTCTCTTTTCAAAGGCGCTGGAGCGAACATTCTCCATGCAGTTGCTGGTGCTGGTGTGCTTGCAGGATATGACAAACTGCAACTGATCTTGCTCGGACAAAAGTACAGGTCAAGGGGTGGAGGGTAATACATTGACAAAAAGGAGGGCTTGTTTTACTCGGGTTATTTAGGTTCTCAAGTTCTTCCAAGCGATAAAGCTAGGTTTGTGGGTGTTGATATTTATTTTGGGATTGTTTCTTGCCGAAAACAACCATCTACCGAGAAGTAACATAGTAATGTATGTATATTAGTGTGGTGTTCATGTATATTTTAATTAGGAATTTTTACAATTTCGCACGAAAATGTATTATAATCTGAGGCGAAATTTTGTGAAGGAAATTGTGACCTGATTGGCCAAGAGTCGCATCATATTCATCCGACCCTAAGAAAAGTTTTGGCTGTGAGAAAAAAACCATATTTCTTTTCTTTGAGCTACCCATGCTTTGGTAATCGGTAGCTCCAAAATAGTATAAGTTGAAGATTTGTTTTCTGTCTTAGTTTTTTCATGTCTTATTCGGCAGTGTATTTGCTTTTGTGATATATCGTAATGAGGTCACAGATTCGATTCCAAATTTTAAACCTTCATTCTATACATGGAGGTCAGTGGAAGGATCCGAGGAACTTTTAATGTCATGAAACAAGCAAGCAGAGGTATTTCAGTATGTTGTCTTATGGTTTCACCAAGTATGATACTCATGAGAACAAGTTCATACTATAGGCAATATGTCACCTTTTAGTTTGGGTGTTTCTTGTGGACGACTCGGATTCCCACCAATCGATTAAGCTGGCAAACGGTACATACTTTGGAGGGCACGATGGTGGTTGGTAGCAACACTGGTAGTGGTGGTGTAGCTCAGACGACTCGGTTTCATCCATTGTGAAGGAATATTGTGACCGGAGAGACGGGGAGACACAGCGTATTTGTCCAGGGCGAAAAAAATGTTGGTCGCGAGAAACATATATCTTGAGCTATTTTTTCTACCGTCGTGATGCTATGCGCCAGGCTACTATCCTAACCGAACCTCGATTGAGATATATATGTGGATGATCATGATTAAGATCGAGAAAGTGTTTTAGGTAGTAATTGTTGAAGATCAAACTTCTTGTATGTATTTATGTCTTGGTCATAGGTACACTTACAAGTTGCGGTACTTTTGTAATGAGGTGGCAGATCCCATTCCAAAATTGAAACACAACCAAGTATCATTTTCTCTAACTTGATTTTGTTAAGTTTGTGGTCATCCAACTCAAAACCAATTGGTAATGAGTGGAGAGAACCTGGACATTTTATTCTTGGTTGCAAGATATCCATTCTTCCATGTGGGACTATTCTCACACGCCCCCTCACGTGTGGGGTTCTTTGAGCCTAGCACGTGTGTTTTTTTTCTTTTGGATGACTTGGAGCACATGTTGCTTTTAAGCCTATTACGTGTGAGCTTAGCTTTGACACCATGTTAAGTTTATGGTCATCCAACTCAAAATCAATTGGCAATGAGTGGAGAGGACCTAGACATTATATTCTTAGTTGCTAGATAACCTTCTCCCATGTGAGACTATTCTCACTGGTAGGCGTACAAAGTGAAAACCAGAGTATAAGCTAAGCCTATTAGACTAAAAGACAACGGCGTATGAACAAAAAAAACTTTTAGCCAAGAGGAACCAGCCGAAATGACGTCCCATTACACAGTACCCATTGGAAGTGGTTTGCAAGGAACTTAGCCTCACGAGGTGCTGCTGGTGCTTCTTCCTTACTTTTCATCTACTCCTTAAAATATGCCCCAAAACCTTTAACTAATGATGCCAAAGCTGCCAAGAAGGCGGTGAAAGACCGTTTAAAGGTCTAACCGACGTTTATAAGGAAACCTTGAATTCCGATGGTATCGCTGGACTTTATCGTGGATTTTCTATCTCTTGTGTTGGTATTATAGTATATTGTGGACTCTACTTCGGAAAGTACGATTCCTTGAAACCTGTAGTCCTTGTTGGTAATTTGCAGGTCAGCCAGTACTAAAATTTCGTTAGAATTGCTTTTAAAAACTAAGTCAGGGACTCAGGGTTCGACCCTTAATTTCATTGATATGTGCCATTTTGCTTGGTTTTGCAATATAGTTTCTTGGCTAGTTTCTTACTGGGTTGCGGAATCACTATCGGAGCTGGGCTTGCTTCTTGCCCCATCGATACTATTCGTAGAAGAATGATAATGACTTCAGGAGAAGCTATCAAATACAAAAGTTTGTTCGATGCAATTTCTCAGATCCTGAAAAACAAAGGCCTAAAGTCTCTTTTCAAAGGCGCTGGAGCGAACATTCTCGGTGCAGTTGCTGGTGTACTTGCAGGATATGACAAATTGCAACTGATCTTGCTCGGGAAAATGTACGGGTCAGGGGGTGGAGGGTAATACATTGACAAAAAAGAGGGCTTGTTTTACTCGGGTTATTTAGGTTCTCAAGATCTTCCAAGCGAGAAAGCTAGGTTTTGTGGGTGTTGATCTTTATTTTGGGATTGTTTCTTGCCGAAAACAACCATCTACCTAAAAGTAACATAGTAATGTATGTATATTAGTGTGGTGTTCATGTATATTTTAATTAGGAATTTATACAATTTCGCACGGAAATGTATTGTAATCTGAGGCGAAATTTTGTGAAGGAAATTGTGACCAGATTGGCCCAGAGTCACATCATATACATACATTACTATGACATTGAGAAGGAAAATAGCCTGCCAAAAAATCTCAGGCAGATTTGGGAGGAATTCCTAAATTAACGGTTGAGATTTTTGTCCAAAATCAGAGAAAATTTTGTTTGTTGATTTGGAGTTCCTTCCCACGTCTGCCTAAGATTTTCTAAGCTCCATTGCTACTGGTACGAAAAATGTGGATATTAAAGAAGACTAGATCCTTTGAAGGCCGTCACTCAGATACTTCATATATGGCATGACTTTCTTTTATTTTTCGATCAAATCATATTAGGCACGGCTACTAGTGTTAGAAATAGCATTTGAAATGGATTCATATTTGAAATTTGAAATTTAAAACTTAAGCTTTGGACTTCAAAATTTAAAAGTTAAGAATTTAAATTTTTGAAATTTTAAATGTCAAAACCACCAATTAAGTAATTTGTTATTTTAAGTGATGACAAAATAAGTGTTATAGGCCCTCCTTCCTTCACAAACTCCTTTTCAAAACCACGTACTTTAGAAACATACTCCATGTGATTGAGTAGTAGTCATGATGTAGGCTATAAGGATGGGCTTCCAACGAAAGTATGATTTAAGTCTTTGGTTGAAATATCGTGTTAGTTGGTAGAATAGAAGACACAAAATAAGTGTTACAGACTCGAAGATTCAATGCAACTCAATTCAATGTAAAATACATAGAGGTCACTTCTATTTATAGAGTGATTTAGGTATCTTATTTTCCTAGGACTCCATCTAGGATAAGTATAAATAATATCATCATATATCTTGGACGGTTGATACAGATATCTACGGATCTCGATTCATCTCGATCTTTATACTCTAACACTCCCCCTCAAGTTGGAAGCGGAACTTGTGGAGTTTCCAACTTGAAAATTTTACTTGGAAAAGATGGGTGTTGCTCGCATACGATCTTATTCAAACTTGAACTTGAATTTTAATTTTTTGTTTAATGTCGAACAATTTCCAATGGTGCTCAATTCTTTGTCTGCAACTTGAACTTGTAATCGCACATAAACTTGATATAATATTTTTGTTTTTCGTCAGCTCGAATGTCATTCTTTTCTTCTTTGCTTTATTTCTTTCTTTCTCGAGCTTGAATAAAATTTGGTGGGAGGGAGGTGAGCTTCAAATTTATCAACAAATTAAGGAGGAAACGATGTCATATGTAGTTGATGATGGAAGAGAGGAACCAGTGGATTCATCTTGAGGATCCGTGAAGAGGATGATGAAGACATAGTGTCACAAAAAGAAGAGAAAGGTGACAGAAAAATTATGTCACAACTAGAAATAGTTGGATATAAGAGGCAATATTGATTTGTCGCAGAAGGATTTTGCAACAGCATGAGTGAAAGATGTCACACAAAACTGTGGTAAAATTTTGTCACAAGTAAAAGAGAAGGTGACAGAAAGATAGCGTCTCGAAACCATGTGAAATTTCACACTCACGTGAGAGAAACCATGAGGGAGAGATTACAATCCACGAGTGATATCGTGAGGGAGAGAGATATAAACTCTTCGGATTACAAACCGAGAGGAAGAGGGTGGAATGGATTCCTTAAAGAAGAAAAGACAGAAAATTGACTGATGTCGTATTCCATCCTTGCTATGAAATCGGCTTCAAATCCGGAGTCTGCCTGACCTACTTTTAGTCGGCAAGATTTGAAGATGTGACATCCGTTGAATGGAGATGACTATCATACCACCAAAATATTTTTTTTTTGGGTAGATGAGAAAAGATGAATTTCGGATGAAGCCGAGAGAGAGATGAAGTCTTGAGCATAATGATGAACCACTCATTTAAGGTGCCCACGTACTTTAGAAACATACTCCATGTGATTGAGTAGTAGTCATGATGTAGACTATAAGGATGGGCTTCCAACGAAAGTATGATTTAAGTCTTTGGTTGAACCAAAGGTGATGATTGATACTTTGCACTGCTCACAATATTGGCTAATATTAGACTGTAAGAGGGTAGTTTCCAAAAGTGGAGAGGCGGTTTAAGAGGCAGCAATAGGCAGTTTCCAAAAATTGGGATGGTTTCCAATTTTTTGGCTCAATAGGCAGTTTCCAATTTTTTGGCTTATAATATATATAAATAGGGGTTGAGTGCTTTGTAATCAACACACCAACACAAGCAACAACAACTCTTCTTTACAGAGCTAGAGAGAGAGCAAGAGTAAGAGAAATTTTTCATAGTTTTTGAGCGGTGTTAAATTTCTCGGTCGTCGAAGATTTAGTATAGAAGGTTATTACTATACGGTACCATCTTGGGACGAACTTGCAGATTGTGTTAGTCGTCATCATCTATCCTTCAATAAAGATTTCTTGTTCGCCCGAGGACGTAGGCTTTAAAGCCGAACCTCGTTAAATTCTGTTCGCATATTTGATTTTGGCTTAACTTTTCGATTAATCTTCATAATCGGATCAATTTCTAGGATAGGTTCGATAGCTTCCGCGACTTTTAGTTATAACAATTGGTACCAGAGCCTTGTTGAGATTGAACGAAGAGAAGATGGGATCGAGAAGTGGTACGGTCAAAGCAGGGAAATATGAGATAGAGAAGTTCAATGGGAAAAACGATTTTTCTTATTGGCGGATGCAGATGAAGAATCTGTTAATCTCGCAGAAATTACACAAGACGTTGACGGGAAAGAAACCAGGAGATATGTCAGATGAGGATTGGGAAGAGTTAGATCTCGAAGCACGGGCTACCATTATGTTGTGTCTTGAGAGGGACGTGGCGTTCCTAGTAGACGAAGAAACAACGGCGGCGGGTGTGTGGTTAAAGCTAGAAAGCAGTTTCATGACGAAAACTTAACGAATCGGGTCTACTTAAAATCCAAATTATTCACATGTAGAATGGAAGAGGGTACTTCTATTCAGGAATATGTGAATAAGTTTGACAGGATTATCTCAGATTTGAAGGATATTGATGTTAAGGTTGAGGATGAGGACCAAGCCCTCATATTGTTACTTTCATTGCCAAAATCCTATGAAAACCTTGTTCAAACTTTGATGCTTGTTGGTGATAGTCTAAGCATGGAAGAGACGAGAAATTCGCTATTAGCGGATGACCTTCGTAAGGTTGCTACTAGCAGTATGGCGTCGGGTGGAGTAGACAAGGATCAAGCACAAGGGTTGTTTGTAACGAGGGGGAGGAGTAATGAAAGGGGAAAGGGAAAGGGCGGGAAATCTAGATCCAAATCTAGAGGCTCTTTCAAGAAAATGTGCTTTAGTTGTGGTGAGCTTGGCCACTTTAAAGCGGCTTGTCCAAAGAGAAAGTTGAAGCAAAAGAACTAAGGCTACAAGGAGAAACAAGAGATGCAAGAGGCGGGATATGTGTCAGAAGAGGCGGACGAATGTTTCTCGGTGACAGAGGTGTCTGAGAAGATCTTCGATAAGTGGATGCTTGATTCAGGGGCGTCACACCATATGTGCCCAAATAGGGAGTGGTTTACTACCTATAGGAGTATAGATGGTGGTACAGTTATACTGGGTGATGATAGTATATGTAAAACTGTGGGACTCGGAACAATACGGATCAAGATGCACGATGGAGTGGTGAGAACATTGACGGACGTAAGACACATACCCGATTTGCGGAAAAATCTAATTTCCCTTGGTGTGTTGGAGCGGAACGGCTGTAAGATAATTATAGAGAATGGCTCCATAAAAGTCGTTAAGGGTTCTTTGGTGGTAATGAGAGGTACTCGTTACGGTAATTTATACAAACTTTTGGGGACAACAATTACGGGAGATGTAGCAGTAGGAATCAGTGGAAGGGATCCAACGGCTAGTACGAGGCTTTGGCATATGCGCCTTGGGCATATGTCAGAAAAGGGTCTATCTTTGATGTGCGGGAAAGGCTTATTGAAGGACATGAAGAAGCCTTGCATGGAGTTTTGTGAGCATTGTGTGTTCGGGAAGGCACACAGGGTGACGTTCTCTACAAGCAAGCACAGGAGCAAAGAGGTGTTAGACTACGTACACACCGATGTCTGGGGACCGGCAAAGTTACCTTCCAAGGGTGGTTCCAGGTATTTTGTTACATTTGTTGATGATCATTCGAGATTTGTCTCGCTTTATTTTCTGAAGCATAAGAATGAAGTATTCAACACATTCCTGGTGTGGAAAGCAATGGTTGAGAACAAAACTGGTCGAAAGCTGAAGACGTTAAGGTCGGATAATGGGACCGAGTACACGGATGGGGCATTCAAGGAGTTTTGTAATCAGGAAGGCATTGTGAGGCACTGGACAGTAGTAAACACACCTCAGCAGAATGGAGTCGCAGAGAGATTGAACCGTACACTACTTGAGAAGGCTAGATGTATGCGCTCCAATTCGGGATTAGGCGTAGAATGGTGGGCAGAATCTGTTTCTACAGCTTGTTATATTGTGAACAGGTCTCCACATTCTTCTTTAGATGGCGGCATACCTTACGAGGTGTGGTCAGGTGAACATGCAGATTACGGGAGACTTAGGGTTTTCGGTTGTACGGCCTATTACCATGTTAAAGGTAACAAACTTGAGAATAGAGCAAACAGGGCAATTTTCTTAGGATATGCTACAGGAGTCAAGGGTTATCGGCTATGGTGTACGGAAGACAAGAAGTTTGTAATCAACAGAGATGTGGTGTTTGATGAGTCATCTATTGTAGCTATGGCGAAAGCTACGGTGCCTAGTTGTGGTGATGTTGGGTCTACTAAAGCTCAAGTAGTGGAAGTAGAAGCCGAAGACCAACGGGTTTCTAGGAATCATGATCAGGTGGAGCATCAGGATAATACTCAGGATGAGAAAATTGATGAACCTGATCATGAGGAGGTTCAAGGGAAAGGTACACAAGTTTTACAACAACAACAACAGGATGTTTCGGTACACACTAGGCCGAAACGGTTATATAAGCCGGTACAGAGGTTAGGGTCAGACAAACCTCTTAGGCATTATGGGCAGGCAAATCTTGTTGAATATGCACTATCGGTGGAAGACGACGAGCCGGTCACCTTCAAACAAGCTATTACCGCGGAGGAAAGAGAGAGTTGGTTGGTTGCTATGCAAGAAGAGATGGAGTCTCTTCACAAGAACAAGACATGGGAGGTTGTCCCATTGCCCGAAGGTAAGTCTGTTATTGGTTGTAAATGGGTGTACAAGAAGAAAGAGGATTCTTCCGAGATCAAGGGTACAAGGTATAAGGCAAGACTAGTGGCCAAGGGTTATGCAGAGAAAGAAGGGGTCGACTACAATGAGATTTTCTCACCGGTCGTGAAACATACTTCTATTCGGGTGCTATTGAGTATTGTTGCTCACAGTGATCTTGAGCTGGAACAACTCGATGTTAAAACCGCCTTCTTGCACGGAGATTTGGAAGAAGAAATTTATATGGCTCAACCTGAGGGATACAAGGTTGAGGGTAAAGAAAATCAAGTATGTCGTTTGAGGAAGTCTCTTTACGGATTGAAACAATCCCCTCGCCAATGGTACAAACGATTTGATTTTTTCATGCTAAAGCATGGTTTTCGCAGAAGTGACTATGATTGTTGTGTATACATCAAGAAGCTTCGCGAAGGTGACTTTATTAATCTCCTTTTGTATGTGGATGACATGCTTATTGCTTCTCGAAGCATGGTGGAGATAAATAAGTTGAAATCTCAACTCAGTCAAGAGTTTGAGATGAAAGACATGGGCGCTGCAAAGAAGATACTGGGAATGGAGATTAAAAGAGAGCGGTCAAGTAAGAAACTGTACTTGAAGCAGAAAGGTTACATCGAACGAGTAGTTTCTCGGTTCGGGATGCAGGATGCGAAGGCGGTGTCAACACCTTTGGCACCACACTTCAGGCTCTCAGGAAAACAATCTCCCACTACTACGGTCCTCTGGGATAATTTGATATGTCGCGATTAGTGACGTCAAACATAAAAATACAAATAATTTAAATTTCGAAATTGTAATTCAAATTTATTCATATGTGAAAGCAGGATTACTATCAATTGATAAGCGAATATTCGTTTAGTTACTTTAGTATTAAACACAACTAAGATTTTGTCGTTTATGATGAGGAAAATTCAAATCTAGTAATCAAAACAGAGAACGACCACAAAAAGTAGGCGTTTTTCGTAACGGGAGAAAATTGAGAGTTAATGTGTCACTAGACAATTGTCATCTGTCAAACAAAAAACTATCAACAAAAAAAAATAGACAATTGATATCAAAGAATGTATTCCTTTACATCAACTTATTCATACGTGAAAGAGGGATTTGCTATCAATTGATAAGTGAATGTTCGTTTAGTACTAAAGACAAATAAGATTTTGTCGTTTTTGCCGAGAAAAAAAGTAAATCTAGTAATCAAAATAGACCGGCTACAAAAAGTAGGCGTTTTTCGTAACTGAAGAAAATTGAGATTTAATGTATCAATAGACAATTGTCATCAAAGAATATATTCTTTTTACATCCGTTGCAAAAATTTCCATTTTCTTTCGGATATAAATATCATCAAATCTATCCCAAAACAAGACCAAGTTCGTTCTTGAGTTACCGATGCCATGGTCATCGGTAGCCATAGGCGGAGGTACTTGGAGACCATCCCTGACTGCAGTCAGGGGTCGTTTTCTCAAAATCTAAAAGATGCAGCCAGGGATGTTTTTGCCTGGTATCTCAAAGATATGGGCATGAAAAATATGGCCATAAAGTAGCAAATAGCTTAGTGGTGAAGCACTTACCTCACACACATGAGGTCTTGAGTTCAAATCTCACCCTCAATTTCAAAGTTCTTTTTTATAAGAAAAGTGTTTCTACACATACGATTTTTCTTCCATAATTTGTGTTCAGAGTTTCAACTCTCACAAGATACGATCTTTATTCCATAATTTAATACGAAAAAAATACTAATTACTATATATTTACATTGTAATATTTACTAAGATCAATCAAGACTAATAAAAAGTAGTAGTAGATTCGGTAGAGAGATGTTTGAAGATCAATTTTGTCAACTTTTAGTTTAATCTCACTGCGTTCTTTTACGCTTTAATCAAAACTATATGCCGCTAATGAAATAAGATTGTACTACATTTACCATGGATTCGTAAGGATGACAAAATTACATTAACGATAATCTCTGCAGTTTAAATCTTTGTTGAAAAATCCATTGTTCTTAGGGTTGATAAAAGTTTTAGCGTTCTAAATTATCGACTGACTTTCGGCGAAAAATATTATGATACATGCTCGTTAATTTACCTAGTTAACCAATTGTAAGTACACTAAACTTACGTCTTCCAAACAAGAGATCTACGAAAGCAAAAAAATTTGTTTTTAACCATTTATTTTATAGCAATTTTAGGCTAGTCAGGTGTGATTTCAAATCCTGGCTCCGCCCTTGTTGGTAGCTCTAAAGTAGTCAAGCTTCAAATTAGCTTTGTTTCATGTCCTATCTTCCGATGTCATAGTTGCCTTACATTGTGTATTAATATGTATTGAGGTCACAAATTCGATACCAACTCTAAAAAACATTTGAAGCTTAACCATGAACGACGGTTAAGTAATTCACCATCCATACTATCTCTTGTTTCGCTCTCCTCACAAGTTTCTTCCGTCTCAAATCACTTGAGAGTCAATTGATCTTCCAAGCATTCTCTTGATGAGGCCTTGAGATTGGGCTCTCTTCCCGTGTACCTTTCCAAAAAGATGAAAACAGAGTTTGGTGCCTATCGAAGTCCATCATAGAACGTTTTCACCAGTAAAATTGTGTTGGAGTACTAGAGCTCAGAAGGTCTGTGCGGAGTTGATGCGAGGGGTTGTCGATTGGACCCTTTGAAAATCAAGAGATGCGACAATTGTCAAAGCTAAAGCAATTAATGTACAATCACTTAGAGCAAACTCTCTTCTCTCACGAACTTCATCCTTTGTTGGGCCGTCCCAATGGCGAATATCTACCATATGCAAAATTCTCTCTTTTCATTTCACCTTCACAATTTCAGAAAAAAAAATTACAACCGCCAAGAGATAAAACATCAAACTGAGAAAAAATGTACTCCAATCGACAAAGTGGGTTGGTATAAGTGTTGTTTAATTTTATGAAGATCTTAATTTTAATATGTTTTATTTGGGTATAATTCACTTGTATAATAGAAGTTCTTGTATACATTCATTCCTTTAATAAAATCATATTGTAAAATATATATTTTTTCCCTCATATCTAGACTTATTCTTCGTTTTTTTTCTTTTGTTGAAGACACATGGATTAGAAAAAAATACTAGCTTTAACATCTAATTCCATTTAGAAATAAAAAATGAATTTAAAACAACTAAACAAAATAACTTATATAACTTTTGGGTGTACGACCCAAAAAACGACCTCTAATAACACTTTTAATCCTCTCTAATCCCAAACGGTATAAAAACCAAAATATTAATACAAATAGATATCTAGTCCATTTGGGTCCATCTAGAAAGAAAACACAAATCCATAGAATAACTAAAAAATATTAATACCTAAACTAACCTTCCTTAAATATAAATACACATTTAAGTTCAAATTCACCAAATATCTTTTCCATTTTTATCTCCTTGTTTCTCTCTCCAATCACGTTTCTAAACAAAGAAACTGTGATCTTCATCATCTTTTTGTAACCGAAACCTTCTGGTTTTATCTTTCTCTCTCTCTACATCTTAATCGTCTGAAACTATCCTCCATTAAATCAGAAACCTTTGTTTCATAATCGTTTGAGTTGCTGAAATCATCTTAATCATTGTTAATTAGGTAAAACACAAATCAATTTATAAGTTTTCTGATTATGTTTCAGTTTATTATAGTTGATTATCTCTCTATAGATCTTAATCGACTGAAAATCTTCCATTAAAACAGAAAACTTGTTTCATATTCATTAGAGCTTTTGAAAATCATCTTCTTAATTGTTAATCAGGTAAACAAAATTCTTTTTTACTGATTCTGTTTCAAATCGAGTATGTTATTATTGTTTTCTCTCTCTAAAAATTTCATTAATGATTTTGATCTTGATGAGAATATCCTTCATTACTGAATCCTACAAATCGAGTATACTGATTGTTGCAATCAATCATCATATGAGATATCTTTAGATTTGTAGTTTAAGTAAAGTATGATATTCACATTTTTCTTCAGATTTGGTTTTCAATCCGTACGGATTTATGAAACGTGTTTTTTCGTACGGTTCCTCATAACAGAATTAACATTACATGTACTTTATCATAAATTACCATAATTTACAGTAAGTTATACAAACATCTCCCATACGATGTTTTTCAAAATGAGAACATGATATATGTATTTTCTAACAAATTATATATACTTTATCGAGAATATCATGAATATTATATTATTGTCCATAAATTATGCGTAATTTATAGAACATTATGTATGTTTTAATCTCAAAACAGTACTCGTTTCATTATTAGAACAACTTCGCTTTATATATGCAAATCTCGTGTAATTCGAAATAAATTACATATAATTTACGTAAATGTTCATGTAATTTATTGTAAATAATATACTTTTCTATATAATTTATATGTATTAATCTCTCATCATTTGTTATCACAGATGGAGTTCGAGGCAGAATCATCAAATCAAACTGAAAGCAGATGGTTGGGATAAGATATTTACAGAAACTGGGGGTGCAAAAGCATTTCGATATGCCCTTAGGCAATATAGTTTACTATAAATCTAGTTTCTAATTCAGAAATCTAAATGGATCGAATGTCTTCCCCTCTGGAATTATCTTTTTCTCGCCTACTATGTCAACAGTACGACAAGAGTTAGCTTTTTCCTTCCCTTTATTGCTGGTTGAGCTTGCTCCAACTTGTTACATAAAGTATTAAGATGTATGCCTAAAGTATGACCAATTTCAAATAAATTATGTATACTTTATCATAAATAATAGAAATTTTTCAGAAATTTCATAAACAGACTCATACATCATACCTCTTTGACTGAAATTACTTTGTTTTTTTGCTTTTTCAGTGTTAGACCTTCTTCATTGGCCGAGCTTACTTTGGTTTTGGATTTTTTTGCAGGAACTAATTCTTACACTGTAGCTTTTCTTTTAAGAGGACTTTTTCTAACTGAAGTAGTATCTTTGGCTGCTTTTGGTGTCGATTTTGATTTAGGTGCCATTGAAATCTCCTGCAAGAAAAAATTAAACAGTTTAGATACTTTCAGAACACTAAAAACATTTTTTATCATAAATTATATGTAATTTATACATCATAAGCATCAAAATAGGTAACAATATGAAACTAAACACTTAAATCACAAATCAAAACCCTTAAAACACACAAAATGTTCACAAAATCGCCAAAATAGCAAATGCACCCTAAATCCCAAAAAGAAAGAATCATAAAGAAAGAATCATAAATTGTAGTTTTTCACAAAACAGCATCTATAATTTATCGAACAGATCTCAAAAAATTGATTTATGACGAAGCTTTGAACATCAGAAACTATGTCACAACAGAAAAAACCCTAAAAATCAACTAAAAATCTCACCATAACGTTGCAACAAACTTCTTTATGATGAAAAATAACCATGCCAGCTCGGTTTTATATAGATTTTCACATGAAAGTAATGATGGTTCGAAACCCAAACGAATCGAGAAAACTTTTCGTTTTAATGGCGATGATACCTCTTCACCTGAATCGGAAGCTTGAAAGATTAAGAAGGTTGAAGAATAAAGTCGGTTTCTTACCTTCTGGAAGATGGCGATTCGAATATCTCATAAGGGTTTTGGAGCGTTTCGATTTGGGAAAGGTATGATTTTTGCCTAAACAGTAAAACTGATGAGAGAGAAAGTCGAGTAAGAGATATTGTTGTAAACGGAAATAATCCAAAAATCACGCCTCATTTAACCGTTACAAAGATTCGCTCGGCCCCACATTTCGAAATCCCGCTCAATTTTTTTTTGTCCTATATAACCACCGGCCCTTATATTTAAATTTCAGAAAGTTGTAATGGTGTTAGAATTTAGCTCTTCCATAGTTATGTTCAAAGGAAAAGGAATTCTATTTTATCGCTCTATGTTATTAATTTAATTTTTTTTGAGAAATCGACTACGATCTATGTTAGTCGTTACAAGGCATTGATACATCCATACAGGCGAATTAAATGGCCTGAAGCCTAACGAAATGAAATGACCTAAACCCCATTTAAACTACTTTATTTATATCCAAGTTCAATATTTCTGGATTTGCACTACCGTGGAGTCGAACTTGGGACCTCCGCATTGCGGAGTATATGCACTTACCAACCGGGCTACAAGTTGTTGGCCTATGTTATCAATTATGAGCCATGAAATTTAAACCTACATCGTCTTAATTAACTGGACAGATGAATAAAACCACATAAAACATAACCACCAGGGACGGCTACAAAACCTCTATATAAGTCCCAAATTGTCATTAAGTAGTTCCATATATCCCACAGCTAGGGGTGGGAATCAGGTGGGTATGGGCGCCCGCGGGTAGACTTGCATCGGGCTTAGGCGGGTCAGGCAAGTTAGGAGCTTGGCTATTCTGGTAGTCGGACGAATCGGGCGGGTACTTTTGAAAATTATTCTGCCTATAGCCTGCCCATACCCATTTAATACACTCGAGCATTCCAGGTTCGGATGAATCGGGCATCGGGTTTAGAAAGTATTGGGCACCCTTTCCTGCACAACCATTTAGCTAACCTTAACTTGATAAACTTAATACATGGAAGCTATAACCTCCCAAGTCCTACCTACATAAATGAACATTTTTCAAAATGTTCACACATCCTTTAAAATGTTAACACAAATTGTTAAGTGTTTTTAACAAAACGAGAACCAGTTGCTACTGTTAACATAACTGTACGGAATAGTGTTAACACATCCCGTAAAATGTTTAGACAAACTGTAAAGTGTTGCTTACAAAACGAGAAGTGGTTGCTAATATTAACAAATCTGTACGGAATAACAATGAAAACACCATGAAAATACCCTAAAACCAAGAACAACCTCACCAATGGAGCTTCAAATAAGTAGATCTACAAATCTATATATTTAACTCTCTACAAAACTATGAAAACACCATGAAAACACCCTAAAACCAGATTTCAAGTTTTTTTAACCTCCATTAAAGAAGATGATGATTGAAGATAAAACATGATGAAGGTTGCTCAAACGAAGAAGATGATGAAGGTCGCTCAAACGAAAAAGATGATGACTGAAGATGATGATTTAAGATGATGAAGATGATTGAAAATAAAGGAAGATAATGAATGTTCTTGAAGAGGGTGTAGGTTTAAGTAGAGAGAGAAATCTGAAAAAAATTTTAGAGAGAGAAAGAGATAATGAAGAGGGTTGAAGATGATGGTTGAAAACGATGAAGTTGATGGTTGAAAACGATGAAGTTGATGGTTGAAGATGATGAAGCTGGAAATGTAGAGAGAGGTAAAGCTGAAAAAAAATTTAGAGAGAGAAAAAGATTCGGTTTTTAAAGAGTGAGAGGGTGTTGATTTAGGATACATATATATAAGAAGGCAAAAGAAGGAATATAAAAATAAATAAAGTCTTAGAGATACGAGTTGGGTCCGGATTGAGCATAGGGATGTGTATTTGGGTTTGATTTGAGATATTAGTTGATTATTGGGTTTTGAGTGGGTTAATAATCCGGGTGTTTTTTTTTTTGTATTTGGGCCCACAAATTGGGCCTTTCATAAAGAATTGGGGTTGGTGAGTTGGTCTTACTTGGGAAATTCTCTTTCATGATTCATTCATCACTCCTCTACTAGATCTCATCTTCCATCTATAGTACCTCAAATTTCCAATTTTACCCAATCCTATCAAAGTTCAAAGTTCAAAGTTCAAACCCAAAAAAGAGAAAAAAAAACTCATCTTTCTGATTATCTTCTCTCTCTATAATGGCTGTCTCTCCATCATCTCTCTCATCATTATCCTCTCTTCCCTCCTCCCAAACTTCTCATCCTCCAAAATTCATCCTACCCGCTACCTTCTCCTTCTACAAAATCAAAACCCACAAACTCATCACACCAATTTCCCACAAAATTAAACCCTTTAAAGCAAAATCCGACGACATTGACACAACATTTTTCGACCAAGTAAACCCAGAAGAAGATATCACATTTGAACCACCCAAACCTCCAGAAGGTTATATCCCACCTCCTTCTTTTGATGATCTTCCACCTGAAAGTGAAGAAGAAATTGCAGCAGCTTATGAAGAAATTTATGGTCCTGCTTATAGTGGTATGAGTGTTTTAGGTAATGATATTTATGTAATGGATTCTAAAATGAAAAAAGCAACTGGGTTTGGAACAAAAACTAAGAAAGAGAAAATTAGAGATGGATTTGAAGAAAGGGTAGTTCAAGTTAGAAGGGTTACTAAAGTTGTTAAAGGTGGTAAACAATTGCATTTTAGGGCTGTTGTTGTTGTAGGTGATAAACAAGGTCAAGTTGGTGTTGGTGTTGGAAAAGCTAAGGAAGTTATTGGTGCTGTTCAAAAAGCAGCTACTAATGCTAGAAGGAATATCATTACTGTCCCATTAACCAAGTATTCAACTTTTCCTCATAGGTAAGTGTTCTTATGATTTTTTAGTGTTTTAATTTTGATGGGTTATGATTTTTTTTTTAATTTGTTAATGTGAATTATTAGTCTAGTATGAAACAAAATGAATTGGCATAGTAAGGTTTTAGCTTCTTATATGATTGCTTTATATGCATGTAAGTTTAGAGATTTGTTGTTGAGCAAGATAAATAAATACGAAGTGAAGCCCGCTTTGGTTGGGTGGTAACATGTCTGTGGCTCTCCACTGCGGAGAAGGTTAGGGGTTTAACTCTTGGTTGTGAAGGTTTATGGTCCTATATGAAACCAGGCTTCCATTCTAAGAAATAAAAGAAAAATCACAAACAACAAGCGCTTTCTGCCGAAACAAGGTAAATACTAATTCATCTTGTTCTTTTGAATACATTGCTAATTGGTATATGACTATTGAAACTTGACAGTTCGGTGATGTAGGGGTCTATGTGTTAGAAATAATAGTCGCGGAAGCTATCGAACCTATCCTAGAAATTGATCCGATTATGAAGATTAATCGAAAAGCTAAGTCAAAATCAAATATGCGAACAGAATTTAACGAGGTTCGGCTTTAAAACCTACGTCCTCGGGCGAAAAAGAAATCTTTATTGAAGGATAGATGAAGACCACTCACACAACCCGCACTAGCAATTTGGAAACAACCCAAGAATGGAAACTGCCTCTTACAATTCTCCACCTCGTACACAATTTGATATACTTCAAATTTTGGACGAACACCAGGATACTCCTTATAAGATATATCTGCTTCTTGTAACTTCAACCGGCTGCACCATATGACCATGGTTGCCTACGTACCCTTTTACAGGATCAAGCCTACCGTAGTTCTACCAATCCTTCACATAAAGATTATCTTGTCGCCATTACGCCCTTTCGGGCAACTTAAAACGAGCCGATTTGTAGCAATTCCAAGCAATGCTGAAACTTGCTACACGTCGCCACTTAAGTCAACATGTCCGCGGGATTCTCATCTGTGTGTACCTTCATGAGAGAAACATCACCTTCCCCTATGACATCTCGTACAAAGTGATACCTGACATTGATATGCTTAGTACGAGCATGATGAACCTGATTCTTCGCCAAGTGGATCGCACTTTGACTATCACACCACACCTCTACGCACTCTTGCTTAATCCCTAGATCATCCAGAAGATCCCACAACCACAATGCTTCCTTCACACCCTCGACCATAGCCATATACTCGGCCTCCGTAGTAGATAACGCAACTGTAGATTGTATCATCGATCGCCAACTAACTGGAGCACCATGTACTCTAAATACATAACCAGTAGTAGATCGTCTTCTATCTAGATCGCCAGCATAATCTGAGTCAACATAACCGCTTACCTGACATGTGTCTCCACCAAAGCACAAACCCGTATCGACAGTACCCTTCAAGTACCTCAAGACCCACTTCACAGCTTCCTAATGTGTCTTCCCTGGATTTGCCATAAACCTACTAACCACACTGACCGCCTGTGAAATGTCCGGACGAGTACACACCATAGCGTACATCAAACTGCCAACTGCACTAGCATACGGTACACGATCCATATGATCCTTCTCCACCGTAGTAGTGGAAGATTGTTTTCCCGAGAGCCTGAAGTGTGGTGCCAAAGGTGTTGACACCACCTTCGCATTCTGCATTCCAAATCGAGAAACTACTCGTTCGATGTAACCTTTCTGATTCAAGTACAGTTTCTTACTTGACCGCTCTCTCTTAATCTCAATTCCCAGTATTTTCTTTGCAGCGCCCATGTCTTTCATCTCAAACTCTTGACTGAGTTGAGATTTCAACTTATTTATCTCCACCATGCTTCGAGAAGCAATAAGCATGTCATCCACATACAAAAGGAGATAAATAAAGTCACCTTCGCGAAGCTTCTTGATGTATACACAACAATCATAGTCACTTCTGCGAAAACCATGCTTTAGCATGAAAAAATCAAATCGTTTGTACCATTGGCGAGGGGATTGTTTCAATCCGTAAAGAGACTTCCTCAAACGACATACTTGATTTTCTTTACCCTCAACCTTGTATCCCTCAGGTTGAGCCATATAAATTTCTTCTTCCAAATCTCCGTGCAAGAAGGCGGTTTTAACATCGAGTTGTTCCAGCTCAAGTTCACTATGAGCAACAATACTCAATAGCACCCGAATAGAAGTATGTTTCACGACCGGTGTGAAAATCTCATTGTAGTCGACCCCTTCTTTCTGTGCATAACCCTTGGCCACTAGTCTTGCCTTATACCTTGTACCTTTGATCTCGGAAGAATCCTCTTTCTTCTTGTACACCCATTTACAACCAATAACAGACTTACCTTCGGGCAATGGGACAACCTCCCATGTCTTGTTCTTGTGAAGAGACTCCATCTCTTCTTGCATAGCAACCAACCAACTCTCTCTTTCCGCCGCGGTAGTAGCTTGTTTGAAGGTGACCGGCTCGTCGTCCTCCACCGAGAGTGCATACTCAACCACATTTGCCTGCCCGTAATGCCTAAGAGGTTTGTCTGACCCTAACCTCTGTACCGGCTTATATAACCGTTTCGGCCTAGTGTGTACCGAAACATCCTGCTGTTGTTGTTGTAAAACTTGTGTACCTTTCCCTTGAACCTCCTCATGATCGGGTTCATCAATTTCCTCATCCTGAGTATTATCCTGATGCTCCACCTGATCATGATTCCTAGAAACCCGTTGGTCTTCGGCTTCTACTTCCACTACTTGAGCTTTAGTAGACCCAACATCACCACAACTAGGCACCGTAGCTTTCGCCATAGCTACAATAGATGACTCATCAAACACCACATCTCTGCTGATTACAAACTTCTTGTCTTCCGTACACCATAGCCGATAACCCTTGACTCCTGTAGCATATCCTAAGAAAATTGCCTTCTTTGCTCTATTGTCAAGTTTGTTACCTTTAACATGGTAATAGGCCGTGCAACCGAAAACCTTAAGTCTCCCGTAATCTGCATGTTCACCTGACCACACCTCGTAAGGTATGCCGCCATCTAAAGAAGAATGTGGAGACCTGTTCACAATATAACAAGCTGTAGCAACAGATTCTGCCCACCATTCTACGCCTAATCCCGAATTGGAGCGCATACATCTAGCCTTCTCAAGTAGTGTACGGTTCAATCTCTCTGCGACTCCATTCTGCTGAGGTGTGTTTACTACTGTCCAGTGCCTCACAATGTCTTCCTGATTACAAAAATCCTTGAATGCTCCATCCGTGTACTCGGTCCCATTACCCGACCTTAACGTCTTCAGCTTTCGACCAGTTTTGTTCTCAACCATTGCTTTCCACACCAGGAATGTGTTGAATACCTCATTCTTATGCTCCAGAAAATAAAGCCAGACAAATCTCGAATGATCATCAACGAATGTAACAAAATACCTGGAACCACCCTTGGAAGGTAACTTTGCCGGTCCCCAGACATCGGTGTGTACGTAGTCTAACACCTCTTTGCTCCTGTGCTTGCTTGTAGAGAACGTCACCCTGTGTGCCTTCCCGAACACACAATGCTCACAAAACTCCATGCAAGGCTTCTTCATGTCCTTCAACAAGCCTTTCCCGCACATCAAAGATAGACCATTTTCTGACATATGCCCAAGGCGCATATGCCAAAGCCTCGTACTAGCCGTTGGATTCCTTCCACTGATTCCTACCGCTACATCTCCAGTAATTGTTGTCCCCAAAAGTTTGTATAAATTACCGTAACGAGTACCTCTCATTACCACCAAAGAACCCTTAACGACTTTTATGGAGCCATTCTCTATAATTATCTTACAGCCGTTCCGCTCCAACACACCAAGCGAAATTAGATTTTTCCGCAAATAGGGTATGTGTCTTACGTCCGTCAATGTTCTCACCACTCCATCGTGCATCTTGATCCGTATTGTTCCGAGTCCCACAGTTTTACATATACTATCATCACCCAATATAACTGTACCACCATCTATACTCCTATAGGTAGTAAACCACTCCCTATTTGGACACATATGGTGTGACGCCCCTGAATCAAGCATCCACTTATCGAAGATCTTCTCAGACACCTCTGTCACCGAGAAACATTCGTCCGCCTCTTCTGACACATATCCCGCCTCTTGCATCTCTTGTTTCTCCTTGTAGCCTTCGTTCTTTTGCTTCAACTTTCTCTTTGGACAAGCCGCTTTAAAGTGGCCAAGCTCACCACAACTAAAGCACGTTTTCTTGAAAGAGCCTCTAGATTTGGATCTAGATTTCCCGCCCTTTCCCTTTCCCCTTTCATTACTCCTCCCCCTCGTTACAAACAACCCTTGTGCTTGTTCTTTGTCTACTCCACCCGACGCCATACTGCTAGTAGCAACCTTACGAAGGTCATCCGCTAATAGCGAATTTCTCGTCTCTTCCATGCTTAGACTATCACCAACAAGCATCAAAGTTTGAACAAGGTTCTCATAGGATTTAGGCAATGAAAGTAACAATATGAGGGCTTGGTCCTCATACTCAACCTTAACATCAATATCCTTCAAATCTGAGATAATCCTGTCAAACCTATTCACATATTCCTGAATAGAAGAACCCTCTTCCATTCTACATGTGAATAATTTGGATTTTAAGTAGACCCGATTCGTTAAAGTTTTCGTCATGAAACTACTTTCTAGCTTTAACCACACACCCGCCGCCGTTGTTTCTTCGTCTACTAGGAACGCCACGTCCCTCTCAAGACACAACATAATGGTAGCCCGTGCTTCGAGATCTAACTCTTCCCAATCCTCTTCTGACATATCTCCTGGTTTCTTTCCCGTCAACGTCTTGTGTAATTTCTGCGAGATTAACAGATTCTTCATCTGCATCCGCCAATAAGAAAAATCGTTTTTCCCATTGAACTTCTCTATCTCATATTTCCCTGCTTTGACCGTACCACTTCTCGATTCCATCTTCTTCTTCGTTCAATCTCAACAAGGCTTTGGTACCAATTCCAATTTAGAATTGGAAACTGCCTCAATTGGAAACCAATTCCAATTTAGAATTGGAAACTGCCACAATCAGTGATGCCTAAACCGCCTATGCTTAAACCGCCACTAGCAATTTGGAAACAACCCAAGAATGGAAACTGCCTCTTACACTATGAATTGTACAACTTAATGTGTTTGAACCTACTCTAGTCATGGGTAGAACGGCAAGGCAGTTAGAGAGATGCTCAAGTTAAAATTCACATTCATTTTACGAGCTTAAATAAGTTCACTAGATGATCATGCTACTTCTTGTTTAACTGGTTTCATGGATTATGGGTAACCACAGAGAAAAACCCGACTTCTTTCCTAAAAACATTATAGCTAGAGATATACATTGAGAATGGTATACTGAGAAGAAGGAATTATAGGTGTAGATGCACTTACGTATATATATATGACTCAAGAGACTATTTTCTCATGGAGTACATGAAAGGAATGGATGAGGCTTGTGACCCTTAAAGGTTTCACAGTGACTTGGGAAGTATTAATGGGTATTCTGTGTAATGGGACGTAATTATTGGCTGGGTCCTCTACTCCTCTTGGCTAAAAGATCTTTTTTTTCTTATGTTGTTGTTTCCTTTTAGTCTTATACGCATAGCTTATACTCTGGTTTTGACTTTGTAGGCCTAGCATTCTTTTAAGATATATGCTTTTTTCCCCTATAATTTTACTCAGAGCCCGAATCAGAATTTATTGTGGCATCTTCGTGACCACATACTTCATTTGTTTTCTGAAAACCTTAATGATTTAGAGTCAAAGGGACAAACTGTATCATCAATGCATTGAGTAATACTCCTCTATTTAATTGTAGGAGTACTCTTCATACGGCAAGTGCTTACGCATTCATTGGATATGACCCGGGGGGGGGGGGGGGGGCGGCGCTACTTCCCCTGTTTCTCCTTATGAGTAGCTAAATTTTTTGAAAGCAGGATACAAAGTTGAAGGGTACTTAGTTAGCTTCGTTAACTTAAGTATTGTTTTTCCCGCCAAACCATGCCTTCGGCTTTTGCACTCTTTCTCTCTTTAGTAGCTAACTTCCTTAACCTCACTCTCAGTTAATATATTCATATGTTGAGAGACAAGATTATTCAGGGTCACTGTCCTTGTTATCTGGCCTTCTGGCACGCCCTCGCGGGTAATAGGTTGTGGTGCAAGAGAAAGTAAATGGTGCTGGCTGTTGGGTAGTAACTAGTAATACTGATGATTCTTTGGTTGAATTTACTCTTTATGAGCATCATTAGCTGCAACTTGAAAAAAGAATCAGCATTTCCATTATCTTGATAAAACTAAGAAAATCTTGTTCTATCAGTTTCTGTAGGTGAGTTTTATTCCTATAACTTAGTTTTTCATGTATTTGAATGGCAGAGCTGATGGAGATTATGGGGCCGCTAAAGTGATGCTTAGACCTGCTTCGCCAGGTACGGGTGTGATTGCTGGTGGCGCAGTAAGAATCGTTTTAGAAATGGCTGGTGTGGAAAATGCTTTAGGGAAACAAATTCGGAGTAAAAATGCTCTTAACAATGCTAGAGCAACAGTCGTCGCAGTTCAGAAAATGAGACAATTCGCTGACGTTGCACGTGATCGTGGGATCTCCATGGAAGAATTATGGAAATGATGAAACGTTCTAGTCCGAGTTTCTTGTACCGGTAAAGAAGTTCTAATTTTGTTTCGTTTCAATTCATCATTCTTTTTTGCATTTTGTATGTTTCGTGTTGAGAAATCCATAAGAGATGGAATCCAGTAACTCTAAAATATAAGTTGAGTTAGAATTTGTTGCAGAAATGATTGTCATGTAAAGTTTGAGTCAGATAAGAAATTGAAATCATAATTCATGTTGAGATATGAGTTTAGAAGGTTCCTGTTGACAAATGTGAAATTTTTCGTCACTAAGTTCATGAATTTCTTTTTCTTTTACTTCAAGTGCATGAACCCTACTGTTGTTATGGTGAGTGGGACATTAGACTTGGACATTCCTGCTTGAAACTGAATTGTCCAAGTCTAACGTATTTCGGTGATGTACAATAGTCATTTTAGGTTGTTTTTGTGAAAGATCACACTTGTTGATAGAATAGAAGATATAAATTAAAATAAAGAACACAATAATTTACGTGGTTCGGTCGGAGGATCACGACCTACATCCACGGAAAAAGTCATAAATAGCTTTGGCTTATTATCTCCCAAATAAACTTAATTGAATGGTGAAAATCTGAGACGCTAGTAAGAAACACCGGAACTAAAAGGTGAAAGTACTATTATGAACTTACAACTATATAAGACATCATGGTCAAGTGGAATATCTACATTAACTAACTAACAAACTTGAACTTACAACTATATAAGAAATTAATCAGGAAATACAAAAGGCTAATGAATTAACCCTTTCAATTTACTCCAATATCTCCATTTCCTATTAGTGCAAACTTTCTCTTGTAATACTAACTTTATTAGCTAGCTATCAAATTTGAAATTACAATTATATAGGAAGTTAATCATGAAATAGAAAAGGCTCGTGTTCAATTAATGAAATACTTGTTCATGAATATTTCATGTTCAATCCGTCTCATCTCAAAAAGCAGCTACTAATGCTATAAGGAATATAATTATGTCCCATTAACTAAGGATTCAACTTTTCCTCATAGGTAACTTCAATTTTATTTCTTCTTAAGATTTTTTGGTGTTTTAATTTTGATGGGTTATGTTTTTTTTTTTTTTTTTTAGATAAGTTTTATGTTGAATAGAAGTTGAATTTACTGGAACAACTATGGAAACGATGAAACGTTCTAGTTTGAGTTTCTTGGCCCGGTAAAGAAGTTCAAATTTCATTTCGTTTTCTTGTATTTTGTATGTTTCATGTTGAATAATCCATAAGAAAATGGAATCCGCGAAAACATCAAGATAAAATTATATTTGTTGTAGAAATGGTTGTTATATAAAGCTTGAGTCAGATAAAAAACTGAATCAGAATTCATGTTGAGATATGAGTTTATAAGGTGACTATTGACAGATTTGAAAGGAAAGCTAATTCTAAAATCTGATTTTACTAGAACTTAAATTACAGAAATAAAACATATTAAGATTAAGATCTTTATAAAGTTAAACAACACTTATAGACGTAGACTATCCACCCATTTTGTCTATTGGAGTGCATCTTCTCTCAGTTTATATATAGATGTTTTACCACGACGTTTTTTTTTCTTCTGAAAATGCTAAATGGAAACGAAAAGGGAGAATTTTGCTTATGGTAGATCAACGGCACCCCAACAAAGGATGAACTTCGAAATATATGAGAATTTTGCCCAACAATTTGTGAAAGTTCATGTTAGTTAGTAGAATAGAAGATGCAAACTAAAATAAAGTACAACAATAACTTACGTGGTTCGGTCCGAGGATCACGACCTACATCCACGGAGAAAGCCATTAATGGTTGTATTATATTATCTCTACAATCGTGGGATTGATTGGTTACAGACTCGAAGACTCACCAATGAATAAAATACATAGTTTCCTAGGACTCTATCTAGAATAAGTACAAGATAATATCTTTCATATCTTCATATATCTTGACGGTTGATATTTGATATCTTCGGATCTCGATTCATCTCAATCCTAATACTCTAATACACTTCACTCTCCATCAAGCAGTAAATGAACCTTCTTGCTAATATAAATTCCAATAGATGAGTAATATAAATTCGGAAACTTCGACTGATCACCTATAATTTACAATTCAAATGGTTAATTATTAGTTCAAGAAAATAAACAAATATAACATATCTATACATTTTGAAAATAATATAACATTTTTATCTTACCTCTGTTGGAATAAGATCTCATATATGAAAGATAAGAACCCCATGTTCTTTTCAGAAGAATCACCTTTACCCCTTGTGAAAGCTTTAATCTGCCTCAGATTATAAGTTCCACTGAGATCAAGATTTATATTCAACTTGTCACTTACATCCTGAGGTCCCTCATTCATATTTCTATCCACATCATTTTTTTCGATCTCACGTTTGCGCTTCGCCCCAGCACTTGTATCAGCACTTCTAGTAGCACTGTTCCCAGACTTCTACGAGCATTACCTTGTTTCGAGGGACGTTGCATAACATGAGAGCCGTATACCTTTAGATATTCTTTGACATTAGACATTCCTGTCCTCAGAAGTTCACTTCTCATATTTCCAGTAGGTTGAAGCCCTTGTTTTTTTCTTCCTACAAGAAGCAAAGTTATTACAGAGGTGAATTATACATAAATAAACATATTAAGATTGCATCAAATTAGACAACACTTGTAGTGGTAGTAGACTATCACCCATTTTGTCTATTGGAGTACATTATGTCTCATTTTCGATGTTTTACCACTTGGCGATTATGATTGTTTTTTCAGAAACTACCAAATAAAAACGAAAAGGAAAACTTTTGCGTATGGTGGATATTTTCCATTGAGACGTCCCGACAAAGGATGAAATTAAAAAAAAGAAGAAGAGAATTTTGGCCAACACTTCACTCTTGATCAAGCAAATATGATCTTTTTTTGCTATTGATTGTACCTGAATTACTTTCTCTTTGAAAGTTGTGGCATCTCTAGATTTCCAAAGGTATGCTGGAAGAGAGCCGACACTCAAGGATTCGTTAAGCGACTGGTTGGAAGATCTATTGACTCTCAAGTGATTTGAGAAGAAAAAATTTGTGAAGAGAGGGAGAGGAGATATAGCATACCGAGAGGTGAAGGACATAACTTTTGTTCATGGTAAATGTTCTGTTGTATATCAGATCTGGAATCGAACCTATGACCTCAATAAGCATTAATAGACAACGTGAGGCAACCGAGACATTGTAAGATTTTGGAGCTACCGATGGCAACCGCATCGGTAGCTCAAGAACAAAATTGACCCTGTTTTGGTATAAATGTGATGATATTTATAGCTAAAAGAGAATGAATTTTTTTATAATGGATGTAAAAGGAAAATATCATTTGAAGACAATAGTCTATTGACACATTAATTGTCAATTTTCTTTTGTTACTAAAAACGCCTACTTTTTTGTCAGTTTTGAAAACTGGACTTGAATTTCCCTATGCGTAAATGACAAAATCTTCTCTGTCTTTTATGCTAAAGGAATATTCGCGTGCCGATTGATAGCATTTTTTTCACATACTAAGTTTGAATTATACTTAGACTAAACCACAACTCCTTATTTTGTAATTTAAATTAAATGAATATATTCTGTAAACCACCTTCCAATTTTACATGTTAAGACTGATTCACTAAATTGTATTTTGTGAAAATTGAGAATTTTCCAAATCCTAAATTCAAATTTTAAATTTCTAAGTTTAAAATTTAGAATTTTGGTCTCTTACTTCATATTCTTAAATTTTCAATTAGATTTTAAAATATAAGAAAACTCCTAATACTATGTAGTTGTGAGATATATGGAACTACTTAACTTCCAAAAAAATAAATAAATATGGAACTACTTAGGCCACTTTTGGGGGGGGGGGGGGGGGGGGGGGGGGGGGAATAGCATAGGAATTGAATGTGATTCCCGGAATTTGGCGCGCGGGAATAGCTTGGGAATCCTATTTCCCCGGGAATAGAATTCCTCCTGAAAGGGGTAATAGCAAATCCAAGAAGGAGGGTGGGTTTGTGATTCCCTTTCCCGGGAATCATATCTATTAATATTTATGGACAAAAATATTCTTAATAAAATATTGGAATACCTAATTTTAGATTTGTCTTCAATATAAATTCGACAACCAAACAGTCTAAACTAGGGTTTTTCCACCACACAATCTCTCTATTTCCCTCGGTTGTCTTTCTACGTCTCTCGGTTGTCTCTTTTCTTTGCAATGTCACCTGGATGTCGCCTAAATTGAGTTCTTATGCTTCTTGAAAAAATAAGCCCTAAACATACCAAGTTGTTTAGTTTAAATTTATTTTTATGAGATTTGCTATTAATAAGTATTATTCAAGTTTATGAACAAAATTTCATTTTAGATAACTTTTTATTTAGGTTATGAACAGAATTTTATTTAGATAATTTTTATTAAGACCTATATTAATTTTAAGCATAGATCTTTAAATACTACCCCTTTGGTGTATCGTGAATAATCACAAATTGAAAGTGTTCAATTGAAACAGGAAATTCATGTCTACGAATTTGAAAAAATAATACTGATTTTAATATATAACAAAAATTGATGTGTAATTATGTAGTTTAAGTAAGGGTAAAAGTGAACTTTTACAAAAACTTATATTCCTATTCTTGTACGAACTAAACGCCAAATTAGGAATATGTCAGGAATCAAATTCTCAATCCTGGTCAAATCAAACATCAAACTACAATAATTTGATTCTCAGGAATCAAGTTACGGGAATGTGATTTCCAGGAATCACATTTCACCCCGCATGCCAAACATGACCTTAATGATTATATGGTGCTGGGACTTATATAGAGGATTTCTACCCGTGCCCGACTCTAATGATTATGTTTTTGTTAAGGGTGCTTCTAAAGGCACCGGGCTAAATTACTGTTAACAGACATCTCTATAAGCACAGGTACCAACAAGCATTCGTTTTTCTTCTCACCAATCACCAAGCACCATTTGGTTTAGAGAGAGAAACCATAGTATGGTGATTGGTGAGAAGAAAAACAAATGGTTTGTGCGCCGGGTGCTCACAGATAGGTTCAACAATAAAAAACTTCTAAAATATTTCGATACACTAATGAATATTAAATCAAGTTAGAGAAAATAATACCCATCTTTACCTCACTATCAAGATATTCATGATTAAATTTCGAAGTATTTTGTTGTGATTCAATGCTGGAATCGGATCTGGGACCTCATTACAAAAGTACCACAACTCGTAAATGTACCTATGACCAAGACACAAAGACATGGAAGAGAGATTTAATCTTCAACTTATTTGGAGCTATCAACCACTAAGGCATCAATAGCTCAAAGAGAAGAAATATGATATTTTTGTTCTGTAACTTTTGGCTGTATTTATAGGAAAAAGAATTGAAATTTTTGGAACAAATATATAAGGAACATATTGGCTGATGACAATTATTTGAGATTCTTGGTTGTTAAGCAACCTTTTATTATGTTGTTTTCTTAAAAGAAAATAATCGTTGACTCCAAATCTCTAATTTTCTTACTTCGTTTAAAATTTCCACATTAATGAGGATCGACAAAATCCTAATTTGTATGGCAAACAAATATCTATAACATTTTTACCTATCTTGTCATTATTTAGACTTGTATAAGTTTGATCGCTCCCCATATTAAGTTTGTGAAGTCCATAACTCGAAAAGAAATTGGGTTGGACAAAGTTTGTCGGTAACAGTTTTCTTAGAAATCACTGTAACAATCACAAATAACATCAAATAAGAAGCCCAATAGAAAATTTGTCACGTTAGCTAGCCATGCTAGAATTTGGGATACTCAGACCAAATGAAAACAATGAATGTCTTTTTTTCTTTTTAGTTGAAAAAAGACTAGTGTTTTTAGTTTTAACCTCCAATAGATGCACGGGCACCTACCCAAATTATATTGAACATTAGAAACATTTTAACCTTCCGTTTTTTTTCCAATTGGACCCCACTGCTTGTCTAGCAAAATGTGAATCAAACCATCCGACTCATGTAGACTTAAAATCAATCATTTAGATGAGTCAGACATCACGACGTAGACAAACACAAATATTCAGAAACCTGACTCTAGCCAATTCAAATTTTATGTTTGACTTTGTAAAAACAAACACCATACGTATGCTTGTTTTCAGGGGCCGCCCGAGCCCAAAGCCACTAAAGCGATCACTTTGGGCCCAACATAGTTAAGGGTCTTATATTTCGAACTTTGTATGTTACTTTCAAAATAATAATTATAGTTCAAATAGATATAAGAAATAAGTTAAGTTGTAGCTTAGTGGATAAGAATTTGATTTTTAAGTGTGAGAGTCGGTGGTGAGACTCCAATTGGAAGTCGGTTTGGTGAGAATCCAATTCCAAATTGGATTTTCAAATTGGACTCAAAACTGGAAACGGCTCAAAATTTGGAAACTGCTCAAAACTCAAGATTGGAGTCAGTTTTCAATGATATATATAGGGGGTTTGAGTATTGGTAAAATACACAACAACACAACAACAACAACTCAATAGAGAGCTAGAGAGAGAGCAAGTAAGAGAGAAATTTTATTCATTGTTTTGGGCGGTGTTTACTTTCTCGGTCGTCAAAGATCGAGTATAGAAGGTTAAATTCTATACAGTACCATCTTGGGACGAACTTGCGGGTTGTGTGAGTTGTTTTCATCTATCCTTCAATAAAGTTTTCTTATTCGCCCGAGGACGTAGGCTTTAAACCGAACCTCGTTAATTCTGTTTACATATTAAGTTTTGGTTTAGCTTTTCGATTAATTTTCATAGTCGGATCAATTTCAAGGATAGGTTTGATAGCTTCCGCGAATTTTTAGTACTAACAATTGGTACGAGAGCCTTGTTGAGATTGAACGAAGAGAAGATGGGATCCAGAAGTGGTACGGTTAAATCAGGAAAATATGAGATAGAGAAGTTCAATGGGAAAAACGGTTTTTCTATTGACGGATGCAGATGAAGAATCTATTAATCTCGCAGAAATTACACAAGATATTGACGGAAAAGAAACCAGGAGATATGTCAGATGAGGATTGGGAGGAGTTAGATCTCGAAGCACTGACAATTATTATGTTGTGTCTTGAGAGGGACGTGGCATTCCTAGTAGACGGAGAAACAACGGCGACGAGTGTGTGATTCAAGCTAGAAAGCAATTTCATGACGAGAACTTTAACGAATCGGGTTTACTTAAAATCCAAATTATTCACATGTAGAATGGAAGAGGGTTCTTCTATTCAGTAATAACTGAACAGGTTTGACAGGATTATCTCAGATTTGAAGGATATTGATGTTAAGGTTGAGGATGAGGACCAAACCCTCATATTGTTACTTTCATTACCTAAATCCTATGAGAACCTTGTTCAAACTTTGGTGATTGTTGGTGATAGTCTAAGCATGAAAGAGACGAGAAATTCGTTATTAGCGGATGACCTTTGTAAGGTTGCTACTAGCAGTATGACGTCGGGTGGAGTAGACAAGGATCAAGCACAAGGATTATTTGCAACAAGGGGAAGGAGTAATGAAAGAGGAAAGGGAAAGGGCGAGAAATCTAGATCCAAATCTAGAGGTTCTTTCAAGAAAACGTGTTTTAGTTGTGGTGAGCTTGGCCACTTTAAAGCGGCTTGTCCAAAGAGAAAGTTGAAGCAAAAGAACGAAGGCTACAAGGAGAAACAAGAGATGCAAGAGGCGGGATATGTGTCAGAAGACCCCGACAAATGTTTCTCGGTGACAAAGGTGTCTGAGAAGATCTCCGATAAGTAGATGCTTGATTCAGGGGCGTCACACCATATGTGTCCAAATAGGAAGTGGTTTACTACCTATAGGAGTAGAGATGGTGGTACAGTTATAATGGGTAATGATAATATATGTAAAACTGTGGGACTCGGAACAATACGTATCAAGATGCACGATAGAGTGGTAAGAACATTGACGGGCGTAAGACAGATATCTGATTTGCGGAAAAATCTAATTTCCTCGGTGTGTTAGAGCGGAACGGCTGTAAGATAATTATAGAGAATGGCTCCATAAAAGTCGTTAAGGGTTCTTTAGTGGTGATGAGAGGTACTCGTTACAGTAATTTATACAAACTTTTGGGGACAACAATTACGGGAGATGTAGCAGTAGGAATCAGTGGAAGGGATCCAACGACTAGTACGAGGCTTTGGCATATGCGCCTTTGGCATATGTTAGAAAAGGGTCTATCTTTGATGTGCGGGAAAGACTTGTTAAAGGACATGAAGAAGTCTTGCATGGAGTTTTGTGAGCATTGTGTGTTCGGGAAGGCACATAGGGTGACGTTCACTACAAGCAAGCACGGGAGCAAAGAGGTATTAAACTATGCACATACCGATGTTTGGGAACCGACAAAGTTAGCTTCCAGGGGTGGTTCCAGGTATTTTGTTACACTCGTTGACGATCATTCGACATTTGTATGGCTTTTTTTTCTGAAGCTTAAGAATGAGGTATTCAACACGTTCCTAATGTGGAAAGCAATGGTTGAGAAAAAAACTGGTCGAAAATTGAAGACGTTATGATCGGATAACGGGACCGAGTACACGGATGGGACATTCAAAGAGTTTTGTCATCAGGAAGGCATTGTGAGGCACTGGACAGTAGTAAACACACCTCAGCAGAATGGAGTCGCAGAGAGATTGAACAGTACACTACTTGAAAAAGCTAGATGTATGCGCTCCAATTCGGGATTAGGCGTAGAATGGTGGTCAGAATATGTTGCTACAACTTGTTATATTGTGAACAGGTCTCCACCTAAAGCTCAAGCAACACAAGTAGAAGCCGAAGACCAACGAGTTTCTAGGAATCATGATCAGGTGGAGCATAAGGATAGTACTTCAGATGAGGAAATTGATGAACACGATCATGAGGAGGTTCAAGGAGAAGGTACAGAAGTCTTACAACAACAACAACAGGATGTTTCGGTACACACTAAACCGAAACGGTTATATAAGCCGGTACAGAGGTTAGGGTCAGACAAACCTCTTAGGCATTACGGGCATGCAAATGTGGTTGAATATGCACTCTCGGTGGAAGACGACAAGCCGGTCACCTTCAAACAAGCTACAACCGTAGAGGAAAGAGAGAGTTGGTTGGTTGCTATGCAAGAAGAGATGGAGTATCTTCACAAGAACAAGACATGGGAGGTTGTCCCATTGCTCGAAGGTAAGTCTGTTATTGGTTGTAAATGGGTGTACAAGAAGAAAGAGGATTCTTCCGAGATCAAGGGTACAAGGTATAAGGCAAGACTAGTGGCTAAGGGTTATGCACAGAAAGAAGGGGTCGACTACAATGAGATTTTCCCCCCGGTCGTGAAACATACTTCTATTCGAGTGCTATTGAGTATTGTTGCTCACAGTGATCTTGAGCTGGAACAACTCGATGTTAAAACCGCCTTCTTGCACAGTGATTTGGAAGAAGAAATTTATATGGCTTAACCTGAGGGATACAAGGTTGAGGGTAAAGAAAATGAAGTATGTCATTTGAAGAAGTCTCCTTACGGATTGAAACAATCCCCTCGCCAATGGTACAAACGATTTGATTTTTTCATGCTAAAGCATGGTTTTCGCAGAAGTGACTATGATTGTTGTGTATACATCAAGAAGCTTCACGAAGGTGACTTTATTTATCTCCTTTTGTATGTGGATGACATGCTTATTGCTTCTCCAAGCATGGTGAAGATGGATAAGTTGAAATCTCAACTCAGTCAAGAGTTTGAGATGAAAGACATGGGCGCTGCAAAGAAGATACCGGGAATGGAGATTAAGAGAGAGCGGTTAAGTAAGAAACTGTACTTGAGTCAGAAAGGTTACATCGAACGAGTAGTTTCTCGGTTCCGGATGCAGAATGCGAAGGCGGTGTCAACACCTTTGGCACCACACTTCAAACTCTCGGAAAGACAATTTCCCACTACAACCAGAAGGTTAGGGAGCAACCAGAAGGCGTGGTTTCATTATTTAAACCCCACTACAATAATAACAACCAGATGCATCTAGGATGCGGCTGGAAGCTTCCAGACATACCCATGACGCGTCTGGAGCAAACAGAAGCGTCTAGGACACATCTGGATGCGTCCCGAAGGCATCTAGTGCAGGATGCCTGTGCCGTTTATGCACAAAAGCGTATAGGACGTGACTGTGATGCACCAATGCATCTCGGACCTAGAATCCGAGATGACCTATGTGTTGTCCCGATCCGAGACACGTCTAGGACGCGTTTCACTGTTCCAGCATCTCTCGAACTTAGCATCCAAGAGGATATTCACTAGACCCGATGGTCTGGACATGTCTAGGACGCGTCCAGGACGCATCTCAGGCATCAAATCCGAGATGCCGATGGTCTGTCCTAGGCCAAAAGCGTCTAGGATGCGTCTGACCCGGTAAAGACGCGTCTAGCTAGGCTAGGACGCGTCTGGCCAAGGGACAGAGCACGACAAGAACGTGCTGTTCCTAGGCTCGACCTATGATTAGGCTGATCCGAGACAAAGTCTAGGGTTGACCCGAGACCAGTCAAGGGACTTTGACCAGGGTTGACTTAGGTTCTTTTGAGTTTGACTCAAGGGCTTTTGGGCCTGACCTAAGTAGGAGTTTTTTAAACCTTTTTCTCCCGGTTCCAAGGAATTTTTCGACATTGACCAGGGCCATCGGAGAGCCCAAACGGAGTTTTTCCTTGAATTGATTTAGGAAATCATTAAGGAAGAAACATAATGTGCTTTTAGTTTGAGTATTATGAAAAACAAACTTTAGAGCCCATTAGACATAGAGATGTCACCATTTCCCACAATTAGCTATACGAAACATAGCAAACCTAGAAACGAATCTAGGATAAGGGTACATACTTTATTTAATTATGAATGTCATATTATTGTATGTATGAATGTATGTGATTGAGTAGATTAATATACCTTTAGATAAGATTATCGTTTGTTGTTTCTAAGCACAAGTAGATGTGCCCGAATAATACTTAGAGTATAGGGTCTTAGAATATATTGACGAACCGAACGATGAGATCATGGTTCAAGTGGGAGTAGTCAATAGAGGTTCAAGGATACGAATCCAAACGAACCATAGGCGAACAAGAAATAACTTAAAAGATGAGATCTTTTAAGGGGTAATACTAAGATTTAACAAATCATTACGCAAACCCACATAAATTTTTACGTAATAATCATGAATGGTTATGTTAGAGTTCACAGTAACGCAACTTGATAAATTATGTAATAAGTCCTAAAAAGAATTTTGAGTAAAGCCTTTGCAAACATTTATTATACAAGTTCATTGATAGGCCTAAAAATAGGTCTATTCCCGCAAGTATACAGGGTCAAGTTATAGTATTTATAATAAGATCGAGTATCGTCCCAAGAGATAAGTAGGTAACTTCGGATATTGATTGCGGGTTTAACCCAATAATCAAGATGTCAATAGCTAACTTAGATTAACACACACACACCCCACTTCATAGAATTGATGACTGATTTGTAAAATAAAGAAACAAATACTAATAGACTAATAAGAATGAAATCAAGATGAGAAGAAGAATCTAGGGTTTTCGATTTCACCACATAAATGGACTACTTAAAACATGCATTAATTAACAAATCCCTTTTCTCATGTATAACTCAAAATCTAACATAATAAACTATTTAGATTTCGGAATATATTCTTTAATAACACAATTCAAAATCAAGAATGTATGATTGACTACCATATAAAACTAATTTCCTACACTATCATTCAAGATCTAAAAGGCATATCTCATCTAATAAATCAATAAAAGCATGAAATATCTAATTATAATACATGAATGATAATAAGGTTATAGAATCAACATGAAATGACAATCAATAGGCATTGAAGCTAAAAATAAGGATTCATTGATTTATAACATATCTCAAAATAAGCCCAAATATGGGTTTCCTCTACACCCTAGATACAAAATTTAGCTACTCATGGAATCTAAAATAATATTCATTGAATTCATAAAATAAATGGAATTACAAAAGATTAATGGAAAGAAATCACCAAGAATGTTCACAATCCATATTCCCATGTATCTCCATTTTGATGTCCAATTTAAGCTCCAAGTATCTCAAGAATATTGCTCAAAACTCCAAATAATAGCTATTTTATTGCCACCCAAATAAGAAAAAGAAGGAAAAGAAGGAAGAAATTAGATGAAGAAAGAAGTTAGAAAGAAGAGATGAAAGGGGTTAAAGATGATAGAAGAATATGGAAGATAGAAGGAGGAGACTATTAATGGAAGAAAGAATAGTAGTAGAGAAGAAGATGGAAAAAGAATGGAAAAGAAATGGATTTAATGGAGGAAGTATGAGAGGGTTTGCAAGTCTAGGTTTTAATGGAGGAGAAAGGGATTTATTTATAGGTGGGTTTTGGTTTTGGTTGGGTTAAATGGTAAAAAGTGGGAAAATGGGGGTTAGTTTTGGAATTTTAGGGGTTAAAAGCACAATCTGGTCGGCGGCTAGGGTTTGGTGGGGGTTTCGGATGATTTGGTGTACCCGGTTATAAGATAATAGGGTGAGACGTCTCGGCAACCGTCGGATTTTCACGCGCACGGATCTGGGTGGTTAAGAGGAGGCCACGTGTCCGGGAGCATCCTCATACGCAGCTTCGGGTAACACGGAAACACTAATAAAAGGGCCAGATGCACAGCAGCCGTCCGATCTCAAAAACGCGGAAGGGAGCGGCTAAGATTAAAACGTGAGATCGGTGTGCACGGAGTTAAGTTGCAACGGGTTACACAGAAGCATCAACCGTCGATCTGGGACACGCGGAGAATAACGGTCAAGATTAAAACGTTGAAGTGGGGCTACGGAACTAAGTTGCTGCGCGCTACACCGGATCAAACTCATAAGCTTCACTTCGGTGCTCAGCGCCAATACGGGAATATGATATACTGGCCTCCAAAATGCGCCACGTGTTCCACCGAATCCCGCGTGCCAAATTTGTGCCCGACACTGTCCCGACTATTGACCAAATATGCACCAAATGTTGACCTGACTTTGACCTTGCATTTTTCACTCATCCGGACTCCGAATTGACTTCCGCTTTCTCCTACGAACTCGTCTCGACCTCTACTTTTCAACCATGCACTGAACTTAGCCAAATTACCAGATTGTCCTTGACTCCAAATGACCAAAATACCCTTCATGCATCTTTTCCTAGTTTTTAACCGTTTTTCACATCTAACTCCGCAAAAGACACCTAATCAAGAAAACCAACCATTTTATTATAATAAAGACTCGAAACCGACTAACTTGGCTAAATTAAACGACTTAGATGGGACATTTTCATGACCCATCAAACATCCCCAAACTTAGACTTTGCTAGTCCTCGAGCAAAACAAAATAAAAGAAAACAAAAATCTAACTCACTTTCGGAGGAATCCCGGTTGCATTTAGCATATGCAACAAGCCGTTAAACCCCCTAGGTTGCCCTAGTGGACGAGTGTGGTCTCGTGAGGGTTTCTATAGATGACACCCACAAACATCATGGTTTCAAATACACAAGGGTCCAAAATCCAAATCGTAGATAAGCATGATTGATATAGTAAAGGGTTTAAGCATGTCAACACATAATGAATCAAGTAAATAAGCTCTTGTAAAAGCTAAAGGCCCCTTTACTAATGGTCTTACCCTAAAATGCAAGTGTCATACCATAATGAGCAAATCTATGTTCCGAAGTCACAAAACCTTGATTCCCAAGTTAGTACATTTCGCCTCGACTTCGGCCTCACGGACATACACTCCAAAAATGAAATCACTCAAGAATGGTTCACTCGTATGTGTGAGTGTGATCACTTAACTAGGACTCAACACATAAAAAGGGGTGACGACAACATTTTGGAACGAATGATCTTCGAAAAGGAATTAGCCACTATATAGAGTGGGGAAGCTCACTCACCCTTCTCACCCATTCTACCCTATTAAGATGCCTTCTAAAGGTTAGCAGATACAATAGATGATGTGATGGTGGTGGATTCCCGAGAATTTTGACCTCTTCATAATGGTAGAACCTCTTAAGCATCTCAACATTTGTTTCTTGCTTCGAATACTTATTCATGAACAAAAACACCAACACATATATACAATCACATCACTCACACAAAAGAGCTAACACATGCTCAAGCATACACAAAAATCACTTTATTTCACTCTTTTTCTTTTTTCTTCTTTTCATGTCACTTTTTTTTCTTTTTTTTTTCATTCCTTTTTTCTTTCTTTTTTTTCTTTTTTTTTTCTTTTTCATAACACAAATACTAACAACCAAAACAAAATACAACACACACAACTCTATTCTTGCAATCAACTTTTCATTTCATACTTGCTTTTGACATTCTTCATTCTTTTATCTCATGTCTTCATTCTCGGGATATAAGATGATGGATGGTGATGGAGTATCCGCTTTCCTCTAGTTGGCATTCTCATTGGGTTTCATGGACTACAAGGGCAAGGTTAATTCGCTATCCTAATGTCACTCCTAGTGGCTAAGGAAATCGAGCACACGAGATCAAATGAGCTCTTTTACAAGTTACGAGGTTGAGTAGCTCTTCATTCTACTCGGAGTTAGCGCGGAAGAGTACACTCGAATGGCAATTTAGGCTTTGAGCTCTCACATGGGTTAAGTCTCCACTAATGACTACTTTAGGGCTCTTAGAAATGTTTCTTCTTCACTAAGATGTAACTCACATGACACAACACAAACACTAAAAGACTCGACTTTCATGCAAAGGCCATTAGCAATCACAAAACTCATCAACTCGACACATATGCATCAAAATTCTTAAAACTATCACTAGAATCACATGCAAATCTACTCAAAATGTTCAAAATTTTCAAATTTTGGCTAATTTGAACCCTTTTGTCTTTGCACCCATGGTCATGCATTGGTTATGGTCATATCCCGCATCCCCAAACTTAAAACTAACATTGTCCTCAATGTTCTAAGCATATACTCACCAAAAGATAAAGAGACACATCAATCTAAAGAGAAGAGTGGAGAGATATTACCATAACCGAAGGAGATAAAAGATGATACTACCAAGGCTCATGTATAAAGAGGTTCCAAGTTGATGCCAAGCTCGCGCCATCCCCAAACTTGGAACAAACCACGCCTTAGAAGTAAAACATATAAGAATTGCTCCTAAAATATCAACAAATATCATGAGAATGAAGCACATAAAACATATGACCATATAAAACCTACCACTAACGCGGGTATACACGATTGCATTGAGCTATGCAATTAGCCTTTAGTTCTCTTGATTTCACACAAGAACACGAGTTATGTCTCGTGGAGGGTTTCCAGAGATGATACCCACAAACATCAAGACCCATTAATCGGCCTAACGATCATAAAGCAAAAGACGGAATATTTAGGGGTCAACCCAAAGAAAGATATATACAGGTGCTAATCGTCTAAAAAAAAGATAAAGAATACGAAGTGCACATGAGACAATAAAAGAAAACAAGCCATCCCCAAACTTAGTGGGTGCACATTCCACTAAGTAGGTATAAATAGAAGGAACGACAACAAAGAAATCATCAAAAGGATCGACATACATGTGAAGAGTCAAAATATCAGTCGAAGGCAAAAAATCATCTGGAAGCTTAGTGGACAGAATATCCACTATGTCCATAGACGTCTTTGGAAAGACGTCTGAAATGTCCCAAAAGGGATCAACAACCGAGTTTGAGATCATGTGGAAAGTCGAACTATACTCTAAGGGTAAGGCAGTATGCTCGGGGACCAAGTCAAGGTCCATGGTTTCCTTAGGTAAATAGTCTGACAAACTACCCAACATGTCTCTAACTACTACGTCATCAATATCCTCAAAGACATCTGGGGCCTCGCAGTCAGTTATAATATCAGGCCTTCCTAGCATTGCATCTAAGAATGACTCCTTACAAGTGTCAAAAATTGGATAGTTCGGAATCGTGTCATCCTCAAACTTGCTCGTAGAGCCATCACCCTGAACATCAACGTCTAATGTAGTCCTATGATGAGATGACACATGGTGGGGAAACGAGACAACAAGGTTATCAGTTTGTTCAAGCTCTTGGGTCCTCTCAGTTGATTCGTCGACATTTAACTTAGTACTAGGGTTAGACGTATTACCCTCGCCATCGGACCTAGTACCCTCTTGAGTTTGGGGTGGTAAAACCCCTTCCTCGTCGGCTAATAACTGTGACATCATCATCTCTAATGGATGATTTAGAGACTCTAATTGATGATTTAGAGACTCAAACCTCTGATGTAACTCTTGTTGCATTTGAATCTGCGTCTGTTCAAATTGATTTTGTGTCTCTTCAAGTTGTAACATCATTTCAGTCAGACGACTAACAGACTCTAATTGAGAACTATCTTCAAGAGTCTCTTCATGATAAGGCTCACAAGTGTAATTAAATGAAGACTCTTGATAATAACTCCCACCGTACATACTAGGATCATACCTGCCTCTAAAATCATTGGTCTCAGAATAGTTTGGACTATGAGGTCTCTCATACATATTTAGTGTCGGACCATATCCATCACTAATTCGACCATCTCTACACATCCGTCGGTATTCTCCTAGGGTCATACGAGATCTGTCAGACTCAAATGGTCTATTCCCCTCACTAATCGAAACATCCCTACACATCCGTTGGTATTCACCTAAGGTCATATCAGGTCGGTTAGTGCGGGGAATCCTCGAAATAAGCTCATCATCATCAACATCGAATGGCCAACCGTTATAAGAACGTGCCATGATCTCACAATGCTCAAGGAACTAACAAACAAGCTATCAATGCAAATCAAAACTCATCCAACCAATCACACACAAGTAAGAAAGAAAGAGATAGAATACGATACTAGCGGATGCTCCTCTCGTTTCGTTCTTCCTTCCGATTCCTTTCTGATTCTTTTGTTCCCCTTCGCTCCTATGTTCCCGTTTTTGGCTTTTCTCTTAAAGTGGTACCTGAAAAAAAAAAGATAAGAAACTACGAAAATAAAGAAAGAAAACGTCTAAGTTAACAAATAACACTAAACTAATGAACAAAACAAGCAACCGATATCCTAACTACTAAACCTATCCCCGGCAGCGGCGCCAAAAACTTGATAGGCCTAAAAATAGGTCTATTCCCGCAAGTATACAGGGTCAAGTTATAGTATTTATAATAAGATTGAGTATCGTCCCAAGAGATAAGTAGGTAACTTCGGATATTGATTGCGGGTTTAACCCAATAATCAAGATATCAATAGCTAACTTAGATTAACACACACACACCCCACTTCATAGAATTGATGATTGATTTGTAAAATAAAAAAACAAATACTAATAGACTAATAAGAATGAAATCAAGATGAGAAGAAGTATCTAGGGTTTTCGATTTCACCACATAAATGGACTACTTAAAACATGCATTAATTAACAAATCCCTTTTCTCATGTATAACTCAAAATCTAACATAATAAACTATTTAGATTTCGGAATATATTCTTTAATAACACAATTCAAAATCAAGAATGTATGATTGACTACCATATAAAACTAATTTCCTACACTATCATTCAAGATCTAAAAGACATATCTCATCTAATAAATCAATAAAAGCATGAAATATCTAATTATAATACATGAATGATAATAAGGTTATAGAATCAACATGAAATGACAATCAATAGGCATTGAAGCTCAACATAAGGATTCATTGATTTATAACATATCTCAAAATAAGCCCAAATATGGATTTCCTCTACACTCTAGATACAAAATTTAGCTACTCATGGAATCTAAAATAATATTCATTGAATTCATAAAATAAATGGAATTACAAAAGATTAATGGAAAGAAATCACCAAGAATGTTCACAATCCATATTCCCATGTATCTCCATTTTGATGTCCAATTTAAGCTCCAAGTATCTCAAGAATATTGCTCAAAACTCCAAATAATAGCTATTTTATTGCCACCCAAATAAGAAAAAGAAGGAAAAAAAGGAAGAAATTAGATGAAGAAAGAAGTTAGAAAGAAGAGATGAAAGGGATTAAAGATGATAGAAGAATATGGAAGAAAGAAGGAGATGACTATTAATGGAAGAAAGAATAGTAGTAGAGAAGAAGATGGAAAAAGAATGGAAAAGAAATGGATTTAATGGAGGAAGTATAAGAGGGTTTGCAAGTCTAGGTTTTAATGGAGGAGAAAGGGATTTATTTATAGGTGGGTTTTGGTTTTGGTTGGGTTAAATGGTAAAAAGTGGGAAAATGGGGGTTAGTTTTGGAATTTTAGGGGTTAAAAGCACAATCTGGTCGGCGGCTAGGGTTTGGTTGGGGTTTCGGATGATTTGGTGTACCCGGTTATAAGATAATAGGGTGAGACGTCTCGACAACCGTCGGATTTTCACGCGCACGGATCCGGGTGGTTAAGAGGAGGCCACGTGTCCGGGAGCATCCTCATACGCAGCTTCGGGAAACACGGAAACACTAATAAAAGGGCCAGATGCACAGCAGCCGTCCGATCTCAAAAACGCGGAAGGGAGCGGCTAAGATTAAAACGTGAGATCGGTGTGCACGGAGTTAAGTTGCAACGGGTTACACAGAAGCATCAACCGTCGATCTGGGACACGCGGAGAATAACGGTCAAGATTAAAACGTTGAAGTGGGGCTACGGAACTAAGTTGCTGCGCGCTACACCGGATCAAACTCATAAGCTTCACTTCGGTGCTCAGCGCCAATACGGGAATATGATATACTGGCCTCCAAAATGCGCCACGTGTTCCACCGAATCCCGCGTGCCAAATTTGTGCCCGACACTGTCCCGACTATTGACCAAATATGCACCAAATGTTGACCTGACTTTGACCTTGCATTTTTCACTCATCCGGACTCCGAATTGACTTCCGCTTTCTCCTACGAACTCGTCTCGACCTCTACTTTTCAACCACGCACTGACCTTGGCCAAATTACCAGATTGTCCTTGACTCCAAATGACCAAAATACCTTCATGCATTTTTTCCTCGTTTTTAACCGTTTTTCACATCTAACTCCGCAAAAGACACCTAATCAAGAAAACCAACCATTTTATTATAATAAAGACTCGAAACCGACTAACTTGGCTAAATTAAACGACTTAGATGGGACATTTTCATGACCCATCATTCATCTCTTTCTATTAACATCTTATGTGGTTGACACCATTGCTACTTTTTTTTTGATGAGAAATATATATCAAAAGCAAACCGACAAAGTCTTACAAATTCAAACTAACTGAAAGAGGAAATAAAAGACGGCTGGACATTCCACACTCTTTTCTGACCATGAATTCCACCCCATTTACCTTGTGCATCTGCTTTGGTGTTGCTTTCTCTAGGGACATGAGTGAAGATGATATCTGTGAACTAGTTCTTGAGCTCTAGAGACTTAACTATAATCTGTCGGGATTGCCAGTGTAAACCTTCCTTCTGGTCGTTGATGTATTTGATGATGTTTAGATTATCACTTTCGGTTTGAATATAAGGGATTTGGAGTTACATTGCCCATAAAATGTCGTGATGGATAGTCAAGCTTTCACATTCTTCTGAATTTTGCCCTCTCACCTTATCTTCGACAACAATGATAAATCTTGCTTCTTCGTCATGAATAATGCACCCTATTCCAGCTGGTTTCGTCAATTGCATGAACGAAGCGTCTACGTTGAGTTTAAGAAATGGTGTCGATGGAGGTCTCCATTTTTGTTCTCTTTGTTGTTTGCTGCATTTCTTTGTTAGTAAAGATTCAACTTTGAGTGGTGTTGTGGATGTATTATTGATTCGGATGATCATCTGTATTGGGGTTTGTTTAGACTCGGTAAAGCAATTCTCGCATCTCGCTTTCCATATGAACCATAAAATTTTTGCATATAAAGTCGTGGTTTCCTCATCTAGTTGTTTCAATTGCTGAATCCATTGGTTGACCGCAGTGAGTTGTTCTGTTCTAACCTGAAAATGAAACCATATTGCCCTGGCAAAGTTACAGTGTAGCATCACATGGTCTAGTGTTTCGTTAGCTTCACAGTTAGTACAATTGTGTATGTTACCAATGTACCTACCAATTTTGTCCCTCACTGGTAGGCTGTTGGTATAACATTTCCATAGAACTAGTTTTATACGGGGTATCATGTTCATGTTCCATATGAAGAACCAGGCCGTTGTAACATTCATATCACTATTGTTCCCATTTCTCAAATAATTATACATTGATTTAATAGAAAAATTACCTAATTTAGTGAGCGTCCATTTAGCAGTGTCTTCCTTTTCATTCTGCAAATTAATACTAAGGATAACATTGCATATATCATGATTAAAACAACTGTTAAGCATTTCAATGTTCCACTTGTTGTTGGTAATTAGTTGGGCTACCCATTCAAGTCTAGAGTTTTGCTGATTGTTTATGGGAGGGGGGTGGTTCGGGATCCAGAAATCATGCCAGATACTAATCTTAGTACCTTTATTGATGTCCCAGAAGACTAAACTATCCATTTGGCTGAACTGTTTACTTATAGCTTTCCAAGGCAATTAATGATTAGCTTTAGGGGGGAGAGGTTTAGTAGATTTAGGGAAATACTTAGCTTTGAAAATATTGACCCAGATGGATTGGGGATTGTTGAGAAGTCGCCAATTAAGTTTGACGAGGAAGGCTTGGTTGTCCAGAAGCGGAAGACGAAGACCTAAACCGCCGAATTTGCGTGGCTTGCAAATAGCGGACTAGTTGATGGTGTGAAAGGTTTTGGATTTTCCCCACCAGAAAGTCCTTTGGATGGACTCGATGCTGTTGGAAATTCCTTTGGGAATGTAAAAACACTGCATCTGGTATCGGGGAACGGCCGCTGCAATCGTTGAGATAACAATTGAGCGACCAGCTTGAGAGAGAAGATTTGTTTGCCACTTAGAGAGTTTGTTCTTAATTTGAGTGAGGAGGGAGTTAAAATCTTGTTTTTTGTTTTTCTCGATGAAAAGATTGGTTCGAAGGTACTTATCCACGGTGGTAGATTGGTGGACTTTGAGATTGCGGATCATCATTGTTTTGAATTTGGGGTGAGAGTTTTTGGTAAAGAAAATATTGGATTTGGCATAGTTGATCATTTGGCCAGAGGCCTCGCTGAATTATTTGAGAATTTGTTTGAGATTGTGAACGTTTTCAAGAGAATTTTGGCCAAAAATAATGCAATCGTCGGCAAATAATAGGTGTTTGATCGAAAGGTCGGAGTTAGGGATGGGGAAACCAACGAAGGGGATTTGGTTGTTGGTATTTTCCAGCAAAGGCTAAGTCCTTCCATGGCTATGGCAAAAAGAAAAGGAGAGAGGGGATCACCTTGCCTGATACCTCGGCTTACCTCGAAGGCAGAGCCAGGACGACCATTGATGAACACTGCCATGGTGCTGGAGGTCTGGCAGGTTTTGATCAGATTGATCCAGTGGGGAGCGAAACCCATGAGGGTCATGATGTCTCCAAGTAGCTCCATTCGATGCGGTCAAAAGCTTTAGACATGTCCAGTTTGAGGCCGAAATAGCTTTTGGACCCGCGAATTTTCTTAAAGGAGTGAACAAGCTCTTGGCGGATCTGGATATTGTCTGTGATTTGCCTTCCAGGCACATACGCCGCCTGAAAGGGAGAGATAAGATCGGGAAGAAGTAATTTGAGTGGGTTAGCCATAAATTTGGTAATTGTTTTGTAGGTTGTGTTGAGAAGAGTAATCAGTCTGAAATCCGTCGTAGTTTGCGGGGTTTTGGTTTTAGGGAGACACCAGTTGCTACTTGCTAGGTCAATACCATTCCTCTAATTTCCTTGTCTTTGTTTGGTCACGTTCATGCCAAATTTTCTTTGTCGAGGTAAAAGAGAGTAATTTTTTATCTCTTGGGGCCGAAACAAAATTAGAGATCAAGATTATAATTCAATTGTTTTTAACAAGTGGATATTTCTCTAATAAAATGCTCACTATATCTATTTAATATTTTAAAATTGTAGTTGGTGAAATTACACATAATTAGAGTAAGTTTTTAATTGTATATTTTTGAGGGAAAATATTAGGGTCGTCATTCTAGAAAATACGTTCCATGGTTCACTCATAAGAAAAAATGGGTTCCAGTTCAAAAGATACATGTCCAAATAAAAATTGCTAACTAAATCAGTTTCAAAAGACATGCGCAACTGTAACGCCCCAAGCCTTAGCAGTTGCCGATATTGTCCCCGCTTTAACCACCTCACACAGGTACGGGGTTTTGTCCTTGGCGAAGGCACCACAAGCGTACCCAAAAGGCCTCGGTACTTACTAAGCTTGAACTGACACATATATCCCAGTCTCTGGACACTCTTGTGAGCAATGTGGGACTATTACAACAACATTGTCTCCACCTTGTTTTTCCCCCTAAATTCCTAATGTAACCTTCTCCATATACTAATTGGTCACTTTCTATATATATATATATATGCCTAACACCCCTTTAGAAATCTTTACGTTTCTATCGACTATAGATGAAAAATAAGAAAGGAAGTAAGAAAAAGAATCAAGATCTAAAATAAATTAGAAATCAAACCAGAATCTAATCATATTTGAATAAAATATGAAACAAATTGGGAAAGGAAACAATATCAAAATCGTTAAGCAATGATGAATGCACACAAATATCGAACACAAAAGAGTCACTGCAAATGAATATGAAATGAATTATACATCGTATTATCTACCGATTCTCTTATTAGCTTTGGAAATGGAAGATAGTTATCAGACCAAACTGCTTATATCATATAACCTAGTGAGAGAAACAACAAACTTAAGAATCTGAACATTCTTATCGTTTATCTTTCTAGATGGATCTTCATCGAAAAACATCGAATGTTGTATGATCCGTCGCTGGAAGAAATGGAGGAAAATAGTTTTCAAACTTATTATGTAAGCAAAGTTTTTAGTTGATGGAAGAAGACCAAAAAAATTGAAGGGTTATTTCCCTAATGGCCCCCTACTTTGTGACCAACTTCCCGCCTGGCCCCCTAAATTAGCAAAAATACCCATATGGCCCCCTTTTTCCGTTATTTTTAACTGTCCGTTACTCTCTCTCCTCCATCTCATTTTCTCTCTCTGCCAAGTCACCTATCACGGCCACATCATCATCTTCTCCGGCATTGGTCGCCGTCCGGCCAAATTTCCGGCTGGCGACCTTCAAATATTAAAAAAAAAAAGTTTTTTTTTTTTTATTTTCTCTCTCCTCTTTCTCTCTCTAGATATTAAGGGTTGTTCTGCTCACGAACAGACCTTGCAAGGTCTGTTCGTGAACAGATCTAGGTCTGTTCAACGAACAGACCTAGCTCCGGCGAAGGGAAACCCCCTTCGCCGGAGTTTAGAGAGAGAGAGATGTGAGAAGAAATAAAAAAAAAAAAATTTTTTTTTTTTTAAGAGAGAGAAAAAAAATTGAATGTCGCCGGCCGGCGACCTCTGCCGGAGAAGGTGAGGAGGTGGCGTAACAGATGATGTGGCGTGAGTTGGCAGAGAGAGAAAACATGATGGAGGAGAGAGAGTGACGGTGTTATAACGGAAGGGGGCCATATGGGTATTTCTTGTAAAGTAGGGGGCCAGGCGGGAAGCTGGTCACAAAGTAGGGGGCCATTAGGGAAATAACCCAAAATTGAAAGAAAAAAGGCGGGGAAGAAATAAAAACTTTTGTTCAAAAAAAAAATCATCAGTTGACTAAGGTCAATAAGCCAAGAAAAGACCAAAATCTCAATGGGTCAACCATATCAAGTCGCTAGGGAGGTTGAATCTCGATACGATTGTCCTAGACGCCTAAGCCCTGCTCTGGCTCAAATACAATTAGGTCTGCCCTAGGATTTTATAGAAGACAAAGGGGGTCCATGTAAGTGGGGCAATACCTTAATCTCAAAATATGGGGGGTAGAAGCGTGCCTAATGCTTCACCGACTTAAACACGAGTCCTAGCTAAGATCTTAGTAGGCGAGGATCTTAAGTATTCAAATAACTTGGAATACAAAAGTCTCGCGAGGTGGAAACTTTTCCCACAAAATAAATACGATCAGGAACTCGATTTATCTAAAATACCAAATATCCTTGAATAAGGGAGCTTCCATATATCAAATATACGGGATAATCCCAAAGAGGAATCCTAATATCTCACAACTACAAAATAACAGTTTTGCTCCAACAAAGTGAGTTCTCACTGCGTCATAAACACTGTCCATCGACAGTCGGTGCAAGAAGCATATAAAAGGTAACGAGCTCCCCTTGAACAAGGCACGAACTCAACTTCGATTACAAGCTGAATATCAAGCTTAACGACCAATCAAAGGTCTAATTTCCTAAACTCGAAACACTCAATACTCATTAATTTACTTGCAAGAATATCCTAATTGGCTTGAGCGTCGGAGAGGTTTTGAGTTCTTTGCAATTTTCGCCCCTCGGTTCGTGAGGAGTAGTTCAAGATTTACGGAAGTAGTGTTTCATCCTGAATGACAGCGAAACGACAAATTTTTACATCATAAGATTGACGCTAAAAGGAGGACAGACTCGAGAAAAAATCATTATCATTTATTAACTCGAATTACAATTCAATAGCTAACGGAATCTATATTTACTTTACTTCTGAAAAACCACTTCGAAAACATCAATATCTTCTAAGGAAGATCCAAAGGTTGGAATTGCCTACATCGGACAAGGAGGTTTAGATGTTATACAAATGTCCCCAAACCTGGGAGCGAGAAACCATCGAATGTCCAACCGATGGAGGAAACCATCACACTGGAGTAGTAAGACCTAGTAAGTAGTAATGGAAGAAGCAAGTGAAGAAAGCACAAAGAAATCAAGTCGAGACTACAAAACAGCAGCAGCTACGGGAGCGAATAATGGGAACGATGAAATGCTGAAAGAAGCGGAACCAAATATCACGAAAGCGGCTGACGGGACCGCCGTAACCCTTCTAGTACAGATCGAGGATTCCCCTCCAGAGGTTACGTACGTCGAGAGCACCCTGTCGAAAGAAGAAAATTAAGAACTAAATCAGTTCCTAAAATATCATCCGCACATACTCGCCTTCGGCATCGACGAAGTGTCAGGTATAAATTTCGTCGTCATCTCACATAAGTTAATTTTTAAAGAAGAACATAAAGCTGTTAAGCAAAAGAAAAGCAAGTTCGCGGCGGAAGAACAAGCCAAAATAATGAGACAAGTCGACAAGCTGTTAGCCTTGGGAGTAATACGTGAAACCCCTTATCCTGACTAGCTAGCCAACGTGGTGCTCGTCCCCAAGAAGAATAACATGTGGAGAATGTGCGTCGACTACACCGACCTCAATAAAGCCTGCCCTAAAGAATACTTTCTTCTGCCTTCAATCGACAAACTAGTGGATTCAACGTTAGAGCATCATTTGCTCAGTTTCATGGATGCATTCGTCGGACATCGCCAAATAGCAATGCACTAGACATATCAAGAAGACACAGATTTCAGGTGTGACCAAGGCGTGTACTACTATCAACATAGGCCTTTCGGTTTGAAGAATGCTAAAGCAACATATCAATAGTTGTAAGCAAAATTTTACAAGAACAAATAGGGAAAAAAGTGGAGTGTTACGTGGACGACAAAGTCGTGAAAAGCAACGTAAGAACATACCTAATCTCAAACCATCCTTCAACAGACTCCGCGCCTATAATATGAAACTCAACCCGAAGAAGTACGCATTTGGAGTCACGTCTGGCAAATTCTTGGGGTTTATTGTCAGTCACAGGTACAGGTGGGAATCGGACCAGACGGGCAGTCCGCGGACAACCACCCTCCCGGTCCGGGCGGAACGGACACCCAAGCCTTCTGACTGTCACCACAAACAGGCGGACTCAGTCTGGCAAGGCGAGTTCTGGACAACCGGGCGTCGGGCAAAATATTGCCACAACCCAAGCCCAGCCAAGTAGAAATGCCCATATAGACAAGTCCTTTAGACACTAGGCCCACTCTTATGTGTTAGGGTCTTAGAGATGAGGTTTGACTTATTTATCAACTTCCCAAACCTCCATCTAATGTTTGGCTCATCAATGTGGGACTAAACCCATTGATTCCAATTCCATTAAATTAAGGTTTGGCCTATTTATCAACTTCCCAAACCTCCATCTACTGTCTGGCTCATCAGTGTGGGACTAAACTAATTGATCCCATGTTCCTTTATAGTCACAACTTTGGCTGTAAACTAGTCCTTCAATTACAACTTCTACTATTTTCCCTTGTGGTTCTTCATATTTCTTCAGTGCTTCTTCATATGGTCAAACTATTGCCAATGTAACAAGTAGAAATGTTGTAATGAAGAAGCTGAGTTTATGGGTCGCCATTGATTATTGAGAGAGAGAAAGATGGTTTATTAGAGTGAGAAAGGATGTGATGGGAGGATGAAGAATAGTGAAGCGTGAAGGGGAAGCTACATATATATGTATATTTGGAGAGAAGGGTTAATTACTTGACCCTCAAACAGGAGAGCAATTAGATGGGAAGGGAGATTGAAATTGAAAATTCAAAAACAGTTGATGCTTTCAGGTTTAATTTGTGTATACATGAATACCATCATCTCAAAGTATTGGTAGTTGAGAAACAAAAATAATGTTGACCTTTGCTTGCTTATTGTTTATTGAGATCGGTTGTTACTATAGGTTCCCTTTGCTTGAGTGTTCAACACCTCAACCTCCCACATGATGCCTACTTCTCAATAATTTATGATCCCACACTAATGGCAAAAGGACGGTCTTTCGGTCGGGCGGACGTGGGCGGACCGCGGAGTAAGGGTTGTTGCCCGCGTCCGTCCATTTAACCCTTCCCGGTCGTTCAGATTTTGTCCGAGCTGGTTACCGAGCGTTCACGGACCCTGGCACCCGGGCGTCCATGGGCGGATCCGGGCGTCCATGGGCGGAACCCCTAGTCACAGGGGAATAGAGGTTAACCCATCCAAAATCACAGCGCTGATTGACATGCCTAGCCCAAGTAACCCAAAAAAAGTGCAAAGGCTAACAACAAGGTTAGATTCCTTATCACAATTCTTGGGTAAGATGGGAGACATAGCTCTGCCCTTTTTTAAAACTTCTTAAAAAAAGTTCACGATTTGAATAGACGACTGAAGCAGAGCAGGCCTTCCAGGATCTAAAGGCGTACCTAATAACCCTTCCTTTATTGCTCACATGTAGGAGAAAAATTAATCGTATACCTGTCTACGTCGACAGAGGCGGTACCTTCAGTGATGATAAAGACAATAAGCGATGTCATGCATCTTGTATGTCATAAAATTTCTCTCGGGAGCACAATTGAATTGTCTAACGATAGAAAAGGTAGTCTATGCTATGCTCTGGTACGATTGACGAGAAAACTGCGATTATATTCCCAAAGCACATATAATAATGGTACAAATCCGATCAAGCTCTCAAGAACGTGTTACAAAAGCTAAAAGAAGGTGGAAGGTTACTAAAGTGGGTCATATATAGAGCTTAACAAATTCGACATCAAATTCGTGCCTCGGGGCACTATAAAAGGACAACCTTTAGTGGGTTTTGTCTGGGAATGCTCCGTCAGTATTGCGGACCTTAGCCCCGAAGTGGTATCGACATTGTTCGTAGATGGACCCTCGTACGAAGTGCAAAAAGGGGTTGGAGCGGTGCAAGATCGGTGATAATTGATCCAAAAGGGGAGAAGATATACCAAACACTGAAGTTCAAATTCTAGGTAACTAATAACGAAGCAGAGTACGTAGCTCTGTTGATGGGGTTAAAATTAGTCCTGCAAAGTCTACGACGACTACTAGCTTGTGGTGAATCAAATATTAGGAGAATACAAAGTTCGAGGATCATACCTCTCAAAGTACATGGAGAAACTGAAAGAACTAACTAAGTAATTCTTTAAGTGCAAAATCACCAGAGTCCCACGAGAAGAAAATTCAATTGCGGACACACTATGTAAGATGATAAGCAGCCAAGAAACCCTACCGTATGTCTTGTTCAACACATTAAAACGGAAATCATCGACAAGCCAATGGAGGTATTGGCAATCCAGACAATCGAAGTGGAAAATTGGATGACCCTTTGATTAAATATCTGAAGGCTTAAAATTGTCGTCCAACCCGAACAATGCGAGGAAAATTATGCGAAACGCTGTAATGTATGTCTTAGCGGATGAACTTCCATATAAAAAGTCTTTTAAACACCCCTTGAGAAATTGTCTCGCAGAGGAAGAACAAAAATATGTAATGAAAGAGATGCACGAAGGTCCTACCATAAATCACGTAAGCCCTAGAATACGACAGAGGCAATTGGGATACTATTGTCCAGACATACTAGACGACTGTGTTGAATACACCAAGTATTGCATCCCCTGCCAACAATTCGCAAAAGAGCTCAAGAGACACCCAACCACTCTACCTTTCATTATCAGCCTTACCCTTTCGCACAATGGGGAATGGATCTGGTAGGGTCGTCTCCTATGGGCCCAAGGGGAAAGAGAATGTTATTGGAGATAGTCGACTACTTCTCCATGAGGGTAGAGGCCGAAGCAATGGTGGAACCTCAGGCCTCAGATATTGACATATATCTTCACCCAGTTTGAAATCCAGGGATGTTCTAGTAATGGACAACGAGCCACAACTCAACAACAACGAAATGAAGGAGCCCTTGGAAGAATAAGCAGTGAGACCTGCATATGCCAACGTTAATCATCCTGCCGGCAACGGACAAGTTGAGGTAACTAACAAAACTCTTATTCAATCCACCAAACCTAAATGTGCACGGATTAGAAAAATTGGGGTGGACGAACTCCGAAGTCTTTTGTGGGCGTATCACATTATACCCCGAAGGGCTACTAGAGAAACACCCTACAAATTGGAGTAGCATGGGGTTTGCGTTACCAGTGGAAATAAGAAAACCAAGCTTGAGGATGAAATACTTTAATCTTAAAAAGACGAGGAGTTTATAAGAGAACACCTGGATCTCGTGGAAAAAGTAAGAGATTGGATCCAATTAATAAATCTAGCCTTTAAAAATATTATGGTGAAACAACACCGTGCAGGGAGACATAGTTTTGGGGAAACTCCAGATTCATCAAAAGTCATCAGTGAAAATACTCTTCCCCACATGGGAAGGCCCTTACTAGATAATTATGGTGTTGTGCTGGGGAACATCCATCCTCGAAGATGTCTCGGGATATGTCCTACCGCGACCCAGGAACAGTCATGATTTACGACTTAATCTTGAATCCTATCTAAGATCTCTGTCGGCATTTTAAGGATTCAAATAACTTGGGGTACAAAAGTCCCGCGTTAGGAAACTTTCCTCACAAAAATAAAATAAAATTGGGAACTCGATTTATCTAGAATGTTGAATATCCTTGAGTAAGGGAACTTGCATCTGTCAAATATACAAGATAATGGCAAAGAGGAATTCTAATATCTCACAATTGCGAAACAATAGAGTTACTACAACACGGTGGGTTCTCACCGCCTCATAAAGATCATCTATCACGAGTTGGTGAGGGAAAGCCTATAAAAGTTAACGATCTCGCCTTGAACAAGGCACGACCTAAACTACGATCACAACCTGAATCTCAAGCTTAACTATCAATCAGAGGTCAAATTTTTTGTAGTCGAAACACTTATACTCATTAAGTTAATTGCAAGAACATCCTAACATGCTTGAGCGCCGGAGAGCATTTCGGGTTCCTTGTACGTTTTTCTCCTCTAGTTCGTGAGGAACAATTCGAGATTCAACGAAGCAGTCTCTCATCCTGAATGACAACTAAAGATCAAAATTTGACATCATCAAAACCAACTGGTGAATAAAACTAATACCTAATTTTTCAAATCTATATATGAAAGGGCACTTTTGTCTTTATCAGAAAAATGTCAACGTAACCACCGGAGGCAAACGAAACTTATGGCAAAAATAGGCATTTGGTGAAATTATTTTGGCTTAAATTGTCATTAGATTGTATTATCTCAAACTAATGTTATTATTCAACTTAGTTATGCCCAAACCACCATTTTTTCCTATTATTATATTGATATTGATGATGCATAAATTGTCCAGACGTTAACTGACGTCTGGAAGTGAAGAACTGACCTGAAGTCAAACGGGTCAACCCGACTTGAGGTAGAAGAATAGCTAAAGCCCTCAACGATCCGCCACCTACACCCCTAACTGAGAGGTCGGTCGGGACAAGCCTAAGAGGTAACACCTCTGTTTCGCCCTCGGCAGAGATGGACTCCTTAACCCCTCTCTCTATCCGGGAGGTCAGTAAGAGATCGGAGACTGAACACTGGATTCCAAATTCCCCTTCCCCCATCATCAACATTAACAATTCCTCATTAAATTACGTCTCAGAACTTTTGACAATAACCAATGTAAGTGCGCCGGGCAGACAAAGCCCATAGTGGGGTGTTCTGGACGGCCACACTTAAGGGGAAACCCTACTTACCCTGAAAGGGCATTCTGGGTAATTCAGGGTGTTTATCTTTTCTGGGACTCTTATTGAATCCTAATTTGAGTGAGACTCCTATTAAGGTTTCTCTATATAGGGGTCATTAGAGATCAAAAAATGTGTGGATTTTCCTCAAGAGAAAATAGCTTCTCTCTCACAATATACAACTAAGTAGGGAGAGAGGGTTTTAGATAAAAAGCTCCCAATCTATCTAATTAGTCAAAAGAAGAATGGTTCTTCTTCTCCACCTTCAGTGGAGTTCTAGCAGACAACAAACAAGAGAGATCAAGTCACTTACTCGGGTGTCTCAAGTAGAGGAACGATAATTGGAGCTCTCATCTTCTACTCTGTAAAGTAATTGGAATCTAGTTTAAGGGAAAGAAAATCCAGGTATTCTTTTTTAGTTTCTAGTTCATTATTAGTTCATGTATGTGATCCTGGTTAACTATTGTTAAACATATGATGTTTGAGATTCCGCTTACAACACGAGTTAGATGATTAAGTAGTCTTAGAGACGTACAAAACCCTACAGTAGGGCCACAGGAGAATCTCCCTTTCGAATGGTCTACGGCATGGACGCTGTGCTACCTTTTGAAATAGGAAAACCAAGCCTAAGGGTCAAGCACTTTGACCCTATACCAACGAAGAACTCATGCTTGAACACCTGGACCTAATAGACGAGGTTCGAGACCAAACAGAAATACGAAACTTAGCTTTCAAAGACACCATGAAAAAACAACATAAATCTCACAGGAATATAAGGAAGTTCGGCGTACGAGAAATGGTATGGAGAAACTCCAAGTTCATAAAACACCTTCGGCCGCAAAGCTCTTCCCAACATGGGAAGGGCCCTACAAACTCGTCAAGGTGGTAGGGGGACCTATATGCTAGAAAACACGTCAGGCCAGATTCTCACGCATGCTTGGAATGCAGAGCATCTCAAGCCAGCTTTTAGTAAGAGGGATGAAGTCGCTTCGGAAGTCCCCCAGAGTCCATCAAGCTGAAAAAGGGAGAAGCGGGAGTGCCTAAGCATGTGGCACTAGTAGACGAAAGTTCTTTGAAGATGTCGCCGGAAGAAAAACCTACGAATATTCGAATGAATTATAGGAAAAATTGCCTAAGGAGGGTGTCCTAGCTAAATTTACTTTGCGAAAGCAAAACGGACGACCCTGATTGCGAAAGCAACGACTAGGGGCCCTAGTCAAACTTATTTCGCGAAAGCAAAATGGACAACCCTGGTAGCGGAAGCAACGATCAGGGGCCCAAAGGAGGAGTTCTAGTTAAACTTAATTTGCAAAAGCAAAACGGACAACCCTGGTAGCGAGAGCGACGACCAGGGGCTCTAAGGAGGTGTCCTAGTCAAACTTTGCGAAAGCAAAACGGACAACCCTGGTAGTCGAAGCAACGACCAGGGGCCCTAAGGAGGAGTCCTAGTCAAACTTACTTTGCGAAAACATAACGGACAACCCTGGTAGCGAAAGCGACGATCAGGGGCCTTAAGGAAAAGTCCTAGCTAAACTTATTCTGTGAAAGCAAAATGGACAACCCTGGTAGCGGAAGAAACGACCAGGGGCCCTAAGGAGGAGTCCTAGTCAAACTCAACTTTACTCGAGCAAAACGGATAAGCCCTAGTATCTAAGGCCACAACCAGGGACCTTAAGGAGAAGTCCTAGATTAAACTTACTTTGCTTCGGCAAACGGATAGCCGGGTAGCGAAAGCAACGACCATGAGCCCAAAGGAGAAGTCCTAGTAAAACTTACTTTGCTCTTGTAAAACAGACGGCCCTGGTAGCAACAACCTGGGGTCTTAAGGAGAAGTCCTAGTTAAACTAGTGGTGCTCAAGCCGACGAAACGACCCTGATAGCGAAAGCAACGACCAAAGGTCCTAAGGAGAAGTCCTAGTTAAACTAGTCGTGCTCAAGCCGACGAAATAGCCCTGATAGCGAAAGCAACGACCAAAGGTCCTAAGGAGAAGTCTTAGTTAAACTAGTCGTGCTCAAGCCGACGAAATAGCCCTGATAGCGAAAGCTACGACTAGGGGTCAAGGGGAAGCCTTAGCGAAACACCGAGACTATTCAAAAAATATTTCGCAGGGTTTACTTGGGTTCTATTTTGCAGAAGGAATTAGTAAGATTAGGGCATGATAAAATAGGTCTAACTTCCTTTTGATATGGCAGGGGCGATCATTCGAAGCATGCGTAGTAAGTTAGGAAATCGCATTAGTAAGATTAGGGTTTATACTGATAATAGTTCTGTGCTTGAAGTAAACATGCAGGAAATAGTCAACTCAGTAAAGGAGGAAGAAGAAACAAATAATCAACAGAAATACAAGTCTCCGTATATACAAAAAAGAAGGCAAAAACAAGAAACAAACAAAGTAAAAATACGACTGTTAAACAGTAGAAGAAGAAGGAGAAACAGAAGGAGGAACAGTAGGAGGGTCAACAATATCTACCGAAGCCTTAATAAGCACGGTGAGGAGCCGACCGCCTCCTTGATAACGAACCATAAAACCAACCGTCGTAAAGATCGCAGGTGGAGAATAACTCAAAGCCCCCCTTTGTGAGTAAACCAGCGGATAGATAGGAGCAACAGAGAGCAAAATTAGGAGGTTGTCCTCATCGAGCATATCACGGGGACGAAGGATGTCAATAAAACCCTTGCCTTCAACCTCTGTAAAAAGATCTTCAATGGTGGCGTTGTCGTCATTAAGAGTCATCTAGAAGGCAATCCGAATGTTGCCACCAAGAAGAGTCTCACAAATTGTCAAGAGAGCCATGGCAAAGAACGAAGTCGACTTCTCCGACTCGCAAGACATTTATAGGGACAGAGCATTGGGAAGATGAGACAGTCGGACGTCATGGCCAAAAAGGCATTAATAAGGCAATAAGTCTTGAATACGAACCGCCACTCTCCCACTAGAGGGAAGTCAGTATCGATAAATCAACAAAAGACAAAGGGAAAGCAACAGCAAATATTTTTATTCATCAAACAAACCTATTGCCGAAGAAATTGCACTTACAAAGCAACAAGAAGAGTATGACCATTCGGGTCTATTACAGATGAAATTGCGGCAGACCAGTAGACCCTAACGAGTCTAAACTAGAGGAAGAAACGGAACAAAAAAAAATGGTAGAACCCAAACGGCAGAAAACAACCCACAGTAGCCACCAAGACCATCCGATCTCAACAAGACCTGCAAAAGGGAGACCCTGAGGAAGAACACCCTGGACAAAGCTTTATACCACCCAGATCGTCCCCCTCTAGGTGACAGACCTTCGATCGGCATCTGGACCACACACAACTCATGGATCAGAGCAGAATTGGCACCTCGGGTCGCTACTCCCATGATCAGAAGACCCACCTTTCGCTACCACCATCGTCAGAAGAATGTTTTTAAGAAACACCAAGTATGAACTCAAACAAGGGTCTCATCTTAAAGTTACCAAAACAGAGGAGCCAAAGATAAATCCTCAAAAGACAAGAAACAGTCGGAAGAATTGTTCATGAAAAAAAACTCAAATACAAGGAGGCTATTTATAGTAGAAGAAAAAGAGCAAAGGCTTCTCTCAAATGGGCAAAGAGATATTAAAGGAGAAGAATAAAGTGTCTCGGTAACGTGCAGATGCGGCTCAAGACTGGCTAAATCAGAGGAGGAATTAATGGGCCCGACCAAACTCGCCCATTCCCCCATTTATAAAACGCCACGTGGCCACGCATGGCAACAGAGGTAACGTGGGAGGTTATCCAAAATATCAACGCTGAAAGCGCGTTATCAGAGAACAAAATCTGTGACGTCGCAGAATCAAACATGGAAGCAGAAATCAATTCCCTTTGGCAGAAATTAGAACGTGTCAAACAAGAAGTGGAGCGCCTGAATACTTCTGCTAAACTCTATCAGCTCCGGCAAACGAAACTTCATCAGCACAGTTAATGAAAAAGTTGTCAAAACAGCTCAGCTGAAAATAGCCCCGGAACGCGGAGCACAAAAAATTCAAAGGAACTGACCAAGCTTCACGTAAAAGCTGATGGGTTATGGGGGTATCTAATACACCTAATTGTCTAGTGTTGTAAGCGGAATCTCAAACATCTATATGTTTAACACTAGTTTCTAGGATCTATACATGAACATATCAATGAACTAGAATGGAAAGTAGATTACCTCTTAATCGCTTTCCCACGAACTAAATCCCGACTAGTATTCGGAAGATAAGAGCTCCAAGTGTAGCTCCTCTACTTGAGACACCGAGTATATAACTTGAACTCCCTCCTTTCAGTCAGCTAGGACCTTCTTGAAGGTTGAGATGGAGAACTCCTTTTTCTTGACTAGATAGTTGAGAAAACTCATTTTCTTTCTCTCTCTCTCTGAGATGTATATTCTGAACTCTTTCAGATGACAGTTCCTCTTCTTGAGAATTGTCTCTACCACATCATCCTCCTTTAGGTTGTCTAATTAGGTATATATAGAAATCCCTAGAAAAGGTATTAGACCCAACTAGGATTCCTAAAACCTAATTATTAGATAACTTCCAAAGTTACCCTTTTAGGGTTCTCTTGAGTGGCCGGCCAACATAACCCTTTACGGGCTTCCTTGGCTGGCCCACTTTGGGCCTAACCGGCCATGTAATGGCCGGCCCTTTGCCTTGGTCGGCCATCACATGGCCGGCCCACCTAAAGCCTTTCCGGACCTCCCTTTTGGGCCCAGACATGTTTATCTCTTTACGGACTTCTCCGAACTAATTGGACTTACCAATAATGAATCCATTCCACTTATTTGCCATTCTATTTCTAGTCAATTTTCTCCGTTCAAACCATTACTCTTATGTGTAACCCTTGTAGGATCCGGTCTATGTTAGCCGCGGATTACGGAAGTTATCCGACGATCGTAGTTGGCTTCTAGCTAAGCATTACGACCCCTAATTGGACCGGACTAATGATCTTCCGAGTAAGGTCATTAAGATCCTATTCGCCAAATCGTACGCATTGCAACCTTGGTCGAAGGACATTCCTTCGGAAGGATACCATTCCTTCTGACCGAGGGAATATATCCTTCAATCTCCCACTTGTACTTAGAACAAGTGCAATGCTCGATTCCCATGTTTTTCGTATCTCATCTGATATGTCATATATATCAGGCTCTCTTCATCCCGAGAACAACTTCCAAACCAAATGATTAACTCTTAATCCATTTGAGCACGGCCATGCATTTTTCAGTTGTTTCTCATCAAGTGGCCCGGAGATACTTTGTCCTGATTTTACTCAGGAAAACATATTCCGTTCTTGTACTCAGCACTCAATTTCATGTCTATCCTGTCTCCCCTAGTAATCCTCCTTTGTAACCACTTTTTACGGCTGGCGTTTAACGGTACTAAAGTTCGACATTCCTTACATAAACTGAGTGAGTACTCATGTTTCGAGGAATCTCTCCAATTTGCTTAAATGAGAGTTATGACATCTCACAACTTCAACTCTTGAAGTACTCTCATTTGGTGGGTTTCCAGGGTATCATCTATACACCCATGAAGTTGACCTTTGAATACTCCTATTACCATAGCCTAAGAAACATCGCTATCTTGTCAATCACTCATGCTAGTCTTGTTAAGTCATTATTGTCCAATTAATGACCTGGACTAGGGATAGTATGTGTAGGGTTTTGTGTATCTCATACACTACCTAGTGTTGTAAGCGGAATCTCAAACATCTCATGTTTAACACTAGATTGCCCAGGATCTATATGCATAAACTAATCAATGAACTAGAGAGGGATAAATACCTTAACGCGTTTTTCCCTCGAACCATTCCAATCGCATGCAAAGATCGAGAGCTCCAACTGTAGCTCCTCTACTTGAGACACCGAGTGAATAGACTTGATCTCCCTTCCTTTCAGACTGCTAGAACTTAGTAGAAGGTTGAGAAGAACTCTTCTTCTTGACTAGATTGATAGAATGGGAACTTTCTCTCTATATTCCTCTCTCTCCAATAGCTGTATATTCAGAGAGAGAGAGAGCTGTATATTTTTTCCTTAGAGAAAAATCCACACCTTTTCTGTTCTCAACTGACCCAATATATAGACAAACCCTAATTAGAATCTCATTCAGATTAGGTTTTCTATTTTCTGGGTCACAGAAAAGATAATTACCAAAATACCCTTTTTGGGGTATTTTGATAATCCCCTTAAGTGTGGCCGGCCAGGGCAGCCCACTATGGGCCTTATGTGGCCGGCCCACTTACTCTGGTCGGCCATCTCATGGCCGGCCCAAAGAGCCTCCTTTCTATCTTGTCCCGAATCTCCATGCGGACCCTTTCGGCCTTTCCAGTTGAATCCCATCCAACTTTAGCCAGTTCCCGTCTAGTCAAATCTCTCTGATCAAGTTACCACTCTTATGTGTAACCCGTTGTAGGATCCGGTCTATGTTAGCCTCGAATCAACTCCTTGATCCGATGATCGTAGTTGGCTTCTAGCAAAGCATTACGACCCCTAATTGGACCGGACTGGATGATCTTTACGTGTGGTCATCGTTATCCTAACTGACAAATTGATCGCATTGCCACCTTGGTCGAAGGACACTCCTTCGGAAGGACATCTCCTTCAGACCGAACGGATAAATCCTTCAGTCTCCCACTTGTACTTAGAACAAGTGCAATGCTCGATTCCCATGTCGCTTAGTATCCCATCTGATACGTCACACGTTTCAGACTTTCTTGATCCAGAGAACAACTGTCAATTCAAATGATTAACTCTTAATCCATTTGAGTGCGGCCACACATTTCACAGTTGCTTCTCCTCAAGTGGCCCGGAGATACTTATTCCTAACTTAATAGGAGGACATCATCCAGTCTTGTACTCCCACTTAACTTCATGTCTATCCTGTCTCCCCCAGTATGCTGCCTTTATAACCTCCTTTTACGGCGCGGCGTTTGACAGTACCAAAGCTCGACATTCCTTACATAAGATGAGTGGAGCACTCATGTTTACGGAATCTCTCCAATCTTGCCTATGAGAGTTTGTGACGCCTTTTTCAACTTCTTGAAAAAACTCTCATCTTTGGGTTAATCCAATGTAGATTCCCCAATCTACATCCATGTAATTGACTTAAATACCATATTCCTATAGCCCATGGAACTGCGCTATCAGTCAATTCCCATGCTAGTCTTCTTGAGTCATTGTTGTCCATGCAATGACCTGGACTAGGGACTCAATAATGAATCTATTCCATGTTCACTTAGTAGGGTTCCATTTACCAGATCACGTATCTGATAAACCTACCTGGAATTCCTCATTATTTTTGGACTGTCATTAAACACTAAACCATGATTTAACGACGAAATAATTAACTTATTTCTGATAATAAGAGTTTGTAAATCTTGAGCCTTCCCGTGTAACTCCTTACACCCCCAAGTTTACCAGTCTAAGCTTTTCAGGAAAGCTTAATGCCTATGACCTTAGTATTACCACCATACTTAGTCAAGGTGACAGTTTAGTTAATAGATCAAATCTATATGGATTTTGTTTGTTATCATCCGATGATAATCTTCAGTATCGCCATACCGAATTAAAACTTCCCAAGTTTTAACTACTTTCTTTTATTTGTAAAGTTTGCAACAGACTCTGCCTGGAGCCCTTCCAGCTTACTGTTCCTCCAAGTCAAGATTGTCATCTTATTCTGGAAGTTTGCAACATATGACTTTTCAACCTTTTATTTTCATACCGAGATCTCACAAGTTCTTCTCAAGTACATTGTGTGATCCAGACCAGCTCATCTGGATTTGATTGGTGACGACCATAAATACTCCAAGTATTTTGCGACGTCGAGGCGAATGCTAATCATGTCCCACATGACCGATCTTATGCCTTTTGCATAACCATCTTTCTCATGCGTGCTTGCTCATCAGAATTCTTCAGATTCTAAATCTTACTAAGCTGTGTGCCATGAGACTTGGGTAGAAATACTCCGTTTGAGTGTTTCACATTGGACTTTTCAAGACCTTTTCTTGAACAAGTCTTATCACCTTCTCGATCTATCTCCATAAATCTTTGGTGCCCAAAAGCATTTCACCTTTATGTGGTCCTTTTATTGAGTCAGTTCTAAACTGTTTTCAACATCAGAATGTTGTTCTCAATCTCTAGTATGTCTTCTACATACCGGACCAAAGAAAACTGGGTCACTCCCACTAACCTTCTTGAACTTCTTAAATTCAAGATTTTTCTTCATTCCCAAAGAAAACAACTCTTGTATTCTTTGCTGAATCGAAGATTTCAACTCCTACTTGCTCGCTTTAATCCCTTGATGGATTTTGAAGCTTGCATTCTCACTAGCTTTAGAAGAGTAAACTTCCTCCTGAATGTGTCATGTATACATTCCTTTGCTAGTAATAGATCATTATGGTCATGCTCTGGGAAACACCAATGTTTCCATCCTTGTCTGTTTTTCACTTTGAAAAACCTATTTGGACTTAACAGGAACCCTTCCTTTAAGCAAAATAGACCAAGTTCCAAACTTGATTTCAGACATGGATACCATTCTGATCATATGGCTCCAAGCCATGTTTCGGAGTGATTCCGTCACAGCTAGCTCATTTTCTTCTTCAGCCGGATCCCCATCCTCTGAGACAGATTTATGAGCTTTCAAGGTCTATAAGGGGTGTGAGCAACTTTGAGACACTCTCAACTCCTTGAGGGTTCTCCTGCGAATCACATTCGCTCTGCGCGGGAGGATCTCCGAGATCTACCATTTCTTCCTCTCTTTCCTTTTCTATCGGCTCAGAATAGTTAGGAATCGCGACTTCTGACATCGGTACAACGGTGTCAGTTTGTTGCTCAGATCGAATTTCTTCGATATCTAATATTTCTCCCACTTGTCTTCTTGGAATAACTCTTTATTTCAAGGAAGACACCATCACGAGCAACAACCACCTTGTTCTCTGATTGCTTGTGGAATAATCCCCAATATTTATTTATCCCATAAATAAATATTCTTTCCTGATATGCAAACTTGGTTCTCGGAAACCATTTACGTTTCATATCTATAGACCTTCAGAAAAGACCACTTTTGAAACCCTTCCAAACCCATACTCTTATGGTGTCTTTTCAGCTTTTGACGGAATATGGTTAGCTAGGAAGAACGACCGTGTTTGAGAATATATCCTAGAAAGTGTTCGGAAGATTGGCCTTAACCCATCACATATCGACCCATGTCTCACATGTTCGATTACTCCCACTAAACTCATCATCCATATGATGTGTTTGTGGAGCAAGGTGAGAAACTATTTCTCAACTTCTTTTGATGGTCATCAAATTTCTGATTCAAATATTCATCATCTCGATCCAATCGAATGACTTATATTTTCGTCAAGTGGATTCAGGTTGACTCTAGTTAGTGTACCAAAAGTTTTACGTACATCTGTATGTACAAAAACTATTAGTTTACTAGCCCTTTCTTCCTTTCTAAAAGGTGACTTTGTCAAATAGCCATATTGAACAAAATTCACATGTGTCGCATGATTCAAAATCATTAGACTTAGAAATCCATACCATTGGATCTTCTTCATGTGTTTTATGTCAATTTGACCAATGACAAAATATGAGTTGACCTCTCCGAATCCTTTGATTATAGCCTATCGTATCATTGTTAACGCTCTTGGTTCTCTAAGAACCTTTCGTTAATTTAGCACTATTTTAAAACATATGATGTTTCTAGAAGAACATAATAACTCTTATTAAGTTCTACCTAGATTAGTGTCTAAAAGAAGACTTTGATCCCTTTCAGCATCCTTAGCAACTCTTGCTTCTGCTCCCTCTTGGATCCTTTCTTCTTTTAGTCAAGTATGTTATTTCCACGAAGGGAATCTACAAAACTTGCTAGATTAACTTAGTCAACAAAGATACAAGAATCAGAATTCCCAATTCCTTTTCTTTCGTCTTCCAGGTACTCAGGGTAGTTTCCTTGAATGGCCTAGCCAAACTTTTACAACGACCCTTTAACCTTTTGAATCATAAGAACTCTTCTTATATTCTTTCGGTTTCTGAATCTTAAGAACGTTTCTTAGATTCATTTTTCCTCAATGTTCTTTTCAAGACGACTTTCTTAGAGGCACCATCCTCTCCATTCACGACTTCTAGTGGAACTCTTCCTTTAGTTGTCGAATGGTTGTGTATGCATCCATATCATTAATCCCTACGTGAGAGAAGAATTTTATAGATGTTCACAAAAGACTTTGGATAATCATATCCTCAGTCGTCTGAAGAAACAATGAACATTAGGAATGATATATTCTCGGACGTTTTCTTTATTTCGAATTCGAGAACGCTTCTCGGATTCCTTTCCAATCATGAAAATAATTTTCGTTTAATTCCTTCTAAAGGAATGAACGAAGGTTGGAAAACTATTTTCTAATAGTCATATATCCTCTACTTTTAAAAGAAAATAAAACAAAATCCTAAAACTTATTATCATTGCAAAAACACTTTTTGCCATATTATTCAATGAAAACCGTCCCCCTATGAATAATACGATTCCAAGATCCCATTCCTGTGAAGTTAAGCGTACTTTGGCACTGCCCTTAACTTCACCCTCCTGGGTGAGTAACTCCTTACTGATCATATCTCATATGACTCTTGGTTGATGAATAACACTTATGTGTTCAATTCATCCTTTTGCCTCGAAATCCAAAACTCTTTTGCTGACTCGTTTGAGAATAACCATTTAGACATGTAGACCTCTTCATAGGTCTACCCGTATTGTCCCGAGGTAAAAGATGGCACCCTGCTTTGGCATGACCCACCATCGATGAACAAGGGCGCAACAGGTGTCTTAATCTGGGTAGGCATTACTCAAAATTCTTTTTGGGGACTCTTACGTTTTTGTTTGCATGCATTACTGTGAACTCTAACATAATCATACACCACACAAAACGTAAATAAGTAAATGCGCGCGAGAAAATAAATCAAGCAGATATGATCCTAGTATGGCCCCTAACCTAAAAGATCTAATCTTCTTAGGTTCTTTGCTTGTTTAGCCTCCGTTCGCCTGGATCTCCATCCTCGAACATCCATTGAATTCTCCCACTCGAACCACAATCTCATCCTTTGGCCCTTCGATGGACTCAATTGTACCCTTAAACTCTAATTACAAGACTCAACGATTCGCAGATCGTATAAAACTTGAAATTAAATTAATTACAACGGGCACCCATCCGTGCTTAAAAACAAGATAGAACAATTCTATGGCCATACTAGAACCCGCATTCTCATCCATACACACATAATAATATGACATTCATAAAACACCCAAGTATGTATGAGATTCGCTTACTCAGGTCGAATCTAGGTTTGCTATGTTCTAGATAGCTATTCGGGAGATACTACCGACATCTCTATGTCTAACGTGCCTTAAGTCCCACTAATGGCTCGTTTGGTTTTATCTCAAAAGATTTTGAAATCGTTTTGGAAAAACTCCGATTCGGGCTTTGGTGGGCCCGGGTCGCTTTCGGAAAAAATATGGTCAAAGTCGGAAGAAGAAAACCGAACCCTCCCACTTAAGTCAAGGTCCAAAAGATCCGAGTCTAACTCCAAAGACTTAAGTCAAACTTGGTCAAGGGACCCTTTGACTAGACCTAGTCAAGTCTCGGTCAAGGTCCGAACCAAGGTCGGACCCGGATTGGCACGTTCCAGACCGTGTCAAGCCCCTCGGGTGGTCGCGTCCTGGCCCTAGGCCAGACGCTTCCAGCCCAGCAGACGCGTCCCAGACGCTCTGCCCAAGTCTGTGCTCCTCGGACTCCCAGTCCGAGGTAGCTTCTGGTCTCACCAGACGCGTCCCAGACGCTATATAGAAGGTCTGTCCTGGTCGCGTCCGGATTCTCAATCCGAGACGCGTCCGGACATGTCTCTGTGGTCGCGTCTGGAAGACGCGACCTCACGTGCTTGACGCGGATCCTTCGGGATCCCTGTCCGAGACGCTCTCGGACTCCCAGTCCGAGACGCTCTCGGACGCGTCCTCTGTCCGAGAAACTCTCGGACGCGTCCTAATCCGAGACGCTCTCGGATTCCCAGTCCGGGAAGGACTGGGACGCGTCCTGAGCGTCCGCGACTGGCCAGACGCGTCCTGGGACGCGTCCTGGTCAGTCCGGTCTCTGGACAGCACCCAATTTTCTTCCAAATTTCTCAAAAATTCCAACTTTTTGCTGTTTTTGATGAACTCTTCATCCAAAAATCAGCAATTTGAAAACTCTTTTTCAAAAAACCATCTGCTTTAAAATTTTATTTTGAAAACTCTTTTCAAAAACACCAAATTTTAAAGTCTTCCCATTGAAACTCTTTCAATTTTCTATCAGATTAAGTCTAAATCTAATTTAAACTAATCAATTCTATGTCTAAATCTCTATTTAAACATAAAATAATCTAATCAATCAAGCTCGAATCTAATTCGACTAGTCAGAGATAGTTTCATGCAACCGGCTCGTGATGCCACTGTAGGGTTTTGTGTATCTCATACACTACCTAGTGTTGTAAGCGGAATCTCAAACATCTCATGTTTAACACTAGATTGCCCAGGATCTATATGCATAAACTAATCAATGAACTAGAGAGGGATAAATACATTAACGCGTTTTTCCCTCGAACCATTCCAATCGCATGCAAAGATCGAGAGCTCCAACTGTAGCTCCTCTACTTGAGACACCGAGTGAATAGACTTGATCTCCCTTCCTTTCAGACTGCTAGGACTTAGTAGAAGGTTGAGAAGAACTCTTCTTCTTGACTAGATTGATAGAATGGGAACTTTCTCTCTATATTCCTCTCTCTCCAATAGCTGTATATTCAGAGAGAGAGAGAGCTGTATATTTTTTCCTTAGAGAAAAATCCACACCTTTTCTGTTCTCAACTGACCCAATATATAGACAAACCCTAATTAGAATCTCATTCAGATTAGGTTTTCTATTTTCTGGGTCACAGAAAAGATAATTACCAAAATACCCTTTTTGGGGTATTTTGATAATCCCCTTAAGTGTGGCCGGCCAGGGCAGCCCACTATGGGCCTTATGTGGCCGGCCCACTTACTCTGGTCGGCCATCTCATGGCCGGCCCAAAGAGCCTCCTTTCTATCTTGTCCCGAATCTCCATTCGGACCCTTTCGGCCTTTCCAGTTGAATCCCATCCAACTTTAGCCAGTTCCCGTCTAGTCAAATCTCTCTGATCAAGTTACCACTCTTATGTGTAACCCGTTGTAGGATCCGGTCTATGTTAGCCTCGAATCAACTCCTTGATCCGATGATCGTAGTTGGCTTCTAGCAAAGCATTACGACCCCTAATTGGACCGGACTGGATGATCTTTACGTGTGGTCATCGTTATCCTAACTGACAAATTGATCGCATTGCCACCTTGGTCGAAGGACACTCCTTCGGAAGGACATCTCCTTCAGACCGAACGGATAAATCCTTCAGTATGATGGTGTGCTTCCACGTTCACTTAGTGGGATTTCCTTTATTAGATCACGTATCTAATAAACCTACTTGGAACACTCCATCATTTTGGACTGTTGTCTAAATTCTAAACCATAATTTAGATGACGAAATAAACTAAGTTTATTTCGGATAACAAGAGTCTGTAAAATTTGAGCACCCGCGTAAACCCCTTTACGTTCTCAATTTTACAAGTCTTCTTAGGATACTTATACCTTGATCCTAATTCCTTAGATTCGTGCATCTCCATGATCGATCTAAGGTGACAGTTTAGTTTCATTTTCACTTTGCTTTGTCATTATCTTGCTTTCGAACGCCTTCGCAAGCTTTTATGATAATATCAGTGTCTCTCTCGTGTTTGTTTTCGCTTATCAGAATTTTTAAGTTCAGAACATGCTTGACAGTTTATTACGGGAGATGGGTAGAATCTCTCTTTAAGAGATCTTCTATTCAGATCTATTCAAAACTCTTTTTGAACGAGTCTTTATCATCTTTTGATCTATCGCCATAGACTTCGATGCCCATAATTAATTTAACCTCGTCTATTGTCCTTTCGAGTATGTTTCCTACATACAGGACTTGAAACTAGCTCGTTCACTCCCACTTACATTCTTGTCGAACAAGACTTAACCATTCTTACTCTTATCTCTTTGGATTTCTGGTCCAATTTCAGAGTGGTTCCACTATAGTCTGTTTGAATCTTCCCAAGACTCATTGGGGTTTTTGAGCAAGGTTGACAAACTTTCTTAACTCCTTAAGAAGTTTCTAGGCGATTGGTCCCTTATTCCCAAGGCGACATCCCTAGTAAGGCGAGTAACTCTTGCTCCCTTTTGTTGCTCTTATTGAATTCTATTCGAATATTTTCCTCCCACTTGTCTTCTTTGAAGGACCCTTCCTTTCAATTAAGACACCATCGAGAGCAACAATCCCATTGTGTTTCGATGATTTGTGAGAAAACCCCGTTCTTTCTTTTGAAGAACTTTTGTCTATCATGCTGTAAACACTTGAATAAATGACTGGTTTTTAGAACTCTTTCTAAAAAATCCATATTCGTATGGACTCAATCATTCACTACAGCTTATTCTAGGTTTTAGTGGGTTGACAGATTCGTATTAGACTTTTATGCTTTTGGAAGGTTGATGACTTTTGAACTTATGATCTCATCATATTCTTTAGTCACTTCGACCCTTTTCTTGATTTAGGATTTGTTTCTAAAACTTTTCCAAAATCTAGTTCTTAGCCTATTCTAGTCACATTAATCATAGGGTTTTATGTCCAACATGAGTTTCTACGATTAACTGACCTCTGTTTTGTCATAAGAGATCTTGTCAAATTTATTTGTCCAAACCATGATTAACTATCATTGAGAGATACGTGACTAAACAACTTTAGTTTCATTCATGTTCTTTCAAGTTTATTTGACTAGATTAGAATGACTAAGTCGGATCGCTTGGTACAATTCTTCAAAAGTTAAATAGGCTCTTTTAAGAACATCATAAAATACCAAATATTTTATTCACTCCCATAATCCCATTACAGAGTCAATGTTCTAAAAGCAAAAGAATACTAAAACTGATTGAAAGTGATGCCTATTGAGTCTATGATCCTCTTGAGCTTTTCCAGCAACTCTTGCCTTCTTAGCTTTTGACAGGTTCATCTCCTCTTCAATAAATACTGAGCTCCCACTTGCTCCTGTCATTCACAATGATAAGAGTCTTTTAGGTATCACATACCTTGAGGAAATAGTATTTAATTGAATCAACTTTTAATAATTATTACCTTGTCTGGAACTTCCAATTTCGTTCCTTTTGTCTTCCAGGAATTTTGGACAGTTTCTTTTCCAATGGCATGTGCCATCGCAATAGAAACACTTGGAATCAGAATGGGTACCTTTGTTCATGGCAACTTGTTTGCCTTTCACTTTGCCCATTTTCTTCTTCTTGAATTTCTGCTTCCCATCCTTCTTAAATCCCCTTTCTTTATGAACCATCAAAACTTCTTTCTTAGGTTCAACTATTGCGATGTTCTCTTCCGTTGTCTGGAGCATAGCGTTTAGTTCTTCCAGAGATTTATCCCATCCATTCATATTGTAGTGCATTCTGAATTGACTGAACCCATTATGAAGTGAATGCAGGATAATATCAGTGGCGAAATCTCGACCATTGTCGACTCCCAGTCGATTTAGTTTTTCAAAAAGACTAATCATTTTGAAAACATGTGGCTCTACAGGCTTTCCCTTTTCAAGACGCATATCCAATATCGTCCTTGAATTCTCATACCTCTCCATTCTTGACTTCTTTTGGAACAAATTCCTAAGTTGTCGTATCATGGTATAGGCATCCATTTCTATGAACTTATCTTGAAGATTAGGTTCCATGGTTGCCAACATGAGGCATGTTATGGGTTCAGACCTTTTCCGAATATTTCTTTCTTGCTCCCTTTCCTGATCAGTCGAATCATCATTGACAACCAGAATAGGTGTGTCTAAGACGTTTGCCTTATGTTCGGATCTTAGGACAAGTCCCAGATTCCGTTCCCAAACCATAAAGTTGTCATCATTCAACTTTTCTTTCTCCAGAAGCCATCGTATGCTGCTGGAGTCTTTTGTCGTCATAATTAAACTACATGTAAGAAATGCGAAAGTCATTAAACTTGTTATCTTGGAAATTTTCTTAAATTGCCTATATTATTCTATATTTGTTGTCCCCTAAGAATAATATAATTCCAAGATCCAATTCCTTCGAAATTAAGCGTACTTTGGCACTGCCCTTAATTCGTCATCCTGGGTGAGTAACATGTTGCTGATCATACCCCTATGATTCTTGGTTAACGCATTTAACATTTGAATGTCAAATCGTCCTTTATCCCCGAAATCCAAAACCCTTTTGCTGACTCGTTGAGAATAACTGTTTAGACATGTAGACCTCTTCATAGATCTACCCGTATTGTCCCGAGGTAACAGATGGCACCCTGCTTTGGCATGACCCACCATCGACGAACAAGGGCTCAACAGGTGTCTTAATCTGGGTAGGCTTTACTCAAAATTATTTTTGGGACTTATTACGTAATTTATCAAGTTGCGTTACTGTGAACTCTAGCATAACCATTCATGATTTATTACGTAAGATTTTATGTAGGTTTGCGTAACAGTCTTAGTATTACCCCTTAAAAGATCTCATCTTTTAAGTTTATTTGTTGTTCGTCTATGGTTCGTTTGGATACGTATCCAAGAACCTCTATTAACTACTCCCGCTTGAACAATGATCTCATTGTTCTGTCTGTCAATAGATTCTAAGACCCTATACTCTAAGTATTATTCGGGCACAACTACTTGTGCCTATAAACAAGAAACGATAATCTTATCTAAAGGTATACTATTCTACGCAATCACAAACATCCATACATTCAATAATATGACATTCATAATAAACAAAGTATGTATCCTATATTCGTTTCTAGGTTTGTTATGTCTCGTATAGCTAATTGTGGAAAATTGTGACATCTCTATGTCTAATGGACTCTAAAGTTTGTTTTCATAATACTCAAACTAGAAGCACATTATGTTTCTTCCTTAATTGTTTCCTAAGTCAACATAAGGAAAAACTCCGTTCGGGCTCTCCTATAACACGGTAATCCTTTCGGCATGTGTGGATATGTGGTGTCTCGCTAGTGGTGAGACTATCACGTCTCCTTGAAATCCGCTGATATACAATCTGCCGATCAGTCTTGAGCTGTGTGTATCCATTGGCCATCATTCCCTTGCGTGTTCCCAAGATGTGTTTTTTGGTCTGCGTTTTTAATAATTGTTCGTTCCTTTTCAAGAAGTCTCTTGGTTATTCTTCTTCTAGTATAAATAGCTTGCCTTTGTTCTTCAACTTGACATTACCAAAGGTTAGAGAAACGAAAGTCTTACTTTTTCCAACTCTCTTCCTGATTCCTTGCTTCCACTGTGGATCTGAGATGAGACCTCTGTTAGATTTCTTACCAGTTACCTGCTTGAAGGATGTTTTTACAACAATGGAGATAGTTAGGGGCGGGTTTCTCCATAATGGTCGTGATAACCTCATGAGCTATTTTGGTGGATTCCTCAAGGACGTGAGGTTATCAGTGATGCCTCAGTTTGGGATGCTCAGGGCAAGGTGATGGCGACGAGGGGGTTATTTTTCCCCTTGGTTGTCTTCTTGTCTTGGCAATTCTTTGGAAGGTGGCTTTTGGTAACTTCTCAGTTTCCGCTTGACCGAATGGCGTGGCTGCTCCTCTAGTCTTTCGCGTTCTTTGGTTTTTTTCTTGCCATGTCTCTTCTTTTTGTGGATTTTTTATCCCTTTTACAATCTCTTCTACAATAAATCTGAATGGTCTCGCTCTCCTTGATCTATTTATGTCGCAATTTCTTCTGTAATAGACTTACCTGAATCTGTAATGGACTTAGCTGAATAATGAATCTATCTGTTATAGCGATGGTTCGTCTTCCATACTTACTGCTTTGTTAATATTTTTCGGTTCAACCGTCTGCTCGTTCCGTCTTCCCACGACCTAGGCCTATAAATAGGCTCGGATGGGTGGATAATTTCATCCGTTTCCTTCATGGCCAGTTTGTCTATCGAGGGGTTTCCCCCTCGTGACAACCTTAGAGTTAGTCTTCCCCTGACGTTTCTTGCTCCCGGATTTTACGTCTGTCATTATCATATTGACATTGAAGGCGAAGGTCCGATCAGGGTTTTTTCGATTCATCGGCTTGTCGGTCTTTGGAAATCTAGAGGCGATTCTATTCGGCGAGCCCTTTTGTCCCCTGCAATCCTAGAGAGGAGTACTGAACGGTGGCCGACAACTGACCTTTGAAGTGATGGGGTACTTGGTTCACTTGTTAGACGGTAGTCTTGTGACGGTGATTATATAGACCTCTATAGAACTAATTCCTTCTGATGTAATCTCCCTGACTTCTTCTTCTCCTGTTTCTTCTTCTTCGCCTAACATGTAAATAGTTGATGATGGGTGTTTCTTGACGCTTCTTTTTCATTCTGTTTTGACCTGCGCATACTTAAATATGGAATAGTTACTTGTTTTAAAGCCCTGGTCTTACTAATGCATTTCTAAACTTACTATGCATGCTCTGAATGATCGCTTCTGAAAAACCAAAGAAAGTTAGACCTAATCTATCATGCTCTAATCTATTTCCTTCTGCAAAATAAAAACCAAATTAGCATAGCTCCGAAAATCATGATGATTTTCGAATCTGGTTTTGCCCCTGATCATGACTATTGCTCCCAGGGATGCTTTTGTTGGCTTGAGCACAACTAGTTTAGCTAGGACTTCTCCTTGGACCCCTGGTCGTTGCTTTCGCTAACAGGGCTGGTTTCATTGGCTTGAGCACAACTAGTTAAGCTAGGACTTCTCCTTAGATCCCTGCTCGTTGCTTTCGCTAACAAGGCTGGTTTCATTGGCTTGAGCACAACTAGTTTAGCTTGGACTTCTCCTTGGACCCCTGGTCGTTGCTTTCGCTAACAGAGTTGGTTTCATCGGCTTGAGCACGACTAGTTTTCGCCGGGACTCCTCCCGCTCCCTGGTCGTAGCTTGGGCTACCAGGGTGGTTTTGTCTACTTTCGCATAACTAGTTTCGTAAGGACTACTCCTTGTACCCCCCGTCACCTTTGCCAGGGCTGTAGGTTAACTAGGACTTCTCCTTCATATCCTCAGTGGGGATCGCGTTTCACTCGAGTAAAGTCGTCTGTTTAACTAGGACTGTTCCTTGTAAGGTTCTTTGGTCATTTCCTTAGCTACCAGAGCTACCTAATTTTTCCGGCTTGAGCACGGTCAGTTTAACTAGGACTCCTCCTTGGGATCTTGGTGAGGGGTCCGTTTTACTTGAGTGAAGTTCAGTTTAACTAGGAATGCTCCTTAAGGTTTCCGGTTGTCGCCTTAGCTCCCAGAACTGCCTGTTTTTTGCCAAAATAAGGCGAGTTTGACTAGGACTCCTCCTTTAGAGCATCGTCTTTTTGCTAAAATATTTTGTTTATTAGTAAAAATATGTAGCTTGTAGCGCTACTTCTCCTGCCTAACTGCTTTATTTGCAAGGTTAAAAGAAAAAGATTGATGGTAACCTACGTGATCATTAGTTATCAGTCTTGCATGTCTGCTGTAGGGTCTCGATAGAAGACTTTATCTCCTCCGACGGTGGCCGTGTTGGTGGTTTCTTCTTCGCAGCCTTGAGCAGAGATTAGGTAACTCTCCCTGGCTATTTCTTGACTCCCTCTGACCGTTCCTATGAGGTTTGTTCCCGGGATTGGGAATTTCATCATGAGGTGGTTCATGGATATTATTGCCCCTGACTCTCTCAAGAAGTTCTTGCCTAGTATAATGTTGTAGGCATGCATCTTGTCGACTATAACGAAATTCAACATTGTCGCTTTCTTTGTCTCACCTTTTCCAATCAGCACGGGTGGCAATACTGTCCCATCATTTTCGATCTGATTGTCGTCGAACTCTGTTAAGCAAGATTTATATGATTTGAGGTAATGAAGACTTACCCCGAGTTTTTGAAAGCATGTTCGGCTCATGACTTCGGTCGAGCTTCCTGTGTCGACTAGGATGCGCCCTGCCCTCCAATTGGCCACTACCGCCATTATCACCAACGGGACTGAGTGTGGGGTTATTACCCCTACTAAGTCGTTGTCAGTGAAGACGATGGGCGGCGTCTCTACACTGGGTTTTATAAACAGGACTGGCTGGTTTTTCGCCTCGTTGGCGTATCTCCGTTGTTCTCCCTTGGTAGCTCCGCTGAAAGTCGGTCCTCTTGAGGTAGTGTTGATATTTCCCTTGACCTCAGAGGGCTCCTCTGAGCCCTAGTGGCTTTTTTGACGGTCGGGCTTTGCTCGTCAGGATCTAGCCCGAAACCAATTCCAGCTCTGTTTGTTGACCTCTTATTCTTATATTTGAAGGGTTGTTGCTCCTTCCAGATGTATTTGTCTACCTCGCCTTTCCTTACCATTTTTTCGATGAGATTCTTGAGATGTCGACAGTTGTCGGTTTTGTGACCGTAGCCTCGGTGAAAGGCGCACCATGCGTTCATGTCTCCGAATCCGAACTCATCCTTGTCGTCGCTAGGTCTAGGAAGTTCTGCTTTTCCTTTTGCCACGAGTATTTGTAGAATTTCCTCCCTGCCTTTTACCAACGAAGTGTAGGTGGCGAAATCAGATTTGGGTCTTCTATTTCGCTGTCGTTCCTTGTGAGGCCTGACTTCTTCTCGTTCTTTCTTCCGGATCGGTTCTCTTTTATACAAGATGTTTGCCACCTCCTCCATCCGCTGGTAGTTTTCTTCTTTCCTGATGAGTTGTTGCACCCTCTCTATTAGCTCGGCTAGGGTGTCTGGTTCTTTTTCGGAGATGTCCCTGATGACGTCATCATGTCGGAGGCGTCTTAACAGGGCTGCAAAGGCGACCTTTTGTTCCAGGTTAGGGAATTGCACCATGAAGTTGCAGAATCTCTGTCAGTAAGTCGCAAAGGTTTCTCTTTTCACCTGGACTACATTGAATAGCTCGTCGGTCTTTTTCCTGATTGTGGTGCTTCCTCGAAAGGCGTCAGAAAAAACCTAGGCCAGTTGTCCGAAAGATTTGATCAAGCCCGGGGCCAGTGCTTGATACCATACTTGGGTTGGGCCTTTCAGGATTGTAGCGAAGACTACACACCATACATTTTGGTTAGTCGTATACAGGTTCATTACTGAGGTGTAATTGTTGACGAACATTACCAGATCCTCCAGGCCGTGGTAGTGATCCAGTGCTGGACGTTTGAAGGTTTTTGGCTTCTCCGATTCTAAGATTTCTTGGCAGAGGGGAGGTTGATGGAAACCCGCTTGTCCTCGCAGCTTTTCTTTCTCCCTTTCTCGAGTCAGTTCTCCTATCTGATGTATGAGCACTGATGGGCCTAAAAAGTTACCTAAATAGGTCTACACCCGCAAGTGCACGGGTGTCAAGTTGTAGTTTCCGGTAAGACCGGTTCGTTACTCAGAGACTAAGTTAAACTAAATTCTAACCTTAAAACTATAGAGATTTAAAAATTTGATTTTTGATTTTTTTACGATTAAATAGCAAAGTATTAAAATAACGTAAATAAGTAATATCGGAGAACGGATGAATGGAGAAAAATCTAGGGTTTTGAATCTATTTTAATCATGCATAAACATCGATTTAAATCTATTACCTTTTGGTGACTAAACTAATAATCAATTCTTAAGGATTCTAACTATTATTTATCAACTATCAAGTATCCAATATTAAAGAACCTAATCTAAATATAATGGATCAAGACTAACGAAGTATAAATAATGAAAGACTTAAAATGAAATTGAAATATATCTAAGCACCTAAGTTGTCGAAATAATCATAATAATCATGCATAACACAACAATGTCATCAAAACCCTAAACTAGGTGTTTAGCTACTTATCATAATCATGATGGGAGAGATAAAAAAATTAATAAAATAAAGGAGAGATAAGGAATCGGCAAAGAAACAACCTTTTTCTCGCAATTTTCCCTCTGTGCAGCCAAACAGACCCTTAAGGAAAATAATTTTCTCGTCTTCCTGGAAACGATTTGCTGGTGAGAAAATTATTTTCCTCACCTGGTTTTTCTCTCTCTCTCTACTGTTTTCTCCTTCTTTCTTCCCCTAGACTTTCTCTTTCTATTTCTTTAAAAATAATAAACTCTCTCTTTCTCTCTATAATCGAACCAGCAAAGGGAGAAGAAGATAAAGAGATGTAAAAATTGATTTTTATTAATAAGAAATCTCTCTCTCTCTCTCTCTCTCTCTCTCTCTCTTTACAGTATCTCTCCTAACTCTCTCTTTCTAATCTTATCTCTCTCACAAAGATAATAATCAGAAGAAGGAGAGGAAAAAGAAACAAAACTTCAACTCCCAAAAACTCTCTTTCTCTCTCTAGCTCTAGCTCTCGGTTTCTCTCTCTAAACTTCTCTCTCTGTTATGTTTTAGCCGTCGAGACCTATTGCTTCTCCTCTAAACCTTCTGTTATATAGATAAGAAAATCAAATCCCCCAACTCCTTCTCCTCCTTCCTTCCTTTCAAAAATCCGGTTTAAATCTCTTTCCTTCTTCCTTTATTCTTTCCTTCTCGGTTCATTCTTTCCTTCTCTTCCCATATTAAATAAAATCTCCAGCTAACATAACCAAAACTTACCATTTCTCGGTTTGTATCACTGCTGTTAAGATGAGGTGGCCGTCGGTTTGTACCATTCTTTCCTGCTGCTCGGTTTAGACTCGCGAGCTGCTTGTGTTGGCTGGGAAGATGAGGTGGCCGTCGGATTCCAAGAGGATAGATCTGGACGGTGGACGAGTTGGGGTGCAAGGTATAAACTTGCACACGGGTACATGGGGTCATGCGCTCTGTTGTACTAGGGAGTGATACGCGGGAAACCCCTACGTACCACCACTGATGATCGAACGTTAGCCCGAAAATCTAGATTACCTGTTAGGTTGGCCGCCACGTGTCTACAAGCTGACTTGGTCAAATCGGTTCTACTCCCAACTTTGACTTGCTCTAGTTTTGTCGTCTGGACTCCGATTTGACTTCCGTCTTCGCCGTTGGACTCGTCTTGAACTCTACTTTCATCCGAGCATCAAAGTCGACCAGGATCACCAGAACCAACAAATGACCAAAATGCCCTTAGCATGCCTTTCTCTCGATTTTAATCGTTTTTCATACTGAACTCCGTAAAAGACACCTGAGAAAGAAAAACAAACAATTTATCAGAGTAATCGCTCGAACTGGACTAACTAAACCGAGTTAAGAGATTCAGATGGGACATTTTCATGTCTCATCAAACATCCCCAAACTTAGATTTTGCTAGTCCTCGAGCAAAACAGAAAAATAATACCAAGCCCAGTTCACCATTTTCGTAGGGAATCACGATTGCACTTAGCTCGTGCAACAAGCCGTTAAACCTCTAGATTACCCTAGAGGAGGAGTTTTGTCTCGTGAGGGTTTGCAGTGAATACACCCACAAAATTCAAAAATCTCAAAAATGCAGAAGGGTCTACATAAGATATGGACTAAAAATGTTTATCCGGTAAACTTTTGAAAGTTAATAGAAATGAAATCCAAGCTAACCAAACGATACAAAAGCTAAAATTCCCTCCACTAGTAATCAAGACCTAAAGTGCCCATGACCAGCCAATATGAGTATCATTTAGGTTCTGAAGAGACAAGACCTTGATTACCGTCTCGACACATTTCGCCTCGACTACTGCCTCACGGTCATACACTCAAAAATTCAAATCACTCAGAAATGGTTCACTCAATGTGTGAGTATGAATATGAAGGAAAACTCAACACATTGAAAAGATGGACTAAAAGTTTGGTGAACGACTGATCTCAAAGAAGGAAACAACCACTAATACGGAATGGGGAAGCTAACCAACTCTTCTCACCTGATCAACTATCTAACAATGCTTCCTAGAGGTCAATAGACTATAATGATGAACTAGAACTCCTGAGAACTCGACGTCTTCAAATCTTCAAGGGATAAGCAAAACAACTAAACAAACATTTTTTTCTTTCTTTTTCTATTTTTTTTTTTTTTTTTTTTTTTTTTTTCAATACGCTTCTGGTAATAAAACTCAAAATACACAACATACTTTCTTAACACTTTCCTTGGGTATAATTCTTTCCACTTTGCTTCATGCCTTATTCTCAGGGTTCTAAATGAATGGATTTCTATCTTCCTCTAGTTGACACTGTTTTCAAGTTTCTCAGACTACAAGAGAAAGGTTTACTTCCTGATGACATCCCTAGTGGTTGTAAAATTTGAACTCAAGAGATCAAATGAGTTCTTCTTTCAATATTGCGAGGTTGAGTAGCTCTTCATTCTACTCGGAGTTAATGCAGAAGAGATGACTCAAGGGAAAAAGAAAGGCTCAGAATCTCACATGGGTTAAGTCTCCACTAATGATCGATTAAGTTCTCTCAGAAAAGTCTACTCTTCACCTATCTAACAATCACATGGCTAGTGCACAGACAACTTCAAGACTCGAAATTCATGGAAAAAACCTTTAGCAAACGGATAGTCCGACAAACTAGATTCTATAACTATTAACAAGAAAAAACAACTAGACTCATTTTCAATCCAAAAATTAAAAATTTTGAACCCTTTTGAATTTTTGAAATAAGGACTAAAAAATTCAATCCCTTATCCCCAAACTTAAACCGAACATTGTCCTCAATGTTCTGAAGACTATGCAAAAATGATAGGATGTAAGGAAAGATGTTACCAGATTTAGAAGTCCTATGCATGGGTTGCCTCCCAGAAAGCGCTAAGTTTAACGTCTTCAGCCAGACGAAACTGATCTTAGCGGATCAGTCTGTATAGACAGGATCTTCGATAGAAACATCCTCTGTATCGTTCAACATCTCTAAAAATGGTTTTAGCCGTTGTCCATTCACTTTGAACACACTACCATCTTTGTCCTCGATATCGACTACACCATAAGGATAAACGAGCTTGACTGTGAAAGGTCCTGTCCATCTAGAACGGAGTTTACCAGGAAATAAATGCAAACGAGTGTTATATAAAAGAACTTTCTGACCCGGTGAAAACGTTTTTCTTAAAATATTCCTATCATGTAGCATTTTCATCTTATGCTTATACAACCTAGCACTCTCATATGCATCGTTTCTTAACTCCTCCAACTCACTGAGTTGTAACTTTCTCTCTCTACCCGCTTTGTCAAGTGAAAAATTTAATTGCTTGATAGCCCAATATGCTCTATGCTCTAACTCAACGGGTAGGTGGCATGCTCTGCCATACACTAGTCTATATGGAGACATTCCAATAGGGGTCTTAAACGCTGTACGGTAGGCCCATAGTGCATCGGTTAATCGTAGAGACCAATTCTTCCTATTAGTGTTAACCGTTTTCTCGAGAATGCGTTTGATCTCCCTATTAGACACCTCGACTTGACCACTAGTCTGTGGATGATATGGGGTAGACACTTTATGGGTAATACCATATTTTTTCATTAGAAGCTCAAACTGCCTATTACAAAAGTGTGTTCCCCCATCACTAATGATTGCTCGCGGTGTACCAAAACGTGAAAGTATGTTTTCCTTCAAGAATGTGATCACAACTTTGTGATCATTCGTTTTGGAAGCAACCGCCTCTATCCACTTTGACACATAGTCAACTGCAACTAGGATGTACAGATTTCCAAATGAATTTGGGAAGGGACCCATGAAATCGATGACCCACACATCGAAAATCTCAACTACCAATATAGGATTAAGTGGCATCATGTTCCTACGTGAAATGCTTCCCAACTTCTGGCATCGTTCACACGCCAGACAATATGCATGGGTATCCTTAAAGATAGACGGGTATAAACCACATTGTAGAATTTTTGCGGCCGTCTTCTTACCACTAAAATGCCCTCCACATGCATGATCATGACAAAAGGAAATGGTTTTGGACTGTTCACTATCAGGAACACACCTCCTAATGATCTGATCGGGACAATACTTGAACAAGTATGGATCGTCCCAGAAGAACCGTTTTACCTCGGATAGAAATTTATCATGATCTTGCTTGATCCAGTGTTTGGGCATTTGACCAGTAGCAAGATAGTTCACTATATCAGCAAACCAAGGTAATTGGGAGACACTAAAAAGTTGCTCATCAGGAAAGCTCTCTCTCATGGGTAACTTGTCTTCTACAGACTCGACTACAAGTCTAGACAAGTGGTCTGCTACTAAATTTTCGGAACCCTTTTTGTCCCGAATCTCTATATCAAACTCTTGTAGCAGCAATATCCATCTAATCTGTCTAGGTTTTGCATCCTTTTTAGAAAGGAGATATTTTAATGCAGCATGATCAGAGAATATTATAACCTTAGAACCCACAAGATATGATCTGAACTTTTCTAGGGCATACACTACAGCTAACAACTCTTTTTCAGTGGTAGAGTAGTTTAGGTGTGCATCGTTCAACGTCTTACTGGCATAGTATATAACGTGAAGAAGTTTATTCTCACGTTGACCTAACACGACTCCAATTGCATAATCAGATGCATCGCACATGATCTCAAATGGAATACTCCAGTTGGGAGGTTGGACAATAGGGGCGGAAGTAAGCATAAGTTTGAGTTTCTCAAAGGCTTCTAAACAAGGCTCATCGAAGACAAATTTGTTCTCTTTTGCCAAAAGATTACAAAGAGGTCTAGATATCTTGCTGAAATCTTTAATAAACCGTCGATAAAATCCAGCATGGCCTAAAAACGATCGAATATCTTTGACCGTTTAGGGACTGGAAGGCTTTTTATCAACTCTACTTTAGCCTTATCTACTTCAATGCCCTTTTCAGAAATGACATGCCCTAAGACTATTCTTGAGCGAACCATAAAGTGACATTTCTCCCAATTTAGTACTAGGTTCTTCTCTTTGCATCGAACCAACACAAGAGTGAGGTGATGCAGACACTGATCAAAAGATGAACCGAAGACTAAAAAATCATCCATAAAGACCTCGAGAAACCTCTCTACCATATCTGAAAATATGCTCATCATACATCGTTGAAATGTAGCGGGTGCATTACACAACCCAAAAGGCATCCGACGATAAGCATAAGTTCCAAATGGACAAGTGAAAGTGGTTTTCTCTTGGTCCTCAGGGGCTATTGGAATCTGATTATAGCCAGAATAGCCATCTAAGAAACAATAGTAGCTATGTCCAGCTAGTCTTTCTAGCATCTGATCAATGAAAGGAAGAGGAAAATGGTTTTTCCTCGTGACCGTGTTCAGTTTCCTGTAATCAACACAAACACGCCAACCAGTGGTCATCCTGGTGGGTATTAACTCATTAGATTCGTTCTTGATTACAGTAATGCCTGATTTCTTGGGTACAGTTTGAACAGGACTGACCCAAGTGCTATCTGAAATAGGGTATATAATACCCGCATCTAGTAATTTCAGGACTTCGGCTCTAACAACCCCCTTCATGTGAGGGTTAAGTCGACGTTGCATTTCCCTTGACGGTTTAGCATCTTCCTCAAGATAGATGTGGTGCATGCAAACAGATGGACTTATACCCTTTAGATCAGCTATTGACCACCCTAATGCCGCTTTGTGGTCTCTAAGGACATCTAATAGTCTACTTTCCTGTTCTTTCTCTAACTCGGAAGCAATGATGACAGGTAAGGTTTCAGACGGTCCTAGAAACGAATACTTCATGTTGTCAGGCAAGGGTTTCAACTCTAAAGGAGGTGGTTTCTCTGTGGATTGAGGTGACTCTGGGATGGAAGGAACACTGGACTCACTGGTGGATGATAGTTGAGGCATCTCTAAAGTTGGCAAGTCAATTGGCTCTGACAAGCCGAGGGGTTCTTATATCCACTTATTAGGATCTAGTAATGGGGTAGAATCTAATAAAGCATTCACCTCATTGATACTACCCTCCTCATCAAAATCTAAGCCAAAATGGCCAACAATGTTTCCAAAGGATCATTAGATAGAGTTTGAGGTAAAGAATCTTGGATGAATAACTCTATCAAATTCAACTCATTAAAATCATTAACATCATCTGGGTGAAGTCCGACATTGAAGATGTTCAACTCTACAGTCATGTTCCCGAAAGACAGTCTTAATAGTCCACTCCTACAATATATGATAGCATTTGATGTAGCTAAGAATGGTCGCCCTAGAATGACGGGAATTTGACTCTGGGTATCATGAACTGGTTCAGTATCTAAGATTATGAAATCAACAGGGAAAGATGAATTCATTAACTTTTATCAGAACATCCTCTACTATGCCACGTGGTTTCCTAACAGACCGATCTGCCAACTGAAGAACTACCGAAGTGGGTTTGATCTCTCCTAAACCTAATTGCAGGTACACAGAGTAAGGAAGTAGGTTGACACTAGCACCTAGATCTAACAAAGCTCGTTCGATCTTATGGTCCCCTATAGTGCAGGGCAGTGTAGGACTTCCTGGGTCTTTGTACTTAGGTGGGAGGTTCTGTTGGATGATGGAACTCACTTGGTTAGTCAAGAAGACTTTCTTATGCACATTCATCTTACGCTTCCTAGTACATAGGTCTTTAAGAAACTTAGCGTAAGCTGGAACCTGTTTAATGGCATTTAGTAATGGAATATTAATACTAACTTGTTTGAACATTTCCATTGTCTCCTCGAACTGGGACTTCTTCTTTGGCTCTACCAAACGCTGAGGATATGGGGCTCTAGGAACATACGACTCAGGTACAGTGGGTGGGTCTTCAGACTCAGGAGCCTTCTCAGGCTCTTTACTAGGGACACTAGTTGGTAAGGTGGGTTCCTCAGAGTTTAGTTCACTATCTTCGGGAACTCCTACCTTATTGTCAATTACCCTACCACTTCTAAGGGTGGTTACTGCATTGGCCTGGTCCATCGACTGTTTACCCTTCGGGTTTGGTTCTGGTTGACTAGGAAACATACCCTGTTCCCTCTGCCTAAGGGCTTCTCTAAGTTGACCTACCTCGGTTCTTAAACTAGTTACAGCCTGGTTGGTCTCTTGTACAGTCTGGTTAGTCTGTTGTAAAGCCTGGTTGGTCTGTTGTATAGCCTGGTTGGTCTGTTGTATAGACTCTTTATGGGTTTTAGCTAGTTGCTTCATGGTTTCCTCTAAAGACTCACTGTTTTGAGAAGGATATTGGGTACTAGATTGACCCTGATTTTGAGCAAAAGGATTCGTAGGAGCATTAAACCCAGGAGGGTTCATGGAACTACTAACCTGACCCTGATTTTGACCCTTGGACCAAGAAAAATTTGGGTGATTTCTCCAACCCGGATTATAAGTGTTTGAGTAAGGATCATATTTCTGACGGTTATCTTGCCTAGAGTTTAGATAAAGAGCATTAGCTTGCTCTTTTTCGTCAGAAACAAAGAATAGGGTACACTTATTCCCTGTATGAGATGGGTCTCCACAGACGGAACACGGATAAGAGACGGATTCATTTCCAACACTCATGACCTGAGTGGGATCCTCCCTAACTGCTTTAGGTTGACCAAGCTCTAGGGCTTCTATCCTTCTCGTCATGGCGGCGAGTTTAAGTTCAGACTCATCAACTCTATAGATGCCGCCTTTATTTGGAGTAGGATTTGCCCTAGTAGGAGGTCCTCTAGAAGTTTCCCATTGGTGGGATTTTTCAGCTAGATCTTCTAGAAATGCCATGCAGTCATCGACGGATTTATAAGTAAATCCTCCACCACAGAATGACTCTACCATGGATGTAGTGGGATAGTCTAGTCCGTCATAGAGAAATTTGACTAGTCTGCTCTTTTCATAACCATGGTGTGGACATTGTAGTTCCAGTTCTTTAAATCTCTCTAGATATTTGTAGAGAGACTCTCCTTCTTGTTGCACAAAATTATTAAGACTTTGCCTTAAAGCGGTGGTTTTGTGCTAGGGAAAGAATTTCAGAAGGAATAAACTGGTTAATTCTTCCCATGTGGTGATGGAATGAGGTTGTAAGGAATACAACCAAGATTTTGCTTTCTCTCTCAAAGAGAAAGGGAACAACCTAAGCCTCACTATTTCATCAGACATATTGGGGAATCTTATGGTCCCACAGATTTCTTCAAAATCCCTAACATGGTGGTAGGGATTCTCGTTCTCAACTCCACGAAAGAGTGGGAGCATTTGGATAATGCTCGGCTTTAACTCGAAGTGAGGCATGGATTGGGGTAACTGTATGCATGATGGTTGAGATGTTCTAGTAGGGTTCATGTAATCCCTGAGTGTCATAGGTGGATTTCCATCCCTGGCTTGGTTTAGATTTTCACCCATAGTGTCACTCAAAGAGAGATTGGCTAGAAGATTACTTAGATGAGTTTCTCTACTGATGAAACGACCTCTCTTATCACGATATCTATCGGGCATAAACTATAGCCCAATGACCAAGGATATTCTCAACAAAACTTTTTAAGTCTAAAACCGAGGAATCACTACGAAGACCCTAGAGGAAAGCAAACACAATCAGTCTGACTCCACCAAGCAACCTAAACAGAATCTAGACAGACAAGTTGGTCAGATTCACCCTAAAATTCTAGACAGCTCCTACTTCGTTACAAAGCTTGAACTATAATTGTTATGAGGGTTATTCCGTCCAAGTACTACGATCAAACAACTCTTGGAGACGACCAACGATAAACGTTGTGATAGCCGTCCAACCTGGTAACGTTTCCTCTTCTCGAGGCGACCTTATAAAGAGTTGAGTGAACTTTCCCTTTAGGAATGCCCAAATAAAAATCAAGTCCCTGAATTGTTTCAAAGATCCTATGAGCTCGTCACCTTAGGAATGCCCAAATAAAAATCAAGTCCCTGAATTGTTTCAAAGATCCTATGAGCTCGTCACCTTAGGGGCTGATGTCTAAATCAAATTTTAGTTTTTAGGTGAGGTTTAGGATCGTGAATGTTGTTACCTATTTGCGCAAGAGAACGGTGATGAAATCCGTCTCCTATCTTTCAATTGGGTTATTGCCCTTACTAGAATGCTTATACTAAACAATTCGATCAAGCAATTAGGCACACAAAACACACAATTACCCACTGACAGGGGCTTCGTGGGTGATTAGAGAAATTACCTCCCGTTCAAGACGGGCGATGTCCCTTGCAGACGACCCGGGCCACTCTCCCGTGCGTGTTCGAACCCGAGGCTTCGTTTTGGTTTTCGGTTACAATTTATAAAGCCCTCCAATTTAGGGTCAAAACTTTAATACCAAAAATAAAAACTAGAAAGTCTAAAAGTCTCTCTCTCACCAAAAATAAAAAAAATACTAAAAATAAAATGTAAATTTTCCTTCTTGAGCTCCTCTCCTTGTTGCGCCTTTTCCTTCGCTCTTTAGCGTTCTACACACCAAAAATGGAAACGCAAGTCAAAGTGTCCAAAAATAAAAACTTACCAAAAATAAAACTTTCCAAATATAGAAATAAGATAAGACAAATTCAAACTTAGACCCCGGCAGCGGCGCCAAACAGACCCTTAAGGAAAATAATTTTCTCGTCTTCCTGGAAACGATTTCCTGGTGAGAAAATTATTTTCCTCACCTGGTTTTTCTCTCTCTCTACTGTTTTCTCCTTCTTTCTTCCCCTAGACTTTCTCTTTCTCTTTCTTTAACAATAATAAACTCTCTCTTTCTCTCTATAATCGAACCAGCAAAGTGAGAAGAAGATAAAGAGATGTAAAAATTGATTTTTATTAATAAGAAATCTCTCTCTCTCTCTCTTTACAGTATCTCTCCTAACTCTCTCTTTCTAATCTTATCTCTCTCACAAAGATAATAATCAGAAGAAGGAGAGGAAAAAGAAACAAAACTTCAACTCCCAAAAACTCTCTTTCTCTCTCTAGCTCTAGCTCTCGGTTTCTCTCTCTAAACTTCTCTCTCTGTTATGTTTTAGCCGTCGAGACCTATTGCTTCTCCTCTAAACCTTCTGTTATATAGATAAGAAAATCAAATCCCCCAACTCCTTCTCCTCCTTCCTTCCTTTCAAAAATCCGGTTTAAATCTCTTTCCTTCTTCCTTTATTCTTTCCTTCTCGGTTCATTCTTTCCTTCTCTTCCCATATTAAATAAAATCTCCAGCTAACATAACCAAAACTTACTGATGCAGGCGCATAGGCGTGTGGGCCCACGTCCACGCGTGCCCACACCCTATTAAGTCATAATAGTAGTTTATTTAGTAGAAGAGAAGTTACTTTAATTTGATATTTCTTTATTTTAAAGTTTCTATGTTTGAGTAGTTTATTATTTTAGGAATCCTAGTTTGAGTCTATCTAGGAAGGTTTATTATCTTATAAAAGGGGATCTAGTCTATGTTATTATTCACCTTGAAGAGAAAATCAATTGAAGTTATTAAGAATTTAAGTTTAGTTTATCGTTTTCTTTAATTCTTCTTAGTTTATTTTATTGTTCTTTAATTATTCCGCTGCGTCTACATCAAGTGGTATTCAGAGCCATTTTTTTAACCAATCACAATGGTTAATTCTATCGTTCCTACTCCAACAATCAAAGAGAAGACACCAACTTTTGCCTCCGAATGGGATAACATCAACAAGAAGTTATACTCGGTTACAAATTTGGAAGAAGCTTTCGAAAATTGCAAGAAGGAAACCATGGAAAAATTCGACAATTACAAGAAGGAAACCATGGAAAAATTCGACAATCACAAGAAGGAAACCATGGAAAAATTCGATCAAGTCAATGATTCGATCATGAAGCTATCTAAACAACTCGAAGGCATATGTAAGTCTACCTCTTTTACCAATACTCCTTCTTCTACTACTTCCACTCAAGCATCATTATCACTTCCAACCATAACACCAACTTCAAATTCCCTACTTGGACAACCTAACACAACCCCGATTCACATCAACCCTACATCACCACTATCACCGGTTTTCCCACTAACATACATAAACCCTACATCCATTCCAACCACACCACCTTTCTCCTTCAACGAACAACAAACATCAAACCAACCCGAATCGTTCTCCCACCATTCTACTACCAACCCAAGTATCACCCAACCGTACCCCTTTCAAACACCTCGGCAATATTATTCACCAAACACCATCCCACTCGAAACCCAAACCCAAAACCGCCACACCGAACCCTTCTCCAACCAAACATTCCACCACTCATATACAAACCCTAGTTATGTAGGCTACAACCCGGATTCTATAGGCACCCCTAGTTTCCCTATACATAATATTCAAATCCCATCTATAGCCACCACCCAAATAACCCTACCCCAATATCACCAACATGTTCCTGGTTCCCTCCCAATCTTTTGGTGTCAAACACCATCACCAACACAACAAACCTCTCCTTATTATTCCATATCCCCAACACTTCTACCACAAAATTTTGAATCTTCTCATCAAGTTGAAACTCAGTTATCAACACACCCAAGTAATCAAAACCCAGAATTTAGTGAAGGAAAAGAAGAACAAAAAGAAATTATCAAAACCCATCAAAACCAAGAAGAAGAACAACAAGAGAAACACCCATTAGTCACTACACACACTAAGTTTGATGATGTGAATGATCAGTCTTTAGTATTCGGTGGAGGGATTCATGATGGATTTTCGGATTCATGTGACTGGGATATGTCAAATATTGTTAAATTTGATGATTTGATAGTTCCATCTGGTTCAAATCAGGCTTTGCCACCTTATGATGGTTCTTCTTCATCTCCTTCCTACAGTATTCGCATGGAAGTGTCTACTTATGATGGTTCGAATCATAAAATTTTTCTGAATCAATTATCTCCCACATCGCCGCTTTCTCTATCAAATCTCTTCCTACAAAATTTTCTTCAAACGATTAAGAAAAAGAGGATCAATTTCCCAATTCTTACAATGAACCTATACTCAATGGTCAAAGATCACATACCAATTGAACAACTTCCATCTAGGTTTCACATATCAATTGAAGAAAACAAACAGTGGGCTCCAGGTATTGATCACGTTAGAGTACATAAACTACATGAAGATGAACGTGGAAAAGTCAATTTTGCGTGGCATATCTACACTACATGGTTCCATATCGATATCTTAGTTAGCGATGGTTATGCTTATACTTTGGCTATTGATGAAGTATTTTGGAAATTTGTTACAATTACTATTACTTCACACTTGCTCATAGTACTTCACACTTTCTTGAAGATTAAGTGGTTGAGCCTACCGTGGGAAGATGGCGAGATGAACATTATTTATTCACTAAGGTTAATTTTGCGAGAATCATTGGCATATGAGTTTGGGTACGAGGTTGACGATTACTTGCACATTAGTATCCTTCCATTCCAGTGCAAACTTCGTTCGAAGTGGAAATTACGGATCGCCATGACAAAGTTCATCGTCTGCGGGTGCATCAACTTGTTTTCTTCATCGAAATCGGTTCGGGACGAACCTTCTAGGGAACAGGGTGCTGATGCAGGCGCATAGGCGTGTGGGCCCACGTCCACGCGTGCCCACACCCTATTAAGTCATAATAGTAGTTTATTTAGTAGAAGAGAAGTTACTTTAATTTGATATTTCTTTATTTTAAAGTTTCTATGTTTGAGTAGTTTATTATTTTATGAATCCTAGTTTGAGTCTATCTAGGAAGGTTTATTATCTTATAAAAGGGGATCTAGTGTATGTTATTATTCACCTTGAAGAGAAAATCAATTGAAGTTATTAAGAATTTAAGTTTAGTTTATCGTTTTCTTTAATTGTTTTTAGTTTATTTTATTGTTCTTTAATTATTCCGCTGCGTCTACATCACTTACCATTTCTCGGTTTGTATCACTGCTGTTAAGATGAGGTGGCCGTCGGTTTGTACCATTCTTTCCTGCTGCTCGGTTTAGACTCGCGAGCTGCTTGTGTTGGCTGGGAAGATGAGGTGGCCGTCGGATTCCAAGAGGATAGATCTGGACGGTGGACGAGTTAGGGTGCAAGGTATAAACTTGCACACGGGTACATGGGGTCATGCGCTCTGTTGTACTAGGGAGTGATACGCGGGAAACCCCTACTTACCATCACTGATGACCGAACGTTAGCCCGAAAATCCAGATTACCTGTTAGGTTGGCCGCCACGTGTCTACAAGCTGACTTGGTCAAATCGGTTCTACTCCCAACTTTGACTTGCTCTAGTTTTGTCGTCTGGACTCCGATTTGACTTCCGTCTTCGCCGTTGGACTCGTCTTGAACTCTACTTTCATCCGAGCATCAAAGTCGACCAGGATCACCAGAACCAACAAATGAGCAAAATGCCCTTAGCATGCCTTTCTCCCGATTTTAATCGTTTTTCATTCTGAACTCCGTAAAAGACACCTGAGAAAGAAAAACAAACAATTTATCAGAGTAATCGCTCGAACTGGACTAACTAACCCGAGTTAAGAGATTCAGATGGGACATTTTCATGTCTCATCAAGCACCTCACAAACGGTTCGATCGTCCATGCATCCTTCGCTAACTCCCTTCTTTTTAGGGATGTATGGGCGGTTAGGATCTAATACTCCATACTCTTCTAGGATGCTCTCCTGACGCATCTGATCTCCCGGCTGTAATGTCAGATCTCTGGATGATAATGAGTTGTCTGGTGAGAAGAGTCCTCGTGCATATTTCCTGATTACTTCTTCTCTATTTTCTGGTGTTGTAGCGTTTTTCGCCGTCTCTGCCTTACGAAGCATTTCCTCTAGTTGTCTCGCCTCCTCATCTCTCCGGAGGTAGTCAGCTTTGACTTGGGCTAGCTCGCTCATGAGCTCGTCTGTGCTGCAGAGTCTGTGTGGCGACCCGCGCGGGGTGTGCTCCTCTGAAGACATGTTTGCCTGAGGGGCTTAGAGAAATAGTTAGTTTGAATAGTTTTAAATAGGGTTCAGGTTATCGAAGAGTTGATTTTGCTAGAGACCCCCTCCTTCTAGCACCAAATGCTTATGTCAAAAAATGGATTTCCGTTAGATCAGCATGAAATAAGGAGTTGATGCATAACAACCTCCGTTATGTGTGATTGTTCTGTTAGGCTGAGCGTTGCTCGACTTAGAGTTCCTGGATCCTGCTCTGCTTCCTGCTATGCTTCATCTTCTCTGCTCTTTGCTCCTTGCTCCCCGCTCCTGCCCCCCCGCTCCTGCCCCTCGCTCCTTGCTCTTGTTCCTGTTCCTGTTTGTCTACTCCTAAAGGGGGGAAAAACTTGCAAAGGGTTCGAATGCCGCTCCGACGCTCAAGCCAGTGAGGGTGCTCTTTGCAGTAAAAGAATGAATATCGATTGATCCTTTTGGGGGCGAGTTATGGGAACTCAGAGTTTTAGGTGATCTTTTTGGGTAAAGAGATTGTGTCCTGGGAAGGACGATGTGGGGGGGCCTTGTATAGGCGATGTTAGGCCGAATATGATTAGTGGTGGTGGTGAGGCGGTTTCCGTCAGACCAAAGAGAAAGTTTTCTCTCTTGAGTATCTAGGGTTTCTCTTAAAGTCTATCTCGGGTCTTTGATAAGTGGAAGTTCCTAAGTTCAAGGATCCTTCGTAGATATCTTGTCGATGTGATAGATCCTAGAGGAGAAGTTTCCTCCTTTAGTTATGTAGAGTTCAAGCTGGCTTAAAGACTTCGAGATGTGTAGCCGACTGAGATCTTTCTAGAAGATTCGGGATTAAGTCGGTAGATCGCCTAGCGCTGCTGCCTCCCCAGTTCTGGGCGTAAGACATTGGCCGAATCTGTTTGGACCCCCCCTTACTCCTCTAAAGACCCCAAGGTTGATCTGTCCATGCCAAGGGCGTTTTGCAGGGCTGGTGTCTTCTGACCGACCTCCAGTTAGGGGAATATTTGGCGGACCATCAGGGGCTCAGTGGTCCTGCTACCGTAAGCCGGGTTGACCCAGTAGACTTCAGGTCTGATCTTGACTCTTCAGAAGTTAGTCCACGTCTGGACATTTTATGCATCATCAAGGGTTTCTTCTCATTTTTTTCCAGCTATCTTTTTCTTCTCCTTTGCCCTTTTTCATTTTCTTTCTCTCATCCTTTCTCTCTCTCCATCTTCCATTGAAATCTAGATCATTACAGAAACTAAGCTTGCGAGATTAAGAACTAAATCTTCTCCTTTATCGTTATCTCTATGTCTCTCTTTATTTTACCTAGATCTTCACTGAAACTGAGTTGGAGAAATTGAAGATGAAGTGATTCAAAACACCAAATTGAAGGAACTACATCTATACGAATCTTAAAGGAACTAGATTTATGGTTTAATGAACCCTTAGTTTAATGCAGATTCAATGAAATTATGTGCGATCTTGAAACAAAGTGTCGTTTGACGAAGAAGAAGTCCATGAAAATTGTTTGATTTTTTCTTGGGTTGAGGATCTCTGTAACTTTGTAGACTTAATTATCGAATTTTATTAGATCTACATATTTGTTATTTCAAATTTATGAGTTTTTTGTAGATCTATTCGAGTTTTTTCTTGTCTGATCAATCTATGTATCTGCTTCCTGGACATTGAAGAACTACAAATCAATTTGAATGATTATGTTAATGATGATGACAATGAATAAATTTTTTTGGATTTGAATAAGAAACTTCAGTTTTTTTTTGTTATCGATTTGCAAATTGAGTTTGCAAAATCTACAAAGCAAGTTTGCAAGATCTGTAACCCGACATTACATTCTGCAAAGCTTACAAATCTAGTTTGTAATTTACATTTTGCAACCTTAGTTTTGAATTTTACAACCGCAGTTTCCAATTAACTTTTTGCAAATCCAGTTTGCCGAAAAAGGGAAAGAAAAAACGTAAGATTTTCTGAGTTTTTTTTTTGAAAAAGACATTGAAAATGGATCTTATTAGAAAGCTGATGAAAAATCATCTCTAAATATATAAATTTCATCAAAATCCGACATGTCAAAAAAAAATTGTATAGATTTAAAGTTTAAAGAAAAAAAATAAAAGAATTAGTTTCACAAAAATGACAAAAGGGTACTTTAGTTTTATATGACCTGAGTAATAATTATGAAATATTTTTTGTTATTTTTTTTGTTATTCATATTAGTTTGACCGATTTAGTTAAACCTTTATCCAAATTACCTTCCTATTTTCGTAGATCGATCACAATCTTACTGAGTTATTACTTGACTCCATTTCGCTTGGTTTTGCAACTTTACGGGTACATCGTGTTTCTATTTTTTACTTTTACATATTCTATCGTCATATTTATAAACAAGTTATTTACTTTTACATATTGTATCCGATGATGCATAAATTGTCCAGACGTCAAGGAGTCAAGACTTGACCTGAAGTCCAACGGGTCAACCCGGCTTAAGGCAGCAGAACAACTAAGCCCTCAACGCTCCGCTACCAACACCCCTAACTAGGAGGTAGGCTGGGACAAGCTAAGAGGTATCAACTCTTTTTCGCCCCCGGCACGAACAGATCAGCCTTGGAATCTCTAAAGGAATGAGGGGGGTCCGCGTAAGCTAGGTCGATGTTTCACTCCCTACACTAGGGAGGCAGAAGGAAGCCCACAGGTTACTGACTTAATCTCGGAATCCCCTTAGGGATCCCAGTCGGTTAAAGATCTTAAGTGTTTAAGCAAGTTTGGACTTCAAGAGTCTCCAAGGAGAAAGTATTTTCCCGAAGATCTATCACCTGGGCAGGATATCTACGAAGTATCCTTGAACATAAGAACGTCCTGTTATCTTATATACGAGATAGACTCTGAGGGAAACCCTAGATACAAATAAGAGATAACTAAACCACGGTTGAACGAGAGCCGCCTCACCTACGTCATTTGTCACAGTCGGCCTACCATCGCCTACAAATAGCCCCCCTATCGTCTTCCACAAGACACGATCTCTCAACCAGAAAGATCTCCACTTTTCTATGAGTAACACATAATTCGCCCCCAAAAGGATCAACCAATATTCATTCTTTTACTACAAAGAGCAACCTGACTGTCTTGAGCGTCGGAGCGGTTTTCGAATCTTTTGTAGGTTTTCTCCCTAAGAATCAGGAGCTAGGAGCAGAAAGAGGAGCATGAGCAGGCGTACGGAGCTGGAGCTGGAGCGAGGAGCAGAAACAAGAAATCCCGATCAACTCACAGAATATTCGATCATAACGGTTGCTGTCATTCATCAAGTCCCTGTTTCATGCTGATATAACGGAAGGACACTTTTTGACATCAGCAATATCTTGTATTTACTTTTACATATTATATTTTTGTACTTTTACATATTCTATCTTCATATTTATAAATTTTAAGACAAAGAAACTAAGTTATTTATATCAATTTTTCCTAACAAATGCTGAGTTCAAATCATCACTCAAGCTCAATATATAAGCATTTGAAGTTCTACACATGTTTAGGGATCATTCATCATTGCACAGCCAGAAAAGTTGCAAAAAGTGATCATTTGGCATACAAAATTGTTTCTTTTTTCCTACTAACTTGTATAACACTCCATACTTTCACTTCTCCACTTTCCTTAGAGATGGTGGATAATAATATGATAAGTAAGATAAAATACCACTTTTTAAATATTATTTAAACAAATCGGATCCCCATAAATTCCTCCATTACCCTTGGAATCAACATTTTTTGTTTTTCTATTCTACCTTTTTGGTTTTATAATAACTATTATTACAAAAATCGTTCCATGGTGCAGTACTAGTGGCATTTTCATATTTCATTATTATAATATGTTAGCTTCCTTGAAGGCATCCTAGGCCATTCTGACATTGTCTTTCACAAGAAGAAAGTGTTCCTAAAGTTAATAAAATTTAGTATTTTGTTTTTAGAAAAATCGGTTTTTGCTATGAAGTTAGTGGGGAAGCCAGTTTTGTCAATATCCTTTTTGACAGCTTCCAGCCACTAGAATTCATAAGAGGCATTACTTCAATGGAGTGTCTTCTTGACTTGTGGAAAATAGTTTATTAGTGGGCTTATTTGATCCCAACTTTTGAAATAATATCCCATTTATTACGGCCGCCCGTCGGTCATTGGCATGCGGGCTTAGGTGTGAGCTGGGCCTCAAGTAAGTCTTTTCACTCGAGTCCGCCCACTAGTATTCATCGGGTTGGACGGGTACCTATCTCGGGTGTGGGGGCACACGGGTCAATTCGGACTCGGGCGTCCATAATGGGTAGCGCTCTCGTGTTAAAATCCCTTCCCTACCCACAGCTATATAATATTAGGGTTTTTCTATATTTTAAAATCTAATTGAAAATTTAAGAATATGAAGTAGGAAACCAAAATTCAAAATTTTCAATTTTAAACTTATTCGGTATCCAAAATGCAGATAAGTTAAAAATTTAAAATTTAAAATTTGAATGCTAGGTTGGGAAAATTCTCAATTTACACAAAATACAATCGAGTGAATCAGTCTTAACATTTAAAATTGGCAGGTGGCTTAAAATATTCTTCATTCAAAAAATATTGCAAAATACGGAGTTGCCGTTTAGTCTCAGTATAATTCAAACTTAGTATGTGAAAAAAGGAATTGTGGATTGCTATCAATCGGTACGCGAAGATTCATTTAGTATAAAAGACATAGAAGATTTTGTCATTTACGTTTGGGGAAATTCAAGTCCAGATTTCAAAACTGAAACCAAAAATAGGCGTTTTTCGTAACTGAAAAAAAATTGAGAGTTAATGTGTCAATAGACAATTGTCATCAAAGAATATATTCCTTTTACATCCGTTACAAAAATTTCTATTCTCCTTTGGCTATAAATATCATCAAATTTACATCAAAACAGGATCAACTTTGTTCTTGAGCTACCGATGTGATGGCCATCGGTAGCTCCAAAGTAGTCAAGTTACACATTAGCTTTGTATGCTGTATTATCTTACGATGTCTTCGTTGCCTTGCGTTGTCTATTAATGTATATTGAAGTCACAGGTTCGATTCCAGATCTGAAACCCAACAGAACATGTACCATGAATAAAGTTGACCCCGTCACCTCTACAAAATGCTCTATTTCCTCTCCCTCTCATCACACATTTTTTCTTCTCAAATCACTTGAGAGTCAATTGATCTTCCAACCAGCCGCTTGACGAAACCTTGAGTCTGGGCTCTCTTCCAACGTACCTTTAGAAATCCAGAGATCATATTTGCTTGATCAAGAGTGAAGTGTTGGGCAAAATACTCTTCTTTCTTTAGCTTCATGCTTTCCTTTTGAGATATGGAAGATATATTAGTTGAGGTAACTACTAATATAAAAGATATGGAAGATATTTGAAGATAAAATATATGAGACGGATCGAGATGAAGAGATCCGACGACCAAGAAGAGTCCAAAATATATGAAGATCTAGAAATATTTAGTTTCATGTAATTAGGATCTCTTGTAATTATCTTTAGTTGAAGATTATATCTTTTCCTAGTTTGGTGAGGAGGAACTAGGAAACTCTAATCTCTAATTCCTCTATAAATAAGAGATGAATTCTAGGATTTAGATTATTGAGTTATGTCCAACCAATGTGACCGATCAACCCACATTTGTATGTGGTGATTATTAACAAAGAGTTATTTCTCCGTGGATGTAGGTCTTGAGTATTCGACCGAACCACGTTAAATTATCGTGTCTTTACTTTATGTTTATATCTCCGATTATTATATAATCTTGAATTTAACAACGTCTCAATGGCGAATATCTCCCATAGGCAAAAATCTCCCTTTTCCGTTTCTATTCCGCAGTTTCTCAAAAAACATTTATAATCGCCAAGTGGTACAACATCGAAAAAGAGACATAATGTATTCCAAATAAACAAAATGGGTTGATAGTCTACTACCACCACAAATGTTGTTTAATTTTATGCACATCTTAATCTTAATATGTTTTATTTATGTATAATTCACTTCTATAATTTAAGTTCCTGTATACATTTACTTATATAGTAAAATTAGATTTAAAATAAGTTTTCCTTTAAAATTCAAATTTGTTCTATTTTTCTTTCTCTTTTTTTTGCTGGAAACACATTGATCGGAAACAAAAACCAGCATTAAGATCGAATTCCATTTAGAAGGATTAAGAATGAAAATCAATTAAAACTAATTGATTATATTAAGATTTTAGAAGCTAGTTTCGATACTGAATTTAGCTCTTCGCTAGTTATGTTCTAATTAAAATTAGTTGGGTGTTTGTTGCGTTTTTTATTTGAATGTAACTCATTAAACTCCGTTGGTTTTAGAATGTTTGGTTGAATCACTTATACGTCTGAATGGATTACTCATGTTGGTTTTGGGTCCATTTGGTTCGGACTAGTAATAAGTCTGAATGGAGAATCTATCATCTGAAAAACTAAAATGACTATTGTAGCCGTGACCAAAATAGGTCAGACTCAAACGATTTGGTTTCAAGCAGAAATATCCAAATCTAGTGTCCCCCCAGAAAAGCAATAAGGTTCATTTACTGCAATTAAGAGAGAAAAAAAAAATTTCATGTACTTTTTCTTTTTGTTAAAAAAATCATGAACTTGATGATAAATAAAATTCAAATTTGCCAATAACCTCCTACTAAACTCATATCTCAACATGAATTCTGATTCAGTTTTTTATTCCCATTTCTTATAGACTTTAAACCAGGGGAGGCCCAGGCCCAAAGCAGTCGCTTTGGCTTCTTTGGGCCCTAACCTATTTGAGGGCAGTGTAGTGTAAGTAAATAAAACTATAGTGAAAATGTTCACAAGACTTGTATTGTGGCTCAATGGTCAATAGTTCGATCCTTCCTTCAAGCAACAATTAGTATTTTATGTTCACTTTTTTCGCTTGTACACATAGGGTCCCTATTTTTTTATTTGCCTTTCAGCCTCAAATATGCTTGGCCGGCCGGTTTTTAACATGAAACATACAAACTAGCAGAAAATGAAATTAGAACTTCTTTACGGAGCCAAGAAATTCGAATTAGAACATTTCATCATTTCCATAGTTCTTCCAGTAAATTCAACTTGGATCCAACATAAAACTAATTTAAAAAAAAAAGTCATAACCCATCAAATTTAAAACACCAAAAAATCTTAAGAAGAAATAAAATTGAAGTTACCTATGAGGAAAAGTTGAATACTTGGTCAATGGACATTACCTTCAACAAGAAAAAAATAGTCAATGGGACAGTAATGATATTCCATATAGCATTAGTAGCTGCTTTTTGAAGCGCATTGGGAGAGATCAATTCGTAAAATAATGGTAGCTCTCTCACAATAATTTTTTAAATAATATAAGCACAAGTTTATAGCATTAATTCATCTAACGGCAAAAGTTGTCGATTTAACTTGGGTTGATTGTGCAATGCTTTCATGAGTTTGTTTTGTTTGATGAGACAATGGATGCCGAGAACTGTGGGAAAAGACTCTATGAGTAGCATTAGACTACAAACAGCTGAAAAATAGAGATATTGAAGAAACACGATGATTTGTATTAGTTTCACGAAGAAGCACAGTCCTTTGGGGCAGTTCGATATGTCGCGACTAGTGACTTCAGATATGATAGAATTAGAGAGAAGAGATAATTCTTATTTCATTACTCATTGTTGATTACAACCAAAATGTAATTGAGTCTTACAGTCACTCAATTAAGTAAGAAGACTAACTAAGATATATTCTTAATATTACAATATATACAATATATCTTTCACAGATACAATAGAGAATAATATATTTGAAAGATATATAAATAATATAATGTAAAATCTTCATTATCTAATGGTAGATGTGGTTGATGTCTTTACGATCCAATGGTTGATATTAATCTCACCTACATCCCCTCTCAAGCTAAGCTGGTCGTTAGACTTGTTTAGCTTGCCATATAAATTAATTACACTTCTTGCAATTTGTCAAGTCTTCTTCAAAGTTGGATTATTGTCTTTAAACTTTATTTTTACTTTTTTTTTGAAATAGTGGGTGCGGATTTCTTTATATACCCATGACCGAAGAAGTGGAAAACCAAAGCGAAATCAATTTCTTTTTTTTAGCACAATTTCTCTCTTCGTTGTTAGAAAGAAAATCGAATCAGAAGAAAAAATAGAAAATATGAGGTAGGCCTTGAGTTTAGAAAATCTTAGTCAAACTCTTTTTTTTTGAGAAAATGAAAGAGAAACAGGATTTCAGCGAGAAAGCAATGAGGTTTGTGAAAACCCCACGAGAGAATAGTGTTATATGGATTAGTCAAAACTCTATTTTTTTTTGAGAAAATGAGAAAGAAAGAGGATTTCAGCAAGAAAGCAATGAGGTCGTTGAAAACCCCACGAAAGAGATAGAGTTATATGGATTAATAAAAAAGAGAATATTAAGATCCATGATAATTGTAACTGTAGAATAGAAGCCAGTTACTGTAATGAGATTGAAAAGAAAGAAAATTTTGGAAGAATTTGATTTAATTTACCTCGATTAAGATATAATCATTGAAAATTGAATTCACGCATCTTCTAGAGAGCAGGAAGGTAAAGTAAAAAGTGAGAGATTTGAGAAATGAAAGATAAAAGGTAGTTAGTAGTAATCAAGGTTTTAATGTTTATAAATCTTGATGAACTTAGTTGACAAATGAGATCAAATTGTTGACACTTACAAGGAAGGAGTAACTTTGTACGGTAAGACATCCAAAACTCGTTCTCTCTTTATCTCCTTTAGATCTTAGACATTCTTCTACTATGGAAAATTAGGAACTATACTAGATCAAGAAGTTTATTATTCTTTTTCTAAACAAAATGATTGAAAAAAAAAACACAAATTTACGAATCAGTAAAAATAATAATAATTAATAGACAATACTCCGGCGGACGGTAGTCATTGATATTGTCTACCGCCGCCGATTTTGCGAAGCCCACTAAGATCTAATTCAATACTCGTCAGAGTTTTTAGGCTCTAGATACCAGTGTTGGGTGGTCTAGGGTGTCTCTCACCCCAAAAGCTAGCTCAAGAGGTAAGGCTTCTCCCACACTTATTAACACACCCCCTGCCCCTTCCACAACCAATGTGGGATTAACCTAACAATCTCCCCCTCACACATTGGCTCTTAATTTCAATAGTTGATGGGCCGAGACTTGTTATACCTGGGCTCTAATACCAGGATAAAATTAGAGAGAAGAGATAATTCTTATTCCATTACTCATTGTTGATTACAACCAAAATATGTATTGAGTCTTAGAGTCACTCTATTAGGTAAGAAGACTAACTAAGATATATTCTTAATATTACAATATATATTTCACAGATACAATAAAGGATAATATATTTGAAAGATATATAAATAATATAATGTAAAATCTTCATCATCTTGAAACAAGAGGATCCTTGCCTCTTTCCCTCTTCGGGTTTTCATTATATAAGAATTACAATCCCGTATTTTGGGAAGATTACAAAGAGATATGGCAACTATCTTAATTTACAAATTCTTACTATAAATACGTTATCACGTTATCTATTACACCCCCGCAGTCGAAGCCGGAGGAGACCGAAGGGTGAGACTGGAGCGAAAGTCTTCAAACAGCACGCGTGGTAACCCCTTCGTAAATATGTCAGCGATTTGGTAGCGTGAAGGCATATGAATGACACGCACTTGATCCTTTTGCACTTTTTCACGAACAAAGTGTATATCAAGTTCTATGTGCTTGGTTCGTTGATGCTGGACCGGGTTACCTGAGAGATAGATGGCACTGACGTTGTCGCAGTAGACTAAAGTGGCGCAGGAAAGAGGGCGTTGAAGCTCTAGTAGTAGGTTTCTGAGCCAACAAACTTCGGCAACTACATTTGCAACACCGCGGTACTCGGCCTCGGCACTGGAACGAGAAATGGTAGCCTGTCTCTTAGAGGACCACGAGATGAGATTGTCACCGTAATAAATACAAAATCCACTGGTGGAACGGCGTGTGTTGGGACAACCAGCCCAGTCGGCATCTGTATAGGCTACTAACCGTGGATCCTGAGATGACCCAAGGGTAAGTCCAAAGGTGCTGGTACCTTGAATGTATCGGATAATTCGCTTGAGAGCATTCCAGTGGTCAGTCTTAGGAGCATGCATATGGATACATATTTGCTGTACAACATAGCTAATATCCGGGCGGGTGAAGGTTAAGTACTGAAGTGCACCTGCGAGACTACGATACAATGTCGGGTCATGAAATACATCACCTGCATGAGATCCGAGTTTACTATTGGTGTCAACAGGAGTGTGGACAGGCTTGCAAGAAGACATGCCAGCTCGTTCAATAATGTCCTGGGCATAAGCATGTTGTGAAAGAAATAGGGTATTATTTTGCCGCTGAACAGAAATACCGAGGAAGAAGCTAAGTGGGCCGAGGTCTTTCATAGCAAACTCAGCAGACAGGTGAGACATGAGAGTCGTCCGAAGAGTGTCAGATGACGTGACAAGTACAATATCATCGACGTATAGTAACAAATATGCCACTTGAGACTCCTCATGAAAAGTAAATAAGGATGCATCACACTTACTCTGCACAAATCCCAAAGTAAGGACAAAATCTGTAAACCGTTGATACCACGCCCGCGGTGCCTGTTTCAGCCCATATAAAGACTTCTTGAGTCGGCAGACATGATCAGGAAAGTCTTTGTTACGAAAACCCATAGGCTGATACACATACACGGTTTCGTTTAAGTGGCCGTGAAGGAAGGCATTAGTCACATCCAACTGGTGTATTTGCCAAGACTGAGACAAGGCAATAGTAAGAACCGTACGTATAGTGGCCGGCTTAACAACCGGACTGAATGTTTCACCACAATCAATACCAACCTGTTGCAGACGACCATCACAAACTAACCTCGCCTTATAACGTTCCAACGACCCATCTGATTTGAACTTGTGTTTAAATAACCACATACTCCGGATGACATTCATGTTTGGTAACCTCGGTGTTAATTCCCATGTCTCGTTCTGAATAAGAGCATGGTGCTCGTCAGTCATGGCTTTATGCCATTCCGGTATAGACAAGGCTTGGAACGGGTTTTTAGGTATAGGGACGATGGTGGAAACATGGAGATTGAGGCGAGCTTTAGGTTTGATGATGCCATCCATGGCCCGAGTGCGCATGGTTCGGGTGGGGGGATCGGGTTGGGCCGAGGTGGGTGGGTTCGATGGTGTAGGAGTGAGTTCGGAATGGTGCGGGGCTGGAGGTACGGACTGTGTGGATGGGGCCGGAGAAGGTGAGTGTGGTGGTGAGGTGTGGGCTTCAGTGGGTGAGCTAGGTGTTGGGTGAGTGTGGGCCGAGGGATGAAGTGGAGTGGATTGGGCCGATGGGTTTGGAAGAGCAGTGGGTGTCGGTTGGGTGTGGGATAATGGGTCAACGTGGGGCCAAAGGATGGGTGGGAACTCAGATAAGAAATCGTAGTTCGGTGGTGGGTTAATGGTGTTGGCAAATGGGAAAGTGGTTTCGTCGAAGGCTACATGTCGGGATATTATGATTTGTTTGGTTTTAAGGTTAAAGCATTTGTAGCCACGGTGGGTGGATGGGTAGCCTAAGAAGACACACGGGGTGGAGCGTGGGTCAAGTTTGTGAATGGTAGTTGAGGGACTTAACGGATAGCAGAGGCAACCAAAGACTCGGAGGTGGTCATAAGAAGGTGTGCGGTGATATAGAATTTCTGTGGGTGTTGTATTTTGTAGGTGTTTGACCGGTAGGATATTGAGAAGATAAGTGACAGTTTCAAGGGCATGGTGCCAAAATGTGTTAGGTAGAGATGCATGGGTGAGAATGGTGCGGATCATGTTATTGATCGTGCGAATCATGCGTTCCGCTTTTCCGTTTTGAGACGACGTGTGAGGACACGACCGCCTACAAAGGATACCATGGGACGAGAAAAGAGTGTGAAAAGAAGAGTTTATGTATTCAGTTCCGTTGTCACATTGAAATGTTTTTATGGGTCGTTCAAATTGAGTTGTTATTTGTTGGTGGAAGTGACAGAAGGTGGTATAAACTTGGGATTTATTTGATAATGGATAAGTCCACAAAAAATTAGTAACATCATCAAGCAAGAGTATATAATATCTGTGGCCATTAGAACTCAAAATGGGAGAAGTCCATAAATCACTATGAATTAAATCAAACGGATTAAGAATACGAGTTTGAGAGCTAGCAAAGGGTAGTCTAATACTTTTGCCAAGTACACAAGATTGACAAATATTATTATTAAAATTGGAAAATTTAACGAAACGATTAGACTTCAAAGTTTGTAGAGGTGCCCGTCCAGGGTGTCCAAGACGTTGGTGCCATAGAGAGGAGGAGATAGCAGCAAAAGTGGAGGGGAAGGTAGTGGTTCCAGGCCCGAGCACAAGTGGATAAAGATCACCGCTGCTGTTGCATCGGAGGATAGGGATCCGGCTCTTGTAGTCCTTGACAAGAAAACCAAATGGGTCAAATTCGACAGAGACAGAGTTGTCGGGTGGTGAACCTACGAACAGATATTAAGTTTTTAAGCAGTTTAGGTGCATAAAGGACATTTTTAAGAACAAGTGGTGGAAAGGGTGGCGGTAAGGTTTGGTGGCCATGTCCAAGTACCGGTATGGTTGAACCATCACCAACGATTATTTGTTGTCCCATACTATTATTAGAAAAAGAATCGAAATTAACAGAGGTATTAGACATATTACCTGTGGCGCCTGTGTCCATGTACCCGGTTGGTTCTTGCATGTTGTTTAACGACATAGCATGAAGAGCTTGGTCAATATCCGTCGGAGTATATGCTGTATGATGGGCTTGGGACGGCTTGGACCCGAGCAGTCCGGCTCCTTTGTTACTGTTGGTTGGGCCATGGCCCGTAAGTGTTGGGAGGCCAGAATGGAGGGTATGGAGTGGCCCACTGGGTGTAGCCACCTTGGCCTCGTCCACGGCCCCATGATTGTCTGCCTCGGCCTCGGCCACGTGAACGTCCGCGACCCCGGGTTCGATCGTGTACAGGTTCAGTTGAAGGGTGAGGGGAGACGTTTCGGGATGAGGTGTTCAAGGCAGTACCTACTTTTTGTGAGGCCTGTAGGGCTTGTTCCACTTTCTGAGACTCGACCATGCAAAGCTTTGAACGAGCCTTGTAAAATGGAGGTAACGGCTCTTGTCCCTGAAGAATGGTGCCAATGCTTTCGTACTGTTCTGTTAGCCCGGCGATGAGTTATAACACAAGATCGTCATTATCAACCGGGTGGCCGACACTAGCCAATTGATCGGACAATGTCTTGAGCTGTTGACAGTAGGCAGACATGGTTTGGAAATTTTCAAGCCGGGTGTTTGCAAATCGATGGCGGAGATGGATAGCACGAGTACTCTTGTTATCTTGAAACAGGTTTTCAAGAGTGTTCCATGCTTGGTGGGCGGTTTTGTTCTGTCCGGGTTCAATAATGGTGTGAACGAGGTCTTGAGAGATTGTTCCATATATCCATTGAAGAACAATAGAATCGAGTCTCTCCCAAGTCTCGTCGGGTTGGGTTGTGGTTGAGGGATGTGGTAGAAGGTGATCATAAACTTGGTAAGCCTTGCAATGGATTTTAAATAGTTCCGACCAGGAGGGCCAGTGAGCTGTGTCCATCTCAAGTTTGATTGGGATGAGATTGGTGATGTTTGAGACGGTGGTGGCTGGGTGTAGTTTATCCATGGTTGTTGGGTTGAGAAGAAGGGATTAGGATTCCTGAATTGATTGAAATAAAGGAACGTGAGAAGAGGGATTAATAGAGAGGTTAATAGAGAGGGACTTGAGAAGAAAGTGATTAGGGAGGCAAGAAGGTAAGTAATAGGGTAGAGATTGAAGGTTTGGCAGCTAAGGAGGAGAAGGCTGCCGCCGGAAACGAGGAGGGATTAGGGTTCCTGGCACTCTCGGCTTTTCATTATATAAGAATTACAATCCCGTATTTTGGGAAGATTACAAGAGGATCCTTGCCTCTTTCCCTCTTCGGGTTTTCATTATATAAGAATTACAATCCCGTATTTTGGGAAGATTACAAAGAGATATGGCAACTATCTTAATTTACAAATTCTTACTATAAATACGTTATCACGTTATCTATTACATCTAATGGTAGATGTGGTTGATGTCTTCACGATCCAATGGTGGATATTTATCTCACTTACAAGATATAGTATTAGGAGGATTTTTATATTTTAAAATACAATTGAAAATTTAAGAATATGAAGTAGCAGAACAAAATGCTATCTTTCTAATTGCAAACTCAGTATTAAAAATTAGAATATAAATTAGTTAAAGTTTGAAATTTAAATTTTGAATTTTGAAATTTGTTCCTTTAAATTTGAGTAGAGATGTTCAAACGAGATCCTTACTTTTCTTGTAATTATGCTTAAGATCTTTGAAGTTTTACTTTTTTGATAAAAACATGTAACACTCTGAGACACGATTTGTTTGCACAAGTTGTGGAAATTTCGAGAAAAACAAGCATACGTATCTCAACAAAAAAAAAGTCAAACATGGAATACGAATTGGCTAGAGTTAGGTTTCTGAATGTTTGTATTTGTATACCTCGTGATGTCTGACTCGTCTAAATGATTGATTTGGATTGATTTTAAGTCTATATGAGTCGGACGAGTTAGATTCATAGAATGAGAAAAGAAAACGATACTTTGGTTGTGGTTCGTGACACGCAGTGGGGTCCAATTGGATTTTTTTTCTTTTCGAAAAGTTAACATGTTTCTAATGTTCAATATAATTTGGATAGGTGCATTTATTGAGGTTAAAACTAAAGAGACAGGTCCCTTGAGTTTCATATCTCTATGAGGAGGCATTTGCAAATTTCTAATATTCACTACTATTCTATAAATACCTTCATTGTTTTCATTTGGTGGAGTATCGCAAATTGTAGGATGGCTCGCCAACATGACAAATTTTCTATTGGGCTTCTTATTTGATGTTATTTGTGATTGTTACAGTGATTTCTAAGAAAACCGTTACCTACAAACTTTGTCCAACCCAATTTTCTTTTCGAATTTGTCATACAAATGAAACTTGTACAAGTCTAAATAATAACAAAATAGGTAAAAATGTTATAAATATTTGTTTGTCAGTTTGTCATACAAAATAGGAGTTTGTTGATCATAATGTGGAAAACTTAAACATAGTAAGAAAATTAGAGATTTGGAGTCAACGATTATTTTCTTTAACAAAACAACATGATAAAAGGTTGCTTAACAATGAAGAATTTGTTCGGAAAATTTCAATTCTTTCACCTATAAATACAGCCAAAAGTTACACAAGAAGAATATCATATTTCTTCTCTTTGAGCTATTGATGCCTTAGTGGTCGATAGCTCCAAAATAGCATAAGTTGAAGATTAAATCTCTTCTATGTCTATATGTCTTGGTCATAGGTACGTTTACAAGTTGTGGTACTTTGTAATGAGGTCACAAATCCGATTCCAGCTTAACAATGAAGAATTTGTTCGGAAAATTTCAATTCTTTTACCTATAAATACAGCCAAAAGTTACACAAGAAAAATATCATATTTCTTCTCTTTGAGCTATTGATGCCTTAGTGGTCGATAGCTCCAAAATAGCATAAGTTGAAGATTAAATCTCTTCTATGTCTATATGTCTTGGTCATAGGTACGTTTACAAGTTGTGGTACTTTGTAATGAGGTCACAAATCCGATTCCAGCATTGAAACACAACAAAATACTTCGAAGTTTAATCATGAAGATCTTGATAGTGAGGTAAAAGATGGGTACCATTTTCTCTTAACTTGATTTAATATTTATCAGTTTATCGAAATATTTACAAGCTAAAATATAATTTTTATTGTTGAACATAAATCAGGTGTGAGCATAGATGAATGGATTGGTCCTTCCACCTACCATTCAGCAGGGCCGTGGCTGAGAATTTCGGGGCCCTGTGCCAAATTTGAATAAAGACTTTTCGAACAATAAAAAGATATAAGTAAAAACTAATCAGATTGCAAGATAGCTTAACAACAGAAAGATGAAAATCATAGATGAATGCAAATGTGTTTCAAAGAAATCAAGATTATTCGTAAATAAAATAAAAAAATCTACTTATTATATCTTAGATTATTCGTTTATAAATACAAATAACACAATGAAGTTTCAACTATTATAAATTGTCTGCATTTTAATATAACATTGTATTGAATATTTAGTTTTCAAATTATTAAAATAACTAATCCAAAATGAATATAATTTATTCACAAAAACAAGATGTAATGGAGCAGAATTTAGAAGTTGGTTAACAATTGTAGTAGAAAAAAGTAGAAAAATAAATAAAGGGATTTAGAAAAAAGTATAAAACAATAAAGGAATTTTGGAGGTAGAAGGACTTGAACCTGCGTCACCAATCTGGAACTGCTTTGGACGTTAATTATAGCTCCAATTACATAATGTATTAGTCCAGATTCAGAGATGGGCCCCTAATGCTGGGGGCCCAGTGCGGTCGCCCTGCCCGCACTGGGCCTTCCACAGGTCTGCCATTCAGCTGCATAACGTCCCCATTGAGAATTAAAGTCATCTCTAATTATTTGACAATTCACCTAACACACGGTCACGAGAGGTTTATTCTCAGCAAATGCGTACAAAAGATTTATAAGTGTGATCCGTTTGAGAATTTCTAGCATCTTGATATCGTTGTTATGAGCCTATCAGTGGATAAGCTGACAAAGTACTTTGGAATAATGCGGGCATCCAGTAGTACATATAATATTTGAACATATTTGAAGATCAAGGTAAAGCATGATTGTAGGTCGGAGATCCAATAATGAAAGATCAAGATTGGACAAGGTTTCTCAGAATTCTTTGAAACTTTTTTTTCTTGTAAATAGAAGTCTTATGAACTTAGAAACCTAAATCACTCTATAAGTATGGGCTAATTCTATGTAATAATCAAGATGTATTGGGTGATCTAGTATCTTGAGTTGTAACCTACCCATCCAACAATTATGGAGAAGTCAGAGGCGGAGCGAGGAATTAATTAAGAGACGGGCTGAAACTAGAACTAATGAAGAAAAGAACTCAATTATCAAACGTGCATAAATTTTTTTCTCTTGTATATCTAATAAATTTTAATTTGTTACCCGAAAATTTAGGAACCTATTTTAACGAACCAAACTATTTTTAATAGTAAATATTACCTCTACTCATATAATATACAAGTTATAACAAGAAAAATTTCCCGTTCCAATAACCACCTAGTACTCAAAACATAGGAGCTATATATCCTTTGTTGGTTACAATATGTATATAAGATTTGTAGCTATGATTATTAAAAATTATAATATAGAATGAAAGAAAAAAATTGAAGATATTGGTGACTAGGAAAATACGGATACCAAAAACAGATGTTTCCTACAAAACTTTATTGGAACAAAAGGTTATGCCTAAACAAACACTACCTTAGCTCAAAATTTAATTGCAAAAAAAATTAGACAGGTGGGGCTCGAACTCGTGACGAATTAGTTCCAAGTTTAATTCTTCTCAACTCTTCCCACTTGGCTACAGCTCCTCCTATGAAAAAAAAACACCACTTCTCCTTATCATATATTAAACCACCCGGGTTGCAGCCCGGCGGAGCCCACTAGTGGCTCGGCCTCTGGGAGAAGTATTATTTATTAATTTTTGAGCTTATAGTCCAAAAAATGGGGTCTAATATGACATTTAGTCCACTCTAACTCCATTAAGTGTTTGAAAACCAAAATAATATTGTAAATGGATATCTAGTCCATTGGTATACATCTAAGGAGAAAACACAAATCGCTAGAATATATATTAATTCATAATACCTAATATAACCTTCCTCATATATTATAACTGATTTACCACCAAAATCGTTGAATACCTTTTTCTATTTTTATCTCCCGCATTCTCTCTCCAATCACGTTTCTATTCAAAGTAATGTTAGCTTCATTATCTTCAGTAACGGAAACAATTTATTTTCTCTCACTAAAACCGATTCACGTAATAAATCTCCATTAAACTCAGAAATCTTGTATCATCTTCATTAGATTGTTGTGCTAACATTCATCCTTTATCAAGTTTGACACTGTTAAATTCATTATAATTACCATTGTTAAGATCTAATATTGTTTCTCAGGTTAAATTATCAGATTATGCTGCTCTATTATGGATCATATCAGATTTATGATCCAATTCTACAAATCTGTTTACTAATTCATTAACTTCTAATGTATGATGTTTATTTTCTCTCTCTAAAATTTTCATAACTATTTGTTCGTGAATTTCATTATAATCAAATTACTCTCTGTATCATGTAATCAAATTTTCGTCATTATTCAGTATTTTCTCTCTCTAAGCTTCATAACCGATTTTATGATGTTAATGTTAAATCCGTCTTTACAATTCATTTTATTCGATTAAGAAGTGTTTGTCTCTATTATTTTGTTACTTTTTAGTAGTTTTAGGTTACATATTTTGATTTTTAGATCATTTTTTTAAATCTTCATCAAGGTTTCCGTACAATTTTTGATGCAGAGTCTCGTGCGAGTTGTTATAACTGAATGCACACGATATATAATTTAAAATAAATTACGGACCGTTTACAATAAATTAAATATCATTTTTTATCCAGAGAAGATCTAGTACGATTTGGTTGTAACAGAATGTAAACGATATATAATTTACACGACATTACATGATGTTTACTGAACATAACACATACATAAAAGTAGCATTTAAATTCTTTACTAAAGTTCTAGTACATTACGCAAACATCTTCTGTATGATGTTTTTATAACAGAATGTAAAATATATGTATTTTGTTACAAATTATACATACTTTATAAATAATATCAAAAACGTCTTATAAATCTGCATACGTTATATATCATTTATTCAACATTACGCGTACTTTTTTCCCAAAACAGTTGTCGTTTATAGTACAACAAATGTTCCAAAAATTATATGTAATTTATTGCACATTATACATTTTTTTTGACGTAACAGTGACCTTGTAATTCAAACTAAAGTTATGTTTGTCTCCTTAGCACATTTTGAAGTTTAACAAACCGTATGCATAATTTATTCCATTATACATGTCGTTTCTAGTAAATTATATGTTTTGTTGACAAATGTATATATATTTTTTTTTTGTAGTTTTGCTGTTACTTGTGGAATTTCCTATAGAATCATCCAATCTAAGTAAGACCACAAAACTAAAATCTGATGGCTGTGATAAAATATTTACTAAAGTTGGTCAGTTGTTTCCTGGTGGTGCAAAAGCATTTCGATATGCTCTTCGACAATATAGTGTAACTGTTGTTTGTCCTGCTCAAGACTACAAATGGAGAGTACATGGATGGGCACTATTTTTGAACCAGAGAAGATTTTGTACGTTTTTTTTGTAACAGAATGTAGACGATGTGTAATGTAAAAGAAATTATGTATACTTTATTAAACATGACAAACATACATGTGATAAATTACGTTATATACATGACAAATGATGGTTTCCCTGTCATAAATAACACATAATTTACGTATTTGTTTCATAATTTGTATTCAATGTGTGTTTATGTATGAGTAAAAATGAAAACAAATGCTGCTGTAATGTTTCCAGAAAAATATACTATTCCAAAATCTGAAAGTTAAGTGAGAGAAAGTGATATATACGTTTTGTATATTAACCCCCAAATCACGCTAAATTGATCCCACAAAATATACTCTTTCCAAATCTGAAAGTTAAGTGAGAGAAAATTGATTTGAATCGAAAAAAAAAATTACATAATAAGATAGAGAAAATTGATTTGGTTTCCAAATCTGTAAAGAAGAGAAAGAAAATTGAATTAGAAATATCCGTGGTGATGGCGTTTCATTTTGGTAATAGGAAAGAGAAAATTTGATTTCGAAATCTGTTTAGAGGAGAGAGAAATTATGATCTGTTTCTATCTTTTTGCTTTAAATCCCCCAAATCACGCTTGCTCACATTAGAAACTTTTCGGATTCACCCGGAAAATTAAAATTCCCGCGATTTTTTTAGGAGGGACATGGACGGTATAATTTCAAAAGTATGGGTTATTTATGTCCATAATGTAAAAGGACTAAATATCCATATTTTGGGAAGATTTGATCATATACCTTTCTTGAACATTATTTTTGGTCTATATACCCATGGACTCTATATTTATAATATATAGCATTCATGGGTGAAGACGTGAAGTACGTTGCGGTCTTCCAATAAAATCGTCAGCATTCTTTATATATTTCATTCTTCCGATTTATCACTCTGTTATCGCTCAATGTTATTAATTATGAACCATGAAATTTAAACCTATATGATTTTAATTAACTAGCTAGATGAATAAAACAAGAACACCTTATTTATTTTTCATGAACTTATAAGTGGCATGGCAATAACCATTAGGGACGGCTAGAAATCCTTTGTGTAAGCAAATAGTCTTTAAGGTTGTATTTGATATCACGGAAATAATTCCATGGAAATAAAAGAGTTCCATGGAAAGTCTCCCATGAAATTTATTCCGTAGAAATAAGAGTTTTTTCGTTTGGTAGTCCTCTATTATTTCGTAGAATTACAAACTCTGTTATTTGGTTGATAACTAACTTTTACGAATATAATATTCAATTAAGAGTTTTTATTTACTCTTTATATAGTCAAAATGACATTTTTATTCTTATGTTGCCAAAATTACATTTTCATCCTTATGTTGTCCAAATTAATTTTTACTCTTATATTGTTAAAATTATATTTTTATCCCTGTGTTGTAAAATTATTTAACCTTGTGTCACTTTGCTAACTTTTTTTTTTGTTGAACATGTCACTTTGCTAACTTGAGAGTAAGAATGTCAAGTTGTTGATAAAACAAGATAAAAATGTAAATTTGACAACGTACGGATAAAAAAAAAAAGTTACTAATATAGAAGGGTAAAATTATCATTTAAATGTAAAAGTGTAGACATATCATTTAAAAAAAAATTACTAATATAGAAGGGTAAAATTATCAATAGCCTCCAACTAAACTCATATCTCAACATGAATTCTGATTCAGTTTCTTATCTCACTCAAACTTCACATAACAACCATTTCTACAACAAATTCTAGCTCAACTTCATGTTTTCAGAGTTTTTGTATTCTAGCTCAATCTATGAGTAGCATTTAACTACAAACAGCTGAAAAATAGTTTGAGAGATGTTGAAGAAACTTCCCCTATTTGTACGTTTTAGACGGAAAAAAAAACTAAGCCCCAAAAGGGAGCTGTTGTAGGCGTCTCCCAAAACTACTGTAGGGACCTCCCTTCTGTTGGCGCCTCCTAAAACATCTATAGGGGCCTCTTGAGCACCTCCATCTTTAGGGATGTCAACGGGGCGGGTTTGGGACGGTTCATCCCCTTCCCAACTCCGTCCCGTTAGTAAACGGTTTTACCATAACCGTCCCTAATCAATCGGGTGGATATTCAATTACCATAACTGTCCTAATTGAAATTTGCTAAACCATTACCGCCCCGCACCGTTTCATATAAAACGAGTCGGGTCGGGTCGGGTTCAAAGTATTTTGTTTCACAAAAATTATTTTAGCTTGAAGTAACATAACAATTGTTAACAAAATTTTGTAAGACTATGAGTTTATCAATCATAAACACTACAACTACTTAAATAATATAAAACATAAAATAATTATATTGATAATATAACATTAAAGTTTTAAAAACACAACCTTAAATAAAACATATATTTAATATATAACATACTAATTGGTTCGGGGTGAAGTTTACTATCTAATACCAAACTCCCCCCGAACCCGATTAGTTTTTTTTAACTTCATACCGAACCCGAATCATTTAATTAATGGGGCGGTAAAACCCGTCCCATTAGGGGCGGGTTTGGACAAAACCCGTCGGTTCTGACCAAATTGCCACCCCTATCCATCTTCTTCTTCTCTTTTTCGTTTTTCTTCTTTCTCTCTCTACTTTCAATCTAAAAATCAACCAACTAAAATCCATTAATCTTCAAAAAGATTAAACACAAGATTATACTCTAAACTCTAAACCCATTTTCAATCTTTTTCGGTTTCCTTCTCTCTCTACTTTCTCTATCTTAAACCAACTTAAAAACAGAATGAAAACCTTAGACTTTGCCAGCCAATTTCGAAAGTGTGATGAAGAACCCTAGATATGTTGTCCAATTTTGAAAGTGTGATAAAGGAATCCTAATTCTACTGTCCAATTTTAAGTGTAATGAAGAACCCCACCATTAATGAAGATCCAAACCGTTAATGAAGAAATCCTAGATCTACTTTCTTTATCTTCTCTCAGACAGTCCGAAATCTAAAGGACTACCTCAGCTTGGGCCAGTCTAAGACCTATCGGACTGGACAGTCCGACCTATTTTGAACGGGCCAATCCGAGGCAAAACTTTGAGCCTCGGACTGATCAGTCCGAGTGGGGGCGCCTACAGTCAAACATCAATTGGAGGCCCCTGTAACATTTTGGGGAGGCGCATTTAGACGCACCCCCAAAATTACAGTCCTTTTGGGCACTTTGATATGTTGTGCCCAGCAACGTCAAATATGGTATTAGGAGGATTTTTATTATTTTAAAACACAATTGAAAATTTAAGAATATGAAGTAGCAGACCAAAGTGCTAACTTTTAAATTGTAAAAACAGTACTAAAAATTAAATATAAATAAGTTTTTCATCCAAAAAATATAAATAAGTTAAAATTTAAAATTTTGAAATTTGAAATTGGAAAAATTCTCAACTTCCACAAAAATAAAATAGAGTCTATTAGTCTTAACATGTAAAATAGGCAGGTGGATCAAAAAATATATTCATTTAATATAGATGACAAAATAAAGAGTTGTCGGTTAGCGTTAATATAATTAGCATTTAATATGTGAAAAAAAGGAAGTGTTATCAATTGATAAGCTTTTAGTATAAACGACAAAATAAGATTTTGTCATTTACGCTGAGGAAGATTCAAGTCTAGTAAGCAAAACAGAGAACGGCCACAAGTGATAGGCGTTTTCGTACCGGAAGAAAGAATTAATGTGTCAATGGACAATTGTCGTTAAAGAATATATACCTCTTGCATCCATTACAAAAAGCATTCTCTTTTGGCTATAAATATCATCCAATTTATATCAGAAAACAAGATTAATTCATTCTTGAGTTACTCAAGCCATGGTCATCCTTAGCTCCAAAGTAGTCAAATTACACACTAGCTTTGTTTCATGTCCTACCTTCCAATGTCTTGGTTGTCCTAGTTTTTGTGCTAGTTTATGATGAGGTTACAGATCCGATTCCAAATTCCAAGCTTTCATGATAGGTATTGTTTCACCTTTTAGTTTTGGTGTTTCTTCTTGCCGGCTCAGATTTCCACAATTCAATTAAGCCTATTGAGATGTGAGACTGATCGAGATGAAGATATCTGGCGATCAAGATGAGTCCAAAATTTTGGAAGATATAGAACACATGGAAAATATATTCTCTTATATTCAGGATATCTCTCGTAACTATTATCTAAAACTATTAGAATATAAAGATCGAGATTGATCGTGATTGGGAAATATCAAATATCAACGCGCAAGATATATGAAGATTTAAAATATATTTTATTTAGTTATCTTATGTTTAGCCTAGATAGAGTCCTGGGAAACTGAGATAATTAAGTCACTCTAAGAATACAAGTGACCTCTATGTATTTTAATTCATTGAGTCATCGAGTCTATCGAGTTGTAACCAATTACTCTCACGATTGTGGAGATAATGTAATACATCACATTAATGGCCTTCTCCGTGGATGTAGGTCATGATCCTCCGACCGAACCACGTAAACTATTGTGTTCTTTATTTTAGTTTATAGCTTCTATTCTATCATCGAGGGGGAACTTTCACAAAAACAAGCTAAAATGACTACTTTACATCTGACCGAAATACGTCAGACTTAGACGATTCAGTTTCAAGCAGGAATGTCCAAATATGATGTCCCACTCACCATAACAGTTATAGGGTTCATTTATAAAAAAAAAAAAAAAAAAAAAAAAAAAAAAAAAAGAAAAGAAAAAAAGAAAAAAAGAAAAAAAAACAGCAGTAGGGTTCACGCACTCGAAGTAAAAGAAAAAGAAATTCATATCTCAACATGAATTTTGATTTCAGTTTCGTATCTGACTCAAACTTTACATGACAATCATTTCTGCAACAAATTTTAACTCAACTTATATTTTAGAGTTACTCGATTCCATCTTTTATGGATTTCTCAACCCGAAACATACAAAATACAAAAAAAAAAATGAAATGAACCGAACCGAAACGAAATTAGAACTTCTTTACCAGTACAAGAAACTCGAACTAGAGCGTTTCATCATTTCCACAATTCTTCCATGGAGATCCCACGATCATGTGCAACGTCAGCGAATTGTCTCATTTTCTGAACTGCGACGACTGTTGCTCTAGCGTTGTTAAGAGAATTTTTACTCCGAATTTGTTTCCCTAAAGCATTTTCCACACCAGCCATTGCTAAAACGATTCTTACTGCGCCACCAGCAATCACACCCGTACCTGGCGAAGCAGGTCTAAGCATCACTTTTGCTGCCCCATAATCTCCATCAGCTCTGCCATTGATATACATGAAAAACTATGTTATAGGAATAAAACTCAACCACAGAAACTGATAATACAAGATTTTCATAGTTTTATCAAGATAATGGAAATGCTGATTCTTTTTTCAAATTGCAGCTACTAAAGCTCAAAAAGAGTAAATTCAACCCAAGAATCTTCAGTATTACTAGTTACTACCCAACAGCCAGCACCATTTACCTTCTCTTGCACCACAACCTATTACCCAAGAGGGTGTGCCAGAAGGCCAGATAACAAGGACAGTGACCCTGAATAATCTTGTGTCTCAACATAGTATTCTTTCTTTTTTCGAAATGACGAATGAATATATTAACTAGGAGTGAGGTTAAGGAAGTAAGCTACTAAAGAGAGAAAGAGCGGAAAAGCCGAAGGCATGGTTTGGCGGGAAAAACAATACATAAGTTAAGGAAGCTAACTAAGTACCTTCAACTTTGTATCGAGCATTTAAATAAATTCTGACTCGGGCTCTGAGTAAATTATAGGGAAGAAAAACATATATCTTAAAAGATTGCTGGGCCTACAAATTCAAAACCGGAGTATAAGCTATGCCCATAAGACTATAAGGAAACAACAACATAAGAAGAAAAAAAAGATCTATTAGCCAAGAGGACCCAGGCGATAATTACGTCCCATTACAAAGAATACCCATTAATTCTTCCCAAGTCAGTCTGAACCTGAAACCTTTAAGGGTCACCGGTCACAAGCCTCGCCCATTCCTTTCATGTACTCCAGGAGAAATAGTCTCTTGAGTCATATATACATAACTGCGTCTACACCTATCATTCCTTCTCTTGATATAGCATTCTCAATGTATATCTCTAGCTATAATGTTTTTAGGAAAGAAGTCGGGTTTGACTCTGTGGTTACCATATCATCTAGTGAACTTATTAAAGCTCATAAAATGAATGTGAATTATAACTTCAGCATCTCTCTAACTCCCTTCCCGTTCTACCCATGACAAGAATAGGTTCAACCACATAAAGTTGTACAATTCATAGACCCCTACATCACTGAACTGTCAAGTTTCAATACTCATGTACAAATTAGCAACGTATTCAAAAGAACAAGATGAATTAATATTAACCTTGTTTCGGCAAAAAGCGCTTGTTGTTTGTAATTTTTCTTTCATTTCTTTGAATGGAAGCGTGGTTTCATATAGGACCATAAACCTCCACAACCAAGAGTTAAACCCCTAACCTTCTCCACACTGGATCGTCCGACGGTATTATTGTATATCGTGGACTCTACTTCGGAATGTACGACTCCTTGAAACACGTAGTCCTTGTTGGTGAGTTGCAGGTCAGTCAGTACTAGAATTTCATTAGAATTGCTTTCAAAAACTGAGTCAGGGTTCGACCCTTAATTACGTTGGTATGTGCCATTTTACTTGGTTTTGCAGGATAGTTTCTTAGCGAGTTTCTTACTAGGTTGGGGAATAACCATCGGAGCTGGGCTTGCTTCTTACCCCATCGATACTATTCGAAGAAGAATGATGATGACTTCAGGAGAAGCTATCAAGTACAAAAGTTCGTTCGATGCATTTTCTCAGATTCTGAAAAACGAAGGCTCAAAGTCTCTTTTCAAAGGCGCTGGAGCGAACATTCTCCGTGCAGTTGCTGGTGCTGGTGTGCTTGCAGGATATGACAAACTGCAACTGATCTTGCTCGGGAAAAAGTACGGGTCAGGGGGTTGAGGGTAATACATTGACAAAAAAGAGGGCTTGTTTACTCGGTTATTTAGGTTTTTCGAAGCGATAAAGCTAGGTTTGTGTGTGTTCATTTTTATTTTCGGATTGTTTCTTGTCAAAAAAACAACCATCTACTTAAAAGTAACATAATAATGTATGTATATTAGTGTGGTGTTCATGTATATAATAACTAGGAATTTCTATAATTTTGGATGAAAATGTATTTTATATTGTGAAGCAAAATTTTGTTAATGAAATTGTGACCAGATTGGCCCAGAGTCGCATTATATTCATCCAACCTTATGTTAAATTCACGATTTTATGATAATCGGAGATATGATAAAGTCACGATTATATAAGAATCGGATAGATAAACATAAAATAATGACACGATATTTAACGTGGTTCGGTCGGATACTCAAGACCTACATCCACGGAGAAATTACTTCATTATTAATAATCACCACATACAATTGTATGTGGGGTTGATCGGAATGTACATATTAATGGGCTAATTGGATGGGACATACTATTGGGCTTGTACATATTAGGCCCATTAGTATAGTACAAAGCCCAAAGTTTACATTCTCCCACTTGGCCCATACAATTGAAATCATATATTTGCAAGAAACTATTATTGCAAATCGATTAAGGGCTTAAATAATTATGCGCGCAATTAAGAAACTCAATCCGAATCTAGTGTACCATAACAAGTAAGTTACTAATGTGAGTCATAGCGGTTATACATCTTAAAGAGACATATTTCCTTCTATGTACCACAACATTAGAACTCACCTTATACGCTCATCATAAGGAGATTAGATACAAAATCATTCACATAATTGATTTTGTTTCTTATAGCTCGAATGTCTTCCAAGACAGTTTCAGTCTTGCCAAGACTATTCCTGTAACTTTTCAACTCATTTCTATTATGTACACATGAGTAAATAGGAATAAGGAAACATAATATTATGAGATCTCTATAATGTTTGTAGAAACTAATATGTTCATTCAATCCATAACGTTACAAAGATAACTAAGACCCATTGTTGCAACATGTTCCTTAAATGTCTTAGCTATCAATCCTTTAGTTAATGGATCTGCAACCATAAGCATAGTACTTATATGTTCTACAACCACTGTATGTTTCCTGACCTCCTCTTTGACAATAAGATATTTGAGCTCAAGGTGTTTGCTCCCTCGAGAACTAGAATACTTATCATTCTTAGAGAAGAAGACTGCAACACTATTATCACAATAAATTCTCAGCGGTCTGGCAATAGAGTCGACGATTCCAAGCCCTGAGATAAAATTCCGCAGCCATAAAGCATGAATTGTGGCTTCATAACATGCTACAAACTCAGCCTCCATTGTGCACGACGCATAAATACTCTGCTTAATGCTTCTCCACGATATAGTTCCTCCGGCTAAGAGAAACAAATATCCTGATGTGGATTTTCTACTGTCAGAGCATCCAGCAAAGTCGGAGTCTGAATAACCTATCACTTCCAGATTGTCCGTTCTTTTGAAAATAAGCTTATAGTCCTTGGTTCCTTGTAAGTACCGCATCACCTTCTTTGCTGCTTTCCAGTGAGCCATTCCTGGGTTACTTTGGTAACGACCAAGCATACCCACCACAAAGAGATACCAGGACGGGTACATATCTGCGCATACATAAGACTCCCTTCTGTAGAAGCATAAGGAATGTTTTCCATCCCTTTCCTTTCAAATTCATTCTTAGGACATTGCATAAAATTGAACTTGTCACCTTTCTGTATAGGTGTTTCAGTTGCTGAACAATCTTTCATGCCAAATCTTTCTAAAACTCTTTCTATATAACTTTTCTGAGACAATCCCAAAATACCTTGTTTTCGATCTCCGAATATTTCTATTCCGATAACAAATTTTGCCTCATTCATGTCTTTCATTTCAAAGTTATTAGAAAGAAATTTCTTGGTCTCATATAATAAGCCAAGATCATTAGTGGCAAGAAGGATATCATCGACATACAAAATCAAATATATGAATTTACTCCCACTGACCTTCTGATATATACATTGATCAACAATGTTTTCTTTAAATCTGAAGGTCACAATGGTATCATTAAACTTTAGAAACCATTGTCGAGAAGCTTGTTTAAGTCCATATATTGACTTATTCAATTTACACACCATATGTTCAATCCCTGTTTCAGAGTAGCCCTCTGGTTGCTCCATGTAGACCTCTTCCTCTAAACTCCCATTGAGAAAAGCGGTTTTCACATCCATTTGGTGAAGCTCCAAATTGTAATGAGCCACCAATGCCATAATAATTCTAAATGAGTCTTTTCTAGATACAGGCGAAAAGGTATCATGATAATCAATGCCTTCTTTCTGAGTGAAACCTTTTGTTACAAGTCTGGCCTTATAACGTTCAATTTTACCTTTAGGGTCGAGCTTGGTCTTAAAGACCCATTCACACCCGATTTTCTTGCATCCTTCAGGTAATTGAACCAAATCCCAGACTTTGTTTTGTGTCATTGATTTTAACTCTTCATTCATTGCATCAATCCATTTAGAAGAATCATTACTTTCCATTGCATGGGAAAATGAAACTGGATCTTCTTTGTTTGTCCCGATGTCATTTTCAAATTCCTAGAGGTATATCAGATAGTCAGAAGAGATAGCAAGTTTTCTTATTCTCTGAGACCCGCGTAACTCTACTGGATCATGAACTGGTGGGCTATTGACTTGTTGTTCATTATCACCGGGATGACAATTTTCGATAGGAACCTTTTCTGAAGATAAGGGTACGGGAACTGTACCCTTACTTCGTCAATAATTACATTTCGTGATTCAGTACTCCCACTAGTGTCATGATTCTTAAGGAATTTGGCAGTACCAGTTTCAACAATTCTTGTGGTATGGGTAAGGCAACAAAATCTATATCCCGTAGATTTTTCAGGATACCCAATAAAGAACCCGCTAATGGTTCTAGAATTCAATTTCTTTTTTTGAGGGTTATAGATTATGTCTTCCGTTGCGCAACCCCAAACACGAAAGTGTCTTAAACTAGGTTTCCTTCCAGTCCACAACTCAAAAGGAGTTTTTGGAGCTGACTTACTAGGAACTCGGTTTAAGACATACACAGCAGTTTTAAGGGCTTCACCCCATAACATAATGGGTAAAGTAGAGTTGCTCATCATACTCCTAACCATATCCATTAGAGTTCTATTACGCCTTTCAGCTACACCATTCTGCTGAGGTGTTCCTGGCATCGTATACTGTGCACAAATGCCAAGCTTTTCTAAGAGTTCAGCAAACGGACCAGAATGTTGTCCTGATTCATCATACCTTCCATAATATTCACCACCTCGATCCGATCTGATGATTTTCACCTTTCTGTCTAATTGTCTTTCTACCTCAGTGATAAAAATCTCAACAACATTCACAGCCTGAGATTTATCATGTAACAAGTAGACATATCCATAACGTGAAAAATCATCTATGAAGTTGATAAAATATTTTTCTCCACTAATACATGAAGTAGAGAAAGGTCCACAAATATCAGTATGGATGATCTCAAGAAGTTATTTGCTCCTTGTGGCTCCTTTCTTTGTTTGTGTTGTTGTCTTTCTTTTTATACAATCAACGCAAATTCCAAAATCAGTGAAGTCTAAGTTCGGAAGTATTTCGACCTTCACTAATCTCATAGTTCTTTCCTTGGAGAGATGTCCCAATCTTTTACGCCACAAGTTGCTAGAGATCTCATAAGTTATACTATGTTCAATTCCAAAATTTACATTAGGATGCAGGTTTAAAAGAGATTTTGCAAACAGATCATCAAGACTAATTTTATAAAGTTTATCATATAGAACACCACAGCCGAAAACTCGATTATTTTTGTACAAGTCAAAACATTGGTTACCCAAAGACAACTTATTCCCTAAAATATCTAGTTGATACATTGAAACCAGATTACGAGATACGGTTGGTACAAAAAGGGTATTATACAAATCTAAAAAACAACCAGTATCTAGTTTCAAACGGTAAGTTCCTATAGATATAACTTCAGAAGGAGTCTGGTTTGCCATTAGGATAAAACGTTCATTCTGACTTGGGGTTCGACTTGAAAGGTATCCCTGCATCGTTTTAGAAATATGAACATTAGCACCCGTATCAAGCTACCAAGTATTAGAAGGAATTTCAATAAGATTTGATTCGAAACATACAAGAGCTATTTGCTTACCTTTCTTTTCGAACCAAGACTTACGTTTTGGACAATCGGCCTGAAAGTGTCCAAACTTTCTACAGAAATGACATCTGAATTTGTCCTTCTATCGTATTTGGGCATGAGGACCTAAAGCAGGTCCTGTATGCTTTGGTTGAATGACTTTCTTACCTTTCTTGGGTTTCCATTTCTTTCCTCTAACTTCTTGAGCTACAAGATTAGTAGAAAAACTTTCTTGTTGCCTCAACCTTGTTTCCTCCTGAACTAACATACTTGAGAGTTCATTCACATTCCATTGTTCTTTAAGAGAATTGTAATTCATTTGGAATGGACCGTATTGAGGAGACAAGGAATTCATAATGAAGCGAACTAGAAAAGGTTCTTCTACGTTCATTCCAAGTCCATTTAATCTTGCTGCAATGTTAGTCATCTCAATCAAATGCTCCTGCATTCCTTTTGCACCGTCATACTTTATGGTGGTAAGTTGAGTCATTAATATGCCAGCTAGAGACTTATCAGCTGCATGAAATCATTCCTCAATTGCTATAATGAAGTCTTTAGCATTATCAATTTGAGGAAGAAATGTTTTTATATTTTTTGCAATAGTCATTCGCATGAACATCATACTAAGTCTGTTCGACTTTTCCCAGACATCAAATTTATTCTTTTCATCAGTGCTACTTAACGCCGTTAGAGTAGCAGGTTTATCAGACATTAAGGCACGATCTAAATCAAGAACACCTAACGTGACTTGATATGTTCGTTCCATTCTGAAAAATTTGATCCGGTAAAGACTGGAACAGACGCTGCTTGCGAGTGAAGAGATATAGGCGCAGATACTGCAAACATAACCAAATCATAAGCACATGAACTATGTGGCAAAATTTCTCCTTCGGGATTAAATTAAGACATACATAACATCAATTATTTTATATATAAAGAAATTCATTGGTATATCATCTAACCTTAAAAATATTTATGACCTTTGGGCAACACAAACTAATTTTTAGATGATACCTTTTATATATAAACAAGTTCATTAGTGTATCATCTAACCTTAAAATGTTTATGACCTTAGGGCAACATAAACTAATTTTAGATGATACCTTGCATTTCTAGTCTACAATCCTTTTAACTTATAAATCATCTTTGGACAAATTATTTACTAAAAGAATCGTATAATGCAATTATATGAATCGTTTCATCGCATAAAATATTACAATAATGTGAGCCATTATTGATATGTATACTTACTTCATAAGTCACTTTGGTGACATTCTTACTGATTATACACATCATGGTCACTATTTAACTTTCCTTATGCTTTCTTGAAGTTATACCAAACTTCGGTATAGAACAGTCGTAACCACGACCATGCCTACTAGGGTGGTAGCCACCATCCCTGTCATTTAATTGATGATCGTTGCCACAATCAGAGTGGTAACCACCATCTCTTTCATTTATTGATGATCGTTGCCACAATCATCGAGTGGTAACCACCATCTCTTTCATTTAGCATTCATGATCGTTGCCACGACCATTAGAGTGGTAACCACCATCTCTTTCAGTTAGTATATATGATCGTTGCCACGATCATCGAGTGGTAGCCACCATCTCTTATTCCATAATAACATATTTATAATACATAAATAAAATCAAAGATTCATTAATGTTCTCATCTAACTACTAAATTAATGGCTATATGAGTCCAATAATACAAACTCTTGTCAAGAACCTTTCAAATTCAATAAAGATTTTGGACAAACATGAACATCTACACCCTATGCTCTGATACCACATGATAGACAAACATATAAACACATACAATGAGTTCATGGGATAAAACATGTTAATCGAAAATTCTTCCCATGACATAAAATGATCTAGAGACATCATGTTCATCACAACAATATTTTATCTTTAAATGAAACTTGAAGTTCTTGATAAGTAGTTTACCTTTCTCCATATTGAGTTTAGATGATAGATGATAATTCCTTCTTTGATTAAGATGAACAAGTATACTCTTTCCTCTTCTCTTCATCAAGTCTATAGAGATGGAAATTCTAACTTGAACTTGTATGAGCAAGAGCATATCTTCCATCCCATATCTATCTCCTATTTATACAACAACAAAAGGCATTTCCATCATTGCCTTTTTGTTGTGTTCATATGGGTGTCTAGACAACTTCATTAGGTGGAAAGACAACAAGGCAAGTGCCTCTTATGTGTCAATCAAGAAGTCCATAAGGTGTCAAGACAACTACACATGTGGCTTAAAAACTAGATATAGAGTTTCTTAAGCCCAATACTTAATGGGCTAATTGGATGGGACATACTATTGGGCTTGTACATATTAGGCCCATTAGTATAGTACAAAGGCCAAAGTTTACAAGTTTGTGATCGCGATCGACAATAGAACTGATAAGATTTCTTTTCCTGAGCTTAGATCAAGACTACTTCATCATGAGTAATGGATATTAGCTTAAGAACAAGATGAACAAGTAACATACTTTGCTAAACAAGGATCAAACAGAAACAACAGAAGCAATTATACTTCGAGACAATCACAAAACAATCGACTAAACTACTTCAAACTAGGTCAGACTCAATATACACAATCAAATACTAGAAAAACTCAAGAAACATCTTCAAACTCAACAAATCAACAACAAAATCAGAGAGATTCATCAAACTCTCAATATACTACAAATCAAAAGGCTGAAAACTTTGATTTCACATCAATTCCTTGTGGAATATGTCAAAATGGGGGCACAAGGCTAGTAAGTGCAGATTTAGGTATGCACCTTCTAGAAATTCGATGAATCAAAATTTTGTTGGACTTCATATTGATGATGATAAGCAAAATACAAATGAAGAAAATGATCAGCAAACACAAAATGAAGAATGTCATGTGGCTGTTCTATTTGATCATGATGAAAAATGCAATCTAGTTCAACAACAAGGCATCAAAAATCAATCATCTAACTCTTGGATAGCTGATAGTGGAGCCTCCAGCCATACGACAAATGATCAACAGGTACTTTCTCATTCTACACCTTATAATGGTAGTGAATCGGTAATGGTTGGTAATGGAAAGACTTTACCAATTCTTAGCGAAGGAGATACAAAAATTCAAACATCTTCACATACTTTTGAGCTTAACAATATATTACTAGTTCCTCATCTGAGAAAAAATTTGTTGTCAATATCTAAGTTTACAAAAGATAATGATTGCTTAGTGGAATTTTATCCTTGGGGATACAAGGTTAAGGATTTGTCCTCAAATGTTACAATTGTTGAAGGTCCTATGATAAACAATTTGTACCCTATTGCCTTTGAGACATTGAGTGAGTCTCAAATTGAAACCATGAATGCTATGATAGTAGCTTCTCCTGAGTTGTGGCATAAGAGATTAGGACATACTGCTAGGAAAGTATTGGAGAATCTTCATAAGACTAACCAAATACAACTTGATTCGATGGACTTTCCATCTTTATGTCACTATTGTCAGTTAGGCAAAAGTAAATGTTTACCTTTTGACATCTCTACAACTCAGTCTCAATTTCCTTTGTACTTGATACATTGTGATGTCTGGGGGCCATCACCAGTGCTCAGTAAGTCAGGATTCAAATACTATATTCTGTTTGAGGATCATTTCAGTCGGTTCTCCTGGATTTATCCTATGAAAGTTAGGTCTGATAGCTTGAACTGTTTTAAAAGTTTAAATTGGCTTATGAGAACCTATTTGATATTACTATCAAGTTGTTTCAGACAAATGGTGCTCCTGAACTATCAAAAGGAGATTTTAAAAGATACTTGGATGAAAATGGCATATTGTTAAGGTGTTCTTGTCCTTATACTCCCCAACAGAATGGGAGAGCTGAAAGGAAGCATAGACATATAACTGAAATGGGCAATACAATGGCTTTTCAAAGCTCTCTACCCAAAGAGCATTGGTTTGATGCATTTGAGGCTGCATCCTATGTTATCAACAGGCTACCTACTAAGGTTCTTCATGGAAATCTCCTTATGAAGTATTATTTGAAGAAGTACCTGATTACTCTACCATGAAGGTGTTTGGTAGTGCTTGCTATCCTCATCTTACTGTTACTAGGGAAGATAAACTCAGTCCCAAATCAGTGAGATGTGCTTTTATGGGTTATAGCTCTATTCATAAAGGTTATAAGTGTTGTGATATTGCTACAGGAAAAGTTCATGTCTCTAGACATGTTGTCTTTGATGAGGAGAGTTTTCCCTTTTCAGAATTGAAGAGTTCTCTCACTGAATCAGACAGTTCCTCTACTCAAGTAATTTTACAAATTCCATCTAGTTTTTCAGATGAAACCCCAATTGCTATACCAATGGTTCAGCCTGCTTCTCCTTTTCAGAATTCAATTCCAACTCCAGGTGAATCAAGTGCTTCTTCTACTATACCAGTGGCTCAAACTTCTCCATCTGCTCCAGTACATCCTATGGTGTCTCGAGCTAGAGTTGGTGTGCATAAACCCAAGTATCTTCCTGACATTGTGACAAATTACTCAGTTTGTCATCCTATTTCAGAGGCTTTTCTCTCTCTGCTTACTCATTCACCTGATCCAACTACATACAAGCAAGCTGCTAAGTTTCCTGAATGGTGTAAAGCACTGGAGGAAGAATTGACTGCTCTTCATCAAAATCAAACCTGGAGTTTGGTTCCTTCCTCACCCTAATTGAATGTTCTGGGTTGCAAATGGGTGTTTAAAACTAAACTAAAGTATGATGGTACAATTGAAAGGTATAAAGCTAGGTTGGTTGCAAAGGGCTTTCATCAATTAGATGGTCTTGACTATTGTGAAACTTTTAGTCCAGTAGTCAAGTCATCCACCATTAAAATTGTTCTTACCTTGGTAGTTCAACATCAATGTCATGTGAAATAGTTGGATGTTTCAAATGCCTTTCTTCATGGATTTCTTGAAGAAGATGTTTACATGATGCAGCCTCCAAGCTATGTTGATTCCTCTAAACCCAATTTTGTGTGGCATTTTCATAAGTCCTTATATGGCTTAAAACAGGCAGCTAGAGCCTGGTTTACCAGGTTTGCTGGTTATTTACTTGATTTTGGGTTTCAGAAAAGGTCAAATGATCATTCAATGTTTGTCTATTCAGTGAGTTTTGCTAAGCTCATTCTTCTTCTCTATGTCGATGATATCATACTCACTGGGTCTTCTACAACTCTTATGAATGATCTCATAGCTCAATTAAGTTTTGAATTCAAGATGAAGGACTTAGGTGCTTTACATTACTTCCTTGGTATTGAGGTTGCTCCTCTCTCTAATTCATATGGTCTTCTTCTTACTCAATCCAAATATACCTTGGAACTTCTTCAAAAGAGTGATTTGTTAGATTGTAAGCCTCTGACTACACCCATCCCATTTGGTAAGAGATTATCTAAAGATGATGGTGAATTACTCTCTGATCCTACACTTTTTTGAAGCTTGGTAGGGGGACTTCAGTATCTCACCATGACAAGACCTGAAATTGCTTTTGGAGTCAAATATGTTGCTCAATTCATGAATGCTCCTAGAGAACCTCGTCTTCAGTTGGTCAAGAGAATTTTCAGGTATCTTAAAGGATCTCTTGGCTCTGGTATTCGAATTGTTCCTGGAGATTTGACTTCACTCACTGCCTATAGTGATTCAGATTGGGATGGATGCCCTGATTCACGTCGGTCTACCTCTGGCTATGTTGTTTTCTTGTGTGATACGTTGGTTGCCTGGTCTTCTAAGAAACAGCCTACAGTGGCTCGCTCGAGTACTGAAGCAGAATATAAGGCATTGGCTTGTGCTGCTTCTGAACTCTTGTGGATCTCCTATCTTATGGATTCCCTCTACAATTTCCATTCGTAATCAAATGTGACAACATGGGTGCGAAGCATCTTGCTTCTAATCCAGTCTTTCATTGTCGCACCAAGCATGTGGAAGTTGATTATCACTTTATTCGAGAATTGGTCGCTTCTGGTTCTCTTGTTTTTCTTCCAACTCATGAGCAGTTGGCTGATGTTTTCATAAAAGGGCTCTTTAATCCTCTCTTTTCTTCTCTTCTGTCCAATCTGATATCTCTCTCGTCAACTCAGATTGAGGGGGAGTGTAAGGAAATGAAATGAAGAAGACAGTGTTATGAGAGTGTAAGAATAAATAAGTGTGTTTGAGGAGTGTCAATATACTAGTGTAATAAGAGTGTTAGTTAGTGTTTGAAAGTTGGTTACTTGTTCTTCAAGTAACAACTTTCTAACATCACTCATCTGTATAAATAGGGGTTTTAATCCTCTCTGAAAGACTAATGAGAATAATTTTCCTCTTCCATAATTCTCTAATTCATCATCTTCTTCATCTCGTTTTCTCTCTCTTCAGTTTTCTTATAGAAGCAAAAGAGTTTGCATGGAACATATTCCAGGAAAATAAAATGTCCTTTCATTTGGTTGTTATTTGTCCTTTCGTGGAATAACAACCAAACGAGTTTCCATGGACATCTTTCCGTCTACTCCACTTGATGAAATGGACCGAGACTTAGAAAAAAAAAATCGTTAAACATAGGAAAAAATTCTTTTTAGAAGCTCAATCCGAGGAAGTAGTTTATTTTACTTCGGTATTGTTTCTGCATCGAGGATAGAGAGAACGAACATCTCCATCACCACTATTAAAAGTATGACAGTTAACTCCAGTTCGGGCATTCCACACCTAAAAGTATAATCAAGTATTAGTTCAATTTAGTTATAAAAATCTTAGTTATGTTTAAGGTTATGCCTCAGTAAGGATCGAGTTTAAAATTCTAATATTCACAAAAAGTTTAGATACAAAATGAGGTTACTGAGTTTGAAATTCGAACAACTATTGTTTTCGTAAATTTTACTTAAATTTTAGTTATATGCTTTCAATTTTTGTAAGTTATTTGATCTTTCAAGTTATTTTGTTAATGCCTCTTTTTTCAATTACTTGGTCAATAAATAATTTTTTAATTATACCATTGTTTTCTTCTTAGCCAGTAATTCATTGATGACGGTTTTATTCTATCGCCAAAGACCCTGTGATTTGTAGTGTTTCTTCCAAAATTACCACCGTTTTTTACTTTTTGACTATGTTGTTTTCTCTTTTTGACACGTTTTTTTTTTCATTTTTCTCTGTTGTAGCTGGGTTTTTTTTTTCTACATCATTTTTTTCCGCTTTCATCGTTATTTTCACTTTTTTTTTCTTCTGAAATGGATTTTTCGTTTCAAAGGGTTTGTTTATTGTTTTTAGTTATGACTGTTTTTATACTAAAAGTTATTCCTTGGTATCTTTGTCATCCTTATCCTAAAGGAAAAATACTCCCTCGGAAATTCTTTGGAGAAGAAATAAATTAACTTTAGGTCATTATTAGAGATTTTAACAACATCTTACATTAACCTTAGGTCATTATATTCAAAGAGAATGAAGGAGGAAAATGTAAAGGTATATGCACTAAATCCTAGTCATACATTTGCCAGCCCAAAAAGCTAGGTGGACTCGATATCCATAACCCCTTCATTGACAATGAAACTTTTGGTTGCAAACTAGCTTGGAGACTTAAGACTGAATCCCACGCCATCTGGACTAGTCTCCTTAAAGATAAATACTTTAATCGGAATTCCACTCTAGGCCCATTAAGACAACCTCATTCTTGGATCTGGAAATCAATTCGTAAGTAGATGAACTCCTTAACCTCTCTCTCTATTTGGGAGGTTTGTCAGAGATAACAGGCTGAACACTGGATTCCAAATTCCCCTCCCCCCATCATCAACATTAACAATTCCTCATTAAATTACGTCTAAGAACTTTTCACAATAACCAATGGAACTTGCAATTACTTCAGAACACTTTTGAACCTAATATTCGTAATCTTATTCAAACCATTATTATTAAGGATAATTGTCCATACACCTTTAGATAGGCCTTAATTGACTATGGAAAATTTACTGTCCAATCAATGTACCAACACTTATCTATATCCTACCTTAGCAACCACTGAGGTAAACTGGAAATTTATATGACATATTAACACTATACCTCGCATTACTTAATTTCTTTGGAAATGTCGCACAAGAGCTTTACCCGTAAGTAAGCGCATTAAGAAATACATTAATAATTTGTTTCACTGCCCTTCGTATACTCTCACTAAAACTATGGAACATGCCCTGCTACATTGCACGTTTGCAAAAATTATTTGATTTTACGTTAATATTAATACGACGAATATTCTCTCGCTTAATGATTAGATTCTTGCTTGAAAAGAACAGGAGGACTCCCAATGCATTAGCAACAATACACACTTCTCTACCATTCTTTGGTTTGTCTGGAAAGCCAGATGTGTTAGATGTTTTCAAAATATTATTCCAATCCCAACTCAGGTCATAAATAAGATTCTCGCCTTCCCGACGTATATTAGTAGGCATCACACTTCAAAGAACATTGTGAACAACACTAAATGGTGCCCTCTAGCTGAATTGTATTAAGAACAAATACAGACGCATCCTTTATCAAGATTGACATGAATATTTCCATAAGTTTCATTTGTCATGATCACTAGGCTCGTTTTATTTGAGCAAAAACATCTTCATCCAGAGATCGAAGTAGTGAAGAAAGTGAAGCAATGGCTATTCTTATGGGCATTCAATGGGCGGCAGAAAATCAATATAAGAATATCAATAAAGTAGCGACCAAAAGCTCATCTATCACCTTAAAGATGTAAAGAGCAGAGTGTAGTGGAAATCCCTCTACCACATCAAGGAGATAAGCAATTTACTTCCTCAGTTCCATCACATAAGTTTTGCATATATCAACCAATCGCAGAACACTCCAGCAGACAAGTTAGCAAAATGGACTAGAACTCAAGTTGAAAATAAAATTTGGAACGATGTACCTACTTTGATTTCCCACTTGTACTGTAATAAAACTGTAATAGATTAATGATATTTCTATCTTTTCAACAAAAAAAGGGAAGGAGGATCTCAATCTTTTTGCTCTAACACCTCGAATATTAATGGTATTATTAATTTTATGGCGGTATTATTAATTTTATGGGCGTCCATGACATAGGTTACATAGGCAATCCATTTACTTGGTCTAACCGTCAATAAAATGGTAATTAGATTCAAGAAAGAGCCCTAGTTAACAATCATCGCTCTACTATTAACGCAAATTACAGTTTTTATAGTCAAATAATAGGTCCGGATCATGTTTCAATTCTCCTTGAAAATGATCCTTCCAAAAGCAATCAACCAAAACATATTTCCTTTGAAATTCGATGTCTCATCCTGATTGCAAAAAAGTTATTATTATCAACTATCCAAAAACAAAAACCTTCCTTATCATATAAAAACAAATATGAAAAAACTGAGTTGCAATCTCTCTCTTGAAAAAGACTAGTGTCCGGGAACATAGACTGCAATATTAAAAATATTACAGAAAATCTCCAAGAGACTAAATATAGATCCCAATATCATAGTACCCTAAAGGATTTGAAAAACATGTAAAACAAACAGGAGACTATAAGGAAGGAAATATCTAGAGATAATCTCATTAAAATAAGAGACGAGAACACAACCCCTAGCTATTAACGGTCAGCACTATAACAAAATTCTCTTTATCCATAATGAAAATTTCCAGTTGACTTCAAAATATACTGAAATTAACCAAAAATTAGTAAAACCGCAAGCTTAAAAAAATCCATCGGTGGATTGAAGCAGACAAGTAAAAGTTGGAATCTTCGATTCAAAGAGGTAATCAAAGATGTTTGATTCCTAAAGAATGAATAAAATCTTGAATCTCGGGAATGTAAAGTAGGTTAGTGGGAGTGACCCAGTTTTCTCTGTACGTATGTACATAACATACTAACATTGAGAACAACATTACGATGTTGAAAACAATTTAGAACTGACTAAATGAAGGACCACACACAAAGGGATGAAATGCTTTTGGGCATCGAAGATCAATAAGGATAGACATAAAGGATGATAAGACTAAAATCAAGAAACTTACTGAGATAAGGATCTCCAATACGAAAGACTCTATAAAAAAAAAATTTGACCCAAGTCTAATGACACAGAACTCAGCAAGAATTAGAGTCCGGTAGGCCCTGGTAAGCAAGCACAAATGACATAGATGCTTATACTTGGAGCAAAAGATCAGTCATGTTCGACATGATTAGCATTCGCCTAAGAAACCTCAAATACTTAATGTATAATGAGTCGTCACCATTCAAATCCAGATAAGGGATTCTGGATCACAACTAAAAAACATCCTAAGAACTTGAGAATTACTGATCAGGATGAGTTCTTGGTACAAAGTGGGAAGGTAAAAGGTAATGAGGGTCATATAATGCAAACTTTCAAACATGGAAGGTTAGTAGACTAGAAAAGGCTCCAAGCTGGATACTGTTGTAAATTCTACAAATGAAAGAATGTAACTAAGGCTTTAAAAGCATTAATTCTAGTAAAGAGATACTAAAGAATTATCAAGAAAATTGAAGGACTCTACCTTCGATTAAAGTGATAATCAGCAAATGTTTACTCAGATTAAATTCATTTAACTAAACTGTCACCTAAGACAAGGTAAGAATGAACTCATACAAGGGTCTAAGGCATAAGGAGCATTCTGGGAATGACCTACACTAGTAAATTGAGTAAGTAAAGGAACTTACGGAGGAGACTCAAATTTACAAACTCTTGTTATCATAAATAATAGTCGTTTATTTCATCGTCTACATTTTGATTTACTATTTAAACGACAACCCATAATAATGAAGTATTCTAAATAGGTTCATCAGATACGTGATCTGATGAATGCAGCCCTATTAAGTCAACTTGGGATTATTTCGTTATACGCTCCCTAGTTCAGGTCATGGCATGGACAATAATAACTTATGAAGACTAGCACGTGAGATTGACAATATAACATTGTGTCATGGGCTATGAGAATATGAGTATTCAAGTCATCTATGTGACTGTATGATTGGGAATATACCCTAGATAACCCACCATGAGAGTACATGAAGAATGATGAACGCCAAAAACCTGTCATTGACAAGATTGGAGAGATTTCTTAAAACATGAGTGTTTCACTCATCTTATGTAAAGTATGTCTGACTTTGGTTCCGTTAAATGTCACGCCGTAAAAGGAGGTTATAAAGGCGAACACTAGGACAGACATGATAGACATGAAGCTGAGTGGGAGTAAAAGAATGGATTGTGTCATCCTAATTAAATTAGGAAAAGTATCTCCGGGCCACTTGATGAGTAGCAACTGAAAATGTGTGGTCTCGCTTAAATGGATTAAGTGATTAATCATTTAGATTGACAGTTGTACTCGGGATCAAGAAAGTCTGAAGAATATGACTTATCTGATGGGATACATATTGACATGGGAATCGAGCATTGCACCTGTTCTAAGTACAAATGGGAGTCTGAAGGAGATATCCTTTGACCAAAGATGCAATACGAACAATTTTTCGGAAACAACAATTGATGAAGAAGATCATCAAGTCCGGATGATTTAGAGGGACGAGACATCTATGCACTGATTAGACCCGGATAGCTTCGTCCAGATCATACATCAGTTACACAGAAGAGTGTCGATTTGATCAGAAGATATGACTAGAGGGACGAGACATCTATGCACTGATTAGATCCGGAAATATATCCAAAAGGCCCGGCAAAAGCTAAGGCAAAGATAATACGAAGACCAGAACAAAATTGTTTTGGACCGGGGCACTTAGAGGCCCATTAGTGGGTCGGTCAAGGCATGGATGACTACACTAGTAAAGGCTGGCCAGACCTAGTCCTTTAGGGCATAGGAGGTCGACCAGAGGAAGAAAGAAGAACTAGAAAGCAGTTTTTATTTTCTGAAATCCTAAGTCTATTTCTATTATGGTCTTTTAGGAAACATAATTAGGGGTGGATACTAACTTCTGGAATTCTATATAAGGGCCTCATTAGAACAAAATTTGGTGAGGAATGTTCTCAAATAGATTTCTGACTCTAGAACATCAAGTAGAAAAAGAAAGAGAGATTAGTTCCCAACTATCTATCTAGTCTAAAGAAGAAGGTGTTCTTCGTCTAACCACCATAAGGTTCTAGCAAAACTTGGACGTGGGAGATCAAGTTGATTACTCAGTGTCTCAAGTAGAGGAGCTACAACTGGAGCTCTCGGTCTTCTTATATTCAACCGAATAGTTCGTGGGATTTAACGATTCAGGTAATCTCTAAACTAACGTAGTTCATATTAAGCTTATGCATGAGATCTTGGGGATACTAGTGTTAGACATTATATGTCTGAGATTCCGCTTATAATACTAGGAGACACCATAACCTAACACACCCTATCCAAAGAAGAACATAAGAACTAAATCAGTTCTAAAAATATCATCGGCACATACTCGCCTTCGGCACCGACGAAGTGTCAGGGATAGATTACGTCTTCATCTCACATAAGTGAATTCTTAAAGAAGAACATGAAGCTGTTAAGCAAAAGAAAAGAAAGTTCGCGTCGGGAAAACAAGCCAAAATATCAAGACAAGTCGACAAGCTGTTAGCCTCGGGAGTAATACGTGGAACCCATTATCCTGGCTGGCTAGCCAACGTGGTGCTCGTCTCTAAGGATAATAACATTTGGGAAATGTGCGTCGACTACACCGACCTCAATAAAGCCCGCCCTATGGAACACTTTCTTCTACCTCCAATCGACCAGCTGGTGGATTCAACATCAGAGCATGTTTTGCTCACTATCATGCATTCATTCGTCGGACATCACCAAATAGCAATTCACTGGACAGATCAAGAACACGGCTTTCAGTTTTGACTGAGGCTTGTATTGCTATCAACAAAGGCCTTACGGTTTGAAGAATGCCAAAGCAACATATGAACAGTTGTAAACAAAATTTTGCGTGAACAAATAGGAAAAACGGTGGAGTGCTACGTACAAGATCGTGAAAAGCAGCGTAAGAACATACCTAATCTGAAACCATCCTTCGACAAACTCCAAGACTATAATATGAAAATCAACTCGAAGAAGTACGCATTTGGAGTCATGTCTGGTAAATTCTTGGGGTTTATTGTCAGTCACAGCGGAATATAGGTTTCACGGCCCTTCTTTAAAACTGGAAAAAAAAGGTTTCACGGTTCGAATGGATGACTGAAGTTTAGTTGGAAAGCTCATAAAACTTAAACGATCTCGCCTTGAACAAGGCACGACCTCAACTACGATCACAACCTGAATCTCAAGCTTAACGATCAATCAAAGGTCAAATTATTTGAAGTGGGAACACTCGATACTCATTAATTTAATTGCAAGACATCCTAACATGCTTGAGCGTCGGAGAGCTTTTTGAGTTTTTGTAGGTTTTGTTCCCCCGGTTCGTGAGGAGCGGTTCGAAATTCAACGAAGTAGTCTCTCATCCTGAATGACAATCGAATAGTAAATTTTGACATTATCAAAACTTATTGGTAAATAAATCTAAAACTTTATATTACAAATTTATATATGGAAGGGCAATTTTGTCATTATCAGAAAAATGTGAACGTAACCCACGAGAGTGAACGAAAATTAGGGCAAAAGCAGCCATTTGGTGAAATTATTTTGGCTTAAATATCCATTAGATCGTATTATCTCAAAAAAAAAAGTTGTTATTTTTTCAACTTATTTATACCCAAACTGCCATTTTGTCCTATTATTATTTTGATATCATATGAAATAACTTTTTTTTTTTTATATAATATTTCAACAATATCATATGGAATATTTATGGCTATTGATGGAGGTAAATAATTATTATTTTATCATTAATTGCATTTATTTTTATTTATTAATTGAAATGTCTACAGATATTTTCTATATTTTCGTAGAAATTTGATTCAAAATTTTTTTTAGAAATATACTTAAATATCTTTAAATGTCCAGTAAATTTAAATACTTCAACTATCCATTTATTGTGTCCCAAACTAGATGCCCATGTTTTCATCAAAAAAAAAAAAAACTAGATGCCCATGTATTGAGAAATATTTGAAATCTTCAAATCAATACTCAAACATTGGGAGATATGGTAGTTTCCATGAATGTTCAACATGACTGCGAGGCCTGGGTCGGTCCGTGCACCCTTACTGGCCTCCACCACACAGGCGTCTATTTTAAGATCTTGAATAACTCGGTGTTTGGACACCCAAGAATACATGTCACGGGTTTGATTCGTACATCAATCATTTTATGTTTTCGCTCACTTCAACTCGTGACTAAGTTACCCCTCTATCTAAATTCTCAATATTTTTTGTGATAATTTCGTGAGTGTTTAACTTTGTCATAATTATGAGATGATAAATATACTTAAATACGGAAAAAAAATTGGGTTTAGGAAATACGACAATACATAAAGCTCAGACGTATATACGAGAAATTTTTGTTTTGATCGTTAGTTTGTAATCTATATCCATTAACACAGGAGAAGATCAATATTTTTAATTAGAATATGAGATTTGTTTGGGCCCTATATCATACTGTATTCTTTACTTCTCACTACGTAGTGGAGATTATTTTGTGATAGATGCTTACATATGTATAAAATAAAAATTATTTATCGGAAGACACAAAGTACTTGATTATATCTCTTGATATTGATATCAATTTTAATCTATTCAACATAAATTCGTATTTCCACCGTGTTACTGATAGTTTGGCACCATGCTTTCAAATTCTCAGTCAGGGCCCTGATTAACATCATCTGTAGAAGATAGAAAGTGAGAGATTTACCTCATAAGTCGTAGAAGAAAATTAGAAAGTCAAATAAAGCGCAGAGAAAAGAAAAGAAACAAAAGAACTTGCCATCTGTTTTAGGAATTTTTAAGTTTAATGCGGACACCACGAACAACCGTCAGCAGTAGATTTTCGCGGAAATTTTTTCTAATTTTTGAGAAAAAACTACAATTTCTCCTTGCAATCAGAACTTTTTCTGCAGAGCACGAATTTTTCCGCAAAAAGATATTCACGCCAATTCATTGTCGAGAATATTGAAACACTATCGACAAAAGAGTTACTTCTGATGGTAATCAAGGTTGTCGGCTAAGCCATCGGTGAAGCGAAACATGGGTTACTCACCATAGCATGATATGTTGATGGCTTGCAAAGAGTCGTCGGGCATATAATTATTGCAGGTGGTTTTCGTTAAAGTCGTCGACAGTAACCCGTGTTTTTGTAGTGATTTAATTAAGAATAACTTTAAAATCAGAGAATCCATAAGATTTCCTTCGTTATCTGGACGATTTTTTTCTACTTTTATATATATAGTAAGTATGTAACGATTGCACATATGAGAATAAAATAGGCTTAACAAATCATTTTCAAAAACCAACTCTCATTGCCTACCTTGTCATTTCTGGTAGGCTAATGATTAAGAAAAATCATATTTGTAGATTCTGATTTTTTTTTAGTTGGCAGGAAGTAGCTAGAAGTTTCTCCTTTCGCATACAATATATAACACGCGGTTTATGATAAAACAGTGGGCTTGAAATATAATTTTAGAAAACCACTGTTCAGATTATCTGCCTATATAAGAGATACACAAGGCCCTCAAGTTTAATCACTACAAATTAAGCTTATCTGATGGTTTCTGGTTGATTTTGTCAATGACAAATTACTACAAATTAAGCTTATCTGATGGTTTCTGGTTGAATTTGTCAATGGCAAATTATGAAAGGGGAGACTATATCTAGGAAATAGTTGGAATATTTGGTTGGGAACATTCAGAAAGCTCTTTCTTTTCGTTTCTAACACTTCTAATGATCAAGAAGAAAAAGGACTCATAATTTTCCCATACCACAGATTCCTATTATTTTCAAGATTTTCTCCCTTTTCAGATTATGCTTCGTTCCCCATACACTACGCATCCAATTTCATGTGCAGATGTTGGTAACCATTTCATACCCTTCAAGTATTATTAATGTTTTTCTAGAGATATTGTTAATTAAATCTAATCATGTTCTCGAGTCTTGTTTATTTTCTTGTTGGTTCAATCATATTTTTTTTAATTTAATCGTCCCATAAAGAAATGAGCCCTAAAAAATTTAGAAATGGTGGAAAAAGCCATTTCAATTTTAAAATGGCAAAAGAAAACCTCTAGAGGGAATTACCGAAAGGAATTATTTTCATTACAAATCATAGGGTTTTTGGCAACAGAAATCAGTGTTGGTGTTATAAAACTCGTCACATACAATCATATTAGCGTTGAATATCTAACTTCGTCGCTAATAATTTGTTATAATGATGGGCAACGTAGTGCTAATGACGGGTAACTTAAAAGCTAACAACATTCATCGACTGTTACTCGTGATCACAAGGCTCTTCCCCATAGTTATAACATCATCAGTCACAAAGGAAAACTAACTAGCTAGTCGCTAATGATCCGGAAGATCAGGCCCAGTTCAGGCAGGGTGGCGGCACTGGACCCCCCACCATTAGAGGCCCATTTTTTTAGAGTTCTTAAAAATGTAATATATAGTTAGAGGCCAAGCCACGTAACTAACATGTCAAGCGTCTTAGATCAATTGGAGAGCCATTATAAATTCCACGTCAGTGGCTCGTGTTCAAGTCCCATGATCTCCAAATCCCTATTTTTGGAGACCAAATAATTTTTGGCAGAAATTTTTTCTCTATACTTGTTATTGACGAATTCTTCTTCGTGTCTTGAAACAGTGATTCATCAACAAGTTTGAAAGTAAGATCTTCTTCTTTTATTATGATTAGTCTAGTATTTATTAGAGAAATCATTAAATAATGGTGGTTGATGGATGAGGAATTTTTGTCAATACCATATTTCTTATTCATCAATGACCGTTTACTGAATAGTGTTATAAGGTAGAGAAAAACTATTTTTATTGATGATTATTGATACTCACAACATGTTTGTTGAAATTTCACAACCACAATTTTCTTATATAATTTGGGAAGTTCCATATTTGAACTTTGGTTTGATGAAATAAAAATCAAAGCCATACTTACTTGATTATTAGTTAAGCCCAAAGATATGATCTTATCATCAAGTTGCAACAAAATTTTCTCCCATAGAAAGCACAACATTCATTTATTAGTCACAAAATAAGTCATGATTACAGTTTAAATGTTTAATTGAAAAAACCAATAGAAAAGAGGTATGTCGCTTAGGAGTACTATTAGTTTCTATCTTTTATTCTTGAAAAATGGACATATAAAGACTATAAAACTAGATATGTTAGTAAGAAATGGTCAGCAAAGACTATCTCATGCTTCTTTAGATTTCAAAACCAAATTTATACTATTTTATATATTATAATGAATTAAACTAAATGTTGTGTTTGATATCAGGGACGAAACAATTTCATATAAACAGAAGAGTTTCCATGGAACATATCCAAGGGAAACAAAAAAATCCTTCGTTTGGTTGTTATTTATTATTTTGTGGAATTTCACGAAAATAATTATAATATACTCCATATTCTTCAAAGAAATGAACAAACACATTAAATAATATTATAATAAAAAAATATAATGTATATAAGTCAACATTATCAAACCTATTTATATTAAACCTGTAAAAATGACATCTCACTAATTTAAAAAGTTAAAAATGTCATTTAAATATAAAAGGGGAAACATACCATTTTAATAAGACAAGGTAAGTGTATTTCGGACAACATAGGGGCAAAAGTATCATTTTTGTATTATAAAAAAAATAAAAATGTATTTTAATAAGGTTAAAACTGTCATTTTAAAAGACAAGGGGAAACATGTCAGTTTGATACTATAAAAGGGGAAATTTCCCAATAAATAGGTAAAAGTGTTGTTTGCTAATATTAATGTCTAAAATGTCATTTTGAATATAAATAGATACATATTAGATTTCGAACATCCAAATATGTTGAAACATTATTTCTTTGATTTTTGACTTTCCCATGAAGTTAATTCTTAGGGAGATCAAAGAATTAAAAGTAGAATATTTCATGCAAATAGATTCCCTAAGAAATTAAATCCGAAATATACTTCATATCAAACAGTTGAAATACCTATTTCTACGAAAATTCTTTTATTATCTGGAAACAGGGGATATCTAAGACACCTGACTCAAAGATAAGATAATCGCAACTCTGCCATTGTTCGATAGATACGGACTCGTTTACACATTGAGTTACAAAAAACTATTTTATAGTACTAGTACAAAACCTAACCCCAATACTTGCAAAAGTTAGAGAAGGTTTCTAATAACGATAGCCAAATTTAGTTAATGTGTTTCATGTTAAGAACAATTAAACTCACTGTTGGAACACACTCGGTGGCTAGGGTTTCTCGACAGAGAAGAAGAGCAAAGAGGAAAGAAGAATAAGAGATACACTTAGGGTTTCGGCTTATTAAGGGTCAAAGGAGTCAACAGAAGTCATAGGTCAAGGAAGACTGAGTAGTCAACAGAAGTCACAGGTCAAGTCAGACTGCACCATGTCTATAAGCACTCCCCCTGTGTAAATAACAGAATTAGTTAGTTGTATTGTTACTAATTCTGTTTCTTCCTCTCTCTACTTGTACTTAGTATAAATAAGAATGTAACTAAGAAAGAATATAAGTGATTGAATAAAATTGAAGTTTCAAGTGAGAAATCTTACATGGTACCAGAGCCTGTGTTAGATCATTAGGGTTTCTCCTCTTGGAACTTGAAAAGCAATCTCCAAAAATCAACATCAACATCTCATAAAATCAAAATCAACAAACAAAGAAGATCAAGATTAACACAAAAGAAGGATTATATCAAAATTCAAAGAAAGAATCATCAAGATTAAAAGGAAAAGGTTCAAGAAAAGGAAAAGAATCATCAAGATTAAAAGGAAAGATTTAAAGAAAGGAAAGCATCAAGATTAAAAGGAAAGATTTAAAGAAAGAGAAGGAACAGTATCACTTACTGTTTTTTCAGACCCAACACCAGCAATTATCATCACCATCATCATCATTTCATGGCTTCCGCAAATACAAACACAGGTACTCTTCCACCCATTTCTTCAGTCACAAATTTCATTACTGAGAAATTGGATGACACCAATTATCTCATGTGGAGAGACCAAATAGAGAATATGTTAAGTACCTATGATTTACTAGGTTTTGTTACTGGTTCTATTGAGGAACCATCACAATTGAAATTTATACAAGGAGTAGAACAAGTAAATCCAGAATTTCAAGCTTGGAGATCAAAAGAGAGCTTTGTGAGGTCTTTTCTCAAAAGTACACTATCTAAATCCATTTACTATGATACTTATGGATTAAAGACTGCAAAAGCAATTTGGGATTACCTTGAGATTACAAACAATGAGGGTCTTGAATCAAGGAAAGACCAATTAAGAAAGAAACTGCAAAATATCAAGAAAGGAAACAGTTCTGTTGCAGATTATCTAAGAGAATTGAAACAGACATCAGACTCTTTGATGTCAGTAGATGATAGAGTCAGTGACCCAGAACTGGTCAGGATGGCCTTACAAGGTCTTGATTCAGATTATGATCAGTTCATAGTAGCAATTCGAGCCAACAATGAACAACTAACATTAGCACAACTCAAGTCTAGGCTAATTCATCATGAGCAGTGGCTACATACTAAAGAACAAGATGCAGAAGCATACTATACCAAAAGAACAATTCAAAAGTCATATCAGAGAGGAAATGGTAGACCATCACCCACTTATTATAGAACTCAACCTTCTCAAAGAAGAGAAGGGTCATACTCTAATATGCCAGCAACCAATTCACAAACCAAGAACCAGAAGGCAGAAGACTTTGACTTTACAACAGTACCTTGTGGTATATGCAAAAGATGGGGACACTCAGCAGGAGTTTGCTTCTTTAGGTACAAACCAAACAGACCTATGAACCCTGCTGGATATCACACTGAGTCCCAAAGTCCAAAGGAACATCAAGATCAAACAACTGAGGATACAAGTGATGAAATGTATCTTTATGATGAAGAACCATTACTAGAATGCAACAATGCTGAAATATATGAGGGAAATGAATGCAATGAAGATAAGTTTCATGAATGTTACACTGCAATCATGACAGAAAAAGAACAAGAAGTAAACAATGAAGAATGTCATGCTATAATCAGTCCTATACAAGGGAAAGACTCATCATGGCTGGCAGATACAGGAGCCAGCAGTCACATGACACATTCTGCAGATAATTTAAAGGGCTCTCAACCTTATAGTGGTACAGAAGCAGTAATGGTTGGAAGTAGAAACTTCCTACCTATTGCCAGCACAGGTACATCCACTCTCCTAACATCTACACATGCTTTTGACTTGGGAAATGTTCTATGTGTCCCAAATTTGAAAAGGAACCTACTGTCTATATCCAAGTTCACCAAAGATAACTCATGTTCAGTAGAGTTTATGCCTTGGGGTTACAAAATAAAAGACATTTGGTCCAAACAGACCTTAGCAGAGGGGCCAATGAGAAACAATCTATACCCTATAGAGGCACAATGTGTAAGATCATCACAAGATATTACAGCTGCACATGTCACCAAGATAACTACAAATTATGACATATGGCATGCTAGACTTGGGCATTCACACAGTGGAACCATCAGACAACTTCATCAAGAGCATAAGATCATAGTATCCAATATAAATGATAAACCTTTCTGCAAATCTTGTGAATTGGGAAAGAGCAGATGCTTACCCTTCACATCATCCTCTAGCACAACCAATCATCCACTACACATGATACACTGTGATATATGGGGACCAGCTCCTATTCAAACACCTCATGGAGCAAGATATTATATCTTATTTCTAGATGATTACAGCAAGTATGCATGGATATATGCAATGCAAGTGAGATCAGATAGCATAAAGTGCTTTACCCATTTTAAAGCAACAACAGAGAATCTACTCAAAGAAAAAATAGTATACTTCCAATCAGATGGGGCACCAGAATTACAGAAAGGAGACTTTAGAGCCTTTCTAGACAAGCATGGTATCACTTTCAGGAGCTCTTGTCCTTACACTCCACAGCAAAATGGAAAGGCAGAGAGGAAACATAGACATATAACAGAATTGGGTAATACATTATCTTTTCATTGCTCTTTACCAAAAAATCTATGGTTTGATGCCTTTAGCACTGCAGTCTTTATTATAAACAGACTTCCTACTCCCACACTTCAGGGTCTTACACCATTTGAGATACTATTTCATATACCTCCTGATTATACAAACCTTAGAATTTTTGGTTGTGCATGTTACCCACATCTAGGTGAACTCAGAAAAGACAAACTTAGCCCCAAAACTGTACAATGTGTCTTCTTAGGTTATAGTCATGAGCATAAGGGATATAGATGCTATGACCCTATAACAAGAAGACTATATGTGTCTAGACATGTAAGTTTTGATGAGAGCAACTTTCCTTATGCTAACATCACTAACAAACAGTCTAGGTGTGATCAAATAGTGGAACCACCTATTTCATTGCCTCTACCACCTATAGATCAACCTCATTCCTTTAGGCCTGAACTAGGGACACCTAGTAATCTTACTAGTACACCAGCTAGTTCAGGGACAGGATGCATGACTTCTCATGAGATAGGGACATCTAGTCATAATACTAGCCCACCAGCTATCACACAAGTACCATTACAACCTCTCCAATCAGAACAGGTGATCACTAGAGACAGAAATGGCATTGTCAACCTAAGCAGCTTCCAGCTGACTTTGTGGCCCATTTCACATCACCTCACACTTTGGATGTTGCTTACCTATCTATACTTCATCTTCCCACTGAACCCACTACTTATAAAGAGGCAGCAAAGAGTATTGAGTGGTGCAAAGCAATGGAAGATGAATTTCAAGCACTACAACTCAATAAGACATGGTCTTTAGTACCTTTCAGCAACAACATGAATATCTTGGGATGCAAATGGGTCTACAAGTTAAAACAAAAGAGTGATGGCTCAATTGAGAGATACAAGGCAAGGCTTGTTGCCAAGGGGTTCCATCAACAGGAGGGCATTGACTACTCTGAGACATTCAGTCCAGTGGTCAAAGTGAACACCATCAGATTGGTTCTTACAATAGCAGTCACAAAATGTTGGTATATCAGACAATTGGATGTATCAAATGCTTTCCTTCATGGACAATTAGAAGAGGCAGTGTATATGGTGCAGCCACCAGGGTTTGTTCAACCTCAAAAGGAAAATTATGTGTGTCATCTGCACAAAGCTCTTTATGGCCTCAAACAGGCTCCTAGAGCTTGGTTTCACAAATTTGCTACCTTCTTGGTTGAATATGGATTTCATAAGAGTACCACTGATCACTCAATGTTTTTCTATCATGTAAATTCAGACACAGTGGTACTTCTCTTATATGTAGATGACATAATCCTCACTGGGAGCTCTCAACCTATTCTATCAAAGCTCATTGCTGATTTAAGCACAGTCTTTAAGATGAAAGACTTGGGGTCTCTGGCTTTTTTCTTAGGTATAGAGGTCTCTCATGACAAGTCTCCAAACAGTATGCTCCTTACACAAAATAAATATACTTTGGAGCTTCTTAATAGAGCAAAGTTGCTGGATTGCAAACCTTCAAAGTTACCAGTTTCCAGTGGACAGAGAGTGTCTATCCTTGATGGTATTGAACTACCATCTCCAACAGAATATAGAAGCTTAGTAGGAGGTCTCCAGTATCTCACTTTGACTCGTCCAGACATCTCCTTTGCAGTCAATTATGCAGCACAGTTCATGCATAAACCAACAGAAATCCACATGAGTATTGTGAAGAAAATCTTAAGATACTTAAAGGGGTCTATTGGCTCAGGTATTCGACTGTCAGCAGGTGATATTACTACTCTAACAGCCTACTCAGATTCAGACTGGGCTGGGTGTCCAGACTCGAGGAAATCCACAGAGGGTATTGTGTCTTCCTTGGTTCGAGTCTCATTTCATGGAGTTCAAAAAAGCAGGCGACAGTAGCAAAATCGTCTACAGAAGCCGAATATAAAGCACTTTCCACAACAGCAACTGAGATGATTTGGTTTTCTTACCTTCTTGATGAACTGCACTGTTCGATGACTCGCCCTTTTGTGCTCTACTGTGATAATATCAGTGCGAAGTCTCTAGCCTCGAACCCAGTATTCCATGCTCGAACCAAACACATAGAGGTCGATTTTCATTATGTTCGTGATTTGGTAACCAGTGGGGTTGTGGTGGTTCATCACATCGCAACCAAAGAGCAGTTAGCCGACATCTTCACCAAGGGTTTATCCCTAGATCTGTTCCATCATCTTCGCAGCAAACTGATGGAGTTTCTCCACACTTCAACACCATCGGTTTGAAGGGGGATGTTGGAACACACTCGGTGGCTAGGGTTTCTCGACAGAGAAGAAGAGCAAAGAGGAAAGAAGAATAAGAGATACACTTAGGGTTTCGGCTTATTAAGGGTCAAAGGAGTCAACAGAAGTCATAAGTCAAGGAAGACTGAGTAGTCAACAGAAGTCACAGGTCAAGTCAGACTGCACCATGTCTATAAGCACTCCCACTGTGTAAATAACAGAATTAGTTAGTTGTATTGTTACTAATTCTGTTTCTTCCTCTCTCTACTTGTACTTAGTATAAATAAGAATGTAACTAAGAAAGAATATAAGTGATTGAATAAAATTGAAGTTTCAAGTGAGAAATCTTACACTCACCAGCGAAGTCCCTGAGTTGTGGGGGTGAGTCGTAATGAATTTCATATGAAAGAAGAACTGGTTGCTTGAGTTTTTGTACTCAATTGAAAACATCAGCCTCCACAGTATACTCTTCAACAAAACTATTAGTACTTGAGTGAAAGAAGGCTTAATCTAAGAATTCATTCACCCCAAAGGTCTTTAGATTGATGCTCATACTAGTGGAGCAAACGACTTCGCCTTCTCTTGTCGACATCAGAAGTTATGTTTAGTAACTTATACTGATTATTAGTTTATTAAGGTAAAAGATGTTAAATTAACCTCGAAGTAAGGTAACACTTTTGCAATATAAGTGAACTAATACTTGATTTTACTCTTAAATGTGGAACATCCAAACTCGAGTTAACTATCATGCTTTTAATGGTGGTGATGGACCTGTTTATTTTCTTTATCCTCGGTGCAAAAAATAAAATTGAAGTAAGAAAACTAAATTATTGTTAGGATTGAGCTTCAGAAAAAACATTTTTTTGTAGGTCTAACTGTTATAACTATAAGTCGCGGAAGCTATCGAACCTATCCTCGAAATTGATCCGATTATGAAGATTAATCGAAAAGCTAAGTCAAAATCAAATATGCGAACAGAATTTAACGAGGTTCGGCTTTAAAGCCTACGTCCTCGGGCGAACAAGAAATCTTTATTGAAGGATAGATGAAGACGACTAACACAACCCGCAAGTTCGTCCCAAGATGGTACCGTATAGTAATAACCTTCTATACTAAATCTTCGACGACCGAGAAATTTAACACCGCTCAAAAACTATGAAAAATTTCTCTCACTCTTGCTCTCTCTCTTTAGCTCTCTCTAAAGAAGAGTTGTTGTTGCTTGTGTTGGTGTGATTTACAAAGACTCAAGACCCCTATTTATATAGGATATCAAACCCCATAAAAAAGGAACTTTGGTTTCTAAATTACTTAGGTTTCTAAATTTTGGTGTCAATTGCCAAACCGCCTATATCCAACTTTGGATATCCACCGACCATAGCCAATTGAAGCCAAAATTGGAAATTGATTCCAAAATTGGAAAAGCCTCTCACCAAACCGCCTTCAACCAAACTGCCCAATTTGGTTTCTAACTTTCTCAAACCGCCTCAATCAAGAAACCACCCTCTCACAATTCTCCACCTCGTACACAATTTGACACCCTTCAAATTTTGGACGAACACCAGGATACTCCTTGTAAGATATGTCTGCTTCTTGTAACATCATCCGACTGCACCATTTGACCATGGTTGCCTACGTACCCTTTTACAGGATCAAGCCTACCGTAGTTCTACCAACCCTTCACATAAAGATTACCTTGTCGCCATTACGCCCTTTCGGGCAACTTAACACGAGCCGATTTGTAGCAATTCCAGGCAATGCTGAAACTTGCTACATGTCACCACTTTAGTCAACATGTCCGCGGGATTCTCATCTGTGTGTACCTTCATTAGAGAAACATCACCTTCCTCTATGACATCTCGTACAAAGTGATACCTGACATCAATATGCTTAGTACGAGCATGATGAACCTGATTCTTCGCCAAGTGGATCGCACTTTGACTATCACACCATACATCCACGCACTCCTGCTTAATCCCTAGATCATCCAGAAGACCCCACAACCACAGTGCTTCCTTCACACCCTCGGCCATAGCCATATACTCGGCCTCCGTAGTAGATAACGCAACTGTAGATTGTAACATCGATCGCCAACTAACTGGAGCACCATGTACCCTAAATACATAACCAGTAGTAGATCGTCTTCTATCTAGATCGCCAGCATAATCCGAGTCAACATAACCGCTTACCTGACATGTGTCTCCACCAAAGCACAAACCCGTATCAACGGTACCCTTCAAGTACCTCAAGACCCACTTCACAGCTTCCCAATGTGTCTTCCCCGGGTTTGCCATAAACCTACTAACCACACTGACCGCCTGTGAAATGTCCGGACGAGTACACACCATAGCGTACATCAAACTGCCAACTGCACTAGCATACGGTATACGATCCATATGATCCTTCTCCACCGTAGTAGTGGGAGATTGTTTTCCCGAGAGCCTGAAGTGTGGTGCCAAAGGTGTTGACACCGCCTTCGCATTCTGCATCCCGAACCGAGAAACTACTCGTTCGATGTAACCTTTCTGATTCAAGTACAGTTTCTTACTTGACCGCTCTCTCTTAATCTCCATTCCCAGTATCTTCTTTGCAGCGCCCATGTCTTTCATCTCAAACTCTTGACTGAGTTGAGATTTCAACTTATTTATCTCCACCATGCTTCGAGAAGCAATAAGCATGTCATCCACATACAAAAGGAGATAAATAAAGTCACCTTCGCGAAGCTTCTTGATGTATACACAACAATCATAGTCACTTCTGCGAAAATCATGCTTTAGCATGAAAAAATCAAATCGTTTGTACCATTGGCGAGGGGATTGTTTTAATCCGTAAAGAGATTTCCTCAAACGACATACTTGATTTTCTTTGCCCTCAACCTTGTATCCCTCAGGTTGAGCCATATAAATTTCTTCTTCCAAATCACCGTGCAAGAAGGCTGTTTTAACATCGAGTTGTTCCAGCTCAAGATCACTGTGAGCAACAATACTCAATAGCACCCGAATAGAAGTATGTTTCACGACCGGTGAGAAAATCTCATTGTAGTCGACCCCTTCTTTCTGTGCATAACCCTTGGCCACTAGTCTTGCCTTATACCTTGTACCCTTGATTTCGGAAGAATCCTCTTTCTTCTTGTACACCCATTTATAACCAATAACAGACTTACCTTCGGGCAATGGGACAACCTCCCATGTCTTGTTCTGGTGAAGAGACTCCATCTCTTCTTGCATAGCAACCAACCAACTCTCTCTATCCTCCGCGGTAATAGCTTGTTTGAAGGTGACCGGCTCGTCGTCTTCCACCGAGAGTGCATATTCAACAAGATTTGCCTGCCCATAATGCCTAAGAGGTTTGTCTGACCCTAACCTCTGTACCGGCTTATATAACCGTTTCGGCCTAGTGTGTACCGAAACATCCTGCTGTTGTTGTTGTAAAACTTGTGTACCTTCCCCTTGAACCTCCTCATGACCGGGTTCATCAATTTTCTCATCCTGAGTATTATCCTGATGCTCCACCTGATCATGATTCCTAGAAACCCGTTGGTCTTCGGCTTCTACTTCCACTACTTGAGCTTTAGTAGACCCAACATCACCACAACTAGGCACCGTAGCTTTCGCCATAGCTACAATAGATGACTCATCAAACACTACATCTCTGCTGATTACAAACTTCTTGTCTTCCGTACACCATAGCCGATAACCCTTGACTCCTGTAGCATATCCTAAGAAAATTGCCTTCTTTGCTCTATTGTCAAGTTTGTTACCTTTAACATGGTAATAGGCCGTACAACCGAAAACCTTAAGTCTCCCGTAATCTGCATGTTCACCTGACCACACCTCGTAAGGTATGCCGCCATCTAAAGAAGAATGTGGAGACCTGTTCACAATATAACAAGCTGTAGCAACAGATTCTGCCCACCATTCTACGCCTAGTCCCGAATTGGAGCGCATACATCTAGCCTTCTCAAGTAGTGTACGGTTCAATCTCTCTGCGACTCCATTCTGCTGAGGTGTGTTTACTACTGTCCAGTGCCTCACAATGCCTTCCTGATTACAAAACTCCTTGAATGCCCCATCCGTGTACTCGGTCCCATTATCCGACCTTAACGTCTTCAGCTTTCGACCAGTTTTGTTCTCAACCATTGCTTTCCACACCAGGAATGTGTTGAATACCTCATTCTTATGCTTCAGAAAATAAAGCCAGACAAATCTCGAATGATCATCAACGAATGTAACAAAATACCTGGAACCACCCTTGGAAGGTAACTTTGCCGGTCCCCAGACATCGGTGTGTACGTAGTCTAATACCTCTTTGCTCCTGTGCTTGCTTGTAGAGAACGTCACCCTGTGTGCCTTCCCGAACACACAATGCTCACAAAACTCCATGCAAGGCTTCTTCATGTCCTTCAACAAGCCTTTCCCGCACATCAAAGATAGACCCTTTTCTGACATATGCCCAAGGCGCATATGCCAAAGCCTCGTACTAGCCGTTGGATCCCTTCCACTGATTCCTACTGTTACATCTCCCGTAATTGTTGTCCCCAAAAGTTTGTATAAATTACCGTAACGAGTACCTCTCATTACCACCAAAGAACCCTTAACGACTCTTATGGAGCCATTCTCTATAATTATCTTACAGCCGTTCCGCTCCAACACACCAAGGGAAATTAGATTTTTCCGCAAATCGGGTATGTGTCTTACGTCCGTCAATGTTCTCACCACTCCATCGTGCATCTTGATCCGTATTGTTCCGAGTCCCACAGTTTTACATATACTATCATCACCCAGTATAACTGTACCACCATCTATACTCCTATAGGTAGTAAACATCTCCCTATTTGGGCACATATGGTGTGACGCCCCTGAATCAAGCATCCACTTATCGAAGATCTTCTCAGACACCTCTGTGACCGAGAAACATTCGTCCGCCTCTTCTGACACATATCCCGCCTCTTGCATCTCTTGTTTCTCCTTGTAGCCTTCGTTCTTTTGCTTCAACTTTCTCTTTGGACAAGCCGCTTTAAAGTGGCCAAGCTCACCACAACTAAAGCACGTTTTCTTGAAAGAGCCTCTAGATTTGGATCTAGATTTCCCGCCCTTTCCCTTTCCCCTTTCATTACTCCTCCCCCTCGTTACAAACAACCCTTGTGCTTGATCCTTGTCTACTCCACCCGACGCCATACTGCTAGTAGCAACCTTACGAAGGTCATCCGCTAATAGCGAATTTCTCGTCTCTTCCATGCTTAGACTATCTCCAACAAGCATCAAAGTTTGAACAAGGTTCTCATAGGATTTAGGCAATGAAAGTAACAATATGAGGGCTTGGTCCTCATCCTCAACCTTAACATCAATATCCTTCAAATCTGAGATAATCCTGTCAAACCTATTCACATATTCCTGAATAGAAGAACCCTCTTCCATTCTACATGTGAATAATTTGGATTTTAAGTAGACCCGATTCGTTAAAGTTTTCGTCATGAAACTGCTTTCTAGCTTTAACCACACACCCGCCGCCGTTGTTTCTCCGTCTACTAGGAACGCCACGTCCCTCTCAAGACACAACATAATGGTAGCCCGTGCTTCGAGATCTAACTCCTCCCAATCCTCATCTGACATATCTCCTGGTTTCTTTCCCGTCAACGTCTTGTGTAATTTCTGCGAGATTAACAGATTCTTCATCTGCATCCGCCAATAAGAAAAATCGTTTTTCCCATTGAACTTCTCTATCTCATATTTCCCTGCTTTGACCGTACAACTTCTCGATCCCATCTTCTCTTCGTTCAATCTCAACAAGGCTCTGGTACCAATTGTTATAACTATAAGTCGCGGAAGCTATCGAACCTATCCTCGAAATTGATCCGATTATGAAGATTAATCGAAAAGCTAAGTCAAAATCAAATATGCGAACAGAATTTAACGAGGTTCGGCTTTAAAGCCTACGTCCTCGGGCGAACAAGAAATCTTTATTGAAGGATAGATGAAGACGACTAACACAACCCGCAAGTTCGTCCCAAGATGGTACCGTATAGTAATAACCTTCTATACTAAATCTTCGACGACCGAGAAATTTAACACCGCTCAAAAACTATGAAAAATTTCTCTCACTCTTGCTCTCTCTCTTTAGCTCTCTCTAAAGAAGAGTTGTTGTTGCTTGTGTTGGTGTGATTTACAAAGACTCAAGACCCCTATTTATATAGGATATCAAACCCCATAAAAAAGGAACTTTGGTTTCTAAATTACTTAGGTTTCTAAATTTTGGTGTCAATTGCCAAACCGCCTATATCCAACTTTGGATATCCACCGACCATAGCCAATTGAAGCCAAAATTGGAAATTGATTCCAAAATTGGAAAAGCCTCTCACCAAACCGCCTTCAACCAAACTGCCCAATTTGGTTTCTAACTTTCTCAAACCGCCTCAATCAAGAAACCACCCTCTCACACTAACGATCTTGTTTTTTTATGTCTTAGTCTATTTTATCGAGTGGACTAGACAGAAAGATACAAGAATTCTTTTTCGAAAATATTTATGGTAAAAAATTCTCATTCTGATAATGGTTCAAGTTTCTATCTTTTAGACCTTTTGTTTACGTTCTAAATTTTTCTATTTCTCTCCAACTTTGCTAAATTATTTTAGGCTATTTCTAAGTGGGAATAGTGTATATGATGATGCCTATATTGGTGAATTGGATTAATATAAACGGATACCGAAGAGGAGATATCGAGGATTTCAAAATACTGCATTAAATGTCTTCCATGTCGAGATAGCAAAGAATCGATTTTGAGTTTTGTTGATGAACGTGTAATCACAATATTATTATTTCCAATATCCCAAATTTTGATTACAAATTCATCGCCAACATCCACAAACTGATTCTTTGCTATATCGATATGGAAGATGTTTAATGTATTATTTTGGAATCCTCGGTAACTCCTCTTTGGTATCCGTTTATATTCATTCCGATCAATGATATAGGTATCTCCATATACACTATTCCCACTTATAAATAGCCTAAGAAAAGTTGGAAGACAAAGTTAGAGTGAAATAGAAACCATCTAGAAGGTAAACAAAAAGGTCTAAAAGATGGAACCTTGAACCACCATCAAAATGAGAAAATTTTTGTCAATCTTATGGCAGGAGCATCATAAGTAATTGTGCCATGAAAACTGTCAAAAAAGAGTTACTGTATCTTTCCGTCTACTCCACTGGATAAAATGGGCCGAGACATAGAAAAAAAAGATCGTTAAACATAGGAAAAAATTATTTTTCAAAGCTCAATCCTAGGAAGTAGTTTAATTTACTTCGATATTGTTTCTGTGTCGAGGATATAGAGAATGAACATCTCCATCACCACTATTAAAAGTATGACAGTTAACTCCAGTTCGGGAATTCCACACCTGAAAGTATAATCAAGTATTAGTTCAATTTAAGCATAAAAATGTTAGTTATGTTTAAGGTTATGCCTCAGTAAGTATCGAGTTTAAGAGCATCTCCAATGCAAAACTCAATCTTAGAAACTCGGAGTGCCACATAGGATTTTCTGAGTTTTTCTTAAAAAATCATCTCCAATGCAAAACTCAACTAAGATCTCAAAGATGATGTGTCGAGAGTGGAATATAGATATCTCAAGAGGACACTCTATTTTCAGAGTGTCCTCTTGAGATATCTCTAATTGTCCAACTCATCAATATTTAAATTTCAACCAACTCTTCGTATATTTCCAAAATAACTAATTATTTTTTTACAAAAATAACCATGACACGTAAGTAAAATAAAAGAGTTTAGAGTGTTGCATTGGAGACATACAAGAATTGAGGATCTCTATTTTCGACACCTAGGAGTGAGAATCTCAATTGGAACTTGACAAATAGGACGAATTGAGATTTTTTTGAATTTTGCATTGGAGATGCTCTAAAGTTGAGATAAAAAGTGAGGTTACTGCATTTGAAATTTGAACAACTATTGTTTCCATAAATTTTACCTTAAATTTTAGTCATATGCTATCAATTTTGTAAATTATTTGATCTTTTAAGTTATTTTGTTAATGTTTCTTTTTTCAGTTACTTAGCAAATAAATAATTTTTTTTAATTGTACCATTGTTTTCTTCTTGTCACTTTTCTTTTGAATCTAAATCTTTTGTAATGTATTCAATAATGTTGAAATATGGAGCTACTGGATTTTCAGGGTGAATTGGAGTTGTTGGTCGGCGTTTAGTACTATGTCTGTACTTTTTTTAAGGTTCTTTGGCACTTTGACATAGATGCATGTTGTATTCTTCAAACAATATTTACGCTAAACTTTTGATGATCAATTGTAGACGTATTTAGTTTTTTTCATGTTAGATTATGAACTCAACTTTTAGTTTATATTAAAAACAATTACTAGTCATAGATATGATATTAAACTACGTTTGATGCTTACGTGTGTGTATAAAGTTGTCATGAGCTCTTTTTATGAATCAGGATAACAGGGTGTAGCATGTTGGCATCTGCAAAACGAAAAAAAAATATTTCTTATAAGTATAGCGACGATGCATTACCGACACCAACATTTAACCTTGACGGTTTATTTATAGTAAAGATAATTACGGTCATCGGTGACAATATAAATTCTTCACTACAATTTTCTAACGACGATGTCTAAGGATTTGAAAAACTAAATTAACCATCAGTAATGATAGTATTCATGATGGCTTATATTCATTGATGACGGTTTTATTCTATCGCCAAAGGCCCTGTGATTTGTAGTGCTTCTTCCAAAATTATCACCGTTTTTTACTTTTAGATTTTGTTGTTTTATCTTTTTAACACGTTTTTTTTCATTTTTCTCTGTTGTAGCTGGGTTTTTTTCTACATCATTTCTTCCGTTTTCATCGTTATTTTCACTTTTTTTTTTCTAATGAAACGGATTTTTCGTTTTTAACGGTTTGTTTATTGTTTTTAGTTATGATTGTTTTTATACTAAAATTTGTTTCTTGGTATCTTTGTCATCCTTATGCTAAGGGAAAAATACTCCCTTCGAAATAATTTGGAGAAGAAATAAATTAACCTTAGGTCATTATTAGAAATTTTAACAACATCTTATATTCAAAGAGAATGAAGGAGGAAAATGTAAAGGTATATGCACTAAATCGGGGCCATCGAGCACGATCCAGTGTAGCGCGTTTTAATTTAATACTAGATCGTGCTCGATGCCCCCACTTCGCTGCTCCGCGGGTATACAGAACTTAGATGAAATGGCCTCCACGCTTTGCCACGTGTCCAGCGCAATACCGCATGCCAGAACGTCTACCGAAAGTGTCCCACTTGTCAACAGCATTTGACCCAACTTTGACTTTGGCTAATTCCTTCGTCCGGACTCCGATTTGATTTGACTTCCGTTTTCTCCTACGGACTCGTCTCGACCTCTACTTTTCAACCACGCACTGACCTTGGCCAAATTACCAGATTGTCCTTGACTCCAAATGACCAAAATACCCTTCATGCATCTTTTCCTCGTTTTTAACCGTTTTCACATCTAACTCCGCAAAAGACACCTAATCAAGAAAACCAACCATTTTATTATAATAAAGACTCGAAACCGACTAACTTGGCTAAATTAAACGACTTAGATGGGACATTTTCATGACCCATCAGTCTTCACCGACGAGGACTTAGTGGGGATAATAACCCCACATGCGGACCCACTAGTGATAACGGCAATGGTAGCCAATTCGAGGGTAGGGCGCATCCTAGTCGACACAGGAAGCTCTACTGAAGTCATGAGTCGGACATGCTTCCAAAAACTCGGGGTAAGTCTTCACCATCTCAAATCATATAAGTCTTGCTTGACAGGGTTCGACGACAATCAAGTCGAAACCGATGGGACGGCATCCTACCCGTACTGATAGGTGAAGGAGAAACAAAGAAAGCAATAATGTTAAATTTCACCATAGTCGACAAGATGCATGCATACAACATCATACTGGGTAGGAACTTCCTGAGAGAGTCAGGGGCGATAATCTCTATGGACCACCTTATGATGAAATTCCCAATCCCGGGAACGAATCTCATATGAACTGTCAGAGGGAATCAAGAAGTAGCCAGAGAATGTTACCTAATCTCCGCCCAGGGTTGTGAAGCAGAAACCACTAACCCGGCCACCGTCGGAGGAGATAAAGTGTTCTACGGAGATCCCAAGGCAGACATGCAGGACTGAAAAGAAAGAACCATGTAGGTTACCATCACTTTTGATTTCTTTTTAGTTATTTTACGAATAAAGCCGTTCGGCAGGAGAAGTAACGCTACAAGCTACATATTTTATGAATAAATAAAATATTTTAGCAAAAAGGCGATGCTATAAAAGGAGAAGTCCTAATCAAACTCACTTTGCTTCGAAAAAACAGGTAATTCTGGTAGCTAAGGCGACGACCAGAAGCCTCAAGGAGAAGTTCTAGTTACACTGAAACTTTACTCGAGTAAAACTGGCCCTTCAACAAGGTCCCACGGAGGAGTCCTAGTTAAACTGACCGTGCTCAAGCCAGCAAATTAGGTAGCTCTGGTAGCTACGTCAACAACTAGAAACCTTATAAGGAGAAGTCCTAGTTAAACTCACTTTACTCGAGTGAAACGCGGTCCCCACTAAGGATCCTAAGGAGAAGTCCGAGTCAACCTACAGCCTCGGCAAAGGTGACGGGGGTATAAGGAGAAGTCCTTGAGAAACTAGTCATGCTTAAACAGACAAAACAGCCCTGGTAGCAAAAGCAACGACCGGGGGTACGGGAGGAGTCCCGGCGAAAATTAGTTACGCTTAAGCCAACGAAAACAACCCTGGTAGCGAAAGCAACGAGTAGGGGTCCAAGGAGAAGTCCTAGTTAAACTAGTTGCGCTCAAGCCAACGAAACCAACCCTGGTAGCGAAAGCGACGACCAGGGGCCTAAGGAGAAGTCCTAGCTAAACTAGTTATGCTCAAGTCAACGAAACCAGCCGTGGTAGCGAAAGCCACGACCAGGGGTCCAAGCGGAAGTCCTAGCTAAACTGGTTGCCAACGAAAAAACAACCCTGGGAGCAGCAGCCATGATCAGGGGCAAAGTTCAGACCCGAAAAGCATTCAAAGCTATGCAGTTACACTAATTTGGGTTTTGTTTTGCAGAAGGAATTAGTAAGCCAAGGTCATACTAGTATAAATCTAAGTTATACTTTTTAAAGGGGCGATCATTTGGAGCATGCGATGTAAGATTAGGGTAATTGCATTAGTAAGTGTAGGATTAATTACATTCACTGCTTGTTTTGTGTATACATACATATATATATATATATATATATATATAAAGAGAAAAAAAACAGGGAAACGTCATTCATGAACAACTATGGCGCGCTGGAAGAAGAAGAAGGATCAGCAGGAGGACCGCCAACTACCACCGAGGCTTTGATAATCACGACAAGTAACCGACCACCCCCACGACGGCGAACAAAAAACCCGACGGTCGAAAAAAGAGCAGGTTCAGAGGCACTTGTGACGCCGACTAATGAATAAACCAGGGGATAGAGAGGATCGGCTACGGCCATCGTCGAAAGATTTTCATCATCCAGATGGTCTCGAGGGCGAAGGATCTCAATGAAACCTTCACCGGCCACTTCCATGCACAAGTTCTCAACAGAAGAATCATCGTCATTCAGGACCATGTAGAAAGAGACCCTCACGTCGCCACTAGGAAGAGTTCCATTAACCATTAGGAGACTCATGGCGAGAATTGCAAGATACTCGTACTGTACTTTCGGACATATTTATAGCACAAAGGGCAGTTATGAATTGGCACGGTCATCGAAAAATCACGACGAACATCAGTGAATGTAAGACCAACAGATTGGCCCGCAAAAAGGAAATATCATGATAAACAACATAAAGGCGAAAATTAATTCCATTAATTCTCAACGCAGGACCTATTACAGAAGAAATTACAGAAAAGAACACCGAAGCTACAACAGACATTCAGGTCTATTACAGAAGAAATTGCAAAAACTATACAAAACCAACAAAAAGAAAAAACAGGGCAAGAAAAAAACCAAAGAATGTGAAAGACTAGAAAGAGCAGTCGCGCCATTCGGTTGAAGAAGAGTTGGGAAGCTACCAGGTACCCCTTTCTAGAAGAGCTGCCAAGACAAGAAGACAACCGAGAAAAAAATAACCCTCTCCCCACTGCTGTCAAGTTTTCTGCATCCCAGCTAGAGGCAGCACTGGTAAGCCTACTTCCTTGTGGAATCTATCAAAATGGCACATAAGGTTACCACGGCCATTATGGAGAAGTCCACCCTTTACCACGGTCATTATTGAGAAACATCCTTCGAGCAGGTAATCTTGGATCTCGAATGAAAACAGAAGGTAAGGAGCAAAGTTGAAAAATATCTGCAAAGGAAGGATCTTTTCTTCTCTGACTTTTTGATAATGAGGAGTTAAAGAACCTGATGATGCAGAAAATGTCCAGACGTTGACTAACGTTTGAAGAGTCAAAGATTAGACCTGAAGTCTCTTGGAACAATTCGGCTTAAGGCAGCAGGACAACTAAAATCCCTGATGGTCCACCACACATTCCCACAACCGAGAGGTCGGCCAGAAGAAACCAGCTGTGCACAAAACGCCCTCGGCATGGATAGATCTGCCATGTGATCTCTAAAGGAATAAGGGGGGTCCCCACAGGTTGGGCCATATCTTACGCCCAGAACTGGGAAGATATCAGCGCTGCGCAACCTAATGACTTAATCCCGGACTCTCCAGAAAGATTTCAGTCGGTTACATATCTTGAAGTGTTTAAGCCCGGTTGGACTCCACGTATCTAAAGGAGGAAACTTCTCCTTTAGAGTCTATCACTCCGGCAAGATATCAACGAAGTATCCTTGGACTTAAGAACTTCGCCTTATCAAAAATCCGGGATAGACTCGAAGAGAAACCCTAGATACGCAAAAGAGGTAACTTCTATTACGGTTTGACGGCCACCGCCTCACCACCGCCACTAATCACAGTCGACCTACCTTCGCCTCTAAAAGGCCCCCCACATCGTCCTTCAAAGGACACGAGCTCCAGAGGGGAAAACAGTTCTTTCTCTAATACACGATCTCTGGAGAACAAACACACCCTCTCTCCTAAGAAATCAGATCTCTTCACACCAGAAGGATCGCCCCCAAAAACAGAGTTCTCATAACTCTCCCCCCAAAAGGATCAATCAATATTCATTCTTTTACTGCAAAGAGCACCCTGACTGTCTTGAGCGTCGGAGCGGTTTTCGAACCCTTTGCAGGTTTTCCCCCCTCTGGAACAGACGAACAGGAGCAAGGAATCAGGAGCTAGAGCAAAGAGTCAGGAGTTGGAGCGAGAAGCAAGGAGCAGAGAAGCAGAGCAGAGGAACATAGTAGAGAAGCAGAGCTGAACAGAGGAATCTCCCCTCTCTAAACAGAATATACCATCATAACGGAGGCTGTCATGCATCAACTCCCTTTTTCATACTGATTTAACCGGGAGCCAATTTTCGACATCAGCAGAACCAAAGAAGGTTATTTATACTGGGAAGGAATAGCCAAAAGACTTCTTAAAAACAGATGAGGGGTCATTAAATCGAAGACCAAACACATCTCGAGAACGCTCAAAGAAATGATGACCCGGGCAAACACGTAGCTCGAGACTGATCAGATTCGAGAAGATATCAACGGATTTTGAGGGAACGCGTCAACTTCCCCACTAGCAAGACACCACGTGTCCTCGCATGCCGAAGTAGTTTCTGTGCGCAGTTACCTAAAGGATTGTCGTCGAAAAACGCGTGATAAGGAGATCATATCTATGCCTTCACAGAATCACGCATGGAAAGGAAATTAATTGCTTGAGCAGAAGTCGAAACGTGTCTCGAAAGAACAAACCACTCGTCCTTCAATGCAAACACAGCTTGAATCAGTTCTGGTAAGTACGGCCTCAGAGAAAAGAAGTTTTACCATCAACAGTATCTGCCAGCTCGATACAAATCAGCTCAGAAATATACAACTCGAGAAAATCAAAAGAAGGACCGAGCTTCACGAAACAGCTCTAGTCATGGTAAAATCCTTAACTTCAAGGTCTTCAGTATGTAAAACACCCAAGTTACTTTTACTCCTCAGTCTCATTACTTTCGACAAAGGAGTGGCAAGACTCATAATGATGCATAAAATGTCCAGACGTTGACTAACGTCTGAAGAGTCAAGATCAGACCTGAAGTCTACTGGGTCAACCCGGCTTAAGGCAGGAGGACCGCTGAGCCCTTGATCGTCCACTGAATATTCCCCTAATTAGGAGGACGACCAGAAGAAACCAGCTCTGCAAAACGCCTTTGGCATGGACAGATCAGCCCTGGGGTCTTCAAAGGAAAAACGGGGGGTCTGCTGATGTCGAAAATTGGCTCTCGATTAAATCAGCATGAAAAAGGGAGTTGATGCATGACAACCACCGTTATAATGGTATATTATGTTTAGAATAAAGAGGAGATTCCTCTGTTCAGCTCTACTTCTCTACTCTTCTCTGCTTCTCTGCTCTGCTTCTCTGCTCCTTGCTTCTCGCTCCAGCTCCTGACTCCTTGTTATAGCTCCTGATTCCTTGCTCCTGTTCGTTTGTTCCCGAGGGGGGAAAACCTGCAAAGGGTTCGAAAACCACTCCGACGCTCAAGACAGTTAGGGTGCTCTTTGCAGTTAAGGAATGAATATTGATTGATCCTTTTGGAGGGCGAGTTATTAGAACTCTGTTTTTGGGGGCGATCCTTCTGGTGTGAAGAGATCTGATTTCTTAGGAGAGAGGGTGTGTTTGTTCTCCAGAGATCGTGTATTAGAGAGAGAAAGTCTGTTTTTCCCTCTGAGCTCGAGTCCTTTGAAGGATGATGTGGGGGGCCTTTTATAGGCGAAGGTAGGTCGACTGTGATTAGTGGGGGGTGGTGAGGCGGTGGTCGTCAAACCGTAATAGAAGTTACCTCTTTTGCGTATCTAGGGTTTCTCTTCGAGTCTATCCCAGATTTTTTATAAGGGGAAGTTCCTAAGTTCAAGGATACTTCGTTGATATCTTGCCGGAGTGATAGACTCTAAAGGAGAAGTTTCCTTCTTTAGATACGTGGAGTCCAACCGGGCTTAAACACTTCAAGATATGTAAGCGACTGAGATCTTTCTGGAGAGTCTGGGATTAAGTCATTCGGTTGCGCAGCGCTGATATCTTCCCAGTTCTGGGCGTAAGATATGGGCCGAACCTGTGGAGACTCCCCCTTATTTCCTTTAGAGATCACAGGGCTGATCTATCCATGCCGATGGCGTTTTATGCAGAGCTGGTTTCTTCTGGCCGACCTCCCGGTTGTGGGAATGTGTGGTGGACCATCAGGGGTTTTAGCTTTCCTGCTGCCTTAAGCCGAATTATTCCAAGAGACTTCTGGTCTGATCTTTGACTCTTCAAACGTTAGTTGTTCATTGGTTTCAGGATCGAAGTGTCTTACTCTTAGACTTGGTTTACCTATTTCTACAGGTAGCACGGCGTCCATGCCGTACACCATCCGGAAATGCGTCTCCCCTATAGCTCTTCGTGGTGTGACGTGGTAGGTCCACAGCACGTTGGGGAGTTCGTCCACCCAGTTTTTGTTTTTGTAGCACTTAGTTTTAATGTACTTAACCAGAGTTTTGTTGGTTACCTCTACTTGTCTATTTCCGGCGGGGTGTGCTGGGCTCACGTAAGCCGGCTTGATCCCATACTCCGTGAGGAACTCCTTCATAGCATCATTGTTGAACTGCGGCTCGTTGTCCATGACCAAGATCCTCGGGACTCCGAACCGGGATATTATGTTCGTCCATAATATACTGACGATTTCCTTCGTGCGGGTTCGAGTCAGTGTTACTGCTTCCACCCACTTGGTGACATAACTACCATAACCAGCAACATCTTCTTTCCTCCTGCGCCAGCAGGGAACGGCTCTACCAAGTCAATTCCTCATTGTGCAAAGGGGCAAGGACTAACGATAGGCGTCAGCTCTGTGAGATGTAAACGATAATCGTTAGCGTATACATGACATGGCGTGCAATGCCTGGTGTGGCTTATGCAATCTTCTAACATCCCTGACCAATAATACCCCGTCAGGGTAAGCTGTCTGTTCAGAGTTCTTGGTCCGGCGTGATTTCCAGCTGCTCCTCCGTGTATCTCCTTCATCACGTATTCTTGTTCGTCCTTCGCCAGGCAACGTTGATGGGCCTAAAAAGTTTCCTAAATAGGTCTACACCCGCAAGTGCACGGGTGTCAAGTTGTAATTTCTCGGTAAGACCGGTTCGTTCCTCAGAGACTAAGTCAAACTCAATTCTAATCTTAAAACTATGATGATTTCAAAAGTTGAGTAATGGTAATTTGATTCAAGCAAATAAAAATAGCAAATAAACTCAAAAGAAAACAAATAAGTTGATATTCAGAAAAGGGGAACCTAGGGTTTTCGAATCCGTCCACGTGACAATCCTAAAGACAATGTATTTGCCTTAGTCAACTAAGTTCTTTGTTTTACTCGGGTTCTATCACATGAACGCTCTAGAATCCGGAAGATGTTGTCATGAAAAGCAATAAGGATTTTAAAAGATATGAAGATTTAATCTAAAAATTAATTGACTTGCATATAAATTGAATTGATAAAATTCTCGTTATGGACTTCATCTAAACCCTAGATGGGAAAATTAGTTTCTCATGATAAAGGATGGAAGTTTAACTATATAGAATGTGGGAGAAAAGTAGAAAAATTGAGTTTCTTACTGATTTTGCAGCCAAACAGAGCCTTAAGGAAGTGATTTCCTTCTGTTTTTCCAAGAATTCTGCCAAACGCACCCTCTGGGAAAACGATTTTCTCGTCTTTCCGGAAACGGATTCTCCATGAGAAAATGTTTTTCTCGTCTTCTCCAACTCTCTCTAACTTTCTGTTTCTCTCTCTCTTTCTACTAGAACTCTCTGTAATCTCTTTCTCTTTATATATTCTATCTCTCTCTCACCAAGAAAACAGAAACAAAGAAAGAAAAATCGAAAACAAAATGGAGCTAATAGTTATTCAAAACCGAACCTCTCTGTTTCTCTCTCTAATTCAGTAATATCCTTCTCTCTACAATCTATCTCTCTCTCACTAAGAAAACAGATTACAAGATAAAGAAAAATAAAACTCAAAGACAAGTGATGATCCTAGAATGTTAAGCTCTCGGTTCTGTTTCTCTCTCTACTGTTCTTTTGCTCCCCACCGTGATAATCCCAACTCTTTTTCTCCTTCTGTTATATAGGCCCGAACCCTAGCAAATCTCGGCCAAAACGAACTCTGATTTCTTCCTCAATCTTCTCCCAAAATCTAATCTTCTTCTCTCTCTATCCATCCAACCGAATCCTCCTCTTTATTAACTAAGAGCTTTCTTTCTCTCTCTACAATCCTAACCAACAATCTTCTTCAATCCCTCTCTCTCGGGTCTCTCTTGATCCATTGCTTGGTCACCCTTCTTCTTCAATCCCTCTCTCTCGGGTCTCTCTCTCTAAACTGTTTTCATGAAATATTAGATAGAGACGAGAGAGAGAAGGAAATAATCTGTTTTGATTCAAATTTGGTTGCATGGTTTTAGGCGAGCTGGATCTCGTGCAACACGGCCTATTGGAGCAGGTAGGACGGCGGCCTCTGGATCGCGAGATCGAACTTGATGAGCGCCTGCTGTTAGATGAAAAGATCACGTGTAAGGAAGCACCCAAGTAACGCAGAGCGCGATGCACTAAATCAGAGCCTATATCTCATCTCGAAAACACCCGAGAGACCCACCAAACTTCCCGACAGTATACCACGAACTCCTGTTACCGTCAGATTGCGTCGTGTCCTCCTGATAGATCTGCGCCACGTGGCTCTAGGTGTTTTGGTCAAATGATTTTGACCCCAATCTTTGACCTCCTCTATTTTTCTAACCCGAACTCCGATTTCACTTCCGTTTTTGCCTACGGACTCGTCATGGACCCCACTTCTCATCTAATCATCAATGTTGTTCAAAATACCAGAATCAACAAATGACCATAATGCCCCTCGTGTGTGTCTTTCTCCCAATCTTAACTGTTTTTCTCGCCGAACTCCGTAAAAGACACCTGAGAAAAGAAAATCAAATAAATTATCAGAGTAACCGCTCGAACTGGACTAACTAACCTGAATTAAGAGATTCAGATGGGACATTTTCATGTCTCATCAAACGTCGTAAAGGGTGAGCAAGGGATTTCCAGTATAACAATCCTCCAAGCAAGGTATACCTCGCGGCGTTTCTACGTACCCTTCTAGCTTCGCTGGCATCTTCAGGCAATTTCTGTGTTAACAGATACTCAACGTATGGTCTCATCCAGGTATCCCCCTGGTTTATTCTGATCGCCATAATTTCCTGTGCTTTGTCGATGCTTCTTTCTTCTAGGGTGTGAAAGATCACTCCGGGGATTGCGATTTGTTCGCTGATCATCTTTGACAGCGCGTCAGCCAGAGTATTCTCCTCCCGGGGTATTCTGGTGATGGTGAACTTCGATAAGGAACCGACCAGCTCTCTTACCTTCTTTAAATAATTAATCATATCCGTTCCTTTCGCCTCATAGTCACCATTAACGTGGTTGACTATCAGTTGAGAATCGCTGAAAACCCGGACGCTCGCAGCTCTGGCCTCGTTGTTTGTTACCGCGAATTTGAACGAGGTAGTCTGGAAGGTCTTTTCCTCTTCAAGACTGATTAGCACCGCCCCCGCTCCTTTCAAGGATTCGCTTGATGCTCCGTCTGCTGATGTCGAAAATTGACTCCCGGTTAAACCAACATGAAAAAGGGAGTTGATGCATGACAGCCTCCATTATGATGGAATATTGTGTTTAGAGAGGTGAGATTCCTCTGTTCAGCTCTGCTTTTCTACCATGCTCTGCTCCTTTGCTCTGCTTCTCTGCTCCTTGCTTCTTGCTCCAGTTCCTGACTCCTTGCTCCAACTCCTGATTCCTTGCTCCTATTCGTCTGTTCCTTGTTCCTCTTCGTCTGTTCCCGAGGGGGGAAAACCTGTAAAGGGTTCGAAAATCGCTCCGACGCTCAAGACAGTCAGGGTGCTCTCTGCAGTAAAAGAATGAATATTGATTGATCCTTTTGGGGGGGCGAGTTATGAGAACTCTGTTTTTGGAGGTGATCCTTCTGGTATGAAGAGATCTTATGTTTAGGAGAGATGGTGTGTTTTTTCTCCAGAGATCGTGTCCTTTGAAGGACGATGTGGGGGGCCTGTCATAGGCGAAGGTAAGCCGACTGTCCTCAATGGCGGTGGTGAGGCGTTGGCCGTCAAACCGTAATAGAAGTTACCTCTTTTGCGTATCTAGGGTTTCTTTTCGAGTCTATCGCGGATCTTTGATAAGTGAAAGTTCCTAAGTTCAAGGATACTTCGTTGATATCTTGCTAGAGTGATAGGCTCTAAAGGAGAAGTTTCCTCCTTTAGATACGTGGAGTCCAACCGGGCTTAAACACTTCAAGATGTGTAACCGACTAAGATCTTTCTGGAAAGTCAGGGATTAAGTCATTAGGTTGCGCAGCGCTGAAATCTTCCCAGTTCTGGGCGTAAGATATGAACCGAACCTGTGGAGACCCCCCTTATTCCTTTAGAGATCCTAGGGCTGATCTATCCATGTCAAGGGCGTTTTGTGCAGAGCTGGTTTCTTCTGGTCGACCTTCCGGTTGTGGGGATGTGCGGTGGACCATCAGGGGTTTTAGCTGTCCTGCCGCCTTAAGCCGAGTTGTTCCAAGAGACTTCTGGTCTGATCTTTGACTCTTTAGACGTTAGTTAACGTCTAGACATTTTATGCATCATCACCGTCCACGAAGAGAGTCCAAATCTGCTCTGGGCCAAGGCTTGCTGCTGCGATCGAGCACTTTGTTACGAGGTCCGCCAACGCTTGTCCTTTTATGGCAGTTTAGGGCTCGTACCTGATGTCGAACTCACTCAGCTCCACTGCCCATTTCGTCAATCGCCCTGAGAGATCCATTTTTTGGAGTACATTCCTGAGCGGTTGATCTGTTTGAACCACTATTGTGTGAGCTTGGAAGTATGGGTGTAGCTTCCTAGCAGTCAGAATGAGCGCGTAAGTCAATTTCTCTATAGTCGGATAATTTAGTTCTGCCCCACCTAATACTTTGCTCACAAAATATATGGGGTGCATGACTCCTTTTGTTGTTTTGATCACCGCTGCTGAGACGAGCTCTCCAGAAGTTGCAAGATTAACAATGAGCTCGTCCCTGGAGCTCGGGCTGACCAGCAGTGCCAATTTCATGAGATGTGCTTTCAACTCCCGAAACGCCTTCTCCGCTTCGTCGGTCCAGGTGAAGTCGGGTATTTTTCGGAGAGTTTTGAAGAAAGATAGGGCATTGTCCCCCATCTTGCTGAAGAATCTAGAAAGTGATGTTAACCTCCCAGTTAGTCGTCGAACGTCTTTCCGGCTCTGCGGGCTCGGCATATCTCGTAAGGCTGTGATCTTTGCAGGGTTGGCTTCTATCCCTCTGTGGCTAACCATGAACCTCAGGAACTTTCCCGATGTTACGCCAAACGCGCACTTTTCAGGGTTCAGTTTCATATTGTAGGCTTGGAGTTTATCGAATGCGATCTTAAGGTTGGTGATCAGGTCTCGGCGAGCTTTGCTTTTCACGATCATGTCATCCACGTAACATTCCACTGTTTTCCCGAGCTGATCCCCGAAGATCCCGTTAACCAGACGTTGATATGTTGCTCCGGCATTCTTGAGACTGGAAGGCATTTGTTGATAACAGTATAGCCCTCGATCTGTCAGGAATGCAGTATTCTCTTGGTCAACCCAGTGCATGGCGATCTGGTGGTATCCAGCGAAGGCATCCATGAAGCTTAGTAGTTCGTGGCCAGCTGTGGAGTCTACTAGCTGATCTATGGACGACAGCGGGAAACTATCTTTTGGGCAAGCCTTGTTTAGGTCGGTGAAATCTATGCACATTCTCCACATTCCATTCTTCTTTTTAACCAGGACACGTTGGCCAGCCACTCTGGATATCGGGCTTCCCTTATTACTCCCGATGCCAGGATTTTCTCGACTTGCTCGGCTATCTCAGCCTGCTTGTCTGCTGAAAAGTTCCTTTTCTTTTGCTTCACCGGCTTGCTTCCTTCTCTGATATTTAATTTATGAGTGATGATCCTCGGGTCTATCTCGGGCGCCTCATCTATCCCAAACGCAAAGACATGGCGGTGTTTTTTCAATAAACTGGTTAGTTCTGCCTTTCCGTGGTCATTTAACGTACTCCCGACATAAGTCACTTCACTGGCCTTTTCTCCGATTTGTACAGGTATGGTTAAATCTGCTGTTCTTTCCTCTTCTTCTTGGATTTTTTCATCTGTCGTTGCCTCTGTTTCGTGTACTTGTCTTTCTGGAGGTGGTGGTTCCACCGCTGGATCAGGGAAGTTCCTAAGTTCAAGGATACTTTGTTGATATCTTGCCGGAGTGATAGATTTTAAAGGAGAAATTTCCTACTTTAGATACGTGGAGTCCAACCGGGCTTAAACACTTCAAGATATGTAACCGATTGAGTTCTTTCTGGAGAGTCCGGGATTAAGTCATTAGGTTGCGTAGCGCTGATATCTTCCCAATTCTGGGCGTAAGATATTGGTCGAACCTGTGGAGACCCCCCTTATTCCTTTAGAGATCACAGGGCTGATCTATCCATGCCGAGGGCTTTTTATACAGAGTTGGTTTCTTCTGGCCGACCTCCCGGTTGTGGGAATGTGTGGTGGACCATCAGGGGTTTTAGCTGTCCTACTGCCTTAAGCCAAATTGTTCCAAGAGACTTCTGGTCTGATCTTTGACTCTTCAGACGTTAGTCAACGTCTGGAAATTTTATGCATCATCAGGGTCCACACAGGTTTGGCCAGTGCCTTACGCCCAGAACTGGGGAGGCAGCAGTGCCAAACGACCTACCGACTTAATCCAGAAACTTCTTGAAAGATCTCAGTCGACCACAAATCTCGAAGTGTTTAAGCCAGTTTGGACCCCACGTATCTGAAGGAGGAAACTTCTCCTTTAGAGTCTATAACACCAGCAAGAAATCTACGGAGAATCCTTGAACTTAGGAACTTCCACTTATCAAAGATCCGGGATAGACTCTGAGAGAAATCCTAGATACTCAAGAGAGGAAACTATCCCTTCGGTTTGACGACAACCGCCTCACCACCGCCACTAATCACAGTAGGCCTAACATCGCCTCTAAAAGGCCCCCCACATCGTCTTTCACAGGACACGATCTCTTTACCCCAAAAAGATCACAAGAAACTCAGAGTTCTCATAACTCGCCCCTAAAAGGATCAATCAATATTCATTCTTTTACTGCAAAGAGCACCCTGACTGGCTTGAGCGTCGGAGCGTTTTTCGAACCCTTTGCAGGTTTTCCCCCCTCGAGAACAGACGAACAGGAGCAGGAGCCAGGAGATGGAATAAAGAGACCAGAGCTGGAAGTAGGAACGCCAGGCTAATCAACCCCCAACATAACAGAGGACTCATACATAACAGAGGTTGTCATACATCAACTCCCTTTTTCATGTTGATCTAATGGAAGGCCAATTTTTGACATCAGCAGTCATAACAACCGGTGGAAAAATTATTTCTCATCCCGGCTTCTTCTAAATTGTCTTCTCATTCTAATTTTTTAAGTTTAGTAAACCCTAACCGAGCGTAATTTCTTCTTAAATCTGATCACCAACCGTCGTCGTAGTCTCTGCCACTACTCTTCTACCATCATGAATGTTATTGGGATTGATTTTGAACTAATTTATATATAGAAGAAAATGAGTCAAAGAATAAAGGTCCAAAGTGCAATATTGTTTATATAAGGGTAAATTGGGAATTACTTGAAGTATAACTTTAGAGACAGAATATTCCCTGGTGATTCCGTCAAAAGGGAGTCCAAAGTGTAACACTAGAAATAGGGAGTCCAAACAGTAAGTCAATTATACGAAAGGGGTCCAAACAGCAAATCTTCCTACTTTAAATATAATTAGTGGTATAATGTAATAATTGCATGCATTAATACTTTTCTATAAATATAGTTTTGTCATGCTAATATTGTTTTGTTTCTTGGCTTTCTACTTCTCTCTCTAGAATGTCATCGGTCACCACCGAAGTTAGTGAGTAGACGTCTCTGTTGAACAGCTCTTCCCAACCCCCTGCATGTCAAGCAATCATGACTTACTGGATCTTCCCTCTCGTCCTTTTCACTCTCTGGTTACTTCCCTATATAAACCCTCACTTCTTCACCCAATCTTACCTCAAGCTTAACCTTTCTTCCGTATTTGATCTTATGGCCTCTCGTTTCACTCTAACAACCCATGGCAGACTTACACTTAAATTCACCAAACCCTCTTCGAATCAAGACTTTCAACCGATTAACTCTGGTTTTCTTGTCAGGTGGTGTTGTCCTTATGATGTAGGACTCTCCTTCATCAAGAGATTACTTTACCAATAGTCACGATTCTTCAGAGACTGTGATTACTACCCTAGCAATGCCCAATTAACACCTCTGTCATAAAACCCAAAAGTCTTCTTATCCTCATTGCCCTCAACTTTGGTAGACCATAGATCTTGCGTGGTATGATGCTAGTAATGAAGAAGGTGGAATTTTCTATCTCTGAAGGTGTTGGTGATTTGTTTTTCGAACCCATGTGGTGTACTCTCTATAAAGTACCCCAAGCTCTTCAAAACAAAGAAGATTTTGATACTATTTTCGACTGGATGAGCAAGATTATCCAAATCAAACTGAGAAACTTTGGATTAGTCAACAATCAAGTCATTCGTGTTCATTTTCTCTATGATGTTCGTCCTCCCCTGTTGGCTGTTATTAACCCTATCTTCTCAGATGGGGAAAAAGAAATCAAAATTAGTTCCTAAAAATTTCCTTGGGCCATCTGTCAAATATGTCGAATTGTCGACCATCCACTTAACCACTGCCCTATTTTGCCAACTCCTTAGATGATGAACTGAATAACACCATTGAACCCATGGACACTACCCTAATCATCTTCCCACAACTAGAACTAGAAGTTCCTTAACTCATAGCTCCACCTCCTTCTCTTGTCAATCGCTCCACCCCCGCTCACCTCATTTTCACTCACACAAGAAAGAGAGGTAGAGAGAGTTCCAGACAACACTCAACCAGCTCATTTGAGCATTTGGTAGATCAACCACCATCCCAGTCAATGCTAATCGACAACAATGAAGCAATGAGATTCCTTGAGGACTCATTGTCCCTCACTCAAAGTCTAAATATCTTACCAAGGGGGATGAATAAGGAGTTGTTGCACCTCCAGACTAAGCTAGTGTTTGTTTGTTTATTTTCTTTTTGTTTTATATTATCTTTTTGTTTTTATTTCTGTTTTCTTCCCTTTTTGTGAGTATTGTGTGTAGTGGTTGAATCTCTGTTGGTAGGTACAGTAGCCATAGGTGAGCTTGATTTTCAGAGTAAGTCTTAGCTGATTTTGAAACTCGAGTAGTGAGTTAGTCTGGGCTTTTCTGCTGTAAGACCCTAAAGCTACCAGACCCCTTTTTTTGTATCCTATTGCATACTGTACCTGCCTCTCTTTTGGGACTTTAGTTGCATAGAACTGGGTTTAGTTGTTGTTTTTGATATCTCAATTTCGTTATTTTTTGTTTATGCTATTTTAAGTGTTTTCTCCTGTTTCTCTCTGGTTTCGGTATGTTAACCCTTGATGTCTTTGATGAATGCCACACCTAATGACATCTTCATCCTTGCATGGAATGTCAGAGGGTGTGGCAATTTCATTAACCGTAAACATCTGTGGACTCTTATTAATGAGCATAAACCAGACATCATCTTCCTTTCAGAGACCAAATGTATGAATACCAACCTCAAAAAAAATTTCAACCTCAGAAAATTGCTCAACCTCCACAACAATTACAATCAATTCAGTTTTGAGCCTACTAACAGGTTGGTCGGCTGGCCATGTTCTGGACTCAAGGTTGTTCCCTTGACATTTTGTATGCAGGTATAAACATTATCCATGAGAAAAACACCCAACCTCAAAACTACCACCAATTCATGATCACTGGCTTCTACGGTTGCCCATATAAAACTAATAAGATGAGACCTTGGGATGAACTCAAAAACCATGCCCCTGACCAGAACAGTCCATGGGTGGTTATAGGAGATCTTAACAGTATCCTACACCCTTCAGATAAGGAGGGAGGTAAGTAGACCCACCCGACCCATTCGATGAAAATTAAAAATGCTATTAATGAGTTGGGCCTTCATGATATCGGTTATACTTGGCCACCTTTCACCTGGTCTAATATGCAGTTTATGTAGGGTTTCGTACTACCTAATGTTGTTAGCGGAATCTCAAACATCTATATGTTTAACAATAGGTTTTCAGAATCGCATGCATGAACTAGTAACGAGTTAATAACGGAAAGAAGAATACCTTATTCGCTTTCCTCGAATTCGATTCTGTCGCCTTGTCGGATGATCAAGAGCCTCAAAGTAGTAGCTCTCTACTTGAGACATCGAGAAGGTTGACTTGAACTCCCTCCCTTTAAGTCGGCTAGGACCTTGATGAAGGTTGAGACGAAGAACTCCTTCTGGACTAGTAAGAAAGAACGGGGAGCTTTTTCTCCAAAACCCTCTCTCTCTTATATGTCTGAGAGAGATGATTTTATCTTGAGAAAATTTCACACCTTTTTTGTTTGTCTAATGACCCTTATATAGATAAACCGTAATTAGGAACCTCATTCCAATTAGGTTTCAGTCGGGCCCAGAAAAGATAACTTATTAGAATCCCATCTGATTGGGAATCCCAGATAGGAAGGGATTTCCCATCTAGGGTTCCCTTGATGTGGCCAGCCAGAGTAGCCCATAATTGGTCTTAGCCTGGCCAGCTCACTCCCTTAGTATGGCCGGTAAGGTCAGCCCTTAAGTGGGCTTGATCTACCCACCTCATGGTTTCTTTTTAAGCCTTTCCGGGCTTCCTTTTCGAGCCCCGGTTCTTTCTTTCTATTTGGCACTATCAGACTGGAACATATCCATCTATAGGCAAACTTCCACTAGTCTTATTCTCTCCAATCAAGCTACCCCTTTTATGTATAACCCGTTCTAGGATCCGGTCTATGTTAGTTGCGGATTACGGAATTGATCAGACGATCTTAAGCGACTTCTGCTAAGTATTACAATCCCTAATTGGACTGGACTAGATGATCTTCTGGATAAGGTCATCGTTATCCTATTCGCCAAATTGTACGCATTGCCATCCTGGTCGAAGGACACTCATTCAGAAGGACATCTTCCTTCAGACTGAATGAATATATCCTTCAGTTTAGTGGCAACCTAATCAAGAGACACTAGACCGAGCCTTGACTAACCATCAATGGCTCTTGGTCTTCCCTGCTTCTCTTCTTACTCAAATGCCAAGTATTTGCTCTGACCACAATCCCATTCTCCGTACCACTAAAACCAACTCCAACCTAGGTCACAGACCTTTCAAGTTCATCCGCACTTGGATGTCCCACCCTGAGTGCGCCGGTTTCATCAATAACAACTGGATCAACACCTCGACCCAGATTCAATCCAAACTCAACTTGTTAGCTATTCAACTTTCCAAATGGAACAAGTTTGTTTTCAGGCACCTCCATACTAAAATCAGACGGCTTACCAACACTATCCAAAGTGTTAATGATCATAATACCTACCAGTAGCTCTACTCCCAGCTGGAGGATCTCTTCCATCAGCAAGAGAGTCTCTAGAAAGAGAAATCTCGTAATGCTACCATCAACTTAGGTGATTGCAATACCAAGTACTTTCACTCCAAAACGATCAATAGGAGCAGGAAAAACCAAATCAACTCCATCAAAAGAGAAGATAATACTTGGTCCAATGATGCGGCTGAGATCGCAAATATCTTCTCCTCTCATCTCATCAAGATCTCTACTTCTGAGGATTCTAACATCTCAGAAGATCTTTTAAACATGTCACATAACAAGATCAGCAGTGCCCAGAACTTATCCCTCATGATGAACCCTTCTGAGGAGGAAATAAAAGATGCGATCTTTTCCCTGAAACCAGGGGCAGCTCCGGGTCTAGACGCCTACCTTCCTTTCTTCTACCAATCCAACTGGGACACAGTCCAGAAAGATATATTCGACATGGTTGCCAAGTTCTTCCAGGTTACTCATCTCCCTCCACTCTCTAACCATACCAACATCTGCCTTATCCCGAAATCCAAATCCACTTAAACCACGACCGATTTCAGACCCATCAGTCTTCTCAATACTACTTACAAGATTATCACCAAAATTCTAGCAAATCGTCTGAAAAGGCTTCTGCGTGACCTTATCTCTCCTTTCAAGTTGCTTATATCCCGGGTAGACAGATTATGGATAACATCATCATCAGTCAGGAACTGGTCAATTCTTTCAAAAAACTGCGTGGATCAAAAAGCTATTTCGGTCTGAAACTCGACATGTCCAAAGCAATTGATCGCATCGGATTTCCTGGAGAGCATTATGGCTAAGATTGGTTTCTCTAAACACTGGATTCAACCCATCCACTCTTGCCTGACTTCTACTTCGATGGTTGTTCTTATTAACGGTCGTTCTGGCCGGACTTTTGCCGTTAGCAGAGGAATAAGACAAGGAGGCCCTCTATCTCCTTTGTTGTTGACTATAGCCATGGAAGGTCTTAGTAGACTCTTAAAAAACAATGAGAACCTAACCATTTCATTGGTTTCCCTATTCCTAACTCCAATCTTATCATCAAGCACCTTCTCTTTGTTGATGACTGCATTATTTTTTGCCAGAACAAGCTAGAAAATATTTACAACCTTAAACAGATCTTCAAGAACTTTAGTGCTGCTTCTGGCCAAATGATCAACTATGTGAAATCCACCATCTTTTTCTCCAAAAACTCCCACCCTAAATTCAAAAGAATGATTATCCGTAATCTCAAAGTTCGTCAATCATCTCCTCTAGACAAATATCTTGGCACAAATCTCTTTATCGGTGCCACAAGAAACAAGCTTTCTCTTCTCTTCTCGTCCAAATCCAAAACAAGTTGTCCAAGTGGCAAACTAACCTTCTATCCCAAGCTAGTCGATCTATTATTTTCTCCACAATAGCAACTGTCGTTTCCGATACCAAATGCAATGCTTCGCCCTTCCTAAACGCACAAGTAATCGCATTGAGACCCTTCAAAGTTCCTTCTGGTGGGAAAATCCAAAACCATCCACACCATTAACTGGTCCTCAATTTGCCTCCCCCGCAAATTGGGAGGGCTGGGATTTTGCATTCCTCATCTCGACAAGCAAGCTTTTCTCAGCAAACTACTCTGCGCATACTAAAAAATCCTCAAGCACTCTGGGCGGAATTTGTCAAAGCCAAGTACTTTTCGAAAGATTTCAAACCTTCTTCTTCTAAACCTAATCACTCCTGACTCTAGAAATCCATTCTTAAACATTTTGACCAAGTTACCGGCTTAATCTTCTAGGATGTTAATAAGGGCACTCATATTGACATATGGCATGATTACTGGATCCAAGATCATCCCCCTCTAATTCCTAACCCTAGGAATATTAACCTGACTCGGGTGTGGCCCAACTCATTCATAATAACGAGTGAAATATGAATTTAATTAACTAATGTTTTACTAATGATATCAGTAATGATATCCTAAGTATTCACTTGCAGGAAAATAAAGAAGATACGGTCAGGTGGCCTATGACGAAATCAGGTAACTATACGATTAGTTCTATGTACCATAACTTGAGGACTACTAGGTATTCAAATCAAAACGGTATGATAAACTGGGGTTTTACCTGGAATATAAACACAACACCTAGAATCAAACTCTTCCTATAGAAATGTTGTACGAACAGTCTACCAGTTAGAAAAATGATAAATTTATTGGAATCTCTTATATTTGTCCCTACTGCGACCATAACGAAACTATTGATCATGCAACACTACATTGTTGTTATGCTAGACCTATTTGGTTTCACTTTCAGATTCTGACAGGTAACATTATCAATGTCAAAGATTGGATTCTCCAATGGAAGGATATAGATGATGACTTGGTTAATTTATATGCTAAAAATTTGTGGTCTATATGGAAGGTGAGATGTGAGAAATGCTTCACTTTGTAGAAACAAACCCCAATGCAAGTTATCATCAGAATCAAAGCAACGCCAACTACGCAACTGAAATCAACCTCCAAAGTAGACAAGAAAAATCAGCTGCAATGGACCCCCCCCCCCCCCCCCTCCATCAGCACCATATCTCAAAATCAATGTACATTTTTCTTTTACAAGTCTGACAGAACTAGCAGGCATTGGTTGTATAAAGTATGATGATCAAGCGAACTTCGTAGCATCTTTATCATATACAGGCAAATGACAGAATCCAGAAGAATGTGAATGCTTAGTGATTCGATGTGTTATTTATTAGGCGATCGACTTACATATACAACACCTCCATATTGAAAGCGATAATATCAATGTGATCATGGATCTCCACGACCCGAGCAAATTTATACAATAGCAATCAGGCAAACACACGGAAGCAATCCTTAATCTCAAAGAGCAGTTTACCAGAATCATCTTCTCCTACATTACAAGACAGAATAATAAACAGGCTGACTCTCTGGCAAAGTGAGGTAGGAAACACCATCAGAGGTGCACATTGCACTCCCTCCCGAACTTTATTTCGTGTTCGAGCTCGCTTAGACTTTGATGTTTCTTCTCTTCAACAAAAAAGAAAATATCATATGAAGGACCATAATTTAAATTACAAGACCCCCAAGAATCCAAGATGAGTTCCCACCATTTAAATGTGAGTTCCCATCATCCCCGAGATGAGTTAAAGCATCTCCAAACGTTGGATCTCTATATTAGCATAATCTCTATATTTTTAGTAGTTAAATAGAGTTTCACTCCTAACATAAAACACTATTCAAGTCTCTATATTGGCATCTTTGTTATTTTATTAGTTTTAAATCTATAACTTATTATTATTATTAGTTATAACTTCTAAAACTTGATAAATTAAATATGATTAATATAGATTATATATAAAAACATTATATTAAAAAATATATAATATGAGAGATATTACAATGCGTACATTACTAGACAATACGAAAATATAAACTAATATTGTTATGTAACTACTCTCGTAAAATTATTTAGTACTCTGCTAAGTCTTCACCTCCGCCTCCACTTCTAGATTCAGCTCCGCCTTGACTTCTGGATTCACCTCCGTCTACACCTCCATACCCACCTCCGTCTACACCTCCATACCCACCTCCGTCTACACCTCCATACCCACCTCCGTCTACACCTCCACACCCACCTCCATACCCACCTCCATCTACACCTCCATACCCACCTCCGTATCCACTACTTCCATATCTACCAATTTGATGTCCACCACCTTCATACTCACCACTTCCGTATCGACCACCTCTTTACTCTCTTCCATATCCACCACCTCCATACCCAATTCTAAATTGAGTAAGATTTGATGAAGATCCTCCTGCTCCAGTATTTTCTCTCATAATTACTTGTTTTTGTTTTCGAAAAACTCACGTTCTTCTGGGCGTTATAGAACTTAGGTCTTTCTCCATAACGTTGTTCTCTAGTTGTGCACGATTATAATCTACTTTATTACGTTCGACCTTACGTTCGTTCTCAGCTTGAAACATCATAAGTCGATGTCGTTTCTCAGTTTGTTCGACAATGGTTGCATGTTTTTGCACACTCCCCGTTTGTACTAGCTCTAATATGTGACGAATTTATGTTCCTTCCTGAGACACTTTATCTAGGTAAACCTTTTTCGAGTCTTCCATACTCTTTATCATCTTCTCTTTCTTTCTCCCGACGGTCCGACTAGAGTGATCTGGTTGCGTTCCTACCGGAGATTCATTATTATTTTTCTCAAAATTTACTGAGAATTGAAACTCCAGGATATTCCGGTGTAAGAGTGTTTGGTTCATATTCGTCAAATGCATTAGAGGGTCATTACGCGTTGAGAAATACTTTGGTTGAGCATTTATGGGCAAGACAGGGTGCTGCTTCGTCTTAGAAAAATGATTAAACTCTATAAAACTATATGATCTTATTTATTATCTAATTTGTATTTTGTTAAGTATTTTATTTTTATTAATAAAATTTTAATTATGGTAATTTATAATTATATAATTAATTAAATAGTATTATTTGTTTTTCATTTTATTTTGAAAATACATTAATCATAGGGGTAGTGATGACATTTGTCTAAAAATAGGGGGCCATATTTGAATTTACGAAAAAAAAGGGACCATAAAGGAAGCTGGTCACAAAGTAGGGGGCCATATAGGAATTAACTCAAAATATAAAGATTATGTCAGTAGAGAGGTTTCACATTTGGAGATGGTATTAGCCTTCCTCCCATATTCGATTTTTTCGTAAGGTAGAAGATTTCGAACGTTGTAGAAGAGAAGACATTTGGGTCCACACCAGGAAAACAGGGGTCTAAAGTGGGGCCAACTGTATAACCTGCCTCACTGTTATCTCATTTTAAATAATTGTAAATTCGGCTACGTTCCCGCAACGTGTACACTTTAATACCCGCGATAGAGATAACCACTACGATATAGCCGCAACTAAAAGTGGAAGATTCATTGGATTCCTGTAAAACTGAAACCCGAACCTCATACGAATCTGACGGACAGTATTGTTCCATCAGCAGATGTTCTGATGATCCAAGAGTCCAGATCTAATATGAATGCATTAACAGGCGTGCTAGCTAAAAGCTGTTGGATTAATCTTTGACAGGCCAATTCTCACCAAATAAAAATTCCTGAATAATCAAGTCTTTCTCTCTCTGCTCAAATTCCATGACCTCTGTTCCTCTCTGTCATCCGCCCATCCCCTCTCTCTCTCTCTCTAAAACCCCAAAAGTAAAAAAAGAAAATAAAACATACAAAGTATTCACTTCTGCTTCTGTTGTTCAGAAAAGAAAATCGAACCAAACAGATCTTCTCTTTATACCTTAATCCTCCCATCTCACTTGTTATATTTCCGTTAACAAATTCCATACCCTTTATCTCTTTGTTTCTCTCTCTCTCTCTCTCTAGAAAATCCAGAAATGGAATCTTCTTCATCACCTCTTTTCTCTATTCCACAAACTCCAAATCAAGAACCACTTGAATCCTCATCTCCCTCGCCTAAACCGTTCAAGAAAAGCTTCGTCACTTCTTTAATGGAAGCAGCTTCGTTCCGTTCTACTTCATTCAAAGAAGATACTTATTTCGTTTCAAGCTTGAAATCTTCAGAATCCAAAGCTTTAAATGAACTAAAAGAGAAACTTTCATCAAACTTTAATGAATCTGAATCAATTTCTATGTGGGGTGTTCCTCTTTTGGGTGGAGATGAAAGATCAGATGTGATTTTGTTGAAATTTCTTAGAGCTAGAGATTTTAGAGTTGGAGATGCATTAACAATGTTGGAAAAATGTTTGGGTTGGAGGAAAGATTTTGGTGCAGATAGTGTAGTTGAAGAAGAACTAGGGTTTAAGGAACTTGAAGGTTTAGTAGCTTACATGCATGGGTATGATAGAAAAGGACATCCTGTTTGTTATAATGCTTATGGGGTTTTCAAAGACAAAGAAATGTATGAAAGGATTTTTGGGGATGAAGAAAAGTTGCAGAGATTTCTAAGATGGAGAGTTCAAGTTTTAGAAAGAGGGATTAATCTTTTACATTTCAAACCTGGTGGAATCAACTCCATTATACAAGTTACTGATCTTAAAGATATGCCAAAAAGAGAACTAAGAGTTGCTTCTAATCATATTCTCTCTCTATTTCAAGATAATTATCCTGAAATGGTAGCTCGTAAGGTACATAAATTTATCTGTTTGGGTTATTAATTTGTTGTTTTATGAACTAATTTCATAACTTTTTAGGGTTTTTTGTATTTCTTTCAGATTTTCATCAATGTTCCATGGTACTTTAGTATGTTGTATTCTATGTTTAGCCCTTTTCTTACTCAACGTACCAAGAGCAAATTTGTCATCTCTAGAGAAGGAAATGTTGCAGAGACCCTTTACAAGTAACCCCATCTCTCTCTTTCTCTCTCTAGATTCATGGGTTTTTATCTGATTCTTCATTTTCAGTTGTTTTGATTAATTCTTTTCACTATGTATTTGTTTAGGTTTATAAAGCCTGAAAATATACCGATTCAGTATGGGGGACTGAGTCGACCCGGAGATTTTAACAATGGTTCACCTAGATCTGCATCCGAGTTCACTATCAAGGGAGGAGAAAAAGTAAACTTGGAGATTGAGGGAATTGAAGTAAGTAGTAGTATAATATTAAGCCTTACTGAATCGGTATTTAACTCACTGATTTGACTCTGTTGAACTTGTTGTATATTAGGCTGGTTCAACTATAACTTGGGAAGTGGTGGTGGGTGGTTGGGACTTGGATTACAGTGTGGAATTCATCCCAATTGCTGAAGGAAGTTACACAATTGCTATTCAAAAGCCAAAGCGAATTGCTGGGTCAGAAGAACCGATTCAAAGCTCGTTCACATCTAAAGAAGAAGGGAAAATGGTACTCTCAATTGACAACACAGCCTCAAAAAAGAAGAAAGTAGCTTCTTACAGATATTTTGTGCGCAAACCAGTCTTTGAGTTCTAAATTTGGAGTTTATTATGGTGTGGGAATAGTTCATATGAGAAGGTTGGATGATCTAGATATTATATTCTTGCTAGATCTCATGTGAGACTATTTTCACTTTTAGTAACTAATATTAAGCTAGCATTGAATTTACTTTTGATAAAATATGTACATAAATTAGATTCTAGGGTTTGAAGACTAGCTTCTTGTAGTGATGTTTTAAGTTTATGGTTTTTCATGAATTTTTGAGAGAGAGAGAGAGAGAGAGAGAGAGAGAGTTTATCACAAAAGTAGCTTCTTTGAAGTACTGTTTTTTGAATGAATGTTTGCTTCTATGTTTGATTGGGGATTGAAAGAAATCTTTTGCTTTTCCTTGGGGAGCTTGACAAAAAGTGTAGAGAGAGAAAGAAGGGTTTTTTGGTCTTGTGGTGGAGACTTGTGGGGATAAGTCATAATTCATGGCGCAGGGGTTAGCGTGTAAGTTGTGTTATGACGGAAAGCTGATGCCTTAAAATCTGATCAATGTCCGGTCATGTCCTGTCCTATCCCTCTCTTAAACACGGCAAATTAAGCACCATTCAAGTTCTTGCACACTTTTGACAAAAAGGAAAAAGAAAAGAAAAGCAAAGGGGCTTTCAGGCTTTGAAATATTAAGAGGCTTTTATACAGACAAAGTCAGTTCTCATTATGACTCGTTTATTATTTGAAAGTTATCCTCCTCTCTTGACGCCTTCCCCTTACCCTCCTCCCCTTTTGAGGCTTTGGGCTTTTATTGGCCCATACAAGGTTCTTTATACGAACCAACCTTCATTGGAGAAAAGAAATCTTTGTATGTATTTATTCTTTATATTTGGCACTCACATTTATTAAGACAGCTGATTTGGAAAAATAAGAAAATTATCCGGGGTGTAAAATTTTTATAAAAAATTAGTCAACTTTAGTTGACTAATATATTTTCTAGTTGTTATAGCGAATAAAATTCTGTTCTCCATTTCTTCTCCATACCGGCGAGGGTCATCGGTAAACTGCCATTGCCGGCGACCTTAACTTTTTTTTCAATCTTTTTCTCTCATCTCTCTTTTTCCGACCACAAACTCCGTCCCGTGCTTTTGAAGATCCGAACCAGTGGTGAAGGTTGGAGCTGTTGCTCTTCCTCTTACTTCTGAAAACCTTAAGACACCCCATGAATTCTGAGAAGCTAACCAAAAGCAATAACAACATCATCCTTAGGGTCCTTTCAACATCATTGATTTATCTTACCCACCAGCAAAAGACCTAATTCCACAAAATAATTTTCTCTCTCTCTAAACACTCCGGCGAAGGGAAATCCCTTTGCGGGAGGTTTGTTCACGAACAGATCTGGTGTCTTAACAAACATACCTCCGACGAAGGGGTTTCCGTTCGCCGGAGTGTTTAGAGAGAGAGAGAGAGGAGAGAGAATTTTTTTTCTTTTTTAAGTATGAAGGTCGCCGATCGGTCGTCAGAATTTTTGACCGACCGGCGACCCTATCGAAGAAGTTGATGATGTGGTGAAGGGGTTGACGTGGCAGAGAGAGGTGATGAGATGGAAGAGAGAGAGTAACGAACACTTAACGGTAACGGAAAAAAAGGGGGCCTTTTCGGTATTATTGATAAAGTAGGGGGCTTCGCGGGGAGCTGGTCACAAAGTAGGGGCCTGTAGGGAAATAACCTTTTTCTATTTCTCCATCTGTCGTAAATCTAAAGCTAAACAGGGGATGACTTAACTTTCTCTTTCTTCACTAACTTTAAAAGGTAAGGTTTTAGTTCTTAAATTCTCTTTCAAGATTTCTTTTTGAAGATCATGTGACGCCACAAACCCATCAGTTGCCGATATTGTCCTCCCTTTACGCCACCACCCTCGCACGAATGGTAGGAGGTTTTGTTCGTGGCGAGAGCACTTCCAGCTCCCCCAAAAGGCATCGCTATTAGCGACGACACACGATTCGCCCGACCATTAGAGCATGCAACGACATCGTGGGCCCTGCACAAACACGATTTTGTCCTCACTTAGCCACCACTCAGCGTGGTGTGAGGTTTTGTCTTGGCGAAGGCACCACGACCCTCCCAAGAGGCCTCGGCCATGGGCGATGACACGCGATTCACCAGACCTATCAGAGCACCAACGACATCATACACCCCCCACACGCACGATTTTGTCCTCACTTAGCCACCACTCAGCGTGGTGTGAGGTTATGTATGGGCCAAAATACGTCACCAGGAGCGCCCCTAGAAACCCATGATTAATGGGCCTAGGAAGTGACCAAGCCCACGAATTAACTGCCAATGGGCCAGAACCATTTATCTTCGGGCACCCCGAAGCAACGCTAAAGTAAAGAGTCACTTCCAGCTCTGGAGGAAGAGGTCAGTCCTCACCTCCTCAACAGACCTGCCACCTTGTAGTCGTTGGGAGGCGTTACGGTCATTCAAGATGACTATATCCGAAATGTACCCGATAAGGGGTTACATTACATGTATTAATGGTGACAGCTCTATGCGTTACCACCATTGAAGATCGCAACTGATCATCAGACAACGGCTGACCCAAGACACTATAAAATGACGAAACCAAGAACAATGAAGATCATCTGATACCGGGCAAATACATCGAGTACAGATTCAATACTAGCATCCAATTTCTCTCTCATACATAGCGAGCATCTGAGCAACCATCGAGCTTCCTTCCTCTCACCTAAAAACAATTGCGATCTAATATACGGGTGCAAGACCCTTCCAAGCGCAAGACCCCTGTCAGGTGCAGGACCCTTCCAAGTGCAGGACCCCTGTCAGGTGCAAGACCCTTCCAAGTATAAGGCTTCCTCAAGGTTCTACCTACGTTTCTCTCTCCTAGACGACCTGACAACCCAGTAAGGGCGACCTACCCTTCTCTCTCGTGGACGACTGAACAACCAAGGTCGACCTGACGACCAAGGAAGGCAGGCTACTTTACCTCTCCTAGAGGTCAGGCTTTCATTACCTCGTCCACGTGAATATTTACAAGGTCGGGTCCTTAAAGCTTCCCACTTATTTACGATACATACCCCTGGACAAGGCAAACCACTCCAAGGTTGCCTCACTCAAGGACAGACCTAATAGGCTGTTATAGTCATTCTCCAATCCAGTCAGTCATCCGTAGAGAGCGAGCTCCGGTCACTCTACGAGCCGTGCCTAAGCTCCGACCATTATCCAACCAACGGTAACATTCCAAGGCTAATATCCACGTACACTTTACTTCTCTTGCAAGCTTACTGACTTGACCGTCGGAGCCTCCTTAGGCCGGCACCATCCCGGTGTCCCCTAAGACCTCGCGGTCACGTGTGTTGTCGTCTCTTTTGTCACAGGTTAAGCCCAAAGACGTCGTCGGTGCCCGCTAAATTATTAACAGGCGGAGGTTTGACATCCAGTCAACGGCCCGGTTTAGCTGACTTCTTGACCCGCGATTTCCTACCTTCACAGGTTATGTCTTGGCGAAGGCAGCACGACCCTCTCATGAGGCCTCGACACTTACCAAGCTTGAGCATACACCTATAACCCAGGCTCCGGACACTCTCGTGAGCAATGTGGGACTATCACAATCATAAATTGTGACACCCCAAGCCCAGTAGTTAACGATATTATCCTCCCTTTTAACACCACCCTCACACGGATGTTAGGAGGTTTTGTTCGTGGCGAGAGCACTCCTAGCTCCCCCAAAAGCCTCGCTATGAGCGACGACACAAGATTCGCCTGACCTATCAGAGCACGCAATGACATCGTGGACCCCCCACGAACACGATTTTGTCCTTACTTAGCCACCACTCAGCGTGGTGTAAGGTTTTGTCTTAGCGAAGGCACCATGACCCTCCCAAGAGGCCTCGAAACTTACCAACCATGAGCATACACCTAGAGCACTGGCTCCGAACACTCTCGTGAGCGATGTGGGACTATTACATCCCCTCACCCTCAGTGAAGAGCCGTCCTCGGCTCTGATACGAAATTGCGACGCCCCAAGCCCATCAGTTACTAATATTGTCCTGCCTTTACGCCACCACCCTCGCACGGATGGTAGGAGGTTTTGTTCGTGGCGAGAGAACTCCCAACTCCCCCAAAAGGCCTCGCTATGAGCGACGACACACGATTCGCCCGCCCTATCAGAGCACACAGCGACATCCTGGACCCGCCACACACACGATTTTGTCCTCATTTAGCCACCACTCAGTGTGGTGTGAGGTTTTGTCTTAGCGAAGGCACCGCGACCCTCCTAAGAGGCCTCGTCACTTACCAACCACGAGCATACACCTAGAGCACAGGCTCCGGACACTCTCGTGAGCGATGTGGGACTATTACATCCCCTCACCCTCAGCGAAGAGTCGTCCTCGGCTATGTTACAAAATTATGACGCCCCAAGCCCAGCAGTTACTGATATTGTCATCCCTTTACGCCACCACCCTCGCACGGATGGTAGGAGGTTTTGTTCATGGCGAGAGCAATCCCAGCTTCCCCAAACGGCCTCGCTATGAGCGACGACACACGATTCACCCGACCATCAGAGTACGCAGTGACAACGTGGACCCCCCAAGCGCAGCAGTTACCGATATTGTCCTCCCTTTCAGCACCAACCACACACGGATGGTAGGAGGTTTTGTTCGTGGCGAGAGCACTCCCAGCTCCCCTAAAAGGTCTCGCTACTTACCAAGCTTGAGCGTACACCTATAGCCCAGGCTCCGGACACTCTCGTGAGCGATATGGGACTGTCACAACCCCTCACCCTCAGCGAAGAGCCGTCCTCGGCTCTGATACCAAATTGTGACGCCCCAAGTCCAGTAGTTACCGATATTGTCCTCCCTTTACGCCACCACCCTCGCACGGATGGTAAGAGGTTATGTTCCTGGCGAGAACACTCTCAGCTCCCCCAAAAGGCCTCGCTACTTACTAAGTGTACACCTATAGCTCAGGCTCTGGACACTCTCGTGAGCGATGTGGGACTATCACAGATCCACTCTTTTTTTTCTGTCAAACTGACAAGAAGATTCTTTCTTGATGTCTCTTCTTTTCGAAACCCTCCTCAAGGTTTGGTTCCGGCACAGGGAACGCTTCCCTTCACCGAAATTGAGTATGGGAGAGAGAAAGAGTGTTTGAGAGTGAGAGAACAATACTGTAAGAGAGATAGATACTGTGAGAGAGAGATATATAGACTGTTAGAGAGAGAGAGAGATAGAGAGAGAAAGACAGTGGAGAGATCGCGAGAGAGAGTCACTGTGAGAGAGGGAGACTAGAAGAAAAAGAGATAGAGGTTGTGAGAGAGATCGTGAGAGAGTGTTACTAAGAGAGAGAGAGTTTGTAAGAGAGAGAAATAGAGAGAAGAGGAGAAGAAGGAGATAAGAGAAAAATGGTTGTGGTGTTGGTGGTCGGAGTTAAATAAGAAGAGGAAATTTTTTATTCTCCAGATAATCTTCTGAATCTCACACTTTCCTTCAAAAATTTTCACCCTAGATCATATTTTTATTTTTCTGAGCATCGGGTGGTCGTGCCCGTTGAGTTGCGTTGTCGTTGGGCTAGCTCCTTCTAGCCGAGCGGTAGCTGGATTTACCTTATCTATTTTGCCCATGGGGCTATGTCAAAACTACTCGAGTACTTTATATTGTGCTAGTTTGTACTCTAACTAATAGTTTGTAACACCGCGACGTATTTGGTTGCCAGTGGGGCGTGTTAGACTTTTTGTGGGGTGACTCCCCTTGTTATTCGAACTTCTGGGTTTTCCTTTCAAAAATGATGTTCATTGCTTTAACCATGCTTTAACTATGCTTTATTGATGTCTTGCGAATTCTTGAATCATTGAGTACAGAAAATGAATAAAAAAATGTAATAAGTATTGATGTAGTAGGACAAAGAGTGGTGCGCTAGGGCAGCCTAGGGCGACACTTTATTCCTGGTTCCCCGTTGTTTGAGGGGGTAAGGAGAGGCACACGTCGGGGTAGCCTGAGTCATTGGTTGCGCACGCGTTGTTAGTCTTCGGTGGACTCGTTGAATCAATGTTGTACGTCTTGTTGAGTAGAGGGTAGGTCGGGCCCTCCACTTTGCTTCGTATTACTCCGACCCGGGCAGAGATGTGCATGCTAACAATGGGGAGGCGTCACGTGGGCAGAGGTGTCGAATTGTCTGTGTGAACCGTCTTTTTCCGTCTCTTATCCCCCCAGCCTAAGTGTGGAGTTTGTTTACTCTGGACTTAGGTTGTCATTCTCGTTGGCGTCGTAGGATGGGAGAAGCGCGTCCTTTTTCCAGCTTGTCCAAATCCGTCATCATATAGTCTATCATGCATACTGAAATGCGGGGCGGTCGATAGCAATGCCACCGACTTTCCGAAACTCGAGTCAGTAAAGTTCTGAGATGACGAAAAAAATTGGACAAAGGAGGTAAGGGTATGTGTTACTCTCCCTCAGGTTAAGTGTTGGACTAGACTTGTTCTAGCCTTAGGCTGCTATCCTGGTTGACGTTGTTGGATGAGAGATGAATGTCCTTTCTCCAGCTTGTCTACGTCCGCCATTAGATAGTCGGTCCTGTACACTGAAATGAGGGTGGTCGATGACAATGCCATCGACCTTCTGAAACTCGAGTTAGTAAATTTTTGAGATGACAACAAAATTTTGGACAAAAGAGGTAAGGGCATGTGTTATTCTCCCTCAGGTTAAGGGTCGGACTAGGCTTGTTCTGGTCTTAGGCTGTCATCCCGGTTGATGTTGCAAGATGGGAGAAAGTGTTCTGTTTCTAATTTGCACAGGTCTACCGTTTGATAGCCAACCTGTACACAAAAAGAAGAGATGGTCGATGGCATCGCCATCGACCCTCCGACGCCCAAGTCGGTAATGATCTGAGGAGAGAATAAAAAAACAGACAGAGGAAATAAGAGTATGTGACACTTCCTGTTCCCCTTTGAGGGGATGTGGGCATGTCGTATGTTACCGAGTTATACTGGAGCTACGACTGCCCTTATGCTCCTTGGTCTGGGAGTTGAACCAACTTCACTAGACGTGTATGTTTACGCTGGCAGACCAACTGGTCTAATGGGGTGTGTCACACTTTATCATCAAGAATCCTATCACAAAATAGATGAGAGGGGTAGTCGGTGGCATGGCCGCCGACTCTCCGATGCTTAAGTCAGTACAAGTGTTATTGGAAATAGTAAATAAGGTAAAGAGATAGGGTCTAGAAATGGTACAACTTTAAATGACTGGCGTTCCAACTGTTGTTAATATTGAGCCCATCTTTTGCTTAGAGCTTGTATGCTCCCTGGCCTATCACCCTGGTGATTAGGTAAGGGCCTTCCCAGTTGGGGGCTAGTTTGCCTGCTCCAGCCTCTCTAGTATTCTGAAAAACCTTTCGGAGCACCCAGTCAGCAACTTTGAAGGTACAAGCCCTGATGTTCCTGTTGTAATGACGGGCTACCTTTTGTTGGTATGTTGCATTCCTTATTACTGCCATGTCTCGAAACTCGTCGATCGTGTCGAGGTTGTGGTTGAGTTCTTCCCAGTTTGACTCTTCTGCAGTCCATTGACAACGTATTGATGGTACTCCAGCTTCCACTAGTATGACCGCTTCGGAACCGTAGGCAAGGGAAAAAGGAGTCTCGCCAGTTGGGGTTCTAGCAGTAGTTCGATACGACCAGAGAACCCCTTGCAACTCGTCTGCCCAAGCCCCTTTAGCTTTTTTGAGTCTCTTCTTCATAGTTTTCATGATGGTCTTATTATAAGACTCTGCTTGTCCGTTAGATTGAGGGTAGCGTGGGGTAGAGAAGCTAAGCTTGATTCCCCATCCCTTGCAGAAGTACTGGAAGTCGAAACTGATGAACTGGGAACCGTTGTGGGTAACGATCTCCTTGGGTACCCCGAACCTGCAAATAACATTTTTCCAAATAAAATTCTTTACCTCGCGATCTCTGACCTGGTGGAATGCCGCAGCCTCGATCCAGTTGGTGAAGTAGTCTGTCACGGCTAGCATGTATACTCTTTGTCCTGGAGCAGTGGGTAGTTTTCCCACGATGTCCATACCTCACTTCATGAATGACCATGGTGAGAATATGGAGTTGAGTTTCTCTGGAGGTAAATGGGAGGAGTTGGCAAACCTCTGGCAACTATCACAATTCCTGACGTGACTTATAGAATCTGCTCGCATGGTAGGCCAGTAGTAGCCGGCTGTTAGGACTCGACTGGCTAGACTACGATTTCTTGAGTGGTTGCCACATTCTCCTTCATGAAGCTCGGCTAGCACGTACTTGGCTTCCTCTGGAGTGACACATTTGAGATAGGGTCCAGAGTAGGACCTTTTGAGTAGTTGACCTTCCAGCATGGTGAACCTAGCTGCCTTTGCTCTTAGTCTACGAGCCTCATTCTTGTTTTCTAGTAGCTCGTCAGTGGTCAAATAACTTATTATTGGTGCCATCCAATTGTCGATGGAGTCTACACTTGTTACCTCCAGGGCAGGATTTTTCCATGTAGCTGGCCACTGGAGGGTAACTAGTGGGATTGACTGCTCTGACTTGGCTGGAATCGATGATCCTAGATTGGCTAGGGTATCGGCGTGTCCATTCTCCAGTCTAGGTACCTGTTTTATGTTGGCCTCTTCGAAGTCAGCTAACATCTCCTTTACCTTGGTTAAGTAAGCAGTCATCCTGACATCTGTGGTCTGGTATGCTCCTTGCGTCTGATTGACTATCAGTTGGGAGTCTGACTTTATTTCTAGCCTTCGGATACCCATTTCTTTGGCAAGAGCTAGCCCGACAATCAGTGATTCGTACTCTACTTCGTTGTTTGTGGCTTTGAAATCACATCTGACGGCACACTGGATTTGGTCTCCCTTAGGGGATTGGAGGACTAGCCCTAGCCCGACCCCATTCATGTTACTGGATCCATCAACTGATAAGGTCCATTTAAGCTTTTTCTGCTCTGCAAGACATAATAACTCCTTCTCGGCTTGAATTAGAGTACTAGGTGTAAAGTCGGCTATAAAGTCAGCCAAAACTTGGGACTTAATCGCAGTACGAGGCTGGTAGGAAATATCATGCTCGCTTAATTCGACTGCCCATTTGGTCAGTCTACCAGATAGTTCTGATTTGTGAAGTACATTCTTTAATGGAAATGTAGTAACTACGACTATCAGGTGGCACTGAAAATAGGGTCTTAGCTTCCTGGCAGCCATTACTAAGGCTAGTGTAAGCTTTTCTAGCTAGCTATAACGGGTCTCTACATCAAGTAGGGACTTGCTAACATAATAGACAGGTAGTTGCTTACCTTGTTCTTCCCGTACTAATACTGCACTTACTGTTGTTTCAGAGACTGCTAAGTAGATATACAAATGTTCTCCCTCCTGAGGCTTGGATAGCAAAGGTAGAGAAGTCAGGTACTCCTTCAGTTGCTGGAGTGCCTCTTTGCATGATGGAGTCCATGTAAATTCTTTGGCCTTCCGTAAGGTAGAGAAGAAATGGTGGCATTTTTCAGAGGAACAAGAGATAAAACGACTGAATGCTGCCACTCGACCAGCTAGTTTCTGCACATCTTCGATGCATGTGGGAGAAGGGATGTTCATCATAGACTGGATCTGGTCTGGGTTGGCCTCTACTCCTCTGTGAGTCACCATGTAGCCCAAGAACTTCCCTGAAGAAACACCGAAGGAACACTTAGTAGGATTAAGTTTCATATTGTAACTTTCTAGCACGTCAAAAGCCTGTTTGAGATGTTTGAGATGTTCTTCAGCCATCAGAGACTTGACCAACATGTCGTCGATGTAGACTTCCATGGTGTCCCCCAGCATGCCTGCAAACATTTTGTTTACCAGTCTCTGGTAGGTTTCCCCTGCGTTCTTCAACCCGAACGGCATGACTTTGTACCAGAAGATGCCTCTTTTTGTGATGAAGGCAGTCTTTTCCTGGTCTGCAGGGTGCATCAGTATCTGGTTGTACCCAGAGAATGTGTCCATAAACCTGAGTAGTTCGTGGCCTGCAGTGGCGTCGACAAGCATGTCGATGTGAGGTAGCGGGAATGAATCCTTGGGACAAGCTTTGTTTAAGTCCGTGAAGTCAATACAGACTCTCCACTTCCCATTTTTCTTCTTCACCACGACTACATTAGCCAACCAGTCGGGGTAGTTGACTTCTCGAACAGACCCAGCTTCGATCAGCTTCTGAACTTCCTCATTTATTATCCTGTTGCGTTCTGGAGAAAATTTTCTACGCTTCTGTCTTACTGGACGGTGGCTAGGATCTACCTGCAATTTATGTACCATTACCTCGGGGTAGATTCCAGTCATGTTAGCATGAGACCAGGCAAAGCAATCGTGGTGGGCTGTGAGGAACTCGACAAGCTTGCTCCGTAGGGCAGGATCGAGCTTAGAACCAATCTGCACTTTATGATCCGGGAAGTCTGGGTGGATCTGGACTTCATCTAACTCATCCACACTCGGGCAGTCTGGATCGGTGCCACTGAGTTTCTCCTTCTGTAATTGCTATAAGGCTGACTTTGGCGCTTTCATTGCGTTTTTGTAGCAATTCCTTGAGGTGCTCTACTCCCCTCTAATCTCTCGGACACCCCAAGGAGTTGGGAACCTGAGCACTTAGTGGAACGTAGATGGTACTGCCCTCAAGCTATGGATCCATGGCCTACCAAGTATGATATTATAGGCAGAAGGGCAGTCCAATACAACAAACACAGTGCTAAGGTTGACTCCTCCTGCGAAGACGGGAAGGGTGACTTCTCCCAACGTGTGTTTCTGTTCTCCATTAAAGCCTACCAGAACAGTAGAGCGTCGACATATGCAAGACTCATCTAAGCCCATACCTTGCAAAGCATTCAAGAAAAGCACATTAGTGGATGAACCATTATCTATCAGAATACGCTTAACTAGAACATTTGCAATGTTAAAAGAGATAACAAGAGCGTCATGATGAGGGTTGACGAGCCCTGTGGCTTCATTGTCTATGAAGCTTATTGTCTGGTTGGTGTAGGCATGAGGAGTAGCTTCTATAGAGTGGGCTAGAGGGTTGGTTGCAATTTTAGCACTCCTCTTGGTTGTCGAGTGGCTAACTCCACTCACTTCTGAAGTTCCTGATTACTAGACACGTCTTCGTAGGAATCGGCTGCTTTGGTTCCTTGACTTGGGTGTCTCGATGTGTCAGGTACTCTTCTCTTTGTCTGTCAATAAGTCGGTAAGGTGGCCTCTTTTCAGCAACTCTGCAACTTCTAGCTTAAGGGTTATGCAATCTGTAGTGTTGTGGCCGTGATCTCCGTGGAACTCGCACCACTTGGTTGTGTCCCTCTTCTCGCTAGGAGTCTTTCCTGGCCATCTTACAGTACTGCCCATGCTCTTCATAACCGCTACTATTTCGACTAGTTCAATGCTTAGGTTGTACTCTGGAATCCTGGTGCGTATGGGTCCTTGAGGCTTCTCTATTGGGCGACTTGATGGAGGGTCAAGTGGCCTTCTGTTCTCCCTAGGGGGGCCACGTCTGGAAGTTGGGTAGGGCTCCCTTGGTCTGCTATCTGTTCTCCGATCTGGTCGTCTATAGCGACAGTCCCTGTTCCTGTCATCGTAAGAATAATATTTGCTTCGGTGGGCTTCGTCTTCCTCCCACCGAATTTCTACCAAGCGCGAGCCAGGGCATCCTCCATGGTAGTGCAATTGAATTTGGTAAGCTCCTTGTATAACTCTCCTTCTGGCAGTAAGCCTTTTCTGAATGCATCAACGGCAGTCTCTTGGTTGCAGTAGGGAATCGATACCTTCTCTCGGTTGAACCTCCCCACATAGTCTCTGAGTGGCTCGCCCCTTCTCTGGTGGACTCGGTAGAGATCGCAAGATAACTTTTCTAGTTTTTTGCTACTGGCGAACTGCTCTACGAATGTGTCTATGAGCTGGGCAAAAGAGGCGATCGAATTGTTGGGCAGATTTGTGTACCACTGCAAGGCTAGACCAACGAGGCTTGAACCGAAACTCTTGCACATACACACCTCCTTGAGATCTCTGGGTATTGCGGCAGTGAACATCCTCTGCTTATATGAAGTGATGTGATCGTCTGGATCGGATGTTCCATCGTACATTTTCATGGTGGGGAATGAAAATTTCTTAGGCATTTCTACCAAGGCAATAACATCAATGAAAGGTGAGTCTGCGTAGCTTTGGGGCAGACTCTTCCTTAGTGGGGCTGGAACTCAAGGGATCCTAGTGATCACTGCCTCCATCTCTGCGAGTTTCCTATCCATGATCTGCTCAAGAGGAGTACCTGTAAAAGACAAGTTTAGGATGTCAGCTTGTGAGTTAAGGGTTGTCCCACCTGCCACAGTATGTGAGGGGGGAACAGTAAACATTGAAGAGGAGAAAAGAGGAGCAGTAGTAGAGTGTAAGGGCAGAGTAGAGTGTTGGGGCAGAGCAGAGCTCCGGAATGAAGGCAGAGGCGTTATGAAGGGTGTTGCAGAGCCAGCTTGAGTTGCGGGTAGTGTTGTAGAACCACTGACAGTAGTCGACGGCATGGGTGGTTGGCTGGAAGAGCTTCCTGGTTCTGGAGTTGAAAAAGGTTGCGTCGAAGTAACAGGAGCTCGAAACCTTAGCCCTGTTGATCTTGGTACAGAGAACTCAGTGATCTTCTCTTGAAGTAGTTGGTTCTCTATCCTCATCAGTGAGTTCTCTTCTTCTAGAGCTTTGAACTTTTGGGCATTCTCCTGGACTTGGGTTGTGAGAGCGGCTATCTGGGCTGAAACGTCGATCGGAGAGGCTACCATGTCACCTGCCATTGCAAAGGTCGTCTGTGATAGTCGTTGCCGGGGACCCACAGTGGGCGCCAAACTGTGGACGGGTAGAAAGTCACACGGTTAGAGAGATCGTTAGGTGGGCACCAGCAACTAGGCTTCGGGCCTTCAAATAGGCGGGTTGACGGGCAGAAGGTCGGTTCTGGTAGTCGGGTAGATCGGTAGGCAAACGTCAGATAAGGAAACAGCTACTGTCGGGCTAACGTCAGGGTAGAAAACGGGTACCAGTAGCCTGTAAACCTGCACAAGAGAAACACAACCGTGAAGTCTAAGGGCCCTGGGGATGGTGTCGGCCAAGGACCCTCCGACGGTCAAGTCAGTAACTTAGTTCGATAAAATAAAGTAAATAGATCGAAGATAGAGTTACTAATGATGTTAGTGTCGTTGTAGCGTCGGGGTGGCACGACTCGTAGAGTGGTCGGAGCTCGATTCTACGGAATGATGAGTTGTGGTAGCTTCTGGACTACTTAATCAGCAGAGTAGACTTCTGGTTATAGAAGAGTAGGATTCTGCTTGCGGAAGGGTAGATCTCTGCTTACAGAAGGGTAGACTCCTGCTTACATTAGGATATACTAACGAGGTATGAGAGAAACAGAAAGTCTCTCTCAAGTTTTGATATGATTTCGTCGATACTTCTAGCCGGAACCTTTGCTTTAGACTAGCTTAGATCAGTGGTTCGTCGGAGTAGGTGATTCGTTACCAGAGTTTAGTAGAGGATGAATAAAGCGATCAGAATAGGGTTTCTAGAGCGCTAGGTGATTTTTAGTCAAAATCCGAACCCCTTCCAAGAGTGAGGCTTCCCCTATTTATAGAGTGTAGAGGATAGTAACCGCTCTTGGGGCGCAGGTTTGTTAGATCCGCAATAATAGGATCCCACTAGACTGCCTCCGTAGTCGTTGATCTCTTGAGAGGGAAGGGTAGCCCTACGATACCCGCCACCTTAGTCTGTTGGTTGCCAGTAGAAATGGTCCACTACTCCTTTAAAGTAGCGCAAGACTCGGTCTTCTACCATGACTCCAACGTGTAGCAGAATGCTAGGATTGTGACTCAATCTCAGACAACTTGGCCATGTGTACGCACAACTAGCTGAAGCGTGGGTGGATCGTCATGGCAGACCATATCTTGGCATGCCAGGAGCGTGGGCTTGAGTAAGCATGCTTAGACTTTCTGGGCTTACGAGGCGTGTTGGGCTTTCGGTGGGTTTCCTTCTAGACCATAGAGGCTACTGACGGCACTCCTCTAATGTTACGCGAGGGTAGGCGCATAAGGAAGGCCTAATGCTATTTTTTGCCAATACAAAGGTCATCCGCATTTGGCCGGTTGCCAGCAACCACTTATTTGACGTTAGAGAAGAGAGAAGGGGAAGATGAGATATTATTTTTAAGGAAGGGTAGTTAAGGAAATAAAAAATTCAATTGTTGAAGTTAATTGACGGATTTAAAACTAAGGGGCCAATTTTAAATTTACGAAAAATAAAGGGCCAAAAAAGAAGTTGATTACAAGCTAGGAGGGTAAAATGGAAATAACTCTATTTATAACACTCAGGAAAGTAAGAAATCCATGAAATACACAAAACAAAAGAGCTTTGGAAGCCTATTGGTTAAGACTTTTTTAACAGAACTTCAAAGTTAGGGAATTGCAAAGTTTTTACAGGTGGGTGATTTAGGGAAATAAAAAAAAAATTAGGGTTCAAAATTTTGGGTGAAAATAATTTTTTTTTGAATTTTTTTGTTTCCTCTAAATACTTAAACCTTTATATATTCAACTTCTTCCTGTCCCACTTCAACCATGAACACCGGCGACTTCCACCATTAATTCCGGCGACTTCTACAATAAATCCCGGGACATTTTCATCATCTTCGACAACTCTCATTTTCTCATTTTCTCTCTCTCTCTTTCTCTCCCCTCTCTCTCTCTCTCCCCTCTTTCTTTCTCTCTCTCTCTCTCTCTCCTCTCTCTCTCTCTCTCTCTCTTTCTCTCTATCTCATTTCTCTCTCTCTCTATACTAGCAAAGGGGAGGAGCCCCTTCGTCTCTGGAAACCAGAAATCCGACGACGGGGTTCCTCCACTTCGTCGGAGTTAGAGAGGGAGAAGAGAGCGAGAAGAAAGGGTCTTTGGTAAAGGGACCTGTGTCTAGTGTATTGGGACACGGTTAGTAAAGGGACATTGGTCCTTTTAGTAAGTAGACATTTTTCTCATAAAAACTAAATAAATCATCATATATTCATTTTCAAATGACAATATTGATATTACTTCAATATTTAAAATTAACGACAAAAAGATAAAATATTTTAATAGTCAAAATCTCTTTCTCAATCTAAAAACACAGAACAAATGATGAAATAAAATTTGACAGAAAAATTTCGGACAAAGTAATCGAAATATGCACCAAATTTCGACCAAGATGGTCGAAATATGAACAAAATCTCGACCACTATTGTCGAAATATGAATATTGGTCGAAATTTTGAGCATATTTCAACGACTGTGGTCGAAAGATGTTTAATATTTCGACCACAGTGGCCGAAATTCTGACGACAAATAAAAATAAGTAAACATGGTAGCTGAAATATTTATTTTTTGAGAGAAATTCTCATCAACATTATACACTAATAGGATTAAATAACAAATGTTTTACATAGGAAAGAAAGACATGACAACAACTTAAAAGTAAATAAGAATGTAGTGTTTATAGGTGACATTTGTTTTATAGAATAGGTTGTTTTTAGATGATGGTTGTTTATAGGTTAAAAATAGGGATTTGTTTTAGGGTTTGAGGATCTAAGGAAGGACATGAAAATAAAAGAAAACTACGATATTTGTATTGTTTTAATCTTAGTTTTTATCCAAATAAACATTAATTTATACGATTTAAATCTCTAAAAACAATGTCTATTTTCTAATTGGTAAAGGGACTTCAAATCTAAAAATATGATATTTTGGTCTTGTCCCTATACCATTTATCCATGTCCTTATACTAAACACCGAAGAAAGATAGAGAGAAGAAAGGGAGACAGAGAAGATAGAGAGAGAAGAGAGAGAGAGAGAGAGAGAGCGAGAGAGAGAGAGAGAGAGAGAGAGAGGTCGCTGGTCGTCGCCGGCTAACTCCCACCGACGACTTACTACCGCCGATTTAAAGGTATGTTTGGTTTATGTGTTTTGGATTTCCACTTTTTTCCCCGGATAATTTTCTTATTTTTCTGAATCATCGGCCTTCTTAAAAGGTTGGAAGATCTGCTAGGCATTCCGAATGGATAATTCCTAACCATTCTACACCACAGACCCTATTTGCACTTCATATTGTTTGTGGGCTTTTCTAGCATTGTCCAACATTGGTTGAAGGAATATTTGGGGCAGCACCAAGAAATTCCTGGCTGTAGGCACCCATCTGTAGGTTGATAGCTTCTGGGTACATGCATCAGAACCCCATTAGAATATTTTCCACATTAATCCTTAATTATCATAAGACAAACAAGATTCAGCCATTAAAGAGTAATTAATAAAGCTGTGATTTGTATCTACAAGTAATAGTTGAACACTGAACTTCACCTTAAACCACAATTAATTTTGTTTCATTAACATTAAACTTATCTCTTTGTTTAGTTTGGAAATTTTAATAGACTCCTATAGAATAATACTTATCATTATCAAATAGTACAATCATTATTAATAAGAAAACAACTACATTAAACTAACACCCATTTTAAGATTGAGAACAACTTTTATTTGATGTGTTTTAATTTTGAAAAAATTAGTCAATACTCCATAAATTATTTCGTAGAAAAAAATCAGAGACGCGTAATGAACGAAAAACACCAAGAGTTTCTTAACACAAACTATGCTATGACAGTCATCATTTTGTTGATTAAAGGAAAATACTAACATTAGGAAAAAAATATAAGTAACATGGTAGGGTTAAGTATATCATAATTATTTCTATGTTTATATTGTTATTGTATTCAACTTCTCGATTTATTTTTTAAATTAATCAACAAAATCGAAGCTTATATTGCGAAGTTGCACGAGCTACGTTTGTTACGTAATATAAGAGAAGAATAAAAAATGAAGAAAACAACGATATAGGTGATAACAACCATAGATAGACAAAATTATGTCCTTTAATAAACTCATAATTATTTTATTAGCAAAAATCTGTATTAGCTTTTAACGAACGTGAAGATGAACTCTCTCTCTATCTCTCTCCTATGATTCATGTGGGGGGTGGTGGAGCTCGAGTTAAGGAGTTGAATTATGAACACATGGAGTTGCCCCCTTAACAACTATACTCCAATTACTTAATTAAGCAATTATCAACTATCTTCATACCTAAACTATTTTGAAAATATTTATCAAAAAATTGGAAGAAGGGGATTCTTTAACACCAAATTTACACCTAAATAAATTTGCAGCTGAATTTTTAATTCACTAGAATTGGGTAAATCAAGAACATAACTATTATTATATTAGTTATTTGTTGAAGCGTCCAATAGAAATGGAAGTACGGTTGAAACTACTTGAAAGTGGTAAAGTCATGGTTTTAATATCAATTGATATATAATGGATGAATAAACTGCCAACTTAATTAAAATATATATATTTTGAAAAGAGAAATTGGGTTTACGAAGTCTTAAGATTAAAAACAGTATATATTTAGGACAGTGGCTAAGCTAGAAAATTTACTCGGTACATATTAACAATAATAAAAATAATTTATATAACAAAATTATACAGACAACCCTTGGCTTAAGGCGGGGTGGTGTTTGTTGAAGTGGTAGAATTTATGTGTAGTTTTGACTAAAAGAAAGTCGAGCAACATGGTATTTTGTGTAATCTCTAGGTTGACATATTATCATATCCCACGACTGATTTCAACTTTCCTTTTATATAATGAGCTTATTTATTTTTTACTCTATTTTATGTAAACTGTGATTTTTTGCCATGAACTTCACCCTTACCTTTTGAAGAGTTTTCCTTTCGAACCTTAAAATTTGTAAATTCGAGTTTCACTTCTTCCGTTAGGTTATAACCAAGCTATATGAAGTTACTTCTGTGAGAAAACGAATCAGGGATAAAGGAAAATGAATCTAGAAAGAGAAGATCAAACAGTTGTATTTTCTCATTACTTGAATAACAAGAATACACGACTATTTATAGACAGAGTAGAGAAAGAAAGTTAGTTAGGACAGGAGAGAGAAAGTTTGTTGCAACAAACTTTCCTAACCAACTCTTTAAAGAAAACTCTTCTACTTATTCTTACACTGAGCTTACACCTAGGAAACACCATTGTTACACTTAGTTTTGTTACATCATTCCTTACATCCCCCCTCAATCGAAAGCTGGGGCAGATTGAGATTGATTCTTAGAGGAAGGAAGAAACATCATAGAGCTCAGAAGAGAAGTAAACAAGGGATTAGAGAGACCCTTAGTGAAGATATCAGCTAGCTGAGTTGAAGAGGGTCCACAACTAGCATTCCTGCAGCAACCAGCTATCTAACAAAGTGATAATCAATTTCAATGTGTTTGGTGTGAGCATGGAAGATAGGATTCATAGCTAGATGCTTGGCACCCATATTGTCACAAAAAAGTTGGAATGGAGGAGAAAGAGGAACCCCAAATTCTTCAAGAACATAAGAGATCCATAACAATTCTGAAGCAGCCACAGACAAGGACTTATATTCAGCTTCTGTGCTTGATCGAGCAACAGTAGACTGCTTCTTAGAGGGCCAAGCAACTAAATATTTGCCAATACATACAAAAAACCAAGATGTGGACCTTCGAGAGTCAGGACAACCTGCCCAATCAGAATCACTATAGGCTCTCAAGGAAGTTAAATCACCAGGAATAATGTGAATGCCTGCACCCAAAGTCCCTTTCAGATACTTGAGAATTATCTTGACAAGATGAAGATGGGAGTCAGTAGGAGAATGCATAAATTGAGCCACATAATTGACTCCAAAAGAAATGTCAGGCCTTGTCATGGTGAGATACTGAAAACCCCCAACTAAACTTCTATAGAAGGTAGGATCAGCTAGAAGCACCCCATCAGATACTGAGAGTCTCTTACCATAAGGTATAGGAGTAGCACTGGGTTTGCAATCCATTAAATCAGCTTTTTGAAGTAATTCCAAAGTATATTTCTTCTGAGTAAGTAGAAGACCAGGAGAAGAAGAAGGATGGACCTCAATTCCCAAGAAGAAATGAAGTGCACCTCGATCTTTCATGGCAAACTCAGAACTCAATTGAGTGATCAAATGCTGAAGAAGAGAAGGAGAAGACCCTGTTAATATAATGTCATCCCCATAAAGTAGAAGAATCGGAGTATCCTTTCCTTTAGTAAACACAAACATAGAGTGATCTGTAACACTTTTCTGAACCCATAGTGCAATAAGAAGTCAGAAAACCTGGTAAACCAGGCTCTAAGAGCCTTTTTAAGACCATAAAGAGACTTATGTAAATGGCACACATAAGAGGACTTATCAGGTGCTATAAAGTCAGGTGGTTGCATCATGGAAACATCTTCTTCCAAAACAAAACCCTATGAAGGAAAGCATTGGAGACATCCAACTGCTTTATATTCCATCCACAAGAGACTGATATAGTAGGAACAACTCTAGTAGTATAGGATTTAACCACTGGACTAAAGGTTTCAGAAAAATCCAAACCATCAAGCTGATGAAATCCTTTAGCAACCGGTCCAGCTTTGTGTCTTTCTATGGTACCATCTGCCTTGAGCTTGGTCTTGAAGACCCACTTACAACCTAAAATATTCATAGAAGGAGAAGTAGGGACAAGAGACCAAGTCTCATTCTGTTCAAGAGCCTTAATTTCATCTTCCATAGCTTGACACCACTCAGGATGTTTAGAAGCTTGCTTGTATGTTGTTGGTTCAGCTGGAATATCCAAGAGACCCATATAAGCCTGTGGAAGAGGATGATATACAGAATAATGAGATACATAATCTGGTAAGTATTTGGGTCTATGAACACCCAATTTGGACCTTATAGTCATTTGATGACAAGGTGGAGCTGCAGATTCAAAAGAGTCAGCAGCTAACACTGGCTCTTGATGTGGTGAAGATGTAGGAGAAACACCACTGCAAGATTCATCTGAAATTTGCACCACAAGCAGATAAGGAGTATCAGTAACACTAGATGATGTTAGAAATAGAAGCACCACTTGCTGAGAAGAGATTCGTGCAGAAGTTGTAGAAGAAACCTCTATCTCAGCGAAAGGAAAACAAGATTCATCAAAAACAACATGTCTGGAAAAATAAATTCTTTCAGTTGATTTATCCAGACACTTGTACCCTTTATATATGTTACTGTACCCCAAGAAGACACACTTAGTGGATTTGGGGCTCGATTTATCCAGTCTAGTAGCTGCAATATGTGGATAGCAGGCAGACCCAAATACCCTGAACATAGAGAAATCAGGTGTTTCTGAAAACAAGACTTCATAAGGAGATTTGCCATTCAACAACTTAGTTGGAAGTCTATTGATAATGTAAGAAGCAGTTTCAAAAAATTCAAACCAATACTCTTTAGGCATAGAAGCTTGAAAAGCCATAGTATTACCCATTTCTGTGATTTGACTATTTTTCCTCTCAACTTTCCCATTTTGCTGAGGAGTATAGGGACAAGAACACCTCAGAGAAATACCCTGCTCATCCAAAAATCTCTTAAACTCTCCTTTTGACAGTTCAGGAGCACCATCACTTTGAAAATTTTTAATGGTTGCTGAAAGTAACTTCTCATAAGCCACCTTGAACTGTTTAAAGCATGGGAGACTCTCTGATCTAACCTTCATAGGATAAATCTCGAAGAATCTACTATAGTCATCAATAAAAAGAATGTAATACCTTGCTCCTGAATTAGTTGAAATAGGGGCAGGACCCCAAATGTCACAATGAATCATATGTAAAGGGTTTGGAGTAAGACTTCTGGACAATTCAAAGGGTTGACATTTACTTTTATCAAGTTGACATGACTCACACAGTTTTGTGACCTCTGAGGAGTCAAGCTGAATCAAATTTGAATTATGAAGAGATTTCAAAACACCATGAGCAGTATGACCAAGTCTTTGATGCCATAAGGTGGAAGAGCCTTTCATAATAGAAACATATGCCTCTATAGGTGTAGGACATTTCTCAAATTCAATAGGATATAAGTCATCTATCATTGGGCCTTCAGTGAGTATAGTATGTGTTGTTAAATCTTCAACAACATATCCCCAAGGGTAAAACTCAACTGAACAGTTGTTATCTTTTGTAGACTTAGACACTGATAGAAGGTTTTTCTTCAAATCAGGAACCAATAGTATGTTTTTAAGATAAAACTCATGTGAAGAGTTGATCAATTAAGCATCACCAGTTCCTATAATAGGTATGGAATTACCACTACCAACTAGAACTTAATTTGATCCAATATAAGGTTTAGGATTAGTAATTACCTTTTCAGTATTTGTCATATGGCTTGAGACTCCAGTATCAGCAAGCCATTTTTCATCTGATGTGCTTTTATGGACTGTAGAAGCAATATAACATTTCTCCTCTAGAGCTAGATTACACTCTTCATTCTTAGAATCAGAATCACTAGAATTGCCTTTCTTTTCATCTGAAATATGTAATCAAGCAAAGTTGGGAGTATTATTGCTTGATGTTGAAGGTGTATATCGATATCTACACTTGTGAGCTGGATGACCCCATTTGTGGCAGATTCCACATGAAATATATAGTTGTAAAATCGAAATTAACAGCCTTCTGATTTTGTTGATATTGAGAATTTTGACTTGAATTCTCATTGTTGTGTTGTGATTATGTCTGAGACTTATCAGACCTTGATTGATTTGAAGATTGAGAAGATTTATTATTACTTTGATAATTGTTATAGCTCGATCTCTTTCTAGATTGTGTTTGATTGTTGTATGATCTGGTTTTATAGTTTTGATTTGAGGTATTTTTGACATAGTAAGCTGTCTGATCATCTTGATCTTGCGACAGTAACCATTGTTCATGGTGAAGAATCTAGGATCGAAGTTCAGAGAGAGATCTTATCATTCCGATTGTTAATCGAAATTATAAATTGATTAAACTCTTTACCTAAACCAGGTAGAATTATTCTGATCATCTCTTTATCAGAAACTCTATCTTTAATAGCAGTTAACGAATCAGAAAGAGTTTTCTGAGATACTCACTAACTGAAGCAGATCCTCTCTTAGTGTTCTGAATTTGTCGACGTAATAGATCTTGTTTGGCTTCAAATTCTTCAGCATAGACGGTTTCAAGATATTTCCAGATCTGATGTGAAGTTTGTAAACCTAGAACATCAGCTGAGATTGATATTGAGAAAGTCGCCTTTAGACACGATTTAACATGATGATCTTGCTTTCTCCAACTCATATAATCTGGATTTGAGACTTCATTTCCCTCTGAATCAGTGATGAATACAGGAGGTTGAGTGATTGATCCATCAACAAATTTATAAAGATCATTACTATTCAGAATTGACTCAAATTGATTGTTCCAAACGAAGTAATTCGACTCATCTAGCTTATCTGAGATGTAATTTGTAATATTCAAAGTTTGGAAGGTAGATTTTGAGCTAGATGAAGACGATAAACCCTCTGAATTCGATGATGCCATTTAGTATTCAATTTTTTTTTATGAGTTCTTAGGTTTTGATGAAGATATGATTCAATTTCAGTGATGATTTGATCGAATTAATCTAACCTAGACGCTCTGATACCATGTGAGAAAATGAATTAGGGATAAAGGAAAATGAAATCTAGATAGAGAGAAGATCAAACAGTTGTATTTTCTCATTACTTGAATAACAAGAATACACGGCTATTTATAGACAGAGTAGAGAGAGAAAGTTAGGTAGGACAAGAGAGAGAAAGTTTGTTACAACAAACTTTCCTAACCAACTCTTTAAAGAAAACTCTTCTACTTATTCTTAAACTGAGCTTACACCTACGAAACACCCTTGTTACACTTAGTTTTATTACATCATTCCTTACAACTTCTTTGTCCGCAAATTACCAATGGCAATTATTACTTCTTTGTATTAGTAGAACTCACAAGGGTCAGTTTTTCATAGATTTCTGAAGCACCAATCACTACTGTAAATTTACGTTTGATCTTATTTATTTTTATGTGAAGCTTATAACTCGACCTATTTTATTAACATTTTTCTCAAGACTGATTCTTACTGCATTGTACATTGTAAGAAAATTATTACGTTTGTTATTTTGTTGGAGAAATACTGGATATTTATCGAATGAACAATAACAGTTTCACATTCCCATTTAGTAGCCTTATTTTGTATACTTTTATAAATAAATTTTAAATTATGTTAGAAAGTTAAGATATGTGTAACGATCATGATAAAAAAATATATATACTACAAACTATACCTTAAATTATAGTTTTCAAGTATATATACGCTGTAAGTAGAAGTTTGCTTGCTAGTAATTTTAGCCTAGTGCAACCTAACTTTAAATCTTGGTTTTGTCCCTGGTAGTAATATCAAATACATATGTCTATAATTGTCCACGACGAGCTTTTATCTTTTGAAATTGTTGCACAAATCCCTTGGTCAAATGTATTAAATATATCTTTCTCAATATATGCAAGCAAACTATTAGTCATCCATTCAACTTCATTTGATTGTTTATTTACTTTTGACAATATCCATACCATTAAACGCTCTTTCTTCTTTGGTTGTTGCAGCGTGGAGAATTTATCCTAATGTCAAGATAAGGTAAACGAGTGGGTTGCAATTTATCTTTTCTTATCTCAATCATCTTTCTCGCGAGAGCATTGATCCATTTGAATCTTATAGATTTGACGCTAGATAACATATAAATTAAGTAATTTTCAAGTTTATCTTTTAATACAACAAGGTCAATTTCTGAAAAGGTCTTCGAGTAAAATGTAGCAAGACGAATCAATTTTTGTTTCTCACATGCAAGCTAAGTGAGTCGATTGAATTCAAATTAGCCTAACAAATAAGCAACTTTGTTTTTATGTCATGAAACTGATTATTTAACTCTTATTCGAATATGTTTGTGACAAATAATTTGTGATCAGAAATATTATTTTTGTCAGATGAAGACTTAAAATAAAACTGAACGACTGAATAAACAAAACCGTTGTTGCGCAAACTTTTGATGTGATTTCTTATCATTAGCAACAAGCTCAGCAGATGAAAACATGCTAATCAAACCTACTAAAGTCTCGTGATGTGCGCCCAACAAGTACCACTAGCTCGTGTAATTTTACTTCTTGATTAAGCCTTGCCCTCTATGAATTTCATCACTATTAAGGGCATTAATAACTATATTTGCATGGTTTTCTCGAATAATATCACGAAGATTTGGAAATGCTCCAACAACAGTAGTAACCAATGTAAATGTATCCATAATTATTGTATGATTCTTTGTCATTGCGACAACTGATAGTTCAAGTTAATGAGGTAAACAATGAACTGAATATGCACTCTCATTTTCTTATACAACAAGTGTTTTAAGACCATTATATTGACGTTGCATTTTGTTCACCCCATTATATCCATGCCCTCTCAATATGGAAATACTCAATTCCTGCCTCAAACTAAGTCATCAAAAAATGCTTTGAGTGAGAGTGATGTTGCACTTGTGACATCCTCGATGGCCAAAATGTTACAAATAGTGCAAATTATTGAATCATTCAGTCTTTGTTTTATTAAGTCTTCAGGTTATTTAGGAGTCAATAAGTATTTGCTTAAATTCAGGAGAAAGGCATGTGACTTCAGTAAAAAAAAATAGTTTAGCTCTTTTAGGAGAAATTCATGTATAAATAGAGGTAGTCTAGCAGTGCATTTGTTATTTACGTATCATTACCTTTGTTTCAGTTAGAAATAAAATAAGTTTTGAGTGTTATTTATTTAATGTCTTTTTACTATGTTTATCTTGTTATAGTTTTGTTTGATTTGTGACATGGTATTAGAGCTAGGTTGCGTATAAACTGTTTGATTTTATCCCTTAGTGAAGCTATATAGGTGAATCCTGCATCTTAAACTCTATATCTTAGTATTCTGTCAAGATGAATGGTGGGAATGGTTCTTAAGCCTCCGTGCATAAGCTTAATGGTAAAACTTATAGTTATTGCACGCTTTGTACGAAAGCTTACCTACGAGGACAAAATTTATGGGAGCTTATATCTGGTGCTGAAATAATAATTCTAGAGGACACTCCCCAAAATGTCGATTTACTTCGAAAGTGGGATATCAATTGCGGAAAAACGTTATTTTCTTGGTGAACATCGATAACTAAAGAGCATATTGATTATGTTCGTGATATGAAAACACCAAAAGAGTTGTGGGAGACGCTTGATAGGTTATTCAGTCAAAAGAATACGATTCCTTTGTAGTTTTTGGAGAATGAACTTTCATGAATGACTTAAGGTACTCTTTCTATACCAAAGTATTTCTTGGAAGTTAAGAATTTGTTTGTTGAAATTTCAAAACTATGTTCAGATGAGCCCATTAGAGAAGCACAACTACGTCGCTACCTTATTTGTGGCTTAAGGATGGATTTTATGCCATTCATTTCTTTGATGCAAGGGTGGATTAATCAACCTTCAATCATTGAGTTGGAGAACTTGCTTTCCACCAGGAAGCATTGGTGAAACAAATGTCCAACCAACATCTCTCTCAGGTGGAAGATGTCCTTTACACTAAAGACCTAAAGAAATATAAATTATGCACTATTTAGGTGTAAAAATGCAGTTCAGAAATGATGGGCAGTCTAGGGGTAACTTTAATACATGTTATAGGCGCGGAAAGGTTGGACATCTAAACCAAGATTGTTGGGTGAAGGTTGTGTGCAATAGATGCAAATGTAAATGTAGCACATTAAACTTGACAGCAAAGATGACGAGCAAAGTGCATGGGAGCAACGTTTTTCTGTTGTCGTCATTGAGAAACCAGATAGTGTGGCCTATGTTATAGACCTGACCGAGGCACATACAACTAATAAAGGCTCCATAAAATACACGAAGGAGTGGATAATTGATTATGGCTGCTCACATCATACCACATCGAATGCATCTTCACTTTCAGATGTTCGTCCACATAAGTGAAAACGTGTCATTATTACATCTGATGTCACTGTACATCATGTCACAAACGAAGGTATGTCGTCTGTTAAGTCTGAAGATACCAGTGCTGGTAATCTCTCTTAGTAATATGCACCATGTTTCATGTTTAGCAAAATAACCTAGGTTAGTTTCACAGATAACAAAATGAAGAAGGTATGTTCTTTTTTGTCCAAAAAAATGTTCAGTTACTAGAAAATTTGAAAGATTTTGTTGTTGATCTTATGTTTACTGGTCAAATGAGGCTTTATATGTTTAGTCTACTAACAAAGCTTATGTAGCGAAGACAAGCCAAAATTCAAGTGCCTTGTGTAGGTCATGTTAATTATCAATTATTGCAGAATGTATCTAAAGAGAAACGATTAGATGGTGTTCCTCCTCTTAAAGAGATTCTTCCTGATGTGGTATATCCAAGTTGCCAATATGACAAATCGCATCGCCTTCCTATCCAAAATTTTGAGAATTCAGACTTAATGGGGCATAGAATAACACCTAGCTACAATGGTTCTCATTCTGTGATGATTTTTGTTGATAATTTTTCTCGATGTACCTGGGTATATTTTCTATCACATAAAAGTGACGCTTTTCCAACATTATTAAGTTTCACATGCTTGTTAAACAAAAGTTTCGACTGTTGAATAAATGCTTACGAACCGATAATGGAGGAGACTACATGTCTGAAGAATTTCTCACATATTGTGAGAGACAAGGGATTGAATGAAATATGACGTGTCACAGTACACCTCAACAGAATAGCCTAGCAGATCAAAAGAGAGTTCACCTTACTGATGTATGTTTATCATGGTTGCATGATAATAAATTTCCAAGGGAGTTGAGGGCAGAAGCTATGCAATGTGCAAACTTTATCATCAATCGATTACCTCCACGTCCAAGGACAACACCATCTCCTTTCGAACTTATATATCATCCAAACACAATGTAGTTTTATTCGAGTGTCTGGTTCAGTTTATCATGTCCATGTATTTGAAGCCAACCGAACCAAACTTGACCGAAAAGCAAGATAATGCATTATTGTGGGATATGACTCATAGATGAAAGGGTGGAGATGCATGGATTGAAGAAAATGCCTTTCGATCAAAGATGCAATGCGAGTAATTTGTCGGACAGGACAATTGATGAAGATGATCATCAAGTACAGACGATTTAGGGATCGTAATGTTTAGCTAGAAACCAGCTACGATCGTCGAATCACGGGTGATTCGCGGCTAACTTCGTCCGGATCCTACATCGGGTTACACCAAAGAGTGTCAAGTTGATCGAAAGATACGACTAAAGGGATGTGACATATAAGAACGGGTTAGACCCATAAATATGTCCAAAAGGCCAAAGGAAAATCAAGGAAAGATAGTACAAAGGGCAGAACAGAAGGGAAGTTTTGAACCGGGTTTAAAGCCCATTAGCGGGTCGGCTAAGGAATAGACGGCCACACTAATAGGGCCGACCAGACTTAGCCCTTTAGGGAATAGGGTGGCTGGCCAGAGAAAATAAAATTGGGAATTTCTATTTTGTTAAATCTTAGTAGGTATGTTTCTATTTTGGTCTTTTAGGAATCCTAATTAGGGTTGTACTCTAACTTTACGATTCTATATAAGGGTTTTATTAGAACAGAATTAGGTGTGGACAATTCTCAAAGAGATTTCTTAACTCTACAACATCAAGTAGAGAAGAAAGAGAGAATAGTTCCCAACTATCTATCTAGTCTAAAGAAGAAGGTGTTCTTCATCTAACAATAAAGTTCCAGCTAACTTGAAGGTAGGAGGTCAAGTTGATTACTCGGGTGTCTCAACTAGAGGAGCCACAATTGGAGCTCTTGGTCTTATATTCAACCAAATAGTCCATTGGATTTAGCGATTAAGGTAATCTCTAAACTACTTACTTTCATCTTTAGCTTATGCATGAGGCTCGGGGTATACTAGTGTTAGACATTAGATGTATGAGATTCCGCTTAGAACACGAGGAGACACCATAACCCAACATGGATACCCTTACAAACAAATATGTTGTCTCTAGAGATGTAATTTTTTATGGAGCATCAACATATTTTTCTGTTCCAACTGTGCAAAATAATTAGGAGGATCTTGAGCCATTCTATACTGATTATAGAGAAAGAAGGATGTCAGAAAATTCATCATTTGAAGACAAACAACAACAAAATGAAGTTACGGCAAGAAGGCCGACAAGAAGTAGGTCATGACCTAGGTATTTATCAGATTACGAAGTTCAATTGAATCATTATTCAGTTACCTCATATTTTCTAATGAGATATACATTTGCGAATAAGCCAAACTATTATAACGAGGCAAAAGGTATTTCTGAATGCAGTGGAGAAATGAGTGAAGAAATTGATGTTTTGCATAAAAACTCTACATCAAAGCTCGTAGCAAAACGAAAGGATGTTATTTAGTCACTTGTAAATGGGTTCACAAATTAAAGAAGATTGATGGCACCATAGACAAGTACAAAGCTTGACTTGTTGCACGTGGTTTCTTCCAGCACTATGAACTAGATTATGAAGAGACATTTCGTCTGGTTGCTAAAATAATAACAATTCGAACAATAATTTCATTGGTTGCGCATAAAAGCTGGAATCTGTGGCAACTTGATGTGAAGAACGCCTTACTCTTTATGGAGAGTTTTATTGTGATATCTTTATGGAACAACCACCAGACATTGTTTCCAAAGTGTTCTCTGATTAGGTTTGTCGACTGAAAAAGACCTTATATGGCCTCAAGCAAGCTCCGCGCGCTTGGTATGGTAAGATTACTCAATACCTTTCTTTTTGTGGTTTCAAAGCTTCAAATTCATACCCAAGTTTATTTATTAAAAACATCCACATTGTGCACCATGCTTCTTTTATATGTGGACGACATGATAATCGTTGGTGACGATGATTCTGAAATTCATCATATTCAAGCTGAATTAACAATCTGCTTTGACATGAAAAGTTTGGGCGAAGTTATATGTTTTTTATGTTTAGAAGTTGAGGAATCAAATGGTTATTTTGTATCCCAAATAGGGAATGTAATCAATTTACTGAGTCGTTTTGGTATGACCAAATCCAAAGAGATCTCCACACCGATGGAGCCATCCCTCAAGTTAACAAAGGATGAAGGAGATATATTAGAACACTCCACATCTTAATTATCATCAACTTGTCGGTAGTTTGTTCTATTTAACTATCACAAGGTTTGATATCGCATCCGATGCGGGGGTTATATCTCAGTTCATAGAAAAGGCTTTGCGTTGGTCATTTAGTTAAAGCAAAATAGATTTTTCATTACATAAAAGGTACTCAAACCTTCGGGTTAATTTACAATCCACTTAAATTATTATCTTTGAGTGGTTTTGTAGATGAAGATTGGGTTGGTGATGTACATGATAGACGATCAACAACAGGCTACTGTTGTAATATAGGTTCGGCTATAGTTTCATAGTGCAATAAAAATCAAAACACAGTTGCTCTTTCAAGTTGTGAAGCTGAGTATGTAGTAGCTACTATGACCACTCAAGAATGTATTTGGCTTACAAGGTTCCTCCAAGAATTGACATTTCTTATCGACAATCTAGTTCCCATCTTTTGTGATAATGAAAGTGCAATCTAGCAGGTTCGAAATCCCGTGCTACATGCACGCATGAAACACATTGAAGTCAACTTCCATTTTGTACGGGAAAAGATGTTAAATCGAGACATTGAGATTAAGAAAATAGTAACAATAGACAAGTAGTGGACATCTTTAGCAGAGCACTAGTCAAAACTAAATCTGAAAAGTTTGGAAGTGCTCTTGATGTTGTTGATGGACATCTGCACATAGGGGGCATTACAAATAATGCTGGTTGCTGAATCAGTCAGTCTTTGTTTTGTGAAGTCTTCAGTTTATTTAGGACTCAATAACTATATGCTTAAATTCAGGAGAGAGTCATGTGAGGTCGTAAAAAATAGTTGAGCTCTTTGAGGAGAAACTCAAGTATAAATAGAGAAAGCCCAGTAGTAGTTTTCTGCATTTGTTATTTACGTATTATCACCTTGTTTATCTCAATCTACTATTGTAGTTCAGTTTAATTTATGACAGAAAATATTTTATTAGTGGATCTTAATCTACATAACGTAATACAATAGTCATTTGCTAATTTGTAAATATGTCATGAGTTTCATCACTGAGAATAGTAATATTTGATTCACCAGTTTCTCTAGTCATTGTATCGATGATTCAAAATGAAATGACATTTGAAATATCCCTCTGAATATCAGTTGGCAGGCGTTTTCTATTGTGAAAGTTTTTACATCCTCACTTTTATCCATTAATAGTTCTAACAACTTAATACAGTTTCAGTTGTTGCAAGAATATTTAAATTCATCATGTCCACGAAATTAAAGACCTTGCCTTAGTAAAAACAGAAAATAATAAACGGACGCATATAAATGAAATGGGTAATTTTTTTTAAAACCTTACATGATTGTTTGTGTGCAACTGTGTCGATGTGTTATTTTTGTTGCTAAAGAGTTTCATTATTTTTCACCGCATTATTATTTGCACTGTTGGGACCTCCAACATGAACTTGCAACTTTTTTCTTTCTTCCAACGAAAATTTTACCAACAACTAATGGTTTTGAATTAAAATAGTTTCTTAAAGCCAAATACTTCCCTCAATCGGACAATCCGGACCCAGCCAAAGCCCATCATTCCTGGAATTGGAAAACCATCAGAAAGCACCTTAACATTATCAATGACTTAACAATATGGGAGGTGCATAATGGAGAAGATAAAGACATCTGGAAAGATAACTGGATTCCAGATATTCACAACCCAACAAACAATGGAAACAACTTTAACTACACAAATGTTTCTCAACTTATAGACAACAACAAATGGAATGAAGACAAGCTCACAAATACTTTTGACGAAGACACCGTTAACTTAATCAAATCTATTCCTCTTCCAAACAATGCAATAGACCAAAGAAAATGGATGCTCACAAATTCGGGTAATTTCACGGTAAAATCTAACTACCTTAGCAACAACATGAACACCCCCCTCCCCAACAATTATGATTGGAATTCATCTGGCATATACCCACAGTTCACCGTATCCAACTCTTCCTTTGAAAAATATGTTCCCAAGCTCTTCCAGTTAGACAAAGAATAGGAAAATACATCGATAACAATATCAACTGCCCGAATTGTAATGAAATTGACACTATAGAACATGCTTTACTTTACTGCCCTTTAGCTAGAAATATATGGTTCCATTTTAATATCATCGCAGAAAACATCTCTTCTGTTACAGAATGGATTTTCTCCTGGCAGTCTACGCCTGATCAGAATAAAACATCAAACAACATTCATTTTGCTACTATCTTGTGGATAATATGGAAAACTCGATGTGATCACTGCTTTCAACATGAAATAAACAAACTAGAAACGGTTATAAAAATGATACGAACTTTTCCATAATTGCATAATAAAATTAACCATATCAAACAACAACACAAAGAAAAATGGGAACCTCCAAATCAGAACTTCCTTAAAATTAATGTTGATGCATCTTATGTAAACAACCAGTCTATCGTGGGACTAGGTCTTATAGTCCACAACTCAGAATCGAAATTTATAGCAGCACACACCTCTACTTCCAGATGTAGAACCAGTGAAGAAAGCGAAACGGTGGCCATTCTTAATGGCCTCATTTGGGTTAAATCTCAAAACTTTCAAAACATTATTATTGAAAGCGATAATATTAATGTAATAAAAAACATCTCAAACAAAACGCATGAAATACAATGGCAATAAAAAATACACATACAGAAAATAAATGAAATGAAACACAGGTTTGAAAAAGTTCTATTCCAATACACTAGCAGGAAGCTCAATACTCAGGCCGACAAGTTAGCTAAATGGGCAAGAAAAAAGAATCTATCCAAGTCTTGGCGGAATGTCCCGTACTTTCTTATTAATATGTACTGTAATAAGATTTAAATACCGTGTAATAACTCTTATATCTAATATATTTAGTTCAACAAAAAAAACAACTAATGGTTTTGAATGTCTATAAATAGATAGAAATACAAACAAAATATGGTGTATTTTTTTTAAGAAATAGAGTGTCTTTTGATATACTATATTCTGACCATTTAGCATAAGCACTTAACCAAGCCAGATTAAACTTCTATTATGTTTGTCTTTTCAGTATTCCTTGATGAGACAAATAGTGTAGTTTTACAGCAGACAAGTCACATTGTTTACGAAAGTCGGAAAATATATATTTAAAATGTTAGTATAAATATATTATTTCATGTGATTAAACAATAATAATAATATTAAAATAATAAATGTCTACCAAATGTCCACCAATGTCCACAAATATTCACAGATGTCTACGAAAGTCGAAAAATATATATTTGAAATGTTAGTATAAATATATTATTTCATGTGATTAAACATTAATAATAATAATAATATTAAAATAATAAATGTCTACCAAATGTCCACCAATGTCCACAAATATTCACAGATGTCTACGAAAGTCGAAAAATATATTTTTGAAATGTTAGTATAAACATATTATTTCATGTGATTAAACAATAATAATAATATTAAAGTAATAAATGTCTACCAAATGTCCATCAATGTCCACAAATATTCACAGATGTCTACGAAAGTCGAAAAATATATTTTTGAAATGTTAGTATAAATATATTATTTCATGTGATTAAACAATAATAATAATATTAAAATAATAAATATCTACCAAATGTCCATCAATGTCCACAAATATTCACAGATGTCTACGAAAGTCGAAAAATATATTTTTGAAATGTTAGTATAAATATATTATTTCATGTGATTAAACAATAATAATAATAAAATAATAATAAATGTCTACCAAATGTCCATCAATGTCCACAAATATTCACAGATGTCTACAAAAGTCGAAAAATATATTTTTGATTAACACAAATATAATATGCATTACACATTTTGTCAATGAACTAAAGATCTTAAAATGTCCCCAGGACATTTTGTCTATGGATCAAATGTCTTGAAATGTCTATAAAGACATTTTGTCTACTTTTGTTTCTTTACATTCAAGCATCACACGCCGTATTATAAGAGGGTCTGTATTATAATTCAAAATCATTAGCTCATTTCACGATTTCTAGGTTTACAATGAGAAAGGCAAATCGGTAATTTGGCTTTAAAAAAAGTTAGAAAGATGGTTATGAAGGAAAACAGCTGTCATGGTCTGGTTTTAGCAAATATTTAAGGAGGTAAAATTGAGAGAGAGAGAGAGAGAGAGAGAGAGAGAGAGAGAGAGAGGGAGTTGAGTGAGTTCTAATTCCGTACCTAATCACTTTCACTAATACCTTCCTAAATTCTTTCTTAAGAGTCGTGCTGCCCTCCAGTTGCAGTACTATATAAGCCAAATTCAATCGTGCATTTGTAATTAAGCTGCGGAATCTTGTTTGTGGTCCATGGATTGGACCACCTCTTTCATTGGAATTACTTGTAAAATTAATATGATGCTTATGAAAGACGATTAAATTTTGATCCAATTCCAGCATCTCAAATCGTGCACAACTGTGTATTTCCGTACTTGACGAGATGTACAAATAAAACTAAAGAAAAAGCATCATGGTCAAACTAAATATTCCGAAATCCTGCATCTATAAAGATAAACAAAACTCTGCAATTTATGTGTCGCAACTTTGTGCAAGTGGGTTACCGGGTTAGAGACACCTTAGCCTTACCATTTGAAGATGTGGTGATATAGCATGTGGAGTTCAAACGTGTGAAATTGATTAAACTACTAGTTATTTTAGGTTAGCTTAAATTAGTTAAGAATACTTATAGAATACAGTATAATGATAAGAAGTGTCAATGACCCTAACAAATATTTTCGCTCAAAATAAAATTTTAAATCATCTCAAAATTGAGGCTAATATATGATTGTACTTCCTCAATATACTATCCCATTTAAATATGATAAGATACAAAGAAATGAGTTGTAAAACAAAGATGAAGCTTTCAACAAAAAATCATTAGGAAGGGTACTTAAGTCAAGTAGTTAACAAGCAATGACATAATGTGATTGTCAAGATGAAAACTCAATCAACACCATACAAGGGTATTTTCGTCTTCTAAACTATCCAATGAAGGAGATTCCAATCTAATTTAATAATAAAAAAAACTTGGTTTATTAAGAGAAGTTGAATAGTTTATTAATTTTGTCTAATTTAAATGGTTGTCCTCTATCTACTCTGTGGGTGTGTATTTATACGAGAGCATTTGTCTTGGCCGATCTTAATAAAGGATTCCTCATCAACTAATCAGGAGTCCAAAGGGAAGAAGAAGAAGAAGAACTAGAGAGAGATCTAAAATTAGAAGCTAAATAGAATGGGAAATAGCTTGAGGTGTTGTTTGGCTTGTGTAATTCCTTGTGGAGCCCTAGATGTGATCAGGATTGTTCATTTGAATGGACAAGTTGAAGAATTAACACGTTCAATCTCAGCTGGTGAAGTCCTTAAAGCCAATCCAAATTATGTTTTAAGCAAACCTTCTTCTTCTCAAGGCATGGTTCGTCGAATTTTAATTCTTTCTCCCGATTCTGAACTCAAACGAGGTAACATTTATTTCTTGATTCCCGCTTCTTCCGTTCCAGAAAGAAAGAAAATCAACGACACCAACAACATCAGCGTTGAAGTCAAAGACAACAACAAAATAAAGGCATCCAATTGCAACAAAAAGATCGAGTCGTGTCAAAATACAGATACAAATACAAATACCCGTATTGGTATTGATACGAAGAAAATAGTGAACATTGTTTCAAACACGATGACTAATAAAGAGGAATTAGTTCAAATGGACTGCGTGAAAGAAAATATTCCACCGGAAAAGAAATCAACTAGACATCGAAGACGGGCAAGTAGAGCTAGCAAAGACTGGAAACCTCATCTCGAAAGTATTTCTGAAGACACCAAACATTTTTCCGGTTTAGGAATCAGACATATCCCCTGATTACAGTAAATTACAAAGTGCTCGTGCCCCTAGATACAATTGTTATCAGACGATAAATCAAACAATTTTCTTTTACTTTTGCCAGTCTTTCTTTGTGGATCATTTATTTGTGGATAAAATCAATGTACTTTATTGTGTTCTTGCCAAATCTTTCAATTTCTTGAATCCTTATTGAGTAATACAGTTGAAAATTGTAGGAATTAATTGTGGTATTATTTTGTTAATTCAAGCAACAAAACTACATTGACTCTCTACTTCACGCCTTAATTGATATTTTAAATTTCAAAACTAGGGATTAAGGTCCGGGTGAAATAGTATTATCGTTATGTGAAATTCAAATTATTAATGATTCAACAATTTGATTTTTTGTGGCTTGACGTGATTTGTTGTCTAATGAATTAGAATCATCAAAAACACGAATCACAGCAAGCCACATAAGATGTATGTCTACAGTATGTCTGGATTTTCTTGTCCTCTATCATTTTTCATTTATAAAAGTCCAATAGCCTCCTTTTTCCTTCTTTTCGGTTTATCTGCTTTTTCTCTTCGTTATTTCTCATAATTTTACAGAGATACATGTGGTCAATCTGAAAGTATGTGTGTCGACAAATAGACACTTCCGAAAAAAAAAAGTTCGTACTAAAATTGATATTATCTGTTGAAAAATGTTTTTTTTTCCGAAAATGGAAGTCGACCACAAAGTGAAAATTGATGTGGCGGACAGCCGTTGAGCCAGATATATGTGGTCAATCTACAAAGTATCTGTCTCGACAATAAAAGCTTCATTCAAGAAGTTGGAATTCAAATGGATATTTTTGGTTCCTTTTAACTTCTTCCTTTTCTTTTGGGATTCATGGTTTCATTGAGAAAGTTTCTTTTGGAATGTGTAACTAAGAAAGTTGATACTTTATTCTTGAGGAAATTGAATGCACATGGGGAGCTTAATGGGCATGAAGAAGTTAAAAAGTAAAATTAATGAAATTTGGTTTAGGAACAATGAACATGCATTAAATTTGTCTACCCATATATCATTAGATGTCTACCTAAAAAAATACACACTTGTTTAATAAACATGTCATAGGTTAGATCGGTTCCTTAGATCATGATACATCCCCACCCTATTCGCAGATTTAACTACTCAAAATTCATTTAATTAAGTTATTTACCCCTAGGTTATACAAAATACCTTAATTAGTTATCCAAATGTTAGGTTGAGAATTGAGATATATTGATAATTGAGTTTGAGATTCCCCCAACTAATCTAGATTAATCGATTAATCATAATCGCTTAAATAATTCTCTTATAATTGGTCAATGTATAGCTCAATTATGTCCAGCTTGGTATTGGTCAAGCCTCATATTTATCGATGGAAGTTCTCTCGGACTTGTTTAAGGATGGGGTTTTGGGTATAAAGAAAAATCTCTGTGGCACACAGACTTAGTCAATCAACATTGACTCTCTCTCTCTCTCTCGCTTTCCATCTCTCACTCACTCTCTCTCACGATCTCTCTCTCCTCTCTTATCTCTCTCAGTCTCTTACTGTATCTCTCTCGCTTACTCTCTTCTCCATATCCCTCACCTACTCTTTCTCTCACATGCACAATTCCGGTGAACGAAAGTATCCCCTTTGCCAGAGCAGACCTCAAGGAGGGTTTCGTGGCCGACAAGCAATGGGCGGGTGGACCACAAACCATTTCGTGGCCCGCTGACCACGTAACCTGAACCCTCCTCGAAGTTAAGGTTCCTGTGTTCCTGGAAAATTATGTTTTTCATCTTTCATCACTAAATACTCCGAATATACTCAAAATCGTATAAAAAACATGTTGAACATGTAATATTGTATCATTCACTTCCTAAATCATTCAAACAACTAATTAAAGAGAAATTTTCACACAAACAAAAGTAGGTTGTATTCCGTTCTTCTTTGCCATTTTCTTCAAGTAAATAGGTCTTGGGTGCTTCAATTTATGTAAGAAAGAGAGAATATGAGCAAGAGAGGTAGAACGTGTATGTTGTATTCAAACATACAGAAACCAAAAAATAAATTACGTCAGTGGATTCTCTTCATTGATTTGGAATGATGCACCCTCGCGATTCTTCGGTGATATTATTTAAACATATCGTTGGTCTTGATATTAGTCCAATAATAATGCATGTGATACTGGCATAATTTTAAGTCATACTATTCATATTACAATAGATTAGTTCCTTCAGGAATGAAAAAGGCTTGTGGTTACATCAGAAGAAAAATCAAGTTTGCATGCACAAGGATAGTACTATTATTGTTTAAAACAGTCTGAGTGGGATCAATCGAATTGCTTGTTTGTGTTGTTTCTATATTTCAACTACAATAAGTTTAAATAACACTCTAGTCTGAGTCAATTAGATTGCATATCTGGTTGAACTAGGCTCATCATATATTCTCTTTAGTCAAAGACTGATCAGACCAAACTAAGTATAAAAAAATTCTGAAGAGAAAAAGAGGTTCGAGAGAAGAAAACTACTTATAATGAAATAATTACAGTACTAGCTGCTGGCTGATATACAATTTGGAAGAAGTATTTTTTTCTAGTAGAAGGAATTAGTCAAATGTGGACAATCCAGTGATCTGCTGCTGCAACACCAGTACCGAAAGTGCGGACTTGAAATCTGATGAGGCAAGTATATCTCCAAGAATACCTAGTTCCGGGCACTCATTCCATTCTGAGAGCCCCTTTGTCAATGGCGAGTACACCCCATTACGTCTCCCCACCATCATTAGGTCGTGCTCGTTTTCCATCCTTTTTATTGCAGTCATCATTTGCTCTCCATCTCTAACCACCTCTTTGAAGAACATAACCCTTTCGTCATCACCCGAATGGATGGTATACTTTTTAAACTCCGCTATTGCTTCATCATCTAGCATTAGTTGTCGTGTGTTCATTCCTGTGTTATCCACAGGAATGAAGTGATACACCTTAAGGACCACATCTGAATTCTCTGCCATTCTTTGAGCCAATGCTAATGCTTCTCTGTCGTCATCCCCACCCAAGAAGATGACACCCACACGATAGGACAAGTTGTTGAGTAGCATCGCTGCTGACCTACCAAGATGTCCACGATCGACTAATAGACCCACCGAACATGGAGCTCTATTCAGTACATTGTCGTTGACAATTCTGATACTCAAATTGGTGGAACCCATACTACCATCGACTGTCCACTGTTTGTGGAAGGGAATGATGATGAAAGATGCTCTCTTGGACATGGCTAGCAGGCAAATGTCGTCGTGCATGGTTACAACCGGAGATATAGCAGTGTAGGGTTGAACTGAGAGAGCACCTTCGTACTTCCTCTCGTAGTGCCGAAAGGCATTAATAATTTGTTGAGATTGGGAGTCTTGTAAGGACTCCGTGTTCCACAACTTGTGAGAGATGAGAAGAGGAGCTGACCGCCCGAGAAGCTCAACAAGGTGGATCAAATAAACGTAGATGGGTTGTTTTGGTGTTGGGTTTGTAGTTTGAAGGAGTTTGATGATAGTGGGTACGTTTTCTTGTTCGTGGACACAAACAATTATTCGAAACTCACAAGTACTTTTGTGTTCTCTAATCGTCCTTTTAACATAACCTGAATATTTTCTTGAAGGATCATAGAGAACCCTCACGGAATAGGTCACAAGAAACATTATGATAGCCAATGCGAGGACAACTATAGAGAATGCTTCGTCGTCAAGTAATTCAGCATCCTTCCAAGCGTTATATATAGCCATTTCTACTACTCCTTTGGTGCACAATATGAATGCAAGTGCCAAAGAATCACTCAAGGTCACCTTGTTATAAAAGGAAATGAAGAAGATGAGCATAAACTTCATAATAATTGCAACAAGAATCACACTTCCAATGACCAACCCGTGGTCCAGGGTGACTTTGGTGAAATCTGTCCTCAGACCACTGGATACTAAAAACACAGGAACCATCAAGTCTGAGAAGAATGTCTCCAGCTTATTAACTAAGCTCAATCCTAACGGAGGCCCATCTGGTACTGCCATGCCAAGTATAAAGGGCCCAAGTAGAACGTGTTGCCCGATTGCCAAGCTCGCCAACGAAGATGAAATGACTATTAGTAGTATGAAGAGAATGTACTGGTCCTGCACCTGTTTGCCTTCTGGGGTCTGTCTAATAATCCAAATACAAGCTGGTCTGAAGGCGTATCTGACGAAAATAAGGAAAGCTACAAACGACACAGTGACCATCACTGATATCCACAAGGAGCTGATATTGATCCTCTGGGTAGTGGTAACAATATCAAAGACCCTATAAACCATATCTCCAACGAAGGCAGAAGAAAGTGCAAGTCGACCTATCTCAGAGTTAAGAATGTTGAGTTCACCAAGGAGGTCAGCGACGACCGGGAAGGAAGTCATAGATTGAGATGCCCCAATGAAAGTTAAGATTCGGTGAATGGAGTACGGATAACCCATATGAGTTCTCAAGATAGATGCGTATTGTCCTGATAAAACCAACGGAACTAGAACACTTAAACTCCCAATCACAAACGCTTTCTTTCCCGTAGTATATATCATGGTTGGGTCCATCTTTACTCCAATTAGGAACTGAAATATGACGAACCCGAACATTGAAAGATTAGCTAGTGCACTTGAACTACTCACTGCGACTACACTGCCATAAATTTTGTCTAAATAGCCTGGGTCCTCTTGTAGCATGCCACCACCAATATCCGTGGGCTTCTTGACCAGCAAATTCACTACTGTAGGCCCCAGTAATACTCCAAGCTGTCACCACCATCAAGACACTAAATAAAAATTAATGACATTTTGATATATATATATATATATATATATACTTGACCATCGACACAAAGTGGATCATAGAAGACTTTGTATAATTAAGGAGTCCTGAAATTGTGTTTGATAAGAAAGAAGTTTAGGTGTGCCCATTTCACAAGTTATGTGTTACATTTTAATAGTAGAATAAAATCACAAAGAAGGAACAAATACTAGATAGCTTTAATCTATTTCAATAAAAATGAAGACAAACACAACATTAAAATTTTAATTAGTCTTACCAATGATGCATTGATGGTGCACTTTGTATATTTGATTCTAATTCATTTATTACATTTTTTAAATTGTAGATGAAATTAATGTGGTCAGAAAATGCCATATATTCTAATGCTGGTTGGTCTCAAAATTGAGGTCGACCACAACCTGAAAGTTGATGTGTCCGGTTCTCATTAGTCTTGATAGGCACATCATCAACATTTATGTCTATGGGCCCCTATGTCTATCGAGTTAGAACATCTAAAAACGAGAAAAGAGATGATCTACCATGATCTGGGAAAAGACGCGAGGGAGTCGGAGGTGTTTGAGAAGAAATTGGAGGAGTAGGTTCAATAAGTAGATGCATGTCAACTGGAATGCGAAAACTGATAAGCCATATTCTGTGAACATCTCAGGTGTGTTTCTGCTCCAATAACCTCCTGTCGTCAGCCAATAAAATGTGTCACAATCAGACCCCATCTCTATGGCTGACGATACCATATCCTCTGAGTTCACTTTGAAGCTTTCCCATCCCTGATTCCACCAGTCATTCGACATCACCACCACTCTCTGTTCCTCCTCCTCCAACTATACTCTTCTCTTCCTCCGACCAAAAAATAAACCCCAATCCAGAAGGGAATTAAAAACCCATTATGAAAAGCTGTATTCCCACCATTCTTTCTAACAATCTATACTCATTCTCCACCTTTCTTGTTATACCATTCATTTACAAACATCTTTCTTTCTCTCTCTTGTTAACCTGGATCTATGTCTTATTTTGCTGGATGGACCTCCCAATTTTCTCTAACATGTGTAAAAGAAGGGATGGAGGAAAATCATTTTTCAATAAAAAAAAAGTTAGATTTCTAGAATTTAATAGAAAAGGGGGAATAAAGAAGAATTACTAGTTTATTTATAGGCTGAAGGTCATGATGGTATATAAAAGATCTTGTTAGTTTGTTTCTTTTTTTTTATTTGAAATTGTCAACGGGTCGAAGGCCCGACCCTTTACACTGCTACTGAATCAATTAAATCAACTGAAATAAAGAATTAATACAATGGAATTATGATGAAAACAAAATTAAGTATGTCGAATTCTAATTGCACCTCTCTTGTTGTCATCACTTAAAATTTTCTTCAGCTCTTCTAGAAACGCTTCCGGTTGCATCTCTATTGTCCCATTGGTTGGCTGCATCTCTATTGTCCCATTGGTTGGCTGCATCTTTGTGAGGTAGTCCGCTGCCGAGTTTATCTCCCTGTACACATGGATGATCGAGCATTCTTCTAATTGGGTCCATAAGGATCTGATTTCACGAACCAACCGAGTTGCCTGCCATGTTGAAGGTTTAGCCAAATTCGATAAGAACGACATTGTTAGAGAGGAATCAGTTGCAATCTTAACTCGTTGCAACTCAAACTTGATTGCTAACTGTAGACCGACCTTCACGCCTTACAATTCATGCACTATAACTGAGACCCTATGTGTGCTAGAGGTTGCAACAACCATTGGATCGCCATGGTGGTCTCTCAAAATAACACCAAAACCCCCAACCGTTTAGTCGAAGGCCCCGCCTGTGTTGATAATAATCTGATCAGGCTCTGGCCTTTGCCATTTGCAAGTCTTAACCGCATGTGTCGCTGAGTGGTAAAGTTAAGTTCCACAGGTCCAAAATTTGCCTAGCATTACCGGTTGCCACTGTCTTTCGTTTCCAAGCCATTGCCTTTATTTTCACCTCACTAACCAATCCACATAAGACCGCTTCATGTTGTCTACTTTCAGGTCGAAAGATTCGATTGTTGCGCTCAGACCATATGTCATAGATAAAAGCTGCAAAAACTAGTCCTCCCAATCGATCGAGAATCGAATTACCTCGAAAGATATCACCACACCAAGTAATCTCTTCAAACCAGACTCCTTAATGGTTTCGGTTAATACCAAACATGAGTAGTAAAGCATTCCAGATGGAAATCGAATAAGTACATTGAAAAAATAAGTTCTCGTCAGTTTCTGTTCCCACATGGCACAATGGACAGAGATCATCTATATCCAAACCCCACGCTCTCAACTTAGTTTTTGTTTTCAGGCCCTCTTGAGTGCTACCCAAGTTATAAATGAGTGTTTAGGAATACCTTCAGTTCTCCACACTAGTTTAGTCCATGGACTTTGTTCCCCACGTCGTCTTATGGCATTATAGGTATCCCTCACATTTGTACTCACCATGGGATGCCGCCTTCCATACGACCGTATCTTTTCCAAGCCCCTCAACTTCTACCTCATGCAACCTGCCAAAGATCTCCCTTAGTGTATGACCGATTTGATATGAGTATTTCCATCGACCATTTACAAGAAAATCAAATACCTGAGCGCCCTCTCGTAAATATGTTGCCGATCTATGATTCGATACAAAAAACTGAGCTAAAGACCCAAGTGGGTGCCTTATGTCCCTCAAGAAATAGGTTTCCCGGCCATCATTAATTTGATATAGCACCAACTTCTTTGCTAACTCCCTGCTACCCAAAATTTGTCTCCAACACCATGAACAATTTGACCGAATCTTCATGGTCCAAAAATTTTGATTCCTGATCAAATGCTTCTTCACCCATTTGATCCAAAGAGTGTCTCTGTCACTAATGATATCCCATACATGACGTAGGTTCATAACCTGATTCATTGTTTATTCTATATCACAAATTCCAAGCCCCCCTTCTTCCTTTGGAAGACAAACATCCTCCACTTCACTGCTAACCTATTACTCCTTTCTTCAAGCCCCTTCCATAGGAACTGGTTAAAATTTGATTAATCTCACGAAAGTCTCGTTTTGGCAATAAATACTAATGTCCAAAAAATTAACATACTACCTAAGACTGTCTTGAATAATACTAATCTTCCGGCATAAGAAAGAAAGCGTACCTTCCATGACTGGACCCTAGTTTGGATCTGGTTTAACAATGGAATGCAATCCTTATACGATAACCGAGATGCAAGTAATGGTAAGCCAAGGTATCTAATCGGTAGTTCACCTATTAGGAAGTGGAGCAGTATTCTGAATTCCTCCCTATGTTCAACTGTCATTCCGACACAGAAAATAGAACTCTTCCCTGTAATCACCGCGAGGCCCGTTCCTTTAGAAAATTCGCTCAAAACTGTTTGGAGAGCCTGGACTGAACCTACATCACCTCGCATAAACACCATGAGATCATCGTCTGCAAAACAGAGGTGTGTGATAACAGAACTTTTACATCGAGGATGGAGTTTCAAATTGCCAATTTGCTGTTCGATACGAATTAAGGATGAAAATACTTCCATGACCATCACAAAAAGATAGGGTGACAACGGGCATCCCTGTCTCAACCCCTTCTTCCCTTCAAATTAACCTAGTGCACCTCCATTTACCATGACCGAGAATCGGGGGGTGGATACACATTCACGGATCCAGCCAACGAACCTATGTGGGAGTCCGAACTTCGATAAAACAATAAACAAGGAAGACCATCGAATTGTATCGTAAGCCTTGCATAGGTCTATCTTAACCGTGCACCTATCCAGGTCTGCCGATCTACCATAGTCACGTACTAATTCATGTGCCAGCATGATATTATCTTGAATCAGTAGTCCGAAGATGAATGCTGATTGGTTTTCACTAATAAGAGAAGAGGCATATAACTTTAACCTGTTTGCCAGTATTTTTGTGATACACTTATAGACCACGTTATAGCATGAGATTGGCCTGTAATCACTTAAAGATGAAGGGTTAGCAATTTTTGGAATCAAAGAGATCAGTGTAGAGTTTACTTCCCGGAGTAAATGACCCGAGCGAAAGAAGCATTGAACTGTCCTGATAAAGTCAGTTCCCACAATAGGCCAGCATATTTTGTAGAAAAGATAAGAGAAACCATCGGGTCCAGGTGCTTTCTCAGACCCTACAGTCGAGAGGGTCACCACTATTTCATTGCTACTAACCGGTCCATCAAGTATTCTAGCTGCATCGACATCAATGGTACGAGGGAACTCAAAACCCATAAGGATATCCTCCTCTTCATCATTTTGATGTTCAGTACCTAGCAGACCTTTGTAGTAATCAACGAACTTGATGGGGATGGTGTTGGAGTCTGTGATTTCAGTACCCTCCTCCTCACGGATGACTGTGATATTGTTTCGTGCACGGCGTTCTTTAACCGTATTATGGAAAAAGCGGGTGTTTTGATCATCTAGATTTAACCATTTGATACGAGATTGTTGTTTTCTCATAAAAATTTCTATAGCCGTTTTCGAAATATAAAGCCGGACCGCCTCCCTTTCCTGACTTCTGAGAATCGGGTTCATTGGGTCTTTGAATAACCTGTCCTGACATTCATGCATGTGTATCTTCGCCCATTTTACCTGGTTCGGCATATTTGCGAATCGGGCACCTTTCCATTGAATAATACGATTCTTTACTGCCTTGAGTTTGGAGACCAATTGATACATCGGGTTTCCCCTCACCTGTATCGTCCATGCCTCACTAACCATGTCTATGAAACCCGGTTCTTCTAGCCAACAGTTAAAGAACTTAAAGGGACGTTTCCCGAACTGCTTGATTTCCTCTAATGAGACCACCATTGGTGTATGATCGGATCTGCTTGGGGGCAGGAACGTAGCTTTCACACCTGGAAAAACATTTCCTCTAATGAGACCACCATTGGTGCATTTTGAGTGCACCTGTAAAAATCAATATAATGGCATGGTTTGACATGATCTCCCCCAAATACTAAACCATTTTTGGACTTTTATGGATGTCTCTCAAATACTGTTTATGGATGTCTCTCAAATACTGTAAAAATCAATATAACGTTTTGTTAGTTCGTTTCATCACAACTATAATCTATTTTTGGACTTCTATGGATGTCTCTTAAATACTAAACCACACCAATAGGGGTCCAAATTTTGTTGAGAGAGACATACACCACCCATTAAGTTGGCACACTGGATTTTTGTCATGCCCACAAAACAGCAGACTTAGAGCATCCCCAATGCGACACTCGAACTCTAAATCTTAAAGTGCCTCATAGGACGTTTTTAGAGTCCTATGCAAAACTCCAATGCAAAACTCAACATGAATCTCTAAAGTGATGTGTCAAGATTTCTTTTAGAGATCCTTAAGAGGACACTCTAAATTTAGAGTATCCTCTTGAGGATCTCTAAGTGCCACTCAATTAGTTTTAAACCAAAATATAGGTTTTTAGAATTTTTCTTGAGGTTGCATTGGAGAAGGTTTTGCAATAGGGTGTCTCTTAATGGCCAAATAGGAAAGAGACCACTTAGAGATCCATCTTTCACACTTGACACATAGGATTTTCTAGAGTTTTCTTGAGTCTTGCATTGGAGATGCTCTTAGTTTCAGAGAATAGGAATTTCACTAAACCAAATTGAAGTGTACTGTTACTTTAGAGCATATGAAATTTTAGCTTTGACCTTCATCAATAACCTATTGTGCTTGAATTAGTAGCTTAGTTTGGATGGTTTGGACAAGTTTATATTAATCCGAAGTAATCAAGTCTATAATCTATACTTCATCCCAAGACGAAGAAAAGGAAAGCTTATTGTTTCTGGTGTTTTCTCATTTTGTGGCATTGGCTCATTAGGGGGGGGGGGGGGGGGGCACACAGGGCCGCTCACCACAAATGGTCAATTTTTCCCCGAACTACCCAAGCATTGGTCGTTTTAAACATTATAGTAGCTTTGTTGATGAGATTCTTGGATTTAGTATTGTAAGGTCATGAGGTCGAGCTCCATTGGTAGCATTTTCTCTATTTTTTGTAAGTTGACCATGCCTTCATTATTTTCACTATCATGTTTACTTCATCATTTTTACTATCATGTTCACTGTACTGTGTTCTTGCCAAATCTTTCTGTAAGATTTCTCACTTGTGAAACTTCAATTTTATTCAATCTATTAAACTCTTTCTTAGTTACAATCTTTATTTATACTAAGTACATTAGAGAGAGAGAGAGAAACAGAATTAGGTATTAGTGTAACTAACTAATTCTGATTCTGTTATTTACACAGGTGGGGTGCCTATAGACACGGTGCAGTCTGCCTTGACTTATGACTTCTGTTGACTCCTCAGTCTGCCTTGACTTATGACTTCTGTTGACTTCTTTGACTCCAAATAAACGAAACCCTAAATGTATATCCCTTTATTCTTCTTTCCTCTTTTCACTTCTTCTCTGCCGAGAAACCCTAGCCACCGAGTGTGTTCCAACATCCCCCCTCAAACCGATGGGGTTGATGTGTAGAGAAACTCCATTAGTTTGCTGCGAAGATGATGAAACAAATCAAGAGGTAAACCCTTGGTGAAGATGTCGGCCAACTGCTCTTTGGTTGAGATGTGATGAACCACCACAACTCCACTGGTTACGAAATCACGAACATAATGAAAATCGATTTCTATGTGCTTGGTTCGAGCATGGAATACTGGGTTCGAGGCGAGAGACTTCGCACTGACGTTATCACAGTAGAGCAAAAAGGGGCGATTCATCGAACAGTGAAGTTCATCAAGAAGGTAAGATAACCAAACCATCTCAGTTGCTGTTGTCGAAAGGGCTTATATTCGGCTTCTGTAGACGACTTTGCTACTGTTACCTGCTTCTTTGAACTCCATGAAATGAGACTCGAACCAAGGAAGACACAATACCCTCCTGTGGATTTCCTCGAGTCTGGACAACCAGCCCAGTCTGAATCTGAGTAGGCTGTTAGGGTAGTAATATCACCTGCTGAGAGTCGAATACCTGAGCCAATAGACCCCTTTAAGTATCTTAAGATTTTCTTCACAATACTCATATGAATTTCTGATGGTTTATGCATGAATTGTGCTGCATAATTGACTGCAAAGGAGATGTCTGGGCGAGTCAAAGTAAGGTATTGGAGGCCCCCTACTAAGTTTCTATATTCTGTTGGAGAGGATAGTTCAATACCATCAAGGATAGAAACTCTCTGTCTACTGGAAACTGGTAACTTTGAAGGTTTGGAATCCAGTAACTTTGCTCTATGAAGAAGCTCCAAGGTATATTTATTTTGTGTAAGTAGCATACTGTTTGGAGACTTGTCATGAGAGACCTCTATGCCTAAGAAAAATGCCAGAGACCCCAAGTCTTTCATCTTGAAGACTGAGCTTAAATCAGCAATAAGCTTTGATAGGATAGACTGAGAACTCCCAGTGAGGATTATGTCATCTACATATAAGAGAAGTACTACTGTGTCTGATTTCACATGATAGACAAACATTGAGTGATCAGTGGTACTCTTCTGAAATCCATATCCAACCAAGAAGGTAGCAAATTTGTGAAACCAAGCTCTAGGAGCCTGTTTAAGGCCATAAAGAGCTTTGTGCAAATGACACACATAATTTTCTTTTTGGGGTTGAACAAACCCTGGTGGCTGCACCATATACACTGCCTCTTCTAATTGTCCATGAAGGAAAGCATTTGATACATCCAGTTGTCCGATGTACCAAGACTTTGTGACTGCTATTGTGAGAACCAATCTGATGGTGTTTACCTTGACTACTGGACTGAATGTCTCAGAATAGTCAATGCCCTCTTGCTGATGGAACGCCTTGGCAACAAGTCTTGCCTTGTACCTCTCAATTGAGCCATCACTCTTTTGTTTTAACTTGTAGACCCATTTGCATCCCAAGATGTTCATGTTGTTGTTGAAAGGTACTAAAGACCATGTCTTATTGAGTTGTAGTGCCTGAAATTCATCTTCCATTGCTTTGCACCACTCAATACTCTTTGCTGCCTCTTTATAAGGTTGTGGGTTCAGTGGGAAGTTGAAGTATAGATAGATATGCAACATCCAAAGTGTGAGGTGATGTGAAATGGGCCACAAAGTCAACTGGAAGCTGCTTAGGTTTGACAATGCCATTTCTGCCTCTAGTGACCACCTGTTCTGATTGGAAAGGTTGTGATGGTACTTGTGTGATAGCTGGTGGGCTAGTATTATGACTAGATGTCCCTATCTCATGAGAAGTCATGCATCCTGACCCTGAACTAGCTGGTGGCCTAGTAAAATTACTAGGTGTACCTAGTTCAGGCCTAAAGGAATGAGGTGGATCTATAGATGGTAGAGGCAATGAAATAGGTGGTTCCACAATTTGATCACACCTAGACTGTTTGTTAGTGATGTTAGCATAAGGAAAGTGGCTTTCATCAAAACTTACATGTCTAGACACATATAGTCTTCTTGTTATAGGGTCATAGCATCTATATCCCTTATGCTCATGACTATAACCTAAGAAGACACATTGTACACTTTTGGGGCTAAGTTTGTCTTTTCTGAGTTCACCTAGATGAGGATAGCATGCACATCCAAAAATTCTAAGGTTTGTATAATCAGGGGGTATATGAAATAATATCTCAAATGGTGTAAGACCCTGAAGTGTGGGAGTAGGAAGTCTGTTTATAATAAAGACTGCAGTGCTAAAAGCATCAAACCATAATTTTTTTGGTAAGGAGCAATGAAAAGATAGTGTATTACCCAATTCTGTGATATGTCTGTGTTTCCTTTCTGCCTTCCCATTTTGTTGTGGAGTGTAAGGACAAGAGCTCCTGAAAGTGATACCATGTTTGTCTAGAAAGGCTCTAAAGTCTCCTTTCTGTAATTCTGGTGCCCCATCTGATTGGAAGTACACTATTTTTTCTTTGAGTAGATTCTCTATTGTTGCTTTAAAATGGGTAAAGCACTTTATGCTATCTGATCTCACTTTCATTGCATATATCCATGCATATTTGCTGTAATCATCTAGAAATAAGATATAGTATCTTGCTCCATGAGGTGTTTGAATGGGAGTTGGTCCCCATATATCACAGTGTATCATATATAGTGGATGACTTGTTGTGCTATAAGATGATGTGAAGGGTAAGCATCTTCTCTTTCCCAATTCACAAGATTTGCAGAAAGGTTTATCATTTATATTGGATACTATGATCTTATGTTCTTGATGAAGTTGTCTAATAGTTCCACTATGTGAATGCCCAAGTCTAGCATGCCATATATCATAATTTGTAGTTATCTTGGTGACATGTGCAGCTGTGATGTCTTGTGATGATCTCACACATTGTGCCTCTATAGGGTATAAATTGTTTCTCATTGGTCCTTCTGCTTAGGTTTGTTTGGACCAAATGTCCTTTATTTTGTAACCCCAAGGCATAAACTCCACTGAACATGAGTTATCTTTAGTGAACTTGGATATAGACAGTAGATTCCTTTTCAAATTTGGGACACATAGAACATTTCCCAAGTCAAAAACATGTGTGGATGTTAGGAGAGTGGATGTACCTGTGCTGGCAATAGGTAGAAAGTTTCCACTCCCAACCATCACTGCTTCTATACCACTATAAGGCTGAGAACCCTTTAAATTGTCTGCAGAATGTGTCATGTGGCTGCTGGCTCCTGTGTCTGCTAGCCATGATGAGTCTTTCCCTTGTATAGGACTGATTATAGCATGACATTCTTCATTGTTTATTTCTTGTTCTTTTTCTGTCATGATTGCAGTGTAACATTCATGAAACTTATCTTCGTTACATTCATTTCCCTCATATATTTCAGCATTATTGCATTCTAGTAATGATTCTTCATCATAAAGATAAGTTTCATCATTTGGATCCTCAACTGTTTGATCTTGGTGTTCCTTTGGATTTTGGGATTCGGTGTGATATCCAGCAGGGTTCATGGGTCTGTTTGGTTTGTACCTAAAGAAGCAAACTCCTGCTGAGTGTCCCCACCTCTTGCATATACCACAGGGTACTGTGGTAAAGTCAAAATCTTCTGCCTTCTGGTTCTTGGTTTGTGAATTGTTTGCTGGCACATTGGAGTATGACCCTTCTCTTTTTTGAGGAGGTTGAGTTCTATAATAAGTGGGTGATGGTCTTCCATTTCCTCTTTGATATGGCTTTTGAATTGTTCTTTTGGTATAATATGCTTCTACATCTTGTTCTTTGGTATGTAGCCACTGCTCATGCTGAATTAGCCTAGACTTGAGTTGTGCTAATGTTAGTTGTTCATTGTTGGCTCGAATTGCTATTATGAACTGATCATAGTCTGAATCAAGGCCTTGTAAGGCCATCCTGACCAGCTCTGAGTCACTGACTCTATCATTCACTGACATCAATGAGTCTGATGTCTGTTTCAATTCTCTTAGATAATCTGCAACAAAATTGTTTCCTTTCTTGATATTTTTCAGTTTCTTTCTTAATTGGTCTTTTCTTGATTCAAGACCCTCATTGTTGGTAATCTCAAGGTAATCCCAAATTTCTTTTGCAGTCTTTAATCCATAAGTATCATAGTAAATGGATTTAGATAGTGTACTTTTGAGATAAGACCTAACAACTCTCTTTTGATCTCCAAGCTTGAAATTCTGGATTTACTTGTTCTACTCCTTGTATGAATTTCAATTGTGATGGTTCCTCAATAGAACCAGTAACAAACCCTAGTAACTCATAGGTACTTAACATATTCTCTATTTGGTCTCTCCACATGAGATAATTGGTGTCATCCAATTTCTCAGTAATGAAATTTGTGACTGAAGAAATGGGTGGAAGAGTACCTGTGTTTGTATTTGCGGAAGCCATGAAATGATGATGATGATTGCTGGTGTCAAGTCTGAAAAAACAGTAAGTGATACTGTTCTTTTCCTTTCTTTGAATCTGTCCTTTTAATCTTGATGATTCTTTTCCTTTTCTTGAATCTTTTCCTTTTAATCTTGATGATTCTTTCTTTAAATTTTGATATAATCCTTCTTTGTGTTAATCTTGATCTTCTTTGTTTGTTGATTTTGATTTTATGAGATGTTGATGTTGATTTGGGAGATTGCTTCTCAAGTTTCAAGAAGAGAAACCCTAATGATCTAACACAGGCTCTGATACCATGTAAGATTTCTCACTTGTGAAACTTCAATTTTATTCAATCTATTAAAATCTTTCTTAGTTACAATCTTTATTTATACTAAGTACATTTGAGAGAGAGAGAGAGAGAAACAGAATTAGGTATTAGTGTAACTAACTAATTCTGATTCTGTTATTTACACAGGTGGGGTGCCTATAGACACGGTGCAGTCTGCCTTGACTTATGACTTCTGTTGACTCCTCAGTCTGCCTTGACTTATGACTTCTGTTGACTTCTTTGACTCCAAATAAACGAAACCCTAAATGTATATCCCTTTATTCTTCTTTCCTCTTTTCACTTCTTCTCTGCCGAGAAACCCTAGCTACCGAGTGTGTTCTAACACTTTCTGTTTCTTGAATCCTTATTGAGTAATACAATTTGAAATTTTAGGAATTAATTCTAGACTTATTTTGTTAATTCAAGCAACAATACTACATTGATTCTCTACTTCACCCCTTAATTGATATTTTGAATTTCAAAACTAGGCATTAAGGTATGCGAGAAATAGTTCTAATAAGGACCTTACGTGAAATTAAAATTATTAATGATTGAACAACTTCGCGTTTGTGTTTAGAAAAGACCCGTAGTCTCCTTTTTCCGTCTTTTCGGATTAATGGATTATGTACTCCTTCTCCTTCGTTATTTGTCATAATTTTACGGAGATACATGTGGTCAATCTGAAAAGTATTTGTGTCGACAAGTAGACACTTAAGAAAATAAAAGTTGGACTCAAATGGATATTATCTGTTGAAAAATATTTTTTGCCTGAAAATAGAAAGTTGATGTGGTCGGCATCTGTCGGTCCAGATATCGATCTAAAGAGTATGTGTCTCAGACAAGTAAAAGCTGTTAAGTCTCACAAAATCTTGATTCCTTTATACTTCATTTTTTTCTTTTGGATTTTTATCATTTCAATGAGAAAGTTTCTTTTGGAATGTAAATAAGAAAGTTGATACTATATTCTTGTGGAAATTGAATGCACATGGGGAGCTTATTGGGCATGAAGATGTTAAAAAGTAAATATTAATGAAATTTGGTTTAGGAACGATTAACATGCATTAAATTTGTTTACCCATATATGATTACGTGTCTACCTAATACTTGTTTAATAAACATGCCATAGGTTGGATCGGTTCCTTAGATCATGATACAATCCGGTCTTCGGTATAGGAAGAGCAATATCTGGTATAGGCAGTGCGTTAGATAGGTCGATTTATGTATTTACTCTTCTTTTATCAAATTAGTTTAAAGAGAGCATTATAAGGATCATTTAATAAATAAAGCTCAAATATAAGGATTTGAATAAAAATTAACAATAAATCTAATATTCTATCCACTTGTAGTTTTGTCTCACACAAACAACCAGTGGCGCATCTATGTGGTGGCGAGGGTAGGCTATAGCCTCCCCTCACCCCCCACAAAAGGTGTAAAAAAGCCGAATTAACCCTTTAAAAAACGAATAACTTTGTAACGTTCCTAACTTATACACATTAGTGGGTGTAGCCCAGTTGGTGAGAGCTATTAGTGTTGAAGTTGGGAGAGCTATTCCTTTTTAGGGAATGGTTGTTTGGGTCAACAAATTATTTATTAATGACTAAAAAAGCAACTAACTTTTTCTATTAACTAGAACTTGTCAAAATATCATGGGTATTGACATATAAAGTTAAAAATAATATGAGAAATTATCAATCAGGTCAGTTTCTAATATTTTGGTTCCCAAAATATCCTTATACATCAAAACTCACTTTCTCTCACAAAACCTACGAATTTTTTGGGGTTTTTCTTCTTCTTCTTCTTCCTTCTTACCATGAATTCGTGATTGTCATAATCATCTTCGCTTGAACTATCTATTGTTTTTATTTCAACCGTTCTTTTTGATTCTTCATGAAGCTATCGGAATCTCTGATCGTTGGTTTTTGGTTGGGAAACTTATTAGGGTTAATAGGAGCATGTTGGAACCCTAATTTATTTGGTTGGGAAACTTATTAATCTCTCTTTTCTCTCTCCTCAATCCTCATGGGTGTCACCGACCTCTATCCACCCAATTTATGTGTTGGCGTTAGCCTCTTCAGGAGATGTTCATAGGAACTTAAGGGGCTGGAACTCCAATTACATTAAACAATGATGAAACTGTTGTTCAATACTATGTTCATCTGTTTGCAATTCAGATCTTCACAAGTAATTTTTCGTTAATGAATTTACGGTAACAATGTCCTTACGATTCGAGTTTCATATTTGATAAGCACTTCTTCGATTTCAAATTTCTGAATTGGGTTTGTAGTAATTAGTACTTATTTTCGTTCTTAAACTCTGTTTTATGTAACTAAAACAAGTTTTATATAACATGATTTGAGTTTAAATTTTGACTCCCATGGAAATACTTTTTATTCTTCATGATTACCTATATCTTCCTACTAATGGGTATCTTTTTATTCGTGCTAATCTATTTCTTGGTTTTTCTATTAGTTCTGATTGGTAAGGTCTTGCGTGATTTTTATGGGTTTTAGGGGAAAAGAAGATGTTCAATTCAGAGTTATGGCATGCTTGTGTTGGTCCACTTGTTTCTGTTGGAGATTAGAGGTATAGATACTTCAATATACTCAAATAAACTCAAAAGATTCACATCAACATACTTTCATATAATAAAGCTTCTTTAGATCTACACAATCTCATAAAACAAGAGACACAAAGTTTTGTTACAATATTAAACTAGATATTGAAGTTAGTTCTTACCTTAAACACAATATTCATACTAGATCTATGTCTTCTTCTTCAAGTTTCTTGTATACTATTCTCCTTTTACTTTCTCTCTAGATTGTTCTTGAACTTGACTAAGAAAAGAACTCTCTACACCCTTTTAATTAATTTCATGAGGCTTTTACCTTTTTACCCCTTCTAGTTTGGTAAACCATTTACTCAAACCCACACTTTTATATTGGGCCCAAACCCAAATTTGGTTTAAAAAAAGCCCCCTTTTCAACATCCCCCCTTAAACCAAATTTCCATAGCTTCTCATACCTAACATTCACTTCAATCTCTCAAAGACATCATGCTTCAAGGGCTTCGTAAATATATCCGCTATTTGATCTTAAGACTTGCAATACATCACTTCAATATCACCTCCCTTAACATGTTCACGAATAAAATGGTAGCGTGTATCAATGTGCTTGCTTCTTTCATGACAAACGGGATTCTTGGCTAAAGCAATAGCCGATTTGTTATCAAGGAACACTTCGGTTGGACCAACTTGAGGGCATTGAAGATGCTTCAACATATTTCTTAACCAAATTGCATGACAAACCATAGAGCTAGCGGCTACATATTCCGCCTCAAATACTTCGGATTTATTTTTTAGGAAATAAACCCATGTTTTCTACTAAAATCATCAATAAAAGTGAGAAAGTAATTGTTACCTCCATTTGTCATTGGCTTCAATGGACCACAAACATCGGTATGCACAAGCTCCAATATATTAGATGCTCTCCACCTCCCTTCTTTAGAAAAACTTGTGCGATGATGCTTGCCAAAGATACACCCTTCACACACTTTGTTTGGGTGATCAATACATGGTAAACCCCTTACCATATCCTTGCTTGCCAAGGTCTTCATCCCATCAAAGTTTAGATGCCCAAGTCTCAAGTGCCACAACCAAGATTCATCTTTCACAATAGAGTTTAAGCATTTTGCATCGCCATGTTGAATGTTCAAGGGAAATAATCTATTTTTTGCCATCTTTACCTTAGCAATTAGAGTTCCACTTCTATCGCTTAATGTGAGATGAAGATCCTTCAATCTTATATCATAACCTTTTTCTAAAAGTTGTCCCAAACTCAAAATATTATTTTTCATTGCGGGAACATAATAGACATCGGAAATATAGTTATGTTTTCCATTTTTTAGTTGAATGAGGATATTACCTTTCCCTAGCACCGGTATCTTTGAGGAGTCACCGAACTTTACACACCCTTTCACACTTTCATTCACTTCAACAAACAATTCTCTTTTTCCACAAATATGATTACTTGCACCGGTGTCGAAATACCAAGTGTTTGTTTGTGATTCGTCAAGACCATCACAAGAAAATAACAATGTAGGATCAACATTAATTTCTACTTCATCTTCAACAAGGTTTGATTCTTCCTTAACTTCATTTTTATACCAACATTCATTACTATAATGCCCGAGCTTGTGACAATTATAGCATTCAATATCCCTTTTGTCTCTACCTTGGCTATTATAAGGTCTAGTAAAGTTTCCTCTACCTCTTCCTCTTGGTTCATTTGTTCTTCCTCTATTAAAAAAATTTCTTCCTCTTTGGTTTCCAAAGCCTCTTCTACCATTATCATAACCTCTACCATAACTCTCATAGCCTCTTTCTTTTTGGGGTGTATATTGTTTTTCTTCTAAAGTGAGTTTTGCTTGAAGTACTTGATCAACCGAACAATTTGAAGAGGTTGCGACATTTCTATTCACCCTTTGTTCATGGATTTGCAATGTTCCCATCAATTCATCTACCGTCATGGATTCCAAATCTTTTGATTCTTCAACGACAATAACCACATTATCAAATTTAGGTGTTAAAGACCGTAAAATCTTCTCCATCACCCGAACATCATCACATTTTTCACCACACCTTTTCATTTCGTTAACATTAGACAATACTCTTGAAACATAATCGGAGACAAGTTCTCCTTCATTCATACTCAATCTTTCAAATTCACCACGTAAAATTTGGAGGCGAACCTTTACCACTTTATCAACTCCTCTAAATGAATTCTTGAGAATATTCCAAGCCTCTTTCGATGATTTTGCTTCAGACACTTTTTCAAATGTAGGACCATCAATTCCTTGATAGATAAGAAATAAGGCTTTTTTATCCATCTTTCTTGAGTCTTTAAGAACACACTTTTGTACATCATTCATAAAACTCTCTTCTTCTTGAGTTGGTTCTACATAACCATTTTGAACAATATCCCACAAATCTTGAGATCCCAATAATACACTCATTTGAATACACCAATGTTCATAGTTCTCTTTAGTTAACCTAGGTATTTGAGGTTGTATCATATTTGACATTTTCTTAAAAGATCCCTAAAAATTTCACAAACCCTAGATTTCAAAAAATGTTGAGAAAGCTTGAATTGATAAACTAATATGGCTCTGATACCAATTTGTTGGAGATTAAAGGTATAGATACTTCAATATACTCAAATAAACTCAAAAGATTCATATCAACATACTTTCATATAATAAAGCTTCTTTAGATCTACACAATCTCATAAAACAAGAGACACGAAGTTTTGTCACAATATTAAACTAGATATTGAAGTTAGTTCTTACCTTAAACACAATATTCATACTAGATCTATGTCTTCTTCTTCAAGTTTCTTGTATACTATTCTCCTTTTACTTTCTCTCTCTAGATTGTTCTTGAACTTGACTAAGAAAAGAACTCTCTACACCCTTTTAATTAATTTCATGAGGCTTTTACTTTTTTACCCCTTCTAGTTTGGTAAACCATTTACTCAAACCCACACTTTTATATTGGGCCCAAACCCAAATTTGGTTTAAAAGCCCCCTTTTCAACAGTTTCATTACCTCAAGGTGGAAATCTTGTATAAGAGGTAAATGAAGTTCCAGCAATATCGTACCAAATAATTTGAAAAAAAAGTCACTCTTGATGATGTCGGAAAGAGGCTTCGGATACACTCTTCTTCACCAAAATATAGATTGGAAACTCGGTGATATGGAATCTGCTCAGAAGGTGTTCGATTAAATGTCTTAAGAGAAATGCAGCTACAGGGAATTGAATCATGTATGGAGAAATGAAACCTTCTCAAAAGCGTTCGATAAACCGTGAATGGCTCCATTAGTTGCATCGATTTTGCATTGACTTATTATTCATTTGTTTATTGCTTCTTATTGTGTTTCTGTATATGATTCATTGATCAAGTTTCTCTCCCTCTCTCTCTCTCTCTCTCTCTCTCTCTGCGTTATTTTATCTTGAAGTATTGAAGGTTTAATCTCAAAGTAGAAAACAATAAAAATTTTGAAGGTTTGATCTTAAAGTCGACCACACAATTTCTTCATGAGTTTTATACGATGAATGATGAAATCAATTCCAAACTCAAGATTTCGTAGACACATACTCTTAGTTTATATTCTCAATTTGCAAATCGAGTTTGCAAGATATGCAACTCAAGATTATATTCCGCAAAGCTTCCAAATCATGTTTGCAATCTATATCTTGCAAACACAGTTTGCAATTTACATTATGCAACCACATGTTTGCAGAACAGTTTGTTGCAAACACGTTTGCATAACAGATTGTTGCAAACACGTTTGCATAACAGATTGTTGCAAACACGTTTGCAGAAAAACGTAAAGGAAAAAAACGCCGTTTTTTCTGGGTTTTTTTTTTGAAAAAAAATATTGAAAGTGGATCTTGTTAGAAAGTTAATGAAAAATCATTTCTAAATATATAATATTATAGAAATCCGACATCTCAAACAAAAGTTATATCGATTTTAAGTTTAAAGAAAAATAAAAGAATTTAGTTATACAAAATGACAAAAAGGGGTATTTTAGTATTTGCACGCTTTTTGACCTGAATAATAATTTTCAAATCTTTTGTGCTTTTCTACTCATTTTCAATATTATTTTAACCTTTCTAGAAATTACCCCATTCCTTTTATCAATATTTTCTCCAAATCCTTTGTTTGTTTTCATTTGCTTTTTTTTTTTAGGCAAAAGTATTTCTGAAAGCAAGAATTGTAACAAACTCAAATTTTACTTTTAGAAATTAAGTACATCACATTAAGTGATTGAATTGCAAATTTGAAATTTAAAACTTTTTAAACAACAAGAAGTTCAACTGTGCTATAAAAATTTAAGTATCGCTCTCATAATGTTGTTGACAAATTTTTCAAAGTTTTGCGTTCAATTTTTTTTTTATGTGTCAATATTATGTCGAATGATTTGGACGAAACTAATAATTCATGAATTCTCTCTTATCTCACTTGAAAAACTCATCATTTCATTTAATATTGACACATTATCACCAAATTTACGATTTTAAATAGTGAATTCTCTCTTATCTCACTTGAAAAACTCATCGTTTCATTTACTATTGATGTAAAACATAAAAACGTCTCATTTACCAAAACTCACGGTTTGAATAAATTACAAATTACCAAGGGCAAAAACATGTTATTCTAAACGAAAATAATTAATACTCAACAAAAAAAAAGTAAAAATAACTATTAAGTATAAATATTTGTTTCTATGTTAAAAATGCAATATCTAGTATAGAAAATCCCAAGTTAACGTTGAATGTACTCTATCATTTTTTTTTACTTCAGCCTCCCCTGAACATTAATCCTGAATCCGCCACTGCAAACAACTCAACCTAATATCGATGACTACTATCTACATCACCATTAATATTAAAAAACTTGCAAAATACATAAGTTTGTTATCATTATTGACTTAGTTATAGGTTTTTCATGATGGTTCAAGATCTCATGGAGGAGGAACCACCATTAATGAAGGAGGCAACCTACATCAAAAAACAAAACGAAGACATCGACTTAAATGAGGGCGTCGACTTAAACGAGCGCGTCAACTTAAATAAAGACATATATAATCAAGATAATATGTCTCAGGTAAAGAAAAATCTCTTTTTTTTGTCTTTCGCTATGGTTGAACAAACACTTTTAGGGTTTTAGGTCGTTTTTGTTCCAGCGAAGGATTTTGGATTGGATTGAGTGAAAAAGACAACAAAATTTCGGTCGGCTCGTTGAAATTGGTCCATTGTTTCATCCGCTCTGGACGAAATTTGTTTAACTTTTCAGTGATTCTGGATGAAAACTTTTCACTATTTTCATTCATGAATTTTTATTTATGCTAAGCGAAACTTTTTCAAAAATTACTGTAATCATTGTTAAAACCCTAAAAATTTACGGAGAAATCAAGCAATAACAAGAGGTATGAACCCTTCCATGGAGATGAGTGTTGTGTTTCTCTATCTCTCTCTTTGATCGAACAACATCTCTATCACTCTCTTTCATCGAACGTCTTTATCTCTCTCTTTGATCGAACATAATTTTAGCGGAGGGACCAAAGTTTACATTTGGGATATTTTGGAAAATAGTGTTTATCTCCCCCTATCTTAGGGGGTGGTAGTGGTTCAAGACATTGGGGGACACTCAGAGACAAAATATTCTGTAGACATTTTAAGACCTTTCGGGACATTCGTCCGTAGACATTTCAAGACATTTGATTCATAGACAAAATGTCTTGGAGACATTTCAAGACATTTGGTTCATGGACAAAATGTCCTAGGGACATTTCAAGATGTTGAATCCATCGACAAAATGTGTAGTGGTTATTATTATTATTATTATTATTATTATTATTATTATTATTATTATTATTATTGTTATCTCATTATTGAAGGACAATTGGTAGACATTTATTATTTTAATATTATAATTATTGTCTAACCATATGAAATAATATATTTGTACTAATATTTCAAGAATATATTTCTCGACTTTTGTGGGCATCGGTGAAAAATCTAAGGACATTGATGGACAATTGGTGGACATTTATTATTTTTATATTATCATTATTGTCTAAACATATGAAAAAATATATTTGTACTAATATTTCAAACTTATCGAGTTTCGTAGACATCCGTGAATATCTATGGACATTGATAGACATTTGGTTGATATTTATTATTTTATTATTATTATTGTCTTATCATATGAAATAAAAAAATTAATTAATATTCCAAATATATATTTTTTGACTTTCATAGACATCCGTAGATATCTGTGGATATTGATAGATAATTGGTAAATATTTATTATTTAATATAGTATAATATTATATTAATGTAATATTAATATAATAATAATATAATAATTATATAAGATAATAATATAATATAATAACAATAAAATAGTAATATTATATAGTAATATGATAATATTATGATTACTATAATAGAATATTATAATAACAATATAAAAATTGATATTGTTATGTATTATTTATTATATATTAATGTAATTTGTGGTTTGAAAAATAAAGGCGTGAAGAAGAAAGATAATGAAAATATAAACCAAGAGATAGAGACAAGAAGAACTTGATTTGTATTCATATGTTTGTACACAATATCTTTACTTTGGTACTTCATACATTGGTTCATTAGCTTGAGACCTCTTTATATAGGACTAAAAGAGTTAGATATCTAATACAAGAGTTACATATAATCAATGGTGTTTGAATACAAATGATGGTGGAGAACTTATGGTGGTGGAAGTTGCAAATGTGGTGGTCATCCACCATAAATCAAATATTTGTAACACTCCCCTGGATGTCCACCACATCAGAAATTGCCTCATAAAAATCTTAATAGAAAAACCCAATGGGACAAAATCATAGTGAAGGAAAAAAGAGTACAAATTCGTTCTATTTGTTCATCTTTGATGCGCACAATTTGGCTCATTAAAACCTTGTTAAGAATAACCTTGTGGAAAAAATCTTAACGAAGGAAAAAGAGTACAGTATGAAAGTGCAGTGTACAGTGTCTTCATAAACTTGCTCCCCCTCATGAAGGTTGAGGGTGTTGTTCAACCTTTTATTGTCAGCTTCCTTGGTATATATACACAAAAATATAATAAGTAGCATTTGACATTTCAAGTTGCAATAATGCTTCCAAGTTTATGCACACTTTATATTGAAGTTTGTTAAATCCTTCAGGGATTTTAGTTGAGCTCACTTTTTAGTGATTCATATTTGTGTATCATATACATCGATAAGATAATTATAATATTTTTTGAAATCGTGTACTAATCATATTTCAATGTGATTTATTATAAATTCTATGCACAATCCACCTGACACACATAATAGGTCTTAAATTCATCATTCCGCGATCATTGTTTTAAGATATTTATCTAGCTAAAACCTTGTCAGGAATATCCAGTTAGACAAAACCTGAACGAAGGAAAAAGACTACAATTTTAGTACGGATAGTTGCCTCATTAAAACCTTGACAAGGAAAACCCAATGGGACAAAACCTTGACGAAGGAACAAGAGTACAATGCGTAAATTTTAATATTGATATCGTATTGTTGGGTTTTACATGTATCTAATACATATCTAACTAGTGTTGGTAGCGGAATCTCAAACATCTAATGTTTAACACTAAGTTATCCAAGATCCATACATGAACTAACTATGAACTAGAAGGAAGAAGAATACCTGTAACCGCTTTCCCACGAATTAAATTCCGACCAATATTCGGAAGATAAAGAGCTTCAAGTGTAGATCCTCTACTTGAGACACCGAATTGTATAACTCGAACTCCCTTCTTTCAGTCAGCTAGGACCTTTTTGAAGGTTGAGATGAAGAACTGCTTCTTCTAGACTTGATAAATAGAATGGGAACTTTGTCTCTAAAATCCTCTCTCTCCAATAGTTGTCGGAAGAGAGTGATTTTTTTCTGAGAAATTTCCACACCTTTTCAAGGCGGCATATGAATGTTTAGATACCAACTCTTACTTCCTTCATAACAAATGATGGCGGAACATAACCAAGAGACAGAGACAAGAAGAACTTGATTTGTATTCATATGTTTGTAGACAATATCTTTACTTTGGTACTTGATACATTGATCCATTAGCTAGCCTTGAAGAGTTACATATCTAATACAAGAGTAACATATAATCAATAGTGTTTGAATACAAATGATGGTGGAGAACTTATGGTGTCGGAAGTTACAAGTGTGGTGGTCATCCACCATAAATCAAATATTTATAACAATTTGATGATAGTAGTTATTTTTATTATCTTCCTTACTGAAATGTCTCCAAGTTTCCTCAAATGTCTTCCATATTTTGAGAAACATTTTCTCTCCAGAAGCTCTCCAAATTTACACTAAATTGTCTCCAAATGTCCCTTACACCAATTTGTCTTGAAATGTCCATAATTCTGTGTCTCAAACGAATAACACAGACATTTCAGAACATTTGAAATGTCCCAAATGAATAACACAGACATTTGAAGACATTTGAAATGTCCCCAACCAATAACACGGACACTGGGGAACATGAAAATGTCTCCAATGTCCTGAACCACTACCACCCCCTTAAAAGGAATGCTCCGTATCTAATGCTGCCTTTACTAAATATTGTTCTTCTTGAACCAAAGACGGACTACAATCCCCCCCAGTACGTACGCAAATTTAATTGAAAATCCATTCAATGAAGTTATCTACTCCCAGGTTATTCAAATTACCTTAATTAGTTATCCAAATGTTAGGTTGAGAAATATTGATAATTTAGTTTGTGATTCCCCCAACTAATCCAGATTAATCATAATGGCTTAATTAATTCTCTTATAATTGGTTAGTGTATAGCTCAAGCTTAGTATTGGTGAAACCCTGTATTTACTTATGGAAATCCTCTCAACACTTTTTTGTGGGTGGAGGGCTTTGGGGTATAAAGAAAAAATTTCGGAACATAAAGACTTAGTCAATCAACATTGACTTAAGATATATTTGTTTTTTAGTCAAAAAATTTACTTGATTAAAATATGTCCTTAATCTTCATCCCCGATGTCTTTCTCTTTCCTTCACACTTCTTCTCTATCTCTTTCTCTTGCTAGTCTCACTGACTCTCTCTTGCACTCCCATAGACTCTCTCTCTCTGTCGCTTTCCGTCTCACTCACTCACCCACTCTCGTTCTGTCACTCCCTCTCTCTCACGACCTCTCTCATCTCTTATCCCACTTCGTTTCATACTGTATCTCTCTCTCTCTCTCTTACTCTCTTCTCCATGTCTCACCTACGCTTTATTTCACACACACAGTTCCGGCGAAGGGAAGTGTCCCCTTCGCCAGAACCATACCTCTAGACGGATTCGTGGTTGGTCGACAACAAAATATTTTGTGTCCGACCAACAAAGGATGTCTCGTGGCGGGCGGGCCACAAAATGTTTTGTGGCTGACCAGAAACAAATGTCTCGTGGCAAGCGCCCACGAACTATACTTGAAATATGTCAAATATACTCGAAATCATATAAAAAGCATGTGGAACATGTAATACTGTGTTATTCACTTCCTAAATCATTCAAACAACAAATTAAGGAGAAACATTTCATAGAAGTTCGGGCTCATTTAACCAATCTTCACACAAACAAAAGTAGGTTGTATTATGCTCTTTCTTGGCCAATTTCTTGAAGTAAATAGGTCTTGAGTGCTTCAATTTATGTAAGAAGAGATAATGTGAGCAAGAGAGGTAGAACGTAAATGTTGTATTCAAACATCGGAAATGCTAAGTTCACAAAAAAATTGACAAAATTTTTGCCCAAACGATGTGGTAAGTCCTTTACGAAAGTATGACTGAATCCTGACTGTTAAAAGATGAACGGCTCACAAAGACAACGGTCCAGATTCAATCAAATTTTTTTTTGTGAACCTAGCATCTCCGTTTCGAAAGTATGACTGAATCCTGGCTATTAAAAGATGAACGACTCATAAGGACAACCTGTCCAGATTCAATCAAACTTTGAAAAGAATCTTGCCACATCATTTGGGCAAAAATTTTGTCAAATTTTTTTGTGAACCTAGCATCTCCAACATATCCGCTGGATTATCTGCCGTAGAAACCTTTTTTATCGTGATCTTCCCTTGTTTAATCATGTCTTTGATAAAGTGATACCTGACGTCAATGTGTTTAGTTCTCTCGTGATACATTTGATTTTTGGTCAAATGAATCGCGCTCTGGTTGTCGCAGAAGACCTCTGTCACCTCCTGCTTCAGGCCCAAATCACCAACTAAACCACTCAGCCATAATGACTCCTTCACCGCCTCTGTTGCTGCCATGTACTCAGCTTCCGTCGTAGACAGAGCTAATGCCAACTGCAGCATTGCTCTCCAACTAATGGCACTCCGCAGAATGTGAACGTATAGCCTGTCAGCGACCTCTTTCTATCAAGATCCCCTGAAAAATTCGAATCTACAAATCCAACTACCGAACCAGAAGTGTCAGCCCCTCTGTCGTAAACCAAACCAAGCTCCGTAGTTCCTCCGAGGTACCGCAGTATCCATTTCACAGCCAGCCAATGAGCTTTCCCAGGTCTGCCCATGTATCTGCTTACTACACTAACAACATGCCAAATATCAGGCCTTGTGCACACCATAACATACATAATGCTACCTACTGCATTTGCATAAGGCACCCGAGACATGTACTCTGTCTCGTCAGCAGGTTTCGGTGACAGTTCCCCTGAAAGCTAGAAATGTGCTGCTAATGGAGTACTAACAGGTTCTTCCTCAGTCATACCAAAACGTTTCAACACCTTCTCGATGTACATTTTCTGAGACAAGAACAGTTTCCCAGCAGATCTGTCTCTCCGTATCTCCATACCCAATATCTTCCTTGAGGCACCCAAGTCTTTCATCTCAAACTCACCCTTTAACTGAATCTTTAACATGTGGATTTTCTGACATATCCTTGCAAGCTATCAACATGTCGTCCACATATAGGAGTAGATACACATAAGAACCATCCGATAGTTTCCTGAGGTACACACAACTATCATACCTGTTTCTGTCATAGCCGTTTTTAACCATAAACGTATTAAAATGCTTATACCACTGCGTAGGAGACTGTTTCAGTCCATACAAGGACTTCTTCAGCAAACAGGCTAGTTTTCTTTCCCTAGAATCTCAAACCCCTCTGGCCGACGCATATAGATTTGTTCCTCCAGCTCTCCATGTAAGAGCGCAGTCTTAACATCAAGCTGCTCCAATTCCATATCATACAAAGCAACCATAACAAGTAATACTCTAATAGAGCTATGTTTAAACCCTTAGCTACTAACCTGTCTTTGTAACCTGCATCTTCCACCCCTGGGATTCCTTCCTTCTTCTTGAAAACCCATTTGCTACCAACAATCTTCTGACCCTTAGGCTGCTCAGCTAATTCCAAGGCCTAGTTCTTTCGAAGAGACTCAATCTCTTCAGTCATGGCAAGAGACCACTGCCTTGATTCATCACTCCTCATAGCTTCTTCATAGGTGCATGGTTCAGCTCCATCAATTCTTTCTCCCACACTAAGTGCAAATGCAATCACATCTGCCATTCCATACCTTTTCGGTGCCCGAATGTCACTCTTTCCTTTGTTTTTCGCAACACGGTAATGAACCAGCTCCGTTCATCTTCATCTGCTTGCTCATCTATCTGAGGCCGAACCTCTTCGGGAGCGTCTATCTCAAACTCCACCTGCTTTCCGTGATCTTCCTACTCCACCTGTTTACCAACACCCTCTCGAGCATCTACAGGCGTTACCTTCTGAGTTACCATGACTAACTCGTCAAAAGTAACATCTCTAGTTATGAGAAACTTCTTCGATTTTCGATCCGGATTCCACAACTGATAACCTTTCACCTCCTGCTCATAACCAAGAAATACACATTTTTTAGCCCTCAGATTTAGCTTACCTTCTTTAACATGTGCATAAGCCGGGCAACCGAAATCCCTTAGTTCTCATACTTTGCAGTATAACCAGCCCACACCTCATTAGGAGTTTTACACTCAATAGATGTACAGAGTGAAATATTTTACCAGATACGCTGTCGTGTTTACTGCTTCAGCCTAGAACACCTCCGGCAGCCCTGCACTTGAAAGCATACAATGAGCTCGTTCCAATAGAGTTCTGTTCATTCGTTCCGCCACACCATTCTATTGTGGTGTCTTTCTGACCATATGGTGTCTCACTATCCCTTGGTCTTCACAGAACCTATTAAACACGTTTCCGCAAAATTCTATGTCATTATCAGTCCTCAAGCGCTTGATCGATCTTCCAGTTTGCTTCTCGATCAAGGTCTTCCACTGCTTGAACTTAGCAAATGCTTCATCTTTGCGTTTCAGTATGTAGACCCATAATTTCCTGAAAAAATCATCTATCAAGGTTAACATGTATCTACCCTCACCATGTGAACTGACCCGAAGGGGACCCCAAAGATCTGAATGGATGGAATCCGGAGTTCTTTTGGTAGTATGAACCGTTGTACTGAACTTTACCCGACACTGCGGAATCTCAAACATCATATGTTTAACACTAGATTGCCCAGGATCATATGCATAAACTAATCAATGAACTAGAAGAGGGATAAATACCTTAACGCGTTTTTCCCTCGAACCATTCCAATCGCATGCAAAGATCGAGAGCTCCAATTATAGCTCCTCTACTTGAGACACCGAGTGAATAGACTTGATCTCCCTTCCTCTCAGACTGCTAGGACTTACTAAAAGGTTGAGAAGAACTCTTCTTCTTGACTAGATTGATAGAACGGGAGCTTTTCTCTATATTCCTCTCTCTACTAGCTGTATATTGAGAGAGAGAGAGAGTTGTATATTTTTCTTCTAGAGAAAAATCCACACCTTTTCTGTTCTCAACTGACCCAATATATAGACAAACCCTAATTAGAATCCCATTCAGATTAAGTTTTCTATTTTCGGGTCACAGAAAAGATAATTACCAAAATACCCTTTTGGGGTATTTTGATAATCCCTTAAGTGTGGCCGGCCAGGGCAGCCCACCATGGGCTTTATATGGCCGGCCCACTTACTCTGGTCGGCCATCACATGGCCTTCCCAATGAGCCTTCTTTTCTATCTTGTCCCGAATCTCCATTCGGACCCTTTCGGCCTTTCCAGTTGGATCCCATCCAACTTTAGCCTGTTCTCGTCTAGTCAAGTCTCTCCGATCAACCACTCTTATGTGTAACCCGTTGTAGGATCCGGTCTATGTTAGCCGCGAATCAACTCTTTGATCCGACGATCGTAGTTGGCTTCTAGAAAACCATTACGACCCCTAATTGGACCGGACTGGATGATCTTTACGTGTGGTCATCGTTATCCTAACTGACAAATTGATCGCATTGCCACCTTGGTCGAAGGACACTCCTTCGGAAGGACATCTCCTTCAGACCGAACGGATAAATCCTTCAGTCTCCCACTTGTACTTAGAACAAGTGCAATGCTCGATTCCCATGTCGCTTAGTATCTCATCTGATACGTCACACCGTTCAGACTTTCTTGATGTGGAGAACAACTGTCAATTCAAATGATTAACTCTTAATCCATTTGAGTGCGGCCACACATTTTCCAGTTGCTTCTCCTCAAGTGGCCCGGAGATACTTATTCCAAACTTAATAGGAGGACATCATCCAGTCTTGTACTCCCACTTAACTTCATGTCTATCCTGTCTCCCCCAGTATGCCGCCTTTATAACCTCCTTTTACGGCGCGGCATTTAACGGTACCAAAGTTCGACATTCCTTACATAAGATGAGTGGAGCACTCATGTTTACGGAATCTCTTCAATCTTGCCTATGAGAGTTTGTGACGTTTTTCAACTCCTTGAAAAACTATCATCTTTGGGTTATCCAGTGTAGATTCCCCAATCATACACCATGTAATTGACTTAAATACCATATTCCTATAGCCCATGGAACTGCGCTATCAGTCAATTCCCATGCTAGTCTTCTTGAGTCATTGTTGTCCATGCAATGACCTGGACTAGGGACTAAATAATGAATCTTTCCATGTTCACTTAGTAGGGTTCCATTTACCAGATCACGTATCTGATAAACCTACCTGGAATTCCTCATTATTTTTGGACTGTCATTAAACACTAAACCATGATTTAACGACGAATCAATTAACTTATTTCTGATAATAAGAGTTTGTAAATCTTGAGCCTTCCCGTGTAACTCCTTACACCCTCAAGCTTACCAGTCTAAGCTTTTCAGGAAAGCTTAATGCCTAAGACCTTAGTATTACCACCATACTTAGTCGAAGGTGACAGTTTAGTTAATAGATCAAATCTATATGGATTTTGCTTGTTATCATCCGATGATAATCTTCAGTGTCGCCATACCGAATTAAAACTTCCCAAGTTTTAACTACTTTCTTTTATTTGTAAAGTTTGCAACAGTCTCTGCCTGGAACCCTTCCAACTTACTGTTCTTCCAAGTCAAGATTGTCATCTTATTCTGGAAGTTTGCAACATATGACTTTTCAACCTTTTATTTTCATACCGAGATCTCACAAGTTCTTCTCAAGTACATTGTGTGATCCAGATTACCTCATCTGGATTTGATTGGTGACGACCATAAATACTCCAAGTACTTTACGACGTCAAGGCGAATGCTAATCATGTCCCACATGACCGATCTTATGCCTTTTGCATAACCATCTTTCTCATGCGTGCTTGCTCATCAGAATCCTTCAGATTCTAAATCTTGCTAAGCTGTGTGCCATGAGACTTGGGTAGAAATACTCCGTTTGAGTGTTTCACATTGGACTTTTCAAGACCTTTTCTTGAACAAGTCTTATCACCTTCTCGATCCATCTCCATAGATCTTTGGTGCTTAAAAAGCATTTCACCTTTATGTGGTCCTTTTATTGAGTCAGTTCTAAACTGTTTTCAACATCAGAATGTTGTTCTCAATCTCTAGTATGTCGTCTACATACCGGACCAAAGAAAACTGGGTCACTCCCACTAACCTTCTTGAACTTCTTAAATTCAAGATTTCTCTTCATTCCCAAAGAAAACAACTCTTGTATTCTTTGCTGAATCGAAGATTTCAACTCCTACTTGCTCGCTTTAATCCCTTGATGGATTTTGAAGCTTGCATTCTCACTAGCTTTAGAAGAGTTAACTTCCTCCTGAATGTGTCATGTACACATTCCTTTGCTAGTAATAGATCATTATGGTCTTGAGCATTGTGACACGAGGGTCGGTCTTTTCTGGTCTATACCACGAATTTTGTGACCTTTAGTCATGCTCTGGGAAACACCAATGTTTCCCTCCTTGTCTATTTTTCACTTTGAAAAACCTATTTGGACTTAACAGGAACCCTTCCTTTAAGCAAAATAGACCAAGTTCCAAACTTGATTTCAGACATGGATACCATTCTGATCATATGGCTCCAAGCCATGTTTCGGAGTGATTCCGTCACAGCTTCTGTGTAGCTAGCTCATTTTCTTCTTCAGCCGGATCTCTATCCTATGAGACAGATTTATGAGCTTTCAAGGTCTATAAGGGGTGTGAGCAACTTTGAGACACTCTCAACTCCTTGAAAGTTCTCCTGCGAATCTAATTCGCTTTATGCGGGAGGTTCTTCGAGATCTTCCATCTCTACCTCTCTTTCCTTGTCTATAGGCACTGAATAGATAGGAACCGCAATTTCTGATATTCGTAGATCACTGTCAGTTTTGTTGCTCAAATCGAATTTCTTCGATATCTAATATTTCTCCCACTTGTCTTCTTGAAATAACTATTATTTCAAGGAAGAGACCACCACGAGCAACAACCTCCTTGTTCTCTGATTGCTTGTGGAAGAATCCCCAATATTTGTTTATCCCATAAATAAATATTCTTTCTTGATATGCAAACTTGGTTCTCGGAAACCATTCACGTTTCATATCTATAGACCTTCAGAAAAGACCACTTTTGGAACCCTTCCAAACCCATACTCTTATGGTGTCTTTTCAGCTTTTGACGGAATATGGTTAGCTAGGATGAACGACCGTGTTTGAGAATATATCCTAGAAAGTGTTCGGAAGATTGGTCTAAACCCATCATTGATCGACTCATGTCTCACATGTTCGATTACTCTCACTAGACTCATCATCCATATGATGTGTTTGTGGAGCAAGGTGAGAAACTATTTCTCAACTTCTTTTGATGGTTATCAAATTTCTGACTTCAAATATTTATCATCTCGATCCAATCGAATGACTTATATTTTCGTCAAGTGGATTCAGGTAAACTCTTTGAATCCTTCGATTATAGCCTACAGTATCAGTGTTAACGTTCTTAGTTCTCTAAGAATCTTTTGTTAATTTAGCACTATTTGAAAACATGTGATGTTTCTAGAAGAACATAATAACGCTTATTAAGTTCTACCTAGATTAGTGTCTAAAAGAAGACTTTGATCCCTTTCAGCATCCTTAGCAACTCTTTGCTTCTGCTCCCTCTTGGATCCTTTCTTCTTTTAGTCAAGTATGTAATTCCCTTGGGCTCCCACTGAGCCTCACATCCGGTCTTAAATACCTGATGAAGGGAGTCTACAATACTTGCTAGATTAACTCAGTTAACAAAGATATAAGAATCGGAATTCGTAATTCCTTTTCTTTCGTCTTCCAGGTACTTAGGGTAGTTTCCTTGAATGGCCTAACCAAACTTTTACATTGACCCTTTAACCTTTTGAATCATAAGAACTCTTCTTATATTCTTTCGGTAACTGAATCTTAAGAACGTTTCTTAGATTCACTTCTCCTCAATGTTCTTTTCAAGACGACTTTCTTAGAGGCACCATCCTCTCCATTCATGACTTCTAGTGGAACTCTTCCTTTAGTTGTCGAATGGTTGTGTATGCATCCATATCATTAATCTCTACGTGAGAGAAGAATTTTATGGATGTTCACAAAAGACTTTGGATAATCATATCCTCAGTCGTCTGAAGAAACAATGAACATTAGGAATGAGATATTCTCGGACGTTTTCTTTATTTCGAATTCGAGAACGTTTCTCGGATTCCTTTCCAATCATGAAAATAATTTTTGTTTTAATTCCTTCTGAAGGAATAAACGAAGGTTGGAAAACTATTTTCTAATAGTCATATATCCTCTACTTTTAAAAGAAAATAAAACAAAATCCTAAAACTTATTATCATTGCAAAAACAATTTTTGCCATATTATTCAATGAAAACCGTCCCCCTATGAATAATACGATTCCAAGACCCCATTCCTGTGAAGTTAAGCGTACTTTGGCACTGCCCTTAACTTCACCCTCCTGGTTGATTAACTCCTTACTGATCATATCTCATATGACTCTTTCGGCCGGCCCACTTACTCTGGTCGGCCCACTTACTCTGGTCGGCCATCACATGGCCTTCCGAATGAGCCTTCTTTTCTATCTTGTCCCGAATCTCCATTCGGACCCTTTCGGCCTTTCCAGTTTGATCCCATCCAACTTTAGCCTGTTCCCGTCTAGTCAAGTCTCGATCAAGCTACCACTCTTATGTGTAACCCGTTGTAGGATCCGGTCTATGTTAGCCGCGAATCAACTCCTTGATCCGACGATCGTAGTTGGCTTTTAGCAAAGCATTACGACCCCTAATTGGACCGGACTGGATGATTTTTACGTGTGGTCATCGTTATCCTAACTGACAAATTGATCGCATTGCCACCTTGGTCGAAGGACACTCCTTCAGAAGGACATCTCCTTCAGACCGAACGGATAAATCCTTCTACTGCTTCCCGAAGACGCAATCTTCACAGAATTCCAGTTTTCCAACCTTCTGCCCACAGAGTAAACCTTGCTTGCTCAGTATAGGCATCCCCCTTTCACTCATATGCCCTAACCGCATATGCCATAGCTTGGTAGTCTGAACTTCTTTGTCTGATGATGATACCGCTACAGATCTGGTAATTGTGTTACCCTGTAGCACATATAGACCATTCTTTTTCAACCTCTTCATAACTGTAAGACTCCCCTTAGAAATCCGAAGAACACCACCTTCACCAGTATATCTGCACCCATTATCATCCAGAGTTCCCAAAGAGATTAGATTCCTCTTCAAATCTGGAACATGTCTGATGTCTGTTATAATCCTCACAACACCATCATGCATCTTGATCTGAATAGTACCAATTCCAACCACCTTACAAAGAGCGTCGTTTCCAATTAACACCTTACCGTCATTAATGGTTGTGTAAGTAGAAAACCACTCCTTATGAGGACATACATGGAATGTACAACGAATATCTAAAATCCACTATCTTCAGCGAAGCAGACATTGATCGCCAGAACCATAGCTTCATCACATTCTTCAATGATTGCCAAGACACTACCATCATCTTCTTCGATGACTGCTGCCTCACTTGGCTTCTTTCTAAGCTCAGGATAATTCTTCTTGAAGTGTCCCTCCTTCTTACAATTAAAGCACCTATACTTCCTAGGTTTCGATTTAGACCTAGACCGGCCCTTCCCATCACCTAGCTGCTGCGTCCTTCCCCTTATAACCAAACAATCTCCTGAGTTGCTTTCTTTCATTGACCTTCGTCTCAACTCCTTCGAGTTCGATGCTGCTTTAACATCCTCAAAGGTTGTAGTTGTTTTACCAGACATAAAAGAATCAACAAAGCTCTCATATGATGGTGGCAGGGATGCAAACAATAGTACTGCCTTATCTTCATCTTCGAATTTGACATCTATATTTGCCAAATCTAAGAATACTCGGTTGAGTTCATCGATATGGTCTTTCAAAGATTCCCCTTCTAACATCTGTAAACTAAATAATTTCTTCTTTAGATACAAATGATTAGTTAGAGATTTCGTCATATACCTTGTCTCCAGCTTACTCCATACTCTATTGGTTGTAGTATCCGTCGCTACTTGCCGCAAGACCTCATTGCTCAAAAAGAGTAGAATTTGACCATGAGCTCTCTCTATGAGATCTTCCTTCTCTACTTCTGAAAGTGATTCAGCGAGTGCAGCCTTCCCATTCAACGTCTTCAGTAGACCCTGTTGAAGTAATACGGCTCGCATCTTAATCTTCCAAAGATTAAAATCGTTACTTCCATCGAACTTCTCGATCTCGTATTTCTCCATCACAGAAACCTCAAAACCTTAGCTCTGATACTAGTTTGTTATGCCAGTCTGGGTTTAATGTGATCAAGACGAGTAATCAAGCAGAAGCAATAAGAAATAAAGAACAATCAATAACAGAACACAGAGATTTAAGTGGTTCGGTTGGTGAGACCTACTCTAGGGCGAAAACGGTGCGAAGATTTCCACTATGATATGCAAACAAGTTACACAAGAGATTTCATGAGATTGTGCTACTGATATCCCTTTAGGGTTTAGTTTATATAGCCACTAAACCCTAATCCCACCGCCTCACCGACTATCTCTCTAAATTCGAATTACACATGGATACGCTAACACTAATACCCGACATAAGCCTAGCTTCGCATTCTAGCTCTGTCTCGGAGTGCAGCTCTGTCTCAGTAACCACCTCTGTCTCAATTACCATTGCCTTGTTAGCGGGTTGGCGGGTCGTAAACCGGGTTCGATATCACCCATATTCAAGACACTTTCAACAATTCTCCAACTTGACTTGAATATGCTCCTCTTGACTTAAGTCTGCCACCATCATAGCTCAGCGCCTCTGAGCCGCCGTCGCTCCAGCCCTGGTAGGGCTAACATCTGGAAATCCCAATCAAGTCTAAGCAATGCTTAAACTTGAAAGTTGTAACTGCCTTGGTCAACATATCCGCTGGATTATCTGCCGTAGAAACCTTCTTCATCGTGATCTTCCCTTGTTCAATCACGTCCTTGATAAAGTGATACCTGACGTCAATGTGTTTAGTTCTCTCATTATACATTTGATTTTTGGTTAAATGAATCGCGCTCTAGTTGTCGCAGAAGAACTCTGTCACCTCCTGCTCTAGGCCCAAATCACCAACTAAACCACTCTGCCATATTGCCTCCTTCACCGCCTCTGTTGCTGCCATGTACTCAGCTTTCGTTGTAGACAAAGCAACTACCGACTGCAGCACTGCTGTCCAACTAATGGCACTCCCGCAGAGTGTGCACGTATTGCCTTGTAAGCAGATTTGCGAGTCGTAAACAGGGTTCGATATCAACCCATATTCAAGACACTTTCAACAATGGCCACGATCAACTAATAAACCCACCGAGCATGGAGCTCTATTCAGTACATTAATGTTAACGGTTCTGATACTCAAATTGGTGGAACTCATACCACCATCGACAATCATTATTTGTGGAAGGAAATGATGATGGAGGAGGCTCTCTTGGACATGGCTAGCTGGAAAATCTCAGGGTGCATGGTTACACCGGAGATATGACAGTGTAGGGTTGAATTGAGAGAGCACCTTCGTACTTCCTCTCGTAGTGTCGAAAGGCATTAATAATTTGTTGAGATTGGGAGTCTTATATGGACTCTGTGTTCCACAACTTGTGGGATATGAGAAGAGGATATGAACGTCCGAGAAGCTCAACTAGGTGGATCAAATAAACGTAGATGGGTTGTTTTGATGTTTGGTTTGTAGTTTGAAGGAGTTTGATGATAGTTGGTACGTTTTCTTGTTCGTGGACACAAAAAGTTTATCGAAACTCAAAAGTACTTTTTTGTTCTCTAATCCTCCTTTTAACATAACCTGAATATTTTTTTGAAGGATCACAGAGAACCCTCACAGAATAGGTCACCAGAACCATAATGATAGCCAATGCGAGGATAACTATAGAGAAAGCTTCATCGTCAAGTAATTCAGCGTCCTTCCAACCGTTATATATAACCATTTCTACTGTTCCTTTTATAGTGCCCCAACCCAAACTAATGGGGTAAATAGCAAAAGCCCACTCCAAACCCTTTTAACCTAAAACCCGATTTCCACTTTTTCTTTTCTTCCTATTTCTGGCCCTGCAGCCTTGAGGATCAAGAGGGAGAGAATTTTGAGAGTCCTAGACTGAAAGCTAGGGCTGAGAGAAGAAAAGAATGAGGGATCAAAGCTTGGTGATTTTTCATAGTTGTTCTTCTTATAGGACTTCCTTTGCTTTGGATTAAGGTAGGTTTCTATCCAGGGCCGTGTCTGAGAATTTGGGGGTCTAGTGCCAAAATTTAGTTTGGATCCTTTGTAAAATAAAAAAAATTATCCACAAAATAATAATTTGACCACAAAAAGACAATTGTTTGTTTATTTATCAACTCAAAATGTATTTAAAAAGCATTTGAAGCAAAAAAAATTACTTGAAATTTTTTCTCCTTGCATTTTTTGAAGCGAAATCATCAATTAACTGTTCATAATCAATCTTGTCCAAGAATCCACTTTCAATGCTGAGCAAAGCTAATATATTCAGTCTGTCTTGTGGCATGGTTGATTTCATGTATGATTTTAAAAGCTTTAACTTTAACAAGTTCTATTCTGCTGATGCAACTGTGACTAGTATGCTAAGTAAAATTTTGTAAGCAACGCCGCTAGCTGGAAAACACTTTATTTTCTTAAAAAAATCTAAGACATCAGTAGCTTTCGTAATTTCTTCTGGCAAACTAGTTTGCAAGAGTTTCAACTCCACAAACAAGTCATCTGCTTCAACATCAAAATGTTCTTCTTTCTTCAAACTACTTGAAAGATTATGACAACAAGATTTTTAATTCGTCAACACCATACCCACTTAACTTTTCCGATCTCGACAAAAAGCCAAAAATTTTCTCATATTCTTGATATTGTTTAAATCTCCTCTATAGCTTGATCTACTAAAAAGATGAAATAATGAACTGTAAAATTTTCTTCACATGATTGTGGAACTAATTGTGATGATCTGTCACCAGTCTCATCAAAATGTCTTTCTTGACGGATTTCACGCTTCTTAGAAAAAACTAGGTCAACTTGCTTTTCTATAACAATTCTCTAAGCATCAACCAGGGCCTGTTCAAATCCGATTTCTCTATACATCTTCAGATAAACAATCAAACCTTTTATTAACTCTATAGCAACATTAATATATATGTCCTTTGTCTGCAAATGTTTGCTTACCTTATTAACTACTACCAATAACTTGTACCAACTTGTACCAAATGTTTGCTTACCTAATATATATGTCCTTTATGCAAAAAAAAAAAATTTGTTAGACTTAAGAAAAACTCAAAATTATCAAATTCAAATCTTGCTATTGATCTTGCCTCACTACTTGTTTTAGGTTCAGTGTCACTTCTTGCAAGTTGAAGTAAAGCTTCTCTAATTTGTAGAGTTTGCGTTATGATTGCCTTAATACTATTAACACGACTTTCCCAACGTGTAATCGACAATGATTTCAAAGTAACGCTTTTCAAATTATCTTTTAAAATTTGCCAACGCTTTATAGAATTTGCAAACAAAGAATAAATTCGTTGCACTACTCCGAACCAATCTTTTGCTTTACCATGACAATCAATTATTTAATTCAGAAAGTGTTAAGTTCAGACTATGATAACCACATGCAGTATATAATGCTCGCAGATTTATATCTAAAAGTCTTCTTTGTGCACCTTTTTTGTACCCTTTCATATTTGATCCATTATCATATTCTTGACCTCGCACATCATCAATCTTAAGATCAAAACTCTTTAATGATGATTGGATCTCTTGAAAGAGTCCTGATCCAGGTGTATCATTGACAATAAAAGTTGTACAAAGTATTATTGTAGCGCCCCAAATCCCAAATCTCAAGCTAACGCCTTGAAATCGAAGATTTGAGACCTTCAAACTGGGTCCACGAGCAACGCCTATCATGCACTATCAATACCTGAAAAACAAAATAGTTGGGTTAAATCCCAACTGCAGTAGATTTCCTCAAACCTAAGTCTCGGGTAGGCAAGCTCAATCCCCAATCAAGGAAACATTGCATTCATATTCATTGTTGACGTTATCTGAAATTTAATGTGACAAATAACATAATTCAACGAGATTTACCTCATACATGTAGAAACTAACAATTTATGTTCTTGATTATTAGGCTTTCAACGTCCTCGTATTCTAATCCAATACTAACTCTCGTAGTACAACAATCTTTCTCTTTTTCAATAGATATAAAATGATCACACTTTTAACCAAGACAAACCTTTATAGAATCCAAACTTGACAATTAAGTCGACAAATCATTATGTCAAAAGACACAATCATCAAACTCTGATCGAATGATATGACAAGTTGGTATCCACGTTGAATGAGAGTGTGGTCCACAAGGTCATCCATTGTGTTAGCGCCGACCCCATACACTCCATACCTAGATCGCATCCGGTAGAGAGGGCCGAATCAACCACATAAACTCATACAACCCTCCATCAACTCCATCACATCACACACATAATAGCATCATATAAAAACCATAAGTTGAATGAGAGTGTGGTCCACAAGGTCATCCATTGTGTTAGCGCCGACCCCATACGCTCCATACCTACATCACCTCCAGTAGAGAGGTTCGAACCAACCACATAAACTCATACAACCCTCCATCACATCACACACACAATAGCATCATACAACAAACATAAGTCGAATGAGAGTGTGGTCCACAAGGTCATCCATTGTGTTAGCGCCGACCCCATACGCTCCATACCTACATCACCTCCGGTAGAGAGGGTCGAACCAACCACATAAACTCTTACAACCCTCCATCACATCACACACACAATAGCATCATACAAAAAACATAAGTCGAATGAGAGTTTGTTCCACAAGGTCATCCATTGTGTTAGCGCCGACCCCATACGCTCCATACTTACATCACCTCCGGTAGAGAGGGTCGAACCAACCACATAAACTCTTACAACCCTCCATCACATCACACACACAATAGCATCATACAACAAACATAAGTCGAATGAGAGTGTGGTCCACAAGGTCATCCATTGTGTTAGCGCCGACCCCATACGCTCCATACCTACATCACCTCCGGTAGAGAGGGTCGAACCAACCACATAAACTCATACAACCCTCCATCACATCACACACACAATAGCATCATACAACAAACATAAGTCGAATGAGAGTGTGGTCCACAAGGTCATCCATTGTGTTAGCGCCGACCCCATACGCTCCATACCTACATCACCTCCGGTAGAGAGGGTCGAACCAACCATATAAACTCATTCAACCCTCCATCACATCCATCGCATCACACCCATAATAGAATCATACAATCATAATAGCATCACGCCACAAACATTGGCTCTAATAAAGAATTGCGAACAAGTTCACCAAACTATTCAAGCCAACAACACATGGCAAGTCAAAATTGATGATGCTCATAATAGATCCTCACGTGGATCACAACCTCAAACAAACAAATAACAATAATAGTTAACAAATATAGACTCATCAATATAAGGTATCATATACCTAGGAAATACATTGCTTAAAGAATAGAAACCATGTCAATTATCTCAATCAATTCGCTCATTGGAGATTGTATCGACACCTAGTACAAAAACTATTATAACTCCTCACTCGGAACTTCAATTAACTCACCGTTTGAACCACTAGAAAGTAGACAAACAGAAATTTCCAACCATATAAGATACACACTAAGATTCATTACCAATCAATACCAGATCTAATTTTAATCTAGACCAAAATACAGTATGGACTGCTGTGACACCTCGTACGAAAACTATTATAACTCCTTGCTCGGGCCTCCAATTAAGTAACCACTTGAACCACTAGAAAGCAGACAAGCAGAATTTTCCAACCATATAAGATACATACCGAGATTATCAATCAAAACCAGATTTACTTTTAATCTAGACCGAAATACAGTAGAGACTGCTCTGACACCTCGTACGAAAAACTATTGTAACTCCTCGCTCGGAACTCCAATTAACTCACCATTTGAACCACTAGAAAGTAGACAAACAGACCTTTCCAACCATATAAGATAAACACCTAGATTCGTTACCAATCAATCCAGATCAAATTTTGAAGTTTGATCAAAACATTGTCCTATATAGATATTTTTTGGAATTCAAGATAGAACTAATATCTAAATCATTCAATCATTCTTTATAGAACTTATGTGATTAACAATACTAAATCTATCATGGAATAAATTGAAAAAGCCTACTAAAGAATTAGGAGATAAGAAATCTACCTCTTTTGCCTTAAATGACATCAAGAACACACTCATGCCTCTTTCTCTCTCTAGAGAACTCCATCTCTACCTCTTTTCTTCTTTATCCATTCTTCATTAACTAAGAGTGGCTTGTTGAAGATTAAGAATATACACTAACTAACCATAACATAAACAATACATAGATTTCTTCAACTTATTCATCAAAATCTTCTCCAAAGAATACCATTTATCTTTCTCTCTCTAAGTTTTGTTCTAGATCTACAAAAAGAGCTCTAGACCCCCTTTTATATAATTAACTAAAACAACCCTAGTTTTCCTTTTAACCCACTTCTATTTTATGATGCTCAAGCCCACACTAACTTACTCTTCATATTAGGCCCAACCCCAAATTGACAGTTTTGTTATTTCCACCTAAGTTGATATATATATATAGAAAATAGGGGTATTACAATTATTCTATTTTCACAGGCCTTACAGACATATAAACACACTTCAAAACTAAAGTCATCTGTTCTTTCATCAATGGATCATGTTCTGCAAACATCTCACCTTTTTAAGGATCGCATCTCTAACTTTAGATGATAATAATTGAATCAATTCGTATTGAATAAGATTACTTAGATAATGATGTCGAATTTCATTGTCTTGAATTCGACGAAGATGTTATTTCATCGATGGGTCATGTTCTGCCAACATCTCAACAAGACCCACAAAATTTCCGTTGCATCCTTGACCAATCTTGTGGTTAGTTCCACGAACGCGAGATTATATTTCGAAAGATATTGTACTATTCAAATAAACCTTTGTAACAATAATCTCCAATGATCTTTTTCTTTCTAAATTTAGTCTTGTATAGCTTGATCAATGGTATGCTTATTTTGAAATCGGAGCTGCAATCCAATCCAAGTGGCCATGTTAGCTATGTGGTCACTGCTAAGCTCATGTTCTTTAAGTCTCTCACTAAGATGTCTCGAGTCTATGTAACCATCATTTGCTAACTGAGTTTTTGATAGTTTTTTCTTGAACAATTTGCAACAAAAGCAGAAAACTTTATCGTCATCTTTTTAGTACACTAGCAAAATTATATCATGTTCTTCTTCATTTGGTAATTGTCTAATGTAAAATTTTGACGAGAAACATCTATTTGCCTTATCTTTAGGATCTTTATTTATTGATAGGTCCCTAAGTGAACCCTTTTCAGCTACTAGATCTCTCCATTTTCCAGCAAAACAATCCCAGAGTTTTAGATCATATATATTATCTAGAATTTCATCAGTCGGTTCGTGAACTGACTCAATGAAATCATGGTTAGGAATACTACCGTCAAGATCGACATCAACATCCATATTTTCAGAACTCTCACCATGAATCATACTATGATCACCATTACTTTCGTCTTCAATGCGGACTTCGGTTGATTCTTCATTATTTTGTTCAGCTATTGCCTCTTTAGTCGAAAGCGGTTGTTGTTCTCTCATATGAATTTATCAAGAGCTCCTCTTTGTGATTGATTCAATTTTCTTTTCTTATTTTTTCTCTTGCCTCTTCAAATTTCCAGATTTGTATTTCTTTGGTGCCATATATTATAACTACATGAATAAAATAGCTTATCAATAATAATATAATATAATATATTAAAATATATTATCATAAACCTAGTTGGACTTTTCTTACAAAAATATATTAAGGACTTAATATGATAGAGCAATTACTAAAACTAAATAACAACAAGTGTCAAAATAAAAAACATAAAAACATAAAATATAATACCTGTGTATGGTGATATTGATGAAATTATTTCAACTCAAATATAAATTTATAGAATAATGCAATGATCAATCAGCACGCAGCCAATACACTAGTACACCTTAGTAATTTGGAAAAAGACTTGTGTAGAATGATGGAAACATTGTTGCACTCACAATTTATAAAGAAAAAGTTAACTAATGCAAACTCTAACCGACAATTTATAAAGAAAAAGTACTTAGATTCGGTGGATTGAAAAGGAACCGCCACATGGTAATTTAGTTGAAGGAAAATATGACCAATAAGGAAAGTGCAAAAAAAGAAACTAGAGAGGAAGTGTAATACAAAAGAAAATTGAAGAGAAAATTTCAATAACGACACTACCAAACGTAAGTAGGAATAGAAAGCAGAGAGATAGAAAAAATTTAATGGGTTCAATGGTGGTTTGAAAAGGAACCGCCACATGTACTTAGATTTAACCTAACTGCTTTTTTAGGTTTGACTTTCAAACCTGGGATACTAAAGAAATTAAAATATTTTGGGCCCACGTAGTGGGAGGTCCAGTGCAAGCGCCCTGCCCGCACTGGTCACCACACGACCTTGTTTCTCCCTATGGCTTGAACAGTCACTTTCATAGAGAAACCTAGATAACTATATGACACCATAAACCCTAGATTTTGATATTGTTTGAATATAGATTAGGGTTCTTGAAACAATTATATAGATTAGAAGTTGTAGATATATCACTTCTACAAAACCAAATTTTTAGGTCACTTGAATCCCATGTATGTGCTAGATTTTGGAGGAAATTTGCCTTAATGATATAGTTGTTGAACCCTACAATCTTTACTCTCATTCCCATGCTATATTCATGTATAAATATCAAATTTAGTTTGATGATAGGAAAATTTAGCAAGTATTACAATGATAACACTGACTTAATCCCCCTTCATTTGACATGATTTAAGTATATAATTTCGTAATTAGGCATTTCTTGCTCATAAACGAACTCCTTGTATAAATATGCAAGAATAGGTGATAGAATTCACCATTATATGTGGACATGTGTGGTTTAAGTTATTGTTACACATGGATTACTACTTGCATGATATATCAAAATGAAATTAGTAGGTCAAAATAACATAGTGATGAACATGAATTTTAATACATGTATGTTGTGGTGTGATGTTATTATGTGTGGATGATGTGATAGAGTTGGTTTAAACTTGTAAGATATTGGTGGTTCGTCCGACCCTCTATACCGATTGTTTGGTGTGATGACCGACATGTTTGCATGGTATAGGCGTACGGAGGTATGGCCTGAGTATGTAACGTATGGGGCCGGCGCTGACACAAGGCTAACCTTGTCGACCACACTCTCATAGAACGAGGATTGTAGGGAGGGTTCAGATGAAGGATCTGATTTCCCCGGTGGATACCAACTTATCATATTACTTTTGATTTTTTGTTCTAAGTGTGTTTTCCTTTATTAGTTAGCCTTGGAGGAGTTTTTTTAGCAGTCTTCTTTCTTTCTTTAGGTAGTTATTTGGAGTTGCATCTCCTAAGTACTTGTTTTTGCTCTTATTTGATCTTGTCTGACATATCTGTCGATGATTTAGAGACATCATTTGAGTTTTGAGAACTTGGGAAAGTTTCGTTAGTTGATTTGTTGTTACTTTTGAGCTTCATGTTCGATGTTATTTTTTTCTTTATTGATGAGTATATCATTTACGTTCATTGTTCTGTATAGAGTTGCTTTGAGTTTAAGTTTTCATGGCGGCCGACGTGCAAGTCTGGATTTGAGGCGTTGCACCATTGGTCCACAATATAAATGCAAGTGACTGCGAATCACTTAACGTCACCTTGTTATAAAAGGAAATAAAGAAGATGAGCATAAACTTCATAATAATTGCAACAACAATCACACTTCCAATAAGCAATCCGTGGTCCAGGGTGACTTTGCTGAAATCTGTCCTCAGACCACTGCATACTAAAAGCGCAGGAACCATCAAGTCTGAGAAGAATGTCTCCAGCTTATTAACTAAGCTGAATCCTAATAGAGGCCCATCTGGTATCGCCAGGCCAAGTATGAAGGGCCCAAGTAAAACGTGTTGCCCGATTGCCAAGCTCGCCAATGAAGATGAAATGACTATTAGTAGTATGAAGACAATACACTGAAGATAATTTCAGTCTTTTACGTGTCTTTATACACTAGATAATCCGTAACCGAGGAATTGCATCAATTTTGTATAAATGTTAACAAAATTTGGAAGTTTAGAAGTACAATTGACCATCGACACAATGTGGATCATAGAAGACTTTGTATAATTGAGGAGTCTTGAGGTTGTGTTTGATAAGAAAGAAGTTTAGTCATTTCACAAGTATATACATATTTTGGGTTTAAGTTAATGTGTTACATTTTAATAGTAGAATAAAATCACAAAGAAGGAATAAAATCAACATTGACTCTTTCTATCGGTCGCTTTCCATCTCTCATTCTCTCTGATAAAAACCTAAGTCATTCTCTAGGCCAGCCAAAGATAAACGTAATACTAATAGAAAACTTTATTAATAACTTCAATATTCATATTCATATTCCTTAACTACTATGAACTCGGCCATATATACAAGCTACAACCAAACAATTTAGACTCCAATCAGGACTCTTAATTAGACTTCAACTAGGACTCAATATTTAGAAATATAAAAAGTCCTAAATTACTTAGAAACTCTAAAATATAGAAACTCCTAATATTAAATAACTATAGAATATCCTTGAAAATATAGAAACTCTTGATTTTAAATATAGAGAATATCTTTCTATCATTCCTCCTCACTTGACAACATCTTTGCCCTCAAGGATGGTATTGATCATAGTTAACACCGGGTCTCCCTCATCTTCGACAATTGGTATTTCATCATCAATCGCAGTTTTGAGGATAAATGCCTTATTCAAAACAAAATCATGAAAAACATGATGGATTTTAGTTCCATCTGGTAATTCCAAACGATATGCTACTGGACCAATTCTTTCCAGCATTTTATATGGACCATAGTACTTTGGAGATAACTTCTGAGACACCCTTCTTATTGTAGAACTTTGCTGATACGGTTGTAACTTTAAATACACATACTCTCCTAGTTGCAATACTACATCCCTCCGCCCTTTGTCAGCGTATTGTTTCATCTTATTTTGGGCAATATGAAGATGACTCTTAAGGTTAGAAGGAATTTGACACAAAACTCTCAATGATCCTTGCTTGAGAAGTCGTTGCATGGCATGGTTGCTAGCGGTCTTCACTTTCCTTCCTCTTACACCTTCCAAACTAAATTTTTAACCTCGTATAGTGAATTTCATTGTTAAGTACTTGAAATCCCAAGTTATTGGTCCAAGTGTTTGTAGCCAACTTACTCCCAATACCATATCACAACCACCAAGTTTTAGTATATAACAATTTCCCGTGAAGGCATACTAATTAATTTTATACTCTAGTTTAACACATTTCCCTTCACAAGTAATTCTTGATCCATCTGCTACCATAACATTAAAAGAGCCGTCTAGTACAATTTTAATACCTAGCTTCTTAGAAATGGAAGCGTCAATAAAATTATGTGTACTAACTGAATCAATTAAAACGATAACTTGACTCTTTTAATTTCTTCTTGGACCTTCATCGTTTGTGGTGCGGTGGAGCCGTCCAATGCATGCATAAAATCTCCACATGTTCTTTTTGTGTGTGCATATTTTCATCAACTCTCTCGATTTCAGTTTGATTTGCATCGTCATTCACAATGAGGAATAAACTTTTTGTCTTACATCGATGGCCACGATGCCACTTCTCATCACAATTGTAACATAACTGTTATTTCCTTCTTTCTTCGGCTTCAACTGATGTGAGTCGGCGAATTATTGGTGCTTCACTAATAATCTCGTTTGGTATTGCTGGTGGTCTTGAGTTCAGTGGTTTGCGTTGATAAAGGGTTTAGGTCTTGTAATATCTATATAACTTTGGCGCCCCAAAGAGACTTTTTCATCTTGTAATCTAGCTATAGACATTGCATCATGTAAGTTTACTGGACAAAAGGATTTAGTTTCTAGTCTAACCTCATCTTTTAATCCACTCATGAAATAACTCATTAAAAAACTGTCTGGTAAATCATTAACTATGTTTGAAAGACACTCAAGCTCTTCTTGATATTCAAAGGAGGATCTTGTTTCTCGTAATTTTGCTAGTGCAACCCCTGTATCTTCATACGTCGTTCTCCCGAAGCGACCTACAACCGCTTCGACAAACTCTTCCCTTGAACGAAAATAGTTACATCTTTTAGCCTATCGATACCGTTGTAATGTTTTTCCATCCATGTAAGTGATTGCAAACTAAATCTTTTGGTTTTGTGCAGTGTTATAGAACTCAAAATACTGTTCATCTTGAAAAATCCATCCTTCCACATCTTATCCGTCGAACCGTGTAAAATATAACCTTTAACCTTTAAAACGATCACCTCTTTAAGACACAATCTCTCTATTTTCGACCAATCGACCAATCTTCTCAATCAATAATGATTGATTTACCGTCATCTCAGTCATCTTCTCTGCCAATTCACCTAATTGCTTCTCTATTTTTTTTTTTTTTTTGTACCAAAAACAAGTTTCTCTAACGAAGATAAAAGTATTGCGAAAGCGAATGATAGGAGCGTCTGCTCTGGATACCAATTGAAAAGATTCTAAGTCCTTCTCTAGGCCAGCAGAAAATAAATGTAGTACTAATAGAAAACTTTATTAATAACTTCAATATTCATATTCATATCCCTTAATTACTATGAACTTAACCATATATATAGGCTACAACCAAACTATTTAGACTCCAACCAGGACTCCTAATTAGACTTCAATTAGGACTCAATATTTAGAAATATAAAAATATAGAAACTCCTAAATTACTTAGAAACTCTAAAATTAGAAACTCTTGATATTAAATAACTACAGCCTATCCTTCAAAATATAGAAACTCCTAATTTTAAATATAGAATATCTTTCTCTATCACTCTCTCGTTCTCTATCCTTCTCCGCGTTCTCCCTCTCCTACGATCTCTCTCCCTTTCTTATCTTCCTCCTCTTCCTACTGTATCTTTTTTTTTCTCTCTCTCTCTCTTACTTTATTTTCCATCTCTTTCCCTTTATCTTTTTCTCACACACACAATTCCAGTGAAGGGAAGTATCCCCCTTTGCTAGAACCAGACCTCGAGGAGGGATTCTAGCGGAACCCTCTGATGGGTCATGAAAATGTCCCATCTAAGTCGTTTAATTTAGCCAAGTTAGTTCGTTTCGAGTCTTTATTATGATAAAATGGTTGGTTCTTATGATTAGGTGTCTTTTGCGGAGTTAGGTGTGAGAAACGGTTAAAAATGAGAAAAAGTTACTTGAAGGGCATTTTGGTCTTTTGGACACAAGGGTATTCTGGGAAATTTGGACAAGGTCAGTGACGATTGAAAAGTAGAGGCCGAGACGAGCTCGTAGGAGAAAACGGAAGTCAATTCAGAGTCCGGAAGAGTGAGATATGCATAGTCAAAGTTGGAGTCAAATAATGTAGACTGGTGGGACACTTTCGGGCACCATTCTGGCTGGTGGGACACAACCAGGTGACGTGGCACGTCCTGAATGCACAAACCGGACAGCAGCATGTGGTCCCTCTTTTCACTATTAAGCCCTCCGAAAATTACTTTTATACCCCTCCTTTTTGTCTCACTTTATGTTCAACTAATAGGAAATCATTTCTTGAGTAGAAAGCAACCCTAACTTCCTATTTTAACCCTCTTTCTCCCATTTTCTCCCAATTAACTCCTAAAACCCTAGCCATCAACCCATCTATAAATAAATCTCTACCTCTTTCATTTCTCTTTAGACTTGAAACCCCTCTCAATCCCCTCTTACCTATTTCTCTTCTCTACTACTAAATTCAATTTTTCCATTATTTTTCCATCTTTCTCTACTCCTTTCTATTTCTTTCCCATACTTTCTTCTTCCGTCTTTTTAGTATTAGTAGTAGTAGCTAGTCTTCTTCTTACTAATACTACTACTTCTTCTCTACCACTATTATTCTTCCATTAATAGTCATCTCCTTCTTTCTTCCATATTCTTCTATCATCTTTATCCCCTTTCATCTCTTCTTCCTAACTTCTTTCTACATCTAATTTCTTCCTTCTCTTTCTTTTTCTTATTTGGGTGGCAATAAAATAGCTATTACTTGGATTTATTGGAGTAAAATTCTTGAGCATAAATGGAGCAAATCTTGGATAAAATGGAGATACATGGGAACATGGATTTTGAACATTCTTGGTGATTTCTTTTCATTAATCTTTTGTAATTCCATTTACTTTATAAATTGAATGAATATTACTTTAGATTCCATGAGTAGCTAAATTTGTATCTAGGGTGTAGAGGAAACCCATATTTGGGCTTATTTTGAGATATGTTATAAATCAATGAATCCTTATATTGAGCTTCAATGCCTATTGATTGTCATTTCATGTTGATTCTATAACCTTATTATCATTCATGCATTATAATTAGATATTTCATGCTTTTATTGATTATTAGATGAGATATGTCTTACTTCTTGATTAATTAAATCCCTTGATGTGCTTTAATGTCTATTAATTGTTTATCTATATGGATTGGATTTTCTTTCCATTACTCATGCATCATAATTAGATATTTCATACTTTCGTTAAGTTGTTAGATGGAGTATGCTTTTTAGATAATGAATAATAGTTAAGCAATCCGAATCTCTATCAGGAAGACAATTAGAATTAGTAATCATAAAATTGTTTTATCTAGAACATCATCCGGAATCTAAATAGTTCATTATATTGGATCCCGAGTATATACAAAAGAGATTTAAGTAATTAGCGTTTGTTTTATAAAGTGAAAATTGCGGGGGATTTTATAACCTTAGATATCTTCTCGCCTCTTTCTTTGATAGGTTTAGTTAGTTTTATTTATTTTCTTATTTCTTTACAAATTAATCATCAAATTTATGAGTGGGGTGTGTGTGTTTTAGTCTAACTTAGTTATTAACATTTTGATTATTGGGCTACCTATCTCTTGGGACGATACTCGATCTTATTATAAATACTATAACTTGACTCCCTATACTTGGGGAATACACATATTTTTAGGCCTATCACCCTCCTCGAAGGTTTCTAGGTTGGTCGACCATGAAATGTTTCGTGTCCGACCAGCAATGGATTTTTGTGGCGGGCGAACCACGAAACTCGAAACCCTCCTTGAGGTTTAGGTTCTTCGGATCCTAAAAAATTGTGTTTTTCATCTTTCATAAATATAAGTACTCCAAATATATTCGAGATCATATAAAAACATGTTGAACATGTAATATTGTGTTATTAAGTTTCTAAATCATTCAAACAACAAACTGAGGAGAAATTTTTCATACAAGTTAGGGCTTTTTTAGCCAATCTTCACACAAACAAAGTAGGTTGTATTCTACTCTTTCTTGGCCAATTTCTTCAAGTAAATAGGTCTCGGGTGCTTCTATTTATGTAAGAAGAAAGAATGTGTTCTTTATTTTAGTTATATCTTTTATTATTGGGTTACATGGAGTCATCGAGTTGTAACCAATTAATCCCATGATTGTGGAGTTAATATAATACAACAATTAATGGCTTCCGACCGAACCATGTAAACTGTTGTGTTCTTTATTTTAGTTATATCTTTTAATATATCAACACACATGAATCTTCATATGGTATATGAGCAATTTAATAGACCCTCATTCATGCTTCCGCACTTTTCCGACGATTTTTTTAATCATTGTGATTCCATTATTAATCAACATTTTGGTCAAATTGTGTTTTTCCCATTCTTCTGTTTTTCGGTCATATTCTTATGGATTTTCAAGAACAAACTATATTCAAGATGGAAGATAACAAGATAATAGTATTGATTGTGATAGATTGGCTTGTTTCTTGAGACCTAATAATTCTTTATTTTCTAAATGAAGTTGGAAACCTAATGAAGGATCATCACCCACCACTACTTTTAATGTTTCCACCAATCTAGTCGATGGTTTCTCTAAATAAAAGGTGCATTATACTCATATAAAAGGGAATATTTGTGTTTGATTTAATCGAACCCAACACTTTGGAGTCAAAGCACTTATGAACTCTAACATGTTTCTTCTCTAAAGCTGATCAAAGTCAACAGGTTTTGACTCGCCCGATCTATCTAGAAATTCCTTCAGAGTTCAGGCCGATTGATAACCTGGGTTTTTTCAACCCAATAAAGACCCATGAACCAGAGTCGACCAACCCTGGACCCCAAACAGTCCTCTTTATTCTTCTAGAGAAGTATTCTCTCTGGCAACAAACCCTTAAGCTATGTTTGGCGCGCGGGAACGGAATGTCATTCTCGGAAATCACATTCCCGTAATGCGATTCACAGGAATCAGATTATTTTGGTTTAATGTTTGGTTTGACCAGGAATAGGAATTCCACTCCTAATGGATTCCTAACTTGTTATTTGGTTTGTGTAGGAATAGGAATGTAAATTTTTACGAAAGTCCTGTTATATCCTTTTACTTGAACTACATAAATTATAGGTCAACTTTGTTATATATATTTTAATTAGTATTGTCTATTCAAATTTATAGATATGAAACAGTAACGTAATACATTAATTTAGGTTGTATTTAAAGATTTATTTAAAATAAATAAGGTCTCGACTAATTTTTTAAACGTTATGAAATTGATTTTTAATGAACAAAGAGCAAGAGAAAAGAAAAAAAACTAGAGTATGGAGAGATAGAGAGAGTTGCGTTCGAGCGAGAGAGAGGGTGAGAGAGAGAGTGTGTGTTGCTATGGTGGTGGTTGAAACCCTAGATTTTTAATTTTTTTGCAAAAATATTATGAGAATGACGATTTTAATATTAGTCATTCTAATATTTTATCAAGGATTATTTTGTCCAGAAATATTAAATCAAATCATTCCCGGAAATGGGAATCACAAACCCACCCCCTCCCTGGGTTTGCTATTACTCCATTTGGGGGGAATCCCATTCCTCTAGGAATAGAATTCCCCTTGCATTCCCCCGAGCCAAACAGTAGTCGGGAATGTGATTCCTAGGAATCACATTCCATTCACACGCGATTCTCGCGTGCCAAACATGGCCTTAGGGTTTCTATTCTCGCCGACCACCACAGGTAGGACTTCTTGTTCTCATCGGAAATGACCATTAAAATACCATCACTGGTATATTCTGACTTACTCTCTATATATCATCTATGATGATTTCCAAACTCGAAAATTCATTTTTTATTTTTGGAGCTTTCTCTCCCCCTCTCTCTCCAAACTCATCACCGACCAATTCTTGGTCGAGTTTGACTAACATGGACTATACCAATCATTGATATGTAGTGTAATACATATTACATGTGATTTATCTTGTTTAACTTTTACCATAAATCGAGATTGGGAAATCCTAATTTTGGGAAACCTTAGTTCTTTTGATGGAGTTCTTAATTTCTTTGATTTCATTTGTGACAACTTCTCCTACCACTGCTTTGTGGTAGTCTTTTCCCACAAATTCCCCCTCTTGTAGTATTCCTTTTGACAGATTCATACTGTCACTTATATCCATCTGTGACGTTTTTTCTGTCATTTATTTATGTGCACTCTGTGACACTAAGTAGATCAATTTCATCTATTTTTTCTTTCCGAAATCATCCTTGACATTTTCAACATCAAAATTTGTCATCGCGACTTTAACATTTTCACGACAAGAGATCTTTTGTCGATAATCTTCCTGACACCATCATTTTAATTGTTAATTCTACACATTTTTTTTGGTATTCTGACAATAATTTTCTTGTCAATTTTATTTTGTTGTCACTCATTAGATTAATACTTGGTATTTTTGTACGACAATAACTCTCTTGTCGATATTAATCATCACAATTTTTTTTGTTGTCGATATTTTGTTTCACATTGTTCATACAATGACATCTTCCCATACATGACAACAGTATCATTACTTTCGTTGTCATTGATTCTAGTTGAGGCTTCTACATTTTCCAACATTTTCGTTGTGACTTGATCATTTTTCATTCATCTTGTATCTTGGGCAATTGTAAGCATTTTAGTTCAAGATGTATTCTCCATCAAACAAGCTTTGTGTTCGCCCTAACCGAAATCTTTTTCGTCGAAATCGGTCATTCAAATCAAGGCAAGGTATTGAAAATATATAATTTTTCTACTTTTTCGTTGTAATATAATGTATTTCAATCAATCCATTTTCTAAAGTTTTCAAATTCTCTTATGATTATGATCATCTCCAAACCGAAATTGTCGAATTTTTTCTCTATCAATTTCCTGAACTCATCAACTATTTTCCCAACGATTTTTCTACGTTGTGCCTCTCATCTTTAATATCTTATCATGTTCCTGCGATAATTTTGGGAGTTCAATTTGCAATTTTTCTTTGTTGAGGGTTATTCTTATCCTTTTACTAATAGACTTGGAATGAAGCTTCATCTCTTCCCTCTTTAATTTTTCCCAGCTTCATATTTTTTAGCTATGTATTTTTCTTAACTCTCTTTGGTCGAATTTGAAATATCATTAGATAATCATTCTTCTTGTTTCTTCTACGTGGAAGATATATTCCAGCGAACCGTAACCATTCGGCTCTGATCAATTCGTCAACATTCAAACGAGTTTGATCTTCTCCAGAATTTGATACCTTAGGAATCAATCCATCCCCCATCTCAATCACTAATTTTTATGCGCAATGTTCACTTTCGATATTTTCTCATCTTTGTCGACAAGAAAAGAAGAGAAGAATAGAAGAAAAGCATGTTATTCAAGCTTAAGAAAGAAAATAATAAGATACGATTACAAGTTCAAGTTTATTCTTTTGATTAACCATCGTGATACTATTATTGATAAGGCCTATTCAAATTACCAAGCTAAAGTTACTTATACAGTGGAGTTGCAGACAAGTATTCACCACCATTAGCAATTGTTCAACATTAATAAGAAATTTCAAATTCAAGCTTTTAATCTGATCGTAAGCGAGCAACATTCATCTTTTTACACGAACAACCTTCAAGCCGGAAACTTCAAAAGTTACGCGTTCCAACTTGAAGAGGAGTATTACAATATAAAAATCGAGATCCGAAGATATCAAATATCAACCGTCCAAGATATACGAAGATTTAGAATATATTATTTAGTTATCTTGTACTTAGCCTAGATAGAGTCCTAGGAAACTGAGATATCTAAGTCACTCTATAAATACAACTGACCTCTACGTATTTTATTATTGTGTTACATTGAGTCATCGAGTCTATCAAGTTGTAACCAATAAATCCCATGATTGTGGAGATAATATAATACAACCATTAATGGATTCTTAGTAGATGTAGGTCGTGGTCTTCCGACCGAATCACGTAAACTATCGTGTTCTTTATTTTAGTTTATATATTTTAATATATCAGTACACATGAATCTTTATAGTTGTATCCAAACATATAGAAACCTAAAAATAAATTATATTAGTGGATTCTCTTCATTGATTTGGAATGATGCACCTCCCCAATCCTTCTTTGATATTATTTCAACATATTGTTGATCTTGACTTTAATCCAATAATAATGCATGTGATTCCTCGCATAATTTTAATTTATATTATTCATATCAATATAGATTAGTTCCTTGAGGAATGGTAATAAGGGTAAAGTGGTTCAAGTCAAATACTCTTACTCAAGATCAAAATCAAGGAAAATATATATATATATATATATATATATATATCCAACCATTGTAATTCTCTTCCATTACAAATAAACATGGAGGTACATAATTTTCCTCACCCAGAACCTAAATCTTTCATGGTTTCAGAGCTACAAAACTCTAAAGAGTATAGATTCGATCCTATTTTGCTTTCGCTTAACAGGCGGCGGTAGCCGCTTCCATGACTATCGTTTCCATGACTACCGTTCCGGATTCATAGTTATTTTTTTTCCTTTATTTTCTTTTCTAGCTTTTTAATTACTTTTGTACTTCTCAATAAATTTAGTCAAGGTTTACCGTCGAAGTGTTTTGATAGTTTTCCATAAGGTTTCAATGGTGGAGATTTTATTTATTAATATTATCGGTTATGAGTTTGGGAGGTTTTTTGTTATCAATGATGGACGAACTATTTATAACGGAAAGGGGATGTTTCGAGAGTTAAATTGGTGTTCAAGTAAGTTGAAAGTTAATTCAATTTTGGTGCACGATCGATATCCATAAAGGACAGTTTTCGCCAATCGATAATATCGGCCGTCATTATTGTCGTCGTTTGGAGTGCAAAGTAGTTGCCTCCCTATTGGTGTTTTCGCTAGGTTTGTCTTCACAAGGCAGACGTCTCGTGTTGTTGCCATGAGCTTCGGAACCCAGAGTGGTTATACTCACTAAGTGCAACCTTTCTCGTTGTTATTATGTCATGTTTGTTCGTTATTACTGCAGTATTATCTTATCGATCTACACCAAAGAAAAGCTTGTTGACGAACCAATTTCATGATCGACTTAAGGAAAAATGTTTCAAAGAATCGTCTCATCAAGTTATTTCCCAAATTGAACTTTCGGTTTTATCCTCCGTTCAATTTGCGGGAGGGTAATAAGGGTAAAGTGGTACTCAAGTCAAATACTCCTACCCAAGATCGATATATATATATATATATATAAATTTTTGAGTTTAAAGTGGATAACTAGTCATATATCCACTCCTAAATTAATAGATATAATAAAACCAAAATAAACAAAAAATGGAAAATAAGTCCAAAATTTTATTATTTAGTGGGCCTCTTGCGTCAAGCCATTTATTTCCGGGTCCATGGGTTTTAAGTCCAAAATAAAGTTCAAAAAGGGTTTAAGGTCCAATCTTCTCAGAAAATGGGTTTTTAGTCCTTTTCCGTTTTGAAGAAACATTGTTGATACATAATGTGTTATGTATGACACATATAAAGAAAAATGAAATAAAGTATGAAACTTTAACAATAAATAACAGGTAATTTATGAAACAAAACAAGAATCGATAAACAGAAAAACACTGTAATCTTGACATATAAACATACTTTAACTAAGTTGGACTAAATATCCATTATAATTATTATTTTGGCTTAAAATCCTATATTAATATTAGGGTGGACTAAATGTGTGTTTAGGGGTAGATTTTTGGACTAAAAACCCAAAATTTATTTATTTCCTCCCATTCTTACCCTTTCATAAATATATATTTAACCATTGGTAAACCAAACGTTTCTAATGGTTGAGTTAATATATTTATTCTTTCCATAAATTTTAAGAGAAATATTAATGGTAGATAATTATTGTCAATATTTATTTCCAAAACTTATATTTATCTGAAGGAACCTACCAAAACAATAGTGATTTACCTAAAACGAGTTCCTCTCTCTCTCTCTAACTTTATGTTCTTCGAACTTGAAGAAATTGTGATTGGCTTTTTATCTCTACCTCGATATTTCCATCTCTACAACATATTTTTTTTCTTGGAAAATCATTAAGAAAATTGTATACATGTCAATTAAACTTAGAATTTTGTTAAAAATTTATTTTATTATAACAACAAACTTAAGAGTTCAAAAAAAAAAACAAACTTAAAATATAACACTTTTTCGTACACAGTGAATTTTGAAATCTCTATCATTATAATCTTGTTCTCATAAAAAAAATGGGTTAATTCCGTTTTGACCCCCGATTTGTGACCAACTCGCCGTTTTGGCCCCAATTAGTGTCCGGCAGTTTGTTTTGGCCCCAAAATTAATTTTTCGGGCAGTGCTGACATCATCAAGACATAAGCAATACCCCTCTGACCAAATTTTTCTCTTTCTCACGCCAAATCTTCTCTGACCAAATAAAAAGCACTTATTCTTTTTGCTTTGTCCATCTGTCTCTCACCATATCTTTCTCTCTCTACTTTCTTTATCCTCCTTTTTGTCCTTTTTCTCTCTCTTTAAAACTCTTTTACAAACAGAGGTCCATCAAATCGAAGAACTCAGAGAGACGAGCTGGTAATCCCATTGGAACAAATAGAAAAATACAAGCTGCTAAGACACCAAATTGAAGAATACCCACCATCAATATCATCTCTATAAACTCATTTCTAGGGCTAATCAAGGTAAACCTACAAAATTGAGACGGAATTGAAATAAAATCTGGGATTCAAAATTAGGGTTTACTATTGTTGCTGTTGGGGATGATGCCTTTTTCGTTGTTGGGATATTTTTGGGTAACTAACTAAACTTGATTTCTAAGATTAATTAGAAGTTGGCACTGTGGATCGAATTGGTACAAGCTTAAGTAGCAAATTCGACTTCTCAACCGATCATATTATACTGAAGTGACGACGCCGGACTCTGTCGTCGCAAACGGACACGTATGGGTGCTAAAATACGCCATGATGTGAAAATTAGGGCAAATGTTCAAAAACCTCCTCTTCTTGCTAACCTTCGGATTGCTGGTTTTGTGATTTTTTGTATGATTTCAAGAACAGATTTTAAAAAGAGAGAAAGAGGACAAGAAGGAGGATCAAAAAAGTAGAGAGAGAAAGAAATGGTGAGAGACAGATGGACATAAGAAAAGGAATATTAATTGATTAATATTGCTTTCACTGGTCAGAGAAGATCGGCGTGATAAAGAGAAAGATTTGGTCAGAAGGGTAATTCGGGTATATACTAGTATTGCTTATGCATTCATGATGTCAGCACTGGCCGAAAAATTGATTTTTAAGCCAAAACGAACTGTCGGACACTTATTGTGGCCAAAACGACAAGTTGATAACAAATCGGGGGCCAAAACGAAATTAATCCTAAAAATATAATTGAATTTGTTTTTGCTACATTTTCGGTATTTTACTAGCATTTTCTTGATTCTATTAGCGTGTGTTATGAATATGTTATAAGTAGGTTAATGATCATTTTATTATTTCGCTAGCATCTTATTGATTCTAACAACATTCTTATATATAACAGAATTCTCAAATATTTTCTAGCATTTTATTTATTTTAACAATTCAATAATATACTTACAAAAATAAATTCTTCTGAAATTAGGATTGCTTTTCTTTAGCATCTTATTGATTCTAACAACATTCTAAAAAAGTTATTTAAGAAGAAGGACCATTTTTTTCTCTAGATTTTTTTCGATTCTCCGACAATAATTATATTTCTCTAGCATCTTATTGATTCTAACAAAATTTGTCTGAAATTATATTATGTTAACTAAATTTTAAATATTTGTCTAGCATTTCACTGATTCTCCTGCACATGTCTTAAATTATGTTTCTCTAACATTTCATTGATTCTCCTACAATACTTATATTTTTCTAGCATCTTATTTAGTCTGACACAATTCTCCTGAAATTATATTATGTTAACCAAATCTGTATAAAATGAGATCCCGTATAAAATAGGTATAACTAAAAGCTTGGTCATTACGATAAACGGAAAAGGAAACTTTTGTTATGGAAGGAAATTTCTTTTTTGAGGAAATAATTTAGTGAATCTTTGATTTAGGTTGTTTTTTTTTAACTTAGGATAGGTTAAGCAGTAATAAAATATCAAAGGTTAGACATGTAATTTACTCTAAGTGGATTTATTTTCTATTTGAGATTATCTTTGGGCTCTAGACCCATTGATCATACGATTTTGGACTTAAAACCCATCCTCTCATCTATATATATATCTCCAAGATATGGAATTATGGATACACTAGAATTAGGATTATTTCTATATTTATGTTGTTTATTTCCAACCATTGTAATTCTCTTTGGATAAAGCTAAATATTTTTCGGGGTGTTAAATTTTAAAGGTAATATGTAGAATTTTAGAAAGTTTCAGGGAAAATAAATTTTAAGGGGAAATAAAAATAAAACCCTCCACCTCACCTCACCTCTCTTTTCTCCACCTCACCTCTCTCTCCCTCCACCTCACCTCTCTGTCTTCTCCGACAGGTCCAGCCGGCGACCATGAAAAAAAGAAAAAAAATATTTCACTCTCTCTCTCTCTCTAGAAACTCCGGCGAAGGGGTTTCCCTTCGCCGGTCGAAATTTTTTTAATTTTTTTTCATGTCGCTGGCCGGAAAATTTTCCGGTCGGTGACCTGTCAAAGAAGAGAGAGAGAGAGTGGTGGGGATAGAGAAGATGAGGTGGAGAGAGAGAAGTAAGGTGGAGAAGCTATTTTGCTTGGGATTTAGCATAGGGACATTGATATATATGGTATAGGGACATGGCCAAAATATCATATTTTTAGATTCGAGGTCCCTTTACCAATTAGAAAATAGACATTTTTATATATATATAAATCGAATAAATTTATGTTTATTTGGATAAAAACTAAGATTGAACTAATACAAATATCGAAGTTTTCTTTTATTTTCATGTCGTTCCTTAGATCTACATATCTTAAAACAAAATCATTTTTTTAACCTAGAAACAACGATCACCTATAGACAACATATTATATAAATCAACCATCACTTAGAAACACTACATTCTTATTTACATTTAAGTTGTTCCCATCTCTTTCTTTCCTATGTAATACATTTGTTATCCTATTATTGTATAATGTTGATGAACATTTCTCTCAAAAAGTAAACATTTCGGCTACCGTGATCACTTTTTTTTTGTCGCCAGAATTTCGGCCACTGTGGTCGAAATATGTTTAATATTTCGACCATCGTGGTTGAAATATGCCCAAAATTTCGACCAATATTCATATTTCGACAATAATGGTCGAAATTTTGAGCATATTTCGACCATATCGGTCTAAATTTTAGACATTTCGATTACTTCGTCCGACATTTTCCTATTAAATTTTATTTCACCATTTGTTCAGTGTTTTTCGATACAAAAAGAAATTTTATCTTTTTGTGATTAATTTTAAATATTAAAGTAATATTAATATTGTCATTTGAAAGTAAATATATGATGATTTATTTGTTTTTCAGAGAAAAATGTTTACTTACCAAAAGGACTAATGTCCCTTTACTAATCGTGTCCCAATAAAGTAGAGGCAGGTCCCTTTACCAAAGACCTTTTGCTTTCCCCAAAATAAAATTGTCAAACAAAATTGACCAATTTTTGACCAAGTCTTCACACCCCGGAAACTATTTTGCTTTCCCCAAAACGCTGACCATAAATAAACATGGAGGTATATGGTTTTCCTCAACCAAAACCTAAATCTTTCAAATGGAAAAGGCTTGTGGTTAGATCAGAAGAAGAATCAAGTTTCCACAAAGAATTAGTACCTACCATTATTGTTTAAGACAGTCAGAGTGGGATCGATTGACTTCCTTGTTTGTGTTGTTTCTATATTTCAACTACAATTGTTTAAATAACACTCTAGTCTGAGTCAGTTAGATTGCATATCGAGTTGAACTGAGTATAAAAAATTCTGAAGAGAGAAAGAGGTTTGAGGGAGGGAAACTACGTATAGTGAAATAATTACAAAACTAGCTGCTGCCTGATATACAATTTGGAAGAAGTTCTTATTTCCTAGAAGGAATTACTCAAATGTGGACCTTCCAGTGATCTGCTGCTGTAACACCAGTACCGAAAGTGCGGACTTGACATCTGATGAGGCAAGTATATCTCCAAGAATACCTAGTTCCGGACACTCATTCCATTCTGAGAGCCCCTTTGTCAACGGGGAGAACATCCCATTACGTCTCCCCAGCATCATTAGGTCATGTTCGTTTTCCATCCTTTTTATTGTAGTCATCATTTGCTCTCCATCTCTAACCACCTCTTCGAAGAACATAACCCTTTCGTCATCACCCGAATGGATTGTATACTTTTTAAACTCCGCTATTGCCTCATCATCTAGCATTAGTTGTCGTGTGTTCATTCCTGTGTTATCCACCGGAATGAACTGATACACCTTAAGGACCACACCTGGATTCTCTGCCATTCTTTGAGCCAATGCTAATGCTTCTCTGTCGTCATCCCCACCCAAGAAGATGACACCCACACGATAGGACAAGTTGTTGAGTAGCATCACCGCTGACCTACCAAGATGTCCGCGATCAACTAATAAACCCACGGAACATGGAGCTCTATTGAGTACATTGTTGTTGACAGTTCTGATACTCAAATTGGTGGAACCCATACTACCATCGACAGTCCACTGTTTGTGGAAGGGAATGATGATGAAAGAGGCTCTCTTGGACATGGCTAGCAGGCAAATGTCGTCGTGCATGGTTACAACCGGAGATATAGCAGTGTAGGGTTGAACTGAGAGAGCACCTTCGTACTTCCTCTCGTAGTGTCGAAAGGCATTAATAATTTGTTGAGATTGGGAGTCTTGTAAGGACTCCGTGGTCCACAACTTGTGGGAGATGAGAAGAGGAGCTGAACGCCCGAGAAGCTCAACAAGGTGGATCAGATAGACGTAGATGGGTTCTTTAGATGTTGGGTTTGTAGTTTGAAGGAGTTTGATGATAGTGGGTACGTTTTCTTGTTCGTGGACACAAACAATTATTCGAAACTCAAAAGTACTTTTGTGATCTCTAATCGTCCTTTTAACATAACCTGCATATTTTCTCGAAGGATCATAGAGAACCCTCACGGAATAGGTCACAAGAACCATCATGATAGCCAATGCGAGGACAACTATAGAGAAAGCTTCGTCGTCAAGTAATTCAGCATCCTTCCAAGCATTATATATAGCCATTTCTACTACTCCTTTGGTGCACAATATGAATGCAAGTGCTAGCGAATCGCTCAAGGTCACCTTGTTATAAAAGGAAATAAAGAAGATGAGCATAAACTTTATAATAATTGCAACAAGAATCACACTTCCAATGATCAATCCGTGGTCCACGGTGACTTTGGTGAAATCTGTCCTCAGACCACTGCATAGTAAAAACACAGGAACCATCAAGTCTGAGAAGAATGTCTCCAGCTTATTAACTAAGCTCAATCCTAATGGAGGCCCATCTGGTACTGCCAGGCCAAGTATAAAGGGCCCAAGTAGAACGTGTTGCCCGATTGCCAAGCTCGCCAACGAAGATGAAATGACTATTAGTAGTATGAAGACAATGTAATGGTCCTGCACTTGTTTCCCTTCTGGGGTCTGTCTAATAATCCAAATACAAGCAGGTCTGAAGGCGTATTTGACGAAAATAACGATAGCTACAAACGACACAGTGACCATCACTGATATCCACAAGGAGCTGATATTGATCCTCTGGCTAGTGGTAACAACATCAAAGACCCTATAAACCATATCTCCAACAAAGGCAGAAGAAAGTGCAAGTCGACCTATCTCAGAGTTAAGAATGTTGAGTTCACCAAGGAGGTCAGCGACGACAGGGAAGGAAGTCATACATTGAGATGCCCCAATGAAAGTTAAGATTCGGTGAATGGAGTACGGGTAACCCATATGAGTTCTCAAGATAGAAGCGTATTGTCCTGATATAACCAACGGAACTAGGACACTTAAACTCCCAATGACAAACGCTTTCTTTCCCGTAGTATATATCATGGTTGGGTCCATCTTTACTCCAATTAGAAACTGAAATATGACGAACCCGAACATTGAAAGATTAGCTAGTGCACTTGAACTACTCACTGCGACTACACTGCCATAAAGTTTGTCTAAATAACCTGGGTTCTCCTGTAGCATGCCATCAGTAGTACCAGAACTCGCGGGCTTCTTGACCAGCAAATTCACTAATGTAGGGCCTAATAGTACTCCAACCTGTCACCACCATCAAGACACTAAATAAAAATTTATGACATTTATACACTAGATAATCCAACCTGTAGATAATTTTACGTAGTATTTTACGTGTCTTTACACTAGATTATCCGCAACCGACAAATTGCATCAATTCTGTATGAATGTCAACAAAATTTGGAAGTTTAAAAGTACAATTGACCGTTAACACAATGTGGGTCATAGAAGACTTTGTATAATTGAGGAGTCTTATCTGGTATGCTAACTTAAGTTGTGTTTGATAAGAGAGAATTTTATTCTATAAAGTTGTGCTCATTTTTCACAAGTATATCCATATTTAATTTTAAGTTAACGTGATACGTCTTAATAGAATAAAATCACAACCAAAGAATAAATACGAGATAACCTTAATCGATTTCAATGAAAATGAAGACGAACAGAACATTAGAATTTTAATGAAGTCCTAGCAATGATGGTGCATGTTTGATTCTAAATCGTTCTTTTTTTAAATAGGTGATGAAACTAATGTGATTAGAAAATGTCACATACTATAATGTTGGTTCGCCTCAAAATTGAGGTCGACTAAAACCCTAAAGTTGATGTGGCCGGCTCCCATTAGTCTTAACATTTTTCTTCCACATGTCCAAAGTAATGAGAATCGGGCACATCTGGTTCTGTTTTGGGGCCAACTGACATTTATGTATATTGAGTTTTGGAACCTCAAAGCTGATGGTATGCCCGCCCACTCTCCCGGTTGAATCCCAGTCAGGATGAGGTGGCCGGCCCAGATTTAGAGAGAGAAAGTGAAACACTCTCTCTAAATCTGGACCCACCACATCATCTGGCCGGGATCCGCCGGCAGAATGGTCAGGCATACCATCATTTTTGTTTAAACCTGTGAAAAACAGAAAAGAGATCTACTGATAGATGGGGTAGAAGCAATAATAATACCATGATCTGGGAAAAGACGCGAGGGAGTCGGAGGTGTTTGAGAAGAAATTGGAGGAGTATGTTTAATAAGTAGATGCATGTCAACTGGAATGCGAAAACTGGTAAGCCATATTCTGTGAACATCTCAGGTGAGTTTCTGCTCCAATAACCTCCTGTCGTCAGCCAATAAAATGAGTCACAATCAGACCCCATCTCTATGGCTGACGATACCATGTCCCCTGGGTTTACTTTGAAGCTTTCCCATCCCTGATTCCACCAGTCATTCGACATTACTCACAACCGACGACGACGATACTCCGACAATACACTTCTCTTCGTCCCACCAACAAAAAAATAAACACAAATTGGTAATGTACCCCAATCCAGAAGGGGACGATTGGATTGGATAGCCTAGAGACAGAGAGAGAGAGAGAGAGAGAAATTAAACAAGTTTTCTTAACAAGGGTCAAATCATTTGGGAAAGTGAAGAAAACAATTAGAAGGGAATTAAGAACCCATTAAAAACTGTATTCCTCCACCTTTCTTGTTATACCGTACATTTACAAACATCCCTCTTATTTTGCTGGACCTCCCAATTTATTTCACTTACCTGGTAACCCTTAGATGCTTAAAAGATCAATCCACAATCATACTTCCCAAACTTAAGGAACTGTTGTTGTCATTAATTTATACCGTGCTTACAAAAATCCATCTATTATAATAAAACAGGTGACCGAATGAGGAATAAGTCTGACCGTCTTTATTTTATTTGGAGTTTCGTAAAGATCACATCTAACGGCTGATATAAAATCGGTTGGGATATCCTTACACTAATTACTACCCACTTATTTTGTATTTCTCTCTCTACCCACTCTTTTCCCATTTACAACTTATTTATGAGTTGGTTAATATCTGTTTCCTATTTCTTCTCCCTTATCTTCTTTATTTTCTTTCCAAAATCGACATCATCTTTATTAATGATTATTTTCTGTTTTTTCTAATTTCAGATGATTTTTCTTAAGAATTCTAATTCAAATGTCATTTCCAGCGTTAGCCAAGAGGGATCTGTCGCGTCCGTAATACGCGACGGAAACCTAGTATAATTACAAAGTCTATCATTCTTTAGGGCATGAACTTCAGTCCACTAAATGCTTTTGGTATGGGTGCTTCTAAAGGCACCAAGCCAAAAGGCTGTTAGCATCCATCTCTATTAGCACCAGGCTCAACTGCTCATTTCTCTGTTAGCACCGTACAACTATGTAGCACCAGTCAAAGCCAACTTAACCCTAACACCTCCTTCCGTTTATCACAAAACCAAACAAAATCTATCGGACGGACTGAACCAGTCCGAGCCCTAAGAGGACCAAACGGATCAGTTGATCCTGGACTTAAGAGGACAAAACGGATCAACTGATCCGGGACCTAGAAGGACCAAAAGGATCAGCTGATCCGGGACCTAGGAGGACCGAACGGATCAGCTGATCCGGGACCTAGGAGGGCCAAACGGATCAGCTGATCCGGGACCTAAGAGGGCCAAACGAATCAGCTGATCCGGGACCTAAGAGGGCCAAACGGATCAGCTAATCCGGGGCTTGAAAAACATCCCCATACTCACTCTCTTTCTCGTGAACTCGACCATGACCAGCTCCTCGGCTACTTCTCGCAAGGTTTTCTTCATCTTTCTCTCTCTAAAAACCTTATTCTCATCTCTCTCTCTCTACCTTTCTGAATCTTTCAATGTTTCTTTTACATCTACAAAGGGGATATAGAAGGGATGAAGATGAACATGAGAAGGAAGAGGAGAGAAAATGAGTTTATTTTGTGGATGAAATTTGGTGAAGAAAAAAGAAGAGAGTGGACATTTTGTGTATTTACTAACAGGAATAGAAAGTAAATAAGAAAAAATGAATTTTTTTACTTACACTATCTAGATGAGCACACATGATTTTTGTTTTGGAAAAAAAAAATATTGGTATTCTTTTTATTTTGGAAGAAGAAGATGGAAGAAGCAAATGAAGGTGAATGTCACCCACATTAAAAACCGGTGCTTATAGAGAATTCGGGTCAATCGGTTCACAACTTAAGACTAAAACTCTTGTTGAATAGTTGTTAATCCCTTGAATACAAATTTCTTCGGCTTTTGATGATTTGTTTAAGATATTTCAAGCATATATTTTTACTATCTATAGTCAACAATGAATCTATAATTGGATCGTATCCATGGGCGGACCCATGCGGAGACCAGACCGGGCTATGGCCCGGACTGGATTTGTCGAAAAAAATTAGGTAAGATGTATTAGAGGTGGTCTGGATTTGCCGAATTCTAACCAAGATGTTAGAGGTGTTAACTGCGAAGGCTCATTAGTTGCTTTGGTTGGTTAGTAACCCATCCATGTTAGCGACCTAGGATCAAATCCCATCTTCTCAAATTATTATTTTTATTTTATCCCCCAACCAACTCTCCGTTGTTTACTACATAATTTCTTTGTTGACTCAATTTATGGTTTCTACTAATATTTAATGTATTCAATCTTCTCAAATTATTTCTCAGTAAAACGTTAAAATTAGCATCGTTTTTTTAAGAAAATTTAGTACAATTTTATCTTCCTAAAAGTAATTTCATCGAAATGATATGTGCAATTTTGAGGATTGAATTTAAATAATACCTAGAGTAATCAATATTCACTTTCATGAATACAAATATATCATAGCAACAAAAATTGCGTATTGATCATCATTTTAAATATCAAGTAGGTTAGAATTCGATTTTTTTTTCTAGTAACTTTAGGCTAGCCCTGTCTGTCTTAAAATCCTGGTTCCGTATCGAAACCCAATGCAAATACACGTCAATTAAATTCCTTCTATTAACTTATGTGAAAGTTCATCATCATTGATAGAATAGAAAATATAAACTAAAATAAAAAACACAACAATTTAAGTGGTTCGGTCGGAGGACTCTATCTAGACTAAATACAAGATAACTAAATAGTATATGTTCCAAATCTTCACATGTCTTGGGTGGTTGATATTTGATATCTTCGGATCTCGATCCTTATAATCTAATACGATATGATTATTTGCAATTCTTTTAATTTGTGAAATTTCAGTAGCTTTTGATTACAAATTTCCAGTAGAACATAAACACATTGAAGTAATTAAGATAGATGAATTGAGAGTTGGTTTATAATCTAAACCACAAGACTACACTAATATCTCGCCACACTGTACAAAAGTGAAACATTTTCTCCATGAATGAAAGAATGTACATGATTGATGTGAGTTTAATCGAAATGAATCTTCTACTTTAGCTTACTTCCAATAATTTGTTGTTGTACCACCAAGATTGTGAAGAATATCAGAGACAAGAGATGCCTTCACTAGTAGGGCTGCTGATGTTTATATAGTAGAAAACTAAAGTGAGGAGTTACAATAGTGTCCTTGATCAAAATACAAAATACAAATAAGGACATTTACACCATTAACTATTAACATCCCCCCTCAAGCCGAGCGTCGTGTAACAAGAGAGAGCTTGAACTTCAAGTCATTGAACCTTGATGAAGAGAGCCCTTTTGTAAAAATGTCAGCAACTTGTTCACTTCCAGGAAGAAACTTGACCACAAACTTCTTTTCTGCTACTTTTTCTCTAACAAAATGGAAATCAATGGAGGCATGCCTGGTTTTGGAGTGGAGAATAGGATCGACAGCAAGGTAAGTGGCACTGATGTTATCACAGTGGACAATGGGTGGTGTTGTGATAGGAAATCCAAGTTCTTGAAGTAAATGCTTCAACCAGATGACATCTACACTTGTATGAGCAACTGCTCTGTATTCTGCTTCAGTTGACGATCGTGCCACTGTTGTTTGTGTTTTAGAAGACCAGAGTATCAAGTTTGGACCAAGATAGACACAAGAGCCAGATGTAGACCTTCTATCATCTGGTGAGCCTGCGCAATCTGCATCAGAGAATCCTAAGATATGCATTGATAGAGATTTGCTAGTGCACAAACCTTCATTGATGGAGCCTTTGAGATATCTTAATATTCTTTTTGCACCAATGAGGTGAATTGAAGAAGGTGAAGTCATGAATTTGGATACTTGATTTACAGCATAGCAAATGTCTGGTCGAGTCATGGTGAGATATTGCAAGGCACCAACAAGGCTCCTGAACGTATATGAATCTGATAAAGGCTCACCATCAAGTTTTGATAATTTCTTACTTGATAAAACTGGTGTTGCGACTGGCTTGGAGTGTAACATACCATACTTTTGTAAAATATCATTAATATACTTTGTCTGAGTGAGAGTTAGAGTGATTGAGTTTGAATCATGAGAAGCCTTCATTCCTAAGAAATAGGTGAGATTGCCCATATCTGACATATCAAACTTGGATTTCAAATTGTGAATTAGGTTTTGTAGCTCAGATGAAGAAGATCCAGTTACTATAATATCATCCACATATAGCAATAATATGGTTAATCTAAAAGATGAATTATGATAGAACATGGAGGGATCTGAAATTGATTGTTTAAAACCTAAAGTGAGAAGGAATGAACTGAACTTAGAGTGCCAGGCACGAGGGGCCTGCTTGAGGCCATATAAAGCTTTCCTAAGTTTGCAAACATGATTAGGAAACTTAGGATCAATAAAACCTTTGGGTTGATTCATGAAGATAGACTCAGACAGTTCCCCATTTAAAAATGCATTCTTCACATCGAGTGATAAGACAGCTCGTATGGTCCAATTTCCAGAAATAGCAAGAGATAAGACAGCTCTAATGGTGGCTGGACGCACCACAGGGCTAAATGTCTCTTCATAGTCAATACCATGTTGTTGGGAGTATCCTCTGGCGACTAAACGAGCTTTGTACCTTTCAATTTGATCATCAGCCCTTTGTTTAATTCTGAAAATCCATTTACAATAAACAATATTCATGGCTGAATCTTTGGGAACCAAGGTCCATGTGTTATTTTTGTGGAGAGCATGCATCTCTGCCTCCATTGCTTGTAGCCAATGTTTATGCTTCGAAGCTTGAAGAAATGAAGTGGGTTCATCAAGCTTCGAAACATTGGCAGATTTTGAAGTAGAGTGAGAAACAGAGGTTGATAAAATTTTAGGTTTTCGAGTGCCATCCTTAGTTCTGGTTATCATAGGGTGAGTGGAGGTAGTGGAAGAAGTTTGAAGAGGAAGGGATGTGGTTATAGGGTGTGTGATGGTTGGAGAAGACGATGTCTGGTTAATAGGAACAGAGTTAGTTCGAGAAGACGATGAGTGGAGCAGGTCGTTAGTGGTGGGGTTTGGTAAAGGTGACGGGACCACAACAGAAGGGGTGGTGTCCAGGTAGACGTCAGAGGAGTTGCTGTCGGGTTGAGGGGTAGGTGGAACGTGTGTATGTGAAAGTGAGTGATGTTGACCACCTCGTTGAACCGTTGGATTAGAAGGAGGGTGAAGGTGACGAGGGTTAGTGGAACTCACGATTTGAGGTGAGAGAGAACGTACAGAAGGTGGGACAGGTGGAAGGGAGCAACCATCTGGACCTGATTCTCTGAGTGGGACTGACCAAGTCAGTGAGAGAGGTTGAAAATTAGGGTTTCGAATTGGGGAAAAGTTCAAATTAGAAAAAGAAGAAGAAGACATGAAAGGGAACTTTGATTCATCAAAAACAACATTTCGAGAGATGTAAATTCGTGAAGAAGTGATGTCTAAACATCGATAACCCTTATGATTAAAGCTATAACCCAGAAAAACACATGGTTTAGATTTGAAATCAAGTTTGGAAGAACGATAAGGCGTGAGTAAAGAAAAACAGAGACATCCAAATGATCGAAGATAAGTATAGTCTGGTTTCTTGTGAAACAGCTTTTCAAATGATGAAATACCCTTATGAACCGATGATGGAAGTTGATTAATTGTGAAGATGGCATTCTGAAAAGCATCAGGCCAAAATGTAAGAGGAGCAGAGGACTGATGAAGAAGACAGAGTGCAGTTTCAACTAGGTGACGAATTTTTCGCTCTGCCACGCCGTTCTGTTGGGGAGTGTGGGGACAAGTTCTGCGATGAAGAATTCCATTTTGAGTAAGAAAAGCAGAGAATTCATTACTGATGTACTCCCCACCTCCATCAGTTTAAAAAATTTAATAGGTTTGGAGAATTGGTTTTCAACCAGTTGTTTGAAATTTTTAAAGTGATTAAATACTTCAGATTTTTATTTAAGAAAGTAAATCCAATTATATCTTGTGAAATCATCAACAAATAACAATACAAAACGATATCCTAGATTGAATAAAGTAAGTGATGGACCCCAGAGATCAGAATGGATTAACTCATTAGGAAACTTTGATTGATGATTAACAGAATGAAAAGGAAATTGATGGTGTTTACCCAAGACACAACTATCACATTTAAACTTTGTCATTACAGCATTAGACAATGGTAACAACTTTTGATTAACTAATAACTTAAAATTGGAACTGTTGACATGTGCAAGACGACGATGCCAGGCATCTGAGGAGGTGCGAGAACCAGGTGGAAGAGTGAGCAAAAGGTTGATAGGAGGAGAGCAGATGGATGGAGAAGACACTCTAAATAGACCATCAGACATCGTGCCTACGAGAATTGTCTTCCCTGTGGCAAGATCCTGAACCAGAAAACCATTTCGATGAAAAATAACAACACAGTTAAGATCAACAAGAAGTTTAGACACAGAGATAAGATTTTTCTTGAAAGAAGGAACAACAAAAGTGTTTTGAAGAATAATATTAGAGAAAGGAAGAAGGAATTTACCAACTCTAGAGACATATGTTGTGTTTCCATTTCCAACCATAACACTTTCAGGAGTGGGAGCATCTGAACGAGAAATTTGAGAAGCTGCATCTGAAGCAATGTGAGAAGTAGCACCAGAATCCATATAGCAATGAGGGTCAGCAGCTATAGAATCAGTGCCTAAGGCAGCAAAGGATTGATTGAGCTCAGTGGTTCGATTAAGAGAGTAGCACTGACGAGCAGAGTGGCCATATTTGCCACAATATTGACAGATAATTGGTTGTCTAGAAGGAGGTGGACCAAGAACATATTGTCTTGGATAACCACCTCTATTGGAGTGTCGACCACGACCACCACCTCTGTAAGAAGATCGACCTCGATAACCCCTATTGAAGTTTTGAGTGGGATTGTAAGAACGTGAGAAAGGAGGTGATGAAGAAGGATTAGGTGATGGTGTTTGAGTAAAGAGAGCTGTGGGCTTGGGAGAGGAGTTTGAAACAAATTGAAGTCTGAATTCATGGGTTAGAAGAAGTGAGTGTAGCTCAGAAGAGGAAGGAGGAATGGTTCTAGTAGTGATAGATGTTACAAAACTTTCATATTCAGGTCCAAGACCAGTAAGAACAATAAGAACCAGCTCATCATCTGCAACAGGATGGCCAATGGCAGCTAATGAATCAGATAGGGTTTTGAGTCGAAGGAGATACTCAGAGACGGAGAGGGTGCCTTTCTTTGAAGTTTGGAGCTGAAGTTTTAAGTCCATAAGTCTAGCAGAGTTAAGAGAAGAGAAGGTTTATCCAAGAGATTCCCACACAGCTTTTGAAGAGGTTAGGCCAAGAACTTGAGTTAAAATAGGCTCTGTTAGGGTAGCATTGAGCTAAGATAGAAGCATTTGATCCACTCTGTACCAGTAAACATACTCAGGGTTTGGGATAGAAGAAGAAGAAGAAGAAGAATCAGTGGAGGAGGAAGGAAAAGTAGGAGAAGGTGGGAGAAGAGAGCCATCAACAAACTTGAAGAGATCTTGTGAATGAAGAATGGGTAGGAGTTGGCTTTTCAAAAGAAGATAGTTTGAGTTATCAAGACGAATGGAAATGAGATTGGCAATGTTAGTTAAAGTAGGAAGAGTAGAGATAGTATTGGTGACTGTAGGAGAAGAAGGAATGATGGTGGTTTGCTCAGCTTGAGTTTCCATGATAGAAGGATTTGTTTGGTTAACTGGAGTGGCCATGAAAGCAAGAAAGAAAAAGAAGAACACGAAAAAAAAGATAGGGAGGAAGGAACAAGATGGCAATGAAAACTTTATGATCTTTTTGCTCTTGATACCATGAAGAATATTAAGACAGGAGATGCCCTCAGTAGTAGGGCTGCTGATGTTTATATAGTAGAAAACTAGAGTGAGGAGTTACAATAGTGCCCTTGATCAAAATACAAAATACAAATAAGGACATTTACACCATTAACTCTTAACATATTGAACCTGCACTCTTGAAATATGAAGAAGCAAGCATATCTCCAATAACGCCTAGCTCTCTGCAATCACTCCATTCTGCGAGGCCACCCATTAGGGTCTGAGTAAACCTCGTCTTCCAACTATTAATGGGTCGTATCCATTCTCCATTGATTTTACGGGTGGGACCCAAAGTGTTCTCTGTGCTAATAAAAGTCCCAAAGTGTGTTCACTTTGACCACCATATAATTTGTTGTGTCGCTATATTTCTCGAACTCTCGCAGTGCCTCCGCATCAATCATTAGTTGCGTACTTGCGTGTCATTCAACCCTACCTTATTTGCTGCAACTACTCGATATACTATAAGTGAGACTGTTGGATTTTCAGACATTCTTTGGGCTAATGATAGTTCCTCTCTATCATCATCCCCACCTAAGAAGATCAAACCTACCTGATAGGATTGACCCAGTCAGTAGCATTGCAGTAGACTGACCCAGATGTCCACGGTCCACTAACAGCCCGACCGAACATGGAGCTGTGTTTCGTACGTTGCAATTGACAGTTTTAATGCTTAAATTGGTTGAGCCATGGTTCCATCTATTGCCGATTGCTTGTGGAAGAGGTTTTATGACGAAGAAGCTTTCTTTGAGACTACTAGCAAGCAAATATCGTCGTGCATTGTTACCATTGGAGATTTGGCAATGAATGATTGAACTGCTAGTGAACCTTCATACTTCCGTTTATTGTGTTGGAAGGCGTTGATGATTTGTTGAGACGGAGAATTCTCAAAGGATTGTGGTTTCCATAAATTGTGGGAGATTAATAGAGGGGTTGAATGATCGAGAAGCTCTTATTGAAGTATATTGAAGTATATTGAAGAGAAGAATGATATCCAGAAGATATCTCCCAAGATAGAAAGAGATTAATATTATAGCAACTGTAATTATAGTTATTTTCTCTTTGTAATGTTTCCTTATTCATTATTTCTCTACAAACCCTAATGTATACTCTATAAATATGTATCCCATTCAATCAATGAAAGCACCTTTGATTATTGTGTCTTCTCCAATTTATTATGGTATCAGAGCACAATTAATATTTCCTGGAGTTTTTTTAAGATTATTGGTTTCTTCGGCTTTTATTCAACTCAAGGAGCTCAAAGGATTCTTATTATTTTAATACTCTACTCCATCTTCAAAGGTCAGTTATCAACATATTTTTCTGTTTTTTTTCCAATTTTTTCAAAAAATTTTCGAATTTTTTGCGATTTTTTTTTATTATTACTTTTAGGTTAGAAACAAATTCTGTTCCGTTCCAGAACAGATTTAACCTAATCTGGTCTGTTCCAATACCAGAATAGACATAACCCGGTTTATTCCATCCCAGAATAAATCTGTTCTGTTCCGTTCCAGAACAGATTTAATCTAATCTGGTCTGTTCCAATACCAGAATAGACATAAAACCAGAACAGAACTAATCTGATCAACATAAAACAAGTCCCAGATCGGAACCCTATTTTGGTTCCCGATTTCTAGGCTTCTTCTCCGACGAACTGGCCCTCTAGGGTTTCAGAACTTCCGCCGGCAAGGGGTGATACCAGAAGCATTCGCCCCTTCTAAACCATCGGAAATACCACTTCCGACGACAGGACCATACACCTCACACAGTTTCCCCTCTAAACCGAGATATTTCACTCCGGCGTTTCTCTCTCTACACCATTCAACTTGATCGAAAATCCTAGCTTTTGATCGGTTTTATTACAACCCGCCATCTCAGTTTTTTATTACCCCGTGTCTCCATAATCGGGACCCTAACTTTTTGGCCGGAAATCGACACCCTTGTTCCTTTGATCGGAACCCTAATAAGGCCGGCGACAATTTTGACCGGAACCCTAATTATTGGCCGGCGATAACTCAAGCAACAGAGTCAAACCTAATTGACCCCGACTCTGTTGCTTTGACCCTTAACTTTCACCTATTGACTTGACTAAAAGTCAGTCAACTTTGACCGACCCGGATTCTGTCCTTGACCGACCCAAACATCTGACTTCTTTTGTGACATCTCACGTTTGTGACGCTATCTTTTTTCCAACAGTACATAACTGTTTGGACTATTTGTGACAGTATACTGTCCTTTTCACTTCCCAACAGTTCTGTTGGTGACATTCTGGACTGTCTCCTTTACTTCCCAACACTTCTGTTTGGACTATTTATTTGAGACAACATATACTGTCCCTTTTATTCCTAGCCAATATTTCTATTAGTTGTGACAATCTGGACTGTCCCTTATAATTTTACTGTGACGTTGCATTCTGAACCTTCACTTCTACATAATATTGTGACGTTGAATTTAAAATAGATTATTTCTTCTATTCTTTACAGAACAATGACTTCTGGACATTCTGCCAACATAAGTGATCTGAACTCGAATTCCGATGACACTCCACCGATGACAGACTCAACTCCTCTCCAACAAATATGTAAGGCTTATTATGTGCATCCTTCGGACAATGCAACTTCTGTGGGTGTTAACCCCGTTCTTACCGGGCCAGACTATGCTGAATGGGCTCACAGTATGCATGATGCTCCTATCATCAAAAATAAGCAAGGTTTTATCGATGGGTCGCTCCCTAAACCGACGGATCCTACGCAACTTCATGCATGGATCCGTTGTGACACCATGGTGGCTGCTTGGATATCCAATTCTGTCAGCGAGGAAATCCGACGTAGCACGAGACGTTCGGCTTCTGCTTTTGATCTTTGGAAGAATTTGAAGGAGCGTTTTGCTACGTCTAACGTTACCTACCTTTATCAGCTGAAGAAAAAGATTTCTGCCCTTACTCAGGAGCACCAGACTATTTCAGCTTATTACTCTCAGTTGAAGTCTTATTGGGACGAATTGGATGCTATCATTCCACCCACTTCATGTGCTTGCCCTGTTGGCAAAACAACCATTGAATAACATCTTACCTCGCGTACAATTGAGTTTCTCATGGGTCTTCATGCACGTTATTCTGCAACTTGCAATAACATCCTTCTAATGGAACCATTACCTTCTCTGGCTAAGGTATATAATTTGGTCATTCAAGAAGAGCAGAAAAACAAGATCAATGGTCCCTTTGACTTTCACGCTTTCAACGCCAAGATCACGATCGCTAACAAGCTGAAAGAAAGTGATTTACCTCCCCCGAGAAATAAGCGAATTCGTCCTTATTGTACTAAGTGCAACCTTCATGGACACTCTGCTGACACTTGTAACAGAGATGTAATGTGCACTCATTGCAAACGTCTTGGTCATCCTGTTGATGTTATCTTCTCCATGGTCGCCCCCCTCGTCCAGGTGGTGCCCGTAACACTTCTCAGGGTTCCAGCTCCAACTCTTACCAGAGAAGACTATGACCGCATTATGGCAGTTGTCAATGCACAGACTCCTTCCAGTTCTGCTATGATGTCAGGTACTTCCCTATCTCGTCCTTCTGTTTGGATTGTTGATAGTGGTGCTTCAAACCATGTTTGTTTTTCATTAGATGCTTTTAGCTCTTATGCTTTAGCACCACCATCTTGTTATGTTCAAATTCGTGATGAAGCGACTTACTTAGTCAAATATATTGGCAGAGTCATTTTTTCTAATACTCTCTCTATTGACCAAGTTTATTACATTCCTAATTTCAAATTTAATTTGATGTCTGTAAATCAGACTTGTAAATCTTTGAAATCTAGTGTTTATTTTGATTCAACTCGTTGTCTTTTTCAGACGATCTCAAATCATCAGGAGATTGGTCGGGCTGATGCTATTGATGGACTCTACATTCTCCGTAGGACTTTTACTGCATTTGCTTTGAATAAGTCACTCGACGTCTGACACCGTCGACTTGGACATCCTAATTTAGGCCGTTTACGTTATTTATCAGAACGTTTCCCGTTTATTTCCTTTAATAAGTAGCATGAGTGCGTTGTATGCCCTATGGCAAAACAATCTAAGTTGGTTTTTAATAAAAGTAGTAGTTTTAGTACTTTTGCTTTTCAACTTATTCATGTTGATATTTGGGGACCCTTTCCGGTTTCATCTTTAACCAACAAGCGTTATTTCCTCACACTTGTTGATGACTTCTCCAGATTTACTTGCACATTCCTTATGCAAACCAAGTCTGAGACTACGACACATTTAAACTTCTTTTTTCAGTTTGTTTCTAAACAATATCATAAGAAGATTAATTCTATATCATCGAGTCCTGAAAATACTTTTTCAAACCCGATTGAGACTTTTCGTTCTGATAATGGAGCCGAGTTCTTATCCAATGATCTCCAAACTTGGTTTCATTCTCATGGAATTCTTCATCAACGAAGTTGCGTCTCCACACCCGAACAAAATGGTGTCGTCGAACGCAAACATCGTCATTTACTCGATGTTGCTCGCGCCTTGCGTTTTCAAGCACATCTCCCTTTACAATTTTGGGGAGAATGTTTAGAAACGGCAACCTATTTAATCAATAGAATGCCAACCCCAGTACTTTCATACAAATCTCCTTATGAAATGCTATACGATTCTCCACCGGACTACTTAGCTCTCCGAGTTTTCGGTTGTCTATGTTTTGCAACCAATACCAACATCCAACATAAGTTTGATCATCGAGCTAAACCTGGAATGTTTGTTGGTTATCCACCTGGGAAGAAAGGATACACCATCTACGACTTAGAGACGCACAGTCTCTATGATTCCCGGAACGTGCGTTTTTTTGAGGATAGGTTTCCTTTTGCTGACCGTCAATCGACACTCCCTGAACCTACCTCATTCACTCCGCTTACATCGGATGCCTATTACTTCAGTCCAATCGACGATACCCACTCACCTCATCCGGACTTGTATAAACTCCCGTCTTTGGTCGATGAACATTCACACTCTTCCACTAACGCGACAACCATCCCACCTATTGTGGTAGAAACTTCATCTTCCGCTGCTTCTCCACCAGAGGAATCTTACGAGCTTCCTTCTGACTCTGTTATTCTCTCGCAGGGTATTTCCCCTCTGCAAGATGACTCTCCTTCACAAGACTCTTCACTTTTGAATTCTGACACCACCCCGATTTCAGTTGTTCCTCCCGAAGAATCTTTACCTTCTTCTCGACCAGTACGTACAACGAGACGTCCTGCCCATTTGGCTGACTATCTTTGTTCTTGTACTGCTGCACCCATGACTTCCACCAAATATCCATTAACTGACTATGTCAGTTTTGACAAATTCACCCCTTCCCATCGGGCATTTCTTACTTCCATTGTCAACACCGAAGAGCCCACATCCTATTCCGCCGCCAAAATTTTTCCTGAATGGCGTGCTGCAATGGATAAAGAAATTCAGGCTCTTGAACAAAATCGCACTTGGTCATTAACCCCCTTACCCCCAGGTAAGAAACCAATTGGTTGTAAATGGGTATACAAAATTAAATACCGTTCTGACGGATCAATTGAACGTCAAAAAGCACGACTCGTTGCTAAGGGTTATACCCAAGTTGAAGGCATCGACTATCATGATACCTTCGCCCCAGTCGCCAAATTGGTCACTGTTCGTGCACTTCTTTCTGTTGCTGCCATTAAAAATTGGCCCCTCCAACAATTGGATGTGAATAATGCTTTTCTCCAAGGAGATTTGCATGAGGAAGTCTACATGACTATTCCGCCTGGTTTTTCCAAGACTGGTGACCACAAAGTATGTCGTTTGCACAAATCCCTTTACGGTTTAAAACAAGCCTCTCGACAGTGGTTCGCCAAATTTTCTACTGGCTTACAGGCTGAAGGTTTCAAACAATCATCTTCTGATCACTCCTTGTTTTGTTTCTTTGAGGGTCCGACTGCCATTTACGTCTTAGTCTACGTGGATGACATCATCATAACCGGCAATAATGCCTCGGAAATTTCATCTCTTCAACTGCGTCTTGAGAAACGTTTATCTCTTAAAAACCTTGGACGACTTCAATACTTCCTTGGAATTGAAGTTTCTCGTTCTCCAAAAGGCATTTTACTTTGTCAACGCAAATATACGTTAGACATTCTTCGCGACTCGGGTCTCCTAGGAGCTAAACCAAGTCCTTTCCCAATGGAACAACACTTAAAGTTATTACCTACTGACGGTACGCCATTAGACGATCCGACTTCGTTTCGACGTCTTATTGGTCGGCTTCTCTATGTTACGGTGACTCGCCCTGACATTTCATTTTCTGTGAATTACCTTAGTCTATTCATGCAAAATCCCCACTCCAATCATATGGATGCAGCCACTCGAGTTCTTCGTTATTTGAAAGGCACCATCAATCATGGCCTCCTTCTCTCTTCGTCCAACACTCTGACAATTTCTGGTTTTACCGACTCTGATTGGGCCAGTTGTCCTATCACCCGTCGCTCGACCACCGGCTACTTCACTATGCTTGGTTCAAGTCCGTTGTCTTGGAAGTCCAAGAAACAACCGACTGTTTCCGGATCTTCGGCTGAGGCAGAATATCGGGCTCTCGTTACACTCACTGCGGAACTGCAGTGGCTGAAATATTTGTTTCAAGACCTTCGTGTCTCGATTCCAGAACCCTTTCAAGTCTTCTGTGATAATATGGCGGCTATGCACATTGCTGCCAATCCCGTCTTCCACGAACGCACTAAGCATATCGAAATCGATTGCCATTTCGTTCGGGAGAAAATTGAATCTGGTCTCATTAAGACGACTCACCTTCGCTCCGCCGACCAGCTCGCAGACATCTTTACGAAACCACTTGGTTCTGATCCGTTTCATCGATTACTCTCCAAGTTGGGCTTGATTCAGATTCCTTCCCCTGCTCCAACTTGCGGGGAGGTATTGAAGTATATTGAAGAGAAGAAAGATATCCAGAAGATATCTCCCAAGATAGAAAGAGATTAATATTATAGCAACTGTAATTATAGTTATTTCCTCTTTGTAATGTTTCCTTATTCATTATTTCTCTACAAACCCTAATGTATACTCTATAAATATGTATCCCATTCAATCAATGAAAGCACCTTTGATTATTGTGTCTTCTCCAATTTATTAGCTCTGTTAAGTTTATGGTCATCCAACTCAAAACCAATTAGGAATGAGTGGAGATGACCAATACATTATATTCTTGGTCACTAGGCCGCCTTCTCCCATGTGGGAATACTCGCACACCCCATCAAGTGTGACATTTTTTGAGCCTAACACGTGTTTTATAGGTGACGTGGAGATGTTGCTTTAAACTTATCGCTTGTGGGCATAGCTCTGGTACCAAGTTAATTTTCTCGTCATCCAACTCAAAACCAATTGGCAATGACTGGAGGTCACCTCATCATTATATTCGTGGTTGTAGATCACCCTTCTCCCATGCGAGACTATTGTCACAAGCTCAAAAAGGTGGATCATGTAAGCAAATATTGAATCGTTATTTGTCGAACTGTACCTTGAAGGAGTTTGATAATGGTGAGTACATTTTCTAGTTCATGAATACAAACAACCACTCGAAGTTCAGAATTGAGTTTGTTATGTTGAATGGTTCTTCTAATATAACATGAATATTTCCTTGAAGGATCGTATAAAACTCTGACAGATGGTCTCAAAATTGACGCTATGAGAAGCCATGACAATATTAAAACAACGAAAGCTTCTTGATCGATCAAATCAACATCTTTCCAACCGTTATAAATAGCCACCTCTACTATCCTGTGCTAAGGAATCATTGAATGGAATGTTAGAAAAGAAAGCTGGAAATAAGACAGACCAAATGTTCACCACAAAGGTAACAATAATGGCACTGCCGAAAAGAAGGCCATGTTCCGACGAGAGCTTAGTTAAATCAGTTCTGCACACACTGATTGTCAAGAAGAGAGGAACCAAAAGAGAGGAGAAAAATGTTTCGAGCTTTGTTAACTAATGATAATCCTAATGGAGACCCATCTGGTACTGTCATGCCTCATATAAAAGGCCCTAGTAAAATATGTTGACCAATAGATATACTAGCAAATGCAGAAGCAAGTACAAGTAGAACAATGGAGATGACATACAAACCCCTGACCTGTTTTCCGGTGTGTTTCTGATTATCCAAAGACATTATAGATATCATAAGCCCACTAATATTAATCCGCTGGCTGGTCGAAATAGCATCAAACTATCTGTATAACATGTCATGTATAGTCAACAGTTGGTAGCCCAAGTGGTTCCAAGTTGTTGACATAAACTCCAGAAAACCCTGGAGGTCTCAGGTTCGAATCTCAGAGAAGGTGGAATCTTTGGTTATTTGATTTGGGATTATTAGGGTGTAAATAATGTAGTTGGGCTTTAGGCCATTGTCTTGTTGGGCTATAGGCCCGGTCTCGTTTCAGTTTGAGTGGGCAGTTATTGAGCGTATCGCATCTTTGATGTATCAATGCCAAATGTAATGACATACGTAGATCGTAGTCGACTTCCAAAAAAAAAAAACATGTCATGTATAAAAGCTGAAGATAGAGGAGACGACCGAGCTCAGAGTTCAGGGTTTTCAGTTCGTTGAGGAGATCGGCTATAACGGGGAAGGAAGTCATAGATTGTGATGCCCAATGAACGAGAAAATACGATGAATGATGTTGGGATAACCCATCATAGTCCTCAACACAGACACATAAGACATGGAAATGAATATAGAAAAGACTACACAGATAAAACCGATCACCCTGGCTTTTGTACCAGTTGTGACAATCATGTTTGGGTTCATCTTAACTCAAATCGAGAATTGGTAAATCACAAAACCCAACGTAGAAAGGTTGGCTAATACACTGACTTGAAACTTGAATTAAATTCATATAATGATTTCACCAGAAGCATGGTACTTGAGGTTGGATTTTCATCATCTCTTGGCACTTCTCGTGGGCATCGGACTGGCCTCAGTTCGTGCTGTTCAAGCCCCGCACAGATTTGACCTAGTCTGAGTGCCATCAGACTTGCCTAGTCCGTGGGGCACCTATATATACGCTCCCTTAAATAAAACATGTTAAGAGGGAAAGACATAAGGGAGGGTACAACCAACTCTTGTTTTTTTTGTTGAAAGAGGAACAACCAACTCCCATAACGGAATATTGATTGCTGGTATTAAGAAACCAATGACAATTAATCTTCCTACAATCGTACCGATCAAAGAATTTCATATATTGTCTGTTTTTAGCCCATGGGGCCTTTAAATATCTCTTTCAAAAAGGCCATGGTTAGAATACAAGAAAAGAGGCCATAGTTTTGTCACAGCTACAATGTACCTAAATCAATAAATTAAGGGACTAGTATTAGTCCAATTTTACATTCACTTTAAAAAAATATACAAATCCAATATACTTCACCTTGTTACATACAAAGAATACAATTAATTACTACAAATTGAAGGGTTCATGAAAATGTGTTCACTAATATAACAATGTGTCAAGAAATGTGTCTACTTCTTCTTTAGTCTTCGAATAAACATCTTCTAGCTTTTGTTGTTGTTGTTGGCTTTTAAACGACGACGATCCCGGTGGGCTACTAAATCCCGAAAACCCAAAACTCCCCGAGCTCTGTAACATTTCCAGTACAAAAGGTGTTTGTCCTGTGGTTCTAGTACCATTACTATGAGCCATGTTAGTAGTGACCAGCGAAGAATGGGGCCTTATTAGAGTTGAAGGCGTAGCCGGAGTCAGACGATTAATGTTACCACTACCTCGAGGCGCAGGAACATCATGATTATGTTTGCCTTCATAAGTTGTGATAACAGATCTCACATCATTAGATGCTCTTTCAACATGTTTTCTCACTTGACATCCTGAACTTGTGCACTTGTAGTAACTCCTGTGAAAATTTGAATACAAGTTTATCTTTTTTTAGGGAAGTTCAAATCAAGAGTGAGAGCAAAAAAGTTGAGATGCGTATATAACACGTGACAGGTCGAGGGCGAGATCTTCAGACTTTTCTTGATCGTCGACTCTCGCTCTTTATACACTTATCTCAACAAAAGATGATAAAGCAATGCTAAAAATCAATACCTTGGATTAGGATTCCCCTTAACAACTTTTTGTCCATATTTCCTCCATCTATATCCATCAATAAGTATATCAATATCACTTGTTGTTTGAACTACAACTCTTGGCTCTCTCACTACTCTATTGCTCCCTACTCCTGAGATTCCCTCATTCTCACTCTCTCTCTTCCTGTTAAACAAAAAACAATCCAATCAACTAAAAGGAGATAAAAATATCAAACTAATGTTGATTAGTTCTATAATTAAATTTACCATCTCTTGGAATCTGGTTCATCTTCATCAAACTCATCACCTCCTGATTTGTTCCTCTGAGACCTTTCATCAATATCTTCATCTCCAACTGAAATTGAAGAATTCTCTGGTGGTACAACAACAACCTCCATTTGATTGGTGGTAGTCTCACTAGTACTTATGAATTGATGATCTGAAATTGATGAGGTAAGGGCAGAATCTGTTTGAATTTGATGAGAGGAAGAAGACGACGGTTTTCTTCGAGTAAATTGAGGCATTGGGTGATTATGACTACCCTTGTAAACAATTTCAGTAATCTCTCCATCTAAAGATCTTTCAACCTTCTTCTTAGTTGAGCAATTTGGATAAGTACACTTGTAATAACTTCTTGGATTTTCGCTTCCTTTTACTTGTTTTTGACCATATTTCCTCCAATTAAAACCATCTTCTGATCTTCTCTTTTCTCCAAGAGTTTGACAATTATTAGGGTTATAATCAGATTGCAGTATTGTTGAAATCTCAGGTGAAAATCTCTCTAGAACACTTGGGAATTCAGATTTGACATTGGTGGAGGTGAGTTCTTGAGAAGTAGTAGAATTCCATGGTTGCTCCTGCTAAAATTCAAACACCAAAATTATGATTTAGATAAGAATTGAAGAACAACACAATATACAGACATGCTAAAAGAACAAGTTATGAAACTCAACTGGAGAGATGGTGGTGGAAGAAGGAAGAAAAGTAGAATTAGGTTTTGGTTTTGGTTGTGGTTGGAAAGAGAAATCAGAATCATTTCTTGATTCTTGGTTGGTCTTTTGCTGCTGGAAATCATTAGAATCACCCTTCCAATTGTATGACAGATGAGAAGATAAGGTTCCAGTAGTTGGAGATGGCAGAATCTGCACTCAAATACAACAAAAAACTCTATCAATAAAATGATATTAAAAAGAACCCATTTCTTAAAATTGATCAAACAACATAAATAAAAGTCTGGGGAATTTGAAAATCTGTTTCAGTTTAGAGAGAGAGAGAGATGGGTAATTGATAATTACATTAGAAGCAGAGAGAAGAACAGGGGAATCCAAGAGTTCAGCAGGACTAAGACCAGGAGGAATAGAGAAGTAGGAAGAAGAAGGGGAAGATATGGGTAATGATGGAGGTGTTATTGATTTGAATTTAGGAACCCCACCACTACCAATTCGATTAACATTAATTCTGTCTCTGTTCAGATAACTGCCGGAGTAGATATTGTTTCCGGTGGTAAGGGAATTGGAGAAGGAAGTAGTCATGAATTGATTATTAGTACTTGTTATTGAGAAAGAGAAATTTTGGTAAGTTGAATCTTCTGAGGTTTCTAAACTTCCACTACCTGAAGAAGTCATCAAGTGTGAAAGAGAGACGATTCAGGAAGAAGAAGGAGAAAAATTAAGTGAGAGAAGTTTTGGGTTTGATTGTTAAAAGGTTTGGTCACGTCTTGGTAATGAGAAAGCAGGTTCTTGGTGGAGGATATTAAAAGGTTAATAACCCCTTTGTGTAATTTGACTAAAATTTAGAGGCGGCTGAGAAGTTGGACTTGGTAAAAGGGCTCCACTTGTCCTTATAATTCCATCTCTCATGGCCTTATTAGGATTTATAGTTTCCTTACAGGAAAATTTCATCTGAAGTATACAGAACTTTCCCAAAATTGAAAAAATTTCATCTAGGCAAATTGATACATCTACTCAACTAGATCATCCTAACTCTTCACCAAAAAAGAATCTACATCCTCCTAACACTGATATATCCCCCCCCCCCCCCCCCCCCCACCAGGGCCGTGCCTGAGAATTTGAGGGCCCAGTGTCAAAATTTGATTTGGGCCCTTTGCGTAATCAAAATATATAAAAAAAAAAATTATACACAAAATAATAAACACGTTTAAAATAATTTGACTATAAAAAGATAATTGATTGTTTATTTATCAACTTAAAATGTATTTAAAAGACATTTGAAGCATTCAAATTTTTTTTCCTTGTAATTTTTGAAGCGAAATCATCAATTAACGGTTCGTAATTAATCTTGTCTAAGAATCCACTTTTAATGCTGAGTAAAACTAATGAAAAATTGTTGGACTCACAATTTTAAAAAAATATATTAATTAATACGAACTCTAACAGACTAATCTATCTGATAAGAAATTAGTGTCCGGAAAAGAAATGATTTTATTTCAACCAAAAAAAAGAGAAAGAAATGAATTTTGATAAGAAAAGAAGAGAAAAAACAATGTTGTAATGTGTGACAATAAAAAGATCGAGAATAAAATATGATAAAAAAAAAAGTGTAAAATGGAAGAATGTAACAGCAAAAGAAACTAGAGAAGGAGATTTTTAATGGAAGAATGAACTAGAGAGAGAATGTAACAGCAAAAGAAACTAGAGAAGGAGATTTTTAATGGAAGAATGAGTCAAAGATCCATAAAACCACCCCTTAATTGGCCAACCATCCAAGCCAGGAAGAAAATAAGGTGCAGGTCCAAATTACCCAGATTTGTTGGGCCCAAGAAAAAAATTACAGGCCATTTCTTCTAATACCCTAAACACCCTTTAAGCTTATTTATTGACTCTCTTCTCTGTTTTAATTTTTGTTTCTCTCTCTACGCCTTTATCTCTCCTGGATTATCTCTCCACTCTAACTTTCCAAATGAGTAACCAAATCTTTAGATCTAGATTTTTTGATGTTTGATTTTTCTTCAAGAAAGCTTCAAGAAAGCAACTGCTCCCATCAAAGTTTCTTCACGACATAAAGTTTAGATTTAATTTTTTTTTTTTATGCAGATTGATAACCAACAAGTTTAGATTATGATTATGGAGAGAGATTCGTTAGATTTAGAGAGAGAAATTCATCACCAAGTTTAGATTTGTTTTTTTAATCTCTCTTGCAGTATAACAAGCTGAAAATCAACAAAAAGTTCAAACCAAATTTTTTCTGTAGCCTGGAGATCAAAGAGGCTTAGATCTGAAATCAAGACTCAAATTTTGTTGGATACTTTAGTGACACTGACTTGGTAAGGAAGACATCTGGAGCGATGTATGATGCTTTTAAGAATAATTCTAGTTTGGATGTTGGTTAAAAAAAATTAAGAACAATATGATTTTTGGATTTAAAACAAATTGGGTCAGATGGTTGAAGAGTCAGATGTAGAAGATTTTGGTATTTTTGTATCTTTGAAGACTTTTTGGTGAAATTGTATTATGTAATTTACACAACCAAATTTCGTATAAATTTTCATTAACAAAAATACATTTTGAAAGAAATGTATAGGACATTTCATTATGTACTGTACATAATAACATTTCCCATAAATTTTCATTTAAAAAATTTCTGTTATGGAAGGAATGTATATGACATTTTTGTATGTATTGGGATGATGATAATGATGATATTGGGAGAGATTGTGTATTTTTCCAGTTTTTAGTATCGTATATATTCCCGCAATTAGATGATTATTTGAAAAAATATTTTATTTATAGTACATTCAAAAATGTCCCGTACATTTCAAAATTTTCTATATATGTTAAGAAGGCAAAACATAGGAAAAAAAAGTTACATTACAATATGCACCGTAAATTCGTAAATGTCTAGTAAATATCATATGTATTCCCGTATTTAGATGATTATGTGAAAGAAAAATTATTTTATTTATAGTACATTCGAAAATGTCCCGTACATTTTAAAATTTTCTATTTATGTTAAGAAGGCAAATTATAGGAAAAAAAATTTATATTAAGCGTCGTACTAAATGCCCGGTAAATATTACTATATATGTTCCCGTATTTAGATAATTATGTGAAATAAAAATTATGCTATTTATAGTACATTCCGAGATGTCCCGTACATTTCAATATTTTGTGTGCGTATTAAGAAGGCAAGGTATAGAAAAAAAAAGTTATATTATCCACTTTCTCGCTTGAAAAATTATATTATGCAAAGCACATTTGTAAATGTCTTGTACACTATGAGAATATCATAAAATTAATCAAGGGATTATATTATATGTAGTCAAAAATTAATTAAGGGATTATATTATGTGTAGTACATTTTCAAATGTACTCTAAATTTCATAATGTCATGAGCAATTTCTTATAATTTTTATTTTTAAGAGATTTAAAATTTTAGAATTTTTTCTGGGAACAAACATGTGTATGGAAAACAAAATCTAGTAAAAAGAAACAAAATCTGCAAAAAAAGAAAAAAAGGTAGAGAGAAAATGTAAAAGAGTAAAGAGAGAAAGCTGTTAAAAGCACGAAAAAATTGGTGAAAAAATTACTCTCAGATTACGAGAGAGAGAGAGAGAGAGAGAGAGAGAGAGAGAGAGAGAGAGAGAAAAAATAGGAGTAGAGAGAGGGAAGTTACGTGAGGAGAGAAAAGTACGGTGAAATATTTAGGGAAGTTGTTGATGGCATTGCTGTAATTTTCGAGTGGCAAATTTTGTAAATAACTGAAAATGTTTCCTTATTTTTGTAAACTCACTTTCTGCCCTGACACATTGGACCTGAATCTCTTTTTTCTTCTACAAAGAACCTCTTCCCTATTTCAAACAATGAATTGGATGTTTTGCTCAACCCCTCATTTTTAATAACCAAAGAAAATAGGTTTAAAAAAAGAATAACCAAAGAAACTAGAGAGAAAAGTAGATCATGTAACGTGAATTTACTCTAAAGCGGGGCCCACATGAGTTTTCCCTGAGTGGGGAACAAGTATAAATATAGAGTTTACTCTAAAGCGGGGCCCAACAGAGAGAAGAGTAGTGCAGGGGCCTTTTTTATTTTACTTTTAAATCTAGAAACACTATTAAAAAACTTGGGCCTAAGTGAGTGGGGGGCCCAGTGCGGGCGCCCTGTCCGCACTGGGCACCGCACGGCCCTGCCCCCCCCCCCCCCCCCCCCGCCCCCGCCCGCCCCGGTCACATCGACAGAAATGTGGATGCTTCCTTCATAAGTACTAACGTAGCCATTGACATAGTCATTCGTGATAATACATCAGGAAATTTCAAGACAACATCTCTTTCTACCGAAGTCAGAAACAGCGAGGAAGGAGAAGCCATGGTAATATTAGAAGGTATTCTCTGGGTAAAGACACTCAACATAGATACACTTATAATAGAAGGCGATAATCAAGTCATCATACATCAACTTCAAGGAAAAATCAAATAATCACTAGACGACTCTCGTCACTGTGACAAGTATAACATTTTACAAAATAAGCTTTTCATACTGCAATCGAAGAAGCAACATGCTAGTTCATAATATAGCAAAAAAAGGTGCAAAACAAAGTTTTATCTAAGGACTTAGTCCATAACAACCATTAACTTCTTTACTGTATTTTTATAGCTTGCAAAAAGATCTATAATTTCGGATTTAAAATTTATAGTCTTACGGTTAAATTTGTTCTAACGAACAACAATATAGATGTGTCCGACCAATAAGGATTTTCAAATGATCATTCGACTTTGTCTTTCCCCTTTTCAATTGAACTCCCCTTCACCTACATTTTAACAATGTGGACCTCTGTAAGAACATAAATCTAACCACATGCAGCACAAAATCATAATAGAATATCCAAATTGGACATTGTATTATATAGTACAGTTGAATTTCAGAAGATAATAAGGACTCAAATGAGCAAATGTAATCAACAACAACCAAAATACTCTAAGATCAAATATTCATCGATCCAAGATTCCAAATCTACTATTTGTTCTCACTTCAAAGAAGATCGTAGGTGAAGAGGAAACAAGGCAACCACAGTGGAAGAACAATAAAAAAAATCAGGGTACAAAACTTTGAGCGAAACTTTTTTGTCTTTTTTGTTTCCCCCAACCCACACCACCATTGTTTTTTTCACTCCGGTAATGGGTGCCAACAAACGACCATTACCGACAAGTTTTAATTTCTTTTTCTCAAATATGTTTCATTCTCTTCTGTCTACCACGTTTGACCACCACATCCCACCACCATTATTTTCTCACCTTCCTCCCTTTCTCTCTCCTCTCCTCCTTCTCTCTCTCTTCATCTGTTTCGATGAAGGGGAGAGAGAGGGGATGAGGAGGAGAGAGAAAATAAAGATAAATCAAGGTGGTGGTCTCTCTTGAGAGTCTTTATATTAAATGTCTCCACGTCATCACAGAGTGTCAATTAGAGTAACTCATTAGAGAAGAGTTTTTAAAAATCATTTTATTTCTTTTAAAAATAGTAGTATTCCAACTCTATAAATAGAATCTTGTATTTCTTTTTAAAATCCTTATGGAATAAAGTAATTTCTTTGATCACTTTGAACGTTGTACTAGATAATTTATGTTGATTGAAAGAGAAAGAACCTTAATCTTCATTTTTTTTCTATTTTAGCTACAGTGAAGGATAAAAACCTTCACCGATGTTTTCATTTTAAAGAGAGGGAATTTATTTTGGTATTAAAAAGAAAAAATAATAACTATAATTGTTATTGTGTTGTCTATATTGTCTTACAATTTCCAACGCTTTGAGTTGGTCGAACATATCTTCTCAGAGATTCATTTTTTCTTTTAATTTTCTGATATAAACTTTTCCTTATAATTAATATAGTGGAAAGATGGATCTCACAATTGGTAAATATTACCTTGAGGAGGATCCTTTGATTCAGGGATTATATTGAGTCAATATGTCGTTTCCAATCAAGGAGATGCATATTGTTGGATAAGAAAAAATTAAGTTTATTTGTGATATATCATTACCACCTGCTGAAGTTAAATATGAGAAGTGCTACGCAGAAAATCAAAAAACTCAAGAGATGGTTATTGTTGTCTACGACTCCAGAAATTATGAAGCAATATATTCGTTTACATACAACTCGTAATATTTGGAAAATTTTATCTAAAGATTTTTATGATGAATCTGATGAGTTGGAAATTGTCTCTTTGAATCAGAGGGAGTTTTTCACCAAATGGAATAGTCTCGGTATATTACGGTGAATTGATTGAGATCTTTAGTGAATTAGATAGTGATAAAGTGATCATGGAAATCGAAAAAGATATTGTATCTTAATTATCGTAAATCAGTTCAATGACAACGTGTGCATATTTTTCTTAATGGGTTAGATGGTGAATTTGAACAAATTCGTGGTGAAATTTTGAGAAATGAACTAATTCATGTTTTAGAACAGTGTTATGCTTTGGTTTGTCATGAGCTTGTTCAGCGCACAACGATGAACGGAGAATCTGAAATAATTAATGTTTCCGCATTGATGACTCGCAATAAGACAAAATCAAATCTTACTATAGTTGTTGGTCAACCTGAAAAAACTGCTTATACGTGTACTCACTGCAACAAAATTGGTCATACCAAAAGTCATTGTTATGAACGAGAAGGTTATCTAGAATGATGGGATTATAATCGAAAGAAAACCTCTAATAAGACCCTTGTAACTGCACTTGTTGAGACGGGGGAACAAAATCCAATTGTTGAGTAAGCTTTAGCGATGGTGGTCACTACAGGTATCGTAGAAGCGGAGAGGAAGAACTTTAAAGGTAAACTCTGCTACGTGGAACCCTAGAGAATCTCGGAAATCAGCTAAACAACGCCTGCACCAAAAGTGCAAAGTGGAGAAAAAACTACCAAGTCTCAGCTCTTTATCTCAAGGAGGTACTTCTGCGGATACAAGTAAAAGTGGAGAAAAAACTACCAAGTCTCAGCTCTTTATCTCAAGGAGGTACTTCTGCGGATACAAGTATTTTGGTGAAGCAGTTGCAATAAGAGCTAAGGAATTATGAGTTTGAAGTCCAAAAAGAAATGAAGTTAAAATCCTTTCATTAAAACGGCGAGTTATTGAAAGAAAAATTATTGGAAGAAAAAAGTCGAAGAAAACATGCAGAACCCGAGTTACTTCATCTCCACATTTGAAGCAAATGGAGGTAAGTTTGGAAGCAGTTGAACTTGGTAAACAACATGCAAAATATGTGGCCTCATTGGCCATCCAAAAAGCAGAAGAATCAATATCAGAAGTTAAGCGGTTTGAATTGATGATCAGTTCTCTTACTGAAAAAAGAGAGAGATTGAGAAAGGAGTCTATTGAATGGAAGATGCACGGGAATGTGGAGACAGAGAGTGCAACTGAGAAATAAACTCTTATTCAGGAATTGGAGGCATCACTTGCTGGAAAGGAATCCTCTAGCAGAGAACTGGAAGGTAAATTATTTGACAAAAGGAGATCATGGCTCGCCAACATAACGAGATAAACCTACTTAACGAGTTATTACACAACGAAGCACAGAGGATAAAATCATTGGAGCAGGAGAGTGAAGGACTTCGTGCATAAATATTTGTTTTGGAGTCTACGCTGGGTCATGCTCATTATTCTGCTACAAGTACGAAAGTTTTGCAAATTGTTAGCACATTGGTTAATGTTCTTACCAAAGCAGTTTCAAACAGAATATTTTTGGAATTGGTGGACAAGTTAGGCATGTGTTATATCTATGCTCTAATTTGAGGGAGAGTCTTGAAATATCTTTCCTATTTTTACCAAAGCAGTTTCAAACAGAATCTTTTGGAATTGGTGGACAAGTTGGGCATGTGTTATATCTATGCACTAATTTGAGGGAGAGTCTTGAAATATCTTTCCCATATTGAGCTATTAGAAAGTAGTAAATATTATAAAATCGTAATATACTAGAAATTATTAAATACTAGAAACCAATAGTGTTAGAATAATATATATATATATATATATATAATAGTAGTTAGGGGTTGGCTAGTAATTTTCCCTTTAAGGGCCTTTTAGTCTTTTATCTTTACTATATATTTGTTATCTTGAAAACCTAATTGATCTAATGAAAACCCTTGTCTTCATTAGAGTGTTCCTCTCATCTTCTTCTTCTTCTTTTTCAATATTGTTATTGAATTTCACATGGTATCAGAGCAAGGTTCTTTAAGTTTTTTTTTAGAGGAACTGAAAGTACGTACCTGATCTTGCAGCTTCCACTGTTGACTTGTCATCCTTCCGTTTGGTGTTGTTTTTCTTGGTTATATTTGCTTTCTTCGTTTTATTTGGTATTGAATTGAGCAAATGGAGAGTGGAAAATATGATTCATTGCAAGCTATTAGTGTAAGATTGAATGGTAAAAACTACTCTTATTCGAGTTTTTTTATGAGAATTTTTTTGAAAGGGAAATATTTGTGGGAAGCAAACAATTCGAAAATTATTACTGGGATTAATAACTCAGTAGATAACACTATTGTATCTCAGATGGCGAAGTTTCAAACTTGTCGTGAGATGTGGTTTTACTTAGCAGATATGTTCCAACAGTCGAACTTTGCAACACAGTATAAGTTAGAGGCTGATATTAGAAATATGGAATAAAGAGATATGAGTATTCAAGAATTTCATGTTGCAATGACTGATCTTTGGGATCAATTAGCTCTTACAGAATCTGAAGAGTTGCAGGCTTGTTCTCCTTATATTGGTCGTAGAGAGGAAGGTCATTTGGTTCAATTTTTTATGGCTTTGCGTAGTGATTTTGTATTTATTCGTAGTACAATTTGGCATAGTAAGCCACTTCCCTCTATTGCTAAAGTTGTTAATGAGCTTATGGCTGAAGAGACACGTCTCAAGTACCAAGGCATTATTCAAACACCTACTGAAACACTGTTAGTTGTTTATTCGAAGCCAAGTCAGAATCATCAGAACAAACCTTATACAAAGGTTGCTATGGATGAATGCAGCTTTTGTAAGAAAAAAGGTCATTGGAAGGCTCAATGTCATAAGTTAATGAATAAGTCACAACAAAATCAGAGACCTCAAAAGCCTTTTCAGTATAACACTACAGTAGTTATACCACCATCTGACTCGTTTGGTTCTAGTGGTTCATCTTCTTTTGTGCTCAAAACTGATAATGTGGTTGATCAATTTCAAATGTTTCAGAAATTTCTTGCTATGCAGCCACATGCTATGTCCACCTCTGCTCCGCAAGGCCCGTTAGCTCCTGAGTCTTCTAGTACTACATTAGACTCACTCTCAGATAAATTTCAGAGATTCTTAGCCATGCAGTCTCATGCTTTGTCCTTTTCTGAAGGTTTGTTTTCTCTTTTTTCTTCTTCAGGTATGCCTTCTTCAGTTTGGATTTTAGATTCTGAAGCCTCTCGTCATATGTCTCCTGACTTATCATCTTTTGTTTCATTAAAACATATATTTGATCTTCCAGTCCGAACCGCTGATGGCACACCAATGTCATTAGGTGGTATTAGCTATGTTGTCACACCAAATCTATCTCTTCAGAATGTTCTTCATGTTCTCAAACTTACTTTATATCTTGCTTCTATTAGTCAGTTGTATGATTCTAGATGTTTAGTTTTATTTTCTTCCACTGGTTGTTATGTGCAGGATGTACAATCTCAGAAGCTTCCAATTTTGACTTGTCATCCTTCCGTTTGAGTCCTTCCTCTTCTAGTTTTTACTTATGACATTCTCGTCTTGGTCATGTTTCAGCATCTAGAATATGTAGTGTCTACTTGTGCATTAGGAGATTTGCAAGTTAACAACATTTCTGATTGTAGTGGTTGCAAAAACTTGCAAAATTTTCTGCTTTACCTTTTGCTCGGAGTCTGTCTGTTTCAGTTAAACCTTTTGATTTAGTTCAGTCTGATGAAGGGGGTCCTTCTCCTGTTCCCACAAAAGGAGGCTCTCAATACTATATATGTTTTCTTTATTGATGATTGAGCTCGTTTTTGTTGGGTTTATCTTATGAAACATCGTTCTGACTTTTATAATATTTATCAACAGTTTCAAGCATTAGTTAAAACACAATATTCATCTATCATTAAGTGTATTTTTTATGTGATTTAGGTGGGAAATATACTTCAAATAGGTTTCGTGAATTACTTGCTATGGATGGAACTGTTCATCAATCTTCGTGTACAGATACTCCTGAGCAAATGTTGCTGAAAGGAAGCATCGACACATCGTTGAAACTGCTATTTCTTTACTATTGTCTGTCTCTATTCCTAGTGAGTATTGGGGCGAAACTGTTCTCACTGCGGTAAATTTAATTAACAGAATTCTCACTTCCCTTTGTTCAGGTTTGTCTCCATTTCAAGAATTGACAGGGCATGCCCCTGACTACTCGTCCTTAAGAGTTTTTTGGGTGTACTTCTTTTGTTTTTCGTCCTCGTGTTGAGTGTAACAAGTTATCTTCTCATTCTCCCATGTGTGTATTTCTTGGTTATGGTGAAGGTCAGAAGGGTTATCGGTGTTATGATCCAGTTACTCATAAATTTGATGTCTCTCGTCATGTTGTATTTTTAGAACATATACCTTATTCTTCTATTCCTGTTAATGCTCATGATGTGACTCCCTCTAACCTAACCCGTATTGATCCTTTTTCTAATGTTTGTGATAATCCTACTACACATGTTGAACCTGTTGCACCTGATGTTACTGATGCTCCTCTCACTTGTGATGTCTCTCCAATCCCTACGGCTGACCAAGCTCCTAATGAGATTGCACATCCACCTTCTCATTATCCTCATCGTGTTCGTAAGTTCACTCAGTTACCTGATTTTGTTTATTCTGCTTTTTCACCTTCTTTTACTTCTTTTTTAGCATCTATTCATTGTCACTCTGAGCCTTTTTCCTATAAGGGGGCAGTTGTTGATCGCCTTTGGCAAAAGGCAATGGCTAAAGAATTCTCTGTTTTGCATAAGGCTGAGACATGGGATTTGGTATCTTTGCCCTCTGGTAAACGTACTATTGGTTCTCGTCGGGTATACAAAATTAAAACAAAGTCTGATGGGTCTATTGAACGGTACAAAACAAGATTAGTTGCTAAGGGGTTTCGCAGGAGTACGGGATAGACTATGAGGAAACTTTTGCTCCGGTTGTAAAAATGACTACTGTTCGTATGCTTATTGCAGTTGCCTCGGTTCGTCAATGGCATATCTCTCAAATGGATGTTAAAAAAACTTTCTTAAATTGAGATCTCTAGGAAAAAGTTTGTATGAGTCCTCCTGGTGTTCCACATAAACCTGGAGAAGTTTCTAAGCTTAAAAAAGCATTATATGGTCTCAAACAGGCACCACGAGCTTGGTTTGAGAAGTTCTCAACTGTAGTTACATCTCTTGGCTTTGCTTCTAGCAATCATGATTCAGCTCTTTTTGTCAAATGTAATGCTGCAGATCGCATTCTTTTGTCGTTATATGTTGATGACATGATTATTACTGATGATGATGTTGATGGTATTGCATCTTTGAAGTTGCAGTTAGCTAGCCAATTTGAATTGAAGGATCTAGGCATTCTCCGTTATTTTTTGGGGATTGAAGTAGCCTCTACACCACAAGGTTATCTTTTCTCTCAGTCTAAATACACTGCGGATATTCTTAAGCGTGCCCGTATCAGTGATACTCGGGCATCCGACTCTTCTATCGAGTCTAATGCTCGTTATTCTTCTACAGATGGTACTCCTTTAGCAAAAATAACACTATATCGCATTATTGTGGCAGCTAGGTTTATCTCACTATTACTCGTCCAGATATCGCATATGTTGTGCATGTTGTTAGCCAGTTTGTGGGTTCACCTACTACAGTTTATTGGGCAGCTGTTCTTTGTATTCTGAGATATCTTTGAGGTACTTGGTTTCAAAGTCTCCTCCTTTCATCGACCTTTTCCTTGACTTTGCGAGCATATTTAGATGCCGACTGGGCGAGCAAGCGCACAGATCGTAAGTCTATTACGGGTTATTGTGTATTCTTGGATGATTCTCTTATTTCTTGGAGGAGCAAGAAACAGACTGTTGTATCTAGATCATCCACTGAAGCTGAGTATCGTGCTATGGCGTCTACGACAGCCAAGATAGTTTGCTTACGTGAGTTACTTGCAGACATGGGTGTTTCCATTCCAGAGCCTACTCCTATGTGTTGTGACAATCAAAGTGCTATCCATATTGCTCATAATTCGCTCTTTCACGAACGCACCAAACACATTGAGATTGATTGTCACTTTCTCGGTATCATTTCACTCTAGGCACCATCAGTTTGTCGTTTGTCTCATCCACTATTCAGATTGCTGACTTGTTCACCAAGACACACTCGGTTCCACGCTTTCATTTCTTAGCTAGCAAACTCTCGTTGCTTTTCAACACCGCACCGTGAGTTTGAGGGAGGGTGTTAGAATAATATATATATAATAGTAGTTAGGGGTTGTTTAGTAATTTTCCCTTTAAAGGCCTTTTAGTCTTTTATTTTTACTATATATTTGTTATCTTGAAAACCTAGCTAATATAATGAAAACCCTTGCCTCCATTAGAGTGTCCCTCTCAACTATTTCTTCTCTTTCAATATTGTTACTGAATTTCACAAATAGTATTCCAACTCTATATATAGAGTCTTATATTTCTTTTGAAAATCATTATGTAAAATTATAAATTCAGCACTATTAAAGATGAATCAAAGGTATATTATTGATTGATTGTTCATGTAGTTATAGCTTTACAAAGGAGGAAATTAGCATAATGGAATAAACAAGAATTAGGAAATCTAATCACAAATAAAGGAAACTAATATATCTATTTACAAAGATGAATTTGGAAGGAGATTTTCCTTGCGTTGGATACGGTTGTTGATGATGATAGGTGCCATTTGCTATGCACACCTCCAATATTACTTCATTACCCCCCCCCCCCCCCCCCCCCCCCACCCCCACCCCCCGCAAGTTGGAGCTGGGGAAGAAATCTGAATGAAGCCTAACTTGGAAGTTAACCGGTGAAATTGGTTAAACCAAGGGGCTTCGTAAAAACATCAGCGACCTGATCTGCAGAGCGGACATGAGACAGCTGGATAAGACCACTTTCAAGTTTCTCACAGACAAAGTGGCAATCGAGTTCAATGTGTTTTGTTCGTTCGTGAAAAACTGGATTAGCAGCGATATACATAGCCGCCTTATTGTCACAAAAAACCTGAAAAGGTTCTGGAATGGAAATCCGAAGGTCCTGAAAAAGGTATTTTGACCATTGGAGCTCGACTGTAAGGAAGGCAGGAGCACGATATTCTGCCTCAGCAGATGATCGGGAAACAGTCGGTTGTTTTTTGGATTTCCAAGACATTGGACTCGCACCAAGCATTGTGAAGTAGCCGGTGGTGGAATGACGTGTAATGGGGTAGCTGGCCAAATCAGAGTCAGCAAATCCCAAAAGTGTCAAAGAGCTAGAAGATGAAAGGAGGATCCCATGATCAAGAGTCCCCTTCAAATATCTGAGCACTCGAGTCGCAGCATCCACATGTGTAGAATGGGGATGCTGCATAAATTGACTTAAATAATTCACCAAAAAAAGCGATATCGGGTCTTGTTACAGTGACGTAGAGAAGTCGACCAATGAGACGTCGGAATGAAGTTGGATCATCTAAAGGTGTACCGTTCGTAGGTAACAATTTCAAATGTTGTTCCATAGGAAATAAACTCGGTTTGGCTCCGAGAAGTCCAGAATCACGTATAATGTCTAAAGTGTATTTCCGTTGACAGAGGAAAATACCCTTAGGGTACCTAGATACTTCTAGGCCTAAAAAATATTAAAGTCGCCCGAGATTTTTAAGAGAAAAGAGAATAGTCGGACCATTAAAAAATTACCCTTAGGGTACCTGTAATGATGATGTCATCTACGTAGACAAGAATATAGATAACAGTCGGACCATTAAAATAATTGAAAAGAGAATGGTCTGACGAAGATTGAGAAAAACCTTCGGCTTTTAAACCGGATGAAAATTTAGCAAACTATTGCCTAGAAGCTTGTTTCAAACCAAATATTGATTTGTTTAAGCGACAAACTCTAGTGTCACCTTTGCTGCTAAAACATGGAGGAATGGTCATATAGACTTCTTCTTCCAAGTCTCCTTGGAGGAAAGCATTATTGACATCTAATTGATGCAATGGCCATCCTTGAATAGACGCAAGGGATTAGAGGACTCGAACAGTTACCAATTTGGCAACTGGAGCAAAAGTAAAAGTCGACACCTTCAACCTGGGTATACCCTTTGGCGACGAGGCATGCCTTATAACATTCGATAAATCCATTCGAACGATATTTAATTTTGTAAACCCATTTACAACCAATGGGTTTCTTGCCAGGTGGCAAAGAAGTCAGAGACCAAGTATTATTAGTCTCGAGGGCTGAAATGTCTTTAGTCATCGCCTCTCGTCATTCTGGAGAAGCAGAGGCGATTTTGTAAGATTTGGGTTCTTCCGTGGTGATGACGGAAGTGAGAAAAGCCTTATGAGAAGGACTAAAACGATCGAAACTGACATAGTCGACCAGTGAATAAGGAGTGCGTGAATGGCGTTTCTGAACTAGAAAGAATATAGTCAGCCAAATAAGCAGGCGGATTCCTAGTACGAATGGGTCGGGTAGGATTATCAGATTCCTCTGCTAGAGAGTCAAGTGGTGAAGTGTCACTGGTGGCAGAAGGCAGAGGAGAAGCGGAAGCAGGAAAGTCTGGAGAAGATGCGTTATCAGAAGAAGCTATAGACACCTCTACAGGAGATGGTGAAGATAAATCCTCCTTAGAATCCGAGTGAGTTAGAGGCTCAACCAAAGTAGGAGGTGACGACTCTATAAAAGGCAAACAAGGGGAATCAACTGAAGGCGAGGGCGAAGACTCGACCATAAGTGGAGGCGAAAAAATATTTGGTCGCAGCGGAGACCGGGAAGTGTGGGAAAAAGGCACAGGGTCATCCATAATATTCAAAGGAGTAAAAGTTTGTGAGTCAGAAGAAACGTCAGTAATCGACTCAAACGGGAATTTATTTTCAAAAAAAGTGAGATTTCGAGAGTCATAGAGGATTTTAGTCTCTAGGTCATAAATGGTGAAACCCTTCTTTCCACAAGGGTATCTGACCAATATTCCTGGTTTAGCTCTCATATCAAATTTAGTAGTAGCTTTGACATTATGAGCAAAGCACAGACACTAGAAACCACGAAGGGTCGAGTAGTCTGGTGGAGTATTATACAAAACCTCATAAGGTGACTTAAGAGATAAAATTGGAGTTGGCACCTGATTAATTAAGGAAGTTGACGTTTTTAAACACTCACCCCAAAAACTAAGGGGGAGGTTAGCTTGAAATCGCAAGGCACGAACGACATCCAACAAGTACTATGTTTGCGTTCAACGACCCTATTTTGTTGTGGAGTATGAATGCAACTGCGTTGGTGGATAATGCCATTAGCATGAAACCAGGATTGTAAGTCTTTAGTGAGAAATTCAGTTCCGTTGTCAGAACGAAAAGTCTGAAGAGGGCAGGTATAACATGTTGCCGAATTAGAAGAGATAGACCTAATGGTCTTTTGATATTGTTTAATTGTGAAATTAAACAAAATTCCAAATAATTCTTAGTCTCGGACTTGGCGTGCATGAGAAATGTCCAAGTATATCTAGAGTAGTCATCAACTATTGTGAGGAAGTACCGTTTATTTGTAAGCGAAGGAACAGAAAAAGGTCCCCAAATGTCAAGATGAACTAATTGGAAAGGAAAAGTACTAACTGTGGTACTTTTATGAAAAGGAAATTTAGATTGCTTTGCTATAGGGAAAATTATACAGTCATGCGTGGAGTCGAAGCGAATAAAATCAAATCGTTGAGATAAGTGTTTGAGGCGATTCAAACTTGGATGACCTAGTCGGCGGTGTCAAATGTCAAGCGACTTATGTAGAGTAAGTGCTTTAGAGTTACGATGTAAAATATAGAGGTCGCCAACCTCAACAGCCTGTCCAATCAGGCGGGTTGTCAAAACTTCCGTAAAGACACATTGTGTCGGTGAGAAAGTCGCAAGACAATTTAAAGATTTACATAATTGTCGTACAGAAATCAAGTTAAACTTGAAATTAAAAATGTGATAAACATTTTCGATATGTAAGGAGTCAGGAAAAACTACTTTACCGATATGTTTAACAAGAAAGGTGCTCCCATCAGGAATTTGAACGTAAAGTGATGGAGGAGCAAGTTCGTACGAGCTAAAACATTGTAAAGAAAAACAGACGTGGTTCGAAGCACCACTATCGATAATCCATAAAGTAGGATGAACAGAGAGAATAGCTCCCGAAAAAAGTGTCCTAGTTGTAGGAATAATGTCACCAGATATTGAACCGGGAAAAAGAATCATTCTCAATGAAGGAGAAGGAATAGAATTCAGGGGTTGACAAAAATTAGTTGAAAAACTCGAGAGAGTAATTTGTAAAAAAATTGTGATGAGATTGCGAGATACTGTAAAAGTGTTCCTGAAAAGATTGCGGTTGGTAAAGCCGAAAAATTAAAATTGGATAAAAATTGTGACATCAAAAGTGATGTTGTAGTCATGTTTAACAGGAAATGCATTGTTGAAAACAGATGAAATGAGAAAATACCGAAAAAAAATTGAAGAAGGGACAACTCGGATAATGTTGTCGTTATAGTCGACAAGGAAGTCTTTGTCGAAAATATGTCAAATATTGATTGAGTGAGCGACAACAAAAATAATGTTGTTTTTTTGAAAGTCGACAAGAAAATCATTGTCAGTATGCTAAAATATTGAATGATAAGTAACAACCACAATGATGGTGTCAAAGTGATGGTCGACAAATGATGCATTGTCGGAAAAAAAAAATGTGCCAAGAATTCTCACATAAAAGAACAACAAATTTGATGTCGGGAGTATACTTGGAAAGAGATTCATTGTCAAATGTTTAAACACAATGTGATTGGCCTATAGGTTGTGGCAATGTCGTTTCTTCTCTCAGGAAGAAGAAAGAAAGTTGGGATGTTTAGGCGTGATTGGCCTCACATGTGAAATAAACACAGTATAAAGAGATTTAAATGTAAAGGCAGCCTTCTTAAAGTATACTGTGTTATGCTAGAAACCGGATTTCACGATGAAGGCTGGGGCGAAAAAATTGTTGTGGGGATCGTGCCTCTGACCTATTGTCAGGTCCGAAAAAAAAAATCAAATAAGAAAACTCAATCTAATCTAACAAATATTGTTCGAAAGCCAGACGAAAGGAAAACAATGGATGGGATAAATCAAATACTGACCTTAGAGTGCCGAGGGAGAAATAGATAATGGTAATAATAAAGAAGAAGGATCGCAATAACGTCGAACATAAAACCTAAGGTTGTGATACCATGTAAAATTATAAATCCAGCACTATTAGAGATGAATCAAAGGTATATCATTGATTGATTGTTCATGTAATTATAGCTTTACAAAGGAGGAAATTAGCGTAATGGAATAAACAAGAATTAGGAAATCTAATCACAAATAAAGGAAATTAATATATTTATGTGTTATTTTCCAAATGGCCCCCAACTTTGTGACCAGCTTCCTGCCTGACCCCCTACTTTACCAAATATTCTCGTATGGTCCCCTTTTTCCGTTATCTTTAACTGTCCGTTACTCTCTCTCCTCCATCTCATTTTCTCTCTCTGCCAAGTCACCTATCATGCCACATCATCATCTTCTCCGGCAGGGGTTGCCGGTCGGCCAAATTTCCGGCAGGCGACCTTCAAATATTAAAAAAAAACCTTTTTTTTATTTTCTCTCTCCACTCTCTCTCTAGAATGTTTTTTTTCCTCACCCTCTCTCTCTCTAAAAACTCCGGCGAAGGGAGACCTTCGCCGGAGTTCTTCACTAAACAGATTGAGATCTGTTCTCTGTTCTCGGTATGTTCTTCACTAAACAGACCAAGGTCTGTTCTTCAAGAACTCCGACGAAGGTCTCCCTTCGCCGGAGTTTTTAGAGAGAGAGAGGGGGTGAGGAAAAAAAATTTCTAGAGAGAGAAAATAAAAAATAAAATTTAATATTTGAAGGTCGGCGACCCTGCCGGAGAAGATGATGATGTGGCGTGATAGGTGACTTGGCAGAGAGAAAATGAGATGGAGGAGAGAGAGTAACGGACAGTTAAAAATAACGGAAAAAGGGGGCCATACGGGAATATTTGGTAAAGTAAGGGGCCAGGCAGGAAGCTGGTCATAAAGTTGGGGGCCATTTGGGAAATAACCCTATATTTATTTACAAAGAGGGGTTGATGAATTTGGAAGGAGATTTTCCTTGTGTTGGATACTGACGCAGCGGAAATTTCCTAAAAGAATTAGAACTTCATCTAAAACTTTTAAAACCTAGAAAAAGCCTTTAGATCTCCGTCTTAAGACTTGTAGAACCAAAACTAATAAGATTAAACTAAAATACTGAATTTTATTGATCAACGTGAATTGAATGAATAAAACAACTCCTAGATCCCTCTTATATAGACTTAGGGTTTCCTTAACCTAATCAAACTCAAATAACAATTTCTAATAAATAAAATACTACTTTCCTAAACCTAATCAAATTCTAATAACAAATTCTAAATAAATAAAATACTAGAATCTAAAACCTAAAAGGTTTTGTGAAAATATAAACTGCTAAAAATAATAATTCTCTACGAACAAAAATATTATACTACTAAAATAACTAGATTTTAAGATATCCAAGATACTTGGAATATCTCATGAAATCTCCCTGCATTAGTCTCCTCCACTTCAAAGAAACTCGCCTCGAGTTTACTGATTTATTGGAAGGTTGTTTTGAATGGTACACTCATGAGAAAACTTTGTTGTGAATTGTGCATGGGAATCACCAAACTATCAGATTGGACGAGAGACTTTATTAAGTCATAGAAAGTTTTCTGACTATAATCGTGATGTGATTCAAACTCCTTTTTCACTCCAAAAGTAAACTTGTATAGATCATGAGTATAGTGATTGAAAATTACGAACTTCGATAAAGACTTTCTAATAAAACTACTTATCCATCCATGTGAAACAATTTGAGATTCGCAAAATTCTGAGAACGGATCTTCGTATGAAGGAAATTCAACTAGACTAAAGTCTAACTTGCGAAGTTTTTCACCTTCTTTTGAATCAATTTTCTTTAACTCAATTTTCTGAACAATTTTCTTTGACTCAATTTCTTGAACAACTTCTTTTATCTCAATTTCCTAAACCAATTCTTCAGAACCGATTATTTTATTGTGTAAATTGATATTAGGAGACTTATCCTTGAACACAATAACGTCGGATTTTGCTTCATGAACAATATTGTTTGGATCGTCTATGGTGACAATTCGTGGTGGTTGAACATTCTCTAAGGGAGTCATTTTTACCTTTTTAATAGTTAAGTGGGATTGTTCTACCCTTCGAAATCCAAACTTCCTATATTCTCGTTCCTGAGCTTCAATTTGTAGGGCCAAGTTGTACGCATCTTGAATAGTTCATACTGTAACTATCCCCACTTTTTCTTGCAAACTAAATTTTAATCCGCTTAGAAATTGATGGGCCTAAAAGGTTACCCTAAATAGGTCTACACCCGCAAGTGCACGGGTGTCAAGTTGTAATAAATTCCGGTAAGACCGGTTCGTTCCTCAGAGACTAAGTGAAACCTATTCTAAGACTTGGAAATAACACGGTTTTTGGTTTTGATTTTGGTTTTATGATTTTGGTGATAAAATACTAAAGTACTAAAACAAATAAAATAAATGAACTCAAATTGGGGAGAAGTCTAGGATTTTGGAATCTACTCTATAAAATCACTTTTTGGAACAAATACTTAAAATGATTAATTTTCTTTTCCTATAACTCAGAATTTCGGTTAATGAACTAACCTAATTCCGGGGGATGTTTTTGTTAAAACCGATAAATCATAACAATGTAATTGTATTTATTTTGAAAAACAAACCTCTAAACTATTATCTATCAAGTGATAAGTATACACCATCAAAGGATTTAACCTAAGCATGATGTATCAAACCTAAAAGTATAGATAATGAATAGAAAAGCTATTTAACAAACTAAAACAAATTAAACCATGAAGCATAATAAAGAATAATCAATCAAAGATATATCTCTAAAAGATCAAAAATGAGTTTCATCGTAAAATCCTAGATGAGAGATTTAACTATTCATGATCAAAACAAATATGACAAATAAGAGAAGAAAGGGAAGAACAACTAAACTTCTTTTTGCTGATTTCCTGTCTGGCAGCCAAACGCTTCTCTGGAGAAAATAATTTTCCAGCGTCAATGGAAAATGATTTTCCAGCAACACTTCTTGACCAAACGCGGTCTTCTTCTCCAACAGAATATCTCTCTCTACTGTTTATTTCAATCTAGAGATTCAAAACTTTGAATATTCACACTACTCAACTCCCTGTCTCTCTCACAAAGAAGAAAATTGAATAATTGAAGATGAATAATTATATTAAATGAATAATTATAAAACAATCATCTTTCTCTACAAATCACTTTCACTCTCTGTTTCTGTCTCACTTTCTCTCACCCTCTGTTTCTATTATTTCTCTCACAAAAATAAAGAAAGCAGTAGAAGATCATGGTGATTCAGATATATCTCTCTTAATTTCAGTCTATTTTCTCTCAATCTCTATTCTGTTTTCTTTCTCTCACTAAAATAAAAAACAGAAGAGGGAGATGAAGATGATGATGATGGTAATAACTCTCTGTTTTCCTTCTCTTTCTTTCTCTGATTTTTCTAATTTAGTTGAGCTTTTTGACCCCCCAAAGATGAGATACCCCTGATTATAAGATGAACCTCTGTTTTATACTTCCATGGCCGGGTCTCTTTCTCTAGAAATATCTTTCAAAATAAACTTTCCTTTTCTGTTATTTCATGTAATCTCTCTTTCATTACCTCTCTCTCTCTCTAGAATCTGATTTCCTTCTTAGTGAAATAAAGAACATCTCCCACTCTCTTGAAAATATTCTTCCACCATGTATCTCTTTCTCCCTTTACTGTTAAAGATAGAGACTAGCAAGGAAAGGAAAGAGATGGTGATCCTATTTTGCTAATCTTCCCATATAAACCTATGCCTCATTCCATTTTATCTTTCTGCCCAGATTTCTTTCCCTCTTTAATTATGAATAAGATCAAAAAGAATTAAGTAAGAAATCTTACCCAAATATAGTCAATTGACTTGATATCTTTTTGAAAGATTAAGGAAAAGATGCCCATTAATGTGGCTATTCCCGTGAAACTGTTGGGTAGGGGTCCCGTTTTGCTATCACAGTGTACATCAAGAAGAATGGATAGGCTGCCCACTTGCTAGTTGATCCGTGCATGCATGTGACGTCCGTTAGATTCTCTCGGCTTACGGTAATACCACTGCTTGCATTGCAACACATCCGATTTCCACATAATTCCCGAGTGCCTCCCCTTGCAGCCGAACACTGTACCACAATTTTAAATTCCCAGTCTGGATGTGCGCCAAGTGTCACAAAGTCAACGGATTTGGAACAAAACTTTGATCCGCTCTATTTCGCACATCCGGACTCCGATTTGACTTCCGCTTTCGCCTACGGGTCCGTCTTGAACTCTATTTTCACATGAGCACTAATATTGACCAGAATACCCTTGTCATTAAAATGACCAAAATGCCCCTTAAGTATGTCTTTATCACGACGTTTTCGCATCGAACTCCGTAAATGAGACCTGAGAAAGAAAATCAAACAAATCATCAGAGTAACCGCTCGAGATGGACTAACTAACCCGAGTTAAGAGATTCAGATGGGACATTTTCATGTCTCATCAGAAATCGATTTGCTACAACAACTTCATATTCTATAATTTTCTCCATATTATTTCTTTGAGCCAATTTTGAAAACTCCTCATATATAGTACTCACCCACCGAACGCAACCCTTGTCTACAGTTCTGGTAAGTCATAAACAGGTGTTGTTGATAATCAGGGGGTAAGAACCTCTCCCTCAGGTTTTCTTTGATAGACGGCCAATTCTGGATTGGAGCTCTTCCTTGCCCCACTCTTTGACGTTGTAACTGATCCCACCAAACATCAGCACTTCCTTTGAGTCTACAAGCAATAATGTTTACCATATGTTCGCCAAGAACAGTATATGACATATTCACTTGCCGCTCAACCTCATGTAGCCAATCAAGGAACTCTTCGATCGACAAATAACCATTGAAGAGTGGTATTTCTTCCTTGATTTTGTATTCATCGTAATCTCTACGCGGGTATAACTGGTTAGGATAATAGTTACCTTCGTTTTCTTCCTTGCCAGCATATTGTCGAAGTGGTTGCGCTCTGCCTTCGTTTCCGTTAACAGCTTGGTTGTGGGTGAATCCCTCAACACGTTCTCTGTTAATAGGTTGCCTAGGGTTTGTATTGACATTTAGGTTGTTAATCATTTCCATCACTTGGGATAGTTGATGACTCAAACCGTCAATTTTTACCCACATAGCATTGTTACCTCGTTCACCACCGAGGGTTGTGTTTCTAACCTTGTCTTCTGCCATTAAGTCAGGAGAAACCTCGCTCTTGATGCCAACTGACGCAGCGGAAAATTCCGAAAAGAATTAGAACTCCGTCTAAAACTTTTAAAACCTAGAAAAAGCCTTTAGATCTCCGTCTTAAGACTTGTAGAACCAAAACTAATAAGATTAAACTAAAATACTGAATTTTATTGATCAACGTGAATTGAATGAATAAAAGAACTCCTAGATCCCTCTTATATAGACTTAGGGTTTCCTTAACCTAATCAAACTCAAATAACAATTTCTAATAAATAAAATACTACTTTCCTAAACCTAATCAAATTCTAATAACAACTTCTAAATAAATAAAATACTAGAATCTAAAACCTAAAAAGTTTCCTGAAAATATAAAAGGCCAGCGCTTTAGGGAAAGCTAAATAGTTTCCGGGGTGTGAAGACTTGGTCAAAAATTGGTCAATTTTGTTTGACAATTTTATTTTGTAAGTTGTTAGAGGGAAAAATAAAAACATCCACCTCACCTCCCTCCATCTCACCTCTCTCTCCACCTTACATCTTCTCTCTCTCCTCCATCTCATCTCTTCTCTCTGCCCCCTCATCTTCTTGCCACTTCACCGGCAAAGGTCGCCGGCCGGTCAATTTTCCGGTCGGCGACCTTCAAACATAAAAAATAAAAAAGTTTTTTTTATTTCATCTCTCCTCTCTCTAAAAAAAATATATATGTTCATCTCCTCTCTCTCTCTCTCTCTAAACTCCGGCGAAGGGGGTTTCCCTTCGCCAGAGTTCGTCCGGCAGACTTTGAAGGTCTGTTGGAAAGGTCTGTTCCGGCAGATCTGGAAGGTCTGCCGGAACAGACCTTCAAGGTCTGTCCGAGCAATTCTGGAAGGTCTGTCGGAAAAGACCTTCATGGTCTGTTCCAGCAGACCTTCAAGGTCTGCCGGACGAACTCCGGCGAAGGGAAACCCCCTTCGCCGGAGTTTAGAGAGAGAGAGAGGAGATGAAAAAAAAAAATTTTTTTTTTTTTAGAGAGAGAGAAGAGATGAAATAAAAAAAAACTTTTTAAAATTATGCTATAACTCAAATAACTATTACAAAATTATTTTAGACGAAATTACTTAAACACCGTTCAGGATAATTTGGCAAAAAGAATTCCACTATAAGTTGACATTTTTATATGCTTAGGCGACAAACAACCATTTGACTTTGTAAAGCTGTGAAAAGCAATGATTGAGCAGTAATTTGGTTATTTTACCAAAACAGCTAATCATGCTTCTCATCATTAAATTTTTTGTTAATAATTATGTACACCAAGTTCCTATCCAAATTTTGATGATACTCTAAAACGCGGCATTCTCCGGACTCCAGCATGTTAAGATCCTCCTGATTAAATGTTAGAGAGATCTATAAGATACGATTATATTATCAAATGCATACGTGGCTCTATTCTATCAAACATTTGATATCAGTGGTGGTACCTAATTTGGACTAATAATTAAGACCCCATCACGTTTCCTTCTTCTTTTTCTCTCTGATTGGTAATTGGTTTGCTTGTGTTTGAATTCAGCAGGCATATTATTAAAGATTGGAAGGAAGAAGAGAGAGACTAATTAACTAAGTTCTCTCCCTCTCTTCTTAAGATTCTACTTGTTAATCTGATCTAATCTTCATAGAGAGAGAAAGAATAGAGAGAGAGAGAGAGAGAGAAAAACTTAGAGATTGATGGGGAATGCTCTGAGGTTTCTACAAGAGAATTGTTGCAAGCCAGAAGCAGCTCATGGATCACCACAACCATTAGGTCCTCATGGTACAACAGCTCAGGGTGTTCCAGCTCTAGCTCATGATCTCTTTCACTTTGAAATCACCTCTCAGGTTTCTTTTATTCATCAAAAAGTCGATCGCCTTTTTTTAATTAAATTCCATCTCAATTGGTTCATTAAATTAGTAGTGGGTGTTAATCAAATTTGAATTTTTATGAATTTGAAGGTGCCTGAAGGACTTAGTCAACATGTTGTATCATCCAAGAAAGCTCAGGCTAATTGGTACTAGTACTAATTATTTCTTCTTCATTTCCAACTCTTAAATCCCCTTTGTACTACTATAATTAGAAACGCTAGATCCGATTTCTTTCTTCGATTCTTTTTTTTTTTATTATGTTCCATCTTGTTTGTAAATGGAAGGTACAACAAACTATCAGAAGCATGGAAAGAGTCAAAACCATCGCCGAAAACACCTGAAGAAGCATCGAGGCTCATCATTCAGACATTAAAGAGACACAAAAAGGCAGATGTAGAGGTACTTTTCTAAAGAAGTATCGTCATCTTAAATATCTTATGTTAACATTTTAACAAACATTTATTAATTATTTAAGGAGGATTCTGTTTCTATAGGGTCTATTAATCTTCTATGGTCTTCCTCTTCCCCAAAATCTGGTTGAAGTTCCTACCCAAGCTCCTACCGGAGCTCCTCCTCCTCCTCATTCACAACCTGAAGGAGTCAAGTTCGAACTCCATACTTTACCCGTGAGTCAATCTTCTATAACTTTGTTTATAATGCTGAATAATCCTAGAGTCAGGTACCCAAGTTTTATAATGCTTTCCCTCACATTCTCTTTGACAATGCTTTATTAAATTGCTAGATCGATACAAAAGCAGTGGCAGATGGAGATACAGTAACTGTTTACGTTAACGTCACAGACCCTAGGGAAGCACAATGGCTTCCGAAGGCTATACAAGTCGCAGCAGCACAACGCTCAAAGGCACGAGCTGCTAGAGATTATCAAAAGGCAGATGCTTTACATAAGAACATTGTCGATGCTGGTTACAGGTAGGTTCCACCCTCTGTCATAACTTGAGCTCTCATAGACACTTGGTCTCCTCATACTGAACTACAATTGTACTTGCATTCTATGTTATGTCATATAGGGTCATAAGTGGTGAAAATAATGAGGAAATTCTTGCCCGAAAATATCGTATTCGATTAAGGTAATTCTAAGTCTTTTGTGGTTTGATTCATCTTTCCAAATGATGAAAATCCAAATCTTTGTAAGTCTTTTGTGACTGGATTCATCTTTCCAAATGATGAAAACCCAAATCTTTCAATTCTAATAACATTCTTCTTGGGTAAGAAATCAGGGGTATCGATGCGCCAGAGAGTGCAATGCCATTTGGGAAGGAAGCCAAAGAAGAGTTGGTTAAGCTCGTTGTCGGGAAGTGTTTGCTCGTACAAGTTTATGATGAAGATCGTTACGGACGAGTTGTAGGAGATATTTATTGCAATGGAAAATTTATACAGGTACCATTCTCGTAAACAAATTTCATTTTCATCAAATATTCTGAGTTGCAGATAACCTTGATACCTCATTTTTGCTCTCAAATAGGAAGCAATGCTTAAAAAGGGGCTGGCATGGCATTATGCAGCCTATGACAAACGCCCTGAACTTACATCAGTGAGTAACCAGCATCCTCTTGGATTTTTGGTAGTAACCCTTCTCTCTCTTATTTTAACATAAATCTACTTTTCGGTTTAGTGGGAGAATCAAGCTCGAGCCGCTAGGCGTGGACTTTGGGCGTCTTCAAACCCTGAAGAGCCATGGGAATGGAGAAAAAATAGGCGAAATGGTAACTGATATCTTGGCAGATACGAAACTCCGAATCTGAAAAAGTGAAATTCCATTCCCTTGTAAAATTCAGCTTGGTTCAACTAAATAACCACAAGGAGCCAAAGGATAGGAGTTTCCTATTTTTAGCAAAAGGCTTGGTGAGACAGAAAAATGACCAACTATTTCTGTATACTGTATAACAAATGAACCGAAGATTTTTCAAGTGTAATTCTTTTATTTTCTTTCATGTCCTTTCTTTGAGGCTGGTAAATTTTCTTAACCAATTGAACACCCATAGTTTCTTGCACATAAAATTAAGATAGCTGAGAGGAGAAATACACTTTCTTCAATTGATTGGCGAATAACATGCATCTGTTCTGTTTTATGGTAAGAAATAATAGCAACAAAACCCAGTTACCACTAATTGTATACAAATTTACTGTCGAGGTTGCGGATAAGAAGTACCAAAGGAGGGAAAAAAGAACTTGCAGAAAAGTTCAGCAGCCTTGAACTTGTGAGTTTCAGATGAAGATCGTAAATTCGTAAGAGAACTCCGAGCAGCAGATACTGTAAAAGAAGCAAAGGTGAACAAATCAGTTAGTCCACAACATCAGTGTCTTAATCAATTCGAAAATGACATTAATCTTGAAATCCGTATTTCTTTAGAAACAAGAACAGTAATGATTAATTGATTTAGAAAAAGGGTTACAAAAACATCAAATCGATACAACAGTAGTGACTAAGTAATAGTAAAAATTGCCTCCCAATAATGTGTGAAATCTCTACGAGAAAGGAATAGATGCCAATTGCTCTTCTTCTTAGCCCAGAAAAATACAAGAGAAAGAATAGAGGTGACTATGTTCTCCCAATTACTCTCATCTACCTTGACATTCCACAAGTTATAGCCTTCCATGTACTCCACATGATCGAATGTCGGAGTAGAAACCAAAGTTTCATTGCGGTTTGAGTGAATTGGAAAGTCGCCCCAACCCTGCAGCAAGGTCTTGATGTCCCTAGGTGGGATCCTGATGTTAGCAGTCTTCAAGAAGTTCCATACCTTACAGTTCTCCTGACAGTGTAAAAGTCTCGTTGGTTCCCCTTCTTAATTGTATGATAGGCGAAAATACTCGGTAATAACACTCCCAAATGATTCTGTCTTCTTGTATTGAATAACACGCAAAATTACTAGCGTCTTGTTTGCTTGATAGAGCGCAAATAATTGAGAAACAACTCCTCTAGAGTATCTTTGGAGGTCCAAGCATCCTTCCAAACTTAATTCTCTTATCATCTCCTACTTGGAACTTGACAAGTTTGGAGAACTCCTTGTGGCGATTATGGACCCCCCTCCACGGTGCAGCCGTAAGTCTGTCTAACTTAGTATCCCAAGCACACCATTGAAGACTGTATGTTTCGTTGATAATTACTTTCCAAGACCATAATTTTCCGAAGAAAATCTCCATAACCATTTATCAAAAGGGCTTAAATTCATGAGCTGCATATTCTTCATACCTACTCCACCTTGATGAAAAAGGTTTAGAAATTAACTCCAAGCAACCCAATAAATTTTCCTCTCTTCCAACTTGTCATGCGATAGAAAATTTTTCATCTTTTAGTTTCAATAATATGGACCATTGATCTTGGCATGGAGAATAAAGATAGACAGTAGATATGCAAAGCCACTTGCTTTAACGAGCCCAAGCTTACCTCTTCAGAAAGGGACTAACGTTTTCAGGCAGATAGTTTTTTATTGATCCTTTGAACCGCCTGATCCCAATGGGAGTTCAACCGATACACTCACCCTAGCGCAAGACCCCCGAATGTAGATGGGAGATGGTCTACCCAACATCCAAAATGATCAGCCTAAGTATGAACCTCCTTCGCTGCACTTGTAAGGAAGAGTACATCTTTGAGCTTCGAGATTTGAAATGTAGAGGCTTCCAAGAAGAAGAGGGTAGTGTCTGCAAATTGTAGATGAGATATCGTAGTACCATTATCATTCACATTAGAACCATTCAACCATCCTCTCGACTCGGATCTATTGACCACAAAAACTAAGGACTTCACCCACAAATCCATACTTTTTCAAGTGCCTTGAAATGGTTTCAAACCACATAACCACGAACATTGAGTACCTTCCAGTGAAAAATGTATAATGCCTCTGCTACAAGGATAACCTCAAACTAACAATTTCTATGAATTTCCTACGCATTAAATGTAAACAACTACACTTTGAAGTGTAACCTTGTTTTCAAATTTCATGGTTATGAGTTATGACACATTAACTCTGTCATTTCCTCGCCTGTTACCTTAATGATGCTTCTATATAAGAAAACAGAATACATCTTGTTCTTTTGGAATCTCAAATAACAGGGAAATAGGCAAGTTTGTTCTTTCTACTTCTCATTTAAGTTTATTACGGCTAAAGACAAGATGACGGTCTTCTCTATCTTAACAGATTACAATAACAAGGAAATAGGAAGTCAGAGATCCATATTTGCGTGGTAAGAGAGAATTTAGAAGGAAAACCCTCATAGATCATATGCTTAATAAAGAATTACTAGAACAATTTCCAAGGAAATGCAACTTGTATCAGGCAACCGAAAACAAAATATCATCAACTGCAGACCTTCAAACACATTTTAATTCAGGAGATGAGTACTGTTTCAAGATGTTCAGTGTTTAGGGTTTACAAAAGAATGATGTATATGGTCAGTGAGAGAAGGTGTGGGAATGGAAGTTCCAGTGCAGTTTAGAAGCGAAAGAGAAATGCAAGTTGAAAACAGACAACATTGAAACAATATAAGCTTAAAGTTCCACTTACCAACTTCATAAAGAATACCCTATTTCGGTTTGGCCTTTGTCTCGTCTGAATCTGAATCACTTGCATTATAACCTAACCAAAGAAGAATTAACAATAACAGAGTAAACCACTAACACAAAATTCAAAAATGAAGACAAAAGCTGATAAAAATGGAGATGATATTAAAACCCTAACCTGGTATTTTGTAGCTGACCTTCCAAACCGTTGAGCGACTCTTTGAAGCTATTGACATCCAAGCCTTTCCCTGAAAACACCCCAAAACGAAAAGAAAAAGAAAATCTAAAATGCCAAAAACCAGAGTAAAAAGATTTGATCTTTTCTTCATCATTCAAAATGAAAACAGAAAATTGACCTTCTGGGCATCTTTGGTAATTCCATAACCGGCGTGGTACATCTGACCGACGAGGACCTGCATTCCAGTGTCTCCGGCCTTAGCTTCCTTGAGTGTATCATGGAACCACCGTCTTGCACAATCAGAAACCACTTCCGACAAAGGCATACGGTTTTGCCTCTCCATTTTCAACTTCAATTTCTCTGAATCCCCCAAGTTATTGTCTGATTTGGATGTTTCCGGCTTAAAGACTCTGTTTACAGACTTGGGTTTTGGGCGTTTTGAACTTCCTAGACTCTCAGCTAGAACCCTAGATAATTGGTGTAACCTAGTTGAAGATGGAATTGATTTCCCCATAAACAGATGATAATAATAATAATTGTTTGTTTTAGGAACTAGGGCAAGAGAGGAGGATAAGATGATTATCTATTTTCTTCATTTAGGCTAAACCCAAAAGAAAAACCTAGATTTGGAACATGGGTTTCCTAGAAATGGAAGATTAAATCCCTTACTCAGAAACTGAAATAATTGGCAGGAAGGGTTTGTATGAGCTTGCCTTGAAAGATGAATTCGGGACGAAATAACCTCGGGCTTTCTAGATGAAGATCCACAGTTTGGCAGAAGAAAGTAGACCAAACTTTAGCGCCCTGTGGGTCGCCGCAACTTAGCGCTGCTCCATGACATGCGCTGGGCCCCGTTTTAGCTAACTTGCCCCTGGTGCAGCTTAGTACAGGCTTACCTGCGACCAACTTTTTCTATTTAAGGAGAATTTATAGGCAATGTTCAATTTTTTTTAAATGTTATTACCATACAAGTGTACTAAAAGAAAAAGTACATTTTTCCATGTCCTAATTCTATTCTTCTTCCGAGTCTATTTCGCTAACTTGTCTACAGGGGAGTTCATCTCTCTTTTGGTATGTCTGAATAAGACGCTATCAAATCTGCTCTTGATATCCAGAATTCTTCGGATATGTATCAAGGATTGCCGCTGTACTGGATTTCTTTTGTTTTGAATATGATTGATGATGTTTATATTGTCACTTTCTATGATTATTGACCTGTAATTGTGTCCATCCGCCCGCAAGAAGCAATGTTCAAAGTTGTTAAAGGCAATTCCTATTTTGGTTACCTTCATCATCTTCTTCGGGGAGATTTGCCGTTTGGACCCCCTTTCATATAATCCACTTGCTGTTTGGACTCCCTTTTTCCAGAGTTGCATTTTGGACTCCCTTTTGACATAATCATGAGGGTATATTCCATCTAAGAAGTTAGACTTTTGATAATTCCAAAATTAACCTTGTATAATTGATATTGCACTTAGGACCCCCTAGTTTATTTAACCAGATAACCCGATGTTTGCCACGTGTACATAAAATCGACGGTCCAAAATCATTACAAACAAACCCGTTGGGCCAACCCTTCTCTGTTTAATAAGCTGCTCGTCTCTATGAAAGGGAAAGGGGAAAATCTCTGCAACCATCGTGTTACTCCCCATTTTCACGAGCACGGATTGGTGAAAAAATCTTGGTTGAAGATGGTAGATCAATGAAGCATCATCAGGTAATTTTCTTTTTAATGCACTCTCTCTCTCTCTCTCTAAATTTCGGTTTTCTTCTTTGCCCTAAGAAATCAGTGAAAACTCTTTCTCTCTCTATATATGTAAATTTCGTTTTTTCCTCAAGTCAAATGTTTGTATATCTTAATGTTTGTTAATGGGTGAAGATTTCAATTCCTAAGATACCTAGCAAATTATTTATCATTTCGATTAGGTTAGATTTTTGTTTGATCATTTGGCACTTTTTGGTATTATAGAAACCAATTTCCACCAAGATCCAATGCAAAAAAATCCTAAACTGAAAAATGAATCAGCATAAGAGAAGAAAGAAAGAAAGAGTCAAGAATAGAAAACAAACCCAAATCAATCATGAAGATGAGTGAGAAAGTTTATTTGTGATAACTTGAAGGGTTATGATGATTATAGCCAACATGAAAAGGACCAGCTTTAATAGAATGACCAATTTCATTTACTACTATGAGACATGAACTTATCCATCCACATAAACCCATCCATACTATTTTTGCTATCAAAATATGAAAAATTAGGAGTTATCACTTGTAATTACTTTATTTTATTCATTTGTAATTACTTTATTTTATTCATTTGACTTGATTTCTTTCTATCGAAGTATGAAAAATTAGGATTCTTTTACCTCATCTTTATAATTACTAACTTGATTAATATCATTGTCTCTAAAAGGATTTATCACTTGATTTTATTCATTTTACAAGGGTAATTGTTTAATATGTGATCAATTTGGTCATGAATCATTCCATTGCCTGTGGATGTACTCGAGATGCATTAACGGCAATTGCAATGGAATAAGAAAATTGGGGATGTCGGCTAGACCTCATTCATTTGGAAGGAAGTTTTTTTCGTGTCAATTTCCTGATTGTAGTTCATTTCAATGGTTGGATTCTGAAATCGCAAAAACAAATATGCTGGCTTCTTCGTCGGTTACAAGATCTGTATACCAAGAAGGTTGTTACGGTTGTGGGAAAGGTAATCATAAGTTGGAAAATTGTCCATGGAATTTCTCTCCTTGTTATGTCGACGGATGCACCGGCAAAATGAAACTCCTAATATGTAAGAAGATTCCTAACAATGGTATGCCATTTCTGAAATGCCTAAAGTGCGACAAATTCATGTGGATGTCTGATGCACTCTCAATGAAGAACAAATCGAAAGTAGAAGTCAATGTTGAAGATATATGCGAGGAAGTCGTAAAAAAATTGAAATTGCGCTCTCAGTGTTCTTAGTCATGCCCGTTGTAAACTTTAGTTATGTAAGGATTAATAGTTGATGTTAGTTATGTATGTGTAGACGTTAAGTGTGGATGTTATATGTAAAATTAAAATTGCACTCTCGGTGTTCTTAGTCATGCCCGTTGTGAACCTTAGTTATGTAAGGATTAATTGTTGATGTTAGTTATGTATGTGTAGACGTTAAGTGTGGATGTTATATGTAAAATTAAAAGTTATGTAATAGATATATTTTTTCTTGAAATTGTTCTTTTTATCTTTCATTGTTTGTTTAGTTTTCTGGTGAGTGGAACTTGATTCCATGCTACTGTTTTCAGTGAGATGTTTCATTAGTCTTTGCAGTACAGAGACCAACAACGACTTCGAGTTTGGCCAGGCCATTAAGAAAGGGTACATTAGGTTCAAAGTGGAACTTGATTCTCTATCATAATAGGCCCTCACCCAAGTATCCAAGGACTCTCTAACCAAGTATTCATGTGCTTCAGGCTTTAGACTTTTCAACTGATTCATATAGCCTACATGTACATGTTTCCTAAGTGTTTGCCCTGCTTGCCACATGAGACTATGCAACGTGGTATTCCGAAAGTACCTTTTGAAATTGGCATACATATGTCTTAGACAAAATCTTGAATTAGACTTTTCAAACACTACCCTAACCGAATTGACTAAACCCTTCTGCCTGTCACTCATAAATGTCAGCTTCTTAGGATGGTGTGTTAAATGGGGTTTTAAGGCTGTCAGAAAAGTTGTCCAATTCACTTCATTCTCAACACCACAAACCATGATGCCTAATGGATATAACCCTCCTAAAGCATCTATAGCAGTAGCTGCAAGCAGTTGACCGCCATATCTCCCCTTTAAGAAACACCCATCCAATCCTACAATAGGCCTACAAGAGCTGACAAAACCGTCAAGTGAACATTTGAATGCCACACAACAATACTTAAACTGTCCACTAGAGTCAACACCATACTCTGCCACACTTCCAGGGTTTGTCTCGTGTATCTTTGCACACAACTCAGGTATGTATGAAAAAGACTCTTCGAAATTACCCTATATTCTCTCCTTCAGTATATTCACAGCTCTCCAAGCTTTGTAGTAGTTAATTTTTACTTTGTGAATCCTCATCATACCTAGGGCTAAGTTATATGGCCTAAAATGATTAGGGTTTTCTCTGCATCTTGCCTCCATTGCATCCGCACAGAACCTCACTTTGGCACATAGATTGATCCCGTCAGTGAGCTTCTGGCATGTATGCACATTGTGGCAAAACCTCACTTTCATAACCCTGTTTATGGGGTTTTTCCTACAACCATTGACTCTACCGTAAAGTTTCCATTTACACGACACACTCTCTTTTCCTTTCACTTCTCTTGTCTTCCCTTTGCACCCAATAATAAGCTTAAAAGACTTATTTTTCTTCCAGTCTAACAAAACTTTATTGTAGATGGCATATGCTCTAATACACTGTCTCAGATGTCTAGTATTCTCAAATAACATACCTGCTTCAAAACCCTTCCCTTTAACCACGCTTTTAGCTTGAAACTCCCTCCCAATGTCTACTTCCTGCAGTTTCCTTGTTTCATTCTCAAATTGACCATATTCTTTTTCTTCTTCATCGACAACAAGTTCACTTCCATATACATTGGTTTCATTCTCTCCACCTTCATCTGATTCTTCATCTATTTCAATTTCATCATTTTCATCTTCATCCTCTGACACTTGCCCCATCTCTTCATCCTCATTATATCCATCATCATCAAACGCAAACCTAGATTTAAAAAGCAATTCCTCATCCTCGCTTTCATCGTTAGTAGGAATCCCATCTAAATTGAGGCGTGTGTTGTCTTCTGGATCAGGCTCTGGCTCATAAAATTTGGGAATAACTTTTTAAGGATCGACACCATCAAATTCAAATCCTAAATCAAATGAGGGGATACCGGGATAAGCTGGCAAGTTAAAGGAGGGTAATTCCCAATCTCCGCCTAAAAAAATATTTAGAAATATGAAACAAGTAATAATTCATCAAACAAATTAAAAAATAACTTACTGCATACTTAATATACTCACATGAACTTTGAGTAGACATTGGTGGTGGTGTACTAGTCTCCATAGGTGGTAGTTGTATAGACCCTTGCGTATACACCATATTCGTAAGTCCCTCTTTTAGTGTCGACATTTTCCTTCGTAGAATAAGAAAGATCATACAATATATATTCAATATGTAAAAAATCTAATTACCAAAATTATGTAAAACTAGTTTTAAATCCAATAGTGAAAATAACTCAACTTGTAAACCAACCATCATAGGAAGTCGAAATTCAAACTAGAACATGAAAAGACTATCAAGTTATAGTTAAAACCCACTTAGAACTCAAATTTAAGTTAAATGAGGACATGAAAAAGAAACCAAAAATCAAATATCACAGCTAATAACTGAACAAACAATCAAAATCAAGTTCAAATTAAACCTAATAAAAAAACAACCTAGATCTTCTTCCACTCTAGTATAAGAAAGATGATATCAATATATTATTCTATCATGACATTCTATACAACAAAATTAAACCCCCAATTGAAGGTTTCTCCCAATTTTAAGAACCCTAATATTAGAACATACCTAATTCTAAAAAAAATCCCAATTTCAGAAAACCTAAATATTTGAACCTAAAATTGTATGAAGTTCATAACTTGTAGAAAGGTAAAGCAAAAAAACTTACAGTTTAGTAGAACTTGTTATACATATATCCCAATTGATTACTGCAAAAAATAACTCAAAATTTGGAGCCCAATCGATGTCGACAAGAAAAACCCTAAAATTTTATAATGGAAAAGATGAAGGTAGATGGCGAAGATGAAGAACATTAGTAACCACTTACTCGACTGGTTTCCTTCTCCCACTCGTTCTTGCTAACTGCTACAAAGAGAGAATCGAAGAAGATGGAGGAAACTCGGTTTTGGGCTCCCTTCACTCCAAATCGATTTTTAGTGTTTAGATTGGAATCGGGTTCAATCACCTAGGGTTAGACTCGCGGGTCATAATTTAGGGTTAGTTAATATTAAGGTTAAAAAATGGGATGGGTTAGGTAAGTTTGAGGGTAAAATCGTATTTTTCACTTACTTAGGGTAAAATAGTATTTTTCATTTCAAGATTTTTATTGTGCTGTTATATTTAACTATTTTTTTGAAAAAGGGAGTCCAAAATGCAACTCTGGAAAAAGGGAGTCCAAACAGCAAGTGGATTATATGAAAGGGGGTCCAAACAGCAAATCTTCCTCTCCTTCGACCTCTTCTTGTTCTTCTTCTCATTTTCTTCCTTACAATCATCTCTCTATAGGGCGGCGAAGGGGAACCTCCCCTTTGTCGGCACATAGAGAAAGATGGTTGGAAGGAAGAAAAGGAGAACACGAAAAAACAAGAAGGAAGGAGAAGTAGGGGTGGGAGTCGGTGCAGGTCGGGCCGGTCTGGTTCATATCATTTATCTGGTCGGTTGTTCGGGCTTTGGAACTCTCTGTCCATTCGAGTTTTCGGGTTTAATCAGACGTTATTTCAAAAATCTCAGTGTCCAAGTCCGTTAAACTTTTTGGGTTTTTCGTGTATCGGGCGGTCGGGAATCAAATTTTCACTAGAATTTCGAAATATCTCGGTCGAAATAAGAAAAATATATCTATTTCCATGTCTACCAAAATTTCCATCAAAATTGAAATTCAAGTAAAAACGTCTTATATATTACATATGTGTATATATATTATATAGTCAAAATATTTTTTAAAAATATCAAAGTTCATTTAATCTATTTTATAAATCATTTTACGGGGTCACTACCATATTTTGTCACCTTGATCACCACTACTATACAACCGTCACATCCACGGTTCAGCATCATTTCTATGTGTAGTAATATATAATTATGTGTTATATATATATATATATATATATATATATATATATATGTATATATATGTATATATGTTATACATACATGTCGAGCATACATACAATGTAAGTAGGTATTATCGTATAAATGGATGACATTATTAAGCGGGTTATTCAGATAAATATTAACGACTCGAGCTCGGGCGGGATGCCGAGTAGCACTTCAAAAGTCGAGCCCGACCCATTTACTTCACCAAGTCGGTCGGACCAAACCAGCCTTCGAGTTTCGGGTGCCATGGGTTCTTAAGGACTCGGGTACTCGTGACGGGTTTTAGATTCTTTGACTTTTTTCCCAACCCTAAGGAAAAGATGAATTTTTTTCCTTTTTTCTCAGGTCGATAGCAAGAAATTATCAGTCGCCCGACGAGATTATGTCGTAAGAAGCGAAAAAGAAGAGGTGGGTGACAAACATCCTCAAATCTGACCATTGTCTCTTACCATACCTTGTCATCTTACCATACCTTGTCAACTTGTTTTGACCAAGTTTTGAGTAAAAAACATTGCCTTTTAACATATTTGGGCATTGCGTACAAAACTTCCCTTCTAGTTAAAGCTAACTTGTGTCCTATTGTTTGTTATAGGGAAACATAATTATACATTCTAGGGACATTAACCCCACTTTCGTATCAATGTAAATTTAAGATAGGAGAGTGCTAATTACAGCCTTCAACAAAAAAAAAAAGAGTGCTAATTACAGACTTGACACCAGAAGTCTCTGAAACTACAAGTCCAAGGTCACGAGTGCATGACTTTAACTCAGTGATTACAGAACCATAAAAAGAAAAGAGATAAACTCGCTCATAGTCAGACACACTTATGTGTAATTATAAAACAATACCACATCTTTTTTTTAGTATATGAAATGATATATGGTTCATCAAAAAAAATGATATATGTATAATATATAGTCTATGATGCATGCTTATAACATTTTATCCCACACCAAATATTTTGTGGGTAAAATACCAACCTATCTATTATTTAACACATTTTCCTTCCAAATACAAAAATGAATACTATACACAGCTGACTAGAAGAGATTTCCGATTCATCTGCTCAGCTCGATAAGTGAAGGACAAACCGACTTTTAATCTGCTAATGACGATCCTCTTGAAAGCCTTGGCTACTGGTTATTGTTCAAGAATCACTCCAACTGTCCTCATCTTCATCGTCATCACTTCCAGCCAATGCCTAATTTTACATATCAATATTCAAAATTGTGAAATTAGTATATGAACTTTTTAAGCAAAAAAGAGAACCTAATGATCAAAACAAACCTGTCGAATAGCGTTGGCTTTCTCCAAGATAGCCACCACCTTCAAATTTGTTCTGGGACCATGAATACTGGGTCTCGTCGCAACTGCTGGCTTCAAGCTGAAAGACTGGTAAACCCAATAAAAGTTTTTCAGTCAAAACTTACAATAGCTACATGTAATGTTTCAGGGAAAACAAATGAACTGTATAAGAAGAGATTAGTAAGAGATTTCTATGTCATACCTTGTTTCTTATCTGCTCTAGCAATGAATTCCTATCATCTACTTTTGGTTCAGGCTGAGGTAGTACTCGCTCACTAACCTTTCTCAACTGCAAAATCAAACCGCACTCAAATCAGCTCATAACACCACTATGGCTGGCAAGCTTGAAATTGTGAACTAGGCTAACCAGTTACTTACCATGCTTTTGTCATGAGAAGCAACAGCCTCGATGAGAGGGTCTCTAGGTCGGGGGATCTTGGTTCGGCGAATTCCATTTGGCCTTCCATGTTCTGTATCTGCAATTTCTTCTGTATTTAAAGAACCATGTTTTTCGTCTTCTACAGATGGGTTCGTGAATGAGTTTGGATGCTGCACCATTTCTTCCTCTGAAGTCAGAGAAGCATTATTACTGGGTTGTAGAAATTCTCTTCCTGACATCTGGGGACCTTGTAAAGAATTTTCCTCGTCTGTAGTCGGGAGAGGTAAAAATGGGTTTACATATTGTGCTGATCCCCCCTCTAATATTGGAAAACCCTGCCGACCCTCTTTTGCCGTGGCTGGTGATAGTTGCCAGAAAGGATTAAAACCAGGTTGAGGAACTTCTTCTGATGTTACGGAATCGCGTTGACGTTTTCCAGCCCTCTGTTCCATATGAGGTAGAGGTGGGCAAGAGAGCATCTCCTTGTTACTTTCTTGTGGAGCAGTGCTGTGTGAAGATTCTAGTCCTGGTACACTTTTCCGTGAATCCAATGGTTGACTTTCTTTTGCTTCAGGACACAGTGAAGGCCTAACATATGTCTCAGAATTTTCAAGCTTATGATCTCTTGCAAGTAGAGAGAAATTCCCATCTGGTGGTTGGCTGAGAGGGTTTACGGCAATGACATCGGAGTCATCAGAAGTAATGTCATTTGAAGATTCTGGCGGAACAGAACAAAAACTAACTTCATCAGCTGTAACTTCGAGACCTTGTTCTAAAAGAGGTTGAAGTCCTGTGCTAAGATGAATTGATGAAGAAGTGGTCTCTTCCATACTTTCAGAAAGATGACTTTGCAGTTGCTGTTCCATTTCTAACTCTTTGTGACTTTCCCTGGACGTTGGAAGACCATTTGTGCCATCACTTGCATTCAAAATGTTTACAGACGTTTCGGGTAGTGGTGGATTATAGTGGACACCATGGGATAACTCAGGATCCGAAGACTTGCTTGACTCTACATCAGAGAGCTCTTGCGCGTAACCTGTAGGGCTGTCTTTTGATCCGTTTACATCACCTGATCCAATAAGATGACTGTCAATTGAAGCCTCGGTGGATTTAAGCTCATGCTGGTTTGGATCCTCATTGTTATGGCATTCATTTAGTAACCTTACATATGCTCCAGAGGAAGAATCAATTGCTTTATGACCAATAATTATATCCTCATTAGCAACTTCTGTATGAACTGAACCACTTCCTAAAGTAGCGGGCTGTGAGTGAACCTCCACCGAAGCAGACTCTGAAGTACCAGAGTTAATATACCTGGATGAGGAGTCTAGAGAAGCATCATTGTGAGGAAATACTAACTCGTCGCGAGTTCTATTAGGCAATACTACTAGATTATTACTTGATGGTTCTACCCCAGTACAATTAGTGGTATCTGAGGTTGAATTCTGTTCAGCAGATGGCACTTTACATGTTGTCTTTAGAAGTTCCGGCTCATCCTTTACTACTGACAACAGGTCTTCTGACTTTTCTTCAGTTGAAGAAGCAACATATTCTGTTTCCTCACCAATGGAATCACACTTCATACCACTCATACCATCATGTGTGAAAGCCATAGGCAGACATTCAGGTTGTGCTGTGGCTGAAGAAGCTACTGGGTCTTGTTCTTCAAAGCACCGTGCTACAGTTGGCAAAATAACTAAATTTGTTTTGTCAAGTTCATTTGAAAAAATTTCAGCTTTACTATCTTCAGCAACTTTTGTTGGAAGCAGTTTTAGAGAATCATTATCATCATTTTCCTTTCCAGAATCAAGGTCTAAGATATTGTATGGATGCACCAAGGCCTCGCAAGAACCATCAGGATTACCATCATCTAGTACTTCCACAGTCTGCCTTTTCAAAGGGATTTCATCATCTCTCACTTCGGAAGATAGATCTGAGTTTTTAGTTAGACAAGGCATGGCACCAATTAGATCAGATACTTCCAGCTGAGGTGCTTTCATACTTTCTCCTGGACTTACATTAGAGCTGGTATCACAAGATGCTTCCGCAAATTCCAATGAGTACTTGTGACCTGATACTTGTCCGTCGGTATCAGAATGGAGTATCCCCTGTGGAGATGTAGGTATTATAATATCACCAGTATCAGAGTGCTTTCTGGACCACATATCACTAACCACGTCTGATAAAACTTCTGTAGGGGGATGCACTTCAGCTGCTGCATTACTGTCTGATGGTACCTTTTTTGTCAAATTGGTTGAAGTACTGGAATAAGATAAAGAAAACCTATGTTGAGTGAATAAATTGTTTTCGTCATCTGACAAATTAGAATTCTCAGCCGAGTAGGAATCTGGGAGCTGAGTTTGATGCTTACGCCGCCCTTCGTCTGCACATGAGTCCTTACCCATCTCTCCAGTCACCCTGAAGCCTATTTCATTCTTGGGTCTATTCTCAGTCTCTCTTTCCATTTCAGATTCCACTATAGTAAGGGCATCTACATACTTATCTATCTCATTGGGAACACTATCAGAAACTGTACTCGCTTCAGTAGGGGTATCCTCGTCAGCCCCTAGTTCTGTTTTGTCCACCTTATGAAGGGTGGATGGAATAGTCTCCACCTTACTATCAGGAGTTGAATCAGCCAACCTCAAAATTCCTTCCTCCATAACATCCTCATCCAATTCATCAAAAGATTGCTCTACACCCCGTCTAATGAGAGATTGAGCTGCACTTATATCCTTTTCCTCTAATTTATTCTCAGAAATATTGGCAGGAGTCTCATGTATCTCAGAAACTAACTCACCAGAATTATTGGATTCCATCGTCAACCGTAGAGGACTCACAGAACTTTCATAAGGAAACTTGCTCTCAGGTGAAGGAGTACTCGCAAATCTCTCCATGTAGCTTTTCCCAGATTTGGAATCAATCAAGGAGCAATTTGACTGTCTTCTCTTCAACTTCACGCGATGCATGGGGGAATTATTCTCGGTCTGGCTACGATCCATTGACAATAATTGGTGCAATCTGCCAAAATGTGACTGAGTTAGCAACCCAAAAAGGTCATGGGTTTTTAATGCTTTAGAAAAAAATTTGGAGCCTCACTTGGAATGAGTTGGCAGGACAACTTCTGGAGTTTCTCCATTCCTCAGCCGCAGTGCTTTCTTCTGTCAGATAGAAAAAAGCCGATTATTACTGATTAGACATTGTTGTCATGTTCTCTAAGACTCTAGGGTATATGCTTTTATCATCTCCTCTTACAGACGGTTTAAATCTAATATGCCAATTCAGATCAGAGTTGCCCTAGCACTAACTTATCTATCTGGTTTATGAAAAACAGAATTAGAAACAAGGAAGGGAAAGAAGTGTGGGACTACTCCTGGATGAGCTCTAGAGTAAGCAGAACGACTGTGTAGTGATTCATTCCCATCTGGGGTTACGAGTAGGGCGACACCTACCTCAGTTGTGAACTATATCTAACACAGAAGAAAACTTTTTCGAAGCAAAAGAAGTAAATCATATCAGTCATCAAGGATATAATTGATTTGATATCTCATCTTGCTGATACATTATAAGGTCCTCTAAATTCGAAGTTAAGACCCTTTTTAGCTTATCATTATGGAATGAGCAAGTGGTTGCCTGTTAACTTATTTACAGTACCTAGCGATTCTAGCCTCATGAAAAGGCCTAGCCGTCCGGAAAATCAAATTATAAACTACAACTTAAAGTAGAACCCCTACTCTCCTCAGATTACTATAAACAGAATAGCCCCTCAAGTCAGATGAAAAGTTTGTGTGTACAAATTCACAAAGAAGCAAAATCAACATAATGTTGTTTCTCTTCTTGCTTTTCTAAAGGCTATTACCTTGATTTTACGAGCTTTATTTTCTCTCTGATTTTCAGTTTGTATAGTATTAGGAGAGGTGCTCTCTTGTTTGAAAAATGAAGGATCACTGTATCTCTTTAAACATGCCCCAGCACCCGCAACATCAAACCTGTGAGGGAGTAACAAAAGCTTAAGAGTTGGTTGATGTAAATTTGATTCCCAAGTTTAAAACCTCAACTAATCATACTTGTCAAGCAGAAATAATCGAGGTGGACCTCGACATTCTTCATAAGAGTCCATAACAAATCGAGGAAGATCTCCTCGAGCGACCAGATTCTGGTCCATTCGAAGATTAGGGCGCCAGTCAACACCTGCAAATGCAAGTAAACAAGATGTCCATTAATACAATTCAACATCTGAGGATTACTTAAATTTTAAGATTTCCTATTCTTGGATGCTTTTTTCCGTTAGGTTTACCCAATGCTAAAATGCCACGACAACCCTAAGCAACTGCAAAAGGTAGTCTAGAGAAGAAATAAATAAATAACTTAAAAAATATATCAATGGGTCACGGGGAGCTATTCACTACCAAAGCAAATGAATGACAGATTAATTAAGCTTCAAGACGATAGAGATGCACATAAAAGTACAACATTTTAGAGGTTACTGGTTATCTCATCAATCATGAATTAAATTACACAATCAACCATTAATTTGAAGCACATGAAGCATATGCCTTCTACTAGTTCATGAAATCAGCATGTACAAAAGGCATTTCTACTAATTCACGAGAGAACACAAACCTGAATTGTAAAGAAATTCTGAATGACTAGTTCGTGAGAGCAATGCCTTCTCAACTGATGGAAACTCTCCCTCTATTTGTTGGAGACGATTCATGAGTCGGTGGCCTCTAGCAGAAGTCGCCATCACTTCTTCATGAAGGTCATGAAATAACTCCGACGCAAATCTATTGGATAATATGAACTCAATCAGACTCATTAGATTGTCGTTCGGTGAAACATACAAATACAGAAACTTTATTATTAACTTCCAAACTATATTAAGATAGGCCAACAAGAAATAGTCACAAAAACTATTCGCTTTAAAAGAATAACCGAATCGTCCTATATACATAATCTAAGCATAGATATCTCATTTGAGCCATAGCCATTCAAATTCTATAAGAGACAAGGAAATATTATTTCTCCAAAATCCCCAAATCAAAGTGAGATTCCAAGAAGAAAAAAAAACTCTCAACTCAAGTTCTATTTAAAGCTCAAACCCCAAGCTTCCATTAAGTCAAATTTAAGGAAAACCCCAAACTCCAGAAATCATTGATCAACATAATTCCAACTTTTAAAATGGAATCCTGTAAACACAGATAAATACACCCAAATAGAACCATGAAAAAAAAATTGCAGTCAAACGGGGACATTCATTTACATGTCAGACTGCAAAGATCTATAATATTCCACTTCTGTTATAATAATATTGCCAAAGATGTATGGGATTATGAATTCAAACCCTAATTTCCCTCAAACTTCACTTTTGACACCATAATTAAGAGATGACAACTTTGAGGGGCAAAAAGGATGAAGAATATGAGAGAGAGTAGACATACTCAGCAAGGTCTCCCAACTGACGCAAGACGCCAACAAGACCAGCCATGGCGACGCCTTCAAGAAGCGCTTCAGGATCATCTTTATCGGCAGCTTTGAAAAGCTCCGGATCGGCTAAAGTATACTCGTTTCTTATCTCGTACCTAGTCAATGGCATTTCTTCTCACAGAGAAATGATGATAAAAAATCATCCAAGTGCTTTCCAAAATCAAGCTTCTTCTTCCCCAATTCAGTGATCCTTCGCCATTAAAGCTCTCAAAATTTTGGAAGAGAGAGAGAGAGAAAGAAATATGGAGTAGGATTTTTATTGAGTAATGTGAAAATAATGAATGAACATGAATATACGCATTGGCAGAGGGTGGGGTTTTGGTTTCTAATGATAAAATACAATACTTACTCCAATCTCTCAAATATTTTCACCTTATATGTACTTTTAAGTAAATTTTCAATTTTTCTCAAAAAAAAAAAAAAAAAAAAAAGTAAATCTTCAATTTACTGGTATTTTTTTACTCACTCACATTAATGTATAATTATATAAAAAAAAACATTAATGTATATGTATCTAATTTAGAAATATAACTTATTGCTGATAATACGTCCAGACATAAATACGAGTGGATTCCAGTTAAGATATCCCGATCGAGATATCTCGCTCAGAATCCAGTTGAGATTATAAAGAAGCATATATTTATTGATCTATAATTTAGGATTACAAATAATTGTTTGCCATATTCTCTTCTAAAGAAAGTCTAGTATGATCGACTTTGAACATTTTCAACGTAAGTCAATTTGGATATTAAGATGGTTTGTCAATTTCTCAGAAAAAAAAAAAGATGATGTGACACTATTAAATCTTTTGGATTTTACATTGGAGATCCTCTTAAAGATGCTGTTATTGTCTGAATGTATTTTCGTGTGATTTAACTCTGAAGCATCCCTCTGGATGAGAATTAGATAACTAGATTCCACTTACTAAAATTTGCACCATGTGATGTGATTTCCCATACTAAACACCTCTCCCTAGAAATCATCCTTGAGAGCTGAAAAATTAGAGTTCTCCTAAATGGGGTCATGTACATGTGAATCCTCACTTCTTTATTTGTTTAAATTGCATTGCAAGTTGCAGCATTCCAACTAGGTTGCGTTTTTAGAGCTAAATCTCAGCTGGATATTATTGGATCTGACAAAAATAAACAGCATTCATTCTTGTGATCATTATCTTATATATATAGAATTATTTTCCCCAAAAACAAACAGTACCCTTTATGTATATATTTGCCAACCAAAATATCCTCAAATAATATTTTATGTTAGGATTAAGATCAACCATGTGTTTCTTTTAGTATGTTTAGGACCAATACAATATGTAGATTAAAGGTGAAGAATCAGATGAATTTTGATTGTATCTTTAATTAGTGACCTAAATTGAACGCCTGCATCTCTTTACTAGCATGACTTTGTAATTAAGTTTGCAATTGATAGTATGTACTAATTGAAATAAGGATTTTTGTATTTAAGGTCCAAAAATAGGGGGGGTAATGAGTCATATATCCACTCCTAAACCAATAAATAAAATTAAACCAAAATAAATCGAAAATGTAAAATAAGTCCAAAAATTCACTATTTGGTGGGTCCCATGCATCATTCTTGTAATTTTTTCTCATTTTTGCCCTTTCATAAATATTTTTTAACCATTGGTAAACCAAAGGTTTATAATGGTTAAGTTAATACAATTATGGTGGACATTTAATGTTAATCTTTATTTCCAAAAGAATTATTTTACTAAAGCAACCTTCCAAATCAATGGATATTTACCTAAAACTACTTTATCTCTCCCAAAAACTAGTTTCACTTTCTGTACCTCTATGTTCTTTGAATTCAAGAAAATATATTGTTTCCAAAACTTATAGTTGTCTAAATTAACCTACCATTTCAATGGATATTTACCTAAAATGAGATGCTCTCTCCCAAAAAAACGAATTTCTCTCTCTCTAACTCTATGTTCTTTCAACTTCAAGAAAGTATGAATCTGTGATTTGGTTTTTATCTCGACCTCGATCCAATTAAACATCTGTAATTTCGTTTGTAAGGTATGTTTGACTTCAATTAATTTTTAGAATCTAAAAATCCCTACTAACACAATCTGTATTACTATAATCTTCTTCAAAAAATTAATTTATTTTAACAAAAAACTTATTTGTAATATTAATTTTTATCACTTGAATGTTGAAATCTCTATCACAGTTGACAGTTATCTTTTTCTCATAAAAAAGTTTTATAGAGTAAATTTGTTTTCCCTACATTTTGTGTATTTTAATAGCCTTTTTTGTATTATAATAGCAATATGTTGAATGAATTTGTTACAGATGTCGTCAAAACCAAATACCACTTTGTTAGAATCTTATCGATTCTAATAGCATTGTTTACATTCTACTAGCATTTATTGAATGAATTTGTTATAGTAAATTAAAAAGCAATTATCATTTTTCTAGCATTTTATTGTTTGTAATAGCATTTTTTACATTCTATTAGCATCTGTTGAATGAATTTCTTACAGTAGGTTAGAAATCAAACACTATTTTCCTAGCATGATTATACTGCTAGCATATTTTACATTCTATTAGCATCTGTTGAATGAATTTGTTAGAGTAGGTTAATAAGCAAATACTATTTTTCTAGGATCTTATTGATTCTACTAGCATATTTTACATACTACTTGCATTTGATGAATGAATTTGTTAATGTAGTTTAATAAGCAAATACTATTTCGCTAGCATCTTACTGATTATAGTAGCATTTTTTACATTCTAGTAGCATCTGTTGAATGAAGTTGAATAAGGTAGTTTAAAACGCAAGAATATTTAATGCTTTTATATTATTTTCTGCAGCTATTCAATCACTCCATGGATTTTAGTGATGCAAATACTAATGGGTCTTACCTTAAGAATAAAATAACTAAGCCAGAAGCATGGGGTCCAATTTTTACCCACGTCGGTCAAGAGTTTGAGGGTGGGGTTCAAGCCTTCCGAGATGCTATTGGTCATTACTCTATCAGTACGAAAAAAAGTTACAAATTTATAAAGAATGATCGGTATAGGGTTACTGTTGGGTGCCATGGAGATGGATGTCCTTTTAAGGTGCACGGATATGCCCCCATGAGATCTCCTAATATTTTCTTATTAAAGGAGTTCAATTTAAATCACATAGGCTGCACTGATTTTATTCTAAACTCTTCGAAGGCAAAAATATCAAGCAAACTTGTAGGAGGTCTCATAGCCGAAGATCTTAAGATCAACCCTAACAAAAGCACTAAGGATGTAGAATTGTCATTTCTAAAAGACTTCGGACTTAACTTGAGCTACTACTTCTCTTACAAAGGAAAGAAAAAAGCCTTAAGCACTGTATTTGGGCAAGAAGAGGATTCATATTCTAAATTAGAATGGTATGCTTCGGCTATTAATCGAACTAATCCTGATAGCATAGTTGATCTCGAAGTTGACAGCATAAACCGTCGATTCATCCGCATTTTTATTTGCTTAGGCGCATGTCGAAAAGGTTTTATGCATTGCCGGCCCGTCATATATGTTGATGGCACATTTGCAAAGTCTAAGTTTCAGGGATGCATTCTCGCAGCTGTAGCGAAGGACGGAAACAATGGTATGTTCAGAGAATTCTTTAGAACAATTCGTTTCTGTTACCATTTCATTAATATATTGTAACACTAAGGTGGTTTTTTCAACATTTTACATATATGATAGAGCAACTCTTAAACTCTAATTGAATTAAGTTTATTCTGTTACATAAATTTTTACTTCTATTGATGTTTTCAGGCATGTTTCCTCTTGCTTACGCCGTTGTTGATAGTGAAAATGATCAGAACTGGGAATGGTTTTTCAAAAACCTACACAAAAGTGTTGATCCTAACACCAATTATACATTCATGTCAGATCGACACTCTGGAATACTAAAAGGTGTTAAGGGTGTCTTCCCCAATTCGTTGCATTCGTTTTGTGCGTGGCATTTGAAAAACAACCTGAATCTAAGGGTGAAAATGGGGCTAAGAAGTCGGGGTATTTCCAGTCATTACTATTTAAGGCAGCACGTGCGGTACCTGAGTCAGAATTTCACAAACATATGGCATCGATGGTACATATGGGCGGGACTAATGTGGCTCGATTCTTTGAGTCATTAAACCCTGAAAATTGGGCTGATTCCTTTTTCCCTGGTTCACGTTACGGTGCAATTTCATCTCAATTGGCAGAAACCTTCAACAACTGGATACGTGATGACAGGGTTTTACCTATCACAGTTATGTTGGATTCTATCCGTGTTAGAATAATGAAAAGGATGAACAAGAAGAGAATCAAAGCTGAGAAATGGTGTCACTTCCTATGCCCCAAAATCAATATTGAACTTGAATACCGTTTTAATTTGGCTAATTCTTGGGCAATAATCCCTGCTGGCGATCTTGTGTACGAGGTATGCTCATTTCCTACTCATTCTGTCAATCTCATTGATCTCAAATGTAGTTGCGGTAGGTGGTCGATAGATGGTATCCCTTGTCAACATGCCATGTTGTGCATCAAGAATTATGATGGTGATACAACAAGTTTTTTTGATCCAATTTTCACCAAACAAGCGTTCGTCAACACTTATCAATACTATGTCTACCCAATACCAAATTATGACGAGCCAATGGAGTACAATGATGCAACAAGAACACTACCTCCGTTAACAAAGCGAAAACCGGGAAGGCCAAGGACAGTAAGAAGAGAGAGCTCAGGAAACATACCCAAAAAAATGAGGGTCTGCAGCCGGTGTAAAAAACCGGCTTATCACAATAGTGCCTCATGCACGGCAGCTATATGATAACTAAATTAAATTTTGATTATGCAGGTTTACTTAAGCTGCTAGAAACCGAAATATGCTACTTAAGTCTTTTATTTGGTTAGAGAATTTGATCAATGTTAACAGATTATCGTATTTAAACAAGAGGATTCTGCTACTTTCTATTAAATTTTAATAGTTAAGAGATTGTCGTAGTTAAACTCGAATGTATTTTGATGGATGTTTCAATATGTTTTATGCATTTTACTTTTTATATTTCCATAATATGCGTGGAAGTTGGTATTATGATTTGGCTAGACTAACTTACAAATTATCGATAAACTAGAAAAATGCTTGCAGTGTGGGAGAAATTGTGTCAACATTATTTTAATGTTTCTAGCAATTTAGCAATTTTCTTAGTCATATGTTTGCTAATGTTTTGCCATGTTTTTGAACGATACATTATGCTATGTTTTTTAACGATACATTTCTTTCCATAGTTATATATGTTATCAGTGGATCTAGCATTAAGGGTTTGAGTTCATCATGCCTTTGTCGTTTCACGTCTTATACATGATTAGTTTCAGTAGTGTCCGAGAAGTTTTAGTTACATCTTAATCATATATCTATAAACGGAATTCAATCTAAAGTAGGGACTTTTTCGGATCCTCACACTCCTCGTACTGACCTCTGGCTCGATTTCCTCGAGCTGAAGCTTTCTCCTCGGGGTACCGGTGTGGTACCTGCCAAAGAGCATTCGAAGACCTCAAGCAAGCCGTGACAAAAGACCCGGTAAACCTTTTATACGAAATCTAAAATATAATTGTGGTATTATAGAAAATTGAAAAATATAACCAAAACTGCTCAAGATGTTCTTCGAACTTAAAACATAATCATGTTTGCTTCGTTTTTTCACAAAGCCCGTAACAAAATACAAGTTAAATCTTAACTTAAACATTTTTTCTCCATATATTCTTCGAATCATTCAGCAACAACCAAGTTAGTTCACCCCTCTTCCTTCGCGCTTGTTTTGTCCAGTCATCTTTTGACATCCCGTTAGGAAAGTGATTATAGTTCGATTCGATAAAAAGTTCTTCCATGTGCAAAATCACATACAACCCACAATCAGGCCTGTCAAATTTAAACAACAAACCAATTCAACATAATGAACAACTTAGTCTTCCATCAGCAGATTTTAGACCCACAAATTATGCTTTTAGAATCTTCAAAATGCTAGAAAAAACATGGAAATTTCTTATGAAATCATGTTTTGGAAATTATTTGTTTTGAAGAATAACTTACGCTTCTCCTTGTTGCTTATCAGTAGGCTCTATGAGAGTCTTCACCACTAGTTTTGGGTGGGGCTTGAATAGGTCAAGCTCGACAATCGCTTCTGAAATAATGCTAGCCAATCTTGTTGCATTTTCCGTACACCTTTTTGCAGTCTGATGATCAAAGATCATGGAGTTGTAGTGTGTCCATTTCTTACTATCCAAACAATAAACAAGCAGTGTCCAATGTTGACCCAGACCAAGACCTCCTTGGAGCGGAGTACACAGAGGAGCGCATATTTTAAGCATATATCTACTAAAATCCGTCTTCAATTTCTCATGAAGATGCGCTCTGATGTTTGACTCGGAGAATTGAAACTTTATCATAGTCTGTTTAAAATATGGTATTAGTTAGATGCGAAATAAAAATGCTAATTGAAATTGATAAATGCTCCTACCAGTTTTAGAGTTTTTTGTAAAATCAATAAAATTTCATAGGTAATTGAAAGATATTACTCACAAAGAGCTCAGATGACAGGAAAACGACCTCTTTCCGCTCATTCTTCTTGCTGTTCCACAATTTCGATGCATACCAATTTATTATTTGCGCATCACACTCGAAGTTTAGCATGAGCAGGTCGAGTTGCCTTCCAGTAATGTAGCTTTTAGGGTCCTTTGACCAGATGACTGTTCTGCAATATTACAATTGTAGGAGAAAAAACATAAATATACTTCTAAAACTTTCTCACATTTGCTTGTGTTACCAATACTTCAAAAGAAATCATACATATAAGTTTTAGCAAATAACTGTTTTAACAAAAAATTAACCACGTATTTGAGAAGATAATCTTTACCTTTGATTTCCTTTCTTGTTAAATTCGTCAATTAAGGGCAACTCTTTGTCCAACAACGTCTTGTAAACGATACTTTTTTTCCAGTTTCCAAGTTTGTCCAAGGCTTCTACTTTTTTCTTCGGTGACGGTTGGAGATCAACATCAATAGGTTCCTTAACTTCTGCCCGAGTGTTAGCAACCTTTTCACTTGGTTTTCTCATTCTTGGTTGTCCCTTCAACCTCTTAATCATCGAGTTTGGTGATTTTTTTTTTACAACATCACACCCAAGATCAACAATCTCATCTTTATCATCTTGAAAATCACCAACTTCATTATTAGAGTTGAAGGATCTTGCTATATCGGTCACGTCCACAAAGTCATTGGTCATAGTCGTATCAAAATCAAGATTGAACGTCGGTGTAGGTAAAAGTGCAAAGACTTTACGCTCTCCGGATTTCCTTTTATCATAATCCACATTCATTTTTTCTGTACAACAACGTTGACAAAACAAATGCGCTTATAGGTTCAATATAGTAACATTAGGAAATTATAAACCATCTTTGACCCATACCTATCGAATTTGTACTCCTTCCAGAACCAGCTCCACCAATGGAGTTCTTTCCAAAACCCTCTACAACTTCACCTGACCAATGATAAAACAACAATTACAAGTATTTCAATTCCAACCAAAAATTAGTTTTAGAAAAAAAATGTTTTTCTTAGAAAACTTTGAGTATTTATAAAAACTTACTGTTTCCATCAGCACCGACTTGATTTTCCACGTTATCAATATCTCCTACCATATCTTTCTCTATGTCTAAGCATTTGGAAAATAGAAGCCCATATTATTTTACCAAAACTATTTGTAATTTTAAGCTACATCAAGTATATTTAAAGAGTACAAAATACTTACTTTCTCCATCAGCATTTTTTTGTTTTTTTTCATTGTCTTTCTCGCCAACCATTTCTTTATCTACATTTAATTAGTGGACGATAAAAAACCAAATTATTCTACAACTACTATTGGTAATATAATAGAGTATTTATGAATTACAGAATGTAATAGAATTTTTTATACAATTTTACCTTTTTGCGCCTCTGTCTCACTAAAATTCCTACCACCACCATGTCCACCTTCACTATCATCTCTATCCTCGTGTTCTCCATTTCCTTGTTCATCTATTCCCGAAGACATTCCACCTTCAATGTTGCCAAACTTTTTCTTGTAAAGGTCCAATTCTTGACGAAGAATTGTGTTTTCACGAGTTAACCTCTCCACCTCTTCAAGCAAATCTAATTTCTCGTTTATGTTAGCTTCAATCAACACTTTGGGTGTATATTGCAGAATACCCCTTTCTTCATCCGACACATTTTGGGTTGCATCGACAATAATCTACAAAACATCAAAATAGTGAACAATATACTACTAATCATTATACAGCTATAAACGATACAACATATATATTGTTACCAACCTACATGATGTTTCTAACAAAATTTTTAATAGCATAACAAAATCTTTAAAATTCTATAAGAAATATACCTGTTCTGGCCCCAGTAGATTAATGTGTTCCTGAACCCCATTTTTCATAGGTTCCAAAGACCACCTAAGTATCCTTGGTATCTTTCCAGCACCTAGTCTTGTCTCGGGGAAGATAGTCGTGTGCATCGCGAACCAAAACTACATTTAATCATGAAAATGTAATCACATAACAATATTGTTTCTTTTACGTAACCAAATTAATAAAGTTTGGTATTTACCGGAAGTAGAATCAAACATCCCGAGACCTTGCAAGGGTCGTTGGGATATTTGCACATTGAGGACATCATGAAGGAGTGGATTGCCCTAGGCCAAGAAACTCGATTAATCATTCTCATAGTTTGCAAGTTCTGGAAGAAACTTGTGTGCAACGCATAACCTTTTGAACTTGCGAAGAGAAGAGCACATCCAACATACAAAATTAATAACCGGACAAAGTCTAAAGGAGAACCAGTGTGGTTATTGACTTCATTCTTTAAAGCTTTGGCTATAGTAACAGTAGTAAGAGTGCCGGAACCATTAAAATGCTTGACAAAAAAATCTTCCTCTTTCGGTTTGATATCACTATGTCTAGGGAAGGCACTATACTCTTGTCCTTCCATCGGCAACCCTAACAACAACGACACATCCTCAGGAGCAAATTCTAACTCCACTTCTCCAAATATAAATTTCTTTCTATCAGTGTTGAAGTAGCAAAGAAGCTCGAACACTGCCCGATGTGGTTTGACTTGATTTTCCATAATTATCTGACCACTAATTGCGGCTGAATAGAAACGAGCAAAAGGCGTATCGACAACTGCTTTTTTTTTATCTTCGCTCATCAATGGTTCCAGCCCGCGCAACATGTCAACTACCAATTTGACGCTATATCTATACTGCTGGAATTTGTCAATAGAAGGACCATTTTTTTCCTGACCAACAAAATTAAACTTTTCCTGAACCTTCATCTTCCTTTTTTCTGATGCAATGTCCTATCAGATTCATGGAAAATTGAAAAACATTAAATCAGTTTAATTTAAATCATAAAATTCCAACTGATGCACAATATTATTAACCATGAACAACCCAAGAATTTTTAAGGCATTAAGAAAGTTTATGCAAAACCTATAAATTGCTATAAAATAATGAAATTGATTTGGCTAAATTGTAAGTATTCTACTAACATTTATATTAAATCTGTTAGCATCTGTTATGAATAAGAATTTCGGTGGAAAAATCTTACACTTTCAGATTCGGATTGAGCTTCCTCCGCAGAACGACCTATCTTCTTACCTTTGCACTTTGCAGGTGTAACCTCTTTCGCTGTCTTTATCTTTTCAACTTGTTCATCTATCAAAAGTTTCCTTTTTGTCCTTCCGGGTGGGTCGTTTTGCTACATACACAACACAAATAGCATCAGAATATAAAATGCTTAAACATAAAAGTTGTTTTCATACATCTTTGTACAAATCATAAAATGATATCAACTAAATATTATGTTATAAGTTTTGGGAATAAAACATTAATTGAATACTATACCACAACTTCTTTTGATTTCCTCTTCTTTGAAGTAGGTTCTACCGTACTTCCCAATGTCTGTTGTAACATTCTATTTCTTGGACTTTTTCGCACCTCAGGTTTTCGAGTTACATTATCCTTTGAAGCCACCGAATTTCGACAATCCACTTTCCGGTCTTTCTGAAGCTTTAATCTTACCATTTTTCTGAATCTGCAAATTGACTAACAAAAAACATATATACTAGTTAAATTTCAAATATGTGTTAACCAAATTAACATACAAACAATTTTGGGCAGCCACAATTCATGTGTTTCTATAAGAAACTAGAAAATGCTAGTCAAACAAGTCAGGTTTTTTATGAAAATAGTTTTGCGTATTTACCATTAAAAGAGAACCATGATAAACTTCAAAAATGCTAGAAAAAAAAAATAAACTGTTTATACAATCGGATATATTCTGGAACTATTAATCATATACCAACATATAATGTTCTAGGGTTGTCAATCAAGTTTGGGTAGTAATAACCCTTAAATAAAACTTTTTAGAGAAGATGTAGGCATGACTAAACTTTATAAAGTGATTAAGTTCTAGTTGTTATTTGTTCAAATAAATCCACTACAACAACAAACACATTGTAACCCTAAATCATAAGAAAATGACAGGAAAATGAGAGGAAATTAAACAACAACAAATACAATGTAACCCTAGAAATTTCTTGTTGCATGCAACAACAAACTTACTCTTTACTGTGAACTAATTTATGGTTTTGAAAAAAACTTCCATCAATACACTTTGAAACAACTAAACCCTAGCAAATCAAACCCTAATTGCTTTTAAGTTGAAAAAATCATTCAAAATCATAAGAAAACTTGAAGGAACAATCAAAATGATGAAAATCAAAATGCAATTTACTTACTTTTCACTAATGTAGATGATGAACGATAGCAGCAATCGTTTCTCCCTCTCTCCCACTCGAAAATTTCACCCTTTCCACTCGGTTTAGTAGAAAGGGGCGATATTCTCTCTCTCTCTCTCTCTCTTCGTTTGCTTTTGGCAATTCTAATTCAAATATACAAAAAAAAATTTCTTCTGCTAAACGGAAAGGAAACTATTTTTCCGGAAAGGAAAGTGTGTTTTTGAAGAAATCATTTAATGAATCTCTAAATATTATTATGGTATTTTTTTTTTTAGGTTATTTTTTTAACTTAGGATAAGTTAGGTAGTGAAAGAAAATGAGAGGATAGCCATGTAATTTACTTTGAGTGGATTTATTTTCTATTTCAGATTATCTTTGGTCTCTAGACTCATTGACCATGCGATTTTGGACTTAAAACACGTCCCCCGTTGAAATAAGGACCCACTTAAAGAGTTTGTGGGTAGTGTTTGGTGAACGTGCTTCTGAGTAACACAATAAGTGCTTTGTCTCAAGTCATGAAGGAGAAAGAAAGAAAGAGGAGAGAGAGGGAGAGAGAGAGAGGGCTCAAATGTGTTGGATGCTTGGCCTTCAGGCTTCAGATGTAGGCTTCACCAGTTCCTCAACCACCTTAGGTTTTGAAGTTAAAATTGTTGGTCAGGTATAGTATATGCTGCTTATTAGTGGTGGGAAGCCATACCTCCACAACTAGCTTAACCCCTTTTTTTTCTTTTTGTTAATTTATTTGCTCACCAAGACTATAGAGATGGCACCACGCGTTTTTGTAATTAAACAAAACAAAGATTGGTGGTTAAACTAAGATTGGTGGTTAAACAAAGAAGAAATGGGTCAAACCCTAGAATCTCTCTTTCATCAGGACATGAGCACGTCTTTCCTTTTTTTATTTCCTTCAATTACGCAGAGAATCTATCTCCTTTTTTCAATGTTTTAACAACTATATCAAAAAGTGGTAGTATTTGAATTGCAAGTGTAAATAGACAAGGGACTTTCAACAATTTCCACCCACACTAAACCTACCACTAAACACAGATTAACTAGTGTTTTAACTTCACAGAATTAGATAAAGGAAAGCTCTCTCATATCTTCTACCTGTAGAGCTCCATTATTGAACCCTCAAATGTTCGAACACCAGACTAATGAAAGGAAAATGTACTTCGTGTCAGCCAAATCGTGCAAGAAAAATTAATGTCTCTACTTTTAGTTATCTGCAATATCTTTTTGATTTAGATGTCTCTGTGACACTTCAAAACTGTCAAATTCTGTCTCACAAATTTAGGAAGATAAAAATAACGAGTACATAACATAAACAAGAAGTTGTATTTACTTCTTCGCATAAGAGATGGCCATGGGGTTCTGAGGAGTAATCTTGAATCCTTGAAGGGCCTGCATAGCAATCAATGACTGCACATCATCTCCAAACTCTACGAATGCGATTCCAGGCTTGGCTTCAATCATTCGGACTTCTCTGAAACCAGGATACTGTTGGAAAAGTATTTGCAGCATCATACTTGTGGTTTCATAGGGCAGATTTTGGATGAATAGAATGTTGTTGGGAGCTGCATTAGCGTCTTGTTCACCCTCTTTTCCTTGGCGGAAAGAACCCTGTTTACATTAAGATTAATATGACATGTTTCTTCAGCACATATCTCAAGCCTCGCAAAGACAAAATTCACAAAACACAGATGAAGTTGTTCCAATATCATTTTTAGACCAAAATAAATATACATTAAAAAGAATTCAACACGAAAAACATAGGAGGGTCATACAGTTTCAGATAATTAGCAGAAATTATACTATAGAAGAGATGTTCAACAAGGTTCATAGGGTTGACGGTCTCTCTGGGGTCAAAAGGGAGTTGTACACCAAACCAAATAGGAGGAAATCCCTCTAGTTGGCAATAAACTTGTTCAATAAATTCCTTGTAGAGGCGTTGCTTTGATGTTGTCAGAAAATTAGCGCTCGAAGTTATAATATGTTACGTCTTACAAAAATGTAAGAAGAAAGGAGACAAAATCACTAAAAGAAATTGCGGAGATGGAAAGAATCAGTCCTTAAGCCTAGTTATCCTAATCAGCAGATGGCAGGAGGCTAGAAGAGGAGTAACTAGAGAGACTAGATCATAAAAATGTATCGAACTTACAGCAGCTCCTCCATTGTTTTGAGTATTTGCACTATTAGCTGCACCACCAGCTTGTTGCGTATCTTCAGCCTTTCGTTTTCTTTCAGCTGCGAACAGAGATTTATGTTAAATTCAACATTCTGAATCAACAGAAAAGTAGTTGATCATTTATGCTACCAGTTACATCAAGAAATTTAAGACTTTTTTTGCCGAAGTTCAAGCAATAACCATATGAGGTTGTAGTATCAGTATGTCTAAAGTATAAACATGCAGAATATGCATTTATCATTTGTGGCACACTTCCGCTGAACTCCAATTCTAAGAGCGTGATAAACTTGTTTAGGCTTGCTCACAAAACAATGACGCCTAATAGCTAAGTGAACACAATATTATTCAAGAGAAACTTAACAAAAAAAACTGCCACACTTTTGAAGTAACTTCACAATGCAATTTTTCACTATCATCTATGGTTGTAAACTTACTCTACGCAATTTTTCCAAGCATAGCTGCCCAAAGAACAAACTTACTCTTGTTAGAATTCCTCTAGAACCATAGGTTCATAGTGTTTCTAAGGTTCTCTCCATTGTCATCTATGGTCCTAACCTAATAATTGTTCGCAGTCACAGGATCCTCTTTTTTTGTGTTTCATGTTACATTTACACATCATCCTCATCTGAGATATTAACTTGCTCAATCATACTCATTAAAGATGTGAAATCATCAATCTCCCAGTCGTTCAGGTTTCTCTTGGATGAAACTTCCAACTCCCACTTCCTTGGGATCTGTCGAAGTGGTCCTTTACCATTCCTTTCTTCTTACGAGCAATAGCAAATAGGTTTGCTAGTAAGTATCTCAGGGGTGTTGAAGAGCACCAAGTTTGATCATGGTATGTTTATCTAGATTAGCTTTCATGTTATCAATACCCCTCCACACTGAAGAGCCTTAGACATCCTTGGTTTGTTAGTAATTCTCCCACCTGGTTGAATACCATATTTCTCCACTACAATTCTTCTCCAAAAAGCAGTTTTTTCTGGTGTTATTTAGCTAGAAGATCTTCATTCATTGCCTTTATATTTTTTACTCCTAGACCATCCCTCTCCAGAGGTTTGCATACTTTCTCCCAAGAGACCCAATCAATCCTTTTTTCCTTCATTGTTATCCCAATGGAAAATCTAAATCTTGGCATCCCAGAACCTCTTTGACATGTTCGCGCAATGGGAGGCAAGCCACAAACCCACAGTAGATGTGAAGAGGATTAATGGGCAAACTGTAAGGCATTTTTGGATTTCTGGGGGCAATGATAATAAGAAATTAACAATATAACTTTTTGTATTGATGAAGCAGAGTAGCATCTGCTTAAAGCCCTACGGTTATCCATCGTTGGGATACAAATATTCTTTTTCTTAACATTAATTCAAATTGTTTAAGCAACTATATTTTTCAAGAAAAGATTGCAATCATGGAGGGGGGTGAATACATATGACAACATTGCTTCCGCGTTAGCTGTGGCATTAAGCATGAAAGTCACAAAGGTTAACTCTGATTGGGAATGCTCAATACATATTCACTTACCTTTCTCTTCCTGCTTCTTTTTCTTGTCTCTTGGAATGAAGCTCCCATCTTCTTTAGCAACACAATCTGACTTTGTTTTTGCATATTGTATCCGCTGCAACCAGCAAGTCATGCATCATAAACAAACACAAGTTTAAACTCTAAATTTATAAACCTTCCATATTATTCCAATTCAAGTTCAACAAAAGTTTATAAGAAAAGTAAGACAACTATGTCCTTTTAGACATAAACAGTCCCTATGACCAAACTATTTTCATTTCAGAGATATATAGTGTCCGTGACTTACGAGGTCACATTGATCCCATTAGCAAGAGTGCAAAACTTAGCTAGAAGTGCATCACTAAGAAAACCAACATGTACCACTACGGTAAAAAATATTTACAAAGCCAGCAGCAATGTACATAATTAAAAAAGAGAAGGAACAGGGGAAAGTCCACTCTAGTTTCTAGAAATATAAGCAGAAAATTCGCAAACTCACCATTGGTTTGTCATAAAATGGAAAGCTTTGCATTTGCCGAACTGCATTACTAGCAGCTGTAACTTCACTAAAGACAACCCATGCTTGACCTCGAAGCTTGGCTGTCTTCAAGGCAACAACATCCAGAATCCTTCCGTATTGAGAGAATAAAGCGTAAAGGGATCTTCTCAACTCTGGCAAACCAAACGACTAAGAGTGGTCAAATAGGTTGCACTGGTACACTAACATGATACCATAACCATGTATTTTACATATCTCTTGAAGCACATAGTTGTTGACCACTTCAAGTTTAGATGTTTGGAATCCAGAACTTGTGGTAAACCAAAAAAGAAACAAAAGTATATGAAGACTTGAATGATTCATAGGTGATTATCATTCCGTTAGAGAGCATTTTCACACAAATGACAGATGATACTAATCTCAGATTCTCAGTTAACGAAAAGTGGAACCAACAACCCATTCATATTTCATACCACAGTGATACATTACCACTTGCATCTAGAGCGTCTACAAATTGCTTTTTGTCAACAGTTGGAAAAGGTATTACCTATGACTTGTTCACAGACACCACTATCAACAGTTTGAAATGTGAATGGTCACTTTTTTTTTGGATATTGACTATGATAGTCATTACAAAGGCATTGATACATCAATACGATGTGATAAGCACGATAATCACCGAATTTAAACCTTACAGAAACTAAGGGCCTAAAGCCCAACGAAACTACTAGCCTAAAGCCCATCTAACTACTTCATTTATACCCAAGAATCATAACAATGCTTTGGTTTGACTTCCATTTGGCACAGATAGTCCACCGCAATCATATTTTGGTTCCTACAACAATGTTTGGCTAGATTAGGGTTTTAAACTTTCAACAGTTGCCTCCAATGGATAATTACAATACATTTTAACCTGATTCCTTAAAAATGCTATTTTGACAAGAATCATAAAAAGATTTACAAACAAAAATCGGACCCCTATAAGAGCACAGGAAATTATATGAACTACTTGTATCTAGGTAACTCTAGAAAGATTAAGGAAGGTTCTAACAGTTCAAAACCTAGAAATAGTTTCGCCACTACATACGGAAGAGATCTGTAACCCTAGTTTTAGTACTAAGGGAACTAGTAAAAAAGCAAACAAAGTGAGAGACATCGGATAGAAAAGATAAACAGAAAGAGGGTTAGGGTTTAGATGGGAGCTTACCGTCTTTCTTGACCTTTTCGTTGAGATTTTTGATGTAAATGGTCTGATTCGGTGGAATGTCCCCTGAAAGCATGCTTGCTGCTGCTTCTACTACTACTACTGAGACTCGGCCTGAGAAAGAGAGAGAGGAAGGGAATAGAGACTAGAGAGAGAGGGAGGGAACAACTTCCTACCAAAGAGAGCGAACTGTTTTGTTTGCCAAGTCGCGAAGGGTATTTCCGGACCGGTCTCACTCCTCATGTCGCTAACGTTTGAAGTCTGTATTCCTTTGAGGCCCCGTAGAGGGGTGGGAAGGAAGCCCGAAAATCAGACCGATCGGGATGGCTCTAAGAGCATCTCCAATGCAAGACCCAATTTGAAACACCTAAATTGTCACTTGGAATTTTTTTTGTATTTTTCTTTACCAAAAACTCTCCCTAATCCAAAACTCAATTCGAGTCTTAAATTTATGTGACGTCATTTAATATTGAGATTCTCGAAAAGAAACTCAATATAAGAGCATCTCCAATGCAACACTTAATAAAAACTCAACTAATCTAATGTGTCAAGTATGAATTGAGATTCTCTTCCTTAGGCGGCACTATTGAGATCCTCAATTTAAAATACTTCTCAAATGATACACTCAAGCAACTCAACATTTATTTTAGATTTACTCTTAGTTTTTTATTTTGATACGTACATAAAATGATGATGTGGGCTAATTGAGATACTCAAAAGAAAACTCAATCTCAACATTTATTGTTGCCACATCATATTGAGATTCAATTTGAGTGTTGCATTAGAGAGTGTTTTCTGTTAAAAACTCAATTAATCTTAGGTGCCAATTTGAGTTTTTCAAGTTGAATGTTGCATTAGAGATGCTCTAAGAGATTTCACTTGAAGATCTAAATCGTCATATCAACAATTTTTATTTTTTAAATAGAAAAAAATATGTAGTACTACCTGTGTCAAAAGTAATTGATTCGTCTCCTTCCCTTTCTCTTTCAACTTATCTTTAGTTCTTCCCCTTTCTTCTACATCTTCATTCTTTCAAACACATAGTGTAGGTATGCAGTTTATTTCTATAGATTAATATAACTCTATAAATTTCTATCTTTATTGGTTGTTTTTTTGTCAAATAAGAATCTGATTACAATTTAGATCTACGTTCATCAATCTCAAATTGTTTATTTTTCTTCTTTCTTTCAATCAAACAATGAAAACTAAGTTTTACAGGGCCTCCCCATTATTGTTAAAAGGGCACTCTTTTAAAAGCACCTCCCATTTTTGAGTTTTTGCTTATAGGGGCCCCTCATTTAAGAAGCACGCTCTGCAAAACAGTTTGATCTAACGATAAAGTTAACGTCGTTAGGTTACCGTCTTCTTCCTTCTCAATCACCATATTCTTCATCACCTTCCTTCTCATTCATCATCTTCCTTCTCATTCATCTCTGGTTCACCTTCTTCTTCCTTCTCATTCACCTTCTTCTCTCTCTCTCTCCGTGCCTTCTTCCTCCTTCATTTTCATTCATATTCTTCTTCATCTCTAATTCACATTTTTCTTCTTCATCCTTCTCATTCATCGGTTCACCAGTAGCCGATAACATCAATTTATAGTCGATAACTTCTCAAGGAAGAAAACCCAATTTGTTCGTTTAGGGTTTAAGTTTGAGTTTTGATAGTTAAAGTTTAAATTCGGCCAAACCAGGCCCATAGTCTAACTTTAATTCGACATGGTCAGGCTGAACTTAAGTTGTGCTTCTTTTTTAAACTTTCAGGTGTGAATGCGAGCACGTGTCGATGAACCTACCCAAATTCGACTTGATGCTACCGAATTCAACTCCAGTGAGTAGTTTTGTTTAGGGGGTTGAATTCGGTTTGCCCATGTCGATCATGTCTACAACAATTCGGTCTGAGGACAACGAATTTAATTCCAGTACCAAAGATAGGCTATTGGAGTTGAATTTCGGCATGCTCGAACTGAAGTTATCTTACATTTTCGGTCTAGTCTAACCGAAGTTCACACTAAAATTCGGTTGAACCAAGCCGCACAATCCTTCGTGGATCACAAGTTTTTTTTTCCATATAAGCGAAAAATAATTCCTTAAACATGTAATAATGTGTTAGGGAATGTTCATGGACCTCTTTAGGGACGGAATCATGCCGAGAAATTGATTCTTTAGAGTCCTTTGATCTTTTTTTGAAATTTTTTTATTGGTTTACAATAAAGAAGATACCTCTAGATCTCAGAGTTTAGGAACAACAATGTGCTTAGAGACTTGAGTTTGGAGATGAAGATGATTTAGGGTTGAGAAATAAAAATAACTAATGTGGGTGATATAAACTACCAAAGAGGGTTTGTATACCCATTGCAGAGGGGCCTTATAAGCAAACTTGGTCAATGACAATTGACTAAGTTAATGTGTTCGTGGGGGCCTTTAACAGAAACGGGAGGCCCTATAAACCTTCCCTAAAATAACTTCCTGGTTATGTTGATTTGTGAAAATATATAATTTCTCCCTTGATAGTTCACTTTTTCATAAAGGTCGAACTATAAATTTATATGTTCTTGTTGGTTGCTTATTTTAACCAATCTAAAAATAAAAAATTTGAGAAGTTTCATAAATTTCAAGTTATCTTGATTTGTGAAAAATCAAATCGTGGCGTTCTTCTTCATAAATTTCCCATATTTTCATAAAAATCATAGTAATACGGTTTATTCCAAAAATCTTACTATTTTATGTTTCTTCTTTCAATCAATCAATGAAGGATATCAAAATTTTAAGTTTCATAAATTTTTGTTTCTCTTGATTTGTGAAAATGATATAATGAAATTTCTTTGTCTATTGATGTCTCTTGAACCTTTAGGTATTATAAATCCTAAGTTTTTTGTTTCTTTCTTCTTTCAGTCAAACAATTGATATAAAAAACAAGATTAAGTTCCATAAATTTTTATCTCTCTAGATATATAAAAATTAGATTTTAATTTTGATTTGTTATTTTCTATAATTTGTAGTGCATCCAATGTCCATATCTAGTTCAACATCGATGTCAAATAGTTTGACTAGTAGTAGTGGTCTTTTTTCTTACACACAATGCTCATTAGATGAGAAATCAAGTTATATCTCAAACTCTAATGAAATAACACAATGATATCTCAAAAACTGGGTGCCAGAGGTGAGTGGGTCTTGATACTTAGTTTGCGGGCTTACTTGGCACATTAGCCCATTTATCCTAGATTTATAGGGGCGATCTCGATAGATGATTTTGGCCAATATAGACTTCCAACCTTCGCCGTAGTTTAGCGAGTGAGAGAAGTGAGAGAAATTTTTTTTTTTTGGAGAGAGAGAGAATAAAAAAAAAAAATTTAAGGTCGCCGGCCGGAAATTTGGCCGGCGGGCGACTTATGCCGAAGAAGATGATGATGTGGCGTGACTTGGCAGAGAGAGAAAAAGAGATGGAGGAGAGAGAGTAACGAAAGTTAAAGATAACTGAAATAGGGGTCCATATGGGTATTTTTGCTAATTTAGGGGCTAGGCGGGAAGCTGGTCACAAAATTGGGGGCTATTAGGGAAATAACCCAAAAATTTTCATGTGAAAATTGTCATTTCAATTGCTTTAATAACTACATTCAAATTCGATTACAAAATAACTTATTATCTTGTTATGGTCAAATTATTTTGAATTTATTTGTTATACTATATAAATTTTTTTTTACGTTTGGTTATACAAGGGGCCCCAACTAAAGTTTGACATTGAGCCCCCAAATTCTCAGCCACGACTGCCACGACCATATTCTTGGAGCAGCTTATGGCGTGACGTGTGCTAGGATGGCACGTGCGAGCATATAGGCCGGAGAGCCAAAGGCAGGGTCGAAGGGGTCGGAAGCTTCCTTCGGCCATGCACGGAAGGTGTCTGGTGCATTCAAGTCTAAGCCATGAGCGAGTATGCTTAGTTGAAAGATTGATGTTTCCTTGTGGAAATAGGCAAAACAGGAACTTTGCTACTATAGGAAAGGGTGGTCTCCCTTCCTCATATGCATCCTGCATATGCCAAGACTTCGTGGGTGGGACGCTCGCCCATCTTACCAAGTGTGTGAAGGAGTTGAAGGAGATGTCCTTCGACCAAGGTGACAATGCGAACAATTTGTCGGATAGGACAATTGATGTGGAAGATCATCAAGTCCGATTGATTTAGGGATCGTAGAGTTGTAGCTAGAGACCAACTACGATCGTCGAATTACGAAGTAATTCGCGGCTAACTTCGATCGGATCCTACAACGGGTTACACATAAGAGTGACAAATTGATCTAGGATATGACTATTGGGAGTGAGATATAATCATGGGAGTGTCCCATAAACATATCTCATAGGCCTAAAAAGGAATTAGGCAAAGATAGTACAAAAAGGCCAAAAACAGGGTTTTTGGGCCTAGACCGGTTCGGGTACTTCTAGGACTCGGATTGGGCTGAATTTTGGAGGGTTAGTTGCTGATATAATAAACATTATATCTGCCAATTTTAGTGGTGTTTGGACACCTCCTCCTTAGGGAATTGAGAAAATACCAATAGTTGCTATTTTCGACTATTTCCCTAAATCTTATTCTAAAGAGTGTTTTAGGAAACCTAAAAGGAGGTGGATTCTTATTAGGGTTCTATATAAACACTCTTAGGGCAGAGAATAAGGTGTGGAATTTCTCTCTAAGCTTTCTTACTCTACCACATCAAGTAGAGAGGAGAAAGTGAGCTAATTCCCATTAACTATCAATCTAGTCAAAGGAGAAGGTGTTCTTCTTTTCCAACCACCATTGGTGTGCTAGCTATACAACAAGGTGGGAGATCAAATTGATTGCTCGTGTTCCAAGTAGAGGAGCTACACTTGAAGCTCTTGGTCTTCTTCAATCAATTCAACTAGTTCGAGGGAAAAGCGATTAAGGTAATCTACTATCTCCATTAGATTAATTACTAGTTTTGCATGTGATCCTGGGAATACTAGTGTAGACATTAGATGTCATATTTCCGCTATAAACACTAGTAGAAGGGTGTAAATCCCTACAGTGGCGTCAGAGCCTCTTGCCATTAACTAGTTTTTGCTAAGAATCGAACTGATTCATATGCTTGATAGTTTGAAAATTGAGTTTATAAAAGTATTTAAAAGGTGTTATAAAAGGTATTTTTAACTCATAATTTGATAGGATTCAATAAATTTTCAAATTGAGAATCACATTGATGATTAAAAGTGTTTTAAAAGTCTCAATTTGATTGAATTTCAAACTAATCCATGCTTGATTAAATTGATAGTAATGTTTAAAAAGATTTTAAAACATAAAATTTGATTAATTTTGAATTGGATTCAAAGATTTTTCAAAATTGATTTCAAAATTGTTCTTTGAAAAATTTCAAAAACCTAGATTTTGATCCAAAATTGGTTTGATTAAGAGTTGTTTTTAAGTTTTGGAAATTTTTGAAAAACAAAATTTTGGAATTTTAGAATTTTAGAAGTGTTCTAAAAAGAGTAGTTTTGACTTTAGGAAGCTCTCAAAACAAATTTGGAAAAATTTAAAAGTTTCTAAAAGTTTTAAAATTTTTTTTAGAAGTGTTATAAAAGGAATTTCAAATATTTAAGAAAAGTTTTAAAATTGGAAAATAGCAACTTAGAGTTGCATAAGAAAAAAAAAAAATTTTGGAAACTAGGGTTTTGAAAAACCCTAGTGTCCGGCCAGGAAGCTTCCTGGCCGGACCAGAAGCTCCTGGATGCGTCCCCTGGACGCGTCCAGAGCAGCTGCTGAGACGCGTCTTGAAGACGCGACCAGCAGCTGCGATAGAAGCTTCTGGACGCGTCTTTGAGACGCGACCAGCAGCTGCGATAGAAGCTTCTGGACGCGTCTTTGAGACGCGTCCAGAGCAGCTACTAAGGACGCGTCTAAGACGCGACCAGCAGCTGCGAAGGAGCTTCCTGGACGCGTCTAGGACGCGTCCAGAGCACTCGACCAGACGCGTCTTGGAGACGCGTCTGGGAGGTTCTGGGTGTCTCGGACTAGTCCGAGACACCTAGTGCTGGTCCGGTCCAGTACCAGACACGTCTAGGACGCGTCTGGTACATGGACTAGCGTCCTGGCTCCGGCCAGGACGAGACCAGGCCTTGATAGGCCTCGGCCAGGACATGCCGGCCCTATGGGCCGTGCTATGTCCGGACCTTGTCCGAGCCCTTTTTGGGCTTGGGCCGGGACTTGTCTAGGACTTGTCCTGGGCTTTTTCGAGGCTTTTCGGACCACGAAAAGGGACCATCATTCGAGTGGGAGTTTTTGCCAAATTTTTTTCCGATTCCAACCAAATAATTCCAAAATCAATCCGGGCCATCCAATAGCCCAAAACGGATTTCTCTTTAAATTGATTTATGAAATCATTAAGAATCGAACCAATATTTTTTCCGAAATTGACCCGGGCTTTCTCGAGCCCAAAACGGAGTTTTTCTTAAAGATGATTTTAGAAATCATAAAAGATAAAACCGGAAAGCACCACTAGTAGAATTCTTCGAATTTAGACTTAAGGTCCGTAATATGACATGTGATGTCAACAAAAGTATCTCCCAAGATAATCATGCATATATAATTCTTAGCCTTGATATATTATATGATTGCATGTGATGTGAATGCGGGAAACTAGTATGGTCATAGATTTATTTCTTTATTCTTGTTTTAAGCACGGATGGGTGCATGCTTTGTAATTAATTTTAATTTCAAGTTTATACGATCTGCGAATCGTTAGAGTCTTGTAATTAGAGTTTAGGGTCTATGAGTCCATTGAAGAAACTCGAGGATGAAATCCAAAGGCGAGTGGGAGAAATCAATGGAGGTTCAAAGATGGCGATCTAAGACGAACCAAAAGGCGAAACAAGAAGAAAACCAAGGGTGATTAGATCTTCTAGGTTAGGGGCCATACTAGGATCCATGTCTGCTTGATTTACTTTCTCGCGCGCATTTACTTACTTATTTACGTTTTATGTCGTGGATGTTAGTTAGGCTAAATAGTTCACTATAACAAACGCCAGACTAGCGTAAAAGTCCCCAAAAGTAATCTTGAGTAATCGCCTATCGAGATTAAGACACTCGTTGCGCCCTTGTTCGAGGAAGGTGGGTCGGCCTTCGCAGAGTACCTCCTCTACCTTGGGACAATGCGGGTAGGTCTATAGAAGAGGCCTACACGTCTAAATGGTTCTACTCAACGAGATCAGCAAGAGAGTCTTGGATACTCGAGGCAAAAGGATAGATTAGTCATTCATTAATGAAATCTATCAACCAAGAGTCATAAGGTATGATCAGTGAAGTAGTTCGCTCACCCGGAACGACGGAGTCAAAGGGTAGGGCCTTCTTCCGCTTTACTTCGAAGAACTGGGGTCTTGGAATCACTTATTCAATCGGGGACGATTTTATATTGAATAATGTGGGAAAACTAATGTTTTTCAAAAACGATAACGAGTTTTAAAACTTTGCCATTACTTTATGTAGTTTTAAAGATGACACAAGGAAACAAGTTCGACCTTGGAACATACCTAAGGAAGGTGTTAAACGAAAACATCCATGAAGGAAGGAATCGGGAGATACTTCAAATATTGGATGGAGAGTTTAAAAACAAGCTAAATGTCTCAGACTATCCATTTTTGGATTTTTTGACTGCTAAGGAAATAGAGCATCAAGAGGATGATCAAAAGAGGGCAGAACCAGAATCAATGACTCTTCGATTGTTATCAGCCATGGAGGCTACTCTTAACGAGAAACCTCTGAACATGGAAGTCCCCTCCATCACTCCGAAAACTGAGGATTCAATCCGAAGCAAAGCGAGAGTGGAGAGGTTTGATACAACCAGTAAATTATTGCGTCTGCGCCTCGAGAAAGGAAAACCAGTAGGTCCTCATGTTCGGCAAATGATAGAACTCTTTGCTAAACTAGAAGAGCTGGGTTCTCCTGTTAGCCAATCGGCGGCTAATGACATGATCCTCTATTCACTTCATGAAGGGTTCAATCTATTTAAGATGGAATATGCGATGAATGGATGGAACAAGCCTTTAGAGGAACTTGATGCAATGCTTCAGGCAGCAGAACGACTAACAATGGACTTGGAGCCAAAGAATAAGATTCTTGTGGCTCAAGAGAACAAGAGGCAAAAGAAACCCGCGTTAAAAGGAAAAGGCAAACGTATTGCTAAACCTCAAAACAAAGGTATTCAATCTACGTCAAGATGTTTCTACTGCAGTGGCATAGGCCACTGGAAAAGAAACTGCCCTAAGTTCTTGAAGGACAAAAAGAATGGAACAGTGGCTTCCAATTCAGGTATAAACAGTTAACTTATCAAATACTGAAAAATTCCCAAACCTTGGTATATGATACCTAAAATTGCCCTTTCATTGTGAATGTACAGGCGCAGCTGGGAACTGAGTATTTGGCTAAGGAAGACAAGATCCAAGAGGGAGCAGAAGCCTCGACTGCTAAGGATGCTGAAAGGGATCGAAGTCTACTTTAGGCACTATTCTAGATTAATCGTTTTCTAGTTTTTTAACATCATCTCTGTACTAAGTATTATGGAGAATCAATAAAGAACTTTATTTCTAAATTGAGATGTTAATAAGTGCTAAATTTAACAAACTATACCAAAAGATTCTAAAATTGGTCAAAAACCTATAAGATAGGTTCATCCCAATCGGAAAGGAATGAGGACAACAAGTCCACTATAACCAAAACATGAATCAAACTGACAAGAAAGAAAGCCTTGAGTCAAAAACAGAGATTGATCTTCAAACGTACTTCTAACCTATCCATATTTGGAGTGTCCAAAAGGATTAAGATGAAGAACACGAATCAAACTCTATCCTCCAAAATCTATTTAGTCTAGACATAGCTTCTCACAAAACTACCAAAATTCCGTCTAACAGCTAAGCTTGTAAAAGCATTACAAAACTAGCTAATATCTGACGCAATTTCTTTTAAAAGAAATTTGGGCTTCTTCCATAACTAATCAAGAGAACAAAGTGTTTGTTGCTCATGATAGTATTCTTCTAATAATTAGTACACCTAGTAGTCTGGGAGAAAACACTAATTATTAAAAGAATAAGTGGGAGAAAAGTGCAAGTCGATTTAATTCGATCATGAGAAAAATCATGGAGGGTCATGAAGAACAATCATGAAACTTGTACAAGTCTATTAAATTCGACCAAGAGCAACAAACTGCGGCTCCTTGGAAAAGGAAAGGTTAAAGACATGATCTTATAAACCTACCGCACAAAAGCGAATGTCATTCGCCGGAGAACTCTCAAAACAAGTGAAAGTGTCTCTAAAGGAATATCTTAAAGTAATTGAGAAAATTCCAAATTGTTGTTCAAAAGCCCTAAAAGGTCAAATCTCAAAGACACAGAAAATAAAGGTTATTTCTGAAGAGATAAAAGACCTGCGCAGAAACGGAAACTGACTCTAGATTTTGGCTAGAACCCAAAATCATCGTGGAATCCATATCTCGTCAAGACATGAAGCTTGATAATTTAAGTCAACAAAAGACCTAAATTGGTTTTCCAAAATAGAAAACTGAGAAGGATGGAAACATTCGTGTTTCCCGAAACGAGACAAGAAGAATAAAGATTCTTCCAATCAAGTTATGTCCACAAGCATGCTTCAGAAATCTATCGACGGATTAAAAGCACACAAGAGTTAGAATCTTTGATTCAAAAGGCAATCAGAGAAATTTGATTCCTGGAGAATGAAGAAAATCTTGAATCACGAGTTTCAAGAAGGTAAGTGGGAGTAAACAAACCTTCCGGGTCCGTATGCAGAGTACATACAAAAGATTGAGTACGACATAAGGTGTTGTATAACAGTAACGAACTGACTCAATAAAGGACCACACACAAAAGGATAAAATGCCATTTTGGGCATCTGAAGATCTATAAGCATAGATCAAAAGGATGATAGGACTAGAGAGACTCAGTACGCTGAGATGCTTGAGATCCGAAACAGAAAATCTAAGACTCGGAAAGTCTAAAAGAATTTCGACCCAAAAACTCATGACAGAGGGCGTTGCAAAACTCGGAGTCTAAAAGACACCGATGAGCTAGCACGCAGGAGAGAGACATTTATGTTCGAAATCATAAAGTCAATCATGTTGGACATGATTAGCATTTAAACATCCGAATTCGGATTGGAAAACCGAAACACTACTTAGTACATCCTAGAAGGCTAAAGGATGAAGTAGTACAAAGTTGAACATGTCATCGTAGCAAACTTCCAGACATGGAAGGAAAGTAGGCTAAAAGTGTTTTAAGCCGGGAACTGTTGCAAATACTACACAAAGAATTAAAGGCCTTAACTCTAGTAAAGATTACTAGATATTATCAAGGTTGAAGATAGTAATCTTCAAATTAATTGATAATAAGCAAAGTTTAAAACCGACTACCACGGTAGTCAAACTAAACTGTCACCTAAGACATAGTATGAGATTCATACACAGTCTAAGGCATGAGGTATAAATTTTAAACCTCGACAAGTAAAACTGAGTGGGTAAAAGGAGTTTTACGGAAGAGGCTCAGATTTACAACTCTCGTTATCAGAAATAATAAGAATTATTTCACCAGTCGTCTAAACTTGGTTTAGTGTTTAAACGACAGTCCATCGATAATAAAACGTTCCGAATAGGTTTGTCAGATACGTGATCTGATGAATGAAACCCTATTAAGTGAACTTGAAATATTTATTATCAAAAATCCCTGGTCCAGGTCATTGCATGGACAACAATGACTCACGAAGACTAGCACGGGAGTCGATGGGTTAGCGCAGTTTCATGGGCTATAGGAATAGTATATTCTATTCGACTACGTGGGTGTATAAAAGGTTTATACACTGGATAACCCTCAAATGAGAAGTACATCATTCGTGATGAACGTCAATACTTCTCATAAAGACAATTGGAGAGATTCCTCAAAACATGAGTGCTCCACTCATCTTATGTAAGGAATGCCCGACTTTGGTTCCGTTAAACGCCGCGCCGTAAAAGGAGGTTATAAAGACGGATACTGGGAAGGACAGGATAGACATGAAGTTAAGTGGGAGCGCAAGAATGGATTGTGTCACCCTAATCACATTAGGTACAAAGTGTCTCAAGGCCACTTGATGAGTAGCAACTGAAAATGCGTGGCCGCGCTCAAACGGATTAAAAGTTAATCGTTTGTCTTTTACAGTTGTACTCGGATATCAAGAAAGTCTGAATGACGTGACGTATCAGATGGGATACTAAATTGACACGGGAATCGAGGCATTGCACTTGTTCTAAGTCCAAGTGGGAGTCTGAAGGAGTTGAAGGAGATGTCCTTCGACCAAGGTGACAATGCGAACAATTTGTCGGATAGGACAATTGATGTGGAAGATCATCAAGTCCGATTGATTTAGGGATCGTAGAGTTGTAGCTAGAGACCAACTACGATCGTCGAATTACGAAGTAATTCGCGGCTAACTTCGATCGGATCCTACAACGGGTTACACATAAGAGTGACAAATTGATCTAGGATATGACTAGTGGGAGTGAGATATAATCATGGGAGTGTCCCATAAACATATCTCATAGGCCTAAAAAGGAATTAGGCAAAGATAGTACAAAAAGGCCAAAAACAGGGTTTTTGGGCCTAGACCGGTTCGGGTACTTCTAGGACTCGGATTGGGCTGAATTTTGGAGGGTTAGTTGCTGATATAATAAACATTATATCTGCCAATTTTCGTGGTGTTTGGACACCTCCTCCTTAGGGAATTGAGAAAATACCAATAGTTGCTATTTTCGACTATTTCCCTAAATCTTATTCTAAAGAGTGTTTTAGGAAACCTAAAAGGAGGTGGATTCTTATTAGGGTTCTATATAAAAACACTCTTAGGGCAGAGAATAAGGTGTGGAATTTCTCTCTAAGCTTTCTTACTCTACCACATCAAGTAGAGAGGAGAAAGTGAGCTAATTCCCATTAACTATCAATCTAGTCAAAGAAGAAGGTGTTCTTCTTTTCCAACCACCATTGGTGTGCTAGCTATACAACAAGGTGGGAGATCAAATTGATTGCTCGTGTCCCAAGTAGAGGAGCTACACTTGAAGCTCTTGGTCTTCTTCAATCAATTCAACTAGTTCGAGGGAAAAGCGATTAAGGTAATCTACTATCTCCATTAGATTAATTACTAGTTTTGCATGTGATCCTGGGAATACTAGTGTAGACATTAGATGTCATATTTCCGCTATAAACACTAGTAGAAGGGTGTAAATCCCTACAGTGTGCACGAAAGTGAGCATGTCTATGACGCAACCCATAGAGCTGACCTAGAATATGTCAGAGGGCATGATGCACGGGTTCCCTTGTCATAGGAGATGACATGGGACAGTACCTGGAGATAGGATACTTCGGGTTCCTTTGGAAGCTAGGTTGCATGTTCTCATGCCGTGTCAGGGCGTGCTACGTGTTATCCTATTCCATAAAGAGGATTGAGCTATTCATGGTGCCAGACCTTGATGTGCTATGTTGGGCATACGAAGCTAAGGTAGCTTATGACATGACGAATGCTCCTATGCCTAATGTCCGGATGGAAGCTGTGATGTATAGGTGTCGGATGCTTGAGACTAGATGGCAAGATCCGCATATGTGGCTTGGTGTGCTCTGCACTACTGTTGGTATCCTTTATAATGGCGAGAGTCCAGGACTCAAGAAAGCGTTGTACTGGACGGCACGAGCTATGCTCGTATGTTGGGACACTATGGTGTCATGCCGCATTATTGGCGAGACCAAGATGACTTGATAGTCGATATGCTCCGAGAAGTTCGGCAAGGCTGCTATGTACTATGAGGGAGTGCATGGCGCCACATGGTTCGTCATGATTTGATATTCCACACTATTGGCCCGTGTGTTTTGACCGTATTATGCCGGGTCGACCTAACGGTCCGTGACAATTGGTATCAGAGCCTGAAGGAACAGGCTAGAGTTTTGCGCTCTAACCCCATTGGTAATAGGTATCAGAGCCTATGAGATAGGCAAATGAGTATATTGTTCTGGTCCCAGTGATAATTGAATTCAGAGCTTAGAAGCTCAGGAGATGTGTTCCAAGAGCCTATGTGGTGGTAAATGGATGTGTGTTTGGAGCTTGTATGGGAAAGAAAGATGAGATATCCCTCAGAGCATGTGGTATGTTAGGAGGTATGCTTCCAGAGCCTGAATGGCAGGTTCAAGGGATGGTTCTCTGATTCCATGATAGTTGGTGTCTATGCTCCAAGAGTGAGACGAAGAGTTTAGTTATTCTTGCACTGTGGTATGTTGGAGCGTGTACGAAGAGCTACGTCGAGAGCATGGTTTCCAAGAGAAGGCTTTCAGAATGAGACGCATTCAGATAGTATTGTCTCTGAAGCTATTATGCAGAATGGGATCTTTGTCAAGGGATGCATGGTGCATAAGGCGACGAGAGTTCCGATGGAAGGAGTGGCCCGTGTGCAAGGAAGCTACAGAGGTACCTATCTTTGGATCCTATGTTTCTTTGAGTACGAAGGACATATGCCGAGTTGAGATGGAACCGTATTGGCACAAGGAATCATGTGCGCATTAGGTACATCATATGTTAGAATCCTTTGAGAGGAAGAACACGTGCTAGAATGGAGTTAAGATGCACATTGGTTGTCGTATGCAAGCTTTGGTGCAGAGTTCAATATGGCAGCTATGTTTGGTATGATGATATATATAGTCCTTTGGATGGACAACATGTTTGGTATGGAAGCTTACCAAGATGACAAGTAGAGTTAGGCTAAGAGCTTTTGTTAAGAAAATCTGAGGAACCTTGTTGGATTGGAAACCAAGAGTGGAGCCATGTTGATCCAAGTAACAAATTAAGTGTTGGAGCAAGGTATGGCAACAACGTGTTGAAGGATACTCTCTGATGCTTAAGTCGAAGGTAGCATCGAGTGACTTGTGATGCTGTGAGTTCAAGCTTCTTACAGAAGACATGGGTCAAGAGTAAGATAGATGGACATTGGACATTGTCGGGCAAGTTGGTTCTAGATCAAGTTGTGCTTATGTGGTATGTGCACGATGGAGTTCGGCACGGTATGGTGTGAGCGCATTTTGAGTTCCAAAGAGAATGGACTCACTTGAGATGAGACATGTATATGCTAGCACGGGGATGTTTGGTATGTTGCATGAGTGCTATAAGCCGATACCAACATCGAACCTTATGGACATATTGGCGTGAAATCTAGAAGACAGATTCACGAGACCAAGTACAAAATTGATGGTAGTCGGAACCGAGTTCAAACCGTCAGGTAATACGAGGGTTGTTGTATCTGAAGTGGATCGGCCCATGTTTGAGTTATACTTTGGAGGTAAGTTGGAGAATTCATGCCTACAGTGTGCAACGAGTACATAGTGACAGAGGAGAGTCAAACTCACATTATGGGATTTCAGGATGGTGTGTCGTGGTGAAATTAATCATTGTTCAAGTGTAGGGATAGTTGGGACTGAGCTCATTTCGTCAGAAACATATGAAGACGTCGAGTTTGAAATTGAGTTGTAAGTCGTATGGTGATGCATAACATGTGTTGGAACTTATGAAGTGGTACATTCATATGTGTTCGAGAAAGACACGAGCCTACCAAAATGCTCGAGTTAAGGAGCATCGCCAATGATTCAATGGCAAGTGTGTGTCTTGATGTAGTCGGAGGACGTTCCCAAGAGTATGCCATGAGTGGATGGTTTGGTACCATGTAGTATCTCACGAGGAGAAGCTACCTTACTCGCTAGAGTGGACATCTGAGGCAACACAATAATTCCCCAAGGTAGGGACGATATGGATGATGCTTGGCGCACGAGGCGCAGGGTAGAGGAACACAAGCAGAGGCTTGGTTTGAGTGCACAGAGGTAGGGGTGGGAATCGGGCGGGCGCGGACGGGCTCGGGCAACAATGAGCCGGACTCGGGTGGATCGGGCTCGGATAAGCCGAGCCCGCGGTAGGGAGTCGGGCGGATCGGGTCGGACAAAAAATGCCATATTGGTGCCCGTAGCCCGACCGAGCCCGGCTGCCCGAGCGGGTTCCAACGGGCTCGGGTTATTTTATTATATTCAAAAAAAAAAAAATTATCTTATATATATTTATTTTATATAAATAAAATTTTATATAAAAACAAATAGTTACTCAATGCCCAACCACTTTGCGTGAGGAAAGTGAAAGAGATACTTGAGATATTTGAAAGATGGATATAAATAACTTTTCTCCAAGTACTTTTTCTCTTGTCCCAAAGGTGTGGGACTAAAACATGATCCATCACAAAACAAGAATTGAAGATCACTTTTTTTGCCTCCATTCATCTATTTAGTCCCACACCTCTCATATTCTCTCATCTTTTCATCTATTTATTCTCACACCTCTCTATTTCATTGTTCCAACATATTAGGACTTGAATCACTCTCACCACCATCATCATCTTGCCAAGTTTTATCTTTCTTATTTTTATATAAATCTTCAATCACTTTCAATTTTTCATCCAACCAAGTCAAATCTATATTCTTACTCTTCTCATCAATACCCAAACTAGTATTACTACTACTATGATGCATTTTAATCACAAGGTGCAAAAAAAAGAAGGCTCATGACTAAAGTATTTGGGTGCCTAACTATATATATAACAATCTATGTGACAAAAGAATTATATGCTCATTCCTTACAACAATTCTATAGAGAATGTGACATTTTTGTGAACATGGACCACTCCCCACCTCTATAAGAAGACCCCAACTCTTCTATATTCTCCATAAATCAACACAAACACTCACCATTGAACGAAAAACCATTACAAACACAAACAAGAAACAGTCTTATATTTGTGTTATTACCACTACTCGACAAACAAAGAAAGATGAAAATGATGAACAACTCAAGTACTCAACAATGGGAGGATCGAAGAGAAAGATTACAAGAGAGCTTAGGAGAGTTCTTAGGGAACAAAGAGGAAGACTCTATATCATAAGAAGTGTCAAACCATTCGAAATATCTATCCAAATATTTTTGTGTTGAAAAATAAAACACATCAAAGTTAGGAGAAAAAAAACATGGTCATAGAGACCATTTGTTATAGTCAATTACTATTGACCATGCCCCATAGTTAGTGAAGGTCACAAGAAGGCCAACATCACACAACAAACTTTAAGCAAACTTCATAATGTTAGTCCAACACCTTTGAGTTAGAGATAAAAGAAGCAAAGGGGAGAGGTTACAAGTTCTCCCTCTTTGATGTTCAATTCTAAAGCTTTCAGTCTTTAGTACCACATTGATGGTCTTATAGATAGAGATGCAAGAATAAAGGTTATAAATAACTCCTTCATTTTCCTTTCTCAAAAGACTTTTAAAGGCTAAAATCATTAACTCATAACTTGAGATACTTTCAATAATCATATAATAAAATGTATAAATGGTCATGTTTGGGTTTATTCTTTTTAAAAGTTGTACAAATTTATCTTTATTCTATCTTCTGACATTAGACCCGATTAATAATTTTCTTCTTTTATTTAAAATAAGAGATTCACTTCACTTCCACTTAAGTATCTATAGGTGATGTAAGACTAATAAATAAAATAGACTTGATGTTTCGAGTGAACCTTATTTTCTATTTAATAAGAGTCTCAAATACATGTTCTAACTGTAAATAGGTGATGTGGGACTAATAAAGTTAAGAGATTTTTGTTGTTCTCTTTGGCGATTAGTCCCACATTGTACATCTAGAGAAGAATTCATATGGGATTGTGATGATATGAATCAAACCACACTTCTTGGATTGCAAGCAAGTTAAACCTATTTAGTCACACATTGTTGGGGGTGAAGATGAAGGAGAAAAGGGAATGGTTATATATAACCTCTTAAACACTCTATAATACAAGCCTCTTCAAGGCCAAAGTTTATGTAAGTTCCATCTCTTAAGTCCCTCACTATTGGGTCAAAGATATGGGTATGTAAGTTCCATCTCTTAAGTCCCTCACTATTGGTTCAAAGATATGGGAGCAAGGCTCTTTCATGGCCAAAAGATTTTACCCCTTGGATCAATTTAAAACATAATCTTTATATGTTTGATCGGGCGGGTTTCGGGCATCGAAACTCGGGCGGGTATATCGGACGGGTATAACGGGCCGGGACTCGGATTTGAGGTTATGTCCGAATCCCGACCCTATAAGGCCGATTCATAGGGCCGGGTTAGCCCGGTTCGGGTTGGCTACGGGCAGCGGTCTCTAACGGTCCGGGCCGAACGGGCCGGACCCGGGGGTCTCGGACCGTTTCCCCAGCCCTACACAGAGGTGCAGGCACAAAGGTGCAACGAGGGCAAGGGTCGTCGAGAGAAGGGGCGACATTGCAGGGTCAAGTGGTATCCACTCACGGGTGAAAGCTAGATGCTCAGGTACTAGAGTGCACTTTAAGTGAGAAACCAGAGGGCGGAACGAGGGTCTCAACGGAAAAGCAACCCAGGGAGTCAGAACTTGGAGTACAGAGGTACGAGGGTCTGATCCAGTGGGAAGTGACATTGAAGATGAGTTGTTTTGCAATGGCAACAGTGCAAGCACATGGCAAGACGTACCGTAGTAAGAGGTGTCGCGTGCGGTACCGTCGAGATGCTAACTCGGGGTTGCCGATGCATAAATTGTCCAGACGTTGACTAACGTCAAAGAGTCAAGAACAAACCTAAAGTCCAACGGGTCAACCCGACTTAAGGTGAACAGAATGGCTAAACCCCCAACTCACCCTCGGCACAATCAGATCTGCACTGGGATCTCCAAAGGAATGAGGGGGTCCACGTAGGCTAGGCCATTGTCTCACACCCTAAACTGGGGAGGCAGAAACAAGCTGCAGGCTTACCGGCTCAGTCCTAGAATCTTCTTAAAGATCTCAGTCGGCTACAGATCTTAAGTGTTTAAGTAAGTTTGGACTTCAAAGAGTCCCACGGGAGGAAACATCTCCTAAAGATCTATCACCTCGGCAGGATACCTACGAAGGATTCTTGAACTTAGGAACTTCTATTTATCCTAGATACGAGATAACTACAAGGGAAACCCTAACCACGAACAGTGAGAAACTTCCTTAAACGGTGGATCATCACTGCCCAATCTAGACCGTCTAAACACAGTCGGTCTACTTAAGCCTATAAAAGGGCCCCCATTGTCCTCTACAGGACACAAACTTTTCTCCCACTGGACAAGCTTTCTTCACTCACTCACACACGATCTCTCAAACTAGAGAGACCCCCTATTCATAAAAACGCCCCCAAAAGGATCAATCAATATTCATTCTTTTACTGCAAAGAGCAACCTGACTGTCTTGAACGTCGGACGGGTTTTCGAACACTTTCCAGGTTTTCCCCCCAAGAGTCAAGGAGCAGGAGCAAGGAACCAAAGCAGGAGCGAGGAGCCGGAGCAGGAACCAGGAACCAGGAACCAGGAACCAGGAACCACAACCAACTTAACAGAATCTTTAACCTTAACGAACGTTGTCATGCATCAAGTCCCTTTTTCATGTTGATATAACGGAAGGCCATTTTTTGACATCAGCATTTGGCGCTAGAAAGAGGGCATCTTCCAGCATACATCATCAATTCGGTAACCCGAATTCTCTCTTTCACTTTCAAAACTAACCGTTTTTCCTTAGCCCTTCAGGCAATCATGTCGTCGGACGACCGCACCCTTCGAGGGTATGAGCCTAGAACGCCCATTGCGGACTAACTCCTGGCTGAAATCAAACAACTAGAAGTATATCGATTACAGAAAGAGCAAGAGATAAGGCAGCTGCAGGAAAGGCTCCGAATGGCCGGAACAACCCGGAAAAAAGTAATGACGGAGGAAAGAGTCGGGGTGGTCAAAAGTCGGACCCAAAAGTTTTTCTCCACACCCAGAGGCACTTTCCCGCATGAAAAAACTACTAGACAAGTAACTCCGATGACGTTGAAATACCCAGCTTCAACCGTCGAAGCACCCAGCCTAAGCCGAGTACTCTGAAACGGCTGAGAGCCGATCTCAAGCACACGAGCAGCCCGACCCACGCCACGATATTAACGCGGCATATGTCAGGGCTGATACAAAAACTTGACGACGTGTCAGAAACCCTGATGGAAGAACTCGAGGGAAAGAAAGAGTTCGATCAAAATAAGGAACATTAGAACAAAGAAGTAGGGCACCCTCCAAGCCATGAGGACAAAGGGCTCCTGAACGAGGAAGGATCCGAGCAGCATCCAGAAGCGATAGGTAACATATGTACCATATCCAGGGGTCGACCTTCGACGGAAATGCGGAAAACAAGCAGCGCATGTACGCCAGCCAGACTGAAACTTTGCCAGCCTCACTCACTAAGTCCAACATGGAAGCGCCACCAATCCGCCACCAATCATGTTTACGGACGATGATCTAAGGGGAGTAATCACCCCTCACTCCGATCCGCTCATAATAACCACCGTGGTGGCTAGCTGGAACGTATTTTGGTCGACACAGGGAGCTCAACCGAGGTCATGAGCAGAACATGCTTCCAAAAATTCGGGGTAAGTCCTCAATGTCTCAAACCTTACAGGTCTTGTTTGACTGGATTCGACGACAACCAAGTCGAGACCGATGGGATCGTGTCACTACCTATGCTGATCGGAGATGGAGTGGCGAAGAAAACTATGATGCTAAACTTCACCATAGTTAGTAAGCTACACGCATACAATATCATCATAGGAAGAAACTTCCTAAGACAGTCGGGGGCCATTCTAGTCCCGGGAACGATTCTGGTGGGAACAGTTTGGGGGAACCAAGAGACAACTCAAAGATGGCTACCTGATCTCGACCCAGAACTGCAGACAAGAGATGATCTCCCCAGTCACTGCTGGTGAGGAGGAAGTCTTCTACGACGACGCCACGAACAGACATGCAAGAATAAGACAGGACTCGTCAAGGTACGACGAATAACTTTTACAGTTACTTCTTTTTAATTTCCTCTTATAATAAAGCCGATAGGCTGGAGTGTAGCGCTACAAGATACAATATTTCTTAATAAATAATACTTTTTCAAAAACAAGTATTATGCAAGCAGAAGTCCTAGTTAACCTAGTCGTGCTCAAGCCGACGAAACAACTATGGTAGCTCAAGCCACGACTAGGGGCCCAAAGAGAAGACCTAGTTAACCTAGTTGTGCTCAAGCCGACGAAACAACCCTAATAGCCCAAGCCACGATCAGGGGCCCAAGGATAAGTTCTAGTTAACCTAGTCGTGTTCAAGCCGACGAAACATCCCTGGTAGCTCAAGCCACAACCAGAGCCTAAGGAGAAGTCCTAGTTAAACTAGTCGAGCTCCAGCCGACGAAATAGCCTTGGTAGCCCAAGACACGACCAGGGGCCTAAGGAGAAGTCCTAGTTAAACTAGTCGAGCTCAAGCCGATAAAAAAACCCTGGTAGCCCAAGCCACAACCAGGGGCCTAAGGAGCAGTCCTAGTGAAGCTAGTCGCGCTCAAGCCGACGAGACAGCCCTGGTAGCCCAAGCCACGACCAAGAGCCTAAGGAGAATTCCTAGTGAAACTAGTCGCACTCAAACTGACGAAACAACCCTGGTAGCGCATGTCACGATCAGGGGCCTAAGGAAAAGTCCTAATGAAACTAGTCGCGCTTAAGCTGACGAAACATCTCTGGTAGCTCAAGCCACGACCAGGGGCCCAAGGAGAAGTCCTAGTTAAACTAGTCGTGCTCAAGCCGACGAAAACAACCCTGGTAGTGAAAGCCACGATCAGGGGCCCAAGGAGAAGTCCTTGTTAAACTAGTTGTGCTTAAGCCGACGAAAAACAACCCTGGTAACAAAAGCCACGACCAGGGGCCCAAAGAGAAGTCTTAGTTAAACTAGTCGTGCTAAATCCGACGGAATAGCCTTGGTATCGAAAGCCACGACCAGGGGCCCAAGGGGAAGTCCTAGTTAAACTGTGACGCTGTTCCAAAATATATTATACAGGGCTAATTTGGTTTCTATTTTACAGAGGGAGTTAGTAAGACTAGGGCATGATAGAATAGGTCTAACATCATTTGTTTTGTTGCTGGGACAATCATTCGGAGGATGCGTAGTTAGTTAGGAAAACCGCATTAGTAAGTTAGGATTACACTGACCGGCAACCGACTTCTCTTGGTCAAAACTCTCATACATTTTCAGGAACAAAGAAAAAGCAATCGATGATTCAAGACAAAGTAAGGACATCAATATAATTACAGCCAAAAACATTTACTTAAAGAACAAAGTGCTTGCTATACAGAAGAAGCGGAAGAAGAAGAAGAAGAAGAAGAAGAAGAAGAAGAAGAAGAAGAAGAAAAAGATGGAGAAGAAAGAAGAATTACATCGAGGGAGATTAATTTCACAGAGGTGGTAGCAACCCCAACCACGAGCCTACCATTCACCAGACGAACCAGATACCCCATCACTTCGAAAATCACCGGTCGACCGTCATTCAAGACTTTCCTCTGAGTAAAATGCAGGGGATAGAAAGGGCCAGCATCAAGAATCATCTCTAGATTCACAAAAACGATTAGGTCCATAGTCCGATAGACTTTGATAAAACCTTCGCCCTCGACTTCAATACAATAACTACGAATGTAGAGATTGTCAGCAATGAGAACCAGACGGAAGGTGATTCTAAGATTGTCTCTCTAGGAAGAATCCTCTGAACCAACAAAGCGGGCATAGAAGAGATGATAAAGTCATCCTTTCATCCACAATATATATAGGCGAGAAAGTCGAAGTGAACAGGTGCAATGGCCGAGAAGGCCTTTATGGCGGCAAGGGATCAAAAAGAATAAATCGGCGCGAGAAAAAATAAAGAAACACAAAAGTCATTAAAAGCAAGACCAAAAGAAGTGATGATCGAATTTTTTATTCATCTCCAACAAACGTCTATTACAAAAGAAATTACAGATGAAGACACAAAAGTCGGCATAGGCGTTTGGATTTATTACAGAAGAAATTACAGAAGGAAAGAAAGCAGATCAGTACCCCGAAAGGCCTGAATATAAGAAAAAGATAGAAGAAACATAAAAAAAAACTAAAAAGAAAATGAGCAGAGGGCCCAGACTGTGGGGAATGAGTCAGAAAAGCCACAAGATCATCAGACCTCGAGATCACCTTCCAAAAAGCTGCCCCAGGAAGGGGACAACCATGGAGAGAAGCTCCCCTCCGCTTGCATCACCATCCTTTCAGAAAACGAAGCAAGAGACGACACCGAGAGTTGCACCTCCCTAGTGGAACATCTCAAAATGGCACGTAAGGTTATCACAACCATTATGAAAAAGTCCACCCATTATCACAGTCATTATGAAAAACATCTCTCAAGGAAGCACCAAGTATGAACTCGAACATGGGCCCCATCTTGAAAACTTCTAACAAATAGGAGCTAAAGAAAAATATTCAAAAGATATTAAAGGAGCAATATAGGAAAAAGGTTAAGTGTTGAAGACAACTCAAAGGCGAAAGGAGGATATTTATAGTGGAAGAAGAAGACCAAGATGTTCTCTCAACAAATGAGAGAACTGTAGGGAATTACATGTCTCTAAGACTACCTTAATCATCTAACTAGTGTTGGTAGCAAAATCTCAAACATCTAGTGTTTAGCACTAACTTATCCAGGATCATATACATGAACTAACAATGAACTAGAAGGGAAGAAGGATACCTTATTCGCTTTCCCACGAACTAAATCCTGACCAGTATTCGGAAGATAAAGAGCTTCAAGTGTAGCTCCTCTACTTGAGACACCGAATGAATAACTTGAACTCCCGTCTTTCCATCAGCTAGGACCTTCTTGAAGGTTGAGATGAAGAACACCTTCTTTTAGATTTGATAGATAAAATGGGAAGCTTTTCTCTAACATCTCCTTCTCTCTCTGAGATGTATGAGAGAGATGATTTTCTTCTGAGAAAATTCTATACCTTTTCTGAACTCTAAGTTGGTCCTTATATAGGTCTTACCTTAGTAGAGTTCTACTCAAATAAGGAATCCTAAAAGTCCCTTAGAAAAGATAAGCATAAGTTCGAGTTTTTCTAACTGGGATTCCTAATTAGGGACAAAACCCTAATTAGGGTTTCCCCTTAATGGGACCGGCCAGACTAGCCCTTAATGGGCTTAGTCTGCCCCGCCCACACCCCTTTTATGACCGTCCAGGGCTCTCCTCTTAAGGGGTTCCTTTGTTGGCCCAAAAGTGGGTTTTGCTCTTTTTCCGGGCCTCCTTTTCGAGCCCGATTCTTTTCTATCTTTTAAGCACTAGAAGACTGGATCATATCCATCTATATGCTACTTCCCATCAGTCTATTCTTGATATTAAAGTTACCATTCTTATATGTAACTCGTTGTAGGATCCGGTCTATGTTAGCCGCGGATAACCTAAGTGATCCAACAGTCGTAAGCGGCTTCTAGCTAAGCATTACGACTCCTAAATGAACCGGATTGATTGATCTTCAAAATAAGGTCATCATTATCCTATGAGCTAAATCGTACGCATTGTCATCTTGGTCGAGGGACATTCATTCGGAAGGATATGCCTTTAGACCTTAAGGACATATATCCTTCAGTCTCCCACTTGTACTTAGAACAAGTGCAATGCTCAATTCCCATGTCTTTTCATATCTCATATGATACGTCATACTTATCAAACTTTCTTAATCGGGGGTACAAACTGTCAAATCAAATGATTAACTCTTAATCCATTTGAGCACGACCATGCATTTTTTCAGTTGTCATTCCTCAAGTGGCCTAGAGATACTTTATCCAAACTTTCGTTAGGTAGACAAATTCCATTATTGTACTCCCACTCAGCTTCATGTCTATCCTATTTCACCCAACCTCCGTTTTTATAACCTCCTTATACGGCGCGGCGTTTGACGGGACCACGACTCGACATTCCTTACATAAGATGAGTGAGTACTCATGTTTTGAGGAATCTCTCCAATTTGCTAAATGAGAGTTGTGACGTGCATATCTTCAACTTTTGAAGCACTCTCACTTGGTGAGTTTCCAGTGTATCTTATACACCCATGAAATTGACTTGAATACTCTTATTCCCATTACACAAGAAACAACGCTATCTTGTCAATCACTCATGCTAGTCTTCTTAAGTCATTGTTTTCCAACCAATGACTTGGACTAGGGATACTATAATGGAATGCTTCCATGTTCACTTAGCAGGGTTTCTTTCATTAGATCACGCATTTAATAAACCAACCTGGAACATTCCAATATTTTTAGACTGTCGTCTAAATTCTAAACCACAATTTAGATGACGAAATAAACTAATTTTATTTCGGATAACAAGAGTTTGTTAAAGTGAGTTCCCACATAAACTCCTTTACGTGCTCAATTTTCCAAGTCTCTTTAGGGTTGTCTTCATGACCCTAATTTTTTAAATTCGTACATCTTTCATGTTTGATCTAAGGTGACAGTTTAGTTGTGGATTCACTCCACGTTTTGTTTCACTTTGCCTAGTTATTGTCATGCTGAAGAACACCTTCATCAGCTTTTACAATAATATCAGTTCCTAAAATTGAGACTAAAACTTTATAAGTCGTAATTGTTCTTTCTTTACTAGTAGAGTTTGCAACGACTCCCACTGTGAAAAACCCCTTTTTCACCTAGTTGTCCTTCCTAAAAGATTCTTATCTTTATGTTTGGAAGATTGTTCTTTATGACCTTCTTCAACTTTAACTTTCAGAGACTCTCTCTTAGATGCTCCAAGTATCTTAGGACTTTCTCTGTTATTTATGGGTGATGACATCAAATACTTCAGGTATTTCTAGATGTGCGGGTGAATATCGATCATCTTCATAATCGATCTCATGTCTCGTGACATAAGTGTCTCCCTCATGTGTGCTTTTGCTCATCAGAACTTCCAAATTCCGAGTCTTGCTTTAGCAGTGATCCATGAGCAATGGGTAGAATTTCTCTCTAAGAGTATTTCTAGTGAAGTCCTTTTTAAAACTTCTTTCGAACGGCGTGTTAGGATGGCATGCGACGTGTGCTAGGATGGCGCGCGCGAGCATATAGGCTGGAGAGCAAAGACGGTCGAAGCGGCCATAAGCTTCCTTGGGCCATGCAAGGAAGGTGTCTGGTGCATTCCTCATATGCTTCGTTGAAAGATTGATGTTTCCTTGTGGAAATAGGTAAAACAGGAACTTTGCTACTATAGGACGGGTTGGTCTCCCTTCCTCATATGCATCTTGCATATGCCAAGACCTCGTGGATGCGACGTTCGCCCATCTTAGCAAGTGTGCACGAAAGTGAGCATCTCTATGACGAAACCCATAGAGCCGACCTAGCGTATGCCAAAGGGCATGATGCATGGATTCACTTATCATAGGAGCCTACATGAGACAGTACCTAGATATAGTATACTGCGGTTCCTTTGGAAGCTAGGTTGCATGTTCTCATGCCGCGTCAAGGCGTGCTACGTGTTATCCTATTACATAAGGAGGATTGAGCTATTCAAGGGGTCAGACCTTGATGTTCTATGTTGGACATACGGAGCTAAGGTAGCTTATGGCATGACGGATGCTCCTCTGCCTAATGTCCGGATGGAAGCCGAGATGTATAGGCGACGGTTACTTTTCTTTTTCTCACGAGAAAACAATTTTCACATGTAAGGTGTCTAGGTCCGTGGTGGGCCTAGAAGGTTACCCTAAATAGGTCACCACCCGCAAGTGCACGGGTGTCAAGTTGTAATAATATCCGGTAAGACCGGTTCGTTCCTCAGAGACTAAGTCGAATTTTGATTCTAATCTTAAAACTATTAGGTTTTCAAGGAATGGTTTTGATAATATTTTTCAAATAATAAAAAGATAAACAATAGTTAAAATCGAAATAATTCTAAGGTGATATTCAGATAAAGGGAACCTAGGGTTTTCGAATCCGTTTTCCTATCAATTCTAAGGACAAATTAATTTTGGTTTAATTCGATTGTTCTTTGTATAACTCAGGTTTTCAGTCCATGAACGGTCTGAAAACCCGGAAGGTTTTATCGTTAAAAATGGTAAAAAAAACTTTAATAAATTGTCGAAAAATTGATTAGTACGACTTCATCTAAACCCTAGATATAAAATTAGTTCTTCATGATAAAGGATTGAAGCTTAAATATATGGAAAAAGAAAAGAAAATTAGAAAAGTTGGGTTTCTTACAAAATTTCCCAGCCAAACAGAGCCTTAGGGAAGTAATTTCCTTCTGATTTTCCAGGTTTCAGCCAAACAGAGCTTTAGGGAAAGGATTTCTTCTGTTTTTTCAGAAATCTGCCAAACGCACCCTCCGGGAAAACGATTTTCTCGTCTTCCCGGAAATATTTTCCTTGAGAGAAAATAGTTTTCTCACCTTCTTCAATTCTGTTTCTCTCACTATTGTTTCTGTTTCTTCTTCCTTTATTACTCTAATCTCTCTCTCTATATTCTCTCTCACTAGAAACAGTAGCTAAACAGAGAAGAAAAGAAGAAAAATCGAAATCGATAATATGAAATTCAATGAAGATAGTTCTCTGTTTTTTGTCTATTCCAATATTTCCCAAAACAACTCTCTATTCTTCTCTTCTCTCTCTCTCTCTGTAATTTCTTCTCTCACTAAAGAAAATTACAATCAATAGAAGAAGAAAGAAAAGATAGAAGATGATGATGATCGGTTTTTCTCTCACTAAAACTCTCTCAATCTCTCTGTAATTCCTCTCTCTCTCACAAATAACAGGAACTATAATAGAAAAGATGAAAGAATGATGATGATGTTCTCGGTTCTTTTGGTAGTGAGAAGATAGCTCTGTTCCGAGATGATCCCTCCATTCTCTCTCTCTACTGTTATATAACCGAGTATCTCCTCCCTTCTCTGTTTAGAAAATCTTTCCTTCTCTAAAGAGAAACTTTCCTTTCTTCTCCCTTATTCACTTTCCTTCTTTATCTCTTATCCTATCTTCTCAATTTCTTTCCATTCCTGTTTCAAATTTTCGAAAAATCTCCTTTTCAAGAAGATAACCAGCTCTCGGTTATAAAAGGAAGAAAAAGATGATGACGTCAGCTGACGTCATCGAGTCGGGTCGAGTCGGGTCGGGTCGGGTCGAGTCGGATCACACATATAGCCACGTGTCCCTCTTGACTTCTAGCATACCAAATTTGACCCGCACTTTGACTTGCTCTAATTTATTCATCCGGACTCCGATTTGACTTCCGTTTTCGCCTACGGGTTCACCTTGGACTCTACTTTCCATCCGAGCACTAATACTGGTCATGAAATCAGAATCACAAAATGACCAAAATACCCCTGACATCAATTTCTCCCGATTTCATCTGTTTTTCACCCTGAACTCCGTAAAAGACACCTGAGAAAGAAAACCAAGCAAATCATCAGAGTAACAGCTCGAACTGGACTAACTAACCGGAGTTAAGAGAGTCAAATGAGACATTTTCACGTCTCATCAGTCCGACCCCTACCTATACTATGCTTAAAGAGGTTAACAAAATTGGGGCCCTATGGAAAAGAGAAATCTATCTAATTTTTAACTTTTCGGTGTATTTGCTTGTCTTAAAAAGAGTTCAATATCTATATGAGTATATCTGTGGAAAATAAAATAGTCTTCATCTAAATTGGAGTTAGAACCACGTTTTGAATTGGTCAGACTTGTTTCCTTAATTTCAACCGGGACATACTTAGAATTTACAAGAAAAAAAACTTATTCCGATATAATACTTAATTTTCTAATCTAATGTTTTTAATTAAGATATATATTTTTCCTAGAATTGTTGTTCGTATCTTATTTAATTCCAATAAAATAGCAAAATTATAGTTTCTTTGTAAAGAAATTAATCTTTTTTTTTATAATGGCCGAGTTTCATTCTATCTTAATCAGATATCGACAATATGGCATAAAAAAATAAAAAGTGAAATGATCTGAATACTATATTAATAGCAGTCCAATTCAACGGGATAGAAATATGAGATAGAAATATGATTCGTGTGATGCAAATAAAATTATTAGAAAAAAAAATTGCATTAAATGCTAAATAACTAGTTGGCACAACGAAAATAATAAACTAAAGGATAATTGGAGATCGAGAATTTCCCGATCACGATCCACAGTTATTTTAAATCAGTCTATATAATAAAGGAGGAAGATATCTTTTTTATGGTACACTTTCTCTTCAGTCAAAAATGATATTCCATGCGACGGTCTCCCACCTACACCAGACCTAATGAATGAGGTAATGCCACGTCTCTCTGTCCGTGCAAAAGTGAGGGTTTTTGTAAAAGTTTGATTTCAGTCCGTAAAAGTGAGGGCATTAGCTTTACGTCCCTCCTCTATAAATTAATCTTGACCATTAAATTGATGAACGGCTTGGATTTTATAAGAAAAAACCAAATTCCACCTCCTCCCCAATTGAAATCTGACCTAACCTGTTCTACCTCTCACTCTCTCTCTAAAAAAACGACCAAATAAGAACAAGCAGGATTTCTCCAATTCATTCAATGGATTTATCTTAAGAAGTGTAGTTTAAATCATTTTTCTTCAAGACGCAATCGATTGGAAGCAAAAGGGCACTCGAAATTCGCAAGATAAAGTGAGGTAATAAGTTAGGGTTTTTAGTTTTTTTCATGTTTGAACAAAAAACTAAGTTTATTGCTTTAACAATTTGTTAAATTAATTAATCAATTAGTAAAGAACAACTGAGGTGTGGTTTATGGGATTTTCTTCCATTACTTTCTTTAACAGTCCAAAAATTTAGGTTTACTGTTTTAGGATTTGTGAGGTAATTAGGGGTTTTCATTCTTTTCATGTTTGAACAAAACACAAGGTTATTGCTTTAGGAATTTGTTAAATTGATTAGCTAATTTGTAAAGAAAATCTTAGGTATGGTTTTTGAGCTTTTTTTCATTATTTTTCTTTAACAGTCATTATAGAACCAATCTTTGTGAAGAAAATCTTAGGTATAGTTTGATAGGTCATATATTTGTTAAAGTAATTAGCCAATTTGTGAAGAAAATTTGAGGTATGGCAGTAACTACTTTTGACAATATCTAGCTTTGGTTTGATAGAACCAATCTTTATGTTGTTGTATAACAGTTTCCATTTAAATAATATTTAACTGCATTTCTAGTTAGATATTACGTGAATTGAGCTCTTTGTAAATTTCTTTTTTGACTTCTTAGCCGTTGATTTTGTGGAGTAATGACTTCGGAAAGTTCAGAAAGTGAAGATTGTGAGCATTATGAGCCTAACAAAGATAAATACAAGGTTAGATCAGAAAAAGAAATAGAAGTACCTAGGCCTGGAATGGAATTTAACAGTGTTGAAGAGTTTTATGATTATTGTCTTTGTTACGCCAAAAAAGTGGGACATCCAGTGAAAAAGACATCACAGAGAAGCTTACAAGGACTTTTAAGATATGTCGCAGTAGCATGTGCTAAGGGGGGGAAGTATAAATCGACATCTAAGAATCCTCAACCAAGCAGTATAACTGGTTGCAAAGCAAAAATTAACGCTAAGCTACTTGATAATGGAAAATGGGAAACTACTGTTGTGAATCTTGAGCATAACCATATTCTTAGTCCAGGAAAAGTTCGTCATTATAGATGCAACAGAAAGATTAACTCATATGTAGCTCGACAACTTGAAATATGTGATTTGGCAGGTACTAAGACGAGTCGTAGCTTTAAGCAACAAGTGGTGGCAGCTGGTGGACATGAGAATGTCCCATTTACCGAATGAGATGCTAGAAATTACATCGAAAAAAAGAGAAGGATACGTCTTGGGGAAGGAGACGCTGTGGCGATTCAACAATATTTTTTGGCTATGCAGAGAAAGAATAATGGGTTTATTTTTTCGATGGAAGTAGATCAGAATTCTCGTTTACGTAATGTTTTTTGGGCAGACAGAAGAAGTAGAGAGGCATATAAAGAATTCGGAGATGTCGTGACATTTGACACGACTTATCTGACGAATAAATACCATCTTCCTTTTGCCCCATTTGTTGGAGTGAACCATCACGGGCAATCTATACTATTGGGTTGTGGGTTATTGTCTAATGAAGATGCAGAATCTTTTTCATGGTTGTTTAGGACATGGCTTACTTGTATGAACGAAAGAGCACCAGGTGGAATTATAACGGACCAAGATGCAGCCATGCAAATTGCAATTGAAGACGTATTTCCCAATACAAAACATCGATGGTGTTTGTGGCATGTAATGAAGAAAATACCGGAGAAACTAAAAAGTCACAGACAATATGCTGAAATAAGTTTTACTCTCACTGAACTTATCCATAAAACGCTTAGCACAGAAGAGTTTGAGCATAAGTGGATGTTCACTATACAAAAATATGGGTTGGAAGAAAATAAATGGTTGAGCCATATGTACGAAGAGAGAAGGCGATGGGTACCAATTTTTGTGAAATATCATTTTTGGGCGGGAATGTCTAGCACTCAACGTAGTGAAGGTGTAAATGCTTTTTTTGATGGATACGTAGGTCCGAAAACTACTTTGAAACTTTTTGTTGAACAATATAATACAACTTTAAGGAATAAAGTTGAAAAAGAGGCAAAAGAAGATTTTAGGTGCTACAATTTAGAAATGCCATGTGTGAGTCCATTTCAAATAGAAAAACAAATGAGGGAGAAGTACACGCTCAAAAAGTTTGACGATTTTCAAGAAGAATTGAGAGGAAAATTGGCTTGTGATATAGCGGATTGTAGAGAGTATGTCAATGTCTACGAGTATACTATTTCGGAGGAGTTAGAATATGGTAAAGGCTCGAAAACTTTTTCCTACAAAGTTTTTTTAGATGGTCAACAATGTGAAGTTCGGTGCAATTGTTTGTTGTTTGAATTTAAGGGTATTTTGTGTCGACACGCAATAACGGTAGATGGGAAACAACACCGGTAGAAAAAAGATATGAAAAATTGTCTCAAACCTTTAACGACGTAGCTTCTACTGCAGCTAAAAGTGAAAGAATTACCAATCAGTTGAATGATCATATCCTAAACTTTAAACCAGTAATAGAGTTAGAAGATAAAGTCACTAGTGGTTCTGGTTATACCGTTGATTGTGCAGAAAATGCACGACAGGATATTCTAGATCCGGTATCGTGTAAAGCGAAGGGTCGCCCTCGAGAGAATAGATTCAAAAGGAAAAGCTACAAGTCAAAGAAACGTGCAAGTAAATTCTTCATTTTTTTCATCATACCTTCTTATTTGTTTATATTTGAACTAATTTGTTATTTTATTTGTTAATGCACTACTTCTAAAATGCCTACATCAAAACCGAGTTGTAATATTGTTCGTGATGCGGTTCATGATCCGATTTGTGATTTAACAACTACACAAGAGAGTCGACTAGGTGGAATTGTTACACAAGAAAACATGATTTTAACTCCTCGACAAGATATGGTAATTTATAATTTCTCATACTTGTTTGATTCATTTTGAAAATATAGTTTATGTTTTGATATCTATCTTACCACGTGCAGTCACATATGGACTTATTAATGGGCGTACATCGCCCACAAATGTACGACCCTTCAGGAACATACAATGCGGAATATGACTACTACAAACATATACAAATGAACAGTAAAGGTATATATTCTGTCTTTGCGTACATCGCCTACAAATCGCAGATTCTGTTCAAGAACTATCCAAAACTGCAAAATTCAAGAATGTTAGTCCTCCTACAACAGTGGCGGAAAAACAGACAATTGGTCAGGATATAACCACAAAACAGATTCATATGGACATTGATCCGTCCCATATTGTTATTATAGTTCATGAAACATCTGAAGTAACTCAAGTGGGAAATGGGAATTCACCAGAGGCTAGTAGATTAAGTTTTGTAAATTTAGGTTATATACCAACTTATAACTATATACATATAAAACTCAACCTACTGTAATTTTTTTCATGTAGAAGTAGTTTGAATTTAATCTCAAATATAATATATGAGGTTTATACATTTCTTACTCTCTATATCCAATTCTCCATTAACAATAAACAATCCAACAACATGAAATTGGTAACTTCAACATTTATGAGATTGTCATTCATAAGTAAACATTTTAAAACATGAGTTATTTCCCTTTCTCCATTAACAATAAACAATCCAACAACATAAAACTTGTAACTTCAACATTTATAAGATTGTCATTCATAAGTAAACATTTTAAACATTGACGTTCATAAGTAAATTTGACTAACGAATTTACTCATCCTCACCGCGAATAGTAAACATACACTAATACAAGAAAGACTAATACGTTTAGCATAAATGATATGTTCGCTAATAATTCTTCAACTCTATCCATCTTCATCTTCATCTTCATCTTCGGCGGTGTAGATGTTCCAATTTCGTCGTTCACCATTGGCGAGGATGTTGAAGCCGAAGAAGAAGAAGAAGAAGAAGAAGAAGCCGAGAGTCTTGAGTCTGCCCAAATGAAGTGAAATGGATGATCATTCCTCATCAAAGGGCACTTGTAATACCAATGCCCTGGATTGTTCGTGGATCTCGATAGTTTCAAAACCATGTTACCACCACCACAATGACATGGAATCTCTGGAAACGTAATTTGAAACATACTGCAAGAAAAACGATATGCTTAACTGAATAAACTAAACCAATTGAATTCGACAAATTCATATATCATTGTAATTTGAGACTAATTGCAAAAAAAAACAATATGCTTAACTGAATAAACTAAACCAATTGAATTCGACAAATTCATATACCATTGAATCCATAACAACCATTACACATGAAATCAACATTAGATTGATAATTGATGCAAGAAGTTAATTTACAAATTCCCATAAAATCACAACTCAGATCCCATTTAACCATAAAACCACCACCACATTACACATGAAATCCCAATAATACCAACATAGTGGGAAAAATCCCATAAAACCATACCTCAGTTTTTTCTTTACAAGTTGGCTAATTAATTTAGCAAAGTCCTAAAAAGTAACCTTTTCTTTGCTCAAGAATGAAAAAAAATGAAGACCCCTAATTACCTCGCAAACCCTAAAATAGTAAGCCTAGTTTTTTGGACTGTTAAAGAGAAGTAATGGAAGAAAATCCCATAAACCACACCTCAGTTGTTCATTACTAATTGACTAATTAATTTAACAAATTCCTAAAGCAATAGACTTAGTTTTTTGTTCAAACATGAAAAACCAAAAACCCTAACTTATTACCTCACTTTATCTTGCGAATTTCGGGTGACTTTTTGCTTCCAATCGACTGAATCTTCAAGTTAAATGGCTTTAACAACACTTCTCAAGATAAATCAGTTGAATTTTCTTCTCAAAATCATGCTTGCTCTTTTTTGGACGTTTTAGAGAGAGAGAGAGGTAGAACAAGTTAACTGATTAGGTCTGACTGAGTTTGAGAAGGAAAGGGGGCTTGGCTTTTTTTCTTATAACATCCAGACCGTTCATCAATTTAATGGTCAAGATTCATTAATAGAAGAGGGACGTAAAGCTAATGTATTCACTTTTACGGACTGAAATCAAACTTTTAGAAAAACCCTCACTTTTGCACGGACAGAGAGACGTGGCATTACCTCATTCATTAGGTCTGGCGTAGGTGGGAGACTGTCGCATGGAATAGCATTTTTGCTCTTCAGTGGCTAAAATTATACAGCCAAACTTATCTTCAAGGTTAAATATTAATATGGCATTTTTAAAGGCGCCCCTTCAAAAAATTATTGGCGTCCTTAAAAATGGTTGTTGGAGAAATAAGAGTTTAGGGGTGGTGGGAGGAACTTGAACTCAGGTTGCGTTCAGGGGTGAACCTACTTGGAGACCAGGCCGGACAATGGCCCAACCTGGTTTCCTGATATTTATACCTTGAGTAACCTTTCTTTAACGCAAGTGTGTTATTTCCCCGCCTGGTTTCCTGATATTTATTCCCTGAGTGACCTTTCTTTAACGCGTGTTTCGCCCTAGTGGTGGATGCTATTGTTGTATGTTGTGACGACCAGTGTTCAAATCGTAAGGTTGCATCTTTTGCTTTTAATTTCTTTCACTTTTATGAAGAATTGCTAAAGAGCATTGTTATTTGCTCAATCGCACTCTTAATTTTTGAATTTTTTATTTGGTTCAAACTTCCTTCAGGCATAAACTTAAAAGACTCACATTATTACGCTTCGATACGTTTTTTTAGTATGTATGTTTTTTATTTGAAGTGTTATTGAACAATTCTATACAGATTTTGTGGAAAATTTGGCAATGATTTCTAAAAGCATTATTTTTTAGATAGACAGTAATTGTCAAAAAAGAACTTGTCATACGATTGTCTAATATATTGTAGCTTATAAAGTTACACCAAAAAATCTTCTATTACCTTGTTGCCTCAAAAAGTTAAGATAAAGATGAGAATCGTAATACAAAAAGATGTCACGTGAACTTCAAAATTCCTATACACTATATTTTACAAGTCTGTCCAAAGTTTTCAATTGAAATTTATTTTATAGTAACTTTAGGCTAGCCCTGTCTAACGTAGAATCCTGGTTCCGCCCCTGGTTGCGTTGGACATCCAACAAAAGCAAAGCCACTCTAAATCTAACCTTCTGGGTCATTATTGGCATTAAACCATAAAAATATTGGGCCTTCCTTGAACTTGGGCCCCAAAACGATCGCTTTAGTCTGGTGACGGATCCAAAATTTCGACCCAAGGGTAATTTGTTTTTGCAAACACAGTAATTAACAAGATACCGAAATGTAATCATCAAGCTGATAACTAAGCATCATTCTGCTTCATATCGTAAATGTAGTTATCAAGCTGAGAACTAAGCATCATAGTATCAAAACTAAAAAAGTTTGACAGATAAAACTCGCAAGACGCATCAACACACTTTTGTCGAAAAGAAAAAAAACATTTCATGGACTCGAAAATAATGTTGGAGTAAGTTACGGTGTTGGAGTCGAAAATAATGTTGGAGTCAAGTCAGGAACTTCTGGTGTCAATTTTGAACTTTATAACCCGAAAATAATTGTCTAGTGTGTGGTTGGATAGCTGGATTGAAGTATACAGGTTGAGTGGTTTAGTTGTCGGATAATTTATGGTTAATGGATTATTTTTTTTTGAGAATTCGACTACGATCTACGTTACTCGTTACAAGGCATTGATGCATCATGAAGATGTAATAAGCACGATAACCACCTAATTAAATCAAGAATGAAAGAGTCCTAAAGGTCGACAAATTATTACATTATTTATAGCCTAAATTACATAAGATAAATCTTGATGGCAACTGCTCCAACCGAGACTCGATCCCACAACCTCATGGGCTTAAGAGGGGTGTCCAATCGTTATACCAAATGGTGGTGGACGGTTAATGGATATTAAGTGCGGTGATAGTACAAACATTTATGGTTAATGAATATAAATTAAAAGAAAAAAAATTATAACTAAAACTGTGGGGTGTAAAAATGCATCGGTAGGGGAGCGTTCCGCCTTATATCAAAGTACCCGCGCGAGCAGGTGTGGACGAAGCGGAAGCGTGAATGTCGACTTGAGTAATACAAACATTGGTGAGAATCTAATGCCCCGAAAACCTAAGGGTCTTGGTTGTTAATTTCTTCATTTTCTTATGATCCCAGACATTTAACTATGATAAAATCAGAGAAAATAAAAAGGTCTCGGTATTTTTTTGAATTCGAAAAAAAAATAGAAAGTAATCAGAGGAAACGAAAAAAGAGGGATTCGAACCCTCGCTACAAATAACTCGTACAACAGATTAGCAATCCGCAGCATCAGTCCACTCATCCATCTCTCCCAAGTAAAAAACAATTATGGTTAATGGGTATACATGAAAAGAAAAAAAAATATACAAACTATAAATAAAAAATTTTGGGGGATGCCAGGGGGTGTAGCAAATAAAGGAAAAATGGCTACAAGCAAAACAATACAGTAGTACTAAGTAGGCATACATTCCTTAAAAAAAGGCATACATCAAGTTCAACAAAAAAAAAAGTAGGCATACATCACACGAGACCCAATCATTGGTTAGATCATCCATCATTAATCAATCAATTCGATCCAGCTAGCAACCTTAAATGCACTTACCCGATTAAGCCGCTCTATTTATTCTTAAGGTAATTCATATTTGGCCCCCTATTTTGTGACCAGCTTCCATTATGACCCCCTGTTTTTCATAAATTCAAATATGACTCCCTTTTTTGGTGTAAATGTCTTAAGTACCCTTCTTATATATGTTTTTTCAAAATAAAATTATTTCCAAAAAAGAAATTCCACCTCACATCTCTCTCCACCTCACATATCTCTCTCCAACTCACCTCTCTCTCTCCAACTCACACCTCTCTCTCCAACTGATCTTTATCTTCACCGACGAAGGTCGGCTGCCGAAAAATTTTCTGGACGACGACCTAAACACTTAAAAAAAGAAAAAACTTGTCATCTCTCTCTCGCTAAAAACTCCGGCGAACGAGTTTACCTTCGCCGGAGTCGATCGGTTCGTGAACAGACCGATCTGTTCACGAACAAACCTTGATCGGTCTGTTCACGACTCCAGCGAAGGAAAACCCCTTTGTCGGAGTTTTTAGAGAGAGAGAGAGTGACTTTTTTTAATCTTTCCAAGTAGGTCGGAGAAGACAAAGATAGGTGGAGAGAGAGAGAGAGAAGTGAGGTGGAGAGAGGGTGAGGTGATGTGGAGGGCTTTTTATTTTGAAACATATAATTTGTAGGAGGGGTATTTAAGGAATTTATCTTTAAAAAGGAGACCAAATTTGAATTTACAAGAAATAGAGGGCTAAGAATGAAGTTGGTCACAAAGTAGGGGCTAAATAGAAATTAACTCTTTATTCTTTATCTATCATGTATCTATAAAATTTTCAGTGGTCGATTAAACACCAAATATTACTCCACCCCCACTTGAGAAAATTAATTTGTGAAAGCTTGAAATAGGTAGTGTTGAGGACTTTCAACAAAAAAAAAAAAAGAAAAAGAAAAAAAGGTAGTTGAGGATATACAGTTTTTTAGTAGATTTCTCCCAAAGAAGAAAATTTGTAATACTAAACTATTAATGGACGACCAAATAAGAAGTATTCGGCCAATAATTTTCAGAAAAAATAAGTAAATTTATCGATAGATCTAACTTTTCTACGAATGCAAGTCAACTTCATGTACATTGAGTCTCACAAAACGTATAATTAGAGTTGGTGAGTGATTAAGAAATTGAAGTACATATATTCCATCCATAAAGAAAATCTCTTTTTTTTTTCTTCTTTCAATATTATATAAAGTTCACAATCATTCATCTAAAAAGGACAGTGGAGTGGGGCACCAGTAAATTATGGAGAATCTAAACCCCGGATGAAATGCATGGAAGAATGGATACAAGTGAGTATGGCAAACTCCTCTTCTTTGTCCAATGGACATTTCAATTAAAATGACAATGATGGTGCATGCGTTCATGCATGTATCTATCGGATGGAGGACCACACCTTATCTCATATACAGATCATATATGTCCGTACATTCACCAATATTTAATTACATAATCAACAAAAAATCTATATCTATATAACAAATGACATAGATTTTTTTTCATGTCATAACTTGCGTTTACAAATCTTTGTTGTTCAATTTTCTTATGTAAATCTTAAACGTTGTCTTAAAAGCATCTAATTCATCTCACCATATATATATAGGAGAAAATCGTCGGTGGGAGAGAATAATGGAGAGAAAATTTTGGAGACATTGACTTCTTTCACCACCTCAAACTACCTTTTAATTTTTTACCCTTATTTTCATTGAAAATAACAAACATGTTAAGCTTAAAAGAGTTAGAATAAGGATATCATTGACATTTGTGATGTCTGAGCAACTACCCACTTCTTTAAATTTCTCCGTTAACTAACTATTCTTTTGCATTTTTTTTTGGTGAAATATGCCTTTGCCTAGCTTTATTAAGAATCAAGTTCACCAGCACTACTGGCTCTTTCAATGGCTGTTTGCCTTACTATGCAACCCAGAGTATGTAATATCTCCTCGGTAGATTCTACATCTAAATTGGAAATAGACCGCGCTAACAGTTGTGCTACTCAATTCGCATTTCGAACACAATAGACAAAAGAATATCTAGAATGTTGAGACTCTCCTTCAGAATCTCTCATACGATAGTTTTTATCCACTTTTGCATCTATAAACATCGTATCTTCTCCAAATTCTATGCATATTTTATTTCAATGCTTATATATCTAGTGCTCTAATTTTCTTTCTCTATCTTCAAACAACCCAATAAACTCACCGTTATTATTATTTCACATTTAATTTAATTTCGATTATCATTTTCACTCGCTTTAGAAAAATCCATGTCCTACGGGCACAAACTATACCCTAGTTTTTCAATAATATCCGTCTATAAAACTGTGGTACAGAGAGGGAAGTCAAAAGGTTTTGTCTAAAATTACTCCAAATTTTTAAGGCGAATCATGAAAGAAGCTGTGGCTTTGAATTAGTGACGAGGATAGACCAAAAATACAGGAATAACTCGAAATGCTTGTAAGCAATTTATCCAAAACAATAAATAGGTGGCAAGTCCATGAGTGGGCGACATCGGTGAAACTGCCATAATACCTTTTTTAGACTTTTAAGGTCGCGGTTTTCGGGAATAAAGAAAAATTTCCGAGGCATAAAGAGTTAGTCAATAAACATTGAGTAAGAAGCTATATTATTCTTTTAATCCAAAAAGTGACTTGATCAAACATTGCCCCTTAATCTTCATCTTCTCTCTCCATCTCTCTCTCTCTCTCTCTCACTCTCTCGTTTTCTTACCTACTATCTCTCCCTCCCACTGTCTCACATTATCTCTCTCTCTCTCGTTTTGTCTCTCTCACTATATCTTTCGCTCTCACTCACTATCTCTCTGTCGTTTTCACTCTAGATCTCTCCCTCTTTCATTGTAGATTACTGTCATCTCTCTCGTTGTAGATACATCTCTCTGTAGATTAGTTTCTCTTTATATTTTTCTCTCTGTCGTTTTCACTCTAGATCTCTCCCTCTTTCATTGTAGATTACTGTCATGTCTCTCGTTGTAGACACATCTCTCTGTAGATTAGTTTCTCTTTATATTTTTCTCTCTCTCGTAGTCTCTATCTCTCTTTCTCGCAGTCTCTATCTCTCTCTCTCTCTCTCTCTCTATTGCGGTCTGTATAGATCTCTCTGCGGAGATCATAAAGCTTGTGCCCACGAAACGTTTTGTGGTCACAAAATGGTCAGGGCCACGAAATTCTCGAAGGGTGTCACTCCTCTTGCCTGGTTCCGACGAAGGGAACACTTTCCTTCGCCGGAACAGTGTATGTGAGAGCGAAAGAGAAAACAATGAGTGATCGATCAAAAAACAATGAGACATTGAGAGAGAAACAATGAGAGATCGAGAGACATAGATAGTAAGAGCAATAGAGAGAGATATTGAGAGCAATAGAGAAATATAGTGAGAGAGAGACGGTGAGATCGAGAGATAGAGCAACAGTAAGTGAGATATGAGAGAGAAGAGGTGGCAATGGTGGTCGGAATAGTGGTAGTGGGAAGTTGTGGTGGTGAAGGTGATAGAGAAGATTGAGATTAGGGAGCAATGTTTGAGCAAGTTAAAGGTTAAAAAATAATATGTCCCTGAAAATGTACAAAAGAATATGGATTCCTAAAGAATTTATTTCCGGATATTGTTCACTACGCCCTAAAGTCGCGCCCATTTTAATATCCATCATGTTTTCTGATCAAATGAATAAGCGTGACTTGAAAAATTCTAGACCAACAAATCCATTATCTCTCCTCCTAAGGCATATGATTTTTTTCTCGCTTCGAATGTCGCACTCCTCTGCTTCTTCAACAGTTTGACGAAACAAAGTTTGGAATCAGACAGGACAGGTTTGAAGCTATGATTTATGAAAATTTCATATGGCGATATTTTCTTTTTGAGCATTTCATATTTTTCTGACATAAAAGTAAAAGAATGTATAATGAAAATTGAAGTAATTTTTTTTTTTGAGATAAAAGCTAATATCATAGATAACCATCCAAACGGATGAAAATTGAAGTAATAAAAAAAATGAATGAGAACGGCAGAATTGGTAAAAGAGAATTGCTAAATGAGTCAGAAATTAAGTCAAATTCTTTTTTGGTACATAGTCCCCCAGGCCCACAGTAAAAAGAAAGTAAAATTTGGGAGTGAAGGCAAATGTTTGACCTAATTGGAAGTGAAAAAAGATTGTTACCTACAATTGGGTGTAAAGAGGAATTAACCCCAAAAATAAAAGATAATAGGGCAATGGTCGTGATCTATTTGATGTAAATTGGACTCATCCGGATTAATTATATATCAGGTTCAGTCAAGATCAAATTGATGTTTTCATTGGATTTTCGTTAAACCAATGGGCCTACTATATTCAATAATTGACCATCATGATGATGGATCAACGGTGGGTAATAGCTAAAAAGAGGCCAAACAAAACACATCAATCTCATTTCTTAGTCTTTTTAAGTGTATCTTCCTGCTTAGTTTGCTACCGGTCGAATTAAACTCGTTTCTCTTATTAGGTTGTGTTTGATAGCAATGGGTGGAAAAGAAAAAAAATAGGGAAATATTTACTCCGAGAAACATTTTCTTCGAGAATCATTTTCTCCATTAATATTTTCAAATTTTTTACTGTTTGGTTCGTTAAGGTAAAAAGAAATTCCAACTTTCTAATTTTTGCAATTTCTACCGTTTTGTTCACAAAAGAATTATTCCCATTTTGCTTGTAAGATGTATGTAAGTGATGCAAAAGTATAGGAAGGGTTCTCCCATTTATCCAAAGAGAGACCAAGTGTGCCAGACTCTTAACAACCTATTCTTCCATAAAATTTAAGACCTCTTTAATATTGAGAACGTCTTAGCCTGGGTCCTCATCTGTTTTTCTTCATTGGTTGAGCAGTAATGACCTCCATTGATGATTTGGAGCTCTAAATGGTTCAGATAAACAGAGTATCAATTCAACCTAGTAAGATTTTGGAAAACAATATGCACATGGGTTTATGGGCATCACAAATTCTGAATACTTATGATTGAACCTCAAATTGTTTGAAATCGATTGAACCTTTCTTCTTTTCTTTTTTCATCATCTTCTCTATAAACAAAAGCTGAAGGCTTTCCCACTATTATTAATCTTTGATGATAATCATTTTGAGGGGAATGATCAAGATCAAACATAGCATCATCAAAGATTAATACTTAGATTCACCTTAAACTTCCATTTTTATAAATGATTCTAGTTGTATATCCGATGTAACACAGAATCATAAGAATTCAATACTCAAAATAAATACTTACAAGGAGAGAGAGAGTGGGAGGAGGAGAAGAGAATGCCCCATTCAACTTATTTTGGTGAAACAAATATGAACTCCCATCACCAACTTCATCAGACAACTTTCTACATAGGCTCCTACTCTATATATATCTAGAATTGATTCATGGCAATTGATTCATTCATGGAAATTGATTCACGACATTTGATTCATTCATGTCAATTGATTCATTCATGGCGATTTATCAATGAAGATTGATTTCATATCACCAAAATTAATCAATATAGACTGATTACATGAAGAGATTATTTGTCTTTTGTTCTCTTTAATTTCTTTTGTTGAAAATGGCAGAAGGGTTTAATAGTAGGTTGTTGGCAGAAGAGACGTGTTAGGAGAAAATCTTTCTCTAATAAAAGATGGGTCAAGAGATTCCCTGTTTTTGGGGAAATATGAGAAAAAGAAGGTCACGTGAGGGCATCTTACACTTTCTCTAAACTGGCAACCAAACACCTAAAAATATCATTGTTTGGGAAAAAGTTTCCCTTTTCTCCGAGAAAGTTACCTATCAAACAGACCCTTAGTTGTCATCCAATGTTCAGTGGGTGGTTGACAATTGTTTGGGAATTTTTCTTTTTTTTTAATAAATCGACGTTAGTCGTTACGAAACATTGACACATTATGAAGATGTGATTAACACGATAACCGTCTAAGTTAAACTAATAATGAAAAAAGCCTAAAGTCTAACAACATGAAAGAGACCTAACCCCGACAAACGTATTACAATATTTATACCTTCAATAACCCAAATTCAATAACCATCGATCATAACCCCTCTAGGAATCGAACCTCATGCCTCCACGACTTTGGAGTTTATGTCAAAACTATCAACCGGCTCGGGAAATCCGTCGCTTAAGGGGTTGAATTGCATCATACTAACATTAAGTTTGTGTTTCCACCAATGTTTAAGACAAACACAACACTCCAACATTTCCGGAGTATGTCTGCTCCAATATAATCACCTAAAATTCTCTTACAAGAAGAGAATGGAAACTCAGAAGCAACTGTTGAAACCGAGATAGTAAGAAATTACGGGCTATGAGAGATAAAATAGGATACATTATCTCGTTTTTACTCTACCAACCCAAAACGTCACCAGAAGGATCGACATAAGGATCAGGCTCGAAATCATATCGAGATATCTCTTCAGAAGCAGTAGCCAAAGGGTCCCTTCGTGTCCTTTTGATACTTCTCCAAAATGAACCTCGATTTGAAGATTCGAAAGTCTCAAAGGGACCATCAACCGTAGGAGATGATTGAGGAGTAGAAACATTCAGAGTGATAGTGTACGCGGCAAAAAGTTCGCGGAGTGTACTTACCATTGTAAAAGACTGAGATGAAGAACATTTGATAGCATAAGTAGATCTTTTCAAACCAATTCTCAAGTTATGATAGTACCATATCAACTTTCATCTTAATCCGAGGATCAAGAATGCATGCAACTCCGAATAAAACAGGGGTCTCTCCCCGATACTTAATAAACTACGCCTCTTTTGACGAAATAATTTCAGAGTTAATCGGAGTATTTCAGTTATCAAGAAAAACCATTCCAATATCAACCAAATACTTGAGAATAGAATTTTAAGTAGCATATTCAACCCAGAAAAGAAATTAGTTGCATCAAAGAAAGACTTCAACAGCTTACACAATATATCAGCATTTGCCAATCATACTTTTAGATCGATCAGCATACTTTTCAACATAAGATATGTCGAATTCCATCAATGTTTCACATCTAACTACAATTTCTTAGGAACAAAACCCTTTGCCTCACAATAGGTTCAAAATTGAGCATTTCGAGTTTCAGAGGCCGCAATATATTCCAAGTTCCCTTTCAAACATATAAGCATATCTTTGAATTGAGGAATCCTTGATGCATCTTCAACGACAAGATTATGTAGCAACAACATCTAACCTGAAGTAGTTCACCCCTCAAAGGCAAATGAGGCATCAAGTGAATTAATTTAGAAAGAAAAACAATATTTGCACTTGCATTATCCATTGAAAGGGAAAAAAACTTTTTCCAGATATCATCTAATCCTTTGTAAGCTTATCATACAACACATTGACTATGTGTTCACCAGTATGTGACTTGTCTAAGAGAATGTAGGAGATAATTGTCTTTTGAATGCACTAATTCTAATCAATGAAATGGGCAGTAGTGGAAAAGTAGCTCAATTTCTGGTTCGAAGACCAAATATCAGATGTGAGAAAAATCCCACCAGGAGCATTCAAAAATGAATTTCTCAAACCATCTTTATCCTCTTTAAAAAAATTTCAAAATTTCATTTCTAGCAGTGCCTCTCGAGAAAGATTTAAAACAAGGATGAAAAGAATCAGCGGTGTAACGTTCAAGGAAAGGTTCCTCCACAAGTTGCAGAGGCAATTTACGAAGAATCATAAGTTTTATCGTGTTTTTTCTATCTCGGACCTAGTTAAACTGGAAGGAAGCCAAGTTTCTAAACTTCTGATCTAACGGTTGGGGTGTCTCTTGAAGAGACATGATACCTCAGCCGTTGGATCCCACCTTACATATGTGGGTTCTTGGGCAGATTATCGGGCACCCCATTAACAGATTACTCGCAATCGGGTGTTCTAAAGGGGCTGGTTCTCAGTCGGGTAAAACAGGTCGGGACTCGGGAAGGAGGCCTTACCCGAGTTCCGACTGCTTTACTTCGTTTTAGCATCTCGGGGTAAGCACGAACCAGGCTTTTTCTGCCTGCGGGCCCTTTGCGGTCCGGGAGGACACCTTCGCGGCGTGGTTTTCCAGACCGTTATCCAACCCTAATCACGGGTGACCGTTTCGGGGAAACTGTCATCGTCGACGATCTATATGTTTTTTTTTCACATTTTCTTATCTTTTCCCCCTCTCCCTCTCCCCACCCCCACCCCCTCTTCTCACGACCATCGTTTTTTCTCTCGTTCGTTTCTCTCATCCTCCCTCTCCCTCTTTCTCAATATCCTTTTCCTTTTATCTCCCCTCCCGCTTTCGTATTGTTCTGACGCAGTTGTGGTTTGAGGAAAATCGCCCAAACCCAAGCTGTGGTTTTGGAGGATTTCTCCAAACCACACTAGTTCGGGGAATCCCCAAAACTAACAAACTAGTTTTGGTGATTCCCCAAACCGCACTGGGTTTGAGATTTCTATAAACCGCAGTGATTTTGGGATGTAAACCTTCTCGGCCTTACCGATCTAGTCTGATTCCGGCGAAGGAGACCTTCTCTTTCGGCATACCAAATAGAGAGAGGGAGGAGAGAGTCAAGAAGGAAGGAGGAAAGGGAGGGAACACGAGAGAGATAGGAAAGAAAGATGGTGGTGAGTGGTGCTGAGAGGAGGAAGAAGAAACAGATGAGAGAGAGAAGGGGGAAATGGTGGCCTGAGGTTGTGGATGCTGGAAGACATGAAAAAAAAAAAAATTGTCGCATCGAAAATTTTTAATAAAATTAACTTCTTTTTAAATTTTGTAGCCTAAATTTTTTATCTTCTTTTTCAAAAGGGTCGCCCCATTATTTCAATGTTGTCTATATTTCATTTGAGGCTATTTTCACACATTATACCATTCATTACTCGATGGGTAGGACACTTTTTTATTTTTTTCTATTGATTGATGAATTGTACTGACAATATTGACAAAGGCATCCACAAAGGTGGGTTTGGCAAGTTGCAGGGTCAATTTGGTCAATCTCAAGAAAGTTGGAGTATCTGTTTCGATCAAGTTATGGTATGAACTTCATTAACCTTTCTGCCCTAGAGTCCAGACAGAATTGCTATTATTATATGTGTTTTACTTAAAACTAATTATTTGAATTCAAATAGATTTTATAGAAAAAATCTTATCCATTAGATCTCTTCCACGTCACTTAAAACAAACTAACAGTAAATCTCAACCGCGGATGGGCATCAACTATTAAAATAAATCAACAAGAAAAACCTCCCTATAAATAGCATCCGAATCCTGCTAGTGCTAGGAAGTGAAAACCTCACAATTAGCCCTATAAGTACTAGTACTATATTTTTACAATTTAATATCAAACACAGTATTTGTGAATCTCTCTAGCTACTTCTTTCTCTCTTGTTCTTCATTAATTAAATAATGGGAATCTTAATTCTAGATGTTGAAACAAAGAAGGAAACCCATGTAAACAAGAGAATATCGAAAATCGAAAAGCTGTACAAGGCATTGAAAGAGGGGGATAGAGAAACAGTAGGAAGACTAATGGTGAATGATATTGAGTGGTGGTTCCATGGGCCTCCAAATTGTCAACACATGATGAGAGTGTTGACAGGGGAATCGACGATGGAGGATGAGTTTAAGTTCGAACCTCGCAATTTCAAAGAGATAGAGGAGGGAAGAGTGATAGTTGAAGGATGGGAGGGGGAGGAAGCTTATTGGGTTCATGTTTGGACGGTCGACGATAAGAAGAATAATGGAATGATAACTCAGTTCAGAGAGTATTTCAATACATGGCTCACTGTTAGAGATGTCACCACCACCATTACCACCACCGCCACCGCCACCACTGGGAGGAATAATAGGTCTAATTCGCTGATCAGCTGGAATAAACACAAAAACTCTAAACAACAGCAGCAGCAGCAGACGATGATGAGTCCAAGTATTTCAATTTGGGAGAGTGAATTACCTTTGAAACACCTAATGATTCGGTCTTTGCCAGGTCTTGTACTCGTCATCTAATTTGTACAAGTTAGATTGATCCCCTCCGCATATCTCGCAAGAGACTGCAATTAATCGTCAAAAAAATGTATAAAATTGTTCATTAATCTTCTTATATTAAGTGTGGGTTTCATGCGCTAAAGTACTTATAATTGATTTCAAACAAAATTAACAAGTAAAACAATATTCCATGTGGGGACGGAATACTCTCCTGCCCGACCCCGCTAATGGCAAAAAAAATTCTCATAATCACTGCCCGGAGGCCTTGGACCTTATAATGAATGAACCCTATATACTTGAACATGATAAGAAAGCAAAATTTGTACCTTCAATGGTTGCATTGTATAAGACCAGAAACGAATATTGCCAATCCGACTTTTTGTATGGAAGTGTAATATATTATCAATCATGCAATAAGAGAGCATAGCACATAGGAATACAACCAACAAAGAGAAAACTGGACCTCAGACCTCTACTCACCTCTTTCCTCAATTCCTCTCAACTATTATTTTTTCTCTTTTCACTTTCTCTTTCAGTTTGACAACAAACCACCAAGTATTCAAAATTAGGAATTAGATGAAGATCTTAAGGGAGGTACTCTCTCAACTGAGGGAAGAAGAGAGAGTAGAAAAAAAGAGAGCTTAAGTTAGTCTTTTAGGGATTATTAGGATCCTACTAGTTGCTTTTATCAATTTTATGGTAGATTTGTCTCCTCTTTTTACAGAAATTAGATTAGAGAGGAATATAGAGATAAACGAACAAACAAGAAAAATGGAGATGCGGGGTATCGATCCCCGTACCTCTCGCATGCTAAGCGAGCGCTCTACCATCTGAGCTACATCCCCTTTTTGGTTAGTCACAAGAGATTTATTTACAAGATTGTTATTACAAAACCTATAGTTTTCATTCGAAGGGCATACTTCATTTTGTGATTTTGTCGGTGCTATGTATAATCCACACTAGAGAAGTTTTAACTAGGGGCGGATCTACCATCAACGAACAAAAGGAAGGTCTACACTGGCAATCCAAAAAGATCATCGATCAGTCTCTAGACTTCAAGAACCAGTTCACAGATATTATTTTCACTCATGCTCCTAGATCCTGCAACTCCAAAGCAGACGCCCTCGCTAAATGGGGTAGAATTAACGGTCATAAAAGAGTATGGAATGTAGTGCCTTCTTCGTATCCGCTGTAAATTAGTCGTGACTTTGTATGACTTTGTTGGTTCGCTTTAATCTATATATCTCATCAAAAGAAAAAAGGGGCGGATCTACCATGAGGCGAGCGAGAATATAACAATTTAGACCACCCTAGATTCCTAGAAAATACTACTAGTAGCTGGTAATTTGTCTACAAACATGAGGTATGACCAGCTCGGTTGAGGTCGTGATTCGAGAAGCCAGTGGTGCAAGTTCAAATATAGCAGCCCAGTACCATCTCCAAACAAAAATAAAATCCCAAAAATATTCAAATCGTATTGAAAAGTGAGGAAATTTTATACACATGAAAATATTATTGACAAAAACGGTATCGGAATCAAATTTTGACCAACTTTATACAAACACACACACACACACCTTCCCCAATTTTGACCACGGTTAAAGTTCGCTAAAATCGCACTACCACCACCATCACCATCACCACGTTCTTTCTCCCTTCTTCTCTCTCTCTCTCTCTTTATATTTGAGGGATAGAGTCATAATCCTCAATCGAGAGTTCGACTAAACAAAACCCTCCGATCGAGGGTTACAATAGGGAGAGGTAGACCTCGAATAATGGTGGTGATGGTGCAATACTGTCGAGCTTCGGTTATGGCGATGATTGGTTTCCGTCGAGTTCGGGGAGAGGCGTGCGTATGCATAACACTTGACTAACACTTGACTCGGTTATAGTTAATCGACCTAAGTCAAGTGAAAAGTGTTCGTGTGCATAACACCTTTAGTGTGTATTTAAAATCCCCAAGAGAAAAAATTAGAAATCTAAATAAAATTTTAACAAAAAAAAGAAATAAAATAAAATCACCTACTGAAAAGAGTAAAAAAGAAACAAGAAAGGTGATTTGTACAAGGAATAGTCGAATAAGAATATTTTTCTAGCATAATTTTTTAGAGGCAAATTGTGTTATTAAAATAGTGGAACTAAGTGAAAACGCATGAGCCTTCCACCCACTTCCCTACCATAACTTGAAACATTATTTCTTCTATTGTTCCAGTAACCAAGGTCGAGCTATTGTTGATTGCTTTGATTATATGCAGGTAATGGACTACGCTTCTCTACCACATTTCTGCAGAAGAGAAGGCTCTAGTTCCTCGAAATACTCAAAAAGTGGAGATAATGATTGTTTTTCGTTGGATCACTCATTTCATCAAGACCTCTACAACTACACGAAACAACAATCCGTGCACCTGGAACCCATGGTTCCTCAGAAACAAGGATCGTTCCACGTATCTTTTCCAGAGCCACATGTAGAAAAAACTCAGATTGCTGAGACCATAGAATCGGAATTCCACAAGCTTGAGGATAAGAATGGTATGTCCAATTCGCTAAATGGGCTCAAAGTTGATTGTGCTTGAAAGGGCAGAACTCACACGTGCCTATTCGAGGTAACTACGGGATGTCAATAGTAAAAACTCGCATTAGCTCGATGCAGAGTTTAAGTAGGAAAGTTAAGTTAGATATAAGAAAGTCAGTATATCAGACTAGTAAACTGAGTCAGATGGTAGATCTGGTTCAGTCTAATATGGTGATGGAAGTGTAAGCACTAGAAGTTTAGGTTTACTTAGTAACATGTCTTATTATCAGATCAGAACTTCTAGCTACTAAAATATAACAAGTAACATGAGATCTGCTAACACTTCGTTTCATGCATTTCCTTTTGCCAAATTTTGGTATGGAATCTGACTCGAGATATGAATTGACACGAGTCAGGCTTGGAACGTTATTTGGTTTCCTACTTGCGCTTGTGACTTGTTTGAATGGCCAACTTGGACAGTCGGATGTTTTTTTGGTTCTTGAGTGATGTAGAAACGCAGCGGAATTTAAGAATAAAATAAACTAATACGAAGAACGATAAAATTACGATTAAATAACTCCAAATAACTGTAAACTTGATTAAATTTGATTGGGTTTTCTCTTCAACATGAAAATAATAGACAAACTAGATATCCTTTTATAGGATTCTGGACTTTCCTAGATAGACTTGAATTAGACTTCCTAAATAATTAAATACTGCAACTGCCTAAATAACTGGACTCAAATCTGGACCTTTCCAATTATTGGAAATATTAAAATAGCATAATTCCTAAACCTAAATTAATTAATACTCATACTAAAATAAGGACTTTCTAAATCTACTCTCTCTGGCCGGTTGGTCCATGACCGGGTCCGGTCATGGAAATAGTCTCCACGCCGGGTGCCCCTGCATCAGCTTCCCCTTCTCCCACGAGGTTCGTCCCGAACCGTTTCGACGAAGAAATTAATTTGATGGACCCGCATACGATGAATACCACCAAGGCGATTCGTAACTCCCACTTCGAACGAATTTTACAAAGAATGTGAAGAATACTAAATTGCAAGAAATCGCCAACTTCGTTCCCAATCTCATATGCCACTGATTCTCGCAATATTAACATTAGAAATTCAAGAACATTCATCTCGCCATCTTCCCAAAATTTGTCCGTAAGATCCAAAATATAAAAGTAACGAACTTCAATTATGATTTCGAGGTGGAAACGTGTAGTATTGATATGAAACCCAAAATATACTTTCCCACGTTCATCTTCATGAAGTTTATAGAATATAATTCTATCATAATATGGCAACTTATGAAATCCCCGAGTTAACATATCATGTTGTCGACGAGCTAAAGTTGATAAATCCGTGTATGGAAGCTTAGGGTCGATTTTGTATTCACTAAGAATTCGTCGTAACCAAAGTATGATTCTACTATCGAAGTGTGATTCGTCGTTAATAATCCCTCGCCAGATATCCTTTGCTAAAGAAATCCCCTTTTGGTCTTCTTTCAGTCTTGTTACAAAATCTTCCAAACTAGGTATCTCAACACCACTCGAGTGGTTTCGGGGGTAATCAACTCGTTTATCTTCCTTGGACACATTAAAGAAATCCCCACATATCACACACAAGGCCATCATCTTCTCGTGTGTAAGCAATGGCTTGGTATTATGTGGTTGGGTCAAGTTAGTTTTCTCAATATTCAACAGTTCTATTATTCTCATGACTGCCTCAACCTTGCCAGTTTCACCAGATCTTTGATCTTGTACAAAATCAAGCACCGAATGCCCAATCAACACAAAAGAATCATTGAATTTCCTTTTGTAGTCCCTAGCGCGTTGTATCAAATCTTCCAAATCAGTCCCCAACATTGAACCAGTTGATTCACCCAACGCCTTCCGGTGCCATTGAATGAGCTTCTCAGCAGCTTCTAGAAGACGTGTGTTATCAATTCCCGTTGTAGCAAAGTTAAGACGAGCTAGCCCATACTTCTGCTCCTGAAGAGCCTTCATCAGATGTTCCGACTCTACGATCTGTTGCTTCTTCTCTTTTGCCGCTTCGGGCGAAGAAACAATTGTTTGCCAAGCCATCTCCATGAATTCTTGTTGAGTAATTCGTCCAGCTTCACATCTAACAACAAAAGAAGAACCTCGTGAAGAAGAGGCAGGAGTTTCTTCAATTCTCCAAATTTCACTATCGTTAGTACTACTCTTCAATTCATGAGAACAATTAAGAAGTGGTTTAAGAGTAGTTCTATGATAGGATTTATTATAAGTAAGAGGATTTAAGAAGTGATTGATGTTGTCACCGTTGTCGTTCAGAGGTACAGAAGCAAAGAGATCAGCATGGGAGAAGTTCACTCCAGCCATGAGTTCGGTGAGGTTGCCAGACTTTTGATCCGAATCGACAAAGTTCAAAATTGTCTTGAGACCAGGCGCAGGTACATCAATTGTAGTAGTGGTGAAGACCCTAGAGATTGTATCAACTTTGTCCTTGGTAGTGATGTCTTTGTTTTTCAACTGAGTGTTAACATCAGCCAAAAAGAATTCACCTTTGTTAGGTACTGATGAAGTAATTGTGTAATTACCTTCAGCTTCAACTTCGCCGTACGCTTCTTCTTCTTCTTCTTCTTCTAAGAAAGATTCATCTTCTTCGTCAACTTCTTCGTGAACATCTTCTTCAACTTCTTCATACTCTTCTTTTTCTTTTTCCTGATGGAATGATAAAATAGGTGATGAATACGGTTGAAGAACGTATTGTTGTTGTTGTTGTTGTTGTTCCATCAGCGGTGTCGAAGATGGTATAAGAGGTTGTGAATATGATGGTGGTGTATAAGAAGATGGAGGTGATGGTGAATACGAGGACGATGAATATGGTGAATATGGTTGTGAGTACGGTGGTGGTGTATACGAGGACGGAGGTGGTGTATAAGAGTACGGGGGTGGTGTATATGAGGACGGAGGTGTTATATAGGAGTAATATGGATGTGTAGAATAATAAGACGATTGAGGTGGTTGTGGAGGGTTTTCTCGTAAGATTTCTCCCGGATTCCAATGATAATTGTACGAGTCGTTATTCGCATAAAAACATGATGAACATGAACATCGATTCGTTATCTCTTGATGAGTATAATCTGGTTGATTATAATCTTCTTTCGGGATAGAATACGATCGATACTGATGTAACTGGTCTGGAAAAAAAATTTCAGAATCATTCACCCAAAATTTTGGTGGCTCTGAATACCACATGATGTAGAAACGCAGCGGAATTTAAGAATAAAATAAACTAATACGAAGAACGATAAAATTACGATTAAATAACTCCAAATAACTGTAAACTTGATTAAATTTGATTGGGTTTTCTCTTCAACATGAAAATAATAGACAAACTAGATATCCTTTTATAGGATTCTGGACTTTCCTAGATAGACTTGAATTAGACTTCCTAAATAATTAAATACTGCAACTGCCTAAATAACTGGACTCAAATCTGGACCTTTCCAATTATTGGAAATATTAAAATAGCATAATTCCTAAACCTAAATTAATTAATACTCATACTAAAATAAGGACTTTCTAAATCTACTCTCTCTGGCCGGTTGGTCCATGACCGGGTCCGGTCATGGAAATAGTCTCCACGCCGGGTGCCCCTGCATCATTGAGTTCGCTAAAAGATTAGTTTTTATTAAAATTGCCTGAAATAGTTCGAAATGTGCTCCTGAGCTAATAAGTCAGACATATTTAACTCAGCTTCGGAAGAGTCAGACTCGAGTGAGTCAGATTTCGACAATGAGAAGAAAAAAATGATCACCGCCTTGTTTTAAAGATATCTGAAACTGCAGATAGAGTAATACCACCATATACTAAATCGGTAAAATCTCATAAATCTCCATTAATGTGCTGTGTGACTGTCTATATATATCTTTCATTTCTTTCTTTATGTGCTTCTTCCTCCAATCTGTATGTAACAACCGAGTGAAGAGAAAAAGTACGACTAAGGAGCCATTAGCAATAGTAGCATTTACAGGGGGTGTAGTTGGACAAATCGGGTTTATGATCCTCCAATTTCGACCCGTCTGCAAATTTTCAGCCATCAATTGAGTAGTTGTAGTAGCATAACCATGCACTCCGCTATATTCACCCGGTGGATAGTTCATTTGAGGACGATACACTCCCTCTGATAACTCCGTATAAGACTACATATGTAGACAAAAAACTAATAATAATAAGAGTCCGTGGGTATATAGACCAAAATAATGTTCAAAAAGGGTTTAGGGTCAAATCTTGTCAAAAAATGAATTTTTAGTCCTTTTGCTCTTGGGTCTAAAAACCCATACTATCTATAAAACAATTCCATTCGTGTCCAAAACCATTTTCACGGGATTTTAAATTGTGCGCCGGACTGAAAATTCCAACAACTTAATTAACCGTGAATTTGGGATAAATTGTATGAAACAAAATCGAAACTTTCCCAAAACGAAACGTTTCCAAAAATCCTAACCTAAATCTTCGAAACGCCATTACCAGAAACTAATCAAACGCTGAAAAGAAGGAAATCAAATTTGGGAGTGATTTGTGGAATTTATTAGCAAAAAACGGATAGAAACAAATCATAATTTCTCTCTCCTCTAAACAGATTTGTAAATTAAATTTATTTTCTCTCTCTAAACTTTCAGATTTGGAAAGAGTATATTTTCTGAGATCAATTTAGCGTGATTTGGGGGTTAATATACAAAACGTATATATCACTTTCTCTCACTTAATTTTCAGATTTGGAAATAGTATATTTTTCTGGAAACATTACAACAACATTTGTTTTTGTTTTTACTCATACATAAATACACATAGAATACAAATTATGAAACAAATACGTAAATTATTTGTTATTTATGACGAGGAAACCAACTTTGTCATATATACAACGTAATTTATCAACTGTACGTGTGTCATGTTCAATAAATTACACATAATTTCTTTTACATTACACATCGTTTACATTCTGTTACAAAAAAATCGTAACACTATATTGTCGTAGAGCATATGTAGTCTTGAGCAGGACAAACAACATTTACACTATATTGTCGAAGAGCATATCCAAATGTTTTTGCACCACCAAGAAACAAATGACCAACTTCAGTAGGAAATTCCATAAGTAACAGCAAAACTACAAAAAGAAAACATATACATTTGTCAACAAAACATATAATTTACTAGAAATGACATGTATAATGGAATAAATTATGCATACTGTTTGTTAAACTTCATAATGTGTTAGGAGACAAACATAACTTTAGTTTGAATCACAAGGTCATTGTTATGTGAAAAAATATGTATAATGTGCAATCAATTAAATATAATTTTTGGAACATTTATTGTACTGTAAACAACTATTTTGAGGAAAAAGTACGCGCAATGTTGAATAAATTATATATAATTTATGCAGATTTATAAGATGTTTTTGATATTATTTATGAAATATGTATAATTTGTAACAAAATACATATATTTTACATTCTGTTATAAAAACATCGTACAGAAGATGTTTGCGTTATGTATGTGTTATGTTCAGTAACATTAAGTAATGTCGTGTAAATTATATATCGTTTACATTCTGTTACAACCAAATCGTACTAGATCTTCCCAGGATAAAAAATGATATGTAATTTATTGTAAACGATCCGTAATTTATTTTAAATTATATATCGTTTGCATTCAGTTATAACAAATCGTTCGATATCTTCACTGCATCAAAAATTGTAAGGAAACCTTGATAAAGATTTGAAAAAAATGATCTAAAAATCAAAATCTGTAACCTAAAACTACTAAAAAGTAACAAAATACATAAAGACAAACATTTTATAATCGAATAAAATGAATTGTAAAGACGGATTTAACATTAACATCATAAAATCGGTTATGAATCTTAGAGAGAGAAAATACTAAATAATGATAAAGATTTGATAAGATGATATAAAGAGAAATTTGATTATAATGAAATTCATGAACAAAGTTAAAGATGAAGATGAAAAACATTAAACAGAAAAGAAGAAACTAAAACCTTTAACATTACCTGAAAAGCAATATTAAATCTGATACAGAATCTGTTTCAATGGAATGAAAAATGACTTTTGCAATGTGTTTTACCTGATAAACGATGAAGAAGATGATTTCAGTTGGTCTAATAAAGAAGAAACAAGATTTCTGAGATTAATGGATGATTATCAAACAGTTACTTTGTTTAGAGAGAGAGAAAATAAGCAAGTTTCAGTTACTAAAGATAATGAAGATCACGGTTACTTTGTTTAAAAACGTGATTGGAGAGAGAAAGGCGGGAGATAAAAATGGAAAAAGATATTTTGGATTTTAGAATGTAAATCAGATTTTATATATCAAGAAGGTTAGTATAGGTATTATAAATTAATATGTATTATAGGGATTTGTGTTTTCTCTCCAGATGACACCAAATGGACTAGATATCCATTTGTATTATTTTTTTGGTTTTGAAACCCTTTATAGAATTAGAGAGGACTAAATGTCTTATTAGGGTCCATTTTTTGGGCTATAAACCCAAAAATTCTAATAATAATAATACTCCCTCCGTCTCAAATTAAGAGACCCAATTTCCCTTTTGGTTTGTCTCAAAATAAGGGACGCATTTCCCTTTTTATCATATAAAATTCATTAAATTTCCAACATTACCCTTTATCTCTATATTACACATTTGTGCTCAAATATATATTGGCGAACAACCAAAAAGGTAACTAAATCAAAATTACTTAACTAAGAATACTTATTTAATTTTTTTTTACTACGAATATTTTGTTCTTTAATTTTATACGATTAATACATACACGAACTAAAAAAGAAACAAACAAATCAAATTAAAAGACAATGACATCAATTGTTTAAAAATTGACTAACAAATACGTGGAAGTAAAAACTTTGTCAGACTATTGTTTAAAACTTGATTCTGCATGCATTTTTGTATTCTTTGTCTAAATCAAGTTTTGACAGCATACTTTTTGGTTGATTATATCTAATTTTACTCTCAAAAACAAAATTTAAGTTTCAACCAAGTTTTACCTCCAAAAAAATTTCAAGTTTCAACAATTTTTTTGTGAAAATATTTGTGTCGATGGAGGAATTCTATAGAAGTCTATTTGTATTTGCTTGATTATTGGTAACAATCTAACTTTGAAGAAAAAATACCATCCAATTTAAAGAAAAAATACCATCTAATATTAGGAACAATTTATATTGTTACCAAAAATAATTTGACCATTAAATTTGAAATCCAAGTTTCCTCCACCCATTTTCGGTAAAGAAATTCATTTTAGATTTAGTCTAAAAAAAGAATCACACAAATCTGAACATTAAATGAGGGTATAAGTGAAAGAAAAAATACGTGAAAATTTTGAAGGATTTTATGTATGGGTCTCTTAATTTGAGATGGAGGGAGTAATAATAATAATAATAGCATGGATGATGATAACTCATATAGCTAGTTCTGCAGGAGGTTGAACAAAAAAAAGTGTAAATCGTAGAGATGTTTTTAATGGCACCTTTTAAGTGTTTTCCTCAAGACTCTATAAAACTTCCCTCTCAATTCTTATTTAGTCGTCTCCAGTTGTAACCAATTACATCTACAATGTATTAGTAGTAGCACATGCATGAGGGTGCAAATGCCTCCTAAATGGACCATAACTTCTTTTCCATTTTGTGTAATGACCACCTACTTATTTCTTTTTCTTTTTTTTTGTTGAAAAAATGACCATCTATCTGTATAATATCATCATAGAGATATAGAATGTTAATTATATTTCTATAAACTATATAATTATGTTAATATATAGTTTATAATATAATATAAACAAATACTTAATCTTATCATAAAGAGTATTACAATATACTTATATTATAATATATATAATATGAATATTTATAAATATATACGGAGTATAAACAAGTGATATATAAATATATAATATACATATTATAAACTACCATTTATATAAATATCATAATATAAGTATATTGTATTATAAACCTATAAATATATATTATAAACTACCATTTACATATTTTTCTAGAATATATGTATATCACTTATATAATATATTTATAATATATACTTATATATGTTATACTTATATATATTATAATACGGAGTATAATTATAAGAATAATAAATAAATATCATAAATATTTATTATATTTGTATATTACATATTGAAAAACAAGTTATATATTTAAATGTTATAAATATATGCATAATATTTAATATATTTTTATAAGGTACACATTTATATTTATATATATGTCAAAATATATATTATATAATTATATATATATGTTAACAATATATTATACTTATAAGTATAAGTATATATATATATATATAGTTATAGGATAATTTTAAACTATTTATATAATATAATTATCATTCTGCTTATCTTGTGTTTAAAATGGTTTGCATATATTGTTAATATAAACTACGTTGTTGACAAGATGGACATTGCCAATGTTGAGGATAAAGACCCGGATCTCATGAGTAAAACTTTTATCAAAGATACTATTTGATAAGGATTAATTAGTTTGTTCTAGATGGTCATTGAGTTGTTTTGATAGTTACCAAATCTTTTGTAAACAGTGAGATCTCTTCTCTGAGATCTCACTTATCTATTTGTTACAACTTGTATTATATATAGACTAGGGTATAGCCCGTGCCTCCGGCACGACCAAACTTATTAACTACTTAAGCACCCAACCCATTCTACTCTAGTTTTATTTTATTTCTTTTTGGTTTTGCCTAAAAAGGTTAATCATCCTTCAATATATCATTATATTTATCCTAGTTATCCTTCAATGTAGCATTATCAATTGGTTTCACCTACAAAAGAGCCTCAAGAAACATGTCTAGTGGGAACTATATAAGGATATAAATCTTAATGTTGTTTGAGTGTGTGTAAACAGAACTTGATTGAGTGGGTCAGAGTTGTTGATGTCTCGAGTAGGATCAAAATGAGGTCCATAAAGATGCATTTACATATCAGATTTTTGTTTGGGAAATTTTACACCACTAAGTTCGTCAAACAAAATAACGTATCCATTCCATGAAAAAGTTACATTGGAATTAATATTTATAGGTACCATTAAAGTTACAGATAGCAACATCTATTTTGTCAAAAGAAAACTACACTAAAAGTTACCACAACATAAAGTTACGGATAATCTTATCATCTTGAAACTTGTTCAAATACTCCCTAATACCTAAATGATTGGAGCGACTTATAGTCAGATTTGTGTGAAGCATATTGAAGCCGATGAACTGAAGGACCACATTCTCACCATCCCAAAAGTAATGTGTATATGACAACCCCCAGTGCTCCAAGCATCTCATTCTTTTTATACCCACGTAACACAACTGAGGTAGTTCAACAAGAAAAAAAACGTAACACAACTGAGGCAACATAATGAACACCAACCACATCAGTAGGAGTTTTCCCTGAAAACGCAAATTAAAAATAACAGTTTAAATGAGGAAGACTGAAAGAGAATCAATGTACTTCTGCAAGTACGGGTAGCAATTTCAAAGGAATTATAGGACACCATCAATTGAGACAAAATACCAGACTATCATCACAAAAGAAAAATGTACCATATCACCAATAAATTTGATCTCTTTTTTGACATGATAATGTATAAAGGTATAAGAATCTCAGATTCTGAGTAAATTGCATAATGGTAGTTGATGTGGACAAAGATTTCCGCTAAACACATTCGTGATAACATATATAAAGATGCTACAAACAATAAGAGAACTATATCACATATTCATAACTCATATAGACACACATCAAACGGTATTGAACTGCTGATGTATTACCAAATAAACCAGGAATTTTTTTTTAACTCGCACTACCCAAGCTATTATAGTTTCACCAACTTCAATATGGTTTCACCATCTTAACATATATTAGTAACAAACTATAATGGCATTAATACTGCATTTAAGTCGAAACAAAAAAAAAAATCTTCAACATACTCAACAATCATTTTAACTCAACTTTATTAGAACTTCACATTGGACTCTCCACCATGATTATCAATATGAACACTATTATCTAAACCATACACAAATAGACGAAAAATGAAATAGAATTTGAGAATTGTAACTGGCAAGAAAAACACAAACATCCCAAAATCGATCGTATTAAATTGCGAATCCTCACTTCGAGTAACGAAAAGAAAACTCTCGGGGTTTCAAATCTCGATGCATAAAACCTAAAGAAAAGAATGGCAAGCGTCAACAACACCAACTATAACCATAGTATATGCCTTGCTGACATATAAATGTAGGGAAATGAAACTGTTTTATGTACTTAATCACTTCAATACAGAATATATAATATCATTAAGATCTGAAACCAGAGAAAACATATAAGAGTACCAATAAGGCAATAAGCATGTAAGAAAGAACAGAAATTTTTCTGAAATTTGGTAGTTATATAATTTAATTGCTAGACGGATAAAACAGTAATTCACAAGTTGGTATACGGGATTTCTTCATCGAACAGATTGAGATTTCAATAATTGACACATCCAAGCTGGGCGATCAAACTATCATAACAGTAAGAAGATGCAGTTCATAATTCCTTATCTCGAAGTGAGTATCCTTTTACTGATTTAAATTCTTGCTATTGCTCATACTTCCTGTACTTTTGATCTGTATAAAGTAATATCAATTATGTGAATGTGAAATGTTGAATTTAGATACGAACTTTGGAATATCTTATATGTTATACCCATAGAGTGTATTTTATTCAAAATAAAAAATACTCATATAATGTATACATCATCTTTTTGCTCATTTTGTGTTAATGGATCTATCTACACTCATATTTAGAACTTGACCTTCGCCCTATTTACAAAGGGTTAACAGTTTTCCTCTATACAACCTATCAAAATTTATTCGGAAGTAATACAGAAGGGTTGTTGTCACCGACCTATTCGTATAGAACTTTAACATTGTACTTGATTCAATGTTAGAAAGGCAAAATTTCTTGCATTTTTTTTAAGGAAACATTTGCAGGTACCATATAATATATGTAGAGAAAAGCATGTAACTTGGTAGGCATCGATATCATTTGACCCTGTTTCCATTTACTTGAGCCTAAAATTCGAGAATCGCTTGTGAAATTTTAGGATTAAATCTGAATTTAAATGAGGCAAAGGAAGAAAATAAAGTAAAAACAATGAATTCAAATGAGCCTAAGATCAGTAAACCCAGAAGAATAAAATGAAATGAAGAAGATGAAAAATACCTGTAAACCAAGACGGGTATTCCGGACTTCACTGTTGAACCTACAATAGGTATTACACGTATTTCTAGGTCGAGCAACTCGTAGTACAATATCAATATCCTACAATCATGGTGGAATCGTTTTAACCACAAATGAGCCAAAAATTAGTAAAACCCTAAAGGTAGAAAATGAAACTAATGAGAGAGATATTAGCAAAGAGAAAGGAAGTAGTTTTGTAGAGAGTGGTAGATCTGAATTAATGATTTGAGTAACTAAATGAGAAGGAGGAAGAATGTTGATGAATATACCTGGATTTCAGACTGGCTTTCAGTCAGTGGGAGGAGATCTGTCTGCAATGGTGCTTGCTTCTATCTATCAAACTATGTCTATAATCCCTTATCTATAATAAAGATAAGGTTGCTTCTATCTATCAACCTATTTCTATAATGCCTTATTTTGCAGCTATAAAGTAGTTACATGACTCTAATCGCTGTTATAGTACAGTGTCGAATTGATACCAGGCGCTTAGTTGCCTTGTACTACGCTTATATAATATTCATGTGTATTGCAGCAGAAAAATCTTCCAAAACCTAGACATGTGCGACCTCCCTCCATTTTCTCTAATTTGTAAGGTCTAGGACGGACGTGCAACTCATGTTTATTTCGCCTTGGAAGAGATTGTTATGGTTGTTGATCAATCATCCAATTAAGTCATGAAAGGATCCAACCCGGTCCAGACTATATTGGTGGTCGAAAAAGATAAGTCTGAACCGCTGGGAAACATTTGTTTATTGAGTGTATGATGAAGGTGCATTCTTTCTATTAGGCATTTCATCAAACACATATATGGCAGCATCAAACACATTTCTACTCAATCATAATAACAATCAAAATCAAAATAACCTTCTACTCAATCATAATAACAATCAAAATCAAAATAACCTTCTACTCAATCATAATAACCATCAAAAATTGCATTATCCACAGAATTTATGAAGGCTGAGAAACAAAGGAGCAAATAGTATCAGTAGGACAGTGAGACCATTACAAATATTGAAGTATCCAGAAGCTATTTTAATGCATCAAATTAGAAAACACTAACCTTCTCAAAGAAACATTTGACGGCTCTGATGCATAATTTATCTATGAGAAAACACTAACCTTCTACTCAAACAAACATCACAGAGATTAAGACTAATTTATCAATGAGTAAACACTAACCTTTCTTGGCATGGCCTGAACAAAGATCAAAATTTTAAACTGTCTATGAGAGAAATATGATTTCAGAGTGGCTTTGAGTGAGGGGGAGGAGATGTGTTGGTGAACGGAGAAGATGCGCCGGTCAGCAAACAGGAAATCAACGTGGAGAAGGAAGAGGAGGGAGTAACGAAGGCTATAGGTGGCCGGGTGCCCACTTAATAGATTTTGCTTGATCTAACGATCTATACTAATGCTGATTTGGGACGGACGGCTGGATTTTTCCAGGAGTTTGTCCCAGTCAGCACACATCCACCTATTTTATTATATAGATAGTCGAATAAGAATATTTTCCTAGCACAATTTTTTAGAGGCAAATTGTGTTATTAAAATAGTATTAAAAAACCGAATAGTAAAAGGAAAATTTCAATGAGCAATAAACAGTAAATTAAATAAGTCACTTATCTTTTTGCAGAGCTGAAATCAAGTATTAAACGAACCAACCAAAAAGAATGAACCTGGAAATAGACTGGTATAATTATGGTGGAACAGAGGCACAAGTTTAACTCGCTTTCCTGAAGACTTTAAACGCCCCTGCTACCGTAGAATTAGGTATTGCTTTGCAGTATGTCAACGTAGTCCCCTAGGATTCAACTATTCCTTATCAAAATTGAAGAAACAAACTTCAGTTTTGATCTCCTGATCTTGACAGAATTTAGAGGCAGAGAGAAGTAAACAGAGAACTGAGAGAGAGAGAGAGAGATAGAAGACGAAATATTTTTTTTGTGTCTTTTCCTTCTGGGAGTTAATCCCTATTTATAGAATACGAAACCAGATCATAAGACCTTGGGTTGTTTTGATCCAACGGTGGAGAAAAAAATAGCCAGTAGTGGAAGAAGAGGTCTGAGAAAATTAAGGCAGTGGACTCTTTCCACTAGCCAGTAGTGGAAGAAAAAGTCTGAGAATCTTAAGGCAGTGGACTCTTTCCACTAGCCAGTAGGGGAGGAAAAGGTCAGAGAAAAATTAGGGCATTTCTCTGGTAGACCAAGACCGAGACCGAGACTGAGACCGAGTCCGAGTCCGGGTCTGGGTCCGGGTCCGGTTTCGAGTCCCGGGTCGGGTCGGTGACCCGACCCGCGAGGGTGTGAAAGGTATAAATCTAAGTGTGCCTAAGGTAAGGGTGCCTCTAAAAAGTGATGGGTCTCTCCTCCGGAGAGCACTATTGTAACCCCAAGGGCCACACCCCTTTACACCCAACTTTATCCTTATAAACACAAGCTAGTTTTTCTCTTTGAGAGATGTGGGACTAAAGTAATTTGTGTGTAAAAGTCTCTTTAGCTCAATAGAAGTAGTTATTAGATTTTATTCAAAACCCTACTACTAACAATCCCCCACATGAATAAAATTAGAAGAGCTGATTAGAAGATAAGAGTGCGAGGCTTTGTGTATCAGAGAAGGTGTCGTTATGGCTTTAACCTTTGCTTTGTGATGGTTCGTTGGGACTACCAGTCGTTCAGTGAACATAATGTTCTGGAACTGAACTTCTGTTTTGTAGACTCGGTCAAAAAACCTCACACACAAGTCCTCTGATTTCTGTCAAGATCATTCGGTTGTGCTCGTTATCGGCCATGAGCATATCCTAGTATTCATGAGCGCTCTAAAGAATAGCCTAATTCTCATAGGAAGCGGCCCCACTTCCACACTCATATAAGTGAGTCCATCAAGGGTGTCCTGTTCCACCCCACTTGGTATACCCAAGCTATAGATCTCATCCCCCACATTGAACAGGTACACTCGCTTTGTCATAGAAATGGGTAGGAGATTTCTCCCTTCAGTGTTTACAAGCTCTCATCTACAACTTAGTTGTCCCATTGAACCAAGGTCATGGGATCTCCAATTCCAAGGTTGGGTATCCGTCATAGATGATTTACTCTGATATGGGCTTTAGCCCCATCCCCCTCGACGTTAAATTTACAACATCTCTTGATAATCCTTTCGTCAAAGAATCTGCCAAGTTTTCCTTAGATCTCACAAAATCTATGGAAATTACTCCATTAGCCAATAATTGCTTAATCGAGTTATGCCTACGGCGAATATGTCTAGACTTTCCATTGTAGATGTTGTTTTTAGCTTTAGCTATTGCAGCCGTGGAGTCACAGTAAATCAGAATTGAAGGCATTGGTTTAGGCCAAAGTGGAATATCATCCAAGAAGCTTCGTATCCATTCAGCTTCTTCAACGGCTTTATCAAGTGCGATGAATTCTGATTCCATAGTTGACCTTGTTATGCAGGTTTGCTTGGATGATTTCCAAGCAACAGCAGCTCTTGCTAAAGTAAAAACAAACCCACTCGTGGATTTGGATTCTTCAGAGTCTGAAATCCAGTTTGCATCTGTGTATCCTTCTAGAACCGCAGGATACCGTGAGTAATGTAAACTGTGTGATAATGTGTATTTAAGGTATCTTAGTACCTTAAGTAGTGCATCCCAGTGGGTCTGTCCAGGATTACATGTGTACCTGCTCAGTCTGCAAACCGCGTAAGCAATGTCTGGTCTGGTGTAGTTCATTATGTACATAAGACTTCCTATCACCCTAAAGTACTCTAGTTGGGATACTGCCTCACCCTTGTTCTTCTTTAAGACTAAGGAATGGTCAAAGGGTACTCTTGCAGGTGAGGAGTCAAATTGATTAAACTTCCTTAGTACAGACTCGATATAGTGTGTTTGACTCAAGATAATCCCTTCAGGTTTTCTTATTACTTTTATCCCTAGAATTACATCTGCTTGTCCTAGGTCTTTCATTTCAAAGTTTTAAATCAGAAGTTCCTTAGTTTGGTTTATTATCTCTAAGGAAGTGCCTAGGATTAACATGTCATCTACATGTAGACATATAATCACATAACACCCATTTACACATTTAGTGTACACACATTTATCTGACTCATTAATCTTGAACCCATTCTCTAATACAATTTGATCAAATTTTTCATGTCATTGTTTCGGTGCTTGTTTAAGACCATATAGGGATTTAATGAGTTTGCAGACTTTGTTCTCTAGCCCCTTGACCACAAACCCCTCTGGTTGGTCCATGTAGATTTCTTCTTCTAATTCACCATTTAGAAAGACAGTTTTTACATCCATTTGATGTATCTCTAGGTTGTAGATTGCTGCGATTGCTATTAGAATTCTAACCGAAGTGATCCTTGTGACAGGCGAATAAGTGTCAAAAAAGTCAAGTCCTTCTTTCTGTCTGAACCCTTTGGCTACTAACCTAGCTTTGTACTTTTCTACTGTGCCATCTGGTTTTCGTTTCCTCTTAAAGGTCCATTTAATTCCTATGGTTTTAGCACCTGGAGGTAAATTAACGAGTTTCCAAGTGTTGTTTTGTATTATGGAGTCCATCTCACTTACTACCGCTTCTTTCCAGAATGGTGCATCTGGAGAAGTCATTGCCTGACTGTATGTTTGGGGTTCATCTTCAGTCAGGTAAGTGAGGAAGTCAGGACCGAAACTGTGTTCTGTCCTAGCTCTCTTACTCCTTCTAGGTTCATCATCTGAGAGTGGAGTTTCTGAGCTAGTGGAAGGTCGACTAGACTCAGGGTCTTTCCTTTTTAGAGTCTCACTCTTTCTAGGGAAAGTGTTTTAAAAAAACTCAGCATCTCTTGATTCTAGAATCGTGTTTGAGTTTATGCTGTCAACGGAAGAATTTATCACTAGAAAGCGAGAGGCACTACTGTTCTGTGCATACCCTTTGAATACACAATCTATAGTTTTAGATCCTATCTTAGATCTTTTAGGTAAAGGTATTGCAACCTTAGCCAGACACCCCCACACTTTTAAGTGTTTAAAGCTAGGCTTTCTACCCTTCCATAGTTCATATGGAGTTTTATCTTATGTTTTAGAGGGTACTCTGTTAAGCACATAACAGGCAGACAGAATAGCCTTTCCCCACAAGTTAAAAGGTAACCCTCAGCTTACTAGCATAGAGTTCATCATTTCTTTTAGTGTTCTATTTTTCCTTTCTGCTACCCCATTGGATTGAGGTGAGTAAGGAGCAGTTGTTTGATGTTTTATGTCGTGATTCCTACAGAATTGAGTGAAGAGATCTCCTACGTATTCTCCCCCTCTATCTGATCTAAGGATTTTTATCTTTTTATTTAGTTGATTTTCTACTTCTAGTTTGTAGGTTTTAAAACTTTCTAAGGCTTCATCTTTGCTATTTAGAAGGTAGATGTTACAAAATCTAGAGTGATCGTCAATAAAAGTTATGTAGAAGCGTTTGCCTCCTCTCGAAGGAGTTGCTTTTAGGTCTCCTAGATCAGAGTGAACTAATTCTAGCGGTTCATTAGTTGTTCTTTCTACGGTTTTAAATGGTTTCTTTTTAAGTTTTGTCTCTACACAAATTTCACATTTGTCTTCTTTTTCTTGTTTAGTTGTAGGAACGTATCCTTGTTTCATAAGTCGTTCTAGAGTGGAGACACTAAGGTGTCCTAACCTACCATGCCAAACATTTGAAGTACTAGTAGGATTATGCACAATCGAGTAAGCAGAAGAAAATACTTTATTTAATTCAGAATCAGAAACAACATTTAACTTAAATAAGCTCTCAGTACAATACCCTTTCCCCACATAGACCCCCCCTTTGGACAGAATGACCTCGTCACTTTCAATCACAATCTTAAACCCTTTCTTGTTTAGTACCGAAACAGAGATTAAGTTTTTCCTAATTTCAGGAACGTGAAGCACATCATTCAGAGTCATGGTTTTTCCAGAAGTCATATTTAGAACAATCTTCCCTTTTCCTACAATTGTGGACGAAGAGTTGTTACCCATATACAGTTGTTCTCCTGTTTTTACTTGGTTATATGAAGAAAATTGTGACTTTTCTGAACAGATGTGTTTAGTGGCTCCTGTATCGAACCACCAATCTCTAGTGTTCGTCACCAAGTTGGTTTCAGTTACCATTGCACAAAAGTTCTCTGTTTCGACTACGTGAGCAAGATTGGGTCTTGGATGTTTGGTCGGGGGGTTAGGGTTAGGGTTTGCTTTCCTGTGTCTGCAGTTCTTGGCTAGGTGACCAGACTTACCACATACATAACAAGGTTTAGAGTTACCTTGGTTAGGCTTGAAACCAGCCCTTTTGAATTTAGAATTACCTTTCTTCCGCTGGTTAGAAGGTTTGTAATTGGTAAGCTTTTTCTTCTTTACCTCTTCCACGATGTGAGCTTTAGATACAAGTGAAGCAGCCACCTCATTTTTCTCCTGTTTCAGATGTTCTTCTTCAACCCTGATTTGAAGAATCAAGTATTGCATGTCAATGTCCTTCCTTTTGTGTCTGAGTTTCTTCTTGTACTCATTCCAGCTGGGTGGTAGCTTTTCAATAACTGCAGCAACCAGGAAAGCCTCATCTATAACCATTCCCTCAGTTTTGATTTCATTTAGAATGAGCCTTAGTTCCTGAAATTGGCTTACTACAGATTTTTCATCTTCCATTTTGTAATCCAGAAATCGTCTTACTACGAACTTCTTAATACCTGCATCTTCAGATATATATTTCTCTTGTAGAGAGTCCCATAATTCTTTGGCAGTCTTAGTATGACAGTAAATATCATATAAGATGTTATCTAAGCAGTTCAGAATATAGTTTCTCCATAGATAGTCAGCGTTATTCCAGGCCTCTACTGCTCCAGATCTACCAGGTTCATTTTCCCCCACAACAGTGGTAGCTGGTTCGGTTAAAACATAGTTTATATTCAAAGTGGTTAGAAAAAATAACATTTTTTGTTGCCATCTTTTGAAATTTTGACCATCGAATTTCTCTGGTTTTTCATTGCTCATCTTAAATTCCATTTTCAGTAAAACAGTAAATTGTTTTGGTCGATTTTGAAAAGGGAATGTTTTAAAGTCTTCAGATTGTTATTAAAATAGTATTAAAAAACCGAATAGTAAAAGGAAAATTTCAATGAGCAATAAACAGTAAATTAAATAAGTCACTTATCTTTTTGCAGAGCTGAAATCAAGTATTAATCGAACCAACCAGAAAGAATGAACCTGCAAATAGACTGGTATAATAGTGGTGGAACAGAGGCACAAGTTTAACTCGCTTTCCTGAAGACTTTAAACGCCCCTGCTACCGTAGAATTAGGTATTGCTTTGCAGTATGTGAACGTAGTCCCCTAGGATTCAACTATTTTTTTGTCTCTTTTCCTTCAGGGAGTTTATCCCTATTTATAGAGTACGAAACCAGATCATAAGACCTTGGGTTGTTTTGATCCAACGGTGGAGAAAAAAATAGCCAGTAGTGGAAGAAGAGGTCTGAGAAAATTAAGGCAGTGGACTCTTTCCACTAACCAGATCATAAGACCTAGACCTAGACTGAGTCCGGGTTCCGGGTCGGTCACCCGACCCGCGAGGGTGTGAAAGGTATAAATCTAAGTGTGCCTAAGGTAAGGGTGCCTCTAAAAAGTGATGGGTCTTTCCTCCGGAGAGCACTATTGTAACCCCAAGGGCCACACCCCTTTACACCCAACTTTATCCTTATAAACACAAGCTAGTTTTTCTCTTTGACAGATGTGGGACTAAAGTAATTTGTGTGTGAAAGTCACTTTAGATCAATAGAAGTAGTTATTAGATTTTATTCAAAACCCCACTACTAACAAATTGTGGGGTTTATCAAATTTCCTGGGACAACGACCTTTATTCTTCCTCATCTTCGACCCACCAACTCTGCCCACCACCATCAATTCTCACCAACTTAGTTTCTCTCTCTTCCCTTCTCTCTCCTCCTTCCTCCCTTTCTCTATCTATATGTTATGGCCAGAATGGCAAAACAGGTAGAGAGGGAGGAAAAGAAACAGAGAGGAAAGATAAATAGAGGGTGGTGGGAGGAAAGGAAAAAAAAGGAAAATGAACGAGAGAGAAGAGAATGCGGTGGCAGTAATTGAAGGTGGTGTCGGATGTGGTGGTAATGGCAGTCATAGGCAATGGTCCGATGAGATGGAAAGAAATTCTGGATAAAAATATTAAATGTCTGCTTGGGAAACAAAAGAGTAACAAACTAAAGACAAAATCTACTTCAAATTTTCTACCCCATAATTTTTCTTTTTTTCGCAAAGCTGTGGCAGAGGAATGCAACACCTGAGAACCTCCTCTAGTTCTACCAACGAAGAGGAAAGTTTGGTAAAACGAGCAAACAAATTGGCTGTTCAATGGTTTCCAAATCTAAGCTGAAGGCCTGAGCTACTACTGCTTATCCTCAACTACCATAAGGGACCCTTCAGTGTCACTTGATTCTACCACTCTTTCGGGTCACATTTTGTGCACTTAGTCCAGTCTAAAGATACGGCAGCCCATCCTGGTTCATTGCACTAGTGTACAGCCAACCACATTTCTGACTACCACTACAACCATAGTGAAAGTAGTAAACATCAGATTATGACGTGCAAAGAAATTCCAAATTTAAGAATAAGAGTTTTCAAACTAAACCATTACAATAATCTTTATCTAGATGAATAGCCAACACAATGGATCACACTCATGGGAAGAAATCAATACAAGCAACACAGGAAAAAGAGTAAAATACGAAGAGTAATACAAATCCGTCGGTGTTGTAATTAATTAGTACTATAAATCCAACCAAATCAAACTCGAAGCAAAGAAGGCCCAATCACCGCAGAGCAGAAATATCACAAGTAACACTCAAATTCTTAAAGTACAAAATGATAGCATATAAAGAGAAGTTAAGTAAGATCATCTTCTTCTAGTTCTTTGGCCTTCAGTTTCTCTTTCACTCTCAACAGAAGTGTGGTCTTCCAAGCATCCTGTGTGCCATAATATAAGTTAACAACTAAGAGAACCCAATGAAGTTATACATTATCTAAAGTGTTCTGAACGCAGGTCACATTAACTTGCTAAAAATTCCAAATCCCGTCTCACAAGAATCGGGATAATAGCTTTTAAGGAGTTAGATTTACATGTGGACAGAAACTTACCAAGCGTGTCATGCTATCAAATTCCTTGACAACATCAGTGAACTTAGCAACATCTTCCTCATCAAGCGAAGAAGCCAAGTCCTGCCATATAATAAATATATCACAAAGCCTGGTGCATTAAACTTCCAGACTAAATATACGTGTTAACAGTATAGGAGGTACCATATAGTGATACAGATCACTTAAAAGCTTTAAGATACAAATTCATCTTAATCCATTAAGCTAATTCATCTTTTTTTACCATCTAAGGATAGAAACATATTACAATCCAAAACCCGAAAAAGGAAAATGTATCATAGATGTCACAAGTTACTCACAGCTAAAAACTTGTACTCGCGTGTTCCTGAGAAAGTTGGATCCAACTCCTGCACAAGAAGGCATAATAAACTTGAAGAGTTGGGTAAGTTAACAGTAAAACTTAAGATGCAGAAACAGAGGCATATTAGACCTGATAGCGCTCCAATGCATTCGTTATAGCAACAACATCGCCTTTACATAGTTGACAAAGACCAGCATTGAGAAGATATCCTTTAACACTGTACTTTAGAAGGTTATTGTTGAGCGACTGTTTTGCTATCTCTTCATAAATCTCGATTGCCCTGGGATACCTGTAAAACAAAAAATAAAGATTTTTTTCTTGTTCAAGCATAAGCTACAGTACTGAGAAATTTGTGATTGGGATTTTTAACACTAAGGAGAATGCCGAAAAGATACTGCGCGCATGATAAACCAAAAGGATAGCCAATTTCTCCAGGTTTCAGAATATCAGTGTAACATAGAGTCGATATAAAGTCCCCAATCAAAAGAAAAATATTTTGTGCAGCACAAAAAAAAAGCACATCCAAGATAATGACTCACTGTTCCAGTTGAGCAGAGAATTGTGCAACTTTCTGCTTGCACTGGTTTGCCGATGTGGTCACTTCCTCACTTTGAAAAAGATCAGCAGATCTTTCAAAGTAAACAATTGCCTGCTCAAAGTTTTGTTCAACCTCATACAGCTCTCCAATATCCTACAAATGAATCAAAATTCATAATTTTTGCCAACATTGACCATTGTTTTCAGCACAAAGTCAACGTGAACTAAAGTAAATTATGTGACATCTTTTACCTTGCAATATCTTGCAGCCATGTTAAACCTGCCAATTTCCATGAATTGATTCACTGCCTGATCTAAGCATGAAATGGCCTCTGCAAATCACCTCACATTTTTTCAGGACATTTGAACAATAGTAGAGTAATTAACGTGTCTTTGTAAACAAAACTGCTTAACTCAATATTCATACAGCACATATTTCTGATTCAGGAGCTCATTAGGTGTTCTTTGACACTGATTAAGGTGCCGTTCTTTTTGGAGGTCTGAATATGAATTACACATGTGCAATTTAGTTGTTATATTTTAGTTCTTGTATGCATTTACTTGTCTATTAAACTCAGACCTTGAAACAAGTCTTCTTCTCAAATTCAAACTTGTTTTCATAGTAGAAAACACCTAAAAGACAAAAGCATGCAAAAGAAATTTACACACAAACTTGACTCGGATTTCAGACCTTTCAACAAACAACACCTAATAAACACACAACTTATAATTTGGTAACAGACTCCCATACATGTTTTCATAATTTTAAAGTAGATAGAACAATGAAAACTTCCAATTTTACTGTGTCCGCTTTAACATTTGAAACTCGTTATTTGTGTTTTGAAAAAAATATGCACCTTTAGCAGATACTTTTTTGTAGCAATTTGCAGCATCTACATAAGCCGAAGCAGCTTCATGCTTACTATCCATCTGTAACACGAAGTAAGTGACTAAGTGTCATCAAAGAAGTACATTAAATGATGTATTCCGCAAAACTCAAACCTTCAAGTGGCATCCAGCTAGCTTAATGTACACAGAGGCAGCTTTATCCCCTGAAAAACGACGAATTAATTAGAGGGTTAGCTTTAAATGGGATAAGAAGCTGAAGCTATTCAACAATGACTTCAGAATATGTAGGTAAACCATGAAATTAGGATCAATGAGATCAAACATAAAGAAATGAACCAACTTTATTAATTCACTGCTTTAATTGATCCGCCACCTACTACATGATCATAGTAAACCATGAAATTAGGATCAAACATAAGAAATGAAAGATCACATGTAAGGGAGAAAACATAGGAAATTAGGGTTTATTATTAGCTGATAATTCAAATGCTCATCGTTTTACCAATTTCAACCACAATTATTACATCTAAAGTCCGCCTATCTACAAATAGATTGAAGCAAATACCTAAATTTGTAATTTCTTTCATTTGATCTGATAAAATCGATCACAAAAAACTTACAAATAAATCAAGGATTCGACGAGATAAAGAAAATACCTAATTTTTTTAACAATCGTCGACGAAAAAGAAACGAGAATGAGCCAAAGAATGATGTAAAGAATGAGAGAGGGGAAGAATTACATACAAGATTTGGCAAGTTTGAAGGAATTAGCAGCTTTTTCGAATAAATCAGCAGCATCTTCGTATTTGGAGCCAAACAAACCCCATCCATTGATCTTTTTCTCGGCTTTTTTCTCGAAATCATCTCCTTTCGCAATTAGGTCCGCCATCACCGATTCTTCAAGAACTACACAGAGTTACAGAGAGAGAGAGAGAGAGAGAGAGAGGTGAGGCCGTGAGGGTAGGTGAAATTACGATGGGGGGAAGGCGAGTCGGGGAAGAAAGAGAGATCAGAGATAGCGTAGACGTGTCGAATGAGTCGTTCGCGCCTCGTGCTGGGTTCAAGCTCAATAGTCGATGGGCCTGGCTGGAATGGCCTGGATCGCCGCAGGTTATACAATATGGGAATTTCTATAGGCGCCTCCTAATTGTGTTGGGGTATATACCTATTCTTCTTCTTTTTTTGGAAATTATAAACACTTATTATTTCTACTTTGTTTTTGCAAGTTATTATTTTTACCTGCCACACTCGCATCTTCTTTTGACTTGAACAAAAAAATACCTTACATGACGGTATAAAAAACTCTATTTGAAGATTTTTTTTTTTTTGCCAAGGGTATAAAAAACCCTATTTGAAGATTTTTATCACCCACATCAGCAGGCTATTTAACTATACCTTAAGAGCATCTCCAATGCAAAATTCGAAAAAATCTCGATTCACCCTATGTGTCAAGCTTCAATTGAGATTTTCACTCTTAGGTAGCGAAAATAAAGATCCTCAAATTTTCTGTGTCTCTAATGCAACTCTAAACTTATCTTATTTACATATGTGGCATAATCATTTTTTATAAATAAATAATTAGTTATTTTAGAAAATATAGAAGACTCGATTTCTATTGGTTGAAAATCAAATATTGATGACTTGGACAATTAGAGATATCTTAAGAGGACACTCTATAAATAGAGTGTCCCTTTAAGATATATCTATTCCGCCCTCGACACGTCATGTTAGAGATCCAAATAGAGTGTTGCACTGGGAGAGTTTGTAAGAAAAAACACTAAAAAATCATATGTGGCACTCAGAGATTCTAAGATTGAGTGTTGCATTGGAGATGCTCTAAGCACTCTTTTTCTTCTCACCGAAATCATGGTGATCCACTGTCACTGAGCATTAGAAAACGAGCTCATATCAGCGAATTCAGATACCATCTAACATAGTTCTTGCTCCCCAAACTCTAAAACGATGAGGTATCTTCATTGTTGCAAATTATCATGGATGAAGCAAGTTCAAAAAATTTGGACAAATAGCAAAGGACTCTAAAAACTCAATTTTCGAGCATGATCCGGTCTCTAAAGAGGTATATGAACATTCCCTCACACACTATACATGTTTGATGATTTATTTGTTGGTTACACGAAGAAAAAATTTAGAGCGCTAAGGATAAATTGGTCTGGTTCACCCGAATTGTAATGTAGATTTTGATTAGACCGGACTGAATTTAACTCGAAAAACAACCGAGTGTAAAAGCATTAGATGGAATCAATATGCTCATACCAAGTTTCCTAGTTAAATTTCGGTTCAAGCATATAAAAAATAACTCCAATAACATAGGTAGTTGAAATCGGCATGCTCGAACCGTTTCCCTAAAGGAATATCGGTAGTGGTGCACTGAAAATAACTAAAAGTAAACATTGATAAAGTAAGAATAAATGTCAAAAGTGAAAACATAGGTATTTCATCAAAAAAAAAGTGAAAACATAGATAAACTATATGAAAAACTACTTTCTTCCCCTCTCCGGATTGGGCTTTCGCATTGCGTTTCGAGGAGGTGCCTTTGTGTCATTCTTCCTCCTAGAAGGGTCATCTTCTCCCTGACTAAGGGTGCATTTGGTAGTGGTTGCTCATTCAAGATTTGTGTTAGTTCTGCTCATATTCTCCCGTTAATGTTATTGGAGTCGGATATTAATATATAATATCCGTCGAATATTTATTGGATATCAGACAGCTTATCGGATTTGGATATGCCTATATGCAATCCGATAAGTTATCGCTTATAACCCTACATCGTAACCCTTCTTTCTTATCTTTCTTTTCAACACAGTTGGTACCCTAGTTCCTTAAACGAGTGTGATTTGGTGAGTTTTTTTCAATTTTGCTGACTAGCAGTGTTTAAGGTGTTGTTTTAAGTTTTGATCCTGACCATTATCGTATTGTAAGGACATCAGTTTGATTAATAAAAAGATTATTTTGTTGTCCGTCACTTAGTTTAGACAAATCAATCTACTCATCCGTCCCAAATAAAAATTCCTATATAGGTAATCCAACTTATTTTCATGTATTTTCTTCTTCCACGTTTACCGTCATTTGTTTGATAACTTTTAGCGAAGTAATTCAAGGGTTACAATTTTCTTTCTAGAAACACATGTAAGTGCTTATTGCTAATTTAATTTCTCGCTTGATTGCAACTAAACTTTTAGTTGGCGAGTCAATCAAATTGGTCATTAATAATTTAGAGTAATTAAATTAATCCAAAAGAATGAATTTGTTTATTGGAAAAACCAATTTTTGTATTGAAAAGTGTCAAATGTCTTAATTAGCTTAATTACTGCACCATACGTTAAACATAAAAGAAAATGTATTCATGAAAAAGTAAGGGATTTTATATGATATATTAGGAATGCGACTCTTAATTTGAGATAGAATAGTTGACTATTAATTTGAGGTGGAGGGCGTAATTAATTTTATAAAAAATAGTTGAGTCAAACCGATACAGGTAAGGCATTAGTTGTCTCATCTTTTAGACAGGACAACCTGACAATCCGAGGTTTGGTATAAAAATCAATTCGAACACACGGTTTTATCTAAATTTCGGAGTACGACTAGTCTATTGTAACGTTCATGAACCACCATTTTTCTCCAAAGAAAGGTTACTAACATCTTCAAAAATGAATAATGCGGTAAGGAACGTTAGTAGAAGTAACCGAATGATATAATTTTGAAGTCGTTGTAGATATTTACGACATTTAAGAATTTTAATTTTTAGTTTGTATGGAAAAACTCGACGAGCCATGGAGGTGCCAATAGAAATTTGTAAAAAAAAAAGGTACTAATAGAAAGAGGTCATCCTGTGACGGAAGTCGAAAAGGTGGGGGAGGCACTATTAGCAAGAATTAGAGGCTCCAATAGAAATTCTCTATAAAATATTCGTCATAGAATTTTCGATAGACACCTCTGTATCTTTCGAAAGGTGTATACTGAGACCAACAAAATCACCATTACTTATTTTTGTTGCAATTACCATTACTTTGTTGTGAGGCTTCTTTCTAGTACAGTCCCTCCAAAAAAAGGCCGGTAATTATAAAGCCCAAAATTGGGCTGGAAATAGGAAATGGGCCCAATCTTAAAAATTAATTGAAAAAAACCCACTTTGAGAAAATACACTAATAACCCTCCTTAAACAAAAACAGTCCAACCTATCCCAGTTAAGATTACCGTCCAAACCGGTCCACTCCCCTCAAGTCAGACATGGTGTTAAATAACCCAAAACTTTCTCTTTCTTCATTCACTTTCTTTCTTACCTGGAAACCATCTCTTCTTCTCTCTACATCATCTTCAACTTCTCTCTCTAGATTTCTCAACTTTTCATCTCCATCTCCAAATATTTTATAGCTTCAGTTAAGGGTGTTAAAACAAAATCTAAAGGTAAAACGACATCTTTAAAGGAGTTTTGGTTCATAGAAAATTATCACCGGAAAAACACTAAACGTGGTGGCTCTTGAGAAATTTAGGTAAAATGATACCAATTAGGGTTTTTCGTTTAAAGGTGAATTTGTTAAAGAAATTTAGTGTTTTGTGGGGGAAACCTTGATTTTGATGATATGTTTGATATTTTACACATATTTGGTTTCTAATTTGAGATATTTGTTTCTTGAATGTTTGAAAGCTGGAGATGGATATAAACATGTCCTGATCTTCAATTTCGATGTTTATATGCTTGTTTTTTTATTGAGCCTTTGATTGTCAATAGTTATATTGGACATTTTTCGATATGTTCTAGATATGCTTGATATGTTCGATTATAGTATGTTTCGATGTGTTGCGAACATTTTTCGATATGTTCTAGAATTAAATTAATGGTTGAACTTATGGTTGTTAATTTTTCAGTAAGTAGTATTTGTAAAAAAATTGTAAAAAATATTTTAGTATTTCATGATTGGTTTTGAACATTTGTAAAAATGTCTTAGTATTTCGTTAGTAATAGTTCTTTTATATTTGTTTTGAACATTTGTAAAAAAAAAATAGTATTTCATAATTATAGAAACTTTTCACAGCATCCATGTTTATTAGGTTGCATACCTTTTGTTGTTTTCACTAGATTATGAACTATTTTGAACATTTTATAACATGTTGTAGTCTAGTTTTGCATGATGAGTTTAAAGTGGAAAGCATTTTTAAGCACTGATAAAAGTATGTTTGCATATTTTGAATGGTTGTCGTAAAATTTCGATGGATTGTGAATATTTTCATATGTTTCAGAATGAAATGGTTGACTTAAGATTGTTAATTTTTCACAACACTGAGTCTTAATTGTTTGCATATTTATGATTGGTCTGAATAAATTTTTTTTTGTTGAAAACATTTAAAATAATGTTACATCCTTGCATGATGAGTTGTTTGGTGGAATAATTTTTTTCAACACATATCATATTTCGTTTGCATATTTAAAAATGTACGCTGTTTATTCTGAATATTTTTTTTATTTGTTTAGAATTTTACGTGTTTTCTGACAAAAGTCAATTTTGGGTTGCATATTTCGCATTGCTTTCAGTATATAATATTTGTTTTGTAAAACTATTACACTGTCGAGGAAAAATATAATTGTGGTTCTGACATATTGTTAGATGTTCTGCGCCAGGGTACTTCTGCTGTGAACAAGGGCAAAATAAAGTCCCATGATAAGGAGATTGAGGTCCTGGAAGATAATGTGATTCAATGGAGGTTGGCTAGGTAGTTTGTGGAAGTTGTGATTTTTTCGTGAACAAAAGTAATTATGTTATAGTTATTTTGTTAAGATTACATTGTTGTATGCACAATGTAAAAAGATGTTGGATGGTTTTTTCAGCAAATATAAAATTGTTCTGAGAAAGGGTTTATTTGGTTAACCACAAACTGACACAAGAGAATAATTTATAATTTGCTTAGAACAATTAAATATTTATCGAAATTGATTCAATATGGGTTGTATATGATGAACATGTATTTTGAAAATAACTTTCAGATGAAATATAAATTTGTGGAATGTTATGTACAACTTCTACACATATTTACGCATAACATCTTATTTAATGTTCTAGACAACTTCTATAGTGACAAAAACCTAAACTTATTTGCTCGAACCATTTAATTTAGTGTGTTAGCCCTAATTTGAGAGTCTTGATAACAAAAAATAGATGAGCAAACAACATAAATAGTAGTGTTATTACCAAAAGCGTTTTGTCAGTTACAAAACATAATATGTTTTATACTAACGTGGTTGGATGCATTTCTTGGGTTGGTATTGGTCTTTTTACATTTGTTGTGAACATATTAAAAAAGGGTTAATTCCGTTTTGGCCCCCGATTTGTGACCAACTGGCCGTTTTGGCCCCCATAAGTGTCCGGCAGTTCGTTTTGGCCCCAAAAAATTCCTAAATGGCCCCAAATTTTTTCAACCTCCCAATTTTACCCCCATGGCATTTCTGTAATTATCTTTTTTTTCTTTTTCTTTGTCCACCTCATCTAACAATCACCACATCACCTGTCCACCTCACCCTTCTTCTCCGGCGAAAGGTTGCCGGCCGGAATAAAAAATTCCGGCCGGCCACCTTTACCCAAAAAAAAAAAAAAAAAATTTTTTTTTTCTTCATCTTCTTTATTTCTCTCTCTTCTTCATCTCCTTCTTTCTCTCTCTTCTTCATCTCCTTCTTTCTCTCTCTTCTTCTTCTTTCTCTCTTCTTCTTCTTTCTCTCTTCTTCCTCTTTCTCTCTAACCCCTCTCTCTTCTCTCTCTATAACTCCGGCGAAGGGGCTCCGCCCCTTCGCCGGAGAACCAGACCTTGAAGGTCTGGTTGTAGAAACCAGACCTTCAAGGTCTGGTTGTAGAACCAGACTCGGTCTGGTTGGAAACCAGATCGGGATCTGGTTGGAAACCAGATCGGGATCTGGTTGGAAACCAGATCGGGATCTGGTTGGAAACCAGATCGGGATCTGGTTGGAAACCAGATCGGGATCTGGTTGGAAACCAGATCGGGATCTGGTTTTAAACCAGATCCCGATCTGGTTTCCAACCAGACCGGGACTGGTTGTAGAAACCAGATCTCGGTCTGGTTGGAAACCAGACCTTCAAGGTCTGGTTCTCCGGCGAAGGGGCTCCACCCCTTCGCCGGAGTTATAGAGAGAGAAGAGAGAGGGGTTAGAGAGAAAGAGGAAGAAGAGAGAAAGAAGAAGAAGAGAGATAAAGAAGAAGAAGAGAGATAAAGAAGAAGAAGAGAGATAAAGAAGAAGAAGAGAGAGAAAGAAGGAGATGAAGAAGAGAGAGAAAGAAGGAGATGAAGAAGAGAGAGAAATGAAGAAGATGAAGAAAAAAATTTTTTTTTTTTTTTTTTTTGGGTAAAGGTGGCCGGCCGGAATTTTTTATTCCGGCCGGCAACCTTTCGCCGGAGAAGAAGGGTGAGGTGGACAGGTGATGTGGTGATTGTTAGATGAGGTGGACAAAGAAAAAGAAAAAAAAGATAATTACAGAAATGCCATGGGGGTAAAATTGGGAGGTTGAAAAAATTTGGGGCCATTTAGGAATTTTTTGGGGCCAAAACGAACTGCCGGACACTTATGGGGGCCAAAATGGCCAGTTGGTCACAAATCGGGGGCCAAAACGGAATTAACCCATTAAAAAATGTTTTAGTATTTCATGGTGGGTCTTAATGTTGAAAATTGTTCACATCGTCGAGGCATATTCGTTTACATATTTTGCATTGGTTTCAGTAAATTATGTTTTATTGTGAACATTTTAAGAAATGTTATAGTCTAGTTTTGCAAGTGAGTTGTTGTGAACTTTTTTGTAAATGTTCTAGACTAACCTGGTTACATACATTTTTTTGGTTGGTATTATCTTTTTACATTTGTTGTAAACATATTTAAAAATGTTTTAGTAAAAAATGTTTTAGTAAATCATGGTGGCTCTTAATGTTGATAACTTTTCACAACATTGAGGCATATTCGGTTGCATTGGTTTTAGTAAATTATGTTCTTTGTGAACATTTTAAGAAATGTTACAGTCTAATTTTGCAAGTGAGTTGTTGTAAACATTTAATGTTTTGTACAACTTTGATGGATTCCTCGTATCATCTCATTTAATGATTTGTACAACTTTGATAGTGTTGAAACCATATATGAGTTGAGTAAATAACATAAATTCAACTATTAATCCCAAAAGTTTTGTGCCACTTACAAAAAGTAAAATGTCTCCAAACAAAAAATAAATGTCGAGACTAAACTAAATTGAATGTCGACTTAATATCTTCCAAGAGTATCTCAGAAGGCTTTCGTTCCACTCGAAAATATTTTTCCAGTGTGAGTAAACACGGGACCCCAAAACTCCGAAAATATAGCCTAAGAGCCTCCAAAAAGCTTTCACTATTGCTGGTTAAAAATCAGTACCAAAAAAGAATATCAGTAACAAACAAGAAAATTGTTTCGAGAACAAATCATAATATGCACAGGGAAGTACGAAAAATTTACTAAACATATTTATGCATGTTAAGACCAATATGCATGTCAAGACCAATATTGTTGCAACAAAGAAGTACGAAAGAATTTTGTTGCAACAAAATGTCACAAAACTTTTAGAACATATAAAGTATGTTCAAAACTTATAAAACATACACACACCGAAGTGTTCGGATAGAAACATTTTATGGTAACGTTGAGAATATACTCGTTTCATGGTAATTTTGATGAAAACATGTAACAAAATGCTCTGATAAGAGTGATTTTACTCATTGCATAAACATCGTTTTTACAATAAATTTAAAATGCTTAAAACACCTATCATTATTGTAAGTAAGCACAAAATTTGGGTTTTGTTGGTAACATTTATAAATAAATAAATAAAAATTTGAGTATGTTCGTTGTATCAACAACGTACTAACAACACTTTCAAGTTTGCTCGTTCCATCAAAATGGTTTCTCAACAAATTTAAAATGCTTAAAACACATATCAATCTCTGTAAGACACAAAATCTGAGTTTTTGTCGTAACATCTATAAAAATAAGTAAATATTTTTGAGTTTGCTCACTGTAATAACAACGTATTGGCGACATATTTAAAAATGCTTAAAACAAAAGTCAATTTGTCTGTTAAAAATCAACATCTGCTAAAAACGTAATTTTTAGAGAGAGAAACTGAAAAATAGATCTAAAAGTGTACATTTGTTTTCTTAGAAAAAAAAATGTGTGGATCTTTTTCTCTATGTTGAAAAAAATTATACAAAAAACTAAAGATGTAGATAGTTTGTAGAAAGTTTAAAGATACTTTGAAAAATGATTTTGAATGCAAAAAAAAAATGAATAATATAGAAATTTGAAGAAGATAGATTGAAAAGAGAAAAATAGAAAAGATGGATGATGCACAATACATTTGTTGCAACAAAAGATGAAGATAGAAAGATGAAATAAAAAATGAAGATGAAAGATAAAGATCAAGAAAAAAGATGAAGATCTAAAGAAGATGAAGACAAAACAAGATGGAGACTGGAAATACTTACATTTAGGAAGATGAAATGTTGAAAATGATGGAGATGATACATTAAACAAGATGAAGATGAAATCATATTTGTAGTCCTAATTTACGGCGAAGCAACTTTCGGATTTGGTCTCCTAAATCCAGTTATGGTGGAGAGAGAAATAAGGGAAGAAAGAGAAAATAAAGTGAAGGGGAATAAACTGAAGGAAATTGTCTAGTTAATAAAAATTTTGGTCTCCTCATGGTAGAGAGAGAAAATAAAGTGAAGAAAATGTGTTTGATATATATGGAAGGGTATTTGAGGTATTAGAGAAAATTTGGGATGCCTAGAGATGAGAAAATGCACATTGAGATCCGTATTTGGGGTTGATCTTTATTTATTTTTAAAAAATGGGTTTTCTGTGAATTATTAATACATAGTGGGCCTGGTTTTGTATTTGAACTCGTTTTTTGAGTTTTTGAATAAAAAAATCCCCAAAAAAAGATATGGTCTACCAATTTTTGTTCCTAAATTTGCCTCACATGAAGGAGGAGACATAAAAAAAGTCACATTAATTTTGTTTTTTTTATTAAATCACATTAATTTTGTTAAGTATTTGAAATTATTTCAACAAAAAAAAAAAGTATTTGAAATTCAGATCCCTTCCACTTTAACTAATAGAAATCTTAGATTTAACCAATAGAATGGACAACCAACTTCAGATCCCTTCAACTTTACAACCAAAATTTGTCTTCAACAAAAAACTAAAACCAGAGGAGTTACAGAAATACTCTAAGGGGTTTATTGCACGAGTTTGTTGTCCATATCCAATACCGATATGGAGTCTTCGTATTAGTTTCAGAAATACAGATCCACTATTTCATCGTGTGGAGATTGTTGGGGTGCCGGATCGAATCAACTCAGTTTTTCTACACCTAAAAAATGAGCTCATATGTAAGGCGATAGACAAAAAAAGACCATGGGTGGTAGCTGATTTCTTTACTATTATGAAGGAAATTGATTTTCCTTTTGTAGATGATGTGGAGCCTTTAAATCAAGAACCTTATGAAATCTATTTGAAAGGTATACCCCACTGCTTACAAAATCTTGAGGATATAGGTCAGCTTGTTGGTAGTATGGGCAGTATCATCAAGAACTATTCCTAGCAGTTTTAGGTTTACCACTTATACAGTGGTCAAAGTTTGGATCAATTTGAATGTTAAGGCCCCTTTGATTAAAGGAGCAGAAGTAGAACTAGATGGGATACCAAAGGAAATAACTTACTTTTATCAAGTATTTCCAAAGAATCTGTGTGTTTTTTGTCGTATTTTGGATCATACTGAATCGGTTTGTCATGCTATTGAGATTTCTTCACCGGTTCATCATACTGGTTCTCCCAACAGATCAGAGTATGCAAATAGCCATTCAAGAGGTTGGAGATGTCAAGCTGGATATCAGATACCCCACTCCCCTTTGGATATCACACAATTACTTTTTGCGGATGATTGCGTTCTCTTTGATAAAAATGACCTCACTGTTATCGACACTTTAAAATCTATTTTGCATGATTTTGGTTTTGCCTCGGGGCAAAAAATAAATTATGATAAGTCTAGTATTTTTTTAGTGCTAACAAACCAAATAAGTTCAAAAAGATAATTAGGGGATCTTTGCATGTTAAATTACTTGACCCTAAAGATAAATATTTAGGCACACAACTTTTTATAAACTCTAGAAAGATTGATACTTTTAGATCTATCCTAGATAGAATTCAACTTAAGCTATCTTCCTGGAAGAATAGCTTCTTGTCTCCAGCCGCAAAAACTATAGTGGTGAATACTATAGTGGTTGCAGTCCCTAAATACCAAATGCAATGTTTTAAGCTACCTAAAACAATTTGTACTAAAATAGAACAAGCCCAACGAGCATTTTGGTGGGGAAAAAAATCATACACTATTCCTTGGCATAATATTATTAAACCAAAATCTCAGGGAGGTTTAGGTATTCTTTTTTTTTTTGTTGAAATGGGAGGTTTAGGTATTCATAAAATAGAAAATGACAATATAGCGATGTTAGCTAAACTAGCTTGGACTTTATCGGCTCATCCTACTAAACCTTGGTGTCATTTCCTCAAAAACAAATATTTTTCGACACAAGCTTTTCCTGGTATTACAAAGTCTTCTCACTCTTGGTTCTGGAAGTCTCTTCATAATATGTTTAAGATTATTAACACTTATACTATCTGAGAGGTCCATACGGGTATAGATATAGATATTTGGATGAAAAATTAGATTCCTGACACCGTTTTTCCCGTACCAAATACTTATGGTTCGACTTTATCTACAGTTTCTCAACTAATTAGCAATAATACTTGCCATATACCCACGCTTCAAAATACTTTTGAGCCTCATTTAGTCAACCACATTACTTCTATTAAATTAAACCACAAACTAAAAGATACTAGAAGATGGAGCTTAACGAAAAATGGGGAATTCACGGTTTCTTCTTTATACAAAGCTCTTAGCGTACCTCACCCACTCCCTCAAGTAGATTCTATCTTTTGGAACCATCTTTGGCACATTGAGGCTTTGCCGCGTGTCATTCTTTTTATTTGGAAATGTTGTGTTCAAGCGTTACCTCTTAATGATCGTATGTGTTATCTTATTAAATGCTCCAATCTTTGCCCTTTATGTCATAAAGATATTGAAACATATTTACATCTTTTTCTGCACTGTGAATATGCTAGAAGCATTTGGTTTTACTTCGGCATCATAACTGATCGAATTCATGTTGTTAATACGAAACAATGGACTGCATCTTGGTTCTCTAGCATGCATTCTTCAGTCCAAGTAAATACTACTCTTTTCTCTACAATATTATGGCATATATGGAAGCACAGGTGTACTTACGTGTTTGAGGGAATCCTTGCCTCGCCTCAAACCACAATTACAAATATACAACAAACCATTTACTTGACAGGTCTCTATCTTTTCCCTACTAAAGAACTCCCACCAAGACACTCCGAACCTTCACGCAACCTATGGCAACCACCACCTTCAGATTATGTTAAAATAAATGTGGATATTTCCTTTATCAAAGTGGGACAGCCTGCTGCTATAGGATTAGTGATTCATGATCAATCTGCTACGTTTTTTCTTGCCAAAACAGAATCAATCCTCTGCAGATCAAGTGAAGAAGGAGAATGCCGAGCACTTTTGCTTGCCCTAGAATGGGCACTTCAGCTCCAGCTCTCAAAGGTTATTATTGAAGCCGATTCCAAGGACGTGATTGACGCAGTCAATTCGAATCATAACTCATGCAACTGCATGACGCGAGCTACTATTTCTGAGATGTTGGAGTTCAAAAGTTTATTTGTACAGGTTACTTTCGTCTGGATAGCTGGAAACTCAAATAGGGTGGTTGATGTTTTAGCTCGTACAGCCCGAGCAAATGAACTTTATGCTACTTGGAGGTCTGTTCCAAGTTTTTTGAGTTCCTTTTATAAGGACAATACTTTTGTATACCCTTCTTTTTAATCCAATGATATTCTAGCTTCCTATAAAAAAAAAAGTATTTGAAATCTTGCCCTGAGATGAAATGACGAGAGTTTGTGATCACTGTTACTGGGGTAGACATACAATATGAGGAAAACTAAAACGTATGGGATCCTATCACATAAGCTAACATCCCTACATACTACAGTCAAATGCTCCTAGTCTAATAGCTAAACAACAAAACGTGACCTGATACCACCTACAAATATGACTATATACAATTACAGTACTTTTTTGGGTAGATTCCATTTTGGCCCCCTAAAGATGACCAACTGACCAAAATGCCCCCCTAAAGATGACCAACTTCTAATATGGCCCCCTTTTTCGTTTTTCCGTCTTTTCCACCGTTAGGCGTTAGTGAGCTGGCCTTTTCTTACCAAATTTACCCCTGCCCGCATATCTTTACAAATCTTTAAGGTCAGACCAAAATATTTATTATTCCTAGGTTGTCCAATCAATTCAAATCAACTTTACTAACCATCAATAACCCTTCAACTACTCACCATAAATACCCACAAACACATCCATTAAAATCAAGGAACAAAATCCTTCGTACCCTACTTTATTTTCTCCATGAAACCTGCTTTGGGTCATCATCGTTTGGGGCCAATTCCTTCAACACTCAACGAATCCATGGGTTGAGGTAATCTTTTATCTCTTATATGGTTATATTTATCCAACTGAATTAGAACAAGATCCAGATCAAGATGGTTATATTTATCCAACTGAATACGAATTGCTATTCGGAGAATTCACAGAGCATGAAAGCTCTCTTATATATTCTCCACCAGCTGCAAAATCTGTTACGAGAATGCTGTTTGTGCAGTTTGTAAAGATGATATAGCCATTAAAGAGTCGGTAAAGAAGCTTCTGTGTACTCATATCTACCATGGAGGCTGTATTTTGCCATGGTTGAGGATCCGAAATACGTATCCTGTTTGTCGATATGAATTACCGACAGATGATCCTGATTACGAGAGAATGAAGACCCAGAGAGCCAATAATAATAACATCTCAGATAATAATCAGGTTAGACATGATTTTGAAATGTTTCCTTAGCTATACTAGATTGTGCATATAATATAGATAAATGAAAGAATGTTTCCGTCTTTTAGTTTGAATTTGCTTGTTCTTTTCTGTTACCCTTCTTGTTGTTGTTGTTTAAGTGAAAGAATGTTATGGTTATTGGATAATAATCTTAGAAATTTCCAAATAAGTGAAATGGAATTGGTTTTTTTAAGCTTGAGCAATACATATTTTTCTCCATGTTCTTCACAAGTCTTGTTGTTTCTCTAACATTGTGTGAATTTATTATTCATCACTAGATACATATTTTAAAGGGGAGAGAGTGTATCTCTTTTTGGGGCAACAAGTACACTATTAAAGAAAGAACAAGCTCATCTGAGGTCAGGCTCGTTCTTGAACCTTCTTCCCCAATACTTCATCACCACCGAAACAAGTTTGCCACTTCTATAAAGAGGAAGAGAAAGAAATTCCTCACTACCAGCTTGGATTTGATTTCAGTTTCTTCAATTGGGAGTAATTGTTTTCTAAGATGAGTGAGCCAAAGTATGCTTACTCATACCCAACTCAAGGTGTGATAATCTTATATTTTACTTCATGATTCAGTTACCCTTTTCATGTGTTCATCTTGAGGGTGTAAAGTTTCTTCTTTCTTCTCTTATTAGTGAGGATAAAAAATTGGTTATTAATGGTGGGTTTTCTATCTAGGTTATTATCAGGGGCCCCCTGTCATGGCACCACCTCAATATCAATATGCAGCTCCACCACCAAGATGTGAACAATAAATATTTTGGTCTGACTTTAAAGATTTGTAAAGATATGCGGACAGGGGTAAATTTGGTAAGAAAATGCCAGCTTACTAACGCCTGACAGTGGAAGAGACGGAAAAACAAAAAAAGTGATCATATTGGAAGCTGGTCATCTTTAAGGGGCCATTTTGGTCAGTTGGTCATCTTTAGGGAGCCAAAATGAAATTAACCCTACTTTTTTAATGAAATATCTCTTTCACGGATAGGAACCCTTTCACATCAACACGTAGACCTACCTTTTTCTCTTATCATCAAGATATCTTGGCCCAAGTCCGGATTTGGAGTAGATAGGCTAAAATGCTTAGGCACTTCTCCCAATTTGTACTCAATTCGGCAGCCTACAATAATTTCACAACAGAGTAAGTCCTACAAACTTGTGAAAGATTCTTAATTTATTCGTAATAATCACAATAATCCTAGCGCAAACAAATCAAATGAGAGAACACTAACTATATAAACATGGAAATAAAAATATGCATAGCAATTGGAGAAGGATGTGGTTTTATTAGAAATTAAGATTTACGGATGAGAATTAAACAATTTGAGATCTATTGATGTAAGTTATAAAATGACACAAAAAATCATGTCATTTGTTACATAAATGTCAATCGCTTTATTCGTGAGTTGCACTAACCTTTATATCTAGGGAAGAAAGAACTAGTCTAAATCTGTTTTAGAGAGACTTTTTTTGTTCGAAATTTGAGAGAGTTTTTACCTTGGTATTAAATAAATTTCTTATGACCATTAAAAGAACATCATTCATGAATCATGAATAAAATAATTTTGAACAACATTTCCATGGCCCAGCTGGTTGTAGAAAACGTACTAATCTTACTATTCCGTCTACATTCATCCATCATTTTGTTGCCATCAATTCCTCTTGTATATCTAATACCAAATTTACCCTTAAATTTCCTCTTAAGCTTTCATCATTAAAATGGATATGGTGGTAATTAGCCAGACACCCATTTCCACCTCATTTTCTATATAACAAAAACAGGGATGATTCTGTTTCTTGTAGTTTTTTCTTTCCCAACTCCAAACCAAGAAGATGAAGCCGGCGAAAGATGCCGGAACATTGGCACCTTTACTACCGGAGATAAACAGTTCGGCCATAGAGAGGAATTCCTCATCAAACGGCGCATCTGTTTCAGGCGCAGTGTTCAATGTGTCAACGAGCATCATTGGTGCCGGAATTATGTCAATACCGGCGACACTTAAGGTATTGGGTGTAATTCCGGCGATGATTCTTATCGTGATTATAGCTGTATTGTCTGACATCTCCGTCGACTTCCTTCTTCGGTTTACAAATTCCGGCAAGTCAGCTACGTACGCAGGTGTAATGGGTGAGTCATTCGGTCGGGTCGGGTCGGTTTTGTTACAGATCTTCGTTATGTCAACTAATCTTGGGAGTCTCATAATCTACCTGATTATTATTGGTAACTACTGATCCTATGCTTCTTCTAAATACTAATCGTGTATGATTTTTTCTTTAATTAATTAAGGGTGGATATGAGTTTGTAGGTGATGTACTGTGTGGGAGTGGGAGCACTGAATCAGTGGATGGGAGTACGGTAGAACACTTGGGAATATTACAAGAATGGTTTGGGAGTCATTGGTGGAATACAAGAGCTGTTGCTATTCTATTGATAGTCATATTTGTCATGCTCCCACTTGTCCTCCTAAAACGTGTTGGTAAGTAAGTTACATATTTGTCATCCTCAAACTGAGTAGTCCGAGGACCACGGATTCGCACAGTCTGAGAATTTACCGACATCAATTCGTGATATTCAAGTCCAACACAAATCAAACACAGTCTGTGTTATTCAAGCCCAACACTAATCAGACACAGTCTGAGTACTCTTGGGCTGCCCAAAGAGTCAAGTGCGAAGAGAGGGTGACTCAAGAGTAAAATAGAGGGCCCCAAATCCCACATACAACTCTAAACTATATATACGTAGAGAGAGATAGAACTAGCTTAGTATCTTGTGACACGAAAGTCTATTATTAGAAAAGGGTAATGAGTGATCACAAATCCCCCACTATCAATAGACTTCGAGCTTTGCCTAATTAGAGATCGTGACATCAATTCACCTCAGGTCACACATTAATGACCCATCGATTGAGATAATGACAATTCTCAATTGTGAGATTTCCTAATGTATCGTTAGGTTGTAACTTTATCTTATCTTTACTGATCTAGTATCTAACACCAAAATTAAAAAATAATCATAAACTTATATGATACAATCACTTAAAATTTGTAAATTGGGAACGTAGAGAGAGTAGGAAGACATAAATACAACATCACGTATTCTCATTCGTACGAGTATTTGATTATAATTGCAGAGTCGTTGAGCTACACTTCCGCAATATCAGTTTTCTTGGCTGTGTTGTTTGTTGCGGTTAGCACTGGGATGGCTATCTCTGCCCTCTTGCAAGGCAAAACAAGGAGCCCTAAGCTGCTACCTCACGTCACTAACCAATCCTCATTTTTCGAGCTTTTCACTGCCGTGCCCGTCATTGTCACAGCCTTCACCTTCCATTTCAACGGTAAACCATTCTACAAAGAGAAATGCTATTTGGCCCGCAAATGGGGGCCGGTCACAGCCCGAAAGCTGATGTCCTGGGCTCCCATTGGTTCAGGCGTTTTTCTCTCCACATGCCCGCACTAATCCGGCCACATCAGCTTCCGCGCTGTGGTCGGCCCCCATTTTCGGAACAAATAGCATATATGTTCTAATTTATTTAATCTCATTAAAATCCAGAATTCTAATTTTTCAAGTTAAATTCAGTTCATCCGATAGGAGCAGAATTGAATAAACCTTCTGATATGGTACTGGCCGTGCGAATATCACTGGTTCTGTGCGCTATAATATACTGTGCTGTTGGGTTCTTTGGGTATTTACTATTTGGAGAATCAACAATGGCTGATATATTAGCAAATTTCGATCAGAATTTTAGTTCAACAGTGGGATCACTGCTTAATGACACAGTTCGTTTAAGCTATGCGCTTCATCTAATATTGGTGTTCCCTCTTCTCAATTTCTCATTGAGGGTGAATATCGATGGACTATTCTTCCCCAAGTGGCCTCTTTTGGCTTCTCACAACGCACGCTTCTTGCCGCTTACCTTCTTCCTTCTTGTGTTCATCTACATAGCTGCCATTATTATTCCAAATATATGGTACTTCTTTCAGTTCATTGGTTCCACAAGTGCCCTATGTGTTGCCTTCATCTTCCCCGGTGCCATTGCTCTTCGGTAAATTTCCCTCTCTTTACATATACCGTTATCCCCCAACGTTGATTATATACTACAATGAGCATGACCTAATTGGTTTTGTTTTTGTTAATGCAGGGATGCTCATGGAATAGCAACTAGAAGAGACAAGATTTTGGCAACTGTAATGATAGGCTTGGCTGTTATAGCAAGTTCTATTGCCATTACATCAAATATAACAAAGTTAAGTTAGCATTGATGTAACTATAGTCTATTTGTTATTGTAAAATTGTTTTTTTTTAACCAGAAGAAGCTATTGATTTGTATCATGCATTTCCATGTGTGTACATACTCAGAAAAGAATAGATGAATATAAAAACAACACAATCGAATCTCAGCGAGATAATCGCCGGATTAGTAGCATAAATAATTACCAAAGGGTCTCCTCTCTGCAAATTAAACAACTAATAAGATAATAAAAGAATCAAATCCCACCAACTCATTAGTTATGTAGATCCATCATTTTCTATCCATCATGACAGAATCAATCAATTACAAAAACCACGTCAGTTTGATGATCTGAACTCTAATAAAAAAAAATTGGCTATACACAAAATGGGAGTCAACTTTGGGATGCCAGTAGACCTGTTTTGCCAGTAAACAAAATGGAAGGCGCCTATATAATTACCTACTCTTTAGGGAGTAAGGGCTACATAGTAAGAGCGCCCGCAAGAGATCTACCCCCCTCCTCCTCCCCGATTCCAAGCATTCTCCATCCTACCTACCAAATTTATGGTGTTGGAGCAACCAGTCTGTTGTAGGCCAAAAAAACTATTTTTTCACCCAAAATTTTCAGTCCTAGCTTAACCTCAAAAATTCAGCTCCAATCTCAGACTCTCTTGTGGCCTAAAATTTAAAATTTTAATTTCTTAATTTAGTTAATAAGTTCGATTAAACAACATTGATTATAACTAATAACTGATCAAAAACTCATGTGCGTATGTTGATGCTTTGCATGCTCATTATATTCTGCTTCAATTTTTTGCCAAAGTACTTTATATTTCTGACAATTTCCGACAACCGCATCAAATGTGATTTTCAAAAAGAATTTGTAAGTAAAATATCTTCATCTGGTTTATACGGTTTCGTTTAGTAATCTTGGTTGAAATTGTGTCTTCTTGTCCATAAATCATCAAAAGTTTAAGCTAATATCGAAAGAACGTGTGGAGATGTTTCGTCGTCATCATTATCTCTTAATTCAACCGACGGGAAAGGAGGAGACAATATTTCCATAAAACTTTGGCCGGACATTTCGCCAACATCTCGGGAATCCATTATAGGAAAATCGAAATTAGAGATTGAATGGGAAAGATAGAAAAGATTGGAAGAGATTAAAGAGATGAAAATAAAGAGTGGGATGAGATGAATGAATGGATTCAACCCCTACTTATAGGAACCCATTTCTAGCCGTTGGATTTGCTCCAACGACTAAGGGTGATCCCCCAACATAACCGTTGTGATGTCCCAACAGTCATGTTGGGGACTTCAACCGACCCTAAACCCTGGGTCGGGTGAAGAGATCGGTTGTGAGTCAGCCCCAACTAACTGGGGTTCAGCCGACGCAGGTTGGACCTGCACATGCTCTTAGGATCAACTCACAACACTCCACTACTCACAACACTGAAATGTGTCGGAGACCCACCCATTTTTATTATGTTTTGGTCTTTTATGTAAATTAAGTTTAGAGTTAGGTCCTTCCAAGTTTATACAAGTGTAGTTTTAAGTCCTATGTGTAAATTAAATTTATGTATTAGTTTCGATTTGTAGCTTTTGTTAATTGTTGTATTTTGTTTCCATAATGTAGTGTACTAATTAATGTAGTTCAAATTGTGCATTAGTATTGTAATTAGTTGTTGTATTGTGTTTCCATTAGGGGTGCTTCTAAAGGCACCTGGCCAAAAGGCTGTTAGCATCCGGAAATTTTAGTGACTCGGGTTGATAGTCATTGACTCGAGTTTTCTATAAGCACCAGATTTTTAATATGGGTGATGTCCACCTTCGTTAGCTCTTTTTCCTTCTTCTGTTGTTCAAATTGGGAACTACTACTACCAATAGCTCTAGAAGATGAAGAATTTTTATTATAAGACCTCAAAATTTTTATGCAAACTCTCATCCGACCCACCTAAAAGTTGGTGGTGGTTCTGCTATTGATGGGGGGTTCAGGTACAAACAAGGGAAGAGGAGAAGATTCACATGCTTCTTGTTGTTGTGGTAGTTTATGTAGCTTTGGTATCTTTGTAGAAGATGGTGAGTGATTGGACTGATGATTCTGGTTTCTCCATTCACTGAGATGGTAGTAGTCCATGAAGAGAGAGAGAGAGATAAAAATGGTATGTTTATGCAAGTGGTCTTTATGCAGCTGCTAATATGAAGAGAGAGGGAGACATGAGCAGAGAGGAGGTAGTGCAAAGACTTAAATTTCTCACAAGAAACTGAAGTAATGTCTGTTTTTTTGGCCAGTAGAGATGCCTAGAATACTTGACGAAGGAGTCAGAGAAGAATACAAGTGAGAGATAAAAATAAATAAAGCCTACTAGTAGAAAAACAAGGGATTTATTCAGGGGATACTTACCAAATTGAACATTGTTAAATTATGGGGACAGAACCAGGAGTATTGGGAACCTAAGAATGGATGGATGGAGAGAGAGAATTCTGATTGAATGATTCATGTGCTTGTAGATGTCGGGGAGAGAGAGAGAGAGAGAGAGAATTCTGATTGAATGAATGGTCTAAGTATACAGAAAGTTTGAAATTTCCCAATTTTGTTTAGATTTTGTGAGAGATGGATGGAGAGGTTAGGGTTAAGTTGGCTTTGACCGGTGCCTACATAGTTATCGGGTGCTAACAGAGAAAGGAGCAGTTGGGCCTGGTGCTAATAGAGATGGATGCTAACAGCCTTTTGGCACGGTGCCTTTAGAAGCACCCTTCCATTAGTATTTTATAAATGCAGTAGGTTGCGTTAGTAGTATTTAATTGTATTAGTTTCGATAAGTAGTTTAATAAGTATAGTAGTTCCGGTTTGTAGTATTAAAATAAGTGAAGTAGTTTCACTTAGGTGCTGTTTCTTTTTTTTTTTTTGCTTTTTTTATGTCTGAATCTAAATTGGTTGAATCTCAATACTTTAAAAGTTAGATGTTTGTTTTCTAATTTGAATAATTATGTCTCAATTAAACATTTGACATTTATACCCTCTCTCTTTAATAGAAAACAAACCCTAAAACAACCCTTTTTAAATAAATCTCTCTCTTCCCGCGTTCTTTCTCCCCCAATACTGAGTGTCGTAGGAACTCATCTCTCTCTCTCTCTCTCTCTCTCTCTCTCTTTCTCCATTTGCTTGTTGCCATAAGAACTCATCTCTCTCTTGCTCTCTTTCTCCTTCCCTCATGCTCTCTTGAACCATAAGTCAAAAAAAAAAAAAATCGAAAGAAGAAGAAATGGATCTTTTGGGGTTTCAGGGTTTTGAATGGATTTTCAGCTTTTGGTGTAGAGTTTTGAATGAACATTTTTTGTTCAAGCTTTTCTTTTTAGGGTTTGATGGATCTAACTTATCTCTACTGTGTTTGTTTTAGGATTTTAATTCTAGGGTTTTGAATGGATCTCACTTGATCTCTACTATTTTTGGGTTTAGGGTTTGAACTCTAGGACTTTAAAGGGATCTAGAGAGATAGACATCAATAGAGTATGAGAGGGAGAGAAGTTTGTGGTTGGTGGTGGCGGTGAGTGGTGGTGTGGTTGGTGGTGGTCGGTGAGTGGTGGTGTGGTCGGCGGTGGTTTTGGTGGTGGTCGTGGTAAGTTGTTAAGTGAAAGACAAGATTATGGAGAAGTAATTTCTGAGATTTGACAGGGGTATATTTGTCTTTAGGACATTTTCAGATGCTAGGCTTCTATTTCAGACTTGTTTTAAAGTCTGAAATGAGTGGCCATTCATTCAGCCAAATTAGACAAATATGCAAATCAAAATTGGAACTGGCTCAATTCGCAAAGTTAGAAGCCTTTGCACAATTTGCTTCTGATTTGGATAAAGCTACTCAGAATCAATTGGCGATAGGTCAACGATTAAGTGAATTGCTCAAACAATCCCAATCAGCCCCTCTCACGGTGGAAGAACAGATAGTGACTATTTATACCGGAAAGAATGGATATCTCGATTCGTTAGGAATTGGGCAGGTAAAGAAATTCCTCGTTCAATTAAGGACTTACTTAAAAACGAATAAACCTCAATTGCAAGAAATCATATCTTCTACCAAGACATTCACCAAGGAAGCAGAAGTTCTTTTGAAAGAAGCCATTCAGGAGCAGATGGAACGTTTTATACTTCAGGAACAAAGATAAAGAAATTGATCACTCTTAATACAAGGGAAATCATTGATAAACGTCTCTGATTCAAATCATTCAAAATATCTTTCTTGACCTTGGCATGGAAATCCAAAAAAAATAGATGAAACAAATAGCTCAAATTTGAATTGGGTCCCAATTCAGATTTCAGATGTAAAAATATAAAAAAACAAACAACACCTTAGTATTTTAATAAATTAATTGTTGTAATGTTTAATTTTATTTTATTTTAAAAATAAGAATAAAAAATGAGATTTGGTGGGATGAACCGTGATGAGTTTTCACCCTTGGGATTAATAGTATTTTTTGTTTGAGAAGTCCATGTAACAGTTAATCGTGGTTTATCAATGATAATAAACAGGGGCGGAACCAGGATTTTAGGTCCGGGAGGGCAAACATATAACTTAAATTGGTAAAAGAAAATGCAAAGAAGTTATACAAATTCTATCTTCTACTTAAAGACTTATTTTCTACTCACCAAATGACAATCTAAAGCCATATTGAAGTACTAAAGTAGTTCCACAAATAAAATCAAGAAAGTAATACCTGATGAGAATGAAATATAGTTTTTTTCCTCCATCAGATATCCTCTTATACTAAAGTTTCAATCTAAGAATAGATGAACCCCACCTTAAGATTAGATTAAACATGATAACATCAACAAATCAATATCATAAAGTAAAGCAGATGAAGTAGGATAAGTTTGAGCTACACAAACCCACATTAAGGCTAATAAAAATTCATACTGCTGATGTCGAAAATTGACCTCCCGTTAAATCAGCATGAAAAAGGGAGTTGATGCATGACAGCCTCCGTTATGATGGTATATTCTGTTGTGAGAGGAGAGATTCCTCTGTTCAGCCCTGATTTCCTGCTCTGCTTTTCTGGTCCAGCTCCTCACTCTTTGCTCCAGTTCCTCGCTCCTTGCTCCTTGCTTCTTGTTCGCCTGTTCCCGAGGGGGGAAAACCTGCAAAGGGTTCGAAAACCGCTCCGACGCTCAAAACAGTCAGGGTGCTCTTTGCAGTAAAAGAATGAATATTGATCGATCCTTTTGGGGGGCAAGTTATCGGAACTCTGAGTATTGGGTGATCTTTTCGGGTTGAAGAGATCGTGTCCTGTGAAGGACGATATGGGGGGCCTTTTATAGGCGAAGTTAGGCCAACTATAATTAGTGGCGGTGGTGAGGCGGTTGCCGTCAAACAATAAGGGAAGTTTCCTCTTTAGCGTATCTAGGGTTTCTCTTTGAGTCTATCCCGGATCTTTGATAAGCGAAAGTTCCTAAGTTCAAGGATACTTTGTATGTATCTTGCCGGAGTGATAGACTCTAAAGGAGAAGTTTCCTCCTTTAGATACGTGGAGTTCAATCGGGCTTAAACACTTCAAGATATGCGGCCGACTGAGATCTTTCTAGAAAGTTCGGGATTAAGTCTTTAGGTCGCGCAACGCTGATATCTCCCCAGTTCTGGGCGTAAGATATGGGCCGAACCTGTGGAGACCCCCTTTTTCCTTTTGAGACTCCAGGGCTGATCTATCCATGTCAAAGGCTTTTCATGCAGAGCTGGTTTCTTCCGACCGACCTCCCAATTAGGGGAAAATGTGGTGGATCGTTGGGTATCTAGTTGTCCTGCTGTCTTAAGCCGAATCGATCCAAGAGACTTCAAGTCTGATCTTGACTCTTCAGAAGTTAGTCAACGTCTGAACATTTTGTGCATCATCACATATGATTTTCACGAAATTGGTAAATAAAATTTAAAGCATAATCTATTCTGTACTTTAATGATTAGTAAAATTCATAAGATATGCTTCTTCCAATTCTACAACAAAACCCATGAACAAAATTAGCTTTCTTGGTAAAAAAGAATAAGATTTTCATCAAACTAACAAAACCAAAACCCCCTGATTGAACTCTTGCCTGAATCTGACTGATAAGCGGAATGAAGTAGGACTGCATTCCGCTTATCAGTCTGATTCATGCAAGAGTTCAATCATGGAAAGTCAGGACTCTCACTTATGCAGGTAGACTCGTACTTATGAAAACATAATTGGGCAGCATGCTTATTTTCTGGTCATCGGTACTCGTCTTACCGAAGCGTGTTTTCAGAACTATAAATCAGATTATCAACCGGTTTCTCTGGAAGGGTCTCGGAGAAGGAAGTAATAAGCCAGCAGTTTGTTCGCAAGATGTATGTCTACCGAAGAGTGAAGGGGGCCTCGGACTCAGGGATATCGAGACGATGAATTTAACACTCAACCTGAGACATGTCTGGGATATTGTTAGTAATAAGAACACATTATGGGTCCGATGGGTGAAGAAATATCTCATTAGGACCATGAAGATTCAGACTTCCGGCTCTTGGTGCTGGCGACGAATTTTGGGTTGTAGGTTGGCTAAGGATATGGTTAAATATATTATACATGATGGGTGTAATACTTATTTCTGGCGGGATGTGTGGCATCCTTTTGGGTCATTGGCCGAGTATTTTGCAATCCCTGAGCGAGTTGCAACTAATTTGAGGGAGGAAGCTTTGGTGTCTGATTTCTTAATTAACGGTCGATGGGTGGTCAACCGACATGAACGCCATGCTCTCGGCGAAGTGTTCAATACATTGGAAATGGTTGAAGTAGGTGGACTAGATAGAGACTCGGTGGTATGGAAAATCACAACCTCAGGAGTTTACACGGTAAAAGATACTTATAACCATATTCACCGGAAAGGACATCGAGTTACATGGGCACGTTTAGTGTGGGGTATAGAAGGCATCCAAAGCACTCTTTCATAGTTTGGATTGCACTCAGAAGAGGGTTGAAAACCAAAGTCAAACTACGAACGTGGGGTCTCGAGGTGGACGAGGTATGTCCTCTCTGTCAAACGGCTCCGCAAACTGATGAGCACCTACTATTTCAATGTAACTACTCTTTAAAGGTCTGGCCCGACCTGCTGGACATGTTTGGAATTCAGCGAAATCACACTGGAGTTTGGCATGAAGAAATTGATTGGTGTGTTCAAAATTTCCATGGATCTACGTTGCTAGCAGAATGGGTGTGTTGGTATTCTCAGCATACATCTATCATGTTTGGGCCGAACGAAATAATCGAGTTTTTCGAGGAGAACAACGCTCTACACAGGTAGTCTTACGGGAGGTGGTTAGTGAGATCAAGATAAAAGTTACAACGTGGAAACAAAAACCTATCTCGTCAGGAGAGGCTCGACAGATCTTAGCTAGATGGAACTTGGATATCCCACTCATATTGAGGGTACCCAAAACCTGCAAGTGGCAAAACCTAGCCATAGACCAAGTACTTATTAACACTGGCGGCGCATTTGATACTACTAAAGGGGGCTTTGGAGCGATTCTTCGAGACTCATCTGGAGAGCCAATTGTCGCAGCAGCAGCCATGGTAGACCGGGTGTCGGTCCTCACCCATGAGCTACAAGGAGTAAAACTCGGTCTCCAACTAGCAATTAAGTATGGACGACGCCGTGTAATGGTAGCAACCGACTCCTCTCTTACAGTCGGTATTCTGACTACTATAGGCAACCAACCCCCGTGGCAAGCTTTACGATTGGTTCGTGAAATTAAAGATTTATGGGCACAGTTCGAAAATTGCAACATTATGCATGTGTATCGTGAGACGAACCAAGCTGCGGACTACCTTTCAAAGATGCAACAACATATGGGTACATCTGAAATGATACCGGTAGATTTTCCAGAGGACTTACTCAAAATTGTGAGGGAAGACAAACGAGGTGTAATTAGAATTCGGTATACTTAGAGTTCGTACTGTCTAGTCTATTTGCTTTTCATTTCATGGACCATTTCGTTGATAGTTTTTTTATTTGTTAATTCTAATTCTTTGTAAGGGTCGGACCCTAACCCGCTGACAATTTCAAATAAAAAAACCAAAAACCCCAAAACAAAGATTAACTTCAAAGTATGATTTCATGATTTGAATCAAGGAAAATAAGATTTCATGTAAGATAAAGTTACTAAACTTAAGTTGGATTTAGATTACTGAAGTACACATGAAGAAATCGAGTTGTTGTGTTATTAGCTAGGGTTTCCTCCGATTTTTCCTCTTGTCTCTTCTTCAAATGGCCTAATTTCCTAAAAAATCTCCCTAGAAAAAATTAGATTATGTATCAAAACTACAAAATTACCCCTAGGTAGGTGAGAATTCTACAAAATCCAGGCCGCGCAGCTGCCCGGTCTGGTCTCTTAGTAGTTACGCCCCTTAATAAAGCTCATTTAGTAATTAATTGAGATGTACGTCAACTATATAACTAGCGTAATCTAGGGTTTTATTGTTATCAATGAAAACCAGTATAGTATCAGAGCTTTGGTTTCCAAGTTGCCACCAACTCTAGGATAACCAAACCATGATAACCAAAGCATCTTCTTCCTCAATTTCTTCAAACCCATCTCAATGTGTGGTCTTCTCCTTAATCTCTTCAAACAGATCTTCAATCTCCGCTCCTTGTTTTCTTGCATCCTCTTCTAATTACTCTTAAACAGCAAAAAATGGATAACACGCCTAAAATTACTTCCATTTTAACCACCTCCACGGGGAATGTCTTCCCAATCAAAACTTTAAAGCAACAACTACCTAGGTTCAGTACCGTCCTTGAATTTTGAGGGGTCATAGGCGAACGTATCGATTGGAGCTCCCTATACCACATATTAGCCTTTGTCTTTTTATTAATTAGGGTGTGTTTATCGCTTTAATTTTAATTGGTTTCACTAAACCACATATTGTGACGGTTTGAGACATTTGTTCTTTTAGTGCCTCTTTTAAAAAGAAAAAAGTATTTTAAAAATAATGTGTTTCAAAGGAGTTGAACCCTAAAACTTAGGTTCTCGAAGGATTTACTTTACCAACTCTACTACCAAATAAACCTAATATACATGGGCATAAAGAATACGTATAATAATACTATCTAAATATAAATATTACTCATATATATCGGGTGCCCCTTAAATTTGGGGGCCCTAGGCGGGCTACCTGGGTCGCCTAGGCCCACGACCAGCCTTGCCTAGCCTAGAAAATATCGAGGAACAGATCTTGCTGATAATTCTTGACCATGTCCACCTAAGTACTTAGATTATGAAAAACAACAGTCAAGGATTATAACCTAACATACATTGAATGGGTTGAAGAAGACCAAACACTCTTAATATGGATCAACTCATCATTTATCAGACTGTGATTCCTTATGTTGTTGGAACACATTCTTAAATAAACTTTGGAATATCATTGAAGAAAAGCAAGGATCGACAACCCATGTTATTCCACTAAAAGAGAAGCTTAGAGAGTGCAAGAAAGGAACCTCCACGATTCCAGAATTTCTAGCCAACATAAAACAAATTAGTGATTTCCTAGCAGCTGTTGGAAGTCCAACCACAAATAGCAAGATAATAGTGAGTATTCTTCGAGGTCTCCCTCCAGAATATGAGTCATTTTGTACCTTAATTCGAAACAACTACACCCCATTCTCATCTTCATCTCCTAGTATTCTTTCTTCACGTCCTACCCAGGGTCGTGGCTGCAAATTTGGGGGTCCGGTGCCAAATTTTTGTTGGACTCCTTGTGTAATCAACGTAAAAAAATGTATTTTAAAAACAAAATAACAAATAAATTCAAAATAATTTAACCATAAAAAAATAATAAATCATTTATTAATCAAATAACAATGTTATTTTTAAAATCATTAAAAATGATAGGGAGAATTTGACATACACCCCCACTATTATATGAATATTAGGACTACACCCCCACTTTTTCAAAACTTTTGATATACACCCCCACTTGGACGGAAACCGTCAACTCAGAGTTAAGTTGGGTGTGTGCGAAACACACGCGCCAACCATGACGATTTTACACTTTTGTAGTTGTTGAAATATTTTGAGCGATTTTGACATACACCCCCACTATTATATGAATTTTTGGACTACACCCCCATTTTTCGAAAAAAACAAAATTTTTCAATTTGCCCTCCAACGATCATCTTTTACCTTTTGTCTTATAAATTTATTTATTTTAGACAAGCGAAAAGGTCAAAGCGAAAGAACTATTTGAGATATCAAACTATAGAAAAGATGGGAGGAACTATTTGGGATATCAAGCGAAAGAACTTATTTATCTTATATGGGAGGAACTTATTTATCTTATTTGACATATAAGATAAATAACTTCTTTCGCTTTGATCTTTTAGCTTGTCTAAGATAAATAAGTTTATAAGAAAAAAGGTAAAAGATGATCGTTGGAGGGCAAATTGAAAAATTTTGTTTTTTCAAAAAATGGAGGTGTAGTCCAAAAATTCATATAATAGTGGGGGTGTATGTCAAAATCGCTCAAAATATTTCAACATCTACAAAAGGGTAAAATCATCATGGTTGGCGCGTGTGTTTCACACACACCCAACCTAACTCTGAGTTGACGGTTTCCGTTCAGGTGGGGGTGTATATCAAAAGTTTTCAAAAAGTGGGGGTGTAGTCCTAATATTCATATAATAGTGGGGGTGTATGTCAAATTCTCCCAAAATGATAATACTAATTTGAAAAAATTTCTCTTTGCATTTTTGTAAGCGAAATCATCAGTTAAACTTTCACAACCAATTTTGTCCAAGAACCCACTTTAAATGCTAAGCAGAACATTAAATTAGAAAAAAGAGAAAAAAAATCTAATGTCCCACCAAAATTCAAATACACTGAATTAAAATTCGAATAATGTTGTTTTATGTTCTTGTAATGGCCATGTAAGAGTTTGTACATTGAAGAAGACTATTAAATTTCAAAACTAAAGAAAAACTATATTGACATGATTGAAGGGTTTGATTATTTATGGAAGGTATATAATAATAAAATAATCTATTATATAAAACGCAATGTTTTTTGCTGACTGAGACAAATCAAAAGATAAATCTAACCGTCTGTTGTGTTTTTTCTCAGATATTAGCCATTAGATCTCTTACCTACTTAAAAAAAACACAATTCGTTCACCCACTCGCTAAATCTATTATACAAATCCATGATAAATCTATTATATAAAAGGCAATGTTTTTTGCTGACTGGGACAAATCAAAAGATAAATCTAACCGTCTGTTGTGTTTTTCCTCAGATATTAGCCACTAGATCTCTTACCTACCTAAAAAAACACAATTCGTTTACCCACTCGCTAAATATATTATACAAACCCATGATAAATTTTGACCGTTCAATTTTCACAGTTAAATCTCAACCCTTAATTCTTATCTCAAATTATAACCACCATCATAAAATTAATGACAGATTAATTTTATACTAATGACCATTTTCACAATTCTCCATAACTTTTTCAATAACCGCCTGTTGTGTTTTTTCTCAGATATTAGCCATTAGATCTCTTACCTACCTAAAAGAAACACAATTCGTTCACCCACTCGTTAAATCTATTATACAAACCCATGATAAATTTTGACCGTTCAATTTTCACAGTTAAACCTTAAACCTTAGTTCTTATCTCAAATTATAACCACCATCATGAAATTAATGACAGATTAATTTTATACTAATGACCATTTTCACAATTTATTATCTCCATAACTTTTTCAAGAACCGTTTGTTGTGTTTTTTCTCAGATATTAGCCATTAGATCTCTTACCTATCTAAAACAAACACAATTCGTTCACCCACTCGCTAAATCTATTATACAAACCCATGATAAATTTTAACCGTTCAATTTCCACAGTTAAATCTCAACTCTTAATTCTTATCTCAAATTATAACCACCATCATAAAATTAATGACAGATTAATTTTATACTAATGACCATTTTCACAATTTATTATTTTCATAACTTTTTCCATTTTAATTGTGTGTTAGGTTATGAAAACATAACCTTTAGATCTTAATCCCTAAAATCTCCTTATATCTTAACCTTTGATATCTCCCTCATAACCTCTCTATCTCCATAATTTTCCAAAAAATAATTGTCTTTCGGTTATAAATGAAGAAGATTAATGAATTTTATCTCCCAATCCTTTCTCGATATATACTTTCCTTCTACAACCTTTCTTTCTTACACTTCTATCTCCCTCTTTCTTACTAAATTTCTCATCTGTTAGTGGAAGAAATTTTTGTCGATGGTTCAACATTAGTTTTTCTTAGTTGATTTAGTATTAGGGTGTGTTTAATATCTCCTATTTCCATGGAAATAAAAGAATTTCCATGGAATTAGGTATTTCTACCGTTTGATACGAAGTATAATTCCATGGCTTTAATTCCCTAGGGAATCTATTTCCATGAAATAGACCACTTTTAATTCCTTGCTCCACCCTAGGAATTAGTTTCCATGGAAAGTCAAAAATCTAAATAAAAATATTTTAATATATTTGAATACTTGAAACCTAATATTTATCTCCATATATGTTCTAAATGACATTTTACCCATAAAATTTAGCAAAATAAACTTTTACTTATACATTGAGCAAATGACATTTTTACCCTTCTTACTAAATGACATGTTTACAAAGTTGTTAATGACATTTTGACTTTATATAACTAAAATTACATTTTTACCATTTTATAATATCAAATTGATATTTTACCCTTATGTTGTCAAAATGACATTTTTACCCTTGTATAAATCAAAGTTACATAAGGGTAAAAATGTAATTTAGACAACATAAGGACGAAAATGTCATTTTGGTAACATAAAAGAAAAAAAATCATTTTGACTACATAAGGAGTAAATAAAAACTCTTCATTGAATATTATATTCAGAGAAGTTAGTTGTCAACCAAATAACATAGTTCGTAATTCCACGGAATAATAAATGACTATCAAACGAAAGAACTCTCATTTCCATGGAATAATTTCCGTGGAAGACTTTCCATGGAACTCTTTTATTTTTATGGAATTATTTCCCTGATATCAAACACAACCTTAGCTTTTCTTAATTTTGTTAATATGTAATTAGTAATGTATGATTAATACATAAAATTCAGTATATATAGATCTTTTATTAATATTGTGTATTTTCCATACGTTTACTGAAATATTTAATTGTAAATACAATTGTTGTATGGTAAATTTCATTCTCTCTACATGTATCTCTTTCTCTATCGATCTACTTTATTTTCGCTTTCTATGTTAATCTTTCTAAAGTGAAGAATTAAATTTTTTATTGAAGTTTTGATTTGCAATCTTTTGTATCGTTTCTACTAGATTTGAAAAGTATCTATTTTGAAGAGTTAGTTGTTATTCTTTCTCTGATTTTACGATTTAAATCTATTATTTTTTTTTACTTTTCAAAAAAAAAATTTGACATTCTCTCAATCTCTCTCTAACTCTCATTGTTTTTCTCTCTATCTCTTAATGTTTCTCTCTCTTGATTTCAAATGGTTCTAGGCGGCCAGGAGCATGTTTGAGATGTTGTTTGATAATATTAGATGTTGCTTCAGTACTTTACGTATCTGGGTCAGCTTTATATTGGAGGTTTAAGAACGGATTTAGGTTGGGTGATGATACTAATGGAGTTTCTTATTCACCTTGTATCTGTGATTGTCCTCTCCTTTATCTCTAATGGAAATTGTTTGGTGTAGGTTTTCTTCATTCTCTCTGCTCTTTTGTTTTTGATTTGCTTGTTTGTCATTCCTGTTGAAATTGATTTATGTCATCAGCTTTCTAGTTGATTTTTCCTTGTTGGATTCTTTGACAATGTTGGTTTCTAATACAATTTTATTGATTTCTATGATCATAAGGATAGATAAGTGAACTTGAGATACACCCAATTTAGCTTCTTTTTTTTTTAGGTTTATGATTAAGATTTTCTCAATTTATGGATTATTTGCTTGTAACTTACAAGGAATAGACAGAATTTAGGGTTGGGACTCTTTCTGGTATATCTGCAGGGGGAATGTGACACTTGTGTTTAGGGATAGTAGTAACTTTGTGTTTATGAAGATAAATTGCTCTTCAAACGTCTCTAGATCTAAGTTCTACCTAGCTGATTTAGGTTTATTAGCTATTAAGGAAAAAAGAGAGGGGAAGAGAGAAAGAGGAATAAGGAGATAGAGGGAAAGAGAGACTGTGAGAGAGGGTAATAGTGAGTGAGAGATGAGAAGAATGGAGAGAGAAGAGGTGGCAATGGAAAGTTGTGGTGGTGAAGGTGACAAAGAAGATAAATTAGGGGTCAATGTTTGATCAAGTGAATTTTCGGACTAAAATAAATTATGCCCAGAGATTTTTCTTTATACCCCAAAGCCGCGTACTAAAACTCTTATATTTATCTCTATCAAGAGAGATCTTGTAAGCAATTATTTGACTCTATTAATAAAATAGTAAAAACCAATGAGGTAGGGATAATTTAATTCTTTCAATTCACTCCAAGGGATCCATTGTGTTTTGCCTCCAGGGCCGGCCCAAGCAGTTGGGAGGCCTAAAGCGAAGAAAAATTCGGGGCCCTTTCAACACTAACTATAAAAGAGCAAATTTTTTGTTGTAACAAATAAATTAGCGTGAAAATCATAACTAAAAACTCATAAACCTAAACTATATACTGCATAAGAAGATCCAATTTACATACTGAGATGAGCGAAATATGTTTCAAGACATTGTTCTAGCTTTTTAAAAATTCAAGTTCTAAAAATAATTATTGTTCTTCAACATTAGGAGATCGCAGGATGAGCGAATGCACTTGTTTTTGTTAAGACCTAATTTTAAACCAAAAGTTATTTTTCATTATTAAGATGGAAGTTAGTTCTTATTAAAGACAGAAAAACATCAAATATAATAAACTAAATAAAGTAAAAAAAAAATTATGATAAAATTAAGAAAAAGAAAAATCTAACTACAAGAAAAAATAAATGTAAGTAATGGGGTTTGCAAAAGTTGTATTTTTTTTGTTGAAATATATTGCATTTATTAAATCAAAAAGTTATTACAATATCTATTAGCTAAAATACACGGGACATTCGACCACACTTTATTTCGGTGATTCTTCCTCGCCCATCTTGCCAATTTGTCTGCATTATAATTAAGCTCTCTCCTGGTATAATAGAATTTGATCATCTGGAAATCTTTCATGTATTTCTTGATTTTCTTTATGTGAGTGATTGATTTCCAGTGAACTGCATGTTTTCCATTGTGTAGATGATGGATAAGATTGATGTTATCACTTTCTATGATGATGGAAGTATGATTCATTTCGTTAGCCCATTCAATACCTAGTAAGATTGCCATAACTTCGCTTTCTTCACTATTTCTCGCTCTGCACGATTTAACTTGTGCTCCAATGAATTTAGATTTATCATTATGAGCGATAATGCTAATTCCCATATTAGATATGATATTCGTAAAAGATGCATCAACATTGATTTTTGTAGCAGTATTTGGAGGGGGTTGCCATTTTCCATCAGTTGAAGGAATATTCTTTCTATGGTTTTTACCTGGTTTTTTGATTAATTTCGGGAAGTTTTCAATCATTTTAATAACTTGATGCAGATCATTGATTTCATGTTGGAAGCAGTGATCACACCTAACTTTCCATACCACCCATAGAACTGTAGTGAAATGAATATTTTCTTTGGTGTAGCAAAGATGCCCATTATCTTCCCAAGAGAAAATCCAGTCCGCGATGGATACGATACTCTCCGAGATAGTGTTAAAATTGAACCATATGTTTTTGGCTAGTGCACAGTGTAAAAGCGCATGTTCGATAGATTCCGTGATGTTGCAATTAGGGCAGTTAGAGTTGTTGCCAATGTATTTGTCGATTCTTTCTCTCACCAGTAAAGCTTTGTTGCAGATCTTCCAGATAAATGTCTTGATTCTAGGAATTGTCGAGAGATTCCAAATGAATTTCCAGTTGTGTGTACTCGGATTGATAGCTATAGAGCTGCTGATTAAGTGCTGGTACATAGAGGATACTGTGAGTCTGCCCGTCTTGGTAAGCCTCCATTTCAGTTGGTCTTTTCCTTCATTATTGACTGGTATAGCTTTGATGAGTTCTTGAGTGTGTGTATCAAAGTTTGCCCTGAGTATATCTTCGTTCCAGTTGTTATTAGTGATCAGTTGAGCAACTTTGGTGAGAGGAGAGTTGTTGACACTATTAATTGTCACATTAAGTTCCGGGATCCAAATGTCTGTCCAAATATTCACATCTTGCCCTGAATTCACTTCCCACGTGGTGAGATCACTAATAATATTATATTACTTTCTAATAGTTTTCCAGTTCCACGAGTGGTGATTTTTAGCCGGCCCCGGAGTACTAGTTTTGGGGAAGTATTTCGCTTTGATAAGTTTGGCCCATATGGCTTCCGGTTCAGTTTTAAGACGCCACGCCATCTTAGAAATTAAAGTTGCGTTATCCAATTCCGGAAGATGAATACCTAGGCCTCCCTGATTTTTCGGGAGGCAAATATATGACCATGCTTTGGTACATATACCTTTAGACTTACCCCACCTGAAGTTCCTTTGAACGGACTTGATGCTTTTAGTAATTCCTTTAGGAATAGCAAAGCATTGCATCTGATATTGGGGTACGGCTGCAGCTATGGCCGTTAAAACACCCTTCCAAACAGGTTAGAGTTAGACTAGGTTTTTAGTTTATTATGGGCCCCACGGTTTAGTTGTTAAAAGTTAAAAACCCTTCCAATCAGGTACCGTAGGAGATAGGAGTATACTTTGGGCCCAAGATTCAATTTGACTCGGTTTTTGTTCTTTTTCTTTCCTCGGAGGTGCCTTTAGTTGACTCTAAATTTGGGGCCCTTACCACAAGTGAGGTCCAAAGCAGCCGCTTTAGCCTGGGCCGCCCCTGTTTGCCTCCAACACAAAACAAAACCAATAGGAGTTTACAATCCACAACTATTAGACCCTACTCTTGACAATCATGTCATCAATATAACATTTCATTGCTTTTCTAATTTGTTCTCACAAGATCTCGTTAACTAGCCTCTGATAGCTCGCCATAATGTTCTTTAAATCGAACGACGTCAATTATAACAATATAATACTTTGTCTATTCTAAAGGTTGTGTGTTCTTTATCTGCGAGGTGCATGGCTAGCTGGTGGTACCTGACTAAGGTATTCATGAAACACAGTGTAGCATGTGTTGTAGTAGAGTCCACAATTTGGTCTATCGACGACAAAGGGAAGTTGTCTTCGGGACAGGCTTTATCCAAATCAGTGTAGTCGACACACATTCTCCTTGTATTGTTCTTCATCGGGACCAAAACTATGTTAGTCAACCACTCCGGGTAGTATGCCTCTCTGATTACTCTTGAGGCTAGGAGCTTCTCTCTTTATTTTGTATATCTTTACTCATTTTTCAAGGGTTAAATTTCCCTTTTCTGCTTAATAACTTGATATTTTGTCTTCAAATTTAATATGTACATAAACATCTATGCTCGACACCTCATCTGTATTGAAGGCAAAGATGTTGGACACGTCTCTTTAGTAGACTAAGGGTGGCCCACATTCCTAATTTCCCTCTGACTTGGTTTTGACCATTTACTGATTTGAATCAGTAAATACGTACATGGGTATTGGGAATAAAGATTTGGGAGATAAAGTTGGTTACAATAACCAACCCACTACACCCTTCTTCGATGGAAAAGAAGTGGGAGTAGTTACAATAATTGAACGTCCCTAACCCCTCCTAATATACTGCTTGTGTCTCTCCATCATTAACACAACAACTTACGGAGAGGATTGGGGTTAGAAGATTTTCAGGATTTTCCATTTATCTTTCTGCTTCAATTTATCACTTAATGAACAATGGCTGAAGTTATGTACTTTCGCATATATTTAGATTTAATTTTCTAACATTTGGTATCAGAGCTTCCCTTTGGTTTTGTTGATTAATTTAAAATTTATTATTTATGATATCTAAACTTATGATTTTGATTCATGATTTAAATTTAGATACGACTAAATAATTTTTTTGAATGATATTATTTGAAAACAATACTCACTAAATCCCTCGTTGAATTATATCTCTTTACTGTTATTGAATTAGTGGAAGATTAGATAGAAATATTCTGACTAAGTAAAGAGAAATATTAGGAAACAAATTTTGTTGAGATTTTATGATGCATAACCAATTCCTAATTATTAGGTAAATATTGATATTGAAAATCGGTTAATTATTTTGTAAAGATTTCATCTCTGCACAGATTATGCTTTTGTTGCTAAAAGATTTTTAGTTCAGATTTTTTAGCAATTAAATTGTTGATGGTCTTTGGGATTGAAAATCGTTTTTTGAAACAAATCTAAAACCACCCACAAGTATTATTGATTAAGGAAACCACTGATTCCTGAAACCACTAATCGGTTAATGTAAATTTTGTTTTTCCTTTGTTTATAAAAGGAGGTATTTTTAGCAAAAATTATAGGGATGAAATATTATCTTTGGCAAGAACACTATAGACAACATCCACAACCTTAAGAAGATTCTTCAAGACTTCTGTGGGACCTCGGGACAAATGATTAACTATACTAAGTCCAATATTTTCTACTCCAAGAATTTGCATCCAAAATTCAAACGCCTCATTATGCGTGCCCTAAAAGTCAAATATGCCTCCACATCTGAGAAATACCTAGGGGCCCAACTCTTCATAGGAGCTCAAAAAACCAAGTTTTCAAGGACATCCTTGACCATATCAAGAACAAGCTGAATAAATGGAATCACTCTTTTTTATCCCAAGCTGGTCGCACTGTGGTCATCTCGGCATAGTTGCAGCCGTCCCCCGATATCAGATGCAATGCTTTGCTATTCCTAAAGGAATTAGCAAAAACATCAAGTTCGTGCAACGGAACTTCCGGTGGGGTAAGTCGAAGGGTATATGCACCAAAGCCTGGTCATATATTTGTTTGCCGAAGAGCATTGGAGGTCTAGGGATTTACATGCCAGATCTAGACAACACCTCTTTAATTTCAAAAATGGCCTGGAGACTAAAAACAGAAACAGAGGCCCTGTGGGCTAAACTCCTCAAAGCTAAATACTTCCCTCACTCCGATACCCCGGGCCTAGCGAAGGCTCGTCACTCTTGGAACTGGAAAACTATCAGAAAGCACTATCACCTCATCGAAGATTTATCCACTTGGGAGGTGCACTCCGGCAATGATATTAATATTTGGACAGATAATTGGATCCCAGATATCAATGGAACAATGTCGAACAACAACAACTTCAATCTGACCAAAGTGGCACAACTTATCACTAATAACAACAGGAATAACGAAGCCCTCAATGCCAATTTTGATGCCACTACCCAGAACCTTATCAGAGCTATCCCAGTGAATAGTGAAGGTAAAGATCAGCTAAAATGGAAGCTTACCAATACGGGTAAATTCACGGTTGCTTCAATGTACCAGCACTTAAGCACCAATACAATCAACCAGAACCCTAGCACTCAGAACTAGAAGTTCATCTGGTCGCTTCCGGCCATTCCGCGAATCAAAATCTTCATCTGGAAAATCTGTACCAAAGCTCTCCCGGTTAGAGAGAGAAATTAGACAACAACACTACATGCCCAAATTGTATGAAGATTGAATCTATTGAACATACGCTTTTACACTGTGCTCTAGCTAAAACTATATGGTTCAATTTTAATAACATCTCAGAGAATATTACTTCCATCTCGGATTGGATCTTCTCGTGGGAAGAAAATGCTCATCTTTGTTATACCAAAGAAAATATTCACTTGACGAGTATTCTATGGATTTTATGGAAAGCAAGATGCGACCACTATTTTCAGTACGAACTCAATGATCTTAATAAGATCATCAAAATGATAGAATATTTTCCGAAAATCAACAAAAAATCTGAGAAAAACAAACAAAAAACAAATGAAAAATGGCAACCTCCTGCCAATAATTTTATTAAGATTAATGTTGATGCATCGTTTAAGAATGTAACATCCAATATGGGAATTAGCTTAATTGCTCACAATGCAGAGTCAAAATTTATAGAAGCTCAGGTGAAATCCGCGAGAGCTAGAAATAGTGAAGAAAGTGAAGTTATGGCAATTTTATTCGGAACAGAATGGGCGAAAGAAATGAAACATACGTCTATCATAATAGAAAGCGACAACATTAATATCATCAAACATCTTCACAACAAACATCACACAGTGCACTGGCAGTCTCTTATCCATATCAGGAGGATTCGAGAAAGCAGAAACGAATTCAAGGCGATTAAATTCAATTACACCAGGAGAAAATTCAACTCGAATGCAGACAAATTAGCGAGATGGGCAAGAAAAAAGAACATGAGCAAGAAGTGGAAGAATGTACCTTGTCTTTTAGTTGATAAATACTGTAATAACGCTTTTATTAATTAATGAATAGCTAGTTCACAAAAAAAAAATTATATGGTGATTTATGATTTGTCTAGACCTTCTTAATGGTTAATAGAAAGCCATGTGTGATGAATATAATATTGTCAATGCATATAATCTATGTCATTTAAATATGATAGGTTATGATAATTATATTCATTATTCATAGTTTAGCAATTTATTATGTAAATGTTTATCTGATAATGTAAACATGATAAAATAAATGTGAATGCTAAACTACATGAGCATGAGGTCTGGTTCATGATTATGGATATATTGTCATTTATTTTGGACATTACATATTTTAAGAGTAGCCATAACATCTTGAAATATGTAGATGTGCGATACAAAGTTTCAATATTTATCGCATCAAGTTAAAATGACATTCCCAATTGCGATGTAATTTTTATAAATAATTACTTCACCCCACAGGGAGGTAATTATTTTGTAAAATTATATTGGAATAAGATAGTAAAGTAAGATATTAAATGTGAATTTTCTATGCCCACAGGTATGAAAATTTTACGAGTTTGATATTTTATTTATACTAGTCTTATTAATAAAGTATAGTAAATTCTTATGCGGTTGTAGCCTCTGCCCACAGGAATGTTAGAATTTACTATTAAATTGACATTGGTTGATTTAGAATAAAGATAAATATTTCGTAACTTGAATGTTTCTTTTGCAACTATTTCTACTGCTTTTATGAATGATGCTTCTCGTATTCCTATTTTATGTGGTGATAACTACTCGGATTGGAAAGACAGTGTTCTCTTCACTTTGGGGTGTATGGACTTGGATTTGGTGCTTCGTGTGGATGCACCACCCGTCCCCACGGAATCAAGTACGCCTCAGGAAAGGTTGGACTATGAGCGGTGGGAGCGATCTAATCGCCTAAGTTTGATGTTCATTAAGTCCCGCGTGAATAAGAGTATTCGGGGTTTAATACCTGATTGCCCTCACGCAAAAGACTTTCTCAAATCGTTTGAGGAACAATTTGTTCGCTCAGATAAGGCACAAGCCATCACCCTAATGAAGAGACTTTCATACAAAACTTTTGACTATTCTAAAGGAGTGAGTGAGCACATTATGGGGATGAGGTACATTGTTGCTCAGCTGAAACCCCTTACAGTTGAGATTCCTGAGTCATTTTTAGTTCATTTGGTACTTAACTCTTTTCCTAAGGAATATGGGCCTTTCAAAATCTCCTGCAACACACATAAGGAAAATTGGTCAATCAATGAACTTTTGACCATGTGTGTTCAAGAGGAAGAGAGGATGAAACATGATAAACTTGAAAGTGCCCATTTTGTTTCTCAAGCTAAAAGAAGTACCAAGAAGGGCAAACGTGTCAAGAATGTGCAGAATAAAGAAACTATGCCATTAAGGCATCATGGCAAACGGGTGAAATGTTTCTTCTGCAGAAAGGTTGGACATGAAAAGAAAGATTGCCTCAAGTATAAGAACTGGCTCGAGAAGAAAGGTAATCTCATATCTTATGTATGTCATGAATCGTTCTTTGTTGATGCCCCAACTAATACTTGGTGGATTGACTCTGGTTTTATGATTCATATTGTTAATACCATGCAGGGCTTTCTGGACCTAAGGAAGCCGAAAGGAAATGAGGTTGGCATCTATTCCGGAAACCGGATGCGGTCTCAAGTCGAAGCTGTGGGGACATTTAGATTAATTTTGAAAACTGACTTTGTTTTAGATTTAAACAATGTTTTCTATGTTCCATCTTTATCTAGAAACCTAAAGTCTGTTTCAAAACTTGTGGATGTTGATTATGAATTTTTATTTAAGAAACCATGTTTTCGAATTTTGAACAATAATTTTTCTGTTGGTGGTGGAAGTTTAATTGATGGTTTGTACAAAATTGATCTAGACCCCACTTTCGAGCATAATTACTTAAATATGCATGCAGATGTTGGTATTAAACGTAATAGGATCGATGAGAACTCCTCTACTTTATGGCACAGGAGATTAGGTCATATCTCCATTGAGCGTGTAAAGAGATTAGTGAAAGATGGAGTTTTAAAAACTCTTGATTTTACTAATTTTGGTACTTGCGTGGACTGCATAAAGGGAAAGCAGACAAGCAAGACCTCTAAGGGTGCCAAAAAGAGCTCTCAGATCCTCGAGATCATACACACTGACATATGTGGACCTTTTCCTACCCCATGTCTCAACAGTCAGAGATATTTTGTCTCCTTCATTGACAACCATACAAGATTCATGTACCTTTATCTTCTGTTTGATAAGGCTGAAGCTTTTGATGCTTTCAAAAGTTTTAAAGCAGAAGGAGAGAAACAAAAGGACATGAAAATAAAGATTGTAAGGTCTGATAGAGGCGGGGAATACTATGGAAGGTACACAGAAAATGGTCAGATGCCTGGTCCATTTTCTAAGTTCCTTGAGGATGAATGCATTATTGCTCAATATACAATGCCTGGCACACCACAACAAAATGGTGTAGCCGAAAGGAGGAACCGAACTCTTATGGACATGGTGAGGAGCATGATTAGTAACACTAATCTTCCTTTATCCTTATGGAGTGAAGCCTTGAAAACCGCAGTGTACATCTTAAACAGAGTTCCATCTAAGGTCGTTCCTAAGACACCATTTGAATTATGGAACAGATGGAAACCGAGTTTAAGTCATTTGCACATATGGGGTTGTCCTGCAGAAGTGAGAATTTACAATCCTCACATAAAGAAGTTAGATCCAAGGACAACCAGTGGGTATTTCATTGGCTACGCAGTTAACTCTAAGGGATTTAGATTTTATTGTCCTTCACATTCCCAAAGAATAGTTGATGCTAGAAATGCTATGTTCTTTGAGGATTTTGATTCAAGTGGGAGTGATATTCCTTCGACTGATAGAATTTGAGGAAACACGAGAGCAACCTGAGTTGCCTGTGGATACTAAAAATTTGGTCATTGTGCAAAGAAGTCAACCTGACATAATTGCACAACAACCGATTTTAGAGCAACTGGTTCATGAAGAACAAATCCCACAAGAACTTGTTCCACAAATTGAGCATGAAGATGTGGTTCTAAGGAGATCTTCAAGAACAAGAAAACCATCCATTTCTAGCGATTATCTGGTATATCTCCAAGAGTCTGATTTTGACATTGGGCCTAAACGTACCCAAATTCATTTTCAAAAGCCATAAATGGAGAAAAATCTACACTTTGGTATGATGCCATGAAGGAAGAGATGGAATCTATGGCTAAAAATCAAGTCTGGGAACTCGTTGAGTTACCGAAAGGGTCTAAAGCCATTGGCTGTAAATGGGTTTATAAAACTAAAATAGACTCTTCCGGAAACGTCGAACGATATAAAGCTAGACTTGTAGCCAAAGGTTACACTCAGAAGGAAGGCATAAACTACCATGAAACCTTCTCTCCGGTTTCTAAGAAGGATTCGTTGCGGATTATTATGGCTTTAGTAGCTCATTTCGATCTAGAGCTATACCAAATGGACGTTAAGACAAAATATCTCAATGAACATTTGGGAGAGGAGGTATACATGGTTCAACCCGAAGGTTTTCGTGACGAAAACTATCACCATTTAGTTTGCAAGCTCAAGAAATCTATTTATGGACTAAAACAGGCATTCCGCCAATGGTATTTAAAGTTTCACAATGTTATAACCTCTTTTGGTTTTACAAAAAACATTGTTGATCAATGTATATACCTTAAGGTCAGTGGGAGCAAATACATATTTTTAGTCTTATATGTAGATGATATTTTACTTGCAACTAGTGATTTGGGATTGCTACATGAGACTAAGGAATTTCTTTCTCAGAATTTTGAGATGAAGGATTTAGGTGAAGCCTCTTATGTCATAGGCATAGAGATTCACATAGATAGATCTAAAAGATCCTTAGGATTATCTCAGAAAGCCTACATCGAAAGAATTTTGGAAAGATTCAGGATGCATAACAGTGCATCACTTGTTAGCGCCAATCGCTAAAGGGGAAAAATTAACTCAAAGTCAATGTCCACAGAATGCATTTGAACAGGGGGAGATGAAAGACATTCCATATGCATAAGCAGTACACAGCCTTTTATATGCACAGGTCTGCACAAGACCTGATCTTGCTTTCATGGTGAGACTGCTAGGAAGATACCAAAGCAATCCCGAGAAAGAACATTGGAAGGCTGTGAAAAGAGTTATGAGATATCTGCAAGGAACTAAGAACTACAGACTGATCTACGGATATACTGACCATCTGGAGCTGGTTGGATATTCGGATTCAGATTTTGCGAGATGCGTGGATTCAAGAAAATCTACTTCGGGATATATCTTTCTTCTTGCTGGAGGAGCTATATCTTGGAGAAGTACCGAACAGAATATCCTCGCAACATCTACTATGGAGGCAGAGTTTATTCCATGCTATGAAGCAACGACACAAGCAATATGGTTGAGAAACTTTGTTTCAGGTCTCAAAATAGTCGATACTATAGAGAGACCATTAAAGATCCTTTGTGATAATTCTGCTGCGGTTTTCTTCTCTAAAAACAATTAGAGTGGAAGCAGAAGTACGCATATCAACATAAAGTACCTTCTTGTCAGAGATAAAGTTAAGGAACATGTGGTGGCCATTGAGCATATCAGTATTAAGTTAATGATTGCGGATCCCATGACTAAGGCGTTGCCGGTACAAGTGTTCTTAGATCATGTGGAGCGTATGGGTCTTTGTTAACTTATGTAATGCTTGACATGTACTTTCTTTGACTATTTAAGGTGTTCGGTTATTTTGAATAAATAGTTTTATTCGTGCACATAAAGAATAACCATCTTATATCCATTGTGATATTAAAGGAGGACATGAGTAATTTTGTCAGAAATTACTTATTCGGAAATTATGCTCATCAAGTGCTTAGTTAGAGAGCATAATGCATTGTAATACATGGAAGGAAGCATTCACTTATCAGAATGTGACCGCTATGATTTCTGTGATATGTTCTTTAATTAAGAATGAGTGGTATCCCAACTAAGTGTTTATATGGCCATACGAGTCCATCACCCATGTACTTATGAAATATATATCATGTGAGCCACGTGGGAGAATGTTGGACACGTTTCTTTAGGAGACTAAGGGTGACCCACATTCCTAATTTCCCTCTGACTTGGTTTTGACCATTTACTGATTTGAATAAGTAAATACGTACATGGGTATTGGGAATAAAGACTTGGGAGATAAAGTTGGCTACAATAACCAACCCACTACACCCTTCTTCGATGGAAAAGAAGTGGGAGTAGTTACAATAACTGAAGGTCCCTAACCCCTCCTAATATACTGCTTGTGTCTCTCCATCATTAACACAACAACTTACGAAGAGGATTGGGGTGATTTTCAGAATTCTCCATTTATCATTCTGCTTCAATTTATAACTTAATCAACAATGGCTAAAGGTATGTACTTCCGCATATATTTAGATTTAATTTTCTAACAAAAGATGCACATGTGATTTCAGAAGAACTATGTCAATTCTTTTCTCTCGGCTTCTATCAGAGTGTTATTCATGTAGGTGACCTCCATTTTCGATAACCTGATCTATACTGGGACCGTCATATCATTTGATGTGGTTCAATCTATCATCTTCTCTGCTTTAATTTTTACTAGCCCGTTACTAGGCTAACCCATCTCTCCATCTATCATGATGGAATATGCCTCGTCCTTTGGAATCACATCTTTAGTAGCCGGATTCGATTTAACTTCGGTCATATGAATCTCCGTTAATTTTCTTTTTCTCCAGAAAGAGAAACTTGTGCATTAAGCTTTGGTAACTCCCTTAACAAACACCCCGAGCTTATGAGGCATTCAGCGGCTATTAGCATCCTAGTCAGTGTATCAACATTTCTTCTCTTTTGTTTTCTCAAACGAGTTATTTATTTTACTAGATCTCCGCATCTTGACATAAAATTGAGGATTCGATTGCTCAAATGTTTGAAAGATTGCCGAATTGTGATAAGAATGTCTGGGGTTGCTGAAGCAACAATTTGTTCTTCTAGCGCCAAAGTAATGATGTCGAAAAGTGGCTTCCTGGAAATCTTACCAAAAATCATCTTTGTTACCTCCGATTCAATTATTCCTTCTTGTCTCGATGATTAATGGGGGTAAGGTATATGCAAATACATCTCATACTCAAGTTAGTTCAAGGTTGCAGCTTAAAAGTTAGCTTAGTGTTACAAGTTAAAAGTCGATCACCGACACGTGGCAGATTCGTTAATGGAATCTTCGTAACCATGGTCATATGATCATATCTCAGAATATGGCCAACAAATATTTGATGCAATCTGACCTTCCGTGTAACTGAGTTTCTCTAAAGCATAGCAGAGCACAAGGTCCCGAGCATGGTGATGGCAAAAAATGGCTTTAGGATATCACTCAGATAAGGAAGAATCAATCAATCAAATAATGAACTTTTCCTTGTGATTTGAGAGACAACCTACAAAAAACTCAGAAACCTCTCTGGCGCTCAAGACCGTAGGGTATTTTTGCAGTTAAGGAATTAAATTCAAAGCATTATTTTGAAAGTTGAAACTTCGATGAATGATTAAGGTGAACTTGATATGTTTATATAAGCTCGATTAACCAACTAGGATGATCGACTAAGATGATGTGGTGATGAAGCACCGACTTAGATGAAACTACGCTTTAATGACCGTCAAAAGGATACTTTCTTTGATTGCATATCTTACGGATTTGATAGACCTTCTTCAATAATTTGCGAATTTAAAGGCCACTTAGCTCCATTTGGGCCTTCCAAAAAGCTCGGACGGACCTCGCTTGTTTAGTTAATCATTTTTTATCTTTTCTTGATCTCAGACCAGGTCAAGGCTTAGGCTGGGTAAACCCTGGCCTGCCTAGAGGCAAGACTACTTAAGGGTCGAACTGTTTTCTACATATCTCCCTTACTGCTCTAGAAGCAAAAGTGGAGCGCTTATCAAGCCTGACTTAGTTAACATTAGAGTCATGCCATGGCTTAAGATTCCTAGGAAACTCATATTGACCTCCTAGATCTAGGCTTAAGCGGTAGACTCCTTTCGAATTTGTCTTCCTGATGAGTCGGACACAGATTGACACGTTCGTTTTGTTAGCCTTTTGTTGACTTCTTGACTTGGTGAAAATTGACCATTATTAGATCAGTAGAGCTTACTTCTGCGGACCTTCCGTTATAGGACTCAGGTTGTAGAGTTAACTCAGATAACCCTTCTTCTCGTCTTTAAGTCATGACAGAGATTAAGGGTCCTAAGAGACTCCTATCTATTCATGTTCTGGGTTCAGGTGGCAGTGCTCTTTCAGCTTCACCTCTCTGTTGGTTTCGTCAAGTCTCGCTCATGCGTGTTCAGGGTTCCTACACATGTCCCCCAAGTCAATTGGTTGATTTCTTTACTGGGCAAAGTTGTCTGACTTCTTTACTTGTCAAAGATGGCCAATATTTGGCTCAATTCATGTGACATGAAATAGTCTAGTTTCCTTCTCTCACTTATTGTAATTGTACAAGTATAAATATTATGCACTGTCACTTTGACTTTGATATGACTTAGAGGTTATTTAGTTGATCTTTCTCTTTACCAAAACTTATTTGGGAAATGCTAAAATTACAAAAAATTTTGACAAAAAATAGTTCCCAGCTGATGTGGCGGTTGTGGTTTGAAACTTTGACCAAATCTAGACCGTTGAGAGATGAATATCACAACCGCCACATCAGCTGTGAACTTTCTTTTGTCAAAATCCTTTGTAACTCTAGCATCTCCCAACTTATTTTAGGTTGCACATTTTTTGAGAACGCCTAGTGTTGACATACTGTTCAAAAAGCTTAAACTATATATGATTCTCTCCAAGGTTTGTTCATCATTTATAACCCATAATGAGGGTTTCGCTTGGTTTATACACTTGTCTATTGAAACTTTGAGCAACAATTATCAAACTGGATTAATCAAATCCAACTTGATCAGGACGTCTCATCCATTCTCTGTATCAAATTGTACACTTTTTTTTTTACCAAGCCTTGGATCTGACCAATTTCACTAGTCACTTTCTATGTGGAGTGCCACTTCCCGTGCTCCAACTTGAGGGTATATGGAAGTAAATACCGTGGGCACGATAAGGAAACAAATATCCCCAAGATCTTTGATCAACTGGCCTCATCAAAGGATACACAGTTCCCCACATCCGACGGTCTATGTTGTATTATAATTTAGGTTTGATAGTCTTGTAATTATCTGCATAAAGCAAAGCTGTATAAATTAATATTAAGAATTTGTGTGATTTTTGAACTCTCATCAAAAAAAAAAAGTGGGGGATTTGAAGTTGTTTGTTTTCCTATATAACATAACTACAAAACAAAACCTTAAATATATGATAACTACAAAAATTTTATTACTTTAGCAAAGACTATTCCCCTTCACCACTCATCATTTTTCCTAAATTCTTTTAATCTCTCCTCCTTCACGGACCACCACAACAATATGATGCAACGTGATCTCTTTCTTTTCATAATTCTTAATTCTTTGTGGTTTATGTTTCGACACAAACTATTGATAAATTTTCGTTAGTTTCTAACTAAAATTCATGACTTAAATAAATTAGTATGAAATGCTAATATTTAAATACTTTAAGGTCACAATAGATAATTACTCATTTTCATAAAACTTACACTTTGGTATCACTTACTAAAGACAAAAATCAGGGGCGGCCCTGACTTTTCGGTGGCCCGAAGCGAGGTCTGAAAATGAGGCCCTTTCTATCAAATTGTAAAACGTATAAATGTATTTACATGAAAACAATAAGTACCGCAAAATATTTTCTCATATTTATATAACAAAATAATTTTTTTGACAATTACAATCACTGAAATTTTGTTCTTCTTAAATTTTTCGATGCAAAGTCACTAATAATCGTCGAATAATCAAGACTGCCAACCATATTCTTCTCAATAGATAATGTAGCTAACCCGTTTAACCTTTAATCTGACATAGTAGATCGAATATAAGACTTAATCAACTTCAACTTATAAAAACTTGTTTCTGCAGAGGCAACAATAACTGGTATCGTTAACATAATTCTATAAGAAACCCATGTGTTCGTTTAACACATGCTCAAAAGGAATTCAAAATTTTCAAAGTCTTGTTTTAATATATTTTCGGCATCATAAAGTGTTTTTAAATCATCACTTGTCTCCACCAATTCTTCTAAAGCTTCTCGTAATTGTGGAGCTTGAAACCTAATGTCTTGGTGGTCCTTTTTATTTAGCATTTTTTAAATGGGTTGAGCTTCTCGTAATCATCATTTGTCTCCACCAGTTTTTGAATCAACACTTTCTACTCTACTTTCTCATAAATCAATTAAATTGTTGGGCCCACCATTCATTTAAAGATCATCGAATTTGGTGGCCCTTTTTACTTAGCATTTTTCAAATGGGTCCCTTATAATTTTCTTAGAGAGTCGGACTTCTTATATATTTCTAACAGAAATTAATGTATCGGTGGCCCCTAAAAGTTGGTGGCCCGAAACGACGCTTTGTTCGCTTTGGCCCAGGGCCACCCCTGACAAAAATCAAACACCCTGTATGAAAGTGTTAATAAATCTATTAAGACATCTTTTAGGGATAGATTATTAATCTTTGGCAACAATTCTCTTTATTCTAGACACCATCTTCTCAACTATGTTGATTATGTGATTGATAAAAGCAAGAAGGTAGTTGAGACGTTAGAGTCAATTAAGTATGGGATACACACAATCTTGCTACCCAATCCAGGGGAGACAATTTCAATTATCTAGAAATATGGAGATGAAGTAATCAATATGCAGGAACATATATCAGTAGTAAGTTGATTGTTACTCATTTCACTTTCCTACTAGCTATTAGCTGCTAGGTAGCTACATTTATTTTGTAGGGTATAGAAGTTGGTGGCTTCCATATCATTCATTCAATTGGTTCAGCTTCTAATTACATCTCAATCTACTTTATTTACATACCTATAAACAAAAACAGACTGACAAAGACAAAGATCAAGATAGAGAAAGAGAGAGAGTACTTCTGGTTTGTGCACCACACAAACAAGTCCTTGAGCAACAATAAGCCAGAGCATCAGGTATTTTAATTTGAATGGTCAATTTTGTTTTCTAAAACTGATAATAGATTCAGAAGAATCTTTCTATGCTAAAATGAGTTTACTCTTTACATATTAAGAACCAAAAAGGACCCACCTCCCACTGATCTCTTTCCCCACACCTAACGCACCCATTGTTGAGGGCCACCCTATCAACTTATTATATCATGTGAGAGATAAACCTTGATGATCAGATCTAACTTAATTGCTTGGGGTGACAGTGTACAAGCCAAATACATGTGTGTTATATCCACTGTTTGATTTATGATGAACAAAACAATCACGAATATTGTCTTTAAAGTAAATCGAATTACTTCTGCTAAGAAAAATTACATGATGCAGAAATGATAGAAGAAAACGATTTTAGATTAAAAAAAGAATTCTTTTATGGAAAATATAAAACATCTTCGAGTGATATTAAGTGTAAAGGTAACTATGAGAATAGTTCTACATGGGACAAGAGCGATCTAGCAACCAAGAATAAAATGTCTGGTTTTGAGTTAGATGACTACAAACTTAACTGTAGCGTCTAGACTAAACCTAATGAAACGGTAGATATGTGCCTAACTACTAACTTGCCGGACTATAATGATTTAACAAGTGTTGCACTTTCCCGAATAAAATCTCCAAGGACAAGTAGATAGATAGAGTTCAATTTGATGAAGAGACACTTAGCAATCATCTAAACACAAGATGTTTGTGATTTTTTCTAGCAACTTTTTGGACATGGAGACTGGAAACCTACCACCTACTTCGGCATTTTGGTGCTTTAATTGAAGAGCTTACCCAAAGATCTGTTACCAGACCACATTGGAACATCTTCAATTTAAGGTATTCGAAAACAAGAGAGCCATATCATTTCGTAGTTATACTACAATCCTCTCGGTAAATTTCTCGGCAAAATATTATGAATTTATGTAAATGAATTACAATTTCTATGGTGGTCCCTAATATTAACTTCTTATTTTCACTTTCTGACATCTTTGGGTTTTATTATAAAAGAGGAAGAAAGGATGGAACGTTAAGAAGCATCAAGAAATGCAAATTTAGTGTAAGGATTTCTTGATCGGAGAGTATAGTGAGCTATGAAGCCAATGAGCTACAACTATAGAACTAAGGTGTTTGAAGTGCAAGATGGAGAAGCAGGGCACGTGCATTACTACCTACACAAACACACACACACTTGCACTTCATTCTCCCTCTCTCTCTTTCTCTGTCTATGCAGATGATATGAGGGTCTAGAGATAGAAAGAGATGTTAGTGAAACATGAATGAGTTTAGGGTGAATAGGTAGTTATTCATGTGCCCATCTTTTCCATTTTGCCCACTCTATCTTGTTTCAACAACAATCAGCAGTCAACACTCATAAAAATCAGTTGCATTTCTCCATATGCACATAGCTAGGGTACAGGAAAGGATTGATTCTTCCCAAGGTAATATCATCAAGGGAGATGCTAGAGTTACAAAGGATTTTGACAAAAGAAAGTTCCCAGCTGATGTGGCGGTTGTGATATTCACCTCTCAACGACCTAGATTTGGTCAAAGTTTCAAACCACAACCGCCACATCAGCTGGGAACTATCTTTTGTCAAAATCTTTTGTAAGTTTAGCATTTCCCTATCATCAAACTATGCTTATGGATTCTGATATGTGTTTAATATTAGAAATGGAAAGATGGGTTTCTTTTTATTGAAGGAGAACAGTTAATGTCCCCAACTTGCATTTCTAGTTACAGTAAATAATACTACCTCCCATTGACTTTACCCTTTGCAACATAGCCGGCGCCTGCCTTCCAATTACAAATCGGAAAGACTAATTCACCCTGGGACCCTAGAAAATGGAAAATTTCCATTACATGTTGAGTTCAATAATGGAGATTAATTTGAACTGGAATAGTTGTTAAATTATTTTCACAGATTGGAATGCATGAAAAAAAAAATACTCCAATGATACAGTGCTTCCATCACTTCCGAAACTAACAATCTTGCAAGCAGAATGTTAGAACTAGTAGAGGACAATTTGGACCAATAAGGTGATTTTTTATTTTTTTTATTTTGAACAAGTTTCACTATAGGATTTACATTGGGGTTACAAGAAGATATGTGGAATAACTACAAATATAGAAAGTAATAAAATCAAATCAATCGGGATCTTCGTCCCTGATTTCCTTCCTTAACATGCACAATGTTGGTGCCTATTGGTTGAGGCACCCACCACTGTTTCATACGTCAGTGCCCCCTCAAGTTGGAGCATGGGAAGAAATCTGAATCAAGCCCAACTTGATAGAAGTCGTTGGATAGAAGCCATTGGAACGGGTCGAAACTGAGTGGCTTGGTGAAGATATCAGCTACATGATTAGTAGAACGCAGGTAGTGAATTTGAATGAAACTCAATCAAGCCTCTCACGAACAAAGTGGCAATCGAGCTTGATATGCTTGGTTCTTTCATGAAAGACAGGGTTTGCAACGATATGCATAGACGCTTTGTTGTCACTGATAACCTGAAATAGTGGTAGGATAGAAACTCGGAGATTCTAAAAGAGGTATTTTAATCAATCGAGATCCACAATGAGAGACTGGGAACGGTTTGTTGTTTCTTAGAACGCCACGAAAAGGTTCCTTACCAAGCGTGGTGAAAAAACCAGTCGTGCCAAGATGGGTAACAAGGCAACTTGCCCAATCAGAGTCAGTAAAACACTAAAGAGACAAAGAACTAGTTTCAGAAAGGAAGATCCTATAATCGAGATTACCTTTAAGATAGCGTAAAACTCGAATAGTAGCATCCATATGAACTCAACAGGGATGCTACAGGAGCTGACTTAAATAGTTCAAGGAGAAAGTCCAGTCGAGTGACGGTAATGTAAAGAATGCGCCATATGAGATCACGGGAAGGAGTTGGGTCATCCAATTGGGTACCTTCAACATGTAGAAGTTTTAAGCAATGTTCCATAGGGAAGGAACTAGGTTTGGCGCCTAGAAGGCCCAAAACGCATAAAATATCCACGTTGTCAGAGGAAAACACCTTTTGGAGATCGGCAAACCTCAAGGCCAAGGAAATATTGAAGACGACGCAACTTTTTAAGAAAAAAACGTTTCTCGAGACGAAGCCGAGGGGGAAGAATTTTCTTGGTCTCATTGTCGGTGCTAATGATGTTGGGATTTTCTAGTAGTCTAATACTATGAGAGGAATTTTAGATGTTTAACATCTAGGATTAACTACTTAGGATCGCCTGCACAAATCTAATATGAATTAACTTGGAGGTTGAGAAACATATGCCTTGGACGCTTTCTTAATATGTTACTATGATAAGAAATTCCACGCTCCTTAGATTATAAATTGGATAGCTCCAATAAAGATCTAAAATCTCCAATTGTAGGTACTCTACTTGAGACACACGAGCTCGAATCAGGATCACCGCCAATTAGTTAGCTAGAACTTTAAGCAAGTCGAACTCCTCCATTGGTAGTCATAATTTCAATTTTAGAATATATATTTGAGGTCTATAATGATTTCCCAACTCTATGATGCCCAAAAGTCTTACACTAACTCTAAGGATAGAGAGGAACACCTTTCTTAGATATGTAGCACTAAGTCAAATAAGCCAATTTATTGTCTTAAGCGACACGTGTCAGATCCTTGAGTACACACGAGGGAGACACTGACCGAGCCAACAGGGAGGTGGACCCAACAAAAAAAGAGCTCTTAGAAGTTCTAGTTACACAGAATACGATGCAACTCCCAAGGCCGAACCCAACAAGTCGACCAAAAAAACCCTCGAGAAACCTCTACCTGATGTAGTTTTCATAAAAGCACTATCAAATATAGGACCGAAGACTGCAAGCATCTAAAGGATGTGATTGATACATCTATCAGGAACAGAAAGAGGGATAAATTCATCCAAAAAGGTGCAAGGCTGAGCCTGACCGCTATGATAATTGCCCGACCCTCATGTCGCGGAAGAAGTGGAAGCTTAAAGCAAATGACAATGGCGCAACTGGAACACCTCCCTCAAACAGAGGAACAATCCTCACCATAGTCAGAGGGTCGACTATTATGTGGACGTCTAACAAAGATCGAAAAAATACGCTCAATAGGCTAGGGATCTCTCCCTCAGATGGAAAGAACCCAGGAAGATACCCCACTAACTATCTACTGAGATCACATCGAGGCGATCCGGAAGCACACCTCGCCCTTTAAAGGCATCATCTTCTCTTATACCTCTCGCAAACAAGGCCGGAGCTAGGACTCAGAGTTACCCCAGACTAGTCTAAAATTAGTTAGAAACAGAAATTGCATTTCTAACGTATGCGCATTAGCAAGTAGTATTTGAAAATTAATTTTTGTCCAATATGTAAAATTTCGTTAATAGTTCAAACAAAAAAAGAATTAAGAGAAATTAACTTTAACAACTTGTAATGTAAGAGATCATTGATAATTTGGGGATAATGAAATAACTAAAACATAACTTGGATGAAATCTAACAAAAGGGGTAAAACTTGACTTAGCACAAAAAAAAGGTCAAAAAAGAATTAGATCTAGAGATAGGAGACATAACTAGGGACTAAAAGTGAAAATAAATATAACACAAGGGGCAATATAAAATTACTTTAACAATTAGAAATTAAAAAATTGGAATTGATGGCAAGAGGTTTCGAAACTGAGATGGGTTGAGCGCTAGGCAAATTACACGACAAACTCGGCTACCTTGCTTTTAATGGGTATTCTTCTTTACTTATCAAAATTTTGACCCTGACTGCAGCTAGGGGTCACCACCCCTGGCTCTGTCCTTGCCCGCAAATGAAATCTCAAAGCTGACAAACTGACCAAATGTGCACGTCTCCAGAATTGTACTCGTACTTGGAGCACCTTCCCCTACTTCCTTCGTACCTAGTTGTTGTTTCTTTGTTTTTCGGTTTTTTCTTCTTCGTCAAAAAAGAAATATATTTTCTTTAAAATCTGACTGAACCCCAAGACCAGATGGTTTTCCTCCCTCATTTTTCAAAGAAAAATAAGATAGTGTGAAAATCTATATAATAAAATAGGTGGATGGGTGCTGACTGGGACAAACCTCTGGATAAATCCAGCCCTCCGTCCCACATCATCGCTAATCCCAATCGTGGGATTGAATAAAATCAATCAGGTTGGCACCCGGGCGCCTATAGCAAACGAATGGGCATATCTTCTCACTTCCACCGGACATATCTTCTCATTTATGGGTAGTATATGGACACCCAGATTACTTCAATCCTATTTCATCTTCCCCGAATCAGTTCTTCATCTCCCAACTTTCCTTAAAACGTCGAACTTCACATTACTAATGAAGTTCACCATTACTGTCTATATAAATCCGAGCGTTCATCGACGCCCCTTTCTTCCGGCGCTAATCCTGGTGGTTGATGAAAATCACCATTCTTTAATTGTTGCTTCACTACTTTCCCCGACTTCTTCCACGTTCAGTGAGGAAGAAATCCAAATTCATTTTCTCATTTTTTTCTTCTCTTATCTATTGGTAAGTTTCAATCTCATAATCTTTTGACCATGATAATGGAGGTACAAGTTCGAGTGTCGAACCTGATGTTAAAGAAGTGTGTGAAGAACTCATTTTTCAGTGTTGGTAATTCTTCTGTCTTTAATTTTTTGTGCCTTCTTTTGCTTTGGAAGTAGATGTTATCTCTCAGTTGTTTGATAAAATGTCAGAAAGAAATTAGAAGGTTATATATTTTTCTTGAATGCTATCCTTCTATCTCTCTTCAACGGTTCAGTTGCTTCCTATCTCTTCCTTGCAACTTAATTCAGATCACGGAGACTCAAATGATCAAGTAGGAGACTCATGATGAAGGAGACTCGAATGATCACATTCTTGAGACTAAAATCAGATCAAGCAGGAACTCGAATGATCTGTGTGGGTTGATATTCTTCGATGAGTGCCTCCGGCGACTGGTCTACTCTTCCAATATATTGTACACCCTTTTCAACTAGATTCATATTTTTTTCTGTTCTTTTCAACTATTGAGACAGTAACATTGAAGTCCCATCTAAAAGGTAAATCTTATCTAGGGCTTTCAATGTTGTTTTTGTTGGAAAATATTTATTCTATAAATAAGTTTTTGTTTGAGTAAAATTATATTTTATAGATACTTGTGAAAAGACACAAGTTTCATGGATGGTCACAACCAAATGGAGAGTTGTGAGAACTAGGGTTTCGACTGAGAGAACTAGGGTTCGGCAGTAAGAGAAATGAGAAGATTAGGGCAAACTCTAATCACTTATATGGTCAACATCAAAGACTAGTCAAGTCAAGTCTCAAGAAGTCAGTCAAGATGTCAAAGGCCCGTGAACCCAGCCCAAGCTCAAGTCCCACCACTTCATCACCTGCTAAAGGCAGCCACAACAAATAAAGATTAGTTTATCTTTCTGTTATTAGTTAATCTTTCTGTTATTAGTTAGTCTTTCTGTTATTCTGTTATGAAAACAGTTTTCTGTTTTCTCTTCTCTATGAACTCTATATAAAGGAAAAATGTAATGTGAAAAGATATTGATTGGAAAATAAAATTAGAGTCAAGTGGAATTTCTTACATGGTATCAGATAGGTTAAGAAAGATCCAACAAGCTAGGGTTTTCTCCTCTTGAGCTCAAGAACAATCATCACCATCTCATTCATAACATTGAAACACCAAAAACATGAAGAAGATTAATATTCAAGAAGATTAAAGATCAAAGATTTCTCAACATTACAAATTCAAGGAATTCAGATAACAATATTCAAGAAAGATTAAGAATTACTTACTGTTTTTTTCGTGCTGTTCTTCAAATTTGGTTTTCTCTTTTCATCATGGCAGCACAAATACAAGGTAATCTCCCTCCAATTTCATCTGTTACTAGCTTTATCACTGAAAAACTTGATGACTCCAACTATTTGATGTGGAGAGATCAAGTTGAGACCTTGCTAGCAACTTATGATCTCTTAGGGTTTGTCACTGGTTCTATAGAAGAACCTCCTCAACTTAGAATAATTCAAGGTATAGAACAAGTAAACCCAGACTATCAACTTTGGAGATCAAAAGAAAGTTTTGTAAAATCATATCTTAAGAGTACCTTATCCAAATCTGTGTATTATGACACATATGGTTTAAGAACTGCTAAAGATATGTGGGACTATTTAGACCTCACAAACAATGAGGGTCTTGAGTCAAAAAAGGATCAATTAAGAAGGAAATTGCAGACTATAAAGAAAGGTAATGCTTCTATTGCTGAATATCTCAGAGAATTAAAGCAGATTGCTGATGCTTTAATCTCTGTTCATGATAGAATAAGTGAGTCTGAATTGGTAAGACTAGCTATTCAGGGTCTAGGGTCTGATTATGATCAGTTTATCATAGCAATTAGAACCAACAATGAACATTTAACACTAGCTCATCTCAAATCAAGACTAATTCAGCATGAACAGTGGTTACTTCAAAAGGAAACTGATCAAGAAGCCTATTATGTTAGAAGATTAAATCCAAAACAGTATAATAGACCACCAAATAAGCCTGCACCTTCTTACTATAGGAATCAAACTTATACAAACAACAATGGGCCTTCTATGAATAATCAGGGTAATAGTAGTTCTCTGACAAATCAAGGAAGTAATTTCATGAATAATCAGCAAAAGGGTAAGAGAGCTGATGATTTTGATTTCTCATCTGTTCCCTGTGGTCTGTGTAAAAGATGGGGACATGTTCCAAGTGTGTATTATTTCAGATATAGACCAAATAAGTTTCAATCAGGATATCACACTGAGTCACATGATCAACAAGAAGAAATAATAGAAAATGATAATGATAATACAGCTTTCAAGTCCTATCTATATGAAGAAGAATCTATGTTAGAATGCAATAATGCAATTCTACTACCACATGAGCACAATGATGATAATGATGATTTTCAGGAATGTCATACTGCAATAGTTATTGAGAATGAAGGAGAAGATGATATCTTTTATGACTGTTTATCAGATTATGAACAGTGCTATGTGTCTACAGTCTCAAATACAACAAATATCAAAGATAAATCATGGCTTGCTGATACAGGGGCAAGTAGTCATATGACTCATAGTGAGGAAAACCTTAGTTTTGTTCAGCCTTATATAGGTAAAGAGGCTGTTATGGTTGGAAGTGGTAAATTCTTACCTATAACTAGTACAGGTACTTCTAAACTTGCAACTTCCACACATGAATTTGGTTTAAGTAAGGTTCTCTGTGTTCCTCATCTAAAGAGAAATCTATTGTCTATATCAAAGTTCACAATGGACAATTCCTGTTCAGTAGAATTTCTACCTTGGGGTTACAACATCAAGGATATTCATTCTCAGAAAATACTAGCTGAAGGACCTATCAAAAACAATCTATATCCCATTGAAGTTCATGTTCCTATGTTACAACAAAGAACTATCTCTGCTAATTTAGCCCAAACAGGAACAACATATGAAACTTGGCATGCAAGATTAGGTCATACACATAGTGGAGTAATCAAACAACTATCTCATGAAAATAAGATTGCTATATCAAACAAATTTGAGAATACCTTCTGCCAATCTTGTGAATTAGGTAAAAGTAAATGTTTACCTTTTGAGAGTTCCTCTACTACAACAACTACTCCTCTATACTTAATTCATTGTGATATTTGGGGACCAGGCCCTATATCTACACCTAATGGAGCAAAATACTACATTCTATTTCTAGATGACTATAGCAAATTCAGCTGGATATATGCAATGAAAGTCAGATCTGACAGCATTAAGTGTTTTACTCATTTTAAGGCAACAAATGAAAATCTCTTAAAGGAGAAGATTGTCTATTTTCAATCTGATGGAGCTCCTGAACTAAAACAAGGAGTCTTCAGGGCTTTTCTAGACAAGAATGGAATCATTTTCAGATGTTCCTGTCCATATACCCCTCAGCAAAATGGAAAAGCTGAAAGGAAGCATAGACACATCACTGAGCTAGGTAATACACTATCTTTTCATTGTTCTTTACCAAAAAGTTTATGGTTTGATGCATTTAGCACTGCAGTTTATATCATAAATAGACTACCCACAAAAACTTTACAAGGAACATCACCATTTGAAACCTTATTTCATGTGTCTCTTGATTATTCCAATCTCAAAGTGTTTGGTTGTGCATGCTATCCTCACCTTGGTGAGCTTAGAACAGATAAACTAAGTCCCAAGAGTATACAATGTGTGTTTTTAGGATATAGTAATGAACATAAAGGTTATAGGTGCTATGACCCTATATCCAAGAGACTTTATATTTCTAGGCATGTTATTTTTGAAGAAGACAACTTTCCATATGTCAACCTCTCTCAAAAACAGCCTAGTAGTGATCAGATAATGAAACCACATATTTCATTACCCCTGCCACCTATATGTCATTATCAGGATAGTACTGAATTTGGGACACCTAGTATGCATACTAGTTCACCAGCAAATTCAGAAACTAGGTATCCTTCTACACATAATTTGGGCATTACAAATGTTAGCACACCAGCAAATTCACAAGTACAAAGACATCCTATACCATCTGATCAGATAACAACAAGGAGCAGGAATGGTATTATCAAGAGTAAACAATTACCTAGTGATTTTGTGGCACATTATTCATCACCTCACATTTTAAATGTTGCTTTTCTATCAATTTTGCAACTACCAATTGAACCCACATCTTATAAGGAGGCAGCAAAGCATACTGAATGGGTAAAGGCCATGAATGAAGAATATCAAGCTTTACTTGATAATAAGACATGGTCTCTAGTTCCTTATGCAAATCATATGAATATACTTGGGTGTAAGTGGGTATTCAAGATAAAGCAGAAAAGTGATGGCTCTATAGAGAGATATAAAGCAAGATTAGTAGCCAAAGGTTTTCATCAACAAGAAGGGGTTGACTATAAAGAAACTTTTAGCCCAGTGGTAAAGGCAAATACAATAAGGATGGTTCTCACTATTGCAGTCACAAATTCATGGCATATTAAACAGCTTGATGTATCAAATGCTTTCCTACATGGAACTCTTGATGAGGCTGTCTATATGATACAACCACCAGGTTTTGTTCAACCAGGGAAGGACAGCCATGTTTGTCATCTTCATAAGGCTTTGTATGGCCTAAAGCAGGCTCCAAGAGCCTGGTTCAACAAATTTGCAACTTTTCTGTTGGAGTATGGATTTAAGAAAAGTAGGTCAGATCATTCCATGCTTGTCTATCATACAGAGACAACCAAAATGGTCCTACTTCTATATGTGGATGATATCATCCTCACAGGCAACTCACTGTCCCAACTATCAAGTCTCATAAAGGATCTAGGCAACAACTTTAAGATGAAAGACTTGGGTCCCTTGGCTTATTTTCTAGGGATTGAAGTTACACATGATCAATCCATGGGTACATTACTACTCACACAGAACAAGTACACATTACAACTTCTACAGAAAGCAAATCTCTTAGATTCAAAACCCTCAAAATTGCCAGTATCAAGTGGGAAAAGGGTTTCACTTACAGAGGGGGATGCACTTTCTAATCCCACTGAGTATAGAAGTCTGGTAGGAGCACTTCAGTACCTCACTCTGACTCGACCATATATCTCCTTTGTCGTTAATTATTCAGCTCAGTTCATGCATCAACCATCAACAGTACATTTGGTCATTGTAAAGAAGATATTAAGATACTTAAAAGGGTCAATGGGGTCTGGAATCAACCTTTCTTCAGGTGATTTGTCTGTTCTTACAGCCTATTCTGACTCGGATTGGGCTGGATGCCCTGACTCAAGAAAGTCGACTGGGGGATATTGTATTTTCTTAGGCTCAAGTCTTATCTCATGGAGCTCAAAGAAACAGGCAACAGTGGCCAAATCATCAACAGAAGCAGAGTATAAATCTCTATCAAATGCAGCCACTGAACTAGTTTGGATATCATACCTTATGGATGAACTCGGTTGTGCTCTCTCTCGTCCTTTTCAACTCTTCTGCGACAATATCAGTGCGAAATACCTAGCCTCAAATCCTGTTTATCACGCTCGCACAAAACATATAGAGGTGGATTTTCATTATGTTCGTGACTTGGTTTCGAATGGATCGGTGAAGATAACTCATATTTCCACCACAGAACAGTTAGCAGATATCTTCACAAAAGGATTATCAGAAGATATCTTCAAGAAATTTTGAGACAAACTGATGGTTTTTCGTTCCTCATCACCATCGGTTTGAGGGGGGCTGTGAGAACTAGGGTTTCGACTGAGAGAACTAGGGTTCGGCAGTAAGAGAAATGAGAAGATTAGGGCAAACTCTAATCACTTATATGGTCAACATCAAAGACTAGTCAAGTCAAGTCTCAAGAAGTCAGTCAAGATGTCAAAGGCCCGTGAACCCATCCCAAGCTCAAGTCCTACCACTTCATCACCTGCTAAAGGCAGCCACAACAAATAAAGATTAGTTAATCTTTCTGTTATTAGTTAGTCTTTCTGCTATTCTGTCATGAAAACAGTTTTCTGTTTTCCTTTCTCTCTAAACTCTATATAAAGGAAAAATGTAATGTGAAAAGATATTGATTGGAAAATAAAATTAGAGTCAAGTGGAATTTCTTACCAGAGTTATCTCAAATGTAATGTGAAAAGATATTGTTTGAAGGTGTCAATTAGTGCATCACAAGGAATTTAAATTAGGTACAAAAGATTGTGATGATGGGTGACAGTACAAATATGGTAAGTATTTGATCTCAAATGAATATGCCTAGTACATACTTTTATAGGCTTAGAAGAAATCTAAATTTCTGCCGACAAGTTGGTGGACTATGATAATCAACGTTTTGCATGGAGATAGTCACAGAATAAGAGGAGTTTCGTCGAGTTTCGATGTTTCTGTGAACACGAGTGACGTGAGTTTCGTTGGAGAGATTGGTAAGACACTGTATAATGGTTTCTCTCCTACAAATAGTGGATCATCACTTGAGAATGTGGTAAAGAGAGACTAATCTTCAGTACAAGTGTTATTTCTTGCTTACAATAATCAAATTAAGGGTATCCACTCTTATCACTGATCATGGTTAAGAAGTTATTGTTGTTCATTTAGCAAGGCCAATTGCATATTGGCTACAATGACTTGGTGTGCAAGAAAAAGGTTGCTGCCTCCCTAGTAGGGGAAAAACGAAGAACCTTCACTGGATATCCAAGTGTCACTCAAGTTCGATTTTATGACTTGGAACAATCAGGAAATGTGGGGGAGTTTCCCTCGAAAGAAAAAAAAAAACACATTATTTTTCATATTTAATGTAAGGGTTTAATCCCTAAAGTATGCTTTCATAAATTACTTAATCTGAGGCAACACTTTGGGTGGTATAGGTCTCATCAGCAAGAATGGCAGGTCTCCCCAAAAGAGATTGTGATGGAATTTACTTGTTGAAGACCCATCTGCACCTTCCCCTTGTCTCAGTGTATGAAATGGAAGGTAGAGTCATATTTCTTCTATCTATATGTGCCTATTTGGTTCAATACAATTGATGTTGGCCTTGGAGCATTTCTATCATGGGAAGGAAGAGGGGACATATTTGTTCTTATGTTAAGAACAAGGGGTAGATGAAGATATTTATATTCAGTTCATATAATGTCTGTAACATGCCAGTTATTGCCCATGTTTATCACGGGAAATCCACTCTTGTCGAACTCTCTTGTGGCTGATGCGGGTATCATATATACCACTCAACAAGTTGTTGGTGATGTTCCAATGACTGATACCCGTGTTGGTAAGGTGAAACATGGTATCACAATTAAATCTACTAGGATATTTCTCTATTATGAGATGACTGATGAATCTCTGAAGAGATACAGGGGTGAAGGATGAGGAAATGAGTACCTCATCAATCTTATTGCTTCTCCAGGGCACATTGACTTTTCATCTCAGGTCACCGCCGCATTACTACTAAGTACTAATTGATGACACCCTCATCGTGGTGGACTGTATAGAAGGTATTTCTGTCCACATTGAGACTGTCTTCAGTCAGGCTCTTGGAGAAACAATTAGGCCTGTGCTGACCATCAACAAAATGGACCTGATGTTTCCTTGAGCTCCAGGTCGATGGAGATGAGGCTTAACGGACCTTCCAATGTTATTTTGGTTACATATGAAGATCCACTCCTTGGTGATGTCCAAGTGTGAGAGGCTTTGGATGTGAGAATTCATGAAGTCTTCATACAACCAAATTTCGTCTTTGACGAATTCAATTGTGATTACGCTCATAAATGATATAGAAAATCAGAATTTCCATTGAACACTACTAGAAATTCAATGAGAAGCGGATCTTTGAAAGAGGAATTGGTTGAAGTTATCTCACAGGAGATGAAATCCTAGTACCACTATCTTCCAACATAACTTTCTAGTGGGATAGACTAAATTTTAGTTCTCGGCATTTTGTTTCATGACAACTTAGTTTTAGTCATGATATGTGGGGGAAGTGTGGAGATACGATATATCATAGTTGTTTTCCTATGAATGTTGAGGATTTATGTGTTGGAATTGGAGCCGATTTTGATTAATTCGAAAAATGGTATACAAGACATATATCTTGTTTAGTTGCAGATTGCAAACAATAGATATATCTACATATTATAATTAATATGAATGTCTGATCGGTTTCTCGAAATCCACATAACGGAAAAAAAAAACATAGATAACATAAGAAAAATGAATTTCTGTTAGGATCTTAAAAAATGGATGGTAACTCATGCTATATGCATCGATATGATATTACCACTAAACAATTGCTCTCTAATTTGAGGATTTGAAATGAATATGCATGCAAATGACAACCTAACCCAGATCCAGTTAGTATAGGTATGTCGAAAGAGCAATTGTCATCAAGGGGAATGAGATTATGGCCTAAAGTAAATGAGTAAAGTCATAACGGAAACCCAACCTAGTTGACTGGAGATCCCAAGATCTAGGTTCAACGGGAAACTGAAGTTATATACTGACTCGCCAGTAACACTGAAAGAGAATAATCTCTTACCCGTTCCTATGATGAATCAGTGTTGCCTGTAATAAGTGAGGATAAGATTATCTTTTAATGATTCCTATAGTTTAGAATTTTATTTTTCTAAGTGGGGTATAACAGGATACCTTTAATAGGAGATCGCCTATATGAGTGTGAACTGGGGCCGGTTCCGTGAGAAGGTCGTAATGGCCGACTTCTCTAAAACGCTCATGAAACCCGAGAATGTCCAAGGCCGAAATGAACACAACCGAGAACCGAAGGTTACAAGGAGTGTCGTGTGTGATAGTTACTGCATCGGTTTACAGTTCGTAGGACCCAGTTCAAGACATAGTTCACTAAGGTCCTTGTAAACCCGGTATCTATTCACTACGGAAGATTCAAAGTCAAAAGCTATCTTTCCCGATGCATGGTACCTGCTGTTATGCTCTTATATGTATGTATGTTTCTTTGTCTGTCTGTCATATCTTTGTATGTCGTCTGTCTTTTGTTGGTAATTTCACTCATGTGGGGGACTGTTGGAAATTATTTATTCTATAAATAAGTTTTTGTTTTAGTAAAATTATATTTTATAGATACTTGTGAAAAGACACAAGTTTCATGGATGGTCACAACCAAATGGAGAGTTATCTTGTAGAGTCGTGAGTAACTCTATAAATACTCTAGTTTGGTTTGTTTTTTAGATAAGTTTTGGACAGCCTTTAGTATATTGTGAAGACAAAAGTTGAGTCGTCTAGAGTCGTCAATGAGAGCATAGTAATGGGAAAGTTCGATGGAGCGTATAGAATTGTAGTGCTTCTTTCTATACGAAGAGATCGTTGTATCTTGGGAGACAAATGTCCATAGAACCGTTAGCACCAATGCGGGGACATGATTGTCTTAAGGAAAGAGTGACCACTCGCCTCGATCAAACAAGATAAGTTTTTCGTTTTTATATTTATATTATAGTATAATAGTGTTATTTAATTGTCAAGAATCCGAATCCGTAAACCCGAATCCAACAGTTTTTTCTTGTTTAGTAATCTCTGTTCCATTTTTTATTCTCCTAGATTTAATTTCTGATTAGTTTTATGAATTCTATGTTCTTTATCTCGGGATAATATTAATTTTTCTATCTAATTTCAAATATATAGAAGAAAGAGGGAAATTTAGTAGAATCATATAGAGAGGAACGGAAAAGGAATGACAGCCAAAAGGTAGGAACATGAACTTTCATATAAACTCAAGTTTAGTACTAATAATCGTTGAACTTGTAAATAACCAAAAGATTAAATCTTTTAGGGTTTGAAATATTTGAAATGTGTGTTCAAGAAAGATATGATAATATGGAATGAAATGTGAAGCTGTTTGATGATAATGAAAGACCATGGCCTCAAGCTTAGTATATATGTTCACCCGTGCAATCATATAGATCACTGATGTTGAGCTTAGATATTTTCTTGATGTTCGAAGGTATATCCCCACCATTGGATTTCCAATCTCGGAATTAGCACATTGTACTAAATTTTAAGAATTTCTTAAGTATAAACTAAATATTACCTTATTCATGTTCAAACCTTTTTAGGCCATTTCTAGAAAATTTTCTACCCAACAAACTGTTGATCGTCTATGAGGCAAAACTACACAAGTAAGTTCCTTTTCGTTACAGCTTGAAGATAATGATGATATGGTGTTTAGTAGGATTTGGAAACCTTTTCTTGCATGCGTCCTGCCATTTATAAAATTCTATATAAGATAATTCTGTCTATCTAAAGCTTGGAATTTGAATTGGTGGCAATTAAATATTTAAAGAGAAATAATGGCCTGAGTTTTTTCCAAATGGATCATGGAGAGGAATGAGATTCACATAATGACATGGACAAAGCCAAACAATTTTATTATAAAGGTCATTCTACATCGAACTAATTGAGATAGTTGGCTGAAAGTTTTGCCCACTAATTTTAAGAGACATTATTCAATGAAGTTGTAGTATCTTGTATGCAGGGCGGAATATTTGGTTTCTTGAGCGAGACTTGCCACTTCAACGATGTATTAGCTTATTGCTTTTGACACATCGTTATATACGATGTGTCATGAAGCGTAACGATGTGTCATGAAGCGTTTAGTTTGTCATGGTATATCTTTCCATGAGTTTGTGATCTTCTTCTATCCATGCACACATCAATTATGAAATGTAAAGAGCAGTAAGGTTCATCTGATTAGCCGTAATTTATAATGGAGTTAGTTCTTTCTCACAAGTTGTTCCTTACGACCTCTAAGAAAGGGAAAGGTCAAGTGAACTTTTGCATTCTTCTTCTCTTTTTTAGTTGTTTCTCTCTACTTCATGTTTTCTTTTTGGTTCATATATCTCTTAATTATTGTCAAGTTTGGAATGAATCGATTCATTATTGTCATATTCTTCTTCTTCCTATGTTGTATGAAAAAGTTTGTAGAGATAAAAACGTTGTAAAAAAAAAGATGGAGGCAATAGAATCTCGTTTTTAAGACCAAAACTACTGATTTGCTATGTTGGTCTTGACAACTATAAAATTTTGGAAATAAATATTGAGAATGAATTTGACAAATATTTATTTTGGAAATAAATATTGACAATAAATATTTTTTTCTTAAAATTTATGGAAAGAATAAATTTCTTAACTCAACCACAAGAAACGTTTGGTTTACTTTGTTAGAATATATTTACAAAAGGGCAATAATGGAAAAAAATAATTGACTTAATGCATGGGACCCACCAAAAAGAGAATTTTTGGATTTATTTTCCATTTTTTGTTTATTTTGGTCTTATATTATTTATTGATTTAGTTGTAGATATATGACTAACTACCCCCTATTTTTTGACCTTAGCCTCGAAAATTCAAAAAAAAATAAAAAAATTGAAAATAAAAATATATAAAGATTAAAATTAAAAAAAAATAAAAAAAAAACAAAAAAAAAAAGTTAGATGGGGTGGTCCTCGAAGGGAACTCCCAACAATAATATATGGGGGTTGGGAGCCCCCCAGCCCCATGGCTTCCGGGTTGGAGCGGCTGAGGATGGGAGCCCCAAATTTGACCCCAACTTCTGTAGGTTGGAAATGCCCTAACTAGTTCAAAGACAAAAATTTATTGGATTTCAGAAACATCTCTTCTTAGTTCTAAACATTCTCTACTAAATATTATGATCCCTGATAGACCAAATTCAACAGCTAAGACCTATCCTTTCACAATAACAATAATGATGATTATGATCTTGTTTGTTTATGTTTAATTGTGATTAGTCGTGTATTTTGAGATGGGTTATTGGTCATAATCACAATAACAAAAACTTCACTAAATAATTTGTAAAGTGAGTTGGGTACGGAGTTATGAAGATGACCTGTTAAATCAGGTTAAATAACTTTTTTTTTTGTTAAGGATAGGTTAAATAACTTGACTTCATCAAAAAATTGGGATGGATTTAGGTTAGATAGAAAGATAAAGGTGAATGGATTTCATCACATCAATTCAGCTTTGGAAGATCATAAATCCATCTCGAGTTCTTGTGGAGATCATATAACTAATCAACAATCATCACCATGTCCAGATATTTTTAGGTCAAAAGTTCTTGGGGAGATCAAATTAATCTGCTATGTTTGTATAATTTTATTATTTTTGTTACAATTATATAACTTTTTTTATGATTCAGGATATTGAACCCATTAACTTCTCTAATTATGTTATTAATCTATTTAACGTGATTTCCTTGCGAGCTTAGCTTTAAAATATGAATTAAAAAAAAAAAACTACTTCTTTGGGCAACCAAACAATGGAAAACATGAAAATGCCCACAAAGAAACTGATTCTCAACAAAAATGTTTCTCTGAATAAAATTTACCCTATTTTTTTCCTTTCTCCAAATGGCTTCTCATTTGTTCTTGTACTCTCAAGCTGTTTGGTTTGATTTTAATAGTAAATCTAACGCCTTACATGAACTTAACTTAGTCATCACGATAATGTAGTTTATCTGGAAAACTAGATGTAATTAATTACATATTTAGATCTCACCAGCCAGAGGATTTGAATTCCATAACAGTTCAAATCAATTCTCACCTAAAGCTTTCTACTGATTACTTACAAATTCCAAAAAACCATTTGATTTCATCTTGTCCTTAGATACTCTTCCAGATTTCGATAAATTAACACTGACGCTTCTTATTTTGAAGGTAACCATAAAGTAGGTCCTCGTATTTAGATTGGATTGGGCACGAAGCATCAAGGAAGGAGAAGCCAAAGCCATTCTCATGGGGTTAATCTGCGGAATGGAGAGTATAAAAAAATCATAATGGAAAAAAAACACACCATTAATTTACCCAAGGCTTTTACAAATTGAAAGATTGAAGGATAAAAAAGGGAAATATTTACAGTTTTTACCTTTTATATGAAATTATTTGCAAAAGCCTCCCAGGGAAAAATATGATCTATTCAACCCCAGCATGCACACACGTACCCTCTTGCTGTGGAGGCTAATGAATGTAATAAGATACAATTTTCACACGTGTGCCTAACCAGAGAAAATACTTCCCCGGATACACTACTAAACATGCCCTCTCTGTACACAACATATCAAACTAGGTAAAACAACAACTTCTAGGAGGGGAGGGGAAAGCTCATTATTGCAGATTTACAAGTTTCTTATTTTGCTTGTGGACTGTCGTCTGTATATATGGAGACACAAGCATCAGAGACACCAGCAGTACCAGCTGCAAGTAAGGAACAATAAGGGTGGAAGGCCAGACAGCTTACAGACCCAATCTTTTGGGCCATGAACGTGGGGTAGTATCTGATCGTCCCAAGTTGTTCTCCGTCAAGGCTAAACACTTTGATCAGCTGCTTAGCTGATCCGCTCGCAATAATAGGAGCATGCCGATGAATCGCCAATGCAGTAAGTGACCCCCGGTGAGCATCAATTGTCAGGTATGCGTCACTTTCATTTCTGATATCCAGAAACTGTATGTCACCAGCTTGAGACGCGCTGATTATCTACATGGAAATCAAAGAAATTTACACAAAGCATTACAGTAACATACTAATCCGTCACTAACCTAAAACTGTTGATACCCAAGAAGCACAATTTGATCATAATTTGCACCAGTGCGCGGAACTAAATAGTATTAATAGCATGTGTCGGCACAATTTACGGAAGAACCACATGGTAAACATACCTTGGCTGGATCTAATCCTGGTTGAAAACCAATCCCCACTACTTTTTCTATTCTTTGTTTGTGTGGCCGGGTTGTACAAACCAACCTACAACATTTCACAGGAAGCGATCAGAGGGCACAAAACCTAGCTTGTACTGTCATGTCCGCTGAATGAAAAAAAAACATTTGGAAACAATAACTTACATTTCAGGAGTACGGATGTCAAATAACCTGACAGACCCATCCACATACCCAGCTGCAAGCTGACCGCCATGAACTTGAGATGCAGACTAGAAAAACATATGAAAAGTTAAACACCTAATGTAAAAATCTCAATATATCTTGCCGTGTCGAACACACATACAAGTATTTATTACTCTGATTATTGCAGTCAATTAGATAGGAAATAAAAGATCACTCTGGGGCATGGGCTACTACTTGTTTTACTAATTTTAAAAATGATCGTTCTAAAAGTAAAAAAAATTACGGATCTAGTAACTAATACAAAATAATGTGTAGGTCAGTGTGCGCTTTTTGGAGTCCTTTTATGTTTGCTTGTACAACATCTCAGACAGGTATTGAATATTGATACCAGTAACATTGCCATGTTACTTAGTTGTACACAGATGTAAATACATGGGGAAGATACTAATGCAATTAGAAAAAAGAAACACATGAGACAATTCTGGACTTGTTAGGCTGGAACACTTAATACAGCTGTAAACTCACCAATGCTGAGATGCTACAATCTGATGAAGACGAAATAGTATGAACAAGCTGCTCCTTATCCAGATCCCACGCCATGATGGATGATGTTTCCCCTGAAGCATACTGTTTGTGCCCAAACGTCAGAGAAAATGCATATAAATTAGAACAACGAAGAGAAAATTCAAGTCATGAACCACAACAATAGGTCTTCATCTAGTCTGCAAAAGTCTGCAGAGTATACCAAATATCCAGACTGTTGCTGCCAATCCACAACAGCATTCAAACTTCGCATACCAGGTCTATGACCCTGAGTAGATGAGAATGCAGTCACAAGCTCTTGTTTACCCCTTGACATGTAGTTTTTCCAAATACGGATATTCCCATCACCTGCATATAAGAAAGTGACTTCAGACTAAATTTAAAAAACAGTTGTGCGTACAGAAGCAGCCAGTCGCAACCACTGCACCACTTATCAAACACTCATTACACTCCAATGATGAACCTTACATGAAGCAACAAGAAGCAAGCTATCATCAAGCTCGTTCACCAGACAAAGCTTGGAGACCCCTTTGTCAATAGAGTTGTGGTTGTCAAAGCTGTTGAGGAGGGTCGCTTTCTCGTAATCCCATATCCTGGGAGAGGTAAAACAATCAGAAGCCAAACTCAATTATTCGAATCACATGAATGGTTACCATAAACCAACGGCAAAAGAAGAGTTCGGAAAGAGCAGTACTCCATGTTAACAGAGTAGGGAAGTTAAACGTTTATATATGACAAAGTAACATAGAGACCAGTTCACATAAGATTACTAGTAATGAGCAAAAAAGAACACCTTTAGCGACAAGCTTCTATACGATGTAGTGACCAGATAATAAAATTCCATACTACTTTAACAATGTCTGATAAATTAATGATCCCTATACACATGGAGCTTCTGGTCTAATCCACAGACACTTACCCAGCCATAGATGGGTACCACGTCATCGTTTTGCTAGTCAGTAGTTGCATAGTAGAACTGAATCAGAAGTCGACCAAGACTAAAGATTATTATTTTGGGGGTGTCTGATGGTTCGGGGAACTTTACCCAGGAACTAGTATTGGGGCAAAACTAATTCAGCAACATGAACCGGTATGTCCCCTCACCCAAATACAGATAGTTGTACATCCAGGGTTGTCATATGCAACTTATAGAACTGTCAAGAGCAGATTTTTAGTATTTAGGTAAATTAGGAATTTCTATTTTAAATAGAATATGGGGATTAGGTAACTTATAAGCAGGATTGTGTTCCGACTTCTAAATTATTTACAAACTGTTGCACACTGTAGAATTTTACAGGTTAGATGCCAATGGATTAAAGGAAAAAAACAAGATTTGGACAAGATATAGGAGTCCAGTAACAAGTACCTAATTCTTTCCGTGTCATCTGCAGCAATTACAACAGGAGAGAATGGATGGAGCAGAGCAGTTTTTGTACCCATTTCAAACTTGGTATCCCAACTAGCTATTTGGTTATTTAGCTTGCTTAGTGCTGAACCATAACCGAAACAAACAGAAACAAAAATAAGGTACACACTTTTATTCATATCAATTATAAATATAGAGGAGTTGAAGGAGACGTATGTGCAGACAAATCTTAAAGAAATCACCCACAAGAGTGTTGGCATTTAGCTATGCGATCCAGAGCAAATCTTTCCCTCTCTTCCCTGCGAGCCAATAATTCATCATTATCATCTGCTCCAGTAAGTAGCGGTCTTGAAAAATGACCACAACTCCAATTGTAGATGGTAGATTGTGGAAGCAAACTGTGTTCCGGAACACCAGTAGATCCACCAGATCCTAATAAAGGATCAGCTAATCCTGAGTCAGGGGAGTTAAACAGGTGAGGCCTGAACTCTAAAGAGCAAACCCTTCTCATTCCTGTGAGTAAACTTTGTCGAGGGGGGCTAACAGGGGGAGTTCGAAATGTCAAGGGTAGATGACCTGTCAGTAAAAGCAAATACAATAATTAAGGAGTCACTTCGAAACCAATAAGCAGAATGTTGATTTTTAGGCAATTTGAGACACAAATTGACATTATAACCGAGTCAAATTGTTTGTTAATTACGAGATCCTAGGAGATAGCATCACAAAGGCTAAGAAATCATAATATCATCAATGGAAATCACTATCTTGAGTTCACCTGCACTCATATCAAACCATGAACTTGATCGTGCTAGGCCAGCAAGGTTAGGAGTACGAGCAGATGCTGCGGAATCACCCTGACGAAAGCTGCCTCCACCGAACCTTAAGGTCTTTGTGACCACTTGCTCCACCCCAATAATGGAAAGAATTTTTCTCCCAAGTTCTGCTACTCGAGGTGATGGATCCTTTGATAGAGAAAAAACAGCTAGAACACACTGCGAATATGTTCCACTCTCCAGAGGCCTCAACCTTGAATTATCAGTAACCCTATTGCTACCGTCATCATTTAACAATATCCCAGAGTCAGAATGTTGAGATGAATAATCTGATAATGGAGATCCGTGAATAACTCCAGAAGTGGCAATAGGACTACTGCTGGAGACTCTCGCATCTCGACCGACTGCTGTATTATCGCTTCCAATCCTCAAAACATGACCAATTTGAGAAGGAACTATGCTCCCAGGCTGCATATACTGGTTGGTGGTAGGATACCCACTACTTGAGCCATTAATATTAGCCAAAGATGGTAATGAGCCCAGCAGAGAGTTCGAATGTGGTCTCAGGTACGCAGCAGCAGTTGACTTCATATACTGATTGTGGCCAAAGGCAAAACGTGCAAGAGCTGTCAAAATTTCAGTAAATGCGTAATAAGTGGCTAATACGCATCAAAATTCAAAATGCAGACGAGAGAGTGCTTATTTATTTATAACTCTTTTTTCCTTCAAAATTTAAGGAATTTGTTACAAAAAAAAAAAAAAGCAACAACTACAATATTGCAGAACCCCATCATTTTGTTATCCGCATGTGAGCATCCATACAACAAGTACATGTGAAGGTGCAAAACTGCAAACAATTACTTATAAATACCAACATCTATAGATCACATAACATGTGTAAATTAGAACACAATACGTAGAAAGTTAAAATATTGGATGCATTGCCTAATTTCCATGCAACTTTGTAACAAATAGTTAATGAGGCATATATTTTATTATTTCTCTATTTTGCCAAATTTCCATGCAACTTCATAACAAATGAAAAAAGATGAAGGCATTTAATTCACTTACCAATAGCAACCTCTGCTCTAACCACTGGACTTCCGTCTGAAACAACATTCAGAAGGCTTTTGACAATTTTTATTTCAGCTTTAATCTTTTCATCATCATCATAGTCTTCAACCCCACCAATACCATCTCTGAACGAGTCGGATCCGACATCTAGAAGGGTACCCAAAGCAAAAACAGCAGAAGCCCTAACCTGAAACACGCATTTATTTTATGGATACGAGAATGCAGAATTAGTGAAGGTAACTAGTTCAATAGAAAACATTAATGGAAGCACCTCAGGTTGTGGGGCTGATAAAAGTGGCCCATATACTGCAGGTGCATCTGCTTGCAAACCTATACTCTGCGCTTCCGGGAAATCTTCCCAAAGCTTTCCCAGGCAGAGACAAAGCCATTGAGGAAGTAAGGGCTCAGTTTGCGCATCATGTGGATTTGTAGGTTGAAGATGCTTCAAGCACACATGTATTAAATCTGCTTTAACGCATGCCTCCTGTCCTCGTCTATGCCCATCCGTAATTACAGCCAAAACAAAAGCAGCCATTGCGCGCTGCTCAGGGTACGCATCCATGCTATCAAGAAACTTAATGAAATATTCATGCCCCCCGTCTTTCACCAGATCAACCTGACATGACTGAGATCACACCAGAAAAAGACAGATTCTGTAGTTACACTAACAGAACTGGCACATCATAAAGAAAATTGAAAATTGACAGGTATAAAATGCCCAAACGGAAACCAAAAAAGAGCAGCAGAATAACAAATTAAAGATAGCACGTAAAAGATACCTATCATTATAATCTGAATCCACAGTATGCAACTAAATGTGTAATGGGGAATAGTTCAATCACCTAGAAGTGATAACAATGATGATGAATTTGATGCTTCAGACCACAAGATGTAACTACCAAATAGTTATATGCAACCTTCTAACAGACAAACTTAGCCATATCTTGATTAGACACATCATGTACATATATACTAGGTTTCCGCCGCATCTGTAGGACGCGGAAGATCCCACTTGGCTAAGGCCGGTAGATAACATTTAATTCTGAAGGAAGAAGATGAGGACGATGATGGTTAAAACTACCTTCCATGTTTTCTCTCAACTAAAAATGTAGGGACTAAAAGACCAAATTATCCTTTAATTGTTGGTATAATTACTCAAAAGATTTTTAAAAAGTTTGTTAAGATATTTTAGTCTGTTGAATCTATTATTAAACTCTCAACAAAATGTAGTCAGACTTATCTCTTAGATAACCGACTGACCTGTTATATTATGTTATTATGTAAGATATGCAAGGCATATTGTTGTGTTTATCTGAAGATACCTTATCAAGTGCAAGTATTTTGGTCCATATGAATACAAGAATTTGCCTCAACTCCACTGCTGTTGTTTGCAATAATTTGAGAACGTAAGGAAAGATTCCTACAGATAATGCCTACAAAATAATATTTCTGGACTGTAAGCTCCACAACAAAACAAGCTCAAGCAGCGAATGAACAGAGAGTCAAGACAGTACCAAATCCACGGCCCAAGATCCCATATCAAGGAATCTTCCTAGAAGTACCAGAGCACGAAAGCGATGACATTGACTAAGCAAAACCTACAATTAATGGCAGCTTAGTATTTATAGGAGAGTTCTAAGACCACAAAATGTTTAAACTGAGAAGAAAACCATGCCCGATTAATTTAACAAAAAACAAGAATAATAAGGATAAAAATGGCAGAAAGATTGATGCTAGCAATGAATCCTTTGAATTAGAAATCACGTTGAACAGTGAACACATTGGAAAAATATTAGTATAGGTGTAAGACATTGAACTTTTGAGTGTCCGCTGCCTGTATAGATTCAACCATAAGTCAATACAAATTTGTTTTAGACATTTTGAAAAATGTGATGATAGGACATACCAAATTAATAATTCAACCAATGCAAAACCAGTGGTAATTATTGGTAATTCTTTGGCCTTTCCTACTTCATTAGTTCACTAGTGTATATCAAAGTAATCTAGTGTTCCCCGAACTATCCTCTTCATAATTGATTATCACAATATATCATCGTCGACTACAGAAATGGAATCAGACAATCAGAAATGAGATCACATGCAAGACAGATTTGACAAAGCAAACAAGGTAAATATGTACTTTTCTAGAAGAGGTGTCCATTAGAAATAATGTATGGTGTGAAATGATTGTCAGAGTACTTGTATGCACCCAAAACTCCCTTTCACGAAACTATACAATGCGAATACCAGTTTTGGTACTGAACAAGTTGCCCGCATAGAAATTTGAAACTAAATGCATCACGCTTTTTCTTGTGTACAATTTGTCCACTAGGTCTAACCCATCTTTAATCCTAGAATAAATCAGAAACTGAATCACCTGAAGAACAATGGGTAATTGCTCTGGTGGCTTTTTATCCTCGGATCCATGGTCTAGCCATACCTCAAATGCTGTAAGTTGTTCCGTGAAGAATGGGCTCGGCTGAAGAAAGTAAGGCCAGAAAATATTAGTTTGCCTAGAATGCTTTCTTATGATCTACAAATACAACGCTCAAGCAATCCAGCATGATTTGCACATCAATTAAGTTCATTTAAATACTCAGCCACCTGAAATTCTGCATTAGGATCTTCAATCAATGCCGGAAGCTGTGATAGGCAGATCTCTGCTGCCATATCCCATTCATCCCTGTAATGCATAAGGTTGTAGGAGTTAAACAGACAAACAGATAAACTAATGAAACAGACACATAATACACAACGAGAAGTATCTCCAAATTCTTCACCACATATGATGTTGATGAGTTGAAGGCAACATAGGATGTGAAATTGGAGAACAATTTGCAGATCGCATAATTCGCTCAGCAAGTAAAAAGTTCCTGAACAAACTAGCAACTAACAAGTCTTGCCTGAACAACCTCTGAAAAAGATCTGTTGAGTGCAAATTGACATTAAACCCAGAAATATCAACAAATGGTAAACGAAATAGAAGACGCAAACAAAACCTAAGGCATTAAGTTATTGAAATGGTACCGTGTGGAAGGACATTCCATGCAATTGTGTCAGTGACAGCTGTAAAAATCCAATTTAACTCCCCCAGGAGAGTTTTCCGATCATTTTGGCGGCCAGGAATCCTATCTATAAGAGAATGGTCAAGGGTATCCCGAAGTAATGAACGTGAACAGAACCTAGCATAAAGAAGGAAAAAATGTTATACATTAGCAAGTCAAATTTCTACATAGATTCCTCAGAAATCGTTCAAAAGATGCTAGGTAGGACAGCACTAGAGATAATGCAATCCCTACCAGTATGCAGATAATAAGTAACAAGGTTCTGTAGCAGGAAAAAAAATAAAATATGATCACATAAACAAGATACATGAGAATGAATGCATAAGAATATTACAAATTTACAATACAAAACGTGTAAAAATCTCCCAAATTTTAAATACTCTGGTACTATATTTGAGTGCTACCTGATGCACCTAATATGTAACAGGACTCCTTCAACAGCTTACTTAACTACTCACCTAATATCTGTAAAACTGTAAGTGTACTGAGCTACAAAAGTTCCAAACTGGAAAGCTTGCTCTTCATGAGCAAAGCAACCCTTTCTCTTCGTTATTTCTATTTTAAAGTCCAACGGATTTAGGTATTCCTGTGAGGCTCTTTATGACCCAAGTTGTTGGTCAGGTTGCACTCAAACTTTTCGGAGGGCTCACTGTATCTCATGCTGAACTTTCTTCTAGGGAAGCCCGTTTCTTTTAAGCATAGGTCAAGCAGATCTACAGAATAAAATGGTGAAATCTGGCTTTCTTTAGAAGTTCAGAATTCAGATAATACAACAGTACCTGACTAGAGACACAGTTGGATAAAGGACAAATTGAGCAAGGGAATGAAAACTACCATCTTAATGCCATCTTAATTGGCGTTGTGAGGCATGATGTAAATATATCGGCAGGAAACTCAGCGCTCTGAGGAAGAGTCTCATGTGCTTCACAGGCTGCAAGCAGAATGAAGTCCTTCGACGAATTCTCAGAGAAACTAGAAGAGCTCCAGTCTTGGCGCTAACCAAAAGTAAGAGATATTGTCATCAGGCGAAGAACCATTGCTCCACAAGTCACACATTAAACTGCGTATTGACAAATGAAGAAGAGGTAAAATGGAATATGTACATTAAGGCTAAGATCAATAAAAGCATTCACAATCATCCCTGCAGCAGAGCAGTCGAATACATATATGGAGGGTGTCTTCAGCCAGGAATCCAGGTCACTGATGGGCAGAGGAATGTATTGTGTATAGCTCTGGCCAAATAGATGATGATTAGAACCAGAAACGAAATCCAATCACGAGTTAAAACTCAAACAAAACAAAAAACTACAAGGCATCAAACCTTATTAAAGAGCCAGATTTCACCATTTGCAGTTGGTTTTGGTACTCCATGCCCATTATAATGGAATAGTACTCTCTCAGTCTTGGCATGTTTGCGACAGGCAAGACAGAGTTTTTTTACTTCATCCACAGTAGGATCAAGTTGAAGCTTATACCGAGCCTGCAAGGATCATGAAGTTCCAAATGAAATTGCTAGAAGGACATACCGAGGTACGAGTGAAGAACAAACGTCCTTACCCGAGGCTGCCATCTTTCATATTGACCAAGCAGAGTTTTACCAATTGCGTCAAGTGCTTTTGGAGCTGCCATAGAAAATGGATCTGCTCACCACAAAAAAGTTCAGAGGAAAACATGAGAAAGTAATTTGCTCCCGGATACAGAACCAAAGGTAAAGAACATAATAGTGCATATCACAATTCACAAGATAGATATAGTCATATCCTAGCTGGAATATGCACAAGTAGGGTGCCAAATAAAACATTTCCCTAATCCCCCATCCGTAAGTTACTATGTTCATAAAGGGGAGTTGAGGTCTCGCCTGGGCGACCAAGGTGATGGGAGAGTTGAGATCTCACCTAGGCGACCAAAACAATGGCAGAGGAAGGGGTTGCCACTTAGATGAGTTAGGCAAAAGCGAGGAACCCCTTCTCCTTGCCCCTCCTCGCCTCACTCCAGACCAATATTGATCACTATTCTATGATGTAAATCACATGTCATGAAATCCTGTTTTATGTTCACTTACATGGTTAACAAAAAAAAAGATATTCAACCACGTCAGTAATAACCATAAGACAACTTCAAGTGTTTGATTCATCGATTTCAGTTTCAGTTTTTGCGCTGACCCAAGAAAATTGTGGCAGTAGAATTCAACTATTATTTCAGACTGCCCTGGTTACCAGAAAATCAAAGAAAATGTAAAAAATAAGCACAGGAAGTGTGCCAACTTTCTGCTGCAAAGAATGAAAAAAATATGAAGTTTTCCAACTCAACATAAAATAGCAAAAATGTTTTACAACATGATAATTCATCATCTAGAGCCTTCGATATAAGAATAAAAACAAATGACTGCAAGAAAACCATAGAAACACCAGCTCTTTTGAGTTCCCAAATTGCAAACAAGAAAATATAAATGGGAAGTCCGAAGATTTAAGCTAGTAACAATATGGAAGTGAACAAATATTAAAAGATCAGAGAATGTAGGTATACGAGAAACAAAGAACGTGATAAGGAATTAAATGTCGAAATATTTAACCCGAAATGACCGAAATATTTCCATTTCGTGTCTACCGAAACCGAAATTTAATTACTTTCTCTTAACAATGCGTGATCAAGGAATTAAGATTCGAAATATTTCGTCCAAAATGACAGCAATATTTCCATTTCCATGCCTACCAAAATTTTCACCAAATCCGAAATTTCATTCCTTGGAATGAGCACGCCAATGAAATGATAGTAATAAGAGAAGTACCAAACAGTGTTTACCTATCCAGCACTCCATTCTGGCACAAGGAGAGATTTTGATTACATCTGGTGGATCAACACTAATGTTTAAACATAATACCAATGCTACACAACCAGTCTTCATCTGCACTAACATTTCTTGTCAAACAAACATAATAATATAACAGTCACGAAACATAAGCTACGCCATAAGTTACCCACAAAAAGACTTTAAAATAGCATGAAAAAAAGAGCAACATGCAAGAATAATTTGACCAGAAAGGAATATAGCAACTGACGTAGATACTGAATGATCACAAAAGCCACAAAAGATGTAAGTAGGTAGCTACATCTTTGCAGTAATCGCGTAAATAAGACTAAATCACATATTGTCATTTCAATAAAAGAATCTGAAACAGCTTCTGTTTAATAAGCTATGCAGTAAAAATCGCCGACTAGTCGGGCGTAGGCGCTATTAAATCGCTAGGCGCAGCTGAGCCGATGGGCCTACCAACAGGAGCTGTAGTCGGTTCTGGAAACAAGTTAGCCGGCGCCTAGAGAGCAGACTGGACCGAGTCAAGCTAGGCGCCGACTAACTCGGTTCAGCAGAACTGACCTTTTTTTTCAGCAACCCGTGTTTTTTAGGGTTTTATCCCCTTATTCTCCCATCGAACTCCAAGAGCAGCTGAAGAAGGAAGGAGTGTTGCCACCATTGGAGCTCCACTTGTTTTCTCTCTCTACCCCTTTTCACCCACTCGCTGTTCTCTCTCTAGATCTTCTCAGCCGACAGTCCCACTCGGTTTTCTCTCTCTAGATCTTCTCACTCGGTTTTCTCACTATAGATCTTAAAAGTCCTAAGTTACATCACACTTGATAATCTTTCTTCCTCTTCTTCTTCCTACTAGATCTTTATTCTTTTACACGTCACTGATATTTTTATGTTATTCATAAATATTTTTTGCTTAGTTGCTCACTTTTGTTTATACTTTTTATTTAACATTATGATTTATGACGAAGTATCTAATCTTTATCGATAGTTTCATAATAGAAATTTTTAAGTTCAATAATGTTTATGATTGAATTTTAAGTAACCTCTCCAATTTATTATTTTTAGCACTACAAATGAATGTTATACATGTATTTATATATATTATATTATATATCTATATATATATATATTTAATATCATACATAATTTTATTATCCGATTAAATCCGACTGGTCCCAATGAAATCCGACTGGTCGCTAGGCCCCGGTTGGCCGCCTAGTCCCGGTTTCCGATTTTTTCCAGCATTGTTAATAAGAGCACCATTATTCCTTGCAGAACCGAATATTTGTCGTGGCTAAACTACTCGGACATTTAAATTATTTCTAAAGGAGAAAGCTTATCGTGACAGACCTGGCAAACTAAAGAACACTTCAGATTCTATAAAAAGTCTCAACTTCCAATCATGACTACTCGGCATTTCAACAAAAAAAAAGATCTTTTACATCTCTTTCTATTGAGGGAAGAATTGATGTTTCATTTGTGATTACAAGCATCTAGGTGCACATTTAAATGATCATTGACTAGCATCCCAGTTTTGATGCAATGAAACAACTAGCCGAAACTACTCGTTGAATACGGCTACAAGATAAAGCAACTAATAAGTCAATCAATCCAACTACCTGATCTAGCATATGCTACCCCTATTAATTGGTGTTGATATAGTCATTTATGTTACATATGTGCTATAATGAAGAACTAATAAGCACGAACAAGTCTCAAACATTTCATTTTCCAAAAGAATGTGTCAAATTCATAAGCAAAAAAGAGAAGCTCAAGAGTACTTACACGGTCCTTCGGGCGCCACTTGGAAACGAGACCACTTTCGGATGGACCAGAAGGAACACAAGCTTCGAAAGCCTCGTGCCGAAGTTCACATAATACAATAGTTTGGGGCAAATAAGCCATACTAGTTGTAGCAGTTGGGTGCCCATTGGCAGCACCGCTGCTACTTGCGGTCTCAGAATCTCTCCTGAAATGACCATTTTCAGAACTAGGAAACTCCTCTAGATTAGAAACAGAAGCTGAAGATTGTGAGAATCTAGAGGCCATTAGATCACCTAATGCCATAAAACCTTCTTCCCCAAAAAAAGGTTCAAACTTGACCTAATTTCGTTACCATAAATAACCAAATAAAATAATATCAAGATGAGGAACGAGAATTTTTCCTTGTTAGAATTAGGATCGGGAAGTATAACTTAAGCTGGTTTGGTGAAAAGGGAAAAGGGTTACCAATCAATTCAGGTCGGAATAACATTCAGAAATACTAAACTCATCTGAGTCGCTGAAGAGATTAAGAGAGCCGGAGGAAGAGGGTCGGAGCAGTGGCGGCAGTAAAGAAATATACACAGAGAAGAAGAAGAAGAAGAACAACAAAAAACAACCCAAGGGAAAAACGATTTTGGGAAAAACTGAGGTTTCTTTCTCTTTTTTCTTGGAATTTGGCCTGGTGAACAATAAAAAGCAAATTTACTTACCTCTCTCTTGTCTGACTCTACAATTTATTTGAGGGTGCTTCTATAGGCACCGGGTCAAATGGCTGGTTGTATGCGGGTGGCTCTATAAGCTCCGGGCCCAACAACTATTTTCTCTATAAGCATCAGGCCAATCTGTAAGCACCCGGCTTACTCGACTTAATCCTAACTCCTCCGTCTATTTCTCACTCACCAGATCAAATCGAGATTTTCTCTCTCTAAGTTTGGGAAGAATCGAACTTCTCCTCACTAAATCTCTCATAATCTCACTCGTTTTTCTTAAATCTTTCTCTCAATCAGTCTTTACACTCTCTAAGAGTCAGAATCAACAATCATTTGATGAAGACGAAGTAGAAATCAAGTTAGATTTGCTCCTGTAAGGTTGGTTAAAAAACCCTAAACTTTTATGATGTTTTTAATTGATTTGTTGTTTGAATGATTGGGGTCGTCAATAGCATCTTATAACATGTTCAGAATGTTGCTTACTATAATTTCGAACACATTTAGATAGTTTTGTATGATGAATTGACCCCCATGAGTCTGCCCTAAATGTTGTTCTTACGACTCGGACAGATCGGGTCCAGTCCGTCCGAGTCTTCATGGTCACGGGTAGGGTTATCAGTTACCTTTAAGACAGTAACAAATTAGTTTTCCAGTCCGTCACAGATTGGGTAATCTGTGACTGACTGAAAAGTCACGGATTACCCTATCTATGACATATATTTTCTTTTTTATTTCAAATAACCTTTACGAGTGACACATGCATTTATTGGAATCTAAATTTATATGATTGCTCGGACATTAGATTGTGATGTATTTAGACTAAGAAAGCATATTGATTATTTAACGTTTAGTCGTTGCATCGCATATTATTCAACAGATATTATGGCATGACGTGTTCCTCCAACCGCGAGTGAAAGGGGTCGTAAGCAACAACGAACAAGAAGAAATGATAATGACCACACTTCAGAGGAAGATTAAATTTGATTCTTTTTCTAGAGCAAACCCTGTATGGTATACTTTTATACTATTTTAAATTCTACCTGCAACGAGTATTTTCTTCTACGTATACTAAATATAATTATTTTTGATACTCTTACTAGCATTATATCAAACATAAGAAAAATAATCATAAATTCACCATAACATTTATGATATTTCTTACGTTAAATGTAATTACCATTTAATTATATGTATAATACATTGTTGTTTGGGTGCTTCTAAAGGCACCTGGCCAAACAGCTGTTAGCATCCAGAAATATTGTTGACTCGAGTCAATGGTTTTTTTACCCAAGGTCTCTATAAGCACCGGTTTTTAATGTGGGTGACGTTCACCTTAGTTTACTTCTTCCATCTTCTTCTTCCAACAAAAAAGGAATCCTAATCAATTTTTCTTCCAAAACAAAACCCTAGAAAAGAGTGCAACATTCTCCGGCGACGGCAACGTCTCCGGCACCTACCGGCGACTATTCTTTTATTCAAAACAATCAATCCGGGTGATTTGTTCATCATTAAACTGTGTTACATCTCATTTATAGCTTCTTTATATCATCTTTTCAAAAGAAATTAGGAAGTTGACCATTGAAGAAGAAGAGAGTTCTAAAATTTTTACAACTACATCAATTCCAACTCTTTCACCTATTTCCGAACAAGGAGAAGTTTCTCATGAGGTATACAACCATTCCCCGACCCTTTTTTATATGTTTCAATACGTGTTGTGTGAGTTTTTGAAAAAACAAAAGTGAAACTTTGGTGACGTGAACGGACTGAACCAATCCGGGACTTTTTAGCCTTTAACGGATCAGACTATCCGTTTAGTAATGAAATGTCATGGACTAGACAGTCAGTGACCTTGTAGATTGAGATGGACATACGGATCCGTCCTTAGCTGATAAATCCCGGACTCTTTCAGTCCGTTCCATCTTGAAGATATTTTTTTCTTCAAGTTATTTTTATGATTTTTTCACCTTTTGACAGATTCCGGACCTTAATATTGTTCCTATTGAAGGGGAGTACCATGCCGAAGAAGAAAATCGACCTTCAAATGATGGGTGTCAATTTATTAGTATTGATGTTGGTCAGTATTTTGTGACTGAAGATGTTTTTCAAACTAAAGAGGAGTTAATCGGTTGGGCTAAAGAAATTGGGAGAAAACATAAGTTTGTAGTACTGACCTCCAGGTCAGGTAATAGAAGAGGTGGAGAGAAACCCCGGTTAGAATTATGTTGCGAAAGAAGTGGAGTATTTCGTTCACATGAGAAGAAGGATTTAGTTCCAAAATCCCATCAACCACCTATAAAGAAAAGGAAATCGAGTACCAAAAAATGTCAATGTCCGTTCAAGCTCAAAGGAATACCGGGGGTTAATGACACGTGGAAAGTGTCAGTTGTGTCTGGAATCCATAACCACGAGTTAGCTGAAAGTCTTCTAGATCACGCATATGTGAATAGGTTGAAACCCGATGAAAAAGCTGTTATGAAACATCTATTAGAAATTGGTTCGAAGCCAGCTGAAATTCTTTCTCAAATTCATGAATAATTCAAGGATAACACATCAACGTTGAAAACCATTTACAATGCACGTGCGAACATACGTATGGAAAAACAAGAAGGAAGGAGTCCGATGCAACAACTCATTAAGTTGTTGGTGGAACACCATTACGTCTACCATTTTTCAAAGAACGAAGACACTGTTGAGGTAACAAATCTATTTTGGGCACATCCTGATTGTATTCTATTATTACAGAGTTCCCATACCGTGTTATTGCTCGATTGTACGTATAAAACTAACCTATTTAACAAGCCATTGCTTGAGATTGTCGGGGTAACTTCTACGTTGAAATCCTTCACCGCGGCCTTTACATTTATGGATGGGGAGACAACTAATCAGTACACATGGGCCCTTAATCGTTTGCGGACGTTGTTTCCTCCCAACTCAATGCCAATCGTGTTTATAACCGATCGTGAACTTGCATTGATTAACGCCATTGACGAAGTCTTTCCAAATGCTCAAAGGTTGCTATGTACTTTTCACATCGACAAGTGTGTGGTAGCCAAAGTCAAAGGTCATTTCAAACAAGAACAATTCAATGTGTTTATGACAATGTTTCGAGCTATCATGTATGCTGAGACTGAAAGTGGTTATAATGAGGCGGTGGAAACTTTTGTGAAGTTTTGGTCAAACACACATCATAAAGATGTTAGTTATGTTCAAGATACCTGGTTGGGATTGAAAGAGAGATTTGTGATTGCATGTACTAACGGGGTTATTCACATGGGAAATACTACAACAAATCGTGTGGAAGGTGCTCATTCCAAATTGAAGAGATATCTATGTAGCTTCGAAGGTAACTATGTTACGTGCTGGGAATTTATTCATATCATGACGGAAACCGAGACATGTGAAATTATTGCATCTTTTGAGCACAGTCGTATTAAGGTGAAGGAAGGGCATCAAACCAAGTTTTTTAAGGAGCTACGTGGTTATGTCTCGCACGCGGCATTAGATCTTATGGTAGATGAGATCGACCGTGCAAATGGGATTGATATTAACGTTCAAATTTGCAGATGTGTTCTAAGGTATGTCTATGGTCTCCCTTGTGCTCATGAGATGGTATCTTTGATGAATCAAGATAAGGTATGTCCAAAGGACATCCTTCACCCTCAGTGGACCAAGCTATCCATTAACCTGACTCCGCCGATTCATAATGATCTTGATGCATCACATGAGATGGAGCACCTTTATTTAATGTGGGATAAATCCAGTGATCCTGAGAGGACCTCAATACTTGAGAAGTTGAGATAAATTTCTTTTATGGTCATCACAAACTTGTGTGAGCCATTGCAAACAAAGACCAAAGGGGCTCCGAAACAAAGAAGAATGAGCAAAAAAGAAAAAGAAGCTGCAAAATCTACTAAGAGGAACCCATCTGCTTTCGAATATGCAAAGTGTGTTGATGATTGTGTTCCCTCCACTCAGACAGTACCTAAAGTTAACAAAGAAATCAAAGCACCGAAAGCAACCATACCCAATTTTGAAAGATACAAATGACAGATTCCGTCAGTTATGGATCCATTCTTGGATGACATTATAGATGTGTCAGGCGATGGTCATTGTGGGTTCATGTCGTTGGTAAAGGACTTGGGTTTTCACTAGAAGATGGTTGGAAACAAGTTCGCAAAAATGTCATAAAAGAACTTGAGATACGTAACACACTCTACAAAGAGATGTTTGGACCAAGAGAATACACTCACACATTAAGTGCCGCGAACAACTTCAATTTTACATGTCCGGAAGATTGGTTCTACATTCACCCGTACACTAGTATAGTTGTGGCGAGTAGCTTCAACTGCATATTAGTTCATTTGTCTTACGGTTGTTCGACAACTTTCTTACCCATTACTTAGTGGTCCACCTTCTGAGGGTTATAAAACTGCATGCATTACATATAGTGGTGGTCACTTTATGAAAGTTAAACTCAAAAAAGATTTTATACTCCCTCCTATTGCAGCGTAATGGTCTAGGTATGCATCGCTAGAGGCAACGGGTTGGCTTGAACTTGTTAGAGATAGAATCGAGGATGGAAAGAAATTTTATTCTCATGATAATTCGAATGAGCCAAGTAGTAATGTGATAAATTTAGTGATGATTAAGGTGTACTGAAATACCGAGTTACAAACTTTTTTATTTAATATTTGAATAAATTTAGATGATTAATTGTCTTCGTTATTTAACTTTTTTTTCTTTGGGTTTATAATCGAAAAGAAACAGAAAAACAGGAATTTCATACAGGTCACGGATCCTTGAATCCGTTTTTCTTCACACAGTTACGGATCCGGCGATCCGTCAATTTCTAACAGGAACCCCTGTTTGAAAGAAACGGATCTATGGATCCGTTTCTTATAACAATGTCACGGATCCAGAGATCCGTTACTTTCTAACAGGGGTTACTGTTTTCCTGTTAGAAAGTGACAGATCTATAGATCCGTCACTTTGTTGCATAGAACGGATCCAGAAATCCGAGACCAGAGGAGGGAAGGCACGGATCCGATCCGTACGGACTTTTTTTTTTCCAAACCTTGGTACTTAAGGTGGCGTTTTCTAAACCTTTCGTTTCGGTAGATCTTAGAGTCATTACAGTTCGATAGATATTAAAACTTGTTAAAACAAGAGTAACGATGTTCAAACATCGATCAAAATGTACGATAGATATTAAAACTTGTTAAAACTAGAGTAACGATGTTCAAACATCGATCAAAATGTACGATACACATCGTTCACAAAAGAAGTTAAAAAAAAGTAACCGTTGTTCACAAAAGCAATTCAAAATAGGGAGACTACCCTTGAGATTCTAAACCATACTATATTACTTCATTCCCTTTGTGATTTCCTCGATTTCTTCACCGTAGTTTTTCTAGACGATCTTCTTGGTTCGGGTTCTGGTTGAGGTTGATGAGGACATTCGGGAAGCGGCATTTCAACCCTCGCATTAATTAGGATTTCAAGCCCTAACGGAACGTCATACGCTTGAATTACTACAATTGCACGATCAATTCCATCTCTCTAAAAAAAACAACAATGGATTAATAAAAAATTAGGTAACAAATTAGAGCTACAAATTCAAAAGTAAAAAAACAAAAGAATGATAAATCGAATACTCACGTAGTACGATACCGAACCTAAGTACTGTTCTGGGCTATTGGATTTGTGTAAAGCAGGGTTTTGTACAAACGGGTGAGATACTCTCTTGAACCAATTGTTATACTGAGCGCTTGCCTCCCACGGAGCCAAAGATACCTCCTTTGGTCTATCACTCATGTTTAGTAGGTGATCTTCCCAACGCCCCCAATAAGAAGCCACATTACCAAAGTTTTTAGAATCTCCATCCTTCGACACCTTTTTTGGTCGAATCGGTTCTTTAGGGATGACTTGAACCAACCCAAGTTGCCTTAACACCCTATCAGGGTGATAGGGCTCGGCAATATCGTTAACCGCGATGCAACCAGTGTAAAAAGAGTATTCAGGAAGTGGTAGTGCAACACCAGACAATAAGGGACGATATGGGTCCCAAATGACCTACATGATACAGACGTTTAACGAGTGATTCCTATAACATACGTCAGGTATTATAGAACACAAGAAAAAATTAATAAATAAAATACATACATCTCTCTCGGTCAGACCGTCCAATTGCTCACGAGTGCTTCCTAGAGCACATGCCTTGTTTCCTTTCAAAATGTGTTCCTCCCATCTATACATCCGGGGCACGTTAGATGTAGGATCATATTTTGGGTTGTGAACATACACCCCAAGGTTGAAGTGTTCATCAATCCACACCTACAAATGTAATGTTAAATACACATTTATTATTCCCTACTCTAACATAATAAAGAAATAATTGAGAGACAGAAATAAATATGAAATTACCTGAAATAAAGTAAGATAACCAGCCAATTGATTTCCTCCCCTCGAAGCAAAATCAATCTACCGATAAAGATAGGCAAGCACCGTTGTTCCCCACGAGTAAGTCGAAATATCATCTAAGTTCTTCAGATAACGTAGATAGACAATAGGAACCTTAGTTGCACTCTTATCAGCAAAAAAAGTACAACCAAAAAGATGCAAGAGGTATGCCCGTGCAACAGCATCTTTGACAAGGTCGGTGTCATCCTCTTCCGACCCTCTGCATTGCTTCCTCAACCACTTAAGCTCCACAGACTTAGATTTACCTAAGTGCAGTTTTACACCTTCGTAATCTAATTGTAAATAACGAGAGACTAGTAATGCATCTGGATCTTTTGTATCATCGTCGTCGTCATCATCATCATCATCGTTCACATCTTCATCATCTGTCTTGGACAGAACAACGGGTTTACCTTCAATTGGAAGACCACATATGCGATGCACATCCTCTAACGTGATTGTCATCTCCCCGAACGGCATGTGGAAAGTATTTGTGTCCTCGTACCACCGCTCTGTAAATGCCGAGAGTAGAACACGATCTAGTTTGATGTATGAATATTTGGCGATGTGGGCCAATCCCGTGTTCCGGACTCTCTCTCGAACAATTTGACACTCAGTTTCCAGGTCCCACCCATTCTTCTTCTCCAAAACAGTATCCACAACTACGGCAGACGCATGGTTGTGTAACTTTAACACCGACCTCTTCTGAAAATAAAAAAGATATTGTTTTAGATTGATGATTAACAAAATTTTATCATAACTACTAAAATTAGAAAATAATATTTGCTTACCGGTTTGTTCCAAATCGTATAAGCAACATGATTCTTGAAACAAGGTAGAAGCGCACGATCTATCGGACCTCCAGAGTACGGGGCTGAAAATGAAGATGACCCCCTACTTCTGTTTCTCCTGTCGAAATAGGAGGCTCTGTTTCGTTCTCATCTCCTTGCGTTCGTCGTTGCTTACGTGGTTCCATAATAACTTTTGAATAATACGCGGATACGTGATGCACAAACAATAAATAATCAAAATATGTTTTCCTACTCTAAATTAATGAAGGAAAAATCGGGCGTATCGCTACAAAAAAAGTCATTCAAATAATAACTTTTTATAGGCACGTATCGCTACATAAAAGGTCATTCAAATAATGAAGGAAAAATGATGAGAAAAATAAAGAAGGAAAAATATGAAAGATTAAAAAAAAAAAAACCTCAGGTCCCGGATCAGGTAATCCGGAGCCTTTCAGTCGGAAACGGATTACCCAGTTCGTCACGGACTAGAAGATGAGTCTGTTTCTTTGTACTAACCCACGGATTAGCTGATCCGTGACTAGGAAGACACGGACGGACTGGACCAGGCCGTCCGAGTCGTTCCAGCAGCTTAGGTATAAATCTAGGGCAGTTTCTTTGGACATCAAACACTCACACAAATGTCTGTAAATATGTTCGAAATGATATAATACAAAAATCTAAACATGTTACAACACACTATTAACATCCCCAATCAATCAAACAACAAATTTATTCAAAAAAATTAAAAAAGTTAGGGTTTTAAAACCAACCTTGAAGGAGCAATTGTAGCTTGATTTCAACTTCGTCTCCACCAAATGATGCTTGATTCTAAGACTTAGAGAGTCGAATGACTTATTCTCAGCAAAATTTGAGGGAGATTCGTGAGATTATGAGCGATTTGGTGAGAGTAGAATTCGGTTTTTTAAGAGCTTAGAGAGAGAAAGTTTCAAATTCCCAATTTTAGATGGATTTTGTGAGAGATAGATGGAGGGGTTAGGGTCAACAGATAAAGGCCGGTGCCTACATAGTTGATTGGTGCTAACAGATAATAGAGCGGTTGGGACTGGTGCTAACAGAGATGGATGCTAACAGCTGTTTGACCCGGTGTTTTTAGAAGCACCCTTGTTGTTTAGTAGCAAAGCATTATGAAGAATGTGTCCAAACATAATATAAAATGTTCATAACTGCAACGTAATAAATATGTTATTTCGTACGTTAAATGCAATATGCATTTAATTCTATGTGTATTGCATTTCTATTTATGTGCAAAACATTATGAGAAATGTATCAACCATATTATAAATGTTTGTAATCGCACAATCTATTATATTAAAACAGCTCAGTCAGTTATCTAGGAGATAAGTCTGATCGTCCATTTTATTTTAGAGATTTGATTGGGATCACATCCAACGGATGATATAAAATATTTTTTTTGTAAATAGGCTAAAAAAAAGAAGGATATTAGTGTCAACAAATAATTTTTTTTGAATATTCGGTTAAGTCTCCCTAAAAAAACTATACCCCACGAATCTGGTAAGACACATTCCAAGTTTAAAAAACTACCCATATCCTAATTCATGTAAAAAAACTACCCTAAAAATCTCAACCATTTAAGATTTTTTCTTTTGGAACTAATACTCAAAGGTTTACAATTGACATAGTAAATGCGAGGGAACTAATACTCAAAGGTTTTTTGCTAATAAATTGTTTTCTTTTGTTTGGTTTGTTATCTTCAGAATTCAGAGAAGTTGAAGTGGATGTAATTTTTAGATCTCTCTTTATCTCTTTTGCTCCATGTTAATCTCCATTATATCTCACCCCTTGATCTGAAGTTTGTCTTTTTTGTTTTTGTACTATGTGATTGAATGATAATAATTTATTTGGTTTTTGAATAATTTAAAATTTTCTCATGTTTTTCCTAGGGAGAAGAGGAGAGAAGATTCTACATTAAAGAAAACTGATTTAATGGAGAAGAGGAGAGAAGATTTTACATTTTAGTAGTTTTTGTACATTACCTGTTTGCCAAAAGGTCTTCATGACATTCTATTTTATGTTTGAACTTTTTTTTATCTTCCTGTACTGGGGTGATTTTATGTTTCAACTGATTTAATGGAGAAGAGGAGAGAAGATTCTACGTTTTAGTAGTTTTTGTACATTACCTGTTTGCTCCTATTAAATCAACAAATTGAAAAAACTTCGATTTTATGTTTCTGTGGGTGTACATGTTAATAGTTTTCTTCATGTATTGGGGTGATTTTATGTTTCTCTCAGTGAACATGTTAATAGTTTGCTCCTATTGAATCAACAAATTGAAAAACTTCGATATTCAAGGTAGGTTTTCTCCTATTCAGAGAAGTTGAAGTTGATGTAATTTTTAGATCTCTCTTTATCTCTTTTTCTCCATGTTAATCTCCATTATATATGACCATTTCATCTGAAGTTTGCTTCTTATTGTTGTTTAATTTTCTTTTATTATCTACCATTTATTACTGAAGTTTTAACAAACATCAACCCGGTAAAAAGCTCTCCACTTCACTCATTCTGTAACTCTTTTTTTGGTTTATTTCTATTCATATAAGTTTCTATCTAGCTTCCATGATAATTTTCTTTCTTTTTGTTGGGTTTGTATGTTATGAAAGGGATGGAGAGGCACTGTTTATCTTTCCTTTTGGTCCAAAACTAACTCTATTTCTCTCTTTAGCAATTTCTTCCTATATTTTGATAGGTTCATTTTTCTTCAATATGCTTGAATATTATGAAAGTTTCTTCTATTAATTAATTTTCATTTCGTTTTACAGGTATTATAATTTCAAAGGAACAGATATCGACAAAAGAAATATTCCTTTTGTAGTTTATATTTTGACATTTCGATATGGAAAGAATAATACAATTTAATTACAATTTTTTTCTATAGTTTTTGTACTACTTATTTATTTCATGTAATTTTTTAGTTGAATACTTGAATTAATCACTTTCTCACATATTTTCTTTTTAGAGCGTCACCTTCTATGTAAAGTTATTTGTTGTCTGTTTTTTAAGATTAAATTTATATCTTTCTCTAAGGTTATTTGTTTTTGTTCCTTTACGCTTAAACCAATATCTCTCTCCAAGTGCCAACTATTTAAACTAACACCCCATTGTAAATTATTTTTGTCTGAAACGATTTTTTCAAAGTTTTATGATCTGTAAATTAATTCTCTTTCTGTAAAGTTCTATGTTTTCGTCGTCTTTGAAATGAATGAATGACTCCCGCTCAAGTTATTTCTTTTGGTTTCTTTTAAAAGTGTTCAATCTCTTTTTCTCATGTAATATTTTTTCTTAATTGATATTTATCTTTAATATATGTTGTGTGTTTACTTCCCATCATCCATATGTTTTCATAAGAAATTTGTATATTTAGGATCCAAGTGCAGTTTATTTTGTGTTAGAAGCACCGTAATGGAGAAAACAAAAGGTAGAAGTTGACATTAATTGTGCGTGTTTATTATCACTTCTTGACTCCACGCTTTTATCTCTATTCTTTTAATCAACTTCGTTAAACCTACGTAATTACCAAAAGAGTAGGCAAGAATGATAACTGAATTCATCTGATCTAACAATTTAAACTTACGATATGTTACCAAATCCTAAACTTGTGATAAACATTATTCAAACTATGACTTTAAATCTCAAAACAATTATAATTAGTTGAAAAAACCCAACTAATAAAATCTTAACTTGGCATTTGTACAATACAAAGGAAGAGAAGAGACCCTTATGTTAGTTAAAAAGATAAGAAATTAGTAAGAGCCACATACTTGTTTAATCTTACCTAGCGTATGAACAATCCAATGGAAGAGAAACTGTAATCATCATTAAATATGAGATTACGTTAGAAACTGTAATCTATGATGTGGTAAGTCTAGCTAATTAAGCAGGATAATTAAGCTATTTTATTGTGAACAACATATGAAATGCTTTCATTGTACTACCATTAAAAGTAAATCACTATTTTTCAACTCTCAATTCGAAACTCGTTTTTCACCTGTTACAAAATTGATATTAACTCCATGAAAGAAAAAATGGTAGCAACTGACATAAAAATAACATGTTCATTTCTATGCGAAATTTGCAATTAAAATATTTTACGTATGTATCTCACTATCTTGTAAGCTCATTACAGTATACAACCACGTGATGATATCAATATAATCAATGTCGTCACTGCTAGTTTACAAAAAAAACACAAATATAAACTCTAGAAACTAAGAATAACGTACCGTGCTATTTGTAGTGGTAGGGTCTTTCCAGTAGAACATCCAAACACAGCAATCATAACCATAGTCGCAAATCTGCTCTTAACCTAATACCGTAAAAATTATGTAGAAGAAATTCTTATTTTCAAGACTTAAAGCTACAAAAATAAGAAATGAAACTATAAACAAACGACTATGAAGAATGTTTACTTTAGAAACACTTCAAATTGAATAAGTTATCACGGTATTCAACCTGTAACAAAATATAACATAAAATAATGAAGTTCAAGAAACTTAAGATAACTTTACATTGAAGTTGAAAATGAGAAACTAAGTATTTTTTTTTTTTTGAACAACAATCCACTTGAAACATCTTTGAATCAGAGTTTCCTTCCTTATCTAACAATCTTTCTTATACTAATAACGAACAACTCACTACTCATACCCTAGATTTAGAAGTTGTTGTTCCATAACTTATTTTCATAACCCTAGATTTAGGTTGTTTTCTCTTTTTTTGGCGCAAAAAGAGAAATCTCGGCTTGGATTAGGGGGATAATCTTCATCATGCTCAGATAGTTCGTCTGCTTCATCATGATCAGAAAGTTGCAGAGAAATAGTGAGGGCAACCCATCGAGATAGTACTCATTGAAGAATAGCGAAATCAGGGAAGATCATCTACTCCCTTTATCTTTATTCTATCTCCTGATCTTATTTTAGCTTTTTACTACTGATATAGGCTGCTGGATTATGCTTCAGCTTTGGTTTCTCTCTGATTCATTTTTTGCATGTCCTCGTATAGCAACTTAGATCCCAATAACCTTTGATATACTTTGTACCTTTCACCCCTTTCTCACCCACACAACGTATAACACCAAGATCAACCAACCCATACCCTTAACCTAGAGTCTACTAGATTGGTTTTAATTTCTTCTCACCCTTATTTAGTGTCTTGAATGGTTTATTGCATTTTCTGGTTGAATTTTATGATCTTTAGATCTGTCGGTAACAGTACATGCACAGACATGGCTATTTTTCTGCATCTCCTAGCTTTTAGATGTGCATCTCAACAACGTTTGGTTGTTTTCATCCCCCTCCGGTTAACCGATGATTATTCTTTAGGTTCAAATATCGCTTCTATTTTGACTGAATATAACTTGAACCTCAGTCCGTCTTCTATCATCTTACATTTCATCACCCAGAAAGTTTTTAATGTATGGGATCAATTCATGTTAATTTGGATCCATCGCTTAACCTTATGGATCATGAGCTCATATCGTCTGTCTTATAAGAGATTTAACATTAGTATTAACTTACCTTTCGACCCAGGTAGACCCGTTGATTCAAATAGTTATGTCCATCTTGATACCCCATCTTTTGTTTCATACGTTTCAGCTCAATCTCTGTCGAATTCTTTCGTCTTTGATGTTCGAATAGATTTAACAAGTTATCCTAGGTCCTTAACATGCTCACTTCCACCCCTCTTCGCAACTTATTTGCGATCTTATGTCGGATTAGCAGAGTATCCATACTCGGGCTATGATGGCGATCCCAATTTCCAGGTGTCTGATCAGATTCTACTTTGTGGAACTCGAACGGATATGGTCTCTGCATATGGAGAATACTGGCGGGATAACTCGGATCCGTTTTTTGGTTCCACCTTACAGACACCCTTGTTTCGTTCTGGAACTTCGGGTGTTTGTTTAATCCATCTACAATGTTACAGGAAGGCAGGTACTAGTTTCATTTCTCATTCTATCGAAGGGAATCTCAAGACCAACTTTCACATCAACCTTTTGAAGAGCTGTCAGACGTATACGCTACAGAATGAAGGAAGCTCCACTACTAGAAGCTCCACTACTAGAAGCTATTTTACGCAATTCTTCAATTCTGTATTTTGTTGTATTACTTTATTTACTGTTATATTTTGTTTTTTAATTTGGATATTGTAATACTCTTAAGTTAATGTATTTGCTTTTCAACAAAAAAAAAAAGTATTTTTTTTTTTTATTAGTCCAAATACTTGTTTTCTTTAGATAAAAACAACCTAACCTAATTTGATTACTAATATTCCAAGAAGGATTACAAAATGAACATGAACTTAAAAAGAACCTAAAATGCAACCATAATTTCAATTCAATTCCTACCTAAATAAAATTCGGTGGGACATACAAGGAGCAATAAGAAGATGTTAAAAGTGGTAGATCAAATTACTTACCTCATCTTAAAGTTAAAGATGAATAAGGTTGGATTAAAACATGGAGATGAAGAAACACGAAGGTCTTTTAGAGGAGTTAAGCTCATGGAAGAGTACTCGTTAAGTCAGATTACAAATAAAAAAAGTGTGACTGAAAATCAAAGGAACCAAACAAATCAAAAAACGTAAAGAATTGGTGGGTGAACTTAGATAACTTGGGTGGAGGAAAATAAAAAAGTGATGAAACTTACTAAGATGAAGAAGCTTGAAAGGCTGTAGAAGAAAAGCAACCACATTTATCTTCATCCTTGTCTAAGCTACACTGTCAGGTAGAGTAAATGCTCCAATTGAAAATAAAAATAAGAAATTTTTTGAAAATCAAATTAAGAATTAAATATCTAATTGAGAAGAGAAAATCTATATCAGTAATCTAGATGAAAAATCACAATTGAAACTGAAAGTAGATCTTCAAAAAAAAAACATTGAGAAGAAGAAACTCTCATGATCCAATGGAGTGAGAGGATGCGAACGGCTCAATAAAGGGCAACTGAAACCCTATTAGAGAGAGAATCAAATAAATAAAAATTAAATTGTTAGGAAATAAAACCTTATTAAAAAACGGATATAGGCTATTAATTGTAGGGATTTATACCCTTCTACTAGTGTTTATAGCGGAAATATGACATCTAATGTCTACACTAGTATTCCCAGGATCACATGCAAAACTAGTAATTAATCTAATGGAGATAGTAGATTACCTTAATCGCTTTTCCCTCGAACTAGTTGAATTGATTGAAGAAGACCAAGAGCTTCAAGTGTAGCTCCTCTACTTGGGACACGAGCAATCAATTTGATCTCCCACCTTGTTGTATAGCTAGCACACCAATGGTGGTTGGAAAAGAAGAACACCTTCTTCTTTGACTAGATTGATAGTTAATGGGAATTAGCTCACTTTCTCCTCTCTACTTGATGTGGTAGAGTAAGAAAGCTTAGAGAGAAATTCCACACCTTATTCTCTGTCCTAAGAGTGTTTATATAGAACCCTAATAAGAATCCACCTCCTTTTAGGTTTCCTAAAACACCCTTTAGAATAAGATTTAGGGATATAGTCGAAATAGCAACTATTGGTATTTTCTCAATTCCCTAAGGAGGAGGTGTCCAAACACCACGAAAATTGGCAGATATAATGTTTATTATATCATCAACTAACCCTCCAAAATTCAGCCCAATCCGAGTCCTAGAAGTACCCGAACCGGTCTAGGCCCAAAAACCCTGTTTTTGGCCTTTTTGTACTATCTTTGCCTAATTCCTTTTTAGGCCTATGAGGTATGTTTATGGGACACTCCCATGATTATATCTCACTCCCACTAGTCATATCCTAGATCAATTTGTCACTCTTATGTGTAACCCGTTGTAGGATCCGATCGAAGTTAGCCGCGAATTACTTCGTAATTCGACGATCGTAGTTGGTCTCTAGCTACAACTCTACGATCCCTAAATCAATCGGACTTGATGATCTTCCACATCAATTGTCCTATCCGACAAATTGTTCGCATTGTCACCTTGGTCGAAGGACATCTCCTTCAACTCCTTCAGACTCCCACTTGGACTTAGAACAAGTGCAATGCCTCGATTCCCGTGTCAATTTAGTATCCCATCTGATACGTCACGTCATTCAGACTTTCTTGATATCCGAGTACAACTGTAAAAGACAAACGATTAACTTTAATCCGTTTGAGCGCGGCCACGCATTTTCAGTTGCTACTCATCAAGTGGCCTTGAGACACTTTGTACCTAATGTGATTAGGGTGACACAATCCATTCTTGCGCTCCCACTTAACTTCATGTCTATCCTGTCCTTCCCAGTATCCGTCTTTATAACCTCCTTTTACGGCGCGGCGTTTAACGGAACCAAAGTCGGACATTCCTTACATAAGATGAGTGGAGCACTCATGTTTTGAGGAATCTCTCCAATTGTCTTTATGAGAAGTATTGACGTTCATCACGAATGATGTACTTCTCATTTGAGGGTTATCCAGTGTATAAACCTTTTATACACCCACGTAGTCGAATAGAATATACTATTCCTATAGCCCATGAAACTGCGCTAACCCATCGACTCCCGTGCTAGTCTTCGTGAGTCATTGTTGTCCATGCAATGACCTGGACCAGGGATTTTTGATAATAAATATTCCAAGTTCACTTAATAGGGTTTCATTCATCAGATCACGTATCTGACAAACCTATTCGGAACGTTTTATTATCGATGGACTGTCGTTTAAACACTAAACCAAGTTTAGACGACTGGTGAAATAATTCTTATTATTTCTGATAACGAGAGTTGTAAATCTGAGCCTCTTCCGTAAAACTCCTTTTACCCACTCAGTTTTACTTGTCGAGGTTTAAAATTTATACCTCATGCCTTAGACTGTGTATGAATCTCATACTATGTCTTAGGTGACAGTTTAGTTTGACTACCGTGGTAGTCGGTTTTAAATTTTGCTTATTATCAATTAATTTGAAGATTACTATCTTCAACCTTGATAATATCTAGTAATCTTTACTAGAGTTAAGGCCTTTAATTCTTTGTGTAGTATTTGCAACAGTTCCCGGCTTAAAACACTTTTAGCCTACTTTCCTTCCATGTCTGGAAGTTTGCTACGATGACATGTTCAACTTTGTACTACTTCATCCTTTAGCCTTCTAGGATGTACTAAGTAGTGTTTCGGTTTTCCAATCCGAATTCGGATGTTTAAATGCTAATCATGTCCAACATGATTGACTTTATGTTTTCGAACATAAATGTCTCTCTCATGCGTGCTAGCTCATCGGTGTCTTTTAGACTCCGAGTTTTGCAACGCCCTCTGTCATGAGTTTTTGGGTCGAAATTCTTTTAGACTTTCCGAGTCTTAGATTTTCTGTTTCGGATCTCAAGCATCTCAGCGTACTGAGTCTCTCTAATCCTATCATCCTTTTGATCTATGCTTATAGATCTTCAGATGCCCAAAATGGCATTTTATCCTTTTGTGTGTGGTCCTTTATTGAGTCAGTTCGTTACTGTTATACAACACCTTATGTCGTACTCAATCTTTTGTATGTACTCTGCATACGGACCCGGAAGGTTTGTTTACTCCCACTTACCTTCTTGAAACTCGTGATTTAAGATTTTCTTCATTCTCCAGGAATCAAATTTCTCTGATTGCCTTTTGAATCGAAGATTCTAACTCTTGCGTGCTTTTAATCCGTCGATAGATTTCTGAAGCATGCTTGTGGACATAACTTGATTGGAAGAATCTTTATTCTTCTTGTCTCGTTTCGGGAAACACGAATGTTTCCATCCTTCTCAGTTTTCTATTTTGGAAAACCAATTTAGGTCTTTTGTTGACTTAAATTATCAAGCTTCATGTCTTGACGAGATATGGATTCCACGATGATTTTGGGTTCTAGCCAAAATCTAGAGTCAGTTTCCGTTTCTGCGCAGGTCTTTTATCTCTTCAGAAATAACCTTTATTTTCTGTGTCTTTGAGATTTGACCTTTTAGGGCTTTTGAACAACAATTTGGAATTTTCTCAATTACTTTAAGATATTCCTTTAGAGATACTTTCACTTGTTTTGAGAGTTCTCCGGCGAATGACATTCGCTTTTGTGCGGTGGGTTTATAAGATCATGTCTTTAACCTTTCCTTTTCCGAGGAGCTGCAGTTTGTTGCTCTTGGTCGACTTTAATCGTCTTGTACAAGTTTCATGATTGTTCTTCATGACCCTCCATGATTTTTCTCATGATCGAATTAAATCGACTTGTACTTTTCTCCCACTTATTCTTTTAATAATTAGTGTTTTCTCCCAGACTACTAGGTGTGCTAATTATTAGAAGAATACTATCATGAGCAACAAACACTTTGTTCTCTTGATTAGTTATGGAAGAAGCCCAAATTTCTTTTAAAAGAAATTGCGTCAGATATTAGCTAGTTTTGTAATGCTTTTACAAGCTTAGCTGTTAGACGGAATTTTGGTAGTTTTGTGAGAAGCTATGTCTAGACTAAATGGATTTTGGAGGATAGAGTTTGATTCGTGTTCTTCATCTTAATCCTTTTGGACACTCCAAATATGGATAGGTTAGAAGTACGTTTGAAGATCAATCTCTGTTTTTGACTCAAGGCTTTCTTTCTTGTCAGTTTGATTCATGTTTTGGTTATAGTGGACTTGTTGTCCTCATCCCTTTCGATTGGGATGAACCTATCTTATAGGTTTTTGACCAAGTTTAGAATCTTTTGGTATAGTTTGTTAAACTTAGCACTTATTAACATCTCAATTTAGAAATAAAATTCTTTATTGATTCTCCATAATACTTAGTACAGAGATGATGTTAAAAAACTAGAAAAACGATTAATCTAGAATAGTGCCTAAAGTAGACTTCGATCCCTTTCAGCATCCTTAGCAGTCGAGGCTTCTGCTCCCTCTTGGATCTTGTCTTCCTTAGCCAAATACTCAGTTCCCAGCTGCACCTGTTCATTCACAATGAAAGGGCAATTTTAGGTATTACATACCATAATTTGGGAATTTTACAGTATTTGATAAGTTAACTGTTTATACCTGAATTGGAAGCTACTGTTCCATTCTTTTTGTCTTCCAAGAACTTAGGGCAGTTTCTTTTCCAGTGGCCCTTGCCATCACAGTAGAAACATTTGGTGTCAGGAGGAGGACCTTTGTCTTTAGGTTTGGCAATTCGTTTGCTTTTACCTTTTAACGCGGTTTTCTTCTTCTGTTTTCCACCTTTCTTGAACCCTTTGTCCTTTTGTACCATAAGAACGTCCTTCTTAGTTTCCACTATAGCGACGTCCTTTTCGGCTGTTAGAAGCATAGAATGAAGTTCCTCCAACGTTTTATCCCATCCATTCATGTTGTAGTTCATCTTAAACTGATTAAAACCACTATAGAGGGAGTGAAGGATAGTGTCGGTAGCCGTTTGTTGGCTATAAGGGAAACCTAGTTTAGCCAGCTTGCCTATGAGCCTGATCATTTGGCGAACATGAGGCCCAACTGGTTTTCCCTTTTCAAGGCGCATGTCCATAATTGCTTTAGAGGTTTCAAACCTCTCCAATCTCGACTGTTTCTGGAACATTTCCCGAAGTTGTCGCATCATGGAGTAAGCATCCATGTCTATGAACTGCTCTTGCAGAGTCGGTTCCATGGTTGCTAGCATTAAGCAAGTTACGGGCTCTGCCTTTTTCCGCACACTCCTTTCTTCATCTATCTCTTCTTTAGTCGAATTATCATCCAATACAGGAATTGGAGTTTCTAGTACATGTTGCTTTCCTTCCATCCTGAGAACTATTCCTAGGTTCCTTTCCCAGTAAAGGAAGTTGTGCTCATTCAGCTTCTCCTTGTCGAGAAGTGAGCGGAAGTTGAAAATATCTTTTGTCATCTTTGAACTACATAAAAGAAATGGCAAAATTTTAAAACTCGTTATCGTTTTTGAAAAACATTAGTTTTCCCACATTATTCAATATAAAATCGTCCCCGATTGAATAAGTGATTCCAAGACCCCAGTTCTTCGAAGTAAAGCGGACGAAGGCCCTACCCTTTGACTCCGTCGTTCCGGGTGAGCGAACTTCTTCACTGATCATACCTTATGACTCTTGGTTGATAGATTTCATTAATGAATGACTAATCTATCCTTTTGCCTCGAGTATCCAAGACTCTCTTGCTGATCTCGTTGAGTAGAACCATTTAGACGTGTAGGCCTCTTCTATAGACCTACCCGCATTGTCCCAAGGTAGAGGAGGTACTCTGCGAAGGCCGACCCACCTTCCTCGAACAAGGGCGCAACGAGTGTCTTAATCTGGATAGGCGATTACTCAAGATTACTTTTGGGGACTTTTACTAGTCTGGCGTTTGTTATAGTGAACTATTTAGCCTAACTAACATCCACGACATAAAGCGTAAATAAGTAAGTAAATGCGCGCGAGAAAGTAAATCAAGCAGACATGGATCCTAGTATGGCCCCTGACCTAGAAGATCTAATCACCCTTGGTTTTCTTCTTGTTTCGCCTTTTGGTTCGTCTTAGATTGCCATCTTTGAACCTCCATTGATTTCTCCCACTCGCCTTTGGATTTCATCCTCGAGTTTCTTCAATGGACTCATAGACCCTAAACTCTAATTACAAGACTCTAACGATTCGCAGATCGTATAAACTTGAAATTAAAATTAATTACAAAGCATGCACCCATCCGTGCTTAAAACAAGAATAAAGAAATAAATCTATGGCCATACTAGTTTCCCGCATTCACATCACATGCAATCATATAATATATCAAGGCTAAGAATTATATATGCATGATTATCTTGGGAGATACTTTTGTTGACATCACATGTCACATTACGGACCTTAAGTCTAAATTCGAAGAATTCTACTAGTGGTGCTTTCCGGTTTTATCTTTTATGATTTCTAAAATCATCTTTAAGAAAAACTCCGTTTTGGGCTCGAGAAAGCCCGGGTCAATTTCGGAAAAAATATTGGTTCGATTCTTAATGATTTCATAAATCAATTTAAAGAGAAATCAGTTTTGGGCTATTGGATGGCCCGGATTGATTTTGGAATTATTTGGTTGGAATCGGAAAAAAATTTTGGCAAAAACTCCCACTCGAATGATGGTCCCTTTTCGTGGTCCGAAAAGCCTCGAAAAAGCCCGGGACAAGTCCTAGACAAGTCCCGGCCCAAGCCCAAAAAGGGCTCGGACAAGGCCCGGACATAGCACGGCCCATAGGGCCGGCATGTCCTGGCCGGAGTCAGGACGCTAGTCCATGTACCAGACGCGTCCTAGACGTGTCTGGTACTGGACCGGACCAGCACTAGGTGTCTCGGACTAGTCCGAGACACCCAGAACCTCCCAGACGCGTCTCCAAGACGCGTCTGGTCGAGTGCTCTGGACGCGTCCAGGAAGCTCCTTCGCAGCTGCTGGTCGCGTCTTAGACGCGACCTGGACGCGTATTCAAGACGCGACCTGGACGCGTCTTCAAGACGCGTCCTTAGTAGCTGCTCTGGACGCGTCTCAAAGACGCGTCCAGAAGCTTCTGTCGCAGCTGCTGGTCGCGTCTTCAAGACGCGTCTCAGCAGCTGCTCTGGACGCGTCCAGAGGACGCATCCAGGAGCTTCTGGTCCGGCCAGGAAGCTTCCTGGCCGGACACTAGGGTTTTTCAAAACCCTAGTTTCCAAAAAGAAATTTTTTTTTTTTTTTTTTCTTATGCAACTCTAAGTTGCTATTTTCCAATTTTAAAACTTTTCTTAAATTTTTGAAATTCCTTTTAGAACACTTCTAAAAAATTTTTTAAAACTTTTAGAAACTTTTAAATTTTTCCAAATTTGTTTTGAGAGCTTCCTAAGTCAAAACTACTCTTTTTAAAACACTTCTAAAATTCTAAAATTCCAAAATTTTGTTTTTCAAAAGTTTCCAAAACTTAAAAACAACTCTTAATCAAACCAATTTTGGATCAAAATCTAGGTTTTTGAAATTTTTTCAAAGAACAATTTTGAAATCAATTTTGAAAAATCTTTGAATCCAATTCAAAATTAATCAAATTTTATGTTTTAAAATCTTTTTAAACATAACTATCAATTTAATCAAGCATGGATTAGTTTGAAATTCAATCAAATTGAGACTTTTAAAACACTTTTAATCATCAATGTGATTCTCAATTTGAAAATTTATTGAATCCTATCAAATTATGAGTTAAAAATACCTTTTAAAACACCTTTTAAAATACTTTTATAAACTCAATTTTCAAACTATTAAGCATATTAATTAGTTCGATTCTTAGCAAAAACTAGTTAATGGCAAGAGGCTCTGACGCCACTGTAGGGATTTATACCCTTCTACTAGTGTTTATAGCGGAAATATGACATCTAATGTCTACACTAGTATTCCCAGGATCACATGCAAAACTAGTAATTAATCTAATGGAGATAGTAGATTACCTTAATCGCTTTTCCCTCGAACTAGTTGAATTGATTGAAGAAGACCAAGAGCTTCAAGTGTAGCTCCTCTACTTGAGACACGAGCAATCAATTTGATCTCCCACCTTGTTGTATAGCTAGCACACCAATGGTGGTTGGAAAAGAAGAACACCTTCTTCTTTGACTAGATTGATAGTTAATGGGAATTAGCTCACTTTCTCCTCTCTACTTGATGTGGTAGAGTAAGAAAGCTTAGAGAGAAATTCCACACTTTATTCTCTGCCCTAAGAGTGTTTATATAGAACCCTAATAAGAATCCACCTCCTTTTAGGTTTCCTAAAACACCCTTTAGAATAAGATTTAGGGAAATAGTCGAAAATAGCAACTATTGGTATTTTCTCAATTCCCTCAGGAGGAGGTGTCCAAACACCACGAAAATTGGCAGATATAATGTTTATTTTATCAGCAACTAACCCTCCAAAATTCAGCCCAATCCGAGTCCTAGAAGTACCCGAACCGGTCTAGGCCCAAAAACCCTGTTTTTGGCCTTTTTGTACTATCTTTGCCTAATTCCTTTTTAGGCCTATGAGATATGTTTATGGGACACTCCCATGATTATATCTCACTCCCACTAGTCATATCCTAGATCAATTTGTCACTCTTATGTGTAACCCGTTGTAGGATCCGATCGAAGTTAGCCGCGAATTACTTCGTAATTCGACGATCGTAGTTGGTCTCTAGCTACAACTCTACGATCCCTAAATCAATCGGACTTGATGATCTTCCACATCAATTGTCCTATCCGACAAATTGTTCGCATTGTCACCTTGGTCGAAGGACATCTCCTTCAACTCCTTCATTAATTACTTTTATATGTAAATCACGGTTTAGTGTTAGGATTAATGTAAATTTAATGAGGAAATAAATATTTAATTATAGATCTGACGGTTAAAATAAAAAGATAAAGTAACATATCTCAATCTGGATCGTTAAAATAGAAAAGGACCATATTGCGAATGAATAAGGGTTGCTAGACAATATCCTTTATTAAAAAAAGATGTTTGTCCCAGTCAACATTCCCTTCTGTTTTATTATATAGATGTTGGTGAGTATTTTTTGACTGAAGATGTTTTTCAAACTCGAGACGAGTTAATCGGTTGGGCTAAACAAATTAAGTGAAAGCATAAGTTATTAGTATTGATTGGCAAATCAGATAATAGGAAAGGTGAAGAGAAACCCCGGTTAGATATATGTTGCGAAAGAAATGGGGCATTTCGTTTACAAGACAAGAGGGATTTTGCTGATGTCGAGAATTGGCCTTCCGTTAGATCAGCATGAAAAAGGGAGTTGATGCATGACAACCTCCGTTATGTATGATTCCTCCGTTATGTTGGGTGTTATTCAACCTACTGTTCCTGCTTCCAGCTCTGCTTCCTGCTCTACTTCTCTTTATTCCAGCTCCTCGCTCCTGCTTCTTGTTCCTGCTCCTTCCTCCTTGCTCCAGCTTCTTGCCTTTGCTTTTGTTCGTCTGTTCCCGAGGGGAAAAACCTGCAAAGGGTTCGAAAACTGCTCCGACGCTCAAGCCAGTCAGGGTGTTCTTTGCAGTAAAAGAATGAATATTGATTGATCCTTTTGGGGGGCGAGTTATGAGAACTCTGAGTTTCTTGGGATTTTTTTCGGGGTAAAGAGATCGTGTCCTGTGAAGGGCGATGTGGGGGGTCTTTTATAGGCGATGTCAGGCCGACTGTGATTAGTGGTGGTGGTGAGGCGGTTGTCGTCAAACCGAAGGGAAAGTTTCCTCTCTTGAGTATCTAGGGTTTCTCTCAGAGTCTATCCCGGATCTTTGATAAGTGGAAGTTCCTAAGTTCAGGGATTCTCCGTAAATATCTTGCCAGTGGGATAGAATCTAAAGGAGAAGTTTCCTCCTTTAGATACGTGGAGTCCAATTGGCTTAAACACTTCGAGATGTGTAGCCGACTGTGATCTTTCTAGAAGTTTCGGGATTAAGTCGGTAGGTCGCTTGGCGCTGTTGCCTCCCCAATTCTGGGCGTAAGACACTGGCCGAACCTGTGCGGACCCCCCTTTACTCCTTTGAAGACCCCAGGGCTGATCTGTCCATGCCAAGATTAAACTTCATAGAATGGAGATTTGATGAAGATTTGGGGTTATTAAATGGACACCTTGTTAATGGAACCAAGATAAGTGCGACGTGGGGATGCCTTGATCGTGTTGGAGAAGCTCTCTCCATTTCTCACGGTTTAGTTCAGAAAAGAAAAGTGGGAAGTGGGTTTGCTTTCATTAGTGCCCTAATTTAGAACAACTCCTAACTGCATTAATTGCAATGAAACACAATAAAGTAACATGAATGGCTTTGTAGCTCAATGGAGAGATTGCTTGTTTGTACTTCAAAAGTCATGAGTTCGAGCCCCTTAACCAGTTTTTATTGGATTTTTTTTCAAATTGAAAGTAAATCAAGTCGTGCAAACACTTGAATTTGATAAAAAAAAATGTAAAATATAGTCGAATACAAATAAAAAAAAAATGTCTAGTCATCAATATATTTGTTATTGGCTGCGGCTTTGGGGAATAAAGAAAAATCTCCGGGGAATAAAGACTTCAGTCAATTCGATATGACCTAGAGAACAATTTTATTTTGAGTCCAAAAATTAAATCTATTGATTTTTACCCCGTATCCTTCATCTCCTATCTCCTGTTGTTTCTCTCTCTAGATGAACAAACAAATTGGCAATTCAAATTCAAATTGAGTACTACATAAACAACCAGATTAGTATATATCATCCTTGATTTCCTCTAATTCTTCTTCTCCCTTTTCTATAAATACTGTTGCCTAAAAACTTCTCTTGGGGTCGAAGTATGTTGGCGAACTAGTTTTCCCTTTTCTGGTTCAACAAATCTCTCTTCATCATCGTCTTCTTGATTCCAATCTTCTTTCTAAAACGTTTTTTTTTTGCAGGAAGTCGCTTTGGAACTAGGTGAAGAAGGAATCTGATGATAGATTACAACAAAACCCTAGAAAGTTTATGTGAAATCCTAGAACAATCATTTGATTCTCCTAGTCGTGGTGGTCATCATCATCTAATAGAGCATAGTTTTTCTCTGCTTTTTAACCAACATTACTGCTTCTTCTTCTCTCTAATAATTATTCAAACCAGAAAGTTTATGTGAAACCTAGAAAAATCTCTTGGTAACTGGCAAGTGTGTGACTTGAGGAGGACCATCTGAATTCCATAAGATTTCCTACAACATCAATAAGAGAAGATGATTGTTTTGCTAATCCTAATATTCCCTAAAGAACGAAGAAGAAGCCCTTTCCCTTTCGATCTTCTTGGATGTGTTGATGTTTAGAGCAAGAGAGGACAGGAAGAAGTCCTTTCCCTTTATCTTCTTCACTATGTTTATTTTTAGAGGGAGAGAGGAAGATATGGTAGGAATAGAAAGAGTGAAGAATAAGAAGATAAAGAGAAAAAAGAAATGAAATGGTGGTTTGATTGTGGTGATCCGGAATGGCAATGTAGTGGTGGTGGAGGTGAATGGAGGATGATGATGATTAGGGAGCAAAAGTCAATCTACTAAATTTTTGGACTAAAAATAAGTATGCCCCATAAGTCAATCTGGTTTGAATAAGTCTTTATTCCCCGGAGATTTTTCTTTATTCCCCAAAGCCGCGACCTTGTTATTTTCCTCAATGACATACAAATGTGTATGTATATATATATTTTGTTTGTACAAAATTTCTTTATCAAGCTAGAGGTCCATTGGGAAATTACAGTCGATTCCTATAATTCTCGTATACCTTATTATCATGATACTTCTTATAACGTTATCGTATTTAGTTTGTAAAACTATGTGTATGAATTTGGTTTCTTAAAGGAGTCTAATAAAAATGCATATTTTAAGGTGACAAAGGTCTAATCCATTGCATACATAGTTTATGGACGAAAATTTAGTTATTTAAATTCGAGTGAATTTACCCTAGTATGATAATTAGAGAGATGATGAAGACGATTGTCATCATACATTTAAATCTACTTAACCGGCTTTAAATATATACGTACTAGTGGATTTCGATGTTCAGATAGACAATGGATAACATAAGTGACTTTGAAAGAAAAGTATTAATTTATATTCAATTATATAGTAATTAATTCGAGGATGTCAAGATTGAAATTCGAAATTGAACTTAATAATTATTTTAAGTTGAAGAAAAATAATTATTTTCCTCAATGACATACAAATGTGTATATATATATATATGTATATATATATTTTGTTTGTACAAAATTTCTTTATCAAGCTAGAGGTCCATTGGGAAATTACAGTCGATTCCTATAATTCTCATCTATACCTTATTATCATGATACTTCTTATAACGTTATCTTATTTAGTTTGTAAAACTATGTGTATGAATTTGGTTTCTTGAAAGAGTCTAATAAAAATGCATATTTTAAGGTGACAAATGTCTAATCCATTGCGTACATAGTTTATGGACGAAAATTTAGTTATTTAAATTCGAGTGAATTTACGCTAGTATGATAATTAGAGAGATGATGCAGACGATTGTCATCATACATTTAAATCTACTTAACCGGCTTTAAATATATACGTACTAGTGGATTTCGATGTTCAGATAGACAATGGATAACATAAGTGACTTTGAAAGAAAAGTATTAATTTATATTCAATTATATAATTAATTCGAGGATGTCAAGATTGAAATTCGAAATTGAACTTAATAATTATTTGAAGTTGAAGAAAAATACTTAAGACTTGATTGAATATGTTCCAAGTAACACTTTCCACAACAATTACCACCTAATAAAATAAAAACTGCGACTCAATTATAGTAATAATATGGCTATTTTGACATGTTCGATTTTAGTTATTTTGGATTAGACAATTTAATTTTGGTTTATTGTTTAGCAAAAAAATATATCTTTTCGCAAAAAAATATTTTCAGAGACAAATAAAGCCGTTGTCTGCAAAAATTATTATCGGTGACAATTATAATTTTGCTGGCAGCGACCAATCCTTAATTTCGAAAATAATTTAGTGACAACTATTACAACTGTCGTGGAAAATATTGTTATCGACCAAATATTATTGTTCGCAAAGAAATTTTTTGGTGACAGAAGTAAAATTTGTGGCAAAATGTATTATTAGCATCAATTATTAATTTCGCCACAGAAAATATTTTTCTGCGAGAAATTGTTTTGTCGCAAACATATCTAATTGCAACGAACGTCAATTTTCTCTCTAAATTACGTCATAAATTTGTTTCTAGGACAGGGAAGGAATTATACATTTTCATCCTTAGTTTTAGTGACAAATTGGGGCGACGAAATTTTGAAGTTGTAGCAAAAAAAATAATATTCGCGATTAGTTGCTACTTTGTCACTAAAATTCACTTTTACCGACGAATTTCATATTATCGCCAAAAATTTGGTCGCTAAACTTCATTTTTCTTGTAGTGGCTACAATATCACAAAAATCCTCAAAGGGGTGCCCCTGGGCCAAAGCGAACAAAGTGTCGAATCAGGCCACCAGCTTTTACGGGCCACCGAGACATTATTTCTGTAAGAAGTATATAAGAAGTCCAACTCTAAGAAAATTACAAGGGCCCCATTTAAAAAATGTTAAGTAAAAAGGGCCACAAAATTTGATGATCTTTAAATGAATGGTGAGTCCAACAGTTTGTTTGATTTATGGGAAAGTAGAGTAGCAAGTGTTGATTCAAAAACTGGTGGAGACAAGTGATGATTACGACAAGCTTAAGCCATTTAAAAAATGTTAAGTAAAATGGGCCACCAAGACATTAGGTTTCAACCTCCACAATTACGAGAAGCTTTAGAAGAATTGGTGGAGACAATTGATGATTCAAAAACAATTTATGATGCCGAAAATGTATTAAAACAAGACTTTGAAAATTTTGAATTCCTTTTGAGCATGGTTATTTGGCATAGTATATTGTTTGCGGTAAACTTTGTTAGCAAAACACTTCAAACTGAAGATTTAGATATTGATGTTGCATTAGAAAAATTGAATGGACTCAATCGTTATCTTGAAGATTATAGAGAAGTGAGATTTGAAGAAGGCATGATTGAAGCTAAAGAGATTGCTATTAGAATGGGAGTTGAAACAACATTTCAGGAAAACCGCATTATTCGAAGAAAGAAACAGTTTGACGAGAATGCGTGTGAAGATCCATCAATGTCACCCTAAGAAGCATTTAGAGTTAATTATTACATATATATTAGATCAGGCTCTTTCTTCATTTAAGAGCAGATTCGAGCAAACTAGAAATACAAAGAAATATATAGTTTTCTGTTTGAGTAAAAAATGTTAAACTCCCAAGATGATGGTGATTTGAGATATTCATGTGTTCGCCTTGAAACCTTTTTCAAGCATAATGAGTCATATGACATAGACGGACTAGACTTATTTTCTGAACTGAAAGTGTTGAAGCGTCTTTTACCAAATAAGATCAAAAGACCAACTGAAGTGCTAGATTTTTGAAAGATAAGAAAGGTTGTTAACCGGACACATGGGTTTCATATAGAATTATGTTAAAGATACCCGTTATTGTTGCCTCTGCAGAAAGAAGTTTTTCTAAGTTGAAGTTGATTAAAACTTATATTCGATCTACTATGTTAGAAGAAGGGTTAAACGGGTTAGCTACATTATCTGTTGAGAAGGATATGGCTAACAGTCTTGATTATTCGACGATTATTAGTGACTTTGCATCGAAAAATTTAAGAAGAACATAATAGTAGTTTATTTAGTAGAAGAGAAGTTACTTTAATTTGATATTTCTTTATTTTAAAGTTTCTATGTTTGAGTAGTTTATTATTTTAGGAATCCTAGTTTGAGTCTATCTAGGAAGGTTTATTATCTTATAAAAGGGGATCTAGTCTATGTTATTATTCACCTTGAAGAGAAAAACCATTGAAGTTATTAAGAATTTAAGTTTATTTTATCGTTTCTTACAGTTTTCTTTAATTGTTCTTAGTTTATTTTATTGTTCTTTAATTATTCCGCTGCGTCTACATCAAGTGGTACCAGAGCCATTTTTTTAACCAATCACAATGGTTAATCCTACCGTTCCTACTCCAACAATCAAAGAGAAGACACCAACTTTTGCCTCCGAATGGGACAACATCAACAAGAAGTTATCCTCGGTTACAAAATTGGAAGAAGCTTTCGAAAATTACAAGAAGGAAACTATGGAAAAATTCGAAAATCACAAGAAGGAAACTATGGAAAAATTCGACAATCACAAGAAGGAAACCATGGACAAATTCGATCAAGTCAATGATTCGATCATGAAGCTATCTAAACAACTCGAAGGCATATGTAAGTCTCCCTCTTTTACCACTACTCCTTCTTCTCCTACTTCCATTCAAGCATCATTATCACTTCCAAACACAACAACCACCTCATCACAACAACCACCTCCAAATACCACCAACACAACCGTTGGCATTACCACACCAATCCCAAAACCCATATTCGGTCATAACCCTACCACCACCGAACCACAACAACCTTTCGTAACCAACACCACATCCACCACGATACCATTATTCGGCCATACTATTTCCCACCCTTGTCCCGTGACACCACCATCTCACATCACCTTCTCCACCACCACACTACCCTCAACAGGTACAAACCAACAAAATAGCCGACTACCAATACACATTACTTCACCCCCTTATACAACTTCAACTACACCACCAATCATCATTGAAAACCTCACTCACCACCCAACTACAACTCCCTTATTTTTCCATGATTCAGGTAACCCAAACCTAGGCAGCCACATACCACAAATCAACCAACTACAACTACAACCACAAATCACAAATCAACCAACTACAACTCCCTTATTTTTCCATGATTCAGGTAACCCAAACCTAGGCTACAACCCGGATTCTATAGGCACCCCTAGTTTCCCTATACATAATATTCAAATCCCATCTATAGCCACCACCAAAATAACCCTACCCCAATATCACCAACATGTTCCTGGTTCCCTCCCAATCTTTTGGTGTCAAACACCATCACCAACACAACAAACCTCTCCTTATTATTCCATATCCCCAACACTTCTACCACAAAATTTTGAATCTTCTCATCAAGTTGAAACTCAGTTATCAACACACCCAAGTAATCAAAACCCAGAATTTAGTGAAGGAAAAGAAGAACAAAAAGAAATTATCAAAACCCATCAAAACCAAGAAGAAGAACAACAAGAGAAACACCCATTAGTCACTACACACACTAAGTTTGATGATGTGAATGATCAGTCTTTAGTATTCGGTGGAGGGATTCATGATGGATTTTCGGATTCATGTGACTGGGATGTGTCAAATATTGTTAAATTTGATGATTTGATAGTTCCATCTGGTTCAAATCAGGCTTTGCCACCTTATGATGGTTCTTCTTCATCTTCTTCCTACCGTATTCGCATGGAAGTGCCTACTTATGATGGTTCGAATCATAAAAATTTTCTGAATCAATTATGTCCCACATCGCCGCTTTCTCTATCAAATCTCTTCCTACAAAATTTTCTTCAAACAATTAAGAAAAAGAGGATCAATTTCCCAATTCTTACAATGAACCTATACTCAATGGTCAAAGATCACATACCAATTGAACAACTTCCATCTAGGTTTCACATATCAATTGAAGAAAACAAACAGTGGGCTCCAGGTATTGATCACGTTAGAGTTCATAAACTTCATGAAGATGAACGTGGAAAAGTCAATTTTGCGTGGCATATCTACACTACATGGTTCCATATCGATCACTTAGTTAGCGATGGTTATGCTTATACTTTGGCTATTGATGAAGTATTTTGGAAATTTGTTACAATTACTCTTACTTCACACTTGCTCATAGTACTTCACACTTTCTTGAAGATTAAGTGGTTGAGCCTACCGTGGGAAGATGGCGAGATGAACATTATTTATTCACTAAGGTTAATTTTGCGAGAATCATTGGCATATAAGTTTGGGTACGAGGTTGACGATTACTTGCACATTAGTATCCTTCCATTCCAGTGCAAACTTCGTTCGAAGTGGGAATTACGGATTGCCATGACAAGGTTCATCGTCTGCGGGTGCATCAACTTGTTTTCTTCATCGAAATCGGTTCGGGACGAACCTTCTGGGGAACAGGGTGCTGATGCAGGCGCATAGGCGTGTGGGCCCACGTCCACGCGTGCCCACACCCTGTTAAGTCATAATAGTAGTTTATTTAGTAGAAGAGAAGTTACTTTAATTTGATATTTCTTTATTTTAAAGTTTCTATGTTTGAGTAGTTTATTATTTTAGGAATCCTAGTTTGAGTCTATCTAGGAAGGTTTATTATCTTATAAAAGGGGATCTTGTCTATGTTATTATTCACCTTGAAGAGAAAAACCATTGAAGTTATTAAGAATTTAAGTTTATTTTATCGTTTCTTACAGTTTTCTTTAATTGTTCTTAGTTTATTTTATTGTTCTTTAATTATTCCGCTGCGTCTACATCAATAGGTATGGTGAAACCCTACCTAGATGACTGTAGATCCCACGATCTAGGTTCAAAGAACAACTGAAGCTATGTCCTGACTCGGCAGTAATACTGTAAGAGATTTCTATCTCTTACCCATTCCTAGGATGAAAATAATGTTGCCTGCAATGAGAGGCTATGCATTACGCTTTTAATGAATTCGTAAACTTAGAACTTGATTCGTGAGGTATACCAGGAGACCTTATTACGAATAACCTATATGTGTGTGAATTGATGTCGGTTCTATGGGAAGGTCGCCTATGCCGACTTCTCTAAAACAAACACGAAATCGGGATTGTTCAAGGCTGAAATGAACAAAACCGAGAACCTAAGTAAGGGATTTGTCGCGTGATAACTATTTTGATTTATAATTCCCAGAACCTAGTTCGAGACGAAAAGTTCACTGTCGTCTTTGTGACCTTATAGTTATTCACTAGGAAAGGTTCAAAGTCGAAAGGCTACCTTCTTCCGATGGAGCGAAGTTCCGCATATGAGATCTTACAGTGTCAATATGTCAGTATAGTATGTTTATATATATCATAGTAAATCTCGAATTTCATTCATGTGGGGGATTGTAGGACTCGGAGCCGATTTTGGCTCAACTCGTCAAACTCATAAATGGAATGCACGATTGTGTTCGTCTCATTGAACTTTTAAATTTAGAGCCAAGAATCACTCAAATCCGATTCCGGATGAATGAGAAATTCAAGTTTAAAGTCGGGAATGAAGATCGATTGGAACAGGGACTAAAACGTTAATTTGGACAAGTTAGTTTAGGGGGAATTTATGCGAAGCGAGCACGTCCAGATCTTGACGGCTCGCGTTCGACATGCGGGATTTTGCACGATCTGACGGTCGCGTGTTTAGGTCCTCAGGACGACTTCGGGATGCGTCCAGAAGCGTTGGATCTGAGATATCCAACGGCGTGAGTTAACCCCGCGATGGGACAACAGTGGGATTCCGCCAGATTTAAATCTAACGGCTGTCACGCTTAATCGTTGGGCAGATTTCGGGCTATGTCAATATCCATCTAACGGTTCGCGTTTAGCCCGAGGTTTTGAGAGAAATCCGACGGTCCAGATTACAACTGATGGGCCTAAAAGGTCACCCTAAAAGGTCACCACTCGCAAGTATACGGGCGTCAAGTTGTAAAACCCGGTAAGACCGGGGTCGATCCGCAGAGACTAGTCAACCCTATTATAAGACTTGGAAGTATCACGGTTTTTCTTTTCAAAATTGGTTTTTGGTGATAAAAAAATATTAAAACGAATAAAAACGGTAAAGGAATCAATGGGGGAGAACTCTAAGATTTTAGAATCTACATAATAAAATCACTTTTTCAAACAAATATTTAAAATGATTAATTCTCCTTTTTATAACTCAGAATTTTGGATAATGAACTAACCTAATTCCGGGAGATGTTTTCGTTAAAACCGATAAATCATAACAATGTAATTGTGTTTATTTTGAAATATAAATCTCTAAACTATTATCCATCAGTCTGTATGTATACATCATCAAAGGATTCAACCTAAGTATGATGCATCAAATTAAAAGTATAGATAATGAATAGAAAATCTATTTAACAAACTAAAACAAATTAAACTATGAAGCATAATCAATCAAAAAATATATCTCTAAAAGATCAAAAATGAGTTTCATCATAAAATCCTAGATGGAGAGTCTTAGCTAATCATTATCAAGGAGTTTAACAATAATAAATATGAAAAAATAAAATAGAAAATGGAAGAAGAATGAAATTTTCTCGCTGATTTTCCCACAGTAACCAAACGCTCCTTTGGAGAAAACAATTTTCCAGCGTCAAGTGGAAAATTATTTTCTTGCAGAATATTCTAACCAAACAATGCCTTCTTCTCCAACAAAATCTTGCTTACTCTCTCTCTCTCTCTCTCTATTATTGAATTTAATTTCAATCAGAGAATCAAAACTTGAAGGAAATTATATTAGATAACAAAATAGATAATCCTATCTACAAATTGCTCTCTTTCTCTCTCTCTCTACAATTTCTCTGTTTTCTCTCTCTTTCTTAACAAATTTCTCTTTCCCTCTCTCTCCCTCTCTCTCTGTTTCTTTCAATTTTTCTCTCTCTCTGTTTCTAACACACTCTAAAAAAAAAAGTAAAAGAAAACTGTTTTAAAAACTCTGTTCTACTCCACTCTCTCTCTCTATAAATGTTGTATCATTGAAGCGCCAGAGAGGCTCCTCCAAAGAGAAGATACCCCTGCAGCTATTCCTTTTGTTCTTCTTATAGAAGAGAATCCTCTCCTCAAGTCCCAATTCTTCCTTTATGTAGATAGAAAATCAAATCAGTTGAAAACTTTCAGTTCCTGGACGAAAATAACTCTTGTCTCTCTTATTCTCCTGTTCAACACGATTCTCTTTCTAAGAATATTGTTCACTGTTTAGAAGATAAATCTCTAACCTTCTCTAAAATTCCTTATTTGAAAACCTTCTCAATCTACAGAAATATCCAGCTCTAACTCAATCTTCAACTTATCTCTCTCTAGAATATATATATATATATATATTTTTGAATATATATATATATATATATTTATAACCGAGCACAACACCTTCTTCATTCTCTCTAGATTGTTTCTTAAAATTCTTTAGAGAGATGAGAGAAAGAAAATAATAGTAGGCTGTCCCGCTCTCTCCCTCCCTCTCTCTACTGTTACAACTCAACAGAGAGATGAAGAAGGAAAGATAATCTCCACTAATCTGGCCCTTTCTTCTTCTTTTTTATAGTTTCTCTTTTTTGATGATCCTCTTTCTCTATTTACCAAATATTAATCGAATCCTCTTTGAACATTTCTGTCTGTAAGAGCATCTCCAATGCAAAACTCAAAAGAAGCTCTAAAAAATCTTATGTGTCGAGATTCAAATGTCAATCTCTAATTTTTCTCTTTCCTATTTGTCAAGATTGAGATCCTCTATTTGAATGACTTCTCCAATGCAACACTCTAAAACTCAAAAAATTGCTTATGTGGCATTTTATTTTTCATTAAAATATATGAACATGTTGAGTTGGCATTTAGAGATATCTCAAGACCAGAAATGGAGTGTCCTCTTGAGATATGTCAATTCCACCCTCGACACGTCATGTTGGAGATTTGAATTGAGTTTTGCATTGGAGATGAATTTTAAGATAAAAACTCTAAAAGTCCTACGTGGCACCCTGAGTTTCTAAGATTGAGATTTGCATTGGAGATGCTCTAATCTCTATCATATATTCCTGAAGATAGAAATAATCTAAGGAGGCAATGAGATTTGAAAGATATTTGAAATTAAAAGAAAGAGATTTGAAATTAATCCAAGGAAGGATGAGAACTGATTGCCACCCTTCACGTGTGTACTGTTGGGATGGCGAAATTTGGCAGGTGCATCAAGGTTAGATAAGATGGCCATCCCTACGCTCGGTCCACGTGCACAGTGCATTGCGTCCTTCAGATTTGTGCGGGTCCACTGAATATTGTACTTGAGATGCACTAGATCATATTTCAATGAAAATTCCGGAGCGTCATCCCTCTTATCCTGAAATCATCCCTCGCGCACATCAGGACCGTCCATCTGCCAACATGTGGCATTCTTTGATTCTGGTCAACTAACTCATTACCAAAAATTTGACTTGCTAATTCCCTCTACCGGACTTCGATTTCACCTCCGTTTTCACCCAAGGCCTCGTATTGGACTGTACTTTTCACTCGATCATCAATATCGACCAAATTACCAGAATCCCCAAATAACCAAACTGCCCTTTTGTGCGCCTTTCTCCATCTTGTAACTATTTTTCGTGCTCAATTCTATAGAAAACACCTAGACAAGAGAAACACGTAATTCATCAGAGTAACTGCTCTAAATGGACTAACTAGTCCAAATTAAGAGATCTAGATTAAGCATTTTCATGTCTCATCAACAACGGACTTCAATAATCAGTTACTCTTCATATTTAGTCCTTACTTTTGAACAGTTGTGTCCCTTAAACCCAACAAACATATGTACCCATTCAACTCCTATATAAACAACCCAAAACCATTCCAATTCTCATCAATTCATTCCCTTCTTCTCTTCTAACAATCAGTATTCTGGTGTGTCTGCAATATAAATCTGATTGGGAAGTATTCTAGTATATCTAACAAAAAGGAAGAAAAAAGTTTCGAGTGAAGTTATAACCTTAAAGCGTCTAGAAGATCCAAGTCATTCTCTTCTTCTCTTCTAACAATCAGTATTCTCGTGTGTCTAGAATACAAATTTGATTGGGGAGTATTCTAGTATATCTAGAAAAAGGAAGAAAGAAGTTTTGAGTGATTTGTAATGTTAAAACGTCTAGAAGATCAAATCGCATCAGTCCAAGAGCTCATATTATTTAAGAAGGTTCGCCCGCTTTCAGAATATAGAAGTACCATCTTAAAATTCTGAAAGGATAGTCATTGTATCTCGAAGGTATACACCCTAACATTTTGTAATGTTAAGGGAATTTATATCGCCTCGAGTCCATTATCATTTGTCTATCTCGGTTAATCCGAAAGAAAGAATTACTGATAAAGTCGGTATTTGCTAATCGTTTATCTCTCTATAACTTAGAGAAAGGAAGTTCCCTACTTCAATCCAGACTCTGGCTTAATCAAGACAAGACAGAGTTAAAGTTAGCTCAAACGGAAGAACAATAATTTATCATACACCCATAATGTTTAATATCAGGCATTATTTGATACCCATTTTTCTCAAAAAAACCAAGACCTTCCTCTATCTAGAAACACTCAATCCACCATGACTACAAGCATTTAAAACACTCAATCCACCATGACTACAAGCATTTAAAACACTCAAGAAAGTTATCCTATTTGGCTTCAAGTTATCATTCTCCATCTCTTCAAAAAGTTTTAAAGCTTCTTTTGCCATCCCATGCATTGCTAAACTTGAAATTATTAAAGTCCATGTAATCAAATTTTTTCTCTCTCTAGAAATGTCTTCAAACATCTTCATTGCACATCTATGGTTCCACATTTTGCATAACTATCTAGAAACGAATTGGTTACACGAATATCAGATGAAATGAACCCAAATTTCTCACTATAACCATGAAGTGATTGACATGAATAAAGACAACCAACATTCCAAACTGCAGTAAGAGCTTCTCTATGTTGATTCGAACGAGCATACCCATCAGGCCATCAATTATATCAGTCCAAGAAATTACACTCTGTTAAACCAGTAATCACAATATTCCAAGTAACCAAGTTTCTTTCAAGCATTTCTTCAAACATTTCACACAGACAATCACAAGCTAAGTAGATATAAACCAAAGCAGTTTGAACATAAACATTAATTTCACAACAAAATTTGATTATATGAGCATGAACTTGTATTCCTTTAATCGGTTGGTTCAAATCAGCACAAGCTTTAAGAAGGAAAGTGAAAGTTTCTGATGGAACAGAGTAATGGGAGAACTGATGAACTTGTTTGTAGAGATATAGAGCTTCTTCAGAGACTGCTTTCTTTCAGGCTCAAAGTTTCTGTCAAATTCTGGGAAGAAAAAACTAATGAGTATTCCAAAGTAAAAACGCCGTCTGTGGGAATCGAACCCACGACCACGTGGTTAAAAGCCACGCGCTCTACCAGCTGAGCTAAGACGGCTTCATGTCCACATTATGCTAAGACATATTTACAACTAAAAGTTATTCGTTTTTCTTCCTCCATTCTTCTTTCAGTTAGACATAAAATCGAACTCGAGCAGAGAAGTCTGAAATCTAATTCGTCTAAATCGCTGAATCGGGTTATTCATTTGATTTGGAAGAGAAAAAATCGAAGAGCACTGGAGAAATTTAGAGGGAAAACCAGTGAGAGCGAGAGGAAGTTATGGTGGGCTCTGGCCAATGTCTTTAGCTACACTCAAATCCAGGGTTTTTCATCAGAGAAAAGAGAAGATTAATGATCAATCTTCTAAAGAAGTCTTTAGCTACACTCATTCATTAGAATTGGCTCAACAAAACCTTCTAAGTAGATAGCCAGAGTACATCAGTAAATCCAGTAAAGGTAAGGTAAAACTAAACAAATCCATTACTTCAGTTTGGCCTTTCAGGCTACAGGTGTAGACTCTCAATCCTTCCGCTATTGTATATGGCTCAGTCCAGCTACTACACATATCCTAACCTGATTGAGTCAGTAACCTCCCAAACCCGAAATGGTTCAGTGAATGTGAAGGGGAGGGTTTAAAAAACAGGCAATGTTTTTTGCACTAATAGCACCGACTCCGCGCACCAATTTTCACATAATGTCACTGAAGCAGTATTCTCAAGAAGACCGTCCGATGAGCATAACTTCGTTCTTCTAGTCTGCCATTTATATTTGTATCTTCCCCTCTCACTTCGTTTGCAAGAACAGGATTAAACAACCTGAACAAACATTATTGTTCAACTGTCAAGAACAAGAATTAAGTACGGGAGAATTACTGAAACCCCCCACTTTTGATAATGCGTTTACTGAAACCCCCCACTTTTATTAGTAATTACTGAAACCCTCCACTTTCGTTAGATTTAACTTTGATATTTTCAATATTACTTTCATGCCCTCTTACGTTTTACCCCACCTTTTGGTAATGTCTTTACTGAAACCCTCACCTTTTATTAGTAATTACTGAAATCCCCACCTTTTGGTTTACTTGAACAAATTAATGGTCAATTTCAGACAAAAATAGAAACCTAGTTGGAAAAATCCCTAATTCGAAGAATCCTAGCTCGAAATTGAAGAAGTTCTATAGGAGTACAACACTAATTCGAAGATTCCTAGCTCGAATAACTGTAGTTCAAATCGGCAATCTTTAGAGAGAGAGACAACTCGAAATTGCAAAAATTTTGTATTGACTTCACCCCTAATTCGAAGAACCCTAATTCGATTAAAGGGTAGTTCGATCAGTACGAGAAAGAGAGAGAGAGAGAGAGAGAGAGAGAGAGAGATGTATTACCTGGTGTGAGGGTAGGAAATCGCGGGTCTAGAAGTCAGCTGGACCAGGCCGTTGACCGGATGTCGGACCTCCACCTGTTAATATTTTTTGCGGGCACCGACGACGTCTTTGGGCTTAAAATGTGACCAAAGAGACAAGAATACACGTGACCGTAAGTCCCTTGGGACACCTGGATGGTGCCGGCCTAAGAAGGCTCCGACGGTCAAGTTAGTAAGCTTGCAAGAGAAGCAAAATGTACGTGAATGATGTCATTAGAATGTTACCGTCGATTGAATAATGGTCGGAGTCTAGGCACGGCTCGCATAGTGGTCGGAGCTCGATCTCTACGGGTTGACTGACTTGGTTGGAGAGAGGTTAAGACAGCCTATGAGGTCTGTCTTGAACGAAGGCAGCCCTGGTGAGGTATGCCTTGTTTGGGGATGTGCACCGTAAATAAAGTGGAAAGCTTTAGGATCTGGCCTTGTAAATATTCAAGTGGGTGAGGTAAGGAAAGCCTGACCACTAGGAGAGATAAAGTAGCGTGCCTACGTTGATCGTTAGGAGAGATAATGGTAGGTCGCCCTTCCTTAGTTGTCAGGTCGCCCAAGAGAGAGAAAGTAAAGGTCGACCTTCCTTGGTTGTCTGGTCGCCCAAGAGAGAGAAAGTAATGGTCGACCTTCCTTGGTTGTCTGGTCGCCCAAGAGAGAGAAAGTAATGGTCGACCTTCCTTGGTTGTCTGGTCTCCCAAGAGAGAGAAAGTAATGGTCGACCTTCCTTGGTTGTCTGGTCGCCCAAGAGAGAGAAAGTAATGGTCGACCTTCTTTGGTTGTCTGGTCGATTGTGAGATGTTCGAGTGTTTTAGTCGAGAATCGGACGATCGCTCTGTATGAGAGAGAAAGTAGTGGGGTGTGTTCGGCGATAACCTGATGATCGAGTGTTTTAGTCGGGAATTGGATGATCGCTCTGTATGAGAGAGAAAGTAGTGGGGTGTGTTCGGCGATAACCAGATGATCGAGTGTTTTAGTTGGGAATTGGATGATCTGTATCACTCTTGGTTCCGTCATTTTATAGTCATCGTTATCCTGATGAGTTGTTTCTTTAAGACGGTAACGGAAAGAGTTGCCATTTGTGAAGATCATAACTCCTTAACGGGCATATTCCGGATATAGTCATCTTGAATGACCGTAACGTCTCCCAACGGCTACAAGGTGGCAGGTCCGCTGAGGAGATGAGGACTGACCTCTTTATCCAGAGCTGGAAGTGGTTTACATATTTCAGCCTGGTGAGGAGGCGAGGGCGGACCTCTTCCTCTAGAGCTGGAAGTGTTTCTTTACTCTAGCATTGCTTCGGGGTGCCCGAAGATAAATGGGTCTGGTCCATTAGCTGTTAATTCATGGGCTTAGTCACCGTCTAGGCCCATTAATCATGGATTTCTAGGGGCGCTCTTGGTGACGTATTTTGGCCCATATACCTGGATTCGACAATCTTTAGAGAGAGACAACTCGAAATTATCTCTCTCTCTCTAAAGAAAGTGGGGATTTCAGTAATTACTAATAAAAGTGAGGGGTTTCAGTAATTAGTAATAAAAATGGGGGGTTTCAGTTAAGTAAATACACAAACACTAAGGGCAGTGAAGTAAATTGACAAGCACTAACCCAGATTTTCCGTTAAGTCTAACAAAAGTAGGGTTTCAGTAATTACTAATAGAAGTGGGGGCTTTCAGTAAACGCATTATCAAAAGTGTGGGGTTTCAGTAATTCTCCCATTAAGTACACAGGATAATCGAGCTAACTTGGGATCTAACTCTGATTCAACTAGCTCTAACTCTAATATATCATTGGTGCAACCAAATCATATATATCATAGTTCGACTACAATACACTAACCACAGTGATGCAGCATGAACAGTTCTCTCATGTTGGGAGTGCAGCTACTTAGCTCGCTTTGCCAGCACCAGGATTGCGGCCAAACTGAATGATCATTGGCTTTCCTTTGAACACATATCCATTCACCAGATTTCGCCATCAATGATACTAAATTCAGTTTTGGGTGATTCACCATCACTAAATATAGAGATGAACATAAAATTGAGGAAACCAAAATTTTTAAGATGGTCTCAGAGACTCAGACTATCGTCTACATTCAGTTAAGCTACAAATTTAAGCCATCATCTTAAAGTAGTTTACCAAAACGTGAAGAGCAAGATCAACTGATGGAAATGTAACAAACGCTTGACCCCTCTTTCTTTCCTCCTGAAATACCAAAAGGCGCATGTACCTTTAGGAACTTTGGCAAGAAAACTAAAAGAAGCTTGAAGAGGCTACTTTAATCAAGAAAAGGAAAACTAGCCAAGGACATTAAAAATCAAATTTCTAAAAAATCGAGAAATACAAACCAAAAAGTTAATCTATTAGGAGTGGAGAATTGAGTGATCAAACTTGCATGAGCATAACATTCAGATCAGACTTTGCTGCATCAGCACTACCAAAGAATGAATCTGCAGGGATGAGAGCATGACTTTCAAAACTTCCTATAGAGCAACTTAAATATAAATTTGCTTAATTGGTTACAAATTCGCTAGAGATGATGTGGAGGAGAGAAGTGATGAAATGGAGGAGAGAGAGAGAGAGAGATGAGGTATTTAAATTTTTTTTAAAGGAATTACATTTTGTCCCTATGTGTCTTTGATGTGTAAATTTTTTTTAAAATGAATCCCATTTTGGCCCTCCAAGTTAGTTATAAGAAAATTGAAATTTTTTGGGAATTAACCCATATTTAAAAGGGGGTCAATTTTGACTTTACAAAATCACTTTTATAAGAAGGGCAAGTATGGAAACAAAAAATAACTATTAAGCATAATTGACGGTATTAACATAAGGGACCAATTCTAAATTTACGAAAAATAGGGGGTCAAAAAGGAAGCTGGTCACAAACTAGGGGGCTAAAAAGAAAATTTAAGAACGCCTGATGCTTTACATTCATCATGTCAAGCGTGAGGGTTACAACCTGTAGCACTGGATTCTTCTTTCTAATCACGGGAATCTCTTTTCGAACCAATTGGCAGTTTTAAGTCCAACAGACTCATGAAAGACATCTTTATCAACTGTTGGCCAACAATAGATTCTCGTCTTGGATGCTTTCGGCTAGGGTTTGATGATTCTGGAGCCCTAGGTTTCCTCTTATTATCATCCTCCCATTCACCCTGTATTTCAAAACTTTAGAAATGTAAGGGCGTGACTGTTCGTCCACACAATTCCAATTGAATATAACCCATTTATTTAAAAATTACACAATCCATTAGAGTCATTAAGTCATTCTGGGCGGGTAGAAAGTCACACGTTAGAGAGATCGTTAGGTAGTCACCAACAACTAGGCTTCGGGCCTTCAAGTAGATGGGTAAACGAGCAGAAGGTTGATCCTGGTAGCCGCGTAGCGGGGTAGGCGAACGTCCTAGTAGGAAACGGGTACTGGTAAGCAACCGTCTGGATTGGAAACGGATACAGGTAGACCTGCACAAGAGAAACAAAACTGTGTAGTCTCCCTCCTCTATATCAGTTTGTCTTTCTTCCCTCTTCCCGTCTCTCTCGCTCCCCACATTCGCCTAACCTTTTAGATGCCTCATTCTCTTTCGAGCAAACTCAGAATGATTGCTCCATCCAAATATATTGTCAACATTTTAGGTTTATGATTTCTTCTTCTGGATGCTTACATCTTCATGCTCTTTCATCCAAGAACAGGAAGTGGGGAGGCTCATATGTGATAACTAATTTGATTTATCATCTTTAAATCTCTCTTCTACTCTTTCTCTAACGCCCATTGAATTGTGTTTTCAGAATTTTGCCCATTGAATTGTGTTTTCAGAATTTTAATGGAAAGAGACGGTGAGAAACAAGTGTATTTAGGTAAGAAATTTTGAGTTTCCATTTAAGCTCATTTTCATTTTATTGATTGAGTGCAGAGATGATAGATCATATCTTTTGCAATTTCACTCAGGTTCATTTGTTGTTTGCTATTAGCTTAACTCATTATTCTTTGGGTAGCTGCTTGCTCCAATAAACAATTTGAGGTAAACTTCTAAAGTCTTTTACTTTTGTACCTATTTTATATCTATTTTCTTCTCAATATTGCCTATCACATGTGCAAGAAAGGTCAAATGCATAAATGGTGTAAAGATAATAATGAATAATTAGTTTCTTTGGTTGTGTTGAATAGTTTGTCTAAGAAGAAGTATATGTTGTTGGATGAAGATGTAATTCTATGATTTTTATACATAATCAAACATACTTTCAGCTTTTGTTGATCATCAAATAAAAGCAAGAATTTCTTGTCTCAGTCTCACATACTGTAGAATATATCTATGTATTCGTATATGGATGGATTTGATTGCATGTGCAAAGTTCTCTTATTAAAGTATTCAAACTACAAATAACTTTGTCAGTTCGAATATATTGCAAAACAAATTAAATAGTAAAAGCTCTACAATAAGAGAAGTTTGATATTCATAGCCTTCATATGTAGCTACAAACAACAAGAAATTTTTATAACCATATTTTTGCCAAAAAATTTATTGTTCCAGAAAGCTAACGTAGTTCAGCCAAATTGAGTGGTCATATTCAGTGTGTTGGCTTAAATTACAATGATGATGAGAATTTATATTTAGTTAACAAAGTTCATTTTCTAAATTACAGTTATGATTGTCAATCGGGAGTTGTCCATAGTTCACGAAGAAGGTGAAATTCTTTATATTTATTTCTTAATGTTTTTTCATATATTTATTCAACTTCGATTTTAATTCGTGAAAATTTAGACAATTTTTTTCATATTTTTCTTTCTTAATGTTTAATATGACTTTTAACCCTCATTTTGTTTTCAAAGTATATTTTATCAGCTGCATTTTTAGTCATCATATTTGAATTCGTCTACAACGAGGAAGGAATTTCATAATGAAGGATTCAAATTTAATAATTGGAGGGTGTTCTTCTCTATGGGCCTACTGAACACGAACAAAGACACTATTGGCCAGAGCCATTGCCAGTAGTATAAATGCCACCTTTTTAAAAGTATATTCTCCCTCCGTCCCATTTTGTTTGTAGTTTTGGAGAATTCAACTTATTAAAGGATATTATTTATTGTTGACAAATATAAAGACTTTTCCTAAATTACCCTCATTTAATATAGAGTATTCATTAAATACAACATAGGTAGAAGTGTAGAACCAATTAGAACCTTTGAATGGTATTCAAAGTTTCAAACTAAAGGGTAGTCTTGGAAGTTTTATCATTTTATCTATTAAATGAATGTTATAAAAGGAAAGTGACCAAACATTTTGGGACATCTATAAAAGGAATAACAACCAAACAAAATGGGACGGAGGGAGTAATTCTTATATTGCTATAAAACTGATATTACTGGCTTTGGGTTTTTTCCAGAGAAAACTTTGAACCATAACATATATTGTGCTTATAGGTGGTCTCAGCTGCTATAATCGACAAATACTTTAGAAAAAGCGCAAGATTGATTCATGAGATGTTTGGTAGGGGTGAGCAACGGTCGGTTTTTTTCGGTTTTGGCTCGAGCCAAAGCCGAACCAATAAGTGACGGTTTGACTAAATCGTCGGCCAAAGTCGAGTCGATCATTCGGCCGGCCGACATGGTTCGACTCGGTTTGGTTCGGCTCAGTTGAGTTCGATTGATCGGTTTAACCGATCACAATTTAGAGAAAATTGTAAACTAATGGCATTCATTTCATTGCATACACCGAAAATAAAAATTAAGAACTCATCATACTTTTCCAGCGTTACATATGCTGAAAATAAAAATTAAAAATTTATCGTACTTTTCCACGATTACAAAAATAAATAAATAAATAGAAGTACGAATACAAAATCTATAATTTTAAGTTATTAACTAAGAATAGGTTGTGGTAAATAGAAAATCAGTGAAGACTTACCTTTAAAACCTTTCAATCAAGTTGAATAGGTGGTTGATGAAGCCCACAACAACAACTAGGGAGGAGGACGGATAGTAGTATGGAAGATTCGATTAGGGGTTTTCTAATTTTTTTTACTTTTTAGTTTAGCACTTTCTAACTTTACAAAATTATTATTTCATTTTTTCTTAGGGTTCGGTCGGTTCGGTTTGGGCGGTTTCTAGAAACTCAAGTCGAGGCCAAACCAAGCCGAATTTGGGTTGTTCGATTTTTCGGCCGAACCGAGTCGAACGGTGATCGGTTCGGCCCAAAAATCGGTCGGTGCGATTCGACTTGGTTGAGTTCGGCCAATTGGTTCGGTTTTTGCTCACCCCTAATGTTTGGATTTGCACGTGATCACCAAGTAAGGCTGCATTTTTATCATCTATCTTTTCTTACTCACAAGATATCGCTTATAACAAGATCTATTCTATTATGTGGTTTATTTGGTTAATCCTTGCACTATCATCTATCTTTTCTTACTTATGAAATTAATGCTATTGGTGGGATCTGTTTTCTGGTTTCCCCTTCTAGGAAAAGCATGTAAGTGGTCATTTGACGATAAACTTCTTATTCAAGGTATTTGTTAATGCCATTTATTTGTATTCATCTCTCTCATTTTGACTGCATGAGGGAACTCATCATTCACTTTTTTAACTCTTAGTTTGATCGGTTGATTGAAATTCCGGATCTTGCCCTTTGATTTTATGTTCTCCGAATATATACAGAGGGAAAACATATAAAGATCGGTTGATTGAACCTACACTTAAATACATATAAAGAATGAAATAGTAATACCATAATCAAGGGAAAACATTATGCAATTCATAAAGAAAGGGAAGACCATCAAAACCGATCAAACTAAGAGTTATTTGTGTACCGACACATCACACATAGATAGGTTATTTGTGTTAGGGTTGGTTTATATTTTGTAGAATGTTAGGCAATTCCGACTGGCTTTGCATACAATAAGTGATTATCAAGTCGGAAAAGAACTCTATAGATAACTACTCTGATGATCTGCATTTACTTTTGTAGTCCACTCGAATATTAATGAACATTTGTGGAATTCATTATTATTTTTATTAATTTTAATTGGTTTGAATTAATTTTTTCACATGCATATTGGTATTTATACAACTTAAAGAGAAAGGTTGTTCGATCTTGCTTTCTAACCATTACAAGTTTCGTTAATCCCTAGAACATGAGAGTTATAGATTTCCAACGATGGAGTATTTGTCATGCAATAGAGGAAGACCTTAATCTTATAGTTTTCAACAATGGACCACAGATAGTAAACATATATATAGATAAGACTTAAGAGTGAGGCAGGCCTAAAGAGATAAAGTTGTTGTGTAGAGGATTTCGAATAAACTTTTATCTTATAGTTTCACTCTAATTCTTTTATGCATTTTCATCTAGAATATGCGTCAACCAATCTCACCGTGCCCGAGGCACGGGCTATACACAAATTTTAAATAAAGTTGAAGTAACAGAGTAAAAATACAGATTTATTTAGGGAGTGTCATCTTCTATTCTATTTCTACTTTAAAGAAGAAACATAGAATTTAAATTAAATCCGGTTCAAACGCAAACTAGTTTGAGTAGTGGGTGTCTGCCTTTCCTACCAGATGGTTTGAGTTTATACAGCTGTCTTTGACATACCCTTCTCCAATCCATCCCTTTTTGAACTCCTCTCACTCTCTCTCTCTCTCTATGTTCTATATGTTTCTCTTACACTACCAGGTGAATATGAGATTTTAAATGAAATGATGAGAGGCAAGTACTTGATGAATTGGGGGGAAGCAGTTTTAACAGCTTCAATGTTTATAATATTATTGGGACTACTCTGTTGCTGCCTCAGTACTGATCCCAATCAAGGTCCTTCCGATACTTGTGATGGAGTTTCTGGCGTGTAATAGTCCACAAAAACTCCCAGACCAGCCTCTCAAGTGATTCAATCTTTTTTTTTTACCTTCTATTGCGATATATATCAACAGAGGATTGACATTTTTTTTTTGTAATCGAAACACTTTTGATTCTTGTATGTGTTATTACAATGTTTTCATAATGATATCATGTTCTATTTCTCTACTTCTTTTATTATGGTCGTAATTTTGTTTCGAAGCCAGATATGTAATCTAACTATTCAAGGTCTAAAGTGGTTTGGATCGAAGTATAGACTTTTTTTTTTGTGTGACTTAATATATCTAACTTGTTTGAATGGCTGATTTGAACTGATTTTAGTTCATTTGATTTAGGACGTGAGAAAAGAAAAAGTCACATGCGTATTTCAATAAGTTGCTCACTGTACACAAAAGGATTCCTCCGCGCCTAGCCTCTTTTGCCCTTGGCCCACCTCTCTTGGCATTTCTTGTATGCAGTCCGAGGCTCACGAACAAGGGAGTCTGAGGGCACTTGGATTGGTATGCTTCCGTGTTGTTTAAACCCCGCACGTATCAGACCCAATCCGAGTTCCCTTTGGACTGTTTAGTCTGTGGGGCACTAAGAGTGAGAGTGGACTCTCCAGTCTGTGGGGCACTAAGAGTGAGGAGCAATTTGCTCGAAACCATTTCATGAATGACGTCCAACTGTAAGGGAAGTTCTATAAGCAGTCCCACTTGAGCAGAAACCATTTCACTGAATGTCCCCAACTATAAGCACTCCAACTTGACCTACTACCTAGGAAAAAAATGACAAAGAACACACAAAGAGAAATCATCACAAATTTCTTTCTTGGCTATGTTCTTCATTCTTCTTCATCTTCTTCAAAAGTGGGTAAAACTAAAGAAAGGTCGAATCTTCATCTTCTTCAAAAGTGGGTAAAACTAAAGAAAGGTCGAAAAACAAAAAGAAGTGCATATAGGCACCTAAAAGTCGGTAACCATCGATATTAGCATATCCATTTCAAATGATATCCACTTCAATAGGCTTGGTCACAAAAAAGTTAGAAAAAGAATTGTTCAATTTTTTGACTTTAACTTAAACAAATTAATACTAAAAGAACTCCAGAGTTCATAAATTCCACAAGAACGAAGTTGATAATTAAAGTTCAACCCATTTAGGTCAACCTAATTACAGTCATATCCGCTTGATCATAAGCTCTTATACGTCATTACCCAAGTTGAATCGAGAACATTCAACATAAAATAAACAAGGGTCAATTCCGTTTAGCCTAAAACAACATATACTTGGTTTTCTATCTATATATTTTTGCAAGGGAAGTTTTATAGGAGCCTCCCATTCTTGTTAAAAGGGTCCCTCTTGTGAATTCAGTACGAGTCCGTACAATTTACAAAAATAGGCTACTAGAATGAATTTCGGTAGACTCGTACCGAATAGTTCTTGCGAGTTCGGTGCTCGTACCGAATATTCTCTTGTAAATTCGGTGAGCTTGTAACGAATTCACAAAGAGGGGTCCTTTCAACAAGAATAAGGGCCTTGTAAAACTTTCCTATTTGCAATCTATGACCGCACTTATAAACACAAAATATAGAAAGATTCCACGGGTGACAGGAACTAGTGACAACATCAAAATTTGGATTACCATAAAATAGATTATCTCACTAACTATATTGTTTAGAGTTCTATTAAGATCATTATCTTGCTCTCTTGGTCAAGTCAAATGCTTTGACTTCATATAAATATTCTGAAACTCACCAAGAAATTTCTTATTAAATTAAACAAAGAAGTTTTAAATAAACTAATCAATATAAATGGATCTTCATTTGTGAATTGAGAAGAAAGGTGAGAGAGAAAGAATGGAAACAGGGGCAATAATTGCTATTATAGTTGTCGGTTGTGTATTTGTGGGTGGATTCATTGGAATGGTTATAACTAATCAACCCAAGGAAAAAACAACCCAATCTCGTGATTTAGCAGACCTACCAAATGCTACTACTATTACTGGTGATAATGTTAGAGATGGTGGCATGATTATTATGGTTGGCACTGCTGCTGCGGCCACCTATGCCGCTACTGCTTGTGAAAACGGGGATGATGGCAGTGGTGGTGATGGTGATGGCGATGGTGGCGGTGGAGGTTGTGGTGGTGGTTGTGGAGACTGAAGATAGAATATTTACGGTTTGCTAATTTACATGTAATTGAGTGCTTAGAGTTTCTCTTGAGTGTTGAATTGGAGAAGGCTTTCTCATCGTCTTTGCATTGGAGATGCTCTTACTTATGTTGTCCTGTCGTAAGTATTTGTATAATGAGAAGCTATGTGACCATTCTTGTGTTATCTAAATATGATATCTTTACTTTATGGACCGTGATATTAATCATTATTTTAGGCTCCTACTTTCACCATCTATAGTATGAAGCAGGACGACAAGACGTAGCGAAGACCCATCCACTGAAAAAGATCTGATTACCATACAAGAAGTTGAGTAAAGTTCACTGTTCCAGTTGGTATACCCCCCTCCAGAATCCATCGATAGCAAAGAGGAAAGAAGAAGGCACAAATTTGCAGATTCATTGTTGGCGTCCACTGGTCAATCATCGGAGGCTAGGGATGAGGGGGTAAATGAATAGCCTAACTCGGTTGAACATAATATTTGCTTAGTTATAAGTATTTGGTTTAATCTTAATCTCTAGTTAGTATCTTCTAGTTAATTTCCTCTTTTCTAGTTGGTTAGTCACAAGTATAGTTTCTTTTAGTATAGTGTTTCTCAGGTTGGATCGTTAGACAGAGACTTTTTTGTTAATTTTGTGTGGTATACTGGTATACAACTAGTATAAAGATGGTTGTTCTAATCCCTGAACTATACTTGTGCTCTGGTATGTGGTAACAGTGTCTTTGATAATTTTTCCATAATAAGTTAATAGTTATTACCAGTTTCTTTAATTCTCCTTTCTCTGTTTTGGCTTTTTCTGCTTTTCTTATCCAGTTTCACCTTTACTTGATTCACTGTTTAGTCTTCTTGGTGGCCTTTAATGGTAGAGCTCGATTGTGGGATCACTCCCCACACTCTAGCCTTTTTTCTGTTGGAGTGCCCTTAGAGGTAGGTTAGTTTCAATTATGAATACACCCCCTAGTCTAGACCCAACCATTCTTAGCTGGAATGTTAGAGGCATCTCCTCTTATATCACCAAAAAACACCTCTTGAAACTTATCAACAAGAATAATCCTGACATAGTTTTCTTGGCTGAGACTAAGAATAGATCGACCAACATTAATAAACACAATAAGATTAACAAAAATTATGCTAGTCACTTTGTCGAACCTATCAACAAAGCAGGGGGACTAGTTATGTACTGGAAGCACCATCTGAATATGAAAATTTTATACTCGGACATGAACATCATCCACGCAGATATATATAATTCGCAGACACACCTCCACACTATAGTTACAGGTTTCTACGGGTGCCCATATCATAAGAACAAATTCAAACCTTGGAAAAACCTGAACAATCTTAAGCCAGACAATAACACGTCGTGGATAGTCATTGGCGACCTTAACAGTATTATAGACACCCATGATAAAGTAGGAGGCACGAATCCTTCTAACTCCCACATCCATAAATCCTTTCTATCATCAACCGCCTAGAGCTTATGGACATGGGCTACCAAGGTAGCCAATACACTCGGAGTAATAAGCAATTCGGGGAGAACCTTATTCAAGAGAAATCGGATAGAGCCTTATCCAATCGCGGAATAATTTTCTCTCCCTGGGAGACAAGAACACGAAGTACTTCCACTCTCAGGCCATTCAACGCAATAAAACCAACAATATCCTGGTCTTTAAAGATAACAAAGGTGAATGGCAGGAAAGTCTCGGGAACATTCAAACGATCTTCTCTTCTCATATCCTTAAGATAAGTACATCGACTAACACCATCTCCGATCCTACCATCCTCAACCTCTTTCATGCTTCTATTACCCCTACTCAGAACCAGGAATTAACAGCCATCCCAGATGATGAAGATATTGATAGGTCTATCAAGGGGCTCAAGAGAGAAGCAGCCCCGGGGCCGGATGGATACCCTCCATTCTTCTTCCAATCTAATTGGGATACTGTTAGTCAGGATATTCATAAATTTGTTCATAACTTTTTTCAGTCTGCCTTTCTACCCTCGGAGGCCAATCACACTCACATTTGCCTAATCCCTAAGACGGCTACTCCCAAACCCTGACAGATTATCGACCTATAAGCCTTCTCAATACTACCTATAAGATTATTACCAAGATTTTGGCTGATAGGCTGAAACTTACCCAGAATTCCATCATTAGCCCTTTCCAAGCGGCTTACATCCCGGGTAGACAGATCACTGATAACATCATAATAGGTCAAGAGATCATCCACTCGCTCAAGAAGATGAAAGGTGCCACGGGTTACTTCGGCCTCAAGCTAGATATGTCTAAGGCTTTTGACAGAATCGAGTGGAACTTCCTAATAGATATTATGACAAAGCTGGGATATTCTGAACACTGGATTAAGATGATCTTCAATTGTATTTCTACCTCGTCCATGTCGGTGTTGGTTAATGGTCGTCCAGGACCCACTTTCTACCCTTCTAGAGGAATTAGGCAAGGTGATCCTCTATCTCCCTTCCTATTCACCCTAACAATGGAAGGGCTTAGCCGTCTTCTAGCAGCTGACCAGAGTATGGGTAAGTTCATGGGGTCCCACTAACAACCCTTACTTAGTGATCTCCCATTTCCATTTTGCTGATGATTGCATTATCTTCGGTCGTAACTCTATAGACAACATCCATACCCCAATGCCATTCTTAAAACCTTCTGCGAAGCTTCGGGCCAGATGATCAACTATAATAAGTCCAACATATTCTATTCCAGAAACTCTCATCTGAAGTTCAAACGGCTTATTATGCGCGCCCTCAAAGTCAAATACGCGTCCACTTCAGAAAAATACCTCAGAGCTCAGTTGTTCATTAGGGCCCATAAAACTAGGGTCTTCAGCGATATTCTTCAGCAGATCAAAGCTACGCTGGCTAAATGGAACCACTCTCTCCTGTTTCAAGCAGGTCGCACGGTTGTCATATCGGCAGTAGCGGCGGCCGTACCCCGATACCAAATGCAATGCTTCGCCATCCCTAAAGGTATAAGCAAAAGCATTACGACTGTCCAACGGTCGTTCTGGTGGGGTAAGTCTAAAGGTATATGCACTAAGTCTTGGTCATATATATGCCTCCCAAAGAGATTGGGAAGACTTGGTATACATCTTCCCGATCTGGATAACAGATCCATGCTTAGTAAACTAGCCTGGAGACTAAAATCTGAGCCAAATGCCATGTGGGTTCAATTCTTAAAAGCCAAGTATTACCCACAGCCAGAGAAATCAGGTCCCGCCAATCGTGGAACTAGAAAACCCTGAGTAAACACCTAAACTAGATTGACAACTTGACTACTTGGGAGGTTCATACAGGAGAGGAGATAAAAATCTAGACTAATAATTGAATTTCCACTCTCCACACCCCTCCGAGGAACTTACGCAACTCTAATCTAGTCATGGTCTCCCAACTCATCACAAATAATAAATGGAATGAGGAGACTCTTAACGACGTTTTTGATAACCCTACGAAAAATCTGATCAAAGCGATTCTAATTACTAGCGACGGAAGGGATCAAATGAAATAGACCCTCACTGATTCGGGAAACTACCCAGTTAAATCCATGTACCATCACCTCTGCATGAGCATGCACACTCCCCAACCCTCCTCCCCTAACTGGAAGTTCATCTGGTCTATCCCCACGGTGCCTAGAATTCAACTTTTTTTTATGAAAGATTTGCTCCAAAGCTCTCCTGGTCAGAGAATGAATTGGTAAGTATATTGATAATAACTTGACTTGTCCAAATTGCAATAAAATAGAATTTATCGAACATGCTCTTCTTCATTGTCTTATAGCGAAAAATGTTGGTTCTATTTTAATATTATCTCTGAAAACATCACTTCTGTGTTGGAATGGATCTTCTCTTGGCAACAACCATCTCAGCAAAGCTACACTGATAATGACATCCACTACGCTACAATTTTGTGGATCATCTGGAAAACTAGGTGTGATCATTGTTTCCAACACACAATTAACACTATTAGTACAGTGATAAACATGGTAATAGCTTATCTGAAAAATTATAAACAGCAAGGGAAAAAACAACTAAATCTCCAAGAAAAATGGAAACCACCAGAAACTCCATTCCTCAAAATTAATGTAGATGCTTCATTTAGCAATATAAAATCCAATATTGGCACTAGCTTAATCATTCATGATGCAGAATCAAAATTCATAGAAGCTCATGCAACCACAGCTAGGGCAAGAAACAGTGAGGAAAGTGAAGCAATGGCGATTCTCAATGGTCTCTTAAGGGCAGAAGAACACAACTATAGAACCATCATTATAGAAAGTGACAACATAAACATCATCAATAACATACAAACCTGTAGACACGGAGTACAATGAAAATCCATCATACATATACGAAGAATACAAGAAGTCAGAAGTAGACTGGAAAGGATCCAATTCAAGTACACCAACAGAAAATTAAACTCACCAACAGAAAATTAAACTCACCAACAGACAAGCTAGCGAAATGGGCAAGAAAGAAAAAACAGAACAAAAACATGGAAAAATGTACCTTATCTTTTAGTAAACAAATATTGTAGTAACGTTTTAATTACTTAATGTTCTGAATAGATTCAACAAAAAAAAAGTAAAGTTCACTGTTGATGCATTATTAAATACAAATGATGGTGAAATATGAAATGTAAGAAAATAAGCTAAAAAGAGTCAATTTATCGCTAATATTAGCTTTAACTGGTACTTATTTTGGTTCACAAGTTAGTTGCCTGAAAATGATGAAATGTGATCGTATCGGAAACCAGTGGTCTCACTTACAATGGCAAAAACAGTAAGGATCCCCCTAGTGATACTTTATGAACACAGGATCCCAATACCATTAAAAACTCGAAAATTTACTTGGTTCTCATGCTATTGCCTTCAAAAATGGATTAAAATATGCAATATCTGCAATGAGTGGTCCCATCTAAGATAACAAAAATGAGTAAAATCTGTTGGTTATGATACATACTACTAGTGTTGTTAGCGGAATCTCAGACATCTCATGTCTAACACTAGTACTTCCCAGGATCATCATGCATAAGCTAATAATTAATCTAAGACTTTAGGATTACCTTAATCGCTATTTTTTCCTCGAACCTTTCCAATCGAATGCGAAAACCAAGAGCCCCACGTGTTGCTCCTCTACTCAAGACACTGAATGATGTATTTGATTTCCCATCTTGTAGCTCGCTAGAACTCCAATGGTGGTTTGATAAGAAGAAAACCTTCTTCTTTATTGACTAGTTAGATAGCTTGGGAATTAGCTCACTTTCTCTTCTCTACTTGATGTGATAGAGTAAGAAAGTTTAATGAGAAATCTCACACCTTATTCAAGTCCCTAAGATACCTTATATAGAGTTCTAAGTTAGAGTCGAACCCTAATTAGATTCCTAAAAAACCCCTTTCGAATAAGATAAAGGAAATAGTGAAAAATAGAAACTAATTGCTATTTTTCCAATTCCCTTAGATGTGGTCGTCCCCTACAAGGGAGAATATCCAGATCTGGCCGGCCCCTTATTGGCAGCCCATTGATCATGGTCGGCCACCCCTTTGGCCCCAATCCACCCTTTTGGTGCCCCGACCCAAAATCCCTTCTTTTAGGCCTTTTGTGCTATCTTTACCTAAACTTCTTTTAGGCCTATGAGACATGTTTATGGGACTCTCCCATGATTATATATCTAATTCCCACTAGTCATATCATTCGATCAAATAGACATTCTTATGTGTAATTTGACGCTTGTAGTTGGTTTCTAGCTAAACACTAGGACCCCTAAATCAACCGGACTTGATGATCTTCTTAATCAATTGTCCTATTCGACAAATTGCTCGCATTGCATCTTTGGTCGAAGGACATCTCCTTTACAAAGAAATATCCTTCAAAATCCCCCTGATGATATTTAATGAAGATAAAGATAGGGTCGGTTATCCATTATACACTATCTCCTATATTAAGAATAGCAGTACAAGAACAAACAGAAATAGAATTACTACCAGGACCTAGTCTTTTTCCAAACTTGGTTGAGTGATCTTTTATAGAAACTAGGTTTTCATCGCGTCCTAAGGACGCGACGGATCCTTCTTGGCTAACGTCGGAGATGACATCTAAATTTAAATTCCTAAGAAGAACCATCTGGAGATAGAAAAAACAGAGAACAATCAATAATTATATGAAGTCGATTTTGGAAGAAAAAATAAGGGAGAATAAATAGATTAGAGATATTAACCAACTCATAAACAAGTTGTAAATCGTGAGTAGGGAGAGAAATAGGGTACTAGTTAGTGTAGGGATATCCTAACCGATTTTCATTGATTTACACTAATACCCTTCTATTTTGATTTAATGTACATAAAGAGATTGTATACCAGCTCTCAGATTTGATCTTTATGAAACTCTCACTAAAAATGGACGGTCAGACTCATCCCCCATGTAACCGACTGACCTGTTCTACTATAATAGATTATTGAATTTTCGAAGAAACTTCAACCACTTTTCAATTTGTATGAGTAATATGATGCAGGGAGATTTTCTGAAGATATTCCAAGTACCTTGGATATCTTAAGATCTTGTATTTTAGTGGTATAATATTTTTGTTGGTGGAGAATTATTATTTTTAGCAGTTTTATATTTTTAGGAAACTAGTATTTTATTTATTTAGAAGTTGTTTATTAGAGTTTGACTGGGTTAAGGAAACCCTAATGCTATATAAAGGGGCTTCAGTGGTTGTTTAGTTTATCAAGTTGATCAATAAAATTCAGTATTTTAGATAAATCTTTGTTGGTTTCAGGTTCTATAAGTCTTAGACGGAGATCTAAAGGTTTTTCTTAGTTTTAAAAGTTTTAGACGAAGATCTAATTCTTTTCAGAGTTTTCGCTGCGTCAGTTGGCATCAAGAGCGAGGTTTCTCCTGGCTTAATGACAGAAGGCAAGGCCAGAAACATAACCTTCGACGGTAATCGGAGTAACAAGGTTGCACGGTTAGCAATAGACAAAATGCATCATGACTTAGACAAACTAGTGGAGAGGCTTAACACCTATGTGAATGTCAATGCAAACCTTAGGCAGTCAACCATTAACAAGGAATGTGTTAAGGGATTCACCCTCAATGTAACATCCCACGATTTGAAGTTAGATGAGGGACCATTCTGAATTCAGACTAAGTGAAATCAGGGACTAACTATGCAATCGAGTCAGAATCAGGGGTCTTTCCGCAATCAGTACTAAATCAAGGACTAAAAATGAAATTCGGCTGTTTAATGGGAAAAAATCAGAACCGGGTCTTCTTTCATCTTGCAACCGAGTTCAAGAGTGGTGTTGGGTTTTTGGAGTAGAAAAAATTTGGTCAAAGAGAAGACTCGGGTAGAATTTCAAGGGGGAAATGCTTGATTTGTTGATTCAAGGCTTGAAGATGGGATTTGAGCTAGGTTTTATGGAAGCTTTGGTAAGAATTCTTACTTTCTCTCTCTAGGTGATGATTGTGAGATGAATTAACTAGTTTTAATGGAGGTTTATTGTTGCATGTGTAGAGATAAAGAAGTGATGAAGGAAATCAAAGGGACAACATCAAAGAGAAGGTAAATGATGTTAATTTCACCCAAATTGATTTAATTGATCATGTTCTAAAATCTAGGGTTTATGAGTATGAAATTTAGGGATTTTTCATAGTCAATGGAATTTTAAGGTTAATATGGATGGGAATTAGTTAATTATGAGATTTAAATGATGATGGAGAGGTTAATGGTGTTTGATTATAGATCAAACAACTGTGTGAGGGACTGTTACGAGGAGTCCACTGTTTTAGTATTTCTGGCCTTGTAGATTGTTCGGACGAATTTTCCGAAAACACGAGACTCGTAGATTAGGATGTTAGATTTCCGACATGGTGTCGTACATGTTATTTCGAGTTAGGATGAGAAAGATATGACCATTAGAACACGCAGCGTACGATCAGTGAAACTGATGCACTGCTGCGTACAATTTGTGGTTTCCGGAGATGTTTTAGGGGGAATTAAGAGAAACAACCTGAGAACAAAACATTATAAATGAGATAAAATTTCCGAAGACGAATGAATGGACTGAAACCGATCAGCGATAAGAGATTTATGACTGTTATAGCGCGCAGCGCCCTGTTAGGAAATTCAGATTTGCTGCTGTTTTGTATTTTGCTATTTCGAGGACCGTACACTTTAAATTTGACCGAGACACTAAGGAATGAAATGTTAGAAACTGAAGTAGCTTTCCAACGATATATGATAGCTTGAATTGGGACTAAATTGTGACGGGAATGAATCTAAGACGACAAAATAAAGTCACTCGGGGTCTTCCGATGTTAATGCGAGTCAACTCTCTTTTGTTCTTTCTTTCCTTATGGTTCTTTCGGAGTTATCTATGTTATTTTAAGATTCTTATCGAAGAATCTAAGATTTATCCTTGTCTAGGTTGTCAGAATGAAAGCCGAAACGAGTGGGAACGAGTTGCTCGAGGCGAAGCGAAGGAGGACGGAGTCCTGAATCGCTAGGTAGGGGCGATCTCTTGTTTTCTTTTGTATTATTGTCTAGATTCATGCTAGAAGTAGGAGATATGCATGCATCACTATGTGTGGATGGTAGGTGATCATATATGCATGGTTTATACGGTTGATTTCAATGAAGTTTAACTATTGATTTATGCCTATTTCAATATGTTTTACGATGAAGCTTGTATTGTTTATTGTGATTATCGATGAGTCGTTTTGATGAGTTTTACTTGTAAATGACTTTCAAAGTGATAGTTTTGAACTGCTTTGTAATAATCGATATCTGGAAACATGAAAATTTCGTATATTGCATGTGATTGGTGAAGTGGAAGTGAGACGAGTCATGAGGGTCTTGGCAGTTGTAGTACTCCACTCTCTAGCTAGGATTCTCGTTTAGGTTGGACTCTCGGGGCTTAGGGATTTGCTACCCTTGACCGCTCGATTGGACTGTAAGGCTGTTTATTTTTACTCTCGGGGCTCAGAGGCTGTACACCTCGGACCGCCCGACGGGTTTGGTGATTGGGATCCCTCTGCACGTTATGATATGACTCTTGGTTGTGCCACTTCTGTGTTTGTAAAAAGCCTATCTCAGTCGAGGGCGTAATGGGTGAGTTTTGAATCTGCTGAGATTGTGGGTGAAGGATGTTTTCACAAGAAAAGAGAATTATTTCGGCTGTTGACACAATAAATGCTTTTCCAAAACCAGAAAAAATAGTTGCATGCTAGGGTACCGATGAGAATATGCTTTTCATCCCAACACGAATACTGGAGGGACGACCTGACTATTCGACTTCGGTGAAGCTAAAACGTATCTAGTTAAGTTATTTATCACGAGGTTAACTTTTCAATGACTGTGGAGTCGCCTAGTGGGAGAGGACTTACCTGCCTAGGGATAAGCCACTTTCTCGAGAGAATTTGAGTACCTTGGTCAGTGCCGGTATGGGACGGTACTAGCCAAAGTACTATAGAATTCTCTGGGTAACTCCCTGTTAATTGAGAGGCATACCTGGGCAGTTAAGTCTGCTATTGTATGCTAGTATTAGGATTGATATATATTTATATGTGTGCATGTTTTACTCGAGAAAAGGTTTATCGCAGTTTTGTTTTGGGACTCCTCTACCAGTTTAACTCGTGTCGGTGAGTTACTGATCCCCTACCAGTTTTTACTGTGCAGGTTCTTAGTTAGAATCATCTGCAGTGGCAGGGTTAGCAGATGGATTGCAGTGGTTGTGGCGAGGTGCCACTTTGGTGTTATCTCTTTTCACTTTGGTTTTCTTTAGCTTCATGTTATATTTTATTTCACGAAAAACCATATAACATATATATGTATCACATAAGTTGTATTAGGATGTATGGGTTTGTGAAGGATGAGTTAAGTGAGTTCTGATGGTTCGGTTTTGAACCAGAATCTGTTAGTTTAATTTTAGCGTCCGTTGTGTTTGTGTATGCGAATGTATGGTTTGCATGACAGGTTTTACAGGTGCGACCGGTTCAATTTACAGAGTAGATGCTGCCGAATTTTCAGTTCGTCTGTGAATTGCCGGGGCGTGCTCGTGCCTATTTATGGGGCATGGGGTGTCACACTCAACCAAGTTGTTATGGTAACAGGGAACGCGATGAGGGATTTGCCCACAACTAACCTGTTAATAAATGAAAAAAAAAACAAGTAGTCTTACAACAAATTCTGAAGTAATATCTGATTCCGATATGTCTTTTGTTGTGGATGAAATTAGTTATACTAATTTAGACACAAAAATACATTTGGATTATGCCATGAAGCAAGTTGATGAAGAAATAAATACTGACATTATTGAGATCGAGGAATAGTCTAATATCATCAGTTCTAAAGATGAGGAGTTTGTTATTTCAGAAGAAGTCGATAATAAAGTTGTTTTAAAGGAAGATGCGAAACTTAGTGAGCCAGTTATCGGACCGATGAATTTTTCTTCATATGCAAATCCTTTTCTAGTATTATGTGAACCTAAGATAGTTTCTAATTTATTGGTTAGTAGTTTTATTTGACAGTCTTCACATAAGGTTGTGATTCTCAATCACTTTATTCATGATTCTCACATATTTATTTTTGGGGTGAAGAAGAAGATTCAACTAAATCACAAGTATCTTGATTATATCATAACTCAATCTTCGTTCAAATCTGAATATTTGGTTATTCCTATACATAACTCGCGAAAAAGTTGCATTAAGGGAGTACCACTCACCATGATAGCTAAATCGATCAGTAAACTCGACGCGAGTTCTTTGAAGTGGAGGAGACTGATGCAGGGAGATTTTCTGAAGATATTCTAAGTACCTTGGACATCTTAAGATCTAGTATTTTAGTAGTATAATATTTTTGTTAGTGGAGAATTTTTAGGGAACTAGTATTTTATTTATTTAGAAGTTGTTTATTAGAGTTTAACTAGGTTAAGGAAACCCTAATGCTATATAAAGGGGCTTCAGTGGTCGTTTAGTTTATCAAGTTGATCAATAAAATTCAGTATTTTAGTTTAATCTTTGTTAGTTTCAGGTTCTATAAGTCATAGACGGAGATCTAAAAGGTTTTCTTAGTTTTAAAAGTTTTAGACGAAAATCTAATTCTTTTCGGAGTTTTCTGCTGCGTCATGATAAATAAACAAAGATGGATCAAACGAAGTAATATTGGAGGTGCCCATAGCAAATGACACCTCCCATCATGAACCGGAACCAATAAAGAAATTCTCCTTCCAAAATTCATTCACCCTTGTTTGTAAATAAATATATTAGTTTTCATTATTTGTAGTTTTTTTTTTTGATGAGAGTCATTATTTGTAGTTAGGTTTCCCATTTCTGGTTTATGTTAAGTTCGATCCCTTTGTAAAGCTATAAATACATGAAGACTCTATCAGTAAATTTTTACCTTTGGTTCTTAATATTTTCGTGCAAGTGTTATCATTAGTTTGGTGTTATTATTATTATTTTGGCATTATTATTTTCACATGGTATCACGAGCATAAGGACTCCGTTATTTTTGATCTTGGAATTCTTCTCGCCGTCTCTAAGTTTCTAATTCCTAGAACCACAATTGTGAATTAAGAAGAAAACGGAAGAAGAAAAAACTTCAAAGGTTAGACAAATAGAGATTAGAGACTATGGACATGTACCTGAGAATTGCGCTTATATTTGTCGGTGGGTTTTGTGGGTGTAGCAATATTAGACGGTGAGCAGCGGTCAATTTTTTTCGGTTTTGGTTCGCGCCGAAGCCGAACCAATAAGTGTCGGTTTGACTAAATCATCGACCGAAGTCGAGTCGATTATTCGACCGACTGACATGATTCGACTTGGTTTGGTTTGGTTCAGTTGAGTTCGGTTGATCGGTTTAACCGAACACAATTTAGAGAAAATGGTAAACTAATGTTATTCATTTCATTGCATATACTGAAAATAAAAATTAAGAACGCATCGTAATTTTCCACCATTATGTATACTAAAAATAGATCTTAAATATTCATCGTACTTTTCCACCATTACAAACAAAAAAGAAGTAGAAGTGTGAGTGCAAAATCTATAATTTTAAGTTATTAACTAAGAATAGGTTGTGGTACATAGAAAATCTGTGAAGACTTACATCTAAAACCTTTCAATCAAGTTGAATAGTTTGTGGTTGATGAAGCCTACAACAACAACTAGGACGGAGAACGGACAGGTATGAAAGACTTGATTAGGGGTTTTCTAAAAAAATTTCTTTTTTAGTTTAACACTTTCTAACTATACAAAATAATTATTTCATTTTTTCTTGCGGTTCAGTCGGTTTCGGTTTAGGCGATTTCTAGAAACTTAAGTCGAGGCCAAACCATACTGATTTTGGTTGTTCGGTTTTTCAGCCGAACCGAGTCGAACAGTGAGCGGTTCGACCCAAAAACCGATCGGTGCGGTTCGACTTGATTTGGTTTGGTTTTTGCTCACCCCAATGAAGAAACTCAATCCCCTCGTTTGGGAGGCCAAACCGACACTTCTACTTCTCTAACTACCATTGGCCGTAATATTAGAGATGGTGATATGGTTCTTATGCTTGCCGATGCTGCTGTTGTGGCCAATGTTGCTGCACCCAATACTTCTTGTTACAATAACGGAGGTGGTGGAAGAAGAAACGGCGGTGGAGCTGGTCGCTGATCTCATTCATTACACATATAATATATCTATGTATATAAAATAAGCTTTCGTAATCTTAGGGGGGTAGTGGACATTGGGGGACATTTTCATGTCCCCCAATGTCCGTGTTATTGGGGGACATTTTCATGTCTCCCAATGTCCGTGTTATTGGTTGGGGACATTTGAAATGTTCCCAAATGCCCACGTTGTTAGTTGGGGACATTTCAAATGTCTCCAAATGTCCGTGTTACTCGTTTGGGACATTTCAAATGTCCTGAAATGTCTGTGTTATTCGTTTGAAATACGAAATTATGGACATTTCAAGACAAATTGATTTTGGGGACGTTTGGAGACATTTTAGTGTAAATTTGGAGAGTTTTTTGACATAAAATGTTTCTCAAAATATGGAAGACACTTGAGGGTATTCGAGGACATTTTTGTAAGGAATATAATAAAAATTATTATTATTATCAAATTAGATTAAATAATATATAATAAATAATATATAAAAATATTAATTACTATAATACTCTATTATAGTAATAATGATATTATTATCCTATTACTATTATTATATTATTATCTTATTATTATATTACTATATTATTGTATTATTATTATATTATTATAATATTATTTTATTATTATATTACTATATTATTATATTATTATATTATTATACTATATTAAATAGTAAATATTTACCAATTGTCTATCAATGTCCACAGATATCTACAGATGTCTACGAAAATCGAAAAAATATATATTTAAAATATTAATTATATTTTTTTGTTTTATATGATAAGATAATAATAATATTAAAATAATAAATATCAACTAAATGATTATCAATGTCCAAAGATATTCACGGATGTCTACGAAAGTCGAAAATCATATTTTGAAATAGTATTATAAATATATTATTTCATATGATTAGACAATACTGATAATATAAGAATAATAAATGTCCACCAATTATCCATCAATGTCCTCAGATATCCACAGATGTCCATAAAAATCGAAAAACATGTTTTTGAAATAGTAGTATAAATATATTATTTCATATGATTAGACAATAATGATAATGTTAAAATGATAAATGTCCACCAATTATCCATCAATGTCCTCAGATATCCACAGTTGTCCACAAAAATCTAAAAGTATATTCTTTAAATATCAGTACAAATATATTATTTGCATATGTTTAGACAATAATGATAATATTAAAATAATAAATGTCTATCAAAAAAATCCGTCCGCTCACCTGAATATGACTGGGTATACCCGCCCACCCGAATATGACTGGGTACCCGACCGCCCGATAGAACCCGACAGGCGTCTCCAAGACGCGTCCAGGAAGCTTCTGGTCCGGCCAGGAAGCTTCCCAAGCATCCTGGCCGGATTTTTAGGAGTTTCAAATTTTTTTTTTCTTTTGCAAATTCAATTTGCTATTTCCTTCTCAAGCATCAAATTCCAACTTTTAGAAACTTCCAAAAAATTCAAATTTGATTTTCAAAACTCTTTAAAGTCTTAAAATCAACTTTTAATCTTTTTAGGAACTTCTAAAATCCAATTTCTTTGTTCTTGAGACAATTCCAATTTTTAGTAACAACTAAAAAACCCAATTTTCAATGCCAAAATCAAAGTTTTGAAAACACTTTTCAATGCCAAAATCAATCAAAATTGATCTTTTTGAAACACTTTCAATAATCAATCTTTGATTATCAATTTGAAAACCATTGAATCTCATTCAAAACATTCAAATTGGATGTTTAAATCACTTTTAAACATAACTATCAACCTAATCAAACATGGATTAGTTCGATTCTTAGCAAAAATTAGTTATTTGCAAGAGGCTCTGACGCCGTTGTTGGGTTATGGTGGTGTCTACTAATGTCGTATAAGCGGAATCTCAGACATCTCATGTCTTGACATTAGTATGTCCCAAGATCATCATGCATAAACTAACAATTAAACTAATATTTCCCTCGAACCTTTCCAATCAATTAAGAAGACCAAGTGCTCCAATTGTCGCTCCTCTACTTGGGACACCGAATGGTGTATTTAATCTCCCTCCTTGAAAGCCTGCTAGTGCTCCAATGGTGGTTTGATATGAAGAAGACCCTCTTCTTGCTTGACTAGTTGATAGCTTGGGAATTAGCTCACTTTCTCCTCTCTACTTGATGTGGTAGAGTAAAAAAGCTTAGAGAGAAATTCAACACCTTATTCTCTGCCCTAATAGTCTTTATATAAAACCCTAATAAGAATCCACCTCCAATTAGGTTTCCTAAAAGAGCCTTTAGAATAAGATTTAAGGAAATTGTCGAAAATAGCAACTAGTTGATATTTTCTCAATTCCTTGAGGAGGTGACGTCCAAACCCAGACAAAATTGGCTTAATGTTCATAACATAAGGAACCGACCCTCCAAAAATCAGCCCAATCCGAGCCCTAAAAGTGCCCGAATCGGTTTAGGCCCAAAACCCCGTTTTCGGGCCTTTTTGCTATCTTTTGCCTAAATTCTATTTAGGCCTATGAGATATGTTTATGGGACACTCCCATGGTTATATCTCACTCCCACTAATCATATCATCCGATTAAATACCCATTCTTATGTGTAACCCGTTGTAGGATCCGATCGAAGTTAGCCGCGAATTACTTTGTAATTCGACGATCGTAGTTGGTTTCTAGCTAAACACTACGATCCCTAAATCAATCGGACTTGATGATATTCTTCATCAATTGTCGTAGCCGACAAATTGCTCGCATTGCAATCTTGGTCGAAGGACATCTCCTTCATGCCCAACAAGTGTTTGTCAATAATCCTCAATGATAATGGTTACCAAGTGTTTGTCAATAATTTTGTATGTATTGGTGTCAGTGGCGAAGCCAGAAACTTATGTCAATAAGGGCACTTCTTAGTCATAATCGTTGAAAAAATCAAATATAACTTACTGAAAAGTTTACGTGAGGGGTTCATTCAAATCTAATACATGACTATTATGGTACTAGGTCCTCTACTATCATTATAATACTTATTAAGGTAGCCAATACGTGGACAACTGTTTTTTTTTTTATATGGACAACTATTTTCGGGCCCGGTGCGAATCAATTATGCCTGACTTAGTTGACTTTGATTTAATAAGAGGACAACTCCTTAAAGTCTTAAATACTAACAGTTACTAACTTGTGGACCGTTAACAAAATAATAGTTCAAAATTGAAAACCTAAGTTGTCTTCTTCTTCATCATCTTCTTCATCATCTTCTTCTTCTTCCTTCTTCTTAGTCTTCTTCTTATTCTTTTACTGCTACTAAAAGTAAACTATAGTTTCTACTACTTCCTTTTGTTTTTTATCAAACCCTAGATGAATGAAGAAGATAAAAATCATCAATCTTCGTGTTATAGACTCGTCTTGGCGCTTGCAGTTATTTTATTTCAGAATACAAATTTGAATCAGCCAATTACATATGCATCATTTGCAATTACCACCTCACTAAGAACTGACAAATACATAGTTTGAACTCATAGTTTGTAAATTACTGGGAGAAAATAAATCCTTCAATGCTTAGTGCAATCAGTTGGCTTGAAAGAAACCTTCTCACATTTGAGGTCATACTCAATAATGAAGTCTCTCTGTGATACATTCCCAAAGATGGACAACTTTGAAGACTGACTGAAAGCTAAACATGTAATACCATCTTCCTTGAACTCAAGAAAAACATTAACATATCTCAGAGCGATTTAGGCACCGGTAAAATGAGCTTTAATGGTTCGAATCTTAGTAAGTTCTTTAAGAGAATAATACAATTTAAGATGACAATGACTTGGACTAGAAACAGGTTCAAGATGAATAACATTTCTCACTGCCAATTCAAATTTCTCAAGAACTTTCTTTGGAGGAAAATTTAGTGTTGTTTCTGAATAAATTATAATATTACAAACTTCTTTCTTACTACCCACTGATCTATTTCTCACAGGAATTCTTTTTCCATTCACACTAAGAGCTTCAAGTGTGAGGTAATACAAACTAGGGTTTTTCTTTTTCCTCACTAAAGGGGTTGAAACAAGTCCTTCACGACCTGAAATTTCAGCTTCACTACCAAATGTGAATTTACTTGTTTCGTTCTTCGATTTGGTGGTGGATGGAGGAGTCAAACAATAACAGAATTTGTTGTCAACATAAGTACCTAACTGGGAAACCAAAGACATAGGACCTCGACCGAGACCTACTATACCTAAATTAGTACTTTCTTCACCGAAAGTTACTCCATTGTCATGAAAGCAATCGAATACGATGCCATGAAGATTGACGGGCTGACCATTCGTGGAATTGAGCTTTAGCGTGTTGGCAGCAACGTTACAACTAGTTTGTTTAGAATCATCTATATAATTACAAGTAGTGTACTTACAAGTTAAATCACAATAAGCTGCATCTCCTTATGCCTCACATAAAGGCGAAGAACACGATATATCTTCGTAAGTTGAAGAGTTTGAAGAATCAAAGGTAGGAGCTATTTGTTGGTAAAAATTTTCACAAGGTAAACATTGAGTCCAAGTAAAGTTACTACCTGTATCAGCAATTCCTAGTATTTCTTGTGATGGCATTCCAAGTTGATACTTCATTAGATAGTCACCATTGGTGTCATTAGAGGTGGGCACAGGATGCTTTAAGTAGTTGACACGGTTGATCGTGTTGGAATTAGGAATATATGATTTTTATTCTTTCATATTTAGTTTATATTGTTAGATTAAGATTAGGATAATATATTATGTGATCTGTATTTATATACTTTGATATGTATCTAGGCTATATAAAGAGATGTATAGCATGAATCAATATATACAAAAATCAGAATTCAATTTGGTACCAGAGCTAGGGTGATCGTTTGTCCTTAACCCTAGAATCTCCGGCGACATTTCTGGCGACATTGCTTTCAACAATTCCAATCCAGCGTGTCTCCATCAATCGCCGATCTTTATTATCTAGGAGAAGTCTTTCTCTCCTTCGCGAAGATCAATTCAGATAAGCATACAACCAGAATCAATTTATCCTGGTTTGAATCTTTGTCTTGATTTCTTCATTTGAAGCTCTCAAGTTGAAACTCTAGCTTCTAATTCATATTCTTAATCTCTTTGTCTGACTATCTAAACCATCAATCTCTTTGTTTGATTCCATTGTAATTCAATCTTGGGAATTTTGGTCTTTCTTACTATATTACTGTTTGGATATTAAGTTTGAGGTTTGTGGCATTTTTTTGTCAAATCTGTGATCTTTTTTTTTTTATTAAGACGGCAATGGCATTAGCTTCTCGTACAGATTTATCCCTCATACATTCAACACCAACTCACCGTGTTACAAGTGTACTACTGAATGGGAAAAAATTTCATGCTTGGTCTCGTTCTTTCCGTCCATATGTTGGTGGAAAACGTAAGACTGGATGGATTCTCGGGAATGAGCCCCAACCTGCTGAAACGGACACAGGATTTCATCAATGGGACGCAGATAACTGTATTATCCTAGGATGGATGTTTAATTCGATGGAGGATCACATCTATAACATGTTTATGTATCATAATACGGTTTATGGGTTGTGGACAACATTAACAAAAATATATGCTCATGCATAATGTGATTCTCGGGTATTCGAACTTTATCGAGATATCTCTCATGCTTCCCAAGAAGCTTTAGGCGTCTCTGTTGCTGGTTTTTTTGGGTACCTTCAGACTCGATGGGAAGAATTGGCTCAATATGAACCTTTAAGTGATTTCCCAAGTGATGCTGAAGTGGAGTCCAAGCGTCTTGATCGTCGCCACACATATCAGTTTTTAATGGGTTTAAAACCTGAGTTTGAGTCTCTACGAACGCAGATTTTGAACACATCTCCTATGCCATCCTTGTATGAGGCATTTGCTACCGTGGACGGTGATGATTGACGACCTTTGCTCCTCTCTCCACCGCAAATACCTACAAATGTCCCTCAAAATCAAGATCATATGGCATTTGCTGCCCACTCAGATTCACATTCAGCAGGTAATCGCCCATATTGTCAACATTGTCAGAAACTTGGTCATCTCATTGATCGTTGTTTTGTTCTGCACCCGGAATTAAAGCAACAATTTTCTCGGGGTCGTGGTGGCGGAAAAGGTAAAGGTGTTACTCGTACTGGTGTTGTTGCTGTAACGCCCACTCCCACTCAACTAGATTACACCCAACTGCAGTCCCAGATTGCTGAGTTGCAGTTACACTTAGGCTTAACACGCTCTTCGGAACCGGTGGCTGCTATTGCTGCTAGTACTTCTGTTGCTCTTCATGGTAAGTCAGAACAGCCAACTTGGATTTTGGATTCGGGAGCCAATAATCATATGACTGGTGAGCTATCTACTTTTACCTCCCATGTTAGTCCCGTTGATCAGACAGTGTATATTGCTGATGGGACATCTATGCCCATTTGTAGTCAAGGAAGTGCTCGGTTATCCCCTGATATAACTCTTCATTCGGTGTATTATGTTCCTAAGTTTGCTTATAATCTCTTATCCGTGAGCCGTCTTGCAAAAACACTAAATTGTGCCGTCATTTTCTTACCCGACTCTTGTGTTTTACAGGACCTGATTTCGAAGAAGATTTTTGGCAAAGGATATAAGCGTGATGGACTCTACTACTTTGGTGATCCGTTGCCTTCTCAGATATCTTCATCTAGTTTGCAAGCTTCTGTTTTACCTTCCTTGAATTCTTCTATCTGTTCCTTAAAAACTTTAGACTTGTGGCATGCACGTTTAGGACATGCAAACTTTCAATACTTATGTTGGTTATTTCCCTCTTTAAATAAAGCTTGCGCAGATTTTAAGTTTAATTGTGAGGTTTGTGAATTATCAAAACATATTCGTACTTCATATATTCCTCGTATGCATCGTGCACCTAGGGCTTTTTATCTCATTCATTCGGATGTTTGGGGACCTTCTCCAGTGTCATCCTTGTCCAAACATCGTTATTATGTCACTTTCATTAACGACTACACTCGCTGCACATGGGTTTATCTAATGAAAACAAAATCTGAAGTTTACACTCATTTTACCAATTTTCTTCAAATGATCAAAACCCAATTCAATACTACTGTCTGTAACATTAGATCTGATAATGGTGGGGAGTATATAACTAATGAATTTCGTTCGGAACTTAACAAAAAGGGAATTCTTCAACAACTCACATGTCCTTACACACCAGAGCAGAATGGTGTGGCAGAAAGAAAAAACCGTCACATTATGTCAGTAGTTCGATGTCTTTTATGTGGTACACGTGTTCCCAAGTACTTCTGGCACTTAGCAGTCCTCACTGCAGTGTATCTTATCAACAGAACCCCTAGTCGTGTGTTGAAAGGAAAGACACCTTTCCATGTCCTTCAACCAGATAGCACCTTATTTCCTATTTTACCTCGTGTGTTTGGATGTACGTGCTTCGTCCAAATTAAATCGCAGTCCTACACGTACCAAACTTGATGATAAGGCTATTAAGTGTGTATTCCTAGGATATTCCTCAATGTCTAAAGGATATAGGTGTTACAATCCTATCAAATGTCGTTTCTATCATTCTATGGATGTAACTTTTCTCGAAAAAGTTCCGTTTTTCTTACATACTGCTGAGGAGACTCCTAAGGAGGACAATTCTTTTCTTCCACGACCAGTTCCAATCCTTGAGTCTGCTCCATTGTCCTCCCCTGCTTCCTCTAGCCGAATTCTGCCTCCAGGTGCCGAAGGTGTTGCTCCTCTACGGGTCTACTCTCGTCAATCACGCTCTCAAAATCCATTGTCAGACTTTTCTCCGCAATCAGGTAACCCTTCACCCCCTTTAGTTTCTAACATTATCCCTTCTAGATATCCTACTAGGGAGCGACGCATGCCTTCTCGATACCTTCTTACATGTAGCACTAACCATCCAATTTCTGAGTATCTTTCTTATCAGGGTATTTCTAGTCAATACCAATCTTTTATTGCTCAGGTTGATTCAATTTTTATTCCTCGCTCTATCCACGAAGCTCTTTAGAATCCTGATTGGGTGGCTGCTATGCAAGTTGAAATGGATGCCCTTCAACATAATCAGACGTGGGAACTTGTTGCTTTACCTCCCGGTGAACGCACAGTAGGGTGTAAGTGGGTTTTAGTGTGAAGTCCATGGCAGATGGTACTATTGACAGATACAAAGCCCGCCTTGTTGCAAAAGGATTTACTCAAGTACCGAGAAAGGACTTTGGCGCTACCTTTGCTCTTGTTGCTAAACTAACTACAGTTCGCTTATTAATATCTCTTGCAGCGTCTTATTCATGGCCTTTGTATCAACTTGATGTAAAAATGCATTTCTGAATGGCGACTTATCAGAAATTATATACATGGACCCTCCACCAGGATTTCTGGCTCTAGGGGAGTATTCGGGGAAAGTATGTCGCCTTCGAAAATCCCTTTACGGTCTTAAACAATCTCCTAGAGCATGATTTAATCGCTTCAGTGATGTGGTCCAAACTTTAGGATTTGTACGTTGTCACTTAGATCATACATGTTTCATTCGTCACCATCACGAGGGAAAATGTATTCTCCTTTCAGTTTATGTAGATGATATCATAATTACCGGAGACGACTCGTCTGGTATTGTTCAAATTAAAAAGGCTCTTGGGAAATTTTTTGAGATTAAGGATTTGGGTCTTCTTCGATATTTCCTCGGCATTGAGGTTGCTCGATCCTCAAGTGGAATATCTGTATCTCAACGGATATATGCTCTTGATCTCCTTCAAGATACAGGTATGCTCGGATCCAGACCTGCCTCTACTCCTATGGACCCAAATCTTAAACTGACAACAGAGTCTGGAGAGTTATTACCAGATCCATCACAGTATCAACGACTTGTGGGTCGCCTCATTTACTTGACAAACACAATACCAGATCTCACATATGCAGTGAGTGTTGTAAGTCAGTTCATGCACTCACCGCGTACTGCGCATCTCGATGCCGTTTACCACATTCTTCGGTACCTAAAGACATGCCCTGGTCTTGGTCTCTTTTATGTCACAGGTCCGCAATCAGGTATTTCTTGCTTTACTGATGCAGATTATGCGGGATCAAAAGATGATAGGAGATCCACTTCTGGTATATGTGTGTTTCATGGTGGTCATCTTATAGCTTGGAAAAGTAAGAAGCAAGCAGTTGTCTCACGATCTTCTGCAGAATCTGAGTATCGTGCCATGGCCCAAGGCACATGTGAGATCATTTGGCTTCGTTCCCTTCTAACTGAATTAGGCTTTGCTGAAACAATGTCATCTACATTATTTTGTGATAACAAGTCTGCCATAATGCTATCATCTGACTCAGTCCTTCATGAAAGAACGAAACACATAGAAGTGGATATCCACTTCATTCGGGAAAAAGTGCGCTCAGGTGTTATCAAACCAAATTTTGTGTCATCGGCTAATCAAACTGCAGATATGTTCACCAAACCTGTTGGTCCGTCATTACTGCAGTCATCTCTTGTCAAGCTGGGTCTCGTCAACATCTTCGCCTCAGCTTGAGGGGGAGTGTTGGAATTAGGAATATATGATTTTTATTCTTTCATATTTAGTTTATATTGTTAGATTAAGATTAGGATAATATATTAGGATAATATATTATGTGATCTGTATTTATATTCTTTGATATGTATCTAGGCTATATAAAGAGATGTATAGCATGAATCAATATATACAAAAATCAGAATTCAATTGATCGATCGTTGAATGGCTTTTTGGACTCGTTCGGACGAATTTTCTTTGGGGTTGTAGAATGGGGAGAGAGGAGAGCCGCCGTGAATGAGTTGAGCATTGAATATACAACAATTTAAGATATTTGATGCATAAAACTTGGTTGATGGCCTGAATATAAAGAAGTGATGGCTCCAGCAACTGCCTGTCTCGAAACCTTAACATTTGGATAGAAAGTCATTCTTCTTTGAGCAATAATGAAAGTCTATCAAATTGATAAGATATTCGGACTAGTACCTTTGCAAGACACCCCCACACTTTTGTGAATTTAAAAGAAGGTTTCCTTTCTTTCCATATTTCATATGGAATTTTTCCTGTTTTTCTATGGGGCAATCTATTTAATAGATGATTTGCTGTGAGTAAAGCCTCCCCCCACAAATTCTGTGGTAAACCAGAACTTAGTAACAAAGCATTCATCATCTCTTTTAAGGTTCTGTTTTTACGCTCGGCTACACCATTCTGTTGAGGTGTGTATGGAGCTGTCGTTTGATGAATAATGCCATTTTTGGCACATAATTCCTTAAAGGGAGATTCATATTCTCCTCCTCTGTCACTTCTTAGTGCTTTTATTTTTTTGTTAAGTTGATTTTCTACTTCATTTTTATAAAGCTCAAACTTCTCTACTGCTTCATCTTTACTTCTAAGTAAGTAAACATAACAGTAACGAGTAGAATCGTCAATAAAGGTAATAAAGTATTTCTTTCCACCTCTTGTTTGAACCAATTTTAAATCACATATGTCACTATGTATTAAATCTAGTGGTTCTGTATTTCTTTCTATGGAATGAAATGAAGTCTTTGTTGATTTAGACTCGACACATGTTTGACACTTTTCTTTAGTGTCAACTTCAAATCTTGGGATTAAATCCATATTCATTAACTTCTTTAATGAATGGTTATTTACATGGCCAAGTCTTTTATGCCAAATACTACAAGAATCAACAACAACATAAGCAACATTATCTTTATTAATAATTTTTGGAGATACAGTTATTACATTCATCTTGAATAACCCCCCACATAGATAACCCTTACCCACATACATACCACTCTTGCTTAATACAAAATTATTAGACTCAAATACTAGCTTGAACCCATTTTTTGAAAGCAAGGAACCAGATACCAAATTCTTACGAATATCTGGTGCATGAAATACATCGTTGAGGGTAACTTCTTTCCCTGATGTAAATTTCAGGACTACCTTCCCTTTTCCAGCAACTTGAGTAGTAGAAGCATTTCCCATAAAGAGGGTTTCTCCTTCTGAAATTTTGGTATATGTAGAAAACAAGTTTTTGTCTCCACAAATATGTTTAGTGGCTCCTGTATCAACCCACCAATCACTTGGATTTCCACCAACCAAGTTGACTTCAGAAACTACATTACATATATTAAGGTTCTGAAGGTCTTCTGTTACTTCTTCTATTTCTTCCTCCATTCCAGTAACCAAAGTACATAGGTTCTGGAGTTCTTCATCTTCCACAAGAGAGGCCTGATTTTTAGCCTTCTTGTTCTTATTGAATTTGCCGTTTTTAGTACGACAATCTCTAGCAAAATGACCATTTTTGCCACAATTGTGACAAGTACCATCAAAGCGGTCATTATTTTTCTTTGATGGCTTACCTGCTGGTCTCATTCTTTTTCTTTTCTGTTTGGGGTTTGGTTCACCCTCAACCATGTTGACTTTTGCAGAAGAAGACCCATTCTTTTCTATCTTCTTTTCTGCATTACGACTATCCTCTTCAATTCTTAACTTGAGGATAATTTCTTCAAGAGACATTTCTTTGTTCTTATGTCTCAAGTAGTTCTTAAAATCCTTCCAAGATGGAGGTAATTTTTCAATCATAGCCCTCACTTGGAATGATTCGTTTGCAACCATATTCTCAGACTTCAATTCTTGTAAGAGAAGTTGAAATTCCTGGACTTGAACCATTACTGGTTTAATATCAGTCATTTTAAAATCCAAAAATCTACCCACTATAAATTTCTTAACTCCTGCTGTTTCAGTTTTATATTTATTAGCCAAGGTCTCCCAGAGTTCCTTAGCCGTGTCTATACCATAATAGACATTGTATAAACCATTTTCCAGTGAGTTAAGAATGTAATTCTTACACAGAAAGTCTGAGTGCTTCCATGCTTCAATGGCAGATACATGCTGAACATCTCCATCCCTTTCAAGAGTCGGCTTCGGTTCAGATAGGTACTTGACTAACCCTAAAGTAGTCAAATAGAACAACATCTTTTGTTGCCAACGCTTAAAGTCAACTCCAGAAAACTTCTCTGGTTTTTCAGCGTGAGTTGGACCAACTTGCTTAACAGCGGATTCTGTGGTTGTTGCCATTTTCTGATAATCAAAATAACAGAACAAATTAATTTTCTGTTTCAACCAGAAAAACAAAAAGATATTTGAATCACTGTCTTAAGATTGTTGTTCTTTATTAATAATATGAAAAACCAAGAATCTGATCTTCCTGTTTAATAAAACAGGGATACACTTTAGAGTGTCTTTCTGAAATAGATTCAGAGATAATTTTATTTCTAAAAAAAAATTAATATCGTATCTCAAACAGATTAAAAGGAAAACAATATCATTTAAAAACAAGGATTAAATAAAAGATTAGAGAGAGAAAGCCGAGTCGAGTTGTCTCTTTCCTTAAGACAGTGAACACCCTGGTATTAGTACTAAAACCAGTAAGGTGTTTGTCTCCCAGGATACAACGGCTGTACCTTTCAGTATGACGACTAAGAGTACTTCGTTTTCTGAAAGCGTGCGAACTTAGAACAGGTAGTAAGAATGACAGATGAATCGACTTCTTAAACTCTAAATGCTATGTAACTGTGAATGCTAAAATTTTCGTATTTTGTTTGCTGGATTCTGTTTGGTATTTATAGAAGTATTGGTGACACTTCAGACAGGTGCCTTAGAAAAGAATGGATGCTTCCCAAAAGTCATATTTGTCTGTTGGTTTTCGGGTGCCATGTTGACCGTCAGATCTTAACGGATCTATTAAGATCTCCCGCATTGAACGTCCACCGTTAGATCATCAACGGATCTATCTTAAAGAGCGCCAAATATCCTGACCGTCAGATCATATCTATGATCGTAAAATCCAAGGCTCCAATCGCATCCTCGCGACGATGCGTAAGTGCGAAGTGCAAAGTGCGTGCGGGCGCCTCAAAAGCGCCCAATGCGCCCTAAACGCCCATTCGCCCACGCCGCGCGTGCGCGGTTTGCGTGGTGAAAACCACGTGAGTCACCTTTCTATTCTAAAGAACATACCATAAATATATGGAAGGTTCTATATAAGGAAATAAAAAGTTTCCTCCTTCATAAATGTGGTACTAACTCAAAATCCCGGTTTTGAGTTAATGGTACTCATACCAAACGAATTTTGTAATAACTCACTCATACGGAATCGGATTTAGACAAAATTTGAGTCTAAATTCAAGAGCTCGACGAGACGAATCCAACTAGACGTCTTGCTTGAGATTCCGATGAATATAGGTACCTCAAATTAAGGAAAAACCGGTCCAGCTCCTTTTGAGCTAAGTACCGATTCCAACATCCTTAGTGAACACTGCATCATTTTATTTAAGCCAATCCTACCAGCTGGAGGATTAATTTTTTGAAAAATAAAGAAGCTGAACCCCAAAAATGGGCGAGGGGCTGCCTACGTACCAATGAATTAGAACATGAAATCCTCTAATTCAAAGGATCAAGCCTTCACGTAGTTCTCTCTCATCCCTTTATTACCCATTAATGTTACTTCTCTTCATAAACTCATATCTTGAATCCTGATTATGCTGCTGCTGCTGCTGCTGTGGTTCTTCTTGCAATCCAGCTTCATGAGGTCTGAGCAGCTCCCCTGATTGTACTCTATTATTGTTCAAGTACTGCTGCTGGGGTTCTTCTTGCAATCCATCTTGATGTTGTTGTTGCTGCTGGGCTTCTTCTTGCGATCCATCCTGATGAGGTCTGCACAACTCCCCTGGTTGTACTCCATTATTGTTCAAGAAGTCATTGTCTTCAATGCCCAACAATGATGACAATTTTTTCATAAATTCATCAACTGATCCTACATCATTCTTGTTCTTCAAGTCGGTGAAGTCCATGGGGATCATTTGAGAATCAGAAACCATACCTTCCCAAAAAGACGAATCATTACCAACTACATTAGTATTGTTCAAGTAGTCATAGTCCATGGGGATTTCATAAGCAGTGTCTGTCATGTCCTTGATTACTATTGCTGTTGCATATGTTAAGCCAACTTGGTTATCTTCATTGTTGTTCAAGTACTGCTGCTGCTGGGGTTCTTCTGGCAATCCATCTTGATGTTGTTGCTGCTGCTGCTGCTGGGCATCTTCTTGCAATCCATCCTCATGAGGTCTTAGCAGCTCCCATGATTGTACTGCATTATTGTTCAAGTACTGCTGCTGCTGGGGTTCTTCTAGCAATCCATCTTGATGTTTTAGCTGCTGCTGGGTTTCTTCTTGCAATCCATCCTCATGAGGTCTGAGCAGCTCATCTGATTGTACTCCATTATCGTTCATGTACTGATTGTGTTCAATGCTCAATAATCCATTTATAAATTCATCATTTGATTCTTTTGCTACTACATTGTTATTGTTGTTCAAGTCGATAAAGTCCATGGGGATCATCATTTGATAATCAGAAACCATACCTTCCCAAACAGACGGATCTTCATTATATACATTATCAGCGGGTTCTTCTGCTACTACATTAGTATTGTCCAAGTAGTCAAAGTCCACGGGGATCATTTCATAACCTGCAGTGTGCATCATGTCCTCTATTACTATTCGTGGTGCATCTGTTAAGTCGACGTGGTTCTCTTGAATAGGCTGCTGATATGCACTCAATACTTCTTTTACCGGTGATGTCGTCATGTCCTCGCTTACAATTCCTGGTGCATCTGTTAAGCCAACTTGGTTCTCTTGAATAGGCTGCTGATATGCACTTAATACTTCTTCTACCGGTGATGTCGACGTCAACTCTGTTCCTCCTCTTGCAGTGTTGTTGCTGCTACTACTAGTACCACCATCGCTAACTTTTTTTCGGATTTTACAAAGTACATACCCATTGTTGTTGGGGAACGTATCAGGCAATGTGTACTCATGCATTATCCATCTAATATTTGTTCTTCTTCTTTTCGGGTCAGGGGTTGATCATGATGAATTTTTATTAGTCTCTTCAAGCGAAAAACTCTTTTTAATTCCTATTTCCATTTTTTGATCATTGAAAATGGATTTACCTCTGCCCTGGCCTTTCCAAGTACATGTACCGACTTGTCTTGATGATCTGGCAGACTTATCGGATTTCTTCTTTAGTTTCGGGAAGAAATATCGTATCTCTCCAAAGTTTTCATCAATATTATGATAGCCATTACCATATTTGCTAGTATCTAGGTTGTAGTTTTTGTGGCCATCATGGGTTAACGTTGCAAATAAGTCCCATGGTTCGGTTTCGTAAACATCTCTTTCAAAGATAAAAAACTCAGTAAAAGGTGATAATTTTTCTCCCAATACCTTCTTCTTTAGAAAGTCTTCGATAAGTTCTTCATCATTTGCGCAAAATCTACACCATTTAGGTAGTATTCCTTCCAGTGTTTCTACTTCCATTGTTGTCGGACTAGTGTTGAAAGAGAAAAACTTGACTATTTGGAAAGTTACTCTCTGAGTTTGGGTTGACCTCAAAAGTTAAATCAAGTATTATTTTCTTCTTCTTCTTCTTCTTCTTCTTCTTCTTCTTCTTCTTCTTCTTCTTCTTCTTCTTCTTCTTCTTCTTCTTCTTCTTCTTCTTCTTCTTCTTCTTCTTCTTCTTCTTCTTCTAAGGCACTGGGTCGGATTGTGTTAGTCCCAGACCTCTCGGATTGGTTCGAATCCGAGTCCTTGTTTGGCTCTCGGATGGGTCGATCCGTGTGGGTGCCAATAAGTGTTCGGGGTCCAAGACAAAGTTAACTACCATAAAAAATGTTAATTGATTTAAATTTGTAAGTACTAAAACCGATATTGGTAACGAAAAGGGAGGATAATTTAAAAACTCAAAATTTGGGGGATAATAGGAACCATGTCCAATTTGGAATAATATTTGAAAAAAAATATTTTATAAAATTACAACTTTACCCCCGAAATAAACGTGAAAAACATTTTTGAAATTTTCTAAACAAATCTTAGTGTGCTCTCAACAATTATGTAAATTTCTAAACAAATTTGGTTTTGCTAAAAAATTGTATTACAAAATGTTTTGGATTTTGTCTTTTGCGTTTGACAAACATAGACTAGCACTAACATTTTGGCTACACAATTTGTCCTGTGAAAAAAAAAAAAGATTCCTCTTGGTTTCAAGGTTCTCTCTCTCTCTCTGCTAGATCAAAATAGTACTACTACTTGATGTTATTAGGAATGGATCCAATTGTGTTATTCACTTGCTTGTTTCGTACTCCATTATAGAAGTTCAATTCATTATACTTGATCAAGGTTTGGGTTTTCTCATCTATGGAAATGTGCTAAGGTATTGCTCTTTAGTGTTCTACACACTAAAAAATGGAAATGCAAGTCAAAGTGTCCAAAAATCAAAACATACCAAAAATAGAACTTTCCAAATATAGAAATAAGATAAGACAAATTCAGACTTAGTGACCCTCTCGAGCTCAACCAAAGCAGAAAATATTAGAGAGAGAGAGACACCATTATCATCATCTACTTCTTTTCTTTTCTCTGTATTTATTATTTTTTTGTGGGAGAAAGTGATACACAGAGAGAGTGAAAGAGAAACATAAAGAGTGAAAGAGAAACAGAAAGAGTGAAAGAGTTTGTAAGAGAGAGAGAATTCTAGAGAGATAGAAAGGATTATTTTCAAATTCTCAATATCATAATACATATTTTCTTTCAACTTGTTTGGTTTAAGCTCTGAATTGAAATCAGAAAATAAATAAAAGAGTAACAGAGAGAGAGAGAGAGATTAGTTGAGGAAGACGAGAAAACTGGTTGGAAAATAATTTTCTCACAGAGAAATCGTTTCCGAGAAGATGAGAAAGTTGCTCCCTTAGGGCGCGTTTGGTTGCCAGACAGGAAAATCAGCAACAAACAATTTCCAGAGACAAAAAGTATAGTTTTTCTTCCATCCTCTCTTATTCTTCATATTTATTTCAATCTTTAATCATGATTAGCTAACCATCTCTAATCTAAGGTTGATGATGAAACCATATTCGATCTTTTAGAAACATAAGTTATTTGGTTAATTATTTGAATGTGATTCAATGTCGAAATTGTTTTAGTTTGTCAAATTGATTTTCTTTTCATTGCCTATACTTTTAAATTTGATATATCATGCTTAGTTAAATTCTTTGATGATATATGCTTATTGATTGATAGACAATAGCTTAGAGATTTATTTTCCAAAATAAGACAATTACAATTTCATGAGTTAAAAACCGATTTTATCGAAAACATGTCCCGGAATTAGGATAGTTCATTATCCGAAATTCTAAGTTATAAAACGAGAGAGTTGGTCAGTTAATTTCGTGTGTTTGAAAGTGAGTTATTCGGTGGATTCCAAAACCCTAGGTCTTCTCCCCATTGATTCGTTTATTTTTTATTTGTTTTAGTATTTTATTATTTTATCACCAAAACCAAAACCAAATCAAAATAAAAAACGTACGAATTCTAAGTTTTAGAATAAGTTTGACTAGTCACTGAGGATCGATCCCGGTCTTACCGGGATTTTATTACTTGACCACCGCGCACTTGCGATATAGACCTTTTAGGGTAAACTTTTAGGCCCATCAAGTTTACGTTTTATTTAATTTTTTTTTTCTTGTATTTTTTTGGTGAGAGAGAGATTTTATACTTTCTAGCTTTTATTTTTGGTTTAAACGTTTTAACCCTAAATTAGAGGGCTTTTAAATTCTAATCGAAAAAAATAAAATTAAATAAATTAAAAGAGAGACGGATAGATCGTGGTCCCAACATAATGGTAGAAGAGAAGAGAGTTATTCAAATCTACCATGGTGGTACTTAGCAAATGGTCAAAATAGTATTCGTCAACCTAGCTATAATTTGCATAATGATGATCGTTGGGATTATTGTCAACCTCAAGAAGGTTATGAGTCTCATCATAGATATTCTGATAGATCATCTTACATTCATTATAATGGAGATCTTATGTTTCACACGTGTCTCAACCTCAATGGGATAATAGTGGAACTGGTGACTCTACATCTTTGTTACACCAAACTATGAGTATGCTAGCTAAGAGTAATGGAGAGTCTTATACGCCATGCGTGTCTCAACCTCAATGAGATAACGGTGGAACTGTTGACTCTTCATCTTTATTGCACGAAGCAATTAGTATGCTAAGGAGGAGTAATGGAGAGTCTTATGCTCCAACGTGTCTCAACCTCAATGGGATAACGGTGAAGCTGTTGACTGTCCATCTTTAGCATCACCTTCATTAGCCCAAACTGTTAGTGATCTTCAAACGAGTACTTCCGAATTTTGTCAGATTTTAGAAAAAAAGACTGAAAATATTTGAAAAACTATAGAAGAAATACTTTGTAGGACAACTAATGTTATAGAAGAGGATTACCAAGATAATATAGAGTACAGTACACAGTACCCTGTGTATGATGATGAGGATACAATTTTAGTGGAGTATAGTTCTCCCGAAAATATCGTTATTGAGCCCAAAATCTCAGAAACGGTGGAGCGCGATATTGAGATATCCTCTCATAGTACCAAAGTTGAAATTCCTTCAGGCCAAAATGAAGAGTTTGCTAGAGTTGAAGATGATGAGAAACCTAAACTCCCAACTGAGGATGATGAACCATGGTTGACCGATTTGTTAAATGAGTGTAATGACCCATCTGACTTAGGCGAAGATCTAGAATTTTATTAGAACCCCGATTACATCGTGATAAAAGAGATTACATAATGTCTATCCGACCCGAGTTCTAGGGACTGTGAGTTTGATAGTAGGGTCTCTCCATTGAAGGAACCCGAAATACCTATTTTAGAGACACCTAGTTTAAGTTCGGGTGTCATTGATAGTCCTCTAGATAATTTAGCATTTTGTCCTTCAGATACATGTGTAGATTTTGAAACAGTCTCTCCCTCTATCTATCATCAATATAATGACCCCTTCTATCCGGTCTGTGATCTCTCTGGTGCTAGATTTTTGTGGCAAGTCTCCTTTTGTCTTGCCAAATTTTCGTGGAAAATCTACGAAATTGGCTAAGTCAGAAATTTTTTTTTTACAAAAAGTCAGAAGTCAAGATCTCTCGTGTTTTGTCGATTTTCCACGAAGCACGAGCGACTCTCTAGGGTTTTGAAAATTTTGATTTCTAGGTTTTAAAAGTTTAACGGGTTTTAGGGTTTTTAGATCTGATCTTTCTGGTTAGGAATATCCTTCAATAATTCTTTTCCCTTTGTTTGATGTCATAATCTTCTCCAAAAATATTCTCTCTCTAGAATTTTGGGTTGATGATGAAGATGAAGTAGTAGAAGACCAAACTTACTTAGGGTTTATGGAGAAAAGAGAGAGGTGTTAAAATAATACATCTAATTCTAAGATGACTTAATTGAAAATAATAGAGAGTTGTCCCCTTAGAAACTGGTGTCCATATAAAAAAAATTAATTATTTTGGTTGTCCACATAAGATAGTTGTCCATATAAGAAAAACGGTTGTCCACGTATTGGCCACCATTATTAAATCATTACATCTTTCTAAATAATTATCAAACCATTACACTTTTTCTAAATAATTATCAAACGATTTTTGAGGAGAGAGAAATAGTCGGCTGACGTCAGTAAAGGCGATTTTCCCTCTCCTTTTTCTCGCGAACCCTAAACCCCCCTTTCCCTTCAACCATTGTAGATCTAGCCTCCTTCAACTACTACCTCTCATATCCAACAAAGTGAACAGATAAACTCACTCACCCACAAATCAATAGGAAGTCATCATAAGAAAATATTGAGGATACTTCTTCTGAAGATACTAATCATATCATCTAGGGTTGTTCATCTCTCCTTTTTCCAGTAACCTTAGGTGCAAATCAGCAAAAACCAACCTCAACTACTAGAGAAGATGTTGAAGGGATTTATACCCTTATACTAGTGTTTATAGCGGATAACGACATCTAATGTCAGATCATCATGCAAAACTAGTAATTAAACTAATGGACATAGTAGATTACCTTAATCGCTTTTCCCTCGAACTAGTTGAATTGATTAAAGAAGACCAAGAGCTTCAAGTGTAGCTCCTCTACTTGGGACACGAGCAATCAACTTGATCTCCACCTTGTTGTATAGCTAGCACACCAATGGTGGTTGGAAAGAAGAACACCTTCTTCTTTGACTAGATAGATAGTAATGGGAATTAGCTCACTTTCTCCTCTCTACTTGATGTGGTAGAGTAAGAAAGCTTAGAGAGAAATTCCACACCTTATTCTCTGCCCTAAGAGTGTTTATATAGAACCCTAATAAGAATCCACCTCCTTTTAGGTTTCCTAAAACACCCTTTAGAATAAGATTTAGGGAAATAGTCGAAAATAGCAACTATTGGTATTTTCTCAATTCCCTAAGGCGGAGGTGTCCAAACACTACGAAAATTGGCAGATATAATGTTTATTATATCAGAACCTAACCCTCCAAAATTCAGCCCAATCCGAGTCCTAGAAGTACCCGAACCGGTTTAGGCCCAAAAACCCTGTTTTTGGCCTTTTTGTACTATCTTTGCCTAATTCCTTTTTAGGCCTATGAGATATATTTATGGGACACTCCCATGATTATATCTCACTCCCACTAGTCATATCCTAGATCAATTTGTCACTCTTATGTGTAACCCGTTGTAGGATCCGATCGAAGTTAGCCGCGAATTACTTCGTAATTCGACGATCGTAGTTGGTCTCTAGCTACAACTCTACGATCCCTAAATCAATCGGACTTGATGATCTTCTTTATCAATTGTCCTATCCGACAAATTATTCGCATTGTCACCTTGGTCGAAGGACATCTCCTTCAACTCCTTCAGACTCCCATTTGGACTTAGAACAAGTGCAATGCCTCGATTCCCCTGTCAATTTAGTATCCCATCTGATACGTCACGTCATTCAGACTTTCTTGATATTCGAGCACAACTGTAAAATACAAACGATTAACTCCTAATCCGTTTGAGCGTGGCCACGCATTTTCAGTTGCTACTCATCAAGTGGCCTTGAGACACTTTGTACCTAATGTGATTTAGGATGACACAATCCATTCTTGCGCTCCCACTTAACTTCATGCCTATCCTGTCCTTCCCAGTATCCGTCTTTATAACCTCTTTTTACGGCGCGGCGTTTGACGGAACCAAAGTCAGACATTCCTTTCATAAGATGAGTGAAGCACTCATGTTTTGAGGAATCTCTCCAATTGTCTTTATGAGAAGTATTGACGTTCATCACTAGTGATGTACTTCTCATTTGAGGGTTATCCAGTGTATAAACCTTTTACACACCCACGTAGTCGAATAGAATATACTATTCCTATAGCCCATGAAACTGCGCTATCCCATCGGCTCCCGTGCTAGTCTTCGTGAGTCATTGTTGTCCATGCAATGACCTGGACCAGGGATTCGATAATAAATATTCCAAGTTCACTTAATAGGATTTCATTCATCAGATCACGTATCTGACAAACCTATTCGGAATGTTTTATCATCAATGGACTGTCGTTTAAACACTAAACCAAATTTAGACGACTTGTGAAATAACTCTATTATTTTTTATAACGAGAGTTGTAAATCTGAGCCTCTTCCGTAAAACTCTTTTTACCCACTCAGTTTTACTTGTCGAGGTTTAAAATTATACCTCATGCCTTAGACTCGTGTATGACTCTCATACTTTGTCTTAGGTGACAGTTTAGTTTGACTACGGATGTAATCCGTTTAAACTTTGCTAATTATCAATTAATTTGAAGACCGTTATCTTCAACCTTGATAATTTCTAGTAACTTTTACTAGAGTTAAGGCTTTTAATTCTTTATGTAGTATTTGCAACAGTTCCCGGCTTAAAACACTTTTAGCCTACTTTCCTTCCATGTCTGGAAGTTTGCTACGATGACATGTTCAATTTTTGTACTACTTTATCCTTTAGCCTTCTAGGATGTTTCTATGTAGTGTTTCGGTTTTCAAATCCGAATTTAGATATTCAAATGCTAATCATATCCAATATGATTGACTTTATGTATTCGAACATAAATCTCCCTCTCATGCTTGTTTGCTACATCGGTGTCTTTTCAAACTCCGATTTAGCAACGCTCTTAGTCATGAGTTTTGGGTCGAAATTCTTTTAGACTTTCCGAGTCTTAGATTTTCTGTTTCAGATCTCAAGCATCTCAGCGTACTGAGTCTCTCTAATCCTATCATCCTTTTGATATATGCTTATAGATCTTCAGATGCCCAAAATGGCATTTCATCCTTGTGTGTGGTCCTTTTATTGAGTCAGTGTGTTCACTGTTACACAACATCTTATGTCGTACTCAATCTTTTGTATGTACTCAGCATACGGATCCGGAAGGTTTGTTTCTCCCACTTACCTTCTTGAAACTCTTGATTCAAGATTATCTTCATTCCTCAGGAATCAAACTTCTTTGATTGCCTTTTGAATCGAAGATTCTAACTCTTGCGTGCTTTTAATCCGTCGATAGATTTCTGAAGCATGCCTATGGACATAACTTGATTGGAAGAATCTTATTCTTCTTGTCTAGTTTCAGGAAACATGAATGTTTCCATCCTTCTCAGTTTTCTACTTTGGAAAACCAATTTAGGTCTTCTGTTGACTTAAATTATCAAGCTTCATGTCTTGACGAGATATGGATTCCACGATGATTTTGACTTCTAGCCAAAATCTAGAGTCAGTTTCCGTTTCTGCGCAGGTCTTTTATCTCTTTAGAAATAACCTTTATTTTCTGAGTCTTTAAGATTTTATTTTGACCTTTCAGGGCTTTTGAACAACAACTTGGAATTTTCTCAACTACTTTGAGATATTCCTTTAGAGACACTTTCACTCGCTTTGAGAGTTCTCCTGCGAATGACATTCGCTTTTGTGCGGTGGGTTTACAAGATCATATCTTTAACCTTTCCTTTTCCGAGGAGCCGCAGTTTGTTGCTCTTGGTCGAATTTAATCGTCTTGTACAAGTTTCATGATTGTTCTTCATGACCCTCCATGATTTTTCTCATGATCGAATTAAATCAACTTGTACTTTTCTCCCACTTATTCTTGTAATAATTAGTACTTTTCTCCCAGACTACTAGGTGTGCTAATTACTAGAAGAATACTATCATGAGCAACAAACACTTTGTTCTCTTGATTGGTTGTGGAAGAAGCCCAAATTTCTTTCAAAAGAAATCGCGTCAGATATTATCTAGTTTTGTAACGCTTTTTACAAGTTCTAGCTTTAGACGGAATTTTGGTAGTTTTGTGGGAAGCTATGTCTAGACTTAATGGATTTTGGAGGATAGAGTTTGATTCGTGTTCTTCATCTTAATCCTTTTGGACACTCCAAATATGGATAGGTTAGAAGTACGTTTGACGATCAATCTCTGTTTCTGACTCAAGACTTTCTTTCTTGTCAGTTGATTCATGTTCTGGTTATTTGAACCTATCTTGTAGGTGTTTAATCAAGTTTAGAATCCTTAGGTATAGTTTGTTTAATTTAGCACTTTTAATAACATCTCAATTTAGAAATAAAATTCTTTATTGATTCTCCATAATACTTAGTACAGAGATGATGTTAAAAACTAGAAAAACGCTTAATCTAGATTAGTGTCTAAAGTAGACTTCGATCCCTTTCAGCATCCTTAGCAGTCGAGGCTTCTGCTCCCTCTTGGATCTTTACTTCTTTTAGTCAAGTATATGATTTCCTTGAGCTTTACCGAGCCGTACATCCGGTATAAAATACCTGATGAAGAAATTTTACGATACTTGTTTTTAACTTTGTTAGCAAGGATGTTGGAATCGGAATTCGTACTTCCATTCCTTATGTCCTCCAGGTGCTAAGGGTAGTTTCCTCTTGAATGGTCTAGCCATTGTTTGGAAACATTCACAGTAATGAGAAATACTCTTGATCATGTACTCGGTAACTGTTTGCCTTTTCTTCGATCAAATGTTTGTCTCACTTGACTGACCCTTTGCCCTTTTGAATCTTAAGAGCTCTTTCTTAGATTTTTGTACCAAATCTCAAGAACCTTTCTTAGATTGGATATTCTCATATGTTCTGCTCAGTTTGTTCGTAACAACCTGAGTGACTCATCTAAGGTTTTATCTATCTTTGTTCAATCGATATTGAATTGGGTGATAGATGTATTCTGTTGTCTTCCGTTAGGAGGACTTTCAGATTGCCTTGGAGGTCTCGTACCTCTCCATTTATGACTTCTGTGGGAAATTCTTCCTCAGTTTGTCTTAATGGTTATGCTAGCATCCATTACTCTTCCAAAGAGAATGTTATAAGATTGCTTGCAAATGGCTTTTGACCTTCTTCGGTATGAGTCAACATTGGGATTGGGTATTCTAGTAAGCTTTCCTTTTGAATCTGAGAACTATTCTCGGATTCATTCTTCCATTCTAGGAAGTGGATCAACACCTCCCTTAGGTGTGATTTTAAAGTTGAAACCGTTTTTATGTGTCATCTTAATTCTACATAAAGAAATGGCAAAGTTTTAAAACTCGTTATCGTTTTTGAAAAACTTAGTTTTCCCACATTATTCAATAAAAATCGTCCCCGATTGAATAAGTGATTCCAAAATCTCAGTTCTTCGGAGTAAAGCGGACGAAGGCCCTACCCTTTGACTCCGTCGTTCCGGGTGAGTGAACTACTTCACTGATCATACCTTATGACTCTTGGTTGATAGATTTCATTAATGAATGACTAATCTATCCTTTTGCCTCGAGTATCCAAGACTCTCTTGTTGATCTCGTTGAGTAGAACCATTTAGACGTGTAGGCCTCTTCTATAAGACCTACCCGCATTGTCCCAAGGTAGAGGAGGTACTCTGCGAAGGCCGACCCACCTTCCTTCCTCGAACAAGGGCGCAACGAGTGTCTTAATCTGGATAGGCGATTACTCAAGATTACGTTTTGGGGACTTTTACGCTAGTCTGGCGTTTGTTATAGTGAACTATTTAGCCTAACTAACATCCACGACATAAAGCGTAAATAAGTAAGTAAATGCGCGCGAGAAAGTAAATCAAGCAGACATGGATCCTAGTATGGCCCCTAACCTAGAAGATCTAATCTCCTTTGGTTTTCTTCTTGTTTCGCCTTTTGGTTCGTCTTAGATCGCCATCTTTGAACCTCCATTGATTTCTCCCACTCGCCTTTGGATTTCATCCTCGAGTTTCTTCAATGGACTCATAGACCCTAAACTCTAATTACAAGACTCTAATGATTCTCAGATCGTATAAACTTGAAATTAAAATTAATTACAAAGCATGCACCCATCCGTGCTTAAAACAAGAATAAAGAAATAAATCTATGGCCATACTAGTTTCCCGCATTCACATCACATGCAATCATATAATATATCAAGGCTAAGAATTATATATGCATGATTATCTTGGGAGATACTTTTGTTGACATCACATGTCACATTACGGACCTTAAGTCTAAATTCGAAGAATTCAACTAATGGTGCGTTCCGGTTTTATCTTTTATGATTTCTAAAATCATCTTTAAGAAAACTCCGTTTCGGGTTCTGAAAGCCCGGGTCAATTTCGGAAAAATATTGGTTCGATTCTTAATGATTTCATAAATCAATTTAAAGAGAAATCCGTTTTGGCCTTCTGGATGGCCCGGATTGATTTTGGAATTATTTGGTTGGAATCAGAAGATATTTTGGCAAAAACTCCCACTCGAATGATGGTCCCTTTTCGTGGTCCGAAAAGCCTCGAAAAAGCCCGGGACAAGTCCTAGACAAGTCCCAGCCCAAGCCCACAAAAGGGCTCGGACAAGGTCCGGACATAGCACGGCCCATAGGGCCGGCATGTCCTGGCCGAGGCCTATCAAGGCCTGGTCTCGTCCTGGCCGGAGCCAGGACGCTAGTCCATGTACCAGACGCGTCCTAGACGCGTCCAGGAAGCTCTGGACGCGTCTCAGACGCGTCCAGGAAGCTCCCTTGCAGCTGCTGATCGCGTCCTAGACGCGACCTGGACGCGTCTCCAAGACGCGTCCCCAGTAGCTGCTCTAGACGCGTCCAGAAGACGCGTCCAGGAGCTTCTGGTTGCAGCTGCTCTGGACGCGTCCAGACGACGCGTCCAGGAGTTTCCGGTCCGGCATCTCCAAGACGCGTCTGGTTGAGAGCTCTGGACGCGTCTCAGACGCGTCCAGGAAGCTCCCTTGCAGCTGCTGATCGCGTCCTAGACGCGACCTGGACGCGTCTCCAAGACGCGTCCCCAGTAGCTGCTCTAGACGCGTCCAGAAGACGCGTCCAGGAGCTTCTGGTTGCAGCTGCTCTGGACGCGTCCAGACGACGCGTCCAGGAGTTTCCGGTCCGGCCAGGAAGCTTCCTGGCCGGACACTAGGGTTTCTCGAAACCCTTGTTTCCAAATGTTTTTTTTTTTTTTCTTATGCAACTCTAAGTTGCTATTTTCTAATTTTAAAACTCTTTCTAAAATTCTGAAATTCCACTTAGAACACTTCTAAAAATTTTCAAAACTTTTTGAAACTTTTAAAATTTTCAAATTTAGTTTTTGGGAGTTTTCTAAACTCAAAACAACTCCTTTTAGAACACTTCTAAAATTCCAAATTCTTGTTTTTCAAAAGTTTCCAAAACTTAAAAACAACTCTTAATCAAACCAATTTTAGATCAAAATTCTAGGTTTTTGAAACTCTTCCAAGAACAAATTTTGAAATCTATTTGAAAAATTCTTGAATCCCATTCAAAATCAATCAAATTCTTATGTTTAAAACTCTTTTAAACATAACTATCAACTTAATCAAGCATGGATTAGTCCGAAATTCAATCAAATTGAGTTTTTAAAACACTTTCAATCATCAATTTGATTCTCAATTTGAAAATTTATTGAATCCCATTCAATAATATCAAATTATGAGTTTAAAATACTTTTAAAACACTTTTAAAATACTTTTATAAACTCAATTTTCAAACTATCAAGCATATCAAATATGAATTAGTTCGATTCTTAGCAAAAACTAGTTAATTGCAAGAGGCTCTGACGCCACTGAAGGGATTTATACCCTTATACTAGTGTTTATAGCGGATAACGACATCTAATGTCTAACACTAGTATCCCAAGATCATCATGCAAAACTAGTAATTAAACTAATGGAGATAGTAGATTACCTTAATCGCTTTTCCCTCAAACTAGTTGAATTGATTAAAGAAGACCAAGAGCTTCAAGTGTAGCTCCTCTAATTGGGACACGAGCAATCAACTTGATCTCCACCTTGTTGTATAGCTAGCACACCAATGGTGGTTGGAAAGAAGAACACCTTCTTCTTTGACTAGATACATAGTAATGGGAATTAGCTCACTTTCTCCTCTCTACTTGATGTGGTAGAGTAAGAAAGCTTAGAGATAAATTCCACACCTTATTCTCTGCCCTAAGAGTGTTTATATAGAACCCTAATAAGAATCCACCTCCTTTTAGGTTTCCTAAAACACCCTTTAGAATAAGATTTAGGGAAATAGTCGAAAATAGCAACTATTGGTATTTTCTCAATTCCCTAAGGAGGAGGTGTACAAACACCACAAAATTGGCAGATATAATGTTTATTATATCAGCAACTAACCCTCCAAAATTCAGCCCAATCCGAGTCCTAGAAGTACCCGAACCGGTCTAGGCCCAAAAACCCTGTGTTTGGCCTTTTTGTACTATCTTTGCCTAATTCCTTTTTAGGCCTATGAGATATATTTATGGGACACTCCCATGATTATATCTCACTCCCACTAGTCATATCCTAGATCAATTTGTCACTCTTATGTGTAACCCGTTGTAGGATCCGATCGAAGTTAGCCGCGAATTACTTCGTAATTCGACGATCGTAGTTGGTCTCTAGCTACAACTCTACGGTCCCTAAATCAATCGGACTTGATGATCTTCTACATCAATTGTCCTATCCGACAAATTATTCGCATTGTCACCTTGGTCGAAGGACATCTCTTTCAACTCCTTCAGATGTTAAGTACGGAAAGACCTAAAGTCGAAGTGAAGAATCACTAAATCAAATCGCCTTGCGAACCTCTTCGGATCTACGTATATCAGCCAGAGGGGAGACTATCTAATCTTAACTCATTTAGTGTTTATTTCCTTTATAATCTCATCATACTTCTCTAGCAGCTTAGTATTCTATTTTATCAAGTAGTATTTCTTTCTTTTCTCACCAATAGTCGGTGAATCAATCTTATAGGGTAGTACACCCATTGCATGCCCGATTTACTGTTGATTTCCATCTTTTGCTTTACTAGTTTGGATTACTAAGATTTGATATACCAGTAGTCGAGCTTTAGCTCATCAAATGAGGTTTTTTCTCTTCCAACTCCTATCCATCAATGAACAAACCCTAATTTTAATTGTCCTGATCGATCTTAATCGACCTTTAAGGTCTTGCACACCTATTGTATATCATGATCTCATTTCTGTTAGTCTACTTGTCATGTTGTACATTTATGACTACTTCCATCATATATCTTATCCCAGTTATAGAGTGTATCCATGTTGTCGGACTACTTACGATCGAGTCGATCGGCTATCCATGCTAGTTTCACCACTCTTGCACCGAGCTCAGTTTAGGAACACTAATCGTCCATTTGCTGGACACTTATGCCTATCAATCAGACAAGGAATAAAAAGCATTCAGCTCAACTTTCCCTTTGACCCCGGCGGACACAAGACTTTGAATATTAATCTCAACCCTCATCGTGCAGTTTATGTTGCTTATCCTCCAACTCACTTTTTGTTGATAGCATTGGGTTATGGTGACCTTATAGATTTAACTCTGAATACTATTTCTGTAACATGTTCACTTCCACCCCTTTTCGCAATTTTATTGCGAGCATTTGTCGGATTAGCGGAGTATTTATACTCGGGCTATAACGGCGATCCCAATTTCCAGGTGTCTGACCTGTTTCTACTTTGTAGAATTCGATCGAATATGGTCTCTGTATATGGTGAATACTGGCGGGATACCCTGGAATCATCCTATGATTCCATCTTGCAGACACCCTTGTTTCTTCTTGAAACTGTGGGTGTATGCTTAATCCATTTTAAGAAGTTAGGTACGAGTTTTATCTTTAATTCAACCAGACGGACTCTCAAGATCAAATATTTTATCATGCTCAAGAAGAAAGAAAAAAAATTTAGAGAGAGGAGAGAGAAATTGGTCGGCCGACAACCTTTGTCGGTGAAGACGATGAGGTGGCAGAGAGAGGTGATGAGATGGAGGAGAGAGAAATGATGACTAGTTAACGGTGTTATAACGGAATCTTAAAAAGGGGGCCATCTGGGCATTTTTGATAAAGTAGGGGGCTGGGCAGGAAACCGGTCACAAAGTTAGGGGCTATTTGGGAAATAACCCAAATATTTTTTTCTCAAATCTAGATAATAAGATTTCATTTTAGGATAAAAGAGATGAACTAGGAGAACCAACGATGACAATATCACTAGGAAGTAACAATAATAGAGCTTCAAATACTGATCTACAATTTTTTTTTTCATTACAGCAGTCTAGACTCGCACTGCAGCAGTTTCTTATGAACAAAGACATAAAAAAAAATTCTACTATTGAAATTGATATTACAAAATTCTACCACATATACACTTTTAATTACCAATCTTTGAATACATCATAAACTATCATAAATCTTTAATAAGTCAATTTCAAGAAACAACCTGACAAAATACATATAACACAATTAAAGATGTATCAAGGATTCACATCATAGTATCAAATGATAATAACTTCAATCCAGAAGAATTGATCCAACAAATTTCTTTAAGTGTTCAAGTATGAATTCTTCTTTATGTGGTTTACAACCTAATTCATCATGTTCTCGGATACCTAGTTCTTCTTTAATTTCGAAACAACTCACTTAACCTTATAATCTTTCTAGTCGGCATAAAATCCTTATTCACGCATATTAAAAGTACTACCAACCATAATAACACGGATCAAAACATAACATCGTAATGGTAATGAAAGCCATTAAAACTTAATGAACATGACTATCATAATTAATATTTCAATATTACCAACAATTTCGACTAGATATTTTTATTACACTTAAAAAATAAGTTAAACTAGTTATGTAATTACTAAAATGAGTAACTTTTAGTTGTTCAAGTAATATGCATCTGTTATGCCTCTAAACCGAAGGAATGTAGTGATAATTTGCTGGTAATAAGCAAATGGTTGATTTTTTCATTGAGGAATATTAACAAACATTTGGAGGACATTGTAAAACATTAGCAAACAACACATACATGAAAGGTATATTGCACCAATGAAGATGAAATGAAACCTAGTTAACCCTAACCAAGATGAAAACCTGCAAATGTAATAAATCAATACTTCAGTAAAGATTTATTAAGATCATGGGAATGATACAAGTGACACGACTTTGGTTTATCGAGTTACCTGTCATTATGGAATTTTGGCAATCTCGTTTATTGTTGAGACAAGTATTGCTACACTTTATTGTTGAATCCACTCTACCTAATTCTGTTGTGTGTGTTGATAAACCCTAGTAATTTTCGAGATCAATGGGTGAAGAAAATATAGTGAGATTGTACTACTGTAATAGATTAGAAGTAGAAAACCCTAGGCAAGTGCAAAGATTGAAAATGGAAAGAGATTAAAAATAATTCTGTGAATTTCCGGTGAAAATTTTGAACAAAGAAGGAAGAAAAGTGAAATTTAGGTCAAGAGGGAAGAAAAGCTATTGGTTTCTAGCATTGAGAAATTTGAATTCTAGATTTTCTAGACTCATTTTTATAAAATGGTAATTTTGGGAGAAAAGGAGAAAATGAGGTTATTTTGACAGTTTCCACAAAATTAAGGTCATTTTGCCAAAGTCTTCTTTGTGAAAGGTCATTTGACCCAATTTCCCATTTTAGTAACTTCCTATGTCCAAATCAAATTAGGATTGTTTTTTTTTTGTTGAACTATCAAATTAGGATTGTTAACTTGAAAATTTTTCAGTCCAACTTAAATTAGGGTTTAGAGAATTAATAGTATAAAATTCAAGTCTTCTCATTTATTAGCTGGAAGTACTAATTAGGTTGGCTTATGCAAAAATAAGAAGGGTAAAGTAATATATTTTGGTAGTTCTTCTATTATTCATTGTTTTCCCATGGAGAGATACTTTAAAAGAATCGGTACTGTTAACGAGTCTTCAAATATTAAGAGACTTAATACTAATTCAAGAGAGAAGGCTAAAGATGTCGAATCATTGCCCGAGTTTACAAAAGAAGACAAAAATTTAGAAGAAAATCATGATAACATTGAATTGCCATCACCAGCCATAGAAGAAGCAAACAATTCAAAAAATACACATGATAAAATCGACTTGACGAGTCTTCCTGCAGATCTTGGAATGCACAGTCCAATTTTAGATTATCATCCCAATATTCGAGATCAAGTTCGAAGAGAATATCTACTAAAAGACCCTTGTCAACCTAGAACCCATACTTTTCCTTTGACGCTTTTGGGAAAAAAGACACGGAGATTTAACCTTTCTTCGTTTAACGAACATGCTAATTGGTTAGAATACAGTATATCAAAAGATGTCGTATTTTGTTTATATTGCTATCTATTTTTTAACAGTTGTGATTTATTCGTAGGCGAAGGATTTTCAAACTAGAAGAAAAAAAAAAGTTACAAATTCATGTGAGAGGAATCAATAGTGTTCATAACAATGCTATGAGAAACGGTGAAGCTTTATTACGACAAGAAAATAACATATTGAAACAGTTTTGTGCAAACATTCTGTTGAAGTCAGAAAGAATTATCGAATCCGCTTAAATGCGTCTGTTCATTGTGTTCGTTTTCTTCTTAAGCAAGGTCTACTGTTTCGGGGAAACGACGAATCTGAATGCTCAAGCAATAGAGGAAGTTTTATTGAATTGTTACAATGGTTGAGAGATAAAAATGATGGTATTAAAGCCGTCACAATGGAAGAAGCTTCTGAAAACCTAAAATTTGTGTCACCTAAAATTCAAAGGGATATTTCAAATGCTATTTCATTTGAAATTATCGACAAAATTATTCGCGAATTGGGTGAATCTAGGTTTTCTATTCTTATTGATGAATCTCGTGATATATCTACGAAGGAGCAAATGACTATGGTACTACGATATGTGCATGAAGGTGAAGTAATTGAGCGGTTTGTTGGTATTGAATATGTAAGCAATACAACATCACTCAGCACTTAAGATAGCTATTGATGACTTCTTTTCCTGACATGGTTTAAGCATTGACAGATTGAGAGGCAAGGATACGACGGGGCAAGCAATATGCAAAGTGAGTTTAATGGTCTTAAAGCACTTATTTTAAGAGAAAATGGGTGTGCGTATTTTGTTCATTGTTTTGCTCATCAACTCCAATTAGTTATTGTTGCTGTGGCAAGGAATCATACAGAAATCAATGATTTATTTATTTTGACGGTTAATGTTGTCAATAATGTTGGAGCATTTCCAAAACGTCGTGATATTCTTCGAGAAAAACATTCTGATATAGTCTTTGAAGCCCTTAAATAATGAGCTTTCTACTGGACAATGACTAAATCAAGAAACTAGTCTTGTACGAGCTGGTGACACATGATGGGGATCACACAATCGAATGGGAGATGAATGGATGAATGATAACTTGCTCGCATATGTTGAGAGAGATATTTTTTATTAAATTGATAATGAAGTTATTATGCAGCGATTTCAGAAAATAAAAACTCGGCGTCGTCAACTATAGACTTGTATCTAATTATGGTATTATAAATAAATAAACAAATTCAAACTTTTTATTATTTAAATTTTCATTTAATATGTACCCCCACACAGGGTCGGCCCTAGGTCGCTGTGGGCCTAAAGCGAACTCGTAAAATGAGGACTTTTAAATAATTCAAATTTTCTTTTTATAAAATTTGGTGACCTTACTCCTGTTAACAAGGTGTACATATTTTAAAGAATTTAAACCAAATTTTATTTAATGTTGTTATCTTATTCCTATTAACAAGAATTTCGAACAACTTTAAAACTCTGTTTTGTTGAATAAAAGTTTAAATTTTATGTCAACTTTTATGTGAAATGAAAGATAATTTCAAATACTTTTAAAAACCATACATAAATCTTCATTACCACTATTTTCTAATTAAAAAAGAAACGCGACGTAGTATAACTGGATTTTTATGGCAAAGTTAAAATTAGGTTTAGAGAAGTAATTTTTTCTGATAGATAATATAGTTTGATCTAATCATATATATTATGAGATGTAATTACCGCAGAGATGTCTGTTGAAATAACTACAAAATTTTGTAATAATATTTTATTGGTATATGTAGCACATCATTGTTAGTAAATATTTTTGATCACTTGAAATCTCAACCAATAATGCATGCGAGAAGAACTTAAAATAAGACAACCAATGTTGATATACACATCACATATAAACGGAAAATAACATATGAATAACAAAATTACTTGCTAGAAACAAAATTCAACTTGATGTTTATTGATGATCGAGAGATTTTAACAAAAGAATACATGATCAAGAGACATTATAAAATAAATAATCAAATAGACTTTTTGTTTTGAAAAATAATCAAATAGACTTTTTGTTTTGAAAAATAATCAAATAGACTTTTTGTTTTGAAAAATAATCAAATAGGTTATTTAGGAAATAAAAAGTTAGAGATGGAAAGGGAGCAAGATTATGATGATAGTTGGGGATTGAACTCAAGACCTCTTGACCATTAAAAATAAGGTTTACCAATTTTTATTTTTATTTTTTGAAGCCAAGGGAACAATTTCCATTAATAAGTGAATAAATCACAATGATTACATGGATGAATTCTTATTTCTCTCATCTGAAAACTTCATGAGAGTTACATACTTTTAAATGCAAAGTGTCTCATGAAGGGAAAGAAATTGGACTAGACACAAAGGATCCTAAAGATCCGTGAAAAGAGACCCTACAGATCTGACAAAAGGATCCTAAAGATCTGTGAAAGGAGATCATAAAGGTCTGACAACAAAAGGAAAAAAAAACTAAAATAACCACTGATGTTATCGCCGGAAAACCTTCAATGTCGCCGGAAAACCAACGTCGTCGTCGGGAAACCGCCGTTTGTCACCGATAATCTGTATCCGTTACTGGAAAACCGCAGAACCGCTATACAACGATAAAAAACTAAAGAAACTCTCTATTCTACCTGTCTCCTTACCACCACCACCACCATTAACCACCACCCTATATACTCACTGAACACCACCACAAATACTACCACCGCCACCCTTACCCACAACTTCCTTTCCAACACCACCACCACCCCACCACCATCACTAACCATCACCCCAGATCTCATGTCTCCACCAAATCACCATCACGAAACTCGCCGGATGTAGCCATAAATCCAATCGAACCCCCACCACAGCCCCTATATCCATTAATCACCACCAAAACTGAAGTTTAATGCCGCCATTACCACACCACCACAACCAGATCTTGCCTTGAGCAAAACCACCATCACGAACCGGACAGAAAACAGTAACAAAAAGAGAGGGAAAGAGGGACAAAGAGATGTAACCCTCGCCGGATCTGGCGAGGGTTACGCTTCACAGTTAGGGTTTACCAATTGAGCTGAGGGTTAACAGGATACATTTTTTGCTTTTAATTCAGTATATCTTCCTTTTTGGGGGCCCTCCTATCTTCTCCAAAAGCTGGGGGCCCAATGCCACCACTTTGGTGGCTTTGGGCCTAGGCCGGCCCTGCCCCCATAACCCAACAATCCTGGGTCTGTCATTACCCCTACTTTCCACCCAAAAGGGTGTAATAGAATGATAAGTACACAAGCGGGGTCAATCCCATCAATATCATTTTCTTTTCTTTTTTTTGTTGAAATACCATCAATATCATTAAACTCTTATTTCTGTGATTATGGAGCTATTCATTGTGGCTCATTTTGTAATATGTGGTCCCACCTATAAAAAAGAAAAACAAATTCCTGCCCTAGGAGTGACATAAACAAGACCTAAATTGGGGTAACCTATTACAAATTCTACATTACCTCCTTTGTTTAGAGTTGCATTCCCACACGGTCATGATAACTTAGTCAAGCCAATCACTTAATCTCGACAGAAATATTCTTAAGATCCCAAAGTAATTTTCATTTAGTGTAACGTTATAAATAAACTTAATCGACAGAGAGGAATCTTCGGTTATGAATTGAGAAGAGAAAAGAAGTACATTATGAAGTATCACTGAGACGGAGGGGTTGGAATGGGGGCAGATTATTAAGGGCACCCACATGAGATACCCAGCTGCCCAAACCGAGAAGCCCACAAGGAGAACCGAACAGCCCTATCTCACTCACTCAACTCGGTCAACCCTAGTATCTCTACTTGATAAGTTTTGTTATGATTTTATGTAAACCAAATGTATCCCTACTTACCCTAATTGTAAACCTATATATACTTGTTAGATATGAATACAAAGTACAGAGAAAATCTAACTCTAATCTTCTTCTTCTTCTTCTTCATTCATTTTGATTGTTACTTAGTTTATTTTGATTATTACTTAAAGGCTTATTGCCTTTCACATGGTATAAGAGCCTGGTATTTCAATTTTTTTTTTCAACTATGTCTTCTACTACCGATACCATCACTCAATCCGCTGTCCAAAACAATCAAGTATTCGATGTTCATCATTCGGATTCACCCACGACTGTTTTGATCACACCACCTCTCACCGGAGATAACTATGCCTCCTGGTCTCGTGGTATGACTAAAGCGCTTCGAGCCAAGGATAAACTTGGTTTCGTCGATGGAACCATTGTCAAACCAACTTCTCCTGCAGAATTACATTCGTGGGAACGATGCAACGATCTCGTTGCAAGTTGGATTGTCAACTCAGTGGCTCCAGATATTCAATCATCCATCCTTTATGACGAATCTGCAGCCGAGACTTGGAAAAACCTTTATGAGCGTTTTTTTCAGACTAACGCTCCTAAAGTTTTTCAACTCAAAAGAGCAATCTCGTCCTTGAAACAAGAAGGACTCGATGTGTCTACCTATTTTACTCAATTGAAGTCTCTTCAAGACGAACTTCAATCCCTCACAACCGTCGAACCATGCATTTGTACACATGGTAAGTCCCTTCTTGATCGGCTAAACCAAGATCGCGCCATGGAGTTCCTTCAAGGACTCCATGATCGATTTTCTGCGATTCGGAGTCAAATTCTCCTAATGGATCCGTTCCCGTCTACATTACGTATACACTCTCTTGTCAAACAAGAGGAAGTTCAACAGAATATTGTGAACGCGAACTCCGTTAACAGTGAGGCAGCAACTCTTGCCGTTAGTAATGGTCCCCGATCGGATTCTTCACGTCCAAAGAGATCACGTCCTTATTGTGATTACTGTCATCAACTTGGACATGTTAAAGCTACATGTTACCAACTCAATAAGTATCCTTCTCGGTCCACACCAAATTCTCGTCCTCGAGGGCGCCCAAATAACCGAGAAGCTCACCAAACTAATCCATTTGCTACTGCCTCCATAGTTCCTGACTTGGAACAGATTCAAACTCATCAGGGAGCGCCCCTAGCAACATCTCTCACCAAAGAACAGTACCAGGGCCTCATCTCACTACTGGACCAGTCCCGACCTGCTGCAGGCACCCCCCAAGCAGCAGCTCCATCAACCGAACCGATCAACTTAACAGGTACGTCTTTTACTAATTATTCTTGGGTAGTCGACTCCGGGGCAGCGAAACATATTTGTTCATCTCTATCTCGTTTTGATTCTTATATTAAAGCCCCTACCGACTACTTTGTACGCCTTCCGGATGGGACTCGTATTCGAGTTCTTCATGTTGGATCAATTTCTTTTTCCAATTCTTTTATTCTTCACAATGTATTACATGTACCGGATTTCAAAATCAACTTAATATCGGTTTCTCAAATTACTACTTCTTTAAATTGTGAAGTAACGTTTAATTCTACCTCGTGTGTCTTTCAGGACCTCTCGACGAAAACAACGATTGGACTTGGTGATCGATCGGATGGACTCTATTTCCTTCGCACGGACCCTAGGATTTGCTCGCTTTCTTGTTTTTCTAGTTTAGGAAGTAACGTTTCTTTCAATGTTTGGCATTGGCGATTGGGTCATCCATCGCTTTCTAGATTTAAATATTTAATTTCTACTATTCCTTGTATGAAATTTGTTTCAGTTATTAATAAACCGTGCGATGTTTGTCCTATGTCTAAATTTAAACGATTACCATTTCCAACTAGTACTTCTACCTCCTCTCGTCCTTTTCAACTTCTCCACGCCGATCTATGGGGACCCTTTTCCGTTCTTTCCAATTCCGGATGTCGATATTTTTTGACGATAGTTGACGACTATTCAAGGTGTACATGGTTGTTTTTACTTCCTAATAAATCGGATACAACTAAATACATCACAAACTTCACTAAATATGTTTCCACTCAATTCAACACAACCATCTCTACTTTCAAATCCGGAAACGGTTCTATTTTGATTCCAAAAATTCAAACATTCCGTTCCGATAACGGTACGGAATTTATGAATCACGAATTGCAAAAATGGTTTCAAACAAACGGTATTCATCACCAAACTAGTTGCGCCTACACTCCTCAACAAAATGGAGTTGTAGAACGCAAACATAGACATATTTTGGAAGTAGCACGGTCCCTTCGATTACAAGCCCATCTCCCTCTCTCCTTTTGGGGAGAATGTGTTCTCACGGCCGTCTACCTTATAAACAAATTACAAGGGAAATCCCCACATGAAAAATTATTAGGATGTCCTCCTACTTTTACCAACCTTAGAGTGTTCGGTTGTTTATGTTATTTTCGTCATACCACCGTTAAAACTAAATTGGACTCACGAGCTTCACCCGAAATTTTCGTGGGATACCCTCATGGTCAAAAGGGCTTTCGTGTATACGACCTCACCACTCGAAAAATTATCACATCTCGAGACGTCTTATTCCATGAAGACCGATTTCCGATGTCCACAATCCCGCCTACCCAAAGGCGTCAGTTCTTGTCAATAGTGGACAATGGAACCTTTGCCTTTCCACAAAGTTCCCAACCTAACGCCTCTTCCTGGACTAACCCGAACTCCCTAACTTCGGCCAGGAACATTTTAGATCAGTCCGCTACAGGCACCTCCTGGACTAACCCGAACTCCCTGACTTCGGCCAGGAACACTTTAGATCAGTCCGCTACAGGCACCCCTGTGTCTTTGGACGAACCGGTTCCATTCACTGGGCCGGAACGTTCTGTTCTCACTCCAGTCGAGGAGTGCCCTGAAAGTCCAACAGACTTGGACACCCTTCCTGATCCGACAGTACCCACTGCCCGACCATCACGCTCTAGGCGACCACCAGCCCATCTTTCCGATTACGTATGTCACTCCTATCCTTTTATGGACCCGTCACCCAATGTCCCTTATCCTCTCACTAATTTCATGTCTTTCGATGCTTTCTCTACTTCGCATCAAGTCTTCCTTACATCCGTTCTTTCAAATAAAGAACCTTCTTCTTTTTCCCAAGCCATGCAATCTCCTCAATGGAGAGAGGCAATGTCTAAAGAAATATCGGCTTTGGAATCTAACAACACTTGGTCCATTGTTGACCTACCTTCCGGTAAGCGACCCATTGGATGCAAATGGGTTTACAAAATTAAGTTTCGGTCTGACGGGTCAATCGAGCGATACAAAGCTCGACTAGTTGCCAAAGGATATACCCAAATTGAAGGTCTTGATTATCACGACACCTTTGCTCCCGTCGCTAAATTAGTCATAGTTCGAATTCTTCTCTCTATTGCCGCAATTCAAGGTTGGACCCTTCACCAACTTGATGTCAATAATGCGTTCCTTCAAGGAGACCTCGATGGAGAGGTTTTTATGAAACTTCCACCTGGTTTTTCCAAACAGGGGGAGTCTAAGGTCTGCCGCCTAAACAAATCTCTTTATGGTCTCAAACAGGCCTCCAGACAATGGTTCTCAAAATTCTCGTCCGTCCTTCTCAAGAAAGGTTTCACACAATCTCTTTCTGATTATTCTCTCTTTTCCTTCCATTCTCTTCCACTTCTCTTTACGTCCTAGTCTATGTCGACGATATCATTATTACCGGTAACAACGATTCCGCCATTTCCGACCTAAAATCTTTTCTCGACAATACCTTTTCCCTCAAAGATCTCGGTCGACTTCAATATTTCCTGGGTATTGAAGTTTCTAGATCTTCGAAAGGCATATTTTTGTGCCAACGAAAATACGCCTTAGATATTCTTTCTGATTCTGGGCTAACCGCTTCTCGACCATCTTCCTTCCCGATGGAGCAGAAACTCCGCCTTAGCCCCACAGATGGAGAACCTATCCCTGATCCATCCACATATCGACGACTGATTGGACGCTTACTTTATTTAACTGTCACTCGTCCCGATATTTGCTATGCAGTAAATAATCTGAGCCAATTTTTACAAAATCCCACAAATATTCACTTAGAAGCTGCCCATAGAATCCTTCGATATCTCAAAGGGTCACTCAATCATGGAATTTTTCTTTCTGCAACTAGTTCCTTACATATCTCGGGTTTCTGTGACTCTGATTGGGCTGGTTGCCCCACTACTCGACGATCCACAACTGGATACTTTACCATGCTTGGTTCAAGTCCATTATCATGGAAATCTAAGAAACAACCCATGGTTGCTAAGTCATCTGCCGAAGCCGAGTACAGAGCTCTGGCCAATCTTACCTGTGAACTTCAATGGATCAAATCACTTCTTCGTGATCTAGGTATAAATCATTCTTCCCCAATGTCTGTTTATTGTGATAATCGTGCAGCACTTCATATTGCTGACAACCCAGTTTTTCACGAACGAACAAAGCACATTGAAATCGACTGCCATTTTGTTCGTGAAAAGATTAAAGACAATACCATAGCTCCCCGCTTCACACCAACAGCTGACCAACTAGCAGATATCTTTACAAAGCCGCTTGGTGGTGATGCCTTCAAGAAGACGATTGGCAAGTTGGGCATCATTTCTATTTCAGCTCCAACTTGAGGGGGAGTATTAAGGGCACCCACATGAGATACCCAGCTGCCCAAACCGAGAAGCCCACAAGGAGAACCGAACAGCCCTATCTCACTCACTCAACTCGGTCAACCCTAGTATCTCTACTTGATAAGTTTTGTTATGATTTTATGTAAACCAAATGTATCCCTACTTACCCTAATTGTAAACCTATATATACTTGTTAGATATGAATACAAAGTACAGAGAAAATCTAACTCTAATCTTCTTCTTCTTCTTCATTCATTTTGATTGTTACTTAGTTTATTTTGATTATTACTTAAAGGCTTATTGCCTTTCACACAGATATTCTATTAATAATTGCTGGTTGTCTGTCTATGGGTGGATTTATTTTATGGTTTTTACGTACACTATGTAAATCCAATGAAGCAACCCAACCTCTTGATTTGGCAGGCATAACCAGTACTACTGCTACTACTGCAGTAATGTTGCCGCCTAATATGCTTCTGGTTGTGGTGATGGTGGAGGTTGTAGCTATAATGGATGTGTGCTTGCATTTTCGACTATATATAGGGAAGTTTTATAGGGCCCCATTCTTGTTAAAAAGGTCACTCCTTGTGAATTCAGTACGAGCCCACCGAATTCATAAGAGATCATTCGGTGCGAACCCACCAAATTCGCAAGAGACCCTTCGGTACGAGCCCACCGAATTTACTCTAGTAGCCTATTTCGATGAGTTCCGTGGATTCATGCCGAATTGTGGATTCGTACCGAATTGTGAATTTGGTGGACTGCACTGAATTCACAAGAGGGACCATTTTAACAAGAATGGGGCCCTATAAAATTTCCCATATATATACAAAGACACCCATAAGTTTTCCCTCTAAATCAAAGAATGTGTGCATCTAATTTATAGGTATAAATGTATAGAAAAGGGAGTTTTCCGTGACTTTCAAAGTTTCTTACCGTTGGTCACTCGGGTTTGTTTTGAAGACGGTTGTAACGTTGGTGTTGTTTCCATGACACCTTATGTCCTTCAATATATTTATATGATCCAATGTTGGGTATGTAATAATCTTTCAAGTTTCAAAAAGAATAATTATTAATATATTATAGTTTGGAATTCTTTGCATCATTTCCCCTCAGAATGGAGGTTTTCTATGGCAGTTTATGAAATTATTCACACAACTATCTTATTAAGATTGTTAATTGAGGATGAGGACTTGATTAGGCTCCTAACCTTTCACAATCTCTAGTATGAGATAATGAAGCATGCAGCTGGAAATAACCAAGAACCTTCCTTTGTCAGTCCACTGAGAATTATTGCTAGATGTAGGAAGTTTTCTATTAGAAAATTTCTTGATAAGTCAGTCAGATTAGTATTAGCTGTAATGGATGAATTGGGAAATAACTGTAATCAGCAGTCTTACTCATATAAGGCAAAATAAGTAAGTGTTCACCTAGTAACATGTACTGAAGAGAACATCAATTAGTTCATATGATTTTATAAGTGAACAACCATTGATCTTTAATTGTCACTTGAGAAGTAAAGAAGAGTATAATTTCTAGGATTAGAGATAGAGAGAGAGAGAGAGACAGAGAGATATGGAGGTAGAAGCACTTGGTAAGTAAATAGAGCTGTTGAGGCCATCTATCAATATTTCTACCTTTGATTCTTAATATTTTGGTGCAAGACTGCAAGAGTTATCATTAGTTTGGTGTTATTATTATTATTTTCACATGGTATCACGAGCATAAAGGACTTCGTTATTTTCGATCTTATTTGGGAATTCTTCTCGCCATCTCTAAGTTTCTTATTCCTAGAACTACAATTGTGAATTGAGAAGAAAAAAGAAGAAAAAACTTCAAAGGTTAGACAAAGAGAGATAAGAGACTATGGACATGTCCCTAGCAATTGCTCTTATATTTGTTGGTTGTTTTGTGGGTGTAGTAATATTAGTGGTCGTATGTAACCTATGTCAACGCAATGAAGAAACTCAATCCCCTCGTTTGGGACGCCAAACCAACACTTCTACTAGTGGAACTTCCATTGGCCGTAATACTAGCAGAGATGGTGATATGGCTCTTATGGTTGCCAGTGCTGTCGCTGTGGCCAATGCTGTTGCTGTGGCCAATACTACTGCAGCCAATACTTCTTGTTACAATGGCGGTGGTTGTGGAGGAGGCAGCGGCGGTGGAGCTGGTTGCTGATCTCGTTCTTTATGCATATATATATATATATATGAAATCACTCAAATCAGCTTTGGTAATATTAATCCTTTCCTTATCTTAATGGAAGAATGGCTATAATTTAAGAGAAAAAAAGTAATGAAAAGAAACTTACTGAATTGTATTTGACTTTTCTCTTTCTTTTGTTGTTTAATATTAAAATTCCTACATACATATATAATCAACAAAAGTTCAGCAAATATATGTTACAAGTAAAAGTAAGCACGGTTCGCCTTTCGTCAAAATGGTCTATGAAATAAGAATATTTACAATTTTTCTGGTTTTGACTTCAGGATCAATTAATGAAAAGAGACTCGGTAGTTCCTATATTCCAGCATCTAAGTTCAACAATTTTCATTGGTATTCTTCCAAGTCATGACAGGTATCCGAGGTACTCCTGCTTTCCACCCAAAAGGGTGTGATAGAATGATAAGTACACAAGCCCGGTCAATCCGATCAATATCATCTCAAAATCTTATTTGTGTGATTCTCGAGCTATTCATTGTTGCTTATTTTGTAATATGTGGTCCAACCTATAAAAGAAAACAAATGGGAGGGCTAAAGGCCCCCGTTCAAAGTGTTGTTGGCACCCGGATTGCAAATGGGACAATGAGACATCTCACAGTTTCTGCTTTGGGCGGGGCCTAGCAGTTTGGACGTGTGCTTTTAGCCGCACCGAAAACAAATTCCGGTCCTACTAGTGACATAAACAAGACCTAAATTGAGATAACCTATTACAAATTCTCCATTACTTCCTTTGTTTAGAGTTGCGTTCCCGCGGGTCAGGAAAAGAAAATTTCTATCAAGACACGGTCATGATAAGTCAAGCCAATCACTTAATCTCTAGAGAAATATGCTTAAGCTCCCCAAGTAATTTTCATTTAGTGTAAACGTTATAAGTCAACCTAGTCGACAGATATGAATCTTCAGTTATGAATTGAGAAGAGAAAAGAAGTACATTAGGAAGTATCATTGAGACAGGGGGTGGGAACGGGGCGGATATTATATTGATAATTGCTGGTTGTCTGTCTATTTGTGGATTTATTTTTTGGTTTGTACATACATTATGTAAATCCAATGAAGCAACTCAACCTCCCGATTTGGCAGGCATAACCAAGTACTACTGCTACTACTACTACCGCTAAAAGGAAGAATGTTTGTATGTAATATATAGGTATAAATGTATAGAAAAGGTAGTTTTGCTGACTTTCAAAGTTTCTTACCATTGGTCACTCGGGTTTGTTTTCAAGACGGTTGTAACGTTCGTGTTGTTTCCATGGCACCTTATGTCCTTCGATATATTTATATGATCCTATGTTGGCTATGTAATAATCTTTCAAGTTTCAAAAAAAGTAATTATCAATATATTGTAGTTTGGTATTCTTTGCATCATTTCCCACTCCGGATGAAGGTTTTCTATGGCAGTTTATGAAATTATTGACACAGCTATCTTATTAAGATTGTTAATCGAGGGTAGGGAGTTGAATAGGCTCCTAACTTTTCACCATCTCTAGTATGAGATAATGAAGCATGCAGGAACTAACCTAGAACCATCCTTTGTCAGTCCACTAAGAATTATTGCTAGATGTAGCTAGTTTTCTATTAGAAAATTTCTCCATAAGTCAGTCAAATTAATATTAGCTGTGATGGGTGAATTGGGAAATAACTGTAATCAATAGTCTTACTTGTATAAGGCAAAATAAGTAAGTGTTCACCTAGAAACATGTACTGAAGAGAAGATCAATTAGTTCATATGAAGTTACAAATGAACAAGGATCGATAGAGTATAATTTCTAAGATTAGAGATAGAGACAGAGACAGAGAAAGATTTATGTTATCAAAATAGTATTAAAAACCAACTAATAAAATCAGAAATTAATTTAGCAATAAAACAGCAAGTTAAAGAAGACACTTATCTTTTTGCAGAGCCTTTCTAAAAGAGTAAGTGAACCAATCAGAGATAATGAACCTGCAAGTAATAGTAAACAGTAAGGGTGGAACAGAGGCACGAGTTAGAGTCGCTTTCCTGAAGACTTTAAACGCCCATGCCATCGTCGATTCTGGTATTGCTTTTGCAGTTTATGAATGTAGTCCCCTAGGATTCAACTATTCCTTATCAGAAATTGAAGAAGCAAACTTCAATTCTGATATCCTGATCTTGATAGAACTGTAACAGAGAGAAGAGTAAAAGTTGTGAGAGAGATAAAAGACGATTTGTTTTCTGTGTATTTTTCCTATGGGAATTTTCCCTATTTATAGAGTGGGGAAACCTGATCTAACGACTTAAGGTTATTTTGATCCAACGGTGGATAAAAACTAGCCATTACACATGTACTTGGACTGTTTCCACTAGCCAGTAGTCGAAGATGAAGTCAGAGAAAATTTCGTAGTGGACTGTTTCCGCTAGCCAGTAGTGGGAGGAAAAGATCAGAGAAGAATAAGGCATTTCTCTGGTAGACCAAGTCCGAGACCGAGTCCGGGTCCGAGTCCGGGTCCGAGTCCGAGTCCGAGTCCGAGTCCGGGTCGGTGACCCGACCCGCGGGTGTGTGCAAGTGTGAAATATTGGTGTGCCTAAGGTAAGGGTGCCTCTAAAAAGTGATGGGTCTCTCCTCCGGAGATCACTATTGTAACCCCAAGGGGTCACCCCCCTTACACCCAACTTTCTCCTTATAAACACAAGTTTGTTTTTCTCTTTGAAAGATGTGGGACAAAACATTTAGTTTGAAAGTTTCCATTTCTATTTCAGTAAGGAGGATTAAAGTGCTCTCTACTTTATTCTATAAGTGTTTTAAGTACAAAAGGTATTTTTTTTTTTTGTGGATGAAAAAATTCCCTCCAAAAAGTAAGCTCACTTTAGCTCATTTTATTTCAAAATAAAACTAACTATCATATTTTATTCAAACACAACTAACAATCCCCCACATGAATAAAATTGGGAGAGCTGAATAGAAGATAAGAGTATAAGGCATTGTGTATCAGCGAAAGGTGTCGTTATGACTTGAACCTTTGCTTTGTGATGGTTCGTTGGGACTACTAGTCATTTAGTGAATATGATGTTCCTGAACTGAACTTCTGTTTTGCAGACTCGATCAACAAACCTCACACACAAGTCCTCTGATTTCTGTCAAGATCATTCGGTTGTGCTCGTTATCGGCCATAAGCATATCCTAGTATTCATGAGCGCTCTAGAGAATAACCCAATTCTCATAGGAAGTGGCCCACTTCCACACTCATAAGGTGAATCCATCAAGGATGTCATGTTCCACCCCACTTGGTATACCCAAGCTATAGATCTCATCCCCCACATTGAACATGTACACTCTCTTTGCCATAGGGATGGGTAGGAGTTTCCTCCTTTGAGTGTTTACAAACTATCATCTACAACTTAGTTGTCCCATTGAACCAAGGTCATGTGATCTCCAATTCTAGGGTTGGGTGTCCGTCATAGATGATTTACTCTGATATGGGCTTTAGCCCCATCCCCCTCGACGTTACATTTACAACATCTCTCGATAATCCTTTCGTTAAAGGATCAGCCAAGTTTTCCTTAGATCTCACAAAATCTATGGAAATTACTCCACTAGCCAACAATTGCGTAATCGAGTTATGCCTTCGGCGAATATGTCTACACTTTCCGTCGTAGATGTTATTTTTAGCTTTAGCTATTGCAGCTGTGGAATCACAGTGAAATAGAATTGAAGGCATTGGTTTAGGCCAAATTGGAATATCATTCAAAAAGCTTCGTATCCATTCAGCTTCTTCAGCGGCTTTATCAAGTGCAGTGAATTCTGATTCTATAGTTGATCTAGCGATGCAAGTTTGCTTGGATGACTTCCAAGCAACTGCAGCTCCTGGTAGTGTAAAATCAAGTCCGCTCGTGGATTTGGATTCTTCTGAGCCTGAAGTCCAGTTTGCATCTGTGTATCCTTCTAGAATTGCAGGATACCGTGAGTAATGTAAACTGTGTAATAGTGTGTATTTAAGGTATCTCAGTACCTTAATTAGTGCACCCCAATGGGTGTGCCCAGGGTTACATGTGTACCTTCTCAGTCTGCTCACTGCGTAAGCAATATCTGGCCTCGTGCAGTTCATTATGTACATAAGACTCCCTATCACCGTAGAGTACTCAAGTTGGGATACTGCCTCACCCTTGTTTTTCTTTAAGACTAAAGAATGGTCAAAGGGTACTCTCACAGGTGAGGAGTCGAATTGGTTAAATTTCCTTAATACAGACTCAACATAGTGTGTTTAGCTCAAGGTAATGCCTTCAGGGTTTCTGATTACTTTTATCCCTAGGATGACATCTGCTTGTCCAAGGTCTTTCATTTCAAAGTTTTTAATTAGGAGTTCCTTAGTTTGGTTTATTATGTCTAAGGAAGTGCCTAGAATTAACATGTCATCTTTACAGACATATAATCACATAACACCCATTTACACATGTAGTGTACACACATTTATCTGACTCATTAATCTTGAACCCATTTTCTAATACTATTTGATCAAATTAGAACCAGCCCTTTTGAATTTAGAATTACCTTTCTTCCACTGGTTAGAAGGTTTGGAGTTGGTAATTTTTTTCTTCTTTACCTCTTCCACCATGTGAGCTTTAGATACAAGTGAAGCAGCAACCTCATTTTTCTCCTGTTTCAGATGTTCTTCTTCAACCCTGATTTGAAGAATTACGTATTGCATGTCAATGTCCTTCCTTTTGTGTCTGAGTTTCTTCTTATACTCATTCCAGTTGGGAGGTAGCTTTTCAATGACTGCAGCAGCCTGGAAAGCTTCATCTATAACTATTCCTTCAGTTATGATTTCATTTAGAATGAGCCTGACTTCCTGAAATTGGCTTACTACCGATTTTTCATCTTCCATCTTGTAATCCAGAAATCGTCTTACCACGAATTTCTTAATACCTGCATCTTCGGAAATATATTTCTCCTGTAGGGAGTCCCATAATCCTTTTGCAGTCTTAGTCTGGCAGTAGATATCATATAAGGTGTTATCTAAGCAGTCAAAAATATAGTTTCTGCATAGATAGTCAGCCTTTTTCCACGCATCTACTGCTTCAGATCTACCAGGTTCATTTTCTCCCACAATTGTGATAGCTGGTTCGGTTAAAACAAAATTGAGATTCAAGGTTGTGAGAAAAAGAAACATCTTTTGTTGCCATCTTTTGAAGTTTTGGCCATCGAATTTTTCTGGTTTTTCATTGCTCATCTTAAAATCCATTTTCAGTAAAACAGTAATGTTTTGGTCAGTTTTTTGTTTTGAAAAGAGTAGTTTAAAGTCTTCAGATTGTTATCAAAATAGTATTAAAAACCAACTAATAAAATCAGAAATTAATTTAGCAATAAAACAGCAAGTTAAAGAAGACAACTTATCTTTTTTGCAAAGCCTTTCTAAAACAGTAAGAGAACCAATCGGAGATAATGAACCTGCAAGTAGATAGTAAACAGTAAGGGTGGAATAGAGGCACGAGTTAGACTCGCTTTCCTTAAGACTTTAAACGCCCATGCTACCGTCGATTCTGGTATTGCTTTTGCAGTTTATGAACGTAGTCCCCTAGGATTCAACTATTCCTTATCAGAAATTGAAGAAGCAAACTTCAATTCTGATCTCCTGATCTTGACAAAATTGTAACAGAGAGATGAATAAAAGTTGTGAGAGAAATAGAAGACGATTTGTTTTCTGTGTATTTTTCCTCTGGGATTTTTCCCTGTTTATAGAGTGGGGAAACCTGATATGACGACTTCAGGTTGTTTTGATCCAACGGTAGATAAAAACTACCCAGTACACACTTACCTGGACTCTTTCCACTAGCCAGTAGTGGGAGGAAAAGGTCAGAGAAAAATAAGGCATTTCTCTGGTAGAGCAAGACCAAGACCAAGGCCAAGGCCAAGGCCAAGTCCAGAGACCAAGTCCGAGTCCGGGTCGGGTCGGTGACCCAACCCGCGGGTGTGTGCAAGTATGAAATATTGGTGTGCCTAAGGTAAGGGTGCCTCTAAAAAGTGATGGGTCTCTCCTCCGGAGAGCACTATTGTAACCCCAAGGGGCCACACCCCTTACACCCAACTTTCTCCTTATAAACACAAGTTTGTTTTTCTCTTTGAAAGATGTGGGACAAAACATTTAGTTTGAAATTTTCCATTTCTATTTTAGCAAGGAGGATTAAAGTGCTCTCTACTTTATTTTATAAGTTTTGTAAGTACAAAAGGTAATTTGTTTGTTTGTGGAGGAAAAAGTTCCCTCCAAAAAGTAAGCTCACTTTAGCTCATTTTATTTCTAAATAAAACTATCATATTTTATTCAAACACAACTAACAATTTATTGGTTTTGTATTGTTGGGGGCAGTAATATTATCTCATGTATGTAAATGTTGTAAACGCAAGAAAGCAACTCAATCTCGCGCGTTATTCAGCATGCAGAACCAAGAGGTCCACCGCTACTAAAACTCACCATGATACTCGAGGTTGTTGTATTGATTGTATGGTAAATAGAGTTTTTGAGGCCATCTATGATGCTAGTGTAGGAATCTGAGCCCATTTTGGCTCGACCCGATTCGTTAAACTCCGAAATGGAATGCGCCATTGCGGTCGTCTCATCGAGATCTTAAACTTAGAGACAGGAATCACTCGAATCCGGTTTCAGATGAATGAGAAATTCAAGTTAATTTAAAGTTTGGACGATGATCGGTTAAGTTAGGGACGAAAAGGTCAAAGAGGACAAGTTAGATTGGGGGCCATCTTGGCGAAGCGAGCACGTCCAGATCTGGACGGCTCGCGTTCAACCCGCACGTGAGAAGGAGATCTGATGCCTGCGCATCATCAACTTCGATACTTTGTGGGACGCTTCTACGAGTGTCAGATCCGTGAGGATCCAACGGCTCGCGTCCAACCCGAGTCGGGCAGCAGATGGGTTGCGCCTAATCTGGCATCTAATGCCTAGATTTCTCATCTGTTGGGCAAATATCGGTCATCATCCAACGTTGGGCGTTCTCCCTGAGTTTTCTAGCAAAATCCAACGGTCCAGATCTTTGCCTACTTTAATAAGCAGTTATTTCTAGTTGAGTCCGCCATTTTGAAGGGATATGTCTATTGACCCCCAAAGCCACTTGTGCCTATTCGCTTCCTATATAAACAACCCAAAATCATTTGATTCTTAATCCAATTCATTTTCTTATTTTCTTCTCTTTTGAGATCAGTATTCCGGTGTGTCTAGAATATAATTTTGTTTTTAGAAATATTCTAGTATATCTAGAATTCTGAAGAAAGAAAGCTACGAGTGAATTTCGTCTATTCTCTTTTCTTATCTCCTGAAATCAGTATTCTGGTGTGTCTGGAATATAATTCTGATTTTAGAAATACTCTAGAGTGTTTGGGATTCCGAAGAGATGAGTATTTGGTTGAAGCTATAATATTCAAGTGTCTAGAGACGCGGAAAGGTCGGACCAGGACCTTATCTCGGTCCGAACCTTGCTGGAGTCCGAGACGCGTACGTCTCGAACATCCCAGGCGCATCTAGGACGCGTGGGGATCCCACTGCGTCTGGGAAAACCCAGCACGTCCATGTCTTGGACCGAGACATGAACAGAGTGTCCAGACACGTCTAAGATGCGGCTAGAGCGTCTCGAACATCTCAGACACGTCTGAGATGGCTTAGGTCCGAACATATGTCAGACGCGTCTGGGACGCGTTAGACGCACTAGGACGCGTCTAGCTTTAATCTAAGACGCGTCTGACCGAGGGACACAACATGTTTGAAACGTGATGTCCCTGGTCTGAGTAGTGCTAGGTTGCGACCTAGACTCCACCCGAGAGTCCAGACGCGTCTAGGACGCGTCTGGAACGTCTCGAGGCATCTCCGACATCATGTCCGAGATCGCCTATGCATCTAGGATGCATCTAGCTTAGGGATAAGATGCGTCTGGACCAAGGGACTCGGCACGTTTGGAATGTGTTGTCCTTAGGTCCGGCCTATGTTCGGCTCATGCCGAGACATGTCTTAGGCTTGCTCGAGACTTGTCTATGGGCCTTGACCGAGGGTTGACTTGGGTCTTCACGAGTTTGACTCGGGCCTTTTGGGTCTTGACCCGAGTGGGAGTTTTTCGAGTTTTTCTTCCCGGTTCCACGCTAATTTTTCCGAAATTGACCCGGGCTTCCCGAAAGCCCAAAACGAAGTTTTTTCCTAGAATTGATTTTAGAAATCTTTACGGATAAAACCAAATCGTGCCTTCGGTCAGAATTTTTCGAAAATAGGCTTAGGAACCGTTTGGCATATGAATGTCAATAAATACTCCCGAATAGCTATACAGATCATAGCAACCCTAAATTCCAACCTTAGAGACGAATCTAGAATGCATACTTAGATCATATTATGAATGTCATATTATTGTATGCATGTTTGTGAATGCGGAGACTAGTATGGCCATAGAAGTTTCTAATTCTTGTTTTTAAGCACAAGTTTGTGCCCGATGTAATACTTAATTTCAAGTTTTATAGGATCTGCGAATCGTTGAGTCTTGTAATTAGAGTATAGGGTCAATAGATTCCACTGAAGAACGGAAGGATGAGATCGTGGTTAAAGTGGGAGAAAGCAATGGAGATTCAAGGATGGAGATCCAGACGAATCAAAAGGCGAAACAATAAGTTACCTAAGAAGATTAGATCTTTTAGGTTAAGAGCCATACTAGGGTCTCGTCTACTTGATTTATTTTCTTGCGCGCATTTACTTACTTATTTATTTACATTTTATATCGTGAATGGTGGGTCGGCCTTCGCAGAGTGCCATCTTTTATCTCAGGACAATACTGGTAAATCTATAAAGAGGTCTACGCGTCTAAATGGTTATTCTCAACGAATCAACAAAAGGGTTTTAGATTTCGAGGCAAAAGGATGAATTTGACACATAGGTGTGAAATTTGTCAACCAAAAATCATAGGAGTATGATCAGTAAAGAGTTTACTCACGTAGGACGACGAGGTTGAGGGTAATACCCTAGTATGCTTAACCTCGGAGGAATGGGATCTTGGAATCTTATTATTCAAAGGGGAAAACAAATCTTGAATAATATGGAAAACTTAGAAATTTTGCTAAGATAAACAAGTTTAAGTCACTTTGTATTTTCTTTACATGTAGACGAACAACGAAATCAACGAAATCTTCAACCTCCATACGGTACTTGTAAAATTGAATGATAAGAACTTCATTCAATGGGAAAGAAATCTAAAAAAGGTTCTCGGGTCGAAAGTAGAAATATTAGACACTCCGATCCCGGTACTTACAGAAACCTCTTCTAAAGAGGTAAGTTAGCAAGCAGACATAATCCGAAGGAAGTCAGTGCCAGTTACAGGATTAGTGTTAATATCAATGGAAAAGGCATACATAGATGGTTTGATTGACATGGATGCATACACTATCATTCGACGACTAAGGGATGTGTTCGGCGCAGAACGTCGAATGGAGAGATATGTGATCTCTAGAACTGTACTAGAAAAGCGACAAGAAGAGGGGAAACCAGTCCGACTCCATGTTTTAGAAATGATTGATCATTTCAAAGACTTGAAGTGGTTGGGAGCTCCTATGGAAGAAGAAATGGTCGTTAACTTTATCTTACTTTGACTGCATGATGGTTTTAGTGAAGTAAGATGCAACTTTGATAAAAAAAAATTGGATCAGTGTAAAGTCTGCTTGCAATTCTGGAAGTATCTGAATGTAAATTCAGTGTAGCTGAAACTACAGAAGAATTTTTTTGGTGATCAAGAGGGTACCAATCCGGGAACGGGAGACGTTCTGGCAGGAGAGGATCCAGGAGAGCTCTTAGGCGCAGAACTATCCTTCCTAAAGACAATTGTTTATTTTGTGGTAGCACATCTCATATGTGGATAAGAGATTGCCCACGATACTTGGAAGAGCTGAATAACAAAGCTCGGAACCCCGTCTCAGGTAAAGATATTAAAAGTTGATTCAATTAAAATACAATCCCTTAAAAGTATTAGATACCTAATTCTCATTGCATTATGAATGACACGAGCAAATTGGAGATAAGTTTTAAATTGAAGAGGAGATGTACCTGTCAAAGGTGAACGAGGCAAGCGTTGCTGAGAAAGCTCGAGAAGGATCATAGTCTTTTTAGGCATTGACTTTAATTTGTTTTAGTTTTATTTTGAGACATCATCTCTGTAAACATTAAGAGTTATGGAGAAAGTAAAATATTTAGGTTAATATTTTATGATGCTCTTAAAAGTACCCAGTTAACTTTTAAAATATTAATACGTATGATTCAACCTGGTTATTCTAATCTAGTCATGTACTCCGTCTGTCTCATATTAAGAGTCCCAATTTCGAACTCCAACTTTTTTCATATATTTTGTTCTTCCATTTATACCCTTATTTATTGTAGAAAAGAGTCTAAAATTCAAGAGAGTCCCATTTTACCACCTCACTAAAACATTAAAGTGTTTTTATTGCAAAAACTAATTCCAACATATTATAGTTGACTTAAGGTAAGGGCATTGTGGGAAAGTAGATGAATTTTATATGATAAAAAAGGAAACGGGACTCTTAATATGAGACATCTCTAAAAGGAAAGTGAGACTCTTCATATGAGACGGAGGGAGTATGTTAATTAAGACACGTCTTAAGTAACAAATTGACTAGATCATCTTTTAACAAAGATAAGTCAATCAATCATGGAATCCTATATTAGATATGAGATAATGATCGAACCGACTGGAATAAAACTAAAAGAATACTCGATGAAAAGCTAGTTCAAGGAACGAAACCATAATCAAGTATAGAATCAAATTGACTATTAGAATTTGATAAAGATCAAAATTTTGAGTCATGGTGACTTTCTAAAAATCTGTAAAGACAGCATCTCTTTAAAAGAGATATCAAACTTTGTTAGACAAAGATTGATTAGGTAAGTCATCCAAAGAGTCTTCCAAAACAAATGTGTCTATATAACTGCAACCCCACTAAACCTAATGGGAGTACATAGAGACTCTCCACAAACCAGTGGGAGTAAGTAGAAGCTCTCCGAGAATTTTTTAAGAGTTAGGAAGGTTTCACAAAATTGTTCGTTAACCCCGAGTGAGCCCGTAGAGGACCCACTCAAAAGTTATAGCAGAAACCAGACTCTAATATTTGGTTAAGAGCCAAAAGATTGACTAGCACAAGGAGAACGATAAAACTCCTAAAGCTGTTAAAGTAGGCAAACCAAGACGAAAATCAAGAGATGCACTACGAATAAGATTTGGTGTCTAAACATTCAAAAGGAAATTCAAAGAGTTTGTCTTCCTGGGAAAATGAGTTAGAATCTTGTTCGACAAGAAGGTAAGTGGGAGTAAATCAAGTATGTTTTCTGTCTGAAGTATGTAAGACATTCAGAAATTGAGAACAACATTGGGAATGCTGAAACATTTAAGGAACTGACGCAATAAGAGGACACCCGACAAAGGTAAATTAACTTGAGCATCGAAGTCTAAATAGACGAAGAAGATGATAAGACTCGTTCAAGAAGATCTTGAAGAGGTCTAAACTATAGAAATACTCTTGGAAAGAGATTCTGCCCATCACTCGTGGTAAACTGTTAGGTTAGATTCAGAATCTAAAAGACCCTGATGAGCCAAAGCACACATGAGAGAAACACTTATGCTTGAAGCATAAGATCAATCATAGAGATGATTGAATTTTACCTGAACATCTAGAAATACTTAGAGTATAAGATGTCGCCACCCATAAGTTTCTAAGAAGATGCTTCGAAATAGTAAAACCAGAGAGCATTCTAGGAGTCTGGGAGCGTCTAGGAGGAAATCTCTGAAAATAAAGATTGAAGAAAGTCATAAAATGCAATCTTCCGAAAGTGGGATATGAATAGGAAGGACGACCGGATGAAAGAGTTTCATGCTGGGAGTTGTTGCGAACTCTAGAAAGAAAAGAAAAACTAGAACCTAGGAAGTACTAATTAAGTTTAAGAAACTAACATCATCTAAAATAGCTGATAAAAAGCATTATACAGAATGATAATGAACAAAGTGAAGAGTGGATTAGATCTACACCTAAACTGACACCTTAGAAGGAACGTGGAAGTGTACGAATCTAAGGAATTAGGGTCAAAGAAAATGTCCTGAAAGACGCGTGAAATTGAGCACGTAAAGGAGTTTACATGGGGAAATCAACTTTCACCAACTCTTGTTAAATTTGAAATAAAATAGTTTATTTCGTCATCTAAATTGTGGTTTAGAGTTTAGACGACATACCAAAATAATGGAGTGTTCCAATTAGGATTATTAGATACGTGATCTAGTAAAGGAAACCCTACTAAGTGAACATGGAAGCATTCTATTATTATAATAATCTCTGGTCCAGGTCATTAGGTGGACAATAATGACTCTTGAAGACTAGCACGAGTGATTGACAGATAGCGTTGTTTTTGGGGCTATAGGAATAATGAGTATTCAAGTCAAGTTCATGGGTGTATAGTACACTGGAAACCCACAAAGTGAGAGTGCTTCAAAAGTTGAAGAAATGAACGTCATAACTCCCATTGTAGCAAGTTGGAGAGATTCCTTAAAACATGAGTTTTCTGCTCGATTTATGTAAGGAATGTCAAACTTTGGTTTCGTTAAACGATCCACCGTCAAAGGAGGTTATAAAAACGTAATCAGGTTAGGAACGATAGACATTAAGCTGAGTGGGAGTCCAAGAATGGAATAAGTCTTTCTAAATAAAATTAGGATAAAGTATCTCTAGGCCACTTGAAGAGTGACAATTGAAAAATGCATGGTCGTGCTCAAATGGATTAAGAGTTGATCATTTGACTTGTCAGTTTGTTCTCTAGATTAAGAAAGTCTGGTAAACATGACGTATCAGATGAGATATGAAAAGACTCGAGAATCGAGCATTGCACTTGTTCTAAGTACAAGTGGGGGACTGAAGGATATATTCATTCGGTCTGAAGGAAGATGTCCTTCTAAAGGAGTGTCCTTGGACCAAGATGGCAATGCGTTCAATTTGGCGAATAGGATAACGATGACCTTATCCAGAAGATCACCCCGTCTAGTCCAATTAGGGGTCGTAATGCTTATCTTGAAGCCGTTTACGATCGTCGGATCACTTCGGTAATCTAGGGCTAACATAGACCGGATCCTACACGAGTTACACATAAGAGGGGTAACTTGAACGGAGAGAATAAGACTAGTGGGAGCTTGCCTATAGATGGATGGGATCCAGCCTGATAGCGCCAAATAGAAAGAAAGACCGGGCTCGAAAGGGAAGCCCAGAAAGGCTTAAAGGCAACTATGGGCCGGGTAGATCAAGCAAACTTAAGGGTTGATCTAACCGGCTGTACTAAGGGAGTGAGCCGGCCAGGCCATGCCCATTAATGGGATACTCTGGCCGGCCACACCATTAAGGGAAACACTAATGGGATTCCTATTAGTTGGGATTCCCAATAAGATGGGACTCTGATGTTTATCTTTTCTGGGGCTCTTATTGAAACCTAATTGGACTGGGATTCTAACTAGGTTTCTCTATATAAGGACCATTGTAGAATAGAAAAGGTGTGGAATTTTCTCAAGAGAAAATCAACTCTCTCACACATCTTAGAGATCGAAGTTTTTAGAGAAAAAACTCTTGTTCTTTCTAACTAGTCCAGAAGAAGGAGTTCTTCGTCTCAACCTTCATCAAGGTCCTAGCTGACTTAAAGGGATGGAGTTCAAGGCAACCTACTCGGTGCCTCAAGTAGAGGAGCTAGTACTTTGAAGCTCTTGATCATCCCAAAAGGCGACGGAATCAAATTCGAGGAAAGCGAGTAAGGTATTCTTCTTTCCATTATTAACTCATTACTAGTTCATGCATGCGATCCTGGAAATCTAGTGTTAAACATATAGATGTTTGAGATTCCGCTAACAACATTAGGTAGTCTTAGGAATATACAAAATCCTACAGGACTACCCGAAGGAAAGTAAGAGTAGTATGACTATCAGGTCCCCGGATAGAAATCTCATCTTTGGGGTCCTCTCGGCTAAGAAAGACCACGGTTTAAAGAAGAAAGTAGAGAGAGAGAGAGGGAAACCGAGAGCTTAAATTCAATTTGTTTTAATTTCTGATTTTTGTTTCTTTGATTTGTAATCTTAATTTCTTAGTGAGAGAGAGAGAGAGAGAGAGAGATTATAGAGGAAGAGAGAAAGTTAGAGAGAGAAACAGGGAGATATTGTAGAGAGAGAGAGAAACCCGAGAGCTTTAATGGAGGTAATTTTTTATTTCAATTTTATATCTCTTTGATTTTAATTACTTTGTCTTTGTGAGAGAGATAGAGAGAGAGAATTAACAGAAAGATTAAGAAAAGAGAAAGAAACAGAAAGTTTAGAGAGAGAAACAGGAGGTTGAAGAAGGTGAGAAAATAAATTTCCAGAGAGGAAAATATTTCCGGGAAGACGAGAAAATCGTTTTCCCAGAGGGTGCGTTTGGCAGATTTCCGGGAAAAACAGAAGGAAATCAATTCCTTAAGGGTCTGTTTGGTGAAAGAAGCGCAGAAAAGTAAGTTTCTTTCTTCTTTTTCTTCTATTACTTCAAATATTTATCGTTTCTAGCATGAGTAGCTAAGTCCTTTATATCTAGGGTTTTAGATGAAGTTTAAATAATTATTCTAATGATAAATTTATTACAGTTTTTATTATTTTAACGATAATATCTTCCTGGTTTTTTTAGACCGTTCATGGACTGAAAACCTGAGTTATACAAAGAACTATCGAATTAGACCAAAATTAATTTGTCCTTAGAATTGTTAGGAAAACGGATTCGAAAACCCTAGGTTCCCTTTTTCTGAATATCGAAATATTTATTTATTTATTTATTTATTTTTCTTGAGTTTTATATTATAATTCTATTTTATCACCATCAAAACCAATTTTAAATCTCAATAGTTTTAAGGTTAGAATTAGTTTAACTTAGTCTCTGAGGAACGAACCGGTCTTACCGGAACTATTACTTGACGCCCGTATACTTGCGGGTGGAGACCTTTTAGGGTAACCTTTTAGGCCCATCAAGTTTTTGGCGCCGCTGCCGGGGACTTAGTTTAAATTTAATCTAATTTTATTTCTATTTTTGGTAAGTTTATATTTTTGGACACTTTTACTTGCTTTTCCGTTTTTGGTGTAGAAAAAAACACTAAGGAGCAAAGGAGAAGGCGCAACAAGGAGAGGAGCTCAAGAAGAAGAATTTACATTTTTTTTGTTATTTTTTTTATTTTTTATTTTGGTGAGAGAGAGACTTTTAGACTTTCTAGTTTTATTTTTTATTTATTTATTTAAGTTTTGACCCTAAATTGGAGGGCTTAATTAAATTGTAACCGAAAACCAAAACGAAGCCTCGGGTCGGAACATTTGCGGGTCATCTACAAAGGTCATCGCCCGTCTTGAACGGGAGGTAAATTTCTTGAACACCCACGAATCTCCTGTCAGTGGGTATTTGTGTGAATTTGTGTGCTTAATTGCTTTGATCGAACTGTTAGTGTAATCATTCTAGTAAGGGCACTAACCCAGTTACAAGATAAGAAACGGATTTCATCACCGTTCTCTTGCCCACATAGGTAACAACATTCACGAGCCCAAACCTCACTTAAAAAGCTAAAATATTATTTAGACATCAGCCCCTAAGGTATCGAGCTCATAAGACCCTTCAAAAACAACTCGGGAAATTGACTTTTATCTAGGCATTCTCAGAGGAAAGTTTGTAAACAATTCTTGTCAAAAAGGCCGCCTCGAGAAGAGGAAACGTTTGCCGAAGGAAGACGGCTGTCACAACGTTCATCGTTGGTTGTCTTCCTGGAGAATTGTTTACCGACTACTCTGATCGAGTAACCTTTATAACAGTCAAAGTTCAAGTGTTGTGGAGAAGTAGGAGCTGTCTAGCTTTTTAGGTGAATCTGACAAACCCACTCATTGCTAGATTTTATCTAGGTTGCTTGGTGGAGTCAGCCTGATTGTGTTTGCTTTCCTATAGGATCTTCGTAGGGCTTCCTCGGTTTTCGGTCTCAAAAAAATAAAAAAATAAAAAATAAAAAAATAAAAAATTAATTAATGAGAGATGGATAGATCGTGGTCCCAACATAATGGCAAAAGGGACGAGAGTTCTTCAAATCTACCATGGTGGTATTCAGCAAATGGTCAGAATAGTGTTAGTCATCCTAGATACAATGTGCATAATGATGGTCCTAGGGATTATTATCAACCTCAAGAAGGTTATGAACCATATTATAGATATCTTGACAGATCATCTTACATGCATTATAGTAGAGAGTCTTATGCTCCAAATGTGTCCCAGCCTCAATGGGAAAACATTGAAACTAATGACTCTTACATGCATTATAACGAAGAATTTTATGCTTCACACGTATCTCAACCTCAATGGGATAACGGTGAAACCATTGATCCTTCATCTTTAGCATCACCTTCGTTGGCCGAAACTATGAGTATGTTAAAGAAGGTTCATGAAGAGTCTATGAGTGCGCTAAGGAGGATTAATGGAGAATCTTCTGCTCCACACGTGTCTCAACCTCAATGGGATAACGGTGAAAAGGTTGACTCTCCATCTTTAGGATCATCTTCATTGACCCAAACTGTTAGTGATCTTCAAAAGAGTACTTTCGAGTTTTGTCAGACTTTAGAAGAAAAGACTGACAATACCTATAGAACTCTACAAGAAATAACAACTAGTATTATAGAAGAAGATCACCATGAGAATGTAGAGTACGGTCCACAGTGTCCTGTGTACTATGATGACGAAGATACAATTTTAGAGGAGTATAGTTCTCCCGACAACATCGTTATTAAGACTAAAATCTCAAAAACGATGGAGCCCGATATTGAGATATCCTCTCATTGTATCGAACCTGAAATCCATTCAGACCATAATGAAGAGTTCACTAGAGTTGAAGATAATTTGAAGTCGTTTGACTCAACTGAGGATGATGAATCATGGTTGACCAATTTGCTAAATGAGAGGATTGACTCGCCTGATTTAGGCGAAGATTTAGAATTCTTTAGGGACACCGATGATAACATGATAAAAGAAATTATAGAAGGACTATCTAACTCGACTTCTAGGGATTGTGAGTCTGATAGTAGGGTTTCTCCATTGAAGGAACCCGAAATACCTGTCTTAGAGAACCCTAGTTTAAGTCCGGGTGTCATTGATAGTCCTCTAGATTGCTTTGTATTTTGTCCCTCAAAACCATGTGTAGATTTTGAAGCACTCACTCCATCTGTCGATCATCCATATGAAGACCCATTATATCCGGTCTGTACTCTCTCTAGTGCGGTGCCAAACTTAACGACCTTATTGTCGTATAAGTTTGGGGATTGCCCTTCTTTCTTGATAGTCTCACTTACACTATCACCAAGTTACGAAAATGTGAGACTATCGTTTACTGAAAACTTTGTGTTTTGGGTGGACCCATAGATGTATCGATTATTGGTTTACAGTTAATCACATATTTGTAACCCAGTAGGTATAATTTTTTCTATTTTTCGAACCATCTGTTTCGTCTGGCTGAAGACGTTAAACTTAGCGCTTTCTGGGAGGCAACCCATGCAGAGGACGCTGAATCGGGTAATATCTCTCCCTTCACCCTGTTATTTTTTTTTTACATAGTCTTCAAAACATTGAGGACAATGTTTGGTTTAAGTTTGGGGATAGGGGATTTAATTTTTGCTAAGTCCTTATTTCAAAAATTAAAAAGGGTTTAAAATTTTTCAAATTTTTTATTTTTGGATTGAAAATGTGAGTCTAGTTGTTTTTGCTTGTTAATAGTTATAGAGTCTAGTTGGTTGTACTATGCTTTTGTTAAAGGTTTTTCCACGAATTTCGAGTCTTGAAGTTGTCTGTGCACTAGCCATGTGAGTGTTAGATAGGTGAAGAGTTGACTTTTCTGAGAGAACTTAATCGATCATTAGTGGAGACTTAACCTATGTGAGATTCTGAGCCTTTCTTGTTGTTTTGAGTGATCTCTTCTGAGCTAATTCTGAGTAGAATGAAGAGCTACTCAACCTCGCAGTATTCCTTAGAATTCAGTTGATCTCTTGAGTTCAAATTTTACAACCACTAGGGATGTCATCAGGAATGCAAACCTTTTCTTGTAGTCTGAGAAACTTGAAAACAGTGTCAACTAAAGGAAGATAGGAACGCCATCATTATTTAGAACCCTGAGAATAAGGCATGAAGCAAAGTGAATAGAATTTTACCCAAGGAAAGAATAATGTGAAGAAAGTGTGTTATGTATTTTGAGTTTTATTACCAGAGTCAGAATTCAAAAAAAAAAAAAAAAAAAATGATAAAAATGAAAATGAAAGAAAAAAAGTGCTTGTGTAGTTTTGTTTGAGTGTTTATCCCTTGAAGTAGTTCTTGAAGATTTGAAGACGTCGAATTCTCAGGAGTTCTAGTCAGATCCTCATTAGTGTCTATCTACCTCTAGGAAGCATTGTTAGATAGTAGATCAGGTGAGAAGAGTTGGTTAGCTTCCCCATTCCATATTAGTGGTTATTTCCTTCTTTGAGATCAGTCGTCCACAGAATTTTAGTCCGTCTTTTTCATGTGTTGAGTTTTCCTTCATATTCATACCAACACATAGAGTGAACCATTCTTGAGTGACTTTGATTTTTGAGTGTATGACCGTGAGGCAATAGTCGAGGCGAAATGTATCGAGATTGTAATCGAGGTCTTGTCTTTTCAAAACCGAAATGATACTTATATTGGTTGGTCACGTGCACTTCGAGTCTTGATTACTAGTGAAAAGATTTTTAGCGTTTGTATGGTTCGATTGATTTAGATTTCATTTCTATTAACTTTCGAAAATCTACCGGATGAACATTTTTAGTCCACATCATATTTAGACCCTTTTGCATCTTTGATCTTTGAATTTTGTGGGTATATTCACTGCAAACCCTCACGAGACAAAACTCGTCCTCTTGGGTAACCTAGAGGTTTAACGGCTTGTTGCACGTGCTAAGTGCAATCGTGGGTCCCTACGAAAGTGGTGAAATGGGTTTAGTTTTATTTTTCTGTTTTGCTCGAGGACTAGCAAAATCTAAGTTTGGGGATGTTTGATGAGACATGGAAATGTCCCATGTGAGTCTCTTAATTTAGACGAGTTAGTCTCTCTAGAGCAGTTACTCTCACGGATTACTCTCTTTTATGTTCAGGTACCTTTTTACGAAGTTTAGTGTGAAAAACAGGCGAAATCGGGAGAAATTGATGTTAGGGGCATTTTGGTCATTTGGTGACAAGGGTAGCATGGTAAGTTTGGATAATGTTGATGTTCGGATGAGAAGAGGGGTCCATGACGAGTCCGTGGGTGAAGACGGAAGTCGAATTGGAGTCCGGTTGAGGAAAATATTCAAGGTCAAAGTTTAAGTCAAAATCAATTGACTAAAGGACATCCCGAAACACGTGGCGTGCATTCTATGGAGTGAGGGCTCTTTTCGGTCAGACACGATGGTACCTCAGGATCTTCCGGGGTGCATTATTCCTTACACCACGCTCTAAGGTGTGTCGTACTCCTGTCGCGTTTTCAATTACATCTAGCGGCTGAAGCTTAGCTTACAGCACGTGGCTACATCGGAGGGAAGGATACAACTTGCTAAACTGTCCCGCGAAGCACGGAATCGACCCTTCTTATCAGCCAAAACCTAGTACGTGATTTTCTCTCCCTCCATTATCTTCTCTCAAAATTCAAATTCAAGATAATGGAGGATAACTCGGATTTGATTTGGGGTTCTTGCCGGGTCTATACAATAGGGATTGAAGAATCCCGGCTTCTTAGGAACTGTTTAAAAACAGTTTAGAAAGAGAAAGAGATGGATCTTGAATCGAATCCAAAACAGAAAGGGGAACTCGGATTCGACTGAGTGGGAGATTGAGATTTGTTGAGGATTTCGAATTTTGAATTCTCTCTATATATATCAGTGAAAAACAGAGAACAATTTTATCTCATCTTTGGGGTCCTCTTGGCTAAGAAAGACCACGGTTTAAAGAAGAAAGTAGAGAGAGAGAGGGAAACCGAGAGCTTAAATTCAATTTGTTTTAATTTCTGATTTTTGTTTCTTTGATTTGTAATCTTAGTTTCTTAGTGAGAGAGAGAGAGATTATAGAGGAAGAGAGAAAGTTAGAGAGAGAAACAGGGAGATATTGTAGAGAGAGAGAGAAACCCGAGAGCTTTAATGGAGGTAATTTTTTATTTCAATTTTATATCTCTTTGATTTTAATTACTTTGTCTTTGTGAGAGAGATAGAGAGAGAGAATTAATAGAAAGATTAAGAAAAGAGAAAGAAACAGAAAGTTTAGAGAGAGAAACAGGAGGTTGAAGAAGGTGAGAAAATAAATTTCCAGAGAGGAAAATATTTCCGGGAAGACGAGAAAATCGTTTTCCCAGAGGGTGCGTTTGGCAGATTTCCGGGAAAAACAGAAGGAAATCAATTCCTTAAGGGTCTGTTTGGTGAAAGAAGCGCAGAAAAGTAAGTTTCTTTCTTCTTTTTCTTCTATTACTTCAAATATTTATCGTTTCTAGGGTTTTAGATGAAGTTTAAATAATTATTCTAATGATAAATTTATTACAGTTTTTATTATTTTAACGATAATATCTTCCGGGTTTTTTTAGACCGTTCATGGACTGAAAACCTGAGTTATACAAAGAACTATCGAATTAGACCAAAATTAATTTGTCCTTAGAATTGTTAGGAAAACGGATTCGAAAACCCTAGGTTCCCTTTTTCTGAATATCGAAATATTTATTTATTTATTTATTTATTTTTCTTGAGTTTTATATTATAATTCTATTTTATCACCATCAAAACCAATTTTAAATCTCAATAGTTTTAAGGTTAGAATTAGTTTAACTTAGTCTCTGAGGAACGAACCGGTCTTACCGGAACTATTACTTGACGCCCGTATACTTGCGGGTGGAGACCTTTTAGGGTAACCTTTTAGGCCCATCATATGAGAGAGATGATTTTCTTCTGAGAAAATTCCACACCCTTTTCTGAACTCTAAGGTTGTCCTTATATAGGCAATACCTTAGTAGAGTTCTACTCAAATAAGGATTCCTAGAAGTCCCTCAGAAAAGATAAGATTTAGTTAGAGTCTCTTCAAACTGGGAATCTCTATTAGGACCAAAATCCTAATTAGGGTTTCCCCTTCATGTGACCAGCCAGACTAGTCCTTAATGGTCTTAGTCTGTCCGCCCAATCTCCTCTTTTGGCCGGCTAGGGATTTCCTTAGTTGGCCCAAAAGTGGGGTTTGCTCATTTTGCGGGCTTCCTTTTCGAGCCCGATTCTTTTCAATCTTTTAAGCACTAGCAGACTAGATCATATCCATCAATATGTTAGTTCCTATCTGTCTATTCTCTTTGTTCAAGTTACCATTCTTATGTGTAGCTCGCTGTAGTATCCGGTCTATTTAGTCGCGGATAACCGAAGTGATCTGACAATCGTAAGTGGCTTCTAGCTAAGCATTACGACTCCTAATTGAACCAGGTTGATTGATCTTCCAGATAACGTCATCATTATCTTATGATCCAAATCGTACGAATTTCCATCTTGATTGAAGGACATTCTTTCGGAAGTATATACCTTCAGACCTTAAGGACATATATCCTTCAGAAGAAGAAGCTCAAAGTTGTCACAAATTGAGAACTCTTCACAAAGGGACCCGAACTCTTCCTCCGTCATAGTCCTAGGATGTGCCTGGTGATAGATGGACTAAAAACCGAGAGTTTGAGCAGCCGTCTTTGAAGAGATTATCGGAAAGGCTATCAAGAAATAAAGGGTGGCCAATATATGGACAACCAAATATCATATGCGGACAAGTATTTTTGGGCCCGATACAAGTCAATTAAATTGATTTATATTTAATAAGGGGACAAACAAATACAATTGAACAAAAATGGAAAACCTAATTGCCCCGGCGAAATTATTACCGGAGTTTTATGATCACGCCGGAAATGCCTGATTTAACAGCCATACCATGAAAAAAAGTTCTCCTTTTATTTTGTTGTAGATGCAACAGTTCATGAAAAGATTGGGAATTCAAATGTAATTAAATTGGGGTCAAATTTTGCAGTTCATGAAATTTTCGTTTTCCTCTTAATATGATTAATTTGTTCTGTGAAATCAAACTTTAGAGCAGCTTTTTTCCAGAGGGAGGATTTCAATTTTGAAATTAATTAACTCAAGAGTTGCCAATAAAATTATATTCTTAGACGTTGGATTCAAGTGCTAGAGAGAGAAAGTTAGAAAACGCCTTATAATTGTTATGTTCATCTGTTCTCTCTCTAGTTTTTTATTATTCCGCCGTTGTTATACTGGAAAAGTGTTCTTAGTGAGAAGGAATTAAACAAACTGGAGGCGAAGGAGAATCAGTCAGAGGCTAATTGCCAGAGTATAACTGCTGCGGTGAAGATGCCAACATAAGAACTGCTTGAAGATTTCTTTTCAGAAGATGAGCAAGAAATTTTTGAAGAAAAGTAAGTTCTTGATGAAAAGCATTGCCGACTGAAGTAAGCAGGTTTTTAGAATACTCAAATCTCAATTTATGGAAACCCTAGAAGTTATGAGTTTTCCCCTTATGAATTCGAAGTCAATTAAGTCAAACATAGTTGACTCAAGTTAGACCCGAAAAATAGTTGTCCATATAAGAAAAACAGTTATCCGCGTATTGGCCACCAAATAAAGTGTTTCAGAAGAAAAGAGACAGTCATCTTTGAAGAGCTGGTGGTGGTAGGGATTTGCGAAAAGACGCAACCATGATAAACATGAACACTTGACATGTTATCGTGACAACACTAAGGGGTAGACATTAACTAACAACGACTCTAAGATTGTGGGTGGTTTGTGGTAAATATAGAGTTTAGACATTAAGAACAGAACTTGATCGTATGAGCTCGTTCCTCAACCCATCCTTCCCTGCCTACTCTCCTTCTCTTCTCTCCCTATCGGGTGATTGTACCAGAGATATACCATACTGATATTCAAATGAAAGTCTGAGCTTGAAGCCAAAAAGGGAAAGACGATCCCTGCGTCAACAATAATGATTTGGCTATAGCAATTCGGGGGAGGCAAGCCCCTGACCCAGCAGCTTCACCAAGTGTTCATCCAATCACTTCATGAGGAAGAATCCATGATTGCATTAGAATCTGGTTTCGATGTCAAGTCACTGATTCTAGTTGCTTGCGATATGAACTGAAGCACAACTGGTAGTCGTCCATGTCACTTGCAACAAGAAAACCCTGGCATGTATGTCACTTGAACTTGAACCTACGAGTTAGGGTCGGTTAGGTCATGAACTGGAAACTAATAGAGCAAGATAGGGCTCAGCAAAAAAAACATATGGTTGGGCAGAACGACTTTGCTTAATACTCGAATGCTATCCCCGCTTAAACTCCAGAACAAAACTCAAGTCATTGCTCATTCTCGCCCATCTTTGCTAGCCCATGCTTGCTATAATAATTCTTAGTTTTTTTCAAGGCAAAATGCCTTCCTTGGAAGCGAAGCGACGGCCTCCCAGGAGGAGACCCTCTTTTCATTTCATCGAGGTTCGCCGAAAACCCCACCAGTAGGGGGAAAGTCGCACGAAGAAGCGGCTTTAGACAACGGCTCCTCGTATGTAACAGATCCCAAATCGGAAATCAAAATCTTTCTGTCCAGGAAGCAAAACTGGCGGTTGCGAGGATCTGGTAGAAATGATTCATGATAGGAGGTTCATAATATTTCCATTGATGCAGAATGTGCGCGCGATCATGACAAGACTTGAGGAAGAAGCCTCGGTTACCTCCGTGCCAACAGTCGCGGTAAGACAGAGGGCAAGTGTTCTTCAGAATGACTTTGAAAAGGGAAAAATATTTCAACAAACAGAAATTCACTCCTAAGGCGGAAAAGAAAGCATTTTTTAAAGCATACCTTGTTTACCGAGAAAAACAAGATAAAAAAAACGAAAGACTATTCAACAAAAAAAAAAAGGAGAGTTTTTATTCATCACATCAACATCTATTACAGAAGAAATTGTATAGAAAGTAACAGAATCATATAGCTTGATCCGCATAGGGAAAATACATGAAAAGTATGAATAAAGGGTCGCTTATCAGATGCTCTTGAAAAAAGAGAGAGTTTGTGCTTGAAATGGAAATGCCTCCGACTCCCGCCAAAAGAACAAGAGATAGAAGAAATGACGTTCCCTTTCAACACCTCCATTATAAGAAGTTTGAAGAACAGATAGCCCAAGACGAAATTCAAATAAAAATCTCATGTTAGAGAAATCATAAAATTGAAGGAAAATATCAAGAAAAAAAAAACAACTCAGAAAAAGTTTTCAGTTGAGAAGAGTCAACATGAAGCAAGCTATTTATAGATGGAAGATGAAGAGAAAATGCCTCTGCAGGCAGAAGCATTAAAGAATAAGGAAAATAACGCCTCGAAAATTGACTATGTCATAAGTGCTCTGCAGTAATCGCGGCGGATCTCTGACCCAGTCAGACACAACATTAATATGACAAAAAACGACTAAACCTGTTGCTAGATTTTGTTTAGGTTGCTTGGTGGAGTCAGCTTGATTGTGTTTATTTCCTATAAGATCTTCATAGTGATTCCTTGGTTTTGATAAAAAAAAATATTTGTTCCAAAGTACTCTTGGTCATTGTGCTCTAGTTTATGCCTCCACCATCAATGAATAAGGGCTCAGCAGGTGTCTTATTCTGGGTAAGCTTTACTCAAAATTCTTTTTGGGGACTTTTACGTAATTTATCAAGTATGCGTTACTCTGAACTCTATCGTAACCATTCATGACTTTAATACGTAAAGTTTATGTGAGTTTGCGCAAGGAATTAATTATTTACTAGTATAGCTGCTAAAAGATCGAATCTCTTAGCTTATCTCTTGTTCGCCTATGGTTCCTTCGGTTCATCAATGGATCCTATGACCTTATACTCTAAGTATTATTTTGGCACATATTCACTTGTGCTTACTGCTTAGAAACAAGAGTCGATTACTTATCTAAAGGCAATACTATTCTACGCATTCACATGTACATACATACAAAATATGACATTCATGATTTAAAGTATGTATCCTAGATTTGTTTCTAAGTTTGCTATTTGTGGGAAATTGTGACATCTTTATGTCTAACGGGCTTTTAGGTTTATTTTCGTAAAATATGAACCAATGACACGTGATGTTTCTTTCTTAATGATTTCTAAAATCGATTCAAGGAAAAATTCTGTTTGGGCCCTCGGATGGCCGGTGTCGATTTCGGGAAAATTGGTTGAATTCGAAAGAAGAAAAGTCAAGACCTCCCACTCGGATTAAGGCCCGAGTCACACTCGAAAGACCCATGTCAAACTTGGTCAACAATCCCCTTGACTAGCCCAGGTTGCCCCATGACAAGTCTAGGACCAAGGCCTAGCACTGGTCGGACCGAAATGGCACGTTCCAAACGTGTCGGGTCTCGTTTCTAAGTTCGCTATTTGTGGGAAATTGTGACATCTCTATGTCTAACGGGCTTTTAGGTTTATTTTCGTAAAATATGAACTAATGACACGTTATGTTTCTTTCTTAATGATTTCTAAAATCGTTTCAAGGAAAAACTTCGTTTAGGCCCTCGGATGGCCCGTGTCGATTTCGGGAAAATTGGTTGAAATCGGAAGAAGAAAAGTCAAGACCTCCCACTCGGATTAAGGCCCGAGTCATACTCGAAAGACCCAAGTCAAACTTGGTCAACAGTCCCCTTGACTAGCCCGGGTTGCCCCATGACAAGTCTAGGACCAAGGCCTAGCACTGGTCGGACCGGAACGGCACGTTCCAAACGTGTCGGTTCATAGGCTTAGACGCGTCCCTCAACCTTAGACGTGTCTTAGTGCTTCAGACCCGTCCTGGACGCGTCTGACCGAGTTATAACCTTCTCGGACAAGAAGTTCGAGAAGTTAGGACGCTCTAGACGCGTCTGGGAGCATGGTCGGGGTCTCAATCCTAGACCGAGACTTTCGCATCCTAGATCATCTCGGACTCCAAGTCCGAGATGACTTAGGTTTGCCAGACGCGTCGGCATAGTCGGTCGCGTCTTAGACGCGACCAAATATGCTCGGACGCGGATCCCTCGGGATCCTTGTCCGAGATGGACTGGGATGCGTCCCGAGCTGGTCGCGGCTGGTCAGACGCGTCCTAGGTGGCGTCTTGAGCTGGTCGCGGCTGGTCAGACGCGTCCTAGGTGGCGTCTTGAGCAGTCCGGCAAAATATAAACTTCTATTTTGCCCATTTTTCTCCTTCCAAACTCCATTGTTGCTGTTTTCATCCGGAAAACTGTTGTTTTCACCTAGAAAACTGTTGTTTACAACCAGAAAACTGCTGTTTACACTGATTTTCATCACCAAAACTCATGATTTTGAAACTTGTTTTTCAAAATCTATAATCCATTAGATACGTTTTGGAAAATTCTTTTCAAAAAACTCAAAATCTAATGATTCTACGCATTGAAAACCTTTCAAATATGTGTTTTGATTATGAATAAATCTAAATCAAACTAATCAAAACATGTCCAAATCTCTATTCAAACTAATCTATCTAATAAATCAAGTTTGAATCTAATTCGTTCTAGCCAAAACTAGTTACATGCAAACGGCTCGTGATGCCACCACTCTAGGGATTTGTTTGTATCTAATACACATAATCATCTAACTAATGTTGTAAGCGGAATCTCAATCATCATATGATTAACACTAGTTTATCAAGATCATATGCATGAACTAATAATGAACTTGAAACTGAAAAAAGAATACCTGGATTCCCTTTCCCACAAACTAGATTCCAATAACTTTATCCCGAAGAAGATGAGAGTTTCATATGTAGCTCTTCTACTTGAGACACCCGAGTAAATAACTTGATCTCCCTTCTTTTTATGTCAGTTAGGACTCGATTGAAGGTTGAGAAGAAGAATCATTCTTTTTTTGACTCCACAGATAGATTGGGAGCTTTTTCTCTAAAACCCTCTTTCTCCACTTAGCTGTATATTGTGAGAGGATGAAGTTTTCTCTTGATAAAATCAAACCCTTTTTTTGTCCTCTAATGACCCTGAAATAGAGAAACTCTAATTAGAATTTGGGTCCAATTAGGTTTCCATAAGAGTCCCTGAAAAGATAAACACGTCAGAACTCTTTCTGACTAAAATTATGGTTTCCCCTAATTAGTGTGTGGCTGGCCACTTAAGCTCACTAATGGGCTCGACCTGGCCAGCCCTCCCTACTCTTATGGTCGGTCCTGATTAACTCTCTCATGGGCTTGATCAGGACACCCCATAAGTGGGTTTTTTCACCTTTTCGGGTTCCTCTTTCGAGCCCGATTCTTTCTATCTTTTTGGCACTATCAGACTGGATCATATCCATCTATAGGCAAGCTCCCATGAGTCAACTGTCTCAGATCAAGCTACCACACTTTGGTGTAACCCGTTGTAGGATCCGGTCTATGTTAGTCGCGGATTACCGAAGTGATTCGACGATCGTAAGCGGCTTCTAGCTAAGCATTACGAGCCCTAATTGGACCGGACTAGATGATCTTCCGGATAAAGTCATCGTTATCCTAACTGACAAGTTGTATGCATTGCCATCTTGGTCGAAGGACATTCCTTCGGAAGGACATCTCCTTCAGACCGAAGGACTATATCCTTCAGTGCCCTGACCCTGACACCCTACTGGGCCCTGCACGCAATGCCTTGGCCTGACACTATGCCAACCTTTGTTCACCCTTATACCCGATATTATATAGTTTTGTATACTGCATCAATATGATTTGAATATGTAATTCACAAATAACTATTTCAGTTAGTAGCTCTTTTTTATTTAAAAAACTATTTTATTTTTTAATGGTAACATTGGCCTCTCAAGGTGAGGCAATTACTATACTTCATGGGCTCACTTGGACAGAGGAAAATAATCACAAGGCAATCATAGTTGAAAGCGATAATATAAACCTAATCCATCACCTGAGAAGCCCGAGGCACAAGATCCTATGGCAGTCGATGATCCACATCCGAAAAATCAAAGAAATCCGAAATAGACTTGACAACGTCAAATTCAATCATACAAATAGGGTTCTCAATATTCAAGCGGACAAGCTAGCTAAATGGGCACGCAAGAAGAATAGATGGAAGACTTAGAAAAATGTACCTTACTTTCTAGTGGATATGTATTGTAATAGTACTCTTGTGGCTTAATAATATTTCACATTTCAACAAAAAAAAATACATTGGCCTATCAAGTAGGGAGGCATATATTATCACTCAAGAATAGTTAAGAACGGACTTGTCCAGTTTGTCCATTAGGTTTTTAGGGTAAAATATTTTCTACATCTTTTATCACTATAAATACTCCAAATTACTCGAAATCATAGAAGAATGCATTCTCAACATGTTTTTTTTTTTTGGAATCTGATAACTTCATTGATTAGGCAAAGCCAAGATGGAATACAATTAGAAGTTAAAAGAAACAACATAGCACAAAGAAGTAACCCTATGCCCACTACATATGGAGGAGGCATTTTAGTTTCCATGTGACTTTAGTGATTCCACCACTATCATGAGTTCATGACCCATTACCACCATAATGCCCTTGGTTGAGTAACTAACTTTGAGTGGGTCAAAGTTTGTAACCGTTTCTCCACCACGGACTAGAGTGATCGGAAAACTTCCATCGACCGTCGGTCGGGATCCATCTCCCATAGTCAGTCCAGCATCTTCCTCCGTGAAACAAAGAACAAAAAACATGAACAAAGAACCATTGTTAGGTCAGCATCTTCCTCCATGTAATCTGAAACTTGAGTCTCACCCGATCTCTAATATCTATTTCCCACGACTGCAAAATTTTAATCTCTAATCGTAATCATGTTTAATCTGAGATTTCTCTGTAAATGAAGAGAGTTGTGGAATGTTGAAGAAGCACCAAGTAGTTTTCTATGATCAAACACTCAAACCGGAAGCAATACGAAAACAACAAAAAGATCCTATAGATTAACAAAATAGGCCCTACAAGACCAATCAAAACAGAAAAGCTATTTATTATAAAAGAAAAGTAAAGGGATCCGGCGAAGGGAGAACCCTTCGCCGGAGAATCAACCACAAACTGGTAAAGTTTTAATGAAAACGGTTAGGGGATAGAACGAGAGAGAGAGAGAGAGAGAGAGAGAGAGAGAGAGAGAGACATTCTCAACATGTTATTATGTTTTATTCACGTCCTAAATCATTCAAACATCAAATTAAGAGAAAAAATATTCATATAATTTCTTCAAGTAAATAGGTCATGTGTGTTGGATCATATAGAATGAGAAAAAGAGAGGTAGATTCTATGTGAGATTTGAGAAAGAAGATAAGTGAGAAAGGTCTTAGGTTCGATTAGAGATGGAAAACCGAGTGGGAATGTCAGCACATTAACGGCGTTAATAGGCTGGGTGCGGATAGAGATTTCGGCGCCTATAAAGGTTCTAACTGTTGGGCCGCCTGCTCATTGCTTCGTGGGCTTATAGCAGTTTGATCGAGTGCTTTTGAGAATCCTTCCTGATATCATTTCGCCTTTCCAAGCAGCGTATGTTCCGGGCAGACAAATTACTGATAACATCATCATAGTCAAGAATTGTCCCACACCTACCGTACTAAAAGAGGGTCGAAAAGCTACTTTGGGCTGAAGCTTGATATGTCTAAAGCCTTCGACCGTGTGGAATGGTCTTTTCTTGAATCGATTATGGTCAACCTTGGTTTTGATGAGCATTGGATCAGGCTTATTCATACTTGTATCTCCACTTCCACCATGGCAGTCCTGATCAACGGACGTCCGGGTCCTTCCTTTAATGTTACCAGAGGGATTAGGCAAGGGGACCCGCTATCTCTATTTCTGTTCACTCTGGCGATGGACCTGAGTCGTTTATTGGATTCTCCTGACAGCCCCTATAAATTCATTGGAATTACCATACCTCGGTCTAAGGTTACTATCAATCATCTTCTCTTCGCGGATGACTGCCTCATCTTCGGTCAGAACTCTCTTGATAATATCAGCAATCTGCTTCTCATCCTCAAAACTTTTAGTGAGGTCTCTGGTCAGGTTATTAATTACAACAAATCCACCATATTCTTCACCAAGAATACTCATCATAAATTCAAGCGTATGATCATCAAATCTCTGAAAGTCCAACAAGCTTCTTCTCTTGATAAATACTTAGGCACCAAATTATTCATTGGAGCCAAGAAAAAACAGGCTTTCTCTTCACTGCTTGATCAAATTCAGCATAAACTGTCCAAATGGCAGACTAATCTTCTCTCGCAAGTTGGTCGCTCTATAGTCATTTCGACTATCACAGCGGCCGTTCCCCGATACCAGATGCAATGCTTTGCCCTTCCTAAAGGCATCAGCAACCGCATGGAGACCATTCAAAGGTCCTTTTGGTGGGGAAAAACCAAAACTATTCACACCATCAAAAGGGCGGCTATTTGCCGGCCACGGAAATTCGGCGGCCTTTGTTTTCGAAACCCGATCATGGACAATGAAGCTTTCCTCAGCAAACTTATTTGGAGGCTCCTCAAATTCCCAGATGCTCCGTGGGCTCAACTCCTAAAAGCTAAATATTTTCCCAAAAGCCCAAAACCTTCAGCGGCTAAACCTGCTCACTCGTGGACCTGGAAATCTTTGGTGGCAATTATGCCTAAGGTTAATAATCTCATTTTTTGGGACGTTAATAAAGGTACTAACATTAATATTTGGGAAGATTTTTGGATTCCTAATCATAAACCACCGCTTCAGAATCGGTACAATTGCCCCTTTGATAAGGTGGCAGATCTTATTATGGGCACTCAATGGAATGTGAACTTATTAAATCTCTATTTTGATAATGAGGTTGGTAGAGCTATCCTTAGTATCAACATTCAACCAGATGCGGAGGATACGATGATCTGGACCCTTACCAATGCAGGTAAATTTACTATAAAGTCTATTTATACTCATTTAAGAACCAACTATAATGATCATGAACTGACGGAATGGAGCTTCATTTGGAAAATTCCTACCATTCCTAGAATTAAACTATTCCTGTGGAAATGCTGTACTAATAGCTTACCAGTTAGAAATAAAATTGGCAGATATATAGGAAATTTGTATAATTGTCTTTTCTGTGATAGCAAGGAAACGACTACCCATCTGTTTCTACATTGCCACTTTGCTCGCACTATTTGGCTGTATTTTGGAATCCTTCTTGATAATTTTAACAATATCATGGAGTGAATTCTGTACTGGAAAACTATGGATGTGGATAACATGACGATGATGACGAAAATAATGTGGTTTATATGGAAGGTGAGATGTGAAAAATGTTCTCTTCAAAAGAAACTAATCCTATGCAGGTTATACAAATGATCAAACAATATTCAACGACCATCTCGATAAAGCAGCAAAGCAAGAAAGAACCTACTAAAGCAGTGTGGTTACCACCAGTAGTACCATTCCTCAAATTCAATGTTGATCCATCTTTCAAAACATGCACGGAACCAGCAGGTATAGGGTGGATTCTACATGATGAAAAAGGTGACTTTATAGTGGCCAAGGCTGACATGACTAGAGGACAGACAGCAGAAGAATGTGAAGGTCGTGCAATGCTGAATGCGATTCAATGGGCAGCTGATGCTAAGATCGAATATATCCACATCGAAAGTGACAACCTCAATCTTATTAATCATCTCAACAACAAGGGACAGGCGATCGATTGGCAAACTGGAAAACTGTTGGTCAACTTTGGAGCGATTATTTTTACTTTCAAGGGTACTAAATTCACCTATGTGTCGAAAAATCTAAATTTGATCGCAGACAAATTGGCGAAATGGGGACGTCTTCATCGGTCGCAGCGACTTTGAAATTCGAGGATGTCGATGAATCTAGATATTAATTGTAGTTAAGGGTGTCTGTGGGCACTCTCTTCAACAAAAAAAAATGGAACCATCGTAATTACAATGTTATGGGAGGTTCTTTTAAGAAACATTCTAAAGGCCCCCTGTTATTTACTTTTAGCGCCCCATTTGTGTTTAAAGTAGGCCGAAAAGGCTGCCAAAAGCAGTAATCAGGAGACCCAAAAGCAGTAACCCAGGGTGCATATAGAGTCCCCCTTTATTTTATATTTTTGTGTTGCCAAAGAGTCTACTCTCTCTCTCTCTCTCTCTCTCTCTCTCTCTCTCGAGATCCCATCGCAACAGTAGTTTGATTAAATATTCCACAAAATAAGGCATGTAGGCATGTTGAAGCTACCCAACAACGTTCTCATAAATTTTGTTTTCCTAAAGGGCCCATTAACTGGCAATATACAAAGTCAGGTACATGAAAATGTCGACATTTTATGGGCTATTAGGGCCGCTGAAATCGTACGGATTGGTCTAGATTTTGGACGTCACTCTATAGAATGAGTACATAGTGTCCTCATTTTTGGCGACTTTTGTGTCCTCTTTATGTGATCCACCGATTTCAGCTCCCTTAGTCAGAAGTTACAAGTTTACCCCTCAACAGCCCCGGAATTTACATAGTTTGGCTGGGTAATCAGACGGCATTAATGATTGTTTTCTTTTTAATATGATCAATAAATCCCCAGATTTCAATCAATAATGAACTCCAAACAGCAACCCTATTTGAAAATGTGGGGATTTATTGATCATACTATACAATGGAAATTTGGGTCTTTGAAGTTCATACAATGTTCTTTACCTATCAACAAAGATCCAACCATGAACTCTTGACCTATTAGCTAGTTCTAATGGTTATTTAGACTCCATTATTTTGCACTATGAGAGTAAATTTATATTGACAAAGATGGAAACGTGACCTATTACTCTATTAGATGAGTACCTAATCAAGTAAGAAATCCATGGATATGTGTCACTGTTTCTTTTAAATACTATTATTCTATCAATAATAATTTGAGGGTAATGACTGAAGGGTCAAAATAATAATCCAAATAAGCAAAAAAAAAGAGACAACAACCAATTTGGGTTATCAATTAGGTCTAGAGATGTACAAAGACTAAAGTGTCATTTTATGTAATTTATATAATATAACTTTTTAATTAGATGGAGATAAATCTACATGAAATTATATATTTAAGAAAAAAAATTATTATCTATGTAACAAGATTAACTTTCACTACTTTTTTTTTCTTCAGAAATCGACTACGATCTACGTTAATCGTTACAAGGCATTGATATATCATGAAGATGTGATGAGCACGATAACCGCCTAATTTAAACAATAATGAAAGAGGCTTAAAACCTGACAACATGAAAGAGGCCTAAAGCCCGACAAATTTATTACATTATATTGTTAACTTTATATATTGCCTAAATTTTATGGAATAAATCTTGATGGCAAACTACTTCTACCGAAACTCGATTCTACCCCCTCATGAACTTAAGAAGGGTGTCTAACTGCTGCACCAAAAGGTGGTGAAAATCTTTCACTACCTTTTGTAACAACTGTTTTCAAATCTTCCAAACTTCATTTGAGAACTTCACAAATTTACAAAATCTCACAAACAATGTAAAACTAAAGCTAACAAGACCCAATAGCGCGCGAAGAACCAAAATTGAATGAGTGGGTGAAATCTTCACCTCAAAATAGATATGTGTTGTTCATTTAAGATCTGAAATCTTCTTGTTTATTTCAATGTTTTCTTTGTTTGAAGACTTATTTTGTTTTTCTTTTTGTTTTCTTCATTACAAGCTTCCATTTTCATATATGTCCACCAGTCACCTGGATAACTAGCATGAAAAATTAACTTGAGAATTGATATAATAGGTTCCTTAAGTCTCAATCTATCTCTCAACAATAAAAGAAAAAGTCTCTTTCTATATGTTTGATTTATTTAAGTAATCAATTCCATCAACCAATTTTGTTTTTGGAAATAAGAAGACTCGTCATTAGATGACATAGATACGCATTATGAAAAGATAATACAAAGATGCTTCAAAATTCATGAGCAGAATAGGCCTACAACTGTCTAGTTTGAGCCATAAAGATCATATACAATTTTCCTCAAAGGTTAACCTAAGAGGCTTAAAACCCCATCTACCTCTATTCATACCCAAACGTTGGTTTAAACTTCCATTTGATTGAACTTAAGAACACTATATTTCAAAGTAGTGTCCAATCACTACACCAAGAAGTGATAGACTAGTACCCTATCAATATCCCTATCATTTGGGTTGAAATATAAACGCTCATAGGGTTGTTATGAGTTCAAATCGTTGGTGGCATGTAGTTCTAAATGTTTTAGAGATGTTTTATGAGCAAGAAGAGATCATAAAGTTCGGGACAGTGGTAGTCCAATCAATTACGAGAAACTAAAAGGGGCATTTGGGTAAAACACATATCATCATTTGCTGGAACGGCATTCATTGGATGCCCAGACGAAAAAGGACCACCTAATAAAATCCTTTGTTTGGGAGTCCCAATGGAAAAGATGACTGAAAAAGAGAAGTAGAGAGAGAAAGGGAAGGATGAGTAATAGAAGTAGGAGAGTATTTGAGGATGGGATATCGATATGGGTGAGTGTAGTACTAAGGAAGAGTCTGTGTAGATGGCGTGAGATTGGTCAACTTTTCATGGACTTGATCTCAGTTCTGGTTTCGGCTATACAGTATTCTGAGGTGGTTTCCCGTGGACGAAGACCACGCGGATCTACTAATTATGTTACTTATTGGGCGGAGCACACGCCTATCATTATTGGACGTGATCGATAGGTAGCAGTAGCTGTTGTTCAACTTAATTTTCGTAGTAATTAAATTTCTTAATTAATAAGCTGCTACTCGTTTGGTTTGGTTTGGTTTGGTTTTCGACGGTATGATAAATGGTATGGTGTTCTCAAGAATCATGAAGTGATCAAAAACCGTTTTTGTTGTTATTTGCTAGTTTGTAATTCGAGATTGGTGAGTATAATTAATTGATCTAATTAAGCTCTTGATTACAACAGAAAAAATAAGCTCTTATATATTATAAGTGCAGGTCATGAGATCTAGTGGGTACCTTTAGGGTTAGTTATAGTCTAGCGGCGTGAGGCTAATGCTTGAGATAAATCTTATGTTTTGAGCCATTTATAAAGTTCGGACAGGGTTGTTGTTATTGTAGTTGTCCCCAGCTCCCGGCATCTTTCTCATTCCAGCAAGATTTTGACTATGGATGCGGAAAAGAAATGTGGTGTTGTATACTACTTATTGATCACCATGCTGGTTTTTCGTGTTTGAACACAGACTATAAACATCATTTTTAAACCCGTGATTGTTCATCTATAAAGCATGTGTGTCCAATGTTGGAAATTGAAATAAAAGAAATGGAGTTTGCTCCACAATTTCCATACTCATATTTGTGTAGTTTTCTCTTAATTACTTGCTTTATTTATAATTATGGTCCTCAATCGTTTGATTTTCTTGACAATTATTTTTTAGTTTGATTATACGAAGAAAAGAGAAATGATAAAGTTACAAAAGATTTTGACAAAAGAAAGTTCGGTGATGCTAGTTTCCCAAAGAGGTTGACAAGGGGTTTGACATAATGATGAGGTGGATGCTTTTCATAAGTAAAAAAATTTATGAGCAATTTGTTTTAATCTGAGTCGTTCAATTTGAACGGTTCAGATTTGAGTCATCCGTTTTTTCACTTATGAAAGGCACCCACCTCATCATTATGTCAAACTCCTTGTCAACCTCCTTGGGAAAATAGCATTTCCCAAGAAAGTTCCCAGCTGATGTGGCGGGGGTGGGTTGAAACTTTGACCAAATCTAGGTCGTTCAGAGATGAATATCACAACCGCCACATCAGCTGGGAACTTTCTTTTGTAAAAGTCCTTTGTAACTCTAGCCTATCTCATATGAAAATGTCACAACCACCGATAGAAGTGGCGTGAACTCCAATAGGACAGTTGGTTTCACACCACTTTCTTGCTCTTGATGAAAACGGGGTAATTGTGAGTCGTTGGATGGGGATTCATGCCAACTTCTCCGACAGGTTTGTTGGCTTTCCTATCACTGTTGGTGATTATATAGCTTTGTGCACTTGCTTTGGTAGACATTGATCCTCCTAACTGTCAAAACTTAGCCTACTTAAGGTTAGGGTCATTTGATTAACACAATCCAGCCATATAGTTCAGTGATCAGATCCTGAAGCACCTTCATCGAGTTGAATTAGGGTTTGCTTTCGACAAAAAATCTTCTTTGTCCACCTATTTGAGTTTAGCCGGTGGTTGTGGTTTCACATATTTGCCATTGTAAGGTCTATAACATCCACAAGGTAGTCTGAAAACATATAAGAAGGACGAAAACCCAATAATTTAAGATTTTAAGTTAGACTACGAAAAACAAACACGAAAAGATGAAGGTATTCTTTATTTATGAAGTTTAGTTAAAATCTCATCTGCATCTTCCTTTGTGAATTGTGAAGCAAAGGGGAGGTGTGATCCTGAACACATTCCCATGAAACCCACCTTTACCGACCAGTACTATCATTTCTATAACATTATGAGGAACCTTAGTCAGAAAACCAACATAAAGAAATAGTACAATCACAGAGAGAGAGAGAGACAGACAGACCTTTCATGTGATCCATAATATGTCTCAGCTTTGGCTGGTGTTTCGAGGACACGGTCCGTGACAAATTCAACTCCAAGCATCAAACCTCTTCCTCTAGCGTTCCAATATCTGTTGAGCATTTAAAAGAACATTTGCATTCATCAGTAAAACTCCTCTTTATTGCTAAAGAGATTAAATCCAAAAAACTAATGCAGAAAGTCATTTTCGGCGGTGGTCATTCAGAACTAACAAACAGAGATGTGAATGAACCTAAAGATTTAGGTATATGTACAAGTATCGACAAGTTGGAATCACATTGATTAAGTCATTATGTCCAAATTGTATATGTTCTGTTGTTGAAAACTTACAGTCATATTTACTCTCCACGGAATGGAGCCTGTCTTTCAGATAAAAACCCACAACAAAGGCATTCTCCTTCTTTTCTTTCTCAATTACTTTCCAATGCAGTAAACCAGGAAGTGCCTATAGCATTGGCACCTCCTATGAGTCCCATCCCATTCCACTGGCTGAAGAATAAAGGAAGGGGTGCGGCTAAAAGCACACGGCCAAACTGCTGTAGACCCCCGGCCAAAGCACAAATCGTGAGATGTCCCAGGTGCAATCTGGGTGCCTACAACACTTTGAGCGGAACCATTTAGCCCCTCCCCTAAAGGAAGTCTTATTTCCTTCCGAATTAAGTGGGTACTTTTTGTAAATAGAAATATCACATTTCTATACTTGTAATCGATATTCCTATTTTTTATTATTTTCCTCAATTATCTAAATTTAAAAGTTTATATAAACTTGTTCAACATACCAATAGAATATCTTTGATTCATTATCATTTGTGGTTGAGTTATTATTTTCACATTGTTATGTTGTGGGGTCAAATGACTTTGCATTTCAAATAGTTTAAGCATGTGTTTTTCACCCTTACGGATAGAAGAGGGGAAGTCTTTGAATTGATTTCCTCCCTAAATTTAAGGAAGAGTTTCTTCACATGCATTAAATGGGGAGGGTGAGTAAAGACTTTGTTTCGAAGAGTTAATTGTTTGTCTTGATATCTACGGGTAAATGAAAGCTATAAATAGTCATGCTCATTCACAATACCATATCATCCATTCTCAAGTTCTTTTTTGTAAAGGTGAAAGATTGAGAGAGAGTGTTGATCAAGAGAGTTGTGTAAGTGTGTGATACTTTGTAACCGGGGAGCACGTTAGACTTTGTGTACGGTAACTCGGGGTGTTGTAACTTTAAGTTCATGTTGGATTAGCTTGGTGCGACTCAAAGAGGCCGTAGGACTTGCTCCGAAGCTCTATAAATCTTGCATTCCATTATTCTTTATCTGCTTCGTGGTTATGTTCTATTTAGCATTGCATACTAAAATCCTGGTATTTGCGCATTAGAGAAAAACTTGAAGTAGACTGATTACCTATAAGGAGTGACTTATTTTCTCAACAGCTCGTATCAGAGCTTCCGAGTTAGGAGTTGCTGAATTTTCTATTGTCGGTGGACGAAGTTACTATTCACGTGAACAGTGTTTTCGGACATGCATGAATAGTATTCTCGACGTGCTTAGTGTTTCCGGCGTGAATAGTGTTTTTAGAGTAAACAGTGTTTACATCGATGTTGGAGCTGATGATCCAAAAAATGGTAATCAGCTGACCATGGTCAATAAGCCAGGAAAAAACTAAAAGCCCAACGGGTCAACCCGTATCAAGTCAATAAGAAGGTTAAATCAGAAAAAAGTCCACCACTCAAGCCCAGAAGTGGTGGAGCCGGTACGATTGTCTAAGGCGCCTTAAGCCCGACCTTGGCTCAAATACAACAAGGTCTGCCTTGGGATTTAGAGAAGACTAAGGGGTCCGCGTAAAATGGACCTGATACCTTAATCCCGAGACATGAAAGGGGGGGGGGGGGGGGGGGAGTAGAAGCGTGCCTAATGCTTTAACGACTTAATCTCGAAATCCTATGAAAGATCCTAGTCAAAGAATCTTAAACTTTGGCTTCAAGAGTCCCATAAGGAGGAAACTTCTCCTAAAGGATCTATAAACTTGGAAACACGAGCTATCCTAAACTCTAAGTATCCTTAAATGAGGTAACTTCAAAACAACAAAAATACGGGATAATCCAAAAAAATGAACCCTAATATCTTAAGACTACGAAATATAAGTTCCAATACGATAATGTGGATCTCAGTCACCTCATCAACACTGTCTATCAACTGTCAATCAAATAAGCCTATAAAAGGTAAATAAATCGCCTCGAAGGGTACACAACGCTCACACCATGGTCACAAGCTAAATCTCAAGCTTTATGATCAACCAAAGGTCCAAATCCTAAACTCATGATCACTCAATACTCAATTATTTAACTTCAAGGGCAATCAGAGTGTCTTAATCGTCGGAGAGGTTTCCGAATTTCTTGCAGGTCTCAGCCCTAGATCGAGAGAAGCAAAGCGGGATTCAACGTAGCAATTTCAACCCATTGGCTGATTCTAGAAAGATAAATTTTGACATCAACAAGTTGGTGCTAGAAAGAAGTGTTGACTCCAACAAATCATCATCATTCGGAAACTAGAATCTCAACTCAATTCCTCGCGGAATTCAATCCCACTTTAATTTCAAATTTAGTTTGAGACCAATTATATCTTCGGGAAAAGATCTGAAAGCTATAACCGAATCTGATAAGAAGAGGGTTTGAACGCCATGAAAATTGATACCAACGAAACCGTAAAAGAAAATATACCGTTGGGAGAAAACACCTCGAAATCCCAAAGCCAAATCACGAAAGAAGCAGAATCAACTCTTGCCAAAGAAGCTGACAGAACCGCCAACATAACCTTCCCAGTTCAGATTGGAGATTCCCCTTTGGAAGTCACTTATATTAGCATCACGCTAAGAAAAAATGGAAAGGCAGAACTGAGTAAGTTCATGAAGGTAGACCGACATATCTTCGCCTTCGGGACGGATGAGGTAACATGAATTGATATGTCGGTCATCACCCATAAGTTAAACATCAGAGAAGATCACAAATCAGTCAAGCAAAAGAAAAAAACTTCGCGCCCGAGAAACAAGTAAAAATAGCGAGACAAGTAGACAAACATCTCGCTTCAAAAGTAATACGAGAAGGTCATTACCCTGATTGGCTGGCTAATGTCATGTTTGTCCTAAAAAAAGAATGACACCTGGCGGATGTGCATTGACTACACCTATCTCAACAAGGCTTAGCTTCAAGCTTACAACATGAAATTTAATTCTGAAAAGTGCGCGTTGAGAGTCACGTCAGGAAAATTTATGAGATGCTTGGTCAACCACAGAGAAATTGAAGCCAATCTGGCTAAAATCTCATCCCTGATCGATATGCACAGTCCGAGTAAACCAAATTGAAGCCAAGGCCAACCTTAACCCTGCTAGCAGGACTTCCTATTCTACTTCATTAATGGTGACCGGGAATTGGAATTTCCAACCCTGGTAGATTTTCTCCTTTCTGGGTTGATCAAGACTACTCCTACCCCCTTTTGAGCTCCGCTTGAAGCACCATATACAAATAGCTTCTAAATTAATTTTGATTTGAGGACTGGCGTGTTAACATAACACTCTGACATGAAGTCAGTCAAGGCTTGGCCCTTTATCGAGCTTACGAACTTGATGTCAAATTCGCTGAGCTCTACAATTCAATTTAGTAATCATCTTGTCAGCAAGGTGTTACCTAACGGTGGAAAAGCTAGTTAGGCACTAGTGCTCACAACTAGAAAATTATGGCCTTACTTCCAAGCGCATACCATAATCGTACAGACTAATCAACGATCAAGAAGGTGTTGCAAAAACTAGATGCGACATGGCAATCTGAATGTCTTGATCTTTTTTTTAATGTTTATTTAGTATGTTCTATTTTATTATTAGTTAGCATTTGATTTGATTTTTCTAAATTTTGATTTTTAAGTTCTTTCTTAGTGTTCCAAGAATTTGTTAAATGTTTTTGGGTTCCATCTAATGTAATTTTTGGTATGATAGTTCTGATTTATACAATAATATATTTGTGGAAAAGAAAGTGAAAGCACAAAAAATGACATCTTTTTTATCGTATTGAAAGACTTACTTCAATTTTAAAGATACGTATTTCAATCCTTTTTTAATAAGTCCATAGTTTATTTTATATGTTCAAACGTGTAAAGTACTCTATGATAGATCCGTGCCGGAACGCTATACCTTAGTCTTCTCGAAAGAACAAACCTATATTAAGAGTTTTAAAAAAGCAGGAGCTTGGGCCAAAGACCCAATTTTAATTTTTTTAAGTTAAAAAGACAAGTTATATTTTGTTTTGTTAAAAACCCAAAACTTGTACTTTGTTCGGTTAAAAACCAAAAACCTGTATTTTGTTAGTTAAAATCCCAATATCTTTTGCAACTTTTCCGCAAGCTATTGCAAAGCTGCTAGAAGCTGATGGCCTGTTGCAAAGCTATTGCGAACTTATGGCGAACTGTTGCAAACCTCTTGTAAACCTGTTGCAAACGTTTTGCAAGTTGTGGCAAATTCGAAAATACCTAGGGAGCTGAAGACTAAAAAAAATTAGGTGATCCTTTCAGCCCAAAACATAAAATTTATAGGGAGTTTTCACCAAATCTTCCTTAAAAAAAATCTTCACTTGCCTTGTAATAAGTTATAAGTTATTTTTAACAAGTCAAAGTTTACCTCTTCACCAGACTAACAATTCAAGATCTCTAGTTGAAAAGAAAAAATTGTGTCTTATCGCATGTTTTTAGGGCACATGATCGAAAAACACTTTAAAATTTGATTTTTGTTCTGTAAAATCCTTTTCCGTCAGCATAACAAAATTTGATTCGGCATACCGCCACTTTGAGGAAACACAAATATTTTCGGTGTTTAAATATAATTATTGGTTTTATCAAATTTTTAGGAAATAATTTTTCAAAGGAAACCTTTGTAAATAAAAAAAATAAATACTATTACTTTCAGTCAAAGGTATAAAAATTCCAAAACTTACGTTTTAGTTCCTTTCCCTGTGTCTTCTTTCTTCTTCCTTCTTTTACCTTTCATCTTCTTCATCAATTCCTACTAAAATTCTTCAATTTCCTCTAACTCTCTTCTCAAACATACTTCATGATTTTCTTTAATTAGTCTCTCTAGTCTATCAATTTTCTATATGCCATTTGGTTGAAAAAATAGAGCATTAGAGCAAGGATTTAAAAAAATGAAACGTTTAAAAAAGATCGAAAATTCAGAATTATGGAACGTGCAAAATAAAACAGTTTTTGTTCAACAATGCCCCCAAGGTTGCAGTCTTAAACTATAAACAATTTCGTGTTTTCCATTTTATTTTAGTTTTAGTTTTAATTTTAGTTTCGAACTATTTTTATTTTAGTTTTAGTTTGAATATGACTTATTTTGGGTTATTTCGGTTTTGAGCCACAATTTGTGACCAACTCGCAGTTCGATTTGGTCCCTAAGGGCAAAAATGTTTTCAACATTTTCAGAAACACCCTTAGGGGTCAAAGTGGAACTAAACCTATTTTTTTAAACATCTATTTTGTCTCATCTCTCATTCTCTCCTCCATTTAATCACATCTAACCTACACTTCATCTATCTCTCGCCACTTCATCATCTTCTTCTTCTTCATATTTTTCTTCTTCTTCTCCTTCCTTCTTTTTCAGAAATACCCCAGATCCAGACGAAGGTCTGATTACCAGACCGATGTAGGGGGTCTTCCTCTTCACCAAGTAGAGAACGAGAAAGAACAGAGAAAATAATAGAAGAAGAAGAAGAAAAAGAAGTAGAATGGACAAATTTTTGTTGTTAAAAGTCACGACCTTTTGCTGGAGAAGTAGGATGAGGTGGCGTGAGAGAGATGAAGTGGAGGTGAAAAACGATGAACTGGAGGAGAGAGTGACAAATGAGGTAGAAATAGATGTTTTAAAAAGTTTTAAGTTAAATTCCATTTTGGGCGCTGTGGGTTGGTCAGAAATTGGGGGCCAAATTGGACTTAACCCTTACTTTAACTCCAAAACTGAATCACGAAACATTACGTGGGACCTAGGCCACGAAAAGTCTAGTGGCCTGCAACCTGCGAAATTCCACAAAAACAAACTATATCTTTTGTTTTCTTTCATTGGTATTTGTTATGCACACAAAATATTGACCACATTTTGTTATGCATGCATAATTTTTTGATAAACCGACTCTATTATCCCTCTCATGAGGTGATACATATATACAGGTAAAAAAAAAGCCTACCATGTCTAAATGTGTTTGGCGCGAGGACTTATGCTCCAAATCCAATGTCGAGAGACTGTCACTACAACCTAATCAATTTTACTTGTCAAACAATGAGTCGAGTAAGGAGCCTATTAAAAACGAGTTGGTTGATGAAGAACATGGCAAAGAGCCCGGTGACGAGTCAGGGAACGTCTCAGATGAAGAATCAGATGATGAGACAGGTGTATAGGTCAAAATACGTCACCAGGAACGCCCCTAAAAATCCACGATTAATGGGTTCACCGGTGACCAGGCCCATGAATTAATGGCTAATGGGCCTGACCCATTTATCTTCGGGCACCCAGAAAGAACGTTATAATACGTTAGCATATCTAGCCCTGGATGAAGTGGTTTGTCCTTACCTCCTCAGCAGACCTCCCTTCGTATATCCGTTGTGGAGACTTAATATCCCGAATATAACCGTTAGGGGGTTACGATATCCACTTTTATGGTGACAGCTCCGTGCGTTACTAGATTAAACATGACAACTCACCACCAGGTAACAGTCGACCCATGAAAATATAAAATGACGGATTCAAGGATGATACAGATCATCGACAAACACATCTGGTTATCGCCTAACACACCCAATACAACTTACTTTCTCTCTCATATAGTTCTGTTTTATCACATAGTCCGACTTGATCTATCTCATCCAAGTAGTGTTACGGTCTTACATCAAATACTGGACCTTATCAAGTACATTCATCAAGGTACATAACCTTATGAGGCACATTCACCAAGGTACAGGATCTTGCCAAGTATAAGGTCTTATCAAATACGGGACCTTATAGTGTACAGGACCTTAAGGAAGCAAGTTATTTTCTCTCTCCTAACAACTACGTGTGATCAAGGGTTTGCCTACTTTATCAAGGGTTCGACCACTTTACTAACAAGGGTTTGCTCACTTCATCTCACCTATAGATGAGGCCTTTTATACATCACCCACGTGATTATCTCACAAGGTCAGCCCCTTGAAGCTTTCCACATCACCCATGTGCTTATCTACACACAAGGGGTAGAAAGTCAGACCTTAAAGCTTCTATTTACGATACATACCCTGAGCAAGGCAAACCTCACCAGGGTTGTTTTATCCCCAAGATAGGCCTCTTAGGTCGTCATATTCTCTCTCCAAACAAGTCAGTATACCCGTATGTTCATGTCGAAAAATGGCTTTATGTTAATCAGTCAAGAAATAGGGACTTGATACATGACAACGTCCGTTTACGAACGGATAGTCATCTTCCCGCTCCTTCTCCTTAAAAACCCGGGGGAAAACCTGCAGAGGGTTCGAAAACCGCTCCGACGCTCAAGACAGTCAGATTGCCCTTTGCAGTAAAAGATTGAATATTGATTGAACCTTTTCGGGGCGAGTTGTGGTAACTCCGTGAAAGTGATCGTATCCTGTGAAATACGATGGAGGGCCCTTTTATAGGCTGAATTAGACCGACTGTGATAGACGGTGTAGATGAGGCGATTGTGATCCGCCGTTTGGGGAAGTTTCCCACTGTTCCTGATTAGGGGTTCTCTTATAGTTTATCTCGTATCTAGGATAAATAGAAATTCCTATGTTCAAGGATACTTTGTAGGTATCCTGCCGAGGTGATAAATCTTCTTCGGAGATGTTTCCTCCTTTGAGACTCTTGAAGTCCAAGTTTGCTTAAACACTTAAGATCTTTAACCATATGAGATCTTTAGGAAGATATCGAGATTAAGTCGGTAAACGTGTGACGCGCTTCTGCCTTCCCAGTTTAGGACGTAAGGCATCGACCTTGCTTACGTGGACCCCCTTACTCCTTTAGAGAATCTCAGGGCTGATCTGACTGTGCCGTGGGCGAAACAGGATTGGAACCCCTTAGTTGATCCTGGCCGACCTCCCAGTTCTGGGCGTAGGTGGCGGAACATCGAAGGCTCAGCAGTCCTGCTGCCTCAAGCCGGGTTGACCCGTTGGACTTTTGGTCTAATATTGACTTATTGACGTCAGTCAGTGTTTGGGTATTTTGTGCATCATCACCGTAGAAATCGAGCTCCAGCTACTCTACGAGTCTTGCCAAACTCCGACCATCCTACCAACAACAACATTCCAGGAAAAATATTCACATATTCATTATTTCTCTTGCAAGCTTACTGACTTCACCGTTAGAGTCCCTTTGAAAGGCACCACCCCGGTGTCCCCCAAAGACCTCACGGTCCCGTGTGTTTTTTCTCTTGTCATAGGTTAAGCCCAAAGACGTCGTCAGTTCCTATTAAAGTATTAACAGGTAAAGGTCCGAGTTCCTATCAACGACCCAGTCCTATTGACTTCTTGACCCGCGATTTCGACCCCTCACAACAGGTAACAAGAAGAACCTGCCGAGAACGAAGATGGGTTCCCTGAGGACTGATCCTTACTAAAGTACTACAAACTGGTACATCACCAAACATAAATAGGTTGGGTATGCATGTAATTATGTTCGACTTATTTAAGTACCTTCTAAACTTTTATGTTTTCTCCTATGTACTTTTATTTGTTTAGGTAAAACTTTGATTTTCAGATTTTGGATCGAGTTTTGACTGTCAAGTGCACGTTTGAGTGGCTTGAAAAATGGAAACTTAGTGGCAAATGAACGTCCGTACATGAAATTTTGGGGTTCAAGGTTTCATACAATAACGAAATATGTATACAAAGGTCAGACTAGGCACTTCTTAGTGCTTTTGTGGAGAGGCTTTTTCATGAGACCAACGATGTGAACACTTAACGATGATGATCACACTTAACGATGTGAACACACATCGTCAATCTTCCTATTGGTGGAAAAGTGGTGCGTTGCGCATCTAGTGGTTCAACACGCATGGATGATGTGTTCAAGATGAGGACAACCGTGAGACTATACGATAACGAAGAACATATACCAAATTAGTCAATCTCTATCCTAGACCACCTTTGTTGTTAAAATCGGCTTTAATCAATTGAAATTACAAAACATAGAGTCAAAATTCCCTTGAAATTTCTGTAGCAACATTTGTTGAACTTTGTTTTTGTGAAGATCGATCCACAATAGAGATCGACTACGAAGTTTTCCTTTGTTTCAAAGTTAGAATTGTGGGTGTCACTTTTAAAAAGATAGAGAAAGACAGAGAGATCACAATAAAACACGATTAGAAGTGAGATAATTTTTTGGGTTTGAGAGATTTAGGGTTCAAAAGATTTTTCTTGTGGTAACTGCATAAATCTTTTATGAAGGTTGTCAAAACTCATGTATGTGGTTGGCTTGCGAACACTTAACTGATATTTGACAGAAAAAATCTAGAATGTGGGTCAACTCAAGACATGATTTTATTTTGCGGTGTAGCCCAATATCACTAAATAGCCAGGGGTCAATATAAATAACCTTAAATATCTTATGAAGGACATTTTAGTAAAAATGCACACATGTGGTTGGCACGCGAACCATTTATTTGATATTTAATGAAAAAAATCGACAATTGGGGGTCAACCCCAGACATAATTTCACTTGAAGGTTGTGAGGTGCTGAAATTGCGGGTCAAGAAAGTCAACGGAACCAGGTCGTTGATCGAAAGTCAGACCTTGACGTGTTTGTATTCACGTCTTTGGGCCTAACCTGTGACAAGAAATGAAATACACGTGCCTGTAAGATTTGTGGGGAGCATCGGGATGGTGTCGGCCAAATGGACTCCAACGGTGAAGTCTGTAAGCTTGCAAGAAAAGCAATAAACACGTGAATGATATCCATGGAATGTTAGCTTCAAGGGGATGGTCGGAGTATGACGCGACTCGTAGAGCGGTCGGAGTTCGATCTCTACGAGTTAGACTGACTTGCTTAGAGAGACAACTTATGAGTTCTTTTGCTGAGTAAAGCAGCCCCAAAGAGGTTTGCCTCATTCGAGGTATGTGCCGTAAATATAGTGGAAATCTTTAAGGGTCTGACCTTGTATGACTTGTAAGAAATCACTTTATAGTGTCGTGGGTCGATTGTGTCACTTGGAGACGAGTTGTGTCTTCAACGAGGCAACGTATGGAGCTGTCACCATAAATACGGATATTGTAACCCCTTAACGGGCTTATTCGTGATATTGTCATCTTGAATAATAGTAACGTCTCCTCGATGGATATATAGAGGGAGGTCTGCGAGGAGGTGAGGCTTGACCTTTATATCCAGGATTGGATGTGCTTGCGTATTTTATGCTTCAGGTGCTCGAAGATGGATGGGTCGGGCCCATCAGCCATTAAGTTCATGGGCTTGGGCATCCCGTAGACCCATTAATTGTGGATTTTAGGGGCGTTCTTGGCGACGAATTTTGGCTCATATCTAGACAAACCTAAACTAAACAGAAAATAAAAGTCATGCAGGTGTTTATGGAACTTCTTTCCCGTCGGATAACCAGGCTTTAGAAACATACGGCTTTGCTTACCCATTAAGATTTGAGTAATGCTAGAGAACAAGAAAAACAAGACAAACTTTGGGGAGAAATTCTATGTGGCGTTGTTTAGTGGATCATAATAATAGAAAACACGAATCACGACAGTCCACATAGAACTTTTGCCTAGAGTTTGCTTGATTTTTCCTCTTCCCTTGCATTTGTCTTACGATTTGGAGGTGGGAGGACTTGTGGTGAAAGTAGGGGTGGGATTTTGGCCCGAAAACCCAAAACCCGCCCGCGACCGTCCAAGTTCGAAGGGTCCTTGACCGCCAGCTGCCTGATCCGGTCACTCCTCGCCCGACCGAGAAAGCTTAAGGGGACGGACAAGGGCATAGGTCCTTACCCGGTGATCCGACCAAGTCCGACCGCTTATACAATCCATCCGACCGAACCCGCTTATACCCGTCCGTTTATCATACCCGTTGTACCCGCCAACTTATATGACTGATTTTAAGCCTTTAGATTATAGGGTTGCCTACAACTATTAGATTTGAAAGGTAAACATATAACCATAGAAATCACTTTTCTTATCTTTTCTTTACCTCTCTACTTTCACTTCTCTAGTCTCTCTCTCGTCTCTATCTCCTCCATCAATCTCTCTCTCTATCTACTCCAGGTATATCTCTAATCTCTTTCTCTCTATTATCTTTTTTGTAATGCCATTTCTTTACAAAAATGAAAAATCCGAACTTTATACCTTTTAGGCATGGAGAATTCATCGCCAACATCTCAACTATCATCATCATCATTGGCAACCTCAATCGAAGTTCAAACTTTAAAGCTCTTTTGGTTTTATGTGGTAAATCATCTTTAGAGATCGAATTTGCAAAATATCTCAAGATTATTAATAGTACTTCGAAGTTTCAAAAAAGCGAGTATGATGAAGGTGAAGTTTCAGTGGTTTTGCATTTGTCGAATGTTGATTCAAAACCCTATAATGGGGAAGATAAGACGTTTGACCGGTGCCATATCGACCGATACATAACGGTTACAGATGGGCACTTTGTTGGAGAAAAATCTAAAATGTCTGTCCGTTTTGTCCGGATGTCCGAGTGGACAGTTAAGACATGTGCTCGTTTCGCACGGACCGGTTGAATTAGTGGCCGTTTTTCGCCCGTCCAGACGGATTCCCACCCTACGCCTAGGTGAAAGACCATATGTGGCCGAGTGGGTTGGAGCCTTGGAGGTAATTTTCGAATTTCCCGGCAAATATCGGACCTGGTGATACAGAACTTTTAAAGGAAAACCATGGCGGTCATTTACGCTGTCAATGTCGGCATTCCTACTCATCTTCCTCCTAAGCTACCTTCTTCAAACAACACAGTAACCCGATCTTTCTCTCTCTACAATTCAAAATATCCCTTTGTTAATTTTGCAGTAAGGGTAATAATATAAACCTGAATTCTCTTGCAGATTAAAAGTCTATCTGTGACTCTTCCATCTTCCATCACTCAAAAATCTCATGGGTCCCTCAGAATCAAGAATTCCCCAGCATTTGGTTCAGAAAACCAATATCAGATTCGAGCATTGATTAATCTGCTTCGAGATTATGGCACAAAAGGGTCGATTCTGCAAGTAAAAGCAATCCATGCATTGTTGTTAAAATATTATTTTGATGAAGATAAGAAGGTTATTCTTCTTAATCACCTCGCTCATACGTATTCAAAATGCTCTGCATTTGAAGTTGCTTTAAAACTGTTCGATGAAATGTCTCAAAGAAATGTTTTCTCATGGACTGTGATGATAGCTGGGTCGACTGATAATGGATTTTTCCTTGAAGGGTTTAGATTCTTTTGCCAGATGCAGATCTCCGGAGTTCAACCAGATAAATTTACCTATTCCGCTTTATTACAGACGTGTATTCGGTTAGGCTCTGTTGATTTAGGTAAAATGGTCCATTCCCTGATTGTTAAAGAAGGATTATCTTCCCAGGTTGTTCTTAGCACTTCCCTTCTTAACATGTATGCCAAGTGTGGAGAGATTGAGGAATCTTTTCGTGTTTTTAACACCATGACTGAGCACAACCAAGTTTCATGGAATGCCATGATATCAGGATATGTTTCTAGTGATCTTCACTTAGAAGCGTACAACCAGTACTTGAAAATGAAGAACGAAGGTTTTAATCCAAATATGTTCACATTTGCTAGCGTTTTGAAGGCAGTTGGAAAGTTACGTGATGTTAGTAAGGGTAGAGAAGTTCACAAATATGTCACCGAATTGGGTTTAGAGTCTAATGTTCTTGTCGGGACTTCCCTAATTGATATGTACTCAAAGTGCGGGTGCTTGGACGATGCAAGATTGGTGTTCGATAAATATTTCACGGATAGAAGAGAAAATATGCCATGGAATGCAATGATTTCAGGTTACTCACAGGGTGGGTGTAGCAAGGAAGCTTTTGAGCTTCTTACAAGGATGCGTTTGAATAATGTAGAGTTTGACGTTTATACTTTTGCTAGTGCAATTAATGCAGTTGCAGCTTCGAAGCATTTGCAATTTGCGAAGGAAGTTCATGCTATGGTCGTGAAGCTTGAATATGATTTGAGGTTTCTAAGTGTAAGTAATGCTGTTGTAGATGCATATTCCAAATGTGGGTCTCTTGAAGATGCAAAGGTGGTATTCCAGAGAATGGAAGAAAGAGATTTGGTGTCTTGGACTACCATGGTGACTGCTTATGCTACGTGTTCTGGAGAGGAGGATAAAGCATTCAAGTTCTTCTCAGAAATGAGAGAAGAAGGGTTTACACCAAATCAGTTCGCCTACGCTAGTATTCTTGTTTGCACAAGTAGCCTTTGTCTGCTCGATTTTGGACGTCAGATCCACGGGCTTGTCTGTAAATCTGGGTTAGGGACTCAGGAATGCATCGACAGTGCCCTCGTTGACATGTATGCTAAATGTGGTAGTGTAATTGATGCACGGAAGGTTTTTGACGGGATCAGTAATGCAGATGTTGTGTCATGTACTGCTATAATATCAGGTTATGCTCAACACGGTCTTGCACATGAAGCACTTCAGCTTTTCGAGAGGATGGTAGAGCTGGGTATCAAGGCTAACGCAGTTACCCTTTTATCAGTTCTTTTTGCTTGTAGTCATGGAGGGATGGTTGAGGAAGGTCTCCATTATTTCCGATCAATGGAGGAGAGATTTGGAATTGTTCCACAGATGGAACACTATGCTTGTATTGTTGATCTCTTAGGTCGGGTCGGTCTTCTCAATGACGCAGTCGATTTCATCAACGTCATGCCTATTGAACCAGACGATATGGTTTGGCAAACGTTATTAGGTGCATGTCGAGTTCATGGAGATATCAAGTTGGGCGAGGAAGTTGCTAAGAAAATCCTTTCAGTCAGTCCTGAGAATTCAGCAGCTTATGTGCTTCTATCAAACACTTACATTGAGAAAGGTAGTTTAGATGATGGGCTAACTTTGAGAAATGTGATGAGAGATAAAGGTGTGAAGAAGGAACCAGGGATGAGTTGGATATCTGTGGAAGGTACAGTTCATAAGTTCTATTCAGGGGATCAAAATCACCCCGTGAAAGAGAAAATATATGCCACATTACAAGAGTTGAGGAAGAAGATGAAAGTCATGGGTTATGCACCAGATCTGAGATATGCAGTCCAGCGAGAGGCAGAATGAGATACGGAGAGGAAGGAGACCATCTTGTAGAGCTGTTTTAAGCTTGGAAAAACATGGAATTGGGGTTTTGGTTGATCTGAGTTAAACCCCACTTGGCTTAACTTGATCAAGTGGTTACGATAGAAAGAATTGATTTTTGTATGAGACTTATAACTGTTATGGTACGTCACTACCTGAGAGGTTGAAATCGAAGTGTTCTCCATCTAAACCTAAGACTCATTGATTCAAAGTGTTTTAACTTAGCCCAGGGAGTCAAAACAAGATAACAACTGCACTATGTCAAGGTTGAGCATTTTATGTTGCAGGTATTTTGGCGTCATTTTTCTCCTATTCATATGATTTTCACTGTGAACTCCATTTTTTCTTATGTGGGAAATATTAAATCATTGAATTTCTCTGTTTTTCTTTTTGTTGTTCTCCTTTACTCAGATTCTTCGTCCAGGCAACAAATTGCAGGTCCACAGGGTGTTTAAAGCTAAGAGGTATTCTCATTATCCTATAATACTTAGTCGTTCATGTGAGAATAGTCCCACGTGGGAGAAAAGGCGATCTAGCAATCAAGAATAAAATGTGTAGGTCTTTTCCACTCATTGCTAATTGGTTTTGAGTTGTATGACCACAAATTTAACATGGTCAGAGCTAGGCCCACACATGATAGGCTTAAAAGACGCATGGCTCCACGTCACCAGAAAAGAAAAAAAACAAGTGTTACTCTCAAAGAACGCCACACGTGAGGAGGCGTGTGAGAATAGTCCCACATAGGAGAAAGGCGATTTAGCAACCGTGTGAGAATAGTCCCACATGGGAGAAAGGCGATCTAGCAACTAAGAATATCATTGCCAATCGGTTTTGAGTTGGATAGCCACAAACTTAACAAATCAGACACTGCATAACCCATCACAGAAGATTAGGTTTATGAAATATTTTCGTTAATGAAATTAACTCAAACACTGTTCAAAGAATATGGTCACCTATCGAAGAGTCTTTCGTATTATTAGGACGTTTTTCTTTCTTATTTTATTCCCCATTAGAGTGGAGTCATACTTAATTTGGGCATTTAACAAGTAGTAGAAACGACTCACCTGATAACTCCTACTTTTGATAAACGAGCCAAGGTCCCAAAATCCTTTAACTAAAATACGTATTGTAGCTCTTTTTCCGTGTTTGAGGTTGGATATTACGTGCCTTTCTACTGGGTGTACGGGGTTGGTTGTTTAACCCAAAGAGTACAGTAACAATGGTAGAACGTCTCAGATAACATGTTATTTAACCAATAATGGATCTTCTAATTATTGATGGAAAAAAATGGGAAATGACCCTTCTATGTTGCGTAAGCCCGCTAACTACATAATTTAGTCAAAGTATGTGAAAGCAATCAATATGAATGTTCTTTCAAAAACAGGGAATGGAATTGTGGCTTTAGAGAGAAGCAAGAAAAATCATCAACTAATCTATATCTCCGTTTCTATCCGGTGTTATTTGAGGATGATTAAGTCGATATCCGTGAACAAAATTGGAAGATAAGAAACAGAGTGATGGAAGCAGCTTGAAACCCTAAAAACAGAATTAGCTAGTTAGTTAAGGGCAAAATGGGTACTGATGTAGGACAAGAAAGGGGAAAGGGAATTGAAGAAAAAAATAACTTGATTGTAACATAAATAACCACTAGTACCACACTAGTACAAGTTAGGAATCACTCCTAGAGCCCTTAGACATCGCACCTAGGGATAAATTTGCATCGCACAAATGTAGATAACTTGAATAGTTGCTGGTAAATAACTCAGTCTATCCTCAAACAAAGGGAATACAACCTTTATATAGGCTAAAACTGATCCTTAATATCCATATTAACTTTACTTCTAGACTTTTAAACTTCTAAACTGCTAAGACACTAAAAAGACATTAAATTAAAGACACTTGACCATCCTAATTGATACTTAGAAACTAGTAGAATTTCCACAAAGACATGTGGATCAGGCCCACATTATTCAAGGTTGTAAGTGGGTCATTCTTTAAAGCCATGCCAAATCAATATTTGGGCCTTATAATCTTTCTTTTGACGCCTCCCATATGGCTTTAACAGTTGTTGCCATCCGTCTCTATCAATGGTAGTAAACTTTTGAATGTTCATTTGTTTGACAATACTTCAGACTTTATAATATTGTAGTAAAGTAGAAAAACTTGTTATGCTATGTTTCTACATAATAGATGTCATTGTCTCTAGCAAATCTTTCTCGTATTTTACGATCGAGACGCGCCTCGAGACACCGCCTCCCCTTGTGAGAGTAAATTGCCTTGAGGTGTAAAAACGTATTTTAAAACCAGTCTCTATCATGTACACATGTTTTAGGGTCTTACGTGTTTTGGACCTCAAGTTGGCTCTTTTTTCTTCATTCTAAGTAAAACTCATCGCGCCATTGTTCGCTATGGAGTAAGTCTAATAACTCGAACCATGCAAATCTCTTGTTTTCAGTGTGATTAATTGTTTCCTTTACTACTTTCTTGGTTGCTTTTTCTTCGTCATAACATATTTGCGTATTGCAAGTAAGGTACATTTTTTTTTTTGAAAAGTAAAATTTTTCTATTAGAAACCTAGAGAGGGGACACCAACTTGACACCTCTTGTCATTAGTGATTTCATACTGTTATCAATGAAAGTCGGAGTTGCTTTACTTTCTTCTTTGTTGTCTATTTTGGTTCATGGTTTTAGTTCTTGTTTAATATAGGTGGCTCCTACATCAAGACTTCTGGCCATTTACCCTTCCCTTTGATCATGTAAGCCAAGAAGCATGCTTCCACCCTCTGTAAGACCAATGTGATGATGGTTATATTGACTAGCTAGCTAGGAATAACCCATTCACCAAATGGGGGTACTATCCAAGTAAATCAACTAGTCTACTTACACTGTGTTCCAGATCCTTTATTTCCGGAATACTTCATATGGTGATTGGCTGTTGCATGCCCTAGTTGGCTGGACTGCTGTATATGGAATGAGACTGATGATTCTATTCTATCAGATATTATTTGCTCCAATACCAACCTCAAGGCCACTTCTTCATTGGGACACAGTCAGACAGACCCTTCTCATCGTTCATAGTTCATTCATCATTATAAATGTCACCATCCTACTTATTGCATACCTCCCTTTCACTCATCTCTTTCAACATATCTATCTATACAAGTGTATAACCTGTGTCTATGGGAAACTGACCGTTCTATCAGATGCGTAACCTCAATCTTCTCAGATGCGTTTATAAGCAGGGTTATGACAGACAATTTACAAATCAAGTGCCAAACTTCAATCAGGGTGTTTTTGTACCGAAATATAATAGGTAAAAGATTTTTTTTTTTTCACGTGAAGTAACTGACACAAATTTGAAATAAATAACGAGTAAAAAATATATTAAACCATTGATGAATCCAATTTCAATAGTAAATAACATTTCTCTATGGTTGGCCTAACATTATATGAAATAAAACTTCATATTTTCTATAGTTTCAAGAATAGGATTTCAACTTTATCTTCTCACATCCCTCGAAAAAAAAATCCCTCACAAAAAAAAACTTTATCTTCTCACACAAATCAAAATTATAGTATAGAGAGGTAATTTTTGTAGTGATAGAGATAGAGAGACACAAATATTTTTGTTTTTTGGAAGTCGACTACGATCAGCGTTAGTCGTTACATTTGGCATTGATACATCAAAGATGTGATAAGCTCAATAACTGCCCACTCAAACTGAAACAAGACCGTGCCTATAGCCCAACAAGACAATGGCCTAAAGTCCAACTACATTATTTATACCCTAATAATCTCAAGTCAAATAACCAAAGATTCCACCTTCTCTGGTGATTTGAACCTGAGACCTCCAAGACTTTCTGGAGTTTATGTCAACACCGTGGAACCACTTGGGCTACCAACTGTTTACAAGAGAAACGAATATTAAATGAAGAGATTTGCAAGAGAAAAGAGGACACTTCGATAAAGAGATAGCAAAATGGAGAGTTAAAAATAGAGAAAAAAAATATAAAATTTATTTTTTCGCAATGATAAGAGTTTTACATGGAAAAGATAAAGTTTGCAAGTAGAGGAGATAAGCAATGGAGACCTTTTTCAACAAAAAAAAAAAGAAAAAGCAATGGAGACCTTAACGTATTAGCTAATATGCGAATTAGAGGGGTAAAACAAAAATTAATAAAAGTGGGTCAAGTAAATGTACAAAAATTGACCTAACATGTATGCAGAGTTAAGACTCTTGAAAAGAAATAAAATGTTTAAAAGCCACCAAGGGGTTTCGAACCTTTGACCATAAGAGTGTAATACACACCGCGTATCAACGAAGTAATTAATTTTTTTTTATAGCTCTCAAACATTTACTATTAATTAGGTTTAGCATACCTAATTTTTTTTCTTAAAAATATTTGGGCTCCTTGTAGTGTGGGGCTCGGTGCGGCCTCACGACATCCACCCCCACCATAAGGCCCTGAAGGTGTAATCTTATCCATTGAGGAGGGTTTGAAGATAAGATTAGAAAGTATAACCTCTGCCCTTAAAATAAATTTGAGAGATATACATCAACTCTTGTAGATAAGTTTCCTAAGGATAATCTTAACAATGAAATAAGAAAATATGTTTTGAAAAAGGATACCTTTCCCCTTGTTACTATCCATCCTCCTCAATAGACCAAATTGGAGGAGTCTTAAGTAATCACACCAATTAATTAGCTTCGTCTTACCAAGTGGAGCAACTACAAGGATGGATTTGACTCACTTCCCGATCATATCCCAATACTCTTCTCTTGTGCACCTAGGTATTGCCTTTATTCTTTCTCTACTATAACTATACATCCCATCAATTTTGTAGATAATCAACTTTTGAGGAACAAAAGGGAACCGAGAGTATGGTTGATAGTAATTGATATGAAACCGATTGTAGCTAGAAACCCACAAGACAAGACTAATTTTTTTTTGTTGAACTAAGAAGACAAGACTATTCATTACAAGAATGGGAAGGTGTGAATAATGATTCCCTTTCTTAGTAATATAATAATGTCCAAACATATATGTGATTTTGGTAGGAGTCCTTGATTTGGTCCTGAATTATAAGAGCCTAACATCTATATGTCATTGACATGGAGAGCCGTGGCTAGGAAGTTGAGGGCCCCGAATGAAGTTTGATTAAGCACCTTTGGTATAATAAAAAAGATTACAAGCAAAAAATTGAACCATGCGCCGATTAAAGACTTCTAATGAACACGACTAAAATGATATAACAAAATCTTTGTACAACATATAGTTTAAAGTCTAAGCGATTTTTTTAATACAATATCTTTTCTATCATGATTTTCTCAGTTATTTATGTATGTTAGAACAAAAAAAACTTTAGATCTCATTTTCTTCAAAAATACGTCAAAAGATGAAAGAGATGAACCCAAACAACAAAATAGTTTAAAGAAAAAGTGTGACGGAGCATAAATAAGAATTAATTTAGCAATAATCCTTTCAACCTCACAATTATTAGAAAAGGGGAAAAAAACCAGGTGATGGGTTTCAAACCCATGTGGAAATCCACAAACTTGACCATTAGAGCCGATGGACGTTTCACGTTTAAGCATTTATGGTTATTTATATATAATCTTAATGTCACCTCCATAAGGGGTGGGCCTCTGTGTGGTGAGGGCCCAGGGCGGACGGGCAGGGCGGACGCCCTGCCCGCCCGCCCCCAAACACGACTCTATTGACATGTTAGTAGGGATGGATCCATGAAAGATCACTTGGTGGGGCTAGCGACCCATGTCACTTTTCTGATTTTTTTTAAAATGTGTATATGTATAATAGTATTTAAGAATATATCTTTAGTGGAATGTTTGTTGAATATAGGCGATCTAACCCGGTTGGAGACCCGAGAACCTTTTTAAGGTTCCAAAATTTTGACCCCACTCCTTTATTATATTTGTCTTAGTCTCATAAAGGGTTTCTATCTACATAAAAAGTGTATTATAATTTCGTGTTTGGGAGGGAAAGAGAGTTAGAGACACCCGAGTGCTAGTGTTTTAGTGAGTTACAAATACTAAAACTTTTGAGAAATCTCTGTAACTTTGTTCTTGATTAATAGTATAAATCATCGCGCCTTTGATCGCCGTTGAGATAAAAATCGTCTCTGTCTGGAAGCTCTCAACATCATGGCCTTCGACAACTATTTTTCGTTCCACGCTGCATACCAAAAGCGCACCCTTAGTTCTTCCCAAGTACTTCAAGATGTTTTTATTTGCGGCCCAGTATATCTACCTGGATTTGATTGGTGACGACTGCACATACTCAAAGCATATGAGACTTTTGGGGGAATACAAATCATGTCGTACACATGGCAGATCATGCATATAGCTCAAGCACAAGGCATCGGTTGAAAGTGATGATGCATAAAATGTCCAGACGTTGACTAACGTCTGAAGAGTCTAGATCATACCTGAAGTCCATCGGGTCAACCCGGCTTAAGGTAACAGGTCAGCTGAACCCTTGACGATCCGCCGCGTACTCCCCTAACTGGGAGGTCGGCTAGAGGAAACTAGTCCTGTAACGCCCTTGGCATGAACGGATCAGCCCTGGGGTTTCTAAAGGAATGAGGGGGGTCCACGTAGGTTCGGTCGATGCCTTACGCACAGAACTGGGAAGGCAAAGCGCACTAGCAACCTACCGACTTAATCCCAGAATCTCCATAGAGATCTCAGTCGGTTACAGATCTCTAAGTGTTTAAGCAAGTTTGGACTTCACGCGTCTAAGGGAGGAACTTCTCCCCAAAGATCTATCACATCGGTAGGATATCTACGAAAGATCCTTAAACTTAGGAACTTTCATCTATCCTGAATATGAGATAAACACAAAGGGAAAACTTCCCTCCATGGGAATCACCGTCACCTCTTAAGCCTATTAAAGGCCCCCAAATCGTCCTTCAAAGGAGACGGCCTCTGAACCCTAAAAGATCACAAAAAACTCTGAGTTCTCACAACTCGCCCCCCAAAGGATCAATCAATATTCATTCTTTTACTGCAAAGAGCACCCTGACTGTCTTGAGCGTCGGAGCGGTTTTCGAACCCTTTGCGGGTTTCTCCCCCTTTGGGAACAGATGAACAGGAGCAGTAGGCAGGATCAAGGAGTAGGTGAAAGGAGTAAGGAGCAGGAGCAAGGAGCTAGGAACAGGAGCAAAGAGCGAGGATCTGGAGCAAAGAAGCAGAGAATCAGAACTGCATACAGAAACATTCAGCAGAATCTAACTTGACTTAATAGAATATTCACCATAACGGAGGTTGGCATGCATCAACTCCCTTTTCATGCTGACATAACGGAAGGACATTTTTTGACATCATGATTTGGCGCTAGAAGGAGGGGATCTCTCCAGCAAAAACATCAGTTCGGTAACCTGAACTTTTTTCATTACTTTTTCAGCATTAACTGTTTCTTTAAGACCTCCCAGGTAAGCATGTACTCGGAGGAACGCACTCCTCACGGATCCCAGGACAATCCCCCAGGAGACAGCACCGTCGAAAGCTGGCGACGAAACAAACCTCCTCGGAAGAACCGAGGATTGAGGCAAAGAGACTTGAGGAAGAGAAAACCCAAAAAAAAGAAGAGGCGAGAGAAAATAGTGGATCTCACCGTACCAGTGCAGATTGGGGACAAAACCAGCTAAGTAACCTATATAGGAAGTTACCCTGAACGAAATCGAGAAAAAGGAATTAAGTTCCTTCTTGAGAGCACACTACCCATTTTCGCCTTCGGAATAGACGAGGTCCCTGGAATAGACCTGGACATCATCACTCATAAGCTCAACATTAGGGAAGGAAGCAAGCCCGTGAAGCAAAAGAAAAGAAATTTCGTGCCAGTCAAACAGGCTGAAATCGCAAGACAGGTGGAGAAGCTCCTGACTTCAGGAGTCATACGGGAGGCGCTATACCCAGAATGGCTGGCCAATGTAGTACTGGTGAAAAAGAAGTTTAACACGTGGACGATGTGCATAGACTTCACTAGTCTAAATAAGGTCTGCCCAAATAATAGCTTACCACTGCCGTCCATCGACCAGTTAGTGGATTCCAATGCTGGTCATGAACTGCTTAGTTTTATGGACGCCTTTGCGGGATACCATCAGATTTCCATGTACTGGACTGATCAAGAACATACCGCCTTCCTGACGGACCAGGGGCTATATTGTTACCAATAGATCCCTTCAGTCTCAAGAACACTGGAGCTACATACCAACGCCTTGTCAATGGGATATTCAGAGACCAACTCGGAAAAACGGTTGAGTGTTAGGTGGACGACATGATCGTAAAAAGTAAGGTTCGCGAAGATCTGATACCTAACCTCAAAATTGCTTTCGAAAGGCTTCTAGCTTACAATATGAAGCTGAATCCCGAGAAGTGTGCATTTGGAGTAACATCAGGAAAGTTTCTTGGGTTCATGGTAAGTCACAGAGGAATAGAAGTCAACCCGGCCAAGATCACAGCATTGAGAGACATGCCCAACCCAAAGAGTAGAAAGGATGTCCAACGACTAACAGGAAGGCTGGTCTCTCTCTCCAGATTCCTAAGTAAGATGGGGGATAAGGCCCTCCCCTTTTTCAAAGTCCTCTAAAACGTGCCAGATTTTGCATGGTCAACCGAAGCAGAGCAGGCATTCCAGAGCTTGAAAAACACATTTATGGGACTACCTCTACTGGTCAGCCCCAACCCTGGAAATGAGCTTATCGTCTATCTCGCAACCTTAGAAAAAGTACTTTTAACAGCGGTAATCAAGATGGTAGAAGGAGTGATGCATCTGGTATATTTCGTCAGCAAGGTATTAAGCGGGGCAGAGCTGAATTATCCAACCGTAGAGAAACTGGCCTACGCGCTCATCTTAACGTCCAGGAAGTTGCGTCCCTACTTCCAAGCTCACACGATAGTCGTACAGACTGACCAGCCACTCAGGAATATACTCCAGAAAATGGATCTGTCAGGACTACTAACCAAATGGCGGTAGAGCTACGCGAATTCGAAATCAGATACGTGCCCCGTATTGCACTAAAAGGACAAACGTTAGCGGATTTCATAACAGAGTGCTCAGTCTCGGCGACAAATGTAGGACCAGAGCAGGTCTGGACTTTATTCGTAGATGGGGCATCAAGCGCAACAACGAAGGGGGCTGGAGTTGTCCTGATTAGCCCCGAGATAGGGCATCAAGCGAATCAATATTCATTCTTTTACTGCGAAGAACACCGTGACTGTCTTGAGTGTCGGAGCGATTTTCGAACCCTTCGCAGGTTTTTCCCCTTTTGGCAACAGACGAATAGGAGCAGTAGGCAGGAGCAAGGAGTAGGAGCAAGGAGTAAGGAGCAAGAGCAAGAGCAAGAGCAATGACCTAGGAACAGGAGCAAAGAAACAGAGAACCAGAAGTGGAGGCAGAAACAATCGATAGAATCTAACCTGACTTAACAGAACATTCAACTTAACGGAGGTTGTCATGCATCAACTCCCTGTTTCATGCTGATATAACGGAAGGCCATTTTTTGACATCAGCAGATATCAACCCATATTCAAGACACTTTCAAGAAATCTCTACCTTGACTTGAATATGCTCCTCTTGACTTAAATCTGCCACTATCATAGCTCAGCGCCTCTGAGCCGTTGTCGTTCCATCCTTACTAAGGCTCAACATCTGGAAATCCCAATCAAGTCTAAGCAATGCTTAAACTTGAAACTTGTAACTGTCTTGGTCAACATATCCGCTGGATTATCTGTCGTAAACACCTTCTTTATCGTGATCTTCCCTTCTTCTATCACGTCCTTGATAAAGTGATACTTGACGTCAATGTGTTTAGTTCTCTCGTGATGCATTTGGTTTTTGGTCAGATGAATTGCGTTCTGGTTGTCGCAGTAGACTTCCGTCACCTCCTGCTTCAGGCCTAAATCACCAACTAAACCACTCAGCCATATTGCGTCCTTTACCACCTCTGTTGCTGCCATGTACTCAGCTTCCGTCGTAGACAGGGCTACCACTGATTGTAGCACTGATGTCCAACTTATGACACTCGCGAAGAAATCGATGACAGAAACTTCGGAACCCTTCACGACCAAAAACTCTTTCTTCTCACGGATGCCTAAACTTTGTAATTGATTTAGAAAACTAGAATTTAAGTTGGGTTTAAATGTGGCACTTGAGATGGGCACATGTAGAAGCACCCAATGGGTTTGGGTTCCATTTAAAACAACAGAATTGGTGACACATGTAAGGATATAAACTGCCAAGGTGATGAAATTACTTTTCAATCCCTAAATTCTAAATACTCAATAACAAGTCCCATCATATTTTATAACCCACTAATTCAAACTCCATTAATTACCATATAACCCCACTTTAACCTTTTTCTTCTTACAACCAACCATGAAGAAACTATATAGTCCCTATTAAGCAGATAACAAAGAAATATGCCATATACCAAATGATAATAAAATAATGGCCGATCTTTACTTGTGACCAACCATAATTCATAATTTCTCGAGGATGAACTGTCTGAATCAACCGAAATAAAGACCTGAAACCAAATCCCAAAACAAAGCTCGACGCTCCAACTGGTCTGAATCTCGACTCGAAGGTCCGGGCATTACATGGACGAACTTCTAAAATCCTCAGGAAGGCTGGCTACAGTGAAACAACTCCAACAAACAAAAGCCCCAGGAGCTCAGTCACGCGGAGGTCAGCGCAATTAAAAATAGGGCCGGCATGCAGAGCTCAGGAAATCACATACGTAAAAAACGACCAGGCTTCACGTACATCCCTGGTTCAGGTATATTCGAAACTCCAAATAGTCTATTTATTCACTTAAGTCATTTTATTATGGTTAAAAGGTCTTAGAGTACTTTTACTCCTTAGTTTCTCTACTTTCGGCTAAGGAGTGGGGAGACTAATGATGGTACATAAAATGGTCATTCGTTGACTGAAGCCAAGAAGTCAAGAAAAAACCAGTAGCACAATGGGTCAACCCGTCTCAAGGCAACATGAAAGCTGGGTCCAAACAGATCCGCCACCTAAGTCTAGAATCGGGAGGTCGAACAGACCATCGGAGGAACTCCAACCCTGCCCTTCCCCAAACACAACCAGGTCTGCCGTGGGATTTAAAAGAAGTACAGGAAGGTCCACGTAGATAAGGTTGATGCCTTACACCCTGAATATGGGAAGGCAGAAGCGCGCCGCACGCTTACCGACTTAATCCCGAATCTTTCTAAAAGATCGGCTACGACCCTAAGTGTTTGACTAACTTGCGCTTCAAGGGTCTCAAAGGAGGAAACATCTACTAGAAGCTCTATCAACTCTGACGGATATTTACGAAGTATATATAGTTGAACATAGGAACTTCTAAATATCCAAGATACGAGATAAACTTAAAAGGAAATCCTAAATCTCCTAACTACCGAAGAGTAGTTTTAATTCCGAACGGTGGATCAGAACCACTTCATCTACACCGTCTATCACAGTTGGTCCAAAACAACCTATAAAAAGGCATGACATCATCTTCAACAAGCTACATTCCCCAAGGATCAATCAATACTCATTACTTTAACGACAAAGGGCAATCTAAAAGTCTTGAGGGTGAGAGAGTTTTCTGAACTCTTTGCAAATTCTCCCCCAGGTTTCTAAGAGCAGAAGAGGGAGCTGAAGGGCAAGTATCATTCATCCAGATGGAGTACCATTCACTCAGACTCATTAAGACGCGATCCAACATCAAAGTCTCTATTCCCTCACTGAATAATCACAATTTCCATTTTTGCCATCAGCAGAGGCCATTTTCCATTAAAGAACAATATGAAGTCAATGTGTTAGTGCGTCCAAATCATTTTAGAGAGGGTGCCCTCCTTGAAATTAATCAGGTCGGACGTAGGAGGGAGGACAATCCTTTTCACGTTTTCAAGGAAAGTTATAGAGGTACGCAAACCTTTTACCATGCCCACATCATACTTGATTTGGTCCATTAACTTGCCACATCATACTTGACATTTCCATTACTTGGACCCTGCCAGTCGTAAAACGCACAGACCATAAATTTTAGGGTTTTTTTGACTTGCCTTCTCAACACTAATTGGTAACTGGGTCTACCTCTCTGAATATTGGTTATTGAGTTTACCTCCTTTGACTTACTATTTTTGTCAAAATACTAGTGTAATGTTTGGTGTAAAGTCATTCGAATCATAAGCTAAACGATATACGGACAAAATAAGTCCTTACGAATCATATCCTTAATTAAACCCAACACTAAAGTAAGTAGGGGCGAACATCGGTTGGATACTTGACTTTTTTGAGCCTATCCATAGTCCGATCCAAAGGGTTTGGTTATTGCAAATCTCAATCCGAACCAATCTATTCATGGTTTGCCTTGGTTACAAAATCAAATTTTGCATGAACGGTTTTTAATTAAAGTTTTGTTAAGAACAAAATTTCGAGTTTTTGAGTTTAAAACCTGTTATAATTATACTTAGAACGTGCTAAAAATTAGTTTTATCTCACAAACCATAAAGTCTACATGTATGTGATTAATTCGACATAGTCTATCAACATTGGAGGAAGATAAAAAAACGATAAACAATTGAATCTACACCATCCTCATGTCTAACCATATATTCTTACATACATAACGCATAATAGATAATAAATGGTTTGGTTAGATTTTTTTGGTTATCTGTAAAACAAATCCATGGGCTGAACCAAACTCCTCGGTTTTGACCTTTTTGGTCTCGAACCAATCTAGATAACCATTAAATCGGTTCCCAAACCGCCTAAATTTGTATGGAGGTTCGGGTACTAAATGCACACCCTAAAAGTAAGGTATTACAATTACTAAAATCACATTATCCGATCATTATTCTTGGTAGTCATTTTCTTTTCCCACATGGCAAACATTGTCTTAGTACTTTTCAGAAAAGTAGTAAGTCTAAGGGGTGGTAAACTGATTTACCAACTATCGAGGGAGGTAAACTCAATTATCAATTAGTATTGAGGGGGTAAAGTCAAATAGCCAAGTTTTAAAGTAAAAGAATAAAAAGGAGATTATATATCATTTGTCGTAGAGGTGTTAGAGGCTAAAATTTTCCTCTCTAGTCTCTCACCACTACCACCACCACCAGAGTCTTTGACCACCACAACAACAGTCATTCACCACCACCACCACTTTTGTCTATTCTTGTCTCAACGGTGTGACTGAGAAAAATAGAGTCTGGTGTGAAATTCTATTCAAGACTTCCATAATTATTAGCCTACATGAATACCAATTAAAGTATTTGTAATTGATTATTTAGAAAAAGGAAAAAAAATGTAAGAGAAAAGCATTTAACCCAGGGACGGGTCCATGATTTTCACTTAGGGGGTGCGGATTTATATACTTTAAGTGATTTTTTTTTCAAACACATTAATTAACAAAATATTTATGTCCATTAATTATATTAATACATCAACGATTACAGACGCAGTTGACCTCTACGAGAGTTCATATTTTGAAATGTTCACATAATCGACTCATTGTCAATTTTAATAAATTTTTTCTTTTCAATAAAGATTACTAAACTATCAATCAACCACAGATCACTCATCTTGTTTCTTGAATGCTTAGAGTTTCTCCATTACCTGATAAAAAAATTTCGTCAGTATCAGTATGAATGATCTTTCCCTAGCCTGTTTTAACTAGCTTCATAGCTGAAAGAACTCTTTCAACGGAAGCAGTTGCAACTGAAAAAGTTAGTGAGAAAGTGATAATGATAAGCAAATAAAATAAATGAAAATAGAGAAGGGAGCATCACTAAGATCACTAATAATCTACTTACTAGTTTCATATGCACATGAGTTAACAATATCTTTTTTAATATTAGGAGCAGCAATTTTAAATTTCCCAGCAATTTTAAATTTCCCAGCAATTTTATATTTCCAACAACATTATCAAATGTAACTACATCAATTTTTGGATAATTTCGAGCAAGAGGCTTTAGTAGTATAACAAAATTACCAGGATGGCAGATGTCGTTAATGACAGATGAGTTGAAGTTTATAGGAATTTAAGATATATTAATTGAATAATTTCAATATACAAAAAAGTTAAGATACTGAAAATTGCCAATAGTGGGACACGAACCCGAAACCTCAAGGTCCCAGTCGCCCATAACGCAGTGCCTCAACCACTGAGCCAAGCTCTAATTTTGTTTTTTGTTTTTTTACAAGGCATTGACATAATTGCCTAATTACCTATATGTCATCTATACACACGGTTAGATATATATAAGTATAGACACATGTATATAAAAAGAACATATTTACAATGCTTGTGGAGGGATTCAAACTCATGTCCTCACAGTCACAGCTACACTTTTGATCAAGGGCGGAGCCAGGATCCACACCTAGCCCTGGCTAGCCTGTAAATGAAGAATTTGGAAAAGAAATGAAAAAGGTAAAAGAAAAGAAAAATAGGGAACAAAATAATGGGGTGGAGGGATTCGAACTTGTGACCTTACACGCATGCCAAGGCCAATAGCAACTGAGACGCACTACTTTCTTTGTCAAACATTGCCTTCTAATATAGTTAATAATCGAGAACTAACTCTGGCTGTTTCATACACAACACTACCTCCTAATATAGATATTCGAAAACTAACCATGGCTACAGCCAGGGTTAGTCTCTATGTAGGTCCGCCCTTGCTTTTGACCGACACTTTAACCACTAAGATAAGGATTTTTTTGTGCTAAATTAGTACATTAGAACATATATATTATATATAAAAAAAAGAATTACTACTACTAGTTTTCTTTTTTTACAGGAGGATCCATGAAACAATTATGCCAAAGTTAGTTACGAGAGAGGCTCTCCCTAGAATGAGGAAAAATGATGTAGAGAGAGAGAGAGAGAGAGTACAAAGAGAGGACGGAGAGTGGAGATAAATGAAAGAGATGCTGATGATGGCCATGTTGGTACTAGAGAAGATGAACATCTGAGTTTCTTTTTGTTTTTCTGCTATATTGTGTGCAAATGTGCATAGCCTTGTGAAATTCTTAATTTAGATAGTGTGTCATTATCCATCTCCAAGCAATGCACAACACTTCTTTCTTTCGATTTTACAATTGAAGTATGTACAGATAGCAAATGAGGGTAGGGACGAAAAGGGAATTAAGGAAAACAAAATTGGTCACAACTTCTTGAGAAAAATTACCATATTTTATGAAACAATCTAATTATGGATTTGACTTCAACTCTTTTACTCAAGCATATAGTTTGGTAAAATCAACTAGGTTATCAGGCTCCAATCAGAATTGGGTCAGTGAAATCCACTTGAAGACAAATTGCTCTTTTGTATCCATAACTAATGGAATGGAAAGCAATTTTCTTAGAAAAAAAACTTCTTAATTTGGAGGTATGCTTAAATATCAATAATAAAAGATTTATCAAATTTTAGACTTTTAAGTTGTGGAACCCACAGATTTGGAAGCTGATAACATTCACAACATCAAGGAAGGTAGTGGGTGAGTGGACGGTAGAAGTTAGAAACCCCAACGAAAAGTGGGGGATTACGTCCTCAAACCCCCAAAAGTGAAAGTGGTGGAGATGCACTCCAGCTTGGAGTCCCCCTAAAAAACTCTCCTAACCAACAATGCTACTTGGCCCAACAAACATTAGCCGAGTTGACCCGAGAAGGCAAGTTGTGCACATGATGTCATCATGAAGTCAGCATTTTGCCTTGTTGGGGCCATTCGGGCAACTCTTGACGGGCCAAGTAGCTCTTTCCTTAGTGAAAATGAAAGACAAATCCAGAATCTCGACAAAAATAGTCTACTAGTGTGAACGGTAGAAAATCACACAATTAAGTGAAGGTTGACCAGTGGGCCACCAACAACTCGGGCTTTAGACCTCCAGCTAGACGAAGTTATGGCTGGATCTGTTGATAGACGAAAAACAAGTTGAATCGTGAAGTTTTGGGGCAACCGGATGGTGTCAGCCAAGGGGTTCCGAAGGTCAAGTCACCAAACTAGAAAGATAAAGAAAACGAGTAAACAGAATGTTGAGTGTATCAACGTATTGTATCTTCAGAGGGTGGGTCGGCTGGTAGAGTGGCTGGAGCTTCGACTCTATGGGATAGATAGTTTGTCAGGTTGGTTTCTTGGAGCAGGTCCAGAGGTTGACTCGTTCTGAGATTTTACCAAAGATTCAGGGTTTTTGGAGCTTGAAGGTAGAATATCATTGTCTCAAATGATTTACAATAAGATAATAAGTGCGATGGAGGACATAGATTAGTTGAGTGGATATTCGAGTTGTACAGTTCTAGCTGACATTGGGTGTCCCTTTGATGTCTGAGTCCCCTTCCACTTACAGGCGACTGATAGACACGTGTGTTCTATCAGATCCAGAATATTTGGGATCGAGGGTGACCAGCGAACCTTAAGGGAGATTATTCTAGCCGATGATCTGTCGTCTAGAGTAACTTGACCATACGATTGCGCCTCCTCGACTTTAGACTCTTCATAGTCTGAGATCACCTAAAGGTATTTGAGGCGATTAGGGTTTTTGAGCGACCTTGTCAAGGGATACGTGTCGAGATCCTCGGAATTTAGGTGGACTCTACAGCTCGCAGGCTCGGTTGAGTGAGACCAAGGGGTGTTTTGAGTATTATTACTTTTGATGGGTTATTCTTCGTCTATATGAACGTTCACATGGGCTTCAGAGCCATTAGACTTTTATTGGGTCGGATCCTATGTTGGAGAGTGTCCCATCAGTAGGCGAATGGGTTGGCCCTACGTGATATTTAAGCAAAGTACACTCGGGTTAGGCGAAGTAGGTCTAATACTATTTTTGGCCCCTACAACTAGTTTTTGATTTATTTGTTTTCGGTTTATTTCTCTTCTTGTATAAAAAAGTAACCGGATAAAGATTACATCCATTGAGAGACCATTTCGTTTATTAAATCAGGTTAGGCCTCATTTGGGAACACGTATTGCTTAATCTAATAGCTTTTTTTTCAGCGCTTAAACAAAAGCTCTTTATAATAAGCCATCATGGTTGTTTGGTATGACAAAATAAAAACGCATATTTACCTACAAAAGCTGATACATGGTGTTTGGTATAAAAAAGCTTAAGTTGTCCTAATTGAACTGCAATTACAAATACACAAATATCTTATAAAATTCGGGAGTCTAATGTGTCCGAGTTTACGTGCTAGTCACTGCCATCTTCATTAAATCAACCACATTACTTTGAAAATGTATAATATGCATAAACTATATATATTAGCAAAAGTGAACTCTACTAGTTATGGCCTGGAAAACAAAACAAAATTAGATGGCTAACCATTAAACTAAATCCTCAGTGGGTGAATCAAACAATGGAGACCTCCTTGCTCTCTTCTTCTCTGAGTAGGAAATTTTTTTAACTCTACTTACATTTTACACCTATTATGAAATTAAATCATCCTTCCTTTTTTTTTTTTTTCTCTCTCTCTCTCTCTATAGATTCACTGGAGGGACGGGTGAGGGTCTTCACTCTTCAAAACTTCTTATATGTGTATTTTAACTTGAATTTCAAGAACCTAGAAAAAGAAAATTGGTTTAATTTTCTTCTTCTCAAGTAGTATAATCAATTATTATAGCATTCCTATCAAACAAAATCATATTAATCTATTACAACAGCGATCCTTTCTCTTCCTAAAAATGAGTTTCTCTCTAGAAATATGCATATAGAGAGAGAAAATAAAGAAACCAGACTTGAATACAAAAGAACATCACAATATGATTGAAATTTACAGTAACCAGTTCCCTCTTCCTAAACAAATAGATAATATCAAAAGATGATTATTCAAGTCAATCCGGTTAGATATCAGAATTTTAGAACAAAAAAAGAAAATCTTTTGCATTACTAGTGTTGATTACTAAAAATTGATTCCCTTCAAAGGACTGAGATCAATTCGTCCTTGTTTCCTTGATTTAAAACACTCTATTCTCAAAAACTCTAACATGTGCAGAAGAAGAGATGGAGAGTTGGGTTTCTGTTTTTCTTTTTGTTGAAAAGTTGGGTTTCTGTTGTTGCCCTAGTTTTTAATAAAAAGGGAAAAAGGAATTTCAAAACACCGTACACGGCTTCCCGAATAAGCCAAAAGCAAGAAGCCATAAATTTATAGCTTCTGCTTTTCTGGTAAAACGGGCTTTTTCAGCTTAATAAAAGCCCCGGCTTTTTTCATCCAAATGCAAATATTTTTTAAAAAGCGCTTAAAGTAAGCTAAAAGCTTATTTTAAGCCGATCCAAACGAGGCCTTAGCCATTATATGACAATGACTTGATCATAACAAAAACATTTGAGACGTCCAGCCTGTTAGTCAGAACCAATATGAGCAATATGCTAGAAAATCCTAAAAATCAAAGTCTACTCCCAACCTAAATGAAATCAGCAATTCTAATTTTTAGGTCAATTCCCTCTCTTGATAGTCTTTCCCACTTTCTTAGTGGACGGTTGGTTCTCATTTGGGTCAGAGATAGGTTTATTCTATTAGCGTTTTGTGTCGTTTTTCAATTGATATGGAGTAGTGTTGTGTTCCATGACCATATGGGCGGGTAATGATGAGATTTCGTGATTTTATTAAAAATTCCTATATTGCTCTGCCCAGGGATAGATTTACGATTTCGTTGACCATGGGTGAAAAATATATAACAAAACATTCATCCCTCACTCTTCCACATAATATCTCACTCTTTCCACCTTACCCCTTCTACCTCATTAGATGGCAGCACAGGGTTTCCAAGTGGCAACCTTCATCCAATTTTTTTCTCTTGTTCTTCCTACTATTCTCCCATTGACTATCGCTGTAGTACTAGTTCTCCATCTATCTTTCTCTCTGATTCTCCTTTGCTAGAACAAACAATAAGGGTGAGAGAAAAAGGGAGAGAAGAAGGATATCTAGAGGTGGCAGCGACGAAAGAAGTCGTAGGGGCAGAGGAAGAAGAATAGAACAAAAAATTTATTTTTGAAAATCACAGGAGAAGGTTGCCAACCGGCGACTTAATGAGTAACAAGATGTGGGGTGAAGAGAGAGAAAGATGATGTGGGGTGTAGAGTGTATGGGAAAGAGAGATGATGATGTCAATGAAGGAGTTAAAGGAAATGTCCTTCGACCAAGATGGCAATGCGAGCAATATGTCGGCTAGGACAATTGATGAAGAAGATCATCAAGTCCGATTGATTTAGGGGTCGTAGCGTTTAGCTAGAAACCAACTACGATCGTCGAATTACGAAGTAATTCGCGGCTAACTTCGATTGGATCCTACATCGGGTTACACATAAGAATGGGTATTTAATCGGATGATATTACTAGTGGGAGTGTGATATAACATAGGGAATGTCCCATAAACATATCTCACAGGCCTAAATAGAATTTGGGCAAAAGATAGCAAAAAGGCCCGAAATAAGGGTTTTGGGCCTAGGCCGATTCGGGCACTTTTAGGGCTCGGATTGGGCTGATTTTTGGAGGGACGTTTCCTTATGTTATGAACATTAAATCTGACAATTTTGGCTGGGTTTGGACGTCATCTCCTTAGGGAATTGAGAAAATATCAACTAGTTGCTATTTTCGACTATTTCCCTAAATCTTATTCTAAAGGGTGTTTTAGGAAACCTAAAAGGAGGTGGATTCTTATTAGGGTTCTATATAAACACTCTTAGGGCAGAGAATAAGGTGTGGAATTTCTCCCTAAGCTTTCTTACTCTACCACATCAAGTAGAGAGGAGAAAGTGAGCTAATTCCCAAGCTATCTTCTAGTCAAGCAAGAAGAAGGTCTTCTTATTATCAAACCACCATTGGAGTGCTAGCGAGCTTTCAAGGAGGGAGATTAAATGAACTATTCGGTGTCCCCAGTAGAGGAGCTACGTTTGAAGCTCTTGGTCTTCTTTAATCAATTCAACTAGTTCGAGGGAAAAGCGATTAAGGTAATCTATTATCTCCATTAGTTTAATTACTAGTTTTGCATGATGATCTTGAGGATACTAGTGTTAGACATTAGATGTCGTTATACTTTCAATCAAAATTGATGATTGAAAGTATTTCAAAACATTGAATTTGATTGATTTTGAATTGGTTTTCAAAATTGTTCTTGAAAAGTTTCAAAAACCTAGAATTTTGATCCAAAATTGGTTGATTAAAAGAGTTGTTTTGAGTTTTAGGAAACTCCCAAAAACAAAATTTGGAATTTAGAAGTGTTCTAAAAGAAGTGTTTTGAGTTTTAGGAAACTCCCAAAACAAATTTGGAAAATTTTAAAAGTTTCTAAAAGTTTTAAAAGAATTTTAGAAGTGTTCTGAAAGGAATTTCAAAATTTTAGAAAAGTTTTAAAATTGGAAAATAGCAACTTAGAGTTGCATAAGAAAAAAAAAAAATTTGGAAACTAGGGTTTTTGAAAAACCCTAGTGTCCGGCCAGGAAGCTCCTGGACGCGTCTTCTGGACGCGTCCAGAGCAGCAGCAACCAGAAGCTCCTGGACGCGTCTTCTGGACGCGTCTAGAGCAGCTACTAGGGACGCGTCTTGGAGACGCGTCCAGGTCGCGTCTAAGACGCGATCAGCAGCTGCAAGAGAGCTTCCTGGACGCGTCTGAGACGCGTCCAGAGCTCTCAACCAGACGCGTCTTGGAGATGCGTCTGGGAGGTTCTGGGTGCCTCGGACTAGGTCCGAGACACCTAGTGCTGGTCCGGTCCAGCACCAGACACGTCTAGGACGCGTCTGGTACATGGACTAGCGTCCTGGCTCCGGCCAGGACGAGACCAGGCCTTGATAGGCCTCGGCCAGGACATGCCGGCCCTATGGGCCGTGCTATGTCCGGACCTTGTCCGAGCCCTTTTGTGGGCTTGGGCCGGGACTTGTCTAGGACTTGTTCCAGGCTTTTTCGAGGCTTTTCGGACCACGAAAAGGGACCATCATTCGAGTGGGAGTTTTTGCCAAATTTTCTTCCGATTCCAACCAAATAATTCCAAAATCAATCCGGGCCATCCAGAAGGCCAAAACGGATTTCTTTTTAAATTGATTTATGAAATCATTAAGAATCGAACCAATATTTTTTCCGAAATTGACCCGGGCTTTCAGAACCCGAAACGGAGTTTTTCTTAAAGATGATTTTAGAAATCATAAAAGATAAAACCGGAACACACCATTAGTTGAATTCTTCGAATTTAAACTTAAGATCCGTAATGTGACATGTGATGTCAACAAAAGTATCTCCCAAGATAATCATGCATATATAATTCTTAGCCTTGATATATTATATGATTGCATGTGATGTGAATGCGGGAAACTAGTATGGCCATAGATTTATTTCTTTATTCTAGTTTTAAGCACGGATGGGTGCATGCTTTGTAATTAATTTTAATTTCAAGTTTATACGATCTGCGAATCGTTAAGGTCTTGTAATTAGAGTTTAGGGTCTATGAGCCCATTGAAGAAACTCGAGGATGAAATCCAAAGGCGAGTGGGAGAAATCAATGGAGGTTCAAAGATGGCGATCTAAGACGAACCAAAAGGCGAAACAAGAAGAAAACCAAAGGAGATTATATTTTCTAGGTTAGGGGCCATACTAGGATCCATGTCTGCTTGATTTACTTTCTCGCGCGCATTTACTTACTTATTTACGCTTTATGTCGTGGATGTTAGTTAGGCTAAATAGTTCACTATAACAACGCCAGACTAGCGAAAAAATCCCCAAAACGTAATCTTGAGTAATCGCCTATCAAGATTAAGACACTCGTTGCGCCCTTGTTCGAGGAAGGTGGGTCGGCCTTCGCAGAGTACCTCCTCTACCTTAGGACAATGCGGGTAGGTCTATAGAAGAGGCCTACACGTCTAAATGGTTCTACTCAACGAGATCAGCAAGAGAGTCTTGGATACTCGAGGCAAAAGGATAGATTAGTCATTCATTAATGAAATCTATCAACCAAGAGTCATAAGGTATGATCAGTGAAGTAGTTCACTCACTCGGAATGACGGAGTCAAAGGGTAGGGCCTTCGTCCGCTTTACTCCGAAGAACTGAGATCTTGGAATCACTTATTCAATCGGGGATGATTTTTATTGAATAATGTGGGAAAACTAAGTTTTTCAAAAACGATAACGAGTTTTAAAACTTTGTCATTTCTTTATGTAGAATTAAGATGACACATGAAAACGGTTTCAACTTTAAAATCACACCTAAGGGAGGTGTTGATCCACTTCCTAGAATGGAAGAATGAATCTGAGAATAGTTCTCAGATTCAAAAGGAAAGCTTGCTAGAATACCCAATCCCAATGTTGACTCATACCAAAGAAGGTCAAAAGCCATTTGCAAGCAATCGTATAACATTCTCTTTGGAAGAGTAATGGATGCTAGCATAAACATTAAGACAAACTGAGGAAGAAATTCCCACAGAAGTCATAAATGGAGAGGTACGAGACCTCCACGGCAATCTGAAAGTCACCCTAACGGAAGACAACAGAATACACCTATCACCCAATTCAATATCGATTGAACAAAGATAAATAAAACCTTAGATGAGTCACTCAGGTTGTTACGAACAAACTGAGCAGAACATACGGGAATATCCAATCTAAGAAAGGTTCTTGAGATTTGGTACAAAAATCTAAGAAAGAGCTCTTAAGATTCGAAAGGGCAAAGGGTCAGTCAAGTGAGACAAACATTTGATCGAAGAAAAGGCAAACAGTTACCGAGTACATGATCAAGAGTATTTCTCATTACTGTAAATGTTTCCAAACAATGGCTAGACCATTCAAGAGGAAACTACCCTTAGCACCTGGAGGACATAAGGAATGGAATTACGAATTCCGATTCCAACATCCTTGTTAACAAAGTTAAAAACAAGTATCGTAAAATTTCTTCATCAGGTATTTTATACCGGATGTACGGCTCGGTAAAGCTCAAGGAAATCACATACTTGACTAAAAGAAGTAAAGATCCAAGAGGGAGCAGAAGCAGTAATGCTAAGGATGCTGAAAGGGATCAAAGTCTTCTTTTAGACACTGATCTAGCTTAGAACTTAATAGTGATTATTTTGTTCTTCTAGAAACGTCTGATGTTTTAAACCAGTGGTAAAATTAACTAAAGGTTAACATTGATAATGGCTAAAATCAAGAGATTCAAACTCATTAAACTTCAGCATTTCAATTAGGTCTTAAGGACTAAATTGACAAAGTCACCCTTTTCAAAAGGCATAGAGACAAGTAATCTATTAGGATTCATACAGTGTTATGCAGACCTATAAGTTTACTTGCAGAAGCTAACGAGAGCTACTCCAATATGTACTCTGACAACTTCATGAAGTATGGAAACGTACAAATTATAAAGTATAAGTCAGAATGTTTGAAAGGTTCAAACAAAGTACAAACCGAAGTAAAGAATCATTTTGACAAGAGAGTTTAAGTCACCCGATTAGATTGGAGTGGTAAAAACTTAAGTCAAACATTTGATAACCATCAAAGGAGTTGAGAAACCGATTCCCAACTCGCTCCATGGAACACATCTGTGGGATGGTAGATTCAGTGGGAATAATCGAACATTGCTATGCATGATTCGATCAAAGATGGGTTTAAGCCAGTCTTCCGAATATTTTGGGATATAGTCTAGACACGATTGTTTTTACACTCAACCTATTCCGTCTAAAGCTAAAAAATTGTAAAAACATTACAAAACTAGCTAATATCTGACGCAATTTCTTTTTGAAAGAAATTTGGGCTTCTTCCACAACCAATCAAGAGAACAAAGTGTTTGTTGCTCATGATAGTATTCTTCTAGTAATTAGCACACCTAGTAGTCTGGGAGAAAAGTACTAATTATTACAAGAATAAGTGGGAGAAAAGTACAAGTCGATTTAATTAGATCATGAGAAAAATCATGGAGGGTCATGAAGAACAATCATGAAACTTGTACAAGACGATTAAATTCGACCAAGAGCAACAAACTGCGGCTCCTCGAAAAAGGAAAGGTTAAAGATATGATCTTGTAAACCCACCGCACAAAAGCGAATGTCATTCGCAGGAGAACTCTCAAAGCGAGTGAAAGTGTCTCTAAAGAAATATCTCAAAGTAGTTGAGATAAAAGACATGCGCAGAAACGGAAACTGACTCTAGATTTTGGCTAGAAGCCAAAATCATCGTGGAATCCATATCTCGTCAAGACATGAAGCTTGATAATTTAAGTCAACAGAAGACCTAAATTGGTTTTCCAAAGTAGAAAACTGAGAAGGATGGAAACATTCATGTTTCCCGAAACTAGACAAGAAGAATAAGATTCTTCCAATCAAGTTATGTCCATAGGCATGCTTCAGAAATCTATCGACGGATTAAAAACACGCAAGAGTTAGAATCTTCCATTCAAAAGGCAATCAAAGAAGTTTGATTCCTGAAGAATGAAGATAATCTTGAATCACGAGTTTCAAGAAGGTAAGTGGGAGAAACAAACCTTCCGGGTCCGTATGCCGAGTACATACAAAAGATTGAGTACGACATAAGATGTTGTGTAACAGTGAACACACTGACTCAATAAAAGGACCACACACAAGGATGAAATGTCATTTTGGGCATCTGAAGATCTATAAGCATAGATCAAAAGGATGATAGGATTGGAGAGACTCATTACGCTGAGATGCTTGAGATCCGAAACAGAAAATCTAAGACTCGGAAAGTCTAAAAGAATTTCGACCCAAAACTCATGACTAAGAGCGTTGCTAAATCGGAGTTTGAAAAGACACCGATGTAGCAAACAAGCATGAGAGAGAGAGATTTATGTTCGAATACATAAAGTCAATCATATTGGATATGATTAGCATTTAAATATCCAAATTCGGATTTGAAAACCGAAAAACTACTTAGAAACATCCTAGAAGGCTAAAGGATGAAGTAGTACAAAACAAAAGTTGAACATGTCATCGTAGCAAACTTCCAGACATGGAAGGAAAGTAGGCTAAAAGTGTTTTAAGCCGGGAACTGTTGCAAATACTACATAAAGAATTAAAAGCCTTAACTCTGGTAAAAGTTACTAGAAATTATCAAGGTTGAAGATAACGGTCTTCAAATTAATTGATAATTAGCAAAGTTTAAACGGATTACATCCGTAGTCAAACTAAACTGTCACCTAAGACAAAGTATGAGAGTCATACACGAGTCTAAGGCATGAGGTATAATTTTAAACCTCGACAAGTAAAACTGAGTGGGTAAAAAGAGTTTTACAGAAGAGGCTCAGATTTACAACTCTCGTTATCAGAAATAATAGAGTTATTTCACCAGTCGTCTAAATTTGGTTTAGTGTTTAAACGACAGTCCATTGATGATAAAACATTCCGAATAGGTTTGTCAGATACGTGATCTGATGAATGAAACCCTATTAAGTGAACTTGGAATATTTATTATCAAATCCCTGGTCCAGGTCATTGCATGGACAACAATGACTCACGAAGACTAACACGGGAGTCGATGGGATAGCACAGTTTCATGGGCTATAGGAATAGTATATTCTATTCGACTACGTGGGTGTGTAAAAGGTTTATACACTGGATAACCCTCAAATGAGAAGTACATCACTCGTGATGAACGTCAATACTTCTCATAAAGACAATTGGAGAGATTCCTCAAAACATGAGTGCTCCACTCATCTTATGAAAGGAATGTCCGACTTTGGTTCCGTCAAACGCCGCGCCGTAAAAGGAGGTTATAAAGACGGATACTGGGAAGGACAGGATAGACATGAAGTTAAGTGGGAGCGCAAGAATGGATTGTGTCAACCTAATCACATTAGGTACAAAGTGTCTCAAGGCCACTTGATGAGTAGCAACTGAAAATGCGTGGCTACGCTCAAATGGATTAGGAGTTAATCGTTTGTATTTCACAATTGTACTCAGATATCAAGAAAGTCTGAATGATGCGACGTATCAGATGGGATACTAAATTGACACGGGAATCGAGGCATTGCACTTGTTCTAAGTCCAAGTGGGAGTCTGAAGGAGTTGAAGGAGATGTCCTTCGACCAAGATGGCAATGCGAGCAATATGTCGGCTAGGACAATTGATGAAGAAGATCATCAAGTCCGATTGATTTAGGGGTCGTAGCGTTTAGCTAGAAACCAACTACGATCGTCGAATTACGAAGTAATTCGCGGCTAACTTCGATCGGATCCTACATCGGGTTACACATAAGAATGGGTATTTAATCGGATGATATGACTAGTGGGAGTGTGATATAACATAGGGAATGTCCCATAAACATATCTCACAGGCCTAAATAGAATTTGGGCAAAAGATAGCAAAAAGGCCCGAAATAAGGGTTTTGGGCCTAGGCCGATTCGGGTACTTTTAGGGCTCGGATTGGGCTGATTTTTGGACGGACGTTTCCTTATGTTATGAACACTAATATGCCAATTTTGGCTGGGTTTGGACGTCATCTCCTTAGGGAATTGAGAAAATATCAACTAGTTGTTATTTTCGACTATTTCCCTAAATCTTATTCTAAAGGGTGTTTTAGGAAACCTAAAAGGAGGTGGATTCTTATTAGGGTTCTATATAAACGCTCTTAGGGCAGAAAATAAGGTATGGAATTTCTCTCTAAGCTTTCTTACTCTACCACATCAAGTAGAGAGGAGAAAGTGAGCTAATTCCCAAGCTATCTTCTAGTCAAGCAAGAAGAAGGTCTTCTTATTATCAAACCACCATTGGAGTGCTAGCGAGCTTTCAAGCAGGGTGATTAAATACACTATTCGGTGTCCCAAGTAGAGGAACTTTGTTTGAAGCTCTTGGTCTTCTTTAATCAATTCAACTAGTTCGAGGGAAAAGCGATTAAGGTAATCTACTATCTCCATTAGTTTAATTATTAGTTTTGCATGATGATCTTGGGGATACTAGTGTTAGACATTAGATGTCGTTATCCGCTATAAACACTAGTATAAGAGTTTTATTCCCTACAGTCAATAATAGATAGACCTACTTATTTACACAAATGCCACAAGGATAGATCCGGATTTTTTACAAAATTTCCCCTTTGGTGTCTAAACCAAATTACCCCTTTGGGTACAAAAACTAAACATACGAACGAAAAAGTCAATGACTTTTTAAAATAACTAAACATATTATGTTTATTATATGTAACTGTTACTTATGTGTGGAAACTAACACATGGACTTCAACATGAACCTAGAATTACTCTAGGGTCACAAAACTAAATACACTAATGGTGTAATTGATGTTGGTTTTATTTCATGCTTTACTCATTTCTCTCTTGAAATTAATCGAGAGAGAGCTTCACCCACTTGCCACTAGTCAAGAATATCTTGTCTTCCAACTAGCACATGGGTGGGATCTTTGAACCTCCATGATTTCTCCCACTCGAATAAGGATCCCATCCTTGAGATTCTTCAATGGACTCATAGACCCTAAACTCTAATTACAAAACTCAATGATACGCAGATCGTATAAACTTAAAGTTAAAATTATTGCAAATTGCACCAATCCATGCTTAAAACAAGAATGAAAAGAAACAACTTTCTATGGCCATCCTAGTTCCGGTATTCACATCACATGCATCCATATAATATTCAAGACTAATAATTATATATACATGATAATCCGGGAGATACTGTTGTCGACATCTATATGTCACATTACAGGCCTTAAGTCTATATTCAAAGAATTCGACTAATGGTGTGTTCCGGTTTTATCTTTTATGATTTCAGAAATCAAGTTTAAGAAAAAATTCGTTCCGGGTCCATTTTGAAAAAATTGGTTTGACTCTTAATGATTTCCAAAATTAATTTTAAGAAAAACCCGTTTCGGCCCTTCGGGTGACCCGAGACAATTTCGGTAAAATTTGGGTGGAATCGGGAGAAAATTTTGACTTTCGTCGAAAAACTCCCACTCGGTTCAAGACCTGTAAAACTTCGTCCCATGGACCTAGGTCAAGTTCGGAATGGCCCAGGGCAATCCATGGTCAAGGCCCAACAAGGTGGTTCGGGCCAAGATAAGCATTGGTGGTGCATAGGTCAGCCAAGTGTGGTTTGACCCAAGACTGAGAGCATGGGCCGTGTCTGGCACGGTCTGGTCGAGACCAGACGCATCTTGGTATAGGCCAGACGTATCCTGGTCTCCGCCTAGGCATAGGACGCGTCCTGGCCCAAGGCTAGGATGCTAGCCTAGGACCCAGACGCGTCTGGCCTAAGACCGAGCCTTTGGGATGTCTCAGACTAAGTCCGAGATTCCGTAGGTCGTTCCAGACGCATCCTAGATGCGTCAGGCCCTTAGCCGAAGCCCCTAGCCATTTCAGTCCTAGACCGAGATGCCTAGGGCACTCTAGACGCGTCTAGGAAGCTTCTATGCATCTGGGACTTAACCGAGATGCACTCAGGTTGGAGGCGTCTTAGACGCGTCCTGAACCCGAGACGCTCTCGAGTGCTTTGGGGCGCGTCCTGGACGTGCCCTTAGCGAACGTTGCCGTCTTGGACTCCCAGTCGGAGACACGTGTGGCCAGGATGCATCCCATGCATCCGCCTAGACTTTTTAGAAACTTCCAAGTTTCTTTTTTCTTTTACTTCCAAAGCTGATGCCCCCATTAGTTTAGTAACTTCTAAAACCCCAAATCATGATTTCAAAAAATTTCTAAAAATCAATGAAATCAACTCTTTTGGAAACACTTTTCAATACCGAAATCAATCAAAATCGAATCTTTTGAAAGTCTTTTCAATCATCAACTTTGAAAATCAATTTGAGAACTTTTAAATCACATTCAAAATCATTCAAATTGAAGCCTAAAACACTTTTAGACATAACTATCTATCTAATCAATCATGGATTAGTCCAAAACCTAGCAAAAATTAGCTATGTGCAAGAGGCTCTGACGCCACTGTTGGGTTATGGTGACTTCTAGTGTTCTAAACAGAATCCCTGACATCTAATGTCTAGCACTAGTATTCCCAGGATCACATGCATAAGCTAATAATTAACTAAGAGTTAGAGATTACCTTAATCGCTAAATTTCCCTTCCAACCTTTCAAATCGAATGTGAAGAGCAAGAGCTCCAAATGTTGCTCCTCTATTCAAGACACTTTAATGATCAACTTGATCTCCCACCTTGGTACTAGCTAGAACACCGATGGTGGTTTGATTAGAAGAACACTTCTTCTTTAAGACTAGTTTGATAGTGATGATGCATAAAATGTCCACACATTAACTAACGTTTGAAGAGTCAAATATCAGACCAGAAGTCTCTCGGAACAGCTCGACTTAAGGCTGCAGGACAGCTAAAATCTCAGATGGTCCACCACACATTCCCCTAACTGGGAGGTCGACCAGAAGAAACCAGCTCTGCACCAAATGCCCTCGGCATGGACAGATCAACCCTGTGATCTCTAAAGGAATAAGGGGGGTCTCCACAGGTGCGGCCCATATCTTACGCCCAGAACTGGGAAGATATCATCACTGCGCAACCTAATGATTTAATCCCGGACTTCCCAGAGAGATCTCAGTCGGTTACTCATCTTGAAGTGTTTAAGCCCGGTTGGACTCCACGTACCTAAAAGAGGAAACTTCCCTTTTAGAGTCTATCACTTCGGCAAGATATCAACGAAGTATCCTTGAACTTAAGAACTTTCACTTATCCGAGATCTGGGATAGACTCGAAGAGAAATCCTAGATACGCAAAAGAGGTAACTTCTATTACGGCTTGACGGCCACCGCCTCACCACCGCCACTAAGGACAGTCGACCTACCTTCGCCTATAAAAGCTCCCCCACATCGTCCTTCAAAGGACACGACCTCTAGAGGGAAAAGCAGACTCTTTCTCTAAGACACGATCTCTGGAGAAGAAACACACCATCTCTCCTAAACATAAGATCCCTTCATACCTGAAGGATCACCCCCAAAAACAGAGTTCTCATAACTCGCCCCCCCAAAAGGATCAATCAATATTCATTCTTTTACTGCAAAGAGCACCCTGACTGTCTTGAGCGTCGAAGCGGTTTTCGAACCCTTTGCAGCTTTTCCCCCCTCTGGAACAGAAGAACAGGAGCAAGAAATCAGGAGCTGGAGCAAGGAGTCAGGAGCAATGAGTAAGGAGCAAGGAGTCAGGAGCAAGGAGTTAGGGGCTGGAGCAAGAAGCAAGGAGTAGAGAAGCAGAGCAGAGAAGCAGAGCAAAGGAGCGAAGTAGAGTAGAGAAGCAGAGCTGAACAGAGGAATCTCACCTCTCTAACCAGAATATACCATCATAACAGAGGTTGTCATGCATCAACGCCCTTTTTCCTGCTGATTTAACCTGGAGCCAATTTTCGACATCAGCAAATGTGGCGCCAGAAGGATGGGATCTCTCCAGCAAATCCTCACATTCGGTAACTCGAATCGTACTCAATACTTTTTCAGAACTAGCTACTTCCCTGAGCTCTTCAGGCAAACATGTCTTCAGACGAGCACACTCCACGTGGAACATCCCATAGATCCCGAAGCGCAGATGAGCGGCTGAACTTGAACAACTCAAGACTGTATACCTCCGAAGGGACGAGGACGCAAAACGATTGGAGGAAAGCCTCCGCAAGGCTGAGATAGCCAGGAGGGCCGCAACACCTAATGAAAGGAAAGAAGTGCTCAAGACGTTCGCGAGAAGGCTCTTCTCGCCTGGCGACACCTATGCACCCCGAAACCTTAACTCTGCAACCAGGCGACCAGATGCGTTTGGAGAGTATCTCTAGGGAACAAGGTGTGCAAAACCCAGACGAACCTTATACCCCCAAGAATGCTGGGATAGGCGAGGGGTGTGTGGACGACCCCACCCTCTGTGAGTTGCTCATACACCAAGTAGCGGAATTAACAAGAGAAAAAAAAGGACAAACTCTCGGGATGGATGGTAATTCGGCAGCCACCTCTCTGCCGGGAAATACTAGAATCCGAGAAACAGGCAAACTTCAAGTGCCCCACGCTGGAACACTATCACGGCGTGGAAGACCCGAGAGTATTTATCAACAACTATGTTGTGAGGATGAATTTATGTACGACCAACCGAAATATATGGTGTGTGGTATTCGCCACCATCCTAAAAAAGCCAGCTCAGGCATGGTATCAAGCGCTAGCCCCGGGGTCGATAAAGTCTTTTGACCAGCTTGCCCAAGCATTCTGCGAAGCTTTCCGAGGAAGCACCTGTATCAAGAGAGGGACCGAAGAGCTGTTCAACGTGGTACAAGGAAAAAGCGGAACGCTAGCGAGCTACTGGCAGAGATTTCGCAACCTTATGGTTCAGGTTCCCGACCTGGAATCAAACGTCGCTTTTGTCGCCTTGCAGAGAGGTCTCAGACAGGATGACGTAATCAAAGATATCTCGAGGAGAAAGTCGGGCGGCCTCGCAGATCTGATAGAAAGGTTGCAACAATTTATCAGAGCAGAGGAGAATTATTCGCGGATGAAGGAGGTGGCCAATATTCCTTACGAAATTGAACGCCCCCGAAAAAGAGAAAGGGAAGAAGTCAGGCTACCCAGGGAACGAGAGCGGGGCAGGAGGCCCAGGGCTGACTTCGCAACGTACACCCCCTAATGAAAGGAAGGGAGGAAATCTTGCAGGTACTGATAGCGAAAGGAAAGGCTGAACTGCCCAAACCCAATGACAACCGAGCAGAGTTCGGATCCAAAGATATGACTGCGTGGTGTGCCTTTAACAGAGGCTACGGCCACAAGACCGACGACTGTCGACATCTCAAGAATTTGATTGAGGAGATGGTAAGAAAAGGAGAACTGGATAAATACATCCATAAAGAACAACGACCCTACGAATACCGAAACAAAAAGCTAGTAAACAGGGCAGGAATCGGATCAGGATCTGAAATCAACGGGCAGGGCCCCATTTCTAGAAAAGCAAACAAAGGCCCAGAGGGGCCCACCGGAGTAATGGGGAATATCAATACCATAGCAGGAGGACCTACCCTCAGAGGAGCAACCAAAGGCGAGCAACACAGATACCATAGCCAGTCTTCCTAATCAGGCCTGCCGTGGAAACTCCACCCATTGTCTTTACAGACGACGACTTGGTCGGGGTAATAACTCCACACGCAGATCCGCTAGTAATAACAGCTGTGGTTGCCAATTGGAGGATAGGACGCATTCTAGTCGATACAGGAAGCTCCACGGAGGTCATGAGTCGAACGTGCTTCTAGAAACTCGGGATAAGCGAACGCCATCTCAAATCTTATAAATCTTGTTTGACAGGATTCGGAGACAATCAGGTCGAAACAGACGGAACAGCAACCTTGCCAGTACTGATCGGCGAAGGAGAATCAGCAAAGGCGATAATGCTAGACTTCGCAATCGTCGATAAGATGTACGCTTATAACATCATATTGGGCAGAAACTTCATGAGGGAGTCAGGAGCAATAGTTTCCATGAACCACCTTATGATGAAGTTCCCAATTCCGGGAACAAATATCATCGGAACGGTCAGGGGAGACCAGAAAATAGCCCGGGAATGTTATCTCATCTCCGCGAGCAAGAAGTAGTGAATCCAGCCACCGTTAGAGAAGACAAAGTGTTCTACGATGACCGGACGGCAGATATGCAGAACTGAAAAACTAAGGTCATCACTACCCCTACTATCTTTCCTTTTTGAATAAAGCCATTCGGCAAAAGAAGTAGTGTTACTAGCTACATATTTTACCTTACAAAACAAAACTTTTTTAGCACAAAATGCTATAACAGGAGGAGTCCTAGTTAAACTCATCTCGCTCTGAATCGAGCAGGTAGCCTTGACAGCGAAAGCCACGACCAGGGGACCTAAAGGCAGCCTTGGTAGGTGAGAGCAACGACCAAGGGCCCTAATTTAAACAGCCTTGCTAAGCGAAAGCCACGATCAGGGACAGGATAGCCTCCGTAGCTACAGCGACAACCGAGGGCCCTAAGGAGCAGTCCTAGTTAAACTGAACTTTGCTCGAGTAAAAACCGACCCCTTACCAAGGTCCTAAGGAGAAGTCCTAGTTACACTGATCGGCTCAAGCCGGCAAAGGAGGTAGCTCCGGTAGCTACGGCTGCGACCCGAGGCCTCACAAGGAGGAATTCTAGTTAAACTCAACCCTTTACTCTAGTGAAACGTGGTCCATGTGGATCCCCAAGGAGAAGACCTAGATAAAACTACCTCCCCGAGGAAGGTGACCGGGGGTATAAGGAAAAGTCCTTGCGAAACTATTCATTCTTAAAATGAGGAAGACGACCCTGGTAGCCAAAGCAACGACTAGGGGCATGGGAGGAGTCCCGAGAAAAACTAGTCGTACTCACGCCGACGTAACCACCTCTGGTAGCCCAAGCTACGACCAGATATCTAAGGAGAAGTCCTAGTTAAACTAGCCAAGCTCAAGCTGGTGAAACTAGCTCTGGTAGCGAAAGCCACGACCAGAGGCCTAAGGAGAAGTTCTAGTTAAACTAGTCGAGCTCAAGTGGACGAAACCAGCTCTGGTAGCGACAGCCACGACCAGAGGTCTAATGAGAAGTCCTAGTTAAACTAGCCAAGCACAAGCCGGCGAAACAAACTCTGGTAGCGAAAGCCACGACCAGAGGCCTAAGGAGAAGTCCTAGTTAAACTTGCCAAGCTCAAGCTGGCGAAACCAGCTCTGGTAGCGAAAGCCATGACCAGAAGCCTAAGGAGAAGTCCTAGTTAAACTAGCCAAGCTCAAGCAGGCGAAACAAGCTCTGGGAGCGAAAGCCATGACCAGAGGCCTAAGGAGAAGTCCTAGTTAAACTATTGAGCTCAAGCCGACGAAACCAACTCAGGTAGCGAAAGCCACGACCAGAGGTCTAAGGAGAAGTCCTAATTAAACTAGCCAACCTCAAGCTGGCGAAACCAGCTCTGAAAGCCACGACCAGAGGCCTAAGAAGAAGTCCTAGTTAAACTAGCCAAGCTCAAGCTGGCGAAACCAGCTCTGGTAGCGAAACCCACGACTAGAGGCCTAAGGAGAAGTCCTAGTTAAACTAGGCGAAACCAGCTCTGGTAGCGAAAGCCACGACCAGAGGACTAAGGAGAAGTCCTAGTTAAACTAGCAAAGCTCAAGTTGGCGAAACAAGCTCTGGTAGTGAAAGCCACAACCAGAAGTCTAAGGAGAAGTCCTAGCGAAACATGCCGAGCTCAAGCTGGTAATATCAGCTCTGGCAGCGAAAGCCACGACCAGAGGTCTAATGAGAAGTCCTAGCGAAACTTGCCGAGCTCAAGCTGGTAATATCAGCTCTGGTAGCGAAAGCCACGATGAGAGGCCCTAGGAGGAATCCTGGAGAAGCTAGTTATGCGACGACAACTCTGGAATAGACAACCAGGGGCAGAGCTAAAAACTCTAACATTATTCAAAACTTTTTACGCAAGGCTAATTCGGGTTCTATTTTGCAGAGGGAAATAGTAAGCTTAGGGCATGTTAGACTAGGTTTGAAATTATTTGAAATTATTTCTTTTGCAGGAGCAATCATTCGGAGCATGCGTAGTAAGCTTAAGCAAATTGCATTAGTAAGTATAGGGCCTTTTAATTACATTAACTTTTTTACATATTTAAGAAAATACGAAAATACAAATTGGCGGCAAGCTCTTATTCGCCAAAAGAAGAATAAGAGGACGAAGTACCGCCATTATCCATCGAAGCCCTAATCATGACGGCCAGAAGGCGACCACCCCCACGGCGACGAACCAGAAGACCCAAACACAGAAAAGAGAGTAGGTTTGAAAGTGCTGGTAGTACCAGTCAAAGAATAAACCAAAGGATAAAGTGGCCTAGAGGAACTGAGAGTAGAAAGGTGATCGTCATCCATAAGATCATGCGGACGAAGGACGTCAATAAAACCCTCGCCAACCACTTCCATGCAGAAGTGCTCAATGGAAAAATCATCATAGTTCAGAACCATGTAGAAGGCAATTCTAACATCACCACCAGGGAGAGTTCCACTAACCATTAAAAGAGGCATGGTGAGATTTAGAAAAGTTATTCTTGCCTTAACATCTATTTATAGGGCAGAAAGGCCGTGATGATAGGGCGTGATCAACGAAAAGTTGCGGCGAGCAGTCATGGGGAACTAACAGACCTAAACGTGGGAAATAAAGATAAGCACAAAAGTAAAGAGGAAAAAGGTAATTCTTTATTAATTCATAAGAAGGAGCTATTACAGAAGAAATTACAGAAAAAGACACCCAAAACCACCACTGGCATTTGGGTTTATTACAGAAGAAATTATCAAAAGCCCAATCGTCGAGGGAAAGGAAAACAGATCAAACATGAGCTACTGCAAAAGAATCTTCATGGAGTTTGAGAGAAGAAAAGCAGAAAGGCTGACAGGAACCACCATTCAGAAGTGCAGTTAAGGACGAAGAAACCCTCTTGCCATAATCACCTTGTCCTGAACACCTAAGCGGGAGGAACTACTGGTGATCCTTACCCTCTTTTGAGCTCAAACATAACGGCGCGTGAAATTATCACGGGCATTATGAAGAAACCCATCCTTTATCACGGTCATTATGAAGAAATATTCATCAAAGCGAAGGCTTGGTACGAACTCAAACAGGGGCCTCATCCCAAACCTTCGGGAAGTAAACAGGAAGAAATAACGAAGCAACAACAGAAGGAAAGAAATCTCAAAATGTTTTTCAAACTTTTTGGTAGTGAAGAAATCTTAAAATGTTTTTCAAACTTTTGGGTATGAATGGCTCAAGGACTGCAGTTAACAAAGAGGTTTTTGCGGGTTTCAAGGAGACGTGCCTCGTTCACCAGTCACGACGATCCACGTGTCCACAAATGCCAGAGCAGGTTGCCGTGTGAAAAGATCCAAAAGATCAGCGCCGGAAGCACGGGATCAGAAAATCAAATCTATGACGTCATAAAATCACGCATGGATAAAAATTAATCACTTACGCAGAAGACGAAACGTGCCTTGGAATAATAAGCCACGTGTCGGAACACAGCCGGATCAGCTCTAGCAGAACTAACACCTAGTCGAAGAAAATCTCCAATTCATGAACATCAATCAGCTCTGGAGTATTGACAGTAAGACATAACTTCACCAAACGGCCACGGTCCAGGTAAGGCCCAAAAAGCTTTACGATACAACTCTGGGACAGGTAATATTTTCGATTTCTTGCTTTCAAAGTAAAACACACGAGTTACTTCTACTCCTTAGTCTCTTTACTTTCAACTAAGGAGTGCCGGGACTCATGATGATGCATAAAATGTCCAGACGTTAACTAACGTCTGAAGAGTCAAAGATCAGACCAGAAGTCTCTCGGAACCGCTCGGCTTAAGGCAGCAGGACAGCTAAAACCCCTGATGGTCCACCACACAATCCCACAACCGGGAGGTCGGCCAAAAGAAACCAGCTCTGCACAAAACGCCCTTGGCATGGACAGATCAGCTCTAGGATCTCTAAAGGAATAAGGGGGGGTCTCCACAGGTTCGACCCATATCTTACGCCCAGAACTGGGAAGATATTAGCGCTGCGCAACCTAATGACTTAATCCCGGACTTTCCAGAAAGATCTTAGTCGGTTACAAATCTTGAAGTGTTAAAGCCCAGTTGGACTCCACGTATCTAAAGGAGGAAACCTCTCCTTTAGAGTCTATCACTTCGGCAAGATATCAACGAAGTATCCTTGGACTTAGGAACTTTCACTTATCAGAGATCCGGGATAGACTCGAAGAGAAACCCTAGATACGTAAAAGAGGTAACTTCTATTACGGCTTGACGGCCACTGCCTCACCACCGCCACTAAGGACAGTCGACCTATTTTCGCTTATAAAAGGCCCCCCACATCGTCCTTCAAAGGACACGACCTCTAGAGGGAAAAACAGACACTTTCTCTAAGACATGATCTCTGGAGAAGAAACACACCATCTCTCCTAACCATAAGATCCCTTCATACCAGAAGGATCACCCCCAAAATAAGAGTTCTCATAACTCTCCCCCCAGAAGGATCAATCAATATTCATTCTTTTACTGCAAAGAGCACCCTGACTGTCTTGAGCGTCGGAGCGGTTTTCGAACCCTTTGCAGGTATTTTTTCCTCGGGAACAGACGAACAGGAGCAAGAAATCAGGAGCTGGAGCAAGGAGTCAGGAGCAAGGAGTTAGGAGCTGGAGCAAGAAGCAAGGAGCAGAGAAGTAGAGCAAAGGAGCGAAGCAGAGTAGAGAAGCAGAGCTGAACAAAGGAATCTCTCCTTTCTAAACAGAATATACCATCATAACGGAGGCTGTCATGCATCAATTTCCTTTTTCATGCTGATTTAACCGGGAGCCAATTTTCGACATCAGCAGATAGCTTGGGACTTTTCTCTCTTTGTTTCTCTACTTGATGTTGTAGAGTAAGTAAGCTTCTTGAAAATTATTCCACACCTTATTGAAGTCCCTAAGTGACATTATATAGAATCCTAGTTAGAGTCCAACCCTAATAAGGTTTCCTAAAAGTCCCTTTTGAATAAGATTAGGGAAATACTCAAAAATAGAAACTAGTTTCTATTTCTTGGTTTCTTATTCTTGGCCGGCCAAAACAAGCCCATCTTGGGCATATTTGGCCGGCCCTTATAGGGCCACAAGGCCAAGCTTTGTCGTGCCATTTTGGGTCCCAAATCACCTCTTTTGGTGCCCGGCTCAAATACCCTTCTTTTGGACCTTTTGTGCTATTTTTGCCTAAACTTCTTTTAGGCATATGAGACATGTTTATGGGACTCTCCCATGATTATATCTGTTAGAAGTGACTCGAATATGGATTGGTATCGTATCCGATTTATGACCCGCGCCGAATTTTGGACCCGTTAGCGGAGCTGATTGCTAAGACAGGGTTGGTATGCGAAGTAGTGCTCTGAGGCAGAGCTGGACTCCGAGACAGGGCTGGAATGCGAAGCTAGGCTTATGTCGGTTATTATTATTAGCGTATTCGTGTATAATGTCGGTTGTAGAGAGAGTCGGTTGTAGAGAGTCGGTGAGGCAGTGGGATTAGGGTTTAATGGCTATATAAACTAAATCCTAAGGAGATATCAGTAGCAAAATCTCACGAATCTCTTGTACAAGCTTGTTTGCTTATCATAGTGGAAATCATTGCGTCATTGTCGTCGTGGAGTAGGTCTCACCTACCGAACCCCGATTGGCACAACAAACTGGTATCAGAGCTTTGGTTTTAAGGTTTCTGTGATGGCGAAATACGAGATAGAGAAGTTCGATGGAAGTAACAATTTTAATCTTTGGAAGAGTAAGATGCGAGCAGTATTAGTTCAACAGGGTCTGCTGAAGACGTTGAATGGGAAGGTTGCACTCGCTGAATCACTTTCAGAAGCAGAGAAGGAAGATCTCGTGGAGAGAACTCATGGTCAGATTCTACTCTGTTTGAGCAATGAGGTCTTGCGGGAAGTAGCGACGGAAACTACAGTCGATGGGCTATGGAGTAAGCTGGAGACAAGGTATCTGACGAAATCTCTAACTAATGTTTGTATCTAAAGAAGACATTATTTAGTTTACAGATGTTAGAAGGGGAATCGTTGAAAGACCATATGGATGAACTCAACCGAGTATTCTTAGATTTGGCAAATATAGATGTCAAGTTCGAAGAAGAAGATAAGGCAGTACTATTGTTTGCATCCCTGCCACCATCATATGAAAGCTTTGTTGATTCTTTTACGTCTAGTAAAACAACTACAACCTTTGAGGTAGGGGTGAGCAAAAACCGAACCAATTAGCCGAACCAAACCAAGTCGAACCGCACCGATCGGTTTTTGGGCCGAACCGATCACCGTTCAACTCGGTTCGGCCGAAAAACCGGTCAAACCTAAATCGGTCTGGTTTGGCTTCGACTTGAGTTTCTAGAAACCGCCCAAACCGAACCGACCGAACCCTAAAGAAAAATGAAATAATATATATGTAAAGTTAGAAAGTATTAAATAACAAAGGAAAAAAATAGAATACCCTTAATCAACTCTTTCATACTACTGTCTGTCCACCTTCCTAGTTGTTGTTGACATTATCAACCATAATCTATTCGACTTGATTGAAAAGTTTTAGAGGTAAGTCTTCACTGATTTTCTATGTACCACTACATATTCTTAGTTAGTAACTTAAAATTATAGATTTTGCATTCTTCATTCTACTTCTTTTTTTTGTTTGTAATGGTGCAAAAGTACGATGAAATTTCAATTTTATTTTCGATATATGCAATGATATGAATAACATTAGTTTTCCATTTTCTTTAAATTGTGCTCGGTTAAACCGATCAACTGAACTCAACCGAACCGAACCAAACCGAGTCGAACCATGTCGGCCGGCCGAATGATCGGCTCGACTTCGGCTGATGATTTAGTCAAACCGCCACTTATTGGTTCGGCTTCGGCTCGAACCAAAACCGAAAAAAACCGACCGTTGCTCACCCCTACTTTGAGGATGTTAAAGCACCATTGAACTCGAAGGAGTTGAGACGGAGGTCAATGGAAGAAAGCAGCTCAGGAGATGGTTTGGTTGTAAGGAAAGGTCGCAGCATGTGGTTTATGGGAAGGGTCGTTCACGGTCTAAATCGAAACCTAAGAAGTACAGATGCTTTAATTGTAAGAAAGAGGGACACTTCAAGAACAATTGTCCTGAGCTTAGGTTAAAGCCAGGTGAGGCAGCAGTCATCGAAGAAGATGATAGTAGTGTCTTGGCAATCATTGAAGAATGTGATGAAGCTATGGTTCTGGCGATCAATGCCTGCTTCGCTGAAGATAGGTGGATTTTGGATACTGGTTGTACATTCCATGTATGTCCTAATAAGGAATGGTTTTCTACATACACAGTCATTAATGGCGGTAAGGTGTTAATGAGAAACGACGCTCCTTGTAAGGTGGTTGGAATTGGTACTATTCAGATCAAGATGCACGATGGTGTTGTGAGGACTATAACAGACATCAGACATGTTCCAGATTTGAAGAGGAATCTAATCTCTTTGGGAACTCTGGATGGTAATGGTTGCAAATATATTGGTGAAGGTGGTGTTCTTCAGATTTCTAAGGAGAGTCTTACAGTTATCAAGGGGTTGAAAAAGAATGGTCTATATGTGTTACAGGGTAACACTGTTACCGGATCTGTAGCGATATCATCATCAGACAAGAAAGTTGAGACTACCAAGCTATGGCATATGTGGTTAGGGCATATGAGTGACAGGGGGATGGCTATACTGAGCAAGTAGGGTTTACAGTGTGGGTAGAAGGTTGGAAAACTAAAATTCTGTGAACATTGTGTCTTCGGGAAGCAATGTCGGTTAAAGTTCAGTACAGCGGTTCATAATACCAAAGGAACTCTGGATTACATCCATTCAGATCTTTGGGGTCCCTCTCGGGTCAGCTCACATAGTGGGGATAGATACATGTTAACCTTGATAGATGATTTTTCCAGGAAAATATGGGTCTACATACTGAAACGCAAAGATGAGGCATTCATCAAGTTCAAGCAGTGGAAGACCTTAATCGAGAAGCAGGCTGGAAAATCGATCAAACGCTTGAGGACTGACAATGGCATGGAATTTTTCGGAAACGAGTTAAATAGGTTCTGTGTAGACGAAGGGATAGTGAGACATCATACGGTCAGAAAGACCCCACAGCAGAATGGGGTGGCGGAACGTATGAACATAACTCTATTGGAACGAGCTCGTTGTATGCTTTCAAATGCAGGGCTGCCGCAGGTGTTCTGGGCTGAAGCAGTGAACATGGCAGCATATCTGGTAAATATTTCACCCTATACATCTATCGAGTGTAAAACTCCTAATGAGGTGTTGTATAGTTATCCTGCTAAGTATGAGAACTTGAGGAACTTTAATGAGGTATTTTCTCCTGTTCATGTTAAACATAGCTCTATTAGAGTGATACTTGCTATGGTTGTTTTGCATGATATAGAATCGGAGCAGCTTGATGTTAAGACTGCGTTCTTACATGGAGAGTTGAAGGAACAAATCTATATGCGTCAGCCAGAGGGGTTTGAGATTCTCGGGAAAGAAGACCAGGTATGTTTGCTGAAGAAGTCTTTGTATGGACTGAAACAGTCTCCTAGGCAGTGGTATAAGCGTTTTGACACGTTAATGGTTAAAAACGGTTATGACAAAAGCAGGTATGATAGTTGTGTGTACCACAGGAAAGTATCGGATGGTTCTTATGTGTATCTACTCATGTATGTGGATGACATGCTGATAGCTTGCAAGGATATGTCAGAAATTCACATGTTAAAGGATCAGTTAAAGGGTGAGTTTGAGATGAAAGACTTGGGTGCCTCAAGGAAGATATTGGGTATTGAGATACGGAGAGACAATCTGTTGGGAAACTGTTCTTGTCTCAGAAAACGTACATCAAAAAGGTGTTGGAACGTTTTGGTATTACTGAAGCAAAACCTGTCAGTACTCCATTGACAGCAAACTTCAAGCTTTCAGGTAAACTGTCACCAACAACTGATGAGGAGACAGAGTACATGTCTCGGGTGCCTTATGAAAATGCAATAGGTAGCATTATGTATGCTATGGTGTGCACAAGGCTTGATATTTCACATGTTGTTAGTGTAGTAAGCAGATACATGGGTAGACTTGGGAGAGGTCATTAGCAGGCTGTGAAATGGATACTACGGTATCTGGAAGGAACTGTGGAGCTTGGTTAGGTTTACGACAGAAGGGCTGACACTTCTGGTTCGGTAGTTGGATTTGTAGATTCGGATTTTTCGGGGGGTCATGATAGGAAGAGGTCGCTGACGGGCTATACGTTCACAATCTGTGCGAGTGCCATTAGTTGGAGAGCAGTGCTGCAGTCAGTGGTAGCGCTGTCTACAACGGAAGAAAAGTACATGGCAGCAACAGAGGCAGTGAAGGAGGCAATATGGCTTAGTGGTTTAGTTCGAGATTTGGGTCTGAAGCAGGAGGTGACAGAGGTCTACTGCTTGACCAAAAACAAAATGTATCACGAGATAACTAAACACATTGATGACAGGTATCACTTTATCAAGGACGTGACTGAACAAGGGAAGATCACGATGAAGAAGGTTTCTACTACAGAGAATTCAGCGGATATGCTGACCAAGGCAGTTACAACTTTCAAGTTTAAGCATTGCTTAGACTTGATTGAGATTTCCAAATGTTAGCCCTACCAGGGTTGTAGTGACAATGGCTCAGAGGCGCTGAGTTATGATGGTGGCAGATCTAAGTCAAGAGGAGCATATTCAAGTCAAGGTGGAGAATTGTTAGAAGTGACTCGAATATGGATTGGTGTCGAACCCGGTTTATGACCCGCCAACCCGTACCTAATTTTGGACCCGTTAGCGGAGCTGATTGCTGAGACAGGGCTGGTATGCGAAGCAGTGCTCCGAGGCAGAGCTGGACTCTGAGACAGAGCTGGAATGTGAAGCTAGGCTTATGTCGATTATTAGTATTAGCGTATCCGTGTATAATGTCAGTTGTAGAGAGAATCGGTTGTAGAGAGTTGGTAAGGAGGGGGGATTAGGGTTTAGTGGCTATATAAACTAAACCCTAAGGAGATATCAGTAGCACAATCTCACGAATCTCTTGTGTAAACTTGTTTGCTTATCATAGTGAAAATCATCGCGCCGTTGTTGTCGTCGTGGAGTAGGTGTCACCAACCGAACCACGTAAATCTCTGTGTTTTGTTCTTTGATTGTTCTTTACAATTTCTATTGCTTCTGCTTAATTACTCGTATTGATCACATTAAACCCTGATTGGCACAACAATATGTCTCATCTCACTAGTCATATCGTCCGATCAAATAGACATTCTTATGTGTAACCCGATGTAGGATCCGGTCGAAGTTAGCCGCGAATTACTTAGTAATTCGACGATCTTAGTTGGTTCATTGCTAAACACTACAACCCCTAAATCGCCCGGACTTGATGATGTTCTTCATCAATTGTCCTATCTGGGAAATTGTTCGCATTACATCTTTGGTCGAAGGACATCTCCTTCATTTGGGTCCAATGTGAACTTCACAGCAGATTAAACTGTGAACTTGGTCTATGTGTTTGAAATCAACTCGAATAACTTTTCACATTCAAAACTTAGCCAAATTGATGTGTAAACACTTTTAGAAATAACTATCTATCTAAACAAGCATAGATTGGTCCATAACTAAGCAAAATTAGTTACGTGCAAGAGGCTCTGACGCCACTGTTGGAGATAAGTACAAGTCAAATTAGTTCGACCATGAGAAAAGTCAAGAGAAAAGTACAGACCGAATAAGTTCGACCAAGAGCAACAAAACTATTAAGAACAGTTAATCGTGGTTCCTTGAGAAAATGAATAAAAGGTAAAGACAGATTAACTATAATTGCCTACCGCACAAAATGAATAAGATTCAAAGGAGAACTCTCAAGAAGTTGAAAGTTACTCAGAATGTAAATATCTAAAAAATTGAGAATATTACAAATTGTTGTTAATGAGCTCTTAATGTCAAAATAGCTTATCTTACAAACTCAGAAGAATAAACTCTTACTGATAAAAGATCTGTGCAGAGACAAAAACCAATCTCTAGATTTTGGCATGAAGCCAAAATATCATGGAATCTAATCTCATCAAGTTTTAGAACTTGATAATTTGTCAATGGAGTAAAACCCATTCGAACAGAAATTAGTTTTCCAAATGAGAGCAATGAGAAGGATGGAAACATTAGGGTTTCCCAAAACTAGACAAAGAGATAAAAGATTCATACCAATAGACTATGAACGAGATCTTTTCAATATAATTTTGTCCATACTAACATGATAAAGTAAAAAATGACCCTCCCTAATAAAATTATAAAAGTAAAAGGTTAACAACATCATAAGTTAGTAAACACGTATGCTTTAGAAATCCTTCGATAGATTGAAGCAGGCAAGAGTTGGGATCTTCGATTCAACGAGGTAATCAACGGATGGTTGAATCCTGAAGAATGAAAAGAATCTTGAACCTCGTGATTTCAAGAAGGTAAGTGAGAGTAACAAGCTTTCTAGGTTCGGTATGAAGAGTTCATACCAGAAATTGAGAACAACATAAAGATGTTGTAAACAGTGAAGAACTGACTCAAAAAGACCACACACAAAAGGATGAAATGCCTTTTGGGCATCAAAGATCTATAAGCATAGATCAAGAGGATGATAGGATTGAAGTTAAGGAACTTGGTACGCTAAGATACTTGAACTCCGAACTTAAAAAATTCTATGAGAGAAATTCGACCCAAAACTCATGACAGAGAGCAAAGCATGACTCAGAGTCTAATAGGCATTGATGAGCAAGCACACATGAGAAAGATATTTATGCACGGAATATAAAATCTGTCATGTAGGACATGATTAGCATTAAGACATCTCGAACACTAAAGAGTAAATGAGACGTCGAGATTCCAATTCAGATTAGATAATCTGAATTGCTACTTATAAGCATCCAAAAAGGTTGTAGGATGAATAGTACAAAAGTTGAACATGTCACACATTGGAAACTTCCAGACATGGAAGGAAAGTAGGCTGCAAAGGTTTTCGAGCCGGGAGCTGTTGCAGACTCTACATAGGAAAGAATAGAATTGAAACTTAAGAAGTTTTAAGACCAGCAAAGAAACTAGAAATTACCAAAGAAATTGAAGTGACCTTCAATTGATAATTAGCAAAGTTTAAATTTGATTACATCAGTCGTCAATTAAACTGTCACCTAAGACAAGGTATAAATGAATTCATACATAAGTCTAAGGCATGAGGTATATCCAGGGAATAACCTTGACTGGTAAATAGAGTGAGTAAAGGAGTTTATGGGAGAGACTCAAATTTACAAACTCTCGTTATCGGAAGTAAATTAGTTATTTCGTCGTCGTCTAAATTTGGTTTAGTATTTAAACGACAGACCATGGATAATAAAAAATTCCAAATAGGTTTGTCAGATACGTGATCTGATGAATGAAACCTATTAAGTGAACTTGGAATATTTCATTATCATTTCCCTGGTCCAGGTCATTGCATGAACAACAATGACTTATATCCCCATGTTTTGGATTGAGGTATCGACCCCACTTACGTGGACCCCCTAGTCTTTCTCCTAAATCCTACGCAGACTTGATTGTATTTGAGTCAGGGCAGACCTTTGCGCGCCTACGACAAGCGTACCAACCCCCCCCCCCCTTCCAATTTTGGGCTTAAGTGGCAAACTTCATTCGGATTCAACCTCCATGTTGACTTGATTCGGGTTGACTCGTTGGGCTTTTTGTCTTCTCTTGACTTATTGACCCCAATCAACTGATAATCATTTTTTGAATCATCACAACCACTTTAGACTTATCAAATAGAAAGATTTATCTTCTCTTAACTAAATAAACTTAAAATTAAATAATTTAAAATCATAAGTAAACGGTAGTCAAAGTGGTTGAGAGTGTCACCACAGAATATAGTGGTCACTGGTTTGACCGAGACAGATACAATTTTCGACGTTTCATTTATAACACAATATGTCAATTGTTTTAGTGTCTATTCAAGAGTGGATCTACCCTAGGGCCAGGGTACATATTTAGCCTTCCTTCAGCTCATTAATACTTGTTCCTGTCTCAAAGGTTGGTCAAACGGTTAAGGCGGATTTCTAATTTTGTATGAATGCAAGGTCACAAGTTCGACCCTCGCAGATAACATGTTAATCGTTTTCCCTCTAGATCCATGTATAACAGAATGAACCTATATTCAAATTTTTTTGTTATTTCTCTAAAATCTTTTTCCCTCTTGAAAAGAGTTTAACTTTTACAACTACTTAGTTTTCGTGTGTTTTTCGTTTTTTTCTTCCTCAGTTGATATGAAATCATAAAAAAATTCATTATGTTTATCTGTAAGTTAGAGTTTTTATGTACCATCTAACTAAAGTGGCTTTCATAAATTTCCGGTACTTCCACTTTCTCCGTAAGTTAGGGTTTGCTAAAAAATAATGCAATTATAGTGTGTTTGGTTGCAGGCTTCCCACTAAAAATGAGATTTGGTAGGAACCAAGATTCGTTGGTCTAGTTGGCTACCAAAACTCCTAGGACTCTTGAATCCTAAGGATTTCCTAGACCCGAAATTTGTATTGGACCAAAATACCACCATACCCCCTAAGATTTGCTATGATTTTGGATTAATAAACCAAAATTTCAAACATAAAATCCACAAAAAATTATTTCCTTTTAAATTATTTTTTTCAAAAATCGTTTTTCCAGGAAAATTGATTTTTGAAAACCATTTTTTTCCCTGAAAATTGTTTTTTTCCCCCGAAAATTGTTCCTTCCTGAAAACTGATTCCCCCCAAAACCGTTTTTGGCGAAATTTCTTTTTTCCCAAAAACTATTTTTTTCTCAAAAATCGATTTTTCCCCGAAAAATCTTTTTTTTCAAGAAAACCGTTGTTTCTCGCAAACTTTTTTCCCGAAAACCATTTCTTTCTTTTGACCGAAATTTCCTGAAAGCTAATCTTTCATGAAATTGTTTTCTACAAAAACAGTTTTTTTTTAATAATAATAGTTTTTTTGATTTTTTCATGGAGATCGTTTTTTCCGGAAACCTCTTTTTAAGGAAAACACGATTTTAGTTATCGAAAAAACAGTTTTCAAAAAGTTTCGATTATCGAAAAAAACGGTTTTCGGTAAGAAAATGTTTTCGACGAAAAAATGTTATCGAGAAAAAACGATTTTCGAAAAAACAAAACAGGTTTTGGGGACAAAAGGAACAATTTTTGAAAAAATTGGAAAACGGTTCTTGAAAAAAAATTATAAAGAATTAACTTTCGAAAAAAACTATATTTGAAAAAAAAAACAATTTTGAGAAAACGAATTCGACAAAAAGATTTCTTACAAAAAACGTTTTAAAAACTCAAATAATAATAAATCTTATTGGAAAACGGTTCTCGAAAGAAAATTATGACGAATTAACTTTCAAAAAAAACGATATTTGAAAAAAAAACAATTTGCAGAAAACGAATTCGACAAAAAAAAGTTCAAAAAAACGTTTTAAAAACTCAAATAATAATAAATCTTATTTTTCTTATTAGTTACGAAACAAACAAAAAAAATTACTTGGACTCATGAGTCCGTCATCCAAACAAACTATTAGCTTCTTGCGGTAAATAAATTGAAGTTTGTGGCATACACTTTGACGTTGTAAATGCCCTAATTTTTTTTTCAGATTTTTTAAATTGAATTTTTCGCTTTATTTCGTTACCCATATAAAAAGATTATGATTACAAAATTTTGAGTTTTTTCTTTACATTGCGCAATATTATTGTAAAATTATTTATATTCATATACTAGCGAATAATCTTCAGTTAGTTCAATGGTATAATTTTGATTTTCTTTAGATGTTCGAGTTCTGGAAATGTGATATTTTCATAACTTGGCAAATATGAATAAACGATACTATAGAAGTGGTTAACCATAACAAATTAAACATGTCGTTGAAAAATCTAAAATTTGAATGACATTCGTTTATAAATTTGTCTTAAATTTTAGCTCTGCTCAATATATATCTTGGATCTGCCACAACAAAAGGGAATAGGGTCCTATCTTCCCGGAAAAAGGGATTTTAGTCCTTTTCCCTTTTGGACCCTATTACCCTCTTATAGATAAACCAAGTTCCATCCAAATCCTAAAACAATTCCGGCCCAAATTTCGAGAGAGCCGGACGTGAATAGACTACAACACAACAAAATCGGTCATTTAGTATTCTAAATCAGGAAAAAATCTTTTCACTTTCTTTCTCTCTCTTCAAAAAATTAGAAAGTTTTTTTCACTTTGTCTCTCTTCGAAAAACTGAACGTCTGAAACCCTCAAACCCTACCAAATCGATTAGCCAGCTCGCTCTCTCCACTCGAACTATTCTCCCTCTGTTCAACCGTCTCTCCTCTTCAATCGTCAGCTTAAAAGCTTCAGGTGAAAAACCCATTAACTACATTCGCTACTACAAATACAACAATGAATTATAACGGAAACAAACTGCATTATGAGCAATTCAAAATGAGTACTGTATTAAAAAAATGTTTAGTAAAATGTGTAATATTTATGATAAATAAAATGTTTTCGAGAGTACAAAATATGTTTTGTTCATGATATGCATTATAAGGTTTATGAATACCAAAGATATAATAAAAATGTGTTTTGTATCAAACGTACAATAAAATAATACTGGTAAATAAAGGGTTATTTATAAAACAAAATGAAAATTATGGAACAAAATGTGTTTTGAAATATACAAAACGTGATATGTATAGTACATAATTATCAGAAACGGTTAGTAACTCTGACATCTAAAAAATACCACTTATATAACTAAATGTGTTTTGATGTATATAATATACGTAATGTATAATAAATATGTTGATATTTTAAATCGGTAATTGGACTTAAAATCCATCAAAAATATCTTAACAGAATAATATGCGTTTTGTTAAATACAAAACAAGTTATGCTTAATAAATATGTTGAAGTTCAGAATCTATTAGTACCGAATAGTGCGGGGAAAAAGCTTAACAGAGATAACCGATGATAAATATGACGAAGAAAATGGAGATTAATGATAGATTTTAATCATTAAAAGTTAATCAAATGTAAGAATATAAAGATAAGGGTTTGGAAGATGATGAAAACGGTTTGAAAGATGGTTTTCCGTTTTAGAGAAAGAAAACACGAATCGAAATAACTTACCCGATGAAGGAAGACGATGAAAGAAGAAAGATATTTGATGAAGATGATGAAGGAAAACGATGAAGATGATTCTCAGTCGTCTTCTCTACTCAGTTGCGGTTCGTATTAGAGATGGTTTTTGTTTTAGAGAGATAAAGTGAAATAATGGAGGGTTTTCGTTTTTGATGAAGATGAGGAAGGAACAGGTTGAAGATGATGATTCCTAGTCGTCTTCTCTATTCAGTTGTGAATCGTTAAAGAGATGGTTTTCGATTGTGGAAAGGGTTTTTCGTCTTAGAGAGATAAAGTAAGAGAGGGTTTCAGTTATCTCTGATTGGAGAGATAAAATCAAAGAAAGAAAAGAAAAGAAAAGTTTTGGATTGGTTTTCAAAAGAATGGGTTATCTTATATAGAAGGTTATAAGGGGTATTATGATAAAATATAAAGCATGGAGATTTGTGTTTTCTACGGAGATGGGAACATTTGGACTAGATTTCCATTATAATTTTTATTTTGGTTTAAATACCTATGTTAATGTTAAGGATATTTAGTGTTAGGGTCAAAGAAAAGTACCGTCATTAACATTTGGGTCAAGAGTTTGTCCGTTATAGGGTCTGGGTCACAGACTAAGCATTGACCCAGTTGACTAGAGACGGTCGTTAACAACCATTAGTCTGTGATCCAAATGCTAATGCCGGTACTTTACGTTGACCCAAACACTAAATATCTCAGAAGTAAATTGTAGTACCAAAATAAAAACATATTGATCAATCTAGCAAAACTACAATGTGATTCAAATAAATAAATGTTCATCGAATACAATATGTGATAGTAGATGGAACTTAACATGCTTTATTCTGCACATAATGCGCGCCCCCAAATCGTTGAGTCTTTCCGATGCGAAAATTGTTGTACCAATGCCTCGAAATATGAGATTATTTTCCTACAAATTCTTTAGATCACTTTAACTTTGTTCTCATGGCACTCGTCTTTCATATCGTGGAACTCTCTACACTTTCCAAACTATATTTCACAAATATCACATGGACTTAATTTTCTTCATGGGGGGTTTGATACAATTGCCCTCTGGGAATCTCATCGGACGAGTTCTTACGACTATTTACTTGATACATTGAAGGGGACTATGCTCAGCAGTAGATCCATTGGAGTGACCTATGCTAACACAACTTGTCTTTCTACCGACGGTGGTTGTCGGTGTCCATGACTCTTTGTTGGAGGGTTCGTTGGTCAGGCTTCGTGTCTTTCGTATCGCTAATGATGGTGGAAGATCTAGCTTAAGACTAGGTTATGCTCTACGTTTGACAAGTTGTCAAATCAGACAAGTTCTCCATAGAAATGTGTACACCCCTGAAACCCACACATCTTCAAAACAAATCTTCCTTAAGACACCCATGTTCCAGTGAATAAAAAATAAAGTTAGTGTTAAGGTCAATGAAAAACTACCAGCATTAGCATTTGGGTCACAAACTAACGGTTTTTAACGACCGTCTGTAGTCAACTGGGTCAACAGTTAGTGTGTGACCCAGACCCTATAACGGACAAACTCTTGCCCAAATGCTAATGTCAGTACTTTTCTTTGAGCCTAACGCTAAATATCCCTTAATATTATGGTAGACTAAATGTGGGTTTAGGTGTTGTTTTTTGGACCATAAACTAAAAAATCCTATTGTATTACTCTTGGAATCCATCGTTCATTACCATATTGAATTTTTTTTTCTTTGCTATTTATTATAGTTAAAAAGTACCCTCACAATCAGTGGCGAAGCCAGAAACTTTTATGAGTGGGGGCACCTTTTTGTTATAAGTAATGAAAGAATTCCACAGTACACGATCAAGCTAGAATCGAAAAGCAAATTCTTAACAAAGTTTTATTTATAGTTTCGATATTTCATGGTAATTTTGATGTATAACAATCAATCTCTAATTTTCTCAATATGGATCAAGGATCTTTCCTTCAACTAGATTCCCAAAATATACTGAAATAAAAAACAGGAGGGGATGAAGAGATAATGGTGAAGATTAAGAAGAACGATGCTAGATGATGAAGAGGAAGTGATTGTAATGTGTGTGTCTAATATAGCCGCAAATGTCGCATAACATTAACGAGCCACGTTAGGGTCGTGGGGGCCTGCGCCCACGGGCCCCTATGTGGGCTCGCCCCTGCTCACAATTATAACTTTCAGGGTCAGCCACTACGTGGAAGGTCTAGGTTAAAAAAGTACCAGGCGGCGGAACAATACATAAATATTAGAGAGCATGGAAGCTATAAAGAAAATTTGCTGACTTAGGTGTTGTTTGTTTTTTTAACTTTTCAGATCTATAATCTGAATTTGGATCAATTTCGATTCTTATTTACTGAAATCTGAAATGATGCTTGAATTAAGTCCATGTCAGATCCGTAATCAAACTCCGCCATCACTGTAGAACAACCAACACATGACACCGCCCCCCCCCCCTCCCCCACAGAATATTTCGAGAGAGACGGAACTCTCGCCAGATCTGGCGAGGGTTTACCTTTGTCCATCTTCGGTTAGAGCAAGAAAGAGATATAGAGACTGAAAACCGTTGTATCTTCTATTGAGAGAGAAAGACAGACAGATCTTGACGGATCTTTAGTGCGAGAAAGATGGACAGAGAAGGAGAGATTGAGAGGGACCGAGAGAGGGAGAGATAACTCACGGGGAGCCTGAAAGAGGGAGAAGGACTGCGCGAGAGAGATCTTGATGGAGAGAGAGTTCTCGTCGGAGAACATGAGAGAAGAGAGACACGGACAGAGAGGTCGCTGGAGAATCTGGGAGAAGAGAGAGACGATCTGGCATGGAGAGAGGAAAGTTTAGGGTTTTGTCAAAAAAAAATTCCACACTACAACATAGGGGTATAAAGGTCAAAATTTTAATTCAGATTTTAAAAAACAAACATCCAACTTGGATAAGAGTTCAACCAATTCAGATTCAGCTAATTCAGTTCGGCAAATTCAGATTTAAACAAAAACAAAAAACAAATAACACCTTACTATAAAACTCTTAAAACCTGATTCAATCTTTATCATAGGCATCCCAGGTCCAAGGACTCGGAGGCGGCGCCACATCATCTGTCTGGACTCGGGACTCTATATGGAGTTCAGCGGGTGGATTGAGTTTGGGTAATAATTAGAATTAAGAATCTTGAAGGAGATTCTCTTACACGTGAAAAGAAAGTATTTTCACTTTCACAAGGGCCCGCTTCTGATTAATATTAGAGTTAATTCCTATATGGCCCCCTACTTTGTGACCAGCTTCCTTTATGGCCCCCTTTTTTTCGTAAATTCAAATATGGCCCCCTATTTTCATGGAAATGTCCTAACTACCCTTCCTTTAAATTTTTTTTCAAAATAAAATAAAAAAAAACAAAAATAATTCCACCTCACTTCCCTCTCCACCACTTATCTCTCTCCACCTCACCTCTCTTTCCCAATCATCTTTCTCTCTCTCCAACTCACCTTTTTCTCTCTCCACCTCTCCTCTCTCTCACCACCTCACTCTATCTCTCTCCACCTCACTCTATCTCTCTCCACCTCACTTTATCTCTCTCCACCTCACTCTATCTTCTCAAATGAAGGTCGCCGGCCGGAAAAATTTTCCGGCCGGCGACCTTCAACCTAAAAAAAAAAAATTTTTTTTTTTTTTTTTTATCTCTCATCTCCATCTCTCTCTAAAAACTCCGGCGAAGGGGGTTCCCTTCGTCGGAGTACGGGTCTGTTGAAGAACAGACCCGATCTGGTCTGTTGAAGAACAGACCCGATCTGGTCTGTTGAAGAACAGACCGATCTGGTCTGTTCTTCAACAGACCAGATAGGGTCTGTTGAAGTCTTCAACAGACCAGATCGGGTCTGTTGAAGAACAGACCAGATCGGGTCTGTTGAAGAACAGACCAGATCGGGTCTGTTCTTCAACAGACCCGTACTCCGGCGAAGGGAACCCCCTTCGCCGGAGTTTTTAGAGAGAGAGGGAGATGAGAGATAAAAAAAAAAAAAAAAAATTTTAGGTTGAAGGTCGCCGGCCGGAAAATTTTCCGGCCGGCGACCTTCATCGGAGAAGATAGAGTGAGGTGGAGAGAGATAGAGTGAGGTGGAGAGAGAGAGAGAGGAGAGGTGGAGAGAGAAAAAGGTGAGTTGGAGAGAGAGAAAGATGATTGGGAAAGAGAGGTGAGGTGGAGAGGGAAGTGAGGTGGAATTATGTTTGTTTTTTTTTATTTTATTTTGAAAAAAGATTTAAATGAAGGGTAGTTAAGACATTTCCATGAAAATAGGGGGCCATATTTGAATTTACGAAAAAAAGGGGGCCATAAAGGAAGCTGGTCACAAAGTAGGGGGCCATATAGGAATTAACTCTTAATATTATTTACAAGTCATATTTATGTCGAATGCAGGTGGGAACAATCTCTTAATTACTTTTACAATTATTAGTCCTAGCTCATTTAGTCAGAGAATAAGCTAGATCATTGCCTTTGCGAGAAATATGTGTTAAGATTTTAGCGTGAAATTGAAGAAGCAGTTTTCTGATCGACGCAGTGTGAGCCTTAATTTGCCAGTGTAATAGATCTCTTCGGTTGTTGAGATGTTTGATAATAGCCTGATATTAATCTACTTTACTTTCAACAAAAAAAAATTAGCATATTGTTCAATGAATAGTGTACTCCAATACCAAGAAGCTGTGAATTCGTGATTTTTGGAATATCATGTTTTTCTCAAGATTTAACCACTGAATTTATATGTACGAAAAATTCAACATATTTATGGCATATGATGTAATAAATTCTTCAAAAATAAAAAAAATTATCATTTATGTTGTAAACAATCTCATATATCGATGGCGAGACGAAATGTTGTGCTCTGCTTAAACACCATTCTCATACGGAGTGTGGTCCTCCTCTTGAGAGTTTAAACATCATTCCCTATTGAGGCCTTGTCCAGAAATGTCAAAACAGACAATATCACTTGTTGTCGACATCATCCAAATAAGAACTATATATACAGTGAGCTGGATACAATAGAAACTGGTGTTTTATGATTTTACTTTCTCTTGCCTATACATATACCCCAAGGTTACAACTTCATCAACTCACTTGTAATAAACAAAAAATAAGAAAGGAAACTCAATTGAAAAAAAAAAATTCTGCTTTCTTCTCTAAATACTCTCTCTCTCTCTCTCTCTCTCTCTCTCTCTCTCTCTCTCTCTCTCTCTCTCTCTCTCTCTCTCTCTCTCTCTCTCTCTCTCTCTCTCTCATACTAGTTCTCTCCTTAATCACTTCTTAGTTTGAGTTGCTCTAAGTATCTTGTATTGGAATTGGATAAAGTTCATATAATTTTATTCATATTGAAAGAGAATCAAATATACATATAATTAGATCTATTGAGTTTGATATAAATGGATCATCATAATCATCATCTTGGTAATGGGAAGAAATGCTACACACAAGACGGGTCTGTCGATCTCCAAGGGCGCCCTGTTCTCAGCTCTTCAACTGGAAAATGGAATGCTTGTGCTTTTCTTGTTGGTATCAACACCATATATTATCTCTCAATTTTTTTTACTTATCTTAATTTATACATGAAATTAATCATCATCATATCATATGGTTAGGGAAATCTCTTTTCAAAAATTAGCACTATTAATTTGAAGGATTTGATTATTGTAGGTTATGAAGCATTTGAGAGGATGGCTTTCTATGGAATAGCATCAAATTTAGTAGTTTACTTGACTACCCAACTTCATGAAGATACTGTTTCATCAGTTAGGAATGTAAATAATTGGTCTGGCTCTGTTTGGATGACACCCATCCTCGGCGCTTATATCGCCGATTCCTACCTCGGTCGGTTTTGGACTTTCACCATCTCTTCTCTCATTTATGTCATGGTAATTAACATCTCTAAATTTATATCATTATCTTAAATTTATAAACTTCTTCAAATTTTTTTTTATTTTATATTGTTAATTGAGGAGGAACCAAACAATATGCTCAATTGTAATCCAATAACTTCATAAAAGGGGTTGGTACAAGTATCTTTAATAAGCCCTCCAAGTTGGGGAAGTCTAAATGGGATCCTCCTTGGACCATTACAATATAATGAACTTGGACATAATTAATAACTTTATCAACAATAAGTGAGACCTTTTCTAATTAATTGGTTCACCCAAAACATTAAATTTCATCACCTAGCTCTTTCATTAACCTCTATCAATTTAGTAGTACAACTTTTTAGTTTTAATGGTCCTCCTATTGGATGATCTGGAATCTTAATTGATTGATACAGGCAATTCCATGCATGTGCTTGAATAAGAATGGGTAGTACTACCTAGTTACTGTTACTAGGAATATACCCTCTCTCTCTCTCTCTCTCTCTCTCTCTCTCTCTCTCTCTCTTTCTCTTGAATTTTATTTTATGACCCTACTGGCTACTACACAAATATACAGACATGATAATGGGGTTGAAACAGGGGATGGTGCTACTTACAATGGCTGTCTCTCTCAAAGCAATGAAACCAAGTTGCAGGCCAGATGGGGTATGTAGTAAAGCTACAACATCACAAGTTGCCTTCTTCTATTCAGCTTTATACATAATAGCAATTGGGGCAGGAGGAACAAAACCAAACATTTCCACATTTGGAGCTGATCAATTTGATGATTTTAATCCTCATGAGAAAAAGCTTAAAGTTTCATTCTTCAATTGGTGGATGTTTAGTTCTTTCTTGGGTGCTCTGTTTGCTACTGTTGGACTTGTTTATATTCAAGAGAACTTGGGTTGGGGTTTAGGGTATGGTCTACCTACTATTGGTCTTCTACTGTCCCTTGTCATATTTTATTTAGGGACACCAAAATATAGACATAAGTTCAGTAGGACAACCAACCCTACAAAAGACTTGGTTTCTGTTCTCGTTACTGCGTTTGCGAATCGAAAACTACAACTCCCTACCAACCCTTTAGAGCTTTATGAGCTTGAGCCACAACATTATAATATTATCACAGGCAAACGTCGGATCCTTCACACTTCTGCTTTCAGGTATATATATCTTCCTAACTATGTATGGTCCTCAATATTTAGATATATACTCTACGCGAATATATATAGTCTCGGAGTTATAGATCGATAAGATATTTGTTACTATTTTGTTTGAGTTCCTCGGTGGTGGACGTTGCTCTTCCTTCTTGGGAAGACATAAATGTTTCCATCGAGGGCCTGTGGGTCATGGTGCATGTCCCCATGGCATTCATTTTGATAAATATATTTTCCTCCTCATTGTGAGGTTTTCTTTAAAAGAAAAGAAAAAGGCGAATGACCCACCACGACCGTCACCTTAAGTTGACTTATTTTGATGAAGCACAACTATTCACACAAAACCGTACCACCAGTTGTTCTCTCTTTTTCTATAAATTATTTTGCTTAAATTCGTCTTTTGTAAAGCCAAAGTAGCACACGAAAATCTACTTTCGATAAAATTTGTTTGAATAAATATAATCTTGCAAACCTATGCATTGGGAGATGACATTCCAACAATTTGATTTGCAAAACTTCTCCTTACCACATTCTTGTTCTCTTTTAGCAACTCTTATATCCTATTTATCTCTGAAGTTTTTTTGGCACAAATGGGTCCATGGTACTTGTACCCCAAAAGCTAGGGAACTCATTGATTAGAGAAGATAATGTTTCAAATGTTATACAACCACCAAAAGGTTAGACAAGCTCTGGGCAAAAAATGATATCAACGGCCAACATATTCTCGGGATCTAATACACAAATCTAGAGAGAGTTGACGCTCAAATCCTGGTTGTTGATCTCATTTCCGGCCTAGAGTGTATTGACTTTCAATGGCCCAATCATTTTCCATCAAGTTTTCACTAACTCGGGCAGATATTAATTGTTTTTCGATAGCGAGGGAGATGCTTACTTAAATGGTAGGTTTCTTACTATTTGATAGTCAAACTTTGTGGGGCTGTGTCCTACGAAGAATCAAATGCTTCCAACAATCTTTGTCTAATTTACAACCGTTTTTATACTGCAAATTTAGGAAAGGATGAGAATACAAAACTGACCGATAAATTAGTATTTATTAACAGGAAAATAGAAAATGTTATGTCATCAACTTCAAACCAGCTGTAGTAGGACCACACTATATAAAACAAACAAAAGAAAAACATGAAACAAACTAGAGATGGGACCAAAAAAGAAAGTTGTGATGGGGTCAGGCCCCCGACGTCAATAACTTTGGTTTGTTATAAATAGTAGTTTGTGGAAGAAAAAAATATGACTCCACTCATTAACTCCACTTTGTATTCTTCTTCTCTAGGTTCTTGGACAAGGCTTCGATAAATAATACTATGGATGGTTGTGTCACACGACAACCGTGCACCGTCACTCAAGTTGAAGGAGCTAAACTAATACTAGGGATGGCCCTTATATGGTTAGTCACTCTAGTTCCTAGCACCATATGGGCCCAAATAAACACTCTGTTTGTTAAACAAGGAACAACTTTGGACAGGCACTTGGCCCATATTCAAATTCCAGCTGCATCTTTGGGAAGTTTTGTTACTTTTGCCATGCTCCTATCAGTTCCAATGTACGACCGCTACTTTGTTCCTTTGATGCGCCGCAGAACCGGTAATCCTAGAGGAATTACACTTCTTCAGAGACTAGGAACCGGTTTCGTGATCCAAGTCTTTGCCATATTTTTTGCGTATGGGGTCGAACTTAAGAGGCTACATATAATTAAAGAAAATGGAACAACAGGGGAAAAAGACATTGTTCCCATGAGCATATATTGGCTCATGCCACAATATATACTTCTAGGAATTGCAGATGTTTTTAATGCAATTGGGTTGCTTGAATTCTTTTACGATCAATCGCCAGATGACATGAGAAGTCTAGGGACCAGTTTCTTCACTAGCGGGATCGGGGTGGGTAACTTTTTGAACAGCTTCCTGGTAACAATGGTGGATAAAATAACAGGTAGGAATGAAAGGAAGAGTTGGATAGGGAAAAACTTGAATGAATCTCACTTGGATTACTATTATGGTTTCCTTTTAGTAGTGTCTGTGGTTAACTTAGGTGCTTTCTTTTGGGCGTCAAAGAAGTACAAGTACAAAAAGGAGAGTAGTGAATTAGTTGAAGGGAAAGAGGCTTCGATCGTTGAAATGGAGGGTAGTAAAGTTCTTGAAACTGTGTCTCTTGGGTTACAAGTATAAGTATTTGGTCATTTGTACAATATCTTAGTAAGTATCGATCGAATTATATCTACTTTGTAATATAAATATGGTTATATCATTAACTCTTAACTGTACTAGGAGCTTTCTATTTAATAAAATGATTGATCCTATAATATAAAAGGAGAAGTTATAAGCATCTTTTTTCGTCTAAGGAGATCGATAAAACTTCATTTGGGCTTACAAGAAGACATATAATTAAGCTTGCTGTTAGCCTCAGCTGGGCCTAAGATATGGGTTTTTTTCCTTTCGTGGTAGGAAAGTTGTATGATCCATTAACGTCTTAGTTAATCGAGAAAGCCATAAAAACAACGACATTCAAGGATAATTTCTTAAAATTAGTAATATAACACAATGCCATATCACTCTAAAATCAAGAAAAGACACCTCTATGTCTTGTGGTTCATTAGGTAGCAAGTCTTTTCACATATTTTAAGTTATATGAACCAATGAAACTCATTGTCCAAATGTATAGTATTTTCCTCTCTTTTCCTTTTAACATAATTTGATATATTTTATAGAATTTGAGAAGGATGTTTTTTTGACCTTTCCATTTGAGGAGAAAAAGGAAGAGAGTTCTTCTTAAACTAATTTGACATGAATACTACTAGATAAATAGCAAGTTAGTTAGTAGTGAGTGAAGTTTTACCGACTATACGACCATAAGTTCCTTAAATTACTTATTTTTATTTGGCGGGACTATGTACTTACATAGTTATCTAACTAACTATAACTATTATGTATTGATTTGAAATACCTTGTTTTATATTTCTACTTAGATTTATATCCGTGCTCTACTTTCAACGAGGAAATTATTTTAGATATCCATCATTTCAGTCTTTTTTTACACCGTCTATAGTTTGTATATGATTATGTGTTCAATTGGACTTCCATAACAATCGGCTTTTTAAAGCAACTTGACTTTACACCGACAATGATCTGCGCATACATCTTCATCAATACAGATCTGTTTTCCCTCCCAAAAACTGCCAGGAAAAACCTTGGGTGGTCGACAGAATGTCAATTAGTTGAAAGATCAAATCATCCCAACATATAGGGGGCATGATCTAAAAAGGGAGCCCTAGATAACTTGACACGAAAAAAAATGTAGTACAAAATGCATTTAGTTATCTTTTCCCTTTGGAGGAAATATTCACCTTACATACAAAGGAACAACTTACTTTCAAAAATTAGGATCACATCGCCCCATGTAGAGAAATTGGCTGGGAAGTTCATGGAAGAAATCGATGCGGCCAAAAATTAGGACAAATAATTGAAACTGCCAAAATCCGAAGCTACGAATCTCGTAATTGGACGAAATCTTGAATGTTGGTGTGTATTGACATTATGCACATTTTTTGTCGCTTATGCAACAATCTAGTCCACTTAGGGAGAAGTTCCATCGTTTAGGCACTCAAAACAAACTCTTAATAGTTCTTACCGTTTTTAGTTAATTTTCTATTATCTTTAGATTCTGCAATGTAATTATTAAGAAGTTGTTACTTTAAGTTTGATTTGGCTAGAAGTTTGTTAAATCGAGTTTGGATAGATTTAGGAAACCCTAATACTATATAAAGGAGATCCAGTAGTTGTTTAATTCATTCAATTTTCAATAAAATTACAACAATTTCTTTATTGTCAGTGAGTTTCGTTTTTTCTAAGTAGTAGACATAGATTTAAAGTTTCTGTGAGTTTTTTCTCTGCATCATTAACCGATTGGTAACGTGGTTGAGAGATCAATTATTTGTGTCTACTATTTTTGGCTTTCACTATCCCATCAAGTCCTATCATCTCAAATTTTAACTCAACAATATATGATATAATTTGTATTATTATTGCTGATTATTAGGTAAGCTGCTTAATCCTTTCCACTCAAGGTTGTCTTTTACTTTTTCACTTTAAAGAATTCTTCAATTCACTTAAAACTTAATCAAAATTGATAAAGGTGTGCCTAGGAATGCTCTATAAATGCATGTCTTATTAGATCTATTGACAATATGAATATTCATCATTTTTTCCTCTTCACAACTACTTCTACACCCATTAATTCTTCTTCACTTTCTTCCATGTCTATTCTCACTCTAACTCTCCTTATGCTCCTTCTTGGAAGCTGCTCTAGTGTCCAACTCTCCACAAGTTATTACTCAAAATCATGTAAAAACGTATTCTCTACTGTAAAACCCGTTGTTGCCTCCGCAATATCCCAGGAACGACGAATGGGTGCCTCTCTCCTTCGTTTGCATTTCCATGACTGCTTTGTCAATGTAATTCTACCACGTCTCGAACTTTGTTAAAAAAATATAATCTCAATTTGAAGCATATTCTCAAGTTCAGTCCAAAAACTTGTATTATATGAGTAGGCAAACAACTACTGATATGCTAAAGCTGGCTTGGTTCACATTTCTTAGTTTGTGAAACTTAGTTAATTCGAAACTTACTTCACTCTTTTACATTGTTATAGTAACACCTTATGCACTTTTCTATATAGGGATGTGATGCTTCAATACTATTGGACGACACGGCGAATTTTACAGGGGAGAAAAATGCTGCTCCTAATCAGAATTCAGTTAGAGGGTATAGTGTTATTGATCAAATAAAATCTGCAGTAGAGAAGGTATGCCCAGGAGTAGTGTCATGTGCTGATATCGTGGCCATTGCCGCCCGAGATTCTGTTGTCATCGTATGTACACGTCCATCTTTACTACTTACTATATAAGTATATATAATACATATTTCATCAACACAATTAGTGCACTACTAGCTAGGGTAGGGCACTGAAGAATACCAATCTTAGCTGTTTCATGTTTTTTTATGGAAGCTGTTTCATGTTTGATGTATTTAATTTTAGCTTGGCGGACCTAGTTGGGATGTAAGACTTGGAAGAAGGGATTCAAGGACTGCTAGCCAGGCTGCTGCCAATAACAGCATTCCCCCTCCAACTTCCAGCCTTACCAATCTCATCTCTACTTTCAAAGCTCAAGGTCTCTCTACTAAGGATATGGTTGCTTTATCTGGTATGACTCATGACACACGCATCTCTCTCTCTTCTCTCTCTCTCTCAACCTCGCTCTCTCTATTTCTAAGATTTTTGCACGGTTGGGCACGTGTAACAGGTTCACACACAATTGGACAGGCAAGATGCACAAACTTTAGGAGTCGCATTTACAACGAGACTACTAACATAAACACCTCTTTCTCTAAGAAAAAACAAAGCAACTGCCCGAAGACTGCTGGCTCAGGAGACAACAATCTAGCCCCACTAGACCTACAAACTCCTTCTTCATTTGACAACAACTATTATAAGAACCTTGTGAACAAAAAGGGCCTCCTCCACTCTGATCAACAACTCTTCAATGGTGGTTCAACTGACTCGCAAGTAAAAAGATACATTAACAACCCGGGCCTCTTTAGTGCTGACTTTGGTGCAGCCATGATCAAGATGGGAAATATCAAACCACTCACTGGCTCTAAAGGAGAGATAAGAAAAAACTGTAGGAGGACCAACTAAGATTTGCAAGCGAGAACTCGTGTTTATAGCCTCTATTAAAAAAATTGCAATTTGATTGCAGTAATTGATTAGTGAGGGAAGATATGTGGCTGAGAATGTTCCTTGTATGCATTACAATTAAGTAAGCATATATGTTTGTGTATGAATCTTACGGTAATGTTCCTTATATGCCGCCCAGAATCCACTAAGAAACATTGTTCCGTTCTCTTATAATATGAAGGCATTGAATAATTATTAATTTTGTATTCACTGATCGATAAAATTAGCAAAAGTTACTTGATTCGAAGAATGCATGTTTTAAAGCAGTTATTATTTATGTATATACATATATTTGACTTTACGATAACTAAATAAAGGTTTTTGTAAGACAAACATAACATCAATTCAGTAGGAAAAAGTTCATTACACTGATGCATGTCATGGTTGGAAGAGGAGCAGTTAGGAGGCCCAAATTAACTATTCTGTCCATTTTTCCTTGTGCTGGCTCTAGCTTGTGAGCTTTGACATTAAAATTCCTATTTACATGAAGAAAAGGGATAGGACAAAAGATAGAGCAATTTTTTTATTTGCTTCAACACATCCATAGGTGTCCAGTGGACTGAATGATGTTCTAAAGGTTACTTATGTTGAGAGAGTTTCCTTCCAGCTGAACATGTCCTGTTGAAAGTGTCATAAGTCGATATCCAACCCAGTTTGTGACCCACGAAGCTGCTTCCAGCACGAAAATTTTGGACCAACCCATTTTGCTTATTTTTGCCCTAGTCTTATTAGGGTGGTTATTAATGTAAGGGGTGCCCATGTAATTTGAAAACTCGAAAGAGAGGTGGTGAGACAGTGGGATTAGGGTTTTGAGCGAGCTATATAAACTGAAGCCCTGGAGATATCTTTGTAACTTGTTCTTTAGTCATAGTGAAAATCTTCACGGCATTGGTCGTCGTGGAGTAGGTCTCATCAATCGAACCACGTAAATCTCTTGTTTGGATTGTTTACTTTCTCTACAGCTTTTCTTGGTTACTTGTTCTTCGCCATAACTCATAACATGTTTTAACTTTTAAGCCTCGAGTTTGCGCCCCTAAGAGACCTTTCAAAGTTGTCGCCCGTTCACCCTCATCTATTGTTGTGGTGAAGGAGAGTGTTGTTTGTCCAAGAATATTGAACTTGGGTATAGATAGAGTAATTTATGTAGGCTTTAGGTCATTTAATTCGTCGGGCTTTAGGCCAGTAGTTATTCGGCAGTTACGTGTCTATCATATCATATCGATGTATCAATGCCTCTGTATTGACCATTGTAGTCAATATTAAAAAAAAAACTTTTTCACTTTCTCCTTCTCTCTCCTTCCCTCTTTTTCTCCAAACAGTTGGCCCTCCTCTCTCATCCAAAACCACCAAGATTTTAGAAAGAGAAGGTGAGATAACAAGGTGAGAGATGATCAACAATAGAGGGGGACTGATTTTTACTAGAAGAAGACATGGCGACATAGATCGGACACTAATAGTCAGATCTGGCGATGATGTTGCCATTGATGGAGTGGTAAATGCAACTACTTTTGTTTTGTCTCTCTCTCTCTCTCTCTCTCTCTCTCTCTCTCTCTCTCTCTCTCTCTCTAGATGTTAGTCGGAGCTAGATCAATGCTGGCAAGGGTTTCGAACAAGATCACCCTCGCCAAAACCAGTTATGATTCACAAAACCTTCACGTGGTGGTGATGGTGCGTTGTGGTGTGCTTGTAATCGGTGTTGTGTGGTCTCTTTTTTGTGGTATGTGGTGGTGGCGGTAGTGTTAAGTTTGTGGCCATCCAACTCAAAACCAATTGGCAATGAGTGGAGAGGACCTTGGCCTTATATTCTTGGTTACTAGAATCCCATTGTCCAATGTGAGACTATTCTCACACGCCCCCTCACGTGTAGGGTTCTTTGACCCTAACACGTGTATTTCTTCGGGCGACGTGGAGCACGTGTGGCTTTTTACCTATCACGTGTGGGCCTAGCTCTGATACCATGTTAAGTTTGTGGCCATCCAACTCAAAACCAATTGGCAATGAGTGGAGAGGACCTTGGCCTTATATTCTTGGTTACTAGAATCCCATTGTCCAATGTGGGACTATTCTCACAGGTAGTGTGCTGGTGTTCTGGTGGCGGTGGTGTACTGGTGTGTGGTGGCGGTGGCGGTGGTGTACTGGTGTTGTGGTGGCGGTGATGTACTGGTGGTGGTCGTGTACTGGTGTTGTGGTGGTGGTTGTGGTATACTGGTGATGTGGAGTGGTAACTGCAACTACTTTTGTTATTTGTAGCAAAATAAATTTTAGTCTCCATATTTTAATCTCACATCGCTAGTGATGAAGGAAAAAGTGATTGAAGTTTCGTATGAAAGAGTTGAGAGATAGATCAATCTTGTTTGGGCTATGTTTAAGAGATTTGTTTGAGTGAAATCTTAATGAGTATCTTTTATAGACAATCAAACAAAAAAATAAACATTACGCCCGAGTCCGATACCGAGATTGCCCGGAAATTAAGGCGAGTTCGGACGGACAACGAACAACCAAACTTTGTAAGTGTTTGCCCGATTTGTCCCGATGTCCCATGGAAAAATTGAGAATTTGTAGTTTCAAAGTGAGAATTGGAAACTGCAAAGAAAGTTAACTACCCATCCCGTCCGTTTCCCACCCATAGGCCCCATAGGCCCCATCTACAACAACGAAAGTTAGTTTTGACTGGCTGCTCCTCCTCTCTACCTTTTTCTTTTTTTTTTTTGCAATCTTTCTCTTTACCTACTAACTCTATTTACAACTATAACTAAACTATATGCTAAAACATTTTCAATAGGAAATTATAGTAGTGTTTGTTTGTTCTCTCACTTAGATAAAAATCTAAATTAACTAAATGAAACTTTTTGAATGTCTATGTATTTATTCGTGATCATTGATTTGTCTAAATGACTAATTATTAATGATTGTAGTTTCGATTGAATCGGACAATTTAGATTTAGCTAATGAAAATAAAAAATAAAACATACCTCAATTAAATGAATTGAATTTGTTGTATTTATTTAGAAAATAAAATGAAACATAAAGGAACTTGATTATGATTAAAGTGAGAATGGGTGAGTATTATGATGTTGCCTGTGGGGAATTGCCAGCCAGACAGCCAGCCAGACAGCAGTATTGGCTAGTCCACTTCTTCTTCTTCATCATCATCTTCTTCTCTAGATGTGAAAGTTCCCACTTCTAATTATGTTCTTCTTTTTTGTTATTTGACTTATCCCACAGGAGTCTGTGTTCAAGAATTGGAGAATTTGTTTGTAAGCAAATAATAAGAGAGACAAAGCAACTGATATGTATACTCTCAGCTGGGAAAACAGAATCTAGGGATTTCCTTCCTTCCTTTCCTCACTGAAAGCTCCCTCATTCGAATCGTCGTAGAAGGTATGATCCATGACCTTCACTTTCTGTCGTAACAAAAGTGGTTGAAATCCGTATGCTTTTGTTGTTTTTCTTTCATTCATAACCATGAGTCCATGACCTTGATAGGTACTACATATATATATATGAATAAACTATCATAGATTATGACCACTAATTAAACATATTAGATTCAGAGTGAGGTAGGTTCCTTTTGGCTAACGTCGTACCATCATGAAAACTATACGTACATAGAATTACTAAAGAGTTCAAACTGTATTTTTAAGAAATCTTATTCCCTTAGATTTGATCTTCATCAAACTCGTAATAAAAAATTGACGGCCAGACTTATCTCCCAAGTAACTGACTTGGTTTAATATATGAGATTTTGTTTATTTTCACTGACCTGTTTTCTCTTTTGTGCTTATCATCTTCTTAATTCTGAAGAGTATGATCCCTCCCTTATCAATAATTTGCTCCTTTTGGATGTGGATGTTTTGTGTTTCATACCAACAATTCTTGTGGCAAATGTGAAGCAATTGAAAATCACTACTTAAGATTATATGTTATAGGGTTTCTGATGTAGATTGTTGCGGAAGCGTAAAAGTTGTTGGTATTTGAGTAGAATAAGCAGAGAAGAGTAGGAGATAAAAGATATTCGATTGATTTAACATTAGTTGTAACAGTTTAAATAGGAAATCAAATAACTAGAAGTAAACCCACTAAACTGACTTTATGGAGAAAACTCAGCAACTACTCCTAAAGACTAGGACAACTACTTGACTAAGTCTACATGCTTAACTGAAACTGAAATATCTAAATCTAAAGTAATCAAAATAATAGATAATTAAATGTCACTATGGACAACAAATCCTGAAGCAATACTCAACACTCCTCCTTGCTTTAGGAATTGCAAACCCCTATCTTCTTCCTTATAAGCTCGAACTTGCCAAGTGGAAGTGGCTTTGTAAACAAATCTGCCAGTTGCTCTTCAGACTTGCAGTAAATCAATGTTGCTTCTCCATTTTTCTGAACTTCTCTCAAGAAGTAAAGTTTGATGTTGAAGTGTTTAGTCTTTCCATGAAAGACTGGATTGTGAGAGATTGCGATTGCTGCTTGATTGTCAACAAAGATTTCGATGTCATCCTTTTGCTCAACATGTAAATCCGATAGAATTTTTCTTAACCATAAAACTTGGTTTACCGCAGCTGTTGCTGCAATAAACTCCGCCTCTGCAGTAGATTGTGCTACAATCTCTTGTTTCTTTGAGCACCATGAGAAAACTCCCGATCCTAGACTGAAACAGTACCCTGAAGTGCTCTTCATGTCATCTACAGATCCAGCCCAATCACTATCTGAGAATCCACATAACTTGAAATTTTGACACTTCTCAAACTTTATACCAAAATTAATAGTACCTTTGATATACCGAAGTATTCTCTTTGCTGCTCTTAAATGAATATCACTGGCGCAATGCATGAATCGAGACAAGATACTTACAGCAAAAAGAATATCAGGTCTTGTTGCAGTGAGATACATCAAACAACCAATCAGACTTCTAAACTCTACTTCATCAACTTTATCAGTACCATCTTCTTTAGTCAGCTTCTCTTTGTGATACATTGGTGTGTTTGTGGCCTTACAGTCTTCCATTTGAAATTTCTTAAGTATCTCCTTTGCATATTTCTTTTGGCAAATGAATACTTCATCTTGACTTTGCTTTACTTCCATTCCAAGAAAGTAAGTCATAAGTCCAAGATCTGTCATCTCAAAAACATGCATCATTTCTTGTTTAAACTCTTCAACCAACAATGCACTATTTCCTGTTACCAAAACATCATCAACATAAAGAGACACTATGAGAACACCACTATCCTTCTGTTTGACATAAAGAGTTGCCTCAGATAAGCTTTTTTTGAAGCCTAAGCTTTGCAAATGATCGTCTATCCTGCTGTACCAGGTTCTAGGCGCTTGCTTTAGGCCATAAAGAGCCTTTTTGAGTAGGTACACCTTATCCTCTTCACCGTGAACTACAAATCCACCTGGTTGCTCCACATATATTTCTTCTTTCAAAACACCATTTAAAAAGGCTGATTTGACATCTAACTGGAACACTTTCCAGTTCTTTTGTGCAGCTATAGATAGCAATAATCTGATTGTATCTAATCTAGCAACAGGAGAAAATGTGTCTGAATAATCAACTCCAAAGATTTGAGCATACCCCTTTACAACCAATCTGGCCTTGTATTTGTTGATCGAGTTATCAGCATTGAGTTTTGTTCTGTACACCCACTTTACTCCAATGACTTTTCTGTCTTCAGGTCTGTTAACTAATTCCCATGTTTTGTTCTTCTCTATCATTGACATTTCCTCCTCTATTGCTTTCTTCCACTTTGGGTCTTTTAGAGCTTCTTCATGTCTAACAGGTTCATATATTGCCACATTACATCTTTGATAAATATCTGAAAGTAATCGTGTGCCTCTTACTGGAGGATCATCTTCTCGCTCATTCATCCATTCATTTGTTTTATCTTCTTTAGAGAAGTTGTCTTCTAGAGTTGGTGGGATTCCACTTGGTTTTTGTAATTTCTTCCAGTCCCACTCCTCGTCTTCATTGAAGTGTACATCTCTAGTGATAGACATTTTTTCTGTTTGTGGATGATAAACTTTGTAGGCTTTAGAAAGTAAACTATAACCTACAAATATGCCTGGAGTCGCCTTTTTGTCAAGTTTGTCACGCTTAACCTGTGGAACATGAGCAAAGCAGACACACCCAAAAACCTTAAGAAAGCTTAGTGAAGGTTTATGCCCATACCAAACCTCAAATGGAGTTTTATCTTCCAAAGCTTTGGTTGGAAGTCGATTCTGAAGAAAGACTGCTGTGTTTGCTGCTTCTGCCCAAAATGTTTTAGGCAAATTCTTTTCATGTAGCATACATCTTGCCATCTCCATTATGTATCTGTTTCTTCTTTCGCTAACTCCATTTTGCTCTGGTGTATAAGGAGCCGTAAGTTGATGTTCAATGCCATTTTCTTCACAGAACAAGTTAAAAGTCGATGATGTGTACTCTTTTCCATTATCAGATCTTAACGCTTGAATGCTGCAACCACTTTGATTCTCCACCACTTTCTTAAAGTTCCAGAAAACTCCAGCCACTTCTGACTTGTATTTCAAGAAAAAAATCCAACACATTCTTGTGAAATCATCAATAAAAATAACATAGTAGACACTACCTTGTAGTGATGGTGTTCTTTGAGGTCCTGCCACATCAGTGTGAATCAATTGCAGCTTTTTAGAAGCTCTGGAAGTTGATATAGGAAATGGCATCCTACTTTGTTTACCATATTGACATGCATGACAGTTTGGTAGCTTATCAATGAGAACAGGTAAACCTCTTATCGAGTCATTTTCCTTCATTTTTAACATTCGTTGAAGATGACAATGCCCGAGCCTCTTGTGCCAAATTTCAGTGATGCTTACTTCTGTAGTATAAGCTATGTGTTCCTCCTCTGTTGGGTCGAATGAAAAGCTTTTACCTTTCATTTTAGTTCGTAAAATCTCATGGCCAGCACCATCATCAATGTAACAACAACGATCTTCGAAGGATACTTTGAATCCTTTTTCTAGTAGTTGGCCTACACTCAACAAATTTTGGTCAATGTCAGGTACATAAAGAACTTCTGAAATTGTCTTTGTACCTGAGCTGGTTGTGATTGCAATGGTTCCTTTTCCTTTTGCGGAAATAAAACCACCATTTCCTATTCGGACCTTTGTGATTTCAGTAGGCTTCAAATCTCTGAAAAGAGTTTTATCATGAGTCATGTGGTTTGTACAACCACTATCAATTAGCCAACTCTCTGATGAGATCCTAGCCGAGAAACAGGTAGCTACAAACATATGATCTTCCTCATTTGGTTCAGCAACTTGAGCATCTACTTCTTGCATAGAAGAGCTTTTCTTGCAAATCACAGCTTCATGTCCAAGCTGATTGCACTTGTTGCATTTTGCATCGGGTCTCCTCCAACACTTGAATGGTGGGTGACCTTGTTTGCCACAATGTTGACAAGGTGGATAGTTCTTTTTAAAGTTTCTACCCTTGCCCTGAGTAGGGTTCTCGCTGCTTGACTCCTGATTTTTCTTGAAAAATTTCTTCTTGTTTTTTTCAACATTATAATGTTTGGCCTGCAAGGCTCCTTCAGCCACACGTTCTTGTCTCATAAGTCTTCGTTGCTCTTGAGCCTGCAAAGCATTTATCAACTCGGCCAAGGTAATTTTGGATAGGTCCTTTGTGTTTTCCAAGGTGGTAATAGATGCTTCATATCTTTCAGGCACAGTTACAAGGATTTTTTCTACAAGTCTACTATCTGTAAACTCAGTGCCAAGTAACCTTACCTTGTTGACAATGCCGAGCAACCTATCTGAGTACTCTTTGATTGTCTCCGAATCTTTCATCTTTTGCAACTCGAACTCCCGTATTAAATTGAGTACTTGCATGCCTCGTATCCTCTCATCTCCTGCATATTCTTCCTCCAAATAATCCCAAATTTCTTGGGCTGATTTGAGAGACATAATTCTGGTGAAAATTGTTTTTGAAACTGCAGCGAAGAGGGTTGCTTTTGCCTTCGACTTCCTGATTTTTCTTTCTTTGTGACTTTTAATTTGGGCCATGGTAGGATTTGTTGGCAGCGGAGTAACTTCGTAATCCTCTTCCACAGCTTCCCAAAGATCTAAAGCCTCCAAATAGGTCTCCATTCTTACTGCCCAAAGCTGGTAGTCTTCTCCATCAAAGACAGGAGGAGCCATTTGAGAAAAACTTTCTTGAGTTTCCATTTCACAGATCCCTTAAGAATAAAGCTCTGGTACCAATTGTTGGTATTTGAGTAGAATAAGCAGAGAAGAGTAGGAGATAAAAGATATTCGATTGATTTAACATTAGTTGTAACAGTTTAAATAGGAAATCAAATAACTAGAAGTAAACCCACTAAACTGACTTTATGGAGAAAACTCAGCAACTACTCCTAAAGACTAGGACAACTACTTGACTAAGTCTACATGCTTAACTGAAACTGAAATATCTAAATCTAAAGTAATCAAAATAATAGATAATTAAATGTCACTATGGACAACAAATCCTGAAGCAATACTCAACAAAAGTAATGGAATCCACCATTATTATTGAACTAAACTAATGAAATAAAGCTGATGAAATAACGATAAAAGCGATAAAACGATAAACTTGATTAACAATAAACGATAAACTTGATTAATAATAAACTTGGTTGATAATATTCTCTGATCTGGTTAACAAAGACAGACTGGACTTCTCTTATATAGAGATTGTACTTTCCTAGATAGACTCAAATAAGGAAATAAGATAACTACTAATAATACTTTCCTTGATTGCTAAGACTCATAATTATGGAAACCCTAAATACTTAATTATAGAAACTACGCTAATGTAGCTTCTTGACCGTGAGGCCCACTATCACCATGGCCGTGAGGCCCAATAGGAAGATGGTCTCCATCATACTCCCCCGCTGCGGAACAACTTGCCCCCAAGTTGATGTTGTCATAAAGCGGATCGTCCAAGTAATGAGGATATATATCAGCGATGTTGAAGGTAACTTCGGCGACGAGTTTGAAAGCAATCCTTAGTTCCCACTTTTCACGAAAATTGCCGAAAATCCGAAGAAGAAAAATATTGACAATATCACCAATTATAATGTGAAACATATATTGCCAAGATACTCGCAAAAGCAATACCAACGTAGATACGTCTAGTAAATTGTGACATCGCCCGTCGTCTTTTAGTTTGACGAAAGAGGTCACATATACAACCTGTCTTGTTCTTGGAAAAACAATGGATGGCCATGAAGATTGGTTTGTATGATTCTTTGAAGTTGAAAGCCATGAAGAAATCAATAGAGGAGAAATTATTTTATGATTCGACACAACTAATTCGTCTCCCGGAATCATATATGGATCAAACAACTTATTCGAGCTTGTGTTAGTCAGTTGAATTTCTTCTTCTTGATTTGTCTCATCGAAATTTTCTTCCTCCATTATTGAAAAACTAGGATTTTTTTTATCAAAAACCTCTCCTTCAATAATATTAACCATGGTAGTCGAAGGAATTTCGGATAATAATTTGTTCGATTGGATTTGAGATTCTATAAAAGATAAGTATTCATGTAAAGGGAGAAAAGCATATCGAAAAATACTTTTCACTTTATTCCAATCATCTACGAACGATTTTCCTTCATTAACGAGTCTCCATTGCATCTCGTTGTATTTTTCATACACTCTTGTAGACAAGTGTTGTTCAAGAATAAAAACCTTATCTTCATCACGAACCTCTTGGTTTATAAACCAATCTTCCATCTGTTGAATCCAAAAATCTATATGATATTGATACTCAAACATAGGAATTTTGGAATCGACATTAATTTTGTTTTGATCTTTTCGATCAACATAGAGTTGTTGTGCATCTCTTAAAGGATCCCAACCTAAACGCGGAAGATTATTCCAACATTCAAGATGAGAAGTATTTAAAAAAAAATTATCTGTTCCCAGATTCTTAAAGCTCTGATACCAGCTGATGTAGATTGTTGCGGAAGCGTAAAAGTAATGGAATCCACCATTATTATTGAACTAAACCAATGAAATAAAGCTGATGAAATAACGATAAAAGCGATAAAACGATAAACTTGATTAACAATAAACGATAAACTTGATTAATAATAAACTTGGTTGATAATATTCTCTGATCTGGTTAACAAAGACAGACTGGACTTCTCTTATATAGAGATTGTACTTTCCTAGATAGACTCAAATAAGGAAATAAGATAACTACTAATAATACTTTCCTTGGTTGCTAAGACTCATAATTATGGAAACCCTAAATACTTAATTATAGAAACTACGCTAATGTAGCTTCTTGACCGTGAGGCCCACTATCACCATGGCCGTGAGGCCCAATAGGAAGATGGTCTCCATCAGTTTCAATTGAAATTTTCGTTTAGTTGGATGTATTAGTTTATGTATGAAGTTCTCTCCGCTGATACGAACATTTCTAACTTCTTCAGCTTCATAATCCACTGTGTGTTAAAGTGGGACTACAACGCCGCCAAATGATCAACTCAAAAGCTTACAGTTAAATGATAAGCCAGCCTCGGCAAAGACGGTTGAACTTTCTTAGTATCTAAAGACGAATCTATTACTATTGTGTTGTCAGGAGAAGCTTTTGAGTGTACTGTATTCAATACTTCGGAATGGATAGTAAGTCCAATATTCTGATGCAAAAGTACGAAATAGGGAGATTATTAGGCAAAGGCACCTTTGCTAAGGTTTACTATGCAAGGAACCTCATATCTGGTCAGGCAGTGGCAATAAAGATAATTGACAAAGAAAAGATCTCCAAGATTGGGCTGATTGAGCAGATCAAACGAGAGATTTCTGTAATGAAGCTCGTTAGACACCCAAACATTTTGCAGCTTTACGAGGTAATGGCTACAAAAACAAAAATTTATTTTGCCATTGAATATGCTAAAGGTGGTGAACTTTTTAATAAGGTAGCCAAAGGTAGGTTGAAGGAAGATGTCGCACGGAGATACTTTCTACAATTGACTAGCGCTGTTGATTTTTGCCATAGTAGAGGTGTTTACCACCGGGACCTAAAACCTGAAAACTTGCTATTAGATGAAAATGAAAATCTCAAGGTTTCAGATTTCGGGTTGAGTGCACTTGCAGAATCTAAGCGTCAAGATGGGTTACTCCACACTACTTGTGGGACTCCTGCATATGTTGCTCCTGAAGTGATCAGTCGAAAAGGTTATGATGGAGTTAAAGCTGACATTTGGTCATGCGGGGTGATCTTATACGTTCTCTTGGCTGGTTTTCTTCCTTTTCATGATTCAAATCTAATGGAGATGTACAGGAAGATAAGGAAAGGAGAGTTTAGATGTCCTAATTGGTTTTCGTCGGAGGTATGCAGGCTTCTCCCAAAGATCTTAGATCCGAACCCGGGTACTAGGATCTCTATTCCAAAGATCATGGAAAGTTCTTGGATCAAAAAGGGATTTAAAACCAACTTAGAAAAGACAGACCGAGAAATCGAGAAACCGACAGTTCTTGATGCAGGTGCAACATCTAGTCCTAGTGGAAGCAGTAATAGTTCCTCTGCTGAAACGGAACGAGAGATTGCAAAACCAACTGACATGAATGCATTTGATATTATATCTCTTTCGACAGGGTTTGACTTGTCTGGTATGTTTGTGAAAAATGATGACAAGAGAGAAGAAAGATTCATGTCAAGGCAGCCTGCCTCAACCATTATCTCTAAGATACAGGAAGTCGCTAGATACGCGAGGTTGAAAGTGAAGAAGAAAGATGGGGGACTACTGAAACTTGAGGGGACGAAGGAGGGGAGGAAGGGAGTTTTGTCCATTGATGCAGAGATATTTGAGGTAGCTGAGTGTTGTTATTTGGTGGAGATGAAGAAGTGCAATGGTGATACTTTAGAGTATCAAAACATTTTGAAAAAGGATATTAGACCAGCACTCAAGGACATCATTTGGGCTTCTTATGGTGATCAACAACAGCAACAAAAAGAAGAAAAAGAACAAAAATAATAGCAGCAGCAGCAAGAATAACAAGTAAAAGAAAAGAAGCAACCAACTCGTCAATTTGGCCAACAACAACAGTATTGGAAAAAGTATTTGCAGCAACAGCAACAACAAGAATACCGTGATGAAACACAACAACCGCATGAAAAAGAAACGGAGCAATGTATATGTTACGTGTCTACTTTTTTCGTGCATTATTTTACAAATTCATTAACTTAAAGTGTCCGTTTAACTTGCATTTGATATATAAATTGTCATCTGCAGCGATATAAGATTACTAACTTTAAATTTTTGATATCCACACTTTCTCCTCTTTGTAAGAAAAATGTGGTATTAATCCCTGTCAAAATACATATTTATATAATATATGTATACAATTATTTAAGGAGATGTCCTTTGATCAAGTTGACAATACAATCAAGTAGTCGGCAAGGATTCAATGATGAAGATCATCAAATTTAGTTGTTTTAGGGATAGTAGTGTTTCGATAGAAACCTACTACGATCGTCGAGCCGAATGGTTAACTCGCGACTAAAGGCAATGGGATCCAACAACAGGTTACACACAAATGGGCATACAACTAAATCACTAGACTTGAGTAGAAAGGCGAGGTGTGAGTCTCAACCAAAGTGGCTGAGAGCTCAAGTCTCAAGCTAAGGTAGCAAGAAAACCAGGTCCGCCTTGAAGTCGGAACAAACTGACGGGATAGGGATGTAGTAAGGCCCAACTAAACTACGAGGTAGTATCCATCAGTGGCCGGACCAAGGCCTGGTACATGCTTGTCCAAGGCGCGACACAAAGGAGCATCAGGCCGAGACACGACCAGCATAGTCCTTGGACACGCCCAACCTGACAAGATACAGGCCCGGTATGCAGAGAAATATTCTGCCCGGACGGGAGACCTAGTCCATGTGGGACTAGATCTCCCACAGCATCTTTTGTTTGCTGCTCTCTCCAGTCTGCTTATACCTTTGGGTCTAGGTTTTAAATATAGCCTAAAACTAAAGGTTATTCAGTGAAGAAAAAGGAGAGAAAAAGGAGAGAAAAAGAGAGAAAACCTTGGGAGTTTTAGGTTTTTCTCTTAATATCAATTGAGAACCTTAAACCTAGAGTTCTGTATGAATGAAAAGTAAGGTATTGGTGTTCATCTTTTATAAAGTCTAAAGACACCGTTAGCTCAAATAGATTTGGAGTTCTTCGTCATTCTAGCCAACATCTGGTGACGTTGGTGATGATTAAGTATTGTGTTTGTGTGTCTGAAGCAGAGGAACTACAATTGGAGCTCTAGTATCTTCATATTGAGTATCAAACTTAATAAGGTATAACAACAAACCTCTTGTAAATTCATATCAAACTTATGCATGTGATCCTAATTAGTAGAGCTAGTGCTAGACATTAGATATATGAACTTTCTCTTAGAGTACTAGGTGGGTGAAAGAACTCAATAGATACGGTAAAACAGGATGGTTGTATGTCGATTCCTTGTATTACATTTATACTAGTAGGGTTTACAACTAAACGGAAACTTTACATAATAATAGATACACATAAAGGAAAGACTTGATATACAAGAAATGCAAGAATATCTCAAAGGATATTCCCAAGATCCTTACTTGGGTGGGACTATAACCGAGTCCCACCGGTTCACTGTTATTACCCTCCTGCAAATTGAACGTCGGACTGGACCGGAGATTCAATTTAGGACAAAGATCCAAGAAACGCCAATGAGAAAGACTTTTGGTGAGAATGTCCAACCGATCCTGTGACGGAAGAAACTTGATAAGAAGAGAACCATCTGCCACCTTTTCTCTAACAAAGTGGTAATCCAGCGTAATGTGCTTACATTTGCCATGAAATACCGGGTTTGTAGTCATCTGAATCACACTCTTTTTGTCACAAAAAATTTGAGCACGTGAAGTTACTGAGATACCAAGTTTCATGAGAACAAAACCTATCCATGTCAAGTCAGCAATCGTAGCAGCAACAACTCGGTATTCAGCTTCAAAGCTCGAGCGGGAAACTATGGTTGCTTCTTCACACTCCAAGCAATTAAATTTGAGCCCAGAAAAATAGAATAACCTGTAGTGGAGCGACGAGTGTTAGGGCACCCAGCCCAATCGCCATCAAAGTACGCCAAAAGAGAAGTACTGGAAGAATCCTTATAAATCTGTAAACCGAGATGAATAGTGCCCTTGAGATAACGAAGAATTCGTTTGACCGCCTAAAAGTGGTCCTGAGTCGGGGCATGCACAAAATGACATGCCATGTTAACGGAGAATGCAAGATCTGGTCTGGTTAACGTGATATACTAAAGATAACCAACAATCTTACGGTATAAGGCGGGATCAGTGAAGGGAGCCTCACTTGCAGTAAGATAGCAGCCGGAAGACAGAGGAGTCGGTGATGGTTTGACCCCATTCATATTGAGAAACTTAAGAATATCCAGCGCATACTTAGACTGTGTAAGTAAAAGACCCTTCTCATTCGAAGTTGTCTCAATACCCAAAAAATAATACAAAGAACCCAAATTCTTCATATCAAATTCTGAGTTTAAAGCAGATATAATATCGGAGATGACAAAAGAATTCCCACCTGTAAGTGTAATGTCATCGACGTACAAAAGTAAGTAAGCCAATCCAGCAACGGTAGATAGAATAAACAGAGATGTATCGGACTTACTCCTCTTAAAACCAAGACGAGTGAGATAAGTGCTGAAATGGTCGTACCAAGCACAAGGTGCCTACTTGAGTCCATACAGAGCGCCTTAAGGTGAGAAACATACTCTGGCCAGGTCGGGTCAATGAAACCAGGCGACTGAGCAATATAAACCTCCTCATGTAATTCCCCGTGAAGAAATGCATTTTTCACATCCAACTTAAACATAGGCCAACTGTTGGAAATTGCTAGTGAAAAGATTATACGTATGGTAGTGGGCTTAACAGTAGGGCTCAAAGTTTCATCGAAGTCAAGTCCCAATTTTTTAGTAAAACCCTGTCCCACAAAACGAGCCTTATATCAATCAATAGTACTGTCAGATTTTATTTTCGTCGTATAAATCCATTTACATCCAACCACATTCATAGAGGCGTGCGAGGCACAAGTGTCCAAGTGGTTAGAAACACCACTGTCCGCATACCAGGTTAGGTCTCGAGGATCAGTGACTTGAATTGTAGTTAAGGCTGCGGTAACATCTTCAGAGGTTGTTTGCTCCGCACAGGGGCTTCACTAGAAAGCGGACGACGAGCAACATTAGCATGGCAAGAGGAGTCTCTTTGTGGGCGGCCAATTAAATCATAACATCGGTTGGCAGTATAACCATTACATCCACACCATTGGCAAAGATATGTAGGTCCTACGAGTTTGGATCGGACCCAATACTGACACGTAGACTTGTCTCGGATTTTGAGGGTGGTTAGAAGTCCGAGATGTTTGAGAGTAATAAGCACCTTCTATGACTGGTTGAGAAAATCGAAACGACACCCGAAGTGCTTCTGGTGACTGAAGCATAGGGAGAAGTTCCTTGAAGGTCGGGAGACAACTCTTAGATAATATAGATTCGGCTAGAGAGGCATAGTCGGGTCCCAACCATTTGAGAAAATAAAAAACCTTCTTCGGGTCTGATAAAGGTTCTCCTGTAGCTGTAAGAGATTCAGGATGTGTACGAAAGGTGCGAGAGAAGTTGGTAATAGAGGCATTACTTTTTCGTAGATTTTGAATTTCTTCTTGAAGCTGCAGAGAACGAGTAACACTGGGATTGGAACAAGTCTGAACCAAGTGAGACTAGACCTCGGCTACATTTGTAATGCCCATTCAGTCATGCATTTTAAATAGTTACTCGCCTTAGTCTGATGATGGTTCGTTTGAGATAAATCTTACCATTTCACAAAGGTTCAACGTTTGAAGAGAAGAGACGGGTTTTCACCTGAAGCTTTTAGGGTAACAATTGAAGAGAAGAGACGGTTAAAGAGAAACGTAACTCTTCTTGATAGAGGGTGTGACGATTCGATTTAATAGAGCGACCTGGATTGAAGAGATTTTAGGGTTTTGAGTGTTAGGAACATTCGGTTTTTAGAGAGAGAAAGTGAAATAAAGTTTCTGGTTTTTGGAAGAGAGAGAAGGTGAAAAGATATTTTCTGATTTTGAAAACAAAATTCTCTGAGTTCTTAATTTTTCACGTCCGACCTCACGAATTTTGGGTGGGACTTGAGGTAAAATTTGGATGGAAGTTGTTTCATCTATAAGAGGTAATAGGCTCCAAATGAGAAAAGGACTAAAATATCTTTTTCTAAAAAGATAAGACCCTATTCCCTTTTTGGATTTTATTTTGGGCCTAAAACCCATGGACCCTTTTTTTTATACCGTATGTAAGCTAATATTATTTCAAATATGTATAAGCTAAAGGGAGGTAGACATCTGGCTAAAGAGGAAATGAATCTGCGAGCTCAACAGAGAAAAAATTGTCCCTGCAGTTGAGAGATCTTATACTCTTCCTTTAGATACTGGCTTAGGTGCTGTTTGATTTTTTAAAATTTCAGACTTGAAATCTGAATTAGGTCTCTTTTCAGATTTAAGCTGTTTGTTTTTCTTTTGGGTTAATTCCGTTTTGGCCCCCGATTTGTGACCAACTGGCCGTTTTGGCCCCGAATTGTGTCCGGCAGTTCGTTTTGGCCCCAAAAAATTCCTAAATGGCCCCAAATTTTTTCAACCTCCCAATTTTACCCCCATGACATTTCTGTAATTATCTTTTTTTTCTTTTTCTTTGTCCACCTCATCTAACAATCACCACATCACTTTGTCCACCTCACCCTTCTTCTCCAGCGAAAGGTTGCCGGCCGGAATAAAAAATTCCGGCCGGCCACCTTTACCAAAAAAAAAAAAAAAATTTCTTCATCTTCTTCATTTCTCTCTCTTCTTCATCTCCTTCTTTCTCTCTCTTCTTCATCTCCTTCTTTATCTCTCTTCTTCTTCTTTATCTCTCTTCTTCCTCTTTCTTTACCTTTCTTTCTCTCTAACCCCTCTCTCTCTCTCTCTAGTTTCAAATCAGATCGGGATCTGGTTGTTGCAACCAGATCGGGATCTGGTTGTTGCAACCAGATCCCGGTCTGGTTTGAAACCAGATCCCGATCTAGTTTCAAATCAGATCGGGATCTGGTTGTAGCAACCAGATCCCGGTCTGGTTTGAAACCAGACCGAGTCTGGTTCTCCGGCGAAGGGGCTCCGCCCCTTCGCCGGAGTTATATTTAGAGAGAGAGAGAGGTAAAGAAAGAGGAAGAAGAGATAAAGAAGAAGAAGAGAGAGAAAGAAGGAGATGAAGAAGAGAGAGAAAGAAGGAGATGAAGAAGAGAGAGAAATGAAGAAGATGAAGAATTTTTTATTTATTTTTTTTGGTAAAGGTGGCCGGCCGGAATTTTTTTATTCCGGCCGGCAACTTTTCGTCGGAGAAGAAGGGTGAGGTGGACAGAGTGATGTATCAATTGTTAGATGAGGTGGACAAAGAAAAAGAAAAAAAAATAATTACAGAAATGCCATGGGGGTAGAATTGGGAAGTTGAAAAAATTTGGGGCCATTTAGGAATTTTTTGGGGCCAAAACGAACTGCCGGACACAATTAGGGGCCAAAATGGCCAGTTGGTCACAAATCGGGGGCTAAAACGGAATTAACCCTTTTCTTTTTTAACCAAATCTGAAAATTTGGCTGAATGACCTACAAATCTGAATAGGCTGAATAAAACCTATTTTTTTCAGACTTCAAAAGAAGTCTGAAACGGAAGGACGGTATCTAAAAATTGGTGAATGACGATTATACCCTCTAAAACAAAAGTACTCTTCATCTTCTTGCTTTTCACCACCGCCACCAGCGACAACACAGTGACACACCACCACCGACAACACTACCACCATCACCACTCTCTCACTCACTTGCCGGAAAGTCTTTCTTTGAACCCTCGCCGGATCCGGCAAGGAGTTCTCTGTCGAAACAATGCTTCAATCTGAGATATTAGAGTGATGAAATCGAAGTTCTCATGCGAAGTAGTAAATGATCACTCGACCAAGAGCTCATACTAGATACTTTCAGTCGACCAAGTGTTTGAGGTGTTCTAGGGTTTCCTTTCAAAAAAAAGAAAAGAAATTCAGAGTGCAAAAAAGTTTGGGTCTTCAAATCCCTAATCTTAACCAAAATACAGAGCTCCCACCAGATGCATTAGTTTTCCCACATGAGATTGACCAGCTTCCTTGCTATTTGGGTCTTCAAATCCCTAATCCAATCCAAAATCTCATTTCCCCCATTCAATTTTCTACATCTATCTCCATTATTAACAGTAGAATGAAACCCAGTATTTGTAGTCAGGTTTATCTCAGTTTTCTCGAATTTCTTCTTTCATGGAGTTCAATGGAGACTGATGAAATCGTTCAGTCGACAAACTGCTCGTACAGACAGACATGGGAGAGGAGGAAAGAGAGAATTAGATAGAGAGGGACCAAAAATAGACCTCATTCACTTGCAAGGGTATAAATGTCAAAATAAAAATTCAGACATAGTAATTCAGAATAAAAAAACAAACATACAACTTTTATAACAATTCAGCTAATTCAGATTCAGCAAATTCAGTTCAGCAAATTCAGATTCAGACACAAAAACAAAAAAAACAAACAACACCTTAGTCTTAAAAGTAAATATTTTATTTATTTTGTTCCTACTATTTCTAGAACCATTATTTCAATATTTATTTTGGATAGGTGAAGGTTATCATTTTATAACACAAAATAAACATTGTTCTCTCTCTCTATATATATAACATGTTTATAATAGTACTAAATTTTTTCTTTTAACTTCAATAAAAAAAAAAAACTAGTACTATGTTAATAGATGGTTATACTCTTTATGTATCTCACTCGGATAATTATGTCTTTAACATAATACCAAAGGGCAAAGATCAAATGATTCTAACCCTACATGCTTCTAGCATTGTCGTTTAGGACATATTGTCCTGAAACGCATGCGGAAGCTTCAAAATGAAGGACTTTTGTCCCCTTTGCTCATCCTTCCTTCTTCTCCTTTTTTGTTAGTGGTGGTTCTTATGTTACAATGGCTTAATTTGGAGTTCTGAGAAAGTAGTTTTCAAATACTCTATTAAATTTCATAAAGGTAAATTTTTTATCTCTCATTGTTGGTAAAGATAGTGATGGTGGTGTGCAAGGGAGGAAAAAGATAAATGGTGGCACTTCCAGCAGGCCACCTTTGCCGACGAGACAATGATACAGGTAGAAGAGAGAATGAAGAGATAAAAGAATTCAAAAAAATTATAAAAAGATAACTTTCAGTCTTCCAAAAAGTATAAATATGACTTTCCATTGCAAACAATTGAGGGTTTTAGGGGAAACTAGTCATAAAGTAATGGCCAAACAACAAATACCCCAACCGTTAAAGAAACAGGAAAGGACACATGAAGAGTATACAAACATTCCGAGGAGCCAAGGGGTTCACCGAGTTGTTTAGGATTAACCCTACTCCATTGTTGAGTTAATAATTGATGTATTATATATTAAACGAACCCAAGGAGTACGTCCTAACTCCTAAGATAAACAAAATCAATCAGCTGAGATCCTGTCTGTTGAATAGAAATTAGGCAGTAGTCAAAAACACATCCATGTTGTATTTTTGTAATTGTCTATGCCCTGAATTATATCCAATTTAGTCATTCGTTCTTGGAGATAGAAGAGTAATACAAACTCGTACCTCCATTTCTATAGTTAGGACGATATCATCAACAAATATGACATGGCTTCCTCCTACCACCTATGTGTGTGTAAATCTCTCTGCCTCCTGTTTTCTTGGACATAACCATCTTCCTTCCTTCTTTAATCATGAATCTCTAATCTCCCCAACATTTCTATCCCTTCCTCCATCTGCAGTTCCGTGTGCCACGTCCTGCTGGAGCTTGGCTAGGTGTGCTTGGCGACGCCCTAAATTGAATGCAGTGACTATCCACAACAAACATATCTACAATCCCCCACAAACAAATACATAAAATGGACTCTGTTACTAATATGTAACAGGAAAAAGTCAGGTTTATGAAATGCTAAACCACATGGAATGCAGATACTCTGTAACATATTAAAATGCAACTAGATTGATTTTAACTCCACTAGAGAAACTGGCTGGCATTGAAATCACTACTTGCTCAAATTTCATACAATAAGGAAAATCAGTGGGTGTTTATGCATACGTACCGGCAATGCGTAGAGAGGAACGGTCGAAATTTTTCTATTAAGAAAGCTGAACAACAGCTTGTACATCCCTGCAGCTGTAGCGTCTCCCAGCCTTTGAACTATTACATCGATGCACACCTAATGAAGCACAATATTTGCTTTAATAATCTAAAGATAAAACCTGTCAGCATCCTCGGTACAAGACTGACCAAAAGGGTTTTACCTTTGCTTTGTACTTTTCATTCTGTGAGACAACAGTAAACAGGAGTTCCCGTCCAGGTCTAGTTAAAACATATTGAACCACCTATAGAACAGTTAGAAAGGACAATCAACATTCATTTGATGGTGTTTCATCATTGAACCGTCACCAAGAACCCAATTCAACATTTACATACTAAAGAATTGAATGAAGGAAAGGGAAACAAAAATAGTCAAGCTTCAGGGAAGCAATATATATATATAGATGAGTGTAACCCAAGGTATTAGATTTCGACGTTATCAAGAAGAAACAGCCAAAATCTTCCAGATCCTATTTTTTTTTCCAACTATCAGCAGACTGATAAACTTCCAGATTCTGTTGCCAACGAGAGGAAATGTAACATAAGATGTTTTTGTGATTTTTGTGATGGATTTGGAAACTATTCATTTTTGACAAAGATGGTAATCCAGACAAATATTTAAAACAATCGGCAAACATAAAAGTTTCAGCTGATGTATTTCTATCTCATCAAATAGAATGAACTACTTTTGTTCATTGAATACTTGAATTTGAATCAATTCTTATGGGGCATATTGCTATTTATTTTGATAGTAAATAAATATAATGGCATGACAACCTTACATCTTTATACAAGTGTAGAACAAACATGTTGTCCATTTTCATTTATACATATGAATGCATGATGACTATTAGAGCTTGGTAACATGCTTCCTTTTATTGTTCGCTAACAATTTGACAAAAAATTTCATAACATTTCCATCATTTAACACAATTAACATGAATTTGTATTGTTTACTTTCCATACTAAAACCACCCCAAAATTAATGAACTCCGATGTCTGAACTTAATAGTTCTACTAGACAAACCTTTCGCAGTGTCTCAGAGACCGCCACAACAACCCAGGTCGGTGATACAGCAATGGCAACCATATTTGAAAAAGCAACAAATGGAGAGGCACAAATAGCAGCGGTAACCCCAGCGAACGTAAGAATACGACCCTGTTTAGTTCAAACATAGAGAGTTTAGATATAATGGGGTATTTGGTTCAAACTGAATGGTAAACCATTCTCAGGCAAGAGTTATCTAAAGAAAATTCCAAAAGAATATTATATGACAGGATATTATCTTACTGTTACAGTAAGTTGCCCAGCAAGAATAAAAATGGCAGTGAAGCTATTGATTTGAGCGAACAACTTTCTTCTGCCAACTGGGCTTGCAACAGTCATGGCAATTACTGTTACTTTCTGCCATTGAGAAAAAAGAGTAAGACTTGAAACTTAAACTTAAACTTTCACTATCACCTTAGAGAATTAAACTGATCAAATAATCTATACAAAATACAAGTGAAACAAGGCCATCAGAAATCTAAGCAACAGGTAACAAAAATTTTCATGATTTCTTCTTCCCTCGGGTAATTCGAGGATTTAAAACATCTCATGTAACAACCTGAAACCCTCTATAATGAGTTGACGGAAAAACCCACTATACCTGAAAATAAAAGAAGGAAGAGACAACTGCCCCAATCCATAAGAATAGTGACAAGTAGAGAAGATAAGTTGATGATAATATTAGTTGTATGCCCTCTAATATGACCCAAAGCTGAGGCTTTGTCACAGAGGTAGACTTTGGGGAATATCCATCATGACTGACTCTCGTTCGTTCATCGGAATCGACAAGTTCACTACGATCAGCTTCTCTGGAAATCAAAAGACAATTGATCAAGAGAAGAAAGTAAATCATACTAATTCTAATCAATTTTCATCAATTAAGATTTAAGAATAAGAAAGGCTGGAGAAGATAAATGTCACATATCACAGTTCCCAAGAGCATGAAGAATTCTACTTTAGTGCGAGCCTTACAAAATTTGATGTAAGCTTAAATTGCATTTTTCTAATGTACAACATATATGTAGATTTATGTTCTTTACTTCAAGTCATGTTTTGTTTGTAGAAAACATAACCCTTCAAACTTTACATGTAGGTTACTAGTCCTTTGCAAGAAGGCGCAACATAAGATCGACTGAAATAAGTGATTTGACGACCAATTTGCAGCTAATTAATACAAATAAAATCATCCCACTCTTGAAACTTGTGGCGGCTCAAAAGATCCAGTGATACAGGAAAAGAAGTTCCGGCCATTTATAACATCACAAATACTTAACATCAATGTTTTAGAAAACATTTTCCTGCCTCAAGGCGGTTTGCTCCGAAAAAGCGAATCGCCGCCTTGAGGTGTATACCTCGATGCGTAAAGGCGTACACTAATTTTCTCAAAAAAATAAAATGTATAAAGATAATATAATAGTCTTCTCACTTTGCCATAATAATATATACTTCACTGTTTAAGAAACAAGAAATATAAAATGTTGTTACTTCTTATGTTGCATAAACTCAAACAATGCTTGCAAGATTTTTTTTTGATGTAGCTGCACACGCCTCGAGGCGAAAACAAACCACCTCGACTTGACTCTTGAGGCGCGCATTGAGGTGTATGCATCTACTGAATTTTAAAACATTTCTTAACATTGATGCATGAAGGAAATTTATACCAATAAGTTCATACTTCAATAGTGTCTTACAGACTAAAAGTACTTGTTAACATGTCACGATGATACATTGGAGTGAACTGACCCCTCTTAGTGGATCTTCAACAAAACACATAGCATTTGAGAGAGGAATCAACTAATAAACGCGTAAATGATTAAGTGTCCAATGAATGCCTTCATCTGTTATCCCTGAGGAAGTCTCTCATATTAAATATACAGAGAAAATCAAATAATCCAACAGACCTAATGAGATGGAGCTCTTCAGAGCCCTGGGATATATCTTGATTTATGCCTTTCGATGAATGAGCAGCAAGTTCCATTAAGATAGCAGCAACGATGAGTAAAACTGAAAAGAACCATTGACGTATAATGATATGGATTTGCTATAGAACCAACTTCTAACTAGGGAGAAAAGGGAAGACGTACATGGTCCAAGGCGAGCCATTCCCGCAGCAAACAGTGAGCCGAAAAGCTGGCCGAGTGTAGCACCAGCACCAATGAAACCAAATAATCTTGAACCTGACTGAATATCAGATAAACTTAAGAGCTTTCAATTCAATAAAAATGGGTCCCTTAAAGTGGAACGGTATGCAAACCTCATTGTCCATCACATCAATCACTCTAGCCCATGTCGATGAAATTGTAATAAGATTAAGCAGTGCAACCTTCAGAAACAAAAGAAACTGTCTGATCAGCATATCAACTGTACTAAAGAGACTCATCAATGTAATTTGAAAATTAAAAAAAATGAACTCTTAAGTGCTTGATTACCAAGAATTATAGCAGTCATACCCAAAGAAAGAACCCAATTCTAACAGAAATGTACATCCACCCGTGATTACTCCATCCTGCAGAAAGAGCAGGGCCACCTTCATTAACATCAATGCTCTTATCCTCTTCCAAATGGGAAACAGGGACCTGGAAATGAGTTCCAGATCAGTACATTGAAAGAAATAGAACCCAAAATTGTCAACCAAAGAAATATAAAAACATAACTATTAACTCTGAGAAGTTCCAAGTTACTGTACTAACCTTTAAACTAGACAATGAGCTTCCAGCGGAGGAAAAATGCCATAGAATGAAGAAAACAACAAGGGACACACTGAAAAACCTGTGTATCAAAACCAAAGCCTGAAATTTCAAAAAGCACTTATCACACAACGAAACGAGCGTGAATGTCAGAATCACAAACTGCACGAGAATTGACACATTGTAGTCATCAAATTGAGATGACCCTTTTATGCATGTATGATTAACTACTGAACTAGCTAATCAATAGCCACGAAAAGAGAAGATAATCAGTTCTAACCCAACATAAGTAACTTGAGAGTTGAGAGAGACAAAGTCATGACACTCCTAAGCACATATTCGGCAAAAGTATCAAATTTCAAATCAATCTATATAACAAATGACATAGGTTTTGGTGCCATGTCATAACTTTCATTTATAAATCTGGGGCGTCCAATTCTTTTTTGTAAATCACGACCCTTCTTTTTAACGGGTTTTCAAAGGATAAAGGTGGAAAAGTGAGAATAACTACCCACTCCCTATAAACTCCCTAACTATTTTTCTCTCTTTCCTCTTTTCTCCCTTCAAACGACTACTAAATATAATCTCTCTTATTATTTTTAATATATTTTTATTACTTCAATATTTGTATAACATAATATTCGATAATTTTGTATAACATAATATAGAAATTTCCGTGCCCCACAGGCACGGGCTATACCCTAGTAAGATAACAAAATGTAAAGAAACGTATGATAATTTTCAAGGAAACTCGAGTAATGCTTTAAGCAATATCATTTTTTTTATCCTAAATGCTACTCTTTGGCATTGCTTAATCTTTCATAATGACTCAGTTAGGTCAACATTTGAAGATGGGCATACCTTTCCTTTAGAAAGATTAGGCAATGAAAAGATGAGGGTTGAAAGGGGTGCAGCAACCAAGGTGAGAAGTAAGGAACCCATGAAAAGGCCAGGAAGGTTATTTAGACCTAAAGACATAGCACCTTCGTCACGTAACGGGAGAACAACAAAGTATGCACTCAAAATCTGCAAATGGAAAACCAGTAACATAAAATTAGGTATAAAGATTAGAGATGGATTGCAGAATCATATTCCTTCTTTAGTTCCTAGACTAGCTTATATCTTCTAATCAAGGTTAAAATGCCTAACAATAATGATGCTAGAACAATCAATAAAATTCTAGAGAGAGAGAGAGAGAGAGAGAGAGAGAGAGAGCTTACGAAGAAGAAACAGCATGATGAGTGAAGCAAGGAAGAGATCTCGTGAGGATGAACTGAGACGATCGATGATACGATCGCTTCCACCCGTAACCGATCTAACATTTTGACTTTTCTTCCTTCGCCGATCTGCCACCACCAAGAAGAATTACTACCGGAGAAACTCGAATGGTCACGAAGTAGGAACAGAGCGGCTAAAGGCGTCCTCAGTTATTGCTCTCCGCGCCCACTAGCTAGAGTCAATTTCCGTTGACTCCTGACTGAAGGTGGTATAAAAAAGGGATTTTTGAGTGAGAGGCCCAAAAAATGAAGGGTAAATAAGCATTACCCCCAACCCAAACAAAAATGAGAACCCAGCCCAAATTGTCAGGATGGCTCACACTTTTCTGGTTTTTATTTTATTTATCCTTCTTTTACCCCTTCACGAAAAATTTTCGTATTTTCTGACAATCTGACGGATGACAGCGAAGCAATTAATTCCCCGTACATGACGTAATGTCAGAGACATTCAGATATTTCGAAAATTCAAAAATGACGCCATTTTTTGACGAAATTTCAGGCAATTTTTTTGGATCCCGCCCATTATATTTTGTTTCGACTCCTTCTTTCTTCTTATTTATACATCCAAAAATCTTCTTAACCATTCTTATTTTGTTTCACATTTTATCTTCTTCATCTCTTTCAAGCTCTAAGAACATAAATTTTATGTTCTTTCTCTCTCTAAAAGTTTTATGTTCTTATTTTTGGATGTTCATCATTCTTATTTTGTTTCACATTTTATCTTCTTCATCTCTTTCGATCTCTAGAAACATCAAAGTTTTGTCTTTCTCTCTCTAAAAGTTTTATGTTCTTATTTTTCTTCTTCATCATTCTTATTTGTTTCACATTTTATCTTCTTCATCTCTAAAAAGATCAAAGTACATAACCAAATGACCAGTGCACAGAACTATTCCCGGTACAGAAGAAAATTCTCAGTTCAAAAGTATCCAGTGTTGAACCAAATGGCCAGTACACGGAACAATTCCCGGTGCACAAGAAAATTCCCAGTACAAAAATGTCTAGTACACAACCAAATGACTTGTACACAGAACAATTCCCTGTACACAAGAAAATTCCCAGAACAGAACTGTCTAGTACATAACCAAATGGCCAGCACACAAAACAATTCCCGATCCACAAGAAAATTCCCAGTACAAAAATGTGTAGTACATATCCAAAAAATGGTCAGTACTCTAAATAATTCCCGGTACACAAGAAAATTTCCTTGTATAAATTTAAGAAAACTACCAAAAATGAAGAAATTTGTTGAGATTGGAAAGAGATAAGGAATAAATCTGGAAAAAAGAACGAAATTTGTTGAGATTGGAGAGAGAAATTTAAAAAGATTGGAGAGAGAAATTTGTGTGGGAGAAAATAAAAAAAGAAATAAGAAATAAATCTGGAAAAAAGAACGAAAATGGCAAGTTGGTAAATTTTGTAATGCCAATTCTGTAAATTCGTGGACAGTACAAGGTTTATTGTCAGGTGCGTCAGACTATTTTTAAAAAAATTTCGCATTTTTCGGGAATTTTTCGGTGGCAATTTTGTAAATTTATGGAAAGTGCACAGTATGATGGGAGGCGTGTCGGATTATTTCTCAGAAATTTTCGAGTTTCCCGGGAATTTTTTGATGACCGTTTCGTAAATAAAAAATAAGGGTGTTTCGAAAATTCCACCCCGCCTCCTGACCATTGGACCTGCCCCTTATTTTTTTCCTGCAGTGGACCTGCTTGTTGTTTTGGGTCAAGGATTGGGCTTTTTGCCCAACCCCTCATAAAAAAAGGTTATTTTCCAAATGGCCCCCAACTTTGTGACCAGCTTCCTGCCTAGCCCCCTACTTTAACAAATATTCCCATATGGCCCCCTTTTTCCGTTATCTTTAACTGTCCGTTACTCTCACTCGTCCACCTCATTTCCTCTCTCTGCCAAGTCACTTCAAACGCCACATCATCATCTTCTCCGGCACGGGTCGCCGGACGGCCAAATTCCGACCGGCTATCTTTAAACATAAAAAAAAAAGATTCCCTCTCTCTCTCTCTAAAAAGAAAATAATAATTTCCCTTTCTCTCTCTAGATCTGGTTCACCATGAAGCATATCTAGGTCTGATTCTAACAGACCTTCAAAGGTCTGTTAGAATGAAGGTCTAATTCGTGTCTTTTTATCTTTTTCTTCCTATATTTCTATTTTTATCCCTTATATTTCGTGTCTTTTTATCTTCGGTCCTTTATTTTTATCTTCACCATCTCCTTTCTTCTCTTTGCTCACAAATTCTTATGGTTAATCTCTACATCAATCCTCTATCTTCTCTATCTCTTCTTTGATTCTCTATTTCTCTCACTTTATTTTTTAGATGTGGTATACAGGAAAAAAAAGTTTCTTAAAGATTTTTAATGTTTAATTCATAGAAGATATATGACGAAGATGATGAATATGAAAAGGAATAAAGGTAAAGAGATAAATCATTAAGGATAAAAACAAAAGTAAAGAAGAAAAAACAAAGAAGGGCAATTTCAAAGAATGGAAGTGTAACTGATGAGTCAATACGTAGAATAACACAAAAAATGTCATCTCAGTATTTATGGAAGCTTAAGGGGCCAATAAGAAAATATATTTTTTTTAATTTCAATGATTTAAAATCAATAGTATAGATTGTGATGTCAACAAATCGGTAGAAAATAGTAACGAGTCAAATTGTAAGTCATTATAAACCTACGGAGAGGAGAATATAGGTAGGTAAGAAACAATTCTTATTTATTAAAGATGATGGATGATGATACAAGCAAAGTATCAACATAAAACACACACACCTTGTTACATAGTACTAATTAGCTAGATGAAAGACAAACACTAGAAAGACTCTGACTGCTTAAAGCTTAACTACACATAGCATCCAGCTCCTTATTTCATTTCCCATATAAATATAGTATGTATTAACCTCAAGGTCACATAATATTAATCCACTACTCCAAAATCAAGCTACTTTAGTAGGCATCCTTTCATTCATGTCAAGCCTACACCACCCTGCAACATTTTATACAACAGAAATAAGTTAATTTAGTAGAATTTCTTACTGATCTTATAGATTAATGATGATCTTAGAGAGAAAGACAGAGAGATAAATAACATACTTGGAACAGTCGGTGGAGGGGCTGATCTTGTAAGGGATGTTAACACCACATTTACCAGGGAGAGCAACAGCATTACCCAAATTGATACCAGGGATGCTTCCTGCTGCTGTCTTCAAACACCCACATGCTGCCTTACAGTCAGGTGTGGTTGATGCTGCTGCCAAAAGTCCCTTCACTCCGGCACAGCAGCCTGCTGGTACTCCCCCTCCGGACTTGAGAAAACCCACACAAGGGGCTAACTTGCTTGCCACCAATCCACAAATCACAGCACCTTCATTGGCTTGCTTTGGATCTAAGGTAGGGGAGAAAGAAGAAGGGTTTGGGGCTTGGAGCTTGGAGTTTCTTTATCTTTTGTTTATTGTTCTTGGTGTGTGGGAGTTTTCTTCATTGGCTTGCTTTGGATCTAAGGTAGATTTCTATCTCTCTAGGGCTTGAATAGCCATTTTTATAGATGAACCTAGACAAATTGGATGAAACTACAAACCCTAGATGTTAGTATTACTTGAACATAGACTAGGGTTCTTGACACAAATATATATACTAGAAGTAGTAGATTTATATTCCTACAAACTTATTTTTTTTGGGTCTCTTTGAATCTCATCTATGTGTTAGATTTTGAGATTATTTGCTATAATGACATACTTGATGAACCATACAATCTTCATTTACATTTTTATGCTAGATTCATGTATTACAATAATAATTAGGGCTAGACCTCTTTATTTGCCATGATTTTAGTATATAACTCATATAATTAGATGTCTCTCACTATTGGACAATACTCTTTTTATAGATACATGAACATGTGCTAAAACTCAACATGATATGAGAATTTTAGGCTATTATCATCATTGATTCATTACTTGCAAACATTATAAATATGAAACTCGTATGTCGTAACATACTAATGAATATGATTTTGATTTATGTATGTTGTGGTGTGATGCTATTGTATGTGTGTGATGTGATGGAGTTGGTGGAGGGTTGTGAGAGTCTTGTGGTTGGTTCGACCCTCTCTACCGGATGTGATATAGGTATGGAGCGTATGGGGTCGGCGCTAACACAATGGATGACCTTGTGGACCACACTCTCATACAACGTAGATACCAACTTGTCACATTGCTTTTGGTTGTTTATTACAAATGGTGTGATATTATGTATGTGTGACGTGATGGAGTTGGTGAAGGGTTGTAAGAGTTATGTGGTTGGTTCGACCCTCTCTACCGGATGTGATATAGGTATGGAACGTATGGGGTCGGCGCTAACACAATGGATGACCTTGTGGACCACACTCTTACATAAGGTGGACACCAACTCGTCATGTCGCTTTTGTTGTTTGTTACATATGTGGTACACTTTATTTCTAATGGTCACAACTCGGATACTATGCTTGGACATCTTTACATGATATGTGGTTGTCTATTTGTTTTGGTAGCTCTTGAAACTGTCTATTGAGGCATTAGAGGTTTCGAAATCTACTTGTTGGGGTCTGACCCAACCTTTTATTTTTCAGGACAAGGAAATCGGGAAGTGCCACCTGCTTGAGTCATAGTTAGCCTTGGAGGAGTTTCTTTAGTGGTTTTCGGTCTTTCTTTAGGTAGTTATTTGGAGTTGTATCTCCTAAACACTTGGTGTTATTTATGTTTTATCTTGTCCGACATTTGTGTCGATGATTTAGAGACATCCTGTGAGTTTTGAGAAACTTGGTAAAACTTTATTAGATGATTTATTGTTACTTTTTGAGCTTCATGTTCGATACTATTTGTCTCCTTGATGAGTATATCGTATATGTTTACTGTTCTGCGGAGAAATGCTTTAAGTTTAGGGATTGTGTCTAGGGCTATTAGACAGTTAGAAGCAGTAGTGGCACTTTAATATTTCCTTGGTTTTTGTGCGTGACATTAATTTAGTTTATCTCCTTATTCTTATCTTGATTAGATTCATGGACGGAGATGGAGTTATTGGTAGGGGACGTCGTAGTGCTCGCATCCGAGGCCGAGGTACAGGCCGAGGTGTAGGCAGGGGCACGGGCCGAGGTACAGGCAAGGCGATAGGTCGAGGAGTCCTTGCCGAGGAAAGAGGATCAACAGGAACTGTGGGTACAACGGCGCAGGCTGAGAGCAGTGCAACTCCAGTTCAAAATCCGAATGGAGGGGCAACGGTGACCATTGACGCAACTGCATTGCAAGATTTGATCAACATTGCAGCGGAGGCTAAAATGCAGGAGCGAGATCGGGTTCAGGTTCCAACACGGGAAACAGGAGGTCTTGTGGTACCGGTGGTGAATCAGAGACCACCGACTGAGATGACTTGGGTGCAACATTATCACCATTTCACGAAGATGGGGCCACCTGTATTTGATGGAACCGCGGGACCTTTAGGAGCACATGCATGGTGCCAGAAGATGGATAAGATTTTGCAGAATCTCGAGTGCTCAGATGTGTATAAGCAGAGAATGGCAGTGTTTCAGTTGGAAGGAAATGCCGCTTCTTGGTGGGATACAGAGGCTCGGTTAGTAGATCCTATGGCTATGACATAGACACAGTTTAAGGATGTATTCAAGGCAAATTACTTTCCATATTCAACACAACAGAAAGTATCAAGAGAATTTCAAAATTTGAAGCAGGGAGAGAATCAGACAGTCTTAGAGTATGAGCAGGAGTTTCATCGACTGTCATTGTTTGCAACTAACTTGATCCCTACTGAACAGTATAAGATTGAGAGGTTTGTGAATGGGTTGTTACCTAACATTGCGAGACAAATCATGGGGCAACCTAGTTTTGACACTTATCAGAAAGTGGTGACCTGTGCTAAGGCACAAGATGACTACATTCAAGAGATGAGGAAGCAGAGGAGTGGCAAGGGAGAGATGGGACATAACCAGAAATGGAGTGGTAATAACAACAAGAACGGTGGTAAGAATCGAAGTGACCGCTATCATGGACAGCGTGATGGCAAGAGGCCTCGTACAGATCGGGATGATAGAGCAGTGGTAGCAACTGGTGGACAACCAGAACCACTGAATGGCAACTGGGGAAGACAGAGAGCTTTCCAGGGAATTTGTTACACTTGTCATGGGCAGGGTCATAGAGCAGTTGATTGTCCTAAGAAGAATGAGACTCGAATTGGTAATCAAGGGCGACAACATGATCATAATCAACAAGGGAGGTTGCAGGGACGGGGTCAGCAGCTGCAGTTGAATGTCGTAGTTCCTAGGGATGTTGGAGCACCTGCTGAGGTGGTTGAAGGTACATTTCTTATTCATAGTAATCTGAGAAGAGTATTATTTGATCTTGGTGCCATGGGTACATTTATTTCTACTTCTTTTGTACGCACTTTGCCTATTGTGTTAGATCGATGTGTGAGCCCTTTTGTTGTATCGTCACCTTGGGGTGGGTCTATAGTGATAGACCACATTTGTCGGGGGTGCATTATTAAGTTAGGTGAACGAGAGTTTGCTTCAGACCTCTTTGTACTTCAGTTAGTTTACTATGATGTCATCCTAGGCATGGATTGGCTTGCTTCATATCATGCACTTGTGGACTGTTTTGCCAAGACGGTCACATTTTCTCTTCCGAGTGAAGAGGTGTTGGTTGTGTCTGGACTTACGAGACAAATGAGGGAGATGAACTTGGGTAACGTGGAACTGATAGAGCATCCGGTGATGGGTAAGACGCTAGAGATGATTGATGTGGTATGTGAGTACCATGGGGTGTTCAGCGATATACCAGGGTTGCCACCACGCAGAGAGGTTGACTTCTGCATAGAGTTGGAACCGGGTACTGCACCGATAGCTAAAACTCATTACCGAATGGCTCCAGTTGAACTACGTGAGCTCAAGGACCAGATTCAACAGTTACTTGACTTGGGTTTCATACGCCAGAGTAGCTCCCCGTGGGGTGCGCCTGTTTTTTTTGTTAAAAAGAAAGACGGGTCGATGAGGTTGTGTATTGATTATAGGGAGTTGAATAAGGTTACTGTGAGGAATAAGTACCCTTTACCGAGGATCGATGACTTATTCGATCAACTGAGAGGATCTAAGTGGTTTTCGAAGATTGACTTGAGATCAGGGTATCATCAGTTACGGGTTAGAGAAGAAGACATTCCTAAGACTGCATTTGTGACACGTTATGGTTCTTATGAGTTTTTGGTTATGCCTTTTAGTTTGACTAATGCTCTAGCAGTTTTCATGGATTTGATGAATCGGGTATTTCGAGATTTCTTAGATAAGTTTGTCATCGTATTTATTGATGATATCCTTATCTACTCTAGAACTAAGGAAGATCATGAGGATCACTTGCGACAAGTACTAGAGAGACTGATGGAACATCAGTTGTATGCTAAGTTCGAGAAGTGTGAATTTTGGCAAGAAGAAGTAAAGTTCTTGGGTCATGTTATTTCTAGCACCGGAGTATCAGTCGACCCTTCTAAGGTCGAGGCAGTGCTTAATTGGAAGCAACCCACATCTGCGACGGAGGTTCGTAGTTTTCTGGGATTGGCTGGATATTACAGGCGGTTTATCTAGGGGTTCTCGAGCATTGCAGGTCCTTTGACGAACCTAACTAAGAAGGAAGTTCTGTTTCGATGGTCTACAGAGTGTGACTTGGCATTTCAAGAACTAAAGACGAGATTGACTACTGCACCAGTTTTGACCATTCCTGAGGGTGGTGTTCGGTTAGTGATTTACACTGATGCTTCAATTCAGGGTTTGGGTTGTGTTCTTATGCAGAGTGATAAGGTGGTTGCCTATGCTTCGAGGCAGTTGAGACCGCATGAGCGAAATTATCCAACTCATGACTTAGAGTTGGCAGCTATAGTGTTTGCTTTGAAGATTTGGAGACATTATTTGTACGGAGAAAAGTTTGATCTCTTTACCGACCATAAGAGCCTTAAGTATCTATTCTCGCAAAAGGAGTTGAACATGCGCCAACGCCGATGGTTAGAGTTGATGAAAGACTATGACTTCTCGCTACAATACCACCCGGGTAAGGCTAATGTAGTAGCTTATGCATTAAGTCGACAACCAAGGGGTATCATAGCCGCATTGATGATGAATGAGTGGAAGATGTTGGAGGATGTGGCAACGTATGACATTGATATGGTTGGGTCAGGAGTTGACTCGTTATTTCTGGGTAGTATGGTTGTTAGACCATCCTTACTGAACCGTATTGTGGATGCACAAGTTAACGATGAGTGGTGCCAGAAACAGGTTTCGTTAATGCAAGAAACTGAAACTGAGTTCAGTACAGGACAGGACGGAGGATTGAGATTCCAAAGGAGGTTAATTGTACCGGCAGATCCATTCTTGAGACGGGATATATTAGACGAGGCACATCGGAGTAAGTACACTGTTCATCCTGGTGGTAACAAGATGTACAAAGACTTGAAGAGGCAATATTGGTGGTCCGGAATGAAGAAAGATGTTGCTGAACATGTGAGGAAGTGTGAGGTGTGTCAGATGGTGAAAGCAGAAAATCGACATCCATTGGGACTTTTAGAACCGTTGCCTATTCCAGAGTGGAAATGGGAGAACATATCGATGGACTTCATCACAGGTTTACCGCGTTCGAGTCGAGGCTTTGATGCCATTTGGGTGATAGTTGATAGGCTGACTAAGTCGGCTCACTTCTTACCAGTGAAGACGACAAATAGTGGAGATCGACTGACACAATTTTACATTAAGGAGATTGTCAGGCATGGAGTTCCAGTGTCTATTGTGTCAGATAGAGATTCATCCTTTACTTCTCGGTTCTGGAAGAGCTTTCAAGCTTTTATGGGAACATCATTACACTTTAGTACAACCTTTCACCCTCAGACCGATGGGCAGACAGAGAGAGTCAGCAAAGTACTCGAGGATATGTTACGGTGCTCGATACTAGATCTTGGTGGTAGTTGGCAAGATCACTTGCCCTTGGTAGAGTTCGCATATAATAATAGTTACCAATCTAGCATTGGTATGGCTCCTTTCGAGGCATTATATGGGAGGCCTTGTCGATCACCATTATGTTGGACAGAGGCAGGAGATGCTAAACTAGAAGGACCAGAGGTGATTCGGGATACTTCTGAAAAGATTGCATTAATTCGGAGCAGGCTCAAAGCAGCTCAAAGTCGTCAGAAGAGTTATGCTGACAAACGACGTAGGGATTTGGAGTTTATCGTTGGAGAAGAGGTGCTATTGAAGGTGTCACCTATGAAGGGTGTTTTGCGGTTTGGTAAGAAGGAAAAATTGGCTCCCAGATACATTGGACCTTTCAGAATAGTGGAGAAGGTAGGCAAAGTGGCTTATCGTCTTGACTTGCCTGCAAGTTTGGCAGGAGTGCACAACGTATTTCATGTATCGATGCTTCGGAAGCATGTGAGAGATGAGGATCAACATTCGGTGGTCGACTACCATGATTTTGAGCTCCAACCAAATACATCATATGAAGAGGAACCAGCTCGCATCGTGGATCGTAGAGAGCATGTGCTTCGCGGAAAGACTATTCCCATGGTCAAAGCTCAGTGGAATCATCACAACGATAGAGAAGTTACTTGGGAGCGCGAGGATGATATGCGACTTCGTTATCCTCATCTTTTCCTCTCATCAGGTTCGTTCAATTTCGAGGACGAAATTTCTTTTTAGGAGGGGAGATTGTAGTGCCCCTATTATTTTAGGAGGTGCCTATAGCATCAACCCTTTATACCCTCCCTAATAATAGCCCTACTGCCAACACTTTTACCATTTCCTTTCTTTCCCATACAGCCGTGAGTTGAGAAAGAGATGGGGTATTAGGTTTTAGTGAGAGAAAGTGTGGAGGAAGGGGAGAAAGAAGAAGGGTTTGGGGCTTGGAGCTTGGAGTTTCTTTATCTTTTGTTTATTGTTCTTGGTGTGTGGGAGTTTTCTTCATTGGCTTGCTTTGGATCTAAGGTAGATTTCTATCTCTCTAGGGCTTGAATAGCCATTTTTATAGATGAACCTAGACAAATTGGATGAAACTACAAACCCTAGATGTTAGTATTACTTGAACATAGACTAGGGTTCTTGACACAAATATATATACTAGAAGTAGTAGATTTATATTCCTACAAACTTATTTTTTTTGGGTCTCTTTGAATCTCATCTATGTGTTAGATTTTGAGATTATTTGCTATAATGACATACTTGATGAACCATACAATCTTCATTTACATTTTTATGCTAGATTCATGTATTACAATAATAATTAGGGCTAGACCTCTTTATTTGCCATGATTTTAGTATATAACTCATATAATTAGATGTCTCTCACTATTGGACAATACTCTTTTTATAGATACATGAACATGTGCTAAAACTCAACATGATATGAGAATTTTAGGCTATTATCATCATTGATTCATTACTTGCAAACATTATAAATATGAAACTCGTATGTCGTAACATACTAATGAATATGATTTTGATTTATGTATGTTGTGGTGTGATGCTATTGTATGTGTGTGATGTGATGGAGTTGGTGGAGGGTTGTGAGAGTCTTGTGGTTGGTTCGACCCTCTCTACCGGATGTGATATAGGTATGGAGCGTATGGGGTCGGCGCTAACACAATGGATGACCTTGTGGACCACACTCTCATACAACGTAGATACCAACTTGTCACATTGCTTTTGGTTGTTTATTACAAATGGTGTGATATTATGTATGTGTGACGTGATGGAGTTGGTGAAGGGTTGTAAGAGTTATGTGGTTGATTCGACCCTCTCTACCGGATGTGATATAGGTATGGAACGTATGGGGTCGGCGCTAACACAATGGATGACCTTGTGGACCACACTCTTACATAAGGTGGACACCAACTCGTCATGTCGCTTTTGTTGTTTGTTACATATGTGGTACACTTTATTTCTAATGGTCACAACTCGGATACTATGCTTGGACATCTTTACATGATATGTGGTTGTCTATTTGTTTTGGTAGCTCTTGAAACTGTCTATTGAGGCATTAGAGGTTTCGAAATCTACTTGTTGGGGTCTGACCCAACCTTTTATTTTTCAGGACAAGGAAATCGGGAAGTGCCACCTGCTTGAGTCATAGTTAGCCTTGGAGGAGTTTCTTTAGTGGTTTTCGGTCTTTCTTTAGGTAGTTATTTGGAGTTGTATCTCCTAAACACTTGGTGTTATTTATGTTTTATCTTGTCCGACATTTGTGTCGATGATTTAGAGACATCCTGTGAGTTTTGAGAAACTTGGTAAAACTTTATTAGATGATTTATTGTTACTTTTTGAGCTTCATGTTCGATACTATTTGTCTCCTTGATGAGTATATCGTATATGTTTACTGTTCTGCGGAGAAATGCTTTAAGTTTAGGTTTTCATGGCGGCCGACGTGGAAATCTGGATTTGGGGTGTTACATGCATATCTTATTAGAGTAGGACTTAAGGAAAGAGCTTACTCAAATCCACCTCCATGCTTACCTTCTTGTTATGATATTGTTCTCAGTGACTAAGAAATTCGTATCGGTTTCCTAACTATCTTTCTACTTAGAGTTGAGTTCAGGTGGCAAAGCCCTTTCAGTTCCACCTCTTTGTTAGCTCTATCCTGGGCTTGCTTGTGGGCATTTATGAGGCTTATATATGTGCGCCGCGTGTTCATTTGTACATTCTCCCTCTCAATTTTTTCTCTCAAGTCTCGTTGGGCACAACCTAATTTCTCACTCTAATAACCAACTAAAGAGTATTTTTTTTCTCTCTCTAAATTTTTGTAACTAACTGTTTTCTCTAACGACTTCCTCTCTTTTTCAGATTTATTTGCTTTTTCTTTTTATTTATTTTCACACATTTTTCTTTCTCCAATATCAACCAAATTTTTCTCTCTAAGTTTTTCTTTTCAGATTTTCTGCTTTTTTTAATCTACATCTTCTTTCTTTAAATATTTTCATTCATTTTATACTTTCTTTCACTACAAATATTTTATCTCTTTAACTACTTAATTCTCTCTAACTTTCTGTTCTTATATTTTTGGATATTTTTTTAAAGATTTCTAAGCTTCCATGTATGTAAGAGACAATCGTAAATGTAATGCGCATAAAATATCGACGCAAAAATCGTTCGGCATTTGAAAGTGTCTTAGACATAATCAAATGTCCTATACATTCCTTCAAAAATTTAAGTTTTAATAAAAATTAATATGACAAAATCTAAATATACTTTAGAGAATCAAATGTTTTATACCTTTCTTCCCAAAAGGTGTAGGACATTTGGAAAATGTATAAAACAAAATGAAATGTGTTTTTTTTTATGAAGGAAAAAATGAAATGTGTTGTATACAACAAAATGTACATAATGAAATGTATTGTATATATCATTATGTTTTTATACACTTCCAAAATTTCTTACATTTTTTGGGAAGCAAGTACATGACATTTTGTTCATGTCCTATACATTTTTCAAATTTCTTCCACTTTTTGGAGAGAAAGTATAAGACATTTTATCATTTACACTTTTTAAATTTCTTATACTTTCATAGGAGAAAGCATATGACACTTTGTTGCGTATAATACATAATCAAATGTCATATACTGTACATATGATTATTTCATATAGACTTTTCAAATTTCTTATAGCTTTTAACAAAATTAACATCAAAATTGTTAACATCAACAAATGAATTACAAAAGCAATCCCCTTTTATCATCATCATCAACATCGTAGCACCAAAAGAGAAAAAAAAAACAATTCTTTCCAATATCATCATCATCCTCGTACACACAAAAAGATAAAAAAAATATTTCATCTTCAAGTCATCAAATCTAAAATTTATTATATCATATGTCGCACAGAAAACTCTAAGTCTAACAATGAAGATCTGTAAGATAAAGAAATGTAGAAATAGAAAGAAAATAAAATTAATAAAAATAAATAAATTTGTTCATGAAAAAGATCCTTATCCGTTTAACAAAACTATTCCTCGTAATTTTGATGTTGAGACCTTCAAAATCTGTTAAAAATAATATTTTAAATCTCATAATTAGTGCTTCATCGATTTGTATAAGAAATCATGCTCGTTGTTGATGGGTACTTTGTCATGAACGGTAAAAGTTGTAACATCTTCGCAAGCAAGATTTCTCCATGAATATTTGTTTTCAGAAAATCAATTATTTATTTAGGGAGAAAAATATTGTAAAAAAGTTTTTTGAGAGAAAAACTATAAAGTTTTGAGGAATAGAATTTTTTGAAACCTTCATATTTGTTAACAAGAAAACAAAATCTATCAAGAACATTTTTCTTCTTGGATGGGACAAGATGTTAATACAGTTTGTCATTTTTCCTCTGAAAAGGGAAGGTAAATTGTGCTATGGCCAAATTTCGGTCTTCTTTTTTTACAGAAAAGACCAACACTTATTGTTTTAACTACATAGGGTCAGTCAACAGTTGGTAGCCCAAGTGGTTCCAAGGTGTTGACATAAATTCCAGAAACCTCTGGAGGTCCCAGGTTCGAATCCCAAAGAAGGTGGAATCTTTGATTATTTGAATGGAGATTATTAGGGTATAAATAATGTAGTGTAGTTGGGCTTTAAGCTTTTATCTAGTTGGACTATAGGCTATAAGAGTTTGAGTGGAATATAGGCTAGGTCATGTTAGAATTTGAGTGGTTTCACGACAATGTAATCGATTTTCAAAAAAAAACTACAGAGGGCCCGGTCGCATTATGTTTTTTTTTGTTGGATTGAAAGCCAATTTGGGGAAGTTTAATTTACTATTACTTTTTCAGAAATAAAATACATGATGAGATGGCAAAATTTGATGGAGTAGAAAGTAAGTAGTGGATTAATAGAGTTGTTGGAAGATGTGAAGTTTGGAAGAGGAGGAGAAAGAGATAGTAAATTGACAAGACAGGGGTATTGGGTCAGCCTGTATAACCCAGCACCCCACCCATTCCTCTATGTGACAGACAGTACACCTCCAATTTATTTCCCATCGCTACTTTTTTTTTTTTTTTTTTTGGTTGAACTATTTCCCATTGCTTCTTCAATCTATAATTCTATGAACACTTTTTCCCACAAGTCCATGGGTTAAGCCCTAATCCAATTTACTTGCGGACAATACTATTGGCTTGTTTTTATTATCTCGAAATGTGTATGGTTAGATCAAATGAATGCAGGTAGGTTAAGCAAGAAATTTTCTATCTCCTTTCACACTATCGTTAAAAGGGAACCATTTGTGCCCTACGCCTCTACTCCTCACCTATAACCCACCTGCATCTTCACTTCGCCCATTTAACTTATCGTTAACATTTAACTTATCGTTAACAAAAGAAAAAAAAACTCATATGAAAATGATTGAGCATGCCACATCATTTTGTTTAGTTAATGGACGTGAATGTGATGATATAGACGATAGGACTAGGAAACGTACCAAGATTTTGGTCGACCAAAACTAACTACCTCAATCTAAGTAGATTTTTGGACTAAAAAATAAACTTTGAGTCCCAAGTCAATCTCGATTGACAAAGTCTTTATTCCCCTGAGGTTTTTTGTTATGCAAATTTAAGGGCCAGTAAGAAAATAATTTTTTAAAGAAAATTTGAATGATTTAAAATCAATAGTATAAATTGTGCTAGGAAAAAGCAGTAATAGCTAAGAAGCAATTCTTATTTATTAAAGATGATGGATGATGATACAAGCAAAATATCAACATAAACACACACATCTTGTTACAAAGTACTAATTAGCTACATGAAAGACAAACACTAGAAAGACTCTGACTGCGCTTAACTACACGTAGCATCCAGCTCCTTATTATATATGTATTAACCTCAAGGTCGCATATTAATCCACTACTCCAAAATTAAGCTACTATAGTAGGCATCCTTTCATTCGTGTCAAGCCTACACCACCCTGCAACATTTTACACAACAGAAATTATAAGCTAATTTAGTCGAATTTCTTACTGATCTTATAGATTAAAGATGATCTTAGAGAGAGAGAGAGAGAGAGAGACAACATACTTGGAACAATCGGTAGAGGGGCTGATTTTGTAAGGGATGTTAACACCACATTTACCAGGGAGAGCAGCAGCATTACCCAAATTGATACCAGGGATGCTTCCTGCTGCTGTCTTCAAACACCCACAAGCTGCCTTACGGTCAGGTGTGGTTGATGCTGCTGCCAAAAGTCCCTTCACTCCGGCACAGCAACCTGCTGGTACTCCCCCTCCGGACTTGAGAAAACCCACACAAGGGGCTAGCTTGCTTGCCACCAATCCACATGTCACAGCACCTTCTGCCTCATATGGCATTGTTGCCACCAGTAACATACAAGCCAAAACCAATCCTACCATCTTAATTAAATATCCTCCTGATGCCATTGCTAGCTAGTCAAACACAAGATTAATTACTAGTATAAATTTCTCTCTGAAAGGAAATGCTACTAAAGATTGATGAGTGACTCTACTAGTTGTGATCTCTAGGGTTTATATAGAGACGGGTGGCACAAGGAACTACGTTGTTTCTCTCTCTCTCACTCACTCTTTCTAGATCCTATCTCTCTCTGTACGAGTGGTGGGATGGGTGGTAGTTGGGCACCATTAAATGATGTTCCCTCTAGCTACATGTCGATATCTATGGAGTAACTTGTTATATTATTACACTTCCAAATCAATCAGGAAATTTTGACCTGAAAAAAAGAAAGACAGAATCACACTCTTATTTTACAACAGTTATAAAATACATCCTCCTAATGCTATTAATTAATCTTCCACCCAAAATGTGTTTCTTTTCCTAGGTGTTGGATTGAAACCAATTTGGGAATTTTAATTTACCATTACTTTTTGTCTTTTTGAGTAATAAAATACATGAGATGCCAAAATTTGATGGAGTAAAAAGTAAGTAGTGGATTAATAGAGTTGTTGGAAGATGTGAAGTTTGGAAGAGGAGGAGAAAGAGAAAGTAAATTGACAAGACAGGGTATTGGGTCAGCCTGTATAACCCAGCACCCCACCCATTCCTCTATGTGACAGACACACCTCCCATTATTTCCATTGCTTCTGCAATCTATAATTCTATGAACACTTTTTCCCACAAGTCCATGGCGCTCGGTTAAACCCTAATCCAATTTACTTGTTGACAATACTATTGGCTTGTTTTTATTACCTCGAAATGTGTATGGTTAGATCAAATGAATGCAGGTAGAAGATGTACAGTACCATATTTGTCTTCTATTTCTCAAATCTACTTTAATTTTTCTCTGCAACACGTGTCCCCCCAACATTGTCCAAGTTTGAAATTTCAAAGTTGATACAGAGAGGGGAGGGCCCAGTCTGAACTGCGTCGGTGGCTCAGTATTAAATGCTATCTATGTATCAAATCAACCTCCCCAAATCTCACTCTCAAGTCTCAAGTAGGTTAAGCTAGAAATTTTCTATCTCCTTTCACACTATCGTTAAAAGGGAACCATTTGTGCCCTAAAAGCATCTCCAATGCAAAATTTAATATCAGAAACTTTTCTGAGTTTTTCTTAAAAAATCATCTCTAATGCAAAACTCATCTAAGATCTCAAAGATGATGTGTCGAGATTGGAATAGAGATATCTCAAGAAGACACTCTGAAAATAGAGTGTCCTCTAGATATATCTCTAATTGTCCAACTCATCAATATTTAAATTTCAACCGATAGAAATCAAGTCTTCGTATATTTCCAAAATAACTAATTATTTTTTACAAAAATAACCATGACACGTAAGTAAAATAAAAGAGTTTAGAGTGTTGCATTGGAGACATACAAGAATTGAGGATCTCTATTTTCGACACCTAAGAGTGAGAATCTCAATTGAAACTTGACAAATAAGACGAATAGAGATTTTTTTGAGTTTTGCATTGGAGATGCCCTCTACTCCTCACCTATAACCCACCTGCATCTTCACTTCGCCCATTTAACTTATCCTTAACAAAAGAAGAAAAAAACTCATATGAAAATGATTGAGCATGCCACATCATTTTGTTTAGTTAATGGACATGAATGTGATGATATAGACGATAGGACTAGGAAACGTACCAAGATTTTTTTTTTTTTTTTTGTTGAGAGAAAAACAAAACAAACCAAAGACACAGAACCTAACACAAAGAGATTCGTAAGGATTCTGGAAGGTCCGAAAGAGCTCGCCATATCCAGTTACCCAAATTCATGCGACTCCATTTTGCTAAGATGTCAGCTTTCTCGTTACCTTCCCGATTGATATGAGTGTACAAGACTTTGGAGAATTTTCCTTCTAGCAAGCGAATTTTGTCGATGAACTTACCTGCTTGCCAACTAAGATTCACCTGTGCTCCGTTGAGAGTCTGCACTATGTTACTGTTGTCACTTTCAATATGAAGGTATTCAACCTTCTGATATGACGACCATTGGAGGGCTTTGACAATAGCCCAACTTTCACATTCTTCTGCGTTCTGTCCTCTAAAATTACAGGCTGAAGCTGCGAGAAAATTTGCGTGATCATCGTACATGATACATCCTATCCCTGCCATCACTGTACCTTCCAGAAATGAAGCGTCAACATTGACTTTTATATAAATGGGGCTTTAGGAGGAGCCCAGAGGGAATCTCGCTCCTTAGGTTTAGATGGATTCTGGTGTTTGAGAAGATTTGGTGTTCTTTTTACTTGATCTATCACCATCATGGGAAGAGTGTTCACCTTCGAGAAGCATCTGTCACATCGTGCTTTCCAAATCTGCCAAAGAATATTTGCAAAAAGACTACTGGTCTGCCCGTCAATATTTTTCCACGATATGATCCAGCCATAAAGATTAGTGATGTTGCAAGAAAAAATACTAAAATGAAACCAAACAGCTGTGGCCAAATCACAATGTAAAAGAGCATGAGTTAAAGATTCATGAGCTCGACAGTAAACACATTCAAACATCTGGCCAATAAACTGCCCAATTTTACCTCGAACTGGCAAACTGTTTGTACAACATTTCCAGAGGAATAGTTTGATTTTTGGTTGAATAGGTAGATTCCAAATAAAGTTCCATTCCTTAGTTTCATATGCATAATGTTCAGTACGTAGGTAATAATACATGGATTTAATAGTAAATTTACCTGATTTGGTAAGCGTCCATCTTGCCGTATCTTCTAGTTGTTCCTGTAGGTTGATACTCAAAATAGAATTACATATATCACTGTTAAAGCATTGGGTTAGAATATTAGTATTCCAATGATTATCGATAATAAGTTGGGAAACCGTAGTAAGGGTACTATTAGTAGTATTACATATCGGAGGAGGATGATTAGGAACCCAATAATCGGACCAGATGTTAATATTAGTGCCCTTATTAACATCCCAGAACATTAAGTTGGTAACCTTGTCCACATGCTTGGAGAGGGATTTCCATAGCCACGAGTGATGATTCTTTGCCTTTTTGGGTTTCTGATCCTTGGTGAAGTACTTAGCTTTAAGAATATTAGCCCAAGGAGAGCCGGGATCTTTAAGGAGGCACCAAACTAACTTGCTAAGAAAAGCTTTGTTGTCAAGAATCGGAAAGCGAAATCCAAGACCCCCCAATTTCTTGGGGAGACAGATAGCCGACCAGTTAATGGTATGAATAGATTTTGATTTTCCCCACCAGAAAGTTCTCTGAAGAACTTCAATGCGATCGCTTATTCCCTTAGGGAGGGCAAAGCATTGCATTTGGTATCGGGGAACAACCGCTGCTATTGTTTGGATGACAATAGAGCGGCCAGCTGGGGAGAGGAGAGAAGCCTGCCATTTAGACAGCTTGAGTTGAATCTGACTGGTGAGGGAAGAGAACAGCTTCCTCTTATTTGCCTCTATGAACAGATGAGTACCGAGGTATTTGTCCAAATTCGAGGATCGATGGACCTTAAAATTGGGAATAAGCAGACGTTTGAATTTGGGGTGGGTATTTTTTGAAAAGAATATAGTAGACTTAGAGAAGTTTATCATTTGCCCAGAAGCCAAACAGAAAGTGTCCAGAATATGTTGCAGAGAATTAATGTTAACGAGGGAGTTCTGGCCAAAAATGATACAGTCATCTGCAAAAAGAAGATGTTTGATATTGATGTTGGTTTTGGGGATGGGGAAGCCTTGAAAAGGCTCTGAAGAACCATTGTTCTCCAGAAGACGACTGAGACCTTCCATCGCTAGAGCAAATAGGAAAGGGGAAAGAGGATCCCCTTGCCGAATTCCCCTGCTAACATTGAAGGTAGGACCGGGACGACCGTTGATCAGGATCGCCATAGACGAGGTAGAGATACAGGTATGGACAAGATCAATCCATTTAGCGTGAAAACCCATGCGTTGCATAATTCTATCTAAAAAACTCCATTCGATCCGATCGAAAGCTTTCGACATATCCAGCTTGAGCGCGAAGAAGCTTTTCGAACCTTTTATATTTTTGAATGTATGAACGATTTCTTGGCTGATGATGATGTTATCCGTAATTTGACGACCGGGGACATAGGCCGCTTGAAATGGGGAAATGATATCCGGAAGCACAAGTTTTAGACGATTTGCCATAATTTTGGTAATGATTTTGTAGGTGGTATTCATCAGACTGATGGGTCGGTAGTCCGAAGTGGTCTGAGGGGTTTTGGTTTTGGGTATGAGGCAGATATGCGTGTGGTTGACCTGCTCCGGGAGAATTGTCTGGGAAAAGAAGTCCGAGACAAGCTTGAGGATATCCATCTTCACCGTGTCCCAGTTGGCATGGTAGAACATAGGGGGGAAACCATCCGGCCCAGGAGCCGAATCCGCTTTAAGAGACTTCACAGAAGCATAGATTTCTTGTTCCGGGGGAACACTAATAAGAGTAAGATTAGAAGAGTCAGGAATCTGAGTAGGAAAAAGATCTAGAAGCTCATCAGAGATATCCGGGTCAGAAGTAGTGGAGATACTACGGAGAGTAGAAGAAAAACTGTTGGCAATATCCAAATCCTCCTGCACCCAATTACCATTAGTGTCTTTTATAGCGGTGATTCGGTTCTTACGATTTCGATTAATCGCTTTGGCATGGAAGAATTTAGTGTTCTGATCACCCAACTTGATATTGTCGTTTCTAGACTTCTCTTTCCAAAGACTCTCAAGCTGATTATAGGCTTCCTCCAGTTGGAGATGTAAATCATTGAGATCCTGACCGTTAGTCACCTGCTGAATGGCCTCAGTAAGATGGCGAATTTTAGTATCAAGGTGACCAAACACCCTCTTGTTCCACCTAGCCAGATTAATAGCTAGGTTATTGAGCTTGGGTTGAATAGACTGGAGGGTGGGAGACCAATGGTTTTTGATGAACTCTCCGCAATCCGGATGGGACATCCAGGTTCTGATGAATTTAAAAGGGCGCTTACCCAAATTAGCAGTAGCAGAAGTAGTCAGAATGATAGGAATATGATCCGAGCCCACTCCTGGCAGATGAGTGACAAGGGAAGAAGGATAGTCCATCAGCCAGAAGTGGTTAGTAAGAGCTCTGTCCAACCTCTCTTTAATGAGGTTACCATGGAATTGCCTATTGGACCAAGTAAAAGTGGTGCCCTTAAAGCCCGCATCTCTGAGACCAAGGTTGTTAATCATCTGATTAATTTTGGTGATGTGGTTGGAGACCTCATGGCGACCACCTTCTTTTTCCGAAGGGTGTAAAATGGTGTTGAGGTCGCCTATGACCACCCAAGGGGTAAAGGGATCAATCTTATGATTATTGAGGGTAAGCCAAGGGGACATTCGGTTTTTTCTATAGGGGCTACCATAGAAGCCGGTCAGGACAAAGCTATGACCATGATCATTGTGAGTGCATTTCATATGGACCATATTGTCATCAACATGTATAGTGGTAACCTCATAATCCTTGGTCCAAAAGAAGGCCAGTCCCCCGGCTTTATTCTTTGGTTCCACGACCACCAGGTTATAAGTAGCATGAAGTTTGAGAATTTGAGTAAGGTGGTTGGTTGTTCGTGGCCTTGGACTCGGAAAGGAAAATGAAGTCAGGTTTGTGGCTCCTAATAAGCCGGTGAAGGTGCTTCCTATTAAGGTACTGCCCACAACCACGAATATTCCAAGCTAACAGGGAGAGGTCTGGTTTTGGATGGTCCATCAAGACCGACTAAAGGCACTCCTAAGCTAAACAGGAAGAACAAGCAGAGAACTAGAAGGCAAGACAGAGCCGAGACAAAGGAGAGGAAGGAACAGGGCAGAGGCAGACAAAACCAAACTAAAACTGACAAAAAAACAGAAACAAAGGAAAACAAGAAAACTAAACAGCTAAACAACTAAATTACCACATATAATATATTAAGGTAGCCAGGAGAAAACAGTAACATAAGAGTCCACCACATAAGATAACAAAATAACAATCACTAAAGGCCACCCCTAGCTGGTACTTGTTGTCAGAGAACCCAAAAAAAGAGCCCCTAACCACGAGTCAAGAACAACTCAGTGGTTTGACTCCATCAAGGCCTTCGAAACCACTGAAGGCCGGCCAGTTCTATGGCTACGAGTACCAGGCAGAATGGCTAACAGAGAGATAACTACTACAAAAACAGAAATAAACTAAAAGGAAACACAACAAACAGGCTAACAGGAAGATAAACTACCAACACACAAAGAAGAAACTAGGTAGAAAAGGCTGATGGATTTACACCATCCCCTTCCTCCCCATGCACCAAAATATTCAAGCTCTGAGATAAGATCATAGACTCCTCAAGAAGAGTCTGGGTTTCCTGGTTATCAGAGAACATGGATTGAAATTGATTCTCTTCGACTGAATCATCTGAGGAACTGATGGATTGGTGGCTAACTTGGTCTCGGGTTCGTTTACCAGAGGGGTTGAACAATAGATGGGGTGGAGTTGGTTGATGAACAGGAGATGGAGGTGGGGCAATTAACATTGGCTCAACTGGTTCATGGGGTTCAAGGATTGCATCAGACATAGTATCTTCCATCGGGTCTGAGTCAAACTCTTCATCTTCTCCAGAGAAGTAGTATTGAAGGGGGCGGGGGCATCGGTTTAATGGATGTTCGATAATCCGACAATGATGACAGATTGCACCTGGAAACTTTTTGTAGCTGATTTTGATCTCCGAAACCGTATCGTCAAAGATAGGGTTAATTACTGCGAGCAAAGGGGATCTAACATCGTAAAGAAATTGAACTCGAATGATGGGGTTGTTTACACACCCTAGATTGCGAGGTCGAATCTTAATAATCTTGCCCATACATTCGAAAATCGCATCAAGATCGGTTTTATTCTGTATCGATTGAGGAATCCGATACAGAGTACACCAGAAGGGTTCATAGAAGAGATCATCCGAAGCTTCGGTTAATGGGAACTCGACTTGCTTAAGTACTAACAGCATGCCCCTAAGAATCCAGGGTCTCCCATAATTGAGAGCATTAAGGACAAATAAGCTTTTTGGCTTAATCAGAAAGGTGTTGATGGGACCATGGGTAAGGGCATAGTCACAATCTCGAAAGAAACGAGACTGAGGGTATAACAGGTTCTTGATGAAATTGAGCGAGGATTCATATGGGTTGCACCAGCGAGCAACGAATCCTTGTTGAATTGGTTGTAACTCTGGTTTAGTAGAGGGTTTTTCAAATCGAATGGATAGACGACCACGGGAAGTGAGGGTAGATTGAGAGGCCATGTTTTAAGTATTAAGGAAGATGACAGAGAAAGAGTAAGATGGATGAAGAGGTGATTCGGTACAAGGAGTTTGGGGGTTTAATAGAATGAAAAGGAGAGAACAGGACAACCCATGAAGGATGATAACCAGAAACCACCAAAATATCATGATTAATATGCATGCAAGGGGATTGGGGGGAGGTCACCACCAGCGCTGTCTACTCTCGAGCTCCGGTGGAGACTGACCACATTCTAGAGAGAGAAAGAGGGAAGAAGAAGAAAATGAAAAACGAGAAGAGGGAGAAGAGAGAGAAAACAGAGAGGAAGTAAATGAGAAGAAAATAAAGGGAAAAGATTAAGTACCTGGCGTGAAATAACGTTTGGACTTGACGGTTGAGTAACCAAGAAGTTGAGAATTGCTGGTCTGACTGCACTTCGAGGGGAAGTGTAACCAATCCTAGCTGAGTATGCTCTTGGGAAAGAGGAGTGACCGAAATCTTTGTACCAGATTCACCGACGACTGTTCGTATCTCCCTCTATCCCAAAGAAAGCCGGGAGAAGGTTTTCTCTAGGATCAATAAGCTATGCTGCTTCCCGAGAAGAAAGATGAGACAGCCGAAATGATTACTAACCAAAGACGAGTTAATGGAAGGGAAGATGAACAGTAAATGCGCCGCAGTAGAGGTTGATGAAGGAAGATGAAAAGGAGAAAGAGAAAAAACCCTAGCTGACGTCACTCGAGACCCTCTCTCTCCTCAAAAAATCTCCCCCTCTATGTCTGCTCGTCTCTCCGAAACGTACCAAGATTTTGGTCGACCAAAACTAACTACCTCAAATTATTTATGTTTATAATCAAGAAAGTATTATTATAATGGAAAGCTTCCAAAATTTTAAAATAACTATCAATAATACACATGGTACATTGGTATGTATGATGGATTCAAGATTTTGACTTAGGAGTGCAAAAGTCAAAACTATATACTCAAAATGTTTTTGTTAACGAACACATAAACTAAAAAAATACTTAAATAACGATGCCCCTGACCCTAAGGCAATTTTGATTGACTAAATTCTCAAAAAACTTTTTTGATGCCCCGAAGCCGCAACCATTATCAACTTCTCTCTGTCTAGATTCACTTTCTATAGTTGTGAATTTTTCCTTAGCATATATGTATAAGATGCCACCAAACAAATAGGATTTGAGAAGTTCGTAGATTTGATTTGGGTTATGATTAGAGCAATCACACCGCATTTTGTCAGAATATCTGCAAGTTGGAATACAGAGGGAACAAATCTAAAAGTGAAGAGATCTTTTCATGAACAACATAATAACCTAAACAATATACTTAGATAGACCACGAAATACAATATTAAAGGTCATAAGGATCACACTCATTTTTATCACACTTAGTTAGGTAAGCTAAGATAAAGTACTACTACCACACAACTTAAGAACAAAACCAATCCAAGTCGGTACGCCTGCGACACTTGAAGCTATTAGTTCGATCTCCGAGCTTGATCTATGAACCGTTGGTTGCTCTTTTGTGGTGCAAACTACTAAATTAAATCTGAAATAAATTAAAATTGCATAAGTCAACCAGATTCTTATTGAACAACTGCATATTTGTATGGAACATACATTTGTTTGTATGGAACAAATACCTTCTCGTATAGAAGAAACATATGTTCGTATCTAACTAACATTTTTTCGTACCAAACAAACACAAGTTTACTGAAATTAAAAAATAAGTAAGATAAAAATCAGACCAGGTTGGTTATCGGATGAGATAAAATCAGCAAATAAATAAGATAAATGAAGGACATGTCCATCGATTAAGATGACAATGCGAATCATATAGTCGGAAACGAGAACCGATGAAGATCATTAAGTTGTCACTTTAGGAATCGTAGTGTTTAGCTAGAAACCAACTACGATATCTGGTTTAATCGGATGATCTGCGACTACTGGCAACTAAACTCTACAATAGATTGACACTAAGAACATTGTGCTTGATCATAAAATCAACTAGAAGGGGTAGAGTGCATGACTTGAAGCCTAGTAAAGAACTAGATGAAAGGTGCATAGGGCCAGGCAATAAGCCAGGTTCAATCTGACTCACATGGTCCAGCCTAGGGCCTGAGCCATGCTTAGTCCAACCAAGCAGAAGAGTCCCATGATTATGTGACTTCTCCTAGCCGAGAGCCCCATCCCATGGGGCTCTAGCCGACCATGAGTCCCATGGAGTGGTGCTCTGGGCGTTTATGATTCCCTATTGGAGATGGAGTCCGGTTGATCCCTTAGACTAGCCCCCAAATTTACGGGGCCCTTAATTTATATGACACATATATATATATAGGGGCATTTGGGCAAAGCGATCACGTCTAGATCTGGATGGCTCGCGATCAACCCGCACGAAAGTCTGAGATCTAAATCACACGTGCTAGATCCTTTGGGATCATGGTTGGACGCCACTAGGATTGCTGGATTTGTGAGGATCCAACAACATGCGTTCCGCCCACGTCGGACACGAAATGGGACAAGCCCAGATCTCCATCCGACGACCAATCCCCTTGGTTTCTCTAGCATAGTTGGAGCAGACCAGATGAATGCATTCCTTTCGAGTTTAAGCAGGACCCAATGGCCTAGAGAGCAACCGACTTTAACTTGAACATAAAATTCATAACTAGTCCTCCATTTCAAGAGACGTGTCTTTAGAAACCCGAAAGGTGTATATACCTAGTTGATTCCTAGAGAAAGAATTCAAATCTACTCCAAAATGCATTCCATTCGTTCTCTTCTTCTCTTCCGAATTCAGTAATTTCAAGTGTGCTTGGGATAAGAATATGATTTTAGAAATATTCTAGTGTGTCTAAAATTCGAAGAAAGAAGTGTCTGAGTGTATTTATAAATATTTTAGTGTCTAGAAGATCAATTTACACCAATCAAAGACATCGCATTACCTTAGAAAGTTCGTTCGCTTTCAGAATTGGGAAGTACCATCATAGCCTGAAAGGAATAGTTGTTGTATCTAAGAGGCACATGCCTTAACTATTGATCATGTTACAAGGGTGTAAAATGTCTTAAGAAAAGTGATTTTATTCTCGCGTTGGCTAAACACTTGTCGTCCCATTAAGTTATACCGAAAAAAGGACTACTTATAGTCAGTATTCACTTATCCTCCATCGCTCTGTAAGTCTGAGAAAGAAAGTATTCCGTTCTAGAATAAACCGAGACTTTGTATTAATCAACACAAGACAGAGAGAGACCTTAATTTCGATTTTAACCAGAGATATACAACACAATAGAAACATTATTGATATCTTTACGGAATATTTATTTTGTTATTAGGGTTACAAGAATATCAAATATATTTAGAGAAATATTTATAAATGGATAAGACTAAATCAATTCGAACCTTTGTTTGTTTTTCTTCCTTGGCGGGTTCTAAGGATGGTGTATGTTGCTTGGGGTACCCTCATCTACTTCGGAAGGATAATTTAAAAACCAAAATTTAGGGAATAATAGGAAACTAGACCCAATTTGAAAAGTAGTTGAAAAAAAATCATTATGTAAAAGCAAAACTTTACCCCGAAATCAACGTGAAAAACAATTTTTTGCAAATGTCGGAACAAATCTTAGTTTGTTCTTAACAATTTTGTACATTTCAGAACAATTTTTTTTTTTCTAAAAATTTGGTTTGCAAAAATGTTTTGCATTTTGTCTTTTGCATTTGGCAAACAGAGACAGACAGTAACTTGGCTAAAGAATTTTTCGATTTGTCTTGTAAAGAAAGAAATGGTTTCGACATTTTTTTGTTTTTCTTTCGACATAAACATTTAGACTGATTCATTGTTTAGTTTGTCTTTTGCAAAAATAAAAATGTTACGCATATTATCTTTTGTATTTGTCAAACTCATTAACGGGCAAATAATATTTTGACTAATGCACTATATATGTTGTCAATATTTTTTAACAAGTTAGAGCAATTATATATGTTGTCAACATGTTATAACAAGTCATGACATTTATATGTTGTCAACATTTTATAACAAGTTAGGATGTTATTACGTATTTTGTCAATAGTTCGTAACAACACAATTACATATGTTATCAGCAGTTTATAACAACATATTTATATATGTTGTCAACATAAAAGGGTAAAAAAGAATTATGAGAAAAACAAGACTTTCTTGTTACCAACATAATTATATATGCTGTCAACAGTTTAAAAAAATATTAAAAGATAAATTTTTTTTTTATAATAATTCTTGAGTCGTTTTTTTCCTATTTGGACCCATTTTTTTGGCTTTTTACTATTAAATTCCATCTGCCTCATACAGCAATGTGTCTTTTCCAAGTAATGGCAATTTAATTAAGAGGGAAAATGGAGAGATTCAAGTCATGTTATGGGAGAGAGACACAAAGGGTCTTGTAAAGAATTTTAAGTTTTTGTAGATATTAGTTCCTATGTAAATTTTGACATCTAATATCAAAATCAGAAATTGAATATGAGTACTTTTATCAGACTTACACATTTTGGGTGGAAGTAGCATTATGAGGAGGATGTCTAATAACTGTTGTAAAATAGGAGTGTGATTCTGCCTTTCTTTTTACAGGTCTAAATTTCCTGATTGATTTGGAAGTGTAATAATAACAAGTTACTCCATACTAGATATCGATATGCACCTAGACGGAACATCATTTAATGGTGCCCAACTACCACCCATCCCACCACTCGTACAGAGAGAGAGAGATAGGATCTAGAAAGAGTGAGAGAGAGAAAGAAACAACGTAGTTCCTTGTGCCACCCGTCTCTATATAAACCCTAGAGATCACAACCATAAGAATCACTCATCAGTCTTTAGTAGCATTTCCTTTGAGAGAGAAATTTATACTAGTAATTAATCTTGTGTTTGAGTAGCTAGCAATGGCATCAGGAGGATATTTAATCAAGATTGTAGGATTGGTTATGGCTTGTATGTTACTGGTGGAAACAGTACCATATGAGGCAGAAGGTGCTGTGACTTGTGGATTGGTGGCAAGCAAACTAGCGCCTTGTGTGGGTTTTCTCAAGTCCGGAGGGGGAGTACCAGCAGGTTGCTGTGCCGGAGTGAAGGGACTTTTGGCAGCAGCATCAACCACACCTGACCGTAAGGCAGCATGTGGGTGTTTGAAGACAGCAGCAGGAAGCATCCCTGGTATCAATTTGGGTAATGCTGCTGCTCTCCCTGGTAAATGTGGTGTTAACATCCCTTACAAGATCAGCCCCTCTACCGATTGTTCCAAGTATGTTGTCTGTTCATCTCTCTCTCTCTCTCTAAGATCATCTTTAATCTATAAGATCAGTAAGAAATTCTACTAAATTAACTTATTTCTGTTGTATAAAATGTTGCAGGGTGGTGTAGGCTTGACATGAATGAAAGGATGCCTACTATATTAGCTTAATTTTGGAGTAGTGGATTAATATGTGACCTTGAGGTCAATACATATATATGGGAAATGGAATAAGGAGCTGGATGCTATGTGTAGTTAAGCTTTAAGCAGTCAGAGTCTTTCTAGTGTTTGTCTTCCATCTAGCTAATTAGTACTATGTAACAAGGTGTGTGTGTTTATGTTGATACTTTGCTTGTATCATCATCCATCATCTTTAATAAATAAGAATTGCTTCTTAGCTATTCTCCTCTCCGTAAGTTTATAATCACTTACAGTTTGACTCATCGCTGTTTTCTATAGATTTGTTGACACCGTACATGTTGAAGATATACCAACTATAACATAACCAATCTAACACAATATACTCAAATTAATTTCACCTTCAATCTCAAATCTTCATCAAACATAAATACTAGTAGTTGTTTTTATTATTAACAAAAGAAACACATTCATAACTAGATAATAGTCTTAACTACATGCCCGTAGATTTCTTCCATTTGTCTTTATTAACAATCTTCTCTCAAGAACACATTTTCTTCTTTCTTTCACTAAATTATTCTAGATCTACAAAAGAAGAACCTCATTATTTCTATTTTTTCTTAGTAACTCTTGGAGCCTTTTCTTGGGCTTCTTTTACTACTTCTATTTGATACCACTAGTTAACTCAAGCCCAAACTTTCTTACAATTCATATTGGTCCAAACCCAAAATTGGTTTAAAGCCCATTTCACAACATCTCCCTTAAATCAAATTTCCATAGCTTCTCCTACCTAGGGGTGGGAATCAGGCGGGTATGGGCGCCCACGGGTAAAAACAATTCGGACTCGGGCGGGTCGGGTAGATCTTCTCTTTGGCTATTAGGGTAGTCGGGTAGATCGGGCGGGTAATTTTTTATTTTCCTCTGCCCAAAGCCCGCCCACACCTGCTAGAGGAGTCGGGTTGTCGGGCAACGGGCGGCTCGGGTATTGGGCATAGTTCTTCATCCAAGTCTAAATCATTTTTGTATTTGTTTGTTTAGGGAATCAATTCATTTCTTCTTTCATATTTCAGTAGATTATTAATGTTATATACTCCCTCAGTCCCAAAAAAAATGACCTATTTTGAAAACCCAACTTCTTAAGGGAACATCATTAATTGGAGCTTGACTTTAAAAAATAACATGGTTTTTCCAATTGTAACCTCCTTAACTTTTGTAAGTTACAATGAAAAAAATGAATTTACTTTTAAATAAAGTTGTCATTAAATTTATAATAATGGGTATTGTTGGAAAGAGCGAAAAATGTTTTTCTTAATTTTTAGAAACATGACACTAAAATGGGACAACCCAAAATAGAAATTAGGTCATTCAATATGGGACGGAGGGAGTATATATATTTATATATATGCTTGTATTTGGTCTTAGTAATAGATCTTGTTTACATATTTGTATTGGTCTTAGTTATAGATCCTGTATAAATAATCAGAAACTTATAAAGGAATGAGATAGAGAGAGAAAGAAATAGAAGAAAGTGAAACACTAGTAGAGTACCAGAACAACAGAAAGAGAAGTGGAAAAGGCAGAAGTTTAGGGAGTACGTGGGGTATATATAACAGGGTAATGGTGGATTTATTAACCCTAGATTTAACGGATGAGCGGTATCTTAGAGACCCCTCATCTAACGGCATACGTTACCTTATTGAAGATTTGAAGTGGATTTCTTCTTTTAGGCTTCCTAATGGACCACAAATGGGCGGGTATACATAAGCACCAATCGGGCTTGCACTATCGGACTCGGGTGTGGGCGGGAGGTCGGGCAAGGGGTTTTACCCGCGCCCGCCCACCAAATTTCATCGGGCCGGGCGGGATCTACCCGCAACGGGTAGCGGGTGCCCGTGGTCAGTCATGGGCTCGGGTACCCATGGGCGGTTTCGGGCTCGAGGGCAACATTCCCACCCCTACTCATACCTAACATCCACTTCAATCTTTCAAAGACATCATGCTTCAAAGGCTTAGTAAATATATCCGCTATTTGATCTTGAGACTTGGAATACATCACTTCAATATCACCTTCTTTAACATTTCTACGAATAAAATGATAGCGTGTATCGATGTGCTTACTTCTTTCATGACAAACGGAATTTTTAGCTAAAGAAATAGCCGATTTGTTGTCAAGAAACACTTCGGTTGGACCAACTTGAGGGCATTGAAGATGCTTCAACATATTTCTTAACCAAATGGCACGACAAATCATAGAGTTAGCGGCTACATATTCCGCTTCACATGTAAATAAAGTCACAATGGGTTGTTTCTTGGAAGACCAAGTAAATGCCGTATAACCCATAAAAAATACAAACTCTGATGTACTCTTTCGTTTGTCTAAGTCTCTACCCCAAACATTATCGGACTAACCAATAAGTTTAAAATCCTGTGCACAAGAGAAAAATAAACCATCATTGAGTGTACCTTTAATATATCGAAGGAGCCTCTTTCCAACATTAAGATGAGACTCATCTGGTGTCTCCATGTACCTACTCACTAGCCCAACTCCTTAAAGAATATCTGGTCTTGTACATGTAAGATAACGTAGACTTCCATTCAAACATTTGAAATATATAGGATCCACATAACTTCTTCCGGTGCATTTTCTCCATTCCACTCCACTTTCAAGACGGGTGTTTACCGGATTACACGACTCCATTTTAAATCTTTTAAGGAATTTTTTAGCTTATCCACCTTGAGAAATAAATATTCAATTTTCCATTTGCTTCACTTCGGTACCAAGGAAATGACTCATCAACCCAATACCAGTCATGTCAAATTCCTTAATCATGTTCTTCTTGAACTCTTCAAATAGTCTTGAATCATTACTGGTGAATATCAAATCATCAACATAGAGACAAAAAAATAACATATCTCCATCTTCTTTCACTTTCATATATAAAGTGTGCTCATGAGGACACTTTTCAAACCCATTTTCTTGAAAATACTTATCAATTTTTGCATTCCATGGCACGTGGAGCTTGCTTTAACCCATAAAGGGCCTTCTTCAACTTATGAACTTTGTCTTCTTTACCACTTCTAACATACCCTAAAGGCTGTTCAACATATATCTCTTCCTCAAGGATACCATTCAAGAATGCCGACTTGACATCAAGTTGATAAATTTTCCATGAATATTGAGCCGTTATAGATATCAACAATCTAATTGTTTCCATACGAGTAACAGGAGTAAATACCTCACTATAATCAATGCCGCCTTTGGGCTTTGGGCCTTGTATCTCATTAGCAACCAAGGGGTGCCTTCAGCATATATTTCTACATTTCTAATTTCCAAAGTAGACAAAAATGTCCCTCGACTTCTTTGTTCCATAACTTTTCCGTCCGAACTCCGATTCGACTTCCGTTTTCGTCGTCGGACTCACCATTGACTCTACTTTCCATTTAAGCTCTGATTTTCACAAAATGACCAAAATACCCCTGGTGCTCTTTCCTTCCGGTCTCTTTCACATGAGATGAAAATGTGATAAATGCCCGTTTTATTCCGAATCTAACATCAAACTTCAAATAAGGTACCTGCCAAGAAAAACACATAAATGATTACAAATAAAACTTGAAATGAGCTAACTCATCGAAGTTAAGTGATCCAAATGTGGCATTTAAACGCCACATCAAACATCCCCAAACTTAGAATTTGCTAGTCCTCGAGCAAACAAATCAAAACAAAACAATAAAGTAAAGCCTAACTCACTTTCAGAGGAATCCCGGTTGCATTTAGCGTATGCAACAAGCCGTTAAACCCCTAAGTTACCCCTAGTGGACGAGTGTCGTCTCGTGAGGGTTTCCAGAGAATATACCCACAAAATTCAAGATTCCAAAGACATAAAAGAGTTCAACATCTATGTAAATAAGATAATGACAACCAATGACACACGCAAGCATGCTAAACAAGCGAATCAAAATCGATAAACGCATATAAATGCTAAAGTCTCCTCACTAGTAATCTCATCCTAAAATGTAAGCGCCCAATCATAATGAGCATCATCTAAGTCCAAAGTTGCAAAACCTCGATTCCTATCTTAGTACATTTTGCCTCGACTATAGCCTCACGGTCATACACTCAAAAACATAAAACCACTAAAAAAATGGATAACAATGGGTTCACTATAAAGTGTGAGCATGGAATAAAGTGAAACTCAACACATACAAAACAAATGAGGATAAAATGTTTTAGAACGAAATGATCTCTAAAGAATGGAAATAACCACTAAAATGGAGTGGGGAGCTCACTCACCCGTCTCACCCAATCTACCCTCTAACAATGTTTCCTAAAGGTCAACGGATACAAGTAATGAGATGGAAGTGATGAGATCCCGAGAATGTCGACGCCTTCAATAAAAAGAACGTTCAAACAACTTCTAAATTTAGTTTTTGCTTTTAACACTTTATTTTTTCACAACACACAAAAATACAAATAAACTTGATTCTTTTTTTCTTTTCACTTTTTTTTTTCTTTTTTTTTTCATTTTTTTTATAACAAAACAAATACTAACACTAGTATTCTCAACAAACAACTTTTTCTTCTTTCGCACTTTGCTTTCACATTCTTCTTTCTATAACTATCATGCCTTCATTCTCGGGAGTAAGATGATGAATAGGTGGCGGAGTATCCGTTTCCCTATAGTTGACACTATTATCGGGTTTCATGGACTACAAGAGTAAGGTCGCTATCATGATGTCACTCCTAGTGGCTAAGAAAGTTGAGCTCATGAGATCGTCTAAGCTCTTTTAAAAGTTACGAGGTTGAGTAGCTCTTCATTCTACCCAGAGTTAGCGCAGAAGAGTACACTCGAAAACAATATAAAGGCTCAGATATCTCACATTGGTTTAAGTCTCCGCTAATGACTAGTATAGGTCCCTCAGAAATGTTTCTTCTTCCTTAGGATGCTACTCACATGATCAGACAACAAACGCTAAAGGACTCGACATTCATGAAAAAGACTAAGAACATGCATAACATTCACCAAAACTGAAACACATGCATCAACATACTTAAGCATACCACTAAAGTCATATCAAATCTACCCAAAAAAAAAAAATTCAAATTTGGTCGAATTATTGAACCCTCTTGTCTTTTGAAACCCCATGGTCATGGCTAAAAGTCATACCCCATCCCCAAACTTAAAACTAACATTGTCCTCAATGTTTCAACCATATACTCACCAAAAGATAAGACATATTAATTTAAAGAGAAGAATGGAAAGATATTACCATAGCCGGAGGAGATAAGAGATACTACTACCGAGACTCGTGTATGAACAGGTTCCAAGTTGATGTCGAGCTCGTCGCCATCCCCAAACTTGGAACAAACTATGCCTCAGAAGCAAAACAAGTAAGAAATGCTCCTATGATCAACAAGAGATATGAGAATGAAGCATATAAGATCATGACCATAAAAATGACCACTAACGCGGGTAAACACTATTGCATTGAGCTATGCAATTAGCCGTTGATTCTCTTGCTTTCACAAGAGCACGAGTTCTGTCTCGTGGAGGGTTTCCAGAGATGATACCCACAAACATCAAGACCCATCTCAGCCAGTCAAAGATCATACAATAAGAGACGGAAATTTTGGGGGTCAACCCAAAGAAAGCTATATGCCGGTGATAATCGTCTCACAAAAAGATAAAGAATATGAAGTGCACATGAGACGATAAAAGAAAACAAGCCATCCCCAAACTTAGTGGGTGCACAGTCCACTAAGGAGGCATAAATAGAAGGAACGACAACGAAGAAATCATCAAAAGGATTGACATACACGTGAAGGGTCAAAATATCAGTAGAAGGCAAAAAATCAACTGGAAGCTTAGTGGATAGAATATCCACTATGTCCATAGACGTCTTTGGAAAGACGTCTGAAATGTCCCAAAAGGGATTAACAACCGAGTTTGAGATCATGTGGAAAGTCGAACTAGACTCTAAGGGTAAGGCAATAGGCTCAGGGACCAAGTCAAGGTCCATGATTTCCTTAGGTAAATAGTCTGACAAACTATCCAACATGTCTCTAACTACTAAGTCATCAATACCCTCAAAGGCATCTGGAGCCTCGCAGTGAGTTATAATATCAGGCCTTCCTAGCATTGTATCTAAGATTGACTCCTTACAAGTGTCAAAAATCGGATAGTTCATAATCGTGTCATCCTCAAACTTGCTCATAGAGCCATCATCCTGAGCATCAAAGTCTGGTAGAGTCTTATCATAATGAGACGATAAGGATCGAGGTAAAGAGACTATAAGGTCATCAATCTGTTCAGATTCTTGGGTACTATCAGTAAATTCATCGACATTTAACTTAGTACTAGGGTTAGACGTATTATCCTCGTCATCGTACCTAGTACCCTCTTGAGTTTGGGGTGGTGAAACCTCTTCCTCGTCGACGAATGGCTGTGACTTAAGCATTTTTACCTGTTGAGCCATGGACTCAATCTCCTGCTGCATTTGAGTGGCAAATTGCAACACCATCTCAGTAAAATGACTCTTAGACTCTGTTTGGGATCTATCCTCGAGAGTCTCCTCATAATAAGGCTCACTAGTATAATTAAATGAAGACTCTTGATCATAACTCCCACCGTACATACTAGGATCATACCTGTCTCTAAAGTCACTAGTTTCAGAATAGTGTGGACTATATGGGCTCTCATACATATTTGGTGTCAGACTATATCCATCACTAATCTGACCATCTCTATACATATGTCGGTATTCTCCTAATATCATACGAGATCGATCAGGTTCTGGTCTACTCCACTCACTAATCGGACCGTTTCTAGACATTCGTTGATAATCCCCGAAGGTCATACCATATTGGTCAGGCTCGTTTCTACTCATCTGTTGGTATTCCCCTAAGGTCATACCAGGTCGATGAGGCTCAACTGGCCTATTGCCCTCATTCATCCGTCGGTATTCTCCTAGGGTCATACCATGTTGGTTAAGCTCAGCTCCACGCAACTGTTGGTATTCTCTTAAGGTCATATCAGGTCAGGTATGATGAAACTCCTCAGATCAAGGTCATCATTATCAACATATAATGGCCAACCGTTAGAATAACGTGCCATGATCTCACAATGTTCAAGGAACAACACACAAGTTATAAATGGAACTATTCAACCAATCACACACAAGTAAGAAAGAAAGAAATAGAATACGATACTAGCGAATGTTCCTCCCGCTTCGTTCTTCCTTTCGATTAGCTTTTTTTTTTAACTCTTGTCTTTTCCTTCGCTCCTAACTTTTTTTTTCGGCTTTTTTTTTTCTTAAAGTAGTTCCTAAAAACAAGAAAGAGTCAGAAACTGCGAAAATAAACAAAAACGTCTAAGTTAACAAATAACACTAAACTAATGAACAAAACAAACAAACAATATTCAAACTACTAAACCTATCCCCGACAGCGGCGCCCAAAACTTGACGGGCCTAGAAAGTTTCCTAAATAGGTCTCCACCCGCAAGTATGCGGGAGTCAAGTAATAACCCGGTAAGACCGGGATCGATCCTCAAAGATAGGGAGGTAATTCGAATACCGAAAGAGTCTAGCCCACCGGTCTAGGTGTCACTGACTAACTAAGACGAAAAACGAAAAGATAATAAGTGGGGTTTATGGATTGATTTCAAATAAATAAACAAATAAGGCTAACTAAACTAAAGGTGGGAGATTCGGGAAGATTCGAGCAAGAATCGAATGAGAGGGATACTTAGATGCACAAAATCGATAGTGACTAGTACTAATGATCTATAAGCATGAAAAGTTAGTTAACTTCACCCATTTACTTGGATTGGTCAACGAACTCTTGGTTTAACTCAGATTCCAGTCCATGAACGGTCTAAAAACCCGGAAGATTTTATCATTAAAAGCAATGAAACTCTTTTGTCACATCAAAACATGTTTCACGAGTATCCGACTACAAAAGCTATCTAGACATGGCGATACAAATAATAAACGGGAAGAAAACAAAGAAAGACACGAGTTAAGGTGAGAATCTCCCTATTCCGATGAGGCGAGACTAAGATCGACGGGAAATATATATGTTGAAGTGCTGTCGATCTCCCTGTAAAAGAATGCAGGAGTCCCTTTAACAGAATACAATTAGGTGTCCTCTCAGCCGAACTTGACCTCCCCTTAACAACAGAGTTGTCTTCTTCCTTTCAATAACAATCCACCATGAAAGCTTTAAACCAAGCTTTCTCTCTCTATAAAATCAACACCAAAGCACAAATAGAACTCAAAGGAAGCAAAGCAATGATGAATCAAGTAAAACCCCTAACCTTTCCGGCCAAAATAATGGCCGGAATCACTACAACCGAGTCCGACAAAGATCAACAATTTCCGGCCAAGAGAACTTGAACCAAGCTGTGTCATGTTGCTGTTGAGTTGCACAACACCGTCCCGAGCTGCTGTGGTCAGGTCCCGAGCTGATTTTCGTGCTGGTAGGTGATGAACCCGAGCTGCTGCCTCCTTCTTCTTTGTCCCAAGCTGCTGCTCGTGTAGGAGACCGGAGTTGTCCTCTCTGTCCCAGCTTCTAGAGCTTCGTCCCGTGCCGTCAATGGCTGTCCCGAGCTGATACCTAAGAAACCCGAACTCGAGCTGCTGCCTCCTTCGTTGTTCCCGTGCCTGCTGTCCCCTCTCGTGCCGGCCAAAGCTTTGGCCGGTTTAGCTTTCCGGCCGAGCTTTGGCCGGAATCCTTCACCCCCATTTTTCTCTCCCTTCAAAAACCACCAACCCTAAAAACCTAATGGAGAAGATGCCCCCTCTTTTTCAGATTTTCTTTTCCTTTATCCAAACCCTTGAGACATAAGAGAGGGGTGCTTATAGATTTCTCCAATTCTTTCTTAGAATCTTGGCCTTTGGGCTTTGGGCCTTGTATCTCATTAGCAACCAAGGGGTGCCTTCAGCATATATTTCTACATTTCTAATTTCCAAAGTAGACAAAAATGTCCCTCGACTTCTTTGTTCCATAACTTTTCCGTCCGAACTCCGATTCGACTTCCGTTTTCGTCGTCGGACTCACCATTGACTCTACTTTCCATTTAAGCTCTGATTTTCACAAAATGACCAAAATACCCCTGGTGCTCTTTCCTTCCGGTCTCTTTCACATGAGATGAAAATGTGATAAATGCTCCGTTTTATTCCGAATCTAACATCAAACTTCAAATAAGGTACCTGCCAAGAAAAACACATAAATGATTACAAATAAAACTTGAAATGAGCTAACTCATCGAAGTTAAGTGATCCAAATGTGGCATTTAAACGCCACATCACAAATCAACATCAAACCTCTATTTTCTGACTGATAACCGGGACTGGCGTTTTTTTGACATCAGCAGAAGGCTTCTTGATTATATATATATATTGAATATCAGAGTTAGTTTCTCTAATCTATATCTTTGAGTCTCTTTGAGCACACAAGACACTTTGTATGTTTGAGTACATAGAGCACGACGATCTTTAGTATATCTGAGTACACAAGACTGTTAATGTTGTTTAAATTCTTAATTGTTCAGGGCTCGAAATAGCATATGACAAATCTGTAAAATGTTCTCTTTCCAGATTAGGTACGTCAATTGTTGCAATAACTAGTTCCGTAATAATTATGAAGTTCCATTGTAAGTATAGGATTCGTGAAATATTATTAAACTAATTTCGCTTTTACACTGCCCGACAAAATTCAATAGCAAGTAACAATGCACCTTGAATGATGCTTTTAATTTTTGTTGTTTAATTTTCGCATAAATTTTGCAATGTAGATAACAAGATATGGATCTTGGTATATTTTCTTATGATGTAGGTATGAATTGTTTGGGGTAGTTCAACACCATATCAAGACGGTAAAACTAAGACTTTCATCTCTATTTGTGTAGAAAGTACATGAAGATAAGTTTTTCAACCTGGACTTGGTGGCAACGGATAGTCCTAAACTTCAATCTCCATGGTGCAAAGGTAATATTTCTATCAAGTTATTAGTATTACATCCAATTAGCTCAGTTTGTATTTCGAAGGGTTGTTAAACTATTTTAGTTTGGTTTATTTAAAATGAATTTATGTTTTTTTACGTCGAGTTAGTTTACATTGCACGTAATAAATTAGTCAGTTAGGTTCATAGGTAAATGATGTATTAGTATATTATGTGATATGGTTAAATGACAGGACACCTATTTTCCTTAGGTAAAAAGGTTTGAATTTGCACAATCAACTTGTTATTAACACGAATGATCATTATATACAGAGTTGAGAATGAATAGTACTTGATTTGTTGTTGATTTCTTAGATTTGACGAAATTCCTTAGCAGAGACTACTGGAAACTTCAGCTACCAACTTGATACAGTTCCTTTCAACAAAAAACTTGACACAGCTTGTTTACAAATTAAAGTCTTGCATCAATTTGAACTGTAGGAAAGGAGTACGGGAAGAGGATAACACCATGTTAAACCATTGCTTGGTAAGGTCATCTTTGAGAGGCTCTCTTACTAACTTCGGAGTTTGTCGATAACTATTATGACTGCAGTTGTCATTACATAAATTTTCTTAGTTTATTATATTTTTTCTTCACGTAATGCGACAAATTCAGTAATCATTATTTCTTGCCAAATCTCAGCGAGTTTAAATTTTTGATAAGAAAGAATGACACGTTATTAGTTTGAACTTGGTGTGAACATTTACAGAAGTAAAATTAGCATTAACTACAAGACTAGATGACTACAGTTACGACTGTTCATAGACGCTTGATGTTATTCATTTGGATTGATAAGAAGCCATTGTTGATTATGTAATTTTATGGCCTCATTAATTTTATTTTAATTTCAAATTTACTTTGCATTTTTCAAATATGCAGGATAGCATAGTATAGATACAGAAGGAGAACAAGTTTCAAAGATCTAAAGGATGTGCTGAACTTCTGAAAGCATTCGATTTCTATGTCTGATCTGAAAGTGATGTTTTTTGCTTCTGCATTAGTATCTGGTGTGTTTTACCATAAAAACAATTGCTTCTGACAAGACATAGATACTTATTTTGGACCTACTATCTTTTCCAGCTCTTGCATCAAATTTTCTATTTTTCTTATATCACCATCAAAGATCACTTTGCATATTTGTATTTATGCTAAGGAAATTCATGTATTAATCTACTGTTCTTGAAACTGTTTCTCTACAAAAGGTTAAAAATTAATTTTGATTTTTGAATGTTTTGAGTTTATTCTTGACAGTAGAAAGAAATAGACACATGCCGATAATAGGCAATAGACGAAAATAGATGCATGACGATATATAATTTAAAACAGTAGTGTTTATGGTATTAGATCTAAGTTTGTTTGTGGCTCATCAAACTCGAGATATTAGGGATCATCTGATTATAGGTTCAAAGAGAATAAAACTTAAATAATCAAATATCACGTCTACTAAAGGCACCTCCACTTCCTCTTTACCTTCATACTCTACATGCACCCTACACAAGCCCGAACAATTTACCTATCCAAACTACTTCCCCATCACTCAATTCAAGTCAACCTAACTTTTCACAAACTGATCCGTGTCCATACAAATATCCACACCCAAACCATTACCCATACCCTGAACATTATAGACACAACCTATACCCCAATCATTCTACTATTTTTACCGATAGGGCACCTCGATAGAAATTCCAGACTCTAGTCATGAGGATTTCCATCGACTTTCTCTTGTTTTTAGAGGCACCTAAGATCAAAGCCAACAACCCCCTCTCTTCTACTGAATGACGCTCCTTAAATGTTAGACAAAATGCTTACAAGAGATAAGAATTATTTGAAAAACATCGATGTACATAAGAATTTTGAGCTTAGCGAACCCCAGAACCCTTCTTTAATCCCTAATCCTATTTTCTTTAATGCTCTCGCGAAGAAGAAAGAAAAAGAAAAAGAAAAAGAAAAAGAAAAAGAAAAGAATAATTTATCTTCGCTCTGCAACTTCAGTATGACAGACTCGCGCGCTCTCCATTTCTCTACTTGGTACATCAATCCTACACATATTTTAGTATAATAATGATTACGACGTTTAGGGTCTTCTTATTCGTGACCTTTAGGATCTTTTCATTATGTGACCTTTAGGGCCTTTTCGTTTAGTTTTTGTAATGTTGTACTCCTTTCCCTTCATGTTGTAATTTACTTTTGTAAGTTCCGTGTGGTAATTTACTTCTGTAAATCTCATGTTTTACTCACAGGACTCAAAAATCTCAAAACCATGTAATGTTTTGGATTGAATTCCTACATATGAATGAAAATTCTAGTTTAACTAAAAAAACATTAGTCTGAGGTTCGAATCCCCAAAGTGATGTGGCGTGAAAACGCCACATTTAGGTCACTTAACTTTGATGAGTTAGTTCTTTTCGGATTTTATTTCTAATTGTTTATGTGTTTTTATTGCTAGGTAGTTTATTTGGGGTTTGGTGTGTAATTCGGAATAAAGAGAGCGAATTATCACATTTTCATCTTATGCGGCAAAAGGGAAGAAAAGAGCTCGAGGAGTATTTTGGTAATTTTGGTCAAAATCAGAAGTCAAACAACAAGTGGAGTCAATGACGAGTCCGACGGTGAAAACGGAAGTCGATTCGGAGTTCAGACGAAAAAGTTGTGGATGAAAGAAGCCGAGGTTCGGTCTTGAAACAGGGATTCTATGAAGGCACCCCCCCTTGGTTCTAAATGTAGAGACAAGATAAAGGCACTCCCTTGCTTTAGAATGAAGGCACTCCCTTCCTTTAGAAAGAAGCCCAACCCCAAGAGCCCAAAGATGAAAAGAATAATAGAAATTCTATGGGCACCCTTTTGGTCCAAGTCAAGAGTCTTTAAGGATGGACACAGTCAAGGGTTTGAAGTAGTCTAAAGGGATCCTATTCTACTATCCATCTTCTTTACCAAGCTACCAAGCAAGAGAGGGAGAAATGGGTTCTAGGGTTTCTTGTTCTTGGAGTTGGAAGCTTGATAGAGAGAAAAAAAGAGAGAACAAAGAAGGGGGCCGCCCAAGCTCGGCCGGCCAGCACTAAGGCCGGCCTAGTCTTGGCCGACACGAGCTCGAGACGTGGGACAACAACAACCCGAGCTCCATGGGAGCAGCTCGGGCTGTTGCTTCATCTACCAACACAGGACGGCAGCAAAAGGACGCGTGCACACTCTCGGGATGGCTACCAGACAGTAGCTTCTTCACGCCGGCAGCAACTTCCTGGCTCGGGCTGGTGCAAGCTCCGGCCGGAACAACAATCGGGGAGCTGCTGCAACAGCCGCTCGGGCAGAGTTCTGAGCTCGGGCTGCATACATCTTGCTCGGGACACCTAGGGACAGTCGCATCTTGGCTCGTCCGGATCTTGTTTGGCCGGATCTCTGATTTGGTCGGATTTAGACATATCCTTGCCGGATTTTCAAGAGCTTTCCGGTCATTATTTTGGTCTAAAACCTTAGGGCTTTTGTTTCCCTCATCCTTGGCTAGCTTCCCATGTGGTTTGATTTGATTTTGGTTGAAGATTGCTAGAGAGAGAAAATTAGGGTTTAACTTTAATGGAGGTTGAGTTTTAAATGAAGAAGATGATGATGGTCACTATGGGGAACCCAGAATTTGCTAAGGGGAGATCGGATGCACCTTAAAGACTCATATTTTCTGATGATCTTAGCCTCGAACCACATCGAAAAAGGGGGATTCTCTCATCATTTTCTTTCCATTTCTTATTCAATCACCATGTTTAGCTAACTTTAGTGTGTCGATTATATGAGATGAAATATGATGAATTCGTGATTATGTTTAATATGATTTAATATTTTGATAATAAATTGATGTTCTCTTATTTTGATTACTTGTTTCAATCATTTTTCATGTGTCTTATCAAGTACTTCGCATAGTTAATCGATTAGGCAAAGTGATCGATATCGATCGTAGTCTAGATTCAATTTGCATGTGTCTTGTCATGCACTTCACATAGTCAGGCGACTAGACAACATTTTCGATGATTCGGTTTTAATCGTTTATGACGTTTGTTTGACTAAGTATTATCTCCGGACATACGTAGTGCTTATGAACGTCCACCTTAGGAATCGAGACTAGATTTACATCAATCCATTCGATCGGACCGTACATAGTTGTAAATCCACCACATCGGATTCTCGGACTTCGACACCTCTCTTACTTGTTGTTCCCCGACTCTTGTTCCTCCGAACTCTTCTCTCGGATCTCTCTCGCCCGTTTACATATATTGTTTAGTTAGTTTTATTTGTTTTCTTTATTTCTTATAAACCAATCTTTAAACCCCCCATTTACCTTTGTCCTTTCCATTTTTGTCTAAGTTAGCTAGTAATACTAAAAACGACGGACAAGACCTTTCGACATTCGAAGTACCTTACTATCCTTGGATCGACTCCGGTTTTATCGGTTACTACTTGATACCTCCGCTTGGGTGTGCAACCTTTTCGGGTGCATCACAAAGCCCCAACTCACTTTTCTTTTATTTCTTTGTGGGTAAAGTCCTATATGCGCCATAGTTTTTAATTAGCTATCCTATTAGCCCTGTATTATTCTATTTTGACTCTATTAAAAGATTAGTTCATCTTTAGTCAATTTTCTTTGTAAATTCATTGTTGACTCCCATAAACCTTGTTAGAGCTATTTTTATTTAAATCTTTCTTATGCCTTCTTTTTATTTCATTTTCATATGTTGATAATTGAAGATACCAGGAGCCACGTTCCAAAAAATAAATGCCCATTCATAATTGAAAGACATGTTGAGAAACATCGCGTGAGAAATCGAAACAGAATAGCATAAACAAAGTTGCGTCGATGATCAAGGCACTTAAAAAAAAAAAACCAACTGCTGACAATTAAAAAAGTCTGTTTGGTCAAAGGGAACAACCAATGACGAACTAACGAGTAAACAAAGTAATAGTCGGGAATGGAATACTATGTTTTATTCATGTTTAAAGAATTTATTGCAAGTCGAATTAGCAGACTTTATATCCTAATCGAGATCTATTACAGAAGAAATTATAACTCAAGATAGCAGATCCTCTGCCCTAATCTACATCTATTACAAAAGAAATTGCAAACTCTTGGAAGGATCGCTGAGAGTAAATCAGGGACAAACCTCCCTGATTTACTAAATCAACTCCGTTCCCCATCTGAATGGAGAAAAAGAAGAGACATGATTGAGCCGCCCAAAAAAAAGACAACACCAACCTGGAGAAGTGAAAATTGAGAAGTCCCCCAAGTCCGTTTTGTGTTATCCAGCTTCCGAATTTGAAATCAGAGAAGAATAAAGAGTGATCTGAGAATCATCCCTTACTTTCAACCAGATCTTACGAAAAAATCAACAAGGGAAAGAGATTCAAGACGACACCCGAATCTCATCGGTACCGCGAAGTAAGCTGAATCGGTTCCCAAGGTTAAAATCGCTTCTTTGAACGGATCTCCCATTTAGCACAACTTCCTTGAATGGAATAGTGAAAAAAATAACAACTCATTATCAATTTCGAGCAAAGGTGTCACCATGAACGAGAAGAAGTCAAAAAGTTTGAAGAAGATTATCAAAGAAGAAGAACAACTTAGCAAAAGTTAACCATGAAGAAAATGTGTGGTCAGAAGATCAAGCTACCTTACGTCAGAAAATCAAATGGAAAAGAAAAAGTTAAAGATATTCGAGCTAATCATGTGTGAAAGGACATGTAAGTAGCCCTGTAAAGCAGCGTTGCCTAAGACGTTTCATAATACACAAATTAACCGAGCTCGGAAAAAAAATTGTGAATTACCTTAATTTCTATGTGAATTATTTATGCAAGCTATTTGTGGAAATTAAAAGAAAAACTAAATGTTTTTATACCCTTTAGTTTCTCTACTTTCGACTAAGGAGTGGCGAAACTCGTAAGATCCAAAAATGGTCATCAGTTGACTATGGTGAATAAGTCAAGAAATGACCAAAAGTCCAACGGGTCAACGGGTATCAAGTCAACGGGGAGGTCGAATCCGAAAGAGTCATGCCCCTCAACCGCAGATCTAGGGGGTCCGTACGATTGTCCTATGCGCCTAAACTTTACTCTAGCTCAAATACAACCAGGTCTATTCTAAGATTCAAGAGAATACAACGATGGTCTGCCTAAGTGGGGTCGATACCTCAATCTCGAAATATGGGGGGCAGAAGCGTGCCCGATGCTTGGTCGACTTAATCACGAATTCTATCAAAAGATCTCAGTCGATAAAGATCATAAGTATTTATTGAACATGGGATACAAGAGTCTCATGGGGAAAAAACTTTTCCTAAAAGATAAACACGATGAGAAATACGATTTATCCTAAATACTGAATATCCTAAATACTGAATATCCTAAATATGATGAGAAATAATTTTTTTTTATGTTAAAGGTGACCGGTCGGAATTTTTATTCCGGCCAGGGACCATTCGCTGGAGAAGAAAGGTTAGGTGGAGAGGAAGTGGTGTGATGGAGGAGAGATAAGGTGGAGTGGAGGAGAAAGAAATAGGTGATGTGGCTTTTGTGTCTTTATCCTTTTTTTTCAGAAATAATTTCATTTTGGCCCCCGAGGATAATTTGGTAAAAAATTTGGCCCTTTGGGGCCAAAACGAACTGCCGGACACAATTGGGGGCCAAAACGGTGAGTTGGTCACAATATGGGGGCCAAAACGGAATTAACCCATTTTTAAATCAATACATCTTCGTCTTCAGTATTGACGCAATCTCAGGAATTGTAAAACTTCAAAAGATTTATGATAGCGCATCAATTTCTAAAAACACGACATATAATAAAAATAATAATATCTTAGTTTTTTTACTTTATTAGTATATTACTTAAATTGATCAAAACTTTTAAAATCTTAATATGAGATATCATTATTTTCGTAACTTATAACCTAAATTTTTATTAATGCGGTTAAAATTTTTCGGTAATAACAAATATCATACTTTTAAAGTATTAAGTAAAATATTCGAAAACATAAAATAGTATTTTAAATTTTTTAATATTTCTTAAACGGGGAAAGATGACTTGTCAATGAGTAATATTGTCATTACAAAATGTAATGACAAGTTAGATGTTGATATTTATGCCAAAGTGATTAGAGTATTACTATTATCTCTTTGTGTTAAGAGATACGACAATATTCTATTATTTAAGATTTTTCAGTTAGTGTTTTAATGAAATATTGTTATTTATGTTATAAATCTTTGATTTATGGTGGCTGACCACCACACTTTGGTAACTCCCACCACCATAAGTTCTCCACCATTATTTGTATTCAAGCACCATTGATTATATGTAACTCTTGTATTAGATATGTAACTCTTCAAAGGCCTATATAAAGAGGTCTCTAGCTAATGTAGCAATGGACCAAACTAGTGTACCAATGTACCTAATATACCAATATATCAAAGTAGAGAAATCATCTACAAACATATGAATACAAATTCTAGTTATACTTGTCTCTATATCTTTTGTCTACATTTCTATTATCTTTCTTCTTCCCTCTTTTATTTTTCACAACACGTTATCAGCACGAATTGCTCTATCATCAATGATGAAAGGGAAGAAGAAATTTTCCACTTATTGATCAAGATACAAACAAATGAGAAACATGGGTAAGTTTGGTCAATTGTAATTGGTAAATCAAAAGGTATTTGCACATTTCTTTGTTGAATTTTTAAGCTTATTATTCTTATTTATCTCTAACCATTGATTTTGTGATTGTTGAGGCATAGTGAATCATATCAAAAGGATATTAGAGTTACATAGCTGATAATGAAAAATGGTTGGTATTTCAAACTAATATGAATGTAGTGCAATTCTAGTTCTTCTCGTAAAAAAAAAAAAAATGGTATTGGTCTCATAACTAATGTTTATTTTTGTATGAATACATCATGAGTGCATATTTTGATCTGTTAATGAAGATTTTTCCAAAGAGAAAAATTTAACCATCTGATTTTGGTTACAATGAAATTGAATCATCTATTTGTACATGAGATTACCAAACCTAAAGTTTGGTGTGTGTGAAATATGTCTTCAAATCTCAAAATTTCTAGAAGAGTTTGAAGTATAAATTTTCTATAAGATGATAATAAATCAAATCACTAAAGGACGAAAATATACCAATATGAGTTGGTTAATCATCACCACGACAGTAAATCATTGCAGAACAAATTAAATTTGTTTACTCATTCCTGAAGAATGAGAAATATTGATATTTCAGGATTGAAATTATTTTCAACTGATTCTTAAGAGATCGTAACTGAACTTGTGGTAAGAAAAATACTACACCGAGTTCAAAATATCTATTCAAGTGGTGATAACATTTTCTTCCGCGTCTATGGACGGTGATGAGTTGTAAATATTGAAAATTATAATTTCTTTAATATCTGCTTTCATATTACACTTGAAGTTGTAATACCCAAAGAGAAAGTAATGATTTATTTTAATTGAAAAAAAAATCACATGAAGATGATATATCTCACATATAATCAATCACACCTGAAGTTGTGATATTTGCACAAATTGCTCACACCTGAAGTTGTGATAAGATAGCAATTTCGATCCTAGAAATCATATGATATGAAAATAGAAATGAAGATTTGCTTGAAGCAATTGACTATCTTTCTGTCTTTGTCACAACCTTGAAGTATGTGCCCACATGACGTATGATTTTTAAATGAAACAAATCTATCGACATTAGGGGAAGAAAGTCTTAGATTTAATGTCGTAAAATACTTGAAAATGGTCAAGTTTCTCTCACTCGGAATCCAAATATAGAGATTTTTCTACCTGCAAATTTTAATACTTTTCAAAGCGTAACATGCTCATATAAGGTTAAAGTTCATGGAAAATGATCAAAGCTAGTCAAAGTAGCATATACTTCTGGAGGAATAATTTTATAAAAGAATCCTCCAGAAGAGGCTATAAAATTAGAAATGAATGTGATTCATATTCCTAATAAAATTCCTTGAAGAGGATATGTGTAAAAAGAGACATTAGCCTTTTACTTAGGCACATACATGAGATTATTAAACTATGTATGATGTTAAAATTTGAGAAATCAAATAAATCATTTCAGACGATGTAATTATGAAAATACTAGCTACTGGGAGCATGTTGATCCCGAGTTACTCTAAGTAATTGGTAAAATTTTGATGAGAAAGTTCATTATTTTTGGATTTTTCTTACAAAATATTTATGTCTTCAGACATGAAGTCGAAGCACCAACCAGGAGTTGCCCTGAAGGTAATGAAGTAGACATATGTTAGAGTTAAATTATAAAGGATTGATTAATCCTATTGTGACTCCTGAAGAGTTTATCAAAGTTTGATAGTAGACTAGTAGAGTATTGAAAAAGATTATTCGAGCAAAGAAAAATTTGAAAATAAATATGTTCTGATATACTAAAAGGCTCCAACCTTAAAAGCAACTCATTTGTCTCGATCTATCATCTGTCATGAAATTAAATTCAGGTCCAGAAGTACCTAATATTTACAGACAATACATTACATATGTTGTAATGTGATTTCAGAAAACAACCATCATTCATGTATAAAATGTCAATCACGTTGTACTCTTTTTCCTTCGCTAAGGTTTTTCCCATAGGGTTTTCCTTGTAAAGGTTTTAATGAGGCAACTATGCGTACTTGAAAATTGTTTTAATTTTTTAACAGTTGTAGTCTTTTTCCTTCGTTCAGGTTTTGCCCGATCGGATTTTCCTGACAAGGTTTTGGCGAGACAACAATATTTTAAAACAATAGTCATCGAATGATGAATTTAACACCTCCTATGCGTGTCAAGTGGATTGTACAACGAAATGTGATAAGTACATCAATTTCACAAGATGTTATAGTTATCTTACTGATATACATGATACACAAATACGAATCACTAAATAGTGACTTCAATTGATATCCCAGAAGGATTTAACAAGCTTCAATTTAAAGTATACATGAACTTTAAGGCATTATATAAATGCAACTTGAAATGTCAAATGCTACTCATTATATTTTTGTGTATATATATACCAAAAGGAAGATGACGATAAAAAGTTGAACAATGCCCTCAACCTTCATGAGGGGGAGAAAGTTTATGAAGACACTATATACTATATTTTCACAAAGTACTTTTTTTCCTTCGTTAAGAATTTTTCCCATAGGGTTTTTCTTAACAAAGTTTTAATGAGGCTGATTATGTGTTCATCAAAGATGTACATAAACAAAGAATTTGTATTCTTTTTCCTTCACTATGGTTTTGTCCCATTGGGTTTTCCTAGTAAGTTTTTAATGAGGCAATATCTGATGTGGTGGACATCCAGGGGGAGTGTTATAAATCTTTGATTTATGGTGGCTGACCACCACACTTTGGTAACTCCCACCACCATAAGTTCTCCACCATTATTTGTATTCAAGCACCATTGATTATATGTAACTCTTGTATTAGATATGTAACTCTTCAAAGGCCTATATAAAGAGGTCTCTAGCTAATGTAGCAATGGACCAAACTAGTGTACCAATGTACCTAATATACCAATATATCAAAGTAGAGAAATCATCTACAAACATATGAATACAAATTCTAGTTATACTTGTCTCCATATCTTTTGTCTACATTTTTATTATCTTTCTTCTTCCCTCTTTTATTTTTCACAACAATTTAAAAGTTTTTAACTTTCTAATTTGATCGGTTTGTATACTCGATTATTTTTTATGTGAAAAGATTAAAGCAAATATTTTGTTCGGTACTCCCGGTTATAAACCTACAAACTAAATTTACTTAATTGATGATTATAAACTTTTCGATAATGACAAATAAAAAATTAGAAAACAAATGTCAAGTTATAGTATTTATTTGAATGTTTTAAATCCGTGACAGTGTAGCAGGACCGATAATTAACTTTTTAAAGATATATAAATAATTTTCCAACATGTGGTATATGTAATTACTATTTATCTCTATAAAAAATGAGTTTTAAAATTAAGAATATTAACTAATAAATTTGTAAATGTTACTGTATGATTAAAGTAATATTCTGATTTTTTTTTTTTGCAGAAATATCTATATCGGACTTATCTATATGTTTTGTGATAACAATATTTAAGTTTATAGACGTCATTAATTAAACTTAATTGATAAGTTACGAAAATAATGATATCTTATATTAAAGTTATTAAAGTTTTTTCGCAGAGTAATATACCGACTTTTTTCGACAGAATTATCTATATCGGACTTACCAATATGTTTCATGATAACAATATTAAAGCTTATTGTCGTAATCAATTAGATTTAGTTTATAAATTATGAAGCTAATGATATATTATATTAAAAATTTTAATTTTTTTTATATAATTTAAGTAGCATAATTTATAAAGTAAGTAAATTTAGATATTATAATTTTAAAAGAATGATATTTTTCGTTACTGAAAAGGTTATAACCGTAATTGATTAAATTAAGTTTATAAGTTTATAACTGCTATTACTGAAATTGTTTTCGCCTCAACCTTTGCGTATTAAAAATATTCGAGTACAGTTTTCAAACCGATAAAATTAGAAAATTAAAAATTTTATAATGACAATATTGAATTAAGTATTAACTCAATAATATTTATTAAGTAATAAAATATGGGTTTTTTTAACTTACCCCCTCAAAACTAATTAGTAATTGAGTTTACCCCCCTTAGTAATTAGTAATTGAGCTTACCCCCTTGAATTTTGTATTTTTAGCAAAACTACTAAGGACATGTTTGGCATGAGATGGTAAAATCACAAATTACAACCAAAATCAATCTTTACTAATCTTATTACCGACCGAATCAAACAATAAAAGTAAGGTGGAACAACTACAAGGAACCCTATTGAATGGTAATTGTTTTTGGTAGTCACATTTATTTCACGTACGCCAAACACAACCTTTGTGTTTTTGTCAAAAATAGTAAATCTAAGGGGGTAAACTCAATTACTCATTATTGAGAGGGGTAAACACAATTACCAATTAGTGATGAGGGGGTAAGTTCAAAAAACCCTAAAATATTATCGTGTCCCTTAATAGAACGACGAATACTATGTGTATGAAGAGTTTTTATGTACTCTTGAAGAGTTTGAAGTTAATTGTAGGGCCTTTAATCATGAGTATCAATTATTAACTAAAATATTACTTAAACGACATGTCCGATCCAGCACAACCTTTATATCCTCTCCTTATGTGAACGGTAAGATTTTGTAATTATTACTTTAACTAAATATTGTTATTTAATATTTGTCGTTACTAAAGACCTCCAAATGCTTATGGTCAATTATAAAGTATGTTATTTTGTTTGGTTGCATTTTTTATTTCATAAGTATATGACAGTAATAAAGTTACAAAAGTGGTTATGAGTTCATCAAGCTGTTAAAAGTTTGTTGAGTTTTCTCTCATTAGAACTTGTTTATAAATACTTATTAATCCTTATAATTAATTAATAATATATAATTAAGGGAATTGGCCCAAAGACCCAATTTTAAACTTTAAAAGTTAAAAAGATAAATTATATTTTTTTTAGTTAAAAACTTAAAATTTGTATTTTCTTTGTTAAAAATTTAAATATATGTACTTTGTTTGGTTAAAAGTTGTCGCAAGGTGTCGCAAAACTGTCGTAAGGTGTCACAAAACTATTATAAGGTGTCGCAAAGCTGTCGCAAGGTGTTGCAAATTAAAAAATGGTACCCAAGGAGTTGAAGAGTAAAAGATTGCCCTGTAAAATCGATAAATTTTGCGAGAAAATGTTAACTATTCCTTAACTCAAACTTTATACATCTTGAGATAACTAATCAAACTTTAACATTATTAGTCTATACATTAACTACATAAAAGTCTTTTTTAATTTCAACACATTCCTTTGTCCATTCAGTTACGAAATAGTTACCTACATATTGAGGATCATTTAATTGTTTACTGGATTTATGCAAACAACTCTCACAGGCCTTCTTTTCAGGATAAAAAATTTGGTAGACCTTATAGATCTCAAGCACAAAATTAGGGTGTCGTTTGTACATCTCTTCGAGTACAGTTGTTACATGTATAGGTGTGAATATAGTCTTTGTTAAATAAAAAAATTAATTAAATAATAAAAATAAACATAAAAATAAATAAAAACATTAAGATAAAAAAACTCATTTTTTTTACTTTTCAATAATCTAAAAATAGTGAACAAATATATTTTGGTAAAACCTTATTAGGGCTTTGAGATTGCCATAAAACGCTTTCGGAGTTTGAAATCCTTCCATTTGGGATTCTTCGCTTTCTTTTTTCATAGCATCACTAAAAATATGAGCCCATCCCCATCCCTCGCCATTTTGAGGGCAATACTTTAGAGTTCGATAATTAAGATTTTTTGAGAAGTATGTTCTGTATTTGCAAGTGTTGAACTAGTCATAAAGTTTAGAAAACCGTTTTATAAAGTTCACTGTTTTCGCTTGTAATTTAATAAGGGATGACGTAACAATAAATCTCAGTTTTGCTTCTTTGTCATACCAGTTATACTATCTTTTTCCCCATCAGGTCAAAAGTTAAAAAGGAAAAGAATTAGCATTAGATGGTAAACAAACGACGAGTTAAAAACAATTAAATTAAAAAAAATACCCAAATCTTTCGATTAAGTCGCTTGCTTCTTCTTTCATCAAAAAAAAAAGTCGCTTGCTTCTTTAGATGGATTTGGTCCTCCAGAAACATTACTTATCCAATTGCTTATACCAATGCAATAAAAAAATAAGAAAATATAAATAAAATATATTATTTTAAATAATAATGATAATGTAAAAGAACAAATAAGAAAAAGAATTATCATGCTTTCGAAGTCTATTTGCTCCCATAAGTTTGGCCTTGATGCCTTGTGATTGTCCACCTTTATGTACCAATATAAATATACTTTCCTTTGCAATATCCCCATGGTTTATGCTTTTGGTTCGCAAATAATATATTCCTTTAAAGATATCTTCAAATATTTCGATAAGTGTCTCAGATGGGTGAGAGCTTTCGTCATCAAAAAGTGTATAACGTTAACTCCCATTCTTACACCCTTCTAAAAGTTCGCCAAGTTAAATAAATATTTTTCATATACTTGGTATGTATTCTCCTCGAATTCGTGTTATCCATTGTAAATTAAAAAACTATTATTCCCGACCCATTTCAATCTTCCACTACTTCTTGGCGCAACAACTTGTTCTCTACAATCTTCCTAAACAACAACCCCCTACGTGTATGGCAAGGATTATCTTCATGCATATCTTTACCATTTATATTAAATTTGAAGTCATACCTAAAATAAAGAAATTTTATTTGAAATTGTCAACGGGTTGAAGGGCCCGACCCTTTACAAAACTAATGAATCAGAAAATGACGAATAAAATAGTAAGAACTTATAAAGAAACATATCAATCAGCAAATTAAGTATGCCTAATTCTAAATACACCCCTCTGGTCATCTCTCACTAGTTTCTTTAATTCCTCAGGCATTGCTTCTGGGGTTATCTCGATCATTCCATTTGCGGGCTTCATTTTTTAGAGGTAATCTGCTGCCTGGTTTATTTCCCTATACACGTGCATAATAGAACTCTCCTGGTAATCTGCTCCCATAATAATTTGATTTCTCGGACCAATCTCTTGATCTGCCACGGTGGTGGTTTCTCTGGGTTTGTGAGGATATAAACAGTAAGCAAAGAATCTGTTGCTATCTTGACCCGAGTTCTACCATATTTCAAAGCCAATTGGAGCCCTAACCGGACTCCATGCATTTCATGAGTTATTACTGACTCTCTCATTGTAATGGATGCAGCTGCTACAATCGTATCTCCATTATTATCACGCAGTATAGCACCAAACCCTCCATATGAAGAGTCAAAAGCGCCATCTGTATTTACGAGAATCTGGCCAAGTTCAGGACCCTTCCATTTACATGTAGTTGCAATTTTCATGGTAAGTGGGAGTGCTAGATTCCAACGATCCATGATTAGCAATGCCTCGCTCGTTTGGGTTGCTTTCTGTTTCCATGATGTCACTTTAATCTTGACCGCTCTTATCACTTCCTTTAAGGTCTCCCTGTTCGACCTTTCCTCGCCTCTAAACACCCTGTTATTTCGTTCCTTCCATATGTAATAAATATATGTTGTAAACACCAGTCCTCCCATTCGGCCAAGGAGTGAGTTACCCTGGAATGTGTCTACACACCAATTGATTTCCTCTACCCAATTACCTGAGTGATTGCATTGTATGCCCATCATAAGCAATAGTTCTGTCCACACAAAGATCGAAAAGGTACATTGGAAAATAAGATGTTCGTCTGTCTCCACTCCAGAATGACAAAGCGGGCAGTGCTCATCCATCTCTAAACCCCAACCCCGCAATTTTGCTTTTTTTTTTCAGACCTCGCTTAAGTGCGATCCAGGCGATAAATGAGTGCTTGGGAAATCCCTCTATACACCAAACTAATTTGGACCACGGTTGTCGATTACCTCTTCGCCTAATAGCGTTATAAGTGTCCCTTACTGTATATTCACCTGAAGATGTAACCTTCCATACTACCTGGTCATGCTCCAAACCCCCCATATCTATATTCTACAGTTCATTGAACACCTCACGGAAAGCACGGCTAACTCGGTCAGGAACTACCCAATTGCCATTAATAAGAAAATCGGACACTCGGGCATCTTCTCTTAGTTGGGATGCAAATCGTTGATTCGTTTTGAAATACTCGGCTAGCGACCCTAACGGGTGCCAAATATCTCTCCAGAAGTAGGTATTCCGGCCATCATGAATAAGGTACTGGACTAACTCTTCAGCCAAATCTCTGCTGCCCAAAATATGTCTCCAACACCAAGAACAACTAGTTGGATTCTCCATAGTCCAGAAGTTTTTTCCCCTGATCAAATATTTCTTCACCCAACGAACCCAAAGAGTGTTCTTCTCACTGATGATATCCCACACATGTCGGAGATTCATTGCCTGATTCATGGTTTCAATATCACGCAATCCCAATCCACCTTCTTCCTTCGGCAAGCAAACCTCAAGCCATTTAACGGCTAGTCTATTACTACCCTCCTCCAAGCCCTTTCAAAGAAACCTATTAAATATCTGATTAATTTCTTTAAACACTCGCTTCGGAAGTACAAACACTTACGACCAGAAAATAAGCATACTGCCTAGGACAGGCTTAAGTAGTACAAGCCGTCCTGCATAAGAGAGAAAGCGAATCTTCCATGATTGTACTCTCATCTGAATCTGATTTAATAATGGAATACAATACAAACAATAAATAAATCATAACTAATAAGTATCTTAAAGATATACGTGAGAATAAGAGGTTTGCATGAATGATGAAGATGGTGCCAAGGAGGTGTTAATCTAGTAATGACGGATATAAAGATGATGCTTCTAGATTTGTGTTGTTATAATTTAAATTAGTCCAGACCCACTAGCTAAAATGTTAGTAACAAGTTTGTTAAAAAATGGTTATGAGTTATTCAAGTTGTTAAAAGTTTGTTAAGTTTTCTCTCACTAAATTTAGTTTATAAATACTCATGAATCTCTATAACTGATCTTTTAGCAATATATAATTAAAGAAATTGGGCCGAAGACCCAATTTTGAACTTTTTAAAGTTAAAAAGACAAATTATATCTTTTTAGTTAAAAACCTAAAATTTGTATTTTATTTGTTAAAAATCCAAATATATGTATTTTGTTTGGTTAAAAATTCAATATTGTAGAAAAGTTGTCGCAAGGTGTCACAAAGCTATCGAAAAGTTACCGCAAGGTGTTGCAAGTTGTGTCGCAAAATTGTTTTTTCTAACAGCAAGGTGTTGCAAATTAAAAAAGTACCCAGGGAGCTGAAGACTAAAAACTGAAAATATAAAAAAAACCCTAGTTGGTAACTAACTACTTGCTAGGCAATGTATATATCAAAGCTGTTAGAAAAAACCTAGTTTCTTAAATCAAATCATCTTCTCAAGTACAGAGAACTCACAAGAAATTTCAATGGAATCCCTGAGAGAGAGAATGTAAAGATTTAAGAAAATAACCTAGTTGCTGACTAGGAAACTTGGCTACTTGTTAAGATTGGAGTCTTAAGATCAACATCAAACCCTCACCACTGTCACCAGAAATCTTTGAGAGTTGAAAGAAAAAACCCTAATTACTAACTAAGCAGCTTGACTACTTGTAAAGATTTGAGTCTTAAGATCAACTTTAAACCTTCACCACTGTCACCAGAAATATTTGAGAGTTTAAAGAAAACCCCCTAGTTGCTAACTAGGCAGCTTGGCTACTTGTTAAAATTTGAGTCTTAAGATCAACTTCAAACCCTCACCACTGTCACTAGAAATCTTTGAGAGTTGAAAGAAAAAGTGGAGAGTAAAGAGAAACCCTAGAGGCTATAATTAGTTGACATGTTTTCGTCAAGTTAAAACTTTACTTTTCTTTCCCTCTCGTCTCCAAGTATTTGAAAAAAATATATATATATTTATAGCAGGTGATACCGAAATTACCCTTACTCTCTTCAAAAATTACGAAGACTAACTCAGGCTCTATAATGCATTTTTTCTTGACATTTGATTTGATATCTGACTCGAAGACACAGTTGACTCTGAATCGGGTTTTGGTGTTTTATTTTTGTCTTACTGATAATATCTGATTCGTCTAAATCGTTCATTTTATTCAAATCACCAAGGCATATCTCTCTCATACTTTAAACCACCGCCGACAGAGAGTCGTTGGTTAACAACCCTCTCCAATGACCAAAATATATATTTTTTTCTTTTCTCTAAGTTTTTATACAAGTGCAGAATGGATGCCCTTGGCCGGATTTTAGAAGTTGAGAGAAGGGGAGATTGTGGTGTTGGTGGTGAGAGAGATAAATTTATAGTTACGAGAAAAGAAGACCTAATGTTTTTTATAGTTTATGATATTCTATATCAGCAGATTGCCTAACTTAAACTTTAGATACTACTTTATATTTGTTTTCGAACACATGTCAGAGGAACCCTTTCATTAACATAACAAAAACAAGTGACCGCATAAACAAAGAGTTATTAGCCCTTAAAACCCAAAGATTTGGAAGATTGACATAAACTTACATGTATAAATATTATCAAATCACTATTTGTAAAATTAAGAGTTATTACACAAGTAATAGAGAATCAAAGGTATTCTTTATTGATCGTTACACATGAATTTATAGAACCTACAAATAGAAAAGTTAACATAAGAAAGGAAGGGAAAAATAGAAAGCCTAATTACAAATTAAGGAATGTAATATTTCAGATTTGGACTGCATAAGAAATGTCAAAGTATATCTAGAGTAGTCATCAACTAAGGTGAAAAACTATCGCTTATTTGTGAGCGATGGAACACGAAAGGGTCCCCAAATGTCAGCATGAACAAATTGGAAATGAAAAATATTTAAGGAATTACTTTTATGAAAGGGAAATTTAGATTGTTTTGTGATAGGACAAATGGTACAGTCATGCGTGGAGTCGAAGCGAATAAGATCAAAACGCTGAGATAAGTGTTTGAGACGACCCAAACCAGGATGCCCCAGTCGTCTGTGTGCCATAGGTCAAGCGACTTATGGAGAGTATGTGCCAAAGATTTTTTTGGCGTAAACGTATAGATTGCAAACCTCATCGATCGGTCTAATTAAACGAGTCATCAAGGTGCCTGTAAAGACACATTGAGAAGGTGAGAAAGTTGCAAGACAGTATAGAGATTTACATAACTGTCGTATAGAAATCAAATTAAATTTGAAGGTTGGAATATGGTAGACATTGTCGATGTGTAAAGAGTCAGAAAAAACTACTTTACCGATATGTTTGACCAAAAATTTGCAGCCATCGGGGATTTAAACATAAACTAACGGAGGAGCAAGTTCATAAGAACTGAAATGATGTAAAGAAAAACATACATTGTTAGAAGCACCACTATCGATAATCCACGAAGTAGGATGGATGGAAAGAATAGTTCCAAGAGATGAAGAGAAGTGTCGTAGCCGTAGGGCTAGTGTCACCAGTATTTATACCGGGAAAAAGGATCATTCTCAATTTAGGAGAAGGAATAGAAATCAACAGTCTGGTGACATTAGTTAAAAGGGTAAGTTTTAAGAATTTTGTAATGAAAGTACAACGAATCACAATATTTCTGAAAAGAGGAACGTGGTTGATAAAACTGCAAAAGTCAAAATTGGATAAAAAAAAAATAGTGACAACAAAAACAATGTTGTTGTGTTTAAAGTCGACAAGAAAATCATTGTCGGATTTTCAAAAAAAATGTATGATAAGTAGGAATCAAAATGATGGTGTCATGGCGATTGACGACAAATGAAGCATTGTCTGAGAGAAGGTGTCCAGAATTGACACAAAAAATAACAACAAAATTGATGTCATGTGTGTAGTTCAAAAAAGAATAAAATCAGCCGAGCAACAAGATAAAATTGGGAAATCCTAAAAGAGGTCAAAGTACAAAAAGAACTATTTGTATATAGTAAAAGGATAACAGAGATGGTAAATGATGTCACAACTGCAAAGTAGATGGGTATAAGATTGTAACAGTTCTACTATGACAAATGAATCAAGTTTTGGGTTATGGTGTCACCTATTGAAACTCAGTCAAAATCTACTTGATTAAGAATAAATCTTATTCAAACTAATCAAATTGATGTCCGAAAATCTATTCAGACTTATCTATCTAACTAAACGAGTCCGAATTTAGTCCGTCTAGCCAAAGATAGCTCATGTAAGAGGTTGTGGCGCCACTGTTGGGTTATGTTCTCACCTACTGTTTCTAAACGGAATCTCAGACGTCTAATATTAGTTTCCAGGATCACATGCAAGAACTAAAGATGAACTAGAATTGGATAGTATATTACCTTAATCGCTTTCCCTCGAACTAAATCTGATGTCTTTATGCCGAAGATGATAGCTCTAATTTGTAGCTCCTCTAGTTGAGACACCCAAGAAAGTTGACTCGATCTCTCTTCTGTAATGTCATCTATGACATTAACGGAAGGTTGAGAAGAAGAACTCTTCTTCTTTGACTAGATAGATGGGATGAGAGTTTTTTTCTCTAAAATCTACTCTCTACTTGATCTTGTAGAGATAGATTTTCTCTTGAGAAAATTCCACACCTTTTATGTTCTAACATGAGTCCTTATATAGATTTTCTCCAATTTGGCTTCAAATAAGATCTCCAGAAAAGATAAGACCCAGAAACCCTTTCTGAGCAGGACTCCAAATGGGATTTATGTCCTATCTGGACTCCTTAATGTGGTTGGCCAAGGCAGAGCCTCTTTAGTGGGTTGGGCCTGGCCGCCCACTTCATATGGTCGTACATAGCATGGCCGACCCATCTTCTTTTGGTATGGGCCCCTTTCCAGGCCCGGTTCTTCCTATTTTTGTCTGGACTCTTTCCGAACCTTTGATTTTATCAAACTAGATCCAATCCATCTATTTTCTTAGCTCCCTCTAGTCAATTATCCCCGATCAAGTCACCACTCTTTGGTGTAACCCGTTGTAGGATCTGGTCGATATTAGCCGCGAATTACTGAAGTGATCCGACGATCGCAGTTGGCTTCGAGCTAAGCATTACGACCCCTAATTCAAGCGGACTAGATGATCTTCTGGATAAAGTCATTGCAATTCTATTCGAAATTGAGCGCATCGTCCTCTTGGTCGAAGGACACTCATTCAGAAGGAAATCTCCTTCAGACCGAAAGGACATACCTTCAGTCTCCCACTTGTACTTAAAATATGTGTAATGCTCGATTCTTATGTCTCTTCGTATTTCATTTGATATGTCATACTTTTCAGACTTTCTTAATTCAGAGAACAACTACCAAAATAAATGGTTAACTATTAATCCATTTGAGCACGACCATGCATTTTCAATCGTTACTTCTCAAGTGGCATTGAGATACTAATCCTAATTTTCTTAGGAGGACATAATCAATTCTTGTATTCCCGCTCAGCTTCATGTTTGTCATACCTCACTAGGTTTCCACCTTTATAACCTCCTTTTACGGCGCGACGTTTAACAAACTATCTCTCTCTTAGTTTCTCTAACTAAATGACTATAAATAGACTTGTAATATTGTAATTTTAGTTGAGATAAGTAAAAGTTCATTTCTGAATCTTACTTGAGAGAAAACTCTGATTAGTCTTTTTTCTAATATGGTATTAGCTGCAGTTTTACCAGCAGGATTTTGTGAGGTTGGGTCTGTTACTGCTTCAGTTGATGCACCAGCACCTATAAGTGCAGGAATTATTTTTTCTCTACAAAAGAAAGACAATGACCTACAGGTATTACAACTCGATATTGAAGATAGGTACTAAATTATTTAAATTATGTCCATGGTCTTCAATCCTTACACCCTCTTTTTCGATACAGACAGAAGAAAAGTCTAACCTCGTCAAACAACATACACCAAGGAGAGAGCAAGAGTTAGTATTGCATTTACCTCCCAAAACGTGCATCCCAATGAACGGCAGCCCGTCCGTTATTATTGATTTCCAAACAAAACCATAATGTAGTGCATATATGCAACAGGTTGATTGTTCAACTATGATCTATGTTATTAAGGCATAGCACTAAAACTTTCTTATTTCACTTTGATGTGCATATATGTACAACAATTGGGAAAATAACACTAAAGTGATTGTCACATCACAAAATTCAAAGTAGATATAGGGGGTACTCTAATAGAGTTGATGTATGGTTAGTTTTCTTTCAGGAAACCATACGAAAAGAATTAACAAGTTAGAAAGGTACAAATAACTTCTCACAAATTTATATATATTCATTATCTATTGTGGTCGTGATGCGAAAAGAATCAGTCATACCTCAAAACTTGACGTGTTTCCCGATTTATCGGTTGGATGTTGTAAAAGATTGCGCTGAAGAATATTAAATTTATTTGATTCATACAACATTACAACTAAATAAAGAACATACAATTAGTGGTTCGTACATGAGGATGTTTAATATTGAAGCAAATAAAAGAGTATTAACATAGTATTTAGCAAAGGGTATCAACTTTTATTCCCTTTTCATTATAACGTTATATGTTAGGAATGATGGTTGAAAGCAACAAACACGATACGCATTCATATTTTACAATTCTTGCATAACTGTATGTGCTTACTGATGCAATTGAAGACCGTCTACCTTAAGTTCCCAATGTACAAATGGAAGTTACTCCAACCTGGGTACGGTAATCATGTTTTTTTAGAACGTCTATAATTATACATTAGATCTCTTAGAAGCACAAGTGCTCGTGTTGAATAGAAATTCTAACTTTTGAGAGAATATGGTCATCTAAGCAATGTTAATTGCAGTATTGCACATCCGCACAAACCTCCCTCTTTTCCCACTTTGTTGCCTCTTCATTATAACGTTGTAAGCAACAAATATGATACATGTATAGAAAGCTCCTAAAACAAATATGATAAGCATACAAGCCATGGTTGAAAGCTCCCTTAATTAAGAGTCAAGAACATATTTTATTTGAGAAGTTGGTAACTTAATGAATGATATTCCTTTTTGTTTTGAACTCGGATTGCCCACCGATTTAAGATAACTTATTAATAGTTCAAACTTAGAAAGTCAAAGAAAATCATAAGCACCTATAATAGGAACCAAGTTTGAATAGCATTACAAGAAGCTTCATTTGTCACAGACATTTGACAAAACCCACATCACCTAACATTTAAATAAAATGCTTAGTTGAAACATTATTATTTTTTTCCTCAAACCAGCAAGTAAGATTCATCATAATGAATGTTGATGTGATGGGATTCTGACTTCAGGTATTCTATATAAAGACCTCATTAGAACAGAAATAGGTGTGTATTTTTCTCAACAAGATTTCTATCTCTGCTTCCTTAAGCAAAGAGAGAAAAAAAAAGCCTCAGCTATCTATCTAGTCTAACAAAGAAAGCATTCTTCGTCTAACTACTTATTAGAGTTCTAGCTAACTTGAAAAACAGGAGATCAAGTCGATGCTCGGGTGTCTCAAGTAGATGAGCTGCGAATTGAAGCTCTTGGTCTTCGGGGATAAAGGCGATCAATTTAACCTGTGGGAGAGCGATTCAGGTATATCTCTAACCCTAACTAGTTCATCTTTAGCTTATTCATGAGATTCTGAGAAACTAGTGTTAGACGTATTAGACGTCTGAGATTCCACTTAGAACACTAGGTGACTCCATAACCCAACACCCTCCATAAGCAAACACAAATTTTCTCAAGCAAGGACATTGGATCTTCGTGAAGCTGAGGATCTAATCTTGATTGAGTTACTATTTTCCCAAGAATTAAGATCTTCGTAAGCAAGGTTTCTTGAAGCTCCAAAACCTTAGGTTTTTCTTGCAAGATCTTTAAAAATAGAAAGAAGAAGAGTCAAGGGGGCGTTCAGGACGCGAAGAGAAATTTTGGGTCATATGGGGTGCTCGTACAGACGGAAGAACGCTCCCTAGAAATAAACGTGGAAAATATGAAAAAGTGGACGACCCTCTCCCTTTATCTATAAATCATTTGGATCTTATCACAACCAAAATGAAGAATCCTTCTTTATTTGTATTTGTGACTTTATGATGAAGGTGATGTCCGCTTGGATGGAAGTAGGGTTAGGAAACGGTCCAGACATGCAGTCCACAGACGACTACCCATCCGGTCCGGGCGGAACAGACGGAACCCAAACTTCTCCACTCGGGCAAGCAGACAAATCGGACATGTATTTCGACTCTTCTCTAAAAAATGTCGGCCCGTGTCCGTTTTTCTAATCGGACATACATGACACAGGTCGGCCGCACCGGGTATACATCATAATTTGACAAAAACAAAGTCACCAAGTTCTTTAACTTTGTAAACAATAACAACAAGAGAGTCAGACAAGTAAATGATTCAACACTTTCCGCGAAATAATTAAGCTTCTTAGAGAAAAATTAAAAGAGAAGGAAACATAGATTATGCTTAAGGCGTAGGTTTCGCTATTAAGAATCAAAAGAGACATGCGTAGAAGCGAGTCGAATATAAAAGGAAAGAAAAAAATTGGGCTTCTTTTGATTTTGAGGGTTACATATCATAGAATAATCTAATCAAACACTACCTCTTACTCTAAACATTTATTGGCTCATAGTTATTAAGGACGGGTAAGCGGACATCCTAAACGGGCGGACTCGGGTGGTACGTCGTGTCACACCCATAAATTTTGCCTAAGTAATGGGCCGGCCTATGGCCATATGTGAAACCCATTTCCTTCGTGAGAGCCTTTAAAATTGGCTAGAGAACTCAAGAGGACATCATATTGGGCGTAGCAAATGGACTTGGACCATGATTGACGCATTTATGGGCTGCCAAGGGAGGAATTGTCCAGAGATATATGGAGCATTAAGGAGTACTCTAGAAAGTTTCTAGAGATTTCTATAGAAATCCCTCACACTTCCTAGCCCTTAGATCTTAGACATGTGTTTTAATCTTAACCATCCATTGTAAGGGTCTAGTAGTATAAATAGGGGTTAAACCCCTCATTTGTGAATCATCAAAGAAGTGATCCAAGCAAGTGAGTCCAAGTGTGAGTGACTTGGGAAGCATGCTTGTATACATATGTGTTTGAGAGTTATTAAGGCAATAAAAGAGTTTCTTCCACCAAGTGTTAGTGTAGTTTAGTAGAGCACTCTTGCTAGTTCTCTTAAGTACTTTAGTAGCTTAGAACTCTTGTGTGATTCCGACACCAAAGAGGTATTGTTTCCCAGGTAGATCTTAAGCATAAGTGTCGCACGGGTAATAAACGACAGTGTCGAGTCGAATTTTACTCCGTGACAGTCAGGTAGCCCCCCTTGCCCGCGTCTGTCTGCTAAAAATCTATAGGGCAGACAGATTTTGACTGGCTCGGTCACTGGGCGTCCGCAGACCCTTCGAACATGGACGGACCACATGCCAAAATCCACCACTACTAACCACCATTACTCGGTGTTGTTAAAATCTTAACTACTTGTGAGTTCTTGGGCCATTTTATAGGCACTCTTTAGCTCTAGGCCGTTGGTATTTACAAAGCAATTTACAAAACTGGTATGGTTCAAATCCATCCAGACTGTCCTGACCATAAAATACAGGTCGGATCTAATTTTAATCCTGCAAGTTCGCACGGCTTACATCGTTGAATCTTTATTGGAGCCTGCAAAGCAAGGCTTATCATGAGGATGTGCCAGATTAGCAAGACTTAGTCTGTGACCTTGTCAAAGCAAAGTCAGATTTGTGCCTGATGGAGCAGGACTGGACCTGTGACCAGGGACGGAGGTATGTAAGGACCAGGAGTGGCCCTGACCCTTAAATGTTCCCATTCTTTATCACTCTTAAACAATTAAAATTTTCAACCTACCCTTTATTGGCCCCCTTTATTCCAAACTTAAACCAGCCTTAATCTTAATCTAAAGCCCAACTTAAATTCTTAACAGTCAATGACCTAATCAAAGACGCCAATTGACCTCCACCGCCCACAAACCACAACTCACAACCGTCAATGCCCGGTTCCTAACTGCCTTAACTTCCTATTAGTTCTATCATTTTACGTTTCAATTCACCACCCACACTACCAATCAACTTACCCAATGAACTAATTATCCCAACAACAAGTTGGGAGATTTTATAGGGCCCCCTCATTTTTGTTAAAAGGCCTCCCCTCAGTGATAATTTAGCAAGTAAAATGGTTCATGGGGAGACCTTTTAACAAAATTGGGGAGGCCTTATAAAACTTCCCCAACAAGTTTCTGTTTTCCACTTTCAACTATTAACTTATTTTAATTTCTTTTCGATATGTTAACTATATCAATTCCGATTGTAAAGCGAAATCAATTCGAGTCATCCAAATTTTGAACTCTCACTAACCAAAATAGATTGTATCTCAAATCATAACTCGAAAACAGGTAAATTCTTAGAGAACTAGTCTCTCTCTCTCTCTCTCTCTCTCTCTCTCTCTCTCTCTCTCTCTTTTTGTCTATATCTATATCTCTCTATGCCTCTCCCTTTCTCTATCTCTTTTCTCTTCTCTTCCGTTACAAGTTAATTACATAATTGTGTATATTTTTGTAAGTAATCATTTAACTAATGTCAATAAAGTGTATTTTAAGTAGGTAAGATTGAAATTACTACCAGGAGCAGTCGAACTACTTTATGACTATAATAGTTCGGCCCCCCGTCAACAAAAGTTCTGGTTCCGTCCCTACCTGTGACCTTGTCGAAGCAAGGTCAGATTTGTACCTAACAGTGTAGGGTTTGATCTGTGATGAGAATTTGTTATTAGACTCACAAAGCGAGTTTGAAAAGTATGTAATATATTATATATATACATACACACGTAGAGAGAGAGAGAGGGATGTACAAAGTCCAAACTGCAAAGAGAGCTTAGATGTACACTTTGCACAAGAGAGAGAGAGCCGGTATGGGAGGAAAGGGGACAAATAAACATTTTATATGGAGGCCCACATTTTTAAAAGGTAGAGGCTACTAAAGGATGAAGAGAGAGGCCCTGGAAAGTTGGTTTACGTGGCCCTGTTTTACCCAATGTTATGTTCACTTTTTTAAAATGTTATGTTCTACTGAATTCTTCACACGAGAGGCCCATAAAATTGGTGGAGCCTTTGGGCAAAGGCCGACCATACAGCTGAAATAGAATAATGAATTTTTAAAAGAATATAGTAAACATTTTGGTGGAAAATATTGGTAAGAAACACTTTATCTACATCACTATTTCTGATGGACTTCTATTACTTTTGTCTATTTTTATTTTGTCGGGGAAGACATTTTCCGACAGTTTTTGACTTTTTTTGACGATTTTATTTTGTCGAAAATGCTCTTTGTTTTCACTTATCATTAACTAAATAGTAGTTTGGATTCGGAACTATTTTCAACACGACTAACAAGTTTATCACATGCACAATAAAGTGAATTAAAAAAAGTACCTCAATAAGAAAAAAAAGAAAGAAAATGACATAACTATTAGAGAAGATGATGTTTACAGAGTGTAAGAATAATGAGTGGTTAAATAAAGAAGAGAGGAGAAGATGAGGTGCCTATATACTGAGGGTATATTAGTCTTTTTGTAAGACGAGTTTGTTAGGATTAACTAACTCTTTCTCTCTCTCTCACTAAACAGTATAAATACTGATTGTACTCTTTTAATTGGTTTAATGAAAATCACTCAAACTCTTTCTACTAATCACTAAAATTCACATGGTATCAGAGCTCTAGGGTTTCAATTTTTCGTTAATGGAGGATTCAAGCTCGAACACTGCTTCCTCTCCATCGCTTTCTCAAAATCATCATCAAACTTTGAATATAACGAATTTCATATCTGAAAAGCTTGATGAGACTAATTTCTTACTTTGGAGAGATAAATTTGAGACGATTCTAATCAGTAATGATCTAATAGGATATGTAGATGGATCTATCACAGCTCCATCGATGTTGATTATGGAAGAAGGAAGAGAAGTGGTGAATCCGAACTATCAGATCTGGCGAAAACAAGACAATTTTGTTAAATCATGTCTAAAAGCCACATTTTCTAGGTCAATTTCATCTGATGTGTTAGGATTGAAAACTTCTCATGAGATCTGGAAGTACTTAGATATGATATATGCTGAAGAATTTGAGGCAAAACAAGATTTACTTAGAAGAGAAATTCAAAATCAAAGGAAAGGATCAGCAACTGTGAATGAGTATTTGAGGAAGATTAAATCTCTTTCTGATGCTCTCGCAGCTGTGAATGATAAAATTTCAGATAAAGAAATGATTCGTATTATACTTGGTGGTTTAGGTAGAGAATTTGATTCATTCGTAGTAACTATAGATAATCGAGTGTCTCGAATCACTCTACCTGAACTCAGATCTCGTCTTCTTCATCACGAACAGTGGCTATCATCTCATGAAAAGGCAGATGATCAAGCTTATTATGTCAAACGAGAATCATCTAAAAACCAGAGGTATACTCAGAATACAAGGCAAAATAATCAACAAAGATATAGCCAAACCAATCGATCTGCTTCAGATCAACAACACACTACTCAAAATCAATCAAAACAGAGAGATTATCAAACAACAAGATCAAACCAGACAGGTACAAATCAAAATTCACAAAATAATTCACAATCATTTAATCAAAAGGCTGAGAACTTTGATTTTTCATCAATTCCTTGTGGTATATGTCACAAATGGGGTCACAAAGCAAGTAAATGTCGATTTAGATATGCTCCTTCTCGTTATACAAATGCTAGAGAGACAGATTCTCCTCAAAATTTTGCTGGTCTCCATATTGATAGTTCAGATAAAGGAAAACAGGTTATAGAGGATAATACTTCTCTTCATGAGGAATGTAATGTTGCTTTTGTTGAAGATGATGTTCTTCCAATATCAAACAAAGTGTCTTCATCTTGGATAGCAGACACAGGAGCATCTAGTCATATGACTCATGATGAGAAGGTAATTTCTATCTCTAAACCTTATCATGGTGTTGAATCTGTCATAGTTGGGGATGGAAAGACTGTTCCTATTAAGAAAACAGGTTATTCTGAAGTGATGCATTCTTCACATCATTTTGATCTAAATAACATTTTACTTGTGTCTAATCTTAGAAAGAATTTACTATCCATCTCTAAATTCACTAAAGATAACAATTGCTCAGTTGAGTTCTATCCTTGGGGCTATAGTGTTAAAGATTTATTTTCCCAACTTATCATCACACAAGGACCAATGGTTAATGATTTGTATCCTATAGAATTTGATAACATCTCTGGTACACACTTAGAAGCTTTAGCAGCCAATCTTACTGCCTCACCTACCCTCTGGCATAGAAGATTGGGTCACACTTCTAAAGGAGTCCTTGATTCTCTTCATAAAAGTGACTTAATTCATATGACAAATGAAGAGTTACCATCTTCTTGTCACTCTTGTCTTATTGGTAAGAGTAAATGTCTTCCATTTGAACTCTCATCTAGCATAACACCTACTCCTCTTCACCTTATTCATTGTGACATTTGGGGTCCAGCCCCTCTTGCTACTTCTTCTGGTATTAGATATTATATTTTGTTCTTGGATGATTATAGTAGGTTTCTATGTATCTATCCTATGAAACTTAGGAGTGATAGTCTTGGGTGTTTCAAGAAATTCAAGGCTGCTTATGAAAACCTATTATCTACTAAGGTGAAGTTCTTCCAATGTGATGGTGCTCCTGAATTGACTAAAGGAGACTTTAAGAAATTTTTGGATGACAATGGTATATTTTTAAGAGTTTCTTGTCCTTATACCCCTCAGCAAAATGGAAGAGCTGAGAGGAAGAATAGACAAGTTACAGAAATGGGTAACACCATGTGCTTTCAGGCTTCTGTACCTAAGACATTCTGGTTTGATGCTTTCGAGTATGCTACTTATATACTGAATAGGTTACCTACCAAACTCCTGGATGGAAAGTCTCCTTATGAAGTTTTGTTTGATGGAAAGGTTCCTGATTATTTTACACTCAAAGTGTTTGGCTCAGCCTGTTATCCACATTTGGGAGCCACAAGAGATGATAAGTTGAGCCCAAAGTCAACAAGATGTGTGTTTCTTGGTGTTAGTTCTTTACATAAGGGTTATAAGTGCTTGGACTTGAGTACAGGGAAGCTTCATATTTCGAGACATGTAGTATTTGATGAAGACTCATATCCTTTCTTGGATACTCAGCATATATCTTCTCATGAGAATATTTCAACTCAAGTAGTGCTTCCTATACCTCAAGGGGTTTCTCCTGTACCTTCTCCAGTAGTGCTTCCTCTATCATCTCCAAATCCCTCTTTGTCTGCTTCTCACTCACCTCCTGTTCACCAAACTAACATCTCAAGTGGTGATTCTCCTATTTCTTCTGCAGAACCAAATGTGCAACCTATCCATCCTATGGTCACTAGAGCCAAAGCAGGTGTTCATAGGCCCAAGCATTTGTCTGATTTTGTTACACATTATACCATATGTCATCCTCTTCCTGAGGCATATATAACACTTTTGGATCACACACCTGACCCTACATCTTATACTCAAGCTTCCAAGTCCAAAGAATGGTGCCAGGCTATGCAAGATGAAATTGATGCACTCCACCAAAATCAGACTTGGTCTCTTGTTCCTTTCTCTCCTTCTATGAATGTTTTAGGGTGTAAGTGGGTTTTTAAAACAAAATTACACTCTGATGGCAGCATTGAGAGGTATAAAGCCAGGTTAGTAGCTAAGGGTTTTAATCAAATTGATGGGTTGGATTATAATGAAACTTTTAGCCCAGTGGTTAAGTCTACAACCATTAGAGCTGTGCTTACTGTAGCAGTTTCTAATGATTGGGAGATAAGGCAATTAGATGTCTCTAATGCCTTCCTTCATGGTTATCTTGATGAAGTGGTTTATATGAGACAACCACCTGGGTTTATTGATCCATCTCACAAAGATTCAGTGTGTTTGCTTCACAAGAGTCTCTATGGCCTGAAACAGGCACCAAGGGCCTGGTTTCAGAGGTTTGCTGGCTTTCTCTTGGACTATGGTTTTCAGAAGAGCTCCACTGATCATTCAATGTTTGTGTATACTGTTGGCAAAGACACCATGGTGTTGTTATTATATGTGGATGATATTATTTTGACAGGGTCTTCCTCTACTCTTCTACAAACATTGATTACAAAGCTTCAATTGGAGTTTGCTATGAAGGACCTTGGTCTCTTACACTATTTTTTGGGCATTGAGGTTCAAACTTCTTCATCTTCATCTTTGCTCTTAACACAGACCAAGTATACTCTTGAATTACTTCAAAAAGCTGGGTTACTTGAGAGTAAACCTCTTTCCACTCCTGTTCCTTTTGGTAAGAGGCTCTCAGCTACTGATGGTGAATTGCTTTCTGATCCTCTTCCTTATAGAAGTCTAGTTGGTGGTCTCCAATACTTAACAATGACCAGACCTGATATTGCTTTTGGGGTCAACTATGCTGCTCAGTTTATGTCTGCGCCAAGAACCTCTCATTTTCAATTAGTCAAGAGAATTCTTAGATATCTTAAGGGAACACTTGGATCAGGCATTTCTATTGTACCAGGTGATCTCACCTCTCTTCATGCTTTTAGTGATTCTGATTGGGCAGGGTGTCCTGATTCCAGGAGATCGACAACTGGTTATGGGGTATTCCTTGGCTCCACATTAGTTGCTTGGTCTTCCAAGAAGCAACCTACTGTTGCTAGATCGAGCACAGAAGCAGAATATAAAGCCATGGCTAATGCTACATCTGAATTGCTGTGGATTTCTTATATTATGGAAGAGTTGGGGTTTCCTATTGATCATCCATTTGTACTACATTGTGATAATATGGGAGCTCATCACTTGGCCATGAATCCAGTGTTTCACTCTCGCACCAAACATGTTGAAATTGACTACCATTTTGTTCGAGAATTGGTGTCCTCGGGTGTTCTATCAATCTCTTTTGTGCCTACTTCAGAGCAGCTGGCAGATGTCTTCACCAAGGGACTATCTAATCCTCTCTTCTCTCGACTTTTATCCAATCTGATGCATCTTATTCCTTGCTCAGATTGAGGGGGAGTATTAGAGAAGATGATGTTTACAGAGTGTAAGAATAATGAGTGGTTAAATAAAGAAGAGAGGAGAAGATGAGGTGCCTATATACTGAGGGTATATTAGTCTTTTTGTAAGACGAGTTTGTTAGGATTAACTAACTCTTTCTCTCTCTCTCACTAAACAGTATAAATACTGATTGTACTCTTTTAATTGGTTTAATGAAAATCACTCAAACTCTTTCTACTAATCACTAAAACTCACAATAACCAAGCATTTCCTCGGGTCTGAATAATATATTAGATATTCCCACCTACTCAGATACAATGTAGTGGAAGACGAAAGCAAAGGACATGATACCAAATAATGGACTACATATATTGTTTGAAGTAATACTTGTACTAGATTTTAGTATATAGTTGCTGAGATAGACGTGGTTGAGCGAAAGCACGCAACGGCTTAGCCAAAAATAAATCGTTAGGCGACTCGGTGAGGTCAATGCTCAACTCACCAGGTGGAACACTCCATGTGAATGCTTGGAGAAGTCTGGCGAGTAACATTACTGTCATGAGAGAACCAAGTTGGGAACCCATGCACCCACGTCTTCCTGTGCTGAAGGAGATGAATCGTAGTTCCGGCTCAGTAAGTTCAACATGATCAAAACAGGAACTAGTATTAGTAGGAATTAAGCTGCAAGGCTTTAGATGTCGGTCTGGGTTGAAGGTAAGTGGGTCATCCCAGACATCAGGGTTCCGACCAAGTCCGGTCCGGCTAAGCAAAACATGACTACCCTTAGGGATGAAATATCCGGCGACAACAGAATCAGCGGTAGAGACATGGGGAACGTTGAAAGGTGCGATAGGGTGTAGCCGGAAAGCCTCCTTAGCGCAGGCCTTGATATAATTGAGGTGAGGGAGGTGGGATTCTTGGACAAGTACCAGTTCATTATCCTTTCCAACTACCCTCTCTATCTCATCCACTGCTCTCTTGAGGAGATGGGGTTGATTCAACATTTCTGCCACTGCCCACTCAGCTGCATTTGATGGATTGTCTATGGATGCATATATTATGTCCTGCATGATATTCACATTAACTTTCCAACTATTTCTTTAATTAATTATCGGTGTGCACGTCAAGACATAATTTTTTTTCTTGTTTTATTTAGACAAACAATGGAGAGTCCACCTGGGTGGAACCAGGGACGGATTCAGAATTTTTACTTAGGGGGTGCGGATTTATATACCTAAATTTTTATTTTGCAAACAAAACAATTAACAAAATACTTGTGTTCATTAAATATTAATATATCAACAATTACAAACGCATTAACCTCTACAAGAGTTCATGTTTTGAAATGTTCTAATAATCGACTCATTATCAATTTTACTAAAAATTTATTTTCAATAAAGGCTATTAAACTAATATTCAACCACGGATCACTCATCTTGTTTCTTAAACGTGTTTTAGCTAGCTTCAAAAAAGCTCTTGCAAGAGAGACAGTCGCAGCCGGCAAAGTTAGTGCTAAAGTGATAAGTAAATAAACTAAATAATATGTTTTATTTCTCTTAGTTTCCACCAATGTTCTAGCAAGAGCTCCAATCTCATCCAGTTTGGAAAATCATCATTCTTCCTCGTACCTAATGTAATTATCAAGCTGATAACTAAGTAGCAGTGTCAAGACTAACGAAATCTGACGGGTAAAATTCAGCAAGACGCATCAACATACTTTTGTCGAAAAGGGCAAATCCTCTAGATGAACTTAAAAATGCCATACAACAGAACAACTCGGTACTCTTCAAACATAAAATACTTAAAAATGGGTGTAAATATACAAATATATCTATAGAAAAAATATACAAATATTTTTTTTTAATATAGGTATTCGTATATTTATCTAATGATATGTGATAATGACAAAAAGATTGGATCCCACGACCTCACACTCATAGCTAAAATGTAACTCACGTCCTAACCACAATGCCAAGTCCATCTTTTTGTCATTATCACATATCATTAGATAAATATATAAATACCTGTATTAAAAAAAAATATTTACTATATTATTATTTTTCAGGAGGATCCATGGGGTGCGGCCGCACCCCCTCGCACCCCCATGGATCCGCCCCTAGGTGGAACTCGGTGGGCATGGCCGCATGGTCCCCGCGGTCCTGTTGTATTGGGCTGAGGTGGGTCATAAGATCTTCTCTCAGGCTATTGGGATTCGGGAAATATTAGATACACTCAACATTTTTGTTATATGCACTCACATCTCCATTGACTGGAACAAGAAATAGCCCTGGTGTGATTGCATATAACAAAATGGTGAGTGCATTTAAAATTTCCCTTCGGATTTAGGTAAATGGAGCTGACAGCATTGAAATTTCCACTGATTAAAGCCCGTCTATGCCCGGCTTTGGGCCATCCGAGTGAGGTTAAGAAGAGGTTTGGGCCATCCGAGTGAGGTTATACTAAGAACTTAAAAAATTTCTTGGTCAAATTTTAATTGGGTGTTTAAGTAACAATAAACACAATCGACTAAACTTTGGCCTTCACTAACTGAGGTATTCTTTGTTTTCTTAGTAAGTCAAATCTGAAATCCAACTAGATTTAGGTTGTGTTTGTTTTTTTATTTTTTCAGATCTGAAATCTGAATTAGGACTAATTCAGATTTCAGATGTTTGTTTTTTCTAATTAATAAAATCTGAAATTTGAGCTGAATTGTGTGAATGTCTGAATAGTCTGAAAAATAACCCACATTTTTCAGACTTCAAAATGTGTCTGAAACAAGGGCTCAAGATCTGAAATGTGCTAAGTGACGTTTATGCCCCCATCAATTAAAAATATTCTTCCGATCAAATCTTTTACCACCGCTACCACCACCACCGCTACCACCACCACTACCACCACCACCGCCACATACAATCACCACATACAATCACTACCACCACCACCACATACAATCACCATTATCACCACATACAATCACTACCACCACCACCACATACAATCACCACCACCACCACCACCACCACATACAATCACCACCACCATCACCGTCACCACATACAATCACCACCACCACCACCACATACAATAACCACCACAAACTGAGATAGATCCAAAGAGGTAAAAAAAAAAGACTGGGAGAGTGACAGAACCCTCGCCGGATCTGGCGAGGGTTACTTTGTCGATCTTTACAGCGAGAAAGACGAGACTGAGAGAAAACCCTTTCGCTGATCTTTACAGAGAGAACCTTGCCGCTGATTTTTAGAGATATGGAGAACAATCCAGTCGATCCAGAGTTGATCCAGAAACCAAATCATTCATAGCTGCTCTTCTTCATTCTGTTTCTAATCACTTGTGAAAAAGGGTTTGTTCGTTTGCTCAAGATAAAAAAAACCCTAGAGAGAAACACATAAATCTAGATAGAGAGAGAGAGAGAGGTTGCAGAGAGATGGAGAGAAAGAAGATTTTAGGGTTTTTTTTTATTTTCGTCCAGGGATGAAGATCAAGATAAAAAAACCCTAGAGAGAAACACATAAATCTAGTAGAGAGAGAGAGAGAGGTTGCAGAGAGATGGAGAGAAAGAAGATTTTAGGGTTTTTTTTATTTATTTTCGTCCAGGGATGAAGATCAAGATAAAAAAACCCTAGAGAGAAACACATAAATCTAGTAGAGAGAGAGAGAGGTTGCAGAGAGATGGAGAGAAAGAAGATTTTAGGGTTTTTTTATTTTAGTCCAGGGATGAAGATCAAGATAAAAAAACCCTAGAGAGAAACACATAAATCTAGTAGAGAGAGAGAGAGGTTGCAGAGAGATGGAGAGAAAGAAGATTTTAGGATTTTTTTATTTTAGTCCAGGGATGAAGATCAAGATAAAAAAAACCCTAGAGAGAAACACATAAATCTAATAGAGAGAGAGAGAGAGAGGTTGCAGAGAGATGGAGAGAAAGAAGATTTTAGGGTTTTTTTATTTTAGTCCAGGGAAGAAGAGTAAGAGAAACATATATTAGGTTTTGTTTGTCAAAAATTTAAATAAGGGTAAAAATGTCAAATTGTTCATTAAGACATTATAATTCAGATTCAAAAAACAAACATCTAACTAGGAGAATAATCTGCTCAATTCAGATTCAGCCAATTCAGTTCAGCCAATTCAGATTCAGCCAATTCAGATTCAGACATAAATAAAAAAACAAACAGCACCTTAGATTTCAGAATTGTTTTTTGTCTGATTCAAAATATTTGCTGAATTAATCAGTTGAATTCATTTCGAGTCAATTTGAGTTAGAAAAATCAAATTTAGACAAGTCAAATTCAGGGAAACAAAAAAAAGTACAAATGTCAGCTAACATTTATTATTGGCCGGTGTTACGGGGAAATAAAAAAAAAATTCCGGGGTGTGAAGTTTTGGGTGGAAACGAAAAAAAATAGATTTTTTTGTTTCCCCAAACAACCAAATCCTTTTCATCTTCTTCTTCCTTTCACCTACCATCTCCGGCGACTTCCACCATCTCCGGCGACAAGATTTTTTTTTCTCCTCCTCTCATCTCCGGCGAAGGGGCTCCTCCCTTTCGCCGGAGACAGAAAAGAAAGAGAGAGAAAGAGAAGAAAGAGAAAGAGAAGAGAGAGAAAGAGAAGAGAGAGAGAGAGAGAGAGAGAGAGAGAGAGAGAGAGAGAGAGAGAGAGAGAGAGAGAGAGAGAGAGAGAGAGAGAGAGAAGGGAGATAAAGAAGATGATGAAGTCGCCGGCACCATCCGGACGGCGACTTTCTGTCGGCGACTTATAAGGTGTGTTTGGTTTGATTTTTTTTTCCACCATCTTCTCCGGAAATATTTCTGCTTTCCCCAAAGCGGTGGCCTTATTATTTTTTACCTATCATGTGGCCCACGATACAAACTTATTTTAACTTAGAATCCATAGAATCAACTGTGAGGATTAAAACGTGCCTAAGGACCCATTATCGTTGCTACTTTAATTCGCTTGATCTCCTCAAGTTGTATGTTTAAATTAAGTGAAATGTACTTACTGCAATCTGCGCTTTGATCTCCTCAGATGACAGCAAATAATTACCATTAACGTCCTCATCCTGGCTGAGGGTGTTCTTGAGAGAAATGAGAACATCAAGTAGATCCTCCTCCACTATTGGTACTTGCTGCTTGTTAGTATTATTTCTCCATTTTAGAATCCTCTGATCAATAATAGGATCATGGTACATATTAACGATAGCAATTGCTTCTTTCATGAGCTTCTCATGGCCATCTATATCGAACCATCTAAGACAAGGCATGTAGTCTGATACACAAAAGGCATTGAGTAAAGATAGAATGGTGAATATGGCATCGACATATCTTTCTTCTTCAACACCAGGCCCACCATCCTCTTTCCCTTCACCAAAGTACCTCTTGTTGAACATCATCTTTCTTATTACGTTACCGCTATATTGCCAAGCGACAGATCTTACATTCACCACAGCACCACCGCCACCATTCTCGGTGCACTGGTTGTATATGTGACGCACAAGGTTATCCGCTTCCTCCATTCTCTTATTTTGAAGCCAATTGAGTTTGTCTCGGCTCAGAACATGAGTAGCCACCACCCTTCTCATTTTCTTCCATTGATCACCCCATGTTGCATCCACAACTGACAAGAACCCACGGCTCGAGTACTCAGTTGCCATTGTGAGAGGTCTAGATGCAAACACCGCATCGTGCTTTTTCAAGAATTCACGAGCAATCCGTGGACATTTCACTGGAACTATGTGGACATTGCCTAGACGGATACATGCGATATCTTTATCCATTTTGTTCATAACCCCTAGTACCCATTGGAACCTAGGTTTGTTTAGGAAAAGCTCTGGAAGGTTGCCAACCAATGGCCAGCAGGGTGAAGGTCCAGGAGGGAGCTTCTGCTGGGATTCATGATGAACTACTACTAGACGACGGTAATAATGGTGAAGCAATGCTTGTAATAGGACGAAGATGACGACTAGAATGGATGGTAAGAGTATTATGTTAAGAACCTCAAATTCAATCATCAAGGTTGTAGACTTGTTATGATTGGGAGAGCAAGAGGAGGTATTGTCCTTCATGGTGGCTACTAGTTGTTTGTGTTGATGCCAGTTTAGGAAGATAGTTGGGAGAGAGTAGTCACAATTTATACAAGAATTATTTAATGTTTATAGCGGGCGCGGCGGGTGAAACAGTTTAGGAGGAATGTGTTCCATTTAGACATAAAATAAGGATAATATAGTTCTTCGAGAAGGCAATATCATTAAGAGTAATATAGTTTAATTCTAATGACATCGGATATGAGTAATATAGTAATTGAGTTGCTCGTCAACGAAATAACGTATTAGTTATTAATTAATAATGTACCTTTCGAATCTAACTGATACTGTAACACATATACTCTTACCGAGTCATGTCGTTTGATAATTCCGCAATAATATTTTAGTTTCTTAGGTTGTCTTAGGCCTCAATCAAGCGAAACGTTTTGAGATTTTCTTATCCAGAGTTCACCTCAAGAAGTGGGGGATCACACTTATAAACCGATCACTGTCTCTCTTCGCGCGCAACTAATTTAAGAATAGGATACTTTTCGAGCATGATAACACCCTTCGCCATTTGGTAGTGTGATTAGTAATTATTCATGTTTCGTAATTACACTTTCATTAAAAAACAAGACTACTATTAAGATTAGGGCACCCTCGAATCCATCATTACATATTTCTTATAAAAGTGGTTCTGATGAAGAAAAGCCATCTCGGTAATGGCCGGCGGGGTCTCATATTTCTACTCATCATCATCGTCCTTCAGAGCACAAAGCAAGATTTTAGAAAGTCCAAGTCAATTTTGTGAATTGAAAATTGAATACAAAATATTAGAAAATCTGGCAGTCTTGGTCTAGAAAGTAGTTTCCTCACAAAATTTTCAGGCAAAATGTTTTTCTTTCTAGAGCACTATCTATCGTCAAAATAGACTTATTAGGGTAGATACATTTTATAACCTATTTGGGATATTTCTCAAGTTCTTTGGGTAGGTAGTGCCCCTTCAATAATGCCCTCAATACCATTTTCAAACAAGGTAGAGATAGATGTTTCAACTCCAATAAAGAGGATCATTAACTTTTATAACGTTGTTTCTAGATTTATCCATTAATCAAGTAATATTTCTAGATATCGATCGTTTACTTGTAAGACTCATGAATATAGTTTGCCAAAATATTTGACCATTAAGTCCAATTTTATAAGAACTTTTACTTAGACAAAATATTGTATTCGGTGTTACCAGAGTCAAATATTTCTATAATGGGATCCCACAAACTCTTAGTCTTGTATTTTGCCCCTAAAGACAATCCTAGATAAGAGGTTGGAAGAGTGCTTGACTAGCATCCAATGTCCTCAGGACGGGTTGGGTTCGCATTTGCAAACCGAGTTTGTGAGATTTGCAAACTCAATTTGCTTTGCATCTGCAAACCGAGTTTACAAGATTTGCAAGGCCTCTTTGTACAAAAAAAAGTAAATGGAAAAAAACGCCGTAATTAAAGTTTAAAGAGAAAATTAAGAAAATAGTTACATAAAGTCATAGTTTAGTCTTTATAAAAATATTTTGACCGAATAATAATTATGAAATGTTTGCTGCTTTTATATCTACTTGGAATATTACAATGAGTCACATAGCTAAAACCCCTTTTGGGAGACACTGACATAATCTCTAAAAGACTGAACTTCATTACTCTTTTTTCTTCAAACTTCGGTCTATACATAATGCTTATTTGAACATTTCGTTATTTTGTTGGAAACACATACAAACGGAAACTGCAAGTGAACTTGTGTGCAGCTCAAGTGAATTTAGATCATGATTCCATGATATTAAAGCAATTAATATGTTGGAATCACCTTAGAACATGATTCCATGAAACGAAATTAACAATATCAGAAATCTCCGTACCTCATACGGATCCTTTATAACTGCACTCCACCACTTGTGAACGTCAAAGGGACTAGCATTTGTACCTACTGGCTATTTTTTGAAAAAGAAATATGTGACTAAACAGGAAATATCAATGTCACTTTTCATGTGATGCCTCGAGGTATACCAAAACAGTACACCCCAGTTTTTTCATTTAGGTGCTGTTTGTTTTTTCATTTGTGTCTGAATCTGAAATTTCTGAATCTGAATTTGCTGAACTGAAATGACTGAATCTGAATATGCAATAATCTGAATACGAGTCAGATGTTTGTTTTTTAAATCTGAATTGTTAGATCTGAATAGGTTTTTGACTTTTATATCCCTTATAAATAAAAAAATTCTATTTTTGTCCCGAAGTCTTGGTAAAATAAGGAGTATAAAAAGCCTTACAATTTTAGGGTTTTTTTTTCTGTGTTTTGATTTTGAGAGAGAGTAGATCTCCGTCTCCTACTTCTCTCCCTCACAGTCGCCGGATTTCTCTCTATCTCTCTCTCATCGAAGATCCTCACTAGATCTCTTCTTGTGGAACCAAATACTCACGCCGATTTCTCTCTCTCTATCTAACCAAAGGCCGTCACCGATCTCTTTCTACCTAACGAAATACCTGCTCTTTGGTGGTGGTCGTGGGTGTTTGTGGTGGTCGATGGTGGCGGTCCGGTAGGATTATGGAAACTAGGGTGGTTTTGCTGATAATTCCTACTGCAAATAAGTAAATGTTATGGCGGCTGGATTATGGAAACTAGGGTTTTCTTCATAGTCCATCTTATTATACCGACAACCCCCTTTCTTATCTTGTCATGTTGAACTGTATATATGTAAACTTCATCTGACTAGCAATTCTATATTGATTGTTCATTTGTTTTTTCATTGATAGATCAACTTTTTGTTTGATGGATACAGTCTTTTAACCTAACGTTTTGCATGGGTTTTTATGTTTAAGGTTATTACTCTTTTGGTGGTGGTGGTGGTTATGATTATGGTGGTAGTGGTGGTGGTTTTGATTTTGGTGGTGGTGGTGGTTTTGATTTTGGTTGTGGTGGTTTTATCCGGTGGTGGTGGTTGTTTTAGCCGGTGATGGTGCTGGTGAAATTCTTGAAAGTGGGATGGATTTTTTTAAAATCACAGGGTTAAAAATGTCATTAAATATAATTCAGACATTAGGCTTACCTTTCAGACTTGTTTTAAAGTCTGAAAATAATGGGCTTTTATTCAGCCTATTCAGACCTCTAACTCATTCAGACAAAATTTCAGATTTTACTAAATAAAAAAAACAAACATCTGAAATCTGAATTGGTCGCCAATTCAGATTTCAGATCTGAAAAAATGAAAAAACAAACAGCACCTTACATATATTATGTAAACATCTATCTGCACGGAATACTGCGGCTACAATGTCACTCTACCATACAAACTTAATCGTTGAAAGGTTCAGGAAAATAGGACGTATATGTAAAATATTGGTGGCACAGATTTTAAACTACTTCAGACAATTCAACCACAGCTCTTTAGAGCAATCGTCTAGTTAAGAATACATACATGTTAACAGTGGTTACTCGTTTACAGCGATGTGTTTGCAATTGCATGCTAACTACAATACCTCATTTTGCATTTTTTGAGAAAATATCTCATATTATTGATGACAAAAGTAGATGTCATGATGTAATAACCAACCTCTTCTTGAATCTCATGCGATGACAATCTCCGTCATGCCTATCAGAGTCATGTGAGAGATCTTCTTTCAGGACATCATATGTTGTCAAGACAATATCAGCATTAACAAGTTCGCTGATATCCATTATAGGTGTAGCTGAAAGAGTAGCATTCCTTACACATTCATAAACACAAGTTTTGAGAGAACCTGGTTTTATATGACTACGACAAAAGAACAACAACCAATATGTTAGCTTCATTTGATAAATAATTCCAACTTGCAACTATTTGAAACGATTTTTTCCCTCTTAAAGAAACAATTATCGAACATCCATGCAACAATGAAGTAGTTACGAAAAGCAGCTGAGCAAACAACTAATACGAACATCTCATATTTTGAGTACACGGTCTCACAAATGAAAATCCTAAAATGCTATATAGGCAGTTGGAATGATAAGAATGCCAAACAGAAACCCGAAATGACAAATAGCAGACAGCTCATTCTGTTTCCTACTTCAACAGCTTCTTTAGGCTACAGTCGGCATGTTCCAAGATTTTTGGATAAAAGAAAATCTTTTCCTTGTTTTTAACTTTGTGTATTTCGGACTGTCCAAAAACAAAGTCAGGTTCTATTACCAGTTCCCCGGACGAGTTCTACCAATCCATTATTGACTTACTTTTTTGTCAGGCAATTGGTCAAAAGACTCAAACGGGTGGGGAAAGATAAAGAAAGGTAAAAAGAGATTTATGCGACAAGTCTATGGCTCTATGCACCGGGTGCCAGCCAAAAGTTAAGTTACAAAATCCTGTTAATCTCTTGAAAACTGAGTTGGAGACTCGGTGTGAGAGAATGAAGTGAGCTCCCCTTGCATTAGGACTCCGTGACTTGGGACTCCATGCTATACACTTAAACTGTGACAAGAAAGATGCCCTGATTATATTTTCAATTCTTAAAAAAAAAAGTAATATCTTTCACATTTAATTGTCAAAAAATGACTTATCTTGAAGAGAAGCTCTGTGCACCAACTGAGCAACATTGCCAAGTTACAGTTTTATAGCTGATTAGATGGAAGGTGGTACAATAACACGAGTTTTCGTCTAATTCTTGTTGATGACGAAACAAATAATCTTGAGAATTCTATGCCATAGACCCATATATGATGTCTCGCAGTTTGTCCAAACATTTCAAAGGTCTAAGGTTGAGAAAGTCTGGAATCGAGCTAATTTTTACTGCTCCTTCGACTTCTTGTCTTACTGTTCCTGTCCCACAAACTACTGCCTGTTTTACGCCAATTAAATTCCATGTACTTGATAAAACGTTTAGTGACATTGACGTTCTTCAAATACAAAAGGATAATATACAACAGACACAAAAATGATCCTTAAAATTGCTAAATACAATACCAGTGTGAATAATAGACAAACAGAAGGACAAGAGAAACATACCGGGTGATTTCTGCTCCAGTAATATTGGAGTTGGGCAGACAGTAAGAGTTGCTCCAGTAATGACAAATAAAACTTCCATTCATTCCATCTACACTGCTAGAGATTTTATTTCTAGAAGTTTTCGCTTCTGGTGAGTAACCAACATAATCGGCATATTGCCTAGCATCACAAATATCACACTGTACCAATAATCCTAGTCAGGGCTTTCACTCATAGCCCCACATAAACAGTCAATACGTTCTACATTGTGCTGCCTTCAAATATTGGGTTTTGGTGAGCAAGGATACAAGCAAGCAGTTCAACAGCTTTTAGGAGACCCATCTCATCTGTGATTAAAATCAATAAAAACAGCGTTAAGCAAATAAGAAGGTGTCGAATGAAAAGAGAAGTTGTTTTTTTTTTTTGAAGAAGAAGAAGAAGAAGGATATATTATACTTTAAAGGACATTATTTACAAGAGCTAACAAGTGCGCAAGAAATCTAAACATTTCAGTTTTACAGTGTTTTATATGAAACGAAACCTCACCAATAAACATTGGCAAAGATTGCACACCTACCGGAAAAAGAATACTTGCATATCTTTCTTTTAGAGGAACAAGAATATTTTGTTTAATCAATACTTGCATAACTTAATAGTTGCATTTTATGATTATAAATACCAAAAAAGTATGACAACAAGCACTTAAAATCTATTGCTCCCTGCGACTGAACTACGCATACTTAAAAAGAGAATACTTTATAGTATGATAATAAACAGCAAAAGGACTAGTAACGAAAAGAAAATGAAAGCTTTCATTCGTTATGAATAGAGGCCGTATGCACGATACAAGTGATAGATATAGAAAGTTGTTATTTAAAGGACACAAGTGTTATCATAGAGAAAGGGGGACAAGGTTATAAAATAAGTAACTGTAAACTGTGAAGTACGATTAGATAGATAAACTGCCGTTCCACGAAAGTGAAAACCATTTCTTACATTTATATCCTTATATAACCTATGGTACTAAAGATTAAAGAATGACAGTAAAAGAGTAAGTAGAGGGTATGTTACTCTATTCGGATGATCAGATCTATCTATTTCACAACAAAAAGTGAAGTACTGGACATTTTATAATAAGGTGAAAAAGTAAACTTTTACATTTCTAACAGTGACATAGTAAAGAATCGGGCTTACCGGCAAGAATCCCACCAGATACATAAGGTGAGGATGATTCTGGATGCAACGAGATACTTCCACTAATAATTAAACACAACTAGTGAGAAATGGAAACAGTAAACATCAAAAAGCTAACAAACTATTACGGGGAAAGATGATATCTCTTCTTGATTAATTTTTTGCAATAAATAAAAATAATTACGTTAAGACATTGCTGTTTAGAACAGAAATAGCATTGAACGGTGGAGTTCGGTATTTAGTTAGAAGAATTTCATGGTTTGCAGTGTTCTCTAGCAAAAGGGACCAGGTGAGATTGTTATATCTATTTGTCCATCACTCTTGAATTTCTAGAACATTCTTGTTTGTGTTTCAAGAAATTGAACAGGTACACATAGAGGCCTAGCAAAATGGCTTTCATTCCTTAAATCCATATTCTCTGATGCTGCTTTCTCTCTTTGAACCATCCAATAAACAGCACGACGTTAGTAAGGGCTTAATTCCGGAAGCAAGTCAGGGAGTTCATCAGCCAAGAATAGCTCTCTCCTGAGAGCATGAAACAGCCATAAAGCAAAAAATTACACACTGACTGAAAATTCAATATTGATAAATACTACTAGCAGTATAACTCACTTGGATGGTTTAATGGCATCATCGAATTCAGTATTTTGTCTTAAATCATTAGTAACTCCTCCTGCCTCCATATGAGCTTCGAGCTCGAATGGCTTATCAATTCCATATATTTCCTGCGTCTTTGTAACTTCAGGCCGCAACCAAGCCATAACACTTAGCATACTCCTTTTCCACGGTTTCCTAAGGGTCTCCAGAAGTGACTCACATGCATTAAAGGCATTCTTAAGTATTTCTGCCCTCACCGCAAGAGAGATATAATCCTCTGACACTCTAACTTCCTTAACTGGCCTGACCATCAAAATCTTTTGACTAACCAAGTGAACAAGACCGGAGACGCCTTCATTTGGACCATCAAAAATTCCTGAGAAGATTACAATTTCTGTGTCCTTAGTGTCCTCCGACTTACATATCTCCAGAAAGATATTTTCAGCAGATGTAATGGGAAAATGACCTAATCTAACACGACTTTCACATGTGGGTAAAACCCCCTCGTTTCGACATCGAATCATTGACAACAACTTCAGCAATATCAAGACGATCATGATTTGTACTCCAATAAGTCTTATCAATATCGACAAAAACGGGTTTCGTATTTGAACCGCCAACTTTCTCTTCATTGTTGTTTGTTTCTGAAATTTCCGAATTAGCAATATTCCCCAAATTTAGCTCGGAACTAGCAAAGTTATTTGAAATCTCACCCGACCTACGAGGACGGGCTTGTTTCTTCTTACCCATGAAACAGCAGCTGGATGCACGTACTTTAAACACCAAAGACAAGTGATAGTCAAGTTTTATAGAATCTCAAATTAACATGAATGTGAAACTGAAAAATCATGAAAGTCAATAATATGAGCAAGTTGACTGATGGTTTAACTTCTCCAAACCAAACCAGAGAATACTTGACAATTAAACAAGTATCTATTAGCAAATTTTTGAAAGTTACAAGTAGGACAATATTAGAACCCTCTTAAATGAGCAACTTTTAAGCCAACCAGTACCCTAATTAGAACGAATCCATCATGAATATTCTAAACCCAATACAGAAAGTATTCAATTGAAATTACCCTTCAGACAGAATACAAGTCTGGGCTTTAGTCATTATCATTTTTTCCCTGAAAGAGGCAAAATAATCAATAGGAGGAATTAAAGCAGAGGGCAAGGACTCAAGGAGTAAGCAATTTAATTGTAAATCTTTCATAAGAGAAAAACTTTACCTGAATATCACGAGGAACTAACACATCCAAACTGTTAGGATTAGTAATCTTTTGATTTCCTCAATTTTAAGTCACATTTTAGTCGAAGAACTCATCATGTTCAAGTAAAAACCTTAAACTTTCTCTGCTTATTCTTCGACAAATTTCGTTTTCTTACACTTCAACTATCCTTTAGTTGTAGTATATTTAAGGCCACCCGTTCGTACAAAAAATCTCCCTGCCCTTCAAGATTTTGAAAAATGATTGTTTAGGTTAAAAAAAGGAAGATTGACTCAAGTTAGAAAACACGGGACATCAGCTCGACTCAAGTTAGCTTTCCCTATTTCAAGAGACTAAGTCGACATAAACAATCTATTCGAAATAATATATGGGGAGAAGTGGAAATTGAAGCATGAAACTATTTCATGAATAAATCATAAAATACACACATCAGCACATACACTTATGCCATGAAAAATGAAAATCGATAGGTGATTTCTAATTATTTAACTCCATTACTAGTACAAGATCCGATACTTCTTCGAGGTTGAGGAGACTTTTTCGAGTAGGCACAGTTCCATTCTCCTCCACCCTGAGCATAATAGTCCATAGGATAGTCCGTATTACTAGTACATTTCCTCACTTCCTTCACCTTGCTGTTATTCATACAACATGATTTGTTCTCTTCACAACAACCCAAGCCGTCTCTTCCTGATGATTTCTCTTCTTTCTCCCACCAACCAGGAATAAACCCAAGAGCAATTTCAGCTTCAAATGGAGTCAAAATCGGCTTTCCAAATGCTTCTCCCCAATCAATTGAAAGTCGAGGACAAGCAATCTGAATCCAAGCATCTATAGACTCACCAAATAACCCAACCCGAATAGGAGATATTTCTGACATCAAAATCACTGTCCAAACAAGACCTTGTTCTCTCATCTTTTCCTGCAAGCGGTCGAGAATTTTGGGATTCCCTTGCCGCCCCAATGTCCCGAGCACAACTCCCCAGCTTCTTGCTTCCCTTGCTTTAACAATCATCTTCTTCCTCACATCTTTCATTCCTACATGATCGTACTCCTCTAAGAACAAAACCCAAGGTACGGATCATACCGAAAAGCCTTAATATTTGGATTCGCAATCATAAAGACTTCCAGATGGAACCTTCCATCAGCTACAAAGATAACAACATCAGCAGACCCTTTAGGTAGGGTAGGAGAAGTGCAGCCAAGAACTTCACCAGCTGATAAAGGTTTAGACTGGGGGATTAAAACATCAAAGCCAGCACTTTCAAGCTCAGATTTCGCTGCTCGAATTGCTGTAGAGAACTGAATAGTACCAGCCAAAGCAAGCTTTTTTGATTTTCCTGTTGCTGAATCCAGGTTTAGTTTGATAGTATCAATCAAACGATCGACATCAATCTTGATTTCAACAAAAACATAGAGAGAAGGGATCTTGGTTGAGTCAATGGGGATGAGACAACTGTGGCCATAGTGGATAAGGAGATCTGCATTCAAGGCAGTAGCTGAGAAATCATCGACACAACAAGCACCATAAGTGACATCTCCGAGGACAAAACAATCATCAAGTTTGCCAAAGGTTTTGAATATATCAGAGAGAACAAGTGAATACATTAGGAGACCTTCAGGAAACTGTAGAGCAACACGCTTGGAATCAGATTTTAGAATTCTCCAAATGCATTTGTGAACCTCAAAGTTATAATTGGCTGGGAGGAGAGAAATTGCTGCATTTAGTGCAGAATCATTGACAATGGAGTCTGGGATCTGGTTCTTGATAAACCTCTTTGGTTGTGCTCGAGGTTTATTCTCATTAGGGTTCTGAGAGATTAGAAGTAGTTCACCACTTTTATTCTCCATTAGATTTGTTATGCTGGGTTAGTGAACTATTGCCAGTACAAAATATCTTCTTCACCTAAATCAACGTACATAGGTAATATTGGTATCAACCCCATTTATAGATTTCGAACACTAGAGTTTGGGAATATCTTCTTCACCTAAATACCATGGAGATAACAGAAGTTAGCCAACAATGTACAACCAAACTCAAAATAAGTTAAACGGATGCAATTTTATGAACGAATTGCAGTTACTAGATGTGGATTTCGACTAATACTACAACAAACACCATGTTGTTTTGGTATTTAAGCATAAACATGGAAACCCACAATTTCTTTTTTCAACCTAAGAGGAAACTCAGAGCTCTAACACCCTAAATGCTTCCTGGCCAATGTTGTATGAGGCGACAGACCTTTCGCAATCAACCAACATAATACAAGCAAGCAATGCAATACATAAACAAGTTCATAATCAACTCATACACAATTCATATTTCATACAAAAAATGCGAACCAATTCATATTTCATACAAAAAAAAGTGACCGGAAACCACCAATTCATAAACAACTCATACACAATTCATAATTTATAATCACTGCCCACTAGTTTGTATGTAGTAAAACGATAAAAGTAGAATGAAAAAAAATATAAAAATTAGGAAGAAGGAGAAAAAGAAGATAAGAAGAAGAAAAATAGAGTATAGCTAGGTTGACTAATTGCTGTTCGACTGATCAGTGAAGGAAGAAAAAACTGAAAACTGGAAGAAGAAGAAGAAGAAGAAGAAGATTTAACTTGAAGTATTAAGATGGAAGAGGAAGAAGATGACGGTTCTTCCTCTCTCTAATGTTTTGATCGATTAGGGGCAAGGGAAGACAGAGAAACTGATTTCATCCCAAGTCAAGTCGAGTGGGCTTTGGACAGTTGGCCTTGGGTTGGGAAAAAAAATGCGAGAACACGAAGCCCGTCATGGACACCGAGTCCCGTTAGAGCCCACGGGTATCCGAAACTCACCCAAGACCCAGTGAAATCAACGGGTCGGGCTCGAGTTTTAAAGTGCTGCCCGACATCCCACCTGAATCCGACCTCTTAACATTTGTCGGACATAACCTGCTTAATAATGTCGCTCGTTTACCAATAATACCTACGTTGTGCGTATATCTGTATGTATATATTGATGTATGTATAACATATATACGTATAATATAATACATAATAATGTATTTTACTACATATACTGTTGTGATGGTGGATCGAAGATGTGATGGTTGTATGGTGGCGGTCACCAAAGTGACAAAATATAGTGGTAACCCGGTGAAAAGATGTACAAAATAGATTAGTAAATTCTTATATGTTAAATGTACTTTGATGGTATATATATATATATATAGTCCCGAAGTACCCTTTTCTTGAATAGTGAAAAATTGAAAAACCGACACCCGACCACTCGATATCCAACCGCTCAATACTCGAGAAATCAGAAAGGTTTGAAGGACTTGGACGGGTTTTGGACATGAGGACTTCTAAAATAACCCGTCTAGTTAAGCCCGAGAACCCGGATGGACAAGGAATTTCAAAGCCCGACCGACCCGCCTAGGTGGTATAAGCCTGACCAGCTTGGCCCGAACCAATCCCCACACCTATTAATTTTTTAGTAGAGGCACCCTCATCGCTTCTCGCTTTTCCTAGGCGATCTCAGCTAGGAGCTCCAGTCCCCAATTGTGAAAAAAAGGGGAATTCATCCCCAAACTTAAACGACCCCGAGAATATGTCGCTTTGAGTACCTAGGTGCACTTAAGCGTAGCTTTTGACAACATTGCTCTTGACTTCCATTTATATTTCGTGTTCGTTGAACACTAAATTCATTTTGTTTGAAAAGAATACTCAAGTCTTTATATTACTGTAGCCAAGTGAAACACACACTATATCATGATATATATAAATTTGTTACTCCATAACATTTTTTCTTTACAATTAGTATAAGCCATTGAAGCCAATGCTTCTAAGCCGTGCTTCACGTCATACGGAAGAGAAAAAGAGAATTGATGTTGAACTTGATGTCGAAGATTGAAGATTGAAAAAAATGATGAAACTTCAGAATTAAAATTGTTAACATATAAATATAAATTGTTATTTTCTATAACAAAGTAAGAGAAAAATCTCATCGAGAAAAAGTAAGAGAGTGTAAAGACTGAGTTTCTTGAAAGTAATTTTCGATTCCTTCTCAACTCAATTGAATTGTTTGATTACAAAAGCCCTCTTATATATCAGAAGGTTTAGAGAGAGAGAAGAAGAAACTTAACAGAAACTTAACTAACATTAACAGAAACTTAACTAACTAATTTTATCAATTAGTTAGTCTAACACATTACTACTATTCGCACACGCTTCCTGTCTGCCTCTTTGAGATAATGTGGGCGCTTTCATTTAAGTGTGTGGGCGCGCATATAACTTGTGGTAGTTAAATCAGTTTTCTTGGTCTTCTTCTTCTTCAATGTGTTCGACCATATGCCTAGGAGTTAACTCTCTCTTACAGCCCCCCTCAAACTCATGATTGGTAGTGGAAAGAATCATGAGTTTGCTTCTAATGAAATCAAACTGTGAGGAGAGAATACCCTTGGTGAATATATCAGCTAAATTCTCTTCAGAGGAAACAAACTTGATGTCCAAAGTGGAATTCATAACTAAGTCTCGAATGAAATGATAATCTATCTCAATGTGCTTGGTCCGAGCACGAAAAACTGGATTGGAAGCCAAAAACTTAGCACCCATGTTGTCACATGACAGACTAAGTGGAGCAGCAATTGAAACCCCAAGTTCTTCCAACAAGTAAGATAACCATAACAACTCAGAGGTAGCCATTGACAGAGCACGATACTCAGCTTCAGTGGAGGACCTAGACACAGTAGCTTGCTTCTTAGAAGACCATGACACCAAAGAAGAGCCCAGAAAAACACAATAGCCACTTGTAGATCTTCTAGTATCTGGGTATCCTGCCCAATTTGAGTCAGAAAAACCCTTGAGAATGGACACATCTCCTGATTGAATAGTCATACCTGCTCCAATAGTCCCTTTCAAGTATCTGGGTACTTTCTTAAGAAGAATCAAGTGAGCAGTCCTTGGCTCATGCATAAATTGGGACAGGTAGTTGACACTATAAGTCAAATCAGGCCTGGTCATGGTGGCATACTTCAACCCACCAACCATGCTCCTGTAGAAGATAGGATTGTCTATGAACTCACCATCAAACTTGGATACCCTCTTTCTGAAGGAGTTGAAGGAGATGTCCTTCGACCAAGATGGCAATGCGAGCAATATGTCGGCTAGGAAAATTGATGAAGAAGATCATCAAGTCCGATCGATTTAGGGGTCGTAGCGTTTAGCTAGAAACCAACTACGATCGTCGAATTACGAAGTAATTCGCGGCTAACTTCGATTGGATCCTACATCGGGTTACACATAAGAATGGGTATTTAATCAGATGATATGACTATTGGGAGTGTGATATAACATTGGGAATGTCCCATAAACATATCTCACAGGCCTAAATAGAATTTGGGCAAAAGATAGCAAAAAGGCCCGAAATAAGGGTTTTGGGCCTAGGCCGATTCGGGCACTTTTAGGGCTCGGATTGGGCTGATTTTTGGAGGGACGTTTCCTTATGTTATGAACATTAAATATGCCAATTTTGGCTGGGTTTGGACGTCATCTCCTTAGGGAATTGAGAAAATATCAACTAGTTGCTATTTTCGACTATTTCCCTAAATCTTATTCTAAAGGGTGTTTTAGGAAACCTAAAAGGAGGTGAATTCTTATTAGGGTTCTATATAAACACTCTTAGGGCAGAGAATAAGGTGTGGAATTTCTCTCTAAGCTTTCTTACTCTACCACATCAAGTAGAGAGGAGAAAGTGAGCTAATTCCCAAGCTATCTTCTAGTCTAGCAAGAAGAAGGTCTTCTTATTATCAAACCACCATTGGAGTGCTAGCGAGCTTTCAAGGAGGGAGATTAAATACACTATTCGGTGTCCCAAGTAGAGGAGCTACGTTTGAAGCTCTTGGTCTTCTTTAATCTATACAACTAGTTCGAGGGAAATAGCGATTAAGGTAATCCACTATCTTCTTATTGGTTAATTACTAGTTTTGCATGATGATCTTGGGGATACTAGTGTTAGACATTAGATGCCGTTATCCGCAATAAACACTAGCATAAGGGTATAATTCCCTACACTTTCCTGCTGAAATGGGAACCAGGCTAGGCTTAGAATCAGATAGCCCTGACTTATCCAATAGCTCAAAAGTATATTTAGTTTGAGTAAGAAGCAATGAGGAGGGAGTTCTCTGAACTTCAATACCCAAAAAATAATTAATGTTTCCAAGCCTTTTCATAGCAAATTCCTCAGCCAAAGCAGCAAACAACTGATCTAGGAGAGAGGCTGAGGTACCAGTAAGGATGATATCATCTACATACAGAAGAAGAACCATCATTTGACCAGCAGAGGTGAACACAAACATTGAAGTGTCAGAAGCACTCCTAAGAAAACCCCAATTTTGAAGATATGTAGAAAACCTTGTAAACCAAGCCTTTGGTGCTTGTTTAAGGCCATAAAGAGCCTTATGAGGATGACAAACAAAATCAGGAGATTGGGGATCAGCAAACCCTGGTGGCTGTTTCATATAGACAGTCTCTGTAAGATGCCCATGAAGAAAGGCATTCGACACATCAAGCTACTGGATCGGCCAATGATGTGAAATTGCCACAGTAAGAACCACTCTAATGGTTTGAATCTCGACTACTGGGCTGAAAGTCTCTACATAGTCAATTCCCTCTTGTTGAGAATACCCTTGAGCCACAAGTCTGGCCTTGTGTCTCTCAATGGTCCCATTTGAATTATACTTAACTTTGAATACCCACTTACATCCAAGTATATTCATTTTACAAGTTTTGGGTATGAGAGACCAAGTTTCATTTCTCATTAAGGCCTGAAATTCATCTTCCATTGCCTTCTTCCAATTTGGATCCTTAATAGCACTCTTATAGCTTGTAGGTTCTGCTAAAGAGGGTAATGGACCTTTGTGAACAGAAGCAAGAGCATGAGGGACAGAGAAATGGGCCACATGATCAGGGATGGATTTGGGTTTAACAATACCACTTTTTAGCCTTGTTTGCATAGGATGAGAATTGAAATCACTGGATACTTCCTCCTGAGGATGATCAGGTTGAGTGGGACTATGTGATGAATGAAGAAAAGGGACATGTTCTACTGAGGATGTAGTGGGAGAAGAGAATGGAAAAGCTTGATCATCTAGGGAATATGTGGAATGATAAGATGGAGCAGACATGTCCACATTGGATGGGAGTGAAGGAAGCTGAAAAATTTGATAGGTGGAAGTAGAGTTTGTGTCTAGCTTGGACTTAATTGGTGACTTATCAGTGGCATAAGGGATGTAAATTCATCAAAAATAACATGTCTTGAGACATATTCCCTTCCTGTCTCAATGTCTAGACACTTGTATCCCTTGTGTGTGGGATTGTATCCTATGAATACACATTTAGATGATTTGGGACTTAGCTTATCACTCTTAGTATTTCCCAAATAAGGATAGCAAAGTGAACCAAATACTTTGATCATAGCATAATCAGGAGTTTTATCAAAGAGTAATTCATAATGAGTTTTATAAGAAAGGAGCTTACTTGGGGTTCTGTTTATAATGTAAGTTGCAGCAGCATAGGCATGAAACCGGAACTCCTTTGGCATAGATGCTTGAAATAGCAATGTATTTCCCACAGATGTAATTTGTCTGTTTTTTCTTTCAGCCCTACCATTTTGTTCAGGGGTATATGGGCAGGAGCTCCTGAACACAATCCCACACTTAGTGAGATGAGTATGAAATTCTCCTTTGCTAAGTTCAGGTGCTCCATCACTTTGGAAGTAGTACTTTATGAGTAATGAAAAAAGCCTTTCATTTTGTGTCTGAAAGTGCTGAAAACACTTTAAGCTTTCTGACCTAAACTTCATAGGGTTTATCCAGAAAAATCTACTATAATCATCAAGGAAGAGGATGTAATATCTTATTCCTGTCTTTGTAGTGACTGGGGCTGGTCCTCAAATGTCACAGTGAACTAGCTGAAGAGGAACTGATGTTGTGTTATCAGATACATGAAAAGGAAGTATCTGACTTTTCCCTAACTGACAAGATGAGCAAACATCTTTAAAATTCTTAGATGTGATCTTGATTCTCTTTTCCCTTTCTAGGAGCAAGATTACTTCTTGAGATGCATGCCCTAGTCTGTTGTGCCAAGTCTCAGCAGTACCTCTTGCCAAACAAGCTATTTCAGTATCTTCCTTAGGTGTAACATAAGGATCCATTTGAAAATCAATTCTATATAGGTTATTCACCATTGGTCCTTCTCCTAAGACATCTTTGGACCATAAATCTCTAATAAGAAAACCCCATGGAAGAAATTCTACACTATAGAAGTTCTCTTTGGTGAATTTTGAAATAGACAGAAGGTTCTTCTGTTGTGCCAAGTCTCAGCAGTACCTCTTGCCAAACAAGCTATTTCAGTATCTTCCTTAGGTGTAACATAAGGATCCATTTGAAAATCAATGCTATATAGGTTATTCACCATTGGTCCTTCTCCTAAGACATCTTTGGACCATAAATCTCTAATAAGAAAACCCCATGGAAGAAATTCTACACTACAGAAGTTCTCTTTGGTGAATTTTGAAATAGACAGAAGGTTCTTCTGTATTTTTGGAACATGAAGTACTTTCTTAAGATGAAAAGTGTTTGGGCTAGTGGCTAAATTTGCCTGGCCTGTGCTAACAATGTTTAGACACTTACCATCTCCAATCATGACTCCATTAGTACCTTGATAAGGAGTAATATATTGCAAATTCTCTTGAGTGTGTGTCATATGATTGGTTGCTCCTGTGTCAGCTATCCACTTCTTATCTTTTGCATTCAAGGATAGATAAGCCTTCTCATCATTTTGATTTTCAATTTCTTGCTCAGCCCCAAAATGGGCTTGTTCCTCTTCTTCTTCTTGTGGGTTTGAGTTATCTTCCTCCTCCTCTTCCTCATCTTCTATTTCTTGAAGGTGGAGATTAGCAAAATTCCTGCTAGCTGATTTTGAAACTTCAGAGGAGAAGTCTTTCAATCTTAATCTACACTGTCTAGCTGTGTGACCCCACTTGTAACATATGCCACAAGGAACTGTGGTGAAATCAAAGAAAGCATTTCTTGGCTGAGAAGGAGCCCTCATATTTGACATAATTGATGGCTTTTGACCATTTTCAAAACTCTGAGTCTGATTTGAAAACCTCATAGGTGATGATGATCTTATGCTACTTTTGTTTTGAAACTTCTTAACAAAATATAATTCACTTGGATCATCACTTGTTTCTTGCTCCTTCAACCATTGTTCATGGTGGATTAACCTACTCCTTAGTTCCCCAAAGCTAAGCACACCATCTCTATTCTGAATGGTGATAACAAATTGGGAGTATTCTTTCCCTAGGCCTTGAAGAGCTATCCTAGTTAATTCAGGTTCACTGGCTTTGTCATTCACTGCTACAAGAGAGTCAGCCAGATTCTTGATCTTACTCAAAAATTCAGCCATAGAAGAAGACCCTTTCTTCAAATTCTGAAGTTTATTTCTTAAGGAAGACTTTTGTGCTTCAAATTCTTGAAGAAAAACCATTTCCAAATAGCACCATATTTCTCTTGCGGTTTTTAACCCTAAAATATTAAAGGCAATTGAATGGGTAATAGTTGCTTTTATGCAAGACTTAACGAAACTATCTGTTTTCCTCCATTGAAGATAAGCTGGATTTACCACATCTCTTCCATCCTCTACAGTTAATTGTGGGGTGCCATCAATGTAGCACACTAGGTCGTTTCCAATCAGGGCATTTTCTACCTGATCTTTCCAAACTAGAAAGTTTGTTCCATCTAATCTAGCAGATATTAAATTTGTAAGATTTGGGTTATAGGTTACCTGAATTTGATTTGGATTCATCTTTCAATGTTTGAAGTTAATTTGTTTGATGATGATGATGAAGAAGAAGACTGTATCTCTGATTCCTTGATGACAGAAGATCAGCTCCCTTTGTTGTTCTTGATTTCAATCTCTCTTGAAAATCAATTTTAGGGTTTCTTTATGGCTCTGATACCATGTAAAGACTGAGTTTCATGTTAAGACTGAGTTTCTTGAAAGTAATTTTCGGTTCCTTCTCAACTCAATTGAATTGTTTGATTACAAAAGCCCTCTTATATATCAGAAGGTTTAGAGAGAGAGAAGAAGAAACTTAACAGAAACTTAACTAACTAATTTTATCAATTAGTTAGTCTAACACATTACTACTATTCGCACACACTTCCTGTCTGCCTCTTTGAGATAATGTGGGCGCTTTCATTTAAGTGTGTGGGCGCACATATAACTTGTGGTAGTTAAATCAGTTTCCTTGGTCTTCTTCTTCTTCAATGTGTTCGACCATATGCCTAGGAGTTAAACTCTCTCTTACAGAGAGAAAAATCATTGATGAAGATGAAGAATGAAGAAGGAAGAATGAAGAACGAAGAATGAAGAAGGAAGAATGATGAACTTGAGGAAAAAAAGTTCATTCACTTAATAAATCTGTTTGGATGTTAATTGGCTACCCTACATTCCCTTAAATTAATGTGAATTTCAAGTGAACTTTAAAAGGCGCCCCCACAGGCAAAACTTGTGATGTGCTAGACATGTTCAATAATAACAAGGGTCGCCTATAACATTACCCAAGTTCAAATCTAGGAAATAGTAAGACTTTTCCAACGGCTAGTTCTTACTCCAAAATTTGGGTTCACTTCTCTCTATCCTCTCACCACTCACTGATCTGGAGGACATTGTGTACAAACAAGAAGAAATGGAAACAGTTAAGAATCAGCCATGGAGAATTTCAATTCGTGCTGAGACCAAGAACTTCAATTTCAAGCTGAGAGCCTCAAAAGTTCTTCCATCTTGGAAATCCTTGGAAACCCGAATTTCGGTTATAGTTAAGCTCAATAGATTTTTCTTAAACGTGAAAGCGGAGACCGGAGAATCAGCAGTGAGGCGGAGGAGTGTAAAATCGAAGTTGATCAGACTGTTAGAGAAGTTACGGCTTCCTAAACATGTGAAGGAGAAAGGTGTTGCTGTTGAGACGAAATCGAGTTTCTGGAGCCCTACAAGAACTAGGTCTAGAGAGAACCGAGTACATGGGTGGAAGGGAGTGATAGGAGATTCTGTTGTTTTTGTCCGTTCAATATTAAAGAAATATGTAATGAGAAGAACTAATTTTACAATAGTGATATTGGGGTTACTTATCTTTTACTTGAGTGAATTTTCTTTGAGTTACTTAGTAGGTAGTTGTAGTCGGAATTTTGTGGGGTGGATGGGATTGTGGACCCAGTTCATCTCTTTTTACCTCTGAAGCCCATATATGTGTGTATGTGTTTGTTTTCACATTTCTTCAATAAAAAATGTATCTTCACTAATGTTTTTATTGCCTAGTTATTTTAGAATGAAAAAAATACATCGGAAGTTACATGGTGCAAGGTGTTGTAAAATGTTGCAAGGTGTGTCGCAAAGAGTTACAAAGCTGCCGTAAGGTGTTTCAAAGTTCTCGTAAGGTGCAAAACTGTCGCGTAGTGTTGGAAAGCTGTTGCAAATTAAAGAATACCTGGAGAGCAGAAGACTAAAAGAAATGACTAATCATTTTCCACTAAAACGACAAATTTATAGGGAGTTTTGCCTACATTTCTCTTATATAAATTTGTGAATATTTGTTTTTTACCAGCATATACTTACGGGAAAACACGAGTTGACGTGTTGTGAATAATGATGGGCTTTACAACATGACATATTTTCTAATTGTGGTATGTCCAACAATACAGTTCCATGTGTTTGATTTTTCTTTTTTCGGTTTACTTATACAGATTAATCTTTGTTGGATATTTCGTGCAATTATAAATCAAATTATAACTTATAAATTAATGTATTGCTCCAATAATTAGATGTTTCCTAAGAGACTATTAATCCATTCTCTTAGTCGTTCAACTTTTAAAATAAAAGGAAAAGCTTCAACTCTAACATAAACTTCGGATAGCTATAAATCTAAAGTTCCAATACTCTTTGAATAGTCGGCACTGCAAATAAACAAATTATTTACACCTTCTACACTTGAATCATGATCACGCTGACGCCTCCTTTGATCTCCTCTCGGCAGCTATAGCAGCAGCAACGGCAGGAGGCAAATGCATTAAATTTGGAGTCGGAATTCCACTGGCAATGCTCTCGTTTTCTTGGAGTGGCAAGGGAGAAACAACAGAAGAGAATAGGAGAGATTCAACATCTTTCAGTGTCAGGACTGGCTGATCTTGATTCTTCGTGTTCCCACTGATAATTGAACTACTTATCCTCCCTCTGTTCAATTTGTAGATGCTTTCCTCAACAGTGTCTTTAACCTAGTAGTTGGGGGATTTAAAAAAGACAAGAAACATTTAGTCAAAACTAAATTCATGTCACCGACTCACCATATATGCATGCACATGCAAACAAAAATTGAAAGGTCTCAGCCCCGACTACTATTGAGACACCGAAATATAATGAAAAATAGAATCATCTTTGACGCCTCATATATGGTGATAATTGCATAAACAAAAAAAGAAATAAGTTATGAAATCTCTTACTATAAAACGATGAACAAGTGTCCTTTTGGATTGCCCTATACGGTGGACCCTGTTGATCGCCTGTGCTTCTGCTGCAGGATTGAGAAGTGGCTCTAGAAGAATAACATGCTGCGCTTCCAAGAGATTAAGACCATTAGCTCCATGTTGAATTAAAAGCAGTAGCACTTGAACAAACTTCTCTTCTGGTTCTTGATCGGGTATTTCACCAGTTCCTATTGGACCGCTCTTTCGCCCTTTGAACTGTGCGATTGCAACATGTGATTTCCTGCAGTTTACATACCCATATGACGTAACCATTAACATCTATTCCGGATTAGTCCACCAAATTAGATTACTAATATTATTTCTTGAATTACATATCCATAATGTGCAGTTAAAGTTTCTCAGATACACTCTGAATGAAGTTCTAAGTTGAGCTAGTAAAAGAAATAAGAAAACAGAAACAGGCCATTAATGTATTCAGAACTAAACGTTGGATCTTAATACACCTGATTACCTGCCTCCTTTCATACGGATATAGCTTATGCTGTTAGCAAGGAAAGCATGTTCCAACACATCAAGGACGTCATTCCAACTTGTGAAGACCAGAACTTTTGCTTTTGGGTCGCTGGACTTAATCGACAGGATTCTCCTTGTGACTGCTTCTATCTTCATCACACAAATAATATTCATTGTGGAGAGTTTAAGATCTAGTATGTGACAGAAAGAGAACCACCAACACTTGTTTTGAATAATATTAAATTTATGCATCCCAAAGATAAACTATTAATCCTGAAGCAACTGCGAAAGGGTGGTGCTTGAGAAATTTGCAAGTGCAATACGAGGAAAAACTTGAATTTGTTCTACTCGAAGAGAACAGAAGCAACATAAACTGATACTTGGGAAGTAAGCAGTTTCTAATCAAAAGATAATTGAAGTAAAAGTTTACACCTTTGTTCCATATGAACCTTGAACATTTATTGAAGCTTCGTTCCCTTGGAATGCACATGTTATACCAGAACTGCACATTTCCTTTCTACCTGCACCTGGACCATTAGTTGAAACTTCAAGCATTTCATGCCCTTGGGATGCATATTGTGTACCAGAATCACAGGTTTTGCTTTGTCTATCATCAGCATAAGCAATATTCTCAAAATCTGTATGTTGTCGACAAGTTGGGCACATGACCCATTTATCTCGAGCCCTACCGAGATATTTCAATCTCCTCTCTACAATTGCGATTAAACCTGCAAAGCAGCAACCACTGAAATTTATCATAAAATATTCGAAGCTAAGTACCAAATTTCTCTCATCACAAGTACTAATATGTAAGTGTGGTAAATGGAACTTGCAACAGTTCGAAATCTGAGATTACTTGTTCAAATTCCAGTTCCCTTTATCCCCACAAACACATAAGCATACATATAGGATGGATATTAAGGCTCTTCATCCGCACCACTCTTTAACTTTTTATGTAGGGTATTTATATATGTAGTTAATGTAAGGGTATTATAATATTTACACATTCTTTGTATTTATCTGGGGTATCTCCTTGTAAGAAACTAGTTAGAAAATAATCGATGAAGAAGTTCAGCTAAGAACAACTTGTCTTAACTATCTTCTCAACACTCTGAAGAAACTAGTTAATAATCAATGAAGAAGTTTTGATCTCTATAAAATATAGCCGAACTTCTTTTCTGCTTCTTTAGATATTCTGTCATTTCTCTTATTACCGATCCTTCAAGCTTTTGCTCCAAAAAGTATTTTCAGTATACATTTTGCAGTTTTCACAATTATTTATATAGGAGTATCAGCAGAAAGGTGCACGCAAAGGACTTACATTTACAGCAAGTGACATGCCCGCACTGGAAAACCATCTTTTGGCTGGTGATCTTTTCTTGACAAACTGGGCAAGCCTCAAACTCAGGTTTACTTCTGCACTGGTTTTGTTCTCGTGTACAAGGAGAAACAGATGATGAGTCACCTGCATCTAGGTGTGTAGGAGAATTAGGCACATCCACTTGTGCCTTTTGTCTTGAAAGAACCATACCCTGAACATAATTTGTTTGGAGGTCAGTAAATGTCTTTAGCAATTCAAAGGAAAGAAATACGGCAATACAAAGTCTAGAATTTTTCTCTTACTATAGAGAGCTCACAGTAAACCCCTATAACTAAAGGCATACATGTTACTAGTGCAGTATACGTAGATTCACAAGAAGCAAATTCGCTTAAAGCTGTATAGCTCATTCCCGGGGAAAATTGCATAACTAACTAGGCAACTACACCTCCTTCTGGGGCTATGCTCAAATCAGGTATGCGACATATACTGGCATTCTTTTATAGTTATCCTCAGGGCATCTTAGATTTCCAGACTGAACAGGAACTAATAATTTATAATTGCAGTACACGGAGGAAACCCTGAAATAAATAGTCTAACTATACAAGAAAAACATATTTGTACCTTTAAGTAACGATGTTGCCCTCTTATGCGCGATAATGAGGACAAGGACATGAACTTTTCATGTGAAAATTGAACATTTGTTGCGACTAATTCTTCTGAACTTAGAGCATCAAGCGAAGTGTCATTCTCGCTTTCTCTTAGACGCAATCGTGAAGTTGCCATTTTAATCTCATCATGAGCACGGAGAGTTTGAGCTTGTGCATTAGCCAAGCACCTCGCTTGATCATACTCTTTGCGCATAGCCTTCGCCAGAAAAAGGGAAAAGTGAGATCCATATTAAAATTATTCATCAAATCCTACAGTGACTTGGATAATACATATTAATTCTCTACAAGGAAAAAAGAAAATTTGTTGGAATATTGAAAAAACATATTTTAGTAAACCAAGAGAGTACATTTGTTGGAATTAATAACATGATTTATCTTCTCCCATAGAGTGTCTTTACAATTTCTCTTTAGGTGTAGGGGAATTTATTTGCCTCCCTAAAGTCAGATTTATTATCTTTTCACATTTCACTGCCTTCAGTATTCCGGCGAAGTGGTAGCACTAGTCCTACGAAGTGGTAGCAGAAAGTTGTACTATCAATTACTTCTACAATCACTTTGCAGCCTCTAAACTTCTTGTTTTGTCAATCCGAAGTGCTCCTGTTTCCCTTCGGAGGTAAAGTTGAGGCCGAGGTGATATTTACAACTCAGGCGGTGAATCTTGATATTTAAAACAACAGATAGTTCGTGAAGTTAACCTTGAAAAACCAACAATTTCCTGACGACTAACCTAGGTGAATAAAACAAGGAGATATTTTTTTGTACGAACTAATGTTCAAAGCTTGTGTAAGTTCACATTCCAGACATCAGGTATTTGGTCAAATAGTCAAACCATAGTTCAACCTTCACGAGTACATACAAGGGCAAATTATGAGGACAAACTTTTTTTTGAAGGCAGGGGAAACGATGTGAGTTAAGATATTTTGAGGGAATTCTCCACATCAGATCTTTGCTTATACATGACTTTCTTTGTTTACCTTTTAATTTTATTTATTTACTTGTTATCTGGGTTAGTTTTTAAATATAAGAAGTACCATAAAGTGTTTTTGCATCTTAGGTAGCAAATTTTGGAAATTTTAGTATATTTGGAGTCTTATATATATATATATATATTTGATTTGCTTACTTAGTTGTGTAACTTGTGTTTAATCTAATCGCTTGGATAGACTGAGTTCACATGTGTTTAGGTCAAACCCCAAGACAGATATGTATTTTCAAAAGCGATAGTGCATAAAAACAATATAACCTCAGTGCAGAACGTTTGTACCTCAAACAGACTTAGATGCTTGTTAGCTGCTAACATTACATCTCTTCCGAATTGTGCTTTGCTATAGTTCTTTATGACCCCGAGGACAATTTCCAATTCAGAGGGAGATCTGGAAACCTGACAGTTTTATATCTTCATTAGGGAAATCATTATGTAGGGTCAAGTTCAGTGGTACAGAAAGAAGCTAAACAAGTCCAGAGCCATCTGTTGATTCGAAGGCAAACCAGCCATTACGTAAATGTTTATTCACCAGGTAAGACAAATTGGCCTTTTAAGCAAGTATCTCGGTTAGAAATTGACCAGATTAGCAGGAAATATTAGAGTTCAACCCTACAGAAAATTAGATTCAGTAAGGAACTAACCACCACATTTGTCCCCACATCCCTCTGTTTCTTATTCTTCTCGCTGACAGAGGATGAGAGTGAAGCATCCTTAGGCTGTGATAAACCCCAATAGAAACGATTTCGTTGGGATTTCTTCTTTTGCAAGTCAACAGCCTCCTCAGCTGATGCAATCATTCCCCCGTCACTACCTTTTGTAAGACGAAAGAGCCTAGCCTCATATTCCTACAACGAGATAAAGTACATATGGAAATATTAAGGATTTAAACTGCCCTTACAAAATAAATGTTAAGACGAGGAGGGCTGAAAAGTAAGTATCAACCTGAAATAACTCGTCCAATTCACAAAGCACACATATAGGACCATCACCATTATTTTGACAATTTCGACAGAATCTCATACGTAAAATATCCTCATTCCTAGGGTTATCCATTGTTTGATTAATCTCCAAAAGCCGTCCAAGAAGAGCTTGTCTAGAATTTTCTACTGAATCAATACCAGTTTGAAGTAAATACTTAAGACCACTTACACTTTGAAACCTGGATTAAAAGCAAATTGGAAAAATGAATCTGATCAAGAAAAATTAAGAAATGATTGGAACAAAATATACAACCAAACATTACCACTTATACTTTAAAATCCTCGTTCCTAAATTTTGTTTATATCTTTTATCCGAAGTCCAAACACATTAGGGGTAAATTATCACCCAGAAAAATATCAGAATAAAAAATTACCTTGAAGCAATTCTTGACGACTTAGAACTGCTTAATGTTCCAGTGACAGCTTCACAAACTCTTCTCACTAATTCATCTGAGGAGTCCTTGCTCTGCTCTACTTGGTGAAGAACTTCCAGCCACCAACATATATGCTGATCTTGTTGGTTGCTAAATGTGTTACATACCTTTACAGACATTAAAGCCCACAATCAACTACTAATCATGTCTAAAGACTAAATCAATGAGATAGGCTGGAAGTTTCTGCAGAAGTCAGAACCTACTACCGAACACAAAAGATAGTAGAGCAATATCAAAATTATTCTAGCCCTCAGGTATAAGATACCACCACTAGGCTACCAACATTTTCGTTTTCTTTCAGTGAATCAGTGGTAATCTAACGAACATTCTAGCCAATTTGTGCAACTGATTGGAATTGGGAAAGCAATATGTGCAAATCTAAGAAAATTTTAAGTTCCTGACTCCAGGAGATATATGTATCAATCACCAAATCACGAACCAAAGAAATTGCATCATTTGAACCATTATAATGAAACTCAGTCTGCCAGACGGCATGGGTTAGGAATTACTTAGTGAAAGCCATCCCAAAGGCAATGACAATGGACATAAATGCAATATCTAAATTGTGTAATGCAAACATGTAATCTAAACGATTAAAAGAAACATCTGAATACCTGCATATGTAAATTTCTGAACTCTTGCTGAGCCAGGGATAACTTTGAAATGAAAACAGACAAGTACTTCTCTTGAATATTTTTGCAGGTAATTCTCAACGAATCCACACTACAGGTTTTTGACGACACTCCGGGCTCAGCATCATTTTCCATAACTTGTTTTCGGTCCTCAGTTGATTTTCCGTCATCAGTGGTTAGATCAGACGGGCAGTCCTTGATTACTTTTTGTCTCTTCAAGGGATACTGCTCAAACTCGTCAACTGCATGAAGTCCGAATTGTATCATTTTGGCCTGCTCAAATAACTCTCCACCAATTGTGTGGCATTCTTTTGAATAATTGGAGCCGAGAGGGAGTAAGTCAACTAGGTTATGATGAATGTGAAGATTCAACAAAGGGTCCAAGCGAAAGTCATCAGAGTACTCTTCAGCTAAACTTAGTGCCTCTCTGTACATTGATACTGCTCTGGATGGGTCTTGCTCAATCACAGCTATTCCAGCCAGCCCATTCAAAGCAACAACTAGTTTCCTCAAAGCTTCTTCCCCTTCAATCTTAGATTTTCCCACCAGAACCTATATATAAAGGATCCATTAGAAGTTTTAGAACCCTAAAACCTAAAAAAGAAAAACAAAAAATTCTTCTACGACTCACCTCTAATATTTCTTCCATAGTCATAGGTGCTTGTTGCATAGGACGCAACCCAGAACTGCCCACTTGAGGATGGCAGCAGGCTTGCCGTAGCTTCAATAAAGAGTTCAACAGTTTTGAAGCCTCAGTATGGGTGAGAAATAGATCTTCGGATAGCTTACATGATTCAGAATCTGAATAAAGAAGAGTCAATGCAAGGAAATGGTTTAAGTATGGTTTTTTATTGATATAATTATGACAAGCATCAAAAGTTACCTTGGATTTTGATTTGGATGTTGTCTTTAAAGCATTGAATAACTTCATGAGCATAAGTAACACAAGTCTCGTGTTGCCTCTGGTAAAAATGTAACTCAATCGGGGAAAAGGAAAGCCAGGAGACACATTCCTTCTGTGGCGGAAGCTGCAATTCATCAGCCACATCTGCTTTGGATGAACGCCACATTATTTGCTTGAAGTACTTGTGTGCAAATTGCATAGCACCAGCATCCTTCCTCTAATACGGAATTTTAGAAACGGAAGTCAATCGTAAGAAATTGAACAAAGAGATGGACTAACTTAAGACAATGTGTGGCAGTGGGATAGCAGAAATTTGCAATTTGATTGACATCCTTATCCTCGCATCTATCCCCCATTAGCCTGTAATTAGCAGGATATGCAGCTCACAGGAAATGGGTATATACATGGTGGCCAATATATGTGCAAACAAAAATCTTATAGTTTATATGGCCAATACAAAAAATTAGAAATCTTGTATAGACAAAAACAATATAGAGGGACATAAATATCCTACATTTTAACTAATACATACATTACATACTGGAAACACCGATACAAGGGTACAATTGGAAAAGGTAGGGATTTAATATGACAAAAAATAGGACTCTTAATTTGGACGGACCAAAATAGAATTTAGGACGGAGGGAGTAACTAAAATGTGTAATAATATAATAATATATGTAATTGTCAGTCATGTTTGAATATAGGACCAGAAATACTTCCGTCTTCTTCACTTTCATTTTTTCTCTCATCATCTTCCTCTCATCTTCTTCTCTCTTTATCACCGACTCATCATCTTCCTCTCCTCTTCTTCTCTCTCTTTATATCTTCAACTCAACAAACAATCGATTAGGTTTTTGGACAAAGATTACAGATGAAGCCTGAAGGAGCTGGTTTCTTTCAATTAGTTTTGATTGTTCTTTATGTTCGATTATAGATGAAGGAGCTGGTTTGTTTCAATTAGTTTCCATAGTTCGTTGTTTTGATTATGGGTGAAAAGTTAGTAGGTTTCGAGCTTTCTACTTCGATTTGTTTTCATTATTGTTTCTTTTGATCGATTATGGACGAAGACTTGGTGTGTTCAATCATGGTGAAGACTTTGATTTGTTTTCATTGTCCACTGACATCATGTCATGAAGAAGAAGACGCTTTGTTACATTTGAAGAAGTAGAAACTTTCAATTGTTATTTCTTTTTCATTGAGATTTGAAAACAGACACTCAGCAAATTGAGTTTCCATTCTACAAACAGAGTTTGCAAGATCTGCAAACTGAGTTGCAAGATCAGCAAACCGAGCTTGCAAAAACTGTAAATTGAGTTTGCATTCTGAAAACAGAGTTTGCAAGATTTGCAAGCCCAGTTCGCATTTGCAAACCGAGTTCGTGAGATTTGCGAACTCAATTTGCTTCGCATCCGCAAACCGAGTTTGCAAGATTTGCAAGCATTGTTTGTAAAAAAGTAGTGGGAAAAAACGCCTTATTTGAAGTTGAAAGAGAAAATTAAGGAATTAGTTACACAAAGTCGTAATTTAGTATTTATAAATATTTTGACCTTAATAATATTTATAATATGTTTGTTGCTTTTATATCTACTTGGAATATTACTGAGTCGCATGGTTAAAACACATTTTGGGAGGCATTGACATAATCTCTAAAATACTGAACTTCATTACTCTTTTTTCTTCAAACTACGGTCTACACATAATGTTTATTTGGACATTCCGTTATTCTATTGGAAACATATACAACCGGAAACTGCAAGTGACTTCTATGCAGCTCAAGTGAATCTAGATCATGATTCCATGATATTAAAGCACTTAATATGTTGGAATCACCTTAGAACATGATTCCAAGAGACGAAATTAACAATATCAGAAATCTTTGTACCTCATATGGATCCTTTATAACTGCACTCCACCACTTGTGAACGTCAAAGGGACTAGCGTTTAGGAATCTCAAGAGTCCATACAAGTCATCAAGCCTACGTTGTATAGGAGTCCCAGTAATACACCAATGATACTTCCCATGTAGCCGTAATGCCATTTCTGTAGCAGCAGCTACACTACTCTCTACCATTTGTGCCTCATCCAAACAAATTCTCCACCAAAATATTTTTGTGAGGAGTGTTGGTATGACTGGATACCTACAAAGAGATTGCCTATTTTTAAGGGCGATTTTTTGAAAAAGAAATATGTGATTCTAAAAAGGAAGTATCAATGTCACTTTTCATGTGATGCCTCGAGGTCCATTTAAAACACCCCAGTTTTTTCATTTACATATATTATGTAAACATCTAGCTGCACTTCTTGAATCTGAGAAACATTACCGCCTAGTACTGCGGTTATAGTGTCACTCTACCATACAAACTTAATCGTCGAAAGGTTCAGGAAAGTAGGACGTATAGGTAAAATCTTATAAATGGTGGCACAGATTTTAAACTACTTCAGACAATTCAACCACATTTCTTTAGAGCAATCATCTAGTTAGTTAAGAATACATACATGTAAACACTGGTTACTCGTTTACAGCGACGTGCTTGCATGCTAATACTGCAATAACTAATTTTGTGTTTTGAGAAAATATCTCATATTATTGATGACATCTATAGAAATATCAGAAAAAATATTTGAACAAGTGGGGCAAATTGCACATAGTAAAAGAGAAACTCAGCTCTTGATGACAAAAGAAGATGGCATGATGTAACCAACCTCTTCTTGAATCTCATGCGATGACAATCTCCTTCATGCCTATCAGAGTCATGTGAGAGATCTTCTTTCAGGACATCATATGTTGTCAAGACAATATCAGCATTAACAAGTTCGCTGATATCCATAATAGGTGTAGCTGAAAGAGTAGCATTCCTTACACCTTCATAAACACAAATTTTGAGAGAGCCTGGTTTTATATGACTACGATAAAAGAGCAAACACCAATATGTTAGCTTCATTTGATAAATAATTCCAAGTTGCAACTATTTGAAACGATTTTTTCCCTCTTAAAGAAACAATTATCTAACATGTATGCAACAATGAAGAAGGAACAACAAGCAGCTGAGCAAACTAATACGAACATCCCATATTTTGAGTACACGGTCTCACAAATGAAAACCCTAAAATGCTAAATAGGCACTTGGAACGATAAGAATACTAACAGGGCCCCGAAATGACAAATAGCAGACAGGTCATTCTGTTTCCAACTTCAACAGCTTCTTTAGTCTACAGTCAGCATGTTCCAAGATTTTTGGATAAAAGAAAATCTTTTCCTTGTTAGTAACTTTGTATATTTCGTACTGTCCAAAACAACGTCAGGTTCTATTACCAGTTCCTCCCGGACGAGTTCTACCAATTCATAACTGAATCACTTTTTGTCAGGCAATTGGTCAAAAGACTCAAAACGGTGGGGAAAGATAAAGAAAGGTAAAAAGGGATTTATGCAACAAGTCTATGGCTCTATGCACCGGGGTGCCAAAAACTAAGTTACAAAATCCTGTTCATCTCTCGAAAACTGAGCTGAAGAGTTGGTGTGAGAGAATGAAATGAGTGCCTCTTCCAAACTCGGTGACTTGGGACTCCATGCTATACACTTAAACTGTGAGAAGAAAGATGCCCTAATTATGTTTTCAATTCTTAAAAAAAAAAAAGTAATACCTTTTACATTTGATTGTGAAACAATGACTTATCTTAAACAGAAGCTCTGTGCACCAACTGAGCAACATTGCCAAGTTACAGTTTTATAGCTGATTAGATGGAAGGTGGTAAAGGCACGAGTTTTCGGCTAATTCTTGTTGATGACGCAACAAATGATCTTGGGAATTCTATGCCATAGACCCATATATGATGTGTCTCAGTTTGTCCAAACATTTCGAAGGTCTAAGGTTGATGATGAAACAAATAATCTTGGGAATTCTAGCCCCAACCTTATCCATAACCATAACAACCCTCACCTCACTCTCCTACTGTCCCACAAACTACTGCCCTTTTACACCAGTAAAATTCCTTGTACTCAATAAAAAAGTTAGTGACATTGACATTCTTCAAATACAAAAGGATAACATACAACGGACACACAAAAGAGATGCGTAAAATTGCTAAATAACAAAACCGGTGTGAATAATATACAAACAGAAGAACAAGAGAAACATACCGGGTGATTTCTGCATGCCACTGTTGTACTATTGGAGTTGGACAGACAATAAGAGTTGCTCCAGTAATAACAGGAGATTGCGAAGATTGAATCAACTCCTTGCACAGATGACAAATAAAATTTCCATTCATTTCATCTACACTGCTAGAGATTTTATTTCTAGAAGGATTCTGTGTCTTTGTAGATGCAACCTTGAGATGGCGTCTTCCCTTGGGAGCTGCTTGAAAACCTGAAGTCTTCCCTTCTGGTGAGTAACGAGCACAATCTGCATGTTGCCAAGCATCACAAATATCACACTGTACCCATAATCCTCTATAGTCAGGGCTTTCGCTCACAGCCCCACATGAACACTCAATACGTTCTACTCGTAATCTCTTAAGACTACTCCTCCGAACTGTGCCAACTTGGATTTCATCGTCCAACGTTGTGCTGCCTTCAAATATTGGGTTTTGGTGAGCGAGGATACAAGCAAGCAGTTCAACAGTTTTTCCTAGACCCATCTCGTCTGTGATTAAAATCAATAAAAACAACGTTAAGCAAATAAGTAGGTGTCGAATGAAACGGAAGCCTTTTTTTTTTTGAAGACTACATGATTTTTTTTCCCGAGATATCGACTACTATCTACGTTAATTGTTACAAGGCCTTGATACATCATTAAGATGTGATAAGCACGATAATCGCCTAAGTTTAACCAAGAATTATAGAGGCCTAAAGCCCAACAACATCTACTTTATTTAGTGCCTAAATTACATGGGATAAATCTTGGTGATAAACTGCTTCCACGGAGACTCGGTCCCAAGACCTCATGGGCTTAAGAGGGATGTCCTACCACTACACCACCCGGTGGACACTACGTGATATTTTATCAAGAAACTTTATGTATCAAAAAAACGTTGTTTACAAGAGTATGTGTCAGATGAAACGGAAGTTAAACAGCAGAAGTTAACAAGTCCGCAAGAAATCTAAGCATTTCAGTTTTACAGTGTTTTGTATGACGTGAAATCTCACCAATAAACATTGGCATAGATTACACACCTACAGGAAAAAGAATACTTGCATATCTTTCTTTTAAAGGAACAAGAATATTTTGTTGAATCGATACTGGCATATCTTAATAGTTGCATTTTATGTTTATAATACCACAAAAGTATGATAACAAGCACTTAAGATTTATTGCTCTCCGCGACTAAACCACACATACTTACAAAGAGAAAACTTGGATATATCTCAATACTTTATGGTATGATTATCAACGGCAAAAGGACTAGTAACGAAAAGAAACTGAAAGCTTTCATTAGTTATGAATAGAGGCAGTATGCGGGATACATGTGATAGATATTGAAAGTTGTTATTTAGAGGACACAAGTGCTATAACAGAGAAAGGAGGACAAGGTTATAAAATAAGTAACCGTAAACTGTGAAGTACGATTCGATAGATAAACTGCCGTTCCATGAAAGTCGAAAACCATTTCTTACTTCTATATCCTTATATAACCTACGGTAATAAAGAATGAAAGTAAAAGAGTAATAGAGCTGTAGAGGGTATGTTACTCTATTCTGATGATCGGATCTATCTATTTTACAACAAAAAGTAAAGCACTGGACATTTTATAATAAGGTCAAAAAGTAAACTTCTATTAGTTCTAAAGGTGACATAGTAAAGAATCGGGCTTACCGGCAAGGATCCCACCAGATACATAAGGTGAGGATGATTCTGGATGTAACGAGATACTTCCACTAATAATTAAACACAACCAGTGAGATTGGAAACAGAAAACATCAAAAAGCTAACAAACTATTACGGGGAAAGATGATATCTCTTCTTGATTAATTTTTTGCAATAATAAAAATGAATTACGTTAAGACATTGTTGTTCAGAACAGAAATTGCATAGAGCGGTGGAGTTCGTTATCTTTTCTTATTAGAAGAATTTCATGGTTTGCAGTGTTCCCTAGCAAAAGGGACCGGGTGAGATTGTTATATCCATTTGTTCATTACTACTGAATTTCAAATAGAACTATTCAAATAGTCGATAATTATTTTTCTCCACATCTTTCTCCACCCATTACAATGACCTAGGATTGCATCCGTGAGTCCGTGACTGATTAAAAGAGTACCTGAATGGATTGTAGAACATTCTTGTTTGTGTTTCAAGAAATTGAACAGGTACACATAGAGGCCTAGCAAACTGGCTTTCATTCCTTAAATCCAAATTCTCTGGTGCTGCTTTCTCTCTTTGAACCATCCAATAAACAGCACGACGTTGGTAAGGTCTTAATTCCGGAAGCAAGTCAGGGAGTTCATCAGCCAACAATAGCTCTCTCCTGAGAGCATGAAACAGTAGTAGTGGAAATAATGAGTCATCACAGCCATAAAGCAAAAAATTACACACTGACTGAAAATTCAATATTGATAAATACTATTAGCAGTGTAACTCACTTGGATGGTTTAATGGCAGCATAGAAACTAGAAGCATTGAATTCAGTATTTTGTCTTAAATCATTACTAACTCCTCCTGCCTCTATATGAGCTTCGAGCTCGAATGGCTTATCAATTCCATATATTTCCTCCGTCTTTGTAACTTCAGGTCGTAACCAAGCCATAACACTTAGCATACTCCTTTTCCACGGTTTCCTAATGGTCTCCAGAAGTGACTCACATGCATTAAAGCCATTCTTAAGTATCTCTACCCTTACCGCAAGAGAGATAAAATCCTCTGACACTCTAAGTTCCTTAACTGGCCTGACCATCAAAATCTTTTGACTAACCAAATGAACAAGACCGGAGACGCCTTCATTTGGACCATCAAAGATTCCTGAGAAGACTACAATTTCTGTGTCATTAGTGTCCTCCGACTTACATATCTCCAGAAAGATATTTTCAGCAGATGTAATGGGGAAATGACCTAATCTAACACGACTTTCACATTTATCTATGTTAGACAACCGGAACCGAATAAAAAACTTTGGGTCTCTACAGCATTCCTCAGTAAACATGTGGGTAAAACACCCCCGTTTCGACATCGAATCATTGACAACAACTTCAGCAATATCAAGATGATCATCATTTGTAGTCCAAGAAGTCTTATCAATATCGACAAAAAAGGGTTTCGTATTTGAACCGCCAACTTTCTCTTCATTGTTGTTTGTTTCTGAAGTTTCCGAATTAGCAATATTCCCCAAATTTAGCTCGGAACTATCAAAGTTTTTTGAAATCTTACCCGACCTACGAGGACGGGCTTGTTTCTTCTTACCCATGAAACAGCAGTTGGATGCACGTACTTCAAATCAAACACCAAATACAAGTGATAGTCAGGTTTTATAGAATCTTAAATTAACATGAATGGCAAACTGAAAAATCATGAAAGTCAATAATATAAGCAAGTTAGACTGATGGTTTAACGTCTCCAAATCAAACCAGAGAATACTTGACAATTAAACAAGTATCTCTAAGCAAATTTTTGAAAGTCACAAGTAGGACTATATAGGAAACCTCATAATTGAGCAAATTTTAACCCACCCAGTGCCCTAATTAGAACGAATTCATCAGTAGTATTCTAAACCCAATACAGAAAGTATTCAATTGAGATTACCCTTCAGACAGAATACAAGTCCGGGTTTCATTCATTATCATTTTTTTTTCTGAAAAATAATTGATGAGAAGAATTATAGCAGAGGGAAAGGACTGAAGGAGGAAGCAATTTAATTGGAAATCTTTCATCAGAGAAAAACTTTACCTGAAAATCACGAGGAACTAACGCATCCAAACTGTTAGGTTTAGCAATCTTTTGAGCTTCTCAATTTTATGTCACATTTTAGTCGAAGTACTCGTCATCTTCGAGTAACAACAACCTTTAACTTTCTCTCCTTAATCTTCAACCAATTTCGTTTTCGTACTTCAACTCTCCTTTCGAATTGTTGTATTGCTATTTTTAGGCCGCCCCGTCCTAAAGCATCTTGAGTCTTAAGACCATCTCTAATGCAAGACTCAATCTTAAAATGTTAAGTGCGACCTAGGATTTTAGATTTTTTTTTTGAGAAAAAACATCTCCAGTGCAAAACTTAATTGAGATCTTAAAAAAATGATGTGGAAGCATTAAGGGAGTAGTGAATAGGGATTTAGAAGGAGACTCATAGACTTAATGTCTCGTAGACATTTCAAGACATTTTCAGACATGTCAAGACATTTGAAGAAAGTCCATAGACAAAATGTCTATATAAACATTTCAAAGCATAGATTCTATAGATATTTTAAGACATTTAATCCATAATAAAAAAGTCTTGTAGACATTTCAAAGATAAACAAAATGTGTAGTGAATATTTTATCATTATTATTGTTAGAAATCATATTTTTTACTAATTTTTCAAAAATATATTTTTGGAGTTCCATGTAAATCTAGATATCTGTAGACATTGATGAAAAATAAGTAGATATTTCTTATTTTTTTTTGAAGGGTAGATATTTCTTATTTTAATACTTCTATTTTTGTCTTTCCATACGAAATAACATATTTTTAATAATGTTTTAAAAATATTTTTTCTTTCGTAGACATCTGAATATTTGTGGACATTCATAGATATTTATTATTTTAATAATATTATTATTGTTTTATCATATTAAAATAACATATTTTTAATAATATTTCAAAAAAAAAATTTAGAATTCCGTGGACATTTGGATGTCCGTGGATATTGATAGGTAATTGAAAATTTATTTAGTTCAACAATAAACTAGTTCATATTAAGCAGGAAAGTGGAATTTAGTATGTGTTTATGGACCTCCAAACCCAATTGATAGAAATCAATTTTGGGACTTCCTACGAGATTTTGGGACGAAGGTGAGTGAACCGTGGTGTGTAATGGGAGATTTTAATGCTATAGCAATGGAGGAAGAAAAATGGGGTGGAAAAGGTTTTAATAAAAGAGGTGCCGAAAAATTTAGAAGCATGATTGAAGATTGTAATTTGATCGATGTTGGGTATTCAGGTCCGGCTTATACTTGGGTGAATGGAAGAGGTCTAGAACACCATATTCGAGAAAGATTGGATCGCGTACTAGTCAGTCCGGAATGGAGACTTCGCTTTCCGGGTGCGTTAGTCAAACATCTACCTAGGTTCAATAGTGATCATGCTCCGATTATATTAAATACAGTACAAGCAAGAATAAAAGGTACTTTACCATTCCGATTCGAGGCACACTGGACTGTGCATGAGGAGTTTGATGAGATTATGCAAACAGGTTGGGAACAATCTAGCGGTAATTTTATTGATAAACTGTTACAATTAGCTAGTAAATTATCAATTTGGAGCAAGGAAAGGGTAGGCCAGCTGTTTGAGCGAATTAAGATTGCCGAAGAGGAGTTGTTGGAAGTGCAAAATCAGTCTCCTTCAGAGGAGATGATTGAACTAGAAAAACAAGCTACCCATAAACTGGAGGAGTTGAGAAAGTAAGAAGAGATCTTTTGGAGACAGAGAGCGAAAAAACATTGGGTGGAGGAGAATGATAGAAACACCGGATTTTTCCATTTATCGGTTTTGAACAGAAGAAGGAAAAATAATATAAATGCGGTAAAACTGGCAGATCATAGTTGGTCTTCGGACCCAACTATAATTACTAATACTTTTTTGACTCATTTTACAGGGCATCAAGAGCGGAATATACAACGGAATTTCCAGAAGTTATAGAATTATCAGATCGGCCTCTCTCGACAATAGAAAATCAGATGCTAAGTGTTATACCAACAAAGGAAGAAATATGGCAAATAATAAAGGGGATGAAATCCTGTAAGGCGCCTGGACCTGATGGATTTTTTACCATTTTTTATAAACGATGTAGGACAGTTATTGGAGATGAAGTTACTGACCAGATTAAAAATATTTTTGAAACGGGAATACTTCCAGGTAAACAAAATCATACGTTTATAGCATTGATTCCCAAAAAGCAGGCTCCAGAATCTCCAATAGACTATCGGCCTATCTCCTTATGTAATGTGTTGTATCGCATAGTAACAAAGATTTTGACAAATCGGCTTCGACCAATTATGGACAAATTGATTTCTCCGATTCAAAATGCATTTGTACCAGGCCGCCAAATCTCGGATAATATAATTGTGGCACAAGAAATTTTTCACTCTATTGCTAACACTACAGCTAAAGAAGGAGCATTTGCACTCAAAGTTGACATGGCGAAAGCGTATGATAGGGTGGATTGGAATTTTTTGAGCGAAGTCCTAAAGAGGTATGGGATTATAGAAAACTCTCACTTACTAATAATGAATTGTGTCTCTACAGCTTCTTTTTCCCTATTACTAAATGGGCGTCCGAAATGAAATCTTTATAGTAAAAGAGGTCTTCGACAAGGATGCCCTTTGAGCCCGTATTTATTCATACTTTGCTCAGAAATGCTTACTAAATTAGTAAGTCAAGATAAGAACAATGGTCTTTATGATGGATTTCGGGTTAATAGATATGCACTAAGTGTGAGTCATCTCATGTTTGCCGATGATTTGTTCTTCTTCGGGAAAGCATCAGAGTTCAATGTGGAACAATTGAAAAGTATCTTAAATTCTTATGCAAGATGTTCGGGACAATTGATAAATTATCAAAAAGTCCTCAATTCAATTTAGCCCTAATTGTGATGTCGAGAAAAAGAAAAAGATCTTGGACTTACTAGGTGTGAAAGAGATGAAGAAGGATGATTTATATTTGGGTAATTATCTACTAAAGCCGAAGCATAAAATTACATCTTATGATTTTATTCTCAATAAAATTGAGAAAAAATTATCAGGATGGAAAAGAAGTTCACTATCTCATGCAGGAAGAACAGTATTACTAAAGAGCGAATTAGCTTCTATTCCGATATATTTCCTTACTACAAATATTGTGCCAAAGGGAATGGTTGAAAGTATTGAGAAATATCAAAGAAATTTTTGGTGGGGACATAGTATTGAGAAGACAAAAATGCACTATGTTAATTGGAAAAAAATGCAAGCAAGTAAGAAAAATGGAGGATTGGGCATTCGTGATATGGGTATGGTTAATAAATCGATGATAGGTAAACTTACTTGGAGATTTTTAACAGAACCAAATTCATTGTGGGTAAAACTTTTACAAGCAAAATACCTAAAATCACAATCTTTCTGGAATTATGAGATAAAATCGGCTACTACACCTACTTGGAAGGGTCTAATGGAGATGCGACAATATTTAAAAGAAGGAGTTTGTTTTATGATTGGTAATGGAAGTTCATCAAGAGTTTGGGATGACCCATGGGTACCACACCTAAGGGGATTCAAGCCAAACAAGAAGTCAGAGGAGGTGGATATGTCGAACATTTTCTATGTGAAGGATCTATTAAACGCAGAAGGGCAATGGAATGCGAGACTCATAAATAATATTTTTGATGATCTATCGACTAAAGCAATACTTCAGATTCCTTTGAATAACATGGGTATGGAAGATAAATTGATATGGGTACACACGGAAAAGGGGAATTTTACTACGAAATCATTATATACTTCAATATCTAGAGCAGCACCGAGTTCCTCATCAACCAATGAATTACCACATGGTTTGACATGGAAGAAATTATGGGATAAAAACCATTGGATGCCGAGAGTCCAAACATTTGTATGGAGAGTATTGCATAATGCTCTACCTACAAAATCGAGAGCTTTGAAATTTAACCCAGAAGTCTCAAAAGTGTGTGCAATGTGCAAAGAAACAGAGGAAGATATAGATCATTTGTTCCGAAAATGTAAAGTATCGAGGGAGTTATGGATGAGTTACCCTTTACATTTAAGGGTAGATGGAGATGAAAATTTCAAATCACTGGTATGTAAATGGTTGGTGGAAGATGAAGAAAGTGATATCATTGATTTAAGAATATATGTGGCATGGTGCTTGTGGAAAGCCAGAAATAAATGCACATTTGAGGACATTAAAACACACATTTACCGAATCATTCAAGAGGCACAAATCATGTTGCAAGAGTTCTCAGGTACTGAATTCAACTCAGATAACAGGTCAGGCCCAATTCCTCAATTGGTTCATCGCTTTTGGGATCCACCACAACTAGACAAGTTGAAGATTAACTTTGATGCATCATTTTTTTGTGGTCGAGCGGTAGGGGTAGCAGTCTGTCGAAACAGTGGGGGAGTATTTGTTATGGCAATGGTTCAAAGTTGGCGAGCAACATCAGCTATGGAAGCCGAAGCTAGAGCTGCTAGGTTGGCGGTCTCTTTGGCAATGGAGCTCCCGGAGTATGAATGTGTAATGGAAGGTGATGCGATAAATGTGATCCATGCTTGTTCAAAAAATTTGGAGGAGTCTTCATGGAAAATTAGAGCGATCATTATGGAAATTCAAAGTGAAGTATGTAATCTCTGGAGTAGTACCTTCCAATATTGTCCTCGTGAAGCAAATATGGTAGCACACTTGTTAGCAAAAGATTACTTTAATGTTGATCTAAATCAGACTGTGGAGATTTATGATACTCCCAAATCCATTGTAAGTCAATTGGCGACAGATTTAGTCAATATGAATATTTGCTCTAGTAGCTAATAAAGTTTGGCAATAGCCTATTCTCATAAAAAAAAAAATTAAGCATATATTACTCACTAGTCTTAAAATAAACATAGTTCAAACAAAATAAACATAGTTCAAACAAAATAAACATAGTTCATACACGTTAAGCTAGTGTTATGATAAAATAGTTTTGACAAAATAAGAATACATTGTTCAAACAAAATAAAAATAATTCATACACGTTAAGTTAGTTTTCTCGTTCAACATCTGCCCACATATGATTACACAAACTATCTCGCCATTCATTAGCTACTTCACGTTGTCGTTGTTGAGATTGATAAACCAAGCCAGTATCAATTCCATCATTTGAAACTGGCAAGGGAACTGAATACGGTTGATTTCTTCATCTTCTGGAGGAAATTCATCAGTACGAAATTATTTGCGAAGAAAATTGTGCAATCATGCACATGCTAGCACTATCTCTGTTTGGGTCTTAAACAGAAATGGAGGTGCGGACTTGAATATTGTAAATCGAGATTTAAACACACCAAATATCCTCTCGACTACATTTCTTTCAACAACTTACAAAAATACACATAAAAGTTACTTCACAAAAAAGATCATGTAAATGTTTCTAACCAAAAGACTCAAACATAAGTCATATATAACAAGTTAACAAGTTCAAGTGACAAGATCATTCCAAAAGACGTCACTACGACAAAAAACCAAAGTATTTAAGCACACTTTTTACTAATGGAGCTTTGTAGAAATCCAATTCTTCCTTTCCTCCGGTGCTAAGAGTTTAAACATCTCTTGTTTCCCTTTAGTGTCAAGCAACTGTACTAACTTAAACTTATCGTCAGTAGATAAGTCAGATATTTTCAATATAGTATCCAAGAAAGTAGTTTTCTTCTCCTTTTCTTTCCTAACCCTTTCAACCCTTTCAACCCTTTCTTCCATGAGAACACGTATTGCCTCTAGATTAGTTGCAACCGATACCACTCCACTTGATAAATTTTCAATGACATCTTTGTCCATAAGACTACTTTGTTCGATATCTTTCCTTGACCTTTTTCTAGTCCGTGTAGTAGGAGCGTTTGAAATGGTAGCCTCACATGCAACATTGGAACTTGTTGGTCCTTGTGGAGCTTCATGCTCTCCCTGGAATGAAGAAACATTATCATATATGAAAAGATTACCATCATCATCAAATTCACAATCAACCGGTGTTGAACCTCCATGAGTACTTTGACTATCTTGATAGGTTCTTGCATCGTTTTCTTCAAAGTGTAGACCTATTGCTCCTTTTCCACTAGCAATTTTTATTTCCAACCACGATGCATATATCTTCATAGTCATCACATGCCTCTTTCATCCATATATGCTTTGGATGAGACTAGAAAATCACCAAAAAATATTTTATTAGTGTGGATACCAAATATAAAGAATGTGAATTCTCAAGTAAATAAACATATTCAGACCTTCAAATAATTATCCCATATTTCTTCATCGGCGGTGAACCTCTTAGTTGTTGAGTCATAACCAAAACCAGAAATATGAACTATAAAACTTCAAACCCATATTCTTTTGTTCTTCAACTACATAAATCTAAGCCAAAAAATCTAAAATTTTCATCACAATCAAACATATGGAGGATTTCAAACAAGAAAAGGAAGATTTTTGTGTTACTTACCTGTTAGATGAACTGAAGAACCCTAACAATGGAGAAGCTCGACCCCATTTTGCCCTAGACGAACTGAACCAGAGAGTTGAGTTTTTACTTTTTTGGGCCAAAAGTCACCACAAATCCTTCACAAACTCCCTAAAATGTCTGTGAGACAAAATGTTTTCAAATGTCTGGAAAAATTATGTCCCAAATCAATAACATAGACTTTGAGGAACATTTGAAATGTCTTAAAAGAATAACACGGACGTTTCAGGACATTTGAAATGTCCCAAACGAATAACACAGACATTTAAGGACATTTCAAATGTCCCTATTCAATAACACAAACATTGGTGGACATGGCCATGTCCACCAATGTCCCCAACCACTACCCCCTCCCCATCCCCCCCTAAGTTTTAAGATGTCTCAACTATAAACTCTATTTTTGAGATCTCTTTTGAGAGTCTTAAGTGTCATAGTCATCAAATTTAATTTTTGGATCAATAAAAAGTCTTTCTTTCTCAACCACTTTTTCCTATTAAATGTATGTGTGACATGTGTCTCTATTAGAGTTTTTTAGAGTGTTGCATTGGAGAGGGACTTGAATTAGAGACACTTGAGTTAGCCACATAGGAAAGAGAATCTCAATTGAGACTCAACACATAAGTCAATTAGAGTTTTTTTTTTTTAGTTTTGCATTGGAAATGCTCTAAGAGGCCATATTAGAGACCTTTAGGCCATGCTTGGCGCGCGGGGATGGAATGTGATTAAGGAGAATCAGATTACTGTAGTTTGATGTTTGGTTTGACCAGGAATGAGAATTTGATCCCTGGCATATTCTTAATTAGGTGTTTGGTTCGTAGATGAATATGAATGTAAATATTTGTACAAGTTCACTTTTACCCTTACTTTTTTTTTTTGGTGAAAGACTTTTACCCTTACTTAAACTACATAAAATACATATCAACTTTTTTTTTTTGCATAAAATATACACATCAACTTTGTTATATAGATTAATATCAGTATTATTTTTTCAAATTCGTTGATATGAAATAATAACACGATACATCAAAGGGTTAGAATTAAAGATAAGAAATAAATGTCTTCATAAAAATTTATCTAAAATAAAATTTTGTCCATAAACATAAATAGTACTTATTAATACCAGATCCTAGAAAAAAATAAAATTGGTAATTCAATATTTTGTTACGGATATATTTGTCAATAAATATTAATATATGTGATTCCGAGGGAATGGGAATCACAAATCCACCTCCCCCCTTGGGTTTGCTATTACCGCTTTTTGAGGGAATCACATTCCCGGGTCCACACCATTCCCGCAAGCCAAACAATGATCTGGAATATGATTCCCGAGAATCACATTCCATTCCCACGCCATTCCCGCGCGCCAAACATGGCCTTAACGTCATCTTAGGGGCCTAAGTTCATCTATTCTTTAACGTCATCTTAACCTAAACCAAACCAAATAGTTGTTTGTAGAAAACCAAACGACAGCTTTTAAAAGCACTTAAAAAATAAGTGAAAAGCTGCTTATCCACAACTTTTAAATTTCGTGGGATAAATTGATTGAAAACATTAGATCGATTTTTTGTTTGTTTTTTATCTGGTTTCTTCTATTGGTTTGTGTTTTGTGTTTTTCAATTTGCTTTTAGTTTTATACAACAATTTTTTATCAGTTCAAAACAATAGATCAGTTTAAAATATTATAACTTCTTTTTCTCTATTTTTTTATTCCTTATCTGTGGTTGTGGTTATTGATCTAGTTTGCTTTGATTTAGGATTTTTTGGTTTTTCAAATTGCTTCCGATCAGATTTTGATGATTGATTAATGTATGATCAAGTTTCTGGTTTGTTTTGGTTCATCAATATGATGATCGATCTACTTTGATGTTTTATATATATATATTTTTATCAGTTTCAATGTACTCTTTTTATATGTTTTGATCTATGGTAATGTTTTTTATGTTTTGGAAATCAGATTTGCTTTCCAAACAATTGTTTGTCTCGAACAAACAAATTTTTATTTGAAACAAACTAGTGCTTGTTTTAGACAAGCTATAGTATGATAGACAAATAGTTGGGTCAATGGAACAAACATGTAACACAACAAAAATGGAAAATATGATTAAGAAAACAGCAGTTTGTCTAATATAAACTATTATTTGATAGATAAAGAAGAGTGTTTAGGGGTCAAATAGGTAGGAACCCAATCAACTATTTGTTTTCTACAAGCAACTATTTGCATTTTTTTTTTTGAGAAAAACCAAAACAACATAAAAATAAGTCAATAAATATTTTTAAAAAATAAAGAACAAACAATTGATTCGAATGGGTGTTTGAGTTTGTTTGAAAATTGATTTTTACAATACTTTAGTAAAAAACTATGAGAAACAAAAAAAATAACAAAATAACAAGATAGTATAAAAAAAATGCTCCAGAAACATAAAAACAGAAAACATAACGGCAAAAGATTAGGAAAAAACACTAAAAAAAAACAAAAATAATGGTAAAAAGGACAAAAAGTGCTTTAGAGAAAAGCGAAATACATTCATAATTTTTTTTAAAGTGGCGGAAATTTTGGAGGGAAATAAGAACTAGGATATAAGCAACATTTTAACGATGACCGTGAGGTATGAGCTCGAGCTGTTGACGGTGGATATGAAAGAGCGGGAGAATCAGATTTGGTATGTGTGAATTAGATTGGGAAAGAATACAGCTTGCATTCACACTCTTGTTAGGGTAATACTATAACCAATGAAATAAGTCTTCTTAATCCACTTATTTACCACTAATGTCATTGACCCAACTCATGGCCACAATAATACACCACCGTATCCCACTTTCCATGAAACTTAAACTAATAATTTTTGGGTTCTTAGTCCAAAAATCTACACCTAAACACACATTTAGTCCACCCTAATATTAATATAGGATTTTAACCCAGAATAATAATTATAATGGATATTTAGTTCAAATTGACCCATCTCTATAGAAAAAACAGATCTCTATCATTTCTATTTAATTATAATACCCATTATAATCTTTTATGTAAGAAAAAACCCACTTTTGAAAACCAATCACCAACATTCTTTTTCTGTTTTTTCTAAGATTTTTTTGATTGATTTTAAATTTACTATCTGTTTCGCAATATACACGTTTAGTATCAATTACGTATATTTCTACAACAAAACACATTTAGTATAGTTAAAGTATGTCTAGATGTCAAAGTTACAATGTTTTCTGTTTATTGATTCTTGTTTTGTTTTATAAATAACGTGTTATTTATTGTTAAAATTTCATAATTTATTGATAGTAATGGCGGTGGTGGTAGTGGTGGAGGTATGATGGTGGTGGAGGCGGTGGTGGTCGAAGAAACATTTTTTATACATAATGTGTTATGTATGACACATAGAAAAAAAAAATGAAATAAACTATGATAATTGTAGCAATGATGATTGCGGTGAAATTAAATGAGGGTGTCTTTGGTAAAGTTGCGAGAATAGTGGTCGATTAGTGGAGGTGGGATAGTATGGTCTTGGAGACAGTGGCGTGGTCGAAAATTTGGGGTCCCGATGCGAAACTTTAGTAGGGGGCCTCCGTACTATAATCGATAAATTGAATAAATCCACAAGTAAAAAATGAAAAGAAATTTTTAGACATTTTATTTAAACGAAATATCTTATTTTAGATAAATTCAAACTACAAAGCAAACATAGCAAAAAATTGATAGAAAAAGAAAATTAACAACTTCGTATCTTCATCATCTATTCAATTATGTAATCCCTTGACTCTATGCAACAATTTTTACTTAAAAAATTTTCTTCTTGCATTTTGTGAAACAAAATCATATATCAAATCTTCATAATTGATATTGTCCAAAAATCCACATAGTGAGCAAAGCTAACCCATTTAGTCTGTCTTGTAACATAGTCGATCTCAAGTATGATTTCGATTTTTTTAATTTTGAGAAGCTTCTTTGTGTTGATGAAACAATCACTGGTATAGTTAACAAAATCTTATCATCAATACTAGCAGCTGGAAAACAATTCATTTTCTTCAAGAAATTCAATACTCATCGGCTTTTGTAATGTCAGTTGGGAAAACATCTTGCAAGAGTTTTAACTCGACAAATAATTTGTCCCCTTCAACGTCAAAATGGTCATCTTTTCTTACACTCTTTGCAAGATCCTCACAAGAAACTTTCACATCATATCCATTTAACTTTTCCAGTCTCAACAAAAAACCAAATATTTTCTCATGTTCTTGATATTGTTCGAACTTTCTTTCCAATGTACCAATAACTTTATAAACTAATAAAATGAAATAATGAACTTTGAAATATTCCTTACCAAATTGCGGAATCATTTGCGACGATCTCTCACCGGTCTCATTAAAATGTCTTCTTCGACGAATTACACGCCTCTCGGGAAACACTGGATCAACATCCAACTCATCAACCATTCTCGTAGCATCGATCATAGCCTCTTCAAATCTAGTTTCTCTATACTTTTTGAACGAAGTAATTAAACCTTTTACAAGTGTAATAACAACATCTATGTGAATATCCTTTGATTGCAAACATTTGCTGACCTTATTAACCATCACCAATACCCTATACCAAATACATATGCCTAATAAAAACTTGAAATCACCAAGCTCGTGTCTTGCTATAGATTGTGTTTCACTTCTTGTTGTTGCCTCGGTGTCACTTTCTTATAATTGAAGTAAAGCTTCTCTAAGTTGTAGAGATTGTGATATAATCGCTTTGACACTTTCAACACGACTTTCTCAACGCGTGGTTGATAGTGGTTTCAGAGTAATTCCTTTCAGATTCTCTTTTAAAATCTGGCACTGCTTTGTAGAATTTGCGAATAAAGAATAAAGTCGATGTACTACTCCAAAGAAGTCCTTAGCCTTACCATGACAGTTTGCTATATCACAAATAGTCAAATTAAGACTATGACTACCACAAGGGGTGTAAAATGCTCTTGGATTTATATCTAAAAGTCTTTTTTGTACTCCTTGTTTGCACCATTTCATATTCGAACCATTATCATATCCTTGTCTTCTCACGTCATCAATCTCAAGACCTAAATTCTTTAAGGTTGTTTGTAGTTGTTCGAAAAAATCCAAGTCCAGTGGTGTCATTCACATTAACAAATTCTACGAAATATTCTTCCACTTTCACAAGAGTAGCAGATATATCTACACATCTTAAAATCAATGTCATATGTTCTTGGCTATACACATCAGGTGTACAATCAAGTATAATTGAAAAATATTTAGCTTCTCTAACATTTTTAAGTATTGCACCTCTGACTTCAGCTGATAACAATTGTATCAACTCATTTTGAATTATATTACTTAAGTAATGACATCGAATCTCATTATTTTGAATCTGACGGAGGTGTTCCTCCATAATTGGGTCATGTTCTGCTAACATCTCAACGAGCCCAACGAAGTTTTTATTAGTTTCCTGCCCAATCTTGTGTTTTTTCCACGGAAAGCCAAAGTGTACTTGGAAAGATATTTTACTATTGAAATTAATCTTTGTAACAATAATCTCCAACGTTCTTTATCCTTTCTAATACATTTTTGCGCAATTTTATCAATTGTCTGACTTTTTCCAATCTAATCTGCGTCTCAATTCATGTAGCCATTGTTAGCAATATGCTCAGTGGTAACCTCATGCTCTGTAAGTCTCACACCAAGATGTTGCCAATCTCCGTACCGTCATTTGCTAATTGAGTTTTCGAAAACCTCTTTTAAATAGTTTCCAACAAAAACAAAATACTTTATCAGCATTGTTTGAATACACAAGCCAAGTTCTATCATGCTTTTCTTGGTTGATAAATACCGAGTGTAGAATTCAGAATAAAGAAGTCAATTATTCCGATCATTGGGCCCAATTTTCATTGATAGATCTCTTATATGACCTTTTTCAATTACTAAATATTTCCATTTCCCCTCAAGAGTATCCCAACTTTTAGGATCATATATATTATCCGGAATTGGATCACAATGTTCTTCTTCAAAGTCATAAAAACATCATCGGGAATATCATTATCAAGGTCTTCACTCGCGGAACTATTACTAGAATTACTACTATAATGAAATTCATCATGTTGATGATCATCAATATTATTTTCATCTTGTATATGAGTTTGAATCAATTTTTCGTCTTTATTTACTAAATCTTCATTTGAAGTTGGTTGTTCTCTAAAAATGAACTTGTCAAGAGCGCCTTTTTGTGTTTGGATAAATTGGTTTTCTTTTATTTTCTCCCGTCTCTTCGAACTCCCGGACTTGTATTTTCTTGGTGTCATTGACTTTAGTTATACAAAGAATAATATAAAATAAGTATTTTACTGCAAAATTATCATATGAAAAAGTAACTTTTAAGACGATAAAACATAGAATCGTAGATACAAGATAATTTTTCATCAAAAAAAAGATACAAGATAAAAAAATAAGTGAGGGGGTACCTTTGTGATGGAAGACTTGTAATTCACTAATTTGTCAATTCTGAAGAAATAAGAAAGTTGTCTTGACTTGAACTCTTGAAATTGAAATTTAGAAAGGAGAAAATCAATAAAATATGGGTATGAGATGAGATTTGACTTCACTTCTCAGTAAGAGATGAGATACCAAAAAGGAGATAATGAGAAAACAAATATGGAAGATATTATACAATAGAGAAATCTGTATAAATAGTACACAACAGTTAATTTGATGTAACTACTTTGAGAGAATTAAGAGAGAAGTACGTTAGAAAGAGAGAAAAAGTTAAAGAAAAAGAATGTACAATGGTCACTACTCACTAGACTATTCTCAAAAACAAAAACAGTCATTAGATAAAGAGAGAGGACAAAAGTTAGAGAGAGCGAAACATTAAATAATGAGATAAAATAAAATTAGAGAGAGGTACAAATTAAAGTGTTAGCTAGTACAATAGCTACTAGTTGTAGATTTCTGATGGGCCTAGAAAGGTTACCCTAAATAGGTCACCACCCGCAAGTATACGGGCGTCAAGTGATAATTCCGGTAAGTTCGATTCGTTCCTCAGAGACTAAGTAAAACATATTCTAAGACTTGGAAGTAAGACGGTTTTGAAAATGGTTTTGATTTTGGTGATAAAATAATAAAGAACAAAATAATAAAATAAATAATGATACAAGGAACTCAAATGGGGGGAGATGACCTAGGGTTTTTGGAATCCACCGAATAACTCACTTTTAAACACACGAAATCAACTGGCTAACTCTCTCGTTTTATAACTCAGAACTTCGGATAATGAACTATCCTAATTCCGGAAGATGTTTTCGATAAAATTGGTTTTTAACTCATGAAATTGTAATTGTCTTATTTAAAAAATGAATTTCTAAACTACTATCTATCAATCAATAAGTATGTACCGTCAAAGGACTTAACCTAAGCACGATACATCAAACCTAAAAGCATAGATAGTGAAAAGATAATCGACTTGACAAATTAAAACAATTTAAATATTAAAACACATTCAAAGAATTAACCAAATAATTTGTGTTTCTAAAAGCTCGAATATGGTTTCATCCTCAATCCTAGATTAAGAGTCTTAGCTAATCATGATCAAAGATTAAAATCAATATGAAGAATAAGAGAAAATGGAAGGAAAACAGAACTTTTCTCACTGATTTTCCCACGGTAGCCAAACGCTCCTCTGGAGAAAATTATTTTCCAGCGTCAATGGAAAATTATTTTCCAGTAGCAACTACGAACCAAACGCGGTCTTCTTCTCCAACTAAATTCTCCTCTTTCTACTGTTTCTCTTTTCTTTTTTTTCTTTTCTCACCAAATGAACAAATAACAATTGATTCACTTTTGTTTTAATACTAATGAGATAACAAAGAGAATGAATATAAACCAATCTTGATATTGATAATAAACCAAAATAAATTTCTCAAAACTCTCTGATTTCTCTCTTTCTCTCACTACAAGCCACTTTTTTTGTTTCTCACTTTCTCTCACTAAAACAAGAACAATAAATACAAAGAAAAGTAGATGATAATGGTGTTTCTCTCTCTCTCTCTCTCTCTCTCTCTCTGATTTTCTCTATAGGTTGAGCTTAGAGATGGTGATGTTCTTGACCCCCAAACCGAGATATCCAATCAGTTGACGAAGCTCTGCTTTTATACCCTGATGGTCTGATTCCCTCTCCAGCCAATGCTCCACTGTAAATTCGAAAATATCCTTCCACTTTCCTTCTTATCTCTTTTTTATCTCCAGCTATATCTTTTGTCAATCAGAGAGAAAGAAAATCAAAACCAGTCGGTATCTCTTTCTCTCTGAATATCCACCGAATCTGTCTTCCCTGTTTTCTATATATCAGAGATGATGAGAACAAATCAGAGAAGAATGATTCGGTCCTCTCTCTCTCTAGAATAAAATACACTTTTCGATTCTTCCCAAATCAGTGTTTCTTTCCATCTCAAGTTGAAGAATCGAAATCCCATGATCTTCAAATCAAGTAACCATATCTTTCTCTTTCCAAATCTCTTCTCTAAATATTACGCTTAAGGATTCTTTCCCTTTCTCTCTCTCTTTAGTTTCCTGTTTGATTTGAAACTAAGAAAGTAAGAGAAGCAAGGAAGGTTATCCCAGCTCACACTTTCCATTTCTAAAATCTCATCTCCTCTGTTTTTAAGAGAAACAAATAATTTGTTTCTCTCTCCCTACTGGTAATAAAGATGAGAGGAATGGAAATAGCATAACAAATTCCCATTAATATGGGAAACAATTGATTACCAACGTGAGTTTGAAAATGGGGCTGATAAGGTGCTTCTCGGGAGAGTCCATGATGTTACCACTCATCCTTTAGATCAGTCCATATTTCTCTGAAACGAAGTAGGCTGCTGGATATAAATGCACCTGTAAGAGAAGTACGATGGCTCTTACGCTGGGTTGCAAGGGATCGTGCACTCTTGGAAAATCCCAAAATACACACGTGTATTACCGAATATAGCCCAAATAACATACAGCCGTCTGATTTGGTTTCCTCGCGCGCCATGTGTCGCCTTCTAGTCAACTTGTTTTGACCATGACTTGACCTGCCCTAGTTTACTCACCCGGACTCCAATTTCACTTCCGTTTTCGCCCACGAGTTCGTCTTGAACCCTAGTTTCATCCGAGTGTCAACGTTTGCCAAAATTTCCAGAGAACCAATACCAAGAAATGACAAAAATACCCCCAACACGGCTTTCTCTCGATTTTATCCGTTTTTCACACTGAACTCCCTAAAAGACACCTGGGAAAGAGAAATACACAATTAATCAGAGTAACTGCTCGAAATAGACTAACTAACCCAAATTAAGAGATTCAAATGAGGCATTTTCATGACTCATCAATTTCCAATTAGGGTAATAATTTTTTCTGAATACTTGCATTAACAGCTAGGTAAAAAGGGGCCCTGCGTAAAGTGAGGCTCGGTGCGACCGCACCGAATGCACCCCCTCACCCACGACCCTGCGTAGAGAGGTGGTGATATGGTGAAGTGATGGTGGTGGTGGTGGAATTGCACCATAGGTGGTGGAGTTGCGATGGAGGTGAAGGAGTGGTGGTGTTGAAGTTGTGGTGAAGGTGGTGAACTGGTGGTGGTGGTGGTGGAAGTTGTGGAGTGGTTGTGGTGAAGTTGCGACAAAGGTGGTGGAGTTCCGGGGAGGTGATGATGTTGGTGGAGTGGTTGTGATGCAGGTGGTGGAGTGCTTATGACAGTGGTGAATGCTTATTGATGCTAAAGAAAGAGACATTCTTTTTCCACGATCTAGCTTTTTTAAAAACAATTATAAAAAAGCCACGAAATTGTGGCTTCTGTTTTTTTAGAAGATAGACTTTTATAGTTTAAAATAAGTGATACCTTTTCCGAAAGTAGATAGGCGTTCACTTCTACTAGAATTACTTTTACTTTAATAAAGTAAAAAGATATCAAAAGAATATTTGACAAAATAATTGCTTACAAATAAAAAAAGGTCAAAAAATTAGTTTGACAACATAATTTACTTTTCTATTTTTCATTTATCATAGAAATAATTCATTTTAAGTTTGCTCATACGATATCATGATCATTATTTGTGGCAAAAGTGTTAGCGACGATGATGTTGGTTGCGGTGGCCATAATGATAGGTGGTAATGTGTAGGGTTTTACACCCTTCTACTAGTGTTTATAGCGGAAATAAGACATCTAATGTCTACACTAGTATTCCCAGGATCACATGCATAAACCCATAATAATACTAAGTAAAACTAGAAAGATAAATACCTTATTCGCTAGTTTTCCCTCGAACCTTTCCAATTGCTTATGAGAAGACCAAGAGCTTCAAGCGTAGCTCCTCTACTTGGGACACGAGCAATCAACTTGATCTCCCACCTTGTTGTTTAGCTAGCACACCAATGCTGGTTGGAAGAAGAACTCATTTCTTCTTGACTAGATAGATAGTTAATGGCAATTAGCTCACTTTCTCCTCTCTACTTGATATGGTAGAGTAAGAAAGCTTAGAGAGAAATTCCACACCTTATTCTCTGCCCTAAAAGTGTTTATATAGAACCCTAATGAGAATACACCTCCTCAAAGGTTTCCTAAAATACCCTTTAGAATAAGATTTAGGGAAATAGTCGAAAATAGCAACTATTGATATTTTCTCAATTCCCTAATGAGGAGATGTCCAAACACCACGAAAATTTTCATGAATACTACTGGATATGTCATAAATCTCTCCTCAAAATTTCAGCCCAATCCGAGCCCTAGAAGTGCCCGAATCGGCTAAGGCCTAAATACCCTGTTTTTTGCTTTTTCGTACTATCTTTGCCTAATTCCTTTTTAGGCCTATGAGATATGTTTATGGGAGATTCCCATTGTTTTATCTCACTCCCACTAGTCATATCCTAGATCAATTTGACACTCTTATGTGTAACCCGTTGTAGGATCCGATCGAAGTTAGCCGCGAATTACTTCGTAATTCGACGATCGTAGTTGGTCTCTAGCTACAACTCTACGATCCCTAAATCAATCGGACTTGATGATCTTTCACATCAATTGTCCTATCCGACAAATTGTTCGCATTGTCACCTTGGTCGAAGGACATCTCCTTCAATTCCTTCATAATGGTGTTGGACCTTTGGAGAAATTGTGATGGAGGTGATGGCGGTGGTGGTTGAGATATGGTTGGGTAGTGTTTGTGGTGGGGATGGAGATACAATTGTGGTGTTAGCGGTGGTGGTGTTGATATGGTGGTATTGATGGAGATATGGTGGTGGTGGTTACAGCAAGGTGGTAATTGTTGATGCCAGAAAATGACTTTCTGTTAAATCAACATGAAACCGGGACTTGATGCGTGACATCGTCCGTTATGATCAAATATTTTGTTTAGTTGATAGATGCCTTCGTCCTGCTCCTGCTCCTTGCTCCTGTTCCTCGCTCTTGTTCCTTGCTCCTGCTCCTAACTTCTGTTCCTTGCTCCTAGCTCTTGCTCCTAACTCCTTATAAACCCGGGGGAAAACCTGCAAAGGGTTCGAAAATCGCTCTGACGCTCAAGATAGTCAAGTTGCTCTTTGCAGTAAAAGATTGAATATTGACCGAACCTTTTGGGAGCGAGTTATGAGAACTCAGTGTATTCAAAGATGTGAAAAGCTTGTCATGTGGAAGACGATGGGGGGTCCTTTTATAAGCTAACCTAGAATGACTGTGATTAGACGGTATAGATGAGGCGGTTGTGATCCACCATTTGGGGAAGTTTCCCACTATTTGTGGGTAGGGTTTCCCTTGTAGTTATCTCTTATCTAGGATAAATAGAAGTTCCCAAGTTCAAGGATCTTTCGTAGATATTCTGCCGAGGTGATAGATCTTCTAGGATATGTTTCCTCCTTGAGACTCTTGAAGTCTAAACTTGCTTTAAACACTTAAGATCTTTAACCGACTGGGATCTTTTAGGGAGATTTCGGGATTGAGTCGGTGAGCTTGTGGTGCACTTCTGCCTCCCCAGTTTAGGGCGCGAGGCATCGGCCTAACTTACGTGGACCCTCCTCATTCCTTTAGAGATTCCAGGGCTGATCTGATCGTGTTGTAGGCAAAACAGGGTTGATTTCCGTTAGCTGATTCTGGTCAACCTCCCGGTTTAAGGCGTAGGAGCGGAGTGTTGCGGGTTCAGTTGTCCTGTTGGCTTAAGCTAGGTTGACCCGTTGGACTTCTGGTCTATTCTCGACTCCCTGACGTCAGTCAACATCTGGACAATTTATGCATCACCAGTAATGGTGGTGACCTATGGTGGATGTTTGATGGTGATGTTGGTGGAAATACAGAGATATGATGGTGGAAGTGCGATGCTGGTGGAAGTGTGATGATGGTGATGGAGATGGAAGTATGGTGGTGATGGTTGAGGTGTGGTGGTAAAGATGAAAGTATGGTGGTGGCAGAGGTACAGTGGTAGTGGTCGAGGTGTTGTGTTAGTGGAATTGCGGTGGTTATGGTGGTGAAGGTGTGGTGGTGGAGGTATGGTAGTGGTGGTGGTGTAGACGTGGTGATAGTGGTAATGGTGGTGGAGACATGACGATGGTGGTAGTGGTGGAGGCTTGGTGACGGTGGTGGTAGAGGTTTGGTGATTGTGGTAGTTGAGGAGGCGAAGTAGTGGTGGTTGAGGTGTGGTGATATAGGTGCGGTGGTGGTGGTAGAGGAGGAGTGGAGGTGCAGTAGTGGTAATAGTGGATGTGTGGTGGAGTCACGATGTTGTTGAGGGAGGTGCGACGACAATGTTGGCGGAGGTGCGACGACAATGTTGGCGGAGGTGCGACGCAGGTGGACGTATGGTGGTGCAACAAAGGAAGACGAGAAAAAATTAGTCAAAGAATACTCGTGTTATACGAAGAACTTAAGTGACTTAACTTTGAAGTCAAAAGCAAAATATTTTAAACTTTAAAAGAAAGTCAAATTTTTTACTTGCATGAAGTCAGAAGTTTTTGTGCAAATTAACTTTCTAACTTGTCTACTTAACAGTAAAAAATTACTTATTTTTGTGTTGCCAAACAACATCCAAGCCCATACAATTTTCAAAAAGCACTTAAAATAAGCTAAAAATCACTTTTAGCTTATTTTAGTGCAAAAGTTCGCTTGATTGTGTTTTACCCCTTAATCTTCATCTTCACCTCTCTTCCACCACCCCAACTTTCAACCACCACACACACACACACACTCTCCCCCCCTCTCTCTATCTTCATCTCTCTCATTGTGTCTATTTCTCTCATTATTTCCTCCTCTTTTTGCCGCTCTCTTAGTTGACCCCTCTCTGTGTCTCTGTTTCTATCTCTTTCAGTCACTCTAACTCTCTCTATAGTAAATCTTTCTCTCTAGTTATCTCAGACTTCGTGGTTGGTCGACCATGAAATATCCGTGGTTGGTCGACAACGAAATCCTCATAGAGGTGTGATTCCGGTGAAAGAAACATTTCCCTCGCCGAAATTGAGAGAAAGATACAGAGAGATACAGAGAGAGACGGTGAGAGAGGATCGATAAAATAAATAGTGAGAAAGAAATAGTTAGAGAGTGAGAGAGAGGAAAACAATACGAGAAAGAGAGAGATAAAGACAGTGAGAAAGAGAGAGATAAAGACAGTGAGAAAGAGATACATATCAGCAGGACAAAGAAAGAGAAAGGAGAGAGATTAACATGAGGAGATGAAAACTAGGGACAAAAACCAAAATATAATAATTTTTAGACCTAAAATGAAGATTCTCCTAGGTCAAATCTTGTTGACCAAAGTCTATGCCTACGACCAGCCGTGACCAGGCCCGTGCATGGGGCAGTGCGGGCAGGGCGCCCGCACTGGGCCCCCAAGTACACGGGCCCATAATTCTCTATTAATTAATAGAGTAATTGCTTTCTTTTCTGCCAAGAGCAGATTACTGGAGAAGTTTAGTAGGCTGTAGGCTTTGAAAAGTCAAATAACCAATTAGACAATTGTCAAAATTTACTCTCCATTTTCCACTCACCACGTATGCGTAGAGTAACTTTCCATTCTCTCTCAACTTTCTATAAAAATACTATTCTAATTGAGTAATTTCTCTCTATAAACATCTAAAACTTTTCTCCCTCTCTCTATGGTGTTTTTCAATATTTCCGCATCTTTTTTAGCTTAATTCTCTATTCACCTCCCACTTATTCTAAATCTTTAAAATTATTTGTTCTTCCTAATTTGGAATTGAGTGCCGATTCAATAAGCTCGACCTCACATCCACGGGTATGAGGTTGAACTCTTGAGACCGTTAGATCTCAAGATCTCCTCCAACGTATGAGAAGATTTCCTATAAATTCTCCTTAAATTATGGGCAGTTAAACTCAATGTCCATTTAACCTTTATAATCAATTTATTTACATAACTGCCATCTTAACACAACAAGTCATTCTCTACTTATTTTATTACAGCAATTGCCATTATAATCCAACGGACAAAGGAGAATGTTTTCATTTTTGACCAATCATATATGGAGAGACATATTTCATGGGAGGAGATATTGAAACTTGTAGTAAACACTTTTTATATTTTTCGCTTAATCTTATATTAAATACCTGGATCAATCTTATATTTTTCACGCACAAAGGAGAATGTTGGATTATACTATCCGTTTGAAGAATAAGAAGAAGAGGGACTTGCTGAGTTCATGCAAGAGATGTTATCTATGATGAACAATGTCATGCCAGGAGAGAGTGTTTTTAGTTTTTCTATATACTTTATACAATAAAGGTTATGCTTCTTTGTTGATCTTTAGGGTCTGTTTTGTTGGTCTTTAGGACCCTTTTTGGAATTTACTCTAAATTAGAAAAGGTACAAAAGGGTTATACTCCATAAAAGGGATTTTCTTCCAGTCAATTTCCGATAGTCTTCTCTAATCTTCACTACAAGATTAGTGTAAAAAAGAAAAAGGGAGATTTGCCGTTTGGACCCCCTTTCGTATAATTGACTTGTTGTTTGGACTCCCTTTTTCCAGAGTTGCATTTTGGACTCCCTTTTGACAGAATCAACTAAGAATATTCCGTGTCTAAAGTTATTCTTAAAAAAATTCCCTCTTTATCCTTACATAATCAATATTTGACTTTCGACTCCATAATTTATTTAACTCGCCCCATCTTCTTCTTCTTCTACCGAGCTCATCTTCTTCATCAATTGTGCATCAAGATGATGAAACAAAAACTCAAGATTGTGCATCAACATATGATATATAGAAGCATTCGCCCCATTGTTTATTTTCATTTCCGTCACCTGTCCCTACTTTCAAAAAGAAAACAGACATTTTAAGAAGGTGAACACAAAGGGTGCGTTAATGGCGGTGAACAGTAGAGAGAGAAAAGGGCTTTAGCTGGAGATGTTTACAGGGAAATTAAAAGGGGCGTTGAAGAGAGAGGGAGAGGGGATAAGATGTCTAAGAAAACAAAGTGATTACCAGGATTGAATGGAGAGATTGAAGGAAGAATTTTAGAGAGAGAAAGGAGCTCTCACCTACTGACTTTTTCTCATCTCCCAATCTTTATAAAAAAACAGAGGATAAGCACAAGGAGAAGAAGGGGGGGCTCAACTGCACTGGAAACGTCTTTTCTTTGGGGCTGAAACAGATGATCATCCTTTTGTTCTTCATCTTCTCAATAGAAATAGAACAAAGTCTTAGAGAAAGAGTTAGAAGAATAGAGAACAGGGAGGTCTTCATCCTATCTTATTCTTACTTTTCATTATTAGTTTCCAGAGAATAATTCTAGGAGATTGAGAGGGAAAACAGAGAGTTCAAGAGAGTGGTGGTAGTGATTTTTCATTGAGAAATAGGGAAGAATAAGAACCAGGGTCTTCATCATCAATTTTGGAAAAACAAACAGAGCATCCTCTTCCTTACCTGTAGAATGAAAGAGAGAGCTTCATCTTCCTCTTCTTTCTTCTTCGTTGGGAGTACTCCTATGCTCTTTCATCATCACATCATCATCATCATCATCACATCAGCAAAACTCCCAAATTAGAAATTTATTATCTTAACAAAGATGAACCTAAATGGTGAATTTCATGTCTATATAAAATGGTGAATTTCATGTTTAGGTTATTTGATTTATTTAGTTGCTTAGTTATAAAAAGCTGTACACTGGGTAGGTTAAATGTTCCTCTACCATTTTTAACTCAAGTTAGATACTTAGATTAATAACAAAAATAGTACACTGATTTCCAATTTAAACCGTCTAATGTCTTGTCTACTCTACTGGAGAAACTTATGAACTATGAATGCGAGATTTGGAGTTCCTTCGTTTTCGTTTGCTATTTTAAGTAGGGAAATGGGTTCCTTCATGTTCCAAACAGTTTAGGGTTTGTGAGGAAAATGATAAGTTAAAGATAGAAGATGGGATGAGTTAAGTAAATTAGAGAGTCCAAAGTGAAATATTGATTACATAAGAGTAAAGAGGGAATTTTTTAAAGAATAACTTTAGACACGGAATATTCTCAGTTGATTCCGTCAAAAGGGAGTCCAAAATGCAACTCTGGAAAAAGGGAGTCCAAACAGCAAGTCAATTATACGAAAGGGGGTCCAAACAGCAAATCTCCCAAAGAAAAAAAACATCAAATTTTAGATAAGTTTTATATTTAATTAGTTAGTCAATTCACAATATATTAATCAATGCCTATTATCAACTATTTTGAGTTTTTATTTATAAATTAATTAACAGACATTAATAAAAGAATGTTGTTTACTTAATTTAATTTATTACAATTCGTAGCTTTTTTTTACAAGGAGAAGAAAAACAAAAGAAGACTTATCTAGTTTAAAAACAGCTACATCAAGATCATTTGGTATTGGTAATTATTTTTTTGTCGTGTATCTTCTTACATTTACTTATACAATGGTCCTGAAAGAAATTTGGCACTGAGCCCTCAAATTCTCAGGCACGGCCCTGGCCGTGACCAAATATAGACATGCAAAAACTTGCGGCCCCACACTAAGAAGTGGCTAGGGACCGTTTGACACGTGTGAAAACATTTGGTTGTGAAAATCATTTTATTTTGTTAGGGGAGAAAACCAAAATTCTCTTATCAAAAGTTTTTTTTTTTTTTAACACGCCATGAGAAAATTATTGTTTTTGACATTTTCTTACACATGAAGGGAACGCCAATGATTATCTTAGGAGCACCTTTATCTGGGTTCAAAAATTGACTTCGTTATTTCTTACCTTTAATCTTCACCTATTTCTCACTCCATCTCTCTCCCTCATGCTGCTATCTCTTTCTCACTTTCTCTCACTCATTTCTCTCATGATATCTCTCTATAATCTCTTTCTCTCTCGCGTTCTGTTTGTTGTGAAGAAAAAGGTTTTCAACAAAAATAAAAGTTGGGAAATTTGGCCAAAACTCTCTAAAAAATTTGAGTTTTGGTTAAGAAGAATTTATCAACTTTTCATAGGCTTTAACTCCCTAAGGCATTTTTGTAAATTATCTAATATTGGAAAAAGACGAAACTGACCTTATTGCAAAGCTTTGCAAGACAAACCAAATTGCAAACTAGTGCAAACCAGATTGCAAAGCTCTGCAAACCAGATTGCAAAGCTTTGCAAGACAAATCAAATTGCAAAGTAATGCAAACCAGTTTGCAAAGCTCTATAAAGTGCGTGCAAAATCATTGCAAGGCAAACCAAATTGCAAAGCAATGCGAACGGAAATGCAAAGCTCTGCAAACCAGATTGTAAAGCTTTATAAACCAGATTGCAAAGCAGTGCAAACCAGTTTGCAAAGCTTCGCAAGTTAAGATTTTAAAGGCAATTTCGACATTGGAAATGGGAGTGCTTTTAGAATTGTCCTTCAAGACCATTTTCAAACTACATATGGGGCCTAAAAGGACAAAAAGATAATTTCTCTTTTTGAAAAAAAATGAATTTCTTGAATTTTAGAGAGAGAGATAACCGATTTAGAGATGGAGATAAATCAAGGGGGTGAGCCAGTTTGATAAAAGAGTATGCGAGAGTCTAAAGAGAGAAAGTTATGGGATAAGAGAGGAGAAATAGCGTGTGTTGGAATGGTGAGTGAGAAATGAGTTTTGTTAAAAGATGGTAAAATGTTTGAGTCAATTTTGACCCCCTTTCTTCCGTAAGAAATCGATTTGGGTGCTTCTAAAGGCACCTGGCCAAACAGCTGTTAGCATCCATCTCTGTTAGCACCAGGCCCAACCGCTCTATTCTCTGTTAGCACCAATCAACTATGTAGGCACCGGTCCTTTATCTATTGAACCTAAGCCCTCCATCCATCTCTCACAAAATCCATCCAAAATTGGGAATTTGAAACTTTCTCTCTCTAAGCTCTTAAAAAACCGAATTTTATCCTCATCAAATCGCTCATAATCTCACGAATCTCCCTCAAATTTTGCTGAGAATAAGTCATTCGACTCTCTAAGTCTTAGAATCAAGCATCATTTGGTGGAGACAAAGTTGAAATCAAGCTACAATTGCTCCTTCAAGGTTGGTTAAAAAAACCCTAACTTTTTTAATTTTTTTGAATAAATTTGTTGTTTGATTGATTGGGGATGTTAATAGTGTGTTGTAACATGTTTAGATTTTTGTATTATATCATTTCGAACATATTTAGAGCCATTTATGTGAGTGTTTGATGTCCAAACAAACTGCCCTAGATCTATACCTAAGTTGCTGGAACGACTCGGACGGACTGGTCCAGTCCGTCCGTGTCTTCCTAGTCACGGATCAGCTAATCTGTGGGTTAGTACAAAGAAACGGACTCAGCTTCTAGTCCGTGACGGACTGGGTAATCCGTTTCAGACTGAAAGGGCCCGGATTACCTGATCCGGGACCTGGGGTTATTTTTTTTTAATCTTCCATATTTTTCTTTCTTTATTTTTCTCATCATTTTTCCTTCATTATTTGAATGACCTTTTTTGTAGCGATACGTGCCTATAAAAAGTTATTATTTGAATGACCTTTTTTGTAGCGATACGTCTAATTTTTCCTTCATTAATTTAGAGTAGGAAAACATATTTTGATTATTTATTGTTTGTACATCACGTATCCGCGTATTATTCAAAAGTTATTATGGCATCACGTAAGCAACGACGAACGCAAGGAGATGAGAACGAAACAGAGCCTCCTATTTCGACAGCAGAAACAGAAGTAGGGGGTCATCTTCATTTTCAGACCCGTACTCTGGAGGTCGGATAGATCGTGCGCTTCTACCTTGTTTCAAGAATCATGTTGCTTATACGATTTGGAACAAACCGGTAAGCAAATATTGTTTTCTAATTTTAGTAGTTATGATAAAATTTTGTTAATCATCAATCTAAAACAATATCTTTTTTATTTTCAGGAGAGGCCGGTGCTGAAGTTACACAACCATGCGTCTGCCGTAGTTGTGGGTACTGTTTTGAAGAAGACGAATGGGTGGGACCTGGAAACTGAGTGTCAAAGTGTTCGAGAGAGAGTCCGGAACACGGGATTGGCCCACATCGCCAAATATTCATACATCAAGCTAGATCGTGTTCTACTCTCGGCATTTACAGAGCGGTGGTACGAGGACACAAATACTTTCCACATGCCGTTCGAGGAGATGACGATCACGTTAGAGGATGTGCATCGCATATGTGGTCTTCCAATTGAAGGTAAATCCGTTGTTCTGTCCAAGACGGATGATGAAGATGTGAACGATGACGATGACGATGATACAAAAGATCCAGATGCATTACTAGTCTCTCGTTATTTACAATTAGATTACGAAGGTGTAAAACTGCACTTAGGTAAATCTAAGTCTGTGGAGCTTAAGTGGCTGAGGAAGCAATGCAGTGGGTCGAAAGAGGATGACGCCGACCTTGTCAAAGATGTTGTTGCACGGGCATACTTTTTGCATCTTTTTGGTTGTACTCTTTTTGCTGATAAGAGTGCAACTAAGGTTCATATTGTCTATCTACGTTATCTGAAGAACTTAGATGATATTTCGAGTTACTCGTGGGGAACAGCGGTGCTTGCCTATCTTTATCGGCAGATTGGTTTTCCTTCGAGGGGAGGAAATCAATTGGCTGGTTATCTTACTTTATTTCAGGTAATTTCATATTTATTTTTGTCTCTCAATTATTTCTTTATTATGTTAGAGTAGCGAATAATAAATGTGTATTTAACATTACATTTGTAGGCGTGGATCGATGAACACTTCAACCTTGGGGTGTCTGTTCCCAACCCAAAATATGATCCTACATCTAACGTGCCCCGGATGTATAGATGGGAGGAACACGTTTTGAAAGGCAACAAGGCATGTGCTCTAGGAAGCACTCGTGAGCAATTGGATGGTCTGACCGAGAGAGATGTATGTATTTTATTTATTAATTTTTTCCTGTGTTCTATAATATCTGATGTATGCTATAGGAATCACTCGTTAAACGTCTGTATCATGTAGGTCATTTGGGACCCATATCGTCTCTTATTGTCTGGTGTTGCAATACCACTTCCTGAATACTCTTTTTACACTGGTTGCATCGCGGTTAACGATATTGCTGAGCCCTATCACCCTGATAGGGTGTTAAGGCAACTTGGGTTGGTTCAAGTCATCCCTAAAGAATCGATTCGACCAAAAAAGGTGTCGAAGGATGGAGATTCTAAAAACTTTAGTAATGTGGATTCTTATTGGGGGCGTTGGGAAGATCACCTACTAAACACATGAGTGATAGACCGAAGGAGGCATCTTTGGCTCCGTGGGAGGCAAGCGCTCAGTATAACAATTGGTTCAAGAGAGTATCTCACCCGTTTGTACAAAACCCAGCTTTGTACAGATCCAATAGACCAGAACAGTACTTAGGTTCGGTATCCGTGCCTTTCCTTCTCAGTATAACAATCGGATCCGTGCCTTTCCTTCTCAGGTCCCGGATCTCTGGATCCGTGCCTTCCCTTCTCAGGTCCCGGATCCATGGATCTATTCTCTGCAACAAAGTGACGGATCTTTGGAAAACAGTAACCCCTGTTAGAAAGTAATGGATCTCTGGATCCGTGACATTGTTATCTTTCTAACAGGGGTTCCTGTTAGAAATTGACGGATCTCTGGATCCGTAACTTTGTGAACAAACACGGATTCAAGGATCCGTGACCTGTATGAAATTCCCGTTTTTCTGTTTCTCTTCGATCATAAACCCAAAGAAAAAAAGTTAAATAACGAAGACAATTAATCATCTAAATTTATTCAAATATTAAATCAAAAAGTTTGTAACTCGGTATTTCAGTACACCTTAATCATCACTTAAATTTATCACACTACTACTTGGCTCATTCGAATTATCATGAGAATAAAATTTCTTTCCATCCTCGATTCTATCTCTAACAAGTTCAAGTCAACCCGTTGCCTCTAGCGATGCATACCTAGACCATTGCGGTGCAATGGGAGGGAGTATAAAATCTTTTTTGAGTTTAACGTTCATAAAGTGACCACCACTATATGTAATGCATGCAATTTTATAACCCTCAGAAGGTGGACCACTAAGTAAGGGTAAGAAAGTTGTCGAACAACCGTAAGACAAATGAACTAATATGCAATTGAAGCTACTCGCCACAACTATACTAGTGTACGGGTGAATGTAGAACCAATCTTTCGGACATGTAAAATTGAAGTTGTTCGCGGCACTTAATGTTTGAGTGTATTCTCTTGTTCCAGACATCTCTTTGTAGAGTGTGTTACGTACCTCAAGTTCTTTTATGACATTTTCGCGAACTTGTTTCCAACCATCTTCTAGTGAAAACCCAAGTCCTTTACCAACGGCATGAAACCCACAATGACCATCGCCTGGCACATTTATAATGTCATCCAAGAATGGATCCATAACTGACGGAATCTGTCCTTTGTATCTTATAAAATTGGGTATGGTTGCTTTGGTTACTTTGTTAACTTTACGTACTGTCTGAGTGGAGGGAACACATTCATCAACACACTTTGCATATTCGAAAGCAGATGGGTTCCTCTTAGTAGATTTTGCAGCTTCTTTTTCTTTTTTGCTCATTCTTCTTTGTTTCGGAGCCCCTTTTGTCTTTGTTTGTTGCAATGGCTCACACAAGTTTGTGATGACCGGAAAAGAAATTTCCCTCAACTTCTCAAGTATTGCGGTCCTCTCAGCATCACTGGATTTATCCCACATTAAATAAAGGTGCTCCATCTCATGTGATGCGTCACGATCATTATGAATCGGCGGAGTCGGGTTAATGGATAGCTTGCTCCACTGAGGGTGAATGATGTCCTTTGGACATAACTTATCTTGATTCATCAAAGATACCATTTCATGAGCACAAGGGAGACCATAGACATACCTTAGAACACATCCGCAATTTTGAACGTTAATATCAATCCCATTTGCACGGTCGATCTCATCTACCACAAGTTCTAATGCCGCGTGCGAGACATAACCACGTAGCTCTTTAAAAAACTTGGTTTGATGCCCTTCCTTCAGCTTAATACGACTGTGCTCAAAAGATGTTATAATTTCACATGTCTCGGTTTCCGTCATGATATGCATAAATTCCCATCACGTAACATAGTTACATTCGGAGCTACATAGATATCTCTTCAATTTGGAATGAGCACCTTCCACACGATTTGTTGTAGTATTTCCCATGTGAATAACCTCGTTATTCCATGCAGTCACAAATCTCTCTTTCAATCCCAACCAGGTATCTTGAACATAACTAACATCTTTATGATATGTGTTTGACCAAAACTTCACAAAAGTTTCCACCGCCTCATTATAACCACTTTCAATCTCAGCATACATGATTGCTCGAAACATTGTCATAAACACATTGAATTGTTCTTGTTTGAAATGACCTTTGACTTTGGCTACCACACACTTGTCGATGTGGAAAGTACATAGCAACCTTTGAGCATTTGGAAAGACTTCACCAATGGCGTTAATCAGTGCAAGTTCACGATCGATAATAAACACTATTGGCATTGAGTTGGGAGGAAACAACGTCCGCAAACGATTAAGGGCCCATGTGTACTGATTAGTTGTCTCTCCATCCATAAATGTAAATGCCGCAGTGAAGGATTTCAACGTAGAAGTTACCCCGACAATCTCAAGCAATGGCTTGTTAAATCGGTTGGTTTTATACGTACAATCGAACAATAACACGGTATGGAAACTCTGTAATAATCGAATACAATCAGGATGTGCCCAAAATGGTAGACGTAATGGTGTTCCACCAACAACTTAATTGTTCATGAATTTGAGAAAGAATTTGAGCTGGCTTCGAACCAATTTTTAATAGATGTTTCACAACAGCTTTTTCATCGGATTTCAACCTATTCACATATGCGTGACCTAGAAGACTTTCAGCTAACTCGTGGTTATGAATTCCAGACACAACTGACACTTTCCGCGTGTCATTAACCCCCGGTATTCTTTTGAGCTTGAACGGACATTGACATTTTTTGGTGCTCGATTTCCTTTTCTTTATAGGTGGTTGATGGGATTTTGGAACTAAATCCTTCTTCTCATGTGAACGAAATACTCCACTTCTTTCGCAACATAATTCTAACCGGGGTTTCTGTCCACCTCTTCTATTACCTGACCTGGAGGTCAATACTACAAACTTATGTTTTCTCCCAATTTCTTTAGCCCAACCGATTAACTCCTCTTTAGTTTGAAAAACATCTTCAGTCACAAAATACTGACCAACATCAATACTAATAAATTGACACCCATCATTTGAAGGTCAATTTTCTTCTTCGGCATGGTACTCCTCTTCAATAGGAACAATATTAAGGTCTGGAATCTGTCAAAAGGTGAAAAAAACATAAAAATCACTTAAAGAAAAAAATATCTTCAGGATGGAACGGACTGAAAGAGTCCGTGATTTATCAGATAAGGACGGATCAGTCTGTCCGTCCCAATCTACAAGAGCACGGACTGTCTAGTCCGTGACATGTCATTTCTAAACGGATAGTCTGATCCGTTAAGGACTAAAAAGTACCGGACTGGTTCAGTCCGTTCACGTCACCGAAGTTTCACTTTTGTTTTTTCAAAAACTCACACAACACGTATTGAAACATATAAAAAAGGGTCGGGGAATGGTTGTATACCTCATGAGAAACTTCTCCTTGCCCGGAAATAGGTGAAAGAGTTGGAATCGATGTAGTTGTTAAATTTTCAGAACTCTCTTCTTCAATGGTTAACTTCCTAATTTCTTTTCAAAAGATGATATAAAGAAGCTATAAATTAGATAACACACTTTAATGATGAACAAATCACCCGGATTGATTGTTTCGAATAAAAGAATAGTCGCCGGTAGGTGTAGGAGACGTTGCCGCCGCCGGAGAATGTTGCACTCTTTTCTAGGGTTTTGTTTTGGAAGAAGAATTGATTAGGATTCCTTTTTTGTTGGAAAAAGAAGATGGAAGAAGTAATCGAAGGTGAACGTCACTCACATTAAAAACCGGTACTTATAGAGACCTCGGGTCAAAAACCATCGACTTGAGTCAACAATATTTCTGGATGCTAACAGCTGTTTGGCCAATTGCCTTTAAAAGCACTTTCACCTTGAAAGTGGTCTAACCAAACAGCCGAAAGTCAATTTCCTTTTGAAAATCGACTTCCCACTTGATTTCCAAGTGAGATAGAGTCGGAGCCGAGGGGGGTTTTCCTGGTTTGGGAGTTTTGGGTTGAGTTTTCTGAAAGTGGAAGAGTTAAGGATCCAAATAGGGTTTCACAAGCCTCGTTAGATTCGCAGGAGCTTGCTGGATGAAGAGGGAGGGATCGAGATAGAAAGGTTCGGCAATCCCGTGTATATACTATTTCAAATTCTTCATCATTTTCTGTTTTTGCTTAAATAAATGATTTTCACTTGATTAGTGAACTATTCTATGACTCAATAGTAGCAGTAAATGAATTGGTTTTTGTAAATATTTGGGGATTTAGATTATTCAGGTTTTCTTCTGAGTTTGGGTACCAATTGAATCCTGATAATTATTTGTAAAACCTACTTCATTGCATGATGAGGAAATTAGGGAAAGACGAATTACTAAAAACGTTAATAAACTGTGCTATCTCTTCTGGTCTGACCTTCTTTTGATTACTTTAGCTGCTTAGTGTTCATTACTTGTAGTAGTTCCAATCCCCAGAATGTGAATTTATGGTTCTGCCCTAGTGCAAGTATTATTTTGTGTGATGGAAGTCCCGAATATGAGCTATGAAGAAGATATCAGGGCCGTTCATGGACTAGAAGTCGTTTCTTGAAGAAGAACATCGGTTGTTCAGCCACATACCATATTTGTAGAATTAGACTGTTGAGATCACTCCTACACCAATTAGTGTCCCGTTTCAGAAAAGTAGTCCAAACAATTTCCATTCTCACAGTCACACTCAGTCACTCACTACGATTTGTTATTACAGACTGAAAAATGGTAACCAAGTCTTTTAAGGGGGCAAATGTTTTCTTGTCTCGAAACCTCATCCCGCCTGAAATCTATGACGCTGTTCATGATGCTTTGAAAAGGAACGGTGCGGAGGTCTTTCTATGTTGTGATCCTTCTCGGTCGGGTACTGACGATTACCATGTCATCTCCTCCCCTGATCATGTAAGTTCTCTAGCTAGATGAAATTGCCTTTCTTTTTCAGTACTGTCATTTCTTATTCCTAATCTAGTTACAAATGTTAGGAAAAATTTGAGGATCTCAAGCAAAAGGGCTGCAACTTGCTTGGTAGGTAATTTCTTATTATCTCACCTTTTGCATTTGAAGATTCAATTGAGCGCCTTCTATGCGATCTACTTTACCGTTAGTGTTTCCAAGCTTCTGATTATCTTTATTCAGCAAAAATGATTGTGTTACTGTCATTAGTCATAATTTTTTTTTGAAAACTTTGAATTAATATTGAGGAAAAAGAATAATAGACTGTACAAAAACGAAAAAAAGGGAGGATATACTAATTACATGTCACTCATTATGCCCCCCCAGTTCGACAAAAAGTCAAAAAATGAGTAACCCCTAGCCCACGGTAGAGACCTACTCCAATGAAAAAGGACTCCCACCACATCTTCCTCCGCTACCTTAAAAGCCGAGATAGAATTCCTAAAAGTACCCTCATTCCTCGCCTTCCAAATACACCACCAGATAGCAAAAGGAACCAAGTCCCATAGACCTCTTTTTAATTTCTTGACTGGCATCTTCCTCCATTGGCCTAATAACTGATCTGCCGAAGCTGGCAAGGCCCATAAGATCCCTATAGACCCAATAAAGAAGTTCCACAACTTCACTGCCTCCGGACAATGAATCAACAGGTGAGAAACAGTTTCCTCGCTCTCTCTGCACCGACCACATCTGTTGGGTAATATCCAACCTCGCTTCTTTAGATTGTCCACCGTTGGGAGTTTATTCAGAACAGCCGCCCAAACCATAAAACTCACCCTAGGGGGTATAGAACTCGACCATAACAGGCGATAGTTGAACTCGAGCGTCTGAGGAGGTGGATTAGATCTAAGCCTAAGATAACAATTCTTGACTGAGAATACTTCATCTTCCTCACTAACCCACACCCTATTATCCTCCTTGCCAACTCTTGGAACAAACTGATCAATAACCCTCAGAAGATCGGCATAAACTGAAATTTCCCAATCATTTAGCCTCCTTCTAGTCCCAATCTCCCACGAACTCAAAGCCCGGTTAAAATGGCTTTCGACTGATTGCCCTTTCGAGACCGAAATAGAATATATAGATGGGTATCTCTCCTTAAGAGAAATATTGAGGCACCAGGCATCCTCCCAGAATCTAATAGAATTTCCATCGCCCAGCTGCCACTTGGTAATCTTCTTGAACTCCTTCTCGCGAGCGGCTATGCCTTTCCAAACACCGCAGCCAAAAGAAGCCTTAATGTTACCCTGACTCCACCCGCCATTGGAGCTGCCATACTTTTCATCTATAATGGCCCTCCAGAGGGATGTTTTCTCCTGTGCAAACCTCCACAACCATTTTGAAAGCAGCGCATCATTCATGACCTTTAAATTTTTGATGCCCAAACCTCCATTCTCTAATTCCTTGCAAATGGTTTCCCAGGCTACCCAATGAATCCTCTTCGTGTTCTCCTTATCATGCCAAAGGAATTCGCACATTTTTCTATCAATCACTTTCAACACAGAGATAGGCATACTGAACAAAGATAGATAATATAAGGGCATAGCTGAGAGGACTGACTTGATGAGGGTGAGCTTACCGCCTTTCGAAAGTAATTTAGCCTTCCATGATGAGAGCCTTCGATTAATTCTTTCTATCACTGGGTCCCATATTCCTTTGCATTTGTAAGCCTGACCTAAAGGCAGTCCCAGATAATTAGCGGGAAGGGACCCTACCACACATCCAAAAACGCCTACTTGAGCCGACATAGGAACATTAGGAATGGCCGGCATGATTACTGACTTAGAATAATTCACCTTCAACCCCGAGGCGATTTCAAACCAGATCAATATGTCCTTTAATTTCACGACCTGGCTCGTAGAGTCACCCATGAAAAAGAGAGTATCGTCCGCGAATTGAAGGTGATTAACCGCTGTCCCATTCTCTTCCACCTTGAATCCCCGAATCCATTCCCTCCTCTCTGCCTCACGAAGACAATGGCTTAAAGCTTCAGCAACCAATAAGAACAACAAGGGAGAGATCGGGTCCCCCTGCCTCAGGCCTCTGGAACTTTGAAAAGGACTAGTGGGGGATCCATTGTCTTTAGTCATAATGGTGGGGTAATTCTAATATTTACTGTACGAAGGCAATGTCAACTGTGTTGGAACAACCGTAGAACTGCAATAACCCTTACACAAGAAACAACTATTGATATAGTGAGTAAAATAATCATTGTAGTGTTGTGCAATACACAATACAATGGATGGGTATTGTTAACATTAGAAAAGACGTTGCGTCTCTGTAAACTCTTCATGGAAATAGTTCAATATGCTAATATTGATATATTTTGTAAATGAATCATTTCATTTTCTTAATAAATGATCTGCAGGTCCTCAATGTGTTCTATTGTGTGCAAAAGAAAATCGAGAATTTCCTAAACAACGAGGTTTCACTTGTTGCCTTGCAATGGATGGGGTTAAAGTACTTGCATCAGGTTTCGAGAAGGATGAAAAGGTATTAACGACTGTGATTTCTTTATGTAGATGGAGAACTCGTGACACTCTGAATTTACCTTTTGATTAAGTGAAAGATTCCATCATTCCAAATGTGTACACCAATCTATCGTGTTCATAGATTTATTTAAAATGTATAAAAGTCCAATGTAGAAAAGGATCGTGCTCAACTTCCTCCCTTCTTACAGATTATTTGATTTACATTAAATTTATTTGTTTCACCTAGTAGATGGTTAAATGAATATTTTTTTTACAGTCAATAAGTTTTTCATTTGTTTTCCTTTAAATTAATTACTTCTGCTGCTTCTTGATCAATGTTTGTAGGTTAATTTTTTGAAACTGTTCTACTGGAAATACTAATTTTATCTGTAATATTCCAGTGATTTTATTAAAGTCGTGGTTGTTAAGCAGAGCACACAGGACAAAACATATCATATGGTGGGAGTTTATTGATACCTCTTTATACAGTTGATTCAGTCTATGCCCAACATTTTGTAGGTAAAGATTGAAAAGCTAGTCACTGCAATGGGAGGAGTGTTTCAAACTAGGGCATCGATGGATCTCAACTTTGTCGTTGCGAAGAATGTTTTGTCTCCAAAGTACAAGGTGCACAATTATTTGAAGCTTGTGGGGTGTACGAGTAATTTTAGTTTTTCCGCTTCATCATGCTACATCTCTTCTCATGAGAGAAAATTACCTAGAGGCTAAGAAGGTGTTGCAATCAGAACTGTAACTACAGTGTTATCATTTATATGCTTAAAAACTCTGTGCTGATTTATAAAAGATTAACATAAATTAATTGTTGATGTGCTGCTCTCAATAAAAGGAGTTAAAGTTATATGTTTTGTAGTAGATTTCATTAGAAACATTGCGCTACTAAAGACGAGGAAGAAGATGATGATAAGACCTAGTTTTGTTTGCTTGGTTTAAAATTTCAAGAATGAAATTGGAAGGTAAGAGTGTTTTTCTCTCTCTAGATCTATTTTAGATTGTGATTATTATTCGTCTTCCTCCCTGTATCGATTTAGTTTCTGACTACTTAGTAGTATTTAATCTTCTGTCTTGTTATTTCCCGATAGGTTTAATTAAAATGGAAACTAACTTGGTCTTTCTGATATCCAACTTTTTTATACTGTTTTTCTTCAAATTTTGGTCTAAAATACTGTGTACTGAATTAGTACTCTACTTTTAATTATCAGTTTGGTTTTCATATTCTTGTTCTCTTCATTGTGCAGAATCTTTGTTGTCAGAAGCTGTTGCTCTTTATTTATTGTTTAGCTTTTATATACTTCATTCTGTTAGAATCCTTGTTGTCAAGCATTGGTCAGTTTCATGACATGCATAATTAACCCACTTACTCTTTTGTGACAGTGGGCTTTGAACACTCTAAAGAAACCAATTGTCACCATTAGCTGGTTATATCAGTGTTGGAGTGAGCATAGGCTTGTTCCCCAGGAGCCATACAGGGTTCTTCCTCTTTCTGGACTAACCATTTGCGCTACAAGAATTCCAGCAGGTTGATTATATTAAGTCAAATAATTTCTATATGTATTCAAAGATATTAGCCATTCCGGTTGCTGCTTTAATTGAACTGTTTCCTAAAGGGGTCTGAAGGGTTAATATGACTCAGATTTGCGGAAGGAGATGCAAAAGGTTATTGTGCAGTATGGTGGCCAATATTCTGCTGATCTGACAAAGAAGTGCACACATCTGATTTCAGACATATCCTTTTTTTTATTTCTTTATTTTTTTTCATTCTCTTTTCTCTGAATCATAGTACACAGAGCAACTTGTTTGGGAGATGATTTTCGTACGTGTTCTTGGTGATCTGATGATTTACAAGTTATTGCATCCTTAACATCGCATACGCTCCTGAGGGCGATAAATACAAAGTTGCTCGGAAATGGGGTCACATCAGTATTGTGACTAAAAGATGGTTGGATCAATCAATTATCAGAAAAGGTGATAAACGGATCCCTCAATGTGCTTTAAGTTCATTATTGGTTTACATGGATTTTGTAAAAGCTTTTTGAATTATTAGTTATTTGGTTGCTTTTTCATACGCGAGGAACTCCTAGATTTGACATTTAATTATTTGACTAACAGAAATCTTTTGGCTAATAGTTTGTTTAGACGAAGAGTCATATCCTGTTCTGGCGGCTTATGCATGTTCAAGTGGCATTTTAAAGGATGGTCTGAAGGAAAAAGATTCACAAGATAAGAGTGGCACGCGAGCCTCCTTCTACTCAGACTTAGAAACAAATCTGTCACAGAACATGTCTTCCACTATATCTGAGTCCATCTTGACTAAAGATGATGAGGGGGCTGAACCACCTAATTTGAAGCCTGGAGATATGGAGTCCGATAAACGTGTTGCTGAGGACTCCGAAACTGAAGATGATGGTTTGTACTTGTCAGATTGCAGAATTATACTTGTTGGGTTTCCTGCTGCTGAAATGCGTAAATTAGTTAGTATGGTGCGAAAAGGAGGTGGTTCTCGGTATATGTCATTCAATGAAAAGCTCACACACATTGTTGTCGGAGCACCTTCTGAAAAGTGAGTCTTTCTCCCGAAAGCTTAATGGTTAAATTTTTTAAATTATCGCGTAGTTTTTTTGCTCATCAAGCTTTGAACTCGAAGATGTCGACCTGCGTTGATATCATTGCTAGTTTGTCATAAATGTGGTTATTTGTTTGTTAGCCCTTGATCCTAATACTATAAGTTAAATTCCATGCAGCCTCTCTCGATCTCCCTTTTTATGGCCGCTTCAAATTCAAATCGTAAATCGTAGGTCTGACCATTTTCAATTTTATGAACCGTATCGTAGATTCAAATAAAAAATCTTAAGATTTAATTCTTTTTACATATATATATATATATATATATATATATATATATATATATGTAATATGTGTATATATATATATTTTTTTTACTATATGTGCATCAGTATAGTTATATATGTATTATATAAATGTTCAGTTATTATAAATTTATAATATAATAGTTGAGACTCAAAATATACTAAAAGTAAACATAAACTTCTTCCTGGAGAATCGATAATATGATATCTAGTCTAAAAATTTAATTGTATATAAAATTCATTAAAAGAAACAAAATGTTAAGCATTTCCTGTCAATCTGTCATTCATCTTTGTCATTATTAAGATCAGGAACATCCAAGTCTAGTTCTTCATTATGTGCATCATAGTCCGAGTTTGAACATTCATCCCTATCAATAAGCTACTCTTTTTGCCTTTTTCTTCGATAGACTCTTGTTAAATTTCTTGGCCCTACTACAAAAATATTTTGTATACCATAAGCTTTTTGTCGATTAAAACCAAGGAATGAAACTTCGGTTTCGGTGGAAATTTCGGTCGGCCCAAAAGTGGAAACGTTTCGTGGAAACGTTTCGGTCAGTGTGGAAATTTAACAAATCTACGGAAATTATATAAATGTGATGTAGTTGTGCATAACAAGACTTTCAACCATAACTAACTAAGCATAAAAAACATGTAGTCTTGACTCTAACATGAAGTAAGGGGTAAACTTGCAAAAACGTTGCCGGGTTTGTGATAAAATTCGTTAACTTGAGGGTTAATCTATAATAAAACAGTAACACTGGGGGGCTAACTTAAAAAAGATAACTTGAAGCTATTATGGTAGGGGGTAAATATTAGAAATTAAGGGAGACATCCCAAATGAGGGTTAAGGGCGCACCCTGTAAGTGTTAAAAGTTCCTCCCTTGTGAGTTAAGGAGGTGCCCTTTACCCTAAAGGGGGGCGCCTTGATAAATCCCCATTAACCCTACAAAACCCTTATACAAAAAATCGTCTTCTTCTTTTCTGATGTTTCCAGCCGACAGACTTTAGGGTTTTTTATTTTCTCTCTCTAGATTTTGGAATCAAACCAAAATCACTTTAAGTTTCATGATTTTGTTGGGGGTTTTAATGGGAAAGATGATAGTAATGAATTGGAGAAGAAATTTTAAAGAAATCAGAAGAAAGTTTGAAAAACTCGACTCCAAATTGAGAAGAAAAACTGCATAAAGTTAAGCTTAAGGTATGTTATTTCTTCATGTTGAGAAGTTTATGGAAAATGTCGAAATTTCTTGATGTTTCGACCGAAATCTTACAAGAAATTCATGTAAGTGTGTTTCTGTGCACCTAATTCAGAAAACCGACATATTTCGGCCATTTCGACCGAAATATGTCGACTTTTCATTCCTTGATTAAAACAAAGTTTCATATTAATTTTTTTTTAACTTGCCTCAACGTTTTCGAAGAGTTTCACCTTTTTGCTCAACAAAACAGTCTCCAATATTTAGCCAAACTGGTCTTCATGAAACACATGAGTCTCTTTCTTAGTTATCCACTCATTATCTGAATCAATGTCTAATAATGAATTTTTTTTTTGAAACTTTGAATTAATATTAAAAAGAATGGGAAAATAACAGGAATGAAACACAAAAAAAAGGAGGCTGAAAACTGGGTCGGCCTAATGAGATAGGATTTGTCCCTTGTTCTCTTTTCCCGTGTCGTACTTCGAGCTGGACACTGTACTTTACATTTTACAAATATAAGAACAAGGTTTGTGTTCCAACCAATTTATGTTCTTCGCGTGTATCTACAATGACATTTGAATAAGAAAATATCTCATTCACAGTGTAGATTAAGTTCGATGTTTTGGGGAAAATATCTCCAAACACCACTCACCGTTAAAGTTTTTTTTTCCAGTTCTTCCTCCACCTCCTCACACTAATGACCACTAGTTTCGGCCACCACCTCCAGCCACCACTTCCGACCTCCATAACCATTATTTTTTCCTATCTCTCTCAGATCTCTTTCTTTGTTTTCTCTCTCAGATTAATCTCTCTCCCTCTCCCTCTTGAACTTCTCCTTCTCAGATCGTTCTCTTTCTCCCTCTGATCTCTTTCTCTCAAATCTCTCCTTCTCAGATCTTTCTCTTTCTCCCTGATGTAGGACAGAAATGGGAAAATGGAATTGAAGAAGAAAATAACTTGATTATATTATAGATAGACACCAGCGTCACACTAGTAAAAGCTAGGAATCACTCCTAGAGCCCTTAGGCATCACACCTTTAGGATATTTGCATCACACAAATACATATTGCTTGAAAAGCTGCTGGAAAATCTGTCTGTCCTCAAACAACAGAATTACATGCCTTGTATAGGCATAAAACCCACCTTTGCCATCTTTACTTGTAGACTATTGAACTACTAAACTACTAGGACACTAAAAGACATTATAAAGGACATTTAAGACATTAAAGAGACACTATAAGACATTAAAAACACTTAACCATCCTAATTAATACTTAGAAGCTAGTAGAATTTCCACAAAGACATGTGGATCGTGCCCACTTTATTCAAGGTTCTAAGTGGGCCATTCATGTAAGACATGCCAAATCAGAATTTGGGTCTTCAGTCCTTCTTTTGACGTCTTCCATACCTTAAAAAGTTGTTGTCGTTTATCAATTCTCCCGGGCTTGACAAAAATCGACCCGGACGAGTTAAATGCATACAATTTCTCATACAGGTCTTGGTCAAGTACTTTGAACTCATCGTCTCTATCACTCCCTCTCTGATTTCCCTTGAATCTCTCTCCTTGTATCTCGACTGGAACCCTAGAGTTTCAATCAGGGTTTCGGTCGACTGAAACTTTAGGGTTATAGTTGAGAGGTAAAGAGAGATTCAAGAGCGAGAAAGAGAGATCGGAGAGAAAGATTCGAGAGAGAACAAGAGATCTGAGAGGGAACGAGAGGTCTGAGAGAGAGGACAAGAGATCTGAGAGACAGTAATTCGAAAGAAAGAGATATCAATGAGAGAGAAAGTTCAAAGAGAGATGGAGAGGAGAAAGAGAGAGATAGAAGAAAGAGAGAGAGAGAGAGAGAGAGAGAGAGAGAGAGAGAAAGAAAAAAAAAGTGATGAAGATGAGAAAAAAGTGATGAAGATGAGAAAAAAGGTGTTTGGAAGGATTTTTTAATTTTCCCACCACATAAAATTCCTTGGAAACTTTTTTTGTTTCCCCAAAACATCGACCGTAGACTATATACTTTTGTTGAGAAAAAGAACGCAATTGGAGATCTCAATTTCTTAGTTGTTTTAAATATTTAAATTTGAAGGGTTGAGGAGAAAATCTTATTGCTGAATTACAAGACTGTTGAGAGATGGGACTATCCAGTTACTAAGGTCGCGTCTGGCAACACAAAAATAAGTAACTTTTTGACTTATTTAAGTAAAAAAGTTAAACAAGATAGTTAGGTAACACAAAAATTCCTGACTTCAATTAAGTTAAAATTTGACTTCAGTTTAAAGTTCATATTTTTTTTTGCTTTCAGACTTTAAAGTTAGGTTACTTAAGTGATATGACGATCTCTGCTTGAAATAGGTATAAAATAGTGGCATACTACTATATGACAAATAAGTTATAATAATTTTGTCGAACATGGAGGTCGCAGCTTCTTGTTGCTAATTCATTTCACTCGTCCAGTGAAATAAAAGAAGTACGGCGTCATGCATTGTCGGGCGTCACTTATGTTGTCGGAACTGTATGGCTTGAGGATTGTGATAGAGAAAAGAAAGAAATTCCTGTATCGCAACGACATATTGTTTCTGATACCTTACTTCCAAGAGGTAATATAACTGTTGATGTATGCTATCAGTGTTGCTCACTTTCACTTTTATGATGGAAAGAAGGTTATGTGATTTATATCTGTCTGCTCTCATTCTTTAGATTCTGCACTCTCACATAAAGCATCAACAATTTGCACGATTGAAGGAAAAAGTTCTGTTGCTCTTTCAAGCATGCCAATTAAGCAGGACATGCCAAGCAAGTCCTTCCAGACTGGAATGTCACAGGAAAAAGAAGAGATAAAGCTGGCGGCAAGAAAGACGCAGAGTAACTCTACTCATAAGAGTTCGTCAAATGTTTTCATGGGACTTGTATTTCGCTTTTCAAGTTCTTTTCCTCCCAACCGGGTTAGCTTCTTGCTTACTCTCTTACTTGATAGTAGATACTAATAAAAGTGTAGGTGGTTGGAGTTCGTAAGAAGTTATCACCACATTGAGTGGTTGGTTTATGTTAGGAATTGGAAGATAATTTTTTTCTCTTAAGAAACGTGGCATATAATTCTTCTCTCTTTTTCTAGATTTTACTTTTGTCACGTGACATAGCTAAAATTTTAAATCTGCAGAGAGCTGAAATTGTTGAATGGATTAATCAAGGTGGGGGAACGATAGCGGGTGATCAAACTAAGCAGAATGTTGATTTCGTTGTTGAATGTCATGGATTGATGCCCAGGCATAGAGATGTTTCACATACTACTGTTGTTTCTAGCCACTGGATTAGGTCCTGCTTAGAGGTATTGATGCCTCTTATTTATCTTCAACGTTTGCTACCTGGTTTCATTTTCCAAGTGGTGCATACATCTGGTTACTTCAGTGAACATTGTGTGGGTCCGAAAACTGAGTTTTCCGATTAGTGTGCACATATAACATGGAACAAGCTCGGTATTGGTTCTCTGCATTGGTACCAGGCGTTCGACACATCAACATGAAAAATCCAAAAAATTGGAACGGTGGCCATATATTTTATGGTCTTAGTTAGTGGAACTGCGACGGTGGGCTTATGTTATACGGTCTTAGTTATTTGGACTGAGACGGTGAACTCATTTTATATGGTCTTGGTTATTAGGTCCTGCTGATTTCTTACTGGTCTATAAATTGTTCTTTATTACATTAATGTGATGTTAACGTAGAGTTCGTGATGGGTGTCCAAAGCCAAGTATCCTGCCAGAGAATGAAAGTTTAAGGCCCACTTGACTCTTACAGTCTGTGATACCTTAAGAGTATGAATATGAGCTTATATAGGCAGACACTAGCCACTTCCTCTTACGTGTTTTAGCACTCTGTCTGTCTAACAAACAGGGGAATTTAAGTCTAAAAAAAGATGGAATGGGCTTGCATCATCATTTCTGGTCTTTTTTACGACCTCTCCTATACCTTTACCCCAACTACGCCGATAGAGTTACTATTTTTCAACCTTTATCGAACTCTCTTAATGTCCAAGTTAGCCTCCCAAGTCTATAGGTGGTAGTCTCAGACTCTCAGTCAAATATGGGACGCCACAAACTTTTTGGACCCCCAACGAACAGTAGTATCTGAATGTAAAAAATCCGGTAGCTTCTTGTTTAGGGCAAACTTCTCCAATGTCTGTTTTTAGCACTTCTGCCGAATTCCATCCATTTTCATTGTCCAAATTATACTGAAATTGCAGGTTAACTTTTGTAATTTTGTAGCTAATACTCATAACCTTCAAACTCATAACCTCAATCACAGCTCTGGTCTCATCTTTGAATCTTTGTTTATTGTTCTCTTGTTTAGTGTCATGCATTTGTCTTTTTGTCATGAGAAGATTATGTTATCCCTTTCATCATAGAATTAATAAGCTAATCCGATGTGTAATTGAGTGCCTTTAGTGGACCTTATAGGCTGGTAGATCCTTTTATCCTCCTAAACATCGTCTTTAGATTATGGGTGCTTATCATGCTATACTATTATTTCTTGCTATTTTGTTGAAGTGATCCTTGAAAACAATATCACATTGTAAGAACGAATCTTGACTTGTATGGGTTTATTGTTGAAGGACGGGTGCATGCCAGATGTTAACAGTCACATTATCTACTCACCACTTCCTTGTCGGATCCCTTTACCTGGGTTTGAGTCTTTCCGGTTCTGTGTTTCCCAGTATGAAGAGAAAGAAAGGCTATTGCTAAGAAATCTCTGCTTTGTCCTAGGAGCTAAGTTTACTGAAAAACTGAGTAAAAAAGTAACACATTTACTATGTAAGTTCACTAGTGGCCCGAAGTATGAGGCGGCTCGTAAATGGGGGGTTCCATCAGTTACTTCTGAGTGGGTTACTGAATGCATCCGGCAGGTAACATCTCTCTCTCTCTCTCTCTCTCTCTCTGTTTTATTCTTATGATAAGTACTCCAGAAAAGCAGTAATCGTACATCATATTATATAGGACGCTATTGCTTCAATCCATCCATTTCAACCAAAAGAAGTTACTTCTCAAGATCAAGAAGCTGGATTATGCACTACTACACAGTATACACAAGCTTCTAAGACGCTACTACGAGGAGATGTTTCATCTCAGTTACCAAGCCAATCACAAGTCACGATGAAAAAACCATCACTAATTTTTGGTAGTAGAAATAAGAACGTGAATGGTGAGGCAGCAGGGTCTTGTACTGTTACCTCCAAAAAGGTAAGACTTTCAGATAACGACGACAAGGACGTGGAGTTAGTGTATCCAGGTGTGAATGTGTCCTTCCCGACAGATTCGATTAGAAAGAATGATGAAGTACCAGATGTAGCTGCAGCTATTGAGGACTTGTTAGAACAATCCAATAAGGTTAGAGTAAGTAGTAGTCAGCTTTTATCCTCTTTCTGCAGCTCTGCATATGTCACTAATTATTTTTCTTATTTGATGCCCAAGATTCAAGACAAAACGTCATCGGGGAGGACTGGCTCCGGTCAAAGCGTATCCTTCAATTTGCTTCATTGTTCCTGTATTATATATATTTTCTTTACGTACAAATGGATTGTTGAATTCCTTCAACTATTGTCCAGATCTTTTCACCTGATCATTCTATCCTTGGTCAAAATCCTGGAGATCCTCACTCTACAATGCGAATTTCTACCAACTGGTTAAGCAGGTAGGCTAGATTGCTAGAACATCTCTGACTCTCTGTGTATACTGTTAGAAGTCTATTTCTCGGAGTTTCTAGCATAACAATTAAAGAATATGGTCAAGAATGAATAAATTGCAAATTTTCAAATGCAGAAGACTTGGTTACATAGTTAACAACTAAAATAAAGGAAAATGGAAACCAAGAACTTATATTAACATGAATATGTAAACTTGAACTTCCCAAGCTTTCTTGCAAGTGACAAAACAACTTACTTTTTTATATATCACAATCATACATTAAGAAGAAGCACTCACTCATTTGAGATATGCTCAATGAGATGTCATAACTTTTTTGTTGCAAGGATGTCATAATTCAATTAGTTCTTTCAGAACGAAATTTATTTGTTGGAATCAGATTTTATTAAGATTGAATTTTGTTCAGGAAGGAGAAAGTGGACGACGAATGTGATCCGTGTGGAGTCCCAAAGAGAGGCCCTTATGATGGTTTCAGTGAAACACAAACAGAGTCTCAGGTATGATTTTTTTTTTCATTTCTCATAATTTGTTATTTTTTGTGGTGTGCGTTGGATGCTGTTTGTTTTTCTTCTTCTAATTGTCTGAATCTAACTTTTCTGAATATAACTCATCCGAATAAGATGGACCGGAAATCAAGCCAAATCAACGATTTAGGCGAGTCGGACAAGTAAAACTGTCTGAAATCTGGCAAGATTCAATTCAGACCTCGAGTTAGATTTCAGATGTTACTTAGAAATAAACAAAAGCTACCTAGTGAAGATGAAATCTGTGGGGACATAAATGAAGTAGGTTGAATTTTTGCAGGTTGTAGGTTATGAAGAAGATTTATCTGGCATACAGATGATAATTGACAGAGTTCGGACACAGAGTTCAACAGCCGGTGGTAGGGAAGAAGGGTAGTTATAGATTCTTCAAAGCCATCCAGCCAGCCATCCAGCAGTCAGTTTTTGTTGTCTGAATTTGACATTTTCACATGTAAAGCAGGAAACATTGGGGGAATATTGAAGAGCGTAGTATTTTACATCTACTACTTCATTCCTTCATTCAATCTAGTTAGAGGATAGTAGTTTTTCACAGCGACTACTTATTCAGTCTATAAGAATGACCAGCCAATTATCTGACTGATTTTGTGTCAGAGTTACTCAGAGTGAATTTTAACAAAATTCATCCTTGTGGTTTCTTACTGGTACCGTTACTTTTTCCCATACCAGCTGGTATAAAGACTGTAGAGAGCTCTGTAGAAAGTGTAATTTTGGTAGATGAGGGTCACCTCCCCCTTTTGTTAGAAATTTAGGGGTGGGATTTTGGCCCGGAACCCGCCCACGACTGTCCGAGTCCGTACCTGCCCGATTGAAAGAGCTTAAGCGGACGGACGCAGGCATAGGTCCTTACCAGGTGATTTGATCGAGTCCACCCGGTTATATAGTATGTCTGATCCGTTCGTTTATTCCGCCCATTATACATGTCTTATATGATTGATTTTAAGCTTATATTATTTGATTTTAGGCATATATGGTAGATTTTAAGCCTTTAGATCTGTAGGGTTAGCTAAAATCGTTAGATTTCAAGAGTAAAAATATACAACGTTAGAAATCACTTTTCTTAATCTTGTCTTTGCCTCTTTACTTTTCTCTCTCCTCCAAAATCTTATAAGTGACCCTAGATTCTACAATACACCAATCGTAATCCATGAGAAGAAGACTAAAATCGACCGTAATCCATAAGAAATTTCGGTAATTTGTTCATTAGAGATCGCGCCCGACCGACCGATACCCGGCTTGCCTTACTATCAAAACGGTCACGGACGGACACTTTGTCGAAGAAAAATGTAAATTGTCCGCTGGTTTTGTCTGGATGTCCGAGTGGACACTTAGGACTTGTGCCCATTTCGTCCGGACTGGTCCGTTTCCCGCCCATCTGGATCGATTCCCACCCTAAAACTTAGGGGTGAGCGATGGTCGATTTTTTTTCAGTTTTGGTTGAAGCTGAAGTCGAACCAATAAGCGGTGGTTTGACTAAATCGTCGGTCGAAGTCGAGCCGATTTCATTCGGCTGACCGACATGGTTCGGTTCGGTTTGGTTCGACTCGGTTGAGTTCGATTGATCGATTTAACCGAACACAGTTTACAGAAATTTGCAAACTAATGTTATTGATTTCATTGCATATATCGAAAATAAAAATTAAGGTTTCATCGTACTTTTCCACCATTATATATACCGAAAATAAAAATTAAGGTTTCATTGTGGTACATAGAAAATCAGTTGAGACTTACTGAAACCTATCGATCAAATTGAATAGGTTGTGGTTGATGAAGCCGACAACAACAACTAGGAAGGAGGAAGGATAATAGATTTTGAAGACTTAATTATGGTTTTTCTAAAAAAAATCCTCTTTAGTTTGACACTTTCTAACTTTAAAAAATTATTATCAACTTTTAAAAAATTATTATTTCCTCTTTCCTTAGGGTTCGGTCGGTTCGGTTTCTAGAAACCCAAGCCGAGGTCAAACCAAACCGATTTGGATTGCTCGATTTTTCGACCGAATCGAGTCGAACGATGATCGATTCGACCAAAAAATCGATTCGTGCAGTTCAACTTGGTTTGGTGTGACCAATTGGTTCGATTTTTGCTCACCCCTACTAAAACTGCTTACAAATTGCTAGGCCCCAACCACGAAACCGTTGACAGAAATTACCAAATTTTGATCATTTCCTTTTAGTTATCTAGTACTGATCCTCACTTTCATCCGGTCGTCAAAAATATATTTACGAGTTATGGTACCAGTCGAGCGTCTTCTAATTGCTTAAAGCTCGTGACTTCATTTCAATGTTTTCATTGATGATATTTGACTAGTTGTCGACAATCCTCCCTGGCTGGAAAATCATTTCAATGTTTTCATTTATGAGACATGATTGGTCGTCGACAATCCTTCTTGACTGGAAAATCACTAAGACGATGATGAATATTTAAGATTATCAATTATATTCCAAAGTGATACTGATGCATTTTCTGTTTTTTTTTAGATTCACATAGATATTACAAAATCGAAGATAATTACTAAAATATAAAGGCCGCTAGTTTGGAGAAATAAAGGTGCAAAGACTTTGTTGAAATTTGGTCAATTTTAGTTGACAAATTAATTTCTAATTGTTAAAGGAAATTAGGGAAGGGTGGCTGTAAAGGCACCTGGCCAAAAGGCTGTTAGCGGGCGGTCATTTCGTTGACTCGGTCAATGACTATTGACCCGAGTTCTCTATAAGCACCCGATCAACTAACTTGGGTGAAGTTCACCTCCGTTTTCTTCTTTTATCTTCTTTCAAAACAAACTTCATTTTTCTTCCAAAACAAAATCCTAGGTTGTGCACTACTACCGACAACCATATCGAAACCTACCGGCGGCCACTCAAATAAACAAAACCATCAATCCGAGTGAGATATTCATCTTTCAACTGTGTTATATCATATTTTTAAAAGAAGTAAAGGTCCACTATCATCGATATTCTTAGGTCTCGGATCAGCTGATCCCTTTGGTCATCTTTGGTCCCGGATCAGCTGATGGGTTTTGTCCTCTTAGGTCCCGGATCAGCTGATCCGTTTGGTCCTATTAGGTCCCGGATCAACTGATCCGTATGGTCCTCTTAGGTCCCGGACTAGTCCAATCTGTCCGATAGATTTTTATGGCAAATTAAAATTTTCATCTTTCATCACTATCCGTTTTCACCAAATAATTCTTGATTCTAACACTTAGAGAGCGAACTGACTGATTGAGAGCAAAATTTGAGATTCGGTTTTGAGCTTTAGAGAGATAAAATGGAGGTTTTTCTCCAAATTGATTTTCTAATTGTGAGGTATAAATAGAGGTTAGGGTTAGGTGAGATGAGGTCGGGTGCTTACAGATGAGGTTGGTGCTAACAGAGAAATTAGTTGTTGGGTCTGGTGCTAATAGAGCCCGCCCACCAACAGCCTTTTGGCATGGCCTTTAGAAGCACCCGTCAGGGAAATAATAATTTTAAGTGAGTCTTCTCCAATTGATCTATCTACCAGACCAAGTCGGTTGAATAATGTTCTCTAATACAACCATTTCATTCTCCTACAAATTCCACCAAATCAATCACTAGAGTAACCAAAATTGATAAACCTAACACCAACATGGAAACCCTTACTATAAATTAACCAATCAATAAAAAAGTGTAAACAAGGGATCAAACCGGTAAGACTTAGTTGAGTTTGATTTAATAAGGGGACACCTCTATAAAGACATGAATACTAACTCTAATTAATCTAAGGACCATAAACAAATACAATAATTAAAATAGAAAACCTAACTGACATTCATCATCATCATCATCATCATCGTCATCATCGTACTCGTCGTCGTCGTCGTCATCATCATCATCATCTTCTTCTTCTTCTTCTTCTCATTCTAATTCTTCTTATTCTTATTTCTTTACGGTTACTATAAGTAAACTACTCCCTCCGTCCCAAATTAAGAGTCCCATATTGGTAATCCAACTTATTTTCATACTTTTTCTTCTTCCATGTTTACCCTTATTTATTTGACAACTTTTCTTCAAGTAATTCAAGGATTATAATTTCCATTCTAGAAATACATGCAATTTTTCTTGAAGTAATTAACTTTTCTTGTAGTAATTGAAAGATTACAAAGAAAAACCAACTTTTGTATTGGAAAATGCCAAATATCTTAATTAGCTTAATTAATGCACCCTACATTAAGAATATCAAAGAAAGGGTATTCATGGAAAACTAAGGGATTTTATATGATATATTAGGAATGGGACTCTTAATTTGGGACATCCAAAAAAGGAATAGTGGACTCTTAATTTGGGACGGAGGGAGTACAATTTTTTACAACTTCACTATCTTGTTTATCAAAAACCCTAGATGGTTGAGGAAGATAAATCTCCTCAATCTCAACCCAAAGAAGTTTTTTGAGGTGTTTCTATAGTAGGAATTAATAATAATGATGAGGTAAAATCATAACTTTTACTATTTTATTGTTTCTGTTCCCTGAGATAGCTTGGAAGAATCGAAAACGATTTCATTAGTAAAATTCGAGGTGAAAGAGATAACTATCAGGATTTCGTGGAAAACACACGAAAATTTTATACTTCTTCTGGAGTTTTACCACGAAGATTTTGGATGTTTTCTTGTACTTTGGCCACAAAATCTGCCAGTCGAGGCCAAGTTACCAGATTTCGTGGCAAGTCTTCTTCTGACTTGCCTAATTTTCGTGGGACTAGGCAAGTCAGAAGAAGACTTGCCACGAAATCTGGCAATTTGGCCTCGATGGGCAGATTTCATGCTAAGTACTCTTGTTATTTTTGTTTTTTTATTTTTGTTTTTTTGCCTTTAAAATTCGACATATTTCGACGAGAAGTCAAGTTGAATTTGGATCCTATTTCGACAAGAAGTTTATGCAACAATTTCTTTGGATATTCTTGGTACCATGATAAGCAATGTCCTCCCAACTCTCTCTTTACAAATTTGTGTGTGATGAAGAAGCAGTAGAATAAACCTTAGGGTTTGTGGAAGAAAAGATGGAGGACTTAAAATAGAACTTCTAATTCTTAGAGGACATGAAAGAGAAAAATCATAGAGTGATGTCCCCTTAAAAACTGTTGTCCATATAAAATTTCTACATAAAGTAGTTGTCCACATAAAGTAGTTGTCCATACAAGAAAAATGGTTGTCTATGTATTGGCCACCTTCAAAGGAAGGGAAAACATCTAGATGCTCAGTCTTTCGGGGCAAAAACTTATTATTACACAAAATAAATTGGACTTCGAATCTAGAATAGATGAATGATTCTCTCAACAAAAAATAGAAGAATAGGTGAACGATTTAAAAGATATTAGGGAAAAAGAAATTTCCAGTAGCTTTTTGCCAGAAATTCGACATGTCTTCCCATTATAGAATCAAGAGTGAATACAAATTATGTAAACTTCAATCACAAGAAGTCACAATAAATTTCTATCTGAAATTTTCTACGACTTCTTGTTATCCAACATTTAGTCCTGATATATAGTTAACATCACCTAAAATGTATAATATGCAAAAGTAGCTTGTCCGAACTTAGTACAACTTATAATAGGATATTTAGTTATGACTAAGTCTTCTAAATTCAATCTATTTAAAATAAGAAAAAAACATATAATGAATTGTGACGGTTGAAGTATCTTTGAGAAAACTATAATATTAAATGTGTATTGGCCCGTGTTTATAAAATTTTAAAGGACACTACACATTCATGTAGTTTTATAGAAGGGGAAATAGGTATTTTGGATTACAAAATTATCATAATAACTAAAAACACCTAAAAATTTTCTTATTAAGTAGAAGTTACCAAAATATTATGGGTAATAATAGGTCAAGTTTGAAATAATTTTGATAATTACTATTTAGGTCATTTTTTAAGGGTGTTCCTAAAGGCACCGGACCAAAAAGTTGTTAGCATCCATCTCTATTAGCATCGGACCCAACTACTCATTCTCTGCCAGCACCGTCTAACTATGTAGGCACCGGTCAAAGTGGAGTTAACCCTAACCCCTCTGTCATCTCTCACAAAATCTGAACCGAATTCAGCACTTTCTCTCTCTAAGCTTTGAACAACCGAACTTCTACTCACGGAATCGCTCATAATCTCACAAATCTCTCCCAAAATATCTCTCTAGAATTCACCCACCTCCTCAAACACTCATCAAAGATCAATTCCTTTCTTTTGCATTTCATCATCTTTCTACATTCTCTATCTCTCTTGAATTTGATCGGTTTTTAGGGTAATCTTTTGGATTTAACTCGGAGAAATAGTTCCAGCTATTTGAGAGTGGGGTTTTGAATTATAGTAGAAATGATGGAGGTTTAGTGAAGTAAAAGAAATTAAACAATACCCGAAACTTGATTTCTTCCTATGATCCATTTTACAGAAAATTGTAGAAGAAGATGAAAGGGTCACAGAAAGATTCATCAGAGAAATTGATTTGGGAACAAATGGTAAATACAAAAAGTCCTTTAGGTAATTGCATCATTGTATCTTCCTCTTTTTCTTCTCCAACTAGAGTTCTTCCCAAATTAATGGTCTGGTTAATTATTTTCGGTTCATTAACATAAGTTGTTTACACATTAAAAGTTGTCTTTTCTTCTTCAAAACCCTGTAACATTGAGGACCCATTAAATGATCTTTCTCGCATTTCAATCTTACCTCAAATCACCAACAATAACAATTTCTCCTCCTCAAACTCCATTAATGGTGAAAATAGATCTCTGGGTAGGAACAAAACCCTTTCAATAGTTGAAAATATCCCAAAGAAACAAGGTTGAACCACATTGTATTTGGAATAGCAGCTTCATCAAATCTACGGAAAAAAAGGAAGAACTATATAAAACTATGGTGAATGACACCCACATTAAAAACCAGGTGCTTATAGAGAGCTCGGGTCAATAGCCATTGACCCGAGTCAATAAAATTTCCGGATGCTAACAGCCTTTTGGCTCGGTGCCTTTAAAAGCACCCATTTTTTAATTATTTGGTTCCTAAAATACCTTTACCCATTAGAAATCACTTTCTCTCTCAAAAACCCAAATTTCTTTTTTAGGGTTTTCCTTCTTTCTTCTCCTTCTTCAAATCTTCTTCTTCTTCGAATCTTCTTCTTCTTTGAATCTCTTTTTCTTCGATCGTCTTCTTCTTCTTCGAATCTCTTCTTCTTCTTTGAATCTTCCTCTTCTTCGAATCACTTCTTCTTCTTCGATTTGTTTCATCAAGTTCTATTCGAATAAGTCATAGTCGACATAGAAAGCGCTAGTGACTGTTGTTGTCGATTTTGGCTGGAAACTTAGTTGTTAAGAAGCAGCAACTACATGTCGATTTGGTGGTGGATTTCAATTTCGAATAAGAAGCAGCAAACCTTAATTAATTAAGAAGTAGCAAACTCTAGAGAGATGTTGATTTGTGTCATCAAACAGAGAGAGAGATGTATGGTTGTTGTTGTATGAATTTAACTTTAGATGTTTGTTACGTATTTGAATGACATACAAATGAAAATTTTGATAGTTTGGAGTTCGAATTTTCTTGACGAAATCGAGTTTGCAAGATCTCCAACCCGAAATCACATATGCAATGCTTGCAAATCATGTTTGCAATCTATATTTTGCGAACACAGTTTGCAGTTTACATTACGCAAACACATGTTTGCAAAATGTTTGCAAACACTTGTTTGCGAAGCAGATTGTTGCAAACACATGTTTGCAGAACTTGTTTGCATAACAGATTGTTGTAAACACATGTTTGCAGAAAAACGTAAGGGAAAAAGCGTCATTTTTTTCTGGGTTTTTTCTTTGAAAAAAAAGTATTGAAAGTGGATCTTGTTAGAATGCTAATAAAAAATCATTTTTAAATATATAGTTTTTATAGAATTCCGACATCTCAAACAAAAGTTAATCGATTTAAAGTTTAAAGAAAAATAAATGAATTTAGTTACACAAAATGACAAAAAAAAAATTAGTATTTTGTATACTTTTCGACGTGAATAATAATTTTCAAATGCCGAGGCTTTGGGGAATAAAGAAACCTCTCCGGGGAATAAAGACTTGGTCAATCAAGATCGACTTAGAGGAAATACTTTTTCTTAACCCAAAAATTCACTTGGTTGTTTTTAGCCCCCTAATCTTCATCTTCCCCTCTTCTGCCCAAAACTTAATCATCTTCATCGCTCCATCCCACTGTTTGTCTCCCCTAAACTCCATCATCTTCATCACTCCATCTCACTATTTCTCTCCCTGTCACCTTCTCTCTCTCGCTCTCCGTAGATATCTCCATTTCAATAGATCTATCTCTATCTCTCACAGTAGATCACTCCCTCGTTCTGGATCTAGAATAGGAAATTATGGAATTGGAAGTATAAGTTCAACGCGGGTTGTTGATAAATCAAGTATTGAATCAATGAAGATTAAGAAAGTGAGTTCAAGTTTTGATTCAGAAGATATGAAAGGGAAACTTCAGAAGTTTTATTTTACTATGATGGAACAATTTCAAGAAATACAGTTTGTCTTGGTAACAAAGCAACTACATTAACTGGAATGAGAAGATTAGGCAACACCATCAGGGATACTTTAAGAACAATTAGATCGGATCCTAAGTATGTTAGGGATCATCAAACTATTAAAGATTAGCTTCTTTGTATTTGGGGTAAGATGAGAAGGAATGATTATTTCCAGTTCCCCTCTCTAATAAAGGCCGCGGCTTTGGGGAATAAAGAAAAATCTCCGGGGAATCCATGTTTCTTTGTGAAATCTCTAGGGAATATTTTTTTATGGGGAACACATTTTTTTTTATAACTTACACCTCTTTCTTCTTCCCCTCTTCTTTCTTCTTCTCCGGAGAAAAAACTTATTCATCTCATCTTTTTTCCTTCTCTATCACTTTTCTTACTTATCTTCCCCAAATCTCAAATACATACTAACCTTATTTCTTTAAAATCAACAACAAAGTTAGAGAGATAAAGAGGAAAAAACATTCTAAACCCTAGAAATCATCAAACAAAATATTTTGAAGTTCTTAATACATTTTCCATGGGATGTCCAAAGCAAGTTTCTTCCTCCATTAATCCTCCCCAAGATAAACACATTATAAACCCTAAAAATCAATTAATTTTGAAACCCTAAAACATATTCACTTCTAAACATATTAGGTTGTTCTCCTATGTTTTTAGGGTTTAGTGATTAAAAGAAAACAAAGCTTTGAAAAATTAGATGAAGAAAAGAAGAAACTTGGAAAGAGTTTAGGATTTAGAACCCTAGAAAGATTTTGCTTAAATTTATAAAAGTTCTTTCTAAATTCGTTTATAGGATCTTCTAAAAATTTAGTTTTGTTTAACTCTAAAATTGGGAGCCCTATAACGACAAATAGATATAAAAAAAGTCAATCTCAGTTGACCAATTTTGTAGAGAATTTTTATTCCCTAGAGATTTTATTTATTCCCCAAAGCCGCGACCCTAATAAATTACTTATCCTTTTCTCTCTAGATTTGTTTTTCAGTTAATAAAAATAGTACTTTTGCATCATTGTTACTATAGATTTCTGCCGGCAAGTTCATCACAGTTGCTTGTTGTATTATTTTTTTTCTTCTGATTTTGTTTTCTTTCTACTGTTGTTGCTGATCACCCAACTTCTTAGATGCTTCCTTTTACTGTTGTTGTTTGTTTATTGACCACTAACAAAGATGAAGACCAGGGATTGAAATATAATAAAGTCAACTTTTGGACCTAAAATAAAAAGGACCCCTAAGTCTAATATTTTTTACTAGAGTCTTTATTCCTCAGAGATTTTTCTTTATTCCCCAAAGCCGCGACCTTTTCAAATATGTTGTGCTTTTTTTATTGCTAGGTTTCCACCGCGTCCTACGGACGCGAAAGATCCCTCTTGGCTAACGCCTTTCAGGAAGAAAAAAATAAAATTAAACTACAATTTAAAACGAATAACTTACCTCTAACATCTTCAAAATTATCCTCTGCAAATTAAAAACAATCCAAAATTAATTACAATCAATATAATTAACTTCAATTTAATTCTTAAATTCAAAACAGAGGAGAGGAAGGGGGAGAGAGATACAACCGCATGCTTGTGAGAGAGAATATAGGAGTGGGGATTTTGAACAGAATTTGAAGTCTAACCGAATTGATATTGAGGGGAAGTGTGTGCAATCATGGGAGAGAAAAGTAGAGAGATTCGTGGGTGTAGTTATTCTAGGGAGGTTGTAACCAAATATTCAAAAATACTTCATTCTTGATACTATTACCGTTCTCTTTTGACTGAATTTACACGAAAAGGGATTTTATAACAGCCGTCAGATCTGATCTTTATGAAAATCCCAATAAAAATAGACGGTCAGACTTATCCCCTGAGTAACCGACTGACCTGTTTTAATATAATAGATGAAAATCCCAATAAAAATAGACGGTCAGACTTATCGCCTGAGTAATCGACTGACCTGTTTTAATATGATAGATTTTCTGTATTATTTTGACCTATATAGTTAAAACCCCTTTATGGAACTTATACACGTGCATATCATATTTTTCAGTCCCAAGATAAGATTTCAACTTAATATATTTCCTCTTTCATAAGACTAGTGTGTGCTTGTATGGTTGGAGAATTTAGAAAAGGCCGCAACTTTGGGGAATAAAGAATAATCTCCGGGGAATAAGTTTTCTAATGAATCCATATTTTTTTGTATATTCTCGGGGACATATTTTATTTTAGTCTAAAAACTCACTTGATCAAACATTGCCCCCTAATCTTCGACCTCTTTATCACTTTCACCATAACAACTTCCCATCACCATCATTACAATCACCATTGCCACCTCTTCTTTTTCCTCCCTTATCCTCTCTAACCCATTGCTACTCTCTCTCTCCTTTTCTCTCACTGACTACTCTTTGTCGTTCTTACTCTAGATATCTCACCCTCTCTTTCATTGTAGGTCAATCTCATTATTTCTCTCGTTGTAGCCATACCTCTCTCTCACTATCTATATCTCTCTCGCAGTCTTTATCTCTCTTTCTCACAGTCCCTCTCTCTGTCTGTATAGATCTCTGGAAATCACAGAGTTCGTGGCTACGTAACGTTGTGCGGTCACGAAACGTCAGCACAAAATGATTTGTGGCCACAAAATCCTCGAGTGTTTCACCTGAAACCCTCCTCGATGTCAGGTTCCAACGAAGGGAACACTCCACTTTGTCGGAGTGGTGTATGTGCGAGAGAAGGAAAGATGCAATGAGAGATCAATTAAGAAACAATGAGTAATTGAGAGAGAAATTAACAGTGGGAGATCGAGAGACATAGATACTGAGAGAAATAGAGAGAGATAGTTGATGAGACATGAAAATGTCCCATCTGAGTCTCTTAATTTGGACAAGTTAGTCTATCTAGGGCAAGCTACTCTCATGAATTATCTCTTTTTCTACTCAGGTACCTTTTTCAGAGTTATATGTGCAAAACGGATAAAAGTCGGAAAAACACAGACGAGGGGTATTTTGGTCATTTGTTGATTCTGATATCGAGATTAGTGCTCGGATGGAAAGTAGAGACCAAGACGAACCCGTAGGCGAAAACGAAAGTCAAATCGGAGTCCGGATGAGCAAATTAGAGCAAGTCAAAGTTCGGGTCAAAATAGGTGGACCATGAGTCAAAGCCTCTGCTGACGTCATCATGACGTCAGCATCATCACCTTCATCACCAATTATTCAGCTTAAAACCGAGACTTCCCATTTTTTGGGAGTTTCCATTTTTTTCTTAGCCGACTCCATCAAAAACCGACTTCAACGATTCAAAAGAAGAAAAAGGAAATAATGAGAAGAGAAAGGAATGTTTCACAAACCGAGATTTAGAGAGATAATCTCTCGGCTAAACCGAAATGGATAGAAGATATTCAGAGAGAGAGAAGATGAAATCTTTCTCTTAACAGTAGAAAGAGAGAGCTGTGTTGATGAAGACTTTCCTAACCGAGGAGATCAATGAAGGAAAGTTTTTAAATGTTTAGAAAGAGAGAATGAAAACCGACAAGGAGATAGTTGGGTTTATTATTTTCTTACCATGTTCAAAGATTTGAGAGAGAGGGAGTCGGCCATGGAATATAAAAAAACAGAGAAGAACAACTGATGGTGTATCTCGGCTGGGGAGCAGAGTTCTTCATACTTCTCCCTCTTTTCTCTTGAGCTTCATTACATATATTATAGAAAGAGAGAGAGGAGAAACAGAAACCATCATTCTGTCAATATGGTGGGGCCAAATAGGATAAAATTAATGTGGCCATAAAAGTCAACAAATGCAACTCCTTTGCATTGTTAGCATACCCTATGTCCTGCCATCCTTGTTTCAAGGAAGAAAAAATGAAACTTGACATTAATGGGTGGAGAAAAAAAGGGGCAAGCATTTATTGTTGGTTGATCTTACGGGTGGTGAATGAAGGCTATAAATAGCCATACTCATTCACAAGTTCTGTATCCAATCTCAAGTGAATTCTCCTTTGTATAAGTGAGAGAGTGAAAGAGAGTTTGAGATCAACAGAGAGTTGTATAAGTGTGTGAGGGTGAGAGTTGTAGTGAGAATTGTAACCGGGGAGTACACTAGACTTTGTGTACGGTAACTCGGGTAAGTTGTAACTTCATATTCATAGTGGATTTGCTTGGTGCGGCTGAAAGAGGACGTAGGACTTGCTCCGAACCTCTATAAATCTTGTGTGTCATTATTCTTCATTTGCTTCGTGGTTATGTTCGATTTATTCACCATTTCATCCAAGATCCTGGTTTTCCGCATTAGAGAAAAACTCTAAGTAGACTGATCACCTATAAGGAGTGGTTATTTTTTCTCAACAACTGGTATCAGAGCTTCCGGGTTAGGAATTGCTGAATTTTTTCTGTTGTCGGTGGACGGAGTTACTATTCACGTGAATAGTGTTTTTGACGTGAATAGTGTTTTCCGGCGTGAATAGTGTTTTCGCCGTGAATAGTGTTTATATCGGTGTTGGAACTATGGATGATAAATCAGATAACGTTGCAAGGGTTCGGGTTTTCAACGGTAAAAATTTCTCATATTGGAAATCACAGATGGAGGATTATTTATATGAGAGAGATCTTCATGCTCCATTACATGAAGTGGCTAAGAAGGGTAAACTCGATGATGAAGAATGGGCTATTCTTGACCGCAAGTGTGTTGGCGTGATCCGTAGGTGTCTTACGGAGGAAGTTTACAACAATGTCGAAGAAATATCTACAACAAAGGACTTAATGGACACTTTGGAGAGACTCTATCAGAAGTCGTCAGCCTCAGGTAAAATTATGTTGTGTGAACAATTATTTAATTTAAAAATGAATGAAGGCGAGACAGTATCTGCTCACCTTGGAAAGTTTAAATCAATTATCTCCCAACTTTCTAAGGTTGACATTACATTTTCGGATGAGGTTAAAGCATTAAGGTTGTTATCATCATTACCGTCGAGTTGGGATACGGCTGTGACGTCTATAAGCAACTCGGCGGGTAGTGAAAAACTAATGCTAGAAAATGTAACGGCTATGATACTCGGTGAAGAAGAGAGGAGACTAGAACGAGGCTACACCGCTTCTAGCTCTTCTTCAGGATCCGTCTTAAGCATGCAATATGATAGAGGCAGGAATTTTAATAAAAATTCAGATAAATCTAAAGGTAAATTTAGAGGCAAATCTAGGGGGAGATCGAAATCCAGGCCTAGAGGTGTGTGTTGGACATGTAATAAAGAAGGGCACATGAAGAAAGACTGTCCAGAAAGAAAGGGTGTTAACAATACGGGAAATAGGGGTGATCAAGAGGTCCATGTAGTTGCAGCTGCAGAGGACGATGCAGTCTTCATTGTTAATGACAACAATGTGATCACCGAGAGTTTCCTATTACTCTCCGAGGACGGTATGAACGAGTCTTGGATAGTATACTCAGGAGCTTCTTTCCATGCTACAGGAAATAAGGGGATCATGACCTCTTACAAGGAAGGGAACTTTGGCCAAGTCTTCCTTGGTGATGGTGAAGCATGTGATATCATCGGTGTAGGTGATGTGAACGTGAAAGTCAATGGTTCGATGTGGAAGCTGAAAGATGTGCGACATGTTCCAAATTTGACGAGGAACTTGGTTTCTGTGGGCCAAGTTTGTGACGACGACTATGAGGTTCACTTTTCTAAGACAAATTGGAAAGTGACCAAAGGAGCTATGGTATTAGCTCGAGGACTTCGAAATGGTACTCTCTACCGAGCTTCAGAAAGACCTACTCTAGCAGTGGCTAGCAGTGTTGAAGATGTCAGACTATGGCACAAAAGGTTGGGACATATGAGTGAGAAGAACATGAAGATTCTGCATTCGGCGGGTCATTTGCCGGAGGTAAAATCTGTAGAAATGGGCTTTTGTGAAGAATGTGTTCTGGGAAAGCAAAAGCGGGTGAGTTTCAACAGAGGCGGCAGAAGCTTGAGAAAAGAAAAGTTGGACCTGGTTCATACAGATGTATGGGGACCAGCTGATGTCTCTTCTCATGGTGGTGCTCAATACTTTGTTACCTTCATCGATGACCACTCGAGAAAGGTATGGATTTATTTTTTGAAACATAAATCTGACGTGTTTGATGCATTCCAGAAATGGAAGGCATTGGTTGAAACAGAAACTGGTCTGAAGCTAAAATGTATAAGGTCGGATAATGGTGGTGAGTATGACAAGAAGGAATTCTTACAGCTCTGTGCTACTAATGGGATACGTATGGAGAGGACGCTCCCAGGGACACCACAGGAGAATGGAGTAGCTGAGCGTATGAATTGGACACTAAATGCACGAGCAAGGTGCATGAGACTGCAATGCGGGTTGCCTGAAGCTTTTTGGGCACAAGCTTTAGAAACGGCTGCTTATTTAATCAATCGGACACCCAGCAGTCCATTAGATATGAGGATTCCAGAAGAGGTTTGGACCGGCAAGAAGGTAAACCTCTCTTATCTGAAAGTTTTCGGATGTGTTGCTTATGTTCATCTTAATCCTACAGAAAGGAAAAAGATAGGGCCACAGGCAAAGAAATGCATTTTCATTGGTTATGGAGGTGATGCATTTGGATATAAATTGTGGGACTATGAAAGTCACAAGGCAATCCGGAGCAGGGATGTAACCTTCAATGAAGATGTATTATACAAGGACAAGGATGCAACACGGGTCATAGGTGAAGGATCAATTACTCAAGTCGACAAAGAAAAATATGTTGACATGGGTGATACTACAGGGATGACAAGTAAAGTGGTGGAAGAAGCAGAGACTCCAGGTGAAGAGGAATCTCAGATGCAACAGGGAGACACTCCACAAGCAGTGGGAGTTTCTTCCCCAGCTCCACAGGACCAGTCAGGTGTTCAGACCGAGACATCTACGGTGTTCGTCCCAAGGAGATCATCACGTGTACCAAAGCCGAATCCAAAATATGCTAATGTGATGGATCATTTGTTACTGACAGATAATGGTGAGCCAGAACATTTTGATGAAGCACTACAGGACGAGGACTCAAGCAAGTGGGAGTTTGCCATGAAAGACGAGATGGATTCACTTGTGCAGAACAACACATGGGTGTTGGCAAAATTACCAAGAGGTAAGAAGGCATTGGAGAACAAGTGGGTTTATCGGAGAAAGTCTGAAGCAAATGGTGACATTCGCTACAAAGCGAGATTAGTAGTGAAGGGGTTTCAGCAGAAACCAGGTATCGACTATAATGAAATATTCTCCCCAGTTGTGAAGATGACAACAATCAGAGTGGTACTCGGTCTAGTGGCTTCAGAAAATCTCTTCCTTGAACAGCTAGATGTAAAGACAGCATTTCTTCATGGAGACCTTGATGAAGAAATTTACATGAAGCAGCCAGCTGGATTCGTTATAGAAGGGAAGGAGGAGATGGTATGCAAGCTTCAAAAGAGCTTGTATGGTTTAAAACAGGCCCCGAGGCAATGGTACAAGAAGTTCGATAACTTCATGCTCAGGAACAACTACTCAAGATGTAACGCAGATCATTGTTGCTATGTTCGAAGGTTTGATTCTGGTTACATCATTTTGTTACTATATGTTGATGATATGTTAGTGGCTGGAACATCTCTACAGGAAATCAAGAACTTGAAGGGTCAGTTGGCAGGTAAATTTGCCATGAAAGATCTTGGTGAAGCTCGACAAATTCTTGGCATGAGAATCAGCAGGGACAAGTCTAAGGGTACACTTATGCTTAGTCAAGCTGAATATATTGAACGGGTTCTGAAAAGGTTCAATATGGAGGGTGCCAAACCAGTCGGTGTGCCACTTGGAAGTCATTTCAAGCTTTCCAAGTTGCAGAGTCCTGTGACAGATGTGGAAAAAGAATTTATGGCAGGTGTGCCATATGCATCAGCCATTGGGAGTCTTATGTACGCTATGGTGTGCACAAGACCAGATATTGCCCATGCAGTGGGAGTAGTGAGCAGGTATTCTAGCAATCCTGGTAAGCAGCACTGGGAAGCGGTGAAGTGGATTCTCAGGTACTTGAGAGGTTCCACCAATGTACCTTTATGCTATGGACGGGGAAATTCTGTTTTAAATGGATATGTAGATGCAGACTTCGCAGGTGACCTTGATAAAAGGCGAAGTACGACAGGGTATGTTTATACCTTGGGATCGACTGCAGTGAGTTGGAACTCACGGTTACAGAAGCTGGTAACATTGTCAACAACTGAAGCAGAGTATGTAGCAGTGACAGAAGCAAGCAAGGAGATGATATGGTTGAAAGGTTTATTAGCAGAGTTGGGGCACGAGAAGAAGAATAGTATTTTGTACAGTGATAGTCAAAGTGCTATTCATCTTGCCAAGAACTCAGCCTATCATGCAAGGACAAAGCATATAGATATTCGCTACCATTTCATTCGGTCGCTTCTGGAAGATGGTGAGCTACTACTGGAAAAGATTCTTGGTTCGAAGAATCCAGCAGACATGTTTACCAAAGGGGTCACAATTGAGAAGCTGAAGCTCTGCAAGGCTTCAGTAGGTCTCTCGGTCTGAGAGAGTCGGATAGCCGCATCAAGAAGGTTACGTTAGCACCAATCCAAGTTGAAAGAGAAGTGGTAAATTCTACAATTCCAGGTCACAGGTTTATTTGACCCCAAGTGGGAGATTGTCAATATGGTGGGGCCAAATAGGATAAAATTAATGTGGCCATAAAAGTCAACAAATGCAACTCCTTTGCATTGTTAGCATACCCTATGTCCTGCCATCCTTGTTTCAAGGAAGAAAAAATGAAACTTGACATTAATGGGTGGAGAAAAAAAGGGGCAAGCATTTATTGTTGGTTGATCTTACGGGTGGTGAATGAAGGCTATAAATAGCCATACTCATTCACAAGTTCTGTATCCAATCTCAAGTGAATTCTCCTTTGTATAAGTGAGAGAGTGAAAGAGAGTTTGAGATCAACAGAGAGTTGTATAAGTGTGTGAGGGTGAGAGTTGTAGTGAGAATTGTAACCGGGGAGTACACTAGACTTTGTGTACGGTAACTCGGGTAAGTTGTAACTTCATATTCATAGTGGATTTGCTTGGTGCGGCTGAAAGAGGACGTAGGACTTGCTCCGAACCTCTATAAATCTTGTGTGTCATTATTCTTCATTTGCTTCGTGGTTATGTTCGATTTATTCACCATTTCATCCAAGATCCTGGTTTTCCGCATTAGATTAGAGAAAAACTCTAAGTAGACTGATCACCTATAAGGAGTGGTTATTTTTTCTCAACACATTCATCATCTCTCGCCCATTGATGTTATAGCCGAGAGCTAGAGAGAGAGAGAGAAATCTTCAAGTTTCTGTTTTTCTTTTCTTCTTCTTCTTTTAATTCCTCTCTTAGTGAGAAAGAGAGAGTTAGATAGAAAGAGTTGAGAGAGAGAAAGAGATATTGTAGAGAGAGAAAGATTGAATCAAATTTATAAACTTCATTATCATCTTCTTCTTCTTCTTTCTTTATCATCACTCGGTTATAATTATTAGAGAGAGTTTCTGTATTAATTAGAGAGAGAAAGAGAGAAGTTTGGAAAGATAAATAAAGAGAAAACAGAGAAGGAGAAGAAAAACCAGGGAAGGAAAATTATTTTCTCACCTGGAAATCGTTTCCGGGAAGATGAGAAAATAATTTTCTCTAAGGGTCTGTTTGGCAGAATTTTGGGAAAACAGAAGGAAAATCTTTCCCTAAGGCCCTGTTTGGTTCTGAAATAGTGAAAAAGTTAAGTTTTCTTCTCCCTCTCTTTACTTTATTTTCCAATTTCTTTTATTTAATGTCCATGAGTAATTAATTCTCTATCTAGGGTTTTAGATGAAGTTTCAATAATTATTCTAATGATTAATTTATTACAGTTTTTATTATTTTAACGATAATATCTTCCGGGTTTTTAGACCATCCATGGACTGAAAATCTGAGTTATACAAAGAACAATCGAATTAGACCAAATTAAATTGTCGTTAGAACTGATTATATGGATGAATTCAGAAAACCTAGACTCTCTCCCATTTGACTTCTCCCCATTTGAGTTTCACCTTTTTAATCGTTTTAATATTTTATTTATTTATTTATTTTCAAAACCAAAACCAAAATCAATTTCAAAACCGAGTTACTTCCAAGGTTTAGAATAGGTTTCACTTAGTCTCTGAGGAACGAACCGGTCTTACCGGAAAAACTACAACTTGACACCCGTGCACTTGCGGGTGTAGACCTATTTAGGGTAACCTTTCTAGGCCCATCAAGTTTTTGGCGCCGCTACCGGGGACTAAGTTCAAAATTTGTTCCAATCTTGGAAAGTTTTTATTTTTGGTAAGTTTTGATTTTTGGCCACTTTGACTTGCTTCTCTATTTTTGGTGTGTAGGGCATTAAGGAGCGAAAGAGAAGGCGCAAACAAGGAGGAGGAGTCGAAAAGAAGAAATTTACAGTTTTATTTTTATTTTTTATTTTTGGTGAGAGAGAGACTTAGACTTTTAGTACTTTCTTTTGGATTAAAGTTTTGACCCTAAATTAGAGGGCTTTTAAATTGTAACCGAAAATCAAATGAAGCCTCGGGTTCGGACACTTAAGGGAAGAGTGGCCCGGGTCGTCTACAAAGGTCGTCGCCCGTCTTGAACGGGAGGTAATTTTTCTAATCACCCACGAATCCCCTGTTAGTGGGTACTTTTTATAAGATCTTCGTAGTGCTTCCTCGATTTTCGTGTTTAAAAAAAAAAAAAAAAAAAAAAAAATTGACCAATAGAAAGGAATCAAGTGTAGTTTTTGTAAGTGTCAATTCTCATCTTGTGATCGTGCTTGACCATCATGGCACATTTTTCTAATGGTTGGACGTACCCTGCTGATGATGATGACCTTGATCTAAAGGGACCCGTCATCAACCGAACTGATATAACCTTAAGAGAATACCAACAATTGCGTAAAGACTGGCTTAACCGACGTGGTACGACTCTAAGAGATTATCAACGACTTAACGAGGGGAATAGGCTAGTTGAGCCTAACCAAACTGGTATGACCCTAAGAGAGTACCAACAGATGTGTAGAGACGAGCCTAGCCGACCGGGTATGACATTTGGGGATTATCAAGGAATGTCTGGAAACAGACCGATTAGTGAGTGGAGTAGACCAGAACCTGATCGATCTCGTATGACATTGGGAGAACACCGACAAATGTATAGAGATGGTCAGATTAGTGATGGATATGGTCCGACACCAAATATGTATGAGAGACCTTATAGTCCACACTATTCTGAGACCAATGACTTTAGAGACAGGTATGATCCTAATATGTACGGAGGAAGTTATTATCAAGAGTCTTCATTTAATTACACTAGTGAGCCTTATTATGAGGAGACTCTTGAAGATAGATCTCGATCAGAGTCCGAGAGTCGTCTTATTGAGATGATGTCATAATTTGCTAGTCAAACGAAGCAGAGGATTGAGTCCTTAACTCAAAAGATAGAGATGCTCGAGTCACAGTCATTTGTCGACGAGGAAGGGGTTTCACCACCCCAAACTCAAGAGGGTACTAGGTACGATGACGAGGGTAATACGTCTAACCCTAGTACTAAGTTAAATGTCGACGAATTTACTTATAATATCCTAGAGCCTGAAAGGTCTGATGTTATCTTGCTTCCTCCACCTATGTCATCTCACCATGATAGGACTGCATTAGACGTTGATATCCATGATGATGGCTCAATGAGCAAGTTTGGGGATGACACAATTCTGAACTTTCCGACATTTGAGATTTGTAAGGAGCCAGTCTTAGATGAAAAGCTAAGAAGGCATGATATTATGAATAACTGCGAGGCCGCAGATGTCTTTGAGGACATTAATTACGATAGAGACATGTTGGATAGTTTGTCAGACTGTTTACCTAAGGAAACCATGGACCTTGACGTGGTCCCCGAGCATATTGCCTTACCCTTAGAGTCTAGTTTGACCTTTCACATGGTCTCAGACTCGGTTGTTGATCCCTTTTGGGACACTTCAGATGTCTCCTCGAGAACGTCTATGGAAATAGTGGATATTCAATCCACTAAACTTGCAGATGACTTTCTGCCTTCGACGGATATATTGGCCCTTCATTGTTATGTCGATCCTTTTGATGACTTTCTAGTCATTGGTCCGAGTATTTATGCTTACTTAGTGGACTGTGCATCCACTAAGTTTGGGGATTGCCCCTCTTCTTTGATAGTCTCACATGCACTCTCTGCAATTCACAAAAATGTGAGACTATCGTTCACTGAAAACTTTGTGTTTTGGGTGGACCCACAGATGTATCGAATATTGGTTTACAGTTAATCACATATCTGTAATCCAGTAGGTTAAATCTTTTCTATTTTTTTTTTAATCATCTGTTTCGTCTGGCTGAAGACGTTAAACTTAGCGCTTTCTGGGAGGCAACCCATGCAGAGGACGCTGAATCGGGTAATATCTCTCCCTTCACCCTGTTATTTTTTGCATAGTCTTCAGAACATTGAGGACAATGTTCGGTTTAAGTTTGGGGATAGGGGAATGAATTTTTTGCTAAGTCCTTATTTCAAAAATTCAAAAGGGTTCAAAATTTTTCAAAATTTTAAATTTTTGGATTGAAAATGTGAGTCTAGTTGTTTTTGTTTGTTAATAGTTATAGAGTCTAGTTGGTTGTACTACACTTTTGCTAAAGGTTTTTTTCATGAATTTCGAGTCTTGAAGTTGTCTGTGCACTAGCCATGTGAGTGTTAGGTAGGTGAAGAGTTGACTTTTCTGAGACAACTTAATCGATCATTAGTGGAGACTTAACCTATGTGAGATTCTGAGCCTTTCTTGTTGTTTTGAGTGATCTCTTCTGAGCTAATTCTGAGTAGAATGAAGAGCTACTCAACCTCGCAATATTGAAAGAAGAACTCATTTGATCTCCTGAGTTCAAATTTTACAACCACTAGGGATGTCCTCAGGAATGCAAACCTTACTCTTGTAATCTGGGAAACTTGAAAACAGTGTCAACTAGAGGAAGATAGGAACCTCATCATTTAGAACCCTGAGAATAAGGCATGAAGCAAAATGAAAGAATTTTACCCAAAGAAATAATAATGTGAAGAAAGTATGTTTTGTATTTTGAGTTGTAGTACCAGAAGTGAAAAAAAAAAAAAAAAAAAAAAAAAAAAAAAGAAAAGAAAAAAAGAAATAGAAAAAAATGTTTGTTTAGTGGTATTTCAGTGTTTATCCCTTGAAGTAGTTCTTGAAGATTTGAAGACGTTGAGTTCTCAGGAGTTCTAGTCACCTCCTCATTAGTGTCTATCGAACTCTAGGAAGCATTGTTAGACAGTAGATCAGGTGAGAAGAGTTGGTTAGCTTCCCCATTCCATATTAGTAGTTGTTTCCTTCTTTGAGATCAGTCGTTCACCAAATTTTTAGTCCATCTTTTCCATGTGTTGAGTTTTCCTTTATGTTCATACTCACACATTGAGTGAACCAGTTCTGAGTGCCTTTAATTTTTGAGTGTATGACCGTGAGGCAACAGTCGAGGCGAAATGTATCGAGACGGTAATCGAGGTTTTGTCTTTTCAGAACCGAAATGATACTCATATTGGCTGGTCACGTGCACTTTAGGTCTTGATTACTAGTGAAGGCATTTTTAGCGTTTGTATGGTTTGGTCGACTTAGATTTTATTTCTATTAACTTTTGAAAATCTACCGGATAAACATTTTTTAGTCCATATCATATTTAGACCCTTCTGCATTTTTGAGATTTTCGAATTTTGTGGGTATATTCACTGCAAACCCTCACGAGACGAAACTCGTCCTCTAGGGTAACCTAGAGGTTTAACGGCTTGTGTTTCCCTACGAAAGTGGTGAATTAGGTTTAGTTTTATTTTTCTGTTTTGCTCGAGGACTAGCAAAATCTAAGTTTGGGGATGTTTGATGAGACATGAAAATGTCCCATCTGAGTCTCTTAATTTGGACAAGTTAGTCTATCTAGGGCAAGCTACTCTCATGAATTATCTCTTTTTCTACTCAGGTACCTTTTTCAGAGTTATATGTGCAAAACGGATAAAAGTCGGAAAAACGCAGACGAGGGGTATTTTGGTCATTTGTTGATTCTGATATCGAGATTAGTGCTCGGATGGAAAGTAGAGACCAAGACGAACCCGTAGGCGAAAACGAAAGTCAAATCGGAGTCCGGATGAGCAAATTAGAGCAAGTCAAAGTTCGGGTCAAAATAGGTGGACCATGAGTCAAAGCCTCTGCTGACGTCATCATGACGTCAGCATCATCACCTTCATCACCAATTATTCAGCTTAAAACCGAGACTTCCCATTTTTTGGGAGTTTCCATTTTTTTCTTAGCCGACTCCATCAAAAACCGACTTCAACGATTCAAAAGAAGAAAAAGGAAATAATGAGAAGAGAAAGGAATGTTTCACAAACCGAGATTTAGAGAGATAATCTCTCGGCTAAACCGAAATGGATAGAAGATATTCAGAGAGAGAGAAGATGAAATCTTTCTCTTAACAGTAGAAAGAGAGAGCTGTGTTGATGAAGACTTTCCTAACCGAGGAGATCAATGAAGGAAAGTTTTTAAATGTTTAGAAAGAGAGAATGAAAACCGACAAGGAGATAGTTGGGTTTATTATTTTCTTACCATGTTCAAAGATTTGAGAGAGAGGGAGTCGGCCATGGAATATAAAAAAACAGAGAAGAACAACTGATGGTGTATCTCGGCTGGGGAGCAGAGTTCTTCATACTTCTCCCTCTTTTCTCTTGAGCTTCATTACATATATTATAGAAAGAGAGAGAGGAGAAACAGAAACCATCATTCATCATCTCTCGCCCATTGATGTTATAGCCGAGAGCTAGAGAGAGAGAGAGAAATCTTCAAGTTTCTGTTTTTCTTTTCTTCTTCTTCTTTTAATTCCTCTCTTAGTGAGAAAGAGAGAGTTAGATAGAAAGAGTTGAGAGAGAGAGAGAGATATTGTAGAGAGAGAAAGATTGAATCAAATTTATAAACTTCATTATCATCTTCTTCTTCTTCTTTCTTTATCATCACTCGGTTATAATTATTAGAGAGAGTTTCTGTATTAATTAGAGAGAGAAAGAGAGAAGTTTGGAAAGATAAATAAAGAGAAAACAGAGAAGGAGAAGAAAAACCAGGGAAGGAAAATTATTTTCTCACCTGGAAATCGTTTCCGGGAAGATGAGAAAATAATTTTCTCTAAGGGTCTGTTTGGCAGAATTTTGGGAAAACAGAAGGAAAATCTTTCCCTAAGGCCCTGTTTGGTTCTGAAATAGTGAAAAAGTTAAGTTTTCTTCTCCCTCTCTTTACTTTATTTTCCAATTTCTTTTATTTAATGTCCATGAGTAATTAATTCTCTATCTAGGGTTTTAGATGAAGTTTCAATAATTATTCTAATGATTAATTTATTACAGTTTTTATTATTTTAACGATAATATCTTCCGGGTTTTTAGACCATCCATGGACTGAAAATCTGAGTTATACAAAGAACAATCGAATTAGACCAAATTAAATTGTCGTTAGAACTGATTATATGGATGAATTCAGAAAACCTAGACTCTCTCCCATTTGACTTCTCCCCATTTGAGTTTCACCTTTTTAATCGTTTTAATATTTTATTTATTTATTTATTTTCAAAACCAAAACCAAAATCAATTTCAAAACCGAGTTACTTCCAAGGTTTAGAATAGGTTTCACTTAGTCTCTGAGGAACGAACCGGTCTTACCGGAAAAATTACAACTTGACACCCGTGCACTTGCGGGTGTAGACCTATTTAGGGTAACCTTTCTAGGCCCATCAATAGTAAGAGATAGACAATGAGGAATTGAGAGATAGACGAAGAGAAGAAGAGGGAGATGGTGCGAGACAACGGGAAAAAGAGAGAGAGAGAGATAAAAAGAAGATGAAGATTAGGGGGGCAATGTTTGATTAAGTCAATTTTTGGACTAAAAAAATATATGCTCCCGAGTTAATATTTACTGACTAAAATCTTTATTCCGTCTTGAAGGGAATCAATTCGAAGTCACCTTCGCCCTGATTCCCTTCAAGGGAGTTCGACATGAACACAATAGTCTGTCTAATAACATATATCTTGAAAGCTTAACCTCTGAAATAACCTTTGCAATAGCCTTTGAAAAATATCTATTGATTACTTCCATTTTCCATGAAACGTTTGTGTGATCTATTAAATCTGAAACTAGTATATGTTTCTAGGAAGTTGCTCAATAATATGGGGTTTGAAGTTTGGTGTTGTCGGAATCCACAGATCTAAAGTAATTTTCAGAGGCGAACCGTCCCCAACTTGCCAGCAACATTGACCTCTGAATTTATCTTTTACCTCCATAAGTGCATTCCATAGTGGAGTAGCACTATCTTTTTTCTTTGCATTCTAGAATGTAACCGTATTGTAATACTTAGCAGTGAAAATCTTATCCCCAAGTAGCATTAGGCTGGACTAACAGCCTAGTTTAGCCACAATAGACTGATTGACTTTAGATAAATGCCTGATACCCATACCACATAGTGTTTCTTGTTTTTTGGGAATTTCTCAGGGGAGGAAGTGCATTTTACGTTCATTTTCATCTTGGTCCCACAAAAAAAATTCTTCTCCAACTTCTTCAACTGGTTTAATGTGCATTGGTTTAATGTGCCTTGAGATAGTAACGACAGCCCCATGAAGTAAGGCATATTGGGTTCAATGCCCCCTTAATCAGAGTTGTACGACCTGTCTAGGAGACAAACTTTCTCTTCTAATCTGCTATGAATTTCTGTACCAAAAATTCATGAGATTGAATCTGCAAATTAGGCTCCGGGATTAGGGCCCTCAGATACTTCTCACCGTCTTCCATAGGTGGGCCCTGTAGCAGATTACTGAACAAATCCCTTAGCTCTGAAGGCATTCCGGAGCTGAAATATAGAGAGGATTTAGAGAAATTAACAGTTGGCTTGAGACGCACGTATAGACTATCAAGAGTATTGCCTCTAGCTTTTCTAAGGAGCCCCCCCCCCCCCCCCCCCCATGATAAGTTAGTCATCTGCACATAAGAAGTGGGAAACTTGTAGTGCTCTACTGTCGACTTGATACCCATTTAATAGTGCACCTCTTTCATATTTTTCTGTGAGAAGTGATAGAGATTGAGAGATCAATATAAAGAGATAGGGAGATAACGGACAACCCTGACGTAAACCTCTTGAGGATGCAAACTTGCCATATTTTTTTCCATTAACTAATACACTATAAGTAGGGATTGAAACACAACTTAGAATTAGGTTGAGGAGATTACCCGAAATACTGATCCAACATAAAACCTTTTGCATGAAAATATAAAAGAATACATTCTCACCCCATCGATTATAGGAGAGCAATTGACCATAGATACCCTTAACTAAGGAGTATGAATCAAACGGGGTGGACTCAAATTGGAGTAGGGTACTGATGCTAAGGCAGCCGTTGGGTTGAAGTCACCAGGATTCAATAGAGTAGTCCACAATGGCAGCTTACCATGCCCCTCCATGATCCATCCACTGCATTTTGCAGTACAGAGAAGGAACCGTTAAATAATGTGAATGTCAAAATTACCCCTTTAATATATCATGTGAATTCAATTATCTTGAACCATATATCAAAATTTGATTGTGGAAAACAAATAATACTAGGGAAAAATACTCTATAGCCCTTCCACTTCTACATTAGAAAGTAAGTTGGTTAGTAACATTAGCACACCATATTTGATATGCTAACAACACTACTCTGCCCTTTCCAATCATCTCAAATATGCAAAAAAAAAATGTAAGTTCAAACCCTTAAATGATAGATAAAAGTTTTTGTCATTATGTCCTTACATTATACTGTTCTTGGTGTCTATTATTAATAATATCCAAAATCTTGAAAAAATGCAATGAAATATCTTAAATTTTAATTTAAAACCCTAATACAAGGGTAGTCAAAATTTCCATGTATACTTCTCATCATCAAACCAAAGAATAATTATTCCACCAAGAACTAGTTGAGAAAGTGGAAACAAGTTCTTCCAAATGAATGGAGAAGAAGGTGAAAAAACAAAACTAGATATCTCTCTCCGCCCGTTGGATCTCTCCGACATAGACGATTTCATGGTGTGGGCGACCAATGATCGGGTTTCACACTTTTTCCGATGGGAAACATACACATCTAAAGAAGATGCATTAGATTTCATCAAGAATATAGTAATCCCTCATAGTTGGTTCAAAGCAATTTGTTTAGAAAACAGAGCTATTGGTGCAATTTCGGTGACACCCAACCAAGGCGAAGAATAAGATAGATGCAGAGGTGAGATTGGTTATGTTATAGCATCAAAATATTGGGGTAAAGGAATTGCAACTTTAGCTGTGAAAATGGTTTTGGATTGAGTTTTCAAAGATTGGTCTCATTTAGAGAGAGTTGAAGCTCTTGTTGATGTTGAAAATTTGGGTTCACAAAAGGTTTTAGAGAAAGTTGGGTTTATTAAAGAAGGTGTTCTTAGGAATTATGTTATTCTCAAGGGAACAACTAGGGACATGGTTGTATATAGTTTTCTACCAAGTTAGGTTCATCAAAAAAGTTAGGTTACCATCCTTTATTTTTGGGTTTTATTTTGTATTTGATTCATCTTCCTTTGGAGTGTAAAATTCTTACTTTGTTTTGGATCTCTGTAGCTGGATATGGTGTGTCTATCTCAATTCCCATACATATATTTATTTGTGAATTTGTGGGGTTTTATTACATCCTTAGAAATGTTTTAAATTTTAAAACCCAGGAACCTGGGAGGAAAAAGAAGTCGAAAATCCAAGTCTTAGCCCAGAGGGAGGGAAATGGGGTGAGATTTAGAGAGAGAAAATCCATTTAGAAGTAGAGAGTTAACGGTAACATTTTAGTCAGTCTTGACCATTTCAACTGCTGGTCAACTTCGACTTTTCATGCCTCCAATCACTATTGTAGTTTAAGCTACTTGTCAAGGGATAAAGTTTCAACTATGCTTTAACTCCGTGCCGCACTTGTCTTAGGCTCCTCTCTAAGCACAAGTCTAAGCCTTCCCACTTATATGCCTAAGTAACCTTGACTATTAGGCTAGCTCCAACACTAATGCTCCAAGAAAGGTAAGCTTCAAAATATGCAAACACTTAAGAGAACTTGATCTTTATTGATAAGAACTCAAAGTATACAAGAAGGCTTTTGGGCACAACTCCCAAGTCACTAACTTAGAACCTCTATTGCTACAAGTTTGGCTAAGATTTAATCACATGTAACCTATCTAATGGCTTGGAATTGTGTGGATCCTTCCATGGAGATCTCTAGAACTCCTTAGAGCATCCTTAGAATACTCTCAAGACTCCTCAAAATATCTCCAAGCTCCTCCAAAGTACTCCTTGGGCTGGGCCAAAGAATGTGCCGGAGTGATAGCTCCAACTAGGTGCAATGCAGCCTGGCCCATGCTTGCTGTTTAGCTAAGTGTGGTCATTGTTTGGCAAAGGAAGTTGCTGTTCCGGCCCAAGCAAGCTGCTGTTTGGTGCTCTTAACGTGTGGGTTGTGACATACTGCTCAACATCTAATATTTTTTTTAGTAATATAGTCCCACATCGTCAAAGTGATAAAGATAGCATACATCATAGCCATACAAAACAAGTGTGTTGAGGTACCTTGAAACATACTTACCTGGACGGGGTCAATGGTTGATCAAGAAGGACCATGGCCTAGGTTAGTGACCTCCATTGCACTTAGGAGGGGCACTCGCCTAAGATCTACCCAAGTGGTGGAGTCTACGTCATAATTTGTGATAGAGGGGGTACGCGTTCGCGCGGCCCCTGCCAATTTAATCTTAATCATTTTAGGGTTTTAATTCATAGTTTGAAATGGTGAAGCAGCTGGTTCTCTTTCTGAATTTCAATATAGATGGGATATAGTCATACTTGATCAAAGTCATACATAAGTTGCATATGTAGAGAAAACTGTCTATGAATCAGTTCATTTTCTTATATGAGAAAAGTTGTTTCGTCTTTGAAATCGAGTCATTTCCTTGTGTACTTGAAGAAGTTGTTCAGGCAGTTCTAATCTGAGGTTGTCTATCCACATCTTTCCAGTAAAGAGCAACAATCCATACTAAGAGGAAGTCATGTTTGGAAATTAATCAAGTCGATCAATGAAGGCATTCAAGACATAATAACAAATGATCAGTCTAGCGTTGGTTGAAATAGTCCCACACAGATGAGTTTTGAATGAGCATGGGAGTTGGTAAGTATTATAAAATCATATTAGATGCAATGAATAAATCATACCTTTCTCGGCCTTTTGGCTAAGATCAAGTGTAGTATCTGTTCTTATCAGTTTAATATCTGATATGTGGTCCATTGGATCACACGATATTAAATTAATTTTTTTCATGGGGGAGAGTCCACCACAGTAGCTTGCTATTGGGGCTCTCACGTGTTGCCTTTGCTTTGCACTATTGCATTGGCCTGGCACACTCCCTACCAGTACTCAATTGCCAATGTTTTATTTTTCTGTTTTAGACTGTTGGTGCTATTTTATCATCTCAAATTTGACTCAATTCCTTCACTGGAAACTGGAAGGGGTCGAGCCATTAATGAGTAGTAGTGTGTGCCTGTAGAATTCAGTCCAAGATGTAAGAGTATAAACCAGTGTTTTACCGTTTTCGCAAACCTAATTCCAAGTAAGATTGTAGAGGCAAAAAGAGACATCCGGTAGTGATAGATATAAAAACACAAGGACTACTCTCGTTTACATTTCCAATGGAATGACTAAAGAAGTGATGTAAACTGGAATTTTATACGGAAAAACCAATATTATTTTCTGAATAGCCTATATCCATATGGAAGTGATGTTCAGGCGCTCTACCAGTCCGTCAAAGAATTGGTAAATATATATCAATCAACTAGAATGTCAATCTTGTGTTTTTATATCTATCACTACCGGATGTCTCTTTTTGCCTCTACAATCTTACTTGGAATTAGGTTTGTGGAAACGGTAAAACACTGGTTTATACTCTTACATCGCTCTACCAGTCCGTCAAAGAATTGGTAAATATATATCAATCAACTAGAATGTCAATCTTGTAAGTAATGAAACCATTGAGCATTCTCTCTTGCACTGCACATTAACTAAAAAGATATGGTTTTACTTATTATGTCCACAAATATACTAGTATTGTTATCTGAATTGCTAACTTCATTCATAGACCCCCTTACGTATGATAATAGCAGTAATACAATACTGACTAAATTCACTACCATTTTATGTTTCATTTGGAAATCCAGATGTCACTGATGTTTCCAACATACGATAACATCAACCGATCAAGTTATAGATGAAATACTTGCATTTCTATCATTAATAAACAAAGCTCGCAAAGCCAATACCGAAGACAACTAGAGTAAATGGTCGCCTTCTGCTTATTCGTATCTCCAAGTTAATAGGACTCAATCTTCTTATTCATGGTCGCCAAACTAAATTCATTGTAGCAAGAACTGTTAACTACCAGGCAAAACCAAGCGAAGAAAGTGCAATTAAAGCAATATTACGTGGCATCAAATAGGAGGCAGACAAAACATATAAATTCACTAACATAGAGAGTGACAACTTGAATATCATTGATCATATCGACAACTAAGAAGATAAAGCAGCTAAGTACGCATTTCAACGACATTGGATCCTCTCGTATTTAAAGGGCGAGCTACGTTCAAACAGTTAAATTAGCTAAATGACCAAGAACTCATCAGGAGGACAAAATATGAAATTGGTTCCCGACTTCGCGTTGTTATTTCTCAGATGTAATAATACTTTAAGTAATTAGGCCAGAGGGAGGGAAACGGGGTGAGATTTAGAGAGAGAGAATCCATTTAGAAGTAGAGAGTTAAAGGTAACATTTTAGTCAGTCTTGACCATTTCAACTGCTGGTCAACTTCGACTTTGAAGGATTTATCCGTTCGGTCTGAAGGAGATGTCCTTCCGAAGGAGTGTCCTTCGACCAAGGTGGCAATGCGATCAATTTGTCAGTTAGGATAACGATGACCACACGTAAAGATCATCCAGTCCGGTCCAATTAGGGGTCGTAATGCTTTGCTAGAAGCCAACTACGATCATCGGATCAAGGAGTTGATTCGAGGCTAACATAGACCGGATCCTACAACGGGTTACACATAAGAGTGGTAACTTGATTGGAGAGATTTGACTAGACGGGAACTGGCTAAAGTTGGATGGGATTCAACTGGAAAGGCCGAAAGGGTCCGAATGGAGATTCGGGACAAGATAGAAAAGAGGCTCTTTGGGCCGGCCATGAGATGGCCGACCAGAGTAAGTGGGCCGGCCATATAAGGCCCATAGTGGGCTGCCCTGGCCGGCCACACTTAAGGGGATTATCAAAATACCCCAAAAAGGGTATTTTGGTAATTATCTTTTCTGTGACCCAGAAAATAGAAAACCTAATCTGAATGAGATTCTAATTAGGGTTTGTCTATATAATTGGGTCAGTTGAGAACAGAAAAGGTGTGGATTTTTCTCTAAGGAAAAATATACAGCTCTCTCTCTCTCTGAATATACAGCTATTGGAGAGAGAGGAATATAGAGAAAAAGTTCCCATTCTATCAATCTAGTCAAGAAGAAGAGTTCTTCTCAACCTTCTACTAAGTCCTAGCAGTCTGAAAGGAAGGGAGATCAAGTCTATTCACTCGGTGTCTCAAGTAGAGGAGCTACAGTTGGAGCTCTCGATCTTTGCATGCGATTGGAATGGTTCGAGGGAAAAACGCGTTAAGGTATTTATCCCTCTCTAGTTCATTGATTAGTTTATGCATATAGGTCCTGGGCAATCTAGTGTTAAACATGAGATGTTTGAGATTCCGCTTACAACACTAGGTAGTGTATAGGATACACCAAAACCCTACAGTGGCATCACGAGCCGGTTGCATGAAACTATCTCTGACTAGTCGAATTAGATTCGAGCTTGATTGATTAGATTATTTTATGTTTAAATAGGGATTTAGACATAGAATTGATTAGTTTAAATTAGATTTAGACTTAATCTGATAGAAAATTGAAAGAGTTTCAATGGGAAGACTTTAAAATTTGGTGTTTTTGAAAAGAGTTTTCAAAATAAAATTTTAAAGCAGATGGTTTTTTGAAAAGAGTTTTCAAATTGCTGATTTTTGGATGAAGAGTTCATCAAAAACAGCAAAAAGTTGGAATTTTTGAGAAATTTGGAAGAAAATTGGGTGCTGTCCAGAGACCGGACTGGCCAGGACGCGTCCCAGGACGCGTCTGGCCAGTCGCGGACGCGTCCCAGTCCTTCCCGGACTGGGAATCCGAGAGCGTCTCGGATTAGGACGCGTCCGAGAGTTTCTCGGACAGAAGACGCGTCCGAGAGCGTCTCGGACTGGGAGTCCGAGAGCGTCTCGGACAGGGATCCCGAAGGATCCGCGTCCAGCACCTGAGGTCGCGTCTTCCAGACGCGACCACAGAGACAAGTCCGGACGCGTCTCGGATTGAGAATCCGGACGCGACCAGGACAGACCTTCTATATAGCGTCTGGGACGCGTCTGGTGAGACCAGAAGCTACCTCGGACTGGGAGTCCGAGGAGCACAGACTTGGGCAGGGCGTCTGGGACGCGTCTGCTAGGCTGGAAGCGTCTGGCCTAGGGCCAGAACGCGACCACCCGAGGGACATGGCACGGTCTGGAACGTGACAGTCCGGGTCTGACCTTGGTTCAGACCTTGACCGAGACTTGACTGGGTCAAGTCAAAGGGTCCCTTGACCAAGTTTGACTTAAGTCTTTGGAGTTAGACTCGGGTCTTTTGGGCCTTGACTTAAGTGGGAGGTTACTTTCTTCTGCCAACTTTGACCATATTTTTTCCGAAAGCGACCCGGGCCCACCAAAGCCCGAATCGGAGTTTTTCAAAACGATTTCAAAAATCTTTTAAGATAAAACCAAACGAGCCATTAGTGGGACTTAAGGCACGTTAGACATAGAGATGTCGGTAGTATCTCCCGAATAGCTATCTAGAACATAGCAAACCTAGATTCGACCTGAGTAAGCGAATCTCATACATACTTGGGTGTTTTATGAATGTCATATTATTATGTGTGTATGGATGTGAATGCGGGTTCTAGTATGGCCATAGAATTGTTCTATCTTGTTTTTAAGCACGGATGGGTGCCCGTTGTAATTAATTTAATTTCAAGTTTTATACGATCTGCGAATCGTTGAGTCTTGTAATTAGAGTTTAAGGGTACAATTGAGTCCATCGAAGAGCCAAAGGATGAGATCGTGGTTCGAGTGGGAGAATTCAATGGATGTTCGAGGATGGAGATTCAGGCGAACGGAGGTTAAACAAGCGAAGAACCTAAGAAGATTAGATCTTTTAGGTTAGGGGCCATACTAGGATCATATCTGCTTGATTTATTTTCTCGCGCGCATTTACTTATTTACGTTTTGTGTGGTGTATGATTATGTTAGAGTTCACAGTAATGCATGCAAACAAAAACGTAAGAGTCCCCAAAAAGAATTTTGAGTAATGCCTACCCAGATTAAGACACCTGTTGCGCCCTTGTTCATCGATGGTGGGTCATGCCAAAGCAGGGTGCCATCTTTTACCTCGGGACAATACGGGTAGACCTATGAAGAGGTCTACATGTCTAAATGGTTATTCTCAACGAGTCAGCAAAAGAGTTTTGGATTTCGAGGCAAAAGGATGAATTTAACACATAAGTGTTATTCATCAACCAAGAGTCATATGAGATATGATCAGTAAGGAGTTACTCACCCAGGAGGGTGAAGTTAAGGGCAGTGCCAAAGTACGCTTAGCTTCACAGGAATGGGGTCTTGGAATCGTATTATTCATAGGGGGACGTTTTTTCGTTGAATAATATGGCAAAAAGTGTTTTTGCGTAAACATTGAATGTAGTACTTAGCAAAATCCTTATTTTGTTTCTGTAGAGTAGAGATGGCAAATAGGATTAGTTCACGTTTAGATAGAGATCTATACGACTTTCTAGATTGGGAAGAAGATCAGAGAAGAGTTCTCGATGCTTCAAAGAAATAAAGCGTAATAGAGCTACCAGAAAGGGAAGTGGAAGTCGGTGCCTATGTTATAGAGGTCAATTTGGCAGATATGGCTGACTCTCCCTCATGGGTATATGATACCGGATGTGGAGCTCATATAATTTCAGAATTAGATGAGCTCAAGGAGGTCAGGTATCTGACAAAGAGCGAGATGGTTCTACGAGTCGCAAACAAGGCAAGAGTTGCTGCTGTGGCTGTAGGAACTTTCGAGCTCAGTTTAGAGACTGGGTTGATATTAGTGCTACGTAATTGCTATTACGTACCGACTATATCGAGGAACATCATCTCTGCGTCGGTGTTAGACAAAGAGGGATATCACGCTATAATAAAGGACAAGAGTTGTTCTTTATACAAGGGTGAGATGTTCTACACCAGTGCTAAGCTGCGTAATGGTCTTTATGTTGTGAACATAGAAGACGAAATCCTGAACATAGACACGAAACGGATTCGTACTCATGATTCTAACCAAAGTTATCTCTGGCATTGTCGTTTGGGTCACATTAACATGAAACGCATGCAGAAGCTTCATGCAGATGGACTTCTGGGATCGTGTGATTTGGAATCGTACGATACATGTGAGCCATGCTTAGTGGGCAAGATGACAAGATCGTCCTTCAAGGGGAAAGGAGATCGGGTGAGTGAACCCTTAGGACTGATACATACGGATGTATGCGGACCTATGAGTACACTTGCAAGAGGTAACTATGGCTACTTCATTACGTTCACTGATGACTTCACTAGATATGGTTACGTGTATCTAATGAGGCATAAGTCGGAATCGTTTGAAGTGTTCAAACAATTCCAGAATGAAGTGGAGAATCAGCTTGGCAAGAAAATAAAAGCCATTCGATCGGATCGAGGTGGTGAGTATTTGAGTCAAGAGTTTGAGGATCATCTTCGGAGTTGTGGAATAGTTTCACAACTCACTCCTCCAGGAACACCTCAGATGAACGGTGTGTCCGAGAGGAGGAATCGAACATTGATGGACATGGTTCGATCGATGATGAACTTAGCCGATCTTCCTAACACTTTCTGGGGGTATGCTCTAGAAACGGCTGCTTTCACACTTAACCGAGCTCCGTCAAAAGCTGTAGAAAAGACGCCACATGAGATGTGGACTGGAAAGGTTCCAAAGTTGTCTTTTCTCAAAGTCTGGGGTTGCGATGTTTATGTAAAGCGTTTACAAGGAGATAAACTAGCACCAAGATCAGACAAGTGTCTCTTCGTCGGTTATCCGAAAGAGACAAAGGGGTATTACTTCTACAACCCGTCAGAGAACAAAGTGTTTGTTGCTCGTGATGGTGTCTTCCTTGAAAAGGAGTTCCTTTCCAAGAAGACAAGTGGGAGAAATATAGAGATCGAAGAGGTTCGATCTGAGCAACAAACTGGCACCGTTGCAACGATGTCAGAAGTCGCGATTCCTAACTATTATGAGCCGATAGAAGAGGAAAGAGGGGATGAGATGGTAGATCTCGGAGATCCTCCCGCGCAAAGCGAATGTGATTCGCAGGAGAACCCTCAAGGAGTTGAGAGTGTCTCACCTGTTGTTCAAGCCCCGCGTACGTCCGCAAGGCTGATTGAGTTGTCTCAACGACAAGAGTTGTTGTTGGTAGAGGATAACGAACCCAGCACCTACGAAGAAGCTATGACGAGCCCAGACTCCGAAAAATGGCTGGGAGCCATGAAATCCGAAATGGAATCCATGTCTGAGAATCAAGTTTGGAACTTGGTTGATTTGCCCGATGGAGTAAAACCCATAGGATGCAAATGGATTTTCAAGATGAAAACAGACAAGGATGGAAACGTGAGCGTTTTCAAAGCTAGACTGGTGGCAAAAGGTTACAGACAAGTCCAGGGTATAGACTACGAAGAAACCTTTTCCCCTGTCGCGATGCTTAAGTCCATTAGGATTATTCTAGCAATTGCAGCTCATTATGATTATGAGATTTGGCAAATGGATGTCAAAACCGCCTTCCTGAACGGTAAACTGGAAGAGGATGTGTACATGACACAGCCTGAGGGTTTTGAGGATTCCGGGAATGCTGGAAAGGTTTGCAAGCTTCAAAGGTCCATCTACGGGTTGAAGCAAGCAAGTCGGAGCTGGAATCTTCGATTCGACGAGAAAATCAAAGAGTTTGGTTTTCTGAAGAATGAAGAGGAATCTTGTGTATACAAGAAGGTTAGTGGGAGCAACCTAGTTTTCTTGGTCCTGTATGTGGATGACATACTGATCGTTGGAAATGACATTCCTATGCTTGACTCCGTGAAAGAGTGGCTTAGGAAGTGTTTTTCAATGAAAGACCTAGGAGATGCAGAATACATATTGGGCATCAAGATCTATAGAGATAGATCGAGGAGGATGATTGGACTTAGTCAAGAGACTTATATAGATAAGGTTCTTGGGAGGTTCAAGATGGAAGACTCTAAGAGAGGATTCCTACCCATGACACATGGTACGACGCTTAGCAAGACTCAGTGTCCCCGAGATCCTGATGAGCTAGCACACATGAAGAAGGTGCCTTATGCTTCGGCAATAGGATCTATCATGTACGCCATGGTCTGCACTCGCCCAGACGTCTCATATGCTTTGAGTATGTGTAGTCGTTACCAATCTAATCCAGGGGAGAAACACTGGACCGCAGCCAAAAATATCCTGAAGTACTTGAGAAGGACTAAGGATCACTTCTTGGTGTATGGCGGGAAAGACGAACTAATCGTGGAAGGCCATGTGGATGCGAGCTTCCAAACGGACAGAGATGATTTCCGATCGCAGTCGGGTTATGTCTTTTGTCTAAACGGAGGAGCAGTAAGCTGGAAGAGCTCAAAGCAGACTACTGTAGCAGACTCTACCACAGAAGCAGAATACCTTGCCGCTTCGGAAGCAGCGAAGGAAGGAGTTTGAATAAAGAAGTTTATCTCCGAACTTGGTGTAGTTCCTAGCATAGAAAATGGGGTTACTCTGTATTGTGACAACAATGGAGCTATCGCCCAGGCTAAGGAACCAAGGGCGCACCAGAAATCCAAACATATCCTAAGGAAGTACCACGTGATTAGGGAAATCACTGAGCGAAAGGATGTGGTCATTTGCAAACTCGATACGGACGACAACGTTGCCGATCCGTTAACTAAACCACTGCCTCAGCCCAAGTATGAGAGTCATAGAAGGGGCATAGGTATAAAGCGCATCGATGAATGGCTTTAGGTTGTAATTGGATTAATGAAAAGGGGTTTTCATGTAATCAATTAGCTACATTCAATAAAAAGAAATAAAGGAGTTTATTTCTGTCGTTAAATAATGGTTTAGTGTATAATGACGGTCCAAAATAATGAGGAATTCCAGGTAGGTTTATCAGATACGTGATCTGGTAAATGGAACTCTACTAAGTGAACGTGGAATAGATTCATTATTGAGTCCCTAGTCCAGGTCATTGCATGGACAACAATGACTCAAGAAGACTAGCATGGGAATTGACTGATAGCGCAGTTCCATGGGCTATAGGAATATGGTATTTAAGTCAATTACATGGATGTAGATTGGGGAATCTACATTGGATTAACCCAAAGATGAGAGTTTTTTCAATAAGTTGAAAAAGGCGTCACAAACTCTCATAGGCAAGATTGGAGAGATTCCGTAAACATGAGTGCCCCACTCATCTTATGTAAGGAATGTCGAGCTTTGGTACTGTCAAACGCCGCGCCGTAAAAGGAGGTTATAAAGGCAGCATACTGGGGGAGACAGGATAGACATGAAGTTAAGTGGGAGTACAAGACTGGATGATATCCTCCTATTAAGTTAGGAATAAGTATCTCCGGGCCACTTGAGGATAAGCAACTGTGAAATGTGTGGCCGCACTCAAATGGATTAAGAGTTAATCATTTGAATTGACAGTTGTTCTCTGGATCAAGAAAGTCTGAAACGTGTGACGTATCAGATGGGATACTAAGCGACATGGGAATCGAGCATTGCACTTGTTCTAAGTACAAGTGGGAGACTGAAGGATTTATCCGTTCGGTCTGAAGGAGATGTCCTTCCGAAGGAGTGTCCTTCGACCAAGGTGGCAATGCGATCAATTTGTCAGTTAGGATAACGATGACCACACGTAAAGATCATCCAGTCCGGTCCAATTAGGGGTCGTAATGCTTTGCTAGAAGCCAACTACGATCATCGGATCAAGGAGTTGATTCGAGGCTAACATAGACCGGATCCTACAACGGGTTACACATAAGAGTGGTAACTTGATCGGAGAGATTTGACTAGACGGGAACTGGCTAAAGTTGGATGGGATTCAACTGGAAAGGCCGAAAGGGTCCGAATGGAGATTCGGGACAAGATAGAAAAGAGGCTCTTTGGGCCGGCCATGAGATGGCCGACCAGAGTAAGTGGGCCGGCCATATAAGGCCCATAGTGGGCTGCCCTGGCCGGCCACACTTAAGGGGATTATCAAAATACCCCAAAAAGGGTATTTTGGTAATTATCTTTTCTGTGACCCAGAAAATAGAAAACCTAATCTGAATGAGATTCTAATTAGGGTTTGTCTATATAATTGGGTCAGTTGAGAACAGAAAAGGTGTGGATTTTTCTCTAAGGAAAAATATACAGCTCTCTCTCTCTCTCTGAATATACAGCTATTGGAGAGAGAGGAATATAGAGAAAAAGTTCCCATTCTATCAATCTAGTCAAGAAGAAGAGTTCTTCTCAACCTTCTACTAAGTCCTAGCAGTCTGAAAGGAAGGGAGATCAAGTCTATTCACTCGGTGTCTCAAGTAGAGGAGCTACAGTTGGAGCTCTCGATCTTTGCATGCGATTGGAATGGTTCGAGGGAAAAACGCGTTAAGGTATTTATCCCTCTCTAGTTCATTGATTAGTTTATGCATATAGGTCCTGGGCAATCTAGTGTTAAACATGAGATGTTTGAGATTCCGCTTACAACACTAGGTAGTGTATAGGATACACCAAAACCCTACAGACTTTTCATGCCTCCAATCACTATTGTAGTTTAAGCTACTTGTCAAGGGATAAAGTTTCAACTATGCTTTAACTCCGTGCCGCACTTGTCTTAGGCTCCTCTCTAAGCACAAGTCTAAGCCTTCCCCCTTATATTAACCTTAGACTATTATCCAAGCTCCAACACTAATGCTCCAAGAAAGGTAAGCTTCAAAATATGCAAACACTAGAAAACTTGTCTTTATTGATAGGGTTATTTCCCTAATGGCCCCCTACTTTGTGACCAGCTTCCCGCCTGGCCCCCCACTTTACGAGAAATACCCATATGGCCCCATTCCGTTATAACACCGTTACTCTCTCTCTCTCTTCCATTTCTTTTCTCTCTCCTCCAACATGTTTTCTCTCTCTGCCACCTCGTTAAAACCAGCCACATCATCGTCTTCACCGGCAGGGTCGCCGTCCGACCAAATTTCCGGCCGGCGACCTTCAAACTTTTTTTTTTTTTTTTCTCTCTCTCTCTAAAAAAAACAATTTTTTTTTTAAAATTATCTCCTCTCTCTCTAAACTCCGGCGAAGGGGGTTTCCCTTTGCCGGAGCTAGGTCTGTTCATCACGAACAGACCAGATTAGGGTCTGTTCATCGCGAAGGGAAACCCCCTTCACCGGAGTTTAGAGAGAGAGAGAGAGAAAAAAAATTTGAAGGTCGCCGACCGGAAATTTGGCCGGCCAACGACCCTGCCGGTGAAGACGATGATGTGGCTGGTTTTAACGAGGTGGCAGAGAGAGAAAACATGCTGGAGGAGAGAGAAAATAAATGGAAGAGAGTAACGGCGTTATAACGGAAGTGGGCCATATGGGTATTTCTCGTAAAGTGGGGGGTCAGGCGGGAAGCTGGTCACAAAGTAGGGGGCCATTAGTTGAAATAACCCTTATTGATAAGAACTCAAAGTATACAAGAAGGCTTTTGGGCACAACTCCCAAGTAACTCAACTTAGAACCTCTATGGCTACAATTTTGGGTAAGATTTAATCACATGTAACCTATCTAATGGCTTGGAATTGTGTGGATCCTTCCATGGTGATCTCTAGAACTCCTTAGAGTACTCTCAAGACTCCTCAAAATATCTCCAAGCTCCTCCAAAATACTCCTTGAGTTGGGCCAAAGAATGTGCCAAAGTGATAGCTCCAACTAGGTGTTAGAAAAATTGTCTTTGATACACAATTTAAGAGGGCTGGAGATTAGAGGCTTGAAACATGTACTAGGTACACTTTTCTTAAAGCATTATTTGCCCCCTCTCGATCGAGATTACGTGAAGGTTACGAGGAAAATTGCTTCCCAAGATATGACAAGCCTTTGTGAAACTACACCAAGTAACTTGTGGAGATTTCACTTAAGGAGCATTAGAACACATTGAAGATGGAAAAGGATATTCCGACGTAGTTTCTACATGGTTTTCCATTACATGAAATGTGTTTAGAGAAAACATTATTTATAGAAAACAAAAAGACTCTTTTCAAGTAGAAAAATCTTTTCACAAAGAGAGATATCTCCCCAAATAATATATCAAAACTCAAAAGATATCTATTAGACATAAATTTTAAATTCAAATATCATAAAACTAATTTCTGATTTTAGATGATAATTGTACAAAATTCTAACACTAGGTGCAATGCAGCCTGGCCCATGCTTGCTGTTTGGCTAAGTCTGGTTGTTGTTTGGCAAAGGAAGCTGCTGTCCCGGGGCCAAGCAAGCTGCTGTTTGGTGCTCCAAACGTGTGGGTTGTGACATACTACTCAACATCTAACATTTTTTTAGTATTATAGTCCCACATCGTCAAAGTGGTAAAGATAGCTATACAACATAGCCATACAAAAGAAGTGTGTTGAGGTACCTTAAAACATACTTACCTGGACGGGGTCAATGGTTGATCAAGAAGGACCATGGCCTAGGTTAGTGACCTCCATTGCACTTAGGAGGGGCACTCGCCTAAGATCTACCCAAGTGGTGGAGTCTACGTCATAATTTGTGATAGAGGGGGTACGCGTTCGCGCGGCCCCTGCCAACTTCATCTTAATTTTTTCGAGTGTTGTTTATAGTTTGAAATGGTGAAGCAGCTGCTTCTATCTCTGAATTTCAATATAGATGGGAATTAGTCATCCTTGATCGAAGTGTACAAAAGTTGTATATGTAGAGAAAACTGTCAATGAATCAATTCATTTCCTTATACGAGAAAAGTTGTTTCATCTTTGAAATCGAGTCACTTCCTTGTGTACTTGAAGTTGTTTCACGCAGTTCTAATCGCTCCCAATGTTGTAGTTCTTCACGATTTAACGGAACTGAGGTTGTCTATCCATATCTTTCCAGTCAAGAGAAACAATCTATACTAAGAGGAAGTCATGTTTGGAAATTAATCAAGTCGATCAATGAAGGCATTCAAGACATAATAACAAATGATCAGTCTAGCGTTGTTTGGAATAGTCCCACACAGATGAGTTTGAATGAGCATGGGAGTTGGTAACTGTTATAAAATCATATTAGATACAATGAAGAAAGCATACCTTTCTCGGCCTTTTGGCTAAGATCAAGTGTAGTATCTGTTCTTATCAGTTTAATATCTGATATGTGGTCCATCGGATCACACGATATTAAATTAATTTTTTTCATGGGGGAGAGTCCACCACAGTAGCTTGCTATTGGGGCTCTCATGTGTCGCCTTTGCTTTGCACTATTGCATTGGCCTGGCACACTCCCTACCAATACTCAATTGCCAATGTTTTGTTTTTCTGTTTTGGACTGTTGGTGTTTTTTTTATCATCTCAAATTTGACTCAATGCCTTTACTGGAAACTTGACCGGGTCGAGCCACTGATTAGTGTGGTGCCTGTAGAATTCAGTCCAAGATCTAAGAGCATACACCAGTGTTTTACCGTTTCCACAAACCTAATTCCAAGAAAGATTGTGGACAAACCTAATTCCAAGGAAGATTGTCGAGGCAAAAAAAAGACATCTGATAACTTCACAGTTAACTCGATGTATCAACCCCTAACTATTGTTCCACTCTCTAGTTATCCGCAGGATGTAGAGTGGAATTTGTTGGAATCGACTTTCCAGCAGGAGCTTTTTTTGTCCTTTTGACAAGGTTCCCTTTGTCGAAACAACTCAAATAACGTACCGTTCGTCTCGTCGAGGGCTTGAATTTCAAGCTTTGGTTTGCTCAAAACCGATTCCGTATGAATAAGATATTAATTTTCGAAGTTTGGGTTTAAATATGGAAATATGTGAAATATTTAAGGAAAGTCCCATATCGGGTAAGTTAAAGGAATATGTAGGGTTTATAATAAGTTGCTCTCCATACTATAGTATGAATGAAATAAAGGTCCAACGATTTGCGTGGTTGGCACCACGCAAACCGCGCACGCGTGTGGGCGAATGGGCGTTTAGGGCGCTTTAGAGGCGCCCACACGCACTTTGCACGTGCGCATCGTCGCTAGGAGCATAGAAGCCTTTATTTTTATTTTAATACCAAAGGCAATCCGACGGACAAGATAAAATCTACATCCGACGGACCAGATTAAACCCGTGGATCAGTACCTCCTTTCTTCAAGAGGGTTGTGACTTTTCCCCCCAAATGTGAGGGTTGTGACTTTTCCCTCCAAATGTGACTGTTAACAAACAGTCACCTCTCACCTTTAAATAAGCCATGAAACCTGACTTCAAGATTCACTTCGAATTAAGAGAGTTTAAGGCATTCAAGAGTTTTCAATACTTACTGACGTTCGAAAGAGTTTTCAGATCCAAGTACCTCCGATCCGAAAAGGTAATCCGTTGTATCCTGGGAGACAAATCGCCTATACGGTTGGTACAATAAACAGGGCGAATTATTGTCTTAAGGAAAGAGATCACTCGCCTCGGTTCTAAATAATATAATTTCTGTTCTTTATCCTCTTTCTTATTTTGTTACTTAAAGATACAATTTGTATCTGAAATTTAAAAATAGAGTACTAACCTTTTGTTTTTTATTTAAGGAATTTTAGTTAAAATACTGACTGTTTATCTCTGAAAAAGTTTCAGAAGGATATTATCATTGTTGAAAAAAACAAGACGATAATATAGTATACAAATTGAACAACAGAATTTGATACGGAAAACCAATACTATTTTCTGAATACCTATATCTATATGGAAGTGATGTTCAGGCGCTCTACTAGATAGACCCTACATATGATAATAACAGTAATACAATACTGACTAAATTCACTACCATTTAAAGTTTCATTTGGAAATCCAGATGGCAATGATGTTTCCAACATACGACAACATCAACCGATCAAGTTGTAAATGAAATATTTGCAATTCTATCATTAATAAACAAAGCTCGCAAAGCCGATACCGAAGACAACCAGAGTAAATGGTCGCCTTCTGCTTATCTGTATCTCCAAGTTAATAGGACTGAATTTTCTTATTCATGGTCACCAAACTAAATTTATTGTAGCAAGAACTGTTAACTACCAGGCAAAACCAAGCGAAGAAAGTGCAATTAAAGCAATATTACGGGGCATCAAATAGGAGGCAGACAAAACATATAAATTCACTAACATAGATAGTGACAACTTGAATGTCATCGATCATATCGACAACTAAGAAGATAAAGCAGCTAAGTACGCATTTCAATGACATTGGATCCTCTCGTATTTAAAGGGCAAGCTACGTTCAAACAGTTAAATTAGCTAAATGAGCAAGAACTCATCAGGAGGACAAGATATGAAATTGGCTCCCGACTTCGCGTTGTTATTTCTCAGATGTATTAATACTTTAAGTAATTATCCCTGTGAGAACTAGGGTTTGCGAAAGAACAAGTAAGGAAAAATTAGGGTTAACATTGATACTTATACAGTCAACAACCTAAGACAAGGTCTCGGTCAAGAGTCAATAAATCATGGTGCTCTGCCCAGTCAATAGTCAACTCCAACTTTATTCAATCTTCTAAAGGCACTCCCAACAGTATTATCTGTGAAAGAAAAGTTAGTTAAGATTAGTAACTAACTTTCTTGATATCATTCTTTCTGTTATTGTTTGTTACTTCTTTACTTTCCATCTATATAAATAAGAGATTGTAAATGATAATAAACTTAGATTGGAAATAAAATTCTGAGTTCAAGTAAAGCTTACATGGTAGCAGATTCAGCTTAGATCCAAGATATTAGGGCTTTTTCTATGAACTCCAACAACAATCAAGCATCATCATCTCGCAAAATTCATTAAAATTCAAAAGAGAGTTAAAATTCAGAAGAAGATATATAAAATTCAGAAGATTGATCATCTTTATGCAACAAATTGATCAAAAATTAAAGCAATATAAGAGTTTTTAGGTTTTTAAGAAGTTACTTACTGTTTTTTCGAGCAATTCGCCAGCAATTTCTCTGCAGCTTTCACGGCAGCATCTAATCAAGGTAATCTTCCACCAATTTCTGCTGTTACTAGTTTTATAACTGAGAAACTTGATGATACTAATTTCTTGATGTGGAAAGATCAAGTGGAAACACTACTGAGCACCTATGATCTTTTAGGGTTTGTGAATGGTTCTATTGATATTCCACCACAACTCAAGATCATTCATGGGGTTGAACAAGTTAGCCTTGACTTTCAAATTTGGAGAAGTAAAGAGAGTTTTGTAAAGTCTTATCTTAAAAGTACTCTTTCTAAATCAGTCTATTATGATACCTATGGTCTAAATTCTGCTAGAGAAATTTGGGACTGTATAAATCTTACCTATAATGAGGGTCTTGAATCAAGAAAATACCAACTTAGAAAGAAAATACAGTCTATCAAGAAGGGTATTGCATCTATAACTGAGTATTTAAGAGAATTAAAGATGCTAGCAGATTCTCTCATTTCTGTTCATGATAGGATTAGTGATACTGAAATTGTCAGAATTGCTATTCAGGGTTTGAATTCTGATTATGATCAGTTCACTATTGCTTTAAGAGCTAATAATGAACATCTTACCTTAGCACAACTTAAGTCAAGACTTGTTATGCATGAACAATGGTTATTATCTAAACAACAAGATGAAGAAGTATACTATGTTAAGAGAACAAATTCAAATCAGCATAATAAGCCTTCTCCATCTTACTATAGAAATCAAGCTTATAGAAAAGATGGGCAACATCAAATTCTCAAAATTCTACCAATATAGAGATTAAACATAAGAATCAAAAGGCAGAAGAGTTTGATTTTTCTACTGTACCCTGTGGAATATGTAAAAGATGGGGTCATTCAGCTGGTGTGTGCTATTTTAGGTATAAACCAAACAAACCTCACTCAGGTTATTTTACAGACTCAAAACCTCAGGTAGAAGAATAAGGGACTGATTCAAAATCCTCACCTATAGAATCAAAATCATACCTTTATGAAGATGAAACTCTTTTAGAGTGTAACAATGTTGTTTTATATGATTATGTGTATGAGGATTATAATGAGGATGTGTTTCATGAATATCACACTGCTATTATGGGTCAAAAAGATATTGATGATGATGCTGATATATTTCTAGATTGCTTAGCAAATGATTTTCCTACTTCTTTAGATAGTGATACATGTTATGTGACCAGTAACTCTATCAATGAGGGAAGCAAGGATAAATCTTGGTTAGCAGATACAGGAGCCAGCAGTCATATGACTCATACTCCAGACAACTTAAGCTCTATTACCCCTTATCAAGGTACAGAGGCCGTAATGGTAGGTAGTGGAAAGTTCCTATCCATCACTAGTACAGGTTCACCCACATTGTCTACATCTAATCATGATTTCAATCTAAATAAGGTACTGTGTGTTCCTCACTTAAAGAGAAATCTTCTCTCTATTTCAAAGTTTACTAAGGACAATTCTTGTTCTGTTGAGTTTTTACCTTGGGGATACAATATAAAGGATATATGGTCAAAGAAGGTCTTGGCTGAAGGTCCTATCAAAAATAATCTTTATCCAATAGAGATACATACTAGTACTCTACAACATAGAAATATTGAAGCTAATGTATCTCAGACAGTATCTTCCTATGATGTCTGGCATGCTAGACTTGGGCATTCTCATCATGGTGTTATTAAACAGTTACATTCTGAAAACAAGATAGCAGTAGCAAATATTAATGCTCAAAAGTTCTGTAAATCATGTGAGTTAGGCAAAAGTAAATGTTTACCATTTGCTAACTCTTCCACAACTACCAATACTGCCTTATACCTAGTCCATTGTGATATTTGGGGTCCTGCCCCCACACCTACACCTAATGGTGCTAGGTATTACATTCTTTTTCTGGATGATTTCAGTAAATTCAGTTGGATCTATCCTATGAAAGTAAGATCTGATAGTCTGAAGTGCTTCACTCATTTTGAAGCTACATGTGAAAACTTACTAAAGGAAAAGATTATTTATCTTCAATCTGATGGAGCTCCAGAACTCAAGCAAGGGGTTTTCAGATCTTTCCTAGATACAAATGGGATTCTATTCAGATGTTCTTGCCCTTATACTCCTCAGCAAAATGGCAAGGTTGAGAGGAAACATAGGCATATCACTGAATTAGGTAATACAATTTCTTTTCATTGTTCATTACCTAAATTCCTATGGTTTGATGCTTTCAATACGGCTGTTTATATCATAAATAGATTACCCACTCCAACATTACAAGGTTCTACACCTTTTGAAACCCTTTTCCATGTTTCTCCTGACTACACTACACTCAAAACCTTTGGGTGTGCTTGCTATCCACATTTAGGAGAATTGAGAAAGGACAAACTCAGTCCTAAGAGCATTCAGTGCATATTTTTGGGATATAGCAATGAGCACAAGGGTTATAAGTGTTATGATTCTGTCACTAAAAGAATATATATTTCCAGACATGTTACTTTTGATGAAGGCCATTTTCCTTATGCCAACATCAGCCAAGCACAGTGTGGTAGTGATCAGATAAATGAGCAGCATATCTCATTACCTTTTCCATCAGTAGACAATTCTCAATCTCATACTACTGAATTAGGGACATCTAGTCTGATCACCAGCTCACCAACTAATCCAGTGTGTAGGTGTCTAGTTTCACATGAGGAGGGCATTTATGGTAATCCTACTAATACACCAGCAGCCCCAATAGTTCCTATACACCATGAACAGACTGAGTCTATCACTACTAGAGCTAGAAATGGCATTATAAAACAAAAACAACTTCCAGCTGATTTTGTTGCTCATTTTTCATCACCTCACAGTTTAAATGTAGCCTACTTGTCCATCCTTCAATTGCCTACTGAACCCACATCTTATAAAGAGGCAGCAAAACACAGTGAATGGGTTCAAGCTATGAATGAGGAGTATACACCTCTTCAAAATAATGACACATGGTCTCTAGTACCATATAATAGTACTATGAATGTACTTGGGTGCAAGTGGGTGTTCAAATTGAAGCAGAAAAGTGATGGAACCATAGGGAGATATAAAGCAAGTTTAGTAGCAAAAGGCTTTCATCAAAAAGAAGAGGTGGACTATGACGAAACTTTTAGTCCTGTTGTAAAAGCAAACACCATCAGAATAGTTCTCTCTATTGCCATTACTAGGTCTTGGCATATCAAACAGTTGGATGTCTCTAATGCTTTCCTGCATGGGACTTTATCTGAGGCAGTTTATATGATCCAACCACCAGAGTTTATACAAAAAGTGAAGGAACGTCATGTTTGTGCTTTACATAAAGCTCAATATGGTCTAAAGCAGGTACCAAGGGCCTGGTTCACAAAATTTGCCAACTTTCTTTATGATTATGGGTTTCAAAAGAGCAGGTGTGATCAATGAATGTTTGTACTACATTCTTCCTCTTCAACTATGGTTCTCTTACTATATGTTGATGATATAATCTTGACTGGGGATTCAGAAGCTCAATTATCTACCCTCATTTGTGATATGAGCATTAAGTCCAAAATGAAGGAATTGGGTCCCTTAGCCTATTTTCTGGGTATTGAAGTTAATTATGAGCCAACTTCTACTGCTATGATTCTATCACAGAACAAATATACTCTACAACTACTAAATAAGGCAAATTTACTTGATTCTAAACCTTCAAAGGTTCCTGTGAGCAGTGGTCAAAGAGTTTCTATCAATGATGGGGATATACTTTCTAATCCAACAGAGTACAGAAGTCTTGTAGGAGCTCTACAATATCTAACATTAACAAGACCAGATATCTCTTATGCTGTCAATTATACATCCCAATTTATGCATCAACCAACTTCTACTCATTTAATGGTGGTCAAGAAGATATTGAGATATCTTAAAGGGACTATGGGTTCTGGTATTAGACTCTCTTCGAGTAGTTTATCAACTATCACTGCATATTCAGACTCAGATTGGGCAGGATGTCCAGATTCTCGCAAGTCTACTGGAGGGTATTGTGTTTTCTTAGGTTCAAACCTAGTATCATGGAGTTCTAAGAAACAAGCCACAGTGGCTAGGTTATCCACAAAAGCTGAATATAAAGCATTATCGAATATGGCAACAGAAGTGGTCTGGATATCATACCTGATGGAAGAACTCCATTGTAAGTTGCAAAAACCCTTCGATCTCTACTGTGATAACATTAGTGCAAAATATCTGGCCCCGAATCCGGTCTTCCATGCACGAACAAAGCACATCGAGGTGGATTTTCACTATGTTCGTGATCTCGTTTTAAATGGAACTGTCACTGTTCATCATGTTCCAACGAAAGATCAACTTGCAGACATCTTCACTAAGGGTTTACCTATTGATATCTTTCAAACCCTTCGACACAAACTAATGATTCATCGTCTCTCTTCCTCATCGGTTTGAGGGGGGTTGTGAGAACTAGGGTTTGCGAAAGAACAAGGTCTCGGTCAAGAGTCAATAAGTCATGGTCCTCTTCCCTGTCAATAGTCTACTCCAACTCTATTCAATCTGCTAAAGGAACTCCCAACAGTATTATCTGTGAAAGAAAAGTTAGTTAAGATTAGTAACTAACTTTCTTGATATCATTCTTTCTGTTATTGTTTGTTACTTCTTTACTTTCAATCTCAATAAATAAGAGATTGTAATGATAATAAACTTAGATTGGAAATAAAATTCTGAGTTCAAGTAAAGCTTACAAGCCCAGAGGGAGGGAAACATGGTGAGATTTAGAGAGAGAATCCATTTAGAAGTAGAGAGTTAACGGTAACATTTTAGTCAGTCTTGACCATTTCAACTGCTGGTCAACTTCGACTTTTCATGCCTCCAATCACTATTGTAGTTTAAGCTACTTGTCAAGGGATAAAGTTTCAACTATGTTTTGCGGAACTAAGCCCCACCTCCGCTCCCTTTGTCTCCATCTCCATCTAAGCATCTCCTTCCCTAGCTCTTTCTTCTGAACCGTCGCTTGCTTGCAAGTACTTAGATAAAGGAATCAGCTTCATCGGCCCGGCTACTCCTTTCGTCCGATCTAGTGGAAGCAAGAGAAGGGGAATCTAACTCCGTGCCGCACTTGTCTTAGGCTCCTCTCTAAGCACAAGTCTAAGCCTTCCCACTTATATTAACCTTAGACTATTATCCAAGCTCCAACACTGATGCTCCAAGAAAGGTGAGCTTCAAAATATGCAAACACTTCAGAGAACTTGATCTTTATTGATAAGAACTCAAAGTATACAAGAAGGCTTTTGGGCACAACTCCCAAGTAACTTAACTTAGAACCTCTAGGGCTACAATTTTGGCTAAGATTCAATCACATGTAACCTATCTAATGGCTTGGAATTGTGTGGATCCTTCCATGGTGATCTCTAGAACTCCTTAGAGTACTCTCAAGACTCCTCAAAATATCTCCAAGCTCCTCCAAAATACTCCTTGGGTTGGGCCAAAGAATGTGCCAGATAGCTCCAACTAGGTGTTAGAAAAATTATCTTTGATACACAAATTTAAGAGGGTTGGAGATTAGAGGCTTGAAACCTGTACTAGGTACACTTTCCTTAAAGCATTATCTGCCCCCTCTCGATCGAGATTACTTGAAGGTTACGAGGCAAATTGCTTCCCAAGATATGACAAGCCTTTGTGAAACTACACCAAGTAACTTGTGTAGATTTCACTTAAGGAGCATTAGAACACATTGAAGATGGAAAAGGATATTCCGACATAGTTTCTACATGGTTTTCCATTACATGAAATGTGTTTAGAGAAAACATTATTTATGGAAAACAAAAAGACTCTTTTCAAGTAGAAAAATCTTTTCACAAAGAGAGATATCTCCCCAAATAAATATATCAAAACTCAAAAGATATAACTATTAGACATAAATTTTAAATTCAATATCATAAAACTAATTTCTGATTTTAGTTGATAATTGTACAAAAATTCCAACACTAGGTGCAATGCAGCCTGCCCATGCTTGCTGTTTGGCTAAGTCTGGTTGTTGTTTGGCAAAGGAAGCTGCTGTCCCGGGGCCAAGCAAGCTGCTGTTTGGTGCTCCAAACGTGTGGGTTGTGGCATACTACTCAACATCTAATATTTTTTTAGTATTATAGTCCCACATCGTCAAAGTGGTAAAGATAGCTATACAACATAGCCATACAAAAGAAGTGTGTTGAGGTACCTTGAAACATACTTACCTGGACGGGGTCAATGGTTGATCAAGAAGGACCATGGCCTAGGTTAGTGACCTCCATTGCACTTAGGAGGGGCACTCGCCTAAGATCTACCCAAGTGGTGGAGTCTACGTCATAATTTGTGATAGAGGGGGTACGCGTTCGCGCGGCCCCTGCCAACTTTATCTTAATTTTACGCGTTTGCGCGGCCCCTGCCAACTTCATCTTAATTTTTTTGAGTGTCGTTCATAGTTTGAAATGGTGAAGCAGCTGCTTCTCTCTGAATTTCAATATAGATGTGAAGTAGTCATCCTTGATCGAAGTGTACAAAAGTTGTATATGTAGGGAAAACTGTCTATGAATCAATTCATTTCCTCATATGAGAAAAGTTGTTTCATCTTTGAAATCGAGTCACTTCCTTGTGTACTTGAAGAAGTTGTTTCAGGCAGTTCTAATCGCTCGCAATGTGGTAGTTCTTCAGGGATTTAACGGAACTGAGGTTGTCTATCCATATCTTTCCAGTCAAGAGCAACAATCCATACAAAGAGGAAGTCATGTTTGGAAATTAATCAAGTCGATCAATGAAGGCATTCAAGACATAATAACAAATGATCAGTCTAGCGTTGGTTGAAATAGTCCCGCAAAGATGATTTGAATGAGCATGGGAGTTGGTAACTATTATAAAATCATATTAGATACAATGAAGAAAGCATACCTTTCTCGGCCTTTTGGCTAAGATCAAGTGTAGTATCTGTTCTTATCAGTTTAATATCTGATATGTGGTCTATTGGATCACACGATATTAAATTAATGTTTTTCATGGGGGAGAGTCCACCACAGTAGCTTGCTATTGGGGCTCTCAAGTGTCGCCTTTGCGTTGCACTATTGCAATGGCCTGGCACACCCCCTAGCAATACTTAACTATCAAAATCTTTAGTTTGCTGCCTGGTCTGTGATAAGATTGTTATTCTAGTTTTCACATTACAAGGAACCCTTAGATATGACCCAAGAGTCTTGATTTCATGCTACTGTTACATTCTCAACAAAGTAAACAGGGGAAACAGATGGCTGTGAGCAATGAACCCTCGCAGGCACCCCAAGGTGGTGGTGTCGAAACCCATGACTGATAACATCTCCCTTCATCAACGCATGGAATAATCCCTTGTCTCAGCTGCATGCGGCCCTCATCAACACGCGCACGCGCACACACACACACACACACACACACATATATATATATATATATAAATGGGTTCGAAGGAGGGATAGCTAAAGTGGTGATGATGGTGATATCCGAAAGAAGGTTGTCATTTCTTGTGATACCCTTACCCTCAATATTATTAATACTCTTAACAAATACAACATCTTCATATTCTATCAATGAAAAAGATACTAGTAAGAATGAGAAGATAGAAGATCCAGTGCTAAAACAGTGCAAGCACAAATGCCAACACCAACAACATTTCAGCTACACCGAACAAGAAGAGTGTGTTAAAAGATCCGAAGAATACTACAGGGAAAAGAAAATACGCGAAGGACATGAGTACATGACCACCGCCATCATCCTTTTTCGTCACTTAGAAAAATTTCTTCATCAAGCTCCAAAGGAGATCAGGTGTTCAAGTAGAGAGATAGATTTCGGTATTATTTTGTTTTTTCTTCTAAGTCAAACCTGAAATTGTCTTAGACTAATAGACCCATACATAAATTGCATATATAGAGAAAACTATGTCTCTGAATGAAATCATTCCTTGTATCAGAGAAGTTGTTTCGTCTTTGAAATCAAATCTTTTCTTGTATAAGTTGTATTTAAGTTGTTTAGGCAGTTCTAATGGCTTTGTTTTGTAGTTCATCATGGATTTATTTAAGTGAATTAAAATTGTCTATTCATATCGTTCCACTCAAAAGCAACAATTCATGCTAAGCGGAAGTCGTCTTTGGAAGCTAATCAAGTCAATCAATCAAAGCACTCAAGACATGAGCCATCTAGCCTTGGTTGAAATAGTCCCACACAAAAGAGTTTGATTGAGTATGGGAGTTGGAAGCTATTACAAAACAATATCAAAGACAATGAAGAAAGCATACCTTTCTCGGCCTTTTGGCTAAGATCAAGTGTAGTATCTGTTCTTATCAGTTTAATATCTGATATGTGGTCCATCGGATCACACGATATTAAATTAATTTTTTTCATGGGGGAGAGTCCACCACAGTAGCTTGCTATTGGGGCTCTCATGTGTCGCCTTTGCTTTGCACTATTGCATTGGCCTGGCACACTCCCTACCAATACTCAATTGCCAATGTTTTATTTTTCTGTTTTGGACTGTTGGTGTTTTTTTTATCATCTCAAATCCAGATGTCACTGCTGTTTCCAACATACGATAACATCAACCGATCAAGTTATAGATGAAATACTTGCATTTCTATCATTAATAAACAAAACTCGTAAAGCCAATACCGAAGACAACCAGAGTGAATGGTGGCCTTCTGCTTATCCGTATCTCAAAGTTAATACAAATGTCTCTTCCACTAACAGTAATGAGAAAATATGACTAAATTTTCTTATTCATGGTCGCCAAACTAAATTCATTGTAGCAAGAACTGTTAACTACCAGGCGAAACCAAGCGAAGAAAGTGCACTTAAAGCAATATTAAGGGGCATCAAATAGGAGGCAGACAAAACATATAAATTCAAAAACATAGAGAGTGACAACTTGAATATCATCAATCATATCGACAACTAAGAAGATAAAGCAGCTAAGTAAGCATTCAATGACATTCGATCCTCTCGTATTTAAAGGGCGAGCAACGTTCAAACAGATAAATTAGCAAAATGAGTAAGAACTCATCAGGAGGACAAGATATGAAATTGGTTCCCGACTTCGCGTTGTTATTTCTCAGATGTATTAATACTTTAAGTAATTAATGCTACTATGCACTTTGAAACAAAAAAAGTAAGGAAAAAAATACAGTAGGTCTCCATCGCGCCCGTAGCCCCGTAGGTCTCTTTTGGTAACACCCTACGATTATGAATATGTGAGATGCCAACATAGCTGTTGCAGTTGACTATGTCTCGGTGGTTGCGGGACTTGTAACTCGCTTGAGAACTGCAAATTCTTCTTCATCAATTAAATACTAATGGAAAGTGCCAGACAAAAGTATCTCACCACCTCGTGTGAATTGGATTTGGTTTTCATATAAATTGTTTAGGGAAATTGTAATCGGTTTTGGTATATTAAAAAAACATTGGAGAAAGGTATGGATTGTTGACACAGATATCCTTCCATTTCGTGTCGATCTACATAAAGAGGGTCTTATATTCACTGTTGAATCGGATCCACACCGACCTTCAAAAAAAGAAAAAAATATTTGTCAAATTTATCTACCATATAATTGACTCAGTTGTTTTAATGAACTATAATCCAACCAAAACTCAATATTCCATTTCCAAACTTCATAGCCCCACATCGTCGAAGAGAAATGGAAAGCTAAAGACTGTAGTAGAACAAGATGGAAAGCTAAAGACTGTAGCAGAACAAGAGAAAGTTGACGATCAGTTAAGAACATACTTACCTGGACGGAGTCAATGGTTGATCAAGAAGGACATAGCCATACCTGGACGGGGTGGTCAATGGTTGATCAAGGGGCACTCGCATAAGATCTTAAAAATTTTCAAGACTATGTCTCTGGATCGTTCATTTGCTTGTATAAGTTTATTCGTCTTTAAAATTGAATGGTTTCTGTACTTAAAGAAGAAGTTGTTTACTCTTCATAGATTTAACGGAACTAGGTTGTCTATCCATATTGTTCCACTCAAGAGCAACAATCCATAGTAGGAGGAAGTCATGTTTGGAAATTAATCAAATCAATCAATGAAGACACTCAAGCCTAGTGTTGGTTGAAATAGTCCCACAAAGATGAGTTTGAATGAGCATGGAAGTTGGAAGTTATTATAAAATCGTATTAGATACAATGAATAAATCATACCTTTCTCGGCCTTTTGGCTAAGATCAAGTGTAGTATCTGTTCTTATCAGTTTAATATCTGATATGTGGTCCATTGGATCACACGATATTAAATTAATTATTTTCATGGGGGAGAGTCCACCACAGAAAGCTTGCTACTGGGGCTCTCAAGTGTCGCCTTTGCGTTGCACTATTGCATTGGCCTGGCACACCCCCTACCAATACTCAATCATCATTTTTTTGTTCTTCCACTCTGGACAATGGTGGATGTTAACAATCTCAAATTTGACTAAAAGCCTTCACTGAGAACTCTGCCATTAGTGTGTAGTATTTGCAGCTTGGGAGCTGTGATAAGGCGAAGGTTAGATGAGCATGTTCGACCTGTAAATGCTCATTGCTACTCGCGGGAAGCTCATTGCTACTCGCGGGAAGAATAAATTGCACGAATAGGATGTATCGAATCCGTGTCCAACCAACCATCCAAATTACCTAAAGATCCCATGGATGATAAAGAAGAGAGAAAAGAGACATCAGATAGAGATAGATAATGAAACTGGTTCAGATTTCAACCACTACTGTCTAAACAAGAAAGTTTAACACTATACCACTTTCTCTTTGAAATAAACCAAATTTCAGCCATCCCCAACTGTGCTCAAATAGTATATATATGTTGGGATCAAATTCCTGCCAAAGCATTCCAGCCCATTACCAAGCCCTGGCTAACTTGAAGATTTTATACTTTTCCCACATTGTTATGGATAAATGAAGACAATTGTGTATGAAAAGGTTGAGGAAATATATAGAAATAAAAATGATTTGGTATATCTTGTTATATCCCTCTAATTCATGATAACTATTGTATTTCAAATGTGGTTACCGAGTACTACAAATTAACTTGTAAACATACTATTTGTGAAGAGGTAGCCGAGAGAGAGATGGAGATGATATGATATTACATTAACTTGGTTGTTTGTACATAACAGGATACAGTATTTATAAGAGAAAATAACAGAAGGATAAATACAATCTTGGTAGTCATCATCTTTAGTTGATCCATCTAAATCTGTTGTTTCATGGTGTTGGATAAAATAACAAGAATTTTTTTTCCCCTTTGTGTTAGTTACGAGGATAATATGAAGAATATGTGGGAGCAATAAACCTGAAAGTAAATAAGACAACAATTTTTAACGTGGAAAACCTCCTCAATGTGAGAGGTAAAAACCACGAGACTCGTAGTCCAACCAAATCAACTATAATAAGCAAAGTAGTTACAGACAATATCCACCCGAGACTCGGACCCTTCCCAAAAGATTCAATCTCAAACACAAAGAAACACGAAAAAAACCTCACAAGCAAGAACAAGACAGCCCCAGAAATATTCAGTCTAAAACGACCCCAAATTCACTAGGATTCCAGCCACCAATCAACGATTCCATCGTACAAATACTAGATGAACAGATTAAGAACACTTCTGCCAAATTTCAGCTTAATCGGAGAAGAACTCACCGTCGGATTTTCCGAACAATAAAGACTATGCATGCTGAAACAGATCAACCCCGCTCTTCTCAGCAACCTTCTTCTCTCTCCTTCTTCTCTTGTGCGTTTCTAATTGTGCAACTTTCTTCTAATTAAGATCAAGGAATTATTTATAGACTTCCCTTAACCCTAATTCACCGACCTAAGTGACCGACCTAAGTCACCAACCCTAGAAACTCGAATTGGGTTCGGGTTTGGTTTCCTAATCCAAACCCAACTGGGTTTCCCCACTAGGAGGAAAACCCAACAAACTCCCCCTTCGACTAGGTGGGAGAAACAACCAACCCTGTTGTCCCCTTGACAACCCTGAAAACAGCCAGCTCCGCTTTTCCTCGACAACCCTGAACAACCAACCCCGCTATCCCTCGGCAGACCTCTAGCTTCCCCTTCGGCATAACCTTCGTCATCATATCAGCTCCGTTATCGTTTGTATGAACTTTAACCAGCTCTTACTCCTTGGAAGCAACCGCATCTCGTATCCAATGATACCTCACATCGATGTGCTTCAATCGTGAATGAAATGTCGAATTCTTGCCGAGATGTATTGCACTTTGACTGTCACAAAGCAATACATACTTATGTTGATTGAATCCGATCTCCTCAAGATAATTCTTCATCCACAACAACTCCTTACAAGCTTCAGTTGCGGCTATAAACTCAGCTTTAGTGGTAGAAAGTGCAACGCACTTTTACCGCCTTGACTGGCATGCTACAACTCCCCCTGCAAATGTTACCAAGTAACCCGAAGTAGACTTCCTTGAATCAATGTCCCCATCTATATCAGCGTCATTATAACTGACCAGTAGTGACTTATCACCTCCGAAAGTAAGCTTCAAACCGAAAGTCCGTCGAAGATATCTCAAAATCCACTTCACTGCAGCCCAATGTTCCTTCCCCGAATTAGAAAGAAACCTACTAACAGTACCGACCACATGAGCTATGTCAAGTCTGGTACACACTATAACATACATCAAACTACCAACTGTAGAAGCATAAGGAACCCTCTCCATATCTCCTCATTCTGAATCTGTACTCGGACTATGTTGACTGCTAAAGTGTCCAGCAAGAGGCGTGCTGACAGCTTCAGATTTGTCCATGCAAAACCTTTGAAGTATCTTCTCAATGTACTTCACCCGAGATAGGTGAATCAACTTGTTCTCTCTATCTCGAACAATTCTTATACCAAGAATCTGCTTCGCCGGACCCAAATCTTTCATGGCAAAGAACTTGCTAAGCTGCTTCTTCAACTCCTGGATTCTCCCAGAGTTCCTGCCCACAATCAACATATCGTCAACATACATCAACAAGATGATAAAATCATCTTCACCAAATTTCTGAACAAACACACAATGATCTGAAGTAGTCTTGTTATAACCATGCTCCCCCATAACTGACGCAAACTCCTTATACCACTGTCTCGTGATGTGACACCAAAATGTCACATTTGGAGAGTCTAACTTAGACTAATTATTCCTTTCGAGTGTTATCAATAATATTTTATGTGTTTTTCATGTTAGGTACCTATTTTGGAGTTAAACATGATATTTGAAATAAAAGGAGCGAATTATCACTATCATTTCATGTGCCTAAAATGAGAGAAAATGACTTCAAGCAAATCAAATTACAAGTGGAGGCAATGACGAGTCCGACGGTGAAAACGGAAGTCAATTCCGAGTTCGGAAGGAAAAGATATGAAAGAAAGAAGCCAAGGTCTTTATTTGAAGGCACTCTCCTTTGTTTCTAATTTGAAATCAAGTCAAGCCCAAAGACCAGCCAAAACCCCACAAAGAAAAGGAAGAAGAAAGAAAGATGTAAAGATTTTATGGGCACCCTTCTTTATGGTCCAAGTCAAAATAACCTTATGGGTTTGACTAAGTCAAGGGACCCTAGGGTTTGAGTAGTAAACACAAGTTGGGAGTTTACTATTCATCATCTTCTACCTTGGAAACAACCAAGAGAGGGAGAAAAGAGGAGGCTAGAGGCTAGAGGCTAGAGTTCTTGAGTTCTTAGGGTTTCAAGTGCAAAAGGGTTTGAAGGAAGAGAGGGAAAGAGAGAGAAGTGGCCGGTCAAGCTAGGCCGGCCATCACCAAGGCCGGCCAAAGCTTGGCCGGACTAGGCTCGGACAGAGAAGGGAAGGCATCACAGAGCACGGCCGAACAGCAGCTGTGCTAGCAGGGACGCGGCTGCAGTTAGAGCTGCTCGGGACAGCAGCTTCACGCCGGCAGCAAGCTCGGACTGTGTGGGTCTCGCTCGGGACGGCACTAGGGACGCGCGCACAACACGGCAGCAGCTCGGGACGGATGAACACGGCCGGGACAGCACCTATGTGGCCGGAACCTCCATGTTTCTTGGCCGGATTTCTTGTTTCTTTGGCCGCAATTATCTAGGGTTTCCGTCCACTTTCTTGGCCGGAAACCTTAGGGCTTTTACTCCCCATCATCTTGGCTAGCTTCCCATATGGTTTGATTTGATTTTGGGTTACAAATTTCTAGAGAGAGAAAGCTAGGGTTAGCTTTAATGGAGGTTCTGTTCTAAATGGAGAAGATGATGGTGGTCGCTATGGGGAACCCAGAAAATTGCTAAGGGGAGATCTGCTGCAATTAAAAACTCATATTTTCCGACGATCTTAGCCTCGAACCATCATCGAAAAAGGGGGATTCTCTCATCATTTCCTTTCCATTTCTTATTCAATCATCATGTTTAGCTAACTTTAATGTGTCGATTATATGAGATGAAATGTGATGAATTCGTGATTATGTTTAATATGATTTGATGTTTTATTATAAATTGATGTTCATTTATTTCGATTATCGTTTTGATCGTATTTTCATGTGTCTTGTCAAGCACACCGCATAGTTAATAGACGAAACGAAGTATTCGATATCGATCGTAGTCTAAGTCATAATTTCATGTGTCTTGTCATGCACTTCACATAGTTAGGCGACTAGACGACGCTTTTGATGACTCGGGATTAACCGATTTAGACGTTTGTTTGACTAAGTATGATCTCCGGATATACGTAGTACTTAGAGACATCTACTTTAGGAGTCGAATATCAATTGTACCTCGACACATTAAATCGGACTACACATAGTCGTAGGTTTATCATTATGGATTCCCGGACTTCGACACCTCTCTCACTTATTTGTTGCCCGAATCGAGTCTTATTGTCTCCCGACTCTTGTTCCTCCGACACTTCTCTCGAATCTCTCTCGCCTATTTACATTAGATTATCTAGTCTTTACTTGTTTTCTTCTCTTATTCCTTTTTCATATCAAAACCCCCATTTGTCTTTGTTTCCTTTCCTTTTTAGTCTAAGTTAGCATTTGATATCTAGACCGGGGGATAAGACCCTTCGACATTCAAACTACTTTCCTATCCTTGGATCGATCCTGGCTTTGCCGGATTACTACTTGATACCTCTGCTTGGGTGTGCAACCTTTTCGGGTGCATCATCTCGGTGCATGTTTCAATCCATAAAGGCTTTTCTTCAAGCGGCAAACATAGTCCTCTTTGCCCTTCTTCACAAAGCCTTCCGGTTGCATCATGTAAATCTCTTCCTCCAAATCACCATGGAGAAAAGTAGTCTTTACATCCATTTGCTCCACCTCTAGATCAAGCCTCACTGCCAATCCAATTGCAACCCGAATGGATGACATCTTCACAACATGAGAGAATATTTCATCGAAATCAATTCCCTTACTTTGGCTGTATCCTTTCACAACCAACCTAGCCTTGTATCGAGGGAGCAACATGGTCTCCTCATGCTTAACTTTATACACCCACCGGTTAAGCAATGCCTTCTTACCCTTAGGTAACTCCACCATCTCAAAAGTTTGATTCTCCTCCATAGAATCCATCACTTCTCTCATGGCCTTCCACCATTCATGTTTATGTTCATCTTCCAAAGCTTCGCTAAAGCTTTCAAGTTCCCCTCCATCAGTAAGTAACACATACTCACTAGGATCATACCTTGTCAAACGTCTCAGACCTCTCGCAGATCTCCTAACAGTAGGGAGGTTCTCGGTAGTTGGTGTTCCATCATGATTGTCACCATGACCACCGGTACCATCTTCTTGTGCGGGAGCATCAGCACCGGGTGTATCAACTTGAACCTCAACCTCGACATGACCATCGACAGATGTAGAAGGAGCAACCTCCAGATCAATCAAACCTTAATAACCCAGAGCTGGATTTCCGGACTTGGCAATGTCCTTAATCGTTTGATCTTCCATGAACACAACATCTCTGCTCCTGATGAGAGCTTCTTCTCCACTAGGTCATAGAATCTATACCCAAAATCATCCTGACCATAACCGACGAACACACAATGTCGCGATTTCGTCTCCAGCTTAGACCTTTCATCTTTGGGAATGTGGACAAACGCCTTACACCCAAAGACCTTCAGATGACCATAAGAAATATCCTTACCGGTCCATACCCTCTCTGGACTATCACCCTCCAACGGAGCACTTGGTGACAGGTTCAACGCATGAAAAACCGAGCTCAAAGCTTTTCCCTAGAAAGTCTGTGCCAAGCCTGACTGTGAAATCAAACACCTAACTCTCTCAACAATGGTCCTGTTCATCCTCTCAGCCAACCCATTCAATTGTGGAGTCTTGGGTGGCGTCTTCTGATGTTGAATACCGTGTTCCCTACAGTAAACATCAAATTGTCTAGAATACTCACCACCATTATCACTGCGAATGCACTTCAACTTCTTACCTGTCTGTCTCTCAACCGATGCCACAAACTGCTTGCAATATCCCAAAACCTGATATTTGGACTTCATAAGATAAACCCACAACTTTCTAGAGTGATCGTCAATGAACGTGACAAAATATGATGAACCACCAAGAGATTTTGTCTTCATTGGACCACATACATTTGAATGCACCAGATCAAGTATCTCGGGTTTTCTAGAAGATCCAGAAGACTTGAACGAGACCCTGTGTTGTTTCCCTGCAAAACAATGTTCACACTTTTGTAATCGCAAACCAGAAATACCTGTAATGGCATCCCTCTTGGATAACACAGACAATCCCTTCTCACTGATGTGACCGAGACTCTTATGTCATAACTCCATGGCGTCATCGTTCTCCACTGCATTAACAACATCCATGGAGACCTTAGCTTTCATCCAATAGAACGATGAAAACTTATCACCTCGAGCCACCACCATAGAACCTCGTGAAAGTTTCCACTTACCCCCTCTGAATAAGCTATAGAAACCCTCATCATCAAGTCTCCCCGTAGAAATCAAATTCAATCGAATGTCTGGGACATGCTTAACTCCTTTAAGCAACAACCTAGTACCAATACTAGTCTCCAAACAAATATCACCAATGCCAACAACCTGAGCCAAACCATCATTACCCATCTTCACGAAACCATAACTACCCGAAGTATAGGAATAGAACAAATCCCGTTGCGATGTAACATGAGTAGTCGCTCCACTATCAATAACCCAACTGGATTCATGGCATGCAACATTAATAGCATCACTCTCACAGAGTATAAGAAACTCATCTTTAGTAACAGTCAAGGTTTGAAAAAACGGTCAAGGCGTACGCCTCGAGGCGAGGCGGTCCCGAGGTGCCTCGAGGCGTACGTATTCCCTAAGTCAGAAAAAAACAAAAACTTTTTTGGTTGAAGGGCAAATTTGTAACTTGATAAAATAAAAAATAGGCTAAAAAGTACAACTTTCCATATTCTAATTAGGTTTTCCTTTTGACCGACTCTCTCTCTTACTTTATTCTTCTTGTTTTACTTTTTTTCTTTGGTGATTGCTACAAAAATGTCAGACTCTCTCTCTACTTTCTGATCATAATTTATTTCTTCTTCTTCTACTTTGTTTGCTGGTACAGGTAAGGCTGTCTTTGTACTTCTTTGATAAGATTTTGTCTCTTTTTTTCTACTCTAGTCGCTACTCTAGTCTCTAGTTGCTACTCTAAGTTATAATTGTTTCTCTCTCTACAAATACCGATCCTCCCTCTACATGATCTTCTACTTTTTTTGCTTCTTTATTAAAAAAGTTACTGACTCACTCACCTCACTGTACTTCTTTATCTTTTTACCCCTCTTCATAAAGAAGTTTGAATATTTTATAGTGTTATAATACCACTAACCTAATGTCATGTTGTACTATAGTACTATACTATTATGTAAGTAATATTGTATATTTTTATTAGCCTACTCCCTACATATCACATGATCCCTAAAGGCTAAAAGTATATATTATTTTATCATTTTTTGTTGGTGTGTTCTTGTATTGAAATATGATAAAACTCACATGATTATTGTCTACTGTTTTTGGTCTTAACATGACACATCAACCTTTTTTTTGGTTGAAAGTACACATCAACCTAGTTTACATGTAGTGTTATTATTTTATAGTTCATATAATATTTTAATTCATATGCATCGTAAGTGATTGATTAGTTAATTATTTATTTTTTGTTTATTTAGGAAAGTGAGAATGAGTAGTAACAATAGAAAAGATCCAGCTCGGAAATATGGAGTTCAAACTCAAGGACCGACTATCACCGGAAAAGCTTACTCTTATTTTGAGTGCAAATTTTGTAGTAAGAGGATAACGGGGGGAGTAACGAGGTTGAAGAACCATCTATCGTGTAATCACCGAGATGTTAAACCATGTGATAAAGTACCACCCGAAGTAAAAGAAGAGATCAAAGCTTACATGAATAAAGGGGTTAAATCAAAGCATCAAGCACAAGAGAATTTTGAATTTATGGCTAATCAAGGTTCTTATTTTGGTGGAGAAGAACAACAAAATTTAAATACCAACCGAAGTACTGTCAGTAGTGGTCCAAGTGGAGTATCGGATCGTGGGATAAGAGGCCCTATGGATAGATTTGTGGTTATAAATGATGACAATGAAGATGGAAGTGGGCCACGTGTAATTCTACCAGCAAATAGCAAGGAACACAGGAACAAAGTATGCATGGATATTGGTCGATTTTTTTTTTGAAAATGGGATACCTTTCAATGTAGCAAATAGTCCATCTTTTGCTAATATGCTTCGATCAGTTGGTGAGTATGGACGTGGGTTGAAAATTCCATCGAGTTATGAGTTGACTACTTGGATACTTAAACAGGAGGTAAATACTACAAACAAGATGGTTGAAGAGGTAAAGGAGACATGGCCAAGTACTGGTGTTAGCATAATGTCTGATGGCTGGACAGACATTAGAGGTAGACAGTTGCTTAACTTCTTAGTTAATTGTCCAGAAGGGACAATTTTTTTAAGAATCATTGACGCGTCGGACTTAATTAAAGATGCTGACATGATATTTAAGCTTCTAGATGAGATTGTTGAAGAGGTAGGAGAAGAGCATGTTGTTCAAGTTGTAACAGATAATGCAGCCGCTTACAAAAAAGCAGGAGAAAAATTAATGGTAAAGAGAAAGGGTTTATATTGGACTCCGTGTGCTGCCCATTGTATCGACTTAATGCTTGAGAAGATATATAAGTTACCTCAACTTGCAAATGCTTATCGGAAAGCAAAACAAGTGAGTAACTTCATATATAGTCATGGTTGGGTGCTTGCTTTAATGAGGAAAACCTTGAAGAGAGAGTTGATTCGGCCCGCTCCAACACGATTTGCTACGGCAAATCTCACTCTACAAAGTATGTTGCAAAGTAAGTCGCGGTTAGAAGGGATGTTTAGTTCCAGTAAGTGGAACAATTGTTCATGGGCGAAAAAAGAGGAAGGAAAAACTGTCAAAAAAATAATATTGAGAGACAACACTTTCTGGCCAAGTTTAATATATTCACTAAAGGCTACTACTTCATCTGCGTGGAAAAGAAATTTGTCAGTCTTTAATCAGGTAATTTATTTTTATATTACACGCAAGATGTCCAATTACTAGGTGTTAACAACAAACTATTAATGTGTAAGTTTATGTAATTTTAGATTCATACAAAGAGAAGGAATAGATTGGGTACAACGAAGCTAAATGCTTTAGTTTTCGTAATGTACAACAAGAAGCTAAGGATAAAACAACTAACAAAGAGGATAAGACAAGAAAAGAATGGGGAGGATACATTAGTTGTTGATGAAATTGATAGTGACGATGAATGGGTTGTTGGATCGAACGTTGAAGTGGGAGTTGATACAAGTAATACTAATTGGGAGGAAAATCTTCATGAGTTGGATATCACCACTCTTCAGAGGGAGGTTGCGGAATCTGATGAAGAAATACCACAACTAGTTTGGAAAAGAAGGGAAAATACTACATGTAGGGGAGAATCTAGTAAAAGAGGAAAGAAAAATACAGGTAAGACAACTTTTTAAGGGTATTGTAATTATTATTACAAAACAATTATTGTTCTAAGAAAGAAACTTATATGTTCACTTAATATTTTCTCTTCAAAATAGGGAAAGGAAAACAACCTATGCAGTTGTTAGATGTCGAAGATGATTGGGAAGAGTTGGTATCACATGAAGAAGATGAACAAGCCGTTAGATGTGATGACGATGGAAGTAGTGATGACGTAGAAGATAATCAGATCCTTGGTTGATGAGAAAGATTTATTAATGCATTGCGTTTATTGTTTTAGAAGAACTCTTTAGAATTTTGTGTTTTGCTTTTCATTGTTATTTTTGAGTTGTTTGGCAACATTTCAGAGTTTATACTATGGAAGTAAGGTAGAAAACTTGTTATTATATGTTTTTACATAATTTATTTCATTGTCTTTAACAATTTCTCTTTTTCGTATTTTACGCCTCGAGGCGTAAAAACGTATTTTCAAACCTCGAGGCGTAAAAATGTATTATCATCTACCCATTGCCTCATCAAGCCGCACACTTGACGATGTAGCAATGTCCACTGATCATCTATCTTCTCATTGGGGTTCTTCTAATAAAACACTGGAGCGTGAAATTCCTTCACAAAAAGCAAGTCTTCAATCTTACCCCTCCATAAATGATAATTAACACCATTCAAACTTATCATTCTACCCATATTTTCCATCACTAACACAAACAAACCAATAACGAAAGTTATCACTATCCAAAGAACTCTCTAACATGGAGCTCTGGTACCACTTGTTGGGAAAAAACTGGCACTTAGGCGCAACGGAAACAAGAGTTTTTTCCCCTTTGTTTTAGTTACGAGGATAATATGAAGAATATGTGGGAGCAATAAACAAAGAACTGAAAGTAAATAAGACAACGATTTTTAACATGAAAAACCTCCTCAATGTGAGAAGTAAAAACCACGGGACTCGTGGTGCAACCAAATCAACTATAATAAGCAAAGTAATTACAGGTTATATCCACCCGAGACTCAGACCTTTCCCAAAAGAATCAATCTCAAACACGAAGAAACACGAAGAAAACCTCACAAGCAAGAACAAAACAACCCAGAAATATTCAGTCTAAAACGACCCTAAATTCACTAGGATTCCGGCCACCAATCAACGATCCCATCGTACAAATACTAGATGAACAGGTTAAGAACACTTCTGCCAAATTTCAACTTAATCGGAAAAGAACTCACCGTCGGATTTTCCGAACAACGAAGACTGTGCTTGCTGAAACATATCAGCCCCGCTCTTCTCAGCAACCTTCTTCTCTCTCCTTCTTCTCTTGTGCGTTTCTAATTGTGCAACTTGCTTCTAATTAAGATTAAGGAAGTATTTATAGACTTCCTTTAACCCTAATTCACCGACCTAAGTAACCGACCCTAAGAAACTCGACTTGGGTACCGGTTTGGTTTCTTAATCCAAACCTAACTGGGTTTCCCCACTAGGAGGAAAACCCAGCACATGGATCTTGCGGGTTGGTTGGATCCGTGGGATAAATAACAGAAGGATAAATAACCTCTCTGTGTATTCCAACCCAATAAAAGAGTTTAGTCACTCTCTTTAATATTTTCGTATAACCAGTGTATCCAGAAGTCAATGAGGCGTGATATTCATGCACCACTATGTATTTCCACCTTGATTCAGGATTAACGAAAGTCTAGTTGCCGTGATAATAGAGTACACCATCTTTACTTATGAAATCATTTGAAGGGAACTTGTAAAATCACTTGAAGGAAATTTAGTTGCCAAGGAGGTATACTCAATTACCAATTAATTAGGGGGTAAACTCGATTACCAACTGTTATGACACATTCAATTTTCTTTTGGAGGCACTATAGTGAATTTATTAACATCTCCTTCAAATTTCTCATAAGTTGTTTTCTCATACAGATACTCTTAATGTATCCAAGGCAGCAAAAACTAGTCATCTACTTGAGTAGACGAAGGTACACTCTGGACAGCGGTCAACTGACAAGAGCTACTTAGATTTATCTCAAGAGGGACTCTTAGACCAACAACCTGACCAACAACTGATAACCAAGAAACTAAATATTGCGAAGCTACACCTTCTTGATCGAGTGAATCACCACCACCTCGAAACATTAGCTTCATCCATTCACTGGTACCACAAGGATGCAATGTGTACCATGGCCGATTCAAATAAGGATGTTCCTGAGACGAATTAGATAACAAATGTTGGTTCTAGAGTTCTCGACTGATACATAGTGATTGCACTTCTAAAGAAAAGCTATAAGACGATGGGGAGGGAAAGAGAGTGGTGTCATACCTCTCGAGTCATAAATGTCCACTTTGATTCTCTTAGTCTCTCCAACGAGTTCACAGGAAGGTTGCTTTCAATTTCTTCCAATGCTAAAATTTGTCCATCTACACACACAGCAGCTTAGTGTATAATATTCACTTCGATATTGTAAATGCATTCAACCAAGCAATTTGAATATCAAGAAGAATATACAGAGACAGTGAGAATTACAACAAATAAGGGCACTGATTACACTACAATAGTGGGAAGTCCCTTTTGAACTTTTTATCTATGAAATTCTAGATCTAACTAGAAACTACCTGCTCATTTCTTGGAATAGAAGAGTTTTCTGAACCAAAATTCTAAATCTACTGTGTCCAGAAAAGTTACATTATTAAAATGCAATATCCAGTATTTCCAACACAATTGTCAAAGCGACTTATAGAACGAAGAAGCAGCGACGAAAAGGGAAGTGTGTTAAGAAACTATAACAATTAAAGAACTAGATAAAATATACCAATGCGGGATAGCCCAAATACTTTCTTTTTTTCAGTAAAATATCAAAAGGATGCTAGTTTTCTCTAAAAGTCTTCTAGCAAGTAGATTTTGGAACTTCAATCCTCTCCTCTGCCAGAAGTGGACTACCAAGTTAGAATACTCTAAGACTCTAGAGGTTGCATAATTGCCAAGCCGACCCGTTAACTTTCACAACTGAGATTAGAATTTTCGATTCCTAATAATTACTACTTCAACAACTTCAACCATTTATAGGTAAGAATTCTATTACTTTATAAATGATATAGTTCAAATGATAGGACTTACCAGAACGGTAACCACGGAAATATAGCACGGGCACCCTGTATGAACTGCTATAGATAATGTGGAAATCATAGGAATGTAGTTCTTTATCATCACTCTGAACCTTTAAAACGGACGAAAAGCAGGTCATCTTTTTCTCTAAACAGCAAAAAGAATATACGCTAAATGGGATCATGGTACAAGTTACAAATGACAACTTCATAAATCAGAAGTCAGCATGGTTCCACCAGAAATAGTACACCCCCAAGAAAAACAAAGGAAAACATATGAAAAACAAGACCGGAAACAAAGCAAAGAGGTTGGTCATTTCTTCACTAGTAGATTTTGTTTTTAATAGTGCTTCAATCTATTCAGGTATTGTTTCTTAACTCTTTCTCTCTTTGACATTCTACCCATTGCTTGGGAGAGATTTTAAAGTTCGGGATGTAAGTCATCACTCCCTTGATCCCTTTATTAGGTAATACAGGTATATTTAATTATTTATGAATAAGGTTTATGTAAGAATTGATACCACAAACCCACGTGCAAAGGTGCGATTCGGCACCGTAATGGGGCACTTTCGCACCTCACACGGGGCGAAACATTGGAAACATTCTCGCATACCTGGTGCATATTACAGGAGAAAGATGTATTAAAAGAAACCAATTATACGCCGTTTGCCTCTTTAAAGACTACTTCCATGTCTAATCTACGACAAACTTTTCCATTCAAAATGAGATGTGTAATGACAGACTATAGGCCAGAACTAGGGATTAAAGAAGTAATACCAAGGTTGCACTATCAACAAATTCTTCATCCTCATTCTCTGGTTTCTCAGGCGGAGAAGAACTTGCATACCCTCTAGAACTGAGCTGATGTAAGTTCTCCAGAGATAAGTACCCCTCTTCCCCAACAACCTAGAAGAGGAAGAAAACAAATAAAAAAACATATAAAATAGGAACTAACTGTCGGCGTTGGCAAGAAAACAACAAAGCTTACCTCAGGTGAAGAGAGATGAAAGGATCTCGGACAAGGTATCCATTTCCATGGTGGAAGTCCAGGATTCACAACTTCCCATTTCTCAGAAAGAGTTTTTGCAGCAAAACCAAATTCACTAGAGGAGAGTGTCCCATTCCAACAACACAAGTAACCCATTGAACTTTGTCGCTGCTTTATGAAACAGTAAGTAACCAACTGGGGCCACAATTTCAACCAAGGAATTTTATAATTGTACCAAACTTTTCACAAATTATTGCTAATCAAGATATTGAAATAAGGTAGTTTCATCTTGAACTTGAACGCATAAACTGCAAAGGATGCTCTAAACCCTAGATCTATCATACGGCCAAAATTAAGCACATAAACATTAAGTTTCTTCTCTGCCCCTAAAAAAAATTCCGAGGTACACGATTTTGAGTGAACATCTGGCGGACACATACAAAGTGAAACATATTCTAACAGAGGAAAAGAAATTGCTAAGTTTTTTTTTTTTTCCTTCGATAGTACAAAATCATCACCTATACCTCTATTGTATGAGACAAACAAAAATTGACCCCTGCCTCTTTGTATTGCTATCAACTAACTCGAAGCCCCAATCTTCGTCTTTGGTCCAGATTCTGCTAAAAAGATCAAAGTTTATTGAAAATGAGAACCCAAAACATATATTGGAGACTTAAAATAATCGAATGAAGAGTTGAAGCAGCAAGACTATGGATATCATCCGACTCTTAGAGGGTTATCATGTGAACGGGTCATAGAGATGTTGCAGGGAATGAGCTTGGGTCGTTAAAAATGACATCTACTATTAGCTTTGAACAAGTGTGAGAAGGGCTTCCAGATTTCAACAGAGGTGGACAAACATTTTCTTTTATACGGTTGTAAATTCATGACAATGATAATTTGACTCAAACTCGTAAACCTCCAAATATTTTGATTTCAGATAAACTCTAAGGTGCTGTTTTTTTTTTTTTTTTTAATGTCTGAATCTGAAATTGTTGAATCTGAATTGGCTGAACTGAATTAGCTGAATCTGAATTAGCTTAATTGTTTAACAAGTTAGAATGTTTGTTTTCCCTATTTGAAGCACTATATCTGAATTTGTACTTTGACATAAATACCCTTATTTCATAGTATTTTTAACAAACATCCCCTTAAGCTTTATCTACTCCTCCTTTTTCTAAATAAAAGGAAATTGAAACCCTAATTACCCTCTCTCTCTCTCTCTTTCTCCAGGAAACCCTAGTTCCTGCCCCCCTCTTTCTCTAAGAAACCCTAGTTTCTGCCTCCCTCTTTCTCCATCTCTACAGTCACTCTCTCTCACTCAATCGTTCTCCCTCTCTCTCAGTCGAGTTGCCTATAGTAAATCGGCGAAGGGTTCCGTCCCTCAATCATTCTCTTTCTCTGTAACAGTATTCAACAAAGGTTTCGTCTCTCTCTCTCTCTCTCAATCGCTTTCTCTCTCTCAGTTGCTTTCTCTCTCTATCTCTCTATCTCTCTCCCTCTCTCTCTCTCTCTGTCTCTCTCTCTCTCTCTCGCTCTCTCTCTAACAGTAGATCGGCAAATGGTTCACCACAACCAAGCTTCCTGATGCAGTGGTGTTTATTTTGTGATTGTGGTGGCTGTCTGGCAGGTGGTGGTGGTGTGTTCCTGTGGTGGTGTTCTTGGTGGTTCATACCTATCGTGGTGGTTGTCTGATTGGTGGTGGTCTTGGTGGTTTGTACCTGTGGCAGTGGGTGTTTGATTGGTGGTGGTGGTGGTGGTGGTGGTGGCGGCGGTAGTGGTGGTGGCGGCGGTAGTGGTGGCGGCGGTGGTGCTACATAGAATATTTGAGTATGAGAATGTTTCTCATTTATGGGGTATAATTGACATTTAACATATTTCAGCCATGGACATTTATTTTCAGACTTGTTTTGAAGTCTGAAAAATGTAGGGTACTTTTCAGCCAATTCAGACCTCACTCTAATTCAGCCAAGTTTTTCAGATTTTATTAAATTAAAAAACGAACATCTTCAGATCTGAAAATATAAAAAAACAAACAGCACCTAAGACTAAAAAATGTGTTTCTTTTCGTCAGACAAACACTAAAGAATTAGTAAACAAATCAGTGAACACAATACTGAAGAAAATCATCAAATTTCTCCTCTTACACAAATCCCTAAAATCTTAAACGAGAGACGGTAAGTAAAATATAAATCTGAAAATGATCACTATTACCCTTCACAGAAACCCTTGAAAGAAACGAAGAGGAGTTTGGTTAAAGGGGTTAAGCATGCACAAACCTTGTCATCGCCGGCAGAGAAAGACGGAGCCGTCGATGGTTGTTGCAAGGAGGATTCGCGGGAAAACGTCAGAAGGGAAGCTAGCTTCCCTTCTGCTTCTTCAAGAATCAATTAAGGGAAGATAGATCTAAAGGCGCCCCCACATATGATGCTGCTTATTTAAGCGCTTATAGAAAATTATTCGTGCTTGCATTTTAGGCTCAAAAAGCCCATTTTACCTCAAAAGCAAAAGCCACAAATTTCTGCCTTGCTGCGTGTAGCTTTTTCGAGATGTATCGCTGATTTACGTGAACTAGGTTCCCACCGGGTTTTAGGTGCGCGACAGATCCCTCTTGGCTAACACCGTAACATTCTCAATTCTTCCTACAAATTAAAAACTTCGATAATTTTAGAGAAGAGAGAATTGCAGAGAATAGAGAGAGAAATATTATTACAGACAATAGGGAGAGAATTACAATTCTATTGTTGGAGCAGAATGAGAAGAAAGTGGGGCAGTAATTATAGTTATTTTAGAGTGCAGAATAAGCAGAAGGTGAACTCTATCAAGCTCCCAACAAAAATGGACGACCAGACTTATCCAAAATAACCGACTGACCTGTTTTTATATATTAGATAGACAGATTTCTTTCAAAACGTAAAAATCTTCAGCTAGGGTTTTCACCCTTCTCTCCTTTTTTCTCTTATTCACGATTTCAACTAATTATGGTTTTAAGAAGGTTGATATTGATCTTCAATCTCTTGAAGGAAACATTGATTTGGTGACTACAATAAAAACAATTCAATATTTCATGATTTTATGTCTTGGTAACCTACATTAGATAAAAAAAAGAACTACGTTCTTGATTTTTTGCTAATGTTAGAGAAAAAATTACTTTTTCTTCAAAGTCCAACATTGATGATTTTACATGTTTTGGTTAATTGAAGATTCAAAAACTATCAGTTTTCTCATCCAAATTGTCTCTCTATAAAGCTTTTTTTTTTTTCTACATCAACTATGTGAGTACTCTATTTTATGTTTAATTGATTCATGGTATAAAGAAGAAATGGATATGTTTTTTCAGTACTTAATGTTGTTATGGTAGAGGTTCTTGTTAATTGAAATTAATGAACCAATTTTTTGGTTCAAATATTCATCTCTCTACAAAGTTTATTTTTAGAGAAAGAAAATAGTGATCGCACTTCTCAAACGAGTTGTAGGATAGTATTAATTTTGTTTTACTTTTGAGAAAACATTCTCGTTATTCACCTACTAGTAGGACCGTGGCTGAGAATTCAGGGACCCTGTGCGAAATTTGAATATGGGCCTTTCGTGTAATAAAATTTATAAAAAAAGATAAAAAAAAAATGCAAGATAATTTATCAGTCGGTAAATGAAAACCATAGATAGACATGGTCAGCCTAAAATGATAAAAAGAAATAAACTTTTATAGTAAAAGATATATAGTTTAGATATTTGTTTCTTAAAACATAAAAAGTTGAAAGAAACGAATCGAAAATAAAAAATGGTTAAGAAACAGTGTAACATAGCATAAATAAAGATTGATTTAACCATTGTACCCTTAATCTCACAAGGAGCCAAAATTAAAAGAAACGTCTATAAGCGCCACATATAGTTGTTTTTTTTTTCTGAGAAATCGGCTACAATAGTCGTTACAAAGACATTGATACATCATGAACAGAGACGTATCTACAGCCAGGCCAAGAGGGGCCATGACCCCCCTTGGTTGGCTGCATTTACAATTAAGAAGTATTATTATGGCATTAAATATTGTTTAAACTCCAAGGTAAACCGATAGCAGGAATGGCCGGGTGGTAGCTATGCCTCTTTGGCAACAAGAGGGTCGTGAGTTCAAAACCGGGATCACCATCTTTTTATGGTATTTTTGTTGACACTTTTTAATCGATGACATTAATTAATCTTATCTCATGAATGAATCCAAAAGTAAATGAAAAGAATCATTTAAAGTTACAAAATTTTGATAGTTCGACAATGTTTTCCTCGATCCAAGTAAAATCGTAAACCCAAAACTTTCTTTAGAGTACAATTTTTGAAAGAATATTTAATATCGGCCCCCGACGATTTCGGGTCCTGTTTCCGCCTCTGATCATGAAGATGTGATATAAACACGATAACCGCCTAAGTTAAACTTATAATGAAAGAGGTCTAAACCCCGCCAACATGAAAGAGGTCTAAAGTCCGATATACTTAACACATTATTTTATACCTTTAATAACTCAACACCATGGATTCCACCTCGCGTGGAAATCAAACTTAAGACTTCCGAATTTTTTGAGTTTATGTCTAACATTTGTTACCCTATAAAGTTGTTTTAGACGGTCTAATTACGAAATTTTGTAGTTAAAGAGGCGCTAGAAACAATAGTTAATGGCTCCTATAGATCCCACCCAACCAAGAACTATAAACCCAAAACAGTAAAAAGTATGCTGGCTGAGGGAACCAAACCCTTGTCATTTGGATAGAAATACACGTCCCTAATTGATGGGCCTAAAATGTTACCCTAAGAGGTCTCCACCTGCAAGTATACGGGCGTCAAGTGATAATTCCGGTAAGACCGAGTCGATCCGCAGGGACTAAGTGAAACCTATTCTAAACCTAGAACTAAAATGTTTTCTTTTCAAAACTGTTTTTGGTGATAGATGTTAAAATAATAAAGACAAATAATAACAGTAAATGGGTCAATGGGGGAAAGGCCTAGGGTTTCGAATCCGCCTAATCATGGTCAAATACCAACCTAATCATCAAATGACATTACATAACTAAATTTCTCGCACGATGATAAGTCAACTATTAAGCTACAACTGATAAGTATCAACCATAAAAGAATCTAACCTAATGATGATAGATCAAATCGGAGTCATAACTAATGAAAACTATATCTTCGACAAGTTGGAATTCATCAACCACATCATGGATACTAACTATTGTCTATCAACCTATCAAGCATCAACCATAAAAGAACTTAATCTAATGATGGTAGATCAAGCCTAGAAGCATAAACAATGAAAGAAATCACTAAGATTATGGTAAAAGTTTAAACAACGATGTTATGATGAAAAAGCGATATATATATCAAACATGATCAAGGTTTCATCTAAACCCTAGATAGAGATGGTTAGCTAATCAATCGAGATTTAAAATGGTAACATAAATAAGAGAAAAATGGAGGAAGAATTCGACTTTTCTCATTGATTTTCAGAAATGACATGGCCTTAGACTATTCCTGAGCGAACCATAAAGTGACATTTCTCCCAATTAAGAACTAAGTTCTTCTCTTTGCATCGAACCAACACGAGTGTGAGGTGATGCAGACACTGATCGAATGATGAGCCAAAGACTGAAAAATCATCCATAAAGACCTCGAGAAACCTCTCTACCATATCTGAAAATATGCTCATCATACATCGTTGAAAAGTGGCGGGTGCATTACACAACCCAAAAGGCATCCGACGATAAGCATAAGTTCCAAATGGACAGGTGAAAGTGATTTTCTCTTGATCTTCAGGGGCTATAGGGATCTGATTATAGCCAGAATAGTCATCTAAGAAACAGTAGTAGCTATGCCCAGCTAGTCTCTCTAACATCTGATCAATGAAAGGAAGAGGAAAATGGTCTTTCCTCGTGACCGTGTTCAATTTCCTGTAGTCAACACAAACACGCCACCCAGTGGTCATCCTTGTGTGTATTAACTCATTTGACTCGTTCTTGACTACAGTAATGCCTGATTTCTTGGGTACAGTTTGAACAGGACTGACCCAAGTACTATCTGAAATAGGATATATGATACTCGCACCTAATAATTTCAGGACTTCAGCTCTAACTACCTCCTTCATGTGAGGGTTAAGTCTACGTTGCATTTCCCTTGACGGTTTAGCATCTTCCTCTAGGTAGATATGGTGCATGCAAACAGAAGGACTTATACCCTTTAAATCTGATATTGACCACCCTAAGGCCTCTTTGTGGTTTCTAAGGACATCTAACAGTCTACTCTCCTGTTCTTTTTCTAACTCAGAAGCAATAATGACAGGTAGAGTTTCAGATGGGCCTAGAAACGAATACTTTAAATTGTCAGGCAAGGGTTTCAATTCTAAGGAAGGTGGTTTTTCTGTGGATGTAGACAACTCTGGGATAGATGGACCACATGACTCATTGGTAGATGATAGTTGATTTGTCTCTAAAGTTGGCGAGTCAATTGGCTTTGACAAAATGAGGGGTTCAACTTTCGCTTTCCACTTATCAGTATCCAGTAATGGGGTAGAATCCAGCAAAGCATTTACCTCATTGATACTTCCCTCCTCATCAAAGTCTAAGCCAAAATGAGCCAACAGTGTTTCTAAGGGATCCTCAGATAAAGTTTCAGGTAAAGAATCCTGAACGAACATATCTATCAGATTCAACTCGGTAAAATCCTCAACATCATCTGGAAAAAGTCCAGCTTTATAGATGTTCATCTCTACAGTCATGTTTCCAAAAGACAATTTTAAGAGTCCACTCCTACAATATATGACAGCATCAGATGTAGCTAAGAATGGTCGTCCTAAAATGACGGGAATTTGACTTTGGGTATCACGAACTGGGTCGGTATCCAAGATGATGAAATCTACAGGAAAGATGAATTCACCAACTTTTATCAAAACATCTTCCACTATTCCACGTGGTCGCCTAATAGACCGATCCGCCAACTGGAGAACCACAGGAGTGGGTTTTATTTCTCCTAAACCTAACTGTAATTACACAGAGTAAGGAAGAAGGTTAACACTAGCACCTAGATCTAATAATGCTTGTTCGATCTCATGTTCCCCTATGGTGCATGGTAATGTAAGACTTCCTGGGTCTTTGTACTTAGATGGAAGGGTTTGTTGGATAATAGAACTCACTTGATTAGTCAAGAAGACTTTCTTATGCACGTTCATCTTACGCTTTCTAGTACATATGTCTTTAAGGAACTTAGCGTAAGATGGGATCTGTTTAATAGCATCTAATAATGGAATGTTAATACTAACCTGTTTGAACATTTCCATTATCTCTTCAAACTGAGACTTCTTCTGAGGTTCTACCAGACGCTGAGGATAAGGGGCTCTAGGAACATATGGCTCAGGCACAATGGGTAGGTTTTCAGACTCAGGAGCCTTCACAGGCTCTTTACTAGGGGTACTATTTGGTAACGTTGGTGGTTCACTATCTTCGGGAACTCTTACCTTATTGTCAATTGCCCTACCACTTCTAAGGGTGGTTACTGCATTAGCCTGGTCCATCGTCATTTTACCCTTCAGATTTGGCTCTGGTTGACTAGGAAATATACCCTGTTCTCTCTGCCTAAGGGCTTCTGTAAGTTGACCTACCTCGGTTCTTAGACTAGATATAGTCTGGTTGGTCTGTTGTGCAAACTCCATTTGGGCCTTAGCTAGCTGCTTCATGGTTTCCTCTAAAGACTCCTTGTTCTGGGGAGGATATTGGGTACTAGATTGACCTTGGTTTTGAGCATAAGGATTCCTAGGAGCATTAAACCCAGGAGGGTTCATTGAACTACTAATCTGACCCTGACCCTGACCCTGACCCTTTGACCAAGAAAAATTGGGGTGATTTCTCCAACCCGGATTATAAGTGTTCGAATAAAGATCATATTTCTGACGGTTATCTTGCCTAGAGTTTAGATAAAGAGCATTAGCATGCTCTTTCTCGTCAGGAACAAAGAATAGGGTACACTTATTTCCAGTATGAGATGGGTCTCCACCGACCGAGCACGGATAAGAGATGGATTCATTTCCAACACTCATGGCTTGAGTGGGATCCTCCCTGAATGCTTTAGGCTGACCAAGTTCTAGGGCTTCTATCCTTCTCGTCATGGCGGCGAGTTTAAGATCTGACTCATCAACTCTATAGATGCCACCTTTATTCGGAGTAGGATTAGCCCTAGTAGGAGGTCCTCTAGAAGTTTTCCATTGCTGGGATTTCTCAGCCAACTCTTCTAGAAATGCCATACACTCATAGGCGGTTTTACTGATGAACCCGCCACTACAGAATGATTCTACCATGGATGTAGTTGGGTAATCTAGTCCGTCATAAAGAATCTGGACTAATCTTATTTTTTCAAAACCATGGTGTGGACACTGTAGTAAGATTTATTTAAATCTCTCAAGATATTTATAGAGAGATTGTCCTTCTTGCTGCACAAAACTGTTAAGACTTTGCCTTAAAGAGGTAGTTTTGTGTTTCGGGAAGAATTTCAGAAGGAATGCACTGCTCAATTCTTCCCATGTAGTAATGGAATGAGGTTGTAAGGCATACAACCAAGATTTTGCTTTCTCCTTCAGTGAGAAAGGGAACAACCTAAGTCTCAAAATTTCGTCAGGCATATTGGGGAAATTTATAGTCCCACAGATTTCTTCGAAATCCCTAACATGGTAATAGGGATTCTCGTTCTCAACCCCACGGAAAACAGGGAGCATTTGAATAGTGCTCGGTTTCAACTCGAATTGAGTCGTGCATTGGGGTAACTGTATGCATGACGGTTGGCACGTTCTAGTGGGATTCATGTAATCCCTGAGTGTAATAGGCTGATTTCCATCCCTGGCTTGGTTTAGATTTTCACCCATAGTGTCACTTAAAGAGAGATTTGCTAAAAGATTACTTAAATGTGCTTCTCTACTGATGAAACAACCTCTCTTATCACGATATCTATTGGGCATAAACTAGAGCCCAACGACCAAGGATATTCGAACCAAAGAATCACTACGAGGAACCTATAGGAAAGCAAACACAATCAGGCTGACTCCACCAAGCAACCTAAACAAAATCTAGACAATAGACAGGTTTGTCAGATTCACCCTACAAATCTAGACAACTCCTACTTCGTAACGAAGCTTGAACTATAATGTTTATGAGGGTTACTCCGTCCAAGTACTACGATCAAACAACTCCTAGAGACGACCAACGATAAACGTTGTGATAGCCGTCCAACCTGGTAACGTTTCCTCTTCTTGAGGCGACCTTATAAAGAGTTGAATGAACTTTCCCTTTAGGAATGCCCAAATAAATATTAAGTCCCTGAATCGTTTCAAAGATCCTATGAGCTCGAGATCTTAGGGGCTAATGTCTAAATCAGATTTTAGCTTTTTAAGTGAGGTTTAGGATCGTGAATGTTGTTACCTATGTGGGCAAGAGAACGGTGATGAAATCTGTCTCCTATCTTGTAACTGGGTTTAGTGCCCTTACTAGAATGATTACATTAAACAGTTCGGTCACAGCAATTAAGCACACGAATTCACACAAATACCCACTGACAGGAGATTCGTGGGTGTTCAAGAAATTTACCTCCCGTTCAAGACGGGCGATGACCTTTGTAGATGACCCGCGAGTGTTCCAACCCGAGGCTTCGTTTTGGTTTTCGGTTACAATTTAATTAAGCCCTCCAATTTAGGGTCAAAACTTAAAAAAATAAAAAAATAAAACTAGAAAGTCTAAAAGTCTCTCTCTCACCAAAAAATAAAATAAAAAATAACAAAAAATGTAAATTCTTCTTTTTGAGCTCCTCTCCTTGTTGCGCCTTCTCCTTTGCTCCTTAGTGTTTTTTCTACACCAAAAACGGAAAAGTAAGTAAAAGTGTCCAAAAATATAAACTTACCAAAAATATAAATAAAATTAGTTTAAATTTAAACTAAGTCCCCGGCAGCGGCGCCAAAAACATGATGGGCCTAAAAGGTTACCCTAAATAGGTCTACACCCGCAAGTGCACGGGTGTCAAGTTGTAATTTTTCGATAAGACCGGTTCGTTCCTCAGAGACTAAGTCAAACTCAATTTAATCTTAAAACTATTGTGATTTTCAAAAGTGGTTTGATTGGTAATATGATTCAAATAAAAAGAATAGCAAATATAACTCAAAAGAAAACAAATAAGTTGATATTCAGAAAAGGGGAACCTAGGGTTTTCGAATCCGTCCACATGATAATCCTAAAGATGATGTATTTGCCTTAGTCAACTAAGTTATTTGTTTTACTCGGGTTCTATCACATGAACGTTCTAGAATCCGGAAGATGTTGTCATTAAAATCAATAAGAACTTTAAAAGATATGAAGATTTAATCTAAAAATTGACTTTGCATATAAATCAAAACGATAACATTCTCAGTATGGACTTCATCTAAAACCCTAGATAGATAAGATTTAGCTACTCATGATAAAGGATGGAAGTTTAACTATATAGAATGTGGGAGAAAAGTAGAAAAATTGAGTTTCTTACTGATTTTGCAGCCAAACAGAGCCTTAAGGAAGTGATTTCCTTCTGTTTTTCCAAGAATTCTGCCAAACGCATGGGAAAACGATTTTCTCGTCTTCCCGGAAATGGATTCCCTCTGGGAAATTTATTTTCTCATCTTCTTCAACTTTCTTTCTCTCTCTAACCTCCTGTTTCTTTCTTTATCTCTTACTTTAATCTCTCTCTCTATGTTATCTCTTTCTCTCTCACTAGAAACAGGAAACAAAAAGAAAGAGAAAATCAAAAATAAAATAAAGATGAACTTAATTTTCACAACCGAGTCTCTCTCTCTCTACAATATCTCTCTGTCTCTCTCTCTAACTTTCTCTCTTCCTCTGTAATCTCTCTCTCTTTCTCACTAAGAAACAGAGTTTAACAAAGAAGAAAATCAAAAATTCAAGAAACAAACTGAAAATGATAAGCTGCCCCCTCTCTTTCTCTCTCTACTGTTCTCTTTTATAAAACTCGTCCCCTTCTCTCTGCTTCTTCTTTTGTTTTTATAGACCTGAAGACAAGTCGAATATCTCCTCTAACCGACTCCCAATTCAGTTTCATCTTCCTCCAATCTCGGCTTTTCGATTTCCAGCTTTATCTCTCTCTCGGGTCTCTCTCTTTCCTCCTTCTATTTTAACCAGCATTCTCTCTCTCTCTCTACAATCCTAACCACAATATCCTCCTTCAATCCCTCTCTCTCGGGTCTCTCTGTTTTGTTTTATAGGAGAGAAATCTCTCTCAAATCTCTAAGATTTATCAATAGAGATAAGAGAGAGAGAATACGATTCCACTTAATGTGGAACTAAACAGTGGTTGTTGGTTAAGTGCAGCTGGCTATAGGAGTGATCCCGTACATCGCAGCCGTGTAGAAAACGTTACAACAGATCATCGAATGGTCCCACGTGTCCCTGATATGAAGCTGACCGCTAGATCTGTCAAGGCCACAAACTTATCTTGCGCTGAGATGCGTGCTAGCAGCCGCTTGGAGAAATCCCGAAATTTGTCTCATTTACGCCCAACTGTGTACCGAAAATTCCATCCTACGTTAGATTGCACGCCACGTGTATTTAAGTGATTTGGTCAACCAAATTTGACTCCAACTTTGACTTTGGCTAATTTGCTCGTCCGAACTCCGATTTGACTCCCGTTTTCGCCCACGGACTCGTCATGGACCCCTCTTCTCATCCGAGCATCAACATTATCCAAACTTACCATGCTACCATTGTCACCAAATGACCAAAATGCCCCTAACATCAATTTCTCCCGATTTCGCCTGTTTTTCACACTAAACTCCGGAAAAGACACCTGAGAAAGAAAATCAAGCAGTTCATCAGAGTAACGGCTCGATATGGACTAACTAGCTCCAATTAAGAGATTGAAATGAGGCATTTTCATGACTCATCAGACATGAATAGACAGTTTCCAAAACTCCACAACAAAATAGTGTAGCAGAACGCATGAACCACACTATTGTGGAGAGGATCAGATGTATGCAAAACTGCCTAAAAGCTTCTAGGGTGAGGCAATGCGTACTGCATGTTATCTGATCAATTTATCACCTTGAGCACCATTAGATGGAGATGTAGCTGAGAGAGTGTGGGCTGGGAAAGAAGTCAGTTATGGACACCTGAAGGTGTTTGGTTGTAGAGCTTTTGTGCATATACCTAAAGATCAAAGAACAAAGCTTGATGATGTAGATCCACATATCTCTTCTATGGTTATGCATGATAATGCAGGTGAAGAACAAAATCATGAAGATGAAGCTCATGAAGATGTTCATATGGGTGATGATGTTGAGCAATGAATGGAAGTTCAACATGAACCATCAGTTGAATTTGGAAGATCGACTAGAGAGAGAGCACCATCTACCAAGTATCCTCCAAACGAGTATGTGATGGTAACAGATAGTGGAGAACCACAGTGTTATGAAGAAGCCCTTGATGATGAACACAAGAAGGAGTGGTTGAAAGCTATGCAAGATGAGATTGAATCATTGCATAAGAACAACACTTTTAAGTTGGTTGAAAAACCTAAGAATAAGAAAATTCTTAAAAATAAGTGGGTTTTCAAAATCAAAACCGAAGAAAGAAATTCACAACCACGGTACAAGGCACGCCTAGTGGTGAAAGGATTTGGGCAAAAGAAGGGTATTGATTTTGATGAGATTTTCTCCCCGGTGGTGAAGATATCCTCTATATGGTTAGTATTGGGATTGGCTGCAAGTATGAACCTAGAAATTGAGCAACTAGATGTCAAAACCGCTTTCCTTCATGGCGACTTGGAGGAAGATGTGTATATGAAACAACCAACAGGGTTTGAAGTTAAAGGTAAGGAACACTTGGTTTGCAAGTTAGAGAAGAGTTTATATGGGCTAAAACAAGCACCAAGACAGTGGTACAAAAAGTTTGAATCGTTCATGAAGGATCAAGGGTATCACAGGATGGCTTCAGATCATTGTGTTTTCGTTCATAAATTTCCTGATGGAGATTTGATTATACTTCTGCTTTATGTTGATGATATGTTGATTGTTGGTCAGGATGCTAATAAAATTAGCAGGTTAAAGAAGGAACTAAACAAGTATTTTAATATGAAAGACTTGGGCCCAGTAAAACAAATTCTTGGCATGCATATCTCTCGTGATAGAAAAGCTGGAAAACTTTGGTTATCACAAGAAAGATACATTGAAAAGGTTCTAGAAAGGTTCAACATGGACAAGACAAAACCAGTAAGTTGTCCATTAACCAGTCACTTAAAGTTGACTCGTGATCAGTGCCCATCAACTAGAAGTGAGAAAGAAGAAATGGAGAAAATTCTTTATGCTTCAGTTGTAGGAAGCTTGATGTATGAAATGGTGTGTACGAGACTGGACATTGCATTTGCAGTTGGAGTAGTAAGCATTGTACTAGGCCTCACAACCAAGTTAGTGGGTCTCATGATGAGACATGAAAATGTCCCATCTGAATCTTTTAACTCGGGTTAGTTAGTCCAATTCGAGCAGTTACTCTGATGAATTGTGTGTTTCTTTTGTCAAGAAGTATTTTATAGAATCGAACGTAGAAAACAGATATAATCGAGCTAAAGACACACTTGAGGGTTTATTGGTCATTTTGGTGGTAAGGGTATTCGGCGAGCTGTGGCCGATGTTGATTCTCAGATAAAAATAAAGTCCAAGACAAATCCAACGGTGAAAACGGGAGTCAAATTAGAGTCCAGATGAGTGAGTTATAACAAGTCAAAGTTCTGAGTCAAATCAGTTGACATGAAACAAGCAAAAAGAATGCCAAGACACGTGGCGCGCAGAGGGAGCGAATCTAGCGGCTCAGATCGATAGCGGGCTCTTTACGGTCATTTGTGTTTGTTACGCGGGAATGTTTAGAGTTCAAAATCCACTACAACCGACTGCAACATATTTCCGTGTACTCGAGTGGGTCTCTCTGATCCAACGGGCCAAAGTTAGCCAGCACAAATGGCTTCAACCTACCGTGCGATGCAGCTTTATTCACTACACTGAGATGCACAGAATCAACCCCTTTATTAGCCAACATCAACAGCTCACGTACTCGGCTCTCCCTCTTTATCTCCTCGAATATTTTCTGTTTTAAGAAATCAAAACAGTAGATAAAGAGAAAGAAAATCTCTCCCTAGATTCTTCATGAGGGAATTTTCTTCAATGGAAAGAATGGGTAATGCAAGGATTTCGATTGCATATAACAATGAAAGAAAGAAATCTAGAGAGAGGTAGGATTTGATTGAAACCGAGTTGGAAAGAGGAAGGGAAAGAAAAATTGAGCAAGGTTGATTCGGCTGTATATATTCAAAGAGATTGAAGAAGATTGACAGTAGAGATATATGCAGGAAGATTTGTTGCACTAATAGAGGAGTTGAAGGGTATATTTTAGAGAGTTGAAGATGGGTTTGAAATCAACAGCATAGAGAGAGAGATATCTTATCTCTATCATTCTCGGTTGTTCTAGTAGAGAGAGAAACATATTAGAGGAAATTGAAAGATTTATGAAAGGATTCGGTAGGTTGGGATTTGGTATGTTATACTTCAAAGAAGAGATAGCTAGAATTAGAGGACTGGTTTTCTCCTTTTCTCTTATAAATACAGAGACAGTGAGCATCAAAAGATCATCTCATCTTTGGGGGTCTTCTCTGGAGCTCAAATAAAACACCAAGATCAGAGAGAGATAGAGAGGAAAGAAACGAGATTACACCATTATCAAAGATCATCACTCGGTTTTAGTTTTATTATTCTTTTTATTTTCTTGTATCCTCCTTCTTTGTGTGTGAGAGAGAGATTACAGAGAGAAGAAAGAGATTGTAGACAGAGAGAGATATTGTAGAGAGAGAGAAAAAGAACAGAGAAGTTTCGGTTTTGAAAATAGATTATCAATTTCATCTCTTCTTTTTTATTTTTCTTTTTATGATCTTTTTTCTTGGTGAGAGAGTGAGAGAATACAGAAAGAGAAAGAGATTACAGATAGTTAGAGAGAGAGAAAAAGAGTTGGGGAAGACGAGAGAACTATTTTCCCACAGAGAATTCAATTCTGAGAAGACGAGAAAATCATTTCCCTTTAAGGCGCGTTTGGCAGATAAACAGTAAAAACAGAAGGAAAACTGCTCCTTACGGTGCGTTTGGCTGCCAGACAGGAAATCAGTATGAAAAGTTCTGTTCTTCTTCCATTTTCTCTCTTATTCTTCGTATTTATTTTAATCTCATATTAAGATTAACTAACCCATCAATCTAGGTCTAGGATGAAACCACATTCAAAATTTTAATCGGGGTTTTAACGAAAACATTTTCCGGAATTCGGGTAGTTCATTATCTTGAATTCCGAGTTATCAAAAAAAGAGTGCTTTAATTTGTCCAAGTATTTGTTCTTAAAAGTAATTATATGTGGTGAATTTAGAAATCCTAGGCTCTCTCCCCATTTGACTTCTCCCCATTTGAGTTCGCCTTTTTAATCGTTTTAATATTTTATTTTTTTATTCCAAAACCAAAATCAAAACCAAAAATCGTACTAATTCTAAGTTTCAGCTAAGATTGACTAGTCTCTGCGGATCGACCCCGACTTACCAGGAAATTCCAACTTGACACCCGTGCACTTGCGGGTGTAGACCTATTTAGGAAACTTTCTAGGCCCATCAAGATTTAGGCGCCGCTGCAGGGGACTATGTTTTAAATTTTTTCTAAACTTAGAAAGTTTTATTTTTGGTAAGTTTTGACTTTTTGAATACTTTGACTTGCTTTTCTATTTTTGGTGTGTAGAGCTCTAAGAAGCTAAAGAGGAGGCGCAACAAGGAGGAGGACCTCAAAAGAAGAAATTTACATTTTTTTTTATTTTTTTTCTATTTACTTTGGTGAGAAAGAGAGACTTTAGACTTTTTTAATTTTATTTTTTTTGGATTAAAGTTTTGACCCTAAATTAGAGGGCTTTTAAATTGTAACTGAAAACCAAACGAAGCCTCGGGTTCGAACACTTGAGGGAAGAGTGGCCCGGGTCGCCTGCAAAGGTCGTCGCCCGTCTCGAACAGGAGGTAACTTCTCTGATAACCCACGAATCTCCTGTTAGTGGGTACTTTTCTAAAAGATCTTCGTAGTGCTTCCTCGGTTTTCGATTTAAAAAAAAAATTTTGGACCAAAAGAAAGGAATCAACTGTAGTTTTGTAAGTGTCAATTCTCATCTTGTGATCGTGCCTGACCATCATGGCACATTTTTCTAATGGTTGGACGTAGCCTGTTGATGATGATGACCCTTATCTAAAAGGACCCGTCATCAACCGACCTGATATAACTTTAAGAGAATACCAACAGTTGCGTAAAGACTGGCTTAACCGACCTGGTAGGACTCTAAGAGATTATCAACGATTTAACGAGGGGAATAGGCAAGTTGAGCCTAACCGACCTGGTATGACCCTCGGGGAATACCAACAAATGTGTAAAAACGAGCCTATTCGACCTGGTATAACATTTGGGGATTATCAACGAATGTCTAGAAACGGTTCGATTAGTGAGATGAATAGACCAGAACCTGATCGATCTCGTATGACATTAGGAGAACACCAAAAAATGTATAGAGATGGTCAGATTAGTGATGGATATAGTCCGACACCAAATATGTATGAGAGACCTTATAGTCCACACTATTCTGAGACCAATGATTTTAGAGGCACGTATGATCCTAATATGTATGGTGGGAGTTATTATCAAGAGTCTTCATTTAATTACACTAGTGAGCCTTATTATAAGGGGACTCTCGAGGACAGATCCCAAACAGAGTCTAAGAGTCATTTTACTGAGATGATTTCGCAATTTGTAGAGGCACAAATTCAAATGAAGCAATAGTTGGATCAGACGTTTGAGTCTCTAACAAATGAATTAAACATGATAGAGTCACAGGTAAAGATGGTCGGATCATAATTATTCGTCAACGGGGAAGGGGTTTCACCACCCCAAACTCAAGAGGGTACTAGGTACGATGACGAGGGTAATACGTCTAACCCTAGTACTAAGTTAAATGTCGACGAATCTACTGAGAGGACCCTAGAGCCCGAACGGACTTATGACATTGTTGTCTTGTTTCCTCGACCCCTGTCGTCTCATCATGATAGGACTGCATTAGACGTTGATGTTCAGGATGATGGCTCTATGAGCAAGTTTGAGGGTGACATAATTTTGAACTTTCTGATATTGACACGTGTAAGGAGTCAGTCTTAGATGAAATTCTAGGAAGGCATGATATTATAACTGACTGTGAGGCTTCAGATGTCTTTGAGGACATTGATGACGTTAGAGACATGTTAGATAATTTGTCAGACTGTTTACCTAAGGAAACCAAGGACCTTGACTTGGTCCCCGAGCATATTGCCTTACCCTTAGAGTCTAGTTTGACCTTCCACATGGTCTCAGACTCGGTCGTTGATCCCTTTTGGGACACTTCAGATGTCTCCTCGAGGACGTCTATGGAGATAGTGGATATTCTATCCACTAAGCTTAGAGACGACTTTTTGCCTTCGAAAGATTTATTGGCCCTTCACTGTTATGTCGATCCTTTTGATAACTTTCTAGATGTTGGTCACATGCAATCTCTGCAATTCACAAAAATGTGATACTATCGTTCACTGAAAACCTTGTGTTTTGGGTGGACCCACAGATATATCGATTATTGGTTTACAGTTAGTTACACTTCTGTAATCCAGTAGGTATAATACTTTCTACTTTTCGAGTCATCTGTTTCGTCTGGCTGAAGACGTTAAACATAGCGCTTTCTGGGAGGCAACCCATGCTTAGGACGTTGGAATCGGGTAATATCTCTCCCTTCACCCTGTGATCTGACGCGTCCAGAAACGGCCAACGCACACAATTTAATCTTGGGACGCTGCTGTATCTTTTCTCGATAGTCCTGCAATGTACTGAATCAGTTCTATCCCAATTGCCAGCGCAAGTTACTCGATTGGTGATGAGTACGTAAAGTACTCCATTTTTGGGCTTTATTTTATAGTCTTTACATGTTAATTTTGATGGAGTTAATTAAATTACATGGTTTTGTAGGAAGCTCCCAAAAAGATAAAGAAGTTACTAATACAAGAAGTTCCTAAGGATATTGAGATAGATGTATGGATTGGTAACTATAAAGAGTGAAGTTGCTGAAGAAAATGGTTTGTTTAGGGTGCGTTCTGCAGTTTGGCATTTTTCAGGGGGTCATTCTGGATTCTTGGGGACTGAATTGTGAGAAACAGGAAGTACATTCTGCCCACAGCCCACGTGAATGGGAATTATGGTAATGGTGACGTCATCATGACATCAGCACAACTTTTTACAACCAAACAGCAACTTCCACAAATAAGGTGCACCGAGAATGCCGCCTATGCAAAAGTCGGTTATTGCTTCCTATGAATGGGATATAGGGTCGATTGGCAATTTTTGGCAACTTTATTATGGGAAGTTACTAATTAAATTAGTTTTGCAAATCTATAAAAGCCAACCAACTCAACGAATTAAAGACACACCCCCCACACACTAGTGAAAGAGCAAGTTTAGAGGAGCAACATTAGAGATAAATTAGCTTCTTTGGGTGCAAGAATTTGGGAGATTCAAGGGCTATATCGAAGACAAGTTTTGGAGAAAGACGAGAGGAACGGGCTTCATCAACATTAATTCGGTTTTATCTTTTCCTTTCTTCTCTTTTCTTTTACTTGTTTATCATTAATTGAACCATGTATTTAATATACATGGGTTTCTAACTCTCCCACTAGGATAAAGGATGAAACCCTAACATGAATATTTGAAATTTTAGTATCATAATTTATTTTATTATCTCTATTAGTGTGCCTTAATGTTTTATAATTAATCGTACTTCGGTTAGCCTAAGAAACTAACAACTTGGTTCTTAATTGCATGATATTTTAAGTGAAGTGGGTTATGGGTTTAGTTAATTATAAAAAGGTTCTTTATTGTTTTATCTTCCGAAAATTGAAGATTGAGTTCTAACAATTTTTGAGTTATAAAAGAGAGATAATAATTTGAATTAGATATTAGATTTGAATATGATTGTTAGTGGTGAATTCCAATATCCTAGATTCACCAACTTATAGTTTCCATCACAATTTACTTTGTTTCTTAAGTTTTAATTTTTAGTTTCTCAAATTATTCTAAAAATCAATTGTTTACTTTCCTAGTTTGTTAGTTAATCTTAGGTTTAGATTTAATTCCAAACAAATCTTCGTGGGATCGACCTCGTAATTCTTGCCATATTTACATACGGTTCGTACACTTGCGAGTTTTAATTTGACCTAATTAGCCTAGTATTTAGGTTCACTAGATTTCACATCAATTAGTGCCCAAGTTTTGGTAAATACCATTCCTTTCTCTCTCATCTCTATCTTTTATTAACAGCATCAATTAGAAGGAAAGAGATCCTTCCCTTGTGAAGATATTAATTTTATAAATGGAGAAAAAGGGAAGCAATATAAACAGAGATTTCTTGCTGTTAGAATTGAGATCTTAGAGAAAGAAATAGAATGCTCTCGCCCGGATATATTTAGACAGAGAAGAATTCAATTAAGCTGGAAGATCAATTGACAGTGGAGAGAAGATATCTCCCTCTCTAGAAATTTAAACAAGAAAGAGAAAGCTTCTCTTTACATAAAGGAAAATAGAGAAGAATTCTAACAGAAAAGTTTAGAGAGAGAAAATTGGATATCTGAATAATACACAGAGAAGAAAAAAAAATCAAAGAGAGGATTGAAGATAATTGCAATAAGGGAAAGTTATTTTCTTCTCGGGTATAAACAGGGGAGAGAGCATCATTAGGGGACATCTCATCTTTGGGGGTCCTCTTTGGAGCTAAAATAAAACACCAAGATCAGAGAGAGATAGAGAGAGCTGCTACCATTGTATTTTTCTTTCTTCTTTTACTGTCTTCTTTATCTTTTAGTGAGAGAAAGAGAGCAACAGAGAGAGAGCGAGAGAGAGTTATTTGTAATCAGAGAGAGAAAGAGAGCAATTTGTGGAGAGGATTATCTGTTTTGTTATCTAATATAATCTCCTTCAAGTTTTGATTCTCGGATTGAAATTAAAAGAGAGAGAGAAATCAGTTGAGGAAGACGAGAAAACTTCTTGGAAAATAACTTTCCCAGAGAGAAAATACTTCCGAGAAGACGAGAAAACTGCTTCCTTAAGGTGCGTTTGGCTGCCATATAGGAAAATCAGTGAGAAATTTGAATTCTTCTTCCATTTTTCTTCATATTTATTCAATCTTTGATCATGACTAGCTAACCATCTCATCTAGGGTTAGGATGAAACCCATTTTTGAGCTTTTAGAGACATATTTTCGTGTGATTAATTCTCTTGATTTTGTTTAAAAGTTTAAGTTGTTTTAGTTAGTTAAACTTATTTTCTTTTCATTGTCTATATTTTTAGTTTGATACACCATGCTTAGATTAAGTTTTTTGATGGTGTATGCTTATCGATTAATAGCCAATAGTTTAGAAATTTGTTTTTCCAAATAAAACAATTACAAGTTTATGATCATCAATCGGGTTTTAACGAATACATCTTCCGGAATTCGGGTAGTTTATTACCTGGAATTTTGAGTTATAAATAAAAAAGAGTTGATTAGATAATTATTAGTTCTAAGTGTGATTTTATGTGGTGAATTCCTAAACCCTAATCCTCTCCCCATTGATCCGTTTACCGTTTTTATTCTTTTAATATTTTAATATTTTATCACCAAAACCACAAAACCAATTTCCAAACAAAAACCGTCTTACTTCCAAGTCTTAGAATAGGTTTCACTTAGTCTCTGAGGAACGAACCGGTCTTATCGGAATTATCACTTGACGCCCGTATACTTGCGGGTATAGACCTATTTAGGAAACTTTCTAGGCCCATCAAGTTTTTGGCGCCGCTGCCAGGGACTAAGTTCAAACTTTTTTCTAAACTTGGAAAGTTTTTATTTTTGGTAAGTTTTGACTTGCTTTTCTATTCTTGGTGTGTAGAGCATTAAGGAACTAAAGAGGAGGCGCAACAAGGAGGAGGACCTCAAAAGAAAAAATTTACATTTTTTTTAATTTTTCGTATTTATTTTGGTGAGAAAGAGAGACTTTAGACTTTGTTAATTTTATTTTTGGATTAAAGTTTTGCCCTAAATTAGAGGGCTTTTAAATTGTAATCGAAAATCAAACGAAGCCTCGGGTTCGAACACTCGGGGGAGAGTGGTCTGGGTCGTCTGCAAAGGTCGTCGCCCGTCTCGAACGAGAGGTAACTTTCTCTAATCACCCACGAATCCCCTGTTAGTAGGTACTTTTCGATAAGATCTTCGTAGTGCTTCTTCATTGGTTCTGGAGAGAAAAAAATATAGGACCGAAAGAAAGGAGTCAAAGTTTCGTTGCATAAACGTCAATTCCCATTTTGGTATCGTGTGTTACCATCTCGAATACTCTAGAGATCATGGCGCGTTATTCAAACGGTTGGACATACCCTGTTGATGACGATGACCTTGATCTAAAGGGACCCGTCATCAACCGACCTGATATAACCTTAAGAGAATACCAACAGTTGCGTAAAGACTGGCTTAACCGACCTGGTGCGACTCTAAGAGATTATCAACGACTTAACGAGGAGAATAGGCAAGTTGAACCTAACTGACCTGGTATGACCTTCGGGGAATACCAGCAAATGTGTAGAAACGAGCCTAACCGACCTGGTATCACATTTGGAGATTATCAACAAATGTCTAGTAACGAGCTTATTAGTGAGCGGAGTAGACCAAAACCTGATCGATCTCGTATGACATTAGGAGAATACCGACAAATGTATAGAGATGGTCAGATTAGTGATGGGTATGGTCCGACACCAAATATGTATGAGAGACCTTATAGTCCACACTATACTGAGACCAATGATTTTAGAGGTACGTATGATCCTAATATGTACGGTGGGAGTTATGATCAAGAGTCTTCATTTAATTACACTAGTGAGCCTTATTATGAGGAGACTCTCGAGGATAGATCCCAAACAGAGTCTAAGAGTCGTTTTACTGAGATGATGTCGCAATTTGTAGAGGCACAGATTCAAATGAAGCAACAGTTAAATAAGACGTTTGAGTCTCTAACAAATGAATTAAAGATGATAGAGTCAGAGGTAAAGATGGTCGGATCACAGTTATTCGTCGACGAGGAAGGGGTTTCACCACCCCAAACTCAAGAGGGTACTAGGTACGATGACGAGGGTAATACGTCTAACCCTAGTACTAAGTTATATGTCGATGAATTTACTGATAATACCCTAGAGCCTGAAAGGTCTGATGTTGTCTTGTTTCCTCCATCCGTGTCGCCTCACCATGATAGGACTACACTAGACGTTGATATTCAAGATGATGGCTCTATGAGCAAGTTTGGGAATGACACTATTCTGAACTTTCCGACATTTGAGACTTGTAAGGAGTCAGTCTTAGATGAAATTCTAGGAAGGCATGATATTATAAATAACTACGAGGGTTTAGATGTCTTTGAGGACATTGATGACGCTAGAGACATGTTGGATAGTTTGTCAGACTGTTTACCTAATGAAACCATGGACCTTGACTTGGTCCCCGAGCATATTGCCTTACCCTTAGAGTCTAGTTTGACCTTTCACATGGCCTCAGACTCGGTTGTTGATCCCTTTTGGGACACTTTAGACGTCTCCTCAAGAACGTCTCTGGAGATAGTGGATATTCAAAGAGATTGAAGAAGATTGACTCGGCTGTATATAGTGGATATTCAAAGAGGAAGGGAAGGAAAAATTGGGCAAGGTTGATTCGGCTGTATATATTCAAAGAGATTGAAGAAGATTGACAGTAGAGATATATGGAGGAAGATTTGTTGCACTAATTAGAGGAGATTGAAGGGTATGTTTTAGAGAGTTCAAGATGGGTTTGAAATCAACAACATAAAGAGAGAGAGATATCTTATCTCTATCATTCTCGGTTGTTCTAGTAGAGAGGGAAACATATTAGAGGAAATTCAAAGATTTATGAAAGGATTCGGTTGGTTGGGATTTGGTATGTTATACTTCAAAGAAGAGATAGCTGGAATTAGAGGACTGGTTTTCTCCTTTTCTCTTATAAATACAGAGACAGTGAGCATCAAAAGATCATCTCATCTTTGGGGGTCCTCTTTGGAGCTCAAATAAAACACCAAGATCAGAGAGAGATACAGAGAGAGATAGAAAGGAAAGAAACGAGATTACACCATTATCAGAGATCATCACTCTATTTTAGTTTTATTATTCTTTTTATTTTTGTGTACCCTCCTTCTTTGTGAGAGAGAGAGAGAGAGAGAGAGAGAGAGAGAGAGAGATTACAGAGAGAAGAAAGAGATTGTAGACAGAGAGAGATATTATAGAGAGAGAGAGAAAAAAAAAGAACAGAGAAGTTTTGGTTTTGAAAATAGATTATCAATTTCATCTCTTGTTTTTTATTATTCTTTTTATGATCTTTTTTCTTGGTGAGAGAGTGATAGAATACAGAAAGAGAAAGAGATTACAGAGAGTTAGAGAGAGAGAGAGAAAAAGAGTTGGGGAAGACGAGAAAACTATTTTCCCACAGAGAATTTAATTCCGAGAAGACGAGAAAATCGTTTTCCTTTAAGGCGCGTTTGGCAGATAAACAGTAAAAACAGAAGGAAAACTGCTCCTTACGGTGCGTTTGGCTGCCAGACAGGAAATCAGCATGAAAAGTTCTAATCTTCTTCCATTTTCTCTCTTATTCTTTGTATTTATTTTAATCTCATATTAAGCTTAACTAACCCATCAATCTAGGGTTAGGATGAAACCACATTCAAAATTTTAATCGGGGTTTTAACGAAAACATTTTCCGGAATTCGGGTAGTTCATTATCTTGAATTCCGAGTTATCAAAAAAGAAGTGCTTTAATTTGTCTAAGTATTTGTTCTTAAAAGTAATTTTATGTGGTGAATTCAGAAATCCTAGGCTCTCTCCCCATTTGACTTCTCCCCATTTGAGTTCGCCTTTTTAATCGTTTTAATATTTTATTTTTTATACCAAAATCAAAACAAAAAATCGTACTAATTCTGAGTTTCAGAATAGATTGACTAGTCTCTACGAATCGACCCCGACTTACCGGGAAATTACAACTTGACACCCGTGCACTTGCAAGTGTAGACCTATTTAGGAAACTTTCTAGGCCCATCAAGTTTTTGGTTTAGAAAAAATTTAAAACTAGTCCCCGGCAGCGGCGCCAAAAACTTGATGGGTCTAAAAAGTTTCCTTAAATAAGTCTACACCTGCAAGTATACGAGGGTCAAGTAGTAATAATTCTGGTAAGACCGAGTCGATCCGCAGAGACTAGTCAAATTCGTCATAAGACTTGGAAGTAACACGGTTTTTGTTTGAAAATTGATTTTGGTGATTAAAAATAAAATAAATAAAATATTAAAATAGAATTACGAAAATAAAAAAAAGAACTCGAATAGGGAGAAGTCAAATGGGAGAGAGCCTAGGGTTTCTGAATTCACCACATACAATCAGTAGAAGAACCAATAATTAGACGACTTGAATCTCTCTTTTTATAACTCAGAATTTCGGATAATGAACTATCCTAATTCCGGGAGATGTTTTCGTTAAAACCCTGATTAAAAGATTGAACATGGTTTCATCATCAACCCTAGATAGACGATTAACTAATCATAATGCGAGATTAAAATAAATATAAAGAATAAATGAGAAATAGGGAGGAAAACAGAACTTTTCTCACTGATTTTCCACTGGCAGCCAAACGCACCCTTCAGGAAAATAATTTTCTCGTCTTCTCGGAAACGATTTCCCTGTGGAAAATTTGTTTTCCACGCAGTTTTCTCGTCTTCCCCACTTGAATTCTCTCTCTAACTTTCTGTAATTTCTCTCTTTCTCTACTATAACTCTTCTTTTCTCTCTCTATATCTTATATAATTGAAAATGAGAAATCTATAACAATGAAATTACTGAAAAACGAAATATCTTTATAAACCAAAAACTCAAATAATTCACTGATTTACTCTCTCTATCTTCAATCAAACTCTCTGTTTTATCTATCCATTTCTCTCACTAAGAAAAACCAAATACAAGAAATAAAACAGAGGATCACCTCTTTCTCTCTCCAGAAAAATGTTCAAAAACAGAAAATTGAATCTAACTAGCTAACTCTCTCTCTCTCTGTTTTCTCTTTAATGGGTGATGATAATGGTTCTCTGTTCTTGTTAGTCGTGAGATGATGATGATGATGACAACTCTCTCTCTCTCTCTCTCTCTCTCTCTCTCTCTCTCTCTCTCTCTCTCTCTCTCTCTCTCTCTCTCTCTCTCTCTTTCTCTCTCTCTATCTCTATCTCTCTCTCTCTTCTTCTTCTTCTTCTTCTCTCTCTCTAATATTCCTCTTTAATTGAGCTTGAGAGGATGATTTGACCCCCAAAAGATGAGATGTTTTGCCTCCTCTACAACTCTCTGTTTTTATATGAAGAGAGAAGAGAGGTCGAATCTTTTTTCTTTAGCTAACTCTCTCTTTAGAAATGACAACAAAATCCTCAAGAATAACTGAAAAAGAGAAGAATTCCTGTTTTCAATCACTGATCCTCTGAAATTAATCCCACCATTAATGGCGCTTTCCTTCTTTGAACAAAATCTTCATCTCTCTTAATCTCTAATATATATTTTCTTCCATGTTCAACCTAAATATTTCTCTCTTTAAATATTTCTTCAATCATTTAACTTCCCTTATCAATCTCTCAATCCAATTCCCAGCCTTTCATACTAAGAGAAAATTCAATTCTCCCTCTCTAAAATATCTCACTCAATCCCTCTTTCCTTCTCTGTAAAATTTCCATGAGCTCCATCTTTCTCTCTCTCTCTTTATCTTTAAAGTTAATTTTGGTTAGTTATTGGATAGAAACGAGGAGAAGAGAAAGAAAGAATCTGGGCATTTGAACGTGTTGTTATAGTGAATGCTAGGGTGCGTCTCGGTATATATTAAGATAGTATGGCGCGCTGAAGAGATGAATGCACGTGTCTCTGGCGAAATCTTTGTCGTCTAGAGCCCTCGGACACATGGTAACCGCATGTATGTGGATACATGGAATTATGTTCATGAAAAATACCAAATGTCGTCCCGCTCATCCCACCAATATACCGAAAATTCTCCCTGGTCGTTAGATTGTCCGCCACGTGTATGAAGGTGCTTGGTGCTGAATTTGGTCAACTAATTTCAACCAAATTTTTGACTTGCTCCCGTTTGCTCACTAGAACCCCGATTTGACTCCCGTTTTCGCCCACGAGTTCGTCTTGAACTGTACTTTTCATTCGAGCACTAATGTTGATCAAAATTACCATAGTCAAGAAATGACCGAAATACCCCTAAAACGTATTTCTCTCGATTTTTATCCGTTTTTCGCACTGAACTCCATAAAAGACACCTGCGAAAGAGAAACACACAATTCATCAGAGTAACTGCTCGAAATAGACTAACTAACCCAAATTAAGAGATTCAAATGAGGCATTTTCATAACTCATCACCTCACGACCAAGCTAGATAGAGGGCCTCACAGCCGAGCTAGCTAGAGGGCCTCACGACCGAATCTATTAGGGTTAGATTTAAGAGTTTCTATGTTTGAGTAATTCCTATGAAGTCTAGATTTAAAAGATTCTATGTTTGAGTATCTTTGATATTTAAGAATCCTAGTTTGAGTCTATCTAGAAGAGTCTAAGTTCCTATAAAAGAAGTCATGTCTGTCATTATTATTAAGATTTCAGAGATTATTAATCACGTTTATTAAAGTTTATCGCATTTTCCCTTATTTTATTAGTCGTTCAATCAAGTTTTATTCTTCTTTTCAATTTTCGTTGCGTCTACATCATAAGGTCTTTAAGACAAGAAATTAGGGTTACTATTTATTTCGCCCTTTTCTGCTTTTTTGTTTATTTGTCTTGGATGTCGTCGAAATCGACGAAATTGATGATAAAGAAGACGAAGCAAGGTATAATTCGAATCAGTTTCCGGCAAATTATTTTCAGAGATAATGAGATGGTGGTGGTTAGGATGGTAGTTGTCGGGGGTGGTGGTGGCCGGATTTAGTGATCTGAAAAAGAGAGATGAGAGAGAAAAATTTGAATTTATTTTTTAAAGTCGCCGGTATGGAGAAGAAAATAGTCAACAAAATTTTATTCCCTATAACAATTAGAAAATATATTGGTCAACTAAAGTTGACCAATTTTTAAAAAGTCTTTGCACCCCGAATAATTTTTTTAAATCAGCGGCCGTATCAAAATGATACGATGGAAAAATTAGAAGATATTAACATACTAAAATTGACATTAACATATTAACATGCTTTTAGGATTTTTATACTTTACTCCCCAAACATAATTTATTAGTTATTTACCCCTCCAGTAATTGATCTTTAATTAACTCCCTTTAACTAGTGTGTTTTGTTATTGTTCTGCCAAGACAAATATTGTATATGGTTGCCGGAATACCCTTATGGACTCAAATGAGTAAAGCACCCCTCCTTGACTCACCTATTTAACTTCCTTAACCTGCTTCTTCCCTCTTTCCCCTCTTGACTCAGTGAGGCTTAAATTTATTGAAAGTGCTACACAACTCAACGAATTCAACCCACTTGGTTGACAATAAATACAACTGGACCATTAAAATAAACGGTCTGGTTTCTAGGTTTTTATTTACTTTTATCAAGTGTGGTCCAGCTGTATTTGTCAATCAAGTGGGTTGAATTTGCTGAGTTATCTAGCATTTGCGAAGATTTATTAGTCTATAACCGTCTTCTCCGCAATCAATTTATTTTAGTAGATCATCCCTAAGGGAGCTAAACATTATCTCATCTTCTAACTTTACAGCTAATGTGTTCTCCATCAAATTTGTAAAGGAGATTTACTCATTGCTCTAATTTCATTATCATTTTCTAACATATCCTTAAGCATCATACCCATCTTCCTCTTACAAGTATAAACATTCAAGTAGAAACCAATCAATAATCAATCATGTTTTTCGTTTCTTATCTCATTTCTACAAATTAAAAAGTGATACATTTAATTAGACCCAAATTTAAAATTCAAATTTTGAGTTTTTAGTCCAAAAGCAATAGAATATTGAAAATTTGAATTATAGGAAGAGGGATTGAATTTCTTGTATAGACTTATTGTTAGGAAAGAACAAAAGTTTGGAGCAAAGAATTGGATGAACTTGTAAAACAAAACATTAGGTGAGGGGGGTAAACAGAATTAGCAACTAGTTATGAGGGGTAAAGTAAAACAAACTCATATTTTTAGTAACTACTAAAAAGCTGTCTTAAATCCTCATCTTAGAAAGAGAGAATGAGAAATCTTTCCTATTTAATGAAACTAAAGAGAAAATCTTCAAACTCATCAAGAACTTAATTCATCTTGCTCTTGGTAAATTCTTCTTCATTCTTCTCTTCCCTCTTCCTAATAAGCAAGAAATAAATTCCTTATTTTCTCACACTAAATTTTAACTTCCTTTTCCTATTCTTTGAGTAAGCAAAGAAATGGTACGATCAAAACAAAGTTTAAAACTCATACCCAATGAAAAAACTCGATTATCAACTTTTCTCACAAGAAAAAATGGATTGAAGAAGAAAATTAATGAACTCAGTATATTGTGTGACGTTGATGTATGCATGCTAATTTACGGACCATCTGCTGACGGTAAGATTCACCCTGTTGTGTATCCCGAGAATTCGGATAATTTTCATCGTATTGTTCAACGATATCAAAGTATGGATAAGGATGATCGTGGGAAACGAAGTTTGACTGTTTCTGATTTCTATGATGATCAGATGAAGAATATTGAAGATGAAGTTACTAAATTAACAAAAAAGAACGATCAAGATTTTGAGAAATTTATAAGGGATGATTGTCTTAATAATCTCACCGTTGATCAACTTCATCAGATTATAAACAAGTTAGATTTCAAGATTGATCTTCTGGAAACTAAAAAGGATATGATGACCATGAAGGGTAATTATGGATACTCCAGTGTTGTACCGAATCAAAACCCTGCTGATATACCTAGTACAAGTCATGGGATTAATATGTCTAAGAGAGATGATACCATGTATATGCAACCATATTGTAATGGTGAACCGTTTGATCAATATCATCAACAAATAATGCCGACGGATTACCCATCATATGATAATTCATCGATGATGTACGATAATAACCTTGTTACGATGAATCTAATGAGTTCATTCAACTGTTACGATGGTATGAATTTCATTGACAATGGTTTAGACTTTTCATATCCGAAGGTTCAAAATCAACTGCCATATGATGAAAAGATTATTACAACAATGGGAAATAATATGGAGTTTGGAAATTCTACGATTTCATTATCATACAATTTGCAGGCATCCATGGTTCCCCCAATAGATTCTAAGTTTCCAAATATGATGGTGCATGGAGATGGAGAACCATTATCACCTGAATTATCAACAAATCAGATGGTGCAAAATCAATCAACCTTTTCAAGACTGAATTGATGTCCAAGATTTTTCCGTGATGGATTAGTGTTTAGCAAACCACTAGTTATGACTCTTTCTTTTTTGGGTTATATGTTTTTTTTCCCGAGTAGTATATGCATTTAAACAATTGGGTTTTCAAATTTTGTGATATTAGAGAGGTTATTGATGTTCTTTTTTAAATGGATAGGTTATTGATGTTAATTAGATATATGGCAACCCAGGAATAATCTATATTCGAAATACTACAACTGAAGGACAGATTCACCGAGTCGAAAATTTTCTACATTCCTAGAGATTACAACGTGATAGCATACGCATTGGCTAGATGGGGGAGAAAAAATCGCCAGAGGAGGATTTGGGACGTCTTGCCTTCTTTTATTTCCAGTTCTGTTTAGTTTTCTTGTATTATCTTAACAAAAAAAGATTAGATATATGGCAATTGGTTGGAGTTAAGTTTTGAAGTATTTCATCATGCACTTTTTCAGATCCCTCTAATGAGTTAATTACTCATTTTCAAATAAAGAAGAGACGAAAATCACATTATTATTATGGTCTTGTCGAACGCCCCAAAAAGAGGGCAACCAATTTTCCTCTTCACATTCTCACAATCGAGGTTGTTGTAGTTGTGAGGCTTACTTCATTTGGTAATATGTGTATTTCTTTACTAGATCAGTGTTTGAATGAGCTACAATTGGCTCATGACCATATTCAGTCAACCGTGGTCCGTGGTATGGCTAAATGAGTAAGACTAAATTTCATTATTCACGAAATAATAACATTATTCCGATGAACAAAAAACAAATAATTTTGTGGCTCCCTTGAGAGACCAAAAGTACACCTCCTGCCTAGAAGCAAGTAAGACTAAATTTCATTATTCACGAAGTAATAACAAATTATGTGAAGGAATATCACCCGAATTCGATTACACAATACTTCATTCATATTTATAGAGTTGAGATGTTACATTTTAAGCTATTTGTCTGTTTATTGTTTTAATTTGACTCATGTGGATCTAACTCCTCTACGTTTTACTTGTTTTTGTCGGAGGTACAATAGTAATTCTAGGTTATTTAAATCAATGCATTCTTAATCGAGACTTATTTATGTCCGACTCAAATGGGCCCAGCTAAGACCATTCGGTACGAGGCACGACTGAATCTAAAAAAAGATACATACATAAATGAAACTCAAAACACTGGTAATAGCTAGGATGTAGAATAAACAAATCACCAGGGGATCTCTTGACCATCCCAAGCGAAGAATTTGCCGTTGTCAGACCTCTTGACATTGTTGATGATGCCTAAGAGTTTATTTACAGAGAATTCCTTGGAGAATAACTTGTCTTGAGCAACATTTCTTTGAAAGGGCTTCGACAAATCTGTATCCACAGTGCCAGGGTGCAGTAAGATACAAGCAATTGGATCTTTTTTTCGCGCAAATTCCACTGATACCGTCTTTGTCACTGCTACCAGAAAAAAACATTATTAGGTATACCCTCACATTTCACCGTAGAACTTGCATCAACGTGTGGTGAAATTAGAACGTAACTTCATAATAAATTGACAAGTTACTTATTTTGTTTAGTATATCTGCAACATAAACTGAAAATTTGCATACTTGTAGTAGAATTTCATGGCTACACCACCACCTTCTTACCAATTCACAGAAGTAGAGACGTAGACGCTTTAAAATAATGTAATCAGAACTAGAAATCAATAAACATAGAAGAAGATAACATGTGGAGGAGTTGCATGCTAGTATAGCTTATGACTCTTTTTCTTGGATGAGACAACCCAAGAATAACACATTATGACCTCGGAGACTCAACGGAAACTACAAAAATTCATAAGAAAAAGAACCTAATCTTGATCAGTACAATCTAATACTGGCAAGATGCTGATTAAGACTTCAGTTGAATTTAGATGCTAGTACATAATTAGCAACTATTTGGAGAGATTGAACCTAGTTACTACTAGTGATTGCTTAATTCTTTCGGTGATAATCCAAGATGTTTGCACTAGTTGATTCCAGCCATTACGATTTATATCACATCAATATGTGTAAGTTTTTTTGTTCAAGTATTTAATATTGATGCGTTTGCAAGTATTTTTACTAACATTGAGATATACAAAGAACAATGTTCCTGGCAAAAGATATGAAAAGAACGAACAAGGATATAAATACGTGGTTGCATCAATAAATTAAGAAAATTTGGAGTATAAGAATGTACACTGATTGAGTGCTGTCTTTGAAGATCGATATGAATGCCATCCCCCCAAGCGGTTATCACCTATGGATCCGACTCTGGCACTTAGATTTGCAACCACTGCAACATCTCGTTGAGTCCCGGATCCTCCTCCCATCTTCAAAAGAGGCCACATATGCTGCTAGTTCAAAATATAAGTTAGCATTATCGTTTCAAATGGCCTGTATAAATCAACCTTAAAGAACTAATGGTTCAAAATAGATGCTGTTAAAATCATAAGGAATTGATGATTTATAAAATAGACATTGTTAAAGCATTAAGATTGGATACTCAACAATATGAACGAACAATTGATAATAATAAGGCCATAGTGAAGACATTTAAGGATCTCACGAAACTAAAGATAGAAAAGGAAAATTGACATTGCACACCTTGATCACTAAAATGGGCCCCACTGCGTTCACCTCGTAGGAAAGTAGTAAAGAAGACCTTTCTAATTTACTCAAAGTTGTTTCTGCATGGAAGATGCATAATGATTAGTCTTTTTTTAAGATGTCCGACAAAGAAATTCATTGCCTGACAACAATAAACAAATAATGTTATGTCTATTAAGCAAATCAAAACATCAAATTGGGGTGTCCCTCGCGTGCAGGTTCAAGTATTTGTCTACCGAGCTTCTGCACTATGAGAAAACCATTTTTAATCCCGATAACATGGTCCGGACCTGACGTCAATGTTAAGTCTTTTTGCACAATACTTCGCTAATTTAATGGAGGCAGAAGAGGTGCTTCCCTCTCTATAATCGGGTCTCACATCCGATAATGAACTATCAAGAGAGCAATGCTAATTCTACCTACATTGCCAAACCCCCATAACGATTTAAAAAGCAAGGCTGAATCATCTTTGATTCCCAAACCTCCGCTTCTAAACGGTTTACTTATGGAATTTCCACGAAATGAATCTTACGGTCTTCAGCTTATCATGCCACAGGAAATTACTAATTTATTGCCTCAATCACTCTTACTACCGACATAGGCATAGAAGAAAAATCAGTAAAAAGAAATTGGAAATGCCACAATTATATATATAGTGCATATATATATATAGTGCAGGTGCTCAGCCCATCCTGCCCCGACCCACACTATAATTTTAGACTCCTCCATTCTTCGTTTTTCGCCCCTAAAGCTTGTTTTATAACATTTACTAAACTGATAGTCAGAACTTTAAAATGCGGGTAAAATTTGTACCAGGTTGCAATAGATTGGGTATTGAAAGAATTCCAGTCGTATTAATGAGAAGGTTCAAGGCGCCATATTTTTCTTGTATAGAGTGTGCCGATGCCTACAAGAAATGACATGACCGAGGTTAACTAACATACTTTTTCAGTTCTTCCTCAGATAAATCAACAACCAAATTTTATGATAGGTAGTAAACTTCAAGAGCATCAAGTGATTGAGAAAATTAACATCTAACTTGAACCAAATAACTCGAAATACAAATAAGTACGTAATTACCAATTGCACATTAAACTTAATAGCTACTACAGCTAAAACTAAATATCTGTTTTCATGTTCATTCCTGTAGCTAAACTCCTCATTAATTACAAATCATTTTGCAAGTTCCTAACCAGTACTACAATTTCTTCTAAAATAGTATACCAGTTATATTATATAAAAGAAGTCAAATTTGTCAATTCCTGGAAACCCATCGAAGCCTATATTTTCGTTTCAATTATGATTTCCAACTCCATTTATGGTAACAAAAAAACAGTACCTATATGAACTTTTCACAATCTAGAGTGATAACAGAAAACTAGTACTGCAGCTGTTGTTTCTGATGAATAAAAGTTGGATAAATGCATCAAATCTAAATACCAATGACAGATTATTATAATTTGATTACGGGGTTCTGGGAACAATGCCTGGTAGATTTTGATGTAAGAATACAGAGGAATCAAAATGCCTAAAGCCAGTTTATTTCCTTTAATACATAAACATCAGGATCTGTTTTCTTTCCTTCGTTGACGGAATTAGCGAGATGAGAAAAGGGTGCAGGCCATAAACAGAGGGTTTGTCAGTGAAAAGCTTGCAAAAAAGGTTACCTCGATGGTGCTGTCAACTGTAACATCCAACTGCAATATGTTGAGGCGTTCTGTAAAGGTCTTTTTCAATTCCAGAAGGTTTGTGGCTTCCTCAGGATTCCGGCAAGTGGCAACAACATGCCCTCTATCATTGTACTCCAATAGTTGTCTAACCTATAAACCGAAGAACAAAAAAGGAAACACAATTTATATACAAGTATGTAATTTGTGATTTTACCAATAGTAATATCATCAAATATCAGGTTTTTGTAGCTGTTTTTTTTATTGTATGTGCCAACTATGTGGGGATAATACTATGGTTGAAGTGAAGTAACGTCAGACTAGGAAATGGAAGTAATACACTAGTACATGAAATTCAGATATAAGAATGTTTGTTCTTCATTGTCAAATTAAAATAAATAAAATAGTTGTCTAAAACAATGTTACTGTCATATGGAAAACAACATCAAAAAATAGGGCACCAACTCGAGAAGAGAAAGAACATTTTTTTTTCTAATGGCCTTTCTTGACTGCGATCACGTGATTCTCAGTCACAACTTGTGCTTCAACATATTCAGAACTCAATAAGAATTTGAAATTTTTTGCCAGCCATACAAGTAGCTAAAGTAAAAGGTGAGATCTTAAGTTCACCACTCTTAAGTAAGTGTTTGTGTCATAATGTGATGTAAACACGTCGCTAGAACCTTCAACAGAGGTTAACTTCATTGGAATAGAATGCCATATGTTTACAAATAATTCATAAACTCAAAAGTTCAAACTAAACAAAACATAAAATCAATCGAAATTACATAGACAACGGTGGTACATGTATCCGTGCACCACTTCACACAAGGTAGTGAATATGGCAACCTATCCCAAGTACATCAATTAGTAGGAATGAGAGGATTAATATCGGACCCCCAAGAACAAATGATTGATTTACCCATTCAAAGCAATTTAGGCGAAGGACTCTCTTTAACGGAATATATAATTTAAAGCAAGAAGTACAAAGAACTGAAACAAACCCATAGATCAAAGAGCTTATTGTGAACTTTAGCAAACACTCACATCCCCATTACACTTTGTGGTGTTTATGCAAGTGTTATAAGATGAACCGATTCAGAGCAACCCACGTGGATTCGGCAAGATAGGGTCTGAAATTCTGAATACTAGTAGTTAGTTCAAAACATAGCTAAAATTGTTCCCATCAATCTTTGTCGAATTCAGACACGCTAATTACAAATTGGTTTATATGTTATTGAAAAACAAACCCTTTTCGTCCTGAAAGTATATGAATTCAATTCATAAAGTAAAGGTACAAAAAACTTTCCGTTACTTAAAACCTATCCATTGATTGTAATTTTGCAAGACTACATATGGTTCAATTAGGCATTAAATGTAACAGTATGATGACAATTAACTGAATCTAAGAATTTGGGTGACAATGGGATGGATCTCCAGGAGAAAGCCCTAATTACTTACAGGTTTTTTTCTTATGATTCTAAAAAGTAATAAAAATGATATCTAAATTTGAATTTCTAAGTAAGAAATAAAACGAGTATAGGTGAGAGATTGAGGGGGAAAATAATACTCAACAAATTCAAGACCAAGTCCTCTTGAAGCTCCCTGGACCATAGAAACTCCTCCAACTTTCTCTGCTTCTCGTTTCAATGGCAGGGCGTAACTGCAGAAAGATGAAACCCTACTTCTGCTACTGTTGCTGGTGAAGGTCCTCAAGCCGGCAATGAGGATGGTTCGCATCATGAGAAGGCCAGCCATTCAAATGAAGATAATGCCGCACCTCGTTCAAATTCAATCTTCTAGGGAAATCAGGTATCTAGAAGAAGATAAATTCCCCATTTTGTTAGATGTTTTTTTCAGTAGTTAGGTATTAAATGAAACCAGTTATTACAGTTGTCAGTTCCTCAATCAAAAGGCCACAGCTCGTCTGCTATGGGGAGGGAGGCAATGGTTGCCGAGACGGAAGACTTTTGCGATAAACTAGTCAATCTAATTTGACTCTATTGATTTTATTGTTTTGAGAAGGCCACCAATATTCTTTCAACAAAAAAAAAAAAAAAAAGAGAAGGCCACCAATATATGGACAATCGAAATTTTTAGGTGGACAACAACAGTTTGTGGAGTACGTGAATTAAAATTGGCCAGCGCTTTGGGGAAAGCTAAATAGTTTTCGGAGTGTGAAGACTTGGTCAAAAATTTGTCAATTTTGTTTGACAATTTTATTTAGGGGGAAAGCAAAATACTTCTCCACCTCACCTCACTCTCTCTCCACCTCACCTCACTCTCTCTCCACCTCACCTCTATCTTCTCCGATTAGGTCGCCGGCCGGAAAATTTTCCAGTCGGCGACCATTAAAAAAAAAAAATTCACTCTCTCTCTCTCTCTAGAAACTCCGGCGAAGGGGTTTCCCTTCGCCGGAGTTTCTAGAGAGAGAGAGAGAGAGTGAAATTTTTTTTTTCTTCATGGTCGGCGACCTAATCGGAGAAGACAAAGAGGTGAGGTGGAGATAGATTGAGGTGAGGTGGAGTGTTTTTTTTATTTCCCCTCAAAATTTATTTCACCGGAAAATCTCTAAAATTCTACATATTCCCTTTAAAATTTCACACCTCAGAAACTATTTAGCTTTCCCCAAAGCGCTGGCCTTAAAATTTGAGACAACCAAATGGAGGGATCTAACACTAAATACCCCTTTATCTTTGGTTGTCAATACGTGGACAACTGTTTTTCTTATATGAACAACTATCTTATGTGGACAACCAAAATAGTTAATTTCTTTTATGTGGACACCAGTTTCTAAGGGGACAACTCTCTATTATTTTCACTCAAGTCCTCTTAGAATTAGATGTATTATTTTAACACCTCTCTCTTTTCTCCATAAATCCTAAGTAAGTTTGGTCTTCTTCTACTACTTCATCTTCATCAGCATCCCAAAATTCTAGAGAGAGAATTTTTTTGGAGAAGATTATGACATCAAACAAAGGGAAGGGAATTGTTAAAGGATATTCCTAACCAGAAAAATCAGATTGAAAAACCCTAAAACCTGTTAAACTTGTAAAACCTAGAAATCAAAGATTTCAAAATCCTATATTTTTTTTTACAAACAAGTAGAGTTGCTCCTTCCTCGTGGAAAATCGACAAAACACGAGAGATCTTAACTTCGGACTTTTTGTAAAAAAAAAAAAATCTGACTTGCCAATTTCGTAGATTTCCCATGAAAATTTGGCAAGACAGAAGGAAACTTGCCACGAAAATCTAGCATATTTTCGTGGATTTCCCACGAAATTCTGGGAATTTCTTCTTCACTTCGAATTTTTGCCTTAAAATCATTTTGTTTTCTTTCTAACTAGCCAAACGAAAATACAAAATAAAATTAAAAAAGTTAGAGTTTACCTCATCAATGTAGGGTTTGAATAAAACCCATCTAGGGTTTGATAAAAAACAAAGGGAAGTAGTAGAAACTATAGTTCACTAAAAATAAAGAGAAGTGGTAGAAACTATAGTTTACTAAAAAACAAAGGAAGTGGAGATTGATGAGTTTTATCTTCTTCATTCATCTAGGGTTTAATAAAAAACAAAAGAAAATGGTAGAAACTATAATTTACTTTTAGTAGCAATAAAAGAATAAGAAGAAGACTAAGAAGAAGGAAGAAGAAGAAGATGATGAAGAAGATGATGAAGAAGATGATGAAGAAGAAGACAACTTAGGTTTTCAATTTTGAACTATTATTTTGTTAATGGTCCACAAGTTAGTAACTGTTACTTTTAGTAACGGGCCCGAAAATAGTTGTCCATATAAAAAAAAAAAACAGTTGTCCATGTATTAGCCACCTTATCTTTTTCGTCTTGATCTGCATCACCATCTTCAACCGATTTTAAGTCATGACTACCACTTATTGAGGGTTTGTTTGATGATTCCGATGAATAGCTTTAGCAATGGAGTGGGTTTGAACATGTTGTTGGTTCTGGTGTTAGGGTTTGTTGTGTTGTAGTTAATCCGACTCTCATGGTGGATCTTAAATTTTGATTCCTGATTCTACCCAAAAGTTTGGAAGATCGGATTCTTCAATTCCATATCTTCTTCTACAATGATTCTATTCCATGAATTCGATTTAAAATCATTCTTATCAAGTAAGGGCTTCAAATGTATCTCATCTCCTTAATTCTCATCAAAGAACCCCCTAAAAAAATGTGAGAACCCTGTTTTCTGAACCAGTAACTAACTCTCTCTATCTTATCATGGAATCTAAGTATTCTATAATTGAATTCGATCAAGAAGAAATTTTGTAAGAGGAGAAGCTTTTCATGTAGACAAACTTCAAAAATGAAAAGATGCATCCCTTTCCTGACAATAAATCTTTAATCCTGATGAAGATTGAATAATCTGAACATAGTAGAGAATATGGTGCTTGCCTAATTTAGTGGTGGTCGTCGGTAGTCATATAGATGATGATCATGAAGAAGAAGAAGAAATACAGTTGAATATTTAATCCTAAATCATTCGATTTAGTTGCCTCAAACTAAATTTCTTGTCCCTAATTTGTTTGTCCATCTAAGAAATTTAGTTGTCCATATATTAGTCACCTTTGAGAAAGGACCTATTTTATGATCGTCAGTGTTTTGGGAAAATAAGCAAAGTTTCCGAGGAAATAAGTTGTGGGTGGAAACAAATTTTTTTGTTTCCTCCAAACATCACCCTTTCAATTTTTTTTTTCTTCTTCTCCTCTCACCTCAACTAGAACTCCGACGATCTCCACCGGATTCCGGCGACTTCCACCATTAATGTCGGCGATCACCATCAACAGAGTTCTTTCTTCTTTCTTATTTCTTATTTCTTCTCTCTCTTCTACATGAGGAAATAAGTTGTGGGTGGTATAGGAAAGCAATTTTTAACAAAGGCAGTGCATTAGATAGGGAGAGCATTTTTTTAGAATAGGGAGAGATAATAACTATTTTCTAAAGTATCTCAACTTTAAACTTTGGTCTCTCCCCTTAAACTAAGACAACACTCATCTCCATAGAGGGGTTTGTAATTCTTGTTATTGTTTGATTTGTCCATACAATTTTAGGATTTTAACACTGATTAAAGTAACTTTTGAAGATTTCGAGTATCAATATTGCATTGAAGAATACAAAGAAGGAAAGGTAGGAGTTCTTCCTCATAAAAGAAATTTCGCTTAGCATAAATAAAACTTCATGAATGAAAATAGTGAAAATTTTCATCCAGAACAACTGAAAATTTTAAAAAAATTCGTCTAGAGCGGATGAAAAAATAGAACAATTTCAGCTTGCTCGGCCGAAATATATTTTTTTTTCAGCGGGCCCGACCGAAATTTGTTGTCTTTTTCAACCAATCCGACCGAAATTTGTTGTCTTTTTCAGTCGACCCAACCGAAAATCCTTTACGAAACAAAAACGACCTTAAACCCTAAAACGTTTGTTCAACTATAGATGAAGAAAAGAAAATGATTCTTCTGTACCTGAGACATATTATCTTCGTTATATATGTCTTCTTTTAAGTCGATATCTTCGTTTAAGTCGATGTCCTCGTTTAAATCGATGGTTTCGCTTAAGTCGATTGACTTTTCTTTCTTGATGTAGGTTGCCTCCTTCATTAATGGTGGTTCCTCATCCATGAGATCTTGAGGCATCATTAAAAGCTTGAAATTAAGACTATAGTGATGGTAAACTTTGCAAGTTTTTTTAATAATAATAGTGATGTTGATTAGTGACGATATTAAGGTTGTTTATGTGAAAGAAACTTACAAGTGAACAGAATATTAGGTTTCTTATTATTTTTATCGAACTCCTTATATTTTAGCACTATTTATTAAATGATCCTTATAACGGTCTCCTTAAACTAATTTGGTAAAGGAAGAACAAGTACATAAATTGACCTTACTAATGCACTGCCTTTACTAAATATTACCCTTCTTATACCAAAGGCCAAAAGGACCTTGAATGATATTGATACATCATGAATATGCATCATGAATTAAAGATGTTTTTTTATAGGTTGCAGCTTTGTGGACTGAATGTATTTTGAGGACTCCAAAGTTAAAATTATTTGTCAAAAGAGAATGATGAAGCTTTGTAAAAAGAAAAAAAGATTGAGGATTTTGAAATGCATGACCCTTCAATGTTTCTGTTGTCCCACAATCTGGGAAACACCACTGCATCCTCTAGAATTTTCGCCCCAACAATGTCCTAAAACACATCACTTGGAAATATGCTACATCCGCACCAACATTTACAGAAATATAATCACTAGATATATAAATCAATCACAAATCAAATATTAAAGGTATCTAAAATCCACTAGTAAGCACTATTAGTTGCAAAATCCTTTAAGTCATGCTTTCCTTTATTTAACCATATAAAAAATTCGAAATATATTATTGGATAACAAAATATCAAATAATGGTATATTCCATAATCCAAATGTAGTTATAAACACTGTCTGTGCCTCTGTGGACATGGTTCGTGGAGTCTCTTAAGGGTTTTGTAGAAGAAGATTTACAGTCTTTACTCTTTAGACTGAGACAACCAATTAAGATCTCTAGCTTTCAGCTATGGGGAATACAGAACCAATCTTGTCATTCCCATGACGGTAACATTTGATGTTGACATAATAAGGACCAATCTGGACATGGTTGTCTTCTCCACCAGCAAAGAAACAAAGAGTATAGAGAGCAACTTCGAATTCAGGACTCACTCCGACTAGTGTGCTCGAAACAGATTTAAGTATACCATTCCATTCAAACTGTACTGTAAGCAATTGAGTTTCCGAGTCTGGCTGCAGGTTCGAGAGAAAATTATTTAAGAAAGATCACATGTTGTCAGATAAAAATTCTAAAGCCAATCCAACGAAATAATATTAGCATATACCACATTGGCTGGGCATTAAATAAGTTTTGGGTAATTTTTTCTTACAGGATGATTTTCAAATAGAGTTAAGCCCAAATGACTCTAGGATGGTATCAGAGCTATTGTTTCAGTGATGGGTATGGAAGGGGATTGCCGAGTGAATCCGACCCTCAACGCCAGGGCATTAGAATTTGTGCAGTAGATATAAGTCCTGAGAATCCTTTCCTCACAAAGCAGGTTTTCAAGGAGAGTTAGGCCCAATGGACTTTAACAAAGAAAACTACAAGTACCAGGTATGAGGTACAAAGAGAAGAGGTTTCTGTCACATATCTGAGCAAATGTCGATAACGGACTAGTAGTTTATTGTTGTTTTTAAAAAGTATGGGCATAAGCAAATGAAATCACTTACAGTTTCTCCACGTCGTCGAGGGAAAATATAACCTTGATAATCTACTCTTCCTTTTGCTTCTTCCAGGTAGAACTGCAAAAACTCATGATGGGTTAAAATTTCCGAAAACCGAAGAATTGATTTGTCTTATATCGAGGGAATATATCAAAAACAAGGAGGAGAACTGAGAGCGAAACCTGAAGCCAGTTATGGAAACCTGAGACTTGATCCTCCCCTCGAGTTTTGATTTCTCCAACAAAAACATGTTCAAAAGCAGATGAAGTACTAGATGAACCGCCTCGGCCATAAAGACCAAACCATAATTGAGTCAACATTTGCTTAAAATCTTCATAGTTCTGAGATACAATTCCTTTGGACGTCAGATACTTGTGAAGATATTTGATCGGTGCAGTTCTGCTAATCTCCTCTACAAAAGCAGCTTGCTCATGCTTCTCTTCTGTCGTGACTTCTTCTTTAGATCCTACAACCGGATTGTAGTTATCTAAAAGAGCACAAAAACGTCCATACGTTGGACGATTGGAGATATCTTCGCTAATCCATTGAAATAAGCTTCCTTGAGCCATATCTTCACGTTGGTAGACTTTCTTCCCTTCGCCACAGTCAATCTCATAGTCTTTTCCAGGTAACAAACGGTTCGAATCGAGCTCCCAAAGTTTATTACAAGCCTGTGAGATATCAAGAAGCTCCTCTTCTGTAGGTTCAATATTAGCACCATACCCAACATCATCATCAGAGTACTTCTGCTCACTTACTGGTCGTTTATATCCACTGAAATGGTCTTTTCGAATCTGCCAAATTGCGAGTGTTGATTAGTATCTAAAATACACAAATTAATGAATATAATTGATCCAAATATGTGAGAAGGTAGGGTTTGTTTTTTTATGTCAGATCTGAAGTCTGACTCGAACTCTCGAAGTTTGAGTTGATAGGAGTCATATTTCAATATGTTGTTTATTGTCTAGCTCCTGTTGTCTGAACTGAGCTGATTTTGGGTCTATATGAGTCAGATCTAGACAATGAGAAGAAAAAAAAAACACCATCGTAGTATATGTACTCCACACTTTCTCGATTTCAAGAAAAATATTACAGGATATCATGTTCTCTGACTCAAAAATCATGTAGTATACAAAAAGATGGCAAAAAGGGTACCTTTTGAAGCCTATCTTGAGATGTTCTACCAACAGTCTCCCAACCCTCACTGTTTCCCAGTTCCTCTTCCTATACAAATCCACAATAAAGAAAACTCTCAGCTTCTTATTACAGAGCAAGAAATAAGTATAAGTAATAAATAATCAAAATGAACCTTTCTGTTCGATTTGTTCTGGCTATAGTTGTGCCCAACACTTTCCTCTTCTTCATGCTTCCCATACCCAACCTGCAGTTAATCATTTGTTTGTAAAAACATTACTCAAAATTTTGAAATCGACTTCAGAACAGAGTGAAATATCTCATTCAACATTACTAGAATGTTGAACGTTAATTGGAAACAACGAACAAACATTATTAGTTATAGACTAGTAGACCACAGTATGGGTACCCATTTGGGGCACAGGAGTAAAATATGACTCTTTTGCATATAACATTAGAGTTTACAGATATTACTTGTATATCAAACCAGTGTCCTAATGGGACCAACAATTAGGCTTAACGAAGATTAGTTGCAGGCTTGCAGCATAAAGTATCACGGTCCAAAGTATCTCCATATATCTATATAAACAGCAATCATGGCACAAGATCATGACATGTTATTGGACAGACACGCAAGGTATTAAATTTCGGCCTTGTTTAAAAGAGACATATTTTGTGAAAATATTTCGACCATGGCTGCAGCAATTACAAATTTACGGGAACAGTTGAAAAAAGAAAATGATATATAGACTAATTCATACTTTCATAGTAAGGACAATAAACATAAGAAGAAGGTCGTCCTATATAGTAATAGTAATTATTAAAACAGCTTCCTCATAAAACAATCATACTCTGAATCATTTCTTGTAGGCCCGACATGTATAATGGACACAAAATGTTAGCTCAAATAGACTATGGTATTGAATTATATGTTTTTTGAGTTATACAAAACTAATGATATTGCTATTTTTTATTTGCAGTCTCGCAGCTGGTAAATGTGTATTAGGAGCTCTTCCTGTTGATAAATTCGCCAAAAGATTCTAAAGCATTAATGACAACAACAATCACTGCCAACGTCTTGACAATGGCCACAAGGGTAGTAACCAGACCCCTTTCGCAGCCATCGACCCCATTGAAAACCGTTCGCCTAAAGCAGCCCATATCCACGTGCTTAATCTTACACAAACCCCACCATACCTCGTGGGAATAGATATCTTATTCAAATCCAACCTTCGAACGAAATAATCTGCCCAGAACCAAGCCCCTCTCTCTACTCCCGCTATAGCTCCTGTATCACTATTCCCAATCGAGATTCTTCTCATACCTAGCAAAAATCTGCCTGAACCATGATTCCGTACTGCTTGGAACACGTGTCAAATGGTGATGAATTACATTAGACATGTCAAATGGGTGGTATTTTGAGCTGCTATGTCTACCACGATCAAAGAGCTAATTTTGGTTCCAACTGAAGTTGCTTTAATCTGGTGTTAGAATTTCATTACACTTGCATTTAGTTTTCCTGATCTTTTCATTTTAAACCAGCTTAAACCTTCACCTGCGTTTACTATAGAAAAAAATTGATCCAACGAACGATTTGTGATAGTGTGGAACTGAGACAGCTTAGTTAACGAAAGGCCTTCATATCCTATGGCTCGATTCTTGTAGAAAAGTGGTGGTCTCTGTTTTTCCCAATTTTACACCTCAATTAACCTAACAATCATACCGATCTTGAAATACTTGCAGCACACTTGGGCAGCTACTGATAACGTCATAATAAAGCAACTCCAAAACAAATAAAGGAAAATCTTCGAAGTCAATAAGCTAAACCACTTTATCATGGTTTATGGTTTAAATGGACTCCTACGTAATTATCAACTGTCTTATGCTGCTGATAAACCTCACCTAATTCAATCAAGGGTCTCTAGAAATGACTTAATCAATGCTGTATGGCGGATGGATCAGTATTAATATATGTTAATTGACGATCCAAGCCCCAACTACAATGGATCTTGTATCTGTTAAGATTGGACCTAAGTGCCAAATGCGAAACAATATTGGTAACTGCTGGGTCTTGGATCGTAAACAACTACAAAAGAAGTTCTTGTGTAGATCAAAGTGTTCTTAAAGAATCCACTAATTTTCACACCAGTGTTAGTCAATTTCATGTGAGCTAATTGTTCAAGTAGCAATCCCATCAATAACTTGAACATGATAAAAATAAAAATAAGAAAACCTTTTTGGTTGGGGCAGTCTGCCACTCCTCAGTGCGTCTTTCCTCTCTCTCATTCTCTTCCTACACAAGAATATACACATATATATGTTCAATTTCAACACAGCAAAATTAGGGTTTATTCAATTGTTCAAATTGAACTCACCAGAAAATAACCCACAAAATCAAAATTAAAGAAAAAAAGAAACAAGGGGAAGAACCTTTCTGTTTCTGTTCCAGTGTTGATCCGTCTTATTATCCTGCTGGTGGTCGTCCTGCTCCCCTGAAACTACCTGCAAATTTTATAACCTAATTAATCAATTGGGATCCAAGAAAACAGAGGAATGGGTGAATCAAATGAGATCCAAAAGTAGGAAATACTAACTTCCGCCCAGGTAGATCTGGATCTTTCGTCTCTAGACTGAGAATTTGACTCATCTTCCTCATTGTTGTTGTTGTGATCGAAAGCAACATTAATCAAACCTTTGATCAGACCTTCCATACTATTTCTCTCACTAGAACTCGGAGGTTTTTTCGTCTTCTTGTTGGAATTCCTGATTAAATGGATGACGGTGAGAAAGACGGAGAGAGACTATATGTGTGTGTTTGTGGTGGTTGAAAAGACAAGGCAGTGAACAGTTGAAGATGAAAGGAAGTTGAGAGAAATAAATAAATAAAATAATAATAGGGGTCATTGAGAGAGAGGTGGTGAGGGCGGAGGAGATATTAACATTTATTTTATTTTCTTTTGCCGACTAATTCACGAATCCCATGAAATCGTATCTTGACATGTACAAAAAGGGAAAATTTTAATGCACTCACCATTTTTTTTCGTAGTTGTGGGCATCCACAAAAGTCTCAAAGATAATGATTTTTGTCAACTAGAACTGATTTAGAGGTTTTATTTTAGGGTTATTTCCCTAGTGGCCCCAAACTTTGTGACCTGCTTCCCGCCTGGTCTCCTACTTTACAAGAAATACTCATATGGCCTCATTCTGTTATAACACCGTTACTCTCTCTCTTCCATTTCTTTTCTCTCTCCTCCAGCATGTTTTTTCTTTCTGCCACCTCGTTAAAACCATCCACATCATCGTCTTCACCGGCAGGGTCGCCGGCCGGCCAAATTTCCGGCCGGCGACCTTCAAACTTTTTTTTTTCTCTCTCTAAAAAAAAAATTAATTTTTTTTGTAAAAATTCTCTCACCTCTCTCTCTCTAAACTCCGGCGAAGGGAAACCTTCGCCGGAGTTGGGTCTGTTCATCACGAACAGACCAGATTAGGGTCTGTTCGTGATGAACAGAGGTCTGCTCATCACGAACAGACCTTTGTTCATCACAAACAGAAATTTGGCCGGCCTTAATCTAAATTTGTCAATGGATCTCCCAATATTCGACATCTGACCCGCATCCGTATTCGAATTTAAAAAAATATCAGAAATTTCGGATATTGAATACGGATTTGGATATTCCTTTTCGGATATCTGCTTACCGGATTAGGATATGGATATACTGATATTCGATCCGATAGATATTTGTATCCGTATCCGATAAGTAATATACAAAAATAATAAAAATTTAAATTTATTCATAATAATATATAAAATGTATTGTTGAGATTTATTATTTAGATCTAATGGTTAAAAATTTAAAGAAAAAATTTAAAATTTTGTTAAATTTTTGGATATCAGATATTATCTGATATCCGTTAATATCACCGGATTTGGATATTGATTTATAATATCCGCCGGATAATTATCAGATATCGGATAGCTTATCGGATTCAGATATGCCTACATCCGATCCGATAAGATACCGTTTACAGGCCTAGCTTAATCTTCATCTTTCTCCTTCGTGATGATTTTTTTACCTCTCTCTTCCTCTTTCTCTCTATCCTGCTCGAAAGTCTGAAACTTTCCTTGAGATCCCTTTCGTCTCAAACGAAGAGGGTTCTGGTGAGGGGAATGCTTTGCTTCACCATAACTCCGAGTGAGACATAGACAGTGAGTAAGAGATAATAAGATATAGAGAAAGAGGGAATTGCTTGAGAGAGAGAAAACGCGTAGTAGGTAGATCAGAGGAGAGAGAGAGAATAACAGGAGGAGATAACGAGCAGGAGATAGAGAATGATAGAAAATGTAACAGAGAAAGTGAAAGTGAAAGAGGAAATAGTTTGTGGTCGAAAATGGTGGTGGTAGTTAGAAATTGGAAGTTTTGGTAGTGGCGGAAATGTGAATAGGAAGATTATGGGGTAAAATACTATCACGTAAATGTTTGGTCGAAAAGATGAGTATGCCCCTAAGCCAACTTGGTTAAGTCTTTATTTCCGGGACACTACTTTTTGGATGCTCCAAAATTACGACCTTGACTTTACACAAAAGGGTGTCATAGATTAATCATCCCAACTAGCCCAAACTAAAAACGGATCGCGTAAATTGTCAAAAAAAAAATGGGAGTTAATAGGACGAGGTATAAGCTGAGAAAAATAAGTAAAAAGAATATCCACATAAGTCATGTTCAAAGTGGTCAAAAAGCTATATGTCGATGTACTAGTGTTTCTGCAAATTTTGCCGACTTTGGTGCATTGTAAGTAACATAAGTCATATATTGACACACACAAAAAGGAAAATGTTATATGCACTCACCATTTTTGTTATATACACTCACATCAAAGGTATTTCTCGTTCAAAGTCAAAGGAAATGCGAGTGCATACAACAAACAGTACAAAATCCAACTTGTGATTCTGACCCAGTTATATATTATAGAATTAACTTTTGCCTTGGTTTTGGGACATCCATAAAAGTTTCTGGAGAATAAAGACTTTTGACAATTAGAATTTTTTTTTTTAAGGGGGGGGGGGGGGGCGTTTGGACTCAAAGTCATTATATTTTAAATGTCATTGATACATCATTATTTCTATGAAATACATCATGAATTTAGATAAACACTTAAACGGCAATTAAGACATCTTGGGCCCTAAAGGTCATATAAAGATCCTTAAGGCCATCTTAGTGGGCCTGTAAGCCCATGGAATCCTACCTTTACTTTCTTTATTACCTAAATTACATGTAGGGACGGAACCAGGACCAGAAATCAAGGGGCCGATATTAAACTATATTTCTTAACATTCATGGAGTTATATGATAAAATTGATGATTTAAATTTTAAAGCACAATTTAGTTCACAACTTGCTAGTCCTAAAAAGTGAAATCGCTCTAATGAATCGAAACATAATCGAACAAGAATTGTTTTAGTCGGGTGTTGAACTAAAAACCTTATAAAAATTTAAAAAAATCTGAGCCTAAACGGACTTAAACTCGCGTCCTTCACACTCACAACTCTCATCCATACCATCTCACCCACGCCACATATCTGTGTCACTTTGACTTGCAAATTATGTATTTAACACACTGAGTGGGCACTCAACTATACTTAAATGGATTTGTAGCCATCCAAGGGGGACCATGGCCCCCTTGGCCTGATTGTAGATCCTTCCCTGATTACATGGGATAAATCTTGGTGATAAACTGCTTCAACCGAGACTCGGTCTCAAGACCTTATGGGCTTAAGAGGGAGTGGTAAATTAGAATTGACATAGAGAAAACTTAATTTCGAGTCAAAATATTGATTTTTTTTCTTTTTGCCCCCTTAATCTTCATTCCCCCCTCTTTCCAGCTGATTCCCTTTCTATCTTTCTCTTCTACTTGTTTTCTCCCCCCCGACCCTTCTCTATCTCTTTCTCAATTTCCCTCAATCTCTCTCATTGTCTCTACACACTCTCTCCTACTCGTTTTCTCTTTCTCCTGATCTTTCTCTCTCCTGCCATTAACTCCCCTCTATGTCTCACTATCTCTTGCTCAAAAGCTTGAAAGCCTCTCCGTGTTTCCCTTCATCTCAGACGAAGGGAGTTCCACGATAGAAACACTTTTCTTTGTCAAAACTGTGAGCGAGAAGAGGCAATGAGTAGAAGAGCAAGATAGAGAGGGATTGTAGGAGAACAAGCAAGAGATAGAGAGACAGAAAGAAAATCAGAGAAAAAGAAAGAAAGAAAGAGAAAGAGATAGAGAGAATGACATGAGAGGGGGAGAAAACGAGTAGCAGATAGAAGAAAAGAGAAAGATATAGAAAAAGGAGGTGGGTGGTGGTCGGAAGTTATGGTTGTGGAGAAGAGGTGAAGATGATGATTAGGGGGCAAAATGCTATCATGTAAATTTTTTCTTTAAGAAATAAATATGCCGCCAAGTCACTCTTGGTTTACTAAGTCTTTATTCCTTGCACACTTTTTTGGATGCCCCAAAGCTGCAACATTGACTTTACATACAAAGGTGTCACAAATTAATCACCCAAAATTATCCAAATTAAAAAAGTGTCTCGCAAATTATTGAGAAAATGGGAGCTAATAAGAGGTCTAAGATCAGAAAAATAAATAAAAAGCATATCCCAAAAGTTAAGTTCGAAGTGTTAAAAAAGTCATGCATCTATGTATATCACATAATATTATATGCATAGTGCCACCATTATAGATGTTGCATTGTCCGCAATCCAGCTATTTTCTAAATAGGTACACATTATTTACATTATTTACATTTTGTATGTCAAATATCCGTCGATTATGCGTAAAAGCGGTTGCACAGTACATAAATGACATTATGGCGAACAAAAGCACTGTTGTATACAATATCTTCAAAATGTATGATGATGTAGGAGAGTGGTTAGGTGGGATATCAACCAGATGATTACATTTTTCTGATTGGATAATGAACTCTCTCCTTTGTCTTTCTGGTTGAATTCAGTAGCAATGACCTGCAAAATAAAGAAAGATACTCTGACGATGAAATCGGTGGGGAACTTTTGCAGTTAAAGGAAATAATTCAAAGATTCTAATTGCACAAGATGACATTCAATTCCTTTTAGGGAAAACCTAGTGTTCTTATATAGGTTTGGATGATCGCGACAAAGCAAAGCTGAGATGATTGGTGATTAGACATCACTTCTGATGATAGCCATGTGGGTGTGACCATTTGGAAGATAACATCTGATTGAGTGTGTATCTTCTGAAATTGACGGATTCTTCTAACACATAATAGTGTTTGTATGAAAAGTGGATTTTTGACTCCGTTTGGCCTTCCACGTCATTATTGTTCTCTTTAGGCAGATTTGAGCTCAAGGGGACCGAACTCACTTAAGCCAATCTCCTTGCTTTGTGCCTTTAAATAAGGTAGGGCTCAAGTTGTGAAGCTGTCTCGGATCTACCTTCCCTCTTGCCTCGAGGCAGAAGAAGGCTTAAGGTGTCGAGCTGACTTCTTCAAACCTGTCTCCATTGTTCAGAGACCAAAACAAAGCTCCAGCTGAAGTTGGCCCGAAGCTACTTCACTCGCCTCTAGGCAACAAAGGGTTCAAGGTGCTTAGGGAACTCGTGCCGACCTCCTATGTCAGGGCTCAAGTGACAAAGTTTCGTTGGATCCACCTCTGTGATGGCTTCGACGAAGGTCTGACTATATGCATTCCTGGATGATCAAATGAGTCTTTGACTTGATCAATATTTGACTCAACATAAGTCCCCCCACTCCCTAACCTTTCTTCTTAGACTCTTAGTCGTCTTCCTGCTAAGGTTAGTAAGTATACTAATGCTGAATTAAATGAGCTAGTCATCTTGATAAGATGAAGCATACCTTAAAAAAGAGTTGGTTTGTTCAGCTTGCCCTATACTTCTTCAAATACTACGACCGAGCTTTGTGGTCGGGGTTAAAGTTCGTGCATGAGCTTATGATGCTTCTAGCCGGCATGCGCGCGTGCCTTGTTGTTTGCTCAGACCCATGTGTTCATCGATTGTAGGTTAGGCTCTGATTAACGATTCAACACTGAAACATCTTTTCATTGAATTAACGGGATCGTGTAGGCTTGTTATTCCTGTTGTCCGTATTCAATCACCACCAGATATGGCTATATAAAGGGGAAGTTACTCATTTCTAAGTTTCTTCTTCTCCAGCTCCTACTTCTTTTCAAATGTTCTCTCTCTAGAAACCCTTCATATTTTTATCCAAGATCTTTTTCTTCTTCGGTGTCTTCTAAGTGGAGTTTTAAGCTTTTATATGTGCGATTACTTCGACCGCTACATCAAGAGTATAGGTAGGAATCGGGTCGGACGAGCCACCCGCAGGCAGAAAAAGACTTGGGTCGGGCGGGTACGGGCAAGTTGGAATGATGATCATTGAGGCAGACGAATGGGCCGGGAGGGGAAAATGTTTCTCCTTGTCCACCAAAGCACGTCTGAACCCGTTTATTTTGACGGGCCAGCCGGGTAGCGAACAGGTTCGGCTCGGGCAACCGAGATAACAAAATTGTCCCTCCTTTGTTTCAGAAGCACACTGTTGACGAAAGCTATTGCCATGGAATCGTTGAAGGAAGCCGGCGAAGATAGTTGATGGGTCATGAAAATGTCCCATCTGAGTCGTTTAATTTAGCCGAGTTAGTTCGTTTCGAGTCTTTATTATAATAAAATGGTTGGTATTCTTGATTAGGTGTCTTTTGCAGAGTTAGGTGTGAAAAACGGTTAAAAATGAGGAAAAAGGATGGATGAAGGGTATTTTGGTCATTTTGAGCACAAGGGTATTCTGGAAAATTTGGACAAGGTCAGTGACGAGTGAAAAGTAGAGTCCGAGACGAGCTCGTAGGAGAAAACGGAAGTCAATTCGCAGTCCGGAAGAGTGAGATATGCATAGTCAAAGTTGGAGTCAAACAATGTAGACTGGTGGGACACTTTCGGGCACCATTCTGGCTGGTGGGATAATAGCAGGTGACGTGGCACGTCCTGAATGCACAAACCGGACAGCAGCATGTGGTCCCTCTTTTCACTTTTAAGCCCTCTGAAAATTACTTTTATACCCCTCCTTTTTGTCTCACTTTATGTTCAACCAATAGGAAATCATTTCTTGAGTAGAAAGCAACCCTAACTTCCTATTTTAACCCTCTTTCTCCCATTTTCTCCCAATTAACTCCTAAAACCCTAGCCATCAACCCATCTATAAATAAATCTCTACCTCTTTCATTTCTCTTTAGACTTAAAATCCCTCTCAAAAGGCTTCCTTCTCTAATTTCTAAGCCACTTCTCCTTCCCTCTTCTAACCCTAAATTCATTTCTTCTATTACTTTCTCTACCACCTTGATATCTTCTTTCTAATTTCTTTCTACTTCTAATCTCTACATCTAACCTTCCAATTTCTTCATCCAAACTTCTAATTTCCTCATAAATCTCTTCTTCTTCTATCTCTCTTCTAAATCTCTCTTCTTTCATCTTCTAAAAACTATTATTTGGAGTTTTGGGTAATATTCTTGGAACATTTGGAGCTAATATTGGACATCAACATGGAGGCACAAGGAGTTATGGATCTAAATCTCATTTGGTGATTTCTTTTCATTATCTTTTGTAATTCCATTTACTTTAGAATTTCAATGAATATTACTTTAGATTTCATGAGTAGCTAATCTCGTACCTAGGGTTGTAGAGGAAACCCATACTTGGGCTTATTTTGAAATATGTTATTGATTAATGAATCCTTGTATTGAGCCTCAATGCCTATTAATTGTCATTTGATATAGATTTTATGGTCTTTTCAATGTTCATGCTTCATAGTGAGATATTTCATGCTTTTGTTAAGTTATTAGATGAGGTATGCTTATTAGATGATGAATGATTGTTAAGGTATATAGGTTTTATATGATAATCAATTAAAAATACTTGATTTTGAAATGTGTTATTAAAGAATATCTTCCGAAATCTAAATAGTTTATTATGTTAGATTTTGAGTTATATATGAACAAAGGAATTTATTGATTGAATGCATGTTTTAGATAGTCCATTTATGTGGTGGAATCAAGAACCCTAGATTTCTTTCCAACCTTGACTTCACTCTTCTTTAGTCTTTTTATTGTTTTCTTTGTAAAATAGTTTTTTAAAAACAAATCAAAATTAATGAAAGGGGTTTTAATTTAAGATTTAGATAAAATTACTTGTCCCTTGGAACGATTTCCCGATTTACTAATTATACTATAACTTGACCCCTACACTTGGGGAATAGACCTATTTTAGGCCTATCAAGTTTTTGGCGCCGCTGTCGGGGATAAGTTTAATTTTATTTTCAATCTTGAATTGGTTTTTTTTTTATTTTTGTCTCTTTTGATTACTTTGACTTGCTTTTCTTTTCTTTGTGTAGATTCACAAAGGAGCTAAAGGGAAGGAGCATCAAGGAGAAGGATATCAAAGAAGACCTTTTTAGATTTTAGTACGTTATTTTTATTTTGGTGAGAGAGTGTTATAACTTTTTTTGTATTTCTTTATTTTTTTTTTTTGTATTAAGGACTTTATTGTTTTGACCCTAAATTGGAGGACATTTAATTTTGTAACCGAAACTAAGAAGCCTCGGGTTCGCACACTTGCGGGAAGAGTGGCCCGGGTCGTCTACAAAGGTCGTCGCCCGTCTTGAACGGGAGGTAACTTCTAGATCACCCACGAATCTCCTGTAAGTGGGTACTTGTGATGTTTTTGCTTGCCTAATTGATTGTAGAACTGTTAGTTTAATTATCATATTAGTAAGGGCATCAACCCATTACAAGATAGGAGTCGGATTTCATCACCGGTCTCTTGCCCATCTAGGTAACAACATTGCGCGATCCCAAGCGTCACTCAAAATTAAAAATCGATTTAGACATTGGCCAAGGGTAACGAGCTTATAGGACCTTCTTGACAAATCTCGAACTTGATTAGTATTTGGAGTTTTCCCAGGAAGAGGGAACGATCCAAGCGCACAATTCTTGATCGTTGTACTGTGACGGAGTAACTCCTTATAAGAATCATAGTTCAAGATTTGGAAAGAAATAGAAGCTATCTAGATCGATTTTTAGGTGAAAAAGACTACCCAGTCGTCTAGATTGTGTCTAGGTTGCTTGGTGAAGTCAGCTTGCTTGCTTCGTTGTTTTCCTTAGGATCTTCGTAGTTCCGTTACTCTTTTAAAACAAAAAAATCAAAAAAATGGATGGATTCTTCTATGAGGACGAATTGGAAGAGAGACGGAAGGAACAATCATTGTTAAAAACACAAGAGATACTTTTACGGAGCATGTCTAGACTTGAGGCGACTAACGCTACTCTAGATAATTTTGACCAGTCCTGTAATGATGGTCATAACGTCGATAACTATTGGAATCATCATCAACCTCAACAAGGTTGTGTCCCTCAGTTACAAAATACCAATAATTATCAACGTTTTAACTATCAAAATTATTTTGAAAATCCGAGGGATAATGTCTATGGTGATAATTATAGGGAGTATTGTCAACATCAAGAAGGTTATGAGTCACATTATGCACATGTCAATAGTTCATCCTACAGTCAATATAATGAAGAGTTTTATGATCCAAACATGTCCCAACCACCTCAATGGGATAACATTCAAACTAATGACTCTTCATCATCTTCATTAGACGAACTTTATAGTCTTCTTGTCAGGAGTAATATAGAGCTTGAGCAAAAAGGTCGGGAGCTACGAGCTGAAAGATTAGCTAAAAGTGAAAGAATTGATGAAAATCTAGAATTGTTCCTCAATAAAAAACCAAACATCATAGATGATGAGTCCTTTGATAATATGGAGTACAATACACAATATCATGAGTCTTATGATGATGAGGATGGTAGTATAAATGAGGAGAATACTTTGTTTGATCCTACTACATGTTTAGTTTCTGACCATAGTATTTTGCCAACCATAGAGTCGCCGCTATCATCATATGAGTCCATTGCTGAGGAAACTCTTGAAACAACTTCAGAGAAACCAAAAGCTGAGTCTGTTTTGTCTCCCGGGTCTAAACCTTTTACTCATCTTGTCCATGATAATCTTTTGGATCAATCTAGATTTCTTACTAAAGATGAAGATGAAGAACTATGGCTAGTTGGAATGTCTAAAGAGAGTGATGACTCATTTGACTTAGGTGAAACCTTAGAATTCTTTAAGGACACTAATGACATCATAATAAGAGAAATTTTAGAAAGTTTTTCAGAGTCTTTACCTAAGTCAGATTCAAATAAGCTAGAACCTAACTTGGAGGTGATTATACAACGAGCCAATGAGGCTATTTTAGAACCTCCGAGTTTGAGTGTTGATCTAGGTGAGTCAAACCTCTTAAATAGTCATGCACCATGTCCCTCGGAAGTCCAAGTAACCTCGTGTCAATCACTTGTGTATTCTTCCACAGTCTCTCAATCAATTTGTCATGTTTATGAGGATCCATTTTATCCAATGTCTTTCAACTTTAGCTTATCGCCAAACTTAATGATTGTTGCTTCATCTAAGTTTGGGGATAAATCATTCACATTGGAAGTCTCACTTAAACTGCCATATCATTCTATGGATGTGAGACTGAACCTTCCTGGATACTTCATTTTTTGGGTTGACCCTCAAATCTTCCGATTACAATTGTATGGGGAGTCATCAACCCTTAATCCAGTAGGTTTACAGTAATTTTTCTTTGTTTTTTCATCGTTTGGCTGAAGACGATAAATTTAGCGCTTCTTGGGAGGCAACCCATGCTTCTGATATTGGACAGTGGAGTATGGTAATATCTTCACTCTCATCTTTTTAATTTTGGCATAGTCTTCAGAACATTGAGGACAATGTTCGGTTTAAGTTTGGGGATAGGGAACAACTTTTGCTAAGTCCTTCATTTCGAAAATTCAAGAGGGTTCAAAATTTTTCAATCTTGGACCGAAAATGTGAGTCTAATAGTTGTTTTTGGCTTGTTAATAGTTATAGAGTCGAGTTGATCGTACTATCCGGTTGTTAAAAGTTTCTTCATGAATGTCGAGTCTTGAGGTCGTTTGTGTGCTAGACATGTGAGTATTACGAAAGTGAAGGGTAGACGGTTCTAAGATAACTAGATTAATCATTAGTGGAGACTTAACCCTTGTGAGATTTCTGAGCCTTTCTATTACCTTTGAGCGTACTCTTCTGCGCTGACTCTGAGTAGAGTGAAGAGCTACTCAACCTCGCAACTTTATAAAAAGAGCTCATTTGATCTCGTGTGCTCAACTTCCATAGCCACTAGGAGTGACATCAAGATAGCAAATAAACCTTACTCTTGTAGTCCATGAAACCCGATAATAGTGTCAACTTTAGGAAGACGGATACTCCACCATCCATTCATCATATGACTCCCGAGAATGAAGGCATGAAAAGTAAAGAAAGAAGAATGTGAAAGCAAAGTGCGAAAAATGGAAAAGTTGATTGTTGAGAATACTAGTGTTGGTATTGCATTGTTTGTAAAAAAAAAAAAAAAAAAAAAAAAAAAATTGTGAAAAATGAAAAAAAAAAAACAGAAAGATTGTGTAAAAAGTTCATGTGAACTTTAGTTTGTTATGTAAAATAAGTGTTCGAAGCAAAAAGCTAAGTATGGAAGTTGCTTGAAGTTCTCTAACATTGAAGGCGTCGACATTCTCGGGATCTCATCACCATCCATCTCATCACTTGTATCCGTTGACCTTTAGGAAGCATTATTAGAGGGTAGAGTGGGTGAGAAGGGTAAGTGAGCTTCCCCATTCCATTTAGTGGTTATGTTCCTTTTCGTAGATCATTCGTTCTAAAATGTTGTCCTCACCCTTTTTATGTGTTGAGTTCAAGTTTAGTGATCACACTCGCACATACGAGCGAACCTTTTCTGAGTGATTTCATCTTTTAGAGTGTATGTCTGTGAGGCCAAAGTCGAGGCAAAATGTATTAAGATAGGGATCAAGGCTCTGTTTGTTCGGAACTGAAGTGATTCTCATTGTGGCTAGTCACGTACACTTCGAGTCTAGATTACTAGTGAAGAGATTTTTAACGTCTGTATAGTGTTGTTAACTTTGACTGATTCCTATTAGCTTGCTAAACTTTTCTAGGAGATAAACATTTTTGGTCTGTCTTAGTTGACTTTGAGTGTTTTTGAACCCTATTGTATTTTTGAAATGTTTTTGAATTTTGTGGGTACATTCTCTGGAAACCCTCACGAGACAACACTCGTCCACTAGGGCAATCTAGGGGTTTAACGGCTTGTTGCATATGCTAAATGCAACCGGGATTCCTCCGAAAGTGAGTTAGGTTTTTCTTTTATTTTGTTTTGCTCGGGGACTAGCAAAATCTAAGTTTGGGGATGTTTGATGGGTCATGAAAATGTCTCATCTGAGTCGTTTAATTTAGCCGAGTTAGTTCGTTTCAAGTCTTTATTATAATAAAATGGTTGGTATTCTTGATTAGGTGTCTTTTGCAGAGTTAGGTGTGAAAAACGGTTAAAAATGAGAAAAAAGGATGGATGAAGGGTATTTTGGTCATTTTGAGCACAAGGGTATTCTGGAAAATTTGGACAAGGTCAGTGACGAGTGAAAAGTAGAGTTCGAGACGAGCTCGTAGGAGAAAACGGAAGTCAATTCGGAGTCCGGAAGAGTGAGATATGCATAGTCAAAGTTGGAGTCAAACAATGTAGACTGGTGGGACACTTTCGGGCACCATTCTGGCTGGTGGGATAATAGCAGGTGACGTGGCACGTCCTGAATGCACAAACCGGACAGCAGCATGTGGTCCCTCTTTTCACTTTTAAGCCCTCCGAAAATTACTTTTATACCCCTCCTTTTTGTCTCACTTTATGTTCAACCAATAGGAAATCATTTCTTGAGTAGAAAGCAACCCTAACTTCCTATTTTAACCCTCTTTCTCCCATTTTCTCCCAACTAACTCCTAAAACCCTAGCCATCAACCCATCTACAAATAAATCTCTACCTCTTTCATTTCTCTTTAGACTTAAAATCCCTCTCAAAAGGCTTCCTTCTCTAATTTCTAAGTCACTTCTCCTTCCCTCTTCTAACCCTAAATTCATTTCTTCTATTACTTTCTCTACCACCTTGATATCTTCTTTCTAATTTCTTTCTACTTCTAATCTCTACATCTAACCTTCCAATTTCTTCATCCAAACTTCTAATTTCCTCATAAATCTCTTCTTCTTCTATCTCTCTTCTAAATCTCTCTTCTTTCATCTTCTAAAAAGCTATTATTTGGAGTTTTGGGTAATATTCTTGGAACATTTGGAGCTAATATTGGACATCAACATGGAGGCACGAGGAGTTATGGATCTAAATCTCATTTGGTGATTTCTTTTCATTATCTTTTGTAATTCCATTTACTTTAGAATTTCAATGAATATTACTTTAGATTTCATGAGTAGCTAATCTCGTACCTAGGGTTGTAGAGGAAACCCATACTTGGGCTTATTTTGAAATATTTTATTGATTAATGAATCCTTGTATTGAGCCTCAATGCCTATTAATTGTCATTTGATATAGATTTTATGGTCTTTTCAATGTTCATGCTTCATAGTGAGATATTTCATGCTTTTGTTAAGTTATTAGATGAGGTATGCTTATTAGATGATGAATGATTGTTAAGGTATATAGGTTTTATATGATAATCAATTAAAAATACTTGATTTTGAAATGTGTTATTAAAGAATATCTTCCGAAATCTAAATAGTTTATTATGTTAGATTTTGAGTTATATATGAACAAAGGAATTTATTGATTGAATGCATGTTTTAGATAGTCCATTTATGTGGTAGAATCAAGAACCCTAGATTTCTTTCCAACGTTGATTTCTCTCTTCTTTAGTCTTTTTATTGTTTTCTTTTTAAAATAGTTTTTTAAAAACAAATCAAAATTAATGAAAGGGGTTTTAATTTAAGATTTAGATAAAATTACTTGTCCCTTGGAACGATTTCCCGATTTAATAATTATACTATAACTTGACTTCTACACTTGGGGAATAGAGCTATTTTAGGCCTATCAATAGTCATCGAAAATATCTCGGTGAAGATGCTAGATGGAGATAGTCGTTAGTAGTTAGTGCGATCTTAGACTCTTAGTCTTACTGCTTAGGGATTTTAGATGAAAAGGAACCTTAGGGTGAAGTGAAGTTGATGAAAGGTGAAGTGACTATGTGAAGAAGAAATTTGAAGGTAGAATAAGAGATGTTACTGAGAGAATATATGTTAAAACTTCAAGGTTGAAGAAGAAGAAAGAGATGCATTGCTAGGGTTTGGTCGTTTTGTGAATAGAAGAAGGGAAAAGAAAATAAAGTAGAAGAAAAGACTTTAAGGACTTGGGGATTCTGCATTAGGGCTTTAAGGTTGACCTGGATCGAACAAATGAGATTAACTCATCCGACGGTCTAGGTTAAGCTACCTATTAATCTGTATCGGGTGGGTCTCGAGTGTAACAAGCGGGAAGGTAAAGCAGATCTTATGGGCAAAGAATATGGTACGGGCTCGGGCGGGTAGTCGGCGCAAGGTACCAACCCGAGCCCGTCCATTTTCCTAAAAAAGTACGGGCGGGAAGAGCCCGTTAGCGGGCACCGGGCACTGGTTCCGAATGCGGGTTACGGGTACCCGCGAGCAAGTTCGGGCCTTCGGGCTTTATTCGCACCCCTAATCGAAAGTCAACTACGTTACAGTAGTCCATTACCCGATTCTCAATTTGAAAAAATTTAGAGGACAAAGGATCTCTACCTGATTTTTCTTGAATTGACATTCCACAGTCTCCCTCTCCAAGTGGTTCATCCAGCTAAAGTTGTAAGGCCAACACCGATTATTGTTTCTTTCCTAAGAATAGTCAGGCAGGAGCGCCTGGGCCAACCGTAGTTGGGATAACTAAGACACGTTACTTGCCTTTGGTGATAAGTTCTAAATCTTGGAGAAAGATTGTGATATCGTCAATGAGATGGTCGATGAGAAGAAGATAGACCACGGTGAACATATAAGGAAGTTTTATTGCAAGAATTCGAAGAAGGTTCTAAGAACTCCCCAAATCCAGTACGTTGCAGGATAACAGGAAACATTGGACATAAAATAGGGAAAAACTCAGAGAAGATTTTTGGAAGAAGATCTCAGACGTGCGTCAAATGGAAGGATTAGAAGACAAAAATTATATAAGAAGATAATAAAATATTTGTTGCAATGATGAGTACGAATCTCGATTGACAGATCAATGACTCAAACGACGACGCGTGGCAGAAACTCGTGGCATTGAAGAGAACAATTGGGTTCTCGAGAAGATTATGGGAGGATTAGACAGTTTCGAAATTAAAGCGCTCCAAAAAGGTTAGATGACACCAACAGAGGAATGAGAGGACCTGACCAAGACAACTCTGGCGTACAGCGATCCATGCCCTAACAACTTTACTTTGTGAAAGGAGAACGACACGTGAAGGTAGATCATAACCCAATGCTCTGCCCAAGGTACACAATTTACCTTAGAAAAATTAACGGTTTGATAATATGATGTGATTGTATGACTATCTCGGACATGTGGTGAGGGACCCTAATGTTCTTCTTAGATTCTCTTCTTTCAACTGAGGAGTGGGGGTTTGACCAGTCAGGAAGGCAACGGATTGACCTGGATAATATGTGCTAGTGCGCACATGCAAATGATTAAACCCTTGATAGAGCCATCAGAGGGGTATACTATGTGTTGGCTTGGAGGCAAGCAAAGAGGTGTATCTGAGTCAACTTTGCCCCTGAGCCTTGCTTAAGTCTTGAAATAGAGTGGCGTAAGTTTTGAAAGTCAAATCGACACCTTGAACTTTGCTTTGTCTAGAGGCAAGTGGAGAAGTAGATTTGAGTCAGCTTTGCGCCTAAGTCCATGCTCTGATTAGAGAGACAAAGCAGGAAGGTCTGCAGAAGTCAGCTCGTCACCTAGAGTTATGTTAGAGGATCTGCCCGTGTTAAAATATACACACTTAATCAGATATTATCCTTTAACAACCATAACATGTGGCCCTCATCAAGCTGGTCTCTTCACATCGCATCATTTCAGTAGGTGCTTTGCCATCACACTCAAATCCTACATAAGATATCAGGTTTGTCCTAATATGGACGACGTTTTTACAGCCATACTGAATTTACTTCTTTAGACTGATTGAGAATCATAGTGTTCCTGCCCCCTGCATCTCAGGCTATTATCGGTTAAGAGAGAATATTCAAAAGAGTTTACGAGACTAATTTTCTATCGGGTACCCGAAAAAATCATCTTCCAAAATCATTAGTCTATGAGGATTTCTCTATTGTTTATCTTTTTCATTTTCATTCTAGATGTTTATTACACATATACTATTGACATATTAATAAATCAGAAAGGAAATAAGGGAAAAATATCCCGAATGATTTATTTATATATTTGTATATATCCCTTTAAACCTAATGTATATACTATATATATATATAGCTTGTTAATAATATAATTTCATCTTTTCGACTTCAATTATTCTGTATTTGGTTCCATTGCAAGACGGTTATTTTCCCATGGTATCACGAGCATAATTTGTTTTCATAATTATCGTCTACATCGACTTATTAGTTCTTAATTTCTTCTTTTCACTATATCGATCAGGTCAGTTCTATCTTAATTTTTTTTTCTACATTTCCTTTATCGTTTCAGATCCAAATCAGACCTTATTGGTCTGATTTGATTCTTGCTCCCATTTCAGTCATTTAGACTCGGACCATACTGCTCTGACTTCATTTATCTCAATGACCCGACCTAATTCAAGGTCTGCTTCTACTCTTTTTTCTGGTTCTTTATCTACCACCAATTTGCTTCAAAGTTTTTTTACCCTAAACCTAGACTTCTTTCTTTATCATCTTCTTGTGACAATGATTTTGTTTTTTTTCTTAAACATCAAAAACAAACTTCCCACATAGAGACTTCCAACTAGAAAGAGAGAGGGAACAAGAGAAAGAACGACAGAGATAACGCGCGAGAGAGAGAGAGAGAGAGAAGAGAGAGTAGGGAACACATATTTTTCCAACTTAACATGTTTTCATGACTGATCTACCCCCTTCTTTGCCGACGATCTCTACCGTTCCACTTGCCGCCGTTCTTGCTTTTCTTTTGTTCTTTGTTGCCTTCTATTCCCTTTGAATATTAGAAACTAATTAAATCCTAAGTTTTCAATTGGTGAGAAACTACTTAAGTCTAAGACCTATTTAGCTTATTTTTCTCTTGGGCTCATTAGGCCACTTTCAACTTTTACTTCACTTACACGCAAATTATTCATGTTTAAAAAAAACACTAATTGTTCCCCTTATATTTCCTATTTTTCTTTCGTTGCTACATTACTTGGTCACTTATTTTATTTCTATTTTTTTTATTAAATTTTTTCAATTAATTGTTTTCTTTTCTGACTTTTCTTTGACAGTCAAGACTTATGAAACTACGGTTCCATTAGAAACAATTGTCTCTGATGACTCCTCTCTTGTGGAGACGAATGCCTCAGCTTTGAATCGTTCTGCATCTTACTACATTCAACCATCTGATAACTTGACTTCTGTGTTTTACTCTCCATCACTTTCAGGAGATGATTATGCCCAATGGGCTCATGGCATGACCATGGCCCTAACAACAAACAACGTTTATCGATGACTCTCTCCCTAAGCCCGTGGATCCTACCTCAACAGCACACGTTGTGACATAATAGTTTCCAGCTGGATTCAAAACTCTGTTTCTCCTAGAATTCAGAAGATTTATATGTGTTTTGCTCTGCCTTTTTGGTATGGAAATTTCTGATGAAACATTGTGCTCAGTCAACTAACCCATACACATTTCAGATCCACAAGAATATTGTTGCACTTTGTCATGGTACTTTGACTGCACCTCTTATTTTTCCAAATTGAAGTCCCTCTAGGATGAACATGACACAATAATTAGGGGTGGGAGTCGGTCGGGCTCGGACGCCCGCGGGCAGTTTTTCTTCGGTCTCGAGAAGGTCAGGCTCATATATCTTAAGCCTTCTAAAGATCTTCTAGCGGATAGAGCCGATCATTTTCCACCTTTGAGGTGTCCGCGACCAGTTAGTGCCCGCCAGCCCGATCGGGCTTCGTCGGTCACGGGCCGAACGGGCTCAGGGTTACTCGACACTAAAAATTCATCAATAATAAAAACAAATTTTCTGAATTTTATTTGTAAATATAAAACAAAAATTACATAAAATCCATCTAAAGATATTTACACCAAATACATAAAAAAAAGAAATTACATAAACAAAAAATAGAAACAAAAAAATTACATAAAAAATGGAATTCTCCGAATCTTGAAGCCCTAACTTTCATCTGCAAACAAAAAAGAAATTGTGTAAGAAAAAATATTTTAATACCAACATATAAATCATATAATATAACTAACTTACAGAATTTAGATCTATTTCAGATAAGTTTACATCATCACCCTGAGAAAAATTACATATCTGATTCATCGGAATATAGATCTATTTCAAAACATACATCATAACAAAAAATAAACAGATCTGAATCATCAGAATATTAGTTGAAATTTTATCCTTTATAAAAATAGATCAAAAGATGTTTCTTGACGTTTAGAAGATTTCTTTGTAATTAATCCAGATCTGATTCATTAGAAAAAAAAGAAATCTTCATTTATAAATATATATATATCTGATTCATTAATAATCTTCATCTAGATCTAAAGAAAGCGAGGGGTAGTCTTCATACCGTTTTTTCTGTCCCTTCAGAACTCCTTTTGATCTTCTAGACATTGAATTATTGAAAACAAAGATTCTTCACAAAGCAAAAGTCGGGATTCTAAAAAACCCAAGAAGGTTAAACTCTAAAAACCTAGGAGGTTAATGAAGATATAGTCTCCATACAGTTTTTCTCATTCTCTCTCTGTTGAATAATCTCTCTCTCTCTCTCTCAAACTCTAGAAGCCTAAAAAGTAAAGAAGGTTCAGTAAAAACTAGTTTATATAGGCTAACCCTAAGTATGATGGGTGAAATAAGGAATCTCAGCCGTTGGATCATTGAATCCTACAAAACCTAGATCGGACGGGCTTCCGGACAGTTCTCAGATGGGGGTATAAGAGGTCGGGACTCTAGTATAAAGCCTTATTCGAGTCCCGCCCCCTTTAACCCGAGTTCCCGTGCTGGGTAAGCTAGGTTCGGGCTTCTTTTGGTCAACGGGTCCTCACAGACCTGATGATTAGGGTCGGGTTTCGGGTTTCCGGACCGTTTACCAAGCCCTAACAATAATGCCTTCACACCCTTGTGTTTGTGGTGCTGGTAAGGCTATGCTTGAATGCGTTAGCACTATCCGCATCATGGAATTCCTTGAAGGCCTTTATTATCGTTTTTTCGTTGTTCGGAGTAGTATTTTACTTCTAGATCCATTGGCCCCTTTTGCACGAGTATATAACTTAATTAAGGAAAAAAGCATAACAACACATCACTAGTGGCACTCCTTTTGATTATTCAACCCTTGCCGCTAAGGTGACTCCTTCTTCTCAATCACAACCTTTCGATCCTTCCTACTGGGGTAAGAAACCTCGTCCTTATTGCGAGACTTGTGAGCGATACAGCAAAATTATTGATTGTTACAACAAAAATGTTATTTCTGGCCACTGTAAGAAACTTGGTCACCCTGTTGAGCGATGCTTCATTCTCCATGGCTGACCTGATCGTTCTCAAGGTACTAAGCGATCTTTGTCAGGTTGTTGAATACGGGGGTCTATTACTTACGTAGTACTTTTCCAGCACATGTACTCAATAAGTTGCTCGATGTTTGGCACTATCGCCGTGGACATTCTAGTTTAGTCCGTTTGCATTTTCTTTTTAAACATTTTAATTATATCTCTATTCTTCATTCAGATAATTGTACTGTTTGTCTATTGGCAAAACAATATAATTACCTTTTAATAAAAGTATTTCCATTAGTATTTTTCCTTTTCAATTAGTACATGCGGATATTTGGGGACCTTTTCATGTTCCATCTCTTTGAAATAAACATTACTTTCTCCTTTTAGTTGTTGATTATTCTCATTACACTTGTACTTTCTTAATGCAGTCTAAGCTTCAAACAAAGTCTTATTTGAATTTTTCTTTCAACTTCACAATTAAACAATATCATAAATCCATTTCTTCTGACTTGGGTCTTCCTAGCACGTGACCTGTTAAGACCTTTCATTCTGATAACAAAACTGAATTTCTCAAAAAGGACCTTCAATCCTGATTTCAGTCAAATGGCATTGCTCATCAACGCAGTTGTGCCTATACTCCTGAACAAAATGGCGTAGTCGAGCGCAAACATCGCCACTTACTCGATGTTGCTCGTGCTTTGTGTTTCCATATCTAATCTCCCCATTTCCTTTTGGGGTGAATGTTTCAAAACAGTTGCATATCTTATTAACAAGATGCCTATGTCCCTCATTTCTGACAAGTCTCCTCAGGAGCTCTTATACAGTGTCCCACCTAGGGGTGGGAATATGGCCCGAGAGCCCACTACCCGACCCGGAACACCCGAGTCCGATGGCCTAATGAGACAACCCGAAGCCCGTGACGGGTTATGCCTGCCCGGCCCGCCTATAAATAATGGGCGGGCTTGGGCCTCACTTAGAAAATTGCTACCCGAGCATGAAACCCGGTTGTTAAGCCCGATCACATAGCCCGTAATTTTAACCCGTCTGGTAAGCCCGTTTGAGGTGACAACGAACACATCATTCCTTCAGTAAAAATAAGTTTAAATTTTTTAGTCAAAGAGGCGCCAAAAATTTAAACGTTTTATTCAGCTTTTCCATTGAGTAGGTGAAGGCATTAAATGAAAAGCCTAATTTTGCAGGGAGTAAGACAGTAGGTGAAAGCTAAGAGTTCCACATGTCATTACCCCTTGTTTTGTAGTGTTGACTCTTTGACTCTACTAAGCTACTGATAAAAAGATAAGTACCAACAAAAGTGAGAAGTAACCTAACGGTCACTTCTTTCTTCAGATCTAAGCAGCTAGTTGGAGTATATAGTATTAACGGCTAAAAATTGTTTTTTGATTATAACCGTTAGATCTAGGGTGTTCAAAGGTCATTCTTATAAATAAGAGCAGTAACCTTTAACTAAATCACCCCTTCGCCTCAGGCGACTTCATCTTCTTCCCACTTCTTCTTTCTAGTTAACCTAATTTCGTGAGTATTTTTTCTTGTACAACTGATGAGTCTCATCTATAATATCTTATTCTGATCTTTTTTATAAAAGAAACTTTCTCTAATTTAGTATTTCTGTTTTGTGATTAACCAGGTTCTTAAATCTTCACCAGCTAGCATCTAAAGTAAATATTCTCTCTTCTTTGAGTCTTATATTGAATATTGTGTTCACATTTTTTCCATAAATGACCTATTACTAATTTGTTTTTGGTCTGGTATGTGAATAACTAGGTTCCTGAACCTTGATCAGCTAACATTAAGTGTAAGTTTGAACTCCTATTTTTCTCATGTTGAATATTGTGTTTTGATTTCACGATTATCCTCATGTGGCTGTCTGATTTTGGTTCTAATATCGTCGTATCTTCTTCTTTTTTATCTACTGATTCTCTTTTCTTATTGATAAATCAACAGAATGGACCCTGAAGCTGTTGTGAATGTGGCTGCTCCAATTGAACAAATTATCCCTCCAAACCCCAATGTTTCTGAAACTGTGAATGGACCTTCACCTGTTAAGGTTACCCTCAAGAGGAAGAGGACTTCTGATGTGTGGAAGATGTATGATTCTATTGATATACCTGATGGAGATAATATGGGTGCTTTGAAATCGGTTGCAAAGTGCAAAATTTGTGGAGAGATCAAAGACCCCAAATCTACCAATGGCACAAGCCACTTTTCAAGGCATACCAAGTCTTGTTCGAGGAAGCATAGAGTTGATTTGAGTCAGACAACAATTCTGCAATCTTCATCTGGTAGTATCTCTTCCTTTAAATTCAGTCAATTTAAATCTCGAAAAAATTTGATTAAGTTAATTATTTTAAGGGAATTACCATTTCAATTTGTTGAAGATCCTTTTTTTCAGTTTTTTGTGAACGATAGTTTTCATCCTGCCTTTTCTAAATTTTCAAGAGGAACAATTAGAAATGATGTCCTCAAATGTTTTAAGGAAGAAAAACTAAGTTTAAAAACTGTTTTGCAAAACTGTCCAGGAAAGATTAGCTTTACTTCAGATATTTGGCAATCAAATCAGAGTTTAAGTTATTTGTCTTTAACTGCTCATTATATAGACTCTAACTGGGTGTTACATAAAAGAATTATTGCATACTCTTTGCTTGATAAGTCTCATTCAGGTGAGAATATAGCTCAAATGATTTATGATAAAATTTCTACTGACTGGGGCTTATCTCAAAAAGTTTTCTATCTTTCCCTTGACAATGCAAGTGCGAACACAGTTTCGGTTGGTAAGTTGAAAGGTTTGCTCCCTACTCTGCCTTTGAATGGTGAATTATTTCATATACGTTGTTGTTGTCATATTTTGAACTTAGTTGTTCAAGATGGTCTAAAGGTAAATCAATTTAAGGAAATGCTACAACATATAAAAGGTAATTTGGAGTATATATTTGCATCTGGGACTCGATATGTGCAGTTTAAGAACCTTTGCCAATCAAAAGGTGTAAACCCGAAAAAACTACAATTAGATGTTAAACATAGGTGGAATTCTACCTACCTTATGTTGAAAGATGCATTGCCATATAAAAATGTCATTACCTCATTTCTGTCTGATAGAGCATGTCCTCATAACATAACTGATATGGATTGGTAGTATGCTGAAATGTTGTGTAATTTTTTATGTCCATTCTATGATGCCACTGTTTTCTTTTCGGGGATTGATTATGTGACTTCAAATCATGTTCTTGAATATTTAGTTCAAATTGGAACTGTTTTTAATGGATATCGTGATAATCCACTTTTTTCCGAGATAATTATTGTAATGGAGTCGAAGTTTGTGAAATATTGGGGCAATACACCATTACTGTTTTCAATTGCTTGCATCTTAGATCCTAGGATTAAATCCAAACTTGAATTTATCCTTGCTCAACTTGAGGCATGTTTTTTGTCTTCTGCCAAATGTATTACTTGTTCTGTTTCTCAAAGTGTAACTGCAACTAAGAAGTTAGAAGACTTGTTTAATGAATACAATGTTGTTTTAAATTCTCGTCGTGCAAATACAACTAGTGTACCTGACAACTCTAATTTGGTGTTCACTTTAGGTAGTAGTTCTTCCGAAGCAAGTAGTTCTTCTTCTAGTCGTGTTCAGTTTTGGGAAAATCTTGGTCGTCGTGGCAAGGATCTTGGTCTTATTGGTTCTGCACTTGGAGAACTTGCTCGTTTTTATTCTGAACCTGATCCCGTGGTCGACAACGTTGAGAAGTTTGACGTTTTGGGATGGTGGAAAGAGAATGAAAAACGATTTCCCACATTGTCTGCAATTGCTCGAGATGTATTGGCGGTGCCCGTTTCAACGGTTGCTTCTGAATCTGCATTTTCTTTAGGCAAAAGAGTTCTTGGTGATCATAGGAGTAGTCTAACTCCTGATATGTTAGAGTGCTCTGTTTTCTTGAAAGATCTATGGAAAGCTCAATTTAAAGACCTTCTTCTTGAAATTGATCCTCTTAATGATGACTTAACTCCTATTGAAGAGGTTGTGGATTCCATTGGGTGCTCCCAGCCTACTCATTTGACATAATTTCTCACAGGTTTGTCAATTTTAACATATTATGTCTTAGTATTTTACCTTCTCTATCATCTAAGTTTTAATATGTTTTTTGTCTTAATTACTGTTTGATCTTTTCTCTATTATTTTGCAGTTTTGGTGGGATGGTTATGGTGTTCATATGGTCCTTTTTATACTGCACTAATGCTCTGTGCTAACACCATCTTTTTGTGAATTCTAACTTTTGAAGTCTTTTGGATTGAACTTCTTCAACATATGATATACATGGAAGTTTGAAGAAGGAAACAAGATTACTTTCTGTCTTTTATATTTTTTTATGGATGTTTGGCAATGCAAGTTTGATTCATGGCTCATGTTACCACTTTTTATGCCATATCTAAACTGTTGAGGCCCTATGATGATGCTCTTTGTTTTTTGTTAAGGCTTGAAGGCAACCTTTTTGTAATTTTTGTTTGTTGTCTACATTCTGGACAAAAAGTTTATATCATCAATGAAGTCAAATTTTTAATTAAATTATCTTTAAATTATAATGTTACATGTTTGTACCCGTTACCCAGCCCGCCCGAGTTTATGAAAGACCGTCGCAATTAAGTGCCCGTGGCGGACTTTGAGCGAGATATTTCTACTCATGCCCGGCCCGAGCCCGCCCGTAAAGTCCGGTGGTTTTTACATTTTGTTACCCGGATTGCCCGGCCCGAGATCTAAGGTACCCGCGGGTACCCGAGCCCGGCCCGTTTCCCACCCCTAGTCCTACCAGATTATCAACTTCTCCAGGTGTTTGGTTGCCTTTGCTTTGCCCACAACGTTCATGCTACGAACAAAATGATCAACGAGCGAAACCGGACATATTTGGTGGCTACCCTGTCAGCAAAAAGGTCTACACCGCTTATGATCTCGAGAGCAAAACTCTATATGAATCACGAAATGTTCGCTTCTTTGAGGACAACTTTCCTTTTCCACAGCTTCTCTTGATTTTTCAGAATCACAGACTTACATCCCCTTTAATCTTCGTATTGTGGATGATCACATTGAATATCCCCTCCGACTTCTGCTTCACCTAACCTAGTCGTGCTTTCTCCGCAGTCTTCTGCGGGTTCCCTGCCACCTTCCCTTCCAACAGTGAAGCCCTAGACCTACCTTCCTCACCTACGTCCGTTTCAGTAGATTCTCCCACCTCTTCTATGTAGGTGGATAACCTACGCGATGATCCCGATTTGCATTCTTCTGCTTCTGCTTCCCCGCAGCCTGACTACTCGCTCCCTTTTGAGCAGGCTGATGAGTCGCTCCCTTCCGAGCAGATTCCTTCCCGTCCTGTTCGAGAACGACACCGCCAAGTTACTTGGCTGATTACATACTTGCAATATCCAAGTCTCACCCTTCACGGACTCCCCACCCATTAGTTGATTATATCACTTTTGAAAACTTTGATCCTCCTCATCTGGCCTTCCCCCACCTCCGTCATCACGACGGAGGAACCTAAATCTTACAAAATCGGCTCCTCTTCTCCAATCTAGCGTGATGCCATGTCAAAAGAAATTTCCACACTCGAGGCCAATAATACTTGGAATCTGATTCCCTTCCCTCTAGCACGCGACTTATTGGTTGTAAATGGTTTTAAAATCAAGTATCCTTTTGACGGTTCTACCGAACATCATAAAGCTCGCCTTATTGCAAAAGGCTTTACCTTAATAGAAGGTGTTGACTATCACGACACATTTGGCCCTGTAGCTAAAATGGTCATGATACATGTCTTATTATCCTTTACTTCCATTAAGGGATGACCCCTGCTTCAATTACACGTGAATAACGTTTTCCTACATTATGACTTGGACGAGGAGGTCTATATGATCATCCCACTCAGTTTCAGTAAAAGCGGTGATAATCGTGTTAATTTGTCGTTTGAACAAATCTCTTTACGATTTGAAGCAGGTCTTTCGTCAATGGTTTGCCAAATTTTTCTCTGGCTTACAAGATGAGGGCTTTGCCCCATCTTCCTTCGACCACTCTCTTTTATGTTATTTTCGTGGTTCGACTTCTATTTATATTCTTGTTTGTGTTGATGATATTATCATCACCGACAATAACCCTAAGGAAATTCATTCCCTTTGGCTCCGTCTAGAGAAACAATTTTCTCTTAAAAATCTAGGGAGCCTTCAATATTTCTTTGCCCTTGAGGTTTCCCGTTCTCCCAAGGGTGTTTTCCTATGTCAACGGAAGTACACCTTGGATATTCTACATGATTTGGGTCTCCTTGGTGCTAAACTTAGTTCATTTCCTATGGAACAACGCTTAACATTCCTACCTACTAACGGTACCCCTTTGGACGATCAGATTCTATATTTGTATATATATATAATATACCGTTTAAACCTAATGTTATTATATACTACATCTTGTTAATAATATAGTTTCATCTTTTCGACTTCAATTATTCTGTATTGAGTTCTTATAATTCATGAGAGAAGGTTATTTTCACACGTACTTAGAAAGTGAAGCAATAACATTTGAAAATGAATATAAACATAGAAGATAGATCAATTTGCGACGATGAAGGCCCATGATCCGAAACCCAGTCCTAACCGCCCGGACCGAGGAGACCCGACAACCGAGAAGAACCCGGTTCGGGCATACCCGGCCCGAAATACTAGTCGGGCGTGGGCGGGCTCGGGTAACCTTACCCGAGTTCCGACACGTTAGGCCCGCCCGATTCGCAACTGGTACCTGCCCGCCCGTTAGGCCCGTCCGATATCTCATCTGTAAAAGAGACCCAAAGTCCCAAACCCTTGTTCATTCTATTCTAACCTTAATGGTAGACTTCCAACAACCAACCTAAATCACCTCTCCGCCTTCATCCTACACAGAACCACCTCCAACCCTCACCTCCTCCATTATTCTTACACCATTTTCCACCATCACAAACCCTAAAGTTATTAACAACAAATCTTTAAACACAAGACAACCACCTCCACCAGTCACCTCCATCATCTTCAACAACGATTTATCTTCCATTCCCTCCATGACTCCATCAATACATCATCTTCAATAACCCTTACTTTATTTGGATGAAGATAATAAATGAAATCAAATCTATGTTTATGATCTATTTTTGAAACTTTTTTTGTTATGATTTATATTTTGAAACAGATCTGAAATAGATCTCTTTTTGTGTTATGATGTATATTGTGAAGCAGATCTGAAATAGGTATGTACTCTGAAACTTATCTAAAATGGATTTGATGGAAATATGTAACTTTTTTGTCATGATGATGGGTGTAAACTTGTTTAAACCAGACGAGATCTATATTCTGATCAGAATATGTAATTTTTTCAATGGTTGTGATGATGTAAACTTATACAATTTCTACATTGCTATTAAGTTATATTTCCTAACACAATTTCTCTATTTTTGCATATCAAAGTTGATGAAGGTTTTGATAGTTGGGACTTGAAGGGAGCCATATTTTGTAAATTAATTTTTTGTTTTATGTTTTTTATTTATACAATTTCTTTGTTTATTTTTTTTTTGTAAATTTTGTTTTATAATGTTAATTTGTAAATGAAATTAAGTTTATTAATTTATAGTATTTTTATTCAAAAAAAACCCGTGACCCGTCCGTCCGAGTCTGTTAGAGCCCGGTCGGGCTCTCGGGCAAATTCGGGCCGCAGGCACAAAATTATTCATATGTGTCCGGCCCGATCCACCCGATAGTCTGATTGGACAGTAGTACACTCTCGAGTCCGATCCGCCTGTACCCGCGAAAGTAAGAGCCTGAACCTGACCGAACCCGCCCGATTCCCACCCTACCCATGAGTGGTTACAACAAGATTAAATCTCACTGTTACAGAGAAGATATTAGGTCTCTATTATTCTTTTTTTGATAAACTATTACTCCAAATTTTCCACCAAAATCCTCTCTTACAACTCACTGTTACAGAAAAGTTATTAAATCTCTATTATTCGTTGGTGGCCAATACGTGGACAACCGTTTTTCTTATGTGGACAACTATCTTATGTGGACAACTAAAATAATTAAATTTATTATATGGGCATCAGTTTCTAAGGGGACAACTCTCTATTATTTTCACTCAAGTCATCTTAGAATTAAAAGTATTATTTTAACACCTCTCTCTTTTCTCCATAAACCCTAAGTAAGTTTGGCCTTCTTCTACTACTTCATCTTCATTATCAACCCAAAATTCTAGAGGGAGAATTTTTTTGGAAAAGATTATGACATCAAACAAAGGGAAGGGAATTGTTGAAGAATATCCCGAACCAGAAAGATCAGATCTAAAAACCCTAATATCTTTTAAACTTTTAAAACCTAGAAATCTAACATTTCAAAACCCTAGATTTTTTTTTACAAACAAGTAAAGTTGCTCGTGCTTCTTGGAAAATCGTCGAAACACGAGAGATCTTAACTTCTGACTTTTTGTAAAAAAAAAAAACTCCTGACTTGCCAATTTCGTAGATTTCCCACGAAAATTTGGCAAGACAGAAGGGAACTTGCCACGAAAATCTAGCATATTTTCGTGGATTTCTCACGAAATTCTCGGAATTTCTTCTTCACCTCAAATTTTGACCTTAAAATCGTTTTGTATTCTTTCAAACTACCCAAACGAAAATACAAAATAAAACTGAAAAAGTTAGAGTTTTACCTCATCAATGTAAGGTTTGATAAAAAACCATCTAGGGGTTTGATAAAAAGATAAAGAGAAGTAATAGAAACTATAGTTCACTAAAAAAACAAAAGGAAGTGGTAGAAACTATAGTTTACTAAAAAAAACAAGGGAAGTGGAGATTGATGAGTTTTTTCTTCTTCATCCATCTGGGGTTTGATAAAAAACAAAGAGAAGTGGTAGAACCTATAGTTTACTTTTAGTAGCAGTAAAAGAATAACTGAATAAGAATAAGACTAAAAAGGAAGAAGAACATGATGATGATGAAGAAGAAGAGAACTTAAGTTTTCAATTTTTAACTATTATTTTTGTTAATGGTCCACAAGTTAGTAACTGTTAGTATTTAATACTTTATAGAGTTGTCATCTTATTAAATCAAAGTCAACTAAGTCAAACATAATTAACTCGCACCAGACCCGAAAATAATTGTCCATATAAGAAAAACAGTTGTCCGCGTATTGGCCACCTATTCTTTTTGAGATACTAAACAAGATTAGAAGTTCAAAATGCCTAAATTTGTAAAAAGTAAATTATAATAAGGGTTATTTTCCAAATGACCCCCAACTTTGTGACCAGCTTCCTGCCTAGCCCCCTACTTTAGCAAATATTCCCATATGGCCCCCTTTTTCTGTTATCTTTAATTGTCCGTTACTCTCACTCCTCCACCTCATTTCTTCTCTCTGCCAAGTCACTTAAAATGCCACATCATCGTCTTCTCCGGTAGGGGTCGCCGACCGGCGACTTTCAAACATTAAAAAAAAAAAAAAAAATTCTCTCTCTCTAAAAAAAAAAATTTCCCTTTCTCTCTCTAGATCTGATTCATGGTGAACCTAGGGGTGGGAATTATACCCGACTACCCGATGCCTGCCATGGTTATCCGGGTCCGATAAGGGCCATAGGTGCCCGCGCCCGAAGACAGGTACTACCCCCCCAACCCGATGACTTTTCATGGGCGGGCTCGGGTAGAAAGTTCTGCCAGACACCCCGCCCATGCCCGAGCCCGTCACATTCACCCGATGGGTGTCTTTAGATACCCGCCATTTCTATGCCCATTATACACTAGGAATTCCAATGGTTGCCCACTTCATAGTATCCGTCAGATTTAGGGGGGAAAAAATCTTTTTTTTTTTTTTTATGTTTGAAGGTCGCCAGCCGGAAATTTGGCAGGCCGGCGACCCCTGCCGGAGAAGACGATGATGTGGCATTTTAAGTGACTTGGCAGAGAGAGGAAATGAGGTGGAGGAGTGAGAGTAATGGACAGTTAAAGATAACGGAGGCCGGCGACCCCTGCCGGAGAAGACGATGATGTGGCATTTTAAGTGACTTGGCAGAGAGAGGAAATGAGGTGGAGGAGTGAGAGTAATGGACAGTTAAAGATAACGGAAAAAGGGGGCCATATGGGAATATTTGCTAAAGTAGGGGGCTAGGCAGGAAGCTGGTCACAAAGTTGGGGGCCATTTGGGAAATAACCCTTACAATAAATCCTTTTTGTTGAAAAAGATATTTAAAGATGACGTTACTAGATTGATGTTTTAGTAGTCGTGACTGGATAAGAAGGGGAGTTGGCTGTTGGCCTTATAACCAACCTCCTTGATGATGCCCCAGCATACCAACTTATTCAATTCCCTCTCCTTCCCTTTCCATCACCAATGGCAGCAGCAACATCCACTCTCACTCTTAACCTATCCTTTTCTACTGCTGCTTCTTCTTCACAGCTCTTTAAACCTAAATACCAAATGCCTCCTACTCGGTATTCAGAATTGAACTCTAGTAATACCCAATTCCTTAGAAATTCCACCTTAACCAGTCCAAATTCACGGCAAAAGCAACCAAATTTGGCTATGGGTAGCGAAATGTTGGGAGATTTTGGAGCTAGAGATCCTTTTCCTGCAGAAATTGAGAGTGCTTTTGGAGATAAGGTATTAGGTAGCGGCAACACTGAGCACAAAATTCTGATTCCTAATATCTCTGCTCTCTCTCTTGCCGCCCTTCCAATTTCTCCTTCTCAGCCTCCCCTCACTCAACAAGAAGCTCAACAGCTGCTCAGAAAGGTAAAATTCTATATGTGAATATATATATGTGTGTGTGTGCGCGCGCGTATATTTTAGGCAGGGTTTGCCTCCCTCGTCAGAAAGGGAGATGAGCATGGTGGGTGTTGGTAGCATGTGGTAGCATGTAGGAGAGAGAGAGTGACCATAAAAGAAGGAGGGAGTATAGGGGCTCCGTCTAAGTTGGCCCGCCCTCACTCTTACCACCCGACGGATTAGACAGTCCGAGGACATTCAGACCGGCATAATTGGTGTTAAGTTTGAATAGCACTGAGGCACCCGAAAAGAATTTTAATTGTAAGGTCTTTAAAATTTGACCAGTCCGCGGCAATGCTAAATAGGGACGGGCCAAGAACAAAAAGATGGGAGGCCAATAGAGGCACCCAAAAGGAATTTGTATCCTGAGCCTGAGGTCTTTAAAATTTGACTGCCCTCAGATTTTATAAAGTTAATCGGGTCAAATTTGATTGACCAGATTCTTACAGAAGTCGTGGTACCTGTAACGAAATATTCCTTGCTCTAATGAAAGAAAACTTTAACTACTTGGGTCGGCAGTTTTTCTTATAATTACATTTTTGGCTAATTTTGCTACTTATAGATGATGCAAATTTTATGCAATTTTTAATTTATTTTCTATTATAAACTATAATTGCTGCTTGTGCTTGTATTGTTCTTGATAAACTGGATAACAACTGGCTAGTGCTTGTTTAGTGATTGTACTGAAATTCTTATTTTTTGTTTCTTTATCAATTCCATCAAATTCTAAATGTTATGGTCATTTGAGTCCACCTATGTCTAGATTGTATTTTCATGATGTTGCTCTATATCATGTACTCACGTTCATAGAGGTCTCTCTCTCTCGCATACACTTATAAGTTGTATCAGTGCACAAATAACAATGCAGTGCTAAAGCTGCGCAGGGTGCTTCCATAAGGCTAACAGTCGCACTCCAAGACATATGTGCCCCTATTTTTAGCTCAAGGTCTCTTCTGTCCAACTTTTATAATATTTAAGCATTTCGTTTCGTGTTCCATGTTTCACTGGATAACCAAATTTGATTGAACATGGAAAAGCACGATGACTTTGTTAGGATAATCCCACATTGGTTGTGGAAGGGGCAGGGGGTGTGTTAATAAGTGTGGGAGAAGTCTTACCTCTTGACCAAACTTTTTTTGAGCTATCTTTAGTGGTGAGAGCGGCCCAAGACCGAGTGACTGAGCTTCAACCATGTAAGGCTCCATGCTTTATCAATGCTTCAGGACCTCCTTTTAAATATAACAACCGTTTAGGCTTCGATTGCGTTGATCAATGTATCGATTCTTGAGCGTTTCTCAAACTTTTAAATGACCGACAAACCGAGTGACTGAACTTCAACCATGTCAGCTGATTCTCAAGCCCTTAACTTGGCGGGGTACCCCACTAAGTTGTTAATACAAATATGGGTTGTCTTTTTTACTTGCTTATTATTGAAATCTAAGAGTGAATATCATGACATATTTTAGAATCTGTAGATCTCAGATCCATCACTTATTCCATAGAAAAATCGAGTTGAACTTCTACTGATTTGGAATTCGCTCTAGCTGATACAACATTGCGTAGGAACTAAACTCTGTAGCTATTTCAAAAGCATTGTTGCTATGGTTGGTTCACAAAATAGGAAAGCTTTTGAGACATTCGTATAAAAAGAGCTTCTATATGGACCTATGCTTATTTGATTATCACAAAACTTTCATTTATGAGAAGGATCTCAATAGCCATATCACTTTTTGAAGTAAGAATATGTATCTCGTTTTGTAACCATTGGACCCGTAACATTTCATAAGTTGGTCTGAGCTACAGATCGAGTGCTAACATGAGAGTCCCCTTTGTTTATATCTCTTCTTTTAACTTCAATGCAGTCACTATTTTTCTTTTAATAATATGGAAATTTTTTGTTTATTTTCTCTATTCTGTCTGCATAATTTCCATCATAAGTTCTTCGATATATTTTCATGATTTCATGAAAAAACAGACATTAGCTCATAAAAATTCTTGTTGTCATTATTATCTTTGATAACTTTGTATTATCTGTAGGTTGTTGGTTGGCGTCTGGCAGATGATGCAGGGGTCCTTAAGCTTCAATGTTTATGGAAGTTGAGAAATTTTAAATGTGGAGTAGATCTGATCAATAGGATTTGTGAGGTTGCTGAGACTGCTGGTCATTACCCAAATTTGCATTTGGAGCAACCCAATCAAGTTAGAGCCGAACTATTGACTGCTTCCATTGGTAAGGAGAAGAATTTGAATAAAGGAAGAAGAAAGAAAATGCATGCACAATCTATTCGTTAAATTCTAAAATTGGATAACTTATGGAACTTGGATAATATTCTTACCAAACGAGCTATATTCTCAAAATTGTCGAGTAAACGTGCAGAGGCGCACTAGACACACTTCTTTTACGCATTAGTACTTCACTTTAAATTGATATGTGAACAGAAAGATCACCATAAACCTTCGGTAAGAGTAATGTCGTTTACTGAGTAACTTCCTTTATTGCTTTCTTAGTTCAATTCTTCTTTATTTTGCTTCCACATTTCTTACATTAGCACATCCTGACAGTAGCACAATACACCTGGAGCCCGAACTCAACACATTCCTCCAACAACATCTGACCTACATAACTTCAAGTTTCTAACGTTTTAATATTTTATTTATGCTTGATGTTATGGATAGTTGTTATTTTTAGAGGTCTTTAAGTTTCTTAAATTGAGTCAAAGTTGTAAGGTCCTCCCTATAAATAAGACCAAGAGGATTGAGTTAAAGGTAATTATTTGTAGAGTTGATAAATATAATTGTTAAATTAATTGAATGCTTATTACAATAGGAAAACTTGATACTACCATCACTTGTGAACTCCCGTATGGAGCTTCGACATAGGAGATCACATCACCACAAAAGTGTTTTCTTCTTACAGCCTTGCACCATCACCTAGTGTGGCTGTTCCATAGACAAACCTAATGATCAATCAACCTAGTTGAGAGACTACTGCGGGTCAGGGAGGACCATGTGACTACTAGGGACATCAGAAAGTAGAAGTATATTGAGACGAACATTTAGAACATGTAATAAGCATCTTGAGGGGTTCCACCCTATTCTGCATCAGCATAACGAGCCCACCGATAAACAGAACAAGAGCCAGGTAGACTGGATGCAGTCATGGGGTTTGAAATATGGTAAATTCAAGAACAATGTGTAAGTTCCTAGCGGAAGATGGAATTTCCAATAAGACATGATTGTAACTGGTCTAATTCTTCTTGTTTTGTGGGTGTGCAAGAGATTACAACCATCATGTTCGCAAAGATCTCTTGTATATTTCATTTATTCTCGTAAATGGTCTAATTCTTCTTGTTGCATGCCAATTTTCTTTTTGTTTTATCGGACAGAGTGTATGTAAGTCCGAAATTGAATCTTTTGTTAAAAGATTTATTTTGAAATTTGGTGCAGGTGGAGTGACTCTTAACGACTTCATTGTTGCTGCTAAAATAGATGAGATCAAGACATCTGATCTTGTTCCTAAGAAGAGAGTTTGGGCTTAGCTATCACTCCATGTGTATTGTCTTCCACTTCTCAGAAGCCATGGATTGTGAAGTAAGAGAGCTTTCTGCTTAGCTAAAACTCTACCAACACTAAGTTTGTTCTTCAGATGAATTCTCAGGCAATAAATATCTCTTTTTTTTGTCAGAAACAATTTTGAAAGTTTTAGTTGACTATTTGAAATGTTATTATCTTTTTGTAAGAAGTTAATATCACAATTTGTGTAAAGAATGCTATATCCATGGACGCAAGAAGAAAGGGACTTTAAAGCTACGGATATTCTGAGTCGTTTGGTACACTGTGTTTTTATATCTTAAATAGCTAGGATATGACATTCGGTAAAAATGTAATCTTCGTCGAGGCAGACCCTCGTAGGGACCTGTGGGGTCACGTGCCCCCACAGGTCCAAAGCTAATCTTCATTTGACGTAGAGGACGGACTAATAAAAGACGTTAACCGCTCATTATAACACCGACCAGTGGGGAGAGAGATTCTTACGCTTTGGAGGGCATGAGTTCGATTCCCTCTATCAACATTCATTTTTGTTTTTGGTTTTTTATGGCTATACATTTGTTTCTGCCCCCTAATTTGTAATCGATAACCGTTTGGTCCTTTTATTTCTCCCTTTTTGACTCTTTGTTTTCAAATTAGTTTCATTTCCAGTCCTTTTCTCTTTGTAAATTCATTGATGTTTTTCCCCTTAACTTTGTTATAGCATCTCTTTCGCTATATCATTATTACGGCTTCTTATTTTATTTCATTTTCTCATATATACATTCATTATATATATATATATCATTTCTATCTATTTTTTAAATTTAGTCACCTTTTTCTTTTCTTAACTTCTTTAAGAACGTAAATGGGGTGATAATTTTTCAAGACAGCGACTCTCATTCTATTGAAATAAAATTTACACATAAATTTTTCTAGAATTCGATTGTTTATAAAATTATTTATTTTTATTAAGACTATAGTCAGTGCAACTCACAAGTTAACGATACGAGTTGCTTGAAAGTGTAGGTAGAAGATACATAAATCAATTGCTTGAACATCATATTATATTACACAATTTTTTTGGATCTGCCACGGTTGGTATTATAACTATTACACAATATGCTTGTATCATTACATTAATTAAAAAATATATAAATATTAAAAAATAAAATAAAATAAGAAAAAAATTAATTTTTCATAAATACAAAGAACAAAATTTGAGAAACTTGAAACTTATGTAGTGGTGATAGTGCTCAATGGTGGTTGATGTGGCGTTAAAATGCCACATTTGGATCGCTTAACTTCGATGAGGTAGTTCTTTTCGTGTTTTATTTCTAACTATTTATAAGTTTTTCTTCGTAGGTACCTTATTTGGAGTTTGACGCTTCATTCGGAATAAAACGGAGCATTTATCACTTTTTTATCTCATGTGGAAGAGACCGGAAGGAAAGAGAGACCAGGGAGATTTTGGTAATTTTGGCAGAGATCAGAGGTTAAGTGGCAAGTAGAGTCGATGGATCTTGACTGATTGAGATGGATCTTTGACTGATTGAGATGGATCTTGATGTTTGTGGGTATCATCTCTGGAAACCCTCCACGAGACAGAACTCGTGCTCTTGCGAAAGCAAGAGAATCAACGGCTAATTGCATAGCTCAAGGCAATCGTGTTTACCCGCGTTAGTGGTCATTTTTATGGTCATGATCTTATGTGCTTCATTCTCATATCTCTTGTTGATCATAGGAGCATTTCTTACTTGTTTTGCTTCTGAGGCATAGTTTGTTCCAAGTTTGGGGATGGCGACGAGCTCGACATCAACTTGGAACCTGTTCATACACGAGTCTCGGTAGTAGTATCTCTTATCTCCTCCGGCTATGGTAATATCTTTCCATTCTTCTCTTCAAATTAATATGTCTTATCTTTTGGTGAGTATACGGTTGAAACATTGAGGACAATGTTAATTTTAAGTTTGGGGATGGGGTATGACTTTTAGCCATGACCATAGGGTTTCAAAAGACAAGAGGGTTCAATAATTCGACCAAATTTGAAAATTTTTGGGTAGATTTGATATGACTTTAGTGGTATGCTTAAGTATGTTGATGCATGTGTTTCAGTTTTGATGAATGTTATGCATGTTCTTAGTCTTTTTCATGAATGTCGAGTCCTTTAGCGTTTGTTGTCTGATCATGTGAGTAGCATCCTAAGGAAGAAGAAACATTTCTGAGGGACCTATACTAGTCATTAGTGGAGACTTAAACCCATGTGAGATATCAGAGCCTTTATATTGTTTTCGAGTGTACTCTTCTGCGCTAACTCCGAGTAGAATGAAGAGCTACTCAACCTCGTAACTTTTAAAAGAGCTTAGACGATCTCATGAGCTCAACTTTCTTAGCCACTAGGAGTGACATCAGGATAGCGACCTTACTCTTGTAGTCCATGAAACCCGATAATAGTGTCAACTTTAGGAAAACGGAAACTCCACCACCTAGTCATCATCTTACTCCCGAGAATGAAGGCATGATACTTATAGAAAGAAGAATGTGAAAGCAAAGTGTGAATGAAGAAAAAAGTTGTTTGTTGAGAATACTAGTGTTAGTATTTGTTTTGTTACGAAAAAAAAAAAGGAAAAAAAAAAAGGAAAAAAAAAGAAAAAAGAAAAAAAAAATTGAGTTTATGGGTTATTTGTGTTTTTTTTATGTGTAATTGTTGTGAGAATAAAGTATTCAAAGCAAAAAGCTAAGTTTAAAAGTTGTTTGAACGTTCTTTTTATTGAAGGCGCCGACATTCTCGGGATCTCATCACTTCCATCTCATTACTTGTATCCGTTGACCTTTAGGAAACATTGTTAGAGGGTAGATTGGGTGAGAAGGGTGAGTGAGCTTCCCCATTCCATTTTAGTGGTTATTTCCATTCTTTAGAGATCATTTCGTTCTAAAATTTGTTATCCTCATTTGTTTGGTATGTGTTGAGTTTCTCTTTATTCCATGCTCACACATTAGAGTGAACCGTATTATCTATTTTTGAGTGATTTCATGTTTAAGAGTGTATAACCGTGAGGCTAAAGTCGAGGCGAAATGTACTAAGATAGGAATCGAGGTTTTGCAACTTTAGACTTAGATGATGCTCATTATGATTGGACGCTTACATTTTAGGATGAGATTACTAGTGAGGAGACTTTTAACATTTATATGCGTTTATCGATTTTGATTTGCTTGTTTAGCATGCTTGAGGGTGTCATTTGTTGTCATTATCTTATTTACATCGATGTTGAACTCTTTTATGTCTTTGAAATCTTGAATTTTGTGGGTATATTCTCTGGAAACCCTCACGAGACGACACTCGTCCTCTAGGGGTAACCTAGGGGTTTAACGGCTTATTGCATACGCTAAATGCAATCGGGATTCCTCCGAAAGTGAGTTAGGATTTTACTTTGAGTTTGTTTGCTCGAGGACTAGCAAATTCTAAGTTTGGGCATGTTTGATGTGGCGTTAAAATGCCACATTTGGATCGCTTAACTTCGATGAGGTAGTTCTTTTCGTGTTTTATTTCTAACTATTTATAAGTTTTTCTTGGTAGGTACCTTATTTGGAGTTTGACGCTTCATTCGGAATAAAACGGAGCATTTATCACTTTTTTATCTCATGTGGAAGAGACCGGAAGGAAAGAGAGACCAGGGATATTTTGGTAATTTTGGCAGAGATCAGAGGTTAAGTGGCAAGTAGAGTCGATGGTGAATCCGGCGGCGAAAACGGAAGTCGAATCGGAGTTCGGGCGAAAAAGTTATGGAAGAAGGAAGTTGAGGGTCATTTTTGTCTTTTCTAAAAATTAGATGAAGTAGAGACAATTATGAAAGCACCCCTTGATTTCTAAATGGAACTCAAAACCCAAAGTCCAAGGAAGTGTAGGGATTTACACCCTTCTACTAGTGTTTATAGCGGAAATATGACTTCTAATGTCTACACTAGTATTCCCAGGATCACATGCAAAACTAGTAATTAATCTAATGGAGATAGTAGATTACCTTAATCGCTTTTCCCTCGAACTAGTTGAATTGATTGAAGAAGACCAAGAGCTTCAAGTGTAGCTCCTCTACTTGGGACACGAGCAATCAATTTGATCTCCCACCTTGTTGTATAGCTAGCACACCAATGGTGGTTGGAAGAAGAACTCCTTTCTTCTTGACTAGATAGATAGTTAATGGGAATTAGCTCACTTTCTCCTCTCTACTTGATGTGGTAGAGTAAGAAAGCTTAGAGAGAAATTCCACACCTTATTCTCTGCCCTAAGAGTGTTTATATAGAACCCTAATAAGAATCCACCTCCTTTTAGGTTTCCTAAAACACCCTTTAGAATAAGATTTAGGGAAATAGTCGAAAATAGCAACTATTGGTATTTTCTCAATTCCCAAGGAGGAGGTGCCCAAACACCACGAAAATTGGCAGATATAATGTTTATTATATCAGCAACTAACCCTCCAAAATTCAGCCCAATCCGAGTCCTAGAAGTACCCGAACCGGTCTAGGCCCAAAAACCCTGTTTTTGGCCTTTTTGTACTATCTTTGCCTAATTCCTTTTTAGGCCTATGAGATATGTTTATGGGACACTCCCATGATTATATCTCACTCCCACTAGTCATATCCTAGATCAATTTGTCACTCTTATGTGTAACCCGTTGTAGGATCCGATCGAAGTTAGCCGCGAATTACTTCGTAATTCGACGATCGTAGTTGGTCTCTAGCTACAACTCTACGATCCCTAAATCAATCGGACTTGATGATCTTCCACATCAATTGTCCTATCCGACAAATTGTTCGCATTGTCACCTTGGTCGAAGGACATCTCCTTCAACTCCTTCAGACTCCCACTTGGACTTAGAACAAGTGCAATGCCTCGATTCCCGTGTCAATTTAGTATCCCATCTGATACGTCACGTCATTCAGACTTTCTTGATATCCGAGTACAACTGTAAAAGACAAACGATTAACTTTAATCCGTTTGAGCGCGGCCACGCATTTTCAGTTGCTACTCATCAAGTGGCCTTGAGACACTTTGTACCTAATGTGATTAGGGTGACACAATCCATTCTTGCGCTCCCACTTAACTTCATGTCTATCCTGTCCTTCCCAGTATCCGTCTTTATAACCTCCTTTTACGGCGCGGCGTTTAACGGAACCAAAGTCGGGCATTCCTTACATAAGATGAGTGGAGCACTCATGTTTTGAGGAATCTCTCCAATTGTCTTTATGAGAAGTATTGACGTTCATCACGAATGATGTACTTCTGATTTGAGGGTTATCCAGTGTATAAACCTTTTACACACCCACGTAGTCGAATAGAATATACTATTCATATAGCCCATGAAACTGCGCTATCCCATCGACTCCCGTGCTAGTCTTCGTGAGTCATTGTTGTCCATGCAATGACCTGGACCAGGGATTTTTGATAATAATTATTCCAAGTTCACTTAATAGGGTTTCATTCATCAGATCACGTATCTGACAAACCTATTCGGAACGTTTTATTATCGATGGACTGTCGTTTAAACACTAAACCAAGTTTAGACGACTGGTGAAATAATTCTTATTATTTCTGATAACGAGAGTTGTAAATCTGAGCCTCTTCCGTAAAACTCCTTTTACCCACTCAGTTTTACTTGTCGAGGTTTAAAATTATACCTCATGCCTTAGACTGTGTATGAATCTCATACTATGTCTAAGGTGACAGTTTAGTTTGACTACCGTGGTAGTCGGTTTTAAACTTTGCTTATTATCAATTAATTTGAAGATTACTATCTTCAACCTTGATAATATCTAGTAATCTTTACTAGAGTTAAGGCCTTTAATTCTTTGTGTAGTATTTGCAACAGTTCCCGGCTTAAAACACTTTTAGCCTACTTTCCTTCCATGTCTGGAAGTTTGCTACGATGACATGTTCAACTTTGTACTACTTCATCCTTTAACCTTCTAGGATGTACTAAGTAGTGTTTCGGTTTTCCAATCCGAATTCGGATGTTTAAATGCTAATCATGTCCAACATGATTGACTTTATGTTTTCGAACATAAATGTCTCTCTCATGCGTGCTAGCTCATCGGTGTCTTTTAGACTCCGAGTTTTACAACGCCCTCTGTCATGAGTTTTTGGGTCGAAATTCTTTTAGACTTTCCGAGTCTTAGATTTTCTGTTTCGGATCTCAAGCATCTCAGCGTACTGAGTCTCTCTAATCCTATCATCCTTTTGATCTATGCTTATAGATCTTCAGATGCCCAAAATGGCATTTTATCCTTTTGTGTGTGGTCCTTTATTGAGTCAGTTCGTTACTGTTATACAACACCTTATGTCGTACTCAATCTTTTGTATGTACTCTGCATACGGACCCGGAAGGTTTGTTTACTCCCACTTACCTTCTTGAAACTCGTGATTCAAGATTTTCTTCATTCTCCAGGAATCAAATTTCTCTGATTGCCTTTTGAATCGAAGATTCTAACTCTTGCATGCTTTTAATCCGTCGATAGATTTCTGAAGCATGCTTGTGGACATAACTTGATTGGAAGAATCTTTATTCTTCTTGTCTCGTTTCGGGAAACACGAATGTTTCCATCCTTCTCAGTTTTCTATTTTGGAAAACCAATTTAGGTCTTTTGTTGACTTAAATTATCAAGCTTCATGTCTTGACGAGATATGGATTCCACGATGATTTTGGCTTCTAGCCAAAATCTAGAGTCAGTTTCCGTTTCTGCGCAGGTCTTTTATCTCTTCAGAAATAACCTTTATTTTCTGTGTCTTTGAGATTTGACCTTTTAGGGCTTTTGAACAACAATTTGGAATTTTCTCAACTACTTTGAGATGTTCCTTTAGAGACACTTTCACTTGTTTTGAGAGTTCTCCGGCGAATGACATTCGCTTTTGTGCGGTGGGTTTATAAGATCATATCTTTAACCTTTCCTTTTCCAAGGAGTCGCAGTTTGTTGCTCTTGGTCGAATTTAATCGACTTGTACAAGTTTCATGATTGTTCTTCATGACCCTCCATGATTTTTCTCATGATCGAATTAAATCGACTTGTACTTTTCTCCCACTTATTCTTTTAATAATTAGTGTTTTCTCCCAGACTACTAGGTGTGCTAATTATTAGAAGAATACTATCATGAGCAACAAACACTTTGTTCTCTTGATTAGTTATGGAAGAAGCCCAAATTTCTTTTAAAAGAAATTGCGTCAGATATTAGCTAGTTTTGTAATGCTTTTACAAGCTTAGCTGTTAGACGGAATTTTGGTAGTTTTGTGAGAAGCTATGTCTAGACTAAATGGATTTTGGAGGATAGAGTTTGATTCGTGTTCTTCATCTTAATCCTTTTGGACACTCCAAATATGGATAGGTTAGAAGTACGTTTGAAGATCAATCTCTGTTTTTGACTCAAGGCTTTCTTTCTTGTCAGTTTGATTCATGTTTTGGTTATAGTGGACTTGTTGTCCTCATCCCTTTCGATTGGGATGAACCTATCTTATAGGTTTTTGACCAAGTTTAGAATCTTTTGGTATAGTTTGTTAAACTTAGCACTTATTAACATCTCAATTTAGAAATAAAATTCTTTATTGATTCTCCATAATACTTAGTACAGAGATGATGTTAAAAAATTAGAAAAACGATTAATCTAGAATAGTGCCTAAAGTAGACTTCGATCCCTTTCAGCATCCTTAGCAGTCGAGGCTTCTGCTCCCTCTTGGATCTTGTCTTCCTTAGCCAAATACTCAGTTCCCAGCTGCGCCTTTACATTCACAATGAAAGGGCAATTTTAGGTATTACATACCATAATTTGGGAATTTTACAGTATTTGATAAGTTAACTGTTTATACCTGAATTGGAAGCTACTGTTCCATTCTTTTTGTCCTCCAAGAACTTAGGGCAGTTTCTTTTCCAGTGGCCTATGCTACTGCAGTAGAAACATCTTGACGTAGATTGAATACCTTTGTTTTGAGGTTTAGCAATACGTTTGCCTTTTCCTTTTAACGCGGGTTTCTTCTTCTGCCTCTTGTTCTCTTGAGCCACAAGAATCTTATTCTTTGGCTCCAAGTCCATTGTTAGTCGTTCTGCTGCCTGAAGCATTGCATCAAGTTCCTCTAAAGGCTTGTTCCATCCATTCATCGCATATTCCATCTTAAATAGATTGAACCCTTCATGAAGTGAATAGAGGATCATGTCATTAGCCGCCGATTGGCTAACAGGAGAACCCAGCTCTTCTAGTTTAGCAAAGAGTTCTATCATTTGCCGAACATGAGGACATACTGGTTTTCCTTTCTCGAGGCGCAGACGCAATAATTTACTGGTTGCATCAAACCTCTCCACTCTCGCTTTGCTTCGGATTGAATCCTCAGTTTTCAGAGTGATGGAGGGGACTTCCATGTTCAGAGGTTTCTCGTTAAGAGTAGCCTCCATGGCTGATAACAACCGAGAAGTCATTGATTCTGGTTCTGCCCTCTTTTGATCATCCTCTTGATGCTCTGTTTCTTTAGCAGTCAGAAAATCCAATTTTGAAAATGGATAGTCTGAGACATTTAGCTTGTTTTTAAACTCTCCATCCATTATTTGAAGTATCTCCCGATTCCTTCCTTCATGGATGTTTTCGTTTAACACCTTCCTTAGGTACGTTCCAAGGTCGAACATGTTTCCTTGTGTCATCTTTAAAACTACATAAAGTAATGGCAAAGTTTTAAAACTCGTTATCGTTTTGAAAAACATTAGTTTTCCCACATTATTCAATAAAAATCGTCCCCGATTGAATAAGTGATTCCAAGACCCAGTTCTTCGAAGTAAAGCGGACGAAGGCCCTACCCTTTGACTCCGTCGTTCCGGGTGAGTGAACTACTTCACTGATCATACCTTATGACTCTTGGTTGATAGATTTCATTAATGAATGACTAATCTATCCTTTTGCCTCGAGTATCCAAGACTCTCTTGCTGATCTCGTTGAGTAGAACCATTTAGACGTGTAGGCCTCTTCTATAGGCCTACCCGCATTGTCCCAAGGTAGAGGAGGTACTCTGCGAAGGCCGACCCACCTTCCTCGAACAAGGGCGCAACGAGTGTCTTAATCTGGATAGGCGATTACTCAAGATTACTTTTGGGGACTTTTACGCTAGTCTGGCGTTTGTTATAGTGAACTATTTAGCCTAACTAACATCCACGACATAAAGCGTAAATAAGTAAGTAAATGCGCGCGAGAAAGTAAATCAAGCAGACATGGATCCTAGTATGGCCCCTAACCTAGAAGATCTAATCTCCCTTGATTTTCTTCTTGTTTCGCCTTTTGGTTCGTCTTGGATCGCCATCTTTGAACCTCCATTGATTTCTCCCACTCGCCTTTGGATTTCATCCTCGAGTTTCTTCAATGGACTCATAGACCCTAAACTCTAATTACAAGACTCTAACGATTCGCAGATCGTATAAACTTGAAATTAAAATTAATTACAAAGCATGCACCCATCCGTGCTTAAAACAAGAATAAGGAAATAAATCTATGGCCATACTAGTTTCCCGCATTCACATCACATGCAATCATATAATATATCAAGGCTAAGAATTATATATGCATGATTATCTTGGGAGATACTTTTGTTGACATCACATGTCACATTGCGGACCTTAAGTCTAAATTCGAAGAATTCAACTAATGGTGCTTTCCGGTTTTATGTTTTATGATTAAAATCATCTTTTAGAAAAACTCCGTTTTGGGCTCGAGAAAGCCCGAGTCAATTTCGGAAAAAATATTGGTTCGATTCTTAATGATTTCATAAATCAATTTAAAGAGAAATCCGTTTTGGGCTCTTGGATGGCCCGGATTGATTTTGGAATTATTTGGTTGGAATCGGAAAAAAATTTTGGCAAAAACTCCCACTCGAATGATGGTCCCTTTTCGTGGTCCGAAAAGCCTCGAAAAAGCCCGGGACAAGTCCTAGACAAGTCCCGGCCCAAGCCCAAAAAGGGCTCGGACAAGGTCCGGACATAGCACGGCCCATAGGGCCGGCATGTCCTGGCCGAGGCCTATCAAGGCCTGGTCTCGTCCTGGCCGGAGCCAGGACGCTAGTCCATGTACCAGACGCGTTCTAGACGTGTCTGGTACTGGACCGGACCAGCACTAGGTGTCTCGGATTAGTCCGAGACACCCAGAACCTCCCAGACGCGTCTCCAAGACGCGTTTGGTCGAGTGCTCTGGACGCGTCCTAGACGCGTCCAGGAAGCTCCTTCGCAGCTGCTGGTCGCGTCTTCAAGACGCGTCCTTAGTAGCTGCTCTGGACGCGTCTTCAAGACGCGTCCAGAAGCTTCTGTCGCAGCTGCTGGTCGCGTCTTCAAGACGCGTCTCAGCAGCTGCTCTGGACGCGTCCAGAGGACGCATCCAGGAGCTTCTGGTCCGGCCAGGAAGCTTCCTGGCCGGACACTAGGGTTTTTCAAAACCCTAGTTTCCAAAAAGAAATTTTTTTTTTTTTTCTTATGCAACTTTAAGTTGCTATTTTCCAATTTTAAAACTTTTCTTAAATTTTTGAAATTCCTTTTAGAACACTTCTAAAATTTTTCAAAACTTTTAGAAACTTTTTAAATTTTTCCAAATCTGTTTTGAGAGTTTCCCAAACTCAAAACTACTCTTTTTAGAACACTTCTAAAATTCCAAATCTTTGTTTTTCAAAAGTTTCCAAAATTTAAAAAACAACTCTTAATCAAACCAATTTTGGATCAAAATCTAGGTTTTTGAAATTTTTCAAAGAACAATTTTGAAATCAATTTGAAAAATCTTTGAATCCAATTCATAATTAATCAAATTTTATGTTTAAAACCTTTTTAAATATAACTATCAATCATAATCAAGCATGGATTAGTTTGAAATTCAATGAAATTGAGTCTTTTAAAACACTTTTAATCATCAATTTGATTCTCAATTTGAAAATTTATTGAATCCCATCAAATTATGAGTTTAAAATACTTTTTAAAAACATCTTTTAAAATACTTTTATAAACTCAATTTTCAAACTATTAAGCATATTAATTAGTTCGATTCTTAGCAAAAACTAGTTAATGGCAAGAGGCTCTGACGCCACTGTAGGGATTTACACCCTTCTACTAGTGTTTATAGCGGAAATATGACATCTAATGTCTACACTAGTATTCCCAGGATCACATGCAAAACTAGTAATTAATCTAATGGAGATAGTAGATTACCTTAATCGCTTTTCCCTCGAACTAGTTGAATTGATTGAAGAAGACCAAGAGCTTCAAGTGTAGCTCCTCTACTTGGGACACGAGCAATCAATTTGATCTCCCACCTTGTTGTATAGCTAGCACACCAATGGTGGTTGGAAGAAGAACTCCTTTCTTCTTGACTAGATAGATAGTTAATGGGAATTAGCTCACTTTCTCCTCTCTACTTGATGTGGTAGAGTAAGAAAGCTTAGAGAGAAATTCCACACCTTATTCTCTGCCCTAAGAGTGTTTATATAGAACCCTAATAAGAATCCACCTCCTTTTAGGTTTCCTAAAACACCCTTTAGAATAAGATTTAGGGAAATAGTCGAAAATAGCAACTATTGGTATTTTCTCAATTCCCAAGGAGGAGGTGCCCAAACACCACGAAAATTGGCAGATATAATGTTTATTATATCAGCAACTAACCCTCCAAAATTCAGCCCAATCCGAGTCCTAGAAGTACCCGAACCGGTCTAGGCCCAAAAACCCTGTTTTTGGCCTTTTTGTACTATCTTTGCCTAATTCCTTTTTAGGCCTATGAGATATGTTTATGGGACACTCCCATGATTATATCTCACTCCCACTAGTCATATCCTAGATCAATTTGTCACTCTTATGTGTAACCCGTTGTAGGATCCGATCGAAGTTAGCCGCGAATTACTTCGTAATTCGACGATCGTAGTTGGTCTCTAGCTACAACTCTACGATCCCTAAATCAATCGGACTTGATGATCTTCCACATCAATTGTCCTATCCGACAAATTGTTCGCATTGTCACCTTGGTCGAAGGACAACTCCTTCAACTCCTTCAGGAAGAAGACCAAAGAGACATTTTATGAGCACCTCAATTCAAGTCAAAGACTAATTACGTAGTCAAAGTAAAGTCAAGTCAAGGGTTTCAATTTAGTAGAGAAACACTAAAAAAAAAAAAAAGAATAAGGCTGATTGGGGGTCTTCATCTTCTTCAATTAGAAATTAGGGTTTAGAACTGAGAGAGAGAGAAAGGGGGAAAGAGAAGGACAAAAAAGGGTGGTTGCCGGCCAAAGCCTTGGCCGGCACGGCTGAACTCGACACGGGAAGATCTGCTCGGGATTCCTTCAACCGCTCGAGACGCCGGCGACAAAGAGGACAGCAGCAGCTCGTCTTCAAGCTAGGAGAAGTTGCTGGTCGGGATTTCAAACTCGGGATTCTTAGGAACCAGCTCGTCGGAAACCCACCAGCCACACGGGACAGCAGCTCAGGTTCTCCATTGGAGTAGCTCGGGACAACAACTCAGCAGCTCGGTTTCCCTCATCAGCACGAGTTTACATCATCAACAGCTCGGGAAACCGACCGGCAGTAGCTTGGTCGGATCTAGGGTTTTTGCTACTAACCAGAGCTTTCAAGGGTTTTCCGGCAATAATCTTTGGCCGGAAATCTTAGGGTTATACTTGGGAACCTATTGCCTTGATTATCCTTGTGTTTGATTGAGTTTTTGAGTTAATATATCTAGAGAGAGAAAGCTTAAGTGAAGCTTTCATGGTGGATTTTTCTTAAGGAAGAAGATGATACTGGCTGATAAGGGGAGGTCAAGTTCTGCTGAGAGGACACCCATTTTATACTGTTAAGAGGACCCCTGCATTCTGTTACAGGGAGATCGACAGTACTTCAACACATATATTTCTCGTCGATCTTAGTCTCGCGCCTCATCGGAATAGGGAGATTCTCACCCTAACTCGTGTCTTTCTTTGTTTTCTTCCCATTTATTATTTGTATTGCCATGTCTAGCTAGCTTTTGTAGTCGGATACTCGTGATACATGTTTTGATGTGACAAGAGTTTTATTGCTTTTAATGATAAAATCTTCCGGATTTTTAGACCGTTCATGGACTGGAATCTGAGTTAAACCAAGAGTTCGTTGACCCATCCAAGTAAATGGGTGAAGTTAACTTACTTTTTATGCTTATAGATCATTAGTACTAGTCACTATCGACTTTGTGGATCGAAGTATCCTCCTCAGTCGATTCTTGCTCGACCATTTTTCCCGAATCACTCTCACCTCTCACTTTTAGATTAGATCGTTTTATTTGTTTATTTATTATAAATCAATCAAAATCCCAATTATCATCTTTTCATTTTAGTCTGAGTTAGTGGTTGACACCTAGACCGGTGAGCTAGACTTTCTCGATATTCTTATTACCTTCTTATCTTCGTGGATCGATCCCGGTCTTACCGGGTTATTACTTGACGCCCATATACTTGCGGGTGGAGACCTTTTAGGGTAACCTTTTAGGCCCATCAGTGGTGGACGTGTTATGGTGGTGCTTAGTGGTGACAGAGTTATGGTAGTGATGGTGGTGGTAGAATTGAGGGGTGTTGGTGGTTAGGGGGTAAAGTTGCAACGACGGTAGTGAAATGGTGTTGGTGGAGGTGGTATAGTGTGGCGGTGGAATGGTCAATTTGTGGCGATGGTGGTGAAGTGGTTGTGGAATGGTAATGGTGGTGATGGAGTTGCGCCGAAAGTGGTATGGAAGTAAAGTGTTCGTGATGGTGGTGGAATGATGGCAGAGGTGGTGGGGCGATGGTCAAAGGACTGGTGGATGTTTATTGATGGTGACAAAAAAAGATAAATATTTTATTTGAAAGGATGAGAGAGAAAATTGATTTAGAATATTTCCGTTATTCCTATTTAATGACCGAAATCACGCTAGAAATATGGAAGAGTGAGATTTGATTTGCTTTCCAAAACTGAAACGATGAGAGAAAAAGTTGATTTGGAAAATATCCGTTTTTCCTATTTAAATCCCGAAATCGCGCTACAAATAAGCTGTACGAATCTCAGTTCGACATCTTTTAAAAAAGCAGCGAGAAATCAACATGAGATATGGACGGAAATCTTTTGTATTTAGTAAGGTTTTTTATGTCCGAAGTGCTAAAGGACTAAAAACCCATTTTATGAGAAGATTGGACCCTAAATTTATTTTGAACACTATTTTGTGCCTTATACCAATGCACCCTTATGAAGGTGCATTACAAATAAAGTAACAAAACTAATGCCACTCACTATCATCTAAAATTGTTCCTACAAGACTTAGACCTTTAGGGATCCCAAATCAATGAAGAAAAAGTTAAAAAATGGTAAAGTAGTTACTAATATTATGTATCGCGATCAGTGCCTGATTTGAGATCAAAACTGCAAATTATACATTAGACTTCAAAATTAAAATGTTATCTTTAATTATCAATCAGGCTATTTGTATTTTATTTTTTCCAAACTTACCCCATAATAAAATCTCTCTTTCTCTATCTAAAACTCAATGACTATCTCATTCTCTCTGTCTATACTCAGCGACCCTCTCTTGACTCATCATCTTCCTCTCATTCTCTTTAAACTCAATCGATTTACGATTTATCTTCTTTTTCACTGACTCGTCATCTTCCTCTCTCTTGAGCAAAGGGCCAGTAGGGCGTGTAAGAATGATGTAGAATTCAGTCCATGAACTTTTCACTACTCATCAAAGACCACTGTATAGGCTGATCACTCGCTAGTCAGGGTCAGGTTGTCTATCGTTGCATCCAAGATCTCCTCACTAGTGTCATCCAGCTCATGAGTCTCACAAAGGTCGCAACCGTGCCAATGTACGCTCCTAACCCCGATGACAAACCCTCATCCCAAAAAGAATGGCCATAGATTTGATTTTGTGGATTCAATAATATTGTGTTTTTTCAAAACAACACGATTATAGAAACCTCATACATCAATTGGCTTGTGTGTCTCCCCAAACCTTAACAGTTGTTGATACGGTCCCCGCTTTACACACTTCACACAGGTACGGGGTTTTGTTCTTGAAGAAAGCTCCATCGAGCACCCCCAAAAGGTCTCGACTTACCAAACTTGAGCGTACACTTATAGCCCAGACTCCAAACACTCTCTTAAGCGATGTGGGACTATCACAACTTGTATACATATTCACAACGAAACACAATATGCTACGACTATCTCTACCAAACTTCGATTCAAAATTTTGAGAGTGAATGCACTACGCTGGACAACATTCACTTCTCTACCATCCTTTGGGTCTTATGGAAAATGCGTTGTGATCATTGTTTTCAGCATAAAATTAATAATCTCCAGAAAATTATTAAAATGATAGAAAATTTTTCGAAAATAAACAAAAAACAAGTAATGAAAAAACATAAAACCAGAGATAGATGGCAGCCGCCTTCAAGTGAATTTATGAAGATTAATGTTGATGCTTCCTTTTTAAATTTAACATCCAATGTGGGAATCAGTTTAATATCTCATGATGTAGAGGCAAAATTCATTGAAGCTCAGGTCAAATCTACTAGAGCTAGAAACAGCGAAGAAAGTGAAGCAATGGCGATCCTCTTAGGTATGGAATGGCAAAAGTCAAGAATCACAATTCAATAATCATAGAAAGCGACAATATCAACTTGATCAAACACCTCCGAAACAGACATCATTCCATTCACTGGCAATCCTTGATCCACATCAGAAAAATCAGAGAAAGATGTAGAGCCTTTGAAGTGGTTCATTTCCATCACACAAAGAGAGAAGCAAATTTGCAAGCTGACAAATTAGCTAGATAGGCAAGGAAGCACAATCAAAGCAAAGGGTGGCATAGTATGCCTCGTATTTTAGTTAATATGTACTGTAATAACGCTCTTATCCATTAATGTTATTCCAGTTCAACCAAAAAAAAAAAAAAGAATGCACTACGGTGGAGCAAGACCACCCAAGTCTACAAAACAAAATTGTGACAGAATGATGAAGATATAGTAACGTAGGTATTGTTCACCTACATCTAAAGTAGGTTAAGCTAATAAAAATGAGACAGGTTAAAAAAAGGAAAGTGAATCGCGGGAATATACAGTCACTTTTATAAGGAATATTTCTGTCTTCTTTAAGACACTGATTCTGTTCATCGATCCCCAACACTCACAGACAGAAATGGTCGAACCAATGAATCACTCCTCCACTTCTTCTTCTTCATCATCATCATTTTTCTCAAACCTATGTTCTTCTGCTCTGAGAGTCAAATCAATTGATTCATTTCCCTCTTCAGACAACACTCGTCTCCTAACTTCTTCTTCTTCCTCATCTGATGGTCTAGTTCGTCATCTTGGCCTTTTCCAACTTATTCTTCTCGGTATCGGTGCTTCCATTGGTGCTGGTATCTTTGTCGTCACCGGTGCCGTAGCTCGTTCTGCCGGACCTGGTTTGTATTTTTCACTCTCCTTAATCATTTTATCTTTTGATTTCTATATTCCTCAACTTTCAGTTGTCAAATTGCTATTATTATCTTCGATTTCTCTCTGTTTAATTTTTAAACCTAGTTTTACCTAAGCTTGAATTTGTACTGAATTTTGTTATGTACGAGTATACTGCCATTATGTGTTTGGAGTAAGCAAAAAAGGGAATGTTACAATGAATTAGTTTCTTTCAAGTGAAAAAAACGAGGTTTTGAGGTTGGGAAAATCTCCACAAGTTGACAAAAGAAAAGCCCTCAAAGAATTGATTTTACAAGATGAATGAATCATTTGGAAGCATAACTAGGTCTAAAAAGGCAATGGGGACATTTATTATAACACCAGGATTAACGAATTATCTACTTAACAACACTGTCTTAGAAAATTCGTTGATTGAATTCTTCAGAATTGCAGTTGGGTTACTGAACCATCATCTACTGACTCTTGTTTCAGGTGTCACGATTAGTTTTATTCTTGCTGGAGCAGCATGTGTGCTCAATGCGTTGTGTTACGCGGAACTGTCTTCTCGTTTTCCTGCTGTTGTTGGAGGAGCGTACTTATATTGTTACTCAGCTTTCAATGAGTTAACTGCTTTTCTCGTTTTCACACAGTTAATGCTTGATTACCATATTGGAGCAGCTAGCATAGCACGAAGTTTAGCAAGCTACGTGGTGACACTACTAGAGCTCGTTCCCGTGTTTAGGGATCATATCCCAAATTGGGTTGGACATGGGGGTAAACAGTTTTTAGGAGGAACCTTGTCAATCAACTTATTAGCTCCGTTTCTGTTGTTGCTCTTGACAATAATTTTATGCCGAGGTGTTGGGGAATCATCTTTTTTTAACTCGTTGATGACTGCCACTAAGGTGGGTACTTGTAGTTGCTTGAAACCTTGTCAATCGACAAAGAGGTTATGGTTTTCTTATTAACTCTTTTTGAATCTCTAGATTAGATTTTTAGTATATTATATAGGACTTGGAAAAAAACTTGAACTACTTGTTTTTTGTTTGTTAACCACTTGTTTACTTGCTACGTAGTTAATTGTTTCCTAGAAGCTTGTTTACTTCTTTTAATGCTTAAGTTGTGTTCTTCAGATTTTGTGAAAGAGAGGTTACTCCAAACTGTCTCAAGCATATGCTTCGGATCATGATCTCATCAAAGGAAACCTCCTCGAGGCTAAGCCTAACAATTGTGTTTAAACATCACAGGTAGTTATTGTCCTTGTCGTCATCATAGCTGGATCGTTTAAAGTTGATGTGGACAACTGGCACCCTTTTGCACCGCACGGTTATAAAGCTATTATAACTGGGTCAACTGTAGTATTTTTTGCGTATGTTGGATTCGATGCAGTGGCTAACTCAGCAGAAGAATCTAAACGGCCTCAGGTGTCTGAAGACTTTCAACTTATATTTGTTTCTTTTTGGTGTTAGATTACTTAATTTATGTTTGGACACTAAATATCTCAAAATTGCTCAACTTCATCTCAGAGGGATTTACCGATTGGCATTCTTGGGAGCCTTCTCGTATGTGCAATGTTATATATCGGTGTCTGCTTAGTGATCACGGGCATGGTACCTTACCACCTCCTTGGTGAAGAGGCTCCTCTGGCTGAAGCGTTCAAATCGAAAAATATGAAGTTTGTATCTATCTTGATTAGCATAGGTGCTGTTGTTGGACTTACAACTACGCTTCTAGTTGGCTTATATGTTCAGGTAAACCTTTCAGATTCCACATAATTGACACTCCATTGTTATAAATGTTGTCCAATAATCGGGTATTGATAGTCATTTGTCATGAGCAGTCTCGGTTATATCTTGGCCTCGGGAGGGATGGTTTACTTCCTTCTGTATTTGCAAAAGTGCACCCTACTCGTCATACACCTGTTCATTCTCAAATTTGGGTTGGTCTTGTCGCTGGTGTCTTGGCCGGGCTATTTAATGTGCATATATTATCGCATATTCTTTCCGTTGGCTCCTTGGTAAGTATAGTGCAACTTTTTTTTTCTAAACACGCTACGACTCTTGGCCATCTCGTGTGATTCTCTTTTATTATGGCCATTGGTCGTAACTTCGTACAATTTTTTTTTGCTTCATGTTAACAGAGGGAAAGACTTGACTTGTTTTACAGATAGGATATTCTGTCGTTGCAGCCTGTGTTGTAACCCTTCGGTTGAAGGATAGGACAACACATCAAGTTTCTGCAAGGTGGCTAACCACTTATCGGGAAGGAGTCATTTGCCTCGTCGTAGTTGCATTATGTGGATTTACTACTGGACTTTCTTATCGCTATAATGCAGGACTTGCCTTAACAATTGTAGCTGCACTATTAGCAATCTTATCGGCTATTGCTCTTCAGTTCCGTCAGGTAAGTATTTCTCTATTTGGAGACTCTTTCCTCTGTTTCTTGTAACTCCCTCCAGACCAACACCTTATGCTTCTTAAACTTAATCTCCTTGACCAGCTGATACTGAGTAGTGACAACTATATTGAAGCTCTTTGGCTTTTATTTGGCATCAGACTCCAATTGGGCAGTAAAAGATTGTCTTGTGCAGAGAATTACAAATAAGATTACATAATAAAGCAAACAAATCTACCTCTGGATTGTCATGAAATCATCCTATATGTGTCAAAATTCTGTAATACATCATGTTGAACTCCAACCTAAATAGAATCACTTATCCACCCTCTTGATAAACTTTGAGATGATGTCCTCTTATGAACAACATAAAGACGAGAATAAGAGAAGAACTGCGATCTAGTAAAAGAAAGCATTCTTGCATAAACATAAAATTCAACTAAGAAAAGGGGGACAAAAGGACAAGATGGTGGAAGTGATGATGGAGAGTAACAAGTCAACTAGCCTAAAAACTCATCTTGGTTCTCCAATTATTCGTGAGCCCTTACTTATGGACCCATTTGCTTGTAATTGTGTGTGATGAAGTAAATTAAGAATAAAAAAGTCCTCGTTTTACTACTACAAAAGGTCCAATAAAAATAAGTTTCCGTTTGAATAAACCTTCAATTAACACTTCAAAATAAGTTTTAGTATGTTTTGGAGTCGTTTGAATGGAGTTTTCTATACAAAAGTACGAATTTCAGGTTAGAGTTTCGAGTGAATGTTAATTTTTTTCAGCAGCAGTGAAGTTATTTTGAAGTGTTAATTGAAGGTTTATTCAATTGTTTGTAGGTTTATTTTGTGTTCTTGTTCTTTGATTAGATTGTAAACCATTGTAGTTGTTTCCGCCTACTTGTGTACATCGTTGCAAGTGGCTTTGGGGTTTCATGACACCTAAGGGTATTAGAAACATGAAGAAACTAAGCAAGTTGAACTCATGAATGATCTCGTGCAACAAGCCCACGATGTAATTGTAAAGAGTTATGAGCGTTGTTCTATCTTGTTTATGGCACTCCTTTATAATGAGGGCACATATGTATGTAGAGTTATTCTTTTGACAAGAATTATTTTGACCTGATAATGTGTGTGTGTGTGTATATATATATATATATATATATATATATATATATATATATATTCAAGGCCGAACAGTTGCAATAGTGCTTCACTCCTAGTTTATAGTAAACCTAGCCTCCGATTTCGAGTTTAACAGCTTAGTTCTTTGGATACTTTTCTAATTTGCCAGTACATAATTTCTCAGGTATACTTGACTCCATCAGGATTTTCTTGTCCAGGGGTTCCCATTTTGCCAGCTGTCTGTATCTTCTTTAATATTTTTTTGTTTGCTCAGGTTTGATTCTCAACAATCTGTTGCACTAATTGTTTTCTTACCTATTTTTGGCATGGGTTTATATTGTTGGAGAACAAACATCCTATTAATTTTCAGATAACTTGAGAATGAAAAGGGAAAATGTTGTTGTAAAACTTTATATAGAACTATAGAGAAGATATATTTGACCTAAAAACAAGTGGTTCTTTGCAGCTTCACTATGAGGCCTGGTACAGATTTGTTGTGCTCAGCATTATTGCTATTGGCGTTTATGCATTTTATGGACAGTATCATGCCGATCCTACAGGTTTGAATCACACAGTACATTTTCATTGGATTCCTATTGAAGAATATTGATAGTTTTACATATCTAAGTGGGAAAGATTTTTTTTTTTTTTGAGAAATCGACTACGATCTACGTTAGTCGTTACAAGGCATTGATACATCATGCAGATGTGATGAGCACGATAACCGCCTAATTTAAACCATAATGAAAGAGGCCTAAAGCTCGACAACATGAACCACCGAGACTCCATCCCACGACCTCATGGGCTTAAGAGGGGTGTCCAACCGTTGCACCAAAGGGTGGTGGACAAGTGAGAATGATTTATATGCCTATTCGTTCACTTGAGGTTATTGTGGAATGTTAGTGCTCTGAATTGACGTGTGCATACCCCTCATGTATTTTTTTGCGGTGAACATTTCTTATGCAGGGAAATTGTTTACTTGCCAAAAATGCTGTCAAATAGTTTCCTGCGAAAGCTGCTTTAGACGGATTGTAACATGTACTGTAGGATTAGTTCAAAGCAATCGCCATTATTCCTGAAGCTTTCTTGATCTTTGAACTTCTTCTTAGTCTCATGTTTTCAAATGAACCTTCTTCATATTCACCTAATTCCAATTGGATTTTCTGCCCTAACAAAGATATACTGTTGAACTCTTGTGTTTTAAAAAGTCTCTCTTTTTGGATTCCTTGGTATAGAGCTTCAGCTTTTGTATCTCTTTGTTCCTGGACTACTAATATCTGCTTTAAATCCCTCTTCATGTGCAAGTGTTTGTTCCTTCGAAATCCATATAGTCACTTTTCCAGCAAATGGGAATATAGCCTTTCATCACATGGACGTGTATCGCAACAGTTTTCTACTCCTATCTGATCAGTAGGAAACGGACTGATAATTAAAGAATTTAGAAGTCATAGTTATCCTGGCCTTTCGGGTTTGTTTAATTTGGCCCTTTATGGTTCTCGTCTTGGCTGTCTTGGCTGTTATGTATCCATGATGTAATGTTGATCAAATGACATTTTGATGTAATGATCATTTAAAGGTATGACTTTTCTTTATTATCCCTCCATAACATTAAACAGTTTTTTTCCTTTCTGTGCAGGAGGAAGGAAGAAAAATGAAGCAAATCAGGAGTAAGTTAAATGTTCTACCTATTTATCTTCTCATGATTTTTTTTTTTCTTTTCCTATTTCCTTACTACCTCTGAACCTGGCTCCTAATGTCTACAGGCTGACTGATGGAGTGTAACGCCATCCCTCCGTGTGAAGCTAGTCATAGCAGTTGTATGATTTGGGAACAGCTGACTCTGAGTAGTTAACACAAGTTTCAGTATAACATTGAACCAGTAAGATAGATGTTAGGTATAAAGTTTGGTACTAAATTTCTTGGAAGATGGTGGTTTAGTGGTTACTAAAGTAATTATTTTGTAGAATATTATAGAATTACATGATTACCATATGGGGAATTCTATAGGCAATGTCTAAAGTTGTTAAAGACAATGTATTTTTCACTCAAAGACTTGGTCAAAACAAGTTGACTAAGTATGGTTAGAGGCAATGCCCATTTTCCTTCTTCTCAAATTTTTCCCGACAGACCATCTTAACTCAAAAAGGAAAACTTCTCTTCTTCCTCCTTAATACGAAATATCAAATTTCAGACTAAAAAACAAACCCCTCTTCTACTTGTCGAGTTTCTAGACAATTAAAATACCCACTTAACAAATCGTGATGAGGTGGTTATGTTTTTTCTCTATTCGAACATATGGAGTTCTCTCACAGACAATTAAAATACCCACATAACAAATCGTGATGGACAAATGTTTTTTAGCAAGTGGAAGTGCTAATGAATCATGGCCAGATGGACAAATGTTGCCAACCTCAAACCCAAGAGTTTTCAGTTCTACAGAATTAAAGAGGGCAACTGAAAATTTCAGACCCGATGTACATGGATGAGGTTGTGGAAAAGTTAATAAGGGTTACGTGGATGGGGAGACCCATTTACCTTCAAAGTTCGGCACTAGTATAGTTGTTGTCAAAAAATTAAAGTCAGAGAGCATCCAAAGGTTTCAATTGTGACATGTAAACCTTATTAAAGTCTGTTTTTCCATCCACCCCCAATGGTATAGAGATAGAAGAGGAGAAGAAGAATTGACAAGAACTTTTTTGTTTGAGTTAAGGTCATCGGCCAGCAATCTTCGGTCGATGACTTTTCGCTAAAAAAGAAGAAAGATGGGAATTGCCTATCTATTTGTGGCATTGCTTTTAGCGAAATTTCCTTTAACAACTTTGGGCATTTCTTTTTCCTGAAATTGCAACTTCAATCAGTGGCACTGGCACATTATACATTTAGAGTCAAACAATACATTTGTTAAGAAGGATTGGTAAAGCCAACAAATTATTTGTTTGTGTATAATCGCATAGGTAATAATGTCTAATAGATTTGGTACATCTTGTTGAAGTATTTAGGATGATCTTTCTTGTTTGAAGGTCAGCATACTATAAGGGGTGTTGCTCCGTGTTTCGAACACTTGACATAGAGGGTGGAAACGAAACCAACTTAGTAGCCATTCAAAGGTTATTTACTGCATAGGATTATCTAGTAATTTTTGTTTTAGGGTCTGACATACATCTCTCAGAGTCCTCTAATTCATTTTCTGCCTTTCGATATTACCGAATTTAACCCCAAAAGATTTAATTTAACCTGTCATAACACATCCACAAATGAATTTACATCAGGGCACTCTCATGAATAAAGATAGTGTGAACTATAATACTAGTTTCAAAAAGAAAACGAAGCAAGATGACATATAAATATGGCAGATGATCCATCATAACAGGCTAACGGCAGATGGGTGAAGTAAAGACTTCGCTGGTATTCCTTCATTTGTTTAATTGTCAGGAATAAGGTGATCACTGTGAAGGAAAAGCTTTCTTCTTACAATTATCTGAAAACATGGTAAACTAGTACTCCATTGGGGTTGGTAGGGATGGAAGGAGCCAACTAAGAAATCCAAGTCGAGTTTCACCATATAATCTCTTAGACGAATATTCGATCAACATATTCCAGAGTTCCCCGACTGTCCATCCGTGTGATGATATCCATTCGCTCACCTGTCCAACCACCACCCAACACCATCAATAACTAAGAATCAAAGAGTGAAACCAACCCAACACATGCCCAAAAAAAACTCAGATGGTTCATTTCCCGAGAGAGCGAGAGAATTTTAGATTCAGCCGACGAATTAACAGAAAAAGTACCTGATCTAAACTCTGGAGAGCCTCCTCTCCAAACGTGCAGTACAGAACAGAAGGTCTCAATGCCTGGAAAAAAAATTAGATCTTGGGCTCAGCTCACCAATAATGACACGCAAAAACAGGGCCTGGGCTATATATTTGGATTAGGCTCAGCCTACCCACAAGATCTGAATTTTTTTCTGATAATCTTATTGTTCATATGATTCTGTAACCACACTACCTACCATGGATTCCATTCTTCCTATTTGTTAGGTAAATAATTGCTTTTACTTCGATAAACAAAGAAGAAAAGAGTAGACTATCATTTTCTGGGCAGTTGTTGAAGATAGACGACGGAGCACAGAAGATGATATTATTACAAATTTACAATATAACTTGACTGCAGTAAGGATAGGAGGAGAATAAAATCACCTGAGAAGCAGCAAGCCACTGAATTATAGCCTTGAGTTCAGGGTCTCCCCCAAAGCCACCACAACCCCAATTCCCTGTTACTATACCAATGTCATCTTGGGAATGTGAATGCTGAGTGATATTCCCGTTATGAGATTTTCCAACCAATTCAGCCCAATTTTCACCTCCTTGAGGTGAACTGGAAGTGGATGCATGTTCATGCAACTATAGAAAAAGGTAAGTAAATCAGAGAATCTGCTAAATCTCAAAAAAGAAAGAAGAAGCATACAAGAACAGACTTCATCGACATTACAGTGACAGAGATCGAGAAAATCAGAAGAATTTTTTTTCTCAAACAACATCTAGGTAACTTGTAATATTCATTGGGTACAAGATTAGCTCAAGCTTCATACCTCAAGATCATTTTTGGCCTTACTATCGGGGAATTCAGAATCCCAATTAAGACTATCTCTGCAACATTCCTCTTGAATTTTAATTTGGTGGCGCTCATATTTTGATGGATCAAAGAATCCACAGAACGCCTTATTGGTTTCCCTGTTGTAACCGAACATTTAGACTCAGTAATCTAACAAATGAAGTTAAACATTAGATTACTGCGTCAATCAAATTAGACGACGAACGATCCAAACAAAGAGAAATATAGTGACTGATTAATTTGCATAGAGAAAATTTTGAGTAACTATATCTTTTTATCCAATAATTGGCCACGGGAATAAATTTCTTATGTTTCTCTCAACCAATGTAAACATATAATTTTATCGTGAGTGTCAAGTATTAATCATACCGAAGTATGTATTCAACTCCATACTGTTTCAGCCTCGGATTACACAATGCGTCTATTGCAACTATCCTCGTTTTCCGTCTTCCCATGCAATCTACTAACTTTTTATCCAAATAGTCACCCGAAAAACGGAATGAGGCGGCATATCTACAAATAGCAAAGATGAAGTCTATGTGTAAGCAATTGACTTTTGAATACTCAAGATAAGTAGTAATTTTGTTTCCCTCTATAGTTAGTAATATGAACTCACCCAGTATAAGTTGAATATCTTTCAGCACCAACAATTTCAATAGCCTCGTTGTCTTCCATTGCAGGCAGAAAAAGCATTCCAATCACCAATTCAGGATTGATCATGAAACGGATCTCTTCCTACAGCAGATGTAATATAAACTAGTAGAAGTACGGATGAAAATGCTCAATTGTTGGAAAATTCTTCAATTACCAAGTAAAGAAAAGGGACCTGATACGGGTGAACCATGAGAAAAAAAAGAACTAAAGAATTTCGGCTAAAATAGAGAACCTCTTAATTCCTTAAAAGGTAACACATTTTGAAAAAACTCCCACCATCCTAAACAATATAAATGCTAAACTTAATCAACACTTATTATACTAAATTATTGTTACTGGATGACATCTTGGAACATGTTTTATAGATTTAGGTGCAACCTAAATTGCAATTTGGATTTGGACATCAAACTTCAATGTTGAGAATCAGTTCTTGTTGCTGGGATCTTGGAGAATGAAAAAACTTAGGGGGCTAACATGCCATCCTCATGATGCTCATAAAGTAGAGATATGTGGGATAGAGAAAAGAGCACAACAGAATTCTTTATCCGAGTTAAAACTTATGTTTTTGTGCTTCTAGAAAAGTTATTTTAAACGGAACCTGAGAGCATACCTGTAGACAACCTCTACTAAGAGCACCACCGCCGATATATTTGTTGGCGAAATCTACTTCAAGACCTTCACCTAGCTGATCTTCTATCAAGCCTGATCGTGATACCTAGAAAGAAGAAAACCACCGAAAGAAGTAATTTTAAATTACTTGCACTAAATAATAAAGGATGCATTTGAATTATTTGTCAAATGATTGTGACTAGTAATTCACAACTTTGGGACTTGTACTTTATTACCTCAAAATGGTTAAGGGAAACTTTAGATTGACTCCAGAAATCAGTTTTAGGATAAGAAACCCATAGAGGAGTATGTTTCAGAGGAAGAACCTTCCGTTCAAACGAGACAACGTGGGTTGGCGTGCATGAAGATATTCTTTCGAAATAGTGAATGAGGCACCTTATTTTGTGTTCCTGGTTTTGCCTATAGCTAGAACAGAGGCTCCTGAAGGCAAACAAAAATCAAAAGCTCATCTCGTAGATGAAGGAACTAAATAAAGAAAAGAAGTTCCACTCACTAGCTACAAACCCATAGAGATGGAATTAAAATATAAGATGCAAACAATATTCATGACAGGATATACGATAGAGGCTGTGATGCTGTATATTAGCTGCAAAATTGATTAAACTAGCTTTTTTTACTATTAAGTAGGAAACCGTCTACAATAACTGATCACTAATTCCAAGAAATTATTTATAAATCCTAAAGATTGCTCGCACTTCAATTTTTGAGTCCAAGAGTACATAGATGTGATTTAGTGTGATAAGGGCGACTAAAGTACATAACTAGCTGGTTTTATTGCTCATGTTTAGAAACAACTATTGCATTAGAAATGGTAAAATGACCTGCATCCTGTTGGTACTTTCAACACATTTTCTCTCCCAAACGAGTGAATTTTTTTATTTTGACAAAAACAACAGAAAAATCTTCTTCAGGTTCACTCTTATGTATTATACAAATGTTTTGAAGAAAATAAAAAAAAGGTAAGAGAAATTTAATATTCCCGACTTCTGAGATTTGTCAGTTTTGCAAAAATTTACAGTAAGAGAGAGAGAGAGATCTGATTGGTATTCTCCAGATAAGTTTGAATGTAAGCGAGGTTTTTTTTATTCAATTTCAGCTTATAGATATCTTTTTATACTGTGTGATATTCATCAGCGAAAACATGTATTTTTGCATCATAATTTGTAAGTGAAAGAACGTATGGTAATATATGAAAAGGAACTCCACTTAACAACAACAACGAACCATGACAAGAAAGACATGTCATATAGGTTTACCCATACCTCAATGGTCAACCATTATGACGAAAGATAGTTCAAACAATCATAAGAGTGTAGCTGAAGTTGACATACGCAAACAAATGATCAAAGTTGATAGCTGGAAGATGTTTGGCACCTCTATTGATGACGGGAAACAAACAAAAGAAAGAGCACGCAAGAAGAGCACCGATCAACTCCTGCAAAGAATAGAACTCATCTCTTTAAAATCATCATAAGCAACAGCAAACCATGTTTAGTAAAGCTGCGTTTCACTTTCCCCTTATGCAATTGGGATTGTGACTCCATTTCGGCTAAGGCTGAGACCAGACCCAAATGAGTTACTCCCAAGTAAATTTAAACTACTGACTCGCTATATTTACTACTATGCCCGCCATGACCGATTCATTATATCCAACTCAAATTTAAACTACTGACTCGCTATATTTACTACTATGCCCGCCATACATTTTACTAAACCTTCTCTCTTCATTGATCCAAGAAAAAACATTGATCCAAAAAATAATATAATTATAGGTACATATTACTTTTGTAAGGCGTTAGCAAAAGGGACCTAACTCGCCCATAGGGCAAGGTGGAAACCTAGTTTTAAACAATACAATGAAGTGAAATTAAGAAAAGGGAATGATGACTCTGGGATGACGTATGATGCAAATAAATAAGCTTAAAGGAGAGTACCCTGCTATCTACTTTATCTCTTCTAAGTACATGATGTTTGTCTTTATATCTCTTCAGTGCTATAAAAATGAGTACTTATCTATTTTGACCTTACATAAAATATTTAAATGTTTTTAGCAATCCATTCTAATTCCTTAAGCTTATGATTAAGCTTATGATTGTAATTAAAAAACATAGGGTTTATGAATACTCGGATGTGACAGTTGAAAACATACATTGCAAAAAAATAATGTTTATGATGGAAATAAGGATCAATTAGCATCATGGAGTTGAGAGATTTTGTGATTAGTGGAGGAGGTGTGACGGGAAGAATCAAGAGGAATGGCTTAGGTGAAGGGGGAGTGATGAACGGGATGAGTTTGCGTTGGAGCCATAAGGAAGTTTGTATTTATCAGAAGAATTTATTGAGGTGTTAGTTTTTAGTTAAATATTGGTCGTTGTCAAATTATATGGACTATTATGTATTTCTTTTAGCATCTATAAAAAGCAAAAAAATAAGATCCAGATCACTTAAGAGTGATTTTCACTTCTTAAATGGAAAAAAACGACCTAAATTTAATAAGTATAAACCGCTTAATAATTGCAAAAACGAAACACCCTCTAAGGATTTGAAGCGTCTCCAATGTAGAACTCAAAAAAATCTCTAATCGTCCTATGTGTCAAGTCTCAATGCAAATTCTCTATCCTAGATGGCACCATTGAGATCCTGTATTCAAAAGACATCTCCAAAGCAACCCTCTAAAACTTAAAATTACGTAGGTGTCATTTCCATGATGGGTAGTTTTCTTTTTGAATATCCACTGGACAATTGATGTCTTTAAGAAGAATCTAAAATATGGAGTTTCTTCCTGAGAAATCTTAGGATTAAATGATGCCGCATCAAATGCAAAAAAAAAAAAACGATGCCGCATCAAATGCAAAAAAAAAAAAACGATGCCGCATCAAATGCAAAAAAAGAAAAACGATGCCGCATCATGACCCAAATTGAGTCTTGATATGTTCTTAGAGTATCAACTAAGTAGGAGTTGTGATCACTAACAGATTAGTTTAAAGAACTCTCATCCATGCCTAAATACAACTATACAAGTATATATAAAAGTGAAGTACCTGAGAAAGAAACACAATGCCTGATTCCTGTTGATCCAATAAACGAAGACTAGTCTTGATTCTGGGATAACCTTCCTTTCTTCCAGCAAGAATGTCATCAGCATCCATATAATGGGTTTCTAGCAGAGAAGGTAATTTTAGTAATAAAGTGGCTAATGATGGAAGAACCTCTCTGAACCATTTCCTCGATTCAACACGAGACATCAACTGTGGAGAAACGAAATAAAATCAGATAATATGTCAATAAAAAAAAATAGTTCGATCAATCACTAGGGTTTAGGAATTGTGGGTACCTCATCGAAGAAAAGAGAGTAACCTTCTGAAGCAGAGGAAGCAATACGTTCAGATGAGGAGGAGAAACCGAGAGAATCTCTGAGATCAGAAATGGCGAGGAAGAGAATTTCTCCGGAGTCAACCCTGCTGTGATCGGGTCCTCTCGACAGAGATTTAAGAGCTTCCATTATCTGAATAGGCCATTGTAGTGACGGAGACCCAGTATTCTTCACCACAGGCAGAAATGGAATGATAGACATGAGATCATCTTCCATCATCTCTCTCTCTCTTTCTCTCTCTCTCTCTCTTCTCTTCTCCCTTCCGATTGCATAAGATATTGAATTGTCAATCCGTCCGAACAAAATTTTTTTCTTCCAAAATGATGTTAGACCAAGCGAGGGTGGGAATCGGACCGTACGTCCATAGACAATCCCCAGACCTGACGGACTGTCCACGGACAATCCCCCTATCAGACAAGATGATTCGGACACCCAAGCCTCTTGACCGTCACAACAACTAGACGGACTCGAACGGACACTTCACAAAATTTGTGTATCCATTGCCCGTACAGCCCCGCCAAAAAAGTCGGCATTGTGGGTTCCGAACAACCGGACATTGGGCAAAAAATTGGCACAACCCAAGCACATGTCAAAGTGCCCATAACTAGACAGTATTTTTGGAACTTGGCTCATGCTTACTAGTATTAGCTAGAGAGGAGGTTTGATTTATTTATACTCCCCAAACCTCCACCAAATGTTTGGGTTACCAGTGTGGGACTAATTGGGCGTCCCGATGCCAATTTCCTTTGCTCAAATGCTCAACCTCCCACATGACTGAATGACTGTTGGCCTACTCGTTCCTTTAATTTTTCACAACTTTATGTTCCCACACAGCGACACTACATTACAAACACCCACAACATGTATATAATAAAACACAAAGTTTTGTGTAGATTGAGACAAATCGAAAGACAAATCTAGCCGTTCGTTACGATTTTGATACGATCCTCACTCTTTGATCTATTACCTACCCTAAAAACGACAAATTTGTTGACCCAGTGAATGCAAGAAAGTGAATAAAACCCATAAATTTGGGATCAGATATATGGTCAAACTTCATCATCTAAGTTTGTGTGTTATCTCTTTCCTCTCCCAATCTCTTCGCGCCAGTTGCATTCTTTTCCTCATCTCTAGAGATGTTATAATCTCTTCATTATCTCTTATTCAAAACAGAAAAATCATCACTGGGTGTTAAGAAATCTCTTCCTTATCTCTTCATGGCAAAAATCATTCCCCCAGATCTTCCTCGCAGACATTGCTCCCCCAATTTCAAAATCTTCATGGCGGAACATAGGGGAGTGAAAAAATCAAACGAAGATCTCAAGGTTCGATCTTCGACTTCCCTAGAAGAAATCATCTCTAAATCTTCAGCAAAGATCTCAAGGTAAGTAATCTTATTTTTAAATCTTCTTGGCAGAAATCTCTCCCCAATTTCTTTAGAGATTTTAATTTCTAAATTTTCATTCTAAATCTTCATGGCGGAATGATTTTGGGTGGTGGTTGGATCTTCAACTTCATGGAGGAGTGAAGAAATCAAACTTCGATCATCAACTTCAATTTCAAGGTTCGATCTTCAATTTCAATTTCTAAGTCTTCATGGCAGAATCTTCACAAAAGAAATCATCTCCCAAATCTTCAGCAAATATCTCTAGGTAAGAAACCACTCCCCCATTTTTCGTCTGTCTCTCTATAAATCTGCGTAAATCACTCCCCAATTTTTTTCTCCATCTTCAACTTCAATCTTTGGGAGTTAATTATCAGGTAAGATATATAGTAGCCATAAGTGTTTGTATAAGAATGTCTACTTATTTTTTTTAATCTGAGAAATGACCTAGCTTTGTTATAAGCGTTTGTATAAGAATGACTACTTGTATTCTTTGATTATCTCAGGTCACCTGTAATCTAGATTTCCTTGTAAGCCCAACTCTCTATATCGAAATTTTTCATCACAATCATCTTAGAACGGTTAAGAAGATGTGAATCAATAAAGTTTTGATCTTTTCAACAAAAAGAAGAGTTTTGATCTTTTTGAATCAAGGAACACAATTTCTTACAAACAGTCTTAAAACGAAGAAGGGTTTTCACTGGGAGTCTGTTTAGTACCTCAAATATCAACCAAACATCACTTGATGAAGAAAAAAGATCGAATTTCTTAAAAAAAAAGGCCTCTTCAATTTGTCTAGTAATCATTCTTCACCTTCCCTATCCCCTAAAAGTATTAAAACTGAAATTCATCATCACAATTCATGAATTTGGGATTGTTGCATAATCCCAAATTCAATAATCCCAAATTCAATAATTAGGCTATAAATAATGTAGTTGGGTTTTAGGCCATAGTTAGTTGGCCTTTAGGTCATAATTTAGTTGGGCTTTAGGCATGTTCTTGTTAAATTTGGTAGTATCGTGCTTATCACATCTTTGATGTATCAAAGCCATTGTAATGACTAACGTACATCGTAGTCAATTTCCAAAAATATCACCACAACTCCTGAAAGCAGATAAGAAAACACGGAGAACATTTGAGCAAAAAACACCAAATTCCTCTCAATTAAATAAAATCGATGGAATTTGGAGATGAAAACATACGACTTTTGCCTTAATAAACAAAATTCATCAACGATTAAACAAAATTCATCAATGATTATATCTATATGAACGAACATACCCTAGTTAGAAGATAAACACAGCGAGAGACTGCTGAACGATCCAACAACTTGAAGTTCAGGAAAGAGAGGGTTTCTGGTTTGTACTATTTAAATTTACATAAACGAGGGAGGAGTTGAAGAGAGAGAGAGAGAGAGAGAGAGAGAGGAGAATGGAGGATGATGTCTTTTTGCCGTAACTATCAACGGTTCCGATTCAATTCTAGAGCAAAAAAACACATCCAACGACTCAATTTTATCTTTAGAATCATTCCATTTTGCTCCCTGGTTTCTGATTAGCTTCCTCTTTGATCCCTATAAAATAGGGTGGGAATCGGACAGGTACTGGCGTCCACGGGTAGTTTTTCTTCGGGCTTTGGCGGTTGCGGTAGTTAAAGGGTTATAGGGGTATCTAATACACCTAATTGTCTAGTGTTGTTAGCGGAATCTCAAACATCTCTATGTTTAACACTAGTTTCCAGGATCTATACATGAACATATCAATGAACTAGAATGGAAAGAAGATTACCTCTTAATCGGCCATCTCCGATGCTCGGCCCGAGATGCACTTGTGCATCACAGTTGCGTCCCAGACGCATCTGTGCACGAACGGCACGGGTATCCTGCACAGGATGCCTTCTGGACGCATCCAGATGCGTCCTAGACGCTTTTGGATGCTCCAGTCGCATCCCAGGCACGTCTGGAAGCTTCCAGTCGCATCCTAGATGCGTCCGGTCGCTCCAGACGCATTCTGGATGCGTCTGGACCTCTGTCCAGTGTCCCGGTCCAAGACCGAGACTTAATAGGTTCCCTCGAGCGCGTCCTAGACGCGTCAGGGATGTCTGAGATGCGTCTGTCTCGGACTCCTATTCCGTCTCGGACTGGGATATCCCAGACGCGTCTCACGCGCTGGGACGTCCGAGACCCGAGAGTCGTCCTAGACGCTCTGGGATGTCCGAGACCCGAGAGTCTCGGACTCCTAGTGCAGCTCGGACTAGGATTCCCGGTCCTTCACGGACTGGGATTTCTAGTCCATGTCCCACCCGGTCTCGGACGCGTCCTGGACGCGTCCTGGACGCATCCTGGCCGGTTCGGCCAGCTGGGTTTCCAAAAATTTTGGAAACCCTAGTGTTCCAACTGATTTCTTTTTTGTTTTTCACTGTTCCAGCTGCTGTTAGGTACTGTTTTTGACAAATTCATCAACCAATCTTCATGCTTTTGATGATTTTTATTAAAAAACTTAAAACCTAAAGCTTGTTTATGAAAACCCTTTTCATAAAAGGGATATTTAGTGTTTGGGTCAAGGATAAGTACCGGTTTTAGTGTTTAGGTCACAAGTTTGTCCGTTATAGGGTCTGGGTCACGGACTAACAGTTGACCCCTTGACTAATGACGATAGCTAACTACCGTCATTAGTCAACATGGTCAATAGTTAGTCCGTGACCCAGACCCAAAAGCCGGTATTTATCCTTGACTTAAACACTAAACACGAGCTGATGTGAGCCGTTCTAAGTCCCATTTGTTGCTGCCATGAAAACTGAGTTAGTCCCTTGAAATCCCAAACTCGAGGGTGCTTCCATGAACGTCCAAGCTGCTGCCACCTTCCATGAGTCGAGCTCAACTCCTTCCCGTGTCGGCGTAAGCATTGGCCGGTCGGCCAAGCTTTTGCCGGTCATCTCTCTCTCTCTCTTTCCCTCTTTTCAAGCTCTCTTAAACCCTAACTCTCAAGAACCCTGGAAAACCCCCAACTTCAGAAAACCCTAGCTTTTCCCCCCTTTTCATAATAAAAGGTGAAGATCTGTTCATTTACTCATCTAACAACTTTCGATACAATTGCCATGGATTCACATCTAAAAAACAAGGTAAAATCAGATCTAGAATCTTTTATTAAATTAAAACAATTTTATCATCGATTACGTCTTGTTTGGAAACAAAGCTATCTTCTTCGGTCTTCCATAAACTGGAAAATCATCATTCGTTTCCGCCATGGCTAAATTCCAGAACTACGATATCTACGATATAAATATATCAAATGTTACTGATGATTCTGACCTAAAAATGCTTCTTCTTCAAACAACAAAACGATTAGTTATTTTTATTAAAGATTTAGATCTATATTTGAATGAGAAATCAACATCTATAAGTTTATCAGGAATTTTGAATTTCATGGACAAAATTTTCTCTACTTGGTTGAAGAAAGAATCATGGTGATTACTATGAACAACAAAGACCAAATTGATCCATCAATTTTAAGACCTGAAAGAATTGATGTTCAAATCCTTTTTGTGATTTTAATGCGTTCAAATTTATTTCCGTCTTTGGAACGGCTCACAACAACGCTATTTAGTGTTTGGGTCAAGGATAAGTACCGACTTTAGGGTCTGGGTCACGGACTAACCATTGACCCGTTGACTAATGACGCTAGTTAACTGCGTCACTAGTCAACGTGGTCAATGGTTAGTCCGTGACCCAGACCCTATAACGGACAAACTTGTGACCTAAACACTAAAACCAGTACTTATCCTTGACCCAAACGCTAAATATCCCTTCATAAAACTATGTTTTTAGTGTTTTAGGTCATTGAATCACATTCAAAACCCTAATTGATCTAATCAAAATATGCATGAATATCCATTCAAACACCATTAACACTACTATCTAGTTGTTCAAGTTTGAATCTAATTCGTCTAGTCAAAGATAGTTCATGCAAACGGCTCGTGATGTCACGGAAGGGTTATAGGGGTATTTAATACACTTAATTGTCTAGTGTTGTTAGCGGAATCTCAAAATCTCTATGTTTAACACTAGTTTCCAGTATGTAGACATGAACATATCAATGAACTAGAATGGAAAGAAGATTACCTCTTAATCGCTTTCCCACGAACTAAATCCCGACCAGTATTCGGAAGATAAGAGCTCCAAGTGTAGCTCCTCTACTTGAGACACCGAGTATATAACTTGAACTCCCTCCTTTCAGTCAGCTAGGACCTTCTTGAAGGTTGAGATGAAGAACTCCTTCTCTTGACTAGATACTTAAGAAAACTCCTTTTTTTTCTCTCTCTCTGAGATGTAAATTCTAAAACTCTTTCAGTTGACAGTTTCTCTGTGAGAGTTGCCTCTCCTTTCTGTCTTTCAGTAGTTGTCGTTACACTTTAGGTTGTCTAATTAGGTATATATAGAAATCCCTAGAAAGGTATTAGACCCAAACTAGGATTCCTAAAACTAGTTATAAGGTAACTTCCAAAATTACCCTCTTTAGGGTTCCCTTGAGTGGCCGGCCAAGGAAGCCCATAAACATAGCCCTTTATGGGCTTCCTTGGCCGGCCCACTTAGGGCCTAACCGGCCATGTAATGGCCGGCCCCTTGCCTTGGTCGGCCATCACATGGCCGGCCCACCTAAAGCCTTTCCGGGCCTCCCTTTCGGGTCCGGACATGTTTATCTTTCTTCGGACTTCTCCGAACTAATTGGACTTACCAATAATGGATCCAATCCACTTATTTGCCATTCTCTTTCTAGTCAATTCTCTCCGTTCAAATCATTACTCTTATGTGTAACCCTTGTAGGATCCGGTCTATGTTAGCCGCGGATTACCGAAGTTATCCGACGATCGTAGTTGGCTTCTAGCTAAGCATTACGACCCCTAATTGGACCAGAATAATGATCTTCCGAGTAAGGTCATTAAGATCCTATTCGCCAAATCGTACGCATTGCAACCTTGGTCGAAGGACACTCCTTCGGAAGGATACCATTCCTTCAGACCGAGGCAATATATCCTTCAGTGTCCCACTTGTACTTAGAACAAGTGCAATGCTCGATTCCTATGTTTTTTCGTATCTCATCTGATATGTCATATATATCAGACTCTCTTGATCCCGAGAACAACTTCCAATTCAAACGATTAACTCTTAATCCGTTTGAGAACGTCCATGCATTTTTCAGTTGTTTCTCATCAAGTGGCCCGGAGATACTTTGTCCTGATTTTACTCAGGAAAACATATTCCATTCTTGTACTCCCACTCAATTTCCTGACTATCGTGTCTCCCCCAGTAATCCGTCTTTATAACCTCCTTTTACGGCACGGCGTTTGACGGTACCAAAGTTCAACATTCCTTCCATAAACTGACGAGTACTCATGTTTTGAGGAATCTCTCCAATTTGCTTAAATGAGAGTTATGACAGCTCACAACTTCAACTCTCGAAGTACTCCAATTTGGTGGGTTTCCAGTGTATCATCTATACACCCATGAAGTTGACCTTTGAATACTCCTATTCCTATAGCCCAACAAACAGGGCTATCTTGTCAATAACTCATGCTAGTCTTCTTAAGTCATTTTTGTCCAATTAATGACCCGGACTAGGGATAGTATGATGGTGGGCTTCCACGTTCACTTAGTAGGGTTTCTTTCATTAGATCACGTATCCAATAAACCTACTTGGAACACTCCATCATTTTGGACTGGCGTCTAAATTCTAAACCATAATTTAGATGACGAAATAAACTAATTTTATTTTGGATAACAAGAGTCTGTAAAATTTGAGCACCCGCGTGAACCCCTTCACGTTCTCAATTTTACAAGTCTTCTTAGGATACTTATACCTTGATCCTAATCCCTTAGATTCGTGCATCTCCATGATCGTCCTAAGGTGACAGTTTAGTTTCACTTTCACTTCGCTTTGTCATTATCTTGCTTTCGAACGCCTTCGTAAGCTTTTATGATAATGTCAGTTTCTCCCACTGAAATCAGTACTTCCCAAGTTCTAATTTTATTTTCTTATCTAGTAGAGTTAGTAACGACTCCCAGCATGAAAAACTTTTTTCCATCTGTTTGCCCTTCCTAAAAGATTCCTATCTTTATTTTCGGAAGATTACTTTTATGACTTTCTTCAACCTTCTGACTTGTATGGGTGCCGACATCTTTTGTACTCCAAGTATTTCTCAGATGTTCGGGTAAACAACAATCATCTCATGATCGTTCTTATGTTTTCAAACATAAGTGTCTCTCTCGTGTTTGTTTTCGCTTATCAGAATTTCCAAGTTCCGAATTTGCTTTACAGTTTATCACGGGAGATGGGTAGAATCTCTCTCTAAGAGATCTTCTATTCAGATCTCTTCAAAACTCCTTTTCAACGAGTTTTTATCATCTTTTGATTATCGCCATAGACTTCGATGCCCATATCTAGTTTATCCTCGTTTATTGTCCTTTCGAGTATGTCTCCTACATACAGGACTTGAAACTAGCTTGTTTCACTCCCACTTACTTTCTTGTCTAACAAGACTTAACCATTCTTACTCTTATCTCTTTGAATTTCTGGTCCAATTTCAGAGTAGTTCTGCTATAGTTTGTTTGAATCTTCCCAAGACTCGTGGGGGTTGTTAAGCAAATTTGACAAACTTCCTTAACTCCTTAAGAAGTTTCTAGGCGATTGGTCCCTTATTCTCAAGGAGACATCCCTAGTAAGGCGAGTAACTCCTTACTCCCTTTTGTTGCTCTTATCGAATATTTTCCTCCCACTTGTCTTAATTGAAGGACCATTCCTTTCATTTAAGACACCATCGAGAGCAACAATCCCATTGTGTTTCGATGATTTGTGAGAAAACCCCGTTCTTCCTTTTGAAGAACTTTTGTCTATCATGTTGTAGACATTTGAATAAATGACTAGTTTTTAGTACTCCTTCTAAAAAATCCATATCCGTATGGACTCAATTATTCACTATAGCTTATTTTAGGTTTTAGCAGGTTGGCAGATTCGTATTAGACTTTTATGCTTTTGAAAGATTGATGACTTTCAAACTTAAGATCTCATCATATTCTTTAGTCACTTCGACCCATTTCTTGATTTAGGATTTGTTTCCAAAACTTTTCCAAAATCTAGTTCTTAGTCCATTCTAGTCACATTAATCGTAGGTTTTATGTCTAACATGAGTTCCTACGATTAATTGACCTCTGCTTTGTCATAAGAGATCTTGTCAAATTTATTTGTCCAAATCATGATTAACTATTGTTGAGAGATACGTGACCAAACAACTTTAGTTTCATTCATGTTCTTTCAAGTTTATTTGACTAGATTAGAATGACTAAGTCGGATCGCTTGGTATAATTCTTTAAAAGTTAAATATGCTCTTTTAAGAACATCATAAAATACCAAATATTTTATTCACTCCCATAATCTCATTACAGAGTCAATTATCTAAAAGAAAAAGAATACTAAAACTGATTTAAAGTACTGCCTATTGAGTCTATGATCCTTCTTGAGCTTTTCCAACAACTCTTGCTCTTCAATAAATACTCAGCTCCCACTTGCTCCTGTCATTCATAATGATAAGAGTCTTTTAGGTATCACATACCTTGGGGAAATAGTATTTAATTGAATCAGCTTTTAATAATATTTACCTTGTCTGAAACTTTCAGTTTTGTCGTTTAATTCTTCCAAGTATCGCGGGCAATCTCTTATCCGGATATGAGATGTACTACCGCATACTAGACATCTTTTGTTACGAAGGATGGTTCTGGGTTTTGGCACCTTTTTGCCCATTCTTTTGCCAGATCGTCTCCTTCTTCTAACGTCTTCCGTTCCCGTATTTTCATTCTCCTGAACACTTAGAATTTCTTCTGCAGTTTCAGGTGTGCTGATCTTTCTTTCAGCTACTTCCAGAATTGCGAGCAGACTTTCAAAGGAAACCTGGCCAAACTTATCTTCAAAGTCTGTTACTACATCCTGATAACTTTCATCTGGTGAATTCAGGATGAGGTCAACCGCCATTACGACTGGCATGGGAGATCCCAACTTTCATCTGGTGAATTCAGGATGAGGTCAACCGCCATTACGACTGGCATGGGAGATCCCATTCATTCCATGTCTTTGAAGTGATCAATCATCTCCAAAACATGGTGACGAATGGATTTCCCTTTCTCCAGTCGTTTTCCCAGTGTCACCATTGTGATTCTAAATCTCTCCATTCGACATTGTGTTCCAAACACGTCTGAGTCTTCGAATGATGGTGTATGCTTCCATGTCAACGAACATATCTTGATATTTCCTTTCCATGGACATTAGCATTAAAACGGTTACTGGCGCTGACTCCCTTCAAATATCGTCTACTTGCTTACGCTCTTCATCAGAAGAGGTTTCTGAAAGCACGGTGATTGGAGTGTCCAATACTTCTGCTCTTGCTCCAAGAACTTTCTCAGATTTCTTTCCCATTGAACAAAGTTGGTATCATTCAACTTCTCAAGTACGGTATAGAGGTTGAAGATGTTCTTGTTTGTCATAATTAAACTACATGTAAGAAATGCGAAAGTGATTAAACTTGTTATCCTGGCAATTTTCTTAATTTGCCTATATTATTCTATATTTGTTGTCCCCTAAGAATAATATAATTCCAAGATCCCATTCCTTCGAAATTAAGCGTACTTTGGCACTGCCCTTAATTCGTCGTCCTGGGTGAGTAACTTCTTACTGATCATACTCCTATGATTCTTGGTTAACGAATTTAACATTTAAATGTTAAATCGTCCTTTAGCCCCAAAATCCAAAACCCTTTTGCTGACTCGTTGAGAATAACCATTTAGACATGTAGACCTTTTCATAGATCTACCGGTATTGTCCCGAGGTAAAGATGGCACCCTACTTTGGCATGACCCACCATCGATGAACAAGGGCTCAACAGGTGTCTTAATCTGGGTAAGATTGACTCAAAATTCTTTTTGGGACTTATTACGTAATTTATCAAGTTGCGTTACTGTGAACTCTATCATAACCAATCATGATTTATTACGTAAAAGTTTATGTGGGTTTGCGTAATGATTTGTTAAATCTTAGTATTACCCCTTAAAAGATCTCATCTTTTAAGTTTATTTTTTGTTCGCCTATGGTTCGTTTGGATTCATATCCAAGAACCTCTATTGACTACTCCCACTTGAATCATGATCTCATCATTCGGTTCGTCAATAGATTCTAAGACCCTATACTCTAAGTATTATTAGGCCACAACCACTTGTGCTTAAAAACAAGAAACGATAATCTTATCTAAAGGTATACTATTCTACGCAATCACACACATCCATGCATACAATAATATGACATTCATAGTAAACAAAGTATGTATCCTAGATTCGTTTCTAGGTTTGCTATGTCTCGTATAGCTAATTGTGGGAATATGTGATATCTCTATGTCTAATGGGGTCTAAAGTTTGTTTTCACAAAACTCAAACTAGAAGCACCTTATGTTTCTTCCTTAATTGTTTTCTAAATCAATATAAGGAAAAACTCCGTTCGGGGTCTCCTCTAACCCGGGTCAATGTCGGAAAAATATGCTTGGAACCGGGAGAAAAAGTCTGAAAAACTCCCACTAAGGTCAAAGCCCAAAAGCCCTCGAGTCATACTCAAAAAGACCTAAGTCAACCCTGATCAAAGTCCTTTGACTGGTCTCGGGTCAACCCTTGACTTAGCCTAGTCAAGGTCCGGACCATGAGACATCACATTCCTGTCGTGCTCAGTCTCTCGGGCAGATGCGTCCTAGCCTAGCTAGACGCTTCTATCCTAGGACAGACCATAGGCATCTCGGGTGAGATGTCTAGGATGCGTCCTGAACGCGGCCTAGACGCGTCCAGACCATCGGGTCAGGCATATGTCCTCTCGGATGCTCAGTCCGAGAGGTGTTGGAACATTCAGACGCGTCATATACGTGTCTCGGGCTGGGACAGCACATCGGCCATCTCGGATGCTCGGTCCGAGATGCACTTGTGCATCACAGTTGCGTCCCAGACGCTTCTGTGCACGGACGGCACAGGTATCCTGCACGGGATGCCTTCTGGACGCGTCCAGATGCATCCTAGACGCTTTTGGATGCTCCGGTCGCATCCCAGGCACGTCTGGAAGCTTCCAGTCGCATCCTAGATGCGTCCGGTTGCTCCAGACGCATTCTGGATGCGTCTGGACCTCTGTCCAATGTCCCGGTCCTAGACCGAGACTTAATAGGTGTAGGGGTTTACTAAGGTATCTCATACACCTAATTGTCTAGTGTTGGTAGCGGAATCTCAAACGTCTCTATGTTTAACACTAGTTTCCAGGATCTATACATGAACATACCAATGAACTAGATTGGAAAGATGATTACCTCTTAATCGCTTTCCCACGAACTAAATCCCGACCACTATTCGGAAGATAAGAGCTCCAAGTGTAGCTCCTCTACTTGAGACACCGAGTAATGACTTGAACTCCCTCCTTTCAGTCAGCTAGGACCTTCTTTAAGGTTGAGATGAAGAACTCCTTCTTCTTGACTAGATACTTGAGAAAACTCCTTTTCTCTCTCTCTCTCTGAGATGTATATTCTGAAACTCTTTCAGTTAACCCTCAAACCCTTGAGAATTATGTTTCTCTTCTGGCTCTCTCTCTAGGATGTATAATCAGGTATATATAGAAATCCCTAGAAGAGGTATTAGACTCAAACTAGGATTCCTAAAAGCTAATTATAAAGCAACACCCAAAATACCCTCTTTAGGGTTACTTGAAGTGGCCGGCCAACATAGCCTTTTATGGGCTTCCTTGGCCAGCCCACTTAGGGCCTAACCGGCGATCACATGGCCGGCGATCACATGGCCGGCGCTTTTGCCTAGGTCGGCCATCACATGGCCGGCCCACCTAGAGCCCTTCCGGTCCTCCCTTTTGGGCCCGAACATGTTTGTATCTCTTCGGACTTCTCCGAATCAATCTGGACTTACCAATAATGGATCCAATCCACTTATTTTCCATTTTCCTTCTAGTCAATTCTCTCCGTTCAAATCATTACTCTGATGTGTAACCCTTGTACGATCCGGTCTATGTTAGCCGCGAATCAACTCCTTTATCCGACGATCGTAGTTGGCTTCTAGCTAAGCATTACGACCCCTAATTGGACCGGGCTAATGATCTTCCGAGTAAGGTTATTAAGATCCTATTCGCCAACTTGTACGCATTGCAACCTTGGTCGAAGGACACTCCTTTGGAAGGATACCATTCCTTCAGACCGAGGCAATATATCCTTCAGTCTCCTACTTGTACTTAGAACAAGTGCAATGCTCGATTCCCATGTTTTTTCGTATCTCATCTGATATGTCATATTCATCAGACTCTCTTGATCCCGAGATCAACTTCCAATCCAAACGATTAACTCTTAATCCGTTTGAGCACGACCATGCATTTTTCAGTTGTTTCTCATCAAGTGGCCCGGAGATACTTTATCCTGATTTTACTCTAAAAAACATATTCCATTCTTGTACTCCCACTCAATTTCATGTCTATCGTGTCTCCCTCAGTATTCCGTCTTTATAACCACTTTTTACGGATGGCGTTTAACGGTACCAAAGTTCGACATTCCTTCCATAAACTGAGTGAGTACTCATGTTTTGAGGAATCTCTCCAATTTTCTTAAATGAGAGTTATGACAACTTATAACTTCAACTCTTGAAGTACTCTCATTCGGCGGGTTTCCAGTGTATCAACTATACACCCATGAAGTTGACCTTTGAATACTCCTATTCCCATAGCCCAAGAAACAGCGCTATCTTGTCAATCACTCATGCTAGTCTTCTTAAGTCATTATTGTCCAATTAATGATCTGGACCAGGGATAGTAAGATGGTGTGCTTCCATGTTCACTTAGTAGGGTTTCTTTCATTAGATCACGTATCTAATAAACCTACTTGGAACACTCCATCCTTTTGGACTGTCGTCTAAATTCTAAACCACAATTTAGATGACGAAATAAAGCCGGTTTATTTCGGATAACAAGAGTCTGTAAAATTTGAGCACCCGCGTGAACTCCTTCACGTTCTCAATTTTACAAGTCTTCTTAGGATACTTCTTCCTTGATCCTAATTCCTTAGATTCGAGCATCTCCATGATCGTTTCAAGGTGACAGTTTAGTTTCCTCTTCACTTCGCTTTGTTATTATCTTGCTTTCGAACCCTTCGTAAGCTTTTATGATAATCAGTTTCTCCCACTGAAATTAGTACTTCCCAAGTTCTAATTTTACTTTCTTATCTAGTAGAGTTAGTAACGACTCCCAGTGTGAAAAACTCTTTTCCACCTGTTTGCCCTTCCTAAAAGATTCCTATCTTTATTTTCGGAAGATTACTTTTATGACTTTCTTCAATCTTTTGACTTGTATGGGTGACGACATCTTTTGTACTCCAAGTACTTCTCAGATGTTCGGGTAAACAACAATCATCTCATGATCGTTCTTATGTTTTCAAACATAAGTGTCTCTCCCATGTTCATCACGGGAGCTGGGTAGGATTTCTCTCCAAGAGATCTTCTTATTCAGACCTCTTCAAAACTCCTTTTGAACGAGTCTTTATCATCCTTTGGTCTATCTCAATAGACTTTGATGCCCATAGTTAATCTACCCTCGTCTTTTGTCATCTCGAGTATGTCTCCTACATACAGGACATGAAACTAGCTTGTTTCACTCACACTTACCTTCTTGTCGCACAAGATTTAACCATTCTTACTCTTATCTGTTTGGATTTCCGATCCAATTTCAGAGTGGTTTTTGCTATAGTCCGTTTGAATCTTCTCAAGACTCATTGGGGTTTTTGAGCAACCTTCTTAACTCCTTAAAAAGTTTCTAGGCGATTGTCCCTTATTTTCAAGGCGACATCCCTCGTTTCGTAAGGCCAGTAACTTCTTACTCCCTTTCGTTTTAAGGCAAATAACTCCTTACTCCCTTTTGTTGCTCTTTATCGAATTCTATTCGATTTTTCCTCCCACTTGTCTTCTTTGAAGGACCCTCCTTTTAATGAAGACACCATCGAGAGCAACAATCTCATTGTGTTTCGATGATTTGTGAGAAAACCCCGTTCTTCTTTTCGAAGAACTTATGTCTAACACGCTTTAGACATTAGAATAATTGACTAGTTTTTAGAACTCCTTCTAAAAGATTATCCATATCCATATGGACTCAATTATTCACTATAGCTTTTCTAGGTTTTTAGTGGGTTGGCAGATTCGTATTAGACTTTTGTATTTTGGAAGATCGATGACTATTGAACTTATGATCTCATCATATTCTTTAGTCACCCAGACCCACTTCTCGATTTAGGATTTGTTTCCAAAACTTTTCCAAAATCTAGTCTTAAGTCCATTCTAATCACATTAATCGTAGACTTTTATGTCTGACATGAGTTTCGACGATTAACTGAACTCTGTTCTCTCACGATAATTCTTGTCAAATTTCTTTGTCCAAACCATGATTGACTACTGTTGAGAGATACGTGACCAAGCAACTTTAGTTTCATTCATGTTCTTTCAAGCTTATTTGACAAAATTAGAATGACTAAGTCGGATCATTCGGTATAATTCCTTAAAAGTTTAAATAGGCTCTTTTAAGAACATTATAAAATATCAAATATTTTATTCACTCCCATAATCTCATTACAGAGTCAATGTTCTGAAAAGAAAAAAAATACTAAAACTGCCTTAAAGTATTGCCTATTGAGTCTATGATCCTTCTTGAGCTTTTCCAACAACTCTTGCCTTCTTAGCTTTTGACAGGTTCATCTCCTCTTCAATATATACTCAGCTCCCCCTTGCTCCTGTCATTCATAATGACAAGAGTCTTTTAGGTATCACATACCTTGAGGAATTAGTATTTAATTGAATAACTTTTATTAATTTTTACCTTGACCGGAACTCCCAGTTCCGTTCTTTCTGTCTTCTAGGAATTTTGGACAGTTTCTTTATCAAAAGGCCCGTGCCATCGCAATAGAAACACTTGGAATCAGAATGGGTACCTTTGTTCATGGCAACTTCTTTGCCTTTCCCTTTACCCGTTTTCTTCCTTTTGAATTTCTGCTTCCCGTTCTTCTTAAATCCCCTTTCTTTATGAACCATTAGAACTTCTTTCTTGGGTTCAACTATTGCGATGTTTTCTTCGGCTGTTTGGAGCATAGCGTGTAGTTCTTCCAGAGATTTGTCCCATCCATTCATATTATAGTGCATTCTAAATTGGTTAAATCCATTATGAAGCGAATGCAAAATAATATCAGTGGCGAAATCTCGGCCATTGTCGACTCCCAGTCGATTTAGTTTTTCAAAAAGACTAATCATTTTGAAAACATGTGGCCCTACAGGCTTTCCCTTTTCAAGAAACATATCCAATATCGTTCTTGAAGTCTCATACCTCTCAATTCTTGACTTCTTTTGGAACAAATTCCTAAGTTGTCGAATCATGGTGTAGGCATCCATTTCTATGAACTTATCCTGAAGATTAGGTTCCATGGTTGCCAACATGAGGCATGTTATGGGTTCGGACCTTTCCCGAATATTTCTTTCTTGCTCCCTCTCTTGTTCAGTCGAATCTTCATTGAGAACAGGAATAGGTGTGTCTAACACGTTTGCCTTATGTTCGGATCTTAGGACAAGTCCTAGATTCCGTTCCCATACCATAAAGTTGTCACCATTCAACTTTTCTTTTTCTCAATTTGCCTATATTATTCTATATTTGTTGTCCCCTTAGAATAATATAATTCCAAGATCCCATTCCTTCGAAATGAAGCGTACTTTGGCACTGCCCTAATTCGTCGTCCTGGGTGAGTAACACCTTACTGATCATACTCCTGCTTTGGCATGACCCACCATCGATGAACAAGGGCTCAACAGGTGTCTTAATCTGGGTAGGTTATACTCAAAATTCTTTTTGGGACTTATTACGTAATTTATCAAGTTGCGTTACTGTGAACTCTTGCATAACCATTCATGATTTATTACGTAAAAGTTTATGTGGGTTTGCGTAATGATTTGTTAAATCTTAGTATTACCCCTAATTGGACCGGACTAATGATCTTTCGAGTAAGGTCATTAAGATCCTATTCGCCAAATTGTACGCATTGCAACCTTGGTCGAAGGACACTCCTTCGGAAGGATACCATTCCTTCAGACCGAGGCAATATATCCTTCAGTAGGTTCCCTCGAGCGCATCCTAGACGCGTCTGTCTCGGACTCCTATTCCGTCTCGGACAGGGATATCCCAGACTCGTCTCACGCGCTGGGACGTCTGGGACCCGAGAGTCTCGGACTCCTAGTCTGTGTTGGACTGGGATATCCCAGACGCGTCTTAGACGCTCTGGGATGTTCGAGATCCGAGAGCCTCGGACTAGGATTCCCGGTCCTTCACGGACTGGGATTTCCAGTCCATGTCCCACCCGGTCTCGGACGCGTCCTGGACGCATCCTGGCCGGTCCCGCCAGCTGGGTTTCCAAAATTTTTGGAAACACTAGTGTTCCAACTGATTTCTTTTATGTTTTTTGCTGTTCCAGCTGCTGTTAGGTACTGTTTTTGACAAATTCATCAACCAATCTTCATGGTTTTGATGATTTTTATCAAAAAACTTAAAACCTAAAGCGTGTTTATGAAAACCCTTTTCATAAAACTATGTTTTTAGTGTTTTAAGTCATTGAATCACATTCAAAACCCTAATTGATCTAATCAAAATATGCATGAATCTCCATTCAAACACCATTAACACTACTATCTAGTTGTTCAAGTTTGAATCTAAATCGTCTAGTCAAAGATAGTTCATGCAAACGGCTCGTGATGTCACTGAAGGGTTATAGGGGTATCTAATACACCTAATTGTCTAGTGTTGTTAGCGGAATCTTAAACATCTCTATGTTTAATGATGGGCCTAGAAGGTTACCCTAAATAGGTCACCACCCGCAAGTATACGGGCGTCAAGTGATAATTCCGGTAAGTCCGGTTCGTTCCTCAGAGACTAAGTGAAACCTATTCTAAGACATGGAAGTAAGACGGTTTTTGTTTTTGAAAATTTGTTTTGGTGATAAAAATATTTAAATAAAATAACGGAAATAAAAACGAACTCATAAAGGGGGGAAGAAACCTAGGATTTTAGAATTCACACATAGAATCACTTTTAAGAGCAAATAATTACACAAATTAAATCTTTCTTTCTAGAACTCAAAATTCAAGGTAATGAACTACCCGAATTCCGGAAGATATTTTCGTTAAAACCCGTTGATAATCATAAACTTGGTAATTGTTTTACTTCGAAAAACAAATTTCTAAACTATTGACTATTAATCGATAAGCATACACCATCAAAGAACTTAATCTAAGCATGGTGTATCAAACTAAAAATATAGGCAATGAAAAGAAAATAAGTTTAACTAATTAAAACAACTTAAACTTTTAAACGCAATCAAGAGAATTAATTATACAAAAATATATCTCTAAAAGATCAAAAATGGGTTTCATCGTAAAATCCTAGATGGAGAGTCTTAGCTAATCATGATCGAGATTTGAATAAATATGAATAATAAAAGAGAATGGAAGAAAACTTAACTTTTTCGCTATTTCCAAACCAAACAGGGCCTTAGGGAAATGTTTTCCTTCTGTTTTTACTGTTTTATAGACAAACATACCCTTAGAGAAAACGATTTTCTCGTCTTCTCGGAAATAATTTCTCTGTGGGAAAATTATTTTCCCACAGATTTCCTCATCTTCTCCAACTCTTTTTCTCTCTCTAACTTTCTCTATTTCTCTTTTAATTCCAACCACAGATAATCAATACCAAACAAATTAAAGAAGAAGATTAATAAGATGAAGAAAATGTGAAATAATCCTCTCTGTTTTCTTTAATTTCTCTCTTTCTCACTCTACAATTTCTCTCTTATCTCTCTGTTCTTTAACTTCTCTCTCTCTCTGTTATCCCTTTCTCTCACTAAAAAGTACAATAAAGAAAAGAAGTATATGATGATAATCTCTGTTAATCTCTTCCTATCTGATTTAATCTCTTTCTCTCACTAAAAGAGATAATGAAGAAGATGATAATAGATGATGATGATGGTAAGAGTTTTCTCTGTTTTTCCTTCTCTCTTTTTCTCTAATTTTTCTAGTTTGGTTGAGCTTACTACAAGTTGATCCCCCCCAACCGAGATAATTAAAATAGTTGATGAAGCTCCCTCTTTATACTCCAATGGCCGGCTCTGAAATTCACAACAGTAGATAGAAGAAAGGAAATAAGAATTCTCTGAATATCTTCTTTAATTTCTCTCTCTCTCTCTATCCGAATATACGCAGCCCACCTTCTTCCTCTCTCTAGAATATTTCTTTACTAAAACCTAAAATAACACTTTCTTTCTTTCATTATCTTCTAAATCTCCTTTTGATCTCTCACCCATATCTCTTGAAATCCAGCCATCATCTCTTTCTGTTGTTTCCATACTCCAGTCAATAGTTCCCTTTCTCAATCTCTAATATCCAATTGATTTCTAAAATAACATCTCTACATTCACCTTCCTGTTTAAATTTCTAGAGAGAGGGATATCTTCTCTCCATAAAATCATGTCCTCTCTCTCAAGAATGAGATAACTAATTAAGGGTCTGTTTGGTTGGAGTGAAATGTGGGTAAGAAAGTCCACTTTCTTAAGAAAATCAAAGTTTAGTTGTTTGATTGGACCAAAAGGTGAGAAAGTTGATTTCACATGAGCAAAAAATGTGGTAAAATGGCCTGATAAATTTTCCCATCCTTTACATGAGAAAGTCAATTTCTCAGCCACTCTAAAAACTTGCGCTCTCTCTCCTCAAAAAGGATATTTTCGTAATTTACCATGCATTCTTCATTTCATCTTCCAAGTTCCAACTGAACTCTCGGTTTCTTCCTCCAACCCTCTTCCCATATCGTGATATTCCTTTGATTCTAATGGTAGAACGAATCTATGGCTCCATATCAAGTAAATCTACCTCTCTTTGTGATGAATCAACTTATAATTTTGATACCCAAACCAGTTTCAGATAAGGTGAATAAACCCTAAATCCATTATGTGTTCTTGCTTTAGATTTCAATTGATTACAAATGCTAATGCGATTTATGAAATCTTGAAGTTGTTGTTGGTATGAATTCATATCGATTGATGAACCCGATTGTTGTTGTTGTTGGTATTGAGGATGGTTTGGGTCATTAAGATTGGTAAAGAAGATCTAGTACCACCCTAAGGTCAGAATAGAAACTGAATCCGGATCTGATATGGAGTTTGATAAGAAGTTTTTGGGTGTTGGATAAGAGAGGAAGGAGATTAGTTGAAGTCGGTGTGCTTGGTTTCTGTGAACACTTGTGGTTGAAGTTGATCATCCTGACATTGGTATCTCTTCTTTCTCTGGCAGATTAGTTTCCCCAATTGAAACCCTAAAATTTAGAAATTAAAACTCTTGTCTTGAATGAAACCCTAAACATTCGGAATAGACAGTCCCAAGCTTAAATTGAAACCCTAAAGATCGAAAACCCAAGCCGATTATGCGTCAGTTTCTTCATTTTTGTTCAATTGTTAGTAGAGATCGAAACCCTAGAGCTGATTTTCAATTTTGAGATGGGGAAAGGAAGAAAGGAGAAGAAAACTCCCGAAATTCTGAAGGCACCCCATGAAAAATCTATTATTCATCTCAATTTCTGAAGGCACACTCCTTCAAAGTTTTACTTATACATTACTTTATATAGGCACCCTTATTTTCTTACTCTCTATCAAACACTTAAATTTTGATTTCTTATGGGAAAGACTTGACTTTCTTTCCCATAAGAAAAATGATGATTTTCTTACTCGGATTTTCTAACGTATCAAACGGACCCTAATAGGAAACAAAAGGATTTCTTTCCAATAAGGACGAATCATGAGCTGCCATGTGGATTTTGAATTTTGAATTCAAAACTATCTCAGCACAAGATTAGCTGGAGTAGAGCCTAACCATATTACGTGGGACCCAATGAGCTATTAAAGGGTGTGATTTGTTATACCATGGGTCATCAAGGAAATGAAGAATCGCCACCTGTTTGCTGATCCACTCGAGCGTTGTTTAAAGTCCGTCGGATGGAATGCGGAGTACCGAAAACTCGTTTCGCGCATACACTGAATCATTCACCAGTCACAGTCCCAAAATTGTCCCGCCTGTCCCGAGTAAGTAACCGAAAGAATACCGTTCAAGTCCAGCTTACTCCAGGTTCTCCATTCGATCTGTGCCACGTCATCTAGTTTGATTTGCCAACCATCTTTAACACCAATTTTTGACTTAGCATAACTTTCTCGTTCGGACTTCGTTTTCACTTCTGTTTTCGCCCACGAATTCGTCTTGGACTATATTTTTCATCTGATCATCAACATTTGCCAAACTTTCCAGAATTAATAAATGACCAAAATGCCTCTCGTGTATCCATTTCTGTCGGTTTTTCGCACTGAACTCCGTAAAAGGCACCTGGGAAAGAGAAACAAACAAATTATCAGAGTAACGGCTCGAATTGGACTAACTAACCCAAGTTAAGAGATTCAAATGAGACATTTTCATGGCTCATCAAACATCCCCAAACTTAGATTTTGCTAGTCCTCGAGCAAAACAGAAAAATAAAACTAAACCCACTTCACCACTTTCGTAGGGAACCACGATTGCACTTAGCACGTGCAACAAGCCGTTAAACCTCTAGGTTACCCTAAATAGGTCTACACCCGCAAGTGCACGAGTGTCAAGTTGTAAAATTCTGGTAAGACCGGTTCGTTCCTCAGAGACTAAGTGAAACCTATTCTAAGACTTGGAAGTAAGACGGTTGTGAAAATGGTTTTGGTTTTGGTGATAAAATAATAACGAACAAATTAATAAAACAAATTATGATACAACGAACTTAAATGGGGGAGAGGACCTAGGATTTTAGAAATTCACCACATAAAATCACCTTTAGAAACAAATACTTAAAATGGTTAATTCTTTTTTTTTTTTTTTTATAACTCAGAATTTCGGATAATGAACTATCCTAATTCCGGGAGATGTTTTCGTTAAAACCGAATGAAACATAACAATGTAATCATTTTATTTTAAATAAATAAATCTATAAACTACTATTTATCAATTAATAAGTATGAACCGTCAAATGATTTAACATAAGCACGATGCATCAAATCGAAAAGTATAAATAGTGAAAAGAAAATCTATTTATCAAACTAAAACGAATTAAACTATGAAGCATTAATCAAGAGTTAATTAAACTTAATTATATCTCTACGAATTAAACGAATTAAACCCTAGATGGAGAGTCTTAGCTAATCATGATCGAGATTTAAATAAATATGAATAATAAAAGAGAATGGAAGAAAACTTAACTTTTTCGCTATTTCCAAACCAAACAGGGCCTTAGGGAAATGATTTCCTTCTGTTTTTCCCAAAATTCTGCCAAACGCACCCTCAGGGAAAACGATTTTCTCGTCTTCCCAGAAACGGATTCCCTGTGGGAAAATTATTTTCTCACCTTCTCCGATTCTCTTTCTCTCTCTAACTTTCTGTTTCTTTTCTCTTAACCTCTTTCTCTCTTTAACTCTCTGTTAATCTCTCTCTCTCTCACTAAAAGAGATACACAAAAAGGATGAAAGAATTAAAATCACTTTCTATTTTTCTAAACCGAATCTTCCTGTCTCTCTCTCTCTCTACAATCTCTCTTTTTCTCTTAATAATCTTTTCTCTCACTAAAAAGAATTACAAACAGAAGAAGAAGAAGAAAAATAGATGATGATGATGATGAGTGGATGATGATCTCGGTTGTCTCTCTCTAACTCTATTTCTTCATCCCCAGCCGAGAGCTCTTTACATCACTCTCTCTCTCTAATATAGTCGGTTTTGGTTGAGCTCATAAAGAGGAGATGATCCCCTTCCAATCCGAGATAATTTCCTTCTCTCTGTTCTTCAATATATATAAGAGAATGAAGTAGTTGCAGTTGTCCCTCTCTGTCTATAATATTCCTTCAATCCGCCACTATCTAAGAAATATATTCAGCTCTAAAATCTTCTCATTGATCTTGCTTAAATATTTCTTTCCTTCTCTCTCTCGATCACGAATATCATATCATCTCTATCTCCACTGTTAGGAAAGTTGTCTTCTTTTAATTTCTATCTACAACCAACCAAATCTCCTTCCATCTATTTCCAGCCAATATTAACCCAGCTCTATATGCAAAAAAAATCTGTTTATGAGAAGATTGATTTCTCTCTCTAGCTTTATATTTGGTTAGAAGATGGAAAGTGAGAGAAAGAAAGAAAGGGATGTTTAAAGATGGGGATGGTGGTGGGCCACGTATGCATTTCTTATTGGATTTAAATTCCCCACTAGAATTCACGTGATATGGCAAGCTGGTAAGGTGCAAGATTCCACGGAGCAGGGTCTACGGAATTTATGCGCGACACGTGTATCAAAGAATTATTTGCTGACCTTGGTCAATCGACTTTCTACCCAATCTTCGACCCAGTCTATCTTGTTCGTCCGGGCTCCGATTTGACCTCTGTTTTCGCCGTTGGGTTCGTCTTGGACTGTACTTTTCTTCGAGCACCAATGTTGACCAAATTTACCATAATCAATAAATCACCAAAATACCCCTAACATGTCTTTCTCTCGATTTTATCCGTTTTCACACCGAATTCCGTAAAAGACACCTGGGAAAGAGAAACAAGCAATTCATCAGAGTAACGACTCGTAATAGACTAACTAGTCCAAATTAAGAGATCCAGATGGGACATTTTTATGTCTCATCATTTAACACTAGTTTTCAGGATGTATACATGAACATATCAATGAACTAGAATGGAAAGATTACCTCTTAATCGCTTTCCCACGAACTAAATCCTGACCAGTATTCGGAAGATAAGAGCTCCAAGTATAGCTCCTCTACTTAAGACACCGAGTATATAACTTGAACTCCCTCCTTTCAGTCAGCTAGGACCTTCTTGAAGGTTGAGATGAAGAACTCCTTCGCTTGACTAGATACTTGAGAAAACTCCTTTTTTTTTTTCTCTCTCTTTGAGATGTAAATTCTGAAACTCTTTCAGTTGACAGTTTCTCTGTGAGAGTTGCCTCTCCTTTCTGTCTCTCAGTAGTTGTCGTTACACTTTAGGTTGTCTAATTAGGTATATATAGAAATCCCTAGAATGGTATTAGACCCAAACTAGGATTCCTAAAACCAAATTATAAGGTAACTTCCAAAATTACCCTCTTTAGGGTTCCCTTGAGTGGCCGGCCAACATAGCCCTTTATGGGCTTCCTTGGCCGGCCCACTTAGGGCCTAACCGGCCATGTAATGGCCGGCCCACCTAAAGCCTTTCCGGGCCTCCCTTTCGGACCCGGACATGTTTATCTTTCTTCGGACTTCTCCGAACTAATTGGACTTACCAATAATGGATCCAATCCACTTATTTGCCAGTCTCTTTCTAGTCAATTCTCTCCGTTCAAATCATTACTCTTATGTGTAACCCTTGTAGGATCCGGTCTATGTTAGCCGCGGATTACCGAAGTTATCCGACGATCGTAGTTGGCTTCTAGCTAAGCATTACGACCCCTAATTGGACCAGAATAATGATCTTCCGAGTAAGGTCATTAAGATCCTATTCGCCAAATCGTACGCATTGCAACCTTGGTCGAAGGACACTCCTTCGGAAGGATACCATTCCTTCAGACCGAGGCAATATATCCTTTTGTAGTTTGTCCTTATGACTATTAAGATCGGCAGGCGGACTAGAGCGGGTAGAGGTACCCACGAGCAGTTTTCCTTCGGGTTGTGAACGAATTGAGTGGTTTCACCTTATGACTATCAAGATTGGCAGGCAGACTCGGACGGGTACAGGTACCCATGGGTAGTTTTCCTTCCAGTTCTGGCGGATCGCGTAGTTTTCTTTTATGACTATGAAGATTGGCCGAAAGACTCGGGGGTATATCTTGATTTCCTAATGCATGTTACCCTTTAGGACTATTATAGGATTTTTTTTTTTTTTTTGTTTCAAACTTAAGTTAATCCGGGTTCATTTTAGATTTGTTTTGTTTCCACTTTAATTTGAGGTTTACAAAAAAATTGTTCTACTGAGATTTAAATATACAACTACAAAAATGACAGTGAATGTATAACTTTTATAAAATTAGACAATATATGACTTTTATAGAAAACGATAAGAGAGAAATAAAAAAACATAAATAAAATGACAGGTAAATGATGAATCTAGGTCGTTCGAGTATGTAGAAAAATCAGAATAGGGAATTCGTGGGAGACTGAAAGGAACAAAAGAGAACGGATACTTAAATGATAATGGAGAATGAGGCTATATATTGCGGTGATTTTATGGTTCATAGGACAGAGATTGTTAATCAGCAACTAAGTTCTCTCTTGAATTCGAGTTTTCGGGCTAAGACTCGGGTAAGGGGGACTCACCCATATCCCACCTATTAGAATCCGACTTCACATGCCAGATAAGCAGTAAGCTCGATTCGGGCTAATTATGCCCCTTTCATGGTCTGGGCGGTCTCCTTCAAGTCACGGGTTCGCAGACAGTTTTCCCGACCCTACTACAAATAACCCAAGTTTCCTTCCAACATCCATTAGTTTCACATTTACTTTAACCGAATGGGCAAGAGGAGTTTTAGGTTGATAGTGCAATTTTAGAGCCCTTACGTGAACCCATTTCAAATATTCGAAAGAAAAACCAGACGTCCCAATAAATACCATGAATTTTCTGATGCATCTAAAAACTATCCAATCCTAAAATTTGGTCTAAATGGTCACTTTTCCAATAACAAAAAAACAAATCAATTTCATACCTTTTATCCTCACAACATTATGAAGATTTGGTCCTATACAAGATAATATAATATAATTGACAAGATTTATTTTGTCTGCAGATTATTCTAAAATAGTCCCACATTAACAAACTATATTTATATCAAAAAATCTCCGACATTCTACTCTTAACGATTTAAAATTGAACCATAACAAAGAGTACATGAAAACGAATATTAAAATCTTCAGTAAATACAAATGACCGAGGACCGAGGATTTCCGTTAACCCTTACTTCAAGAGAGAAGAACTACAGATATATTTAAGATTCAGCCTGACCTCCATTACCAATAACTTTCTCCACGTCCACCACCCTTTGGTGTAACGGATGGACACCCCTCTTAAGACCATGAGGTCGTGGGATCGAGTCTCGGTGGAAGCAGTTACCATCAAGATTTATCCTATGTAATTTAAGCTATGAATAATGTAATAATTTGTCGGGCTTTAGGCCTCTTCGTTGTCGGGCTTTAGGCCTCTTTCATTCTCAGTTTAAGGTAGGCGGTTATCGTACTCATTACATCTCCATGATGCATCAATGCCTGTAACGACTAACGAAGACCTTAGTCGAATTCTCAAAAAAAAAAAAAAAAAAAAAAAACTTTCTCCACTTATCAGTATATGCTAAGATGATTAGTAGTTTATTGGATCTTCTTTCTCTCGCTGGTTCATCAATTCATGGTAGTAAAGAAAGACACATTGGTTGCCCTAGAATACTGAATATGAACCAGAATATCATATTCCCAACCTAATAACAAAATAAAAATACAACTTCAGATATTACTAACCAACACACATGTATTTATACCGAAGATCGTCGTTGGTTTTCTCTAACTCAAAACTGAATCCCGACTCGAGGTCTGAATTTGACACGAGAGCGGCTTCAGATTGTTCTTTTTTTCATTGTTGTCTGACTCATCTAAATGGATAATTCGGGTTGATTTTAGACCCATTTGATTCAGACAATTTATACTCCAGCAAATCGGATTCAGATAATGAGAAACAACAGACACTATCTAAATAGTTGGCGGACGATATCAGTTTAGGCCGATTCCTGCCTATCTGTGGGTGGAGTTACTGGAGTAACCTGGCTGAGTTGAAGGACCACAATTTATAGGCCCAACTATTTGAAGTTCAAACGTACCAACTAGGAGGATCAATCTTGGGTTGACACAGGCAACCCGAGCCTCGAGTTACTCGGGTGGAAAGTCAAACCGAATTACATATAATAAGAAAACTCTCGAAAAGGGTTTGATGAACTGCGCGGGAAAGAAAACGTACCATAGTATTCTGAAATTTATTATGCCGGTAGTTAGTAAGAATCACTAATGGTACCTGCACAATCAATTTTACGATTTCAACACAGTGAGAAATACACTTATTTATTAGAATGTGAAAGTTATGTCAGTTTTCTTCACTCAATTTCATCACAACTCACATATTTTCTTGTTATTTTATAAGAAAAGTTAACCCAAAGTAATTATAAATGCAAATTAAAACAAACCACCTTACTTTTCATAAGGACCGAATGAAGTTCGGTCCATCCGCTAAAATGTGCTAGAAGAGAGCTTTGTCATATAAACTGGCAGAAGACTCTCAGAGAAAGTAGTAACGAAACATTCGGTGCATAAATGTGGAAATGACATGGGGTTTCCACGTACTTCAAACTCTCTCCACCTACCCTTCTTCCAATTGTAAGAATAAAAAGTGACATTTTTTCTTCCCCACATATTTATCACATTTCTGTCCCTTAGATGATGTTAAGATTATCTCGTCATCTGTTCCTACAAACTTACAAAACCTAACACCACATTTCTTTCCGAAATTAAAAGGCAATGTGATACTACTTGCCTCCCTCCTTCTTCCAGTGCTATTACTTAGAAAACTACCACTACTACCAATAGGCGTTCCATTGATCTCCTCTTCCAACTTGTAACCATCATCTTCATAAATATACATCTTGAAAATACAATTGGTCATTCTAACTAACACGGCTAAATGCCCACTCACTTCTAATAAATTAACAAGATAATTACGATGAGTAGAATAATAATCACTACCGAGGGGGTTGTATTCTTTTTCAAAATCATCTCCAGGTTGATCAAGGATGAAATCAGAGACTGTGATTGTTCTAAACTTCTCCCTTCCCACATCAAATGCCAGTATGCACACAGGACGATTTTTACTACCCCAGTTGCCATTATGAAAGTGAATACTGCTCCAATAAATAACACCAACGACATGAATGGAATCCTTCGCTAGGCTGTAAGGTATATCTGGGACCTCTTCGATCTTCCTCCATATATTGTCACCATTAATACCTTGACGCCCTATAGTCAATACCTCACAAACCAGATATTTACTTGGCGTAACTTTAGAATAAACATTCCACAAACAGACCAATTTATGTTCATTATTGGAAGGATCAAAACCAAGTTGGTAGCTGTGCTCTGCATAGTGATAGTCCTGCATCCTATAGCAATCTTTTTTGTCTAATAACAATGATGATTCAAACCATTGTGACAATTCTCTGGTGCTGATATTGCATATACGGACACCATACTGGAAATCACGCTCACTGAGACATACCAAACCGTTTACAGGGTTCAAAATGGTATCGTAAGAGATTGACTCCACCTCCCTTACTGTGTCAACCACAACAACATTTGTAGCACTAGTGTCTCCTTTATCATCTTTAACCAATATTAGGTCAGCCGTAATGTACGACTCACACTTATTATCATACTGATTCTCCCAATAGGTCATTTCATCAGAATAACCATCCATCGTCGATACAGGGTTGGCAATAAATAGACGACGAAGACGTGAACGGTTAAGAAGGTGCGAGTCAATAAAGTTTTGATCTTTTTGAGTCAAGGAACACCATTTCTTACAAACAGTTTTAAAACGAAGAAGGGTTTTCACTGGGAGTCTGGTTAGTACCTCAAATATCAACCAATCATCACCACTTGAAAAAGCAAGATCAATAGGATTGAATTTCTTCAAAAGAGCAGCTTCACTTCGTGTCGAAATCATTCTCTACCTTTCCTGTCCAATATATAAGTTATAAAATTGAAAATCAAAAGATTAATCCTTCCTTGAAAACAAAATAATAAACAAAATTCATAACTCTATATAGATAAGAAAAAAAAATGAGAAATCTGAAGATGAAAACATATAAGTACGCCCTACCCTACTTAGAAGATCAATCCGGCAAGAAGTTGTGAACGATCCCAACAACTTCAAAGAGATGAGAAGAGAGAGAGATAGGCCTTCTGGTTTGTACTACCATCTGAATATATAAACAGGGGAGGAGTTGAAGAGGGAGGGTCTCGACTGTATCGGTGGTCTCGATTGTATCGATTATTAAAACCTGAGTTGAGTTTTTTTTTTGAATCCAAGGGAAACATATCCATTGATAAGTGATAAATTCACAATGATACAAGGATGATAATAGTTATTTCTCTCGTCTGAAGACTTCATGAGAGTTACATACCTTTAAATGCAAAGTGCCTCATGAAGGGAAAGAAATTGGACTAGACACAGACACAAGAGATCCTAAAGATCCGAGAAAAAAGGCCCTAAAGGTCTGACAAAAGGATCCTAAAGATCCGTGAACAGAGACCCTAAAGGTCCGACAAAAAACGAAATTATTATACTATTAATACAAATAAACTCAAAGGACGACAAAATAACTGGAAGAACCACCGCCGTTGTCACCGAAACTGTCGCAGTTACTGGAAACCGCCACCGGGTCGCCATCACCAGAAAACCGTCACCGGTAAACCGCCGCCATCACCGGATTATTTATCTTCTCTCAATCTCTCGTCTCCCTCTGAACTCTCTCTCTCTCTCTCTTAATCTCTGATTTAAGTCATGAACTAATGTTCAATGTCCTTCTCATGAATTCCATCCCATAAGTTTGAATTTTTTGTTTTCTCTACATTCTAACATTCATTAATTACCATTGAAATAGCCATGAAGGAAGAGAAGAACTTTGAGAAATGGGATTAACCTTCTCTAATCACCATTGAAATAACAATTGAAATGCCCATTTTCTCAAAACAGACGAGATGATCCCCGATTCACCATTGTGTCACAAGAGGATTGAAAGCCGATCTTCTTGATTCACTTTCGACAAAGAACCTAGAATCCACAAGTTGATAGGGAGAGAAATTAATAGAAAACAGAAAAGAGAGAAGTATAAAAGAGGGAAATCCAGCGAAGGGAGACCCTTCGCCGGAGAACTAAACTCCGATCTCTCTTTCTCTCTCTAGAAACGGTTATGCAGAGCCGTTTCTCTTTCTGGAGACCCACAAACTTCCTTAAAACCTGAGTTGAGTTGAAGAGGGAAGGAGGAAAAGTCTCTTTTTTTGCCCCAACTCCCAAACGTTCAGAATTCATCTAAAAAACATTAATAAATGAAAACGGCTAAAAAGCGCCAAGCATTATTATTGTAAGCGCCTATTTACAACCATATCGGAGGAGGTATTCCCTGATCCGGAAGCGTCTACCGCAATTATGTTGAGCGCCTTTAGCCATTCCCATTTAGTAATAACCCCAACTTTCATGCAAGGTCCGTTATTTTTATTTATTTATTTATTTATTTTTGTTAAAAGGCATTACATTAACATAAAGAGTCTATTACAATCATCCAAGAAGGAAAATAAAACTACAATAAGTAAAGTAGTAAAACAAAATAACAGAACTGAAGAAGTACATAATATAGCTTTTGTAGAGCAGTCTTCATTCTGTAGCTTGCGAGTCTGACATCTCTTCTTGAGAATGATATGATATTTGGTCTTGAGAGTCCGTCTGGTTGATTTAAAGACGAAACTTGTACCTAACTTCCTGTAACGCTTAAGATGGATTAAACATACACCCAAAGTTTTAAGAAGAAACGAGGGTGTCTGCAAGATGGAACCCAAAGATGATTCCGGGTTATACCGCCAGTATTTTCCATATAAAGAGACCATATCCAATCGAATTCTACAAAGTAGAAACAGGTCAGACACCTGGTAAATGGGATCGTCGTCATAGCCCGAGTATAAATAGGCAGCTCATCCGACAAACGATTGCAATAAAATTGCGAAAAGGGGTGGAAGTGAACATGTTACGGAACTTGGATTCATAGTTAGATATATATGATGACCAAAGACAAATGTAATCAACAAAAAGTGAGCTAGAAGATAAGCAACATAAACTGCACGACAACGATGGAGATTAATATTCGAAATAGATTGTGGACCGGGGTCGAAGGGAAAGTTGAGATGAATGCTATTAATTACTAGTCTGATTGATAGGCGTAAGTGTCCAGCAATTGGACGATTAGTGTTCCTAAGCTGATTTCGGATCAAAAGGGGTGAGACTAGAATGGATAGCCGATCAAATTGATCGTTATTAAGTCGATAACAATATAACACTATGTACCGAGGAAGAGAACTATGATCAAAGTAGGCATGAAGGTTCAACATGACTGGTAAACAGATAGAATCGAGGTCAGGTTGAACAAAAGAGGTATATGGCATCTTACCATAATATTTGTCGTTCTTAACTCTATCTAAGGAATTTCTTTGGAATGGTGAAGTGAAACCAGATAAATGGTTTTTCTCGTGAATGATGCATACCATAAGGCAGCTTATCAAGATGAAATCCAGATGAACACTGATCATGATTAAGTGGGCATGCAGTAAGGAATGGAAAATTCGAAGATATTATGTATATAATCCAAACCAGATCTGAAATTAGTATGTCTAGGGTTCGAACAAACCTGATCTAAAACTGAAAGTTAAAGATAAAATCACAAGCAAGAACAAATATAATTGAAAATTAACTCGTGAGCGAAGGTGAACTAATACTGTAGTTCAGGGTTAAGAGTGAAACTTCCCTGTTGTCTGAGATTTATGATAAAGATGGTGTGTAATCGTTCATGACGCCCTCTTGGTATAGTCTATCGACCTTCAGCAAGAGATCGAAGTTGGGTTCTTGATGATTTGAGCCTCCCTCGATCAGTATCCACTTTTCCTTATTGAACGAGACCCAGGTTAGAGAGTCGTTTTTTTTTTGTGGTGTGATGATCATGGAGGTGATGTTAATATAATTTATGATTAGGTCGAAAGAAGAGGGATGAAAAAAATGCCATGCAACATCATCAGGATTCTCTCTCCTAATATACCCCTATGCTTGGCCGGCCCTCCTCCTTCCTTCTCTCTTTTTCTCTCTCTCAAGCTTCCACAAGAACCCAAGAACCCTAAAACTCTAAGAAACCTAGCCTCCTCTCACTCCTTTCTAAGTTGTGTAGTTGAATGTCTAGTTAGAAGATGATCTCTTTTTCTCTTTAATCAAAACCCTAGACTTAGTCAACTTGACTAAGTCTGTAGACTATTTTGACTTGGACCACAAATGGGTGCCGATAGAGTTTCTCCTTGTTGTTCTTCTTCTTTAGGTTCTTCTTGGACTTGGTTTTGGGTTTTGATTTAGAAACCAAAGGGAGTGCCTTCATCCTTGTCTCTACATCTTCATTTTCCATAAAAGACCAAGGTGCCCTTGAGCTATCGATTTTGGCATGAGATGAAAAAGTGATAATTGCTTCGTTTTATTCCAAACTCATGCTTAACTTCATGTTTGCCACCTATTATGAAAACATACATAAATTATTAGAACTAACACTCGAAAAGGACTAATTAGTCTAAGTTAGGCGCATCAAATGTGACATTTTCATGTCACATCACAAAATACCCTTGGCTTGGACAGATCAACCCTGGGGTCTTCAAAGGAGTAAGGGGGGTCCACACAAGTTCGGCCAGTGTGTTACGCCCAGAACTGGGGAGGCAGCAGCGCCAAACGACCTACCGACTTAATCCCGAAATTTCTAGAAAGATTTCAGTCGGCTACACATCTCAAAGTGTTTAAGCTAGTTTGGACTCCACGTATCTAAAGGAGGAAACTTCTCCTTTAGAGTCTATCACATCAGCATGATATCTAGGAAAAATCCTGGAACTTAGGAACTTCCACTTATCAAAGATCTGAGATAGACTCTAAGAGAAACCCTAGATACTCAAGAGAGGAAACTTCTCCTTCAGTTTGACGGCAACCGCCTCACCACCGCCACTAATCACAGTCGACCTAATATCGCCTATAAAAGGACCCCCACATCGTCCTTCACAGGACACGATCTCTTTACCCCAAAAAGATCACAAGAAACTCAGAGTTCTCATAACTCGCCCCCCAAAAGGATCAATCAATATTCATTCTTTTACTGCAAAGAGCACCCTGACTGGCTTGAGCGTCGGAGCGATTTTCGAACCCTTTGCAGGTTTTTCCTCCTCGGGAACAGACGAACATGAGCAAAAGCAAGGAGCTGGAGCAAGGAGCTGGAGCAAGGAGTATGAGCAAGGAGCTGGAGCGAGGAGCTGGAGCGAGGAGCTGAAATAAAGAGAAGCAGAGCTGGAAGCAGGAACACTAAACTGAATAACACCCAACATAACGGAATAATCATACATAACGGAGGATGTCATGCATAAACTCCCTTTTTCATGCTGATCTAACGGAAGCCTAATTTTTGACATCAGCAATAACCATAACTTTCCTGAATTAGAAATTTAGTAGGAATCCTTCTTGGTGGTCTCATCCACGATAACCACATGACTACATAAGAGGGAACCAAGTTAGAGAGATAGAGTGAAACGGAGGAGAAATTGAATGGATCGAAATTGGAAGGTGGGGTTGCTTAATAATGAAGATTCCATCCGGGTTTGGAATGAAAGCAGGAACTCGAAAAGCAGAAACTCGAGGTTTGGTAATATCGACTGCTTTTGTCTTCTTTGAATGAGTGGAGTTGCGGAAATAAACATAGATATTACATAGAAAAAGAGTGAAGAATAGGAATTTGTAACGAGAGAAAGGTAGTGAGAGAGATGGCAACGACAAGAGAGGGAAAAAGAGGAGAAGATGAAGAAGACCAGGGAGTAAAACACAAAAAGTCCAGGGAGTAAAAGACAAAAAGTTTAATTTTTGGACTCAAAATAAAAATGTCCTCTAAGTCTATTATAGTTCCACAGTCTTTATTCCGAAGGTTTTTCTTTATGCCACAAAGCCGCAGCCAATTTATTCTCGCCTCGACTACATAAATTCTTCTGAAATAAGTATTCGCAATTATTGTATATTTCTTTATAACTTAGAGAAAGGAAATTCCCTACTTCAAACCTAGACTCTGTCTTAATCAAGACAAGATAGAAAGAAGACATAAATTCGACTTATATCCAGAGGAACAACAATGTACAGAGGAGAGGATTTAGATGGGAGATAAAATAAAAAATCTAGTTTAAGTACATCTCCAAGCATATGCAATACTTCTTAGACGAAACTTCGTGGACATGTCTGAAGTATGTACATCTCCCTTCATCTTCATGTTAATCAAGGCTACAGTTAACAGCTACGGTCCAATAACTAACAAATCACAACAACAATAGTTTATCGAGCTTGACCACACTATTATCTATTGTATAATACGAATAGCCCGCCAAAGATCAATTTGTGACGAAGGTTTTTGCTAACTCAAAAATAACATAAGAAACAAGGAAGCATGATGACTTGACGACTAAAACTATCTCAGATTACAACGACCCATATAAAGCAATAAAGCATTTAAGGTCAATAGGAGACATGGTACAACAACAACCACAATTTATCATCATCAAACAAAACCATTTAAATTTACAAAGATTAGGAAGCAAAATGCACTCTAAATATCATGAACCAGAAGCACAAGATGAATAACAAAAATTTGTCTCAAATCAATTCGCCACAACTAAAATTCTCAAGTACAAAAGACTAATTTGCTTACAAAATCTTCAAAAAGAAAAAGTCGGAAGATGCATATCTAACAACATTTCAACCATAACCAAATAAATAGATAAGAGGGATAAATTTGTATCTAACCTTCCTCATTTACTCTGTATATCTCTCCCTGAAAGTCTCCACCATTGAACCTGACTTCTGATCATAAATAACCATATAACTACAACTATAAACAACAAACTAAGAGGTCGAAAGAAACAGCATTATCAGATTAAAGATAGATTATCGCTATCGTAAAAGTACTCTATATTTTTAATAAAATAATTTATAACCTGTAAGAGATAAAACATCTTTTTTCACTTTAGTTATTATAAAAACATTTAGTTACTACTTTTAGGTTTTTAATAACGATATTTTTTATTTACACTTTAGTAATTAGAAAAACATTTAGTTACTGCTTTTAGAATTTTAGTAAAGATATTTTGTATTTATAATAATCAAATGATCAAACAAGTTTAACTAATTTTTATAATAATTTTTTTAAAAAAAATCTTTAAAGTTTTATTAAAAAAAATCTTTAAAGTTTTAATAAAAATCTTTAAAGTTTAACTAAGTTTTAATAAAAAAAAAATTATTATAAACATACTCTATTTCTTTAATAAAGATAGTTTGCGACATGTAAGTGATAAAAAAAAAATTTCCACTTTAGTTATTAAAAAGGATCTAGTTATTTATAATAATCAAATGATTAAATTTGTTTAATTGATTTTCATTATAAAAATTAAACTTGTTTCAATCTTAATCGTGATTTCATTTAATGTGAATTCATTTAATGTGAATTCACGGTTAAGATTGAAAACATTGTACAATGATCACATCAATAACCCAACTTTTGTAAGAACCTAATTTTAATTTTAATCCTTTTCTTGAAAAGCAAGCTACCAACTATTCCGAGTTTTTAAATAGTGTGTCACGTCATTAACTTGTACCAAAGTCAGAACAACTTACGTTCTCAATATACTAGAAAAATTACGTGTTATTTATTTTTATAATTATATTGATAGGTTAACTTCTTTCTTTGAGTGAGTTGTATGTTTCATAAGTCTATTTTATAAAACATACGCCAGCGTTCACAATGAATTTAGCCTCTAAACTTTTTGTAGTGAAGGAGGTGTTATTAGGTGTATTAGTTTTTTTTCATATATATATATATATATATATATATATATATATATATAATATTGTATTTATAATAATCAAATTATCAAACAAGATTAACTAATTTTTATAATAATTAAAAAAAATATATTTTAAATTTTTTTTTTTTTTATGAAGCCACGAGAATCGATTTCCATTCATAAGTGATAAAATCACATTGTTTACATGGATGAAATTGTTATTTCTCTCTTCCAACTTCATGAGAGTTGCATACCTTTAAATGCAAAGTACCTCGTAAATAAGAAAGAAATTGGACTAGACTCTGACGAAAAAGAAAGAAAAAGATAAAAGGATCCTAAAGATCACGAATAAAAGGACCCTAAAGGTCAACAAAACATAAAATAATACAGAATAAAGAAAAACTAATTTAAATCTCCGTCACATTCGCCGGCAAACCGCCATTGTCGCCGGAAACTGTCGTCGGAAAACCACCGTCATCACCGGAAAACCGTCACCACCATAGAAAAAAACCGCCATCATCAACTCTTGAATAGTTGGATTTCACTACCTACCATGGTTCATAATCTTGTCTTTTCTACTCGCATGGTTCATAATCTTCTTTTTCATCTTCTTAATCGACATCTTTGTTAGAACAAAGGAGAAACTCACAACAAAATAATTAAAACAACCAAGAATAATAGAAAAATGAAGTAGTTACATTCATTTTCATTTAATCAAGAGAGGTAGAATAGTTGTTCTCTGTGTACAAAAGTAACTAGATGGAAGAATAAATTTATTGCGAGAGTGAAAGAGATCATTATGGTAGTTATAATGGTTATGGGTAGTAGTGATTTTGGGGGAAATTGCAGAGAGGATCATGCTCTTCAATGAAAGATGAGCGACAAACAGAGGAAGTAAAGGTTCTTCTTTTTACTTTCTCTCTCTAAAGAAATGGAAGATGAGAGAAGAAGGATTGAAGATATAATATGTACATAGAAAAGAGGAAATTCCGGTGAAGGGAGACCCTTCACCGGAAAACTCTTCCTATTAGATCAAGGTAAAGAGAGAAACAGAGGAGGGAGAGAGGAGGCAGTTACTGTGTGATCACTTTTCCCTTCTTGTGTTTGTTCATTTTAAAATTTTAGTAAAACTTAAAAAGAAAACATAGAGTATTTATTATAAAAATACTCTACATTTTTAGTAAAGATAGTTTGTAACATGTAAGTAATAAAGATATTTTGTACTTATAATATTCAAACAGAGCCGACCCTGACTTTTTAGAGGCCCGAAGCAGGGTCAAAAAATGAGGCCCTTTGTATTATCCCAAATTCACCTTAGGCCCTCATGCACCTAGGCCGACCTAGACCCCATCCTATAAAATCTTGTAGAAACTAAACATTTTTCCCATCATTAAAAAATGTATTCGTAATATAATTTCTATCAATTTAATCATGACTAGGTACATCGCAATAATTAGCCAGAAGATGTTGGTGCACCTTTTTGTGATGCTAAAATGGGACAATAGAATATTGGGATGATTTTATCTTTGGTTTTCCAGACCACTTGCATTAGACGTCAAGGTTTTAGGGCTTCATTCGATGACCTAAAGCATGAGGTAATTCTAATTCTCAGACTACATTTAGTATTTAGAAAGAGTATCGATATAACATATTTGGAAGTCAAGTGGCTACAAGATTTTTAGTAATGTATTTGAAATCTCATATTAGATCAGAATGATATGCCTCCCAACGAAATGGTCGTTTAGATTCATCTAAGATAAAACAAAGTCTATCTAACTTCAATTATTTTCAACTTTTGTTAACTACGTTGCGTATAAAACCTATTTTATGTTTTACATTATCAAAGAGAAGACTACAAAATTTTTCGCCACGAGATTAAAATTTTCTCAACCTCTATTGATGGAAAGAATTTGATTTGTTTGTAAAGAGGTGTAGTATTAGGAAAGGTTTGTCCTTGACAACTCTCATTTGACACAACTTTAAGAAGGCGAAACATGATACAAACCATCCAAAAAAGAACTTAAACTAGATACTTTAGATGAAAATCAACCATAACAATAACAATAATAAACATTAATGAAAAAAGTAAAGCTAGATAAGTAATAAATACATAGAGATAAATATGAGATAAATATGTAGAAAGATGAAGATGGGGATGGGATGAGGTGGGAAATACTTTTTTTTTATGAAAAAGGTGAAGAATATTAACTTAGAAAGAATGAGAGATAAAAACACGAGAGAGACCCTAGAGATGCACAAGGAAGACTTGTTAGAAATAGACATCGGTCTAAATTCAAATTTGTTGAGAAAGTTTTTTGGTGGGCCCGCTTGTTGAAAAGGAACAAAAAGAACAAAGAAGCGCATTGAATGTGGGTGCTCTGTTAGTTAAGGGTTGGGCCTGGGTTGTTAAAACACTTAACTCGTAGAATTTCTTACCGACGCCCTCGTAAATGTGGCCCCAAAAATTTGGTGGCCCAAAGCGAGGCATTGCTCGCTTTGGGTCAGGATCGGCCCTGTATTCAAATGATTAAACAAGTTTAATTGATTTTCATTATAAAAAATTTAAAAATAATATTTAAAGTTTTAATAAAGATGTTCTATATTTCTTGTAAAAATACTCTATATTTTTAACAAAATAATTTAGAACATCCAAATGATAATTATAACAAAAAATTATATTTTTGACCCCAAGGGGAACTGTTAAGGTTATTACCAATCACATGGTTATCTAGTTTTATAGGTCGGTATTACGGGGAAATAAAGAAACTTTCCAGGGTGTGAAGTTTTGAGTGGAAATAAAAAAAAAATTAGAACTTTTTTGTTTCCCCCAAACAACCAAATCTTTATACTTTTTAGCTTCTTCTTCCTTTCACCTACCACCACCATCTCCGACGACTTCCACCATTTCCGGCGACTTCCACCATTGCCAGCGTCATCTTTCCTTTTTTTTCTCCTCTCCATCTCCGGCGAAGGGGAGGAGCCCATTCGTCGGAGCTCTAGTTTCCAGACAAAACCAGATCTGGTTTCGTCTGGAAACCAGACAAGACAAGTCTCGTTTGAAGAAACCAGATCTCTGGTTTGTGACCAGACGAGCTCCGGTGAAGGGGAGAGAAGAAAGAGAAAAAAAAAAAGAAGAAAGAGAAGAAAGAGAAGAGAGGGAAGAAAGAGGAAAGAGAGAGAATAAAGAAAAATAGAAGAGAGAGAGAGAGGCAGAAGAGAGAGATGGAAGATGATGAAGGCGCTGGCCGTCGCTGGCAACATCCGCCCAGCGACTTTCTGCCGGTGACTTATGAAGTGCGTTTGGTTCGAGTTTTTTTGGTTTTCCACCTTCCCCGAGAATTTTTCTGCTTTCCCCGAAACGGTGGCGACCTTTTTATATGGGCACGGCTTTGGGGAATAAAGAAAATTCTCGGGGGAATAAAGACATATTCATTTTCAGTCCAAAAAAGAGTTCTTTTGATTTCTGCCCCTAAATCTTCATCCCCTTCTCTCATCCTCTCTCTAGCTCGTCCTCTCTATATCTCTCATTTTAAACCCCTTAACATAATCGACTATTGGGCTACACATATGTGGTAATTCTGTTGTTATATATGGATCCGACTAAATTTTATCATTAACAATTCGAAGAGGTTATTGGTTCGAAAGGAAGATTCAATTGAATAAAATTAGGGTTTCTGGGAGATCTAGGTTTTACTTACCAGATCCAGTTCTTTTTTGTCTATGTCTGTATATATTAACTACTTCTAAATTCTAGTTGAGATTTGTTAAGAAATCCTTCTGGATTTTTTGCTTCTTCTTGTTTAGGTTTTGAAATTCACCCTTTCTTTCCTTAATTTCAAGTAGTTTATATTTAGATAGCATGATCTAATATATGTATTCTGATGTTATCTTATGAATTGCAGTAGAGGGTTGTTTGAGCTTCTTGGGTCTGGGGTTATTTTGGCTTCTTCAATTAAAATTAGTTCTAGATCTTTTATTTGGTTCCGCCGTTATTTTCAACTAGGGTTTATAAGTTGAAGGAGAGGACGAGCAAGAGAGAGGATGATAGAAGGAGATGAAGATTTAGGGGCATAAATCAAAAGAACTCTTTTTTGGACTGAAAATGAACATGTCTTTATTCCCCGGGGAGTTTTCTTTATTCCCCAAAGCCGAGGCCTTTTATATTGAATTGATATAAGAAATTCACAAACATGTTTGTTGTAATAGATGTATGGATTATTAAAGTCCTGAAATAACTGTTGGTTTAACTTCTGTTCTTGGGTGGGTTGTATGTTTTATAAGTGCATTTTATGTAACAGATGAATCCGGTATTGCTGATTATGTTATTCATACGGCAGCCATTACAGTGAGTTTTGCCTCTAAACCTTTTGTTTTGAAGGAAGTGTTATTTATTAGGTGTGTCAGTTTTTTCTATATGTTTTTCTACTCTAGGTGGCGACAAAGAGAATATTAAAACAATGAAGACTCTTATTATGGACTTTTGTAGCCGGACATATTATGAATAAAAAAAGGGGTCATTTCAATATAGGTCAAAATAACATAGAAAATAAGTGAAAAAGCACAAAACATTTGAAAATTATTATTCAGGTCAAAAAGTGTGCAAATACTAAAATACCCCTTTTTGTCATTTTGTGTAACAATTCTTTTTATTTTTCCTTAAATTTAAATCGATATAACTTTTGTTTGAGATGTCGGATTTCTATAAAAATTATATAGTTAGAAATGATTTTCATTAGCTTTCTAACAAGATCCACTTTCAATACTTGTTTTTTTAAAAAAACCCAGAAAAAACGGCATTTTTTTCCTTTATGTTTTTCTGCAAACGTATTTGCAACAATTTGTTCTGCAAACGTGTTTGCAACAATCTGTTCTGCAAACGTGTTTGCAACAATCTGTTCTGCAAATGTGTTTGCAACAATCTGTTCTGCAAACGTGCTTTCTAACAAGATCCACTTTCAATACCTTTTTTTTTTTAAAAAAAAAACCTAGAAAAAAAAACGGCGTTTTTTTTCCTTTACGTTTTTCTGGAAACGTTTTTGCAACAATCTGTTCTGCAAACGTGTTTGCAACAATCTGTTCTGCAAACGTGTTTGCAACAATCTGTTATACAAACATGTGTTTGCATAATGTAAACTGCAAACATGTGTTTGCATAATGTAAACTGCAAACTGTGTTTGCAAAATATAGATTGCAAACATGATTTGCAAGTTTTGCAGAATATAATCTTGAGTTGCATATCTTGCAAACCCGATTTGCAAATCGAGAATATAAATTAAGAGTATGTGTCTACGAAATCTTGAGTTTGGAATTGATTTCATCATTCATCATAAAATTCATGAAACACAAAACAATATGAGTTAAAAGAATAAGAAACTCCATGTCCATCTAAAAAGGGATACATCATATTTGACCCATTCAACCCATCCTCACTGAAAAGTACTTATATGCCAACACAAAATAGTAGTTTCATTTGGCCCATTTAGTTTCGTTTGGTTCATCATTCACTGAAAGTTTGAGTTCCTGGTTTTCTTGATGAAGTTTTGTGAGGTGGGTCCCTAAGCTGAAGAAAACCTATAAATTGTCAAGACATTTCAAACATGAGAAAGCAAATGATCAAAAGGTCTGAATTTACTATCCATCGACAATTCAAGACTAAACGAACAATGGGGTATATGGAAATCATGGATATCGATTGTTAACAAAAGAGAAGGATTGAAGACTAATGACTGACCTATTGTATACATCTTGTGATAATTGCCAATATCGAATTTTCGCATCCTTTCTTTGTAAATCTTGTAGAATTTTTGTAGCTGATCAATTCGATATTTATGAAAGTACTTCTCGTCGATCTTCCATGGTTTTAGATCTTCAACAATCTTTGGGGACTCGGATTGTTTTAAGATAGTTGGAAGTCTTGTTACTCTAATCTTTTTTATCTACATTTTGAGTTGCTCTATCAAGTCTTGGTGCTCCAACATTGATTCCATTTCGACCGAGTCTTCAAATTCGGACATTGACAAATTCTTCGAGTTCAGTTCGTGAGATTTATCCTCATAATTCAATGAGTAGTCTTCTATTTCTTCACTATATTCTTCTAATTCTTGTTCTAGTTCTTGTTCTAATTCATTTTCGGTCAAAAAAGAAGCTCCTAAAACACTTGATACTGCAAATCTATCTCTTCTTCTACATAACTTTCGAATTTTTCATTCAATTCAGTCTCCATCATTCTCGGGTTCTCTTTGGAATCCAAAACTTCAAAACGCTCATCAATATCTTCATCTTGTTCTACAATGGGTTCAAGTTCAAATCTATCTCCGAAATCATTTTCGGATAGAAACTCTTCCCCGTTCGAATCGATTATATGATTCATAAATGAAAGTTCATTATTATCAATACTAATTGATTCAGAGTCTGAATCAAAACCTATAACTTCTTGTTTCTCTGATAAGACTGCTAAAACCTCAGTTTCATCAAGGATTTCTTCCTGACTAATAACTGAATTACTCTCTAAACCAACTAACTGTTCAGTCTGAGAAATCTGAATCTCATTAACAATGGGTTATGTTTCTGATAATATATACTTATAGGTTTGCTCTAAAACAGTTCTCTTCAAGTTGGTCTAGAATATCTCGCGATTTGAAGACTGCATTAAAAAAGAAACAACACAAATATTACCTTGTTGAAGTTGTCTTGTTCGATCATGTCATTTTTCTGTAAATCAAAGAAATAGATTAGCAAACTCAAAAGGCACCATTCCACCAACCAATACAATTAAAAGATTTGTGTTGCTCATAGAGTAGTTTCTTGGGAATACTCTGATTGAATTACTCAAATGCTAGGAGTGACAAGTTTTGCCCCATTGTACGCCATTTGCCTTAGTTTGTCAATTGTATGTCTTAGTTTTTCCAAATTGGACTCACACTTCCCCTGCAAGAACAACTCTGTGTGCAAATTTATTAACCGATCTGCAGTCTAAAGTGAGTACCAGAAAGAATGTATTAGCGCCAGCTTGAATGACTAAAAATCTTACAAACTCTTCCACTATGAATATTAAGTAAATATGGTCAATAAAAATCCAACCGGCATATCAATACAAATATAGTTACCAACAATGTAGTTATTTGAAACTAAGTTACACGAGCCAAACAATTTCAAAAAGAAAAAGAGAGCTTGAGGCATACCGGATCAATGCTTATACTTCTATCTTCTAGTATTGTTTAGCCAAAGAAAAGCATAATTGAGTCACATAGATGACTCGCTAATTTGTCAATGTTGTTGCATGGCTCTAGCAATAAAAAAGAAAAAAGGATAAATTTAAACTGAAATTAATTAAACAATTGTCAATTGATGTGGTGAACCACCTGAATATACGGTTAGCGAGTTTGTCTAGGTTTTTAGACTCAACTCTCCATTGGCAAGTTCTCACATACGTGTGTACCAACTGAGCACTCATTCCACGATCTAAAGCTACAAATTCATGAGTTGTTGTCCATTGGGAGATAAATAGAGAGACCCCTTCCTGAAAGAGAGACATACACAACTCTTCTTCGGTCTTCAATGGCTTTATCGGTCCGTTATCATCTCCTCTAACAAAATTTGCGGAAACTTTATCAAGACTATGGGCTAACTCCATACTGGCTTCCTCCACTTACAGTTGCAGCAGCATCAACTGTTCCACGAGGTGCGGCTCCGACTCTTCCCATTGGACCAAATCCGCCGACCAATAATGAGGATTGCGATTAAGATGCTCCTTTCGCCATTATAATCTAATCGTATAGAGAGAAACTAGAAAGGAAAACAAGAAAGAGAGAGAGTATGTACTGTGCAGTGAGGCCAAATATATTTGATGACATCGAAGACAGAATCAACAGCAGCATTTCTTGCGTCCTCTTCTTCTTGAGTAGGTTAGAGAAACTCACAAAAATCAAGTATCTCTATTATGAATAATCCAGAATTAGTCTACAAACTAACAGGCAAAATAAACTAATAAAATTTCCAAAGCCCTAGAAATTGAGTATATTGAAATGAGTTATCTTTTTTACCTTTGTCGGGTTGAATCATGGGGGATTAGGATTTACTATTAGCTCGAAACCAACCACGTTCTAAACTAGGGTTTGTGGTTGCAATTGGAATAGCAATGGTGGAAACTAGGGTTTGTGGTTGGAATTGGAGTAGCAATGGTGGAAGGAGATGGAGAAACATCAGATGGTTTTCTAACTACTAAAACATCATCTTCGTCTGAATTCACATCGAGAGAAAAGTAATCAGCAGCGACGGTTGAAGGAGAAATGAGATTGCTCGGGTTAGGAGGTGATGACGAAATCTGAGACCTATACACCGAGTAAGATTCCGGCGGCTGTTCAGCATCGAAAGATTGAATGCTGGTGGAAGTGATTGTTGAATCGGAGAGGGTTTTGATGTAGACGGGTATTTTGGGAAGTAAACTATTAGAAAATGACCTGAATAGTAATTATCAATATTATTTCAAACGTCACCTATTATTATCCATAATATTTTGGTAACTTCCACTTAATAGGAAAAGATAAGATCTTGGTGTTTTTAGTTATTATGATAATTTTGTAAACCCAAATAGTCATTTTCCCTAAAAAAGATTATAATACAAACTTAATTTCTCCACCTCTCGCAACGGAAGTTCCTCAAGAAGGCTAGCTAACTAACTCTCCCAAAGATAGTCGTTCTAATAGTAGAAGGTTGTTTTACTCTGAAGTAACTTTTTGTCCATTGAAAATGATGATGACAGCTGAATGATTTGTGGGAGCAGTAGTATTGCTGGGGGGGGGGGAGGGGAAGGTCTATTCTTGGATAAAAATTTATTCAAATTTATAATAGTTATGGACCAACTAAAATCTTAAACTAGTTCAACAAAAAAAAACTAAAATCTTAAACCAAAGAAGTAGACATACAAAATTATCATAATATAAATAAATCTTGAACAACATTCAACCTTGGAAGAGGAATTAACTCAAATAATAAATTAGACTTTAGGTAAATTTACCACGTTAGGGTTTAGACCTCTTTCATCCGTAAGTATAAATAATAGAAAATATGAACAACCTTCGTTAACGGCGCAATGACAATCTTGAACTGCGACAACAACAAAAACCCTAGTAACCAAACGAGTAGTAGCAACGTCAGAAGCAGAATACAAGGAGGAGCAGGTAACCTACTAACTCATCACTCTCTCTCTCTCTCTAGATTTCTTTTTGTTAGGGACTCTCTAGATTTCTATAACGGGGGTTTTGTGTTCTTCTACTACTAGTGTGTTTTTTGGGAATAGACTCACTGGGTACTATGGGGTTTGATTGATTGTTTTTCAATTGGGTCTAGTCTAGGGTTAATTTTTTGTTTCAATTGGGGCTGGTAGTTTTTTTTAGAGACAAACCTAATTTTGTATTTAAAAACCACAATAACTAATAACCAATTCTGGAATGATGAATATGAGATGTGATTAATAATATTCAATTCAATTGGTCTAAGAAGAATTGGGGTATTGGTTTCAAGATTTCAATCCATTCTTTCTTTTAGATATCTTAATATTTTGTGCTTCTTCACACAGTATCAATCAATGATCATGTATATATATATATATATATATATATATATATATATATATATATATATATAATATTAATGTGGAAACCCTAAGCAATTGTGTATTAGGCATGCATGATCATTGATTGATACTGTGTGTTTTGATTTTCTCTCAATATCTCTGTGCAGATGATAACTGTATTATGTCAACAACAACAACGGGAATCGACAACCTTGACAACAATCTTCTCGGTGAGATTCTAACACGACTGCCTGCAGAAACTGTAGTTGGGTTGAAATTTATGAACAAAAAATTGTATAACTTGATCTCCGACCCTTTTTTTATAAACAAACACAATACTCTCCGAACCAGTCCTTGTAATTTCTTTTGTGATTCATATTCTGCGTGTATCACTCAACTATCTCTCGATCGCTCTTCGCCCAATCACCTTAGTGAAAACACCATATCTTTTGGCAATAAGTATGCTTCAACCTACATTCATGATAGTTGTCATGGCCTTCTTTTGGTTGAGCTCAAAAGTTATGTATCAAAAATGGATTGGCCTATATCAACATTGTGCATTCTCAACCCTTTAACCAAGAAAAAAAGATTTCTTCCATCTCCTTGCAAGATTAAATCTTGTCGATTTGGGATAATCTTTAGCCCAACTTCTGCATCCTCTCCGTATTACTATAAACAATACAGTGTGGTTTGCGTGGTAAAGTCAGACTCGGATATTGAGTTTAAGATTTTCATGTCAGAGAAAGGGCATTGGAGAGATTGCAATGGGTCTACGAGGATACGCTTTGGTGAAGGCTTGAGAGTAACTCGTCATTCTGTTTGCTTTCGAGGGATTATACATTGGTTAACTGAGCAGGGACATATTATTGCATTCGATTTGGATAAAGAAGAGAGTAGGGTGATTGTAATACCAAATAGTGTATTCCAAATGGTGGAAGATAAAGATTTGCGTTGGTGGTGGTGGTTTTGTACTTGGCTAGGAGTTGTAGAAGATGAAATTAATCTTGTTGTCGTCACCCCAAAACATGAAATAGTAACTTGGATACTCTACGATTATGAAAACAACAAGTGGAGAATTAAGCAAAAGGATGTGATAAAAAATGAGAATATTCATGAATTTCATATTGGACCCAGGTTCTTTAATGGTGAGAGATTTTTATTAATTTTCAGAAGACGCTTCTGTGGGAAATATAATTGGCAAGAATACGATGTGCTAACTGGTGTTTCAAGATCTCTACATTCTAATGATTCCGGATTTTTTACTCCTCATATAGGCACTCTCACTGAAGTTTAGAGCAACAACCAAAGTTTGATCAGGAAATATGTATGAAATTTGAATATATATATATATATATATATATATATATATATATATATATAGTATTAGCGATGAAGATCCAATGTTTGAAAAGAATTGTAGTGCTTCTTACCCTCGAAGGAGCGAAATGGAAGATTAGAGTAGTTCAATTTTTTATAGATAGTGAAAGTGGTGTTGAGGTTTATCTAGACTGAAACTCGTATTCGATTATTGTGTTTAGATTATATTGCGGGATATAAAGTTATCTTTCATAGTTTTGTTTCCATTTAATTTATTGAAAACTAGGTATAGCCCGTGCCTCCAGCACGGCGAAACTATCAGACACATTATCTAATACCAACTACAAAGGTCCAGTCCACTGTGTTGGTATTCTTATGTTCCATTTGTTCATGATGGGTTGGTCATGTTTTTGATCAATTTACTATATTCTCTAACTTGGTTTGAAGATTGTATGCTATTTTCAAGTCCTAAATTCATAATTATTTCGTATAATTCTTGATTTGTGCATGATTCCTTGTTTAATTTCATCGATAAAAAATACTTCATAGGCTATTTATAGAGACATATACAAATATTAATAGTTATGTCTTATTTATTTATATGTCTCCACACTTCATTCAATTTCTCCTGATAAAGTGCAACATCAAAACATGTCATAGCTATTTGTTTAGCAAACCAAAATCCTAAATTGAACTATGTTGAAGGTTATATAAGTTCAATCACTTGCTTCAAATTTCGTATGAAAAAAGGGTGTCACGTTAGTTGTCACAGACTTGTAGAATTTTTTTTAATATTGGTAGTATATAGGATCTTTATAAACAACTAATAGCCGGATTTTTAAGCTAAATAAAATTTTGAGTTGCTAGTTCCGAATAAATGAAGTTCAATGGATAAAATCACCGAATTAAAAATAAATAAAAAATAATACTAATTAGTATAATGAACAAATTAAAGCGAATACTAATATTAACAAATGTTAGAAAAAAGAAAGAAAGCAAAAGGACCTTAACCTTTACCTTTGCGTTAAAAACTATGAAATTAAATATTTGTGTTTACATATCTAAATATGATTTATGTATACAGGGAGAGGGAGAGATCTTGATAAGAAATATTACAACTATAAATACTTCGAAGAGGAAACTCCACTGCTCTCTGCAAATCTATCTTCTCTAAACTAAAATAACAAAAACTTATGAACAACCTTCATCCATAACAAGATCTTGAACAATCCGCCGACCAATAATGAGGATTGCGATTAAGATGCTCCTTTCGCCATTATAATCTAATCGTATAGAGAGAAACTAGAAAAGAAAACAAGAAAGAGAGAGAGTATGTACTGTGCAGTGAGGCCAAATATATTTGATGACATCGAAGACAGAATCAACAACAGCATTTCTTGCGTTCTCTTCTTCTTGAGTAGGTTAGAGAAACTCACAAAAATCAAGTATCTCTATTATGAATAATCCAGAATTAGTCTACAAACTAACAGGCAAAATAAACTAATAAAATTTCCAAAGCCCTAGAAATTGAGTATATTTAAATGAGTTATCTTTTTTACCTTTGTCGGGTTGAATTGATGGGCCTAAAAGGTTACCTTAAATAGGTCTCCACCCGCAAGTATACGGGCGTCAAGTAATAACCCGGTAAGACCGGGATCGATCCACGAAGATAAGAAGGTAATAAGAATATCGAGAAAGTCTAGCCCACCGGTCTAGGTGTCAACCACTAACTCAGACTAAAATGAAAAGATGATAATTGGGGTTTTGATTGGTTTATAATAAATAAACAAATAAAACGATCTAATCTAAAAGTGAGAGGTGAGAGTGATTCGGGAAAAATGGTCGAGCAAGAATCGAATGAGGAGGATACTTCGATCCACAAAGTCGATAGTGACTAGTACTAATGATCTATAAGCATGTAAAGTTAGTTAACTTCACCCATTTACTTGGATGGGTCAACGAACTCTTGGTTTAACTCAGATTCCAGTCCATGAACGGTCTAAAAATCCGGAAGATTTTATCATTAAAAGCAATAAAATTCTTGTCACATCAAAACATGTATCACGAGTATCCGACTACAAAAGCTAGCTAGACATGGTGGAGCACATAATAAACGAGAAGAAAAATAAAGAAAGACAGGAGTTAAGATGAGAATCTCCCTATTCGATGGGGTGCGAGATTAAGATCGACGGGAAATATATGTCTTGAAGTGCTGTCGATCTCCCTGTAAAAGAATGCAGGAGTCCCTTTAACAGAATACACTAGGTGTCCTCTCAGCAGAACCAGAGTTCCCCTTAGTAGTCAGTCTTCTTCTTCCTCAAATTACAAAACCACCATTAAAGCTTTACAAGCTTTCTCTCTCTAGAATTTGAACACCAAAACTCAATCAAATGGCAAAGAAATCACATAAAACTCAACCCATGAGAATCTCAAGTAAGACCCCAAAACTTTGCGGCCACAAGAGTGAGATAAAATCCGGCCAAGTGAAGATTCAAGATCCGGCAAGCTCTGTCCTTCCCGAGCAGCTGCTGTTCTGACCTTGAAGGCTTGGACCCGAGCAGCTGTTGTTCCGACCGAGTTGCAACTCTAATGGTGTTCCCGTGCTGCTGCTGTTGGTTGATGCTCAAACCGAGCTGCTGCCGAGAAGCTCTCTGGCAAAGCCCAAGCAGGTATGTTCCTTCCTGTGCCGCGTTCTAGCTGTGCCGGTGATGAATCCCGAGCTCCTCAACCGCTCCAAGCTGCTCCCGAGATGCTCCCGAGTTGCACAGTAGCTTTCACGGGTTGTTCTGCCGTCCTAAGTTGTGGCAAAGTCCCGAGCAACTACGGCCGTCCCGTGCTGTTGTCCCTTTCCGGCCAGTGATAGAACCCTAGAGCTTACTGTTTTCCCGGCCGGCCAAGCTATGGCTGGCGGCTTCCCTTTCCTCTCTCTCTCTCTAAACTCCTCTAAACCCTAATTTCTGATTATAGAAGATGAAGTCCCCCCAGCCTTTTTTTCCTTTTATTTTATTTTTCCTTTACTAAAATTAAGACCCTTAACTTGACCACCTCCATAGACTTTGACTTTGACCCCTAGAGAGGAGGTGCTCACAGAATTTCTTTGTTCTTCTTTAGACTTTTGGGCTGGGCCTTGTATCTCATTAGAAACCAAGGAGGTGCCTTCATAATTGTCTCTACTTCATCTAATTTTCAGAAAAGACAAAAATGACCCTCAACTTCCTTCTTCCATAACTTTTTCGTCCGAACTCCGATTCGACTTCCGTCTTCGCCGTCGGACTCACCATTGGCTCCACTTTCCATTTAACCTCTAAATTTCACAAAATGACCAAAATACCCCTAGTTCCCTCTCCTTTCGATCTCTTACACATGAGACGAAAATGTGACGAATTGCTTCGTTTTATTCCGAATGTAATGCCAAACTCCCAATAAGCTTCCTAACAAGAAAAATACATAAATTATTAGAAATAAAACCCGAAACGAACTAACTTATCCAAGTTAAGTGATCTCAATGTGGTATTTCAACGCCACATCAAACATCCCCAAACTTAGAATTTGCTAGTCCTCGAGCAAATAAACAAAACAAAACAATAAAGTAAAATCCTAACTCACTTTCGGAGGAATCCCGGTTGCATTTAGCGTATGCAACAAGCCGTTAAACCCCTAGGTTACCCCTAGTGGACGATGGTCGTCTCGTGAGGGTTTCCAGTGAATATACCCACAAAATTCAAGATTCCAAAGACATAAAAGATTTCAACATCGATGTAAATAAGATAATGACAACTAATGACACACTCAAGCATGCTAAACAAACGAATCAAAATCGATAAACGCATATATATGCTAAAAGTCTCCTCACTAGTAGTCTCATCCGAAAATGTGAGTGTCCAATCATAATGAGCATCATCTAAGTTCAAAGTCACAAAACCTCGATTCCTATCTTAGTACATTTCGCCTCGACTTTAGCCTCACGGTCATACACTCAAAAACATGAAATCACTCAAAAATAGATAATACGTGATGAGACATGAAACAGTCTCATTTGAACCTCTTAACTCGGGTTAGTTAGTCCAGTTCGAGCGGTTACTCTGATGATTTGTTTGATTTTCCTTCTCAGGTCTCATTTACGGAGTTCGATGCGGAAACATCGTGATAGAGACATACTCGAGGGGCATTTTTGGTCATTTTAATGACAAGGGTATTCTGGTCAATATTTAGTGCTCATGTGAAAGTAGAGTCCAATACGAATCCAACGGCGAAAGCGGAAGTGAAATCGGAGTCCGAGTGCGAAAATTATATCAAGTCAAAGTTTGGTCAAAATTAATTGACCAAATCAGCAACTGGACACGTGGCGCAAACCTAATGGGAAACGCGGAGCATCTGGACGTGATCGGGCCACCTTCGGTCATCAGCAGGAGGACATCTGGGAGTAATTTCAAATATGATTCAGTGTTTCGGTCGCCAATTCTTCAGTACTCCCATCTCACATCCGACAGACACAGCAACGCACGAACAGATCTGACGGTTCTGTATTAGTTGTCTCGGTGGTCTGCGTATCATCCTAGCGTAGCTCTTAATGGATGGAGCCAATAGCTGGTGACAAGGACGCCATGTACTGGTGTGTCTTACCAAATCAGGGATAAATATCTCTTATATAGAGATGCCGTTTCAAACATCCAATTTATATACTTAAGAGAGAAAGTATTTTTCTCTCTTTGATGGAAAGAAAGGCAGAGATAAACCAAGAAGGGAAAGAAAGGCAGAGATAAACCGAGAAGGAGAGGAAGTTACTGTTTTTAGAGAGAGAGGATATTTTCTCTCTCTAACAACTTAACAAAGAAAGGATAGCGGGCTTGGATTGAATCTGGGAGAGAGCTGAAAAAGGAAGGATTAAAGGTGGTTTTATACTCGGGTTTGGAGAACAGGAAGGGGGATCATCTCGGCTGGGGAGCAGAGTTCTTCATACTTCTCCCTCTTTTCTCTTGAGCTTCATTACATATATTATAGAAAGAGAGAGAGGGGAAACAGAAACCATCATTCATCATCTCTCGCCCATTGATGTTATAGCCGAGAGCTAGAGAGAGAGAGAGAAATCTTCAAGTTTCTGTTTTTCTTTTCTTCTTCTTCTTTTAATTCCTCTCTTAGTGAGAAAGAGAGAGTTAGATAGAAAGAGTTGAGAGAGAGAGAGAGATATTGTAGAGAGAGAAAGATTGAATCAAATTTATAAACATCATTATCATCTTCTTCTTCTTCTTTCTTTATCATCACTCGGTTATAATTATTAGAGAGAGTTTCTGTATTAATTAGAGAGAGAAAGAGAGAAGTTTGGAAAGATAAATAAAGAGAAAACAGAGAAGGAGAAGAAAAACCAGGGAAGGAAAATTATTTTCTCACCTGGAAATCGTTTCCGGGAAGATGAGAAAATAATTTTCTCTAAGGGTCTGTTTGGCAGAATTTTGGGAAAACAGAAGGAAAATCTTTCCCTAAGGCCCTGTTTGGTTCTGAAATAGTGAAAAAGTTAAGTTTTCTTCTCCCTCTCTTTACTTTATTTTCCAATTTCTTTTATTTAATGTCCATGAGTAATTAATTCTCTATCTAGGGCTTTAGATGAAGTTTCAATAATTATTCTAATGATTAATTTATTACAGTTTTTATTATTTTAACGATAATATCTTCCGGGTTTTTAGACCATCCATGGACTGAAAATCTGAGTTATACAAAGAACAATCGAATTAGACCAAATTAAATTGTCGTTAGAACTGATTATATGGATGAATTCAGAAAACCTAGACTCTCTCCCATTTGACTTCTCCCCATTTGAGTTTCACCTTTTTAATCGTTTTAATATTTTATTTATTTATTTATTTTCAAAACCAAAACCAAAATCAATTTCAAAACCGAGTTACTTCCAAGTTTTAGAATAGGTTTCACTTAGTCTCTGAGGAACGAACCGGTCTTACCGGAAATTATTACAACTTGACACCCGTGCACTTGCGGGTGTAGACCTATTTAGGGTAACCTTTTAGGCCCATCAATACGGTTCACTCTAATGTGTGAGCATGGAATAAAGAGAAACTCAACACATACAAAACAAATGAGGATAACAAGTTTTAGAACGAAATGATCTCTAAAGAATGGAAATAACCACTAAAATGGAATGGGGAAGTTCACTCACCCTTCTCACCCACTATACCCTCTAACAATGCTTCCTAAAGGTCAACGGATACAAGTAATGAGATGAAAGTAGTGAAATCCCGAGAATGCCGACGTCTTCAATAAAAAGAACGCTCAAACAACTACTAAACTTCGCTTTTTGCTTTGAACACTTTATTTCCCACAACACTTACACATCAAAAGCATAAAATAACACATAAACTCTTTCTTTTTTTTCTTTTTTTTCTCTCACTTTTTTTTTCATAACAAACAAATACTAACACTAGTATTCTCAACAAACAACTTTTTCTTCTTTCGCACTTTGCTTTCACATTCTTCTTTCTATAACTATCATGCCTTCATTCTCGGGAGTAAGATGATGAACAGATGGTGGAGTATCCGTTTCTCTAAAGTTGACACTATTATCGGGTTTCCTGGACTACAAGAGTAAGGTCGCTATCCTGATGTCACTCCTAGTGGCTAAGAAAGTTGAGCTCATGAGATCGTCTAAGCTCTTTGAAAAGTTACGAGGTTGAGTAGCTCTTCATTCTACTCAGAGTTAGCGCAGAAGAGTACACTCGAAAACAATATAAAGGCTCGGATATCTCACATGGGTTTAAGTCTCCACTAATGACTCTTCTAGGCCCCTTAGAAATGTTTCTTTTTCCTTAGGATGCTACTCATATGATCAGAAAATAAACACTAAAGGACTTAACATTCATGAGAAAGACTAAGAACATGCATAACATTCACCAAAACTGAAACACATGCATCAACATACTTAAGCATACCACTAAAGTCACATCATATCTACCCAAAAAAATTTAAATTTGGTCGAATTATTGAACCCTCTTGTCTTTTGAAACCCCATGGTCATGGTTGAAAGTCATACCCCATCCCCAAACTTAATATTAACATTGTCCTCAATGTTTCAACCGTATACTCACCAAAAGATAAGACATATTAATTTAAAGAGAAGAATGGAAAGATATTACCATAGCCGGAGGAGATAAAAGATACTACTACCGAGACTCGTGTATGAACAGGTTCCAAGTTGATGTCGAGCTCGTCGTCATCCCCAAACTTGGAACAAACTATGCCTCAGAAGCTAAACAAGTAAGAAATGCTCCTATGATCAACAAGCAATATTAGAATGAAACACATAAGATCATGACCATAAAAATGACCACTAACGCGGGTACACACGATTGCATTGAGCTATGCAATTAGCCGTTGATTCTCTTGCTTTCACAAGAGCACTAGTTCTGTCTCGTGGAGGGTTTCCAGAGATGATACCCACAAACATCAAAATCCATCTCAATCAGTCAAAGATCATATAATAAGAGACGGAAATTTTGGGGGTCAACCCAAAGAAAGCTATATGCTGGTGCTAATCGTCTCACAAAAAGATCAGAAATGTAAAGTGCACATGAGACGATAAAATAAAACAAGCCATCCCCAAACTTAGTGGGTGCACAGTCCACTAAGTAGGCATAAATAGAAGGAACGACAGCAAAGAAATCATCAAAAGAATCGACGTACACGTGAAGGGTCAAAATATCAGTCGAAGGCAAAAAATCATCTGGAAGCTTAGTGGACAGAATATCCACTATGTCCATAGACGTCTTTGGAAAGACGTCTGAAATGTCCCAAAAGGGATCAACAACCGAGTTTGAGATCATGTGGAAAGTCGAACTAGACTCTGAGGGTAAAGCAATAGGCTCGGGGACCAAGTCAAGGTCCATGGTTTCCTTAGGTAAATAGTCTGACAAACTATCCAACATGTCTCTAACTACTAAGTCATCAAGATCCTCAAAGGCATCTGGAGCCTCGCAGTCAGTTATAATATCAGGCCTTCCTAGCATTGCATCTAAGACTGACTCCTTACAAGTGTCAAAAATTGGATTGTTCGGAATCGTGTCGTCCTCAAACTTGCTCGTAGAGCCATCACCCTGAACATCAACGTCTAATGTAGTCCTATCATGGTGAGACGACACTGGTGGAGGAAACAAGACAACAAGGTCATCAGACCGTTCAGGCTCTAAGGTACTATCAGTAAATTCGTCGACATTTAACTTAGTACTAGGGTTAGGCGTATTACCCTCGTCATCGTACCTAGTACCCTCTTGAGTTGGGGGTGGTGAAACCCCTTCCTCGTCGACGAATAACTGTGACTTAAGCACCTTTACCTGTTGAGTCAATGACTCAATCTCCTGCGTCGTTTGAGTCGCAAATTGTGACATCATCTCTCTAAGACGACTCGTGGACTCTTCAAGAGTCTCCTCATAATAAGGCTCACTAGTGTAATTCAATGACGACTCTTGATCATAACTCTCATCGTACATATTAGGATCATACCAGTCTCTAAAATCATTGGTCTCAAAATAGTGTGGACTATAAGGTCTCTCATACATATTTGGTGTCAGACCATATCCATCACTAATTTGACCATCTCTATACATTTGTCGGTATTTTCCTAATGTCATACGAGATCGATCAGGTTCTGGTCTACTCCACTCACTAATCGGACCGTTTCTAGACATTCGTTGATAATCCCCAAATGTCATACCAGGTCGGTCAGGCTCGTTTCTACTCATCTGCTGGTATTCCCCGAAGGTCATACCAGGTCGGGTAGTGATGGAACTCCTCAGATCAAGGTCATCATCATCATTAACATGGAATGGCCAACCGTTAGAATAACGTGCCATGATCTCACAATGCTCAAGGAACTAACAAACAAGCTATCAATGCAAATCAAAACTTATCCAACCAATCACACACAAGTAAGAAAGAAAGAGATAGAATACGATACTAGCGAATGCTCTTCTCGTTTCGTTTTTCCTTCCGATTTCTTTCTTTTCCTTCGCTCCTATTTCTCTTTTTGGCTTTTTTTTTGTAAAGTAGTTCCTGAAAACACGAGGAAGTAAGAAACTACGAAAATAAAGAAAAACGTCTAAGTTAACAAATAACACTAAACTAATGAACAAAACAAACAATATCTAAACTACTAAACCTATCCCCGGCAGCGGCGCCAAAAACTTGATGGGCCTAAAAGGTTACCCTAAATAGGTCTCCACCCGCAAGTATACGGGTGTCAAGTAATAACCCGGTAAGACCGGGATCGATCCACGAAGATAGGAAGGTAATAAGAATATCGAGAAAGTCTAGCCCACCGGTCTAGGTGTCAACCACTAACTCAGACTAAAATGAAAAGATGATAATTGGGGTTTTGAGTGGTTTATAATAAATAAACAAGGAAAACGATCTAATCTAAAAGTGAGAGGTGAGAGTGATTTGGGAAAAATGGTCGAGCAAGAATCGAATGAGGAGGATACTTCGATCCACAAAGTCGATAGTGACTAGTACTAATGATCTATAAGCATGAAAAGTTAGTTAACTTCACCCATTGACTTGGATGGGTCAACGAACTCTTGGTTTAACTCAGATTCCAGTCCATGAACGGTCTAAAAATCCGTAAGATTTTATCATTAAAAGCAATAAAACTCTTATCACATTAAAACATGTATCACGAGTATCCGACTACAAAAGCTAGCTAGACATGGTGGAGCACATAATAAACGAGAAGAAAATAAAGAAAGACACGAGTTAAGATGAGAATCTCCCTATTCGATGGGGCGCGAGACTAAGATCGACGGGAAATATATGTCTTGAAGTGTTGTCGATCTCCCTATAAAAGAATGCAGGAGTCCCTTTAACAGAATACACTAGGTGTCCTCTCAGCAGAACCAGAGTTCCCCTTAGTAGTCAGTCTTCTTCTTCCTCAAATTACAAAACCACCATTAAAGCTTTACAAGCTTTCTCTCTCTAGAATTTGAACACCAAAACTCAATCAAATGGCAAAGAAATAACATAAAACTCAACCCAAGAGAATCTCAAGTAAGACCCCCAAACTTTCCGGCCACAAGAGTGAGATAAAATCCGGCCAAGTGAAGATTCAAGATCCGGCAAGCTCTGTCCTTCCCGAGCAGCTGCTGTTCTTGAAGGAGTTGAAGGAGATCCCCTTCGACCAAGATGGCAATGCGAACAATTTGTCGGATAGGACAATTGATGTGGAAGATCATCAAGTCCGATTGATTTAGGGATCGTAGAGTTGTAGCTAGAGACCAACTACGATCGTCGAATTACGAAGTAATTCGCGGCTAACTTCGATCGGATCCTACAACGGGTTACACATAAGAGTGACAAATTGATCTAGGATATGACTAGTGGGAGTGAGATATAATCATGGGAGTGTCCCATAAACATATCTCATAGGCCTAAAAAGGAATTAGGCAAAGATAGTACAAAAAGGCCAAAAACAGGGTTTTTGGGCCTAGACCGGTTCGGGTACTTCTAGGACTCGGATTGGGCTGAATTTTGGAGGGTTAGTTGCTGATATAATAAACATTATATCTGCCAATTTTCGTGGTGTTTGGGAACCTCCTCCTTAGGTAATTGAGAAAATACCAATAGTTGCTATTTTCGACTATTTCCCTAAATCTTATTCTAAAGGGTGTTTTAGGAAACCTAAAAGGAGGTGGATTCTTATTAGGGTTCTATATAAACACTCTTAGGGCAGAGAATAAGGTGTGGAATTTCTCTCTAAGCTTTCTTACTCTACCACATCAAGTAGAGAGGAGAAAGTGAGCTAATTCCCATTACTATCAATCTAGTCAAAAAGAAGGTGTTCTTCTTTTCCAACCACCATTGGTGTGCTAGCTATACAACAAGGTGGGAGATCAAATTGATTGCTCGTGTCCCAAGTAGAGGAGCTACACTTGAAGCTCTTGGTCTTCTTCAATCAATTCAACTAGTTCGAGGGAAAAGCGATTAAGGTAATCTACTATCTCCATAAGATTAATTACTAGTTTTGCATGTGATCCTGGGAATACTAGTGTAGACATTAGATGTCATATTTCCGCTATAAACACTAGTAGAAGGGTGTAAATCCCTACAGTGGCGTCAGAGCCTCTTGCCATTAACTGGTTTTTGCTAAGAATCGAACTAATTAATATGCTTAATAGTTTGAAAATTGAGTTTATAAAAGTATTTTAAAAGATGTTTTTAAAAGTATTTTAAACTCATAATTTGATGGGATTCAATAAATTTTCAAATTGAGAATCAAATTGATGATTAAAAGTGTTTTAAAAGACTCAATTTCATTGAATTTCAAACTAATCCATGCTTGATTATGTTGATAGTTATATTTAAAAAGGTTTTAAACATAAAATTTGATTAATTATGAATTGGATTCAAAGATTTTTCAAATTGATTTCAAAATTGTTCTTTGAAAAATTTCAAAAACCTAGATTTTGATCCAAAATTGGTTTGATTAAGAGTTGTTTTTTAAATTTTGGAAACTTTTGAAAAACAAAGATTTGGAATTTTAGAAGTGTTCTAAAAAGAGTAGTTTTGAGTTTGGGAAACTCTCAAAACAAATTTGGAAAAATTTTCTAAAAGTTTTGAAAAATTTTAGAAGTGTTCTAAAAGGAATTTCAAAAATTTAAGAAAAGTTTTAAAATTGGAAAATAGCAACTTAAAGTTGCATAAGAAAAAAAAAAAAAAAAAATTTCTTTTTGGAAACTAGGGTTTTGAAAAACCCTAGTGTCCGGCCAGGAAGCTTCCTGGCCGGACCAGAAGCTCCTGGATGCGTCCTCTGGACGCGTCCAGAGCAGCTGCTGAGACGCGTCTTGAAGACGCGTCCAGAGCAACTACTAAGGACGCGTCTTGAAGACGCGACCAGCAGCTGCGAAGGAGCTTCCTGGACGCGTCCAAAGCACTCGACCAGACGCGTCTTGGAGACGCGTCTGGGAGGTTCTGAGTGTCTCGGACTAGTCCGAGACACCTAATGCTGGTCCGGTCCAGTACCAGACACGTCTAGAACGCGTCTGGTACATGGACTAGCGTCCTGGCTCCGGCCAGGACGAGACCAGGCCTTGATAGGCCTCGGCCAGGACATGCCGGCCCTATGGGCCGTGCTATGTCCGGACCTTGTCCGAGCCCTTTTTTTGGGCTTGGGCCGGGACTTGTCTAGGACTTGTCCCGGGCTTTTTCGAGGCTTTTCGGACCACGAAAAGGGACCATCATTCGAGTGGGAGTTTTTGCCAAATTTTTTTTTTCCGATTCCAACCAAATAATTCCAAAATCAATCCGGGTCATCCAAGAGCCCAAAACGGATTTCTCTTTAAATTGATTTATGAAATCATTAAGAATCGAACCAATATTTTTTCCGAAATTGACCCGGGCTTTCTCGAGCCTAAAACGGAGGTTTTCTAAAAGATGATTTTAATCATAAAACATAAAACCGGAAAGCACCATTAGTTGAATTCTTCGAATTTAGACTTAAGGTCCGCAATGTGACATGTGATGTCAACAAAAGTATCTCCCAAGATAATCATGCATATATAATTCTTAGCCTTGATATATTATATGATTGCATGTGATGTGAATGCGGGAAACTAGTATGGCCATAGATTTATTTCCTTACTCTTGTTTTAAGCACGGATGGGTGCATGCTTTGTAATTAATTTTAATTTCAAGTTTATACGATCTGCGAATCGTTAGAGTCTTGTAATTAGAGTTTAGGGTCTATGAGTCCATTGAAGAAACTCGAGGATGAAATCCAAAGGCGAGTGGGAGAAATCAATGGAGGTTCAAAGATGGCGATCCAAGACGAACCAAAAGGCGAAACAAGAAGAAAACCAAGGGAGATTAGATCTTCTAGGTTAGGGGCCATACTAGGATCCATGTCTGCTTGATTTACTTTCTCGCGCGCATTTACTTACTTATTTACGCTTTATGTCGTGGATGTTAGTTAGGCTAAATAGTTCACTATAACAAACGCCAGACTAGCGTAAAAGTCCCCAAAAGTAATCTTGAGTAATCGCCTATCCAGATTAAGACACTCGTTGCGCCCTTGTTCGAGGAAGGTGGGTCGGCCTTCGCAGAGTACCTCCTCTACCTTGGGACAATGCGGGTAGGCCTATAGAAGAGGCCTACACGTCTAAATGGTTCTACTCAACGAGATCAGCAAGAGAGTCTTGGATACTCGAGGCAAAAGGATAGATTAGTCATTCATTAATGAAATCTATCAACCAAGAGTCATAAGGTATGATCAGTGAAGTAGTTCACTCACCCGGAACGACGGAGTCCAAGGGTAGGGCCTTCGTCCGCTTTACTTCGAAGAACTGGGGTCTTGGAATCACTTATTCAATCGGGGACGATTTTTATTGAATAATGTGGGAAAACTAATGTTTTTCAAAAACGATAACGAGTTTTAAAACTTTGCCATTTCTTTTATGTAGTTCAAAGATGACAAAAGATATTTTCAACTTCCGCTCACTTCTCGACAAGGAGAAGCTGAATGAGCACAACTTCCTTGACTGGGAAAGGAACCTAGGAATAGTTCTCAGGATGGAAGGAAAGCAACATGTACTAGAAACTCCAATTCCTGTATTGGATGATAATTCGACTAAAGAAGAGATAGATGAAGAAAGGAGTGTGCGGAAAAAGGCAGAGCCCGTAACTTGCTTAATGCTAGCAACCATGGAACCGACTCTGCAAGAGCAGTTCATAGACATGGATGCTTACTCCATGATGCGACAACTTCGGGAAATGTTCCAGAAACAGTCGAGATTGGAGAGGTTTGAAACCTCTAAAGCAATTATGGACATGCGCCTTGAAAAGGGAAAACCAGTTGGGCCTCATGTTCGCCAAATGATCAGGCTCATAGGCAAGCTGGCTAAACTAGGTTTCCCTTATAGCCAACAAACGGCTACCGACACTATCCTTCACTCCCTCCATAGTGGTTTTAATCAGTTTAAGATGAACTACAACATGAATGGATGGGATAAAAAGTTGGAGGAACTTCATTCTATGCTTCTAACAGCCGAAAAGGACGTCGCTATAGTGGAGACTAAGAAGGACGTTCTTATGGTACAAAAGGACAAAGGGTTCAAGAAAGGTGGAAAACAGAAGAAGAAAACCGCGTCAAAAGGTAAAAGCAAACGAATTGCCAAACCTAAAGACAAAGGTCCTCCTCCTGACACCAAATGTTTCTACTGTGATGGCAAGGGCCACTGGAAAAGAAACTGCCCTAAGTTCTTGGAGGACAAAAAGAATGGAACAGTAGCTTCCAATTCAGGTATAAACAGTTAACTTATCAAATACTGTAAAATTCCCAAATTATGGTATGTAATACCTAAAATTGCCCTTTCATTGTGAATGTACAGGCGCAGCTGGGAACTGAGTATTTGGCTAAGGAAGACAAGATCCAAGAGGGATTAGAAGCCTCGACTGCTAAGGATGCTGAAAGGGATCGAAGTCTACTTTAGGCACTATTCTAGATTAATCGTTTTTCTAGTTTTTTAACATCATCTCTGTACTAAGTATTATGGAGAATCAATAAAGAATTTTATTTCTAAATTGAGATGTTAATAAGTGCTAAGTTTAACAAACTATACCAAAAGATTCTAAACTTGGTCAAAAACCTATAAGATAGGTTCATCCCAATCGAAAGGGATGAGGACAACAAGTCCACTATAACCAAAACATGAATCAAACTGACAAGAAAGAAAGCCTTGAGTCAAAAACAGAGATTGATCTTCAAACGTACTTCTAACCTATCCATATTTGGAGTGTCCAAAAGGATTAAGATGAAGAACACGAATCAAACTCTATCCTCCAAAATCCATTTAGTCTAGACATAGCTTCTCACAAAACTACCAAAATTCCGTCTAACAGCTAAGCTTGTAAAAGCATTACAAAACTAGCTAATATCTGACGCAATTTCTTTTAAAAGAAATTTGGGCTTCTTCCATAACTAATCAAGAGAACAAAGTGTTTGTTGCTCATGATAGTATTCTTCTAATAATTAGCACACCTAGTAGTCTGGGAGAAAACACTAATTATTAAAAGAATAAGTGGGAGAAAAGTACAAGTCGATTTAATTCGATCATGAGAAAAATCATGGAGGGTTATGAAGAACAATCATGAAACTTGTACAAGTCGATTAAATTCGACCAAGAGCAACAAACTGCGACTCCTTGGAAAAGGAAAGGTTAAAGATATGATCTTATAAACCCACCGCACAAAAGCGAATGTCATTCGCCGGAGAACTCTCAAAACAAGTGAAAGTGTCTCTAAAGGAATATCTTAAAGTAATTGAGAAAATTCCAAATTGTTGTTCAAAAGCCCTAAAAGGTCAAATCTCAAAGACACAGAAAATAAAAGTTATTTCTGAAGAGATAAAAGACCTGCGCAGAAACGGAAACTGACTCTAGATTTTGGCTAGAAGCCAAAATCATCGTGGAATCCATATATCGTCAAGACATGAAGCTTGATAATTTAAGTCAACAAAAGACCTAAATTGGTTTTCCAAAATAGAAAACTGAGAAGGATGGAAACATTCGTGTTTCCCGAAACGAGACAAGAAGAATAAAGATTCTTCCAATCAAGTTATGTCCACAAGCATGCTTCAGAAATCTATCGACGGATTAAAAGCACGCAAGAGTTAGAATCTTCGATTCAAAAGGCAATCAGAGAAATTTGATTCCTGGAGAATGAAGAAAATCTTGAATCACGAGTTTCAAGAAGGTAAGTGGGAGTAAACAAACCTTCCGGGTCCGTATGCAGAGTACATACAAAAGATTGAGTACGACATAAGGTGTTGTATAAAAGTAACGAACTGACTCAATAAAGGACCACACACAAAAGGATAAAATGCCATTTTGGGCATCTGAAGATCTATAAGCATAGATCAAAAGGATGATAGGATTAGAGAGACTCAGTACGCTGAGATGCTTGAGATCCGAAACAGAAAATCTAAGACTCGGAAAGTCTAAAAGAATTTCGACCCAAAAACTCATGACAGAGGGCGTTGCAAAACTCGGAGTCTAAAAGACACCGATGAGCTAGCACGCATGAGAGAGACATTTATGTTCGAAAACGTAAAGTCAATCATGTTGGACATGATTAGCATTTAAACATCCGAATTCGGATTGGAAAACCGAAACACTACTTAGTACATCCTAGAAGGCTAAAGGATGAAGTAGTACAAAATTGAACATGTCATCGTAGCAAACTTCCAGACATGGAAGGAAAGTAGGCTAAAAGTGTTTTAAGCCGGGAACTGTTGCAAATACTACACAAAGAATTAAAGGCCTTAACTCTAGTAAAGATTACTAGATATTATCATGGTTGAAGATAGTAATCTTCAAATTAATTGATAATAAGCAAAGTTTAAAACCGACTACCACGGTAGTCAAACTAAACTGTCACCTAAGGAATAGTATGAGATTCATACACAGTCTAAGGCATGAGGTATAATTTTAAACCTCGACAAGTAAAACTGAGTGGGTAAAAAGGAGTTTTACGGAAGAGGCTCAGATTTACAACTCTCGTTATCAGAAATAATAAGAATTATTTCACCAGTCGTCTAAACTTGGTTTAGTGTTTAAACGACAGTCCATCGATAATAAAACGTTCCGAATAGGTTTGTCAGATACGTGATCTGATGAATGAAACCCTATTAAGTGAACTTGGAATAATTATTATCAAAAATCCCTGGTCCAGGTCATTGCATGGACAACAATGACTCACGAAGACTAGCACGGGAGTCGATGGGATAGCGCAGTTTCATGGGCTATATGAATAGTATATTCTATTCGACTACGTGGGTGTGTAAAAGGTTTATACACTGGATAACCCTCAAATGAGAAGTACATCACTCGTGATGGACGTCAATACTTCTCATAAAGACAATTGGAGAGATTCCTCAAAACATGAGTGCTCCACTCATCTTATGTAAGGAATGCCCGACTTTGGTTCCGTTAAACGCCGCGCCGTAAAAGGAGGTTATAAAGACGGATACTGGGAAGGACAGGATAGACATGAAGTTAAGTGGGAGCGCAACAATGGATTGTGTCACCCTAATCACATTAGTTACAAAGTGTCTCAAGGCCACTTGATGAGTAGCAACTGAAAATGCGTGGCCGCGCTCAAACGGATTAAAGTTAATCGTTTGTCTTTTACAGTTGTACTCGGATATCAAGAAAGTCTGAATGACGTGACGTATCAGATGGGATACTAAATTGACACGGGAATCGAGGCATTGCACTTGTTCTAAGTCCAAGTGGGAGTCTGAAGGAGTTGAAGGAGATGTCCTTCGACCAAGATGGCAATGCGAACAATTTGTCGGATAGGACAATTGATGTGGAAGATCATCAAGTCCGATTGATTTAGGGATCGTAGAGTTGTAGCTAGAGACCAACTACGATCGTCGAATTACGAAGTAATTCGCGGCTAACTTCGATCGGATCCTACAACGGGTTACACATAAGAGTGACAAATTGATCTAGGATATGACTAGTGGGAGTGAGATATAATCATGGGAGTGTCCCATAAACATATCTCATAGGCCTAAAAAGGAATTAGGCAAAGATAGTACAAAAAGGCCAAAAACAGGGTTTTTGGGCCTAGACCGGTTCGGGTACTTCTAGGACTCGGATTGGGCTGAATTTTGGAGGGTTAGTTGCTGATATAATAAACATTATATCTGCCAATTTTCGTGGTGTTTGGAAACCTCCTCCTTAGGGAATTGAGAAAATACCAATAGTTGCTATTTTCGACTATTTCCCTAAATCTTATTCTAAAGGGTGTTTTAGGAAACCTAAAAGGAGGTGGATTCTTATCAGGGTTCTATATAAACACTCTTAGGGCAGAGAATAAGGTGTGGAATTTCTCTCTAAGCTTTCTTACTCTACCACATCAAGTAGAGAGGAGAAAGTGAGCTAATTCCCATTACTATCAATCTAGTCAAAAAGAAGGTGTTCTTCTTTTCCAACCACCATTGGTGTGCTAGCTATACAACAAGGTGGGAGATCAAATTGATTGCTCGTGTCCCAAGTAGAGGAGCTACACTTGAAGCTCTTGGTCTTCTTCAATCAATTCAACTAGTTCGAGGGAAAAGCGATTAAGGTAATCTACTATCTCCATTAGATTAATTACTAGTTTTGCATGTGATCCTGGGAATACTAGTGTAGACATTAGATGTCATATTTCCGCTATAAACACTAGTAGAAGGGTGTAAATCCCTACAGTTCTGACCTTGAAGGCTTGGACCCGAGCAGCTGCTGTTCCGACCGAGTTGCAACTCTAATGGTGTTCCCGTGCTGCTACTGTTGGTTGATGCTCAAACCGAGTTGCTGCCGAGAAGCTCTCTGGCAAAGCCCGAGCAGGTCTGTTCCTTCCTGTGCCGCGTTCTAGCTGTGCCGGTGATGAATCCCGAGCTCCTCAACTGCTCCAAGCTGCTCCCGAGATGCTCCCGAGTTGCACAACAGCTTTCACGGGCTGTTCTGCCGTCTTAAGTTGTGGCAAAGTCCCGAGAAGCTACTGTCGTCCCGTGTTGTTGTCCCTTTCCGGCCGGTGATAGAACCCTAGAGCTTGCTGTTTTCCCGGCCGTCCAAGCTATGGCCGGCGGCTTCCCTTTCCTCTCTCTCTCTCTAAACTCCTCTAAACCCTAATTTCTGATTATAGAAGATGAAGTCCCCCCAGCCTTTTTTTCCTTTTATTTTATTTTTCCTTTACTAAAATTAAGACCCTTAACTTGACCACCTCCATAGACTTTGACTTTGACCCCTAGAGAGGAGTTGCGCACAGAATTTCTTTGTTCTTCTGTAGACTTTTGGGCTGGGCCTTGTATCTCATTAGAAACCAAGGAGGTGCCTTCATAATTGTCTCTACTTCATCTAATTTTCAGAAAAGACAAAAATGACCCTCAACTTCCTTCTTCCATAACTTTTTCGTCCGAACTCCGATTCGACTTCCGTCTTCGCCGTCGGACTCACCATTGGCTCCACTTTCCATTTAACCTCTAAATTTCTTAAAATTACAAAAAAATACCCCTAGTTCCCTCTCCTTTCGACCTCTTCCACATGAGACGAAAATGTGACGAATTGCTTCGTTTTATTCCGAATGTAATGCCAAACTCCCAATAAGCTTCCTAACAAGAAAAAATACATAAATTATTAGAAATAAAACCCGAAACGAACTAACTTATCCAAGTTAAGTGATCTCAATGTGGTATTTTAACGCCACATCATGAATCATGGGGGATTAGAATTTACTATTAGCTCGAAACCAACCACGTTCTAAACTAGGGTTTGTGGTTGCAATTGGAATAGCAATGGTGGAAACTAGGGTTTGTGGTTGGAATTGGAGTAGCAATGGTGGAAGGAGTTGGAGAAACATCAGATGGTTTTCTAACTACTAAAACATCATCTTCGTCTGAATTCACATCGAGAGAAAAGTAATCAGCAGCGACGGTTGAAGGAGAAATGAGATTGCTCGGGTTAGGCGGCGATGACGAAATCTGAGACCTATACACCGAGTAAGATTCCGGCGGCTGTTCAGCATCGAAAGATCGAATGCTGGTGGAAGTGATTGTTGAGTCGGAGAGGGTTTTGATGTAGATGGGTATTTTGGGAAGTAAACTATTAGAAAATGACCTGAATAGTAATTATCAATATTATTTCAAACGTCAACTATTATTATCCATAATATTTTGGTAACTTCCACTTAATAGGAAAAGATAAGATCTAGGTGTTTTTAGTTATTATGATAATTTTGTAAACCCAAATAGTAATTTTCCCTAAAAAGGATTATAATACAAACTTAATTTCTCCACCTCTCGCAACGGAAGTTCCTCAAGAAGGCTAGCTAACTAACTCTCCCAAAGATAGTCGTTCTAATAGTAGAAGGTTGTTTTATTCTAAAGTAACTTTTTGTCCATTGAAAATGATGATGACAGCTGAATGATTGGTGGGAACAGTAGTATTGCTGGGGGGGGGGGGGGGGGGGGGGAATGTCTATTCTTAGATAAAAATTTATTCAAATTTATAATAGTTATCGACCAACTAAAATCTTAAACTAGTTCAACAAAAAAAAACTAAAATCTTAAACCAAAGAAGTAGACATACAAATAACTTTATTGATGTAAAAAGTAGATTAAAATAAAGACGACAAAAATTCTCATGCAAAATTTTGTGATGCCTCAATTACCTTCAAAAGTTTTTTTTTATGAACTTCAAAAGGTTAAACATTGGTAAAAAAAAAATTTTTTTGTTGAAAGGTAATATATATTAGATAGAAATAAGAGTTCTATTACAATACAACTTACAAAGAAAATAAGGTACTTGTTTCCAAACCTTCGATCTGTTTTTCTTTCTTGCCCATTTTGCCAACTTATCTAGACAACAAGTATTTTTGCCCATTGGTAAAAATACTTGTTGTCTAGAAGATAAATATTTTAAAAAGCATAGGGATATACCAAGAGGGCGCTAAACAAATCTTTGCATCGGCTTTTGTACTATAATTTTAAGAGTTAATTCTATTTGGCCCCCTACTTTGTGACCAACTTCCTTTATGGCCCCCTTTTTTCGTAAATTCAAATATGGCCCCCTTTTCTTAACACCGTCAGTCAACTTTTGTGGTTAATCTTTTTGTTTCCATTATTACCCTTTTTTGTAAAAGAGATTTTGGAAATTCAAATTTGACCCCCGTAAAAAATGGGTTGCTTCCCAAAAAACCAGGCCGGTTTCGTCTGGTCTGGCCTGGTTTCCAGACAAAACCAGGCCGGTTTCGTCTGGAAACCAGTGCTCCGGCGAAGGGGTCCTCCCCTTCGCCGGAGCATTGTAGAGAGAGAGAAGGAGAACAGAAACGACGGAGAGAGAGAGAGAATAAAGAAGAAAGAGAAAGAAGAAGAAGAGAGAAGAAGAAAAGAAAAGAAAAAAAGAAGATGGTCACCAGAATTTTTGCCGCCCAGCGACCATTGCCGGAGAAGATGGTGAGGTGGCAGGTAAGTAATGACGTGGGCAGATTGGTGATGACATGGAAGTGAGATAAGTGTGTTTGGTATTTTTAAAAGAAATTCTGTTTTGACCCCTAATTTTTTTCTAAACAACTTAAGTTTTTTTTGGGAATTAACCCATTTTTTAAGGGGGTCAAATTTGAATTTCCAAAATCTCTTTTACAAGCAAGGGTAATAATGGAGACAAAAAGATTAACCATAAAAATTGACTGACGGTGTTAAGAAAAGGGGGCCATATTTGAGTTTACGAAAAAAAAAGAGGCCATAAAGGAAGCTGGTCACAAAGTAGGGGGCCAAATAGGAATTAACTCTAATTTTAAAGATATAAAGAAATTATATGTATACTGGTAAAAAAAAAATTATAATGCTTTACGTTTATAAAACTCAAATGGAATAGTTAGTGCACCAATTATGAATTTAATTTTGTCTTAGTTACAAACTCTATTTTAAGGTCTCTTTTGAGTGTCTTAAGTATTTTTATCATCAAATTTAATAATTGGACCTAGGGGTGGCAATTTGGTCCGAACCGGCAGTTTTTTTCTCAAACCCGCCCCTAATGGACGGGTTGTACCGACCCGTTGAATGAACGGTTCGGGTTTGGTATGAAGTTTAAAAAAATAATCGTGTTCGGGGCGGGTTTGATATTAGATAGTAAACTCCGCCCCGAACCGATTAGTACGATATATATTAAATATTTGTTTTATTTAAGGTTATGTTTCTAAAACTTTAATCTTACATTATCAATTTAACTATGTTATGTTTTATATTATTTAAGTAGTTGTAGTGTTTATGATTGATAAACTTAAAATCTTATAAAATTTTGTTAATGATTGTTATGTTACTTCAAACTAAAATAATTTTTGTGAAACAAAACACAAAATATTTTGTTTGAACCCGACCCGACTCGACTCATGTTATATTAAATGGAGCGGGGCGGTAATGGTTTACCAATTTTTAATTGGGACGGGTATGGTAATTGAATATTCACCTCGATTAATTATTGGGACGGTAATGGTAAAACTTTTTTTTTGCATTGTAATGGTAAAACACGTTTGCTAACGGGACGGAGTTGAGAAGGGGATGAACTGTCCCAAACCCGCCTCGTTGACATCCCTATATGGACCAATAGAAAATCTCTCTTTCAACTATCTTTTCTAATTAAATGTATGGTGCCATGTGTAAATATTCGAGTTTTTTTTGTGACCAATATATGGACAACCCAAATTTCTATGTGGACAACTGATGTTGGGTGTACAACCAAAATTCTTACGTGGACAACCATCCTACTTTCATTCTTATGTGGACAACCATCATACTTTCTCTCTCTAGAAATTCTTTGATATTGAAAAGACGAACAGAAGATGATGTTGGTTCGGGTGGTGTTGACGGCCATTTTTCTTATGATAAGATTTAGGTCGCCGATGAAAGACAACGATTCTTTGATTGATTATAAGATCTTAATAGTTATCGATATGGATCATCATCATCTTCATCACTATCTAGTTGATTAATCACAAAATCACTAAACTTTCCTTCTAAGTAATCACCACTTCGAGCATTTGAATTCCGATTTAAACCCATTTCTGCAATTCAGAAATAGATTAAACCTTCAAACTAACAACCCAAATCTAAATTGAGAATCAAACATAAGTAATATGAATCACTAAACAGGAGATAGTTGCAAAGATATTAACCTCAATGAATTTGAACAAGAAAAGGGTTTCTTTCTTAAACCCAGACTTAGTTGAAAACAAGATCTTGAATATGAATCAGAGAGCTTTGAGGGAAGAAGAACTGAAATGATAAAGAACCCAAGAAACCAGAGATTGAATCTTGAATTGAAAATGTTAATGAACTCAATTCGATATCCAAATTTACCACATACCCATTAAAATTCAGAAGCAGTGAAAAAATGGGTTATCTTCTTTCCCTGCAATTCTGCAATGTCACCTTCCTAGTGAAACCCTTTTGACAATAAAGGCTAAAGAAAAAAAAATTGATAAAGTGCTTTCTCCCCAATAAGCAAACCAAACTTCTATTTGATAATGTCTTTCAAAGCAAAATCTTTGATTTCACAATTCAACTTGCTCAAAGTTTGGCAACAATACATTACCAGAAGAAAGTTAGAGTGAGAGAGATTACTTGGATTTGAATTTAAAGTCAACCATGTATCTTTTTCTCTATATAAATCTTACTTCAGAGTCCACCATTTTTAATAGTTATCAATATGGATCATCATCATCTTCATCACTATCTAGTTGATCAATCACAAAACTATTAAGATCTTATAATCAAAGAAGGGAAGTTTTATAAGGCCTCCCCAATTTTGTTAAAAGGCCTCCCCATGAACCATTTTACTTGCTAAATTATCACTGAGGGGAGGCCTTTTAACAAAAATGAGGGGGCCCTATAAAACCTCCCATCAAAGAATTGCTGCCTTTCATCGGCAACCTAAATCTTATCATAGGAAAAATGGCCGTCAACACCACCGAACCAACATCATCTTCTGTTCGTCTCTCCAATATCAAAGAATTTCTAGAGAGAGAAAGTATGATGGTTGTCCACATAAGAATGAAAGTAGGATGGTTGTCCACGTAAGAATTTTGGTTGTACACCCAACATCAGTTGTCCACATAGAAATTTGGGTTGTCCATATATTGGTCACCTTTTTTTAGTGTTGCATTGAAGGACTTGAACTATAGATACTCAATTTAGTTATATAGGAAAGAGAATCTCAATTGAGACTTGACAAATAAATCAACTGAAGTTTTTTTTTAAATTTTGTATTGGAGATGCTCTTAGGGGAAGAATAAATAGGAGATTAAATTAGCCGTGAAGAGACGTAGAAAAGGTGTCCATTTTTGTATTAATTAGCCTAATTATGAGTAGGATTTTTTCTTTGTTTGGATAATAATTTATTTTAGGTTTTAAGTTTTGATGGAATTAATGATGGAGACGTTGGGATTTAGGGGAAGAAGAAAGAGGAGATTAAGTTAGTAGCGACTCGTGAGGATATAAAGAGGTGGTGATTAGTGTTGAAATTAGATGGATTTAAAGGCTACAATTGAAGTTGAATAGAGATAAACTGACTATATCATGGGGTGAAGGAATTCGCGTAATAGATTTAATGAGGGTAAACGAATTTTCATTTTTTAGGTAGGTAAGAGATCTAGTGGCCAATTTGAGAAAAATTTGTCAACCTTGGAATCAGTCAGAGATAAGAGACTTGATGCTGAATCACGTCTGAATGAATGGTACTACTTTATTTGTTCGCTGGAGTTTTCACGCCCAACCTGCAATAAACGGATACCTAGGTTGATTTTAAGATAAGAAGGGTGTCAATAATGATGAAATTTGATTACAATGTTCATTCTTAGATAACAAGGTTGATTCTAAGATAACAGGTTCACCTGCGCAGTCTACTCTTGCCTTCAATGCAACTTGGTTGCTGTAATGCTTGCGTCAGATAGAAAAGCTACTTCTGGTCGCCATTCCAACCTATTTCCGTACAAAATGCACGTGTTATGCACTTGATATTTGCATTCTTAACATCTCTGAGATTCTGACAAAGTCTGAAATACCTCTTTTAGAAATTGAAAATTCAGGGTTCTTCATAGTTTGGTAGATCTTGTACGCATTAGAGCCCAATGCACTTAGTTCTCCACTTTTTCCTCTGTGAGTCGAATAGGTTGTCATCGTCACTTCATGTTTTATCCTCCATATCTAGCCTACTGTCACTTCGAATTCACACATTTTATTAGTACATCAAGAGAAATCCAAACCTTCAACGTAAAATACTAGAAACTTCTTTAATGATATTTACTGTAGAAGAAAGGGACAATAACAAGGAACATTAAGTCAATGAAGATATTAAAAGTGTTTTATGAACAGATAATGATGTCATTACAACATACCATTTCATTTAAACGCACATTTTTCTGATACTTTAACTTTTTAAGGTAGAAAGATGTATTTTTCGGTTACCCAAGTATAGAGTAGGCATGTCTGTATTCACAATATTAGTAAGTAGTAACAATAACCTGAAATCAGCCAAGCTTCGAGCACGAAACAGAGGGCGTTATGTAAGTTACAGACTAGCATGTATATGATGCTCAAGCACATATTAGACTATAAAAAGATAGTCCCCCATACCCTAACATGAAGGGAATGAAGTTTTCAGTGTACATGTACAGAAAAATAACCACAGGTTGGGGGAGAGAATCATGAGTACCCATGTAAAAAATTTCATCAGAGAAGATAACAGTCACTACATATTAACTTCCAGTTCGTTGACTTCCCCAAGTTTAGCAATGAACTTATACAATACAACAAATATTAAAACCATAAATAAATTGGGATTTACTGCCAATTGCAATTACATATAGAAACTTGACATGATCAAAGTATTCTGTTCCCTTTCACAATTGGTGTAAGCTGGCTACTAACGCAAGTAAAACGAGTCTTATGAAACGACCACAATGATCATGCATTAATACCCAACCGGATGATGGAATTGAAGAAAGGTTATAAGCAGAGATGAAACAATAATAAAAGAAAGTGAAAAAATAATACCTCGTAAAACTTTAATGAAGTAAACTTTACGCTTGCTTTGATGATCAGTGAGAAATTTTCCAAAACTGACTAGTGTCTGAAATGTGATGATTCTTGACACACCCATAAACGAGATGAAGAAAATTTTCAAACCTTCCAATTAATACATCAAGGTACTTTTAAATCTGATTTAGGAGCATGACTAAACCACTGTAAATGCAATCCCAATCCTTCAAGGACATCATAGATCTTATCGGATCTTGAGTGAGATGTGTCTCCAACTAAAAATTTATGCACCTTATCATCGAGTTGTATCCAACTATATGCAGGTGTTTTCTGCACTCTCTTGTCCTTCATCATGTTCCTCACCTTCAAAGCTTCTTGTGGTCTCCCCGCACTATAATATGTATTGGAAAGAAGTACAAAGTTCCCCGAGTTCTTAGGCTCAAGAAGCAGTAACCTATTTGCCGCAAGCTCTGCAAGTTCAACATTTGAATGTGTCCTACAAGAACTCAACAAGGTACCCCAAATAACAGCATTTGGCTCTAGTTCCATTTTACAAATAAAATCGTACGCTTCTATCAACTTACCTGACTTACAAAAGAGATCCACCATACAAGCACAGTGTTCGATCTTTGGTACAATATCATATTCAGTGGTCATACTATCAAAGAACTTACATCCTAATTCGACAAACCCTGCATGTGTGCAAGCTGTCAATAATCCGACAAATGTTATATCATTTGGTTTTGTACCAAAACTCTTCATTTCAAGAAATAAATCAATGGCATCTTTTCCAAGTCCATTAATCGCCAAACCTCCAATCATCGAATTCCATGAAACAATATCTTTAGAAGTCATTACATCAAAATGTTGACGAGCTTTTCTAATGTTTCCGCATTTCGAGTACATGTCAATCAATGCAGATCCTACATAAACATTTGAAGCAAAACCCTGATTTTCTATATAAAGACCTATTTTTTCACCAACTTCTACCGAACCCAATTGAGCACAAGCTGATAGAATGCTAACAAGTGTGACATCATTGGGTTTAATGTTCTTACTTTTCATCCGCTCAAATAGCTCGAGTGCTTCATTTGGTCTTCCATTTTGAGCATAACCAGCTACCATGGCACTCCAAGTCACGATATCTTTACGACCCATCTGATCAAATTCTGCACGTGCCTCGTCCACAGCTCCACATTTCACATACATTTCCAAGATTGCAGTCGAAACTATCATATTTCTACACAAATTATAACTCTCAATAAACTGCTTTATTTTCAAACCCATTGCGATATCCCCTAATTTTGCACAAATCGATAACACAGTGACAAGAGTGATTTCATTTGGTTGACACTTCTCACTCTGCATTCTTTCAAAGATTCTCAACCCTTCAACACAATCTCCATTATGGGCATAGCAAGAAATCATGGAATTCCAAGTAACAATAGTTCTCTCAGGCATTTCATCAAACAGTTTCCGTGCTGCTAAAACATCACCAGATTTAGAATACCCAGATATTAAACAATTGTAAGAAATCGGATCCTTAACTGAAATTCCATGAAAAACACGATTAGCTGCACCCAAATCGCCAGTTTTGGCATAGAAATCAATCAAAGCAGTTTGAATAAAAACATTAGATTCAAACCCATAACTAATTACAAGAGAATGTACTTGTTTACCTTCTCTAATAGCAGATAACAAAGCACAAGATCTAAGAACAGGTGGAAAAGAGAAATAAGTAATCTGTGTATTAATTCGATGAATAAAAAAGAATGTTTCTAAAGCTTCTGTATTCAGAGATAATCTAGAATAAGATGTAATCATTGAATTACATATATTTGGATCTGGATGAGGAATTTGATCGAACAGTTTACGGGCATATTCTATAATGGAAGAATGTAAAAGCTTTCTAATGAAAACTGGAATGAGATTTGAGTAGTTTGTGATAATAAGTGTATGAATTTGCTTGAATTGATTGAGATGTAGAGAAGATCCAAGAAGATTTAATAGATGTTGGTCCATATGAAATGCCAAAATGAGAACTTTATTGGAAAAAAAAAGTAGTAGCCGTTTGAATTCGTAACTTGGAGGAAAATTAAATTGTTCTCTCGTCCGGAAGGACTAACGGAGAGGGGATTGAGCAGAAGTCCTTTAAATTGAGGGTTAATAATTCAAGGCCATACAAATATAAGGAGCAAATAAAACACTTAGGTTCAAAGTTGGCAAATGGCCCAAATTTTTTTTTTTTTTTTGGAAATTCGACTAAGATATACGTTAGTCGTTACAAGGCATTGATACATCATGAAGATGTAATACGCACGATTACCGCCTAATTTAAACTAAGAATGAAAGAGGCCTAAAACCCCAACAACAAAGATACCCCCTCAAAAAAAAAAAAAAAACAACAAAGATGCCTAGTGGGAGTTATTCGTGCAGAACTTTTATCAGATCTTCAAAGTTCTTAAGACCTTTGAAGTTTGGCGTTATTGGTTTTGATTTTTTTTTAGAGCTTCGAAGTTTCGTGTTATTGGTTCATACCTTTATTTAAGAACTTTAAAGTTTCGTGTTATTGGTTCAGATTTTTTATTAAGAACCGAGACTCGATCTTGATGACAAACCTGACAAATTATTAGATTATTATAGCCTAAATTACATTAGATAAATCTTGATGACAATCTGCTTCCACCGAGACTCGATCCCACGACCTCATAGGCTTAAGAGGGGTGTCCAACCACTGCACCAAAAGTTGGTGGACCAATCATTGTACTTTTGCATCTTCAAAAGTTACCCACTTTATCCATACACCCCATTGTGTAACATATTGTTGTATGAAACATAAATCCTCCTGAATGCAACGTACTTCTCATTTGTATATCACCTAATGTTCGATGTATTGTTCATTTAAGACATGCATCTTACATGCACAATCTAATTGTTCACTAACAGAAATGTGATTAACGTTTTCTTACTTTTTGCTTTTCAAACTGTGACAATTGTGCATAAAAATATGTTTTACATGCCACAAAGTTATTGTATCAAATACAAAAAAATATCGTTGCATGTCACACCTTTCAAATTGTGTTGAGTCGTCTCATATTATGCGTCTAGCATACACTCATGTGCGCCTAATATACACATTTGTTTTGCTTTTTGGTCCTTAGATGTGACATCTACAGCCAAGCCTGACTTAACCGTCTGACCCCTTACTTTTAGGTTTAATTTTTTTATTATGAGTAATTTCATTCCTCAGTTAGCGGGTTGCCAATGTAAGTGCCCTCCGAAGGGGAATCTCCAATCTGGACTAGAAGGGTTATGTCAGCGGTTTTGTCTGCTTCTTTGGCAGGAGTTAACTCTACCTGTCCTTGGGATTCCGAGACATATTTGCCCCGAGGGTCCCCCCTTTGCTGATTTACCAACATCAATCTCCATTTCGTACAAACTTCCTTGTTCGCGCAAACTTGGTTATACTTTGTGGATTCTTCTCCGGAGGCATTGCAGCTTTTCGAAGTAAATTAAAAAAATAAAGTAAGTTGTGATTTCGTGAAGAATTGAGTTGGGATTCTGGTTAGCGGACTATGGTAATTTGTTGGAGTCAGCCTCCTTCTAGTGCCAATTTGCTGATGTCAAAATTTGTACCCTTCTGGTATTAGTCAAGATGATGAGACTGGTGCGTGAATCTCGATCTTTTCCTCACGAACAGGGTAGCAAAACCTGCAAGAAACTCGGAAACCTCTCCGACGATCAAGACAATTAAATTGTACTTGCAGTTAAAATATTGATTATTAAGTGAACCTTGAAGACCTACTCGTTTGATTGAGAGAGTTTGATCCCTAGTTTTTGCGCTTGCCTTCCTCGAGGCAAATTGATTACCTTTTATAGGATGCTTAGACAGACTATAGGAACGCGGTGATGATGTGGTGGTTGAGATCCACCGTGTTGGATTGAAACTGTTATATCTTAGTTTGAAGATATTAGGGTTCTTCTTTGGAATTATCTCGTATCTTGAATACTTAGAAATTACCTTGTTCAAGGATAATTGATAGATTACGTTTCTGAGTTTGTAGATTCCTTAGGAGAAGTTTCCTCCTTGAAAGACTCTTGAAGTCCAAGTTTAATAAAAACTTAAGATCCTCACCGATTGGGATCTTTGATATGATTCAGGATGAATTCGGTAAGCATTTAACACGCTTCTACCCCCCATGTTTCGGGATTGAGGTATCGGCCCCACTTACGTGGACCTCTTAATCTTCTCTTGAATCCCAGGGCAGACCTGATCATATTTAAGTCAAGACAAAGATTAAGGAGCCTAGGACAATCGTACCGACCCCTCATTTCGGGCTTGAGTGGCAGACCTCCTTCAGATACGACCACCATGTTGACTTGATACGGGTTGACCCTTTGAGATTATGGTTTTTTCTTGATTTATTAACCTCATGATCGGTCAACTGATGACAATATTTGAATCATCAACTATGTCATATGATGGGAATCCATACATGCCATAACAGAGACGGAAATTGTTGAGATTAAAGCTACCTTCGACAAATTCGAACATCAGTGAAGATGTCCCATCAAATCAACGCTTTCAGAGAACTAAGGGCTTATGTCTCACACGGTGTACTTGATCTCTTGGTGGATAAGGTGGAGCAGGCTAAAACTATAAGAATTGATCCAAATATTATGTGGATGTGTGTATATAGTCTTCCTTGTACTCACGAGATGGAAATCCTTATGAGGCGCGGTGAGGTAATATCTTTGTCACTCATTCACCCACAATAGACAAACCTTTCTGTTATTCTTACTCCTAAGGTATATAACGATCTTCGTTATTCACACGAAATGAAAATTTTTGTATTCCTTACAGGATACGGCGACCGATCCAGAAAGCCATACAATAAAGGTTGAGGTGCATTATTTATCCTTTAATGACATCCACAAATCCACAGAAAAATTGAAACCAGACGCGCTCATAAGAAACCAAGTAACAGAAAAGGGAAGGAATGTATCCCAAAATAGTTGCTCAATTGGATAGAAGTGTACGAAGAGCTAATAAAAGATCTCACATTAGTGGTGATCAATTTCTACCTGAAATGTCGGGGTGGTATATCCATTTATTACTATAATTACAACCATGGCAGGCGACAGTCATTGTAGTTTTAAAATCGTCGCTCATGGTCTTGGGTATTCTTCCGTTGTGGTCTCATGTCCCAAATGTGATCATTCTTCGATGCTCGTATAACTTTATGTTGAAGGGTCCCCACTACACACCAAATGCATGGTTGTGTAGCCTAAAAAATGGTTGATCTTGTAACAAAAATTATACATTTAAGTTATGTTTGATTAAAGCAGGAAGTACAAACATAAAGTTATCAAAACTTTACATCTCCGAAAAATATACACGTAGCTCTCGCGTTCTAAATTATGTAACCAAGATGATTCTCATAGTTCTAGAGAAGGCTTCGTTCGATTGGCCATTCTAGAAATGGATCATTAGGACCAACTGTCACCTTCTTCGTAGATGTACCTTATGTCGTATTGGATGACTTCCTCGTTTCATTGGTTGAGGGGTCGAGCCATTGGTTATTTTCTAGCTTTCGCATTCCTTTTTCTCTCAATTTCTATTGAAGGGACACGACCAGTCATGACTAAAACTAAGTCAGATAAAAGGAAATACATTAAACATTAATAAAACAAAAATTAAAAAAAAAAACCAAGTTAAAATTAAAGAAAAAATGGAACAAACACAAAATCGGTAAAGGAAAACCGACTACCTATCTAATATTCGGGAACTCGAACCAAAAATATATAAAGTCTTCGACATTAGCAGACCGAGATCCATTCCAGTACCCTATATTTTCTACTAGGGTTAAATTAAGTGCGCTCGAGTCAAAATATGAACAAAATTTTGACATATACTCACCGAATTTAACATTAGTAAGTAAGAGAGGTTGTTGGAGTTAAATTCGATGGACTCGTAACGAATTGATGCAGACAAATTTGATACGGGCATACCGAATTCAACTCCTCAAAAAATCTACTTACTGGAGTTTAATTGGTGGCATCAAGTCGAATTTGACTAGGTTCATCGACACAAGCCTACCGAATTCACTCCTAAAGCTTAAAAAATACACAAAACTTAGTTTCGGTTAGACCATGTCAAAATTTTTTGGCCTAACATCGACAACTTTTTCGTTAGGTCAAACTCTATAGGTGGGAATGCCTTTTAGTTGGGACCCTATATAACCAAAAACCCAATATGGGCGACGACACCTTTAAAGGGAACACCCTTTTAACAATATTGGGCCCCCCTATAAAACTTCCCTGAAATCTTCTTTTGCTAGATTTCATCACTAACAAGTTTAAGTATCTTATACAAACTCCAGGAATAGCCAAAAAATCCTAGATTAAATTCTAAAGGAAGGATATACAAATAACAGAGCACCAACGGAGCCAAAGGGTGCACTAGCCATTTAGCCAAGCCTATCAGGGGCCTACACGTGCTTTGCTAGTTGTTGGTCGAGTTCGGTTTGACTTGGCTAAGAGCTCTAAGGCATGACAGACCATTTCCCTTCCTTCTTCACGTTCATATTTTTCTTCCTTGATTTCCTCTTGTTTTTCTCTCTAGATCTCCTGCGTGAATAACTCAAAAACTCTGGTCTCCATTGTGGTTCTTATCTTGTCCAAGGAAGAAATTAAAGTGTAAAGACAAATTTTGGGTATTTAATTTCATTTCTCTCCCTAAAAGACTACTTTGCCTTTGCTTGCTAGTTAGCTACTCCTTTGCTCATTTTGACTTCTTCAAGCTATTTTGATTTATCCTTTGACTTCTATAAGCTTTAGCTTGACCAATGGACTTTCTAACTTGGCCCAAAGGGTGCCAAATGATTATTTTTCCCTTGTTTCTTAACTTGCTCATTTCTTCTCCTTTTCAATTCTAGTGTTGAGGGACTGAAATTGCGGGAAGAAACCATACTTGACAGAAGAAAATAAGAAAGCTAGACTTTTTTTTGATTATCATATCTCTAAGAAGGTAATTTAAGTAGTACAAATTCTTTAGTTTTCAAGAACATGTATGACTATGTACATATCGACGAGAAATGGTTTTATTTTACGAAGGAATCACAAAAATACTACCTTCGTGCTGGAGAAAATGAACCTTTACGCACTTGCAAGAGTAAACGATTTGTTCCTAAGGTAATGTTCTTAACTGCAGTAGGTCGACCAAGATTTATTAACGAGAGAAATTGTATATTTTCAGGTAAGATTGGAATTTTTTCTTTCATTTATAAAGAACCGACAAAAAGAAGTAACCAAAAATCGTTTAGAAGTTACACTTGAAACAAAACCCATTTTATCGGTAACAAAAGGAGTGACGAGAGATTGCATGATAAACAAAGTTTTACCGGTCATATAAGATAAATGGTCTGCTTAAGATAGAACGAGAACTATATTTATTCAACAAGATAATGCTAGACCTCACATTGATGTGAATGATAATGAGTTTCTTGTAATAAGACCAAATCTCTTATACTATATATATTCTTATAGTATTTGATTGCAATATTTTATTCTCAATATTGTAATATTTTATTCTCAGTATTGCATCTTGTAATTCTGCAAAGAATTATATTTTTCTATGTATACATAACGGTTTGCCTAAGAAAAGCAATCGAGAATTTTCAATCTTCCATGGTATCAGAACTTGAAGGTTTTAATGGCTGCAAACACCACAATCACCTCCTCTGATTTTGTTGATCAACAACACCCCACCATCCTCTCTCCCGGAACCACCGTTTCCTCTGTCACCAACTTGGTGCCTCTTGTCTCGGTTAAATTGGACCACATCAACTTTCTCATATGGAATAAGCAAATACTTCCCATCATGAAGTCACAAGATCTCTTCCATTTAATTTCTCATGATGCCACACCACCACCGCCATCACTTATCCTAGACGATTCCACAAATCAACATATTCCGAATCCGATATTACCACTGGAACCAAGTAGATCAGACTCTAATAAGTTGGTTAAACACCACTTTATCACCATCAGTTCTCTTCTAAACACCGGAGTTCTCGACAGCCAGAGCTTTTTTTCTCTCACCTAGAATCCTCCTTCTCGGCGCAAAATACGACATACAAGTCTCAACACGATTTGTTCCTAAGGTAATGTTCTTAACTGCAGTAGCTCGACCAAGATTTATTAACGAGAGAAATTGTATATTTTCAGGTAAGATTGGAATTTTTTCTTTCATTTATAAAGAACCGACAAAAAGAAGTAACCAAAAATCGTTTAGCAGTTACACTTGAAACAAAACACATTTTATCGGTAACGAAAGGAGTGACGAGAGATTGCATGATAAACAAAGTTTTACCGGTTATTCAAGCTAAATGGTCTGCTTAAGATAGAACGAGAACTATATTTATTCAACAAGATAATGCTAGACCTCACATTGATGTGAATGATAATGAGTTTCTTGTAATAAGACCAAATCTCTTATACTATTTATATTCTTACAGTATTTGATTGCAATATTTTATTCTCAATATTGTAATATTTTATTCTCAGTATTGCATCTTGTAATTCTGCAAAGAATTATATTTTTCTATGTATACATAACGGTTTGCCTAAGAAAAGCAATCGAGACTTTTCAATCTTTCATGGTATCAGAACTTGAAGGTTTTAATGGCTGCAAACACCACAATCACCTCCTCTGATTTTATTGATCAACAACACCCTACCATCCTCTCTCCCGGAACCACCGTTCCCTTTGTCACCAACTTGGTGCCTCTTGTCTCGGTTAAATTGGACCACACCAACTTTCTCATATGGAATAAGCAAATACTTCCCATCATGATGAAGTCACAAGATCTCTTCCATTTAATTTCTCATGATGCCACACCACCACCGCCACCACTTATCCTAGACGATTCCACAAATCAACATATTCCGAATCCGACATAACCACTGGAACCAAGTAGATCAGACTCTAATAAGTTGGTTAAACACCACTTTAGCACCATCAGTTCTCTTCCAAACACCGGAGTTCTCGACAGCCAGAGCTTTTTTTCTCACCTAGAGTCCTCCTTCTCGGCGCAAAATACGACGTACAAGTCTCAACTATTACTCCATCTTTAGACTATCCAGGAGCACACCATGCCAATGACCAAATATGTGGGTAAGATTAAGGAAATCTCATATGCCATTGCTGCCTCAAATGCACTAGTCCCTGACACCGAATTTGTCCTCCATACTCTTAGAGGACTCGGTTTTGACTATACCTCATTCGTGTCTGCCATTGAGACTAGGGAGAACCTCCCAACATTTGCTCAATTGCTACCTTTATTTTTTATCACGAGATGAGGTTATCCCAACAAAAATTTCAATCTTCTTTGGTTCACCATCAACTTTGGTGGCTAACTCAGCAGTTCCCGACCCCGACTCGTGAAGGAAATCAACCAAGGTCTTCTAGTTCGGGTTTCTCTCGCACTGGATTTCGTGAGGAAGGAATGGTCGTAGTTGTAGACGATCTACTTCAAACAAAATTTTTTCTGGTTCCTTTGGTAATCAATCTCAAAAATCAATACTTGGCTCTCCCTTCTCCTCAACCGGATCTGTCATCTGTCAAATTTGTGTCCGAACAAGGCATACTGCCCTATATTGTTATCAACGACAAAATCAAAATTATCAACCTAATGATGTTCCCCAAAAAATTTCTGCATATCAAAGTAACACCTATTATGATCCAAGTGTTTTTGCAGATTCAGAAGCCTCAAGTTACATGGTTAGTGATGCATCATTGATGACTAACTTGCGTCCTTACTATGGACCTGACCAGGTGGTTGTAGGAAATGGTTTTCTCTTACTCGTCCAAAATACCAGTAAACTCACTCTAAAGTCACCCACTTCTTTCGTAACTCTTACAATGTGTTTCATGTTCCCATTATCACCAAAAACCTACTTTCTGTCTCCTAGTCAACTTCTGATAATGATTGTTTTGTAGTATTTGGTCGTGATCTATTTTTTGTACATGATCGGCTAACGACGAAGCGGGTCCTTCAAGGTCGTAAGAGAGGTGGCCTATATCAATGCTCAGCAACTTCACTTCATTCGCTTCCCAAGTCTGTAAATAACCTACATTTCAATTATAGGAACAAAATTTTCCTCTAATGTATGGCATATGCGCCTCAGACACCCGAATAATCGCATTTTCTCTCGTATTATTAATAATAATGAAATTGTTGCTACCTCTACTAACTCTTCTTCTTTTTGTCACAGGTGTATACTATCTAAACATCACCGTCTCCCTTACTCCTCTTCGACTAATCGGGCAACTACTCCTTTATTCAAACTCCGTTGTGACTTATGGGTTTCTCTCACCTATTACCTCTCGTCTAGGTTTTCGTTATTTTTTTTATTATTGTCGATGATTACACACGTTTTACTTGGCTTTTCTTTCTCAATGAAAAATCTCAAGTGCACGGAGTTTTCAAAAAATCTCGCTCTCTTGTTGAAAATCGAATTTCTTCAAAAATTAGTAATTTTCATAGTGATGGTGGTGGGGAATTTATTTCAAACTCTTCAAAAACTATTTAAATGAATGTGGCATTACTCAACGATTTTTATGTCCACATACACCACAACAAAATGACATCGCCGAACGAAAAATATGACATGTTGTTCAGACGGGCTTAGCCCTACTTCATCAAAGCCACCTCTCAAAAAATTTTTTTTTTTTGCCCGAAGCCTTTGGCACCCAACTTTTCTAATCAACCGACTACCCATAATGATTTTAAAGAATGATTTTCCCTTCTTTCTTCTATTTAATTATCAACCTGACTACCACTTTCTACGTGTTTTTGGGTGTAGATGTAACCCTCTCTTAACCCCATATTGAAAGAACAAGCTCGAATATAAAAGTACGCCATGTATCTGTATAGGGTAAAGTGACTCACATAAAGGTTATCTTTGCTTTGGACAAAAACCTTCACGTATTTATGTTAGTCCTGATGTCCTCTTTGATGAAACCTTTTTCCCGTTTCCGCTCCTGAAAAATCAAGAAATTCCATATGAAATTGAAGTCTCTAACGCTCCCTCTTGGGTCTTTCTTGACAAAAATTCACCTAAACCCTCTTTAGTTTCTAAAGTCCACCTATAATGCCCCTTACTACACCGGTTGTTCCTTCCCAATCGACACCACAAAATTCTTCTCTTCCCAACTCGCCTACCCTATCCTCATCGCCTTCTACAAACTCTGCTTCTCTACCTACTCTACCGACATTACCTTCCAGCATTGATGTACCTTCTCTACATGTCGAACCTGAAGCTCCCGCCGAACCGTTGCTAGTCCAATGCACACATAGCATGGCCACTCGTTCAAAACAAAGTATATTTAAACATAAAACTATTCCATCAATGTGTGTTACCAAGTATCCTTTGTCTACAACATTATTGACATCCCTACCACCTCTGTCGAGGGAACCAACTTCCTACACTGAAGCCAACAAGAATGCTAAATGGAGGGACGCTATGTCCGCAGAGTTTGATGTTATTCTTCATAATCAAACATGGACTTTGGTACCTCCTCACCCATCTACGAATATTGTTGGTAATAAATGGGTCTATCGAATTAAATCCAAAAGCAATGGGATTATTGATCGTTACAAGGCTCGGTTGGTGGCCAAAGGGTTTTCTTAACAGCGTGGTCTCAATTACGATGAAACTTTCTCTCCATTAGTTAAACTGGTTATTATTCATTTGGTTTTGAGTTTGGCAGTCTCTTCTAACTGGATAATCAAGCAACTTGATGTTAAAACACTTTCCTTCATGTCTCCTTGACAAGGAAGTTTTTATGATTCAACCAACCGGATTTGTCGACCCTCAGTTTCCAAATCACGTTTGTCGCTTTAATAAAGCCTTATATGGCCTCAAACAGGCCCCTCGTGCTTGGTTCAATCGGTTTACTTCTTACTTGAGTGAGATTGGCTTTCAGGGATCTGAGTCGGATACCTCTTTATTTATTTTTCAGACTTCGTCAATCACTACTATTTTACTTCAATATGTTGACGATATTATAATTACAGGTTCCGACCCTCATCATATTGATTATGTTATTTCTTGATTGCACTCAACATTTGTTATGACTGATTTGGGTGACATTCATCATTTCTTGGGTATGGAGGTTATTCGTTCGCAGTCAGGTTTACATCTTACTTCGACTCGGCATACCTTGGATTTACTAAATAAATTGGACTTGGCTCAATCCAAACCTGTCTCTACTCCATTACCTTGCGGGAAGTAGATGTCTTTAGCTGATGGCAACCCATTTCTTAATGTTACTTTATACCGCTATCTTGTTGGAGGACTTCAGTATTTATCACTTACCCGACCTGATATCACTTACTCAGTCAATCATGTATGGCAATTCATGCATGCCCCTAGTGATACCCATTTTGCTGCCATCAAGCGGATTTTTCGTTACCTAAAAGATACTCTTGGTAGTGGTCTCTTCTTCTCCGCGGTTTCACCTCCTAAGAATCCTAATTTCCATCATCAATTATTTGCCTATTCGGACGCCGATTGGGCTGGCGATCTAGACACACTTCATTCTATATCTGGTGGTTGTATTTATCTTGGCTCTCATCTTATTTCTTCGTTCTCCTAGAAACAACCAATTGTATCCCGATCCAGTACGGAGGTTGAGTATCGCTCTATGGGCATCATCATTGCTGAAGTTGCTTGGACTCAGAATTTGTTACGAGATTTAGGTATTTTCACAAAGACGGGTGTTGTTCTTTATTGCGACGACATCAGTGCCACTTAGTCCATAATCCAATACTATACTCCCGAACTAAACACATGGAACTTCATGACGCAACGGAAAACTCCGAAAAGAATTAGATCTTCGTCTAAAACTTTTAAAACCTAGAAAAAGTCTTTAGATCTCCGTCTTAAGACTTGTAGAATCAAAACTAATAAAATTAAACCAAAATACTGAATTTTCTTGATCAAACTTGAATGAATAAAACAACTCCTAGGTCTCCCCTTATATAGACTTAGGGTTTCCTTAACCTAATCAAACTCAAATAACAATTTCTAATAAATAAAATACTAGTTTCCTAAACCTAATTAAATTCTAATAATAATGTCTAAATAAATAAAATACTAGAATCTAAAACCTAGAAGGTTTCTGGTGGGCCTACAAAGTTTCCTAAATAGGTCACCACCCGCAAGTATACGGGCGTCAAGTAATAGTCCAAGTAAGACCGGTTCGTTCCTCAGAGACTAAGTCAATCTATTCTGACTCCTATAACTAATTTGGATTTACTTCGGTGTAAAATGTTGTGGTGGGAAAAATAATAAATAATTCAAATGACGGGAAAATAAAGTGTAAAGAGAAGTTTTATATGGAGAAAGTCTAGGGTTTCGGAATCCACCTAAATATGCGTAAACTATTGCCTAATTAGTGACAACTCGATCTTCTATAACTCAAGCAGAGACAAATCTATCATCCTCGGAAAATACAACTTTCTTAGAACAAAATATAATGTTTTGATTTCAAAAATAAATATTCAAGTGATAATCTAACTATTAACTATCAAATCCTAAGCATGAGAAATTAAAGACACTTAGTCTAAACATGAATCATCAAAATATAAGTATAGTTAATGAAACACATATCATGAATTTAAATAAGAAAAATCAATTTATCATTTAAAAGTACTTCGAAGATTTTAGGTATGAGTTGAAAAAGTCAGACATTTACGCGATACTAAGGTTTCATCCTAACCCTAGATTGGATAAATTAGCTACTCATCACTAAAGAGATCATAATCATGGTGGGATAAATAAGAATTAATAAAATAAGAGAGGGAGAAAGAATCGGCAAAGAAACAACCTTTCTTCTCGCAATTTTCCCTCTGTGCAGCCAAACAGACCCTTAGGGAAGTGTATTTTCCTTCTGGTTTTGCTGAATTCTGCCAAACGCGCCCTCAGGGAAAACGATTTTCTCGTCTTCCCGGAAAATGCTTCTCTGTGGGAAAATTATTTTCCTCACCTGGTTTTTCTCTCTCTCTACTGTTTTCTCCTTCTTTCTTCCTCTAGACTTTCTCTTTCTCTCTCTATAACAATAAGAAACTCTCTCTTTCTCTCTATAACTGAACCAGTAAAGGGAGAAGAAGATAAAGAGATGTAAACAAAATCGATTTTATTTATATGAAATCTCTCTCACTGTTTACAGTATCTCTCGTAACTCTTTCTTTCTAATCTTCTCTCTCTCACAAAGAGAATAATCAGAAGAAGAAGAGGAAAAAGAAACAAAACTCTAAATTTTCAAAAATTCTCTTTCTCTCTCTAGCTCGGTTTTGAGCTTTAATGGCCGAGCTCCTGTTGTAAGCCGTGGAGAGATCATCCTTCTCTCTGTTCTCTCTCTTCTATATGTAGAGAGAAACTGACTTCCCCCTGTCCCGTTGGTTCCTCCTCTCTCCCTAGATTTCTTTCCTTCTTTCCTCGATTCCTATCTCTTTCTCTCTTCTTTCTGTTTTTAAAAACTTTCTATAACTCTTTCTCTCTTTCCATCTTTAAAATAACAGCAACTAAATATCTTCCCTACTTACTAATTATTTGAAAATCTTCAATACTTCCCTTCCTTGTCTTCTTTGGTTTCTTGATAAGAAATAGAGAAGAGATCACGTGAGAGAGAAAAGAATCTTAATGGATGTCGCATGGCAGTTGAAGAGGTGACAATTCCATGCATCAGGAACCACCGAGGTTACTTGCTTCAACGTACCAATAGCCGTCTGATTTATTAGCCACGAGATCTGGACGCATGTGGGGAAGTGGGAGTACACTAGTTATCCTGCTTCGGCTGCATTGAAGTACCAGGATGGGATCCATTTCGCTGCAGAACTGGTACACGGATCTCGGATGGTCAACGCCTCAATTTTGTGCCACATCATAAAAATATTCCCGCTGGCCAGAACAATTCCCGAGGTCATCCCACTAGTCAACAGTGTTGGACCCGGACTTTGACCTATTATAGTTCACCCATCCGGACTCCGATTTAACTTTCGCTTTCGTCGTTGGGTTCGTCTTGGACTCTACTTTCACATGAGCACTAATATTGACCAGAATACCCTTGTCATTAAAATGACCAAAATGCCCCTCAAGTATGTCTTTATCACGATGTTTTCGCATTGAACTCCGTAAATGAGACCTGAGAAAGAAAATCAAACAAATCATCAGAGTAACCGCTCGAACTAGACTAACTAACCCGAGTTAAGAGATTCAAATGAGACATTTTCATGTCTCATCAGTTTCTTGAAAATATAAAACTACTAAAACTAACAATTCTCTACTAAAAAAATATTATACTACTAAAATAACTAGATTTTAAGATATCCAAGATACTTGGAATATCAAATGAAAATCTCCCTGCATCACTTCATTATCATTTCGTTCGGGAGCGGGTGGCTCGATCCTCTCTCTGTGTTACATACATTCCAACTATCGATCAGACGACGGACATCTACACCAAAGGTATTGTGAAGTCGAGACATCAATATTCGTGTTCCAAGCTCTCACTTTCGGATACTTTAGTTCGGCTTGAGGGGGGGATGATAAGATCAAATCTCTTATATTGTTTATATTCTTACAATACTTTATTGCGATATTTTACTCTCAATATTGCAATATTTTATTTTCAATATTGCATCTTCGAATTCTGTAAAGAATTATATTTTTTCCATGTATACACAATTACAATAATCTATAAATTCATAACAGTTTGCCTATGAAAAGTAACCGAGACTTTTCAATCTTTCATCTTGAAGCATCTTCTAAGGATGGTATTGACATCCAACTAACATTTCAACCGCCTAATAGTCCAGATTTAAATGTTTTAGATCTTGGATTTTTCGTGCAATTCAATCTTTACAACAAGAAGAAGCTGCAAAAACAACGGAAGAACTTGTTGTTGCCGTCGAAAAAACATTCGAAGAATTACCTAATAAAATTCCAACTATCTTTTTTTAACATTGCAAAATTGTATGGTTGAGATAATGCAGAATTATGGAGGAAATGGTTATAAATTACCCCACATGGAAAAGGCGAGATTGGAAAGAAATAGATATCTTCCTCATCAACTTGAATGTGATTTTGAGCTTATGCAAAATGTAAAACAACATTTGCAACTCACATATTGAAAACAAATATGAGTTTATTTTAAAAAAAAGTTGTTATTGCCTTTTTTATTTTTTAATAATAGTCTTAATATGGAGAATAAACTTAATGGTTGTGACTCTTTCTCTTCGAAGTGACCTAGGAAAATGAAAAATGTTGTAGTGAAACTTGGATTTTTGTGTTAGCATGTCTTTAATGAAAAAATAAAAAGTTTGACTTATCCTTAATCAAATTTGTCTTTAAACTAATATGGATGGGCATTGTTGGAAAGTACTAAAAGTAGCATTATTTTATTTTAGAAAGAAGACACTAAAATGGGACTGACCAAAATAGAAATTAGGTCATTCATTTCAACAATGATACTCTTCCCGACTAATTTCCCGGCCCAAACCCGGCCGGGTGAGTTGGCTTGCCAACTGGGAAGAGTACCATGAGCTGGAAAGCAAGAAAATCAGGTTTTCGCTTCAGTCCCTAATATTATATATAATTACAGTTAAGGACCCTCATTAAAATAATAGAAAATCTGATTTTGTAGAAAGCAAGAGGCTTACGGCTTATTATCATCTTCACCAAGAAAATTTCCCCCAAACCGAGCTAGGGTTTTTGAGGTCTAAATCACACAACTCTTAAGCTTTGAATCAACCGAAAATTTCCCCATCATAGCTAAGTTTGTTTGATTTCTTTATTTTCAACAATGATACTCTACCTCTCTCTCTCTCTCTCTGTCTAACTCTCATCCTCTCTCTCTCTCTCTAGATCTTTGTTTGTCTTTTGATTACTTTTAATTTGTTTCTCTGTCTAGATTTGTTTCATGTTTGTAACCAGATCTCCTTAGTTGTATTTGTTGATATATATATTATTTGAACATTTGATGATTTTGAATTTAGGGTTTTGGTAGTTGGCAATGAGTTTGTAAATATTTTATCAGGCATAATAAGTGTTCGACTATGAAAAACTTTTGTATGCTCATATCAAACTCTGTCTTTCTTGTGCTTATAGTTTATGAAATTCTTTGTGTTTGACTACATAAAGCTTTGATGGTATTCAACTATGATCAATCACATTACTGTTTAAATTAGGGTTTGATGTGAAGAGTTCTATTTTCAGACTCTTGCTTTCATCATTAGTGTTTCTATGTATATATATCTTTATGCTATTTCTGTCAAATTTCACCTTAAATTAAACTTAAAATCAATACAAGTTACGTACTTTAAATCTGCTATTTGTGCAGTAGCTCTAGAAACCAGGAAAACTAAGGCTGGTCTCATTCTTTTTCCCCCAGCCCCAAATATTTGCTCTGCTACTGATATTAAGACCGGGTTTTCTGCACCAACAATCTAGCAAAATAACATCATAGCATCTCTATTAGATATATAAGATGTTAGAGACGAAACATGATCTAATTAACTTGGACAATTCCTTAGTTGTATAGATTAATGTTAACTATCAAGTTTGAAGTTTGAAATCCAAAGAGAGTTCTTAGGGCATTTGTATATGAAGGTTATTAGCATATGTAGATATTTTATGATGTTGTGTCGAATTTGAAATAGGTTTCATATATGTTCTAAATCATGCCTAAATAGTTCTGTTTTGGTTTGTCTAAAATAATGGAAATGTGATGCTATATTTTGTTTGCTTAGGTTACTGTTTTGCAGGTGATGGCTCGACTAACCGAAAGTGAAAGGTAATAGTGTGGTCGTGTGTGTTTATTTAAAAACTATTTTGAGCTTATAATAAAGGTTATCTATTTTTTACAAATAGAAAATCTATGATAATGGATTCCGTACAAGAAAGAAAACAGATATTGTGTGCTTGCTCGAGTGGTTTTCTTAAAGTGTTGCCCAGAACTGAGCGCAATCCTAATCGATGGTTTACAAAGTGTTCACAAGCGGTATCGTTTTTTTTACTATATTTTATATACACTATTTGAAGTATATTTGAAGTATATAGTTACAAGAATTCTTTATGTGTAGAGAGGATTTCATGACAAGGGATATGGATTTTGGTGTTGGTTGGATGAACTTCGCTTATGTACATGTGGGGATGGTCCTGCCAAGCTCATCACATCAAAATCTGAAGGTCGAAGGTTCTATTGTTGCCCAAAGTCATCTTATAATGGAAAGCGTGGATGTGGGTTTCACATTTTTGAAGAAGACATCCATGATTGTGATGACATACCGGAGGCGTCTACCAAAGAAGACATCGAAATAAGTCGTATTGCTGAAAAGTTTATGTCTCTGGAGTTGGAATGTCGTAAAGCTATGGAGCGCTACCAACAATGTGAAGAATTGAAGTAAGAACTTATAAAAAGCGCAGAGTTGAAGTTGAAAGCCATCAAAAAGATGTAGTCATCGTCATATACTATGTATGTAGTTTATTTTGGGTCATTGTTGTTGTATGGTTTAATCTGATCTTATGGTACAACTTGTAATCATGTATTGTGTATGATTTATTTTCATGTAATGGCAGACAATTATATACTCTATCATTGTAATTTAAGTATAAAACAGTGTCTTAACTTTATTTTCATGTAGGACCAAACCATGAGGATGCACAAAATTATTTAAACTGAACTTGCTAAAAGAATGTGGAACTGAAATCAGGGAATAAACCCACCAGCAACTGCAAATGCCGTTGCTCCTTTAATTTCAGCTCGTTTAACAGAAAGAGCATGAAGCCAAGTAATACCATGACTAACAGCAGACTGTTCCCTGCAAAAGTTATTTCTATCAACAAACAAAACTGAGACATACATATTTCCTCTACTCTAAAGATGAACCACCGAGGCATCAGTTTTGGTAATTTAATTACGTAATGCAACTTGGCAAGCCAGGGTCTGAACACTACCAACTGGAAGGATCCTAACTTGAGCTGTTTCGAGTGTTTCAAAGTTATTTAAAAAAATAACATTTATTAACTAGTAGTACGTAGTTTTAGCATTTCAATGGATCTTAAATCATGGATCAAAACTAGAAAAGTTTCACGTAACTAAATTAGAAGTTACTGCTAACACTTCAAATTCAAAATTAGAAGTTACTACTGCATTACAAGCATTACAAAATCAAATTTGTCGGCTGAAAAATCAAATTAGGTTTAAGCGCATTCTTCTTAGTCGTTCCATCGAAATCGCAATCTTCTTATTCGTCGGCTGAAAAATCAAATTCATCGTCGGACTCGTCGATCAATTGAAAATGTGTCCTTCCATAACCAGATTGTCGAACTCCCACATTTGGTGAAAACGGGACACTTGAACCACTTGCAAATTGAGGACGATACACTCCCAGCAATAAATCCATGTGAGACTGCACCAAGCGAACATATTAAGATTTCTAAACTAAAGTAAACACAAACAAACTTGGATTTTTTTAACTAAATAAGAAGACAAGAGGTAAGTTAAACAAATTACCATCCTTGGTTCCGGTGTAGAAAATATAGTTTGACTACGACGAATCGAACTCTCTTGTGTACTCAACTCGGACTCACTTGAAGGCATCTTAAAAGTTGGAATCTATAAAATAAACATAAACATGCTAAGAATTTTAACTAAATAAGATGAAAATAGGTAAGTTAACAAATTACCATCATAGGTTCCGGTGTTGAATATACTTGTGGCAAACTCTCTTGTGTCTCCACCTCGGGCTCACATGAAGTAATCTTAGAAGATGAAACTTATTAAATAAACACAAACATGCTAAGAATTTTAACTAAATAAGATGAAAATAGGTAAGTAAACAAATTACCATCATAGGTTCCGGTGTTGAATATACTTCGGGCAAACTCTCTTGTGTCTTCACCTCGGGCTCACATGAAGTCGCTCTAGAAGTTGAAACCTATAAAATAAACACAAACATAATAGGATTTAGTATAGTAGACAATGTAAGAAAAGTATGAAACATTAATAGAGGTAAGTTAGACAAAAACGACTTACTTTTCTCTTTTTGTATGGTTTCTTTTTAAATCTAGTCTCTCTTGGACGACCCTTCAACTTAACTAAGACAGGATCATGGATATCTTCACGTGCATTATCCTCACAGTCGACTGTATAACCCGTTTGTCGACTTGTCCCTGAACTAGTTCTCTTGACTTCTTTTGAGTTCATCTTCAACTTATATTTCGACATCCATTCTTTTAAATGATTAGTGCTTCTCTCGTCCAAAGATGCCTCATCTGCTATTTCAGTGAATAACAAACCTAATTCATCATAACATTTCTGCTCTGGTGTTGTATCCCACCCATCATAGTTTACATTAACCCGTGTATGAGATCTTTTCACATCCTTCCTCCATCTCCTTAGAATGTATTTCTCTGGTATGACCTTCACATCATTTCTACACAACACCATCAGTGAATGTAGGCATAAAATGCCTTTAGACTCAAACAAAAGACAATTACATTTAATCTCACACTCAGTAGGCTGAAACAACACCATATATCTAGCCTTACTAAATTCATTTTTCTCTGAAATTAAATACTCATACTGTGCGACATACTCTCTAACCTCCATATAGTCACAAGCAAGTTTTCCAGATAGTTCAGAGTGAAAATCTTGAAACTTAGCTAGTGTGTAAATGTCCCTCATCTGTTTTTCTATTTCGAAAGGAGTCACACAAGGCAAGACAAAATTATAAGACCTAAAGTCTTCTCTTGCCTCTTTCTCAACTTTATCCTTTAAAATGACGTTGTATTGTTCAACAAATACCTTTAATGAGGTTTTTGCGTTAACATATCCATCAAAAACCGCATTCATACTCTCACTGGGTACTAGACATTTCCGCCCAGAAGTAAGGTTTCACAAATATTGGAACCCATCATTTTCTCTCTCTATACATATCATCCAACCATCAATTGTCCCATAAACTATAATGATCCATCATATATTTCCACTTAGACTCGAACTCTTCGATGCTAACTGTGTCATAAACAATATCATGTAGCGTAGTATTTTATCTTCTTGTATTCTTTGTAGCTACTTAGTTTCTATGGTATCTTCTTTATTATATGCCAAAGACACCATCGGTATCTTGTGCTAGGAAAAACTTCCTCAATAGCACACCGCATAGCTTGATCCTGATTTGTAATAATACCATCAGGCGCCTTACCATCCATACAATCAAGCCAAGTCCTAAACAATCAACTAAATGACTCTGTATCTTCATTAGACAATATACCACAACCCAAAAGAATAGATTGCCCATGATGATTAATCCCAACAAAAGGAGCAAACGGAAGACCATATCTATTTGTTAGGTAGGTTGTATCGAATGTTACAACATCGTCAAATTCTTTGTATGCCTCTCTACTCCTCCTATCTGCCCAAAACACATTACATAAGCAACCTTCATCGTCTAAATCCATACTAAAAACAATACCATTGCTCTTCTTCTGCATAGTAAAAAAGTATCGTTGAATAGCTGCAGCATCTCCTTCCCCAAGACGAATTGCTCTTTTCTTTTGTATATAATTTCTGCAATCTCTTTCGTTAAATGGGACATTATCATGTCCACCAGCCGCTACAACATGTTGCTTATAGTTTCGGTTCACTTTAATTCCTGCCATATCACTAATTTCAAGTTGTCTTGCCACACGTGCATTAATCTTTCGATAACATCTAAAGTGGCGAGCTTTTCCGGGGCTAAGAATATGATTGTGCTCTAAAAGAACACTAGTAATTTTGTTACTTCCCACTTTCATTCAACTTCTCACAAATTTTGGCTTGACACCCAGTTTTACTAGTAGGTTGTGGTTGAATAGGATTGCTACTTGCTGATTTAGCTGACCCATTTTTCCCACAAGTCAGTGTAATGTATCGAATTACTCCTTCCTCTTTTTTTGATGATCGTTTGCATATTGAGAACCCTTCTTTTCTAGCATAAGAAAGACATACTTCATACATTTCATCAACGGTTTGGAACTCCAAACCAACACTTGGTACAATTACTTCTTTATGTTTGTCACTTTCTTTCTCGGACATTAGCTCAAAATTATCCATATGTTTACTTTCTGAAGATTGCGGCATCTCTGCAAAAGATATTCTATTAAGCAAATATTATCAGATTCTAACTACTTCAACTACTAAAAATTAAAGTAGTCAGTAACCAATGAAAAAATCCAATCCTAAAAAGAATAGATATACATGGGATCATTTAACTAAAGTTAATTAGGCATGACAATCTCCTTTTCATACAGGTAATTTAGTTTAGATGTAATTTTATAATGGATTTTTGTTAGTTTTTTTTCATACAGGTAATTTAGTTTAGATGTAATTAGAAGAAAGATGATAAGATAACAAAGAAAGAAGATTAAAAGAACCAAATTGAATTACACATTATTTTCAGATCTAACTTGCTCCAAAACTCTCTCCCAATCTAAGTTGATTCTTCAAAATGGGTACATAGAAAAATAAAAAATTTACAAATATTACCAATCTGAACCTGATTAATTGTCTTACAGATTTGATATTTAAGATTCAGAGCTTATCCATTCCTTCATTAACCAGCATCTCTTGTTCACGGCATTCACGACTGCAAAATGCTTTCTCACCTCTGTAAAAAGTAAAAAAAGAACAAAAACAACATCATCATCACTAATCTTATTACAAATCAAAATTTGAGCTTAATCACACAATAAAATAGAAAACTAACAAAAACCCATTATAAAATTACATTTAAACTAAAAAACCCAGATTTTTAATTTTTGTTTCAAACTCTAGAATTTTGAAACAAAATCAAAATCAAAATCAATGCCCTAAAACATAAACCAAAATAAAAAAATCAATGCCCTGAAACATAAACCAAAATCATTCAATTCCAAATACAAAGTAAAAGTCAATATTCTTGTTCCAACTCCTTCCTAACCCTTTACCACGATTCTACTCTCCTTCTCCAACAAGATTTGGAAGACAATTAGGGTTTTTAAAACAACAAACATATCTAGGGTTTTCAAATTCCAGTCTAATGTAACATAGTTAGAGAGAGAAAGTAAATAAGATAGAAAGAGAGAATGACGGAGGGAGAAATACCTAACTAGATTTTCAGTCAGAAAATGAAAGAGAAGACGTCGGAGCTCGGTGGTGGTGGTGGTGGCGGCGTTTCTAACAGATAGATAGAGAGAGAGAACCCTAGCTCGTTAGGTATAAAATCCAACTTAAAATCTGACTTTTGGTGACTTTTATGGGGTCCTCAACTAGAATTAAGCATACTATGAGGGACTAAAATTAGATTCCATATAAAATCCAACTTAAGCAGTCACCACGTCATGATTCCACTCCCGGTTGGCAAGCCAACTCACCCAGCCGGGTTTTGACCGGGAAATCCACCGAGAGGTCTATCATTGTTGCATTCATTTTGGGACGGAGGGGAGTAGCATTTACTTCGGTCCGATTCGGAGTCCACGTGCTTGTTAGAAAAAAGACCGAACCAAACTTAAAAAGACCATTTCAATCAAAAAAAGACCAACCTTTCTAAACCACGATTTGTTGGTCAGATTTTTTCCGGTTTGATTTGATTTTCATTGGTCTTTCGGTTTCCGCAGTCTTCACTTTCATCCCTTGGGGTGGGGTGGTTAAAAAAACACTGTATTCCTCAAAAACACCCGCTTCAAATATATTGGGCCGCAAGGGCAGTTGACTGAAGAAACCATTTTAAACCTAACGATCCCCACGAAGACGACTTGAAATCCAAGATTCCCACCCCGAGAAGAAACATAAGTTCACACCTACTATCTATTTACAATCTGTAAAATACAGAAGAACTTGTTTATCAATTCATAAAATTCATGGCTGTTGTACTCAGTCGAAGAAAAGTCATCAATCTTCTTCTTCATCCTCCTCCTCCTTACCATCGCCATTGTCGTCTCAGTTTCATCTCTTCTTCCAGCAATGGCAACAACAGTAGCAGCAGCAGTAGCAGCAGTAGAGATGGAGAAGAACAAGGTCTGTATCTCCACATTGCAAGCTTCATAACTTGTACTTGTATTCATTCGAGCAGCATTTGATTGTTAACATTTAGTTTCAAATTACTACTAGTAATAAACCTAGCTAAAGTGTATTTTTAGGGCTAACCCTTGACTATAAAGATCTCAGACTCTATTTCTTTTATAGAATTGTTCACTCAGTAATTTAAGATAATATACATGATTTGAATTAATAACCTATATTTAAGGATGAGGAATGGCCTTGTGCTTGCTACTACAGGGTCAGAAACAGGTAATACTTATTTGGTGCCTGGTGCCACTGTGGCTACTATATTTATGCTTGGTATTCTTCATGCTCGACGCCTCTATAATGATAAAAAGGTATTTGTTCTCCTGATTTTCATTTCTTCTGAACATTGATTTATTTTGAAATTTTGTATTTATATTAATTATATGGGAAAGGATGTACAAGGAGGTTTAAAAAGATAAATAGAATTATGTTAGATTATCAAATCCTCTCGCTTAAGAACAAAATCATAGTATATCTTGTCCTTTGTCCAAGAAATCTGTCAACGCCAATGAAAGAGCAGTGCTAGAATTTCTTCCACTTCATGTTGGTGTTTGATTCTTTGACGATTTTGCAGTTTCTGTCCTTCCATACTGCCCATATTATTGCTGCTGGGATAAGAGTCCATAATTCCTTCTTCACCTTTTTACTTTTAAGTGTTGCCATTGAGAAATAGTTTGTATTACCGATTTGGGAGAGCACCAGTGATTTCCTAATGTATGTAAAATTCCCATAAGAATCTTTCCTTGTCACAGTGTCGGAATACGTGTCCAGCTGTCTCTTCCGAATTTTTGCATCTTATGCATCTATTCGCATAGGCGTCCCACGTCTCTTAAGCATGTCCATTGTTGGTACCTTGTTCTTGGCGACGGTCCAAACTATAAAACTAACCCTTGGAGGAATTTGCTGCAAACCTATCTCTCGATGTGATTTTGTGACACCAGACATCATGCCAGAAGCTGATACTCTTACCATCCCCCAAATTCCATCACGGTACCTTGTATCCCTTTTCAAACCCCACATCCATAACATGATTTGGTGAGTTTATGATCCCAACTTCCCTTTTCTTCTCCGCACTTCTCAATAATATTTCTTGCCAGAGCATAGTTTTCTCTGATATAAATCTTTATTACATTTAGTTAATAGAGCATCATTCATAATTTTGAAGTTTTTTTTATCCCCAAACCTCCTAATTGCAGCTCTTGATAGATCACGCTCCATGTGACCCAATGAATACTGTTTGTTCCCTCTTTATCATCCCAGAGGAAGTCACACATTGATATGTGTTGGTATTCCGATGAAGGTTGATCATAATTAATAGTTAGACCTATTTAGTGACACGATACAAATTGTTATTTTCTTCTTTACGTTATGGGAGAGACTAGAGAGTACATCTGAATTCAATTGTTGTTTCCTACAAGTTACAAATATCTTACACTTTTATAGAGCTAATGGAATAATTTTCAAGAAAATAGAGCTAATGGAATCTACTAGTCTTATGTAGGAACTTGCTACTCATTAAGAGCATCTCCAATGCAACACTTGAACTCTAAAACTGAGAGTGCCACACAGGATTTTGTAAAGTTTTTCTTTAAAAACGATCTCCAAAGAAAAACTGATCTTGAATCTTTAAATGACGTGGCAACATTTATTCTTATAGAGATCTTATAAGGACACTCTAAATTTAAAGTGTCCTCTTGAGGATCTCTAAGTGCCGCCTGAGCAATTCAATTAATTATTTTGTCAAAATATATGCTTTAGAGTATTTTTTAATGTTGCATTGGAGAAGCCTGTCGTATAGAGTATATCTAAATGACCAAGTAGGAAAGAGACAATTTAGCAATCCACTTTTCACATTTGACACCTAGGATTTTTAAAGTTTTCTCGACTGTTGCATTGGTGATGCTCTAATATAGACATAGTTATCTCTATATAATTGCCTCATCTTTTTGCCGGTACCAACAACCTTTTCTTTTGTAAAATTGACCTCGCCTTTCTGCTGGTACCAACAACCTTTTCTTTTGTAAAATTGACCTCACCTTTTTGCTGGTACCAACAATATTTTTCAAAATGAATATATCTCTTGCACCTTGTGCATTTATAATGAAAATCTTTACTATTGTGGCCATTGTTCTTACATAAATTACAGTAGATTTGAAATTTCTTTCATCGCTCCTCTGATTTTTATACTTTCCTCTACCCCGAGCTCAGACAATGTTACTTTTTTTTTTATATTGAAAATTTAGTCCATGGTCTTATTGGTTTCTTTTTTGTCCATAGTTCATAGATGTATTTATTTTTGTCTGGAATGCCTGTTCTAAGGGCTGGTCAAATATGCATAATCTCTCCTCATGTACTTGGAGGGAACCAATAAATTCAACCAATGTTAAAGAAGATATATCTTTAGATTCTTTTGGCAGGCATTACATGATCAAATTTTGTTGGGAGGCTCCTTAAAATTTTCTGAATAATTTTCTTATCTTCAATAATGTCTCCGTTACTTCTTATCTGATTAATTATACTACATACACGATAAACGAATGCTTGACTGGGCTCACTTTCCTTCAGTAGTAGAGTATCAGAATCCCTCCATAAACATTAAAGTTTAATACTATTACCTTGTCAGTGCCTCTGAATTCATTCATCAAGATCTCCCATGCTTCTTTACATGTAATTTTTATCAATCATGGAAATATGGTTTTTTCTGACTCCTTGGTAATGTACAACAAAGCTTTTGCATACCTCATTAGGTTCTCATAGTATCGTCTTTTCCTGTTCTCATTCCATGATTGAGGTTGAGCATCATTGTTGGGTTGTTGGTGTCCTATTTGTACGAGGTCCCTTAGTCCTTGTGAAATGAATAAGGTTCTCATTCGAGTACTCTAATAATCATATGATTCTCCATCGAAAATAGGTACTATGACTTGAGAGCAAGGAATGAAATGTCGACATATTTCGGCCGAAATGGCCGAAATATGTCGGTATTTCATCCTACCGACAGGAAAAGTAGGTTACATAATTTTCGTGTCAGATTTCCACCGAAATCTGACACGAAATTTCGAAAAATGGAGAAATTTCAAAATGTCAGTGTAAAGATTAGAAACCCTAATGGGTTCCTGAAAATTGCTTTTTCAAAAGCAGAAATAATATATGGGAACAGTAAGATTCCTTTATGATTTCGAAAGTTTATAAATATAACCCATTAATCATCCAATTTTCTTCATCAAAATCAGAAATAACATACCTCTGATCATCTTCTTCTTCTTCTTCTCTGTTAAGGTTATTCAATATTTTTTCCAATTTTCTTCATCAAAATTCTTCATTTTCTTCATCTTTCTTCTCTATCTATCATCTTCCTTCTAGGTTAGTCTTCTTTAAGCATTAATCATCTAGTTTATAAAATTAATCAGGATGATTAATGCTTGAAGAAGACTAACCTAGAAGGAAGGTGATAGATAGAGAAGAAAGATGAAGAATTTTGATGAAGAAAATTGGAAAAAATATTGAATAACCTTAAGAGAGAAGATGATCAGAGGTATGTTATTTCTGATTTTGATGAAGAAAATTGGATGATTAATGGGTTATATTTATAAACTTTCGAAATCATGAAGGAATCTTACTGTTCCCATCAATTATTTTTGCTTTTGAAAGAGCAATTGTCAGGAACCCATTAGGGTTTCTAATCTTTACACTGAAACTTTGAAATTTCTCCATTTTTCGAAATTTCGTGTCAGATTTCGGTGGAAATCTGACACAAAAATTATGTAACCTACTTTTCGTGTCGGTAGGATGAAATACCGACATATTTTGGCCGAAATATGTCGACATTTCATTCCTTGCTCATATCTTATATTTAAAGATTCATCATCCGCTTTTGTTGATAAATAAAATACTGTTGTAGTGAGAGTCGGTTTTTTAATTCTTCCCCTTCTTTTTCTTTTAAGACTTAATAAAGGGATATTTAGTAAAGGGGCTAAGAAAGGTTCCAAGTAACGACTTGCAGCAAGATTTTATAGTTTTTAGTTAAGGGCGTATACTGACAACCCATTGGTGTTGACCGTTAGCCGATGCCCCTAACTCAAAAAAAGGAAGTTTCAAAGGCGTCCTCTATATGTTACATGTGCCTCCTTCACAAACTCCCGCTTGACTTTGTCTTGAGGGAGACGCTTTCAACACTTAAATAGGGGTCTTCTTAAACTTCTAACTAAACAAAATTATCAAATCATGCTCCAAAGTCATCACTTGGAATCTTTCTTTGCAATTTTTATAAATATCCCTATAATAACACCTATTCCATTATTTTGAATTTTTTCGAGAACATAATAAACCGCTCCCACCCTCTGACTCGACGTTGGTTCCGCTGACTCTTCTTGAATTACTCGCGAAGTCTCAACTCAGGGGTTCAACCATGGATTTGCTTAGGCCATCCCAGGCTCGAGTCAACCTATTTCATTCTCCGAGTAACTTGACCGAGCTCAACATAGCGAAAATGTGAACAAAATCTAGGCACTACGGGCTCAAGGACAATCTTGATTGTGCAAATGCTTCGTATAAAGCTGCCACAAGTGGCACGTGCATCCAGAGAAGCATTTGTGGCCAGGGAATTAGTAAATATCCGCATCACAATTCACAACAAGGGTCCACAAGTACTTAGAAGACGCGCAACCAGAAGAATTTTGGACCATCCATTCCTATACGGTGCTGTAATTTCTGGCAACACCTACATCATTGTGCAAGATGAGATGAACATTTCCAAAACATCCATTGTGGCAGTCTCTTTCATCTCCTTTATATCTGATCTCCGTAACAAGTTTTGTCTCAACATGTGCGTGTAGTGGAGACCATCTAGTGGGAACTGACGAACTCATTTTGATGGCTCACCCCATAATTAAGTTTTAACTGAGCTTATATAAATAGGTTTTTTGTGTTTTCTTCATCAATTGATGTATAATAATCCTTTTGATTGCAAGTTTATCTTTCCTTATTGTTTTTTGTTGCTTTCTTTATTGTGTTTCATAGTTTAATTTTTTCTTTTTGAAAAGTTTTTCATAGTTTAATTTCCACGCCACCTACATTATTTTGCTTCTTATATGCATGTAAGTTGGATTTTCTGTATTATGATTTTTGTCAGCATGAAGAAGCAAGGGAGAAAGGGATTGATATCGAGTTCTCACCAGATGCAAAAGTAATGGATTAGAACTATCCACATTTTTGTTAGCTTTATTATTATTATTGTTATTATTTTTTTATGATTAGGACATCAGTGTATTCTTTTCCCCTTACTAAGACTTCCTCAATTCCCTGACTATGCTGATTATAGGCTGCATTTTTGAGGTTGCTTCCCTTGCGCTCTATTTCACGTATGTGGGGCTTCGTCACAGATGTGGTACGTAGGACCTCAACTGTTAACACCAATATTTCATTTTCTGAATCAACCAAATAAAAGTGTCTCTCTAAGAAATATTTGTCTAAATCATAATTTCTACTTTAAAGTTTGAACTGTAAATTAATTTTTATATTCTCCTGTCGAGCACTTGAGCTTCTAGGTCTATTATTTGTTAGTAGGTATTTATTTCATATTTTATGTTGTCATTGTTATGAGAGAGAGAGAGAGTCTTTATGAGCAATCTGAATAATGATCTAATGAAATATATAGCACGGTTGAAGAAAAAGAAAGCAACAATTTAAAATCTAATGACGAGGATAAAGAAATAACAAAACCTTAGGTTTTCATTGTTCAAAAGATGAATAAAGCAAACTCTTGTATCCATATTTATAAGCAACTGCTAACCCTAATGGTCTGGCAGACTTTACCAGTCCATATTGTTCGTAAACCCTTTTAAACCTTAATTGGTGATTTGGTGGGATTAATTCAATACGTGTATATTCTGTAAGGCAGATGAGGAGTTACAACACATATGTGTCTTCATTGTCCTCTGGTTTGGAGAAAGAGAATCTTTTTCTTGATGCGAGGAGTGTGGCATGGACTACCCATTAAATTTTGAATGATTTTCATTCATAGGGTATGACAAAAGTGCATAGGAAAAGAAAAATTTGTGGAACTTAATACCTGATGCGGTTATCTGGGGTGTTTGAACAGCGAGGAGTCAAAGTAAATGTCTAAAGGGCTAAGGCTTCTAGCCTTCTATATTTTTCGTCGAAAAGGAACATTGGATATCATTAGTGTCATACAGGGTTTTATTTTTAATTGAGAGGCTATGTTTAAGACGATGTAATCTTTTAGCCTCTAAAGTTTGGGTTGCTGGGGTTGGTTACATAATGAGTTATGTACATTCATCATTAATTAATGCAAATTCTGTCTTTTGTTAAGAAAATTGTAATTGTAACCAATCATGATCTTAAGCTGATTTTTATCGTCGTTCAACAACAATATAACTAATAATTCATTTTTCTCAGAAATTTCCTATTTGGTTGCGTCCTTACATCCACAAAGCTTGGGCTCGAGCATTTCATTCAAGTACGGATGTGTGACTTTCTCTGTTTATTACTCTGTCCTTGTTTGCCTTTCCTAAATAATTATACTTCATATTTTAAATTTGGATCAAGTCTAATACATATTGCCCAAAGTACTACAATTCTAGTTTTGCTCTTCCATTATAAGGTAATATTTTAGATAACTAATCGTATTTGTCTAAATTCTTAATCTAAACATAAATCCCACTAACATCAGTAAACTACTGAAACCTATCCAGAAGATTTCTAAAAATTCTTTCAATGTATTAAAGTTTGATTCAGCTATAAATTTTGGTTTGCCTGGAAAGTAGAATATCTTACCAAAGTAGACTTCAATTAACATGGAAGTAATAACAGATTCATGATAATGATCGAAATGTTGTGTAAATGATGAACTTCCTTTAGAAAGTTCACAGAAAATAAGCATAAAACTTATGTTACCATGTTCTAACAAGAAATATAGCATGAAAAAATTAAAATGAGTACCATTATGTTAAAACCATATGAAGAGATTCGAAATCAGATTTCTGTTCAGAAGGTGAAGGACATCCTTTTTTAGATTTCTTAAGCTTGAAATATGTCAGTCATAATGAACAGTAACTTTCATTAAAACAGTAGCAATGTACGATTAGTTTTTTTTTAATTAGCAATTTAATCGTTTTCATTATTAGAATTTCATCCGTAAGGAGTAACCCAATATCAAGAATCAAGTTTGATCTTATCAACTTGGAACTCACTTGTTGCGTCTTCTTCACACAGAGATTTTGATGAACATTCTCTACCTAGAGCTGTCCGTGACTTAGTTTGGTTATTTGTAATATCTTCAAGCATCACAAACTTGATAAACAATGCTGCTACATGATCCTCACGTTTACTTTCCTTGACTTACTGCAGTGGCGAAGCCATATTGGGGCCTGTTGGGGCACGGTCCCCACAGCCCCAATTGCATGACCATCTTAAGTTGTTCACCCCAGCTGTGAAGGTTGAAAAAAATTGACCTAATTAAGTAATTAACTTGTTAACTTCCAAGAAGGTAAACATTTAATGCTTCCAATCGATTTAAATCTAACTTCAAAATCACACCTTTTAAAACCTTGGGTTCACACCCTGCCCAAATCACGCCCTACACCTAAGTAAGCTGAAATCCATATAGCCCCAAAGGTCACCTCATCCAAATCAATACATGGAATTTAACTGTTAAAACTTTGCTTTTATCATTGAATATTGATCCATCTTTATATGATGATATTATAATTGTTTATTCGTTTAGTTCTTGGTAAAGTATTTCCTTAGTCTCTCTCTCTTACATAATTTTTATACCTTCTTTTTATACATCAGTTTTCTACAGGTTTTATTATTTAAATATCAGTTTTAGTCCCACATCGCTCACGAGAGTGTTCGGAGCCTGGCTATATGTGTACTCTCAAGCTTGGTAAGTGCCGATGCCTTTTGGGGCGGCTTGTGGAGCCTTCGCCAAGAACAAAAGCCCGTACCTGTGTCAGGTGTCTAGAGCGGGGACAATATCGATAACTGCTAGGGCTTGGGCGTCACAAATTGATATTTAGAACAACGAAACCAACAACACATCTATTAAAAAAACGTTTTGTTATTTTGTGGCGTTGTTTTTTGTTTTTAGATATTGACCATGTGATACTTGAAGGGCATTAACTTCCAAATGATAGATTAGATATGCAGTTGAACAATGAAAAGAGAGGACGCAACAATAATGAGCAAAAACGAAATAACGAAATGACAGAGAGAACAAACAATAGGGTGTGTCCTATTCTTTACACACTTTTAATATTGTGGCATAAACCTAACAATTTCAGCTGTACATGGTTGAAAATAGATTATGCAATCCGACGAGAGATGAATCGATGAATGTTGATTTGCTCGCATTTGTAAAGAAATCTGTATCTAATACCGTTAAATAATTAGGTTACTATGATATTGTAAACTCATGGAGACCAAAGTTTCTGGCTTTGCAACTGACTTGCTGCACTTCATTACTTGAACTCCAGAGTTCTACGGAACAAAAATAAATGGCAGCAATTTATTTTTCCAGATGCTAACTTATTGAGTGGTAAATAGGTTGTATTTCCGTGTTCATAGAGACTTATTAAAGGAGAGATAAGCTCTAGATGTGGTTGGAATTGTAGAATTCTTGTCGGAGTCCTAGACAAATCAAACATAACATCAAAAGCCACTCTGTGTTGTAGATTTAGAAGAAGCTGCACTGCCTCTGGATCAGTATGCTTCTTTACGAGATTTTTTTACTCGCACTCTTAAAGCAGGCTCTAGGCCTATTGACCCTGATCCACATTGCATGGTAACTGGTAACCAATCTACTGTTTCTTTTCTTTTGGTTGGTTGGTTTTCAGTTTATTAGTTGCTAACTTACAATATTTGTCTATCTTATGATTCACTATTCGCATAGGTTAGTCCTGTGGATGGTACGGTTTTGAGATTTGGGGAGCTGAAAGAATCAGGGGCCATGATTGAGCAAGTTAAAGGCTTTTCTTACTCTGCATATTCTCTTCTTGGTGCAAGTTCAATTCTTACATCAGTCCCAGATATATTTGAAACTGATGACGAATATAAAAAATCTGCCCAAAATAGAAGTAAAAGGTCTTGGTGGCGAGTTTCACTTGCTTCTCCTCAAGTGAGAGAACCAACTCCGACAGGGTATGTTTCCTTGGTTTGCAGTTCTAGTGTGAGGTTTGTTTTTTTAATGCTATTCATTAATTCAAGAAAGTCTTGCTTCTGGTAAGAGGAAATGAATTTCTTTCATGTTCCAATCCCTCCTTTTTTTAATCTTGATAAACATTTTACTTATATGTTTATAAGTTTTTAAGCTATCTGTCACTCTGTTGCAACTTGCAAGTGTTGGCTCGAAATGAACTGGTGGCGACTTCTCCACTTTGTCTCATTCAACTTGGGATCGGTCATTAGTGCTGTGAATGTACTCCACTTATTTCAGTACCGTAACCTGAAGCACAGTGAACACAATCTATAGCATTGTTATTGATTCTGGATATTGTCAAATGAATGAAAGTCGTATACGAATTACGAATTATGCATTAAATATCACTCTTGAGATCATTTAGATGTAGGTCATACTTCATTATGAACCAAGCTGAACTTTACCAAGATAAACGCTTTAAAGTTTCCACATTGCAACAGATTCCTACCGATCTGCCAATGATTTCCAAGTAATAGTTTCTGCCCAACCGACTCTCTTGTTGAAGAGTAAACATAACGTGAAAGAATGATATTTACGAGGGCATTTATGTCCTTGATGTGGTAATTATGAATCATGATTTGCTCCTATGATGTTCAATGTATTCATACATCTGTTTCTGGATTTGTATCAAATTCCTGAAGTTGAAATCATGTTCACTCTACTGTTCTGCTGCAGTCAAATGAAAGGTGTGTTTTACTGTGTAATATATTTGAAGCCTGGTGATTATCATAGAGTACACTCTCCTGTTGATTGCAATATTTTTCTCCGACGCCATTTCTCAGGTATCATAACTTGTTTTCTTTCTGGTTGCTTCATTACAGCAAAGTCATAGAATTTACACTGGGGAAAATGGCCAAAGTTCCCTAGGCCAAAGTTTTTTGTTGTCAGAAAGGTTACATATATTTCTGTTTGCACAGGTTTGACGGACTAGGGTTAGCACAGGTTTGCACATAGTATGTGTGGTTTGTATATAGTATCAATTATCAACAGTTTGCACAGTTTGCATGGCGAGCTCAAGCCTAAAAGATATTGACATTTTTCTTAAATAAGATCAACAGTTCGCATAGGCAGCTCAAGCCTAAAAGATATTGACAATTTCCTTAATTAAGATTAACAGTTTGACTCAATTTCTCAATGTTATATATGAAATTTTATTTTATTTTATTTTTATTGAAAATTTTGAATGAATATATTAAAGAAGAAGATATGGAGGCGGAATTGTGGAAGCATATAATTGTGAGAACATTACTGTCTAATCTTCAGAGATGATGACATGATGGACCTATGTAAGTAATGAGAGACAATATATTCTTTAGGGGTTCTCATGTGGATCAAGCTGATGCAGGGCATCCTTGGATCCATCCAGGCAGCTGACTGGGCTGCTTGTAAGTTGTAAAGAGTATTAAGGATCAACAAGTGGAACTTGCTTGCAAAGGGTAGTAACAATGGAAGTATTGGTAGTTTAGATTTTTAGTAGATTAGCAACTGTTTATGAGTTACCTTGTTACCATTTAGCTTTGTTATATACCTATTTAGGTGGGGTAAACTTGTTATGCGAGTTAGAAATAAGTCATCAGTTTTCTCTTTTTTTGAATAATTTGAATTGATCGAATTAAAAAGGTATTTCCAAAGAAAAATCACCTTAGTGGACAAAAGGCAACTAAGAAACACCAGCAGGCAAAAGGATTACATGCTACGGTTTGGATAGCACTTTGATGCACATGAGTACCTATGAGGGATTTGCAACATATAGTATTGCTATGCATTCTAGGTTGTTTCCACGTAGTAATTTGGCTAATAAATAACCTAATCCTCCCTGTTCCTGTTCCCGTTCCCGTTCCCGTTCCCGTTCCCATTCCCATTCATAGTAACCTGAAAGCATATACCATTCACATCAGAGATATGATTCCTCACTAACTGCTTGAAGGTCAGAAACCCTACGTTGGGTGTCTCTGACATCATTAATTTTGTAGAAATATGAAAACTTAACAGCTCTCTCAAGGTAACATCTTTACTAGGATTAACCATGCTCCTGTGCCACATAATATGTCCTGCAGAAGAATAAGCTTTTAATATAAGTATAGCTAGGTTTAACTAGTTAACAACATGACAAATAGGCATAAACCATGGATATCAGCCAGGCCATTGGTCACTTATGGATATCATTATTAATATTGTAAATGCATGCATGCCAACTTTTCTGCGTCATTTCTCTTCAGTAGTTGTATATCATTTTATGAAATATATTTGTAATGGTAGTGTTCTTGCAGGTCGACTTATGCCATTGAATGAACGTGCTACGCGAACAATCAAAAACCTCTATGTTGAAAATGAAAGGGTATGTCCAATGATTCCAATTACGTAACATAAAATCATTAAGTTGTCATCTGTTTAACTAGTCGTCTCGTATCCTTGAAAAGTTGAAAATTGTGGGAACTTATTTATTGTTGCACCTAGTCTTCTGCGACTCTGCGTGATATTTATATATTCTTATGAATATGTGGCATGGTAATTCAAGCATCGTACCATTTACAATGATTTTAGAAATCTTCTGAAAAAATTAGAGATAAGGGATCAGTTGAACATCTTACACATTCAACATCTTAAATCATTCTCTGGTGCACACCTTAAAGGAAGATCAAGAACTTCAGATGAGGTTCATCTACCAACATCATACCTGGGCCTACCGTTTTCTGCTGGATTAGGAAATTACCCTCTTTTAAAAATGTATCTTTCTTGGATGTTGTTGTTAACTGGGAGGCCTGGATATCGTGAGAGATCCAGTCGCCTAACCCCCCTCTCTTGTAAATAGTTATTTCTTTTTATATATTCATTCTAAGTTTCAAAAAAATAAAAATAAAAACCTGGCCTGCCGTTAGGAGAGAGGTACAGAGCAAGAGCATTATAGGACCCAGTCACTGATAGAGTAAACAGGAAGCTTTCAGCATGGAAGGGGAGAGGATTATCCAGAGGGAGCAAAATAACCCTTACCAAATCAGTTCTTCAGGCACTGCCAACATACTTCATATCTCTCTTCTCCATTCCAGTAGGAATATTGAAGGAACTGTAGAGAAGGATGTCTGATTTCACATCGGATGATGACAAGGACAAGAAAAGGTTGCACTGGGTAGCGTGGGGCACAATATGGAGAGGAGCTGAAAGTATGGAGATCAACTAGAAACAAGTACCCATACAGATGTAGAGTTTGGAGGGGTATCCAAAACAGAGTTGAAGAGTATTTGGACCTTACAAAATGGAAAGTGGGTATTGGACAGAAGATAGCGTTCTGGTCTAACTAGCCTGCGGGTAAGATTCCTAGCTATATATCATATTTCAAAATCGAAAGGGAGAACATTAGAACAGATGCATGACAAACAACAAGGTACATGGGATATACAGTTGAGAAGAAATCTGAAAGATTGGGAAATCCCGATCGTAGCTGAACTGCTAGGCTTAATTGAAGATGTATAACTCTTAAACCAACCAGACAACAGAGTATGGAAGGAGAAGGAAGAGGAGAAAATTACAGTGAAGAACTTCCATGTAAGAAGATGTCAAGAAGGTCAAATTCTGAGCACAAATCTTCACAAGTTGATTTGGAAGAAGCCAACTCCACCGAGAGTAAGCTTCACTGTATTGGCTGCATGTATTCAAAAGATCCCCACAATTGATCAACTATAGAGAAGAGGTTTCAATTTGGCGAACAGGTGTATTGCGTGCAGCAAGGAAGAAGAAACTATAGATCACATTTTCATCCACTGCCCTGTGGCAGAAAATATATGGAGCTTCTTCAGTAGAACGCTGAGAGTCAGCTGGTGCAAGCTAAATACAATAGGACTAACTATTGAACGATGGGAAGGGTTGAAGATGAAGAAAAATAGAACTAACTCGAAGATAGATTCATGTTGGGTGCATGTTGCTGCTCCCAGTTTACCTGCCGTAGCTGCTGCTAGAAGGTGTATCTTGATGTCCGAAGGATGCCTGGTGGCTCTAGCTGCTGTCTCAAGTGTCTTAGATGTATAAAATTCCTCCTGATTTGGCCCAGAATCTGTCTGAAACTCAATCAAGAACATTTAAACAGGAGCGTTCTGTTTTCTCCTTACATTTTGAGGGTGGAAATTCATGTCATGAAAATTACCCTCCTGGAGCATGTAGGACCTTCAGCCTTTGAGCTCGTTTAATAGGTTTGAAAACTTTTAGATGTACCTTTCTCTGTCAGCATAATTCAAACTTCTCTACTTGAGTTTGGTGGCCGAGAGGAGTCACGTAATGCCATATCATTGTTTCTTACTAGTCTAAATGTATCTAATGACGAGACAGGTAATTGTCTCAGTGTTCAACATGATTTGAGCTATTTGGACAAGGGGATACATTTCAAAAATAACTAATAACCTAAGTTAACTTTTAGCTCTATGTAATCCAGCTTCAATATGTTGTAACTGATTAATAACAGTTAAGGAAGAACTTTTAGCTGGGCCTCAGGGTGGCTACCTCACTCTAGGAAAGCATCAGCCTGAAGATAATTATAAATATCAAGTTACCTATTCATCGCCTACTTTTCTTAATCACTCCTTGGAGTTGATCTTTAACTCCCACTTTGTTTCAATAAATTTGTTGTTTGTCTGAATACTGCTGTCAACATGGTAGCGAGCTTGGTTTCCATGTCATTTGGAACAGAAAATTAGCTGTTGCAGTTACTATGATAATTCATAATTATGATTTTTTTTTTCTCTGAAGTTTAATTTCAGTTTCGATAGATTTAATTTTGGTTATCATTACTTAGGTCCTGTTTAACATGAAACTGATTTGAAATGCTTGTAAACGTTCATACCCTTGATAGTCTTGGTTGTTTTCTTCATGTTACTAGGTTGTTCTCGAAGGCCAATGGTCGGAAGGGTTTTTCGCACTTGCAGCAATTGGTGCGACAAATATTGGGTCTATTGAGGTTTGTTGTTCTTCTTTCATATTATTTTCTTAAAAAGGTAATATATTCGTGTCTCGTGACTTAGAGGGAGGAAACCAACTTGATAACCACTCTAGCCAAGGGTTGTTGCCCTTCTTTCACCTTCTGAGTCATTTATTATTTATTCAGCAGTATTGTACGATATGATTTTGTCACGAGTAGAAGTTTCAGATAATTGATACTTCAGAACTATAGTTGAACTAATTTTGTGATCATATGAAGGGTATCTATCTGTATCCTTCTCACATCATTTTTGAGCGGAAGTTCTATGAGATTAGATATGTACACGTTGATTCATCAACATAAGTTCAAAATAAGGAGCCACGAGCTATATAAAAATAATTACAGTAGAATTGTTTAGGAGAAGAACTATAATAATTTGTTTCTATCTTGCTCAATAAAAGCGGAATTTGCTGCACACGTCCTGTTGACATGTGAAGATTAATAGTACTTCTAATTCATACACAGTTTCTCCTGAAGTTGTTTTATTTTATATGTGAACTGAAATAAAACTTTAAAAACGTGATTCTTGGATATCCTCTAGGTAAAGCCTGCAGCCTTTAGGATGTCGAGAACTATCCTTCTCCTTCTAGGTTACTTAGTTCTAAAATTGTAATAGAATCTCGATAAGCAAGTAATACATAATAATAGATATCTGCAGATATTGAAAAAATCGAATTAGCTGAACATGGGAAATGAACATAATTAATAAATAAACAGACAGCGGATTAATATGTAACTGCATGGTCCTCCAGGCCATGGCTCCCTCCTGGGGTCGACTCAATGTTAACCAGATACTCTACCCCCCACCGTCTTGCCTATCTGACTCAAAAATAGTGTAGCAAAGAGGTATATCTTAGTGAACCACATACTGAACATGGTAAAGTACCGTATCAATAACCTTTATATGAAATGTTGGGTTGGAGTTGCTAGCATCATGTTGTTAGTAATACACTAATACGTTAGTTTAGAAAGGTTGCCAAATCCTAATGTCTTAAGAGAGCGATTGCCAGTATTTAGAAGATTAAAAATTTCAAATTTGTATTTCAATATAGTGAAGGATGAAAAATCTATATATCTGGTTATTATGGTAGAAAAAAAGAGTCAACTTTCGTGACCCAGTGAGGTGGATGATCGATCATCCATGTTTGTAGCGTGTAAAATGGCCTGACCCTGTGATCCTTGTCATCTTGTTTCATTTTCTTTGTTTTCTCTTATTATTTTCTTTGTGTCGCTTATCTATTCTCCATTATTTCACTTATATTCATTTCTTGTTCCTATAGTTTATCAGGGTTTCAAACGCCCCAGTTTTCTGCATAAATGAATGTTAATATGAGCTTGGTGCAATAATCCTAGTTTAATTGTTCAGATTTAGTTTCGATGCTTGTTCTGATTAAGGAATCTTAATTTGAACTTTGTAGCTCTCCATTGAGCCTGAGCTAAGGACCAATAAGTGGAAGAAGTTGCTAACTCTGTCAGAGCCACCACAAGAACGAGTGTACGAACCTGAAGGTGTCGGCGTCATGCTCAAGAAAGGCGAGGAGGTAGGTTAAACTAGCATTTATCTGAAATCACTGTTATTAGGGAATATTGGCAAAAACTTCCTGGGCCTAATTTTTCTTTTTGTTAAAAAGGATCCATGAACTTTTCTAGGCTTTAACTCCCTATATAATATTTGCACCGGTTTGCTCGAAGTAATGTTTGCATAAGAACACATAATGTGTGAGAATTATACATAGTTTGCATGGGTTTGTACAGTTTTGGTGCAGTTTTCACGGTTTGCATAAGAAGCTCAAGCCTAAATAAATACCCCCTTTGTCTTTTTAACCAAGACCTATAGAAAATGGGTCTTCGACCCAATTTCCTGAACACTTTACTGCATTTAACTCTCCCTCCTCTCTCTCTTGTATCAGGTAGCCACGTTCAATATGGGATCAACAGTAGTGCTAGTTTTCCAGGCTCCCATATCAAAGTCAAAGCAAGAAGACATAGAAGGCAATGGCAATCTATCTGAATTCAACTTTTCTGTTAAGCGCGGAGATAGGGTACGGATGGGAGAGGCACTTGGCAGGTGGTCTAGGGACTGATGACTGACTTGCTTAATCACCAACCCATCACGAGTTATGTACTTGCTATCCTGTCCTTGTATCACAAGCCTTTTCCTTGTCTGTTACCAAGTGGATTGGAGGAAGGTGAGCTTTTGGTTAGTCTCTTTCTCCCTCTCTCTCTCCCTCTCTCACATACGCAAAACCACAACATCCCCCAAAGTAGAAGGAGAACAAGTTGAGAGAGAGAGGGAGAGAAGTTTTGCTATGAACTTTTGATAGAATTTTGAGGGAAAGGTTGCTTCGGTAGGATTTTGAGTTGAATGTGTCTGGATATTACAACTGTTCATCATCTAATGAGAACTCTGCAAGTTTCTTTTATTTAGCTTAACATTTGATCAATTACAGGTTGTTTATGGCAATCCTTGTCAAATTGCTCTACATATTTTGGGATTGATTGCAAGGAAGGAAATGTCTGTTTCGGTGGAAATCTTGGTCGGTTCAAAAGTGGAAACATTTCGTGGAACGTTTCGGTCTGTGGAAATTTTACAAATATCATTTGCCTTTACGTGTCGTCCTAAGAATAAATAAAAATAATACAGTTAGGTTAAGGGGTTAAATTGAATCTACAACAAAGTTAGTTTAGTGGGTAACTTAAAGGGAGATTTTGACATCAATCCCCACTTTTATGTCAATATAGGACTATTGTAGTGCCCTAATTGGTATTTATGAGGTGCCTATAGTAGGACCACTTTATCACCCCCTATTGCCCCTCATCTTTCTTCTCCTTCGTCCAGCCGTGAAAGAGGGCAGCAGGAAGTTTAAACCAAAAACGAAGGAAAATCTAGAGAGAAAGTGGGAAAGATGAAAAGACATTCAGGGGAGTTGCTAAAGGGTTTGGGTTGTTCTTGGTGCTACAAAATCAAGTAGGTTTCTTCTTTCCTAGGGTTTACATAGCCCTCTTCAATTTTAAACCTAGTTTTGAATAGTTAGAACTATAATAATCTTAAACTATCAATTGTTGTTAGGTTATCATCAACTTAGAACTAATTAGTGATACAATAGACATATACTATGATTTAAAACTAGTTCCAACAACAATAGTATAACCCTAAACCATTATAGTTATATTAATGGAGTATATACATATCCCGACAGCAACCTTGACTATAAAGGTTATATAAATATAATATAAATACACCCGGACAACATCCTAGATTTATGTGATTGATGTTGATAATTGATGTTTGTGATCAATTAGATGTAGTATCTTGCATCTCTAGACATATTTATGAAAGTAAAGTCATCGTGATAGGTTACAATGATGTTATAACCAATACTTATCATATTTGACTCGTTTGATTGTATGAGATGATATGTATGAGAATTGGAGCATAAATGCTATCAATATATGTGTATAATATATTGCTTTAGGTTGTATTCTAGAAAACATAAGCTAGTCGGAACTAAGAATGGTTTGCTCGACATGTGGGTCGATTGCACACACACTAGTTATTGATGTGATATTCAATAACTTAGTGGACCATGATCTTGCGTTCTATTAATGGATTGGACTAAGACTGGTTAGCTCGACATGTGGGTCGATGTAAACACGGGTTTGTCAAAGTGATATTGGACAACCTAGTGGACCAGGGTCTTGAGTTCTAATATGGATTGACGATCGTAATACATAAGTAATCGGTGGTTGACTCGACAAGGTGATCGATGTAAACACAAGTTCATTCTTGTGGACCACATACTTCTAGTTTGAGAAGTAATTTATCAACTAAAGGTTGGCTCGCCCTCTGCTCATATGTGAAGTGCTCGTGTTGCACAGATCCCCTTTTGGGTGGTATCCCTTGTCTATTGAGAGGTTTAAGTCGATGCAAACACAGATGACAAGTGAAGCTGTCTTGTGGACCTCGAAATTGGTTATACCCCTTCAAAAGGGAAATTGTATTGTATGGATCTCTTCATCAGGTTGACTCTAGTGGTGTTGGCATGAAAGGTGTAACACAATAGACTATGTTATTGTCTTTCTTCTATTCGATACTTGTCTTTTGTTGTTGTGTTGGTCTATTTAGATCTTAGGTAATTAGAAATCTACTAGCTGGGTTCTGACCCAGCCTACTATTTTTTTCAGGTGACAGAGACCGGGGATTTCCACCAGTTTGATCTCAGTTCGTCAGCTCAGAGTTTCTTTTGTAGCTTTTCCTTTCGAGATTAGGTTGTTGTTTGGATTTCTTTTTTCCGATTCGTAGTATTTCCTTTCAGACTCATTTGCCATTGATGTAATTGGATACTCCAAAGATTATTATTTAATCTATTCTTCATTAGTTTGATTTGTGATTTCTTATGAGCTCCATAATGCATTGTTTTGCCTTTTATTTGGCTTTAAAGTTTATTATGTTATGATTCCGTGGCGGGATGCCCTACATCTTGGTTTCCATGGTGGCGGACGTAGTAATTTTTTGTACGGAGCTATTCACTGTCTAAGTTTTGACTTGGTTTCTCTTTTGGATTCGAATAGAGTTATGGAAAACGAAAGGGCTACTGGTCGTGGCAGAGGTCGTCGCAGTGCTCGCACCCGAGGAGGTGGTAGAGGTCGAGGTGTTTTAATTGAGGAAAGGGGGTTTACAGGACCAGAGGGTACACATGGACAGTCAGGGGGTCATGAAACCATAAATCCTAATCTGGGTGGAGGGTCAACTGTGACAATAAGAGTTGAGGAATTGCACAACATAGTTAACAATGCTGTGCAGGCAGGGTTGCAGGCTAATGAGATTCCACATAATTCCGCATCGGTGAGGCAGGAGGGACCTATTGAGCAACCAGGACCGGAAGTTGTCGTGAATCAACGACAACAAACTGAGATGACATGGTTGAAGTACTATCATGAGTTTAAGAAAATTGGACCACCAATATTTGATGGGACTGGAGGTCCGGTAGAGGCATATGAATGGTGTAAGGAGATGAGAGGATGTTCGTGGCGTTTGATTGCCTTGAGGAGTATCGGCAACGGATGGCGGTGTTCCAGTTAAAGAGGAATGCAACTACTTGGTGGGACACTCAGTCTAGACTAGTGGATCCGTCGAGGTTCACCTGAAAAGAATTTAAGAAGTTCTTCATGGAAAAATTTGTTCCTTTCTCAGCACAACAGACACTTAAGAAAGAATTTCAGAACTTCAAGCAAGGAGAGAATCAGTCAGTTTTGGAGTATGAGAATGAGTTTCATAGACTCTCCCTATTTGCTAGTCAGCTAATTCCCACAGAGCAGGAAAAGATTGAGAGGTTTGTAAATGGGTTGCGTGACGACATTGCTAGGTACATTCCTGGGCAACCTAGTTTCGACACCTATCAGAAGGTGGTTTCTTGTGCTAAGGTTCACGATGCTCGGATACAGGAGCCAAAGAAGTAGAGAGGAATCAAAGTGCAAAACAAGGGTGAACAAAAGGAGAACGGTAGAAATTATGGGAAGGTTGGTTGGAATCAGCGCAACGACTATAATAGTCAGCGGGATGGTAGGAGGCCTCGGGTTGATGGAGGCAACGGGGATATTGCGGTGGTGACTACAGTTAGACAACCACCAGTAGCTAATGCTGAAGTTGTGGGACAGACACCATTTAGATGGGTTTGTTTTAATTGTCAGGAAGTAGGGCACAAGTCTTTTGATTGTCCGAGGAGGAATAGAGCTCAGACAGGAAATCAGGGGCGTCATTATGAATGTAACCCACATGGCAGACCATAGGGACGTGGGCAACAACCACAATTGAATGCTATCATTCCTAGAGATGACCGCGCACCTGCTGATCTGGTGGAAGGTACATTCCTTATTCATACTAGAATATTGGGTAAAATTTTATTTGATCCTAGTGCCATGGGCACATTCATCTTTGTTTCTTGTGCATAAGTTACACATAGAGCTAGATCGAAGTGGAAGATCTTTTTCAATGTCTTCTGCTTGGGGTGGGTTGATTGTGATAGACCACATCTGTTAGGGGTGCATTATTAGATTGGGTGAGCGAGATTTTGCTGCAGACCTTTTTGTGCTTGAGTTGGTGCGGTATGATGTGATTTTAGGCATGGATTGGCTTGCCTCATACCATGCACTTGTGGACTGTTATGCCAAAACAGTCACATTTTCTCTTCCAAGGGAAGAAGTTTTTACAATGTCAGCATTGACTAGTCAGATTAGAGAGGTTCACTTGAGTAACGTAGAGCTAGAAGAGCATCCCGTAGTGAGTGAGGGGCTTGATAGTATTGTTGTGGTTAGTGAGTACCACGATGTGTTCTGAGATGTACCAGGGTTGCCACCACGCAGAGAGGTTGACTTCTGCATTCAGTTGGAACCGGATACTAAGCCTATAGCTCACACTCCTTACCGAATGGCTCCGATAGAACTGCGAGAGCTCAAGGACCAGATTCAGAGTAGTTCTCCTTGGGGTGCACCTTCTTTTTGTTAAAAAGAAAGATGGGTCGATGGGGTTGTGTATCGATTATAGAGAGCTCAACAAGGTTACTGTGAAGAATAAATATCCTTTACTAAGGATTGATGATCTGTTCGATCAACTGAGAGGGACCAAGTGGTTCTCTAAGATTGACTTGAGGTCATGGTACCATCAGTTACGAGTCCGAGATGAGGACATTCCTAAGACGACATTTGTGACACGTTATGGTCCATATGAGTTTCTTGTTATGTCATTCGGTTTGACTAACGCTCTTGAAGTGTTTATGAACCTCATGAATCGGGTGTTCAGGGACTTCTTGGATAAATTTGTCATTGTCTTTATTGATGACATTCTTATCTACTCCAAGAGTAAGGAGGATCACTTGAGATTGGTGTTAGAGAGACTTATGGAACATACGTTATATGCAAAGGTCGAGAAATGTGAATTTTGGCAAAAGGAAGTAAAATTCCTGGGCTATGTTATTTCTAAAGACGGAGTATTGGTTGACCCTTCTAAGGTTGAAGCTGTGCTTAATTGGAAGCATCCTACCTCGGTTATTGAGATTCGCATTTTCTGGGATTGGCTGGGTATTATCGACGGTTCATCAAGGGGTTCTCAAGTATTGTAGGACCTTTGATGAGTCTTACAAAGAAGGGAGTGGTCTTCTCGTGGGGTGCAAAGTGTGATAAGGCTTCAAAGAACTTAAGACGAAGTTGACTACGACACCGGTGTTGGTTATTCTAGAGAGTGGCACCAGATTTGTGATTTATACTAATGCTTCTATTCAGGGTTTAGGTTGTGTATTGATGCAAAAAGATAAAGTGGTTGCTTATGCTTCTAGGTGGTTGAGGCCACATGAGCAAAACTATCCAACTAATGACTTAGAGTTGGCTGCCATAATGTTTGCCTTGAAGATTTGGAGGCACTATCTGTATGGTGAGAAGTTCGATCTCTTTACCAATCATAAGAGCCTCAAGTATCTCTTCTCACAGAAGGAGTTGAACATGCGTCAGCGCACGTGGTTGGAGTTATTGAAGGATTATAACTTCATGTTGCAATACCACCCGGGTAAGGCAAATGTGGTAACTGATGCACTAAGCCGACAACCGAGGGGTATCGTGGCAACATTGATGATGGACCAGTGGAAGATGTTGAAGGATGTGGCAACATATTCCATTGACGTGGTTGGGTCAAGAGTTGACTCGTTATTTCTGGGTAGTATGGTTGTTAGACCATCTTTGCTGAATCGTATTGTGGATGCCCAAATTGATGATGAATGGTGTCGAAAACAGGTTTCGTTATTGCAAAAGATTGAGACTGAGTTCAGTACCTGGCAGGACGGCGGATTGAGATTCCGAGGGAGATTATAGGGTTATTTCCCAAATAGCCCCCAACTTTGTGACCGGTTTCCTGCCTAGCCCCCTACTTTATCAAAATACCCAGATGGCCCCTTTTCAAGATTCAGTTATAACACCGTTAACCAGTCATCATTTTCCCTCTCTTCCATCTCATCACCTCTCTCTGCCACCTCATCTTCTTGCCACCTCGTCGTCTTCACCGGCAAAGGTCGCCGACTGACCAATTTTCTGGTCGGCGACATTCAAACCTCAAAAAAAAAAAAAAAAAATCCTTTTCTCTTTTTCTCTCTTTTTGAGTGGGGTTTCTTGAAGAGCCAAATAAACAAGTGAGATTTTAGAGAGATAAAATCCCAATAGAGAGAGAGAGAGAGAAGAATAAGATAGAAGAAGGCGACGAGATAGAGAGAGAAGATAAGCCGCGAGATTAGAGATTTGTTCTTCCCTTAAATCTTTCTCTTTAACTTTTCAAGCTATTTTGATAGTGTGAATCGATTCATTAGTCGGAGACCAATCGGAATCTGTTTTTTCAATAGATTTGATTCAGAATCCGGTCGATTTCAGTAGTGGTAGAGAAGAAACTAGTGAAAACGAAGGTTCTTTGTTGTTGATTTCGTTTGATTTGATGAGTAAACATCGAAGAAGATGGATAGAAGTAAGAATTTCTCTAGGTTTGAATTTCTCAGATCTCTTTGATTAGGGAATCAGAGGCAAAGATCATTGCGGCACCGTTTGTTAAGATAATCCCAGATTGGTTGTGGAAGGGGCATGAGTAGTTTATATGTGTAGGGAAAGCTCAATCTCATGAGTTAGCTTTTGGAGTGAGAGACCCAAGACCACCCAACACTGGTATCAGAGCACACGTATAACAAGTGTCGGCCCAATATCTATTGAAGTTAAGAGCCAATGTGTGAGGAGGAAGGGACGGAGTGGAATCGAGTTGGCCCGCTTCAGTGGCAAATTAAGGATACAAAAGTTATAAATTTTGGTAGTCAGTTTACAAAGCCGCCACATTTCATCTTTTTCTTAGTCGTGACATTAAAAGAAGACATGTATATGCTTTTTCTTTTCTGCTCTCATCTTAGTTAAATTAATTAAATATGTAAAATGTTATGAACCAATAAAAATCATTTTCTTACAGCGTATGAATGAATTCACTATTTCTTTTGACTTCAATGTGCCCAACGTCAAAACAGTTCTAGCCTAACCACTAGATAAAGTTCAACTTTTTTTTTTTTGTTGAAGGATAGAGTCCAACTTGATCAATATATATCTTATGAAATTTTCAAGTTGGCAGTCCTACTGCAAAAATATCGATTAATTGATGATCACTACTAACAGATGGAGTACATATAACATTGGCCTTCAAGTTCTCTCACAAAGTAACGATCCAGTTCAATGCGTTTAGTTCGTTCAAAATAGGATTCGAAGCAATATGTAGAGAAGTTTGGTTTTCACAAAACATTTTAGTGGGTTGAGGTGTAGCATACACTATTTCAGCCAATAGAGCTCCTAGCCAGATGATTACAATTCTTTTCTAGGTTACATCTCATCGTGTAGATACACACCACAGCAGTAACTTTCTGTTGTTGCAAGGACAGCAGTAACATAATAAGTAAGAGCCAACAACTCTTGGTTGGAGTGGTAAGAGATTTAATCTTCCACCTTATAGTTATAGGTCAAGGGTTCGAGGCACGCTGACAATTCAAAAAGAAAAAAAAACATAAAAAGTAAGATATGTTCTAGCCTAAACCCATGAACAAATATATAGAATTTCTTAAATCTTCTCTGACTACATTTTAAGAGCATCTCTAATGCAACAAATAGCCCTTTTTCCCTACCCCAACTAGGTTTCTCTCAATCTTATAAACTATGAGTGTCACTTATGATTTTTAGATCTCCAATGCAATACACAATTTGGATCCCATAAAAGATGTGACGGTAGTTAAATAGAGATATCTCGAAAGAACCCTCTAGCCTTTTGAACAATGGGGTGGCTGAATGTTTGGAGGACCGGTGCGACATTTTAATCGGAGCCCTTTACGTCAACAATAAACATTAGTTATTTTTGTGTAAAGATTAATTGGAAAATAGAAGAAAAAAACATTAGTTTTATAGAGAAAAAAATCGAACAATTAAATTAAGAGGATGGAGAGGAAGAAAATTTGAATCGTCAAATGTTTGGTTTTGTTATTTTATGTTTGACTTCGTATTTGACGTATGAGATAACAAAGATAGGTCATCCAGAGTGTGGATAACCTACTAATCACTTAAAAATTATTGGTGGGGCCTAAAAAATAATATTATTGGGCTTTAAAACATTATAAACTAAGTGAACTCTTCGTTGCCTCACAAAACAAAAAAAGAAACTAAAAGTTGCTTAGAGGACTCAAACCCACAACCTGTATAGTACTAGGCAAGGACAAGCTGATGTATTTCTAAATTAAAAAAGAAAAACTAAAAACTAAACAAAAAATCCTCAATAAAATCAAAACTAACAGAAAAAAAATTACTTTCCCTTTTTCACATCAGGTTCTCTCAGTAATGTTCTCTCTCCAAGTTTTTTTTGGGAGATTTTGACATTGACCTCCACTTTTATATCCATAGTAGGACTACACTTCCACTTTTTTTGAAACTTTTAATTTACACCCCACGTGGACGGAAACAGTCAATTCAGAGTTATGTTCCAAACATTCGAACAACACATGTGAATCATGACGAAAATATCTTTATTTAAATTTTAATTTCCGTGTCAATACCATCTTCTTCTTTCTTGCGTCTCATCTTCTCCTCTTCTCTCGCCAAATAAGAAAAAAGCAAATCATGACGAAAATGTTTTTTGGAATTTTGCTTTGAAGATGCTCAGAAAGTAGAGTCGATGAGAGTTTATAAGTGATCAAGAAGATGTCACATTATCTTTCGGATGAACCTCTAAGTGTGCAATTACTAAACTTTGTCTCATCTAATACTATTATTATTAATTCATCTACCATATAGTCTGTTAACACATTATGAGTTTGGTATAGAAAATGAATAAAAAAAGATGTAGCAAAATGGTACAACTTCAATATGGCTAAATTGGAATGGCAACACTAGGAAATACACCCATACCCGTAATGAACAATAAACCTGAGATCCCCCCGGCCTGCACCTAATTTTAGTAAAGACTTCCGACGAACGGCTTGGAAAAGTATTTTCCCTCCTCGTGTCCTTGTGATATATCTTCTCACTTCCCTTTATTCTTAAAAATACGTTTTTTTTTTCTAATGATAAAAGGTTGTTGTAAGTTGGGGTTATGTCTCCTTATGATATATCTTCTGACTTCCCTTTATTCTTAAAAGTATGTTCTTTTTTCTAAAGATAAAAAGGTCGCTTGAAGTTGGGGTTATCAGAGGGAGCAAATGTCACCTCAAAGGGTGTCAATGAAGGAAGGATGAAAGAAATTATGGAAGCAATGAAACTCTAAGATTGGATGATGAGGAGGGACAAGAGGAACCTAAGATAATGAGAGAGCTTTTTTTGTTAACCAAACCACAAGTCCTTTATGAGCATATAAATGATCTATTGGACGATGAGATTTAAGTCATCCTTCTGTTAATTCTATTATTTTCTCTCTTCTTGTCTTTAAATTTTTGTACCTTTTTACGAACGTTGTATTTAACCATCACTATAAATATTGTGCATTGTATATTGGCACCTAAAAGATCGAAATTCACACATTAGTTGCAGAAGGTGCTAGTAGTCAGTTCATAAGTGAGGGAAAACTTTATTCTTTAGGTGAGTAAAACAAAAAAAACTCAAAAATTTAGGATTATTTTCCAAATAGCCCCTAACTTTGTGACCAGTTTCCTGCCTAGCCTCTAACTTTATCGAAAATTTCCAGATGACCCCTTTTTTCAGTTACCGTTAGAACACCGTTAACCAGTCATCTTTTCTCTCTCCTACATCTCATCACCTCTCTCTGCCACCTCATCGTCTTCACCGGCGAAGGTCGCCGACCGGTCAATTTTTCAGCCGGCGACCTTCAAACATAAAATATATATATATATTTTTTTTCTATCTCCTCTCTCTCTAAAAAAAAAAATTAACCTCTCTCTAGATCTGGTTCACCAGATCTAGTTTCTCCTTCCATTTTTCTTCCAGCCATAGTTGCTTTACAATTCACACACACATCATCATAATCCATTAATTTTTCTGTGATAGATTTCAACAACTTATTCCAACTCCCACCTTTTCCATCTCCAGTTCCCACCTTTTTCATCTCCAGTTCCCACCTTTTCTATATGCAAAATCTCAGTTTCTTTCACACCAATCTCTCCACCGACGGTACAAACATTCTTTTCTTTAGTTCCCCTTTTACTAGTACCCTTATCTTAATCATCTTCTTCTCTTCCTTGAGCCCTAACAAGAAGTTTTTTTGAATGTTCCAGAGACACGACCTCCTCCTCCATTGCCATGGGAAGATGACTCGAACCAGCAACACCATTTTCAGATCGCGACCCTTTGTTGTTAATGTTGTTGCTGGTTTGATTCAGAGTATCTAGCTTAGGGTTGATAACCTCTATGACATCATCATCATCACTGTCATCTGTAATTAATAGATCTTTCATAGTAGTTAATATTATCTTTTTATTTCTAAAAAGAAAGAAATAAATCAGTGAAAGGAAGGAATTTAATTTACCTAATAAGTCTATGAAATCGACTTGATACAGAAACCTGATGATGATGATTCGTATTTTCTGCTACAACCTCCACCCGTTGAGACGTAACTTCTGCTTGTAAATCTGTGGCGATCAAGAATTTGATCTTGGGATGGTGAGATGAACCATAACCCCATTTCTAGGGTTTTTTCTCTCTCCTTAGTCTATATAGTTTGTACTACTACTTACTTTGTTGTTATATAGGAAAAGGAAGGGATTTTATGAGAGTCCATGGGTATATAGACCAAAATAATGTTTAAAAAAGGTATATGATTCAAATTTTCCCAAAATATGAATATTTAGTCCTTTTACATTATGGACATAAATAACACATACTTTATTAAATAATACCGTCCATGTCCCTCCTCACAAAATCGCGGGTTTATTTGATTTTTCGGCTGAATCCGGAAAGTTTCTAAAGTGGAAAGGGCGTGATTTGAGGGTTTAAAGCTGGCAACGGTATCAAATTGAAATTGGATTTTCTCTCTCTTCAAAACAGTTTTGGAAATAAAAAATTCTCCCGAATCGATTGAATACGAACCCTAAAAAAATCGTAACTACTGAAAAGGTAGCATCCTTTCTTCTTCTCAACTTTTCCTTTTAATTTTTATCAGGATAAAAGATAAGATTGTTCATTAACACCATTTCGTTTTCAAATCTGTTAAAAAACGAATCGTCGTTATATTCAGGTAAAAGCTTTATAAATCTGTCCGTTGCATGTTGATTTTATGATAAAGTATGAGTTATTTTTGACAAATACTAATCATTTAATAAGAATAATTTGATGTTTTTTTATCCATTAAAAGAAAATCTGTTGTTGAAGAAGATGTTGGAAAGACGAAGGCTAACGCCAAAGAAACATCAATATCCGAGGTAATGTGTTTGAAAGTTGTAGTAATTTATTGTTAATGTATGCAAATACTCTATAAAGTATGTATCATTTACATATCAGTGTTCAAAATTTAATATACATTTGCATTTCTTCTAAGTAGCCATTAATTTACATATATCATACTCTGCTTTTTTTTTTTTAAGTAAATCAATAATGTATTATAAAGTATGTATACTTTACATAATATATGGTTGCATGTACAGTTCTGATCTATAATTTATTGTACAGGTTGGTGGGATTTCTAGAAATTATAAATTGTAGATGTTATTGGGAGTCCACGAGTATGTCGAATCTGGTTGTTGAAGGCCTCTGATAGCTGAGAAGATATAGCTGTGTACCTGTTTAAACAACAACACTATATGGTTATTTAATTAATCATTAAAAAGACTTAAAACATTTGTATAAATTATGAATGAAGTAACAAACTATGATCATGCCGGAAAAAAACACATAATATATAGTTAATACTTGATTATCCATAATAAATTACGTATACTTTACGAGACAAATAATAATGTTTTTCGATAAGATTTCATAATTTATGATAAAGAACTTCGATTTTCGAGCTCCATTAGCCAATCTTAAATTCAGATTTGTTCCTTAATGCCAAACACAAAAGGTCATCTGTGATATCAAATTTACATACATTAATAATGAAACATTTAATAAAAAACAAATGAGATGGATCATAAATAACAGGTACATATCAATAAATTATGTATAATGTGTGGAAAAGTACAATTGTTTATTAGGTTAAGAGAAGTTTTATATGTTTGTCATGACCACTGTTCTGGTTAAAAAAAGACGTGTAATGTTGGATAAATTTTTCATACTTTACGCACCTTTGTAATTAGTTTTTGAGATCATTGATAAAATACGTATAATTTGTATGATAAATACACATATTTATCATTCAGTAATAATAACATCTTACGGTAAATGTTTGCGTAATGTACTGTAAAGTATGGAAATGTATCGTAAACTACATATAATGTGAATTCTGTTATGAGAATCGATTGGGATATTCAGCAGGTTCGCAAAATCGTACGGATAGATAATCTGATCTCACGAAATATCGGAAACAACAGAAGATTAAACATAGATCTAAAGAAATATGATATTATCATTGGATGCAAACATAACATACTAACTTTGAAGGAATCATTGAATAAGGAATAAACATAAAGATCTTAAACAGTTATGAAAATTTTAGAGAGAGAAAATAAACATCATACATTCAAAGTTAATGAATTAGTAAACAGATCTTATAGATATGTGTCATAAATCTGATACGTTTTATAATAGAGCGAAATAATTAGGGTTTTAGTTATAAGAAGAAATATTATATATTAACAATGGTGTTTATAAAGATTTCGAAAGTATTAAACCTGATAAATGATGAATTTTGCACAGCCATATAATGTAGAAGAAGATGATTTTTTGAGTTTAATGGAGGTTTATCAACTGAATCGGTTTTAGAGAGATCAAATAAAGAGTTTCCGTTACTAAAGATAATGAAGGTACCCTTACTTTGAATACAAACGTGATTGGAGAGAAATATGGGAGATAAATATGGAAAAAGATATGCATAGATTTCGAAGGTAAATTAGTTATAAAATATGGAAAGGTTAGATTAGGGATTATGAAATAATATTTATTCTAGAGATTTGTGTTTTGTCTCTAGATGAATACAAATGGACTAGATATCCATTTTGAACATTATTTTGATTTTGAAACCCTTTATTGGATTAAAGTGAACTAAATGTTATATTAGGGCCCGTTTTTTGGGCTGTAAACTCAAAAATTCATTTTATGAAGGGTTTAGGAAACCGTCGATTTGTTCCATCAAGTCCAATCCCGTGCTACTTCAATGGTTCACCAGATCTAGAGAAAGAGAGGTTAGGTTTTTTTTCTATTAAAAATTAATATTTTTTTTAGACGGAGAGAGAGAAATTTTTTTTTTTTTTATGTTTGAAGGTCGTCGGCCGGAAAATTGGCCGGCCGGCGACCTTCGCCGGTGAAGACGATGAGGTGGCAAGAAGATGAGGTGATGAGATGGAGAGAGAAAAGATGACTGGTTAGCGGTGCTCTAACGGTAACTGAAAAAAGGGGTCATCTGAGAATTTTTTATAAAGTTAGGGGCTAGGCAGGAAGCTGGTCACAAAGTTAGGGGCTATTTGGGGAATAACCCAAAAATTTATAAATGCTTGTTGGGCATTTTGGTTTGACACTTTCATACCCAATTTTTTTTAACCCAAACCTCCTTCAATCTTCATGCTCAATGGTCTCATCTATCATCTTCTCCATTACGAGAGCATAACTATCATGGCTCATGCACATGTATAACAATAAGCTGGGATGGTTGGATGAAATCCTATTGTCTAAATGACTTTTGACCACACAAAAACACCGTCTGTTAAACTTGTAAGCAAAATAATGTTATTTTGACAACAAACAAAAACACCAAAATATTACTCATTTCTTTTCTGATAAACCATCCTCCGAGGCAAACAAAAAGTCAATAGCCAGAGAATATCACAACAACCATTACTACCGCTATCGCTGCATCTTCCCATCATATATATATATGCTCTCCATCTAACTAGTCTCTGATTCTCTAGTAAATAAAACTCGGTACGAAAAGAAAACTATCTATAACAGAAAAGTAATACCCTTTGGTTGATTTTGCTAGTCAGTACAACAGCTTCCTCTGCAGATGATTCAATATTTGTTTCAGATGTGCAGGCCCCGGAAGGAGTCGACTACTGACTAGGCCCTTTTTCCGGGGCCTAAATGAGTTCTTTTTGTAACATTTCTCTTTCGCTTTACCCATTGGACTGTGAATTTGTATCCACTCTATGGTGGTATTTATCCTCGCCTCCATTCTTTCCATTCTTTTGAGATAGAAGTATTCTGTCTCGGAGATTCTTCCATACTGTTGTTACTGACGTCTTTCTTGCAGATGCATGAAGATGGGTATTCATGGAATTCGCCACGTCCTGGTTTTATCTCCTCAGGTTCCCCCAAGAATCCTATTTGACTTGATCTCACTTTCCTAGCAAATGTATCCCAGTCCATCTCATGCTGACTCATGAATATTGAGCTTAGTTTCTTTGCATTCGGTCTGATCGTTCTCTTGTGCCCCATGTACCTCCTTTGGACACAACATCAAATCAGCAAAGATTAATTTATGTAGTAGTATGAGGTATAAAATAAGTGACCAGAGGAAGAAAGAAAATTAGATGATGTTTGTTCTTAGTGTCCGACTTTGACACGCTTGAGTCTGAACTGTTTAAATCCGAGTCATCTGAGTCTCACTTATTTTGGTCCAGAGCACAACAATCACTTCAATTTAAATTATATGACAAGCTCTATCAAACTTGTTGTATCTGGATCAAATCAGGCATTCAGACACATCAAATATATGACACATTCTGAGATCCGACCCGAGTGAATCCAGATCTCAAGTCAGACTTCAAATCTGAACATAAAAACAGACGCACACCGCCTAAACATTGTTCTGTCAATGAAATAAGGAGCAGGGAGAAACAGAAATACCTTCGACCTGCAAGTATTTTGGCCATATTCCCATTGTTATTGGTGACGAATACATCACTCTCATCACAGACCACATAGTCAAGAGCAGCAAGGCGAGACGAGAAACGCAGGAAAGGCTTTAACTCTTCACCGGCAAGCATCTCCTTTGTGTAAAAATTTGGGAAAAGTTGTCTGAGTGGCTTCAGAGTCTCTTCTCCACCATATATTTCTCCAGATGCAACATAGAGATATGAATCATTCTTGAAACCCAGTGCCCTCAGCATTAAACCCACTTCATGAGGTGTGAGTGGACATTTTCCTCTTTTTCGCTCTTCCTCTGGGCTCGAGTCCTGACCAGATTTTTTTAATGTATAAAAATAAAATATAGATGAAAATGGTATCCCACGTTGATGAAATGTTCGAGTTTAGATTCTTAAAGAACAGAGTTAATAAATAGGAAACAATGAATAAGTTTCATTCTGAGCTATTAAACAGATGAATGCTTGTTTTCACGACAAATAAGCAAATATTGAAGATGAGTTGGAAATGGAAGAGTATATGCATCTTACAGGTAGTGTAACCCAACGCTTCCTTAGTGCAGCGAGCTCATTTCTCTCCTTATCACCTCCTCCATAGTAACAACCAGAAAATGCTAGCATATCAGGTTCAAACCTGCCCAGTATATGAAATGAAGTATCCTTCTGAATTTCCAAATACATAAATCAAATGTCCTACAACAATACCAGAACAAGAATATTCCCAAAAGGAGGTCGAATAAGGAAGGTAAAGAAGCAAACAAACGGATACATAATTCACAGTGCATTTTATTGTTTGTATTCGGCAACCCTTATAATGTTCAACTAAGAAAAACAAACTATTTATATGTACAGTCATATCATCATTTTAACATTTTCTGTTGTGCTCAACACCTCGTACAGGTGTTGAATGTCGATACATGTATCAGGGTATACACGAAGCAATTAACTACGATCAATTGTCAAACACGCAAGCAAGTTTCTCCACGTCCCTAAGGACTTCACTGAGGAAGATATGGTGATATATATACACACATAGGGCAACAACTAATATTTCTAATGTAAGAGTATGCACTTAGTCATTTTAAATGTTCTTTCTTCAAAAAGTTCAATTTCTCTAACTCAAAGAATGACGTGCTAGTTTATATATATTGTAAGATGTCATTCATTATTATTTTCAGAAGTTCAAAAAGATACCTTAAGTGTATAGCAATGAAGCGCTTGGCCATACTTCGCATTTTGATGACCAGCTTTTTGCCAAGTTCTTCAATCGGTTTTGTGAACCTTAAAGAATGATAATTCACCCGGCAACGCAGTTTTTGTAGTTCTCCATCAAGATTGTTAGAAAGCCTGTAATCAAACTTTGTCAACTGCACAGCCTGCAAAATATCAAATGTATAATGAACTCAATGCACACAATGGACACAGACCAAATAATAAAAGATCAAATATTAGCAAAATGGCTTCACGTGTATTACGAAAAATGGGTTCACATAAGAGATGGCCCCCTACCACCCACAATTTTATTCAAACCTATCTATCACGGATACTACATTTTAATTTATTTTTTTGTCACAAGGCATATTAGGACACTCATGTCGAATATACAGATCTCTTGATGGACAAAGATAGTAACTTCATTGTGTATTCTATAAGGTACATCTTTTGCTTACTTGCACCAAATCGTGTTATGATTTACACACAAAAATGGTTGATCCGAGAATATTGTAAGTCAAAATAAAGAACCAAAACAAAGACAATAAGTTTTACATGTGCTCTAACAAGTCTCCATATTGGCCTTTTTCCAATCACTGTATTTGACACCTCGTACCGATGTTGGATATCGATGTCAAAATCAGTGCATGTGTTACATAGATCCAAGTGGAACCAGAGGTGGCCTAATTGGAGTGAAGGGTAGCTTCCAAGTAGTGACACCAAGCAAAGACAAATACTGAATCAACAAAGCCAGATAGTAACGACTGATTTATGCAAATGGAGGCAGAGGAGAATAAACTAGCAATTTGAGCAGTAAGGATACCAAGCAAAAATGATTAGTATTTAGTTTGAACAATTACCTCATGATACTAAAACAAATTACACGAGAACACAATTAATCTAGCACCATGGCAGTAAGATCAACAGTGACTATTATCTAAACCACAATAAAACACTTGCATATATATATATATATATATATATATATATATATATATATATATATATATATATATCAATTCTGAGAAGTGATTTATAATTAAAACACAATCAGATAAAACTTCTTACACGTCTTCTCAAGAGTATAGGCAGAACTTGATCAAGGTAATATTCAGGAGCAGATTTTCTGGGAACACGCATTGTATACGGAGGTTTTCCCATCGATCTCATTACTTTATCGGGAATTCTTTTGACGATAGTGACATCTTTTGCTAGGGAGGAGATGAACCAATCAACATCAAATATGTTGAAAAAGTCACTACATGTCAAAGAAGTTCATAATATCAGGTTAAAACAACTGGAAGAAAACAATTAATTTGAATAAGAACAATAAATAAACAGATCTCTTGTGATTAACAGTATACACAACAATGTCAATCAAGTGATGAGAATCTAATTTACCTATCATCTTTCCAGAAGGAATAATGGTCCAGCTCAGGTACAACTAGTGTAGCATTAAGAATCCGTGCAACAACTACTGCATCCGTTATCTGAGTGCTTCGTAAAGAAGAAAAAGAGGCGCCCCATTAGTTATGACAATACCAAAAATGCCTAAAGAAAAAAACATATGAGTTTAATGTGTTTGGTTTGTGAAAAATTCCAGCTATTCTAGTTTGTACTCGAATGAGTTGCTGGTAAACAAAAACATTGTTTATATTTAGTTAAGTAGACTTGAATAATGAAATATCATGATTCGGATAAAGATGCTTCACTTACCCCTGTTCTTTGTTGGTTTAGTCCTCCACTTGTTGCAATAAGCAAGTATCCATTCGACGAACGCTCATTTACAGCACCTACATATCATGTGATAAATAAGTACAACAAGATTAGACCTCAAAATGTGAAAGAAGAGGGTGTGAATATGTTCATTCATTCTGAAAACCACAGTTCTGGTTTTCCTGATCTTAAGTGTGGCCTCAATGAGGCATTTGCTAATCTGAGCTTTAGAAAATCTATGTAACGTAAAATGTGTGAAAAAGTAATAGTACATTAGTACATTACTAGTGATAAAGACAAATAAGAAGCAACACAACTGGCTAACAAAAGAAAAACAAAGCATGCCAAGATTCTCCTGCAACTTTTGTTTTTGGTGAGGAATCGGTAACATTTTTAAACAAGAAAGTTTGAAATAATACATGAAAAAGTTACCGGCACGGTACTGCACTATTAATACATGAAAAGTTACCACCATGGTACCCAGTATGCCAGAATAAGCAGAGGAAATCAAGGTCAGACAGCATGATATTGCAAAATTAGAGTATTTCTTCTTGAAAGAGAATGATACGAAACAGAAACAATCTTACGAGTAAAACCACGGCCTCTTTTACTACATCCATGGTATAACTTTGAAGATTGTGATTTCCATATATCAACCGGTGCATGACGACTTCTGTCCTGCAATTTCACAAAAATTAATATATTCAAATTATGTTCAATGTTGAATGGATGGAATAATAGCAAAGAAACTTTTGATTGCAATAAATAATGAAAACGAAAGTAACATGGGTAGTTTCATGTGTATACACACCTGGACAAGCTGTCCATTACACACACACACACATGTATATACGCATATATCATGGTCATTAGATCCTTCACTGTTATTTCCAATTCATTCCTTTGGATACATCATTGTTAAATTATACACACAACGACATTAACCTAGGGCGATATAATGAACCAAACACAAATTTGTACAAGTGTATACACAACATACACATACAAAAACTGAAATTATATACATTGAAGTGATTGGGAGTACCTTCAACAAAAAAAAAAGTGATTGGGGGTACCAGGCAAGTAACCAAGTATCGGACATGATAATAAATAATATGAGAAAATTAGTATTTAAGATCACAATATATAAGTTCCTCTCTCACACACACGCGCGCGCACACACACACACACTGAAGTCAGAACTAAAAATCACAGTTACAGTTTCCCTTTGCGTATATTTCCACCGAGATGACAGTAATATCGAAATATCTCTACAAACAATATATCTCCACTAACCAAAAAATTTCTATTTCCAGTGAGACCAAAACATATATGAAATCGAAATTTAGTGCCTGGATTTACAATAAAACCCAAGTTTCAGAAATGATCAAAGACTAATCACCTCTTCTAAGATTAGTACAGAAATAGATTCACCAATTAATTTATCAACCATTTCCATAATCAAATTTATAACTAGAATGAATCAAAGCAGTTAAAAATAAAAATAAAAATTGTAGTGGAAATAAGATGGGGAGGAAAATAAGTACCAGTTTGTGATAGAAGAGAGCTCCAGAATAATACTCTAGGTTAGAAGCGACATGCCCTGTGAAAAGGGAAATCAAACCTAAAGCAAAGAGCATGAACCCACAAATGAAGGAAACAGATGCTGATTTCTTGTGAAATCTCCAACACAAATGTTGCTTCTGAGGATGAACAGAAGATGTAAACTTCATTAATCCTTTACAAATATCACATTTCCTCATCTTCCTTATTAATTTTCCCATCCAACCCCAACCAAACAAAAGTCTTATTAATCTCATAATCATAGTCACACAATCCACACATAAACCCTAATCATCATTAAATACAAAAAGGAAAAAGAGAAAGAAAAAAAAAGAAAAATCACCCACACACCACACACTCTTCCTTTCTCAGTCCAACTAACTACTTTTTAATTTCTCTTTTTAAATCTTCAAATGCCATTATCAAAATAATAAGATCATCAAAGAAAGGGAACCCATTTACTAACAAAAATGTGAAATTCTTCCATCACTAAAAATCAAATACATTTTGAGTAACAACCCATTAAAGATCCAATCTAGATGTTGAGAATGTGAAGAGAATGTTCTAAATACTTGACAAAAATGTGGGGAAATCTGAAAAGGACCAGAATGAAGAGTTATACTGTTCAAACTAGGGATCTATTTAGGGATTCTATTACTAGTGAAAATTGAAAGAAGACAGAATCAAAACCAGGTAGAAGAACTAGAAACAGTTTTTATATACTTGGGGGAGTTTAGAGAGAGAGAGAGAGAGACATGTGTGGCGGATGTCTAGCTGTTGAAGTACTATTAAAAAAAATGTCGCTGAACAAAACCCTCCAGACCGTCAGAGACTCAGACGGGTCAGTAATTAAACCCGACAATTTGGCTGCCGCAACATTTTGGATAGGTCTCAAAATAAACTCCCAAATCAAATTAGTATTAGATAAGTTTAAATTTTAGATTCCAAAGAATATTGTTAGTAGTCTCAACAGAAAAAAAATATATATATATATTGTTAGTATTTGATATACAAGAGAATCTCCAAAGCATTTTTTTTTTGTTGAACTACGAGCATCTCCAATGCAAAACTTAATCTTAGAGCATCTCCAATGCAAAACTCAATCTTAGAAATTCGGAGTGCCACATAAGATTTTCTGAGTTTTTTTTTTTAAAACCGTCTCCAATGCAAAACTCAACTAAGATCTCAAAGATGATGTGTCGAGAGTGGAATAAAGATATCTCAAGAGGACACTCTATTTTTAGAGTGTCCTTGAGATATCTCTAATTGTCCAACTCATCAATATTTAAATTTCAACCAATTGAAATCAAGTCTTCGTATGTTTCCAAAATAACTAATTATTTTTTTACAAAAATAACCATGACACGTAAGTAAAATAAAAGAGTTTAAAGTGTTGCATTGGAGACATACAAGAATTGAGGATCTCTATTTTCGACACATAAGAGTGAGAATCTCAATTGGAACTTGACAAATAGGACGAATTGCATTGGAGATGCTCTTAGAAACTCGGAGTGCCACATAGGATTTTATGAATTTTTCTAAAAAAATCATCTCTAGTGCAAAACTCAACTAGGATCTCAAAGATGATGTGTCGAGAGTAAAATAGAGATATCTCAAGAAGACACTCTAGAAATAGAGTGTCCTCTTGAGATATCTCTAATTGTCCAACTCATCACTATTTGAATTTCAACCAATAGAAATCAAGTCTTCGTATATTTCCAAAATAACTAATTATTTTTTTACAAAAATAACCATGTCACATAAGTAAAAAATACAAGTTTAGAGTTTTGCATTGGAGACATACAAGAATTGAGGATCCATGTTTTCGCTACCTATGAGTGAGAATCTCAATTAGAACTCGACAAATAGGACGAATAGAGATTTTTTTGAGTTTTGCATTGGAGATGCTCTACTAAAGCAAGACTCAATCTTAAAATCTTAAATGTCACCAAAGACTTTAGAGTTTTTTCTGAGAAAAAACATCTCTAATGCAAAACTTAATTGAGATCTTAAGATGATGTGGAAGCATTAAGTTTTAAGATGTTTCGACTAGAAACTCTATTTTTTGAGATCTCTTTTGAGAGTCTTAAGTGTCCTAGTCATCAAATTTATTTTTAGACCAATAGAAAGCCTTTCTTACTCAACCACTTTTTCCTATTAAATGTATGTATGACATGTGTATCTATTAGAGTGTTGCATTGGAGAAGGACTTGAATTAGAGACACTCAAGTTAGCCACATAGGAAAGAGAATCTCAATTGAAATTCAATATATAAGCGAAATAGAGTTTTTTTTTAAGTTTTGCATTGGAGATGCTCTAAGTAAAGAATAGGATCTTTCGAATAGGATGCATATCTCATAATTATTGGATATTCAGTTAATATTTTATTTTAAATAAACTAGGATATACTCTCAAAAAAATTAGGGTATATCGCGTGCCTTAGGGCACAAATAGTTGTATCAATCAAATGTGACGAAATCTTAATCAGTGTTTCTATCGGTGCCTCATAATATTGCTCTAGGCGCTCTCTCCAAACATGTCACCCCACATTTCATATTTATTATTGTTATATTCTCGATACCCTAACTTTTTAAGTATTCTACTTATTGTTTATTTTTTTGGCATCATTTTTCTTAAATTAGTACTTTTATTGAGAGAGAGATTTCAATTTCTTTTTCTAACCCTTGTAATTTCTTTTGTTTCATTTTTTAATTAATTATTTTAGTTCTAAGTTATTTTTCTTTCAGGGTTTGTAGACAATATCCTTTATTAAATAAAGGGTGTTTGTCTCAGTCAGCGTTTTCCCTTCTGTTTTATCATATTCTGGATACACTAATTTTTTTAGTATTCTACTTATTGTTTATTTTATTTTGCTTCATTTCTCTTAAATTAGTAATTTATTGAGGGGGAGGTTTCAATTTCTTTTTTTTAACCCTTGCAATTTTTTTGATTCTTTTTTCTTAAATTAATTATTTTATTTCTAAGAAGGACACGGTTATCTTTAAATAGGTTATATTATTTCTAAGGACTTTCTTTTAAATTTTGGGAAGGATTTCTAGACAATATCTTTTATTAAAAAATTGTTTTTCTTAGTCAGCGTTATCCCTTCTGTTTTATTATATAGACATATGATTTTTCTATCATATATTAGGTCGAACATATTTCACAAGTCCAAAAAATGGATGTGAGAACTACTTTCAGTAAAAAACATAGGCGGCAGGTCAACATATTGAAAATGACATTTTTGTCTCTATGTCTTTTTTTGGCGCATGGAAAAACTAGATACTAGGAATAGGAAATAAAGTGTTATAAACAAACGTTTAGGTATTGTAATAGTTTATAATGGGTTGAGATAAATAAAAGACTTTTACAGCGGGAAAGAAAACTCCAAAAAACCAATATATCGGGTTCATAACATATTATAACAACCATATTGTGTTTTATTTGTTCATAACATACTGTACCCAAGTTCAAGAAAAATAAAAATGACTTACACTGAAAAACCATTTTATATACAAATTGAGGAATAAAATAAGACATTTATAATACAAGCTAAAGAATAAAATGTGGAATCACATTTCCAACAAAAAATGACGCGGGTTCACGAGATTTCACCAGCGCAGGGGAATTTAGATCCAGAAAAATGATTTTGGACCTTTAATGAACGAGGGTTTTTTCCTTAATAATTTTGCCTGAAATTATAATTACGGGAGATGTGTTTTAAGTCCAAAATCGCATGATCAATGAGTCTAGAGACCAAAGATAATCTGAAATAGAAAATAAATCCACTCAAAGTAAATTACATGTTTATCCTCTCATTCTCTTTTACTGCCTAACCTATCCTAAGTTAAAAAAAATAACCTAAAATAATATACCATAATATTTAGAGATTCATTAAATGATTTCTTCAAAAACAAACTTTCCTTCCGAAAAAATAGTTGCCTTTACCGTTTAGCAGAATATTTTCTTTTATATTTCTATTAGAATTGGGCAAAGCAAACCGAAGAGAGAGAGAGCATCGTCACTTTCTAATATATGAACTAGGTTTTGATTTCATTCACCATCGACGCCCAAATTAAACCGAGTGAAAAAAGTGAAAGCATCGAGTGGAGAGAGCGAGAATCGATTGATGGTTTCATTCATCATCTACAGTAGTGAAGAGTAAGAAAAAACAAACGCTAAAATAAAATGTTAAAAATGTTGTTAGACTCGATAAGATTCTACCAGCATCAAATTTTATTAGAATCAACCTATTCTAACAAATTCATATCAGATGGTAACAGAATCAAGAAAACGCTAGTAAAATACTGAAAATGTAACAAAAACAATTTCACATAATATATTTTAATTACTAAAAAGTATTTGTTAACCTATTGTAACAAATTCATAAGATGCTAGCAAAATATTCTTGCTTTTTAAACTACTGTATTCAAATTTATTCAACCGATGCTAATAGAATGTAAAAGTTGCTATTAGAATCAATAAGATGCTAGCTAAATAGTATTTGCTTTCTAAACTACTTTATCAAATTCATTCATCAGATGCTAGTAAAATGTAAAATATGCTAGTAGAATCAGTAAGATGCTAACAAAATAGTTTGCTTTTTTAACCTCACAAAAGAATTTGTAGATGTTTAATTGGATCGAGGTAGAGATAAAAAGCAAATCACAAATTCATACTTTCTTGAAGTTCAAAGAACATAGAGTTACAAAGAGAGTCGTTTTTGGGAGAAAGCATCTCGTTTTAGGTAAATATTGGTTGAATTGGTAGGTTAATTTAGACAAATATCAGTTTTGGAAATAATATATTTTCTTGAATTCAAAGAACATATAGTTACAGAAAGAGAAACTCATGTTTGGGAGAGAGAGAACTAGTTTTAGGTAAATATCCATTGATTTGGTAGGTTACTTTAGAAAACTATAAGTTTTGGAAATAAAGATAAACATTAAATATCCACCATAAATATTCTTTCATAAAAATACTAAAAAGTATTTGTTAACCTATTGTAACAAATTCATAAGATGCTAGCAAAATATTCTTGCTTTTTAAACTACTGTATTCAAATTTATTCAACCGATGCTAATAGAATGTAAAAATTGCTATTAGAATCAATAAGATGCTAGTTAAATAGTATTTGCTTTTTAAACTACTTTGTCGAATTCATTCATCAGATGCTAGTAGAATGTAAAATATGTTAGTAGAATCAGTAAGATGCTAGCAAAATAGTTTGTTTTTTAACCTCACAAAAGATATTGTAGATGTTTAATTGGATCGAGGTAGAGATAAAAACAAATCACAAATTCATACTTTCTTGAAGTTTAAAGAACATAGAGTTACAGAGAGAGAAAATCGTTTTTGAGAGAGAGCATCTCGTTTTAGGTAAATATTCATTGAATTGGTAGGTTAATTTAGACAAATATCAGTTTTGGAAATAATATATTTTCTTGAATATAAAGAACATATAGTTACAGAAAGAGAAACTCGTGTTTGAGAGAGAGAAACTAGTTTTACGTAAATATCCATTGATTTGGTAGGTTACTTTAGAAAAATATAAGTTTTGGAAATAAAGATTAACATTAAATATCCACCATAAATATTCTTTCATAAAATTTATGGAAAGAATAATTGTATTAACTCAACCATTTTAAACCTTTGGTTTACCAATGGTTTAAATATATTTATGAAAGGGCAAAATTGAGAGAAAATTAAAGGATTGATGCATGGGGCCCACCAAATAGTGAATTTTTGGACTTATTTTACATTTTTGGTTTATTTTGGTTTTATTTTATTTATTGACTGGGGTATATCCCGTGTCCTAGGCCACGGGCAGTTGTATCAATCAAATGTGACGAAATTTTATTGTTATAATCTGGGTATCCTCATTTTTTTTTATATTTTTTTTTACTTCCTTTTCCTTAAATTAGTTGTTATTTTATTGAAAGAGAGAGAGAGAGAGAGATTTTAATTTCTTTTTTTAACTCTTGAAATTTATTTTGTTTCTTTTTTTAAAATTAATTATTTTATTTCTAAGAAGGATATGGTTAATATTTTTTTAAATAGGTAACTTTATCTCTACGAAGGACTATATTTTAAATATTCAGAAGGACTTCTAGACAATATCCTTTATTAAAAAAGGGTGTTTGTCCCAGTCAGCCGCCCTTTTTGTTTTATTATATAAATTTAGGAGTGGATATATGACTAATTACCCCCCTTATTTTTGGACCTTAAACTCAAAAATCCTTATAATTAGTCTAATTAAATTTGGACTAATAGCCTGCTTTTGAGAAGCCAGAATTAGTCGTCCACTTTTAGACATAAATGGATTTTAAGACCAATTTTTATGTTCAACAAAGATATTATGTGTTTACAATTATCAAAACGTATATAGATGAACATTATATATATACACTCGTACTCTCGAACTTAAAGTGCCAAATAGGTTTTTTGAGTTTTTCTTGAAAAATCATCTACAATACAAAACTCAAGTTGAAATTCTAAAATGTTGTGTTAGTATTATTATAGACCTCTTTAAGAGGACACTCTAAATTTAGAGTTTCTTTATGAGGGTCTTTTGGTGCCATCAGAACAACTTAACCAATTTTGTTGTCAAAATATAAACTTTGGAGTTTTTCTTGCGTGTTCCATTGGAGAAGCATTTCTAAAGTATCTCTAAATGATCAAGTAGGAAATAGACAATTAAAGATCTACTTTTAGTACTTGACACCGGGTCGGTCTAATAAAGTATATATCAAAGTCCGAACAGTTATATATCAAAAACTATAATTACTTAAATATTTTTACTTCGTTTACATATTTAGATGCAAAATCACTAACCGTAATTGATTGATTAATCAAGATTTTGGCCATTTCCTTCTTATTAAAAAGATATCTAATCCGTTTAGTCTTTCTTGTGACGTAGGCCGACTATAAAACTTAATCAACTTAAACCTGGAGAAACATTTTGTTACAGATGCAACAGTAACGGGTAGAGCTAATAAAATTCTAGCAATCCATCCAATAGGGTCGAAGCCTTCAATTTATTTCATAAACTTAACTCTTCGACTATTTTTTATCTCTTTATATATAAGATATTTCGACACTTTCAATTCTAAGAACAAGTCAATGCCATCTATAATATTACTCATTTAATTTTAGAAAATTTTCAAGAAAATATATGAATCTCTCAAACCACCGTCATCATTGGAGTTTAACTTATTCAAATCAAACAAAAAACTAAATACCTTTTTGTACTTCTGAAATTGTTCGAATCTACTTCTAAATGAAGAAAGGACATGATCCAGTATGTATATAAACTGAATGATTCTTCAAATGATAGTGTTGCATCTTCATTTACATTATCGTGAAACTGTTTTCTTCTACAAATGATACACCTTTCTCAGAATAAAGCTTCGACCCCCATTGTAATTTTTTTTTTGTTGAAAGGAACAGAAAGAGCTAAACAATGCTCTGAAATTCTAAAACATCGGTCCAAATACGTGTACGATTGTTCTTTCTACTCCATTTGGCAATCGTATTTGCCTGTTTGTTGTTTTGTCTAGGCGTGAAGGAGAATTTGATGCCAACGAACGAGCTTTTGAGATTTATGATTTCATCTATGTGATTTCTCGACTGCCAGTGCACCTGGTGTTTGCTATTCAGGGTGTGGTTGATCACGTTCAGATTGTCGCTTTCAATGTGGATGTGTTCGAATTTTAATTCTTTAGCCCATTGCATAACTTTGAGAATAGCTATGGATTCACATTCTTCTGTGTTTTGTCCTCGAACTGTATCTGAGAGTGCCATTATAAATGTCGCTTTATCGTCATGAATAATACAACCTATACCTGCAGATTCTGAAAAGATAGTGAAAGAAGCGTCTACATTAATTTTCATAAACGGTGACTCAGGAGGATTCCATGATGGTTTTTGTTTTTCCTTTTTCGTGGTTGTTGTTATTGTTTTCATAGTTTTTGTGGGAGTTACTTTGATTCTTGTGATTATGCCCATCTGAGTAGGAGCCTTGTTTGAGAAACATTTCTTACATCTCACTTTCCAAAGGAGCCACATAATTTACGCATATAAGCTTGACATATCTTCGTCTAAATCTTTCCAGGATAGTATCCATTCCTTGACATCTGTAACTGCATCTGTTATGATATTGTAGTAAAACCATATCGTTCTAACAAATGGACAATGAAGTAAAGCATGAGAATGAGATTTCGTTTCAGCACAATAAGGGCAATTATAATGTTGACCTATAAATTTACCAATTTTACCACGACCGGGTAGGCTGGTAGTACAACATTTCCAAAGGAATAATTTGATTCTCGGAGTAGTATTAATATTCCAAAGAGGTTCCAATCTACTCTATCAGTGTTATTGTGATTACCCGTAGTCCTTAAGTGGTAATACATTGAACTGATAGTATAGTTGCCCGATTTAGTTAAAGACCATTTCGCTTCGTCCTCTTTGTGAACCTGCAAGTTAATACTTAAAATCGCATTAGCAATATCTGAATTAAAACATTGATTAACAAGATGAGTATTCCAAGTATTTTGATTGATGAGTTGGGCCACCTGATTAATACCGACATTTCTAGAATTATGTATGGGTGGGGGGTGATCAGGGAGCCAGTAATCATGCCAAATATTGATATTCGTTTCCTGATGAATGTCCCAAAAGAACAAACTAGAGATTTGAGTGTAATGTTTATAGAGAGATTTCCAAAGCCAGGAATGATTAGCTTTGAGAGGAACAGGTTTTTGGTTAGTGGGGAAGTATTTGGCTTTGAGGATTTTGACCCAGAGGGCTTGGGGTTTATTTATGAGTTTCCATGCTAATTAACCAATGAAAGCTTGGTTATCCAGATTGGGAAGACGAAAACCTAATCCCCCAAGTTTGCGGGAAAGACAGATGTGAGACTGATTGATTGTGTGACTGGTTTTGGATTTTCCTCACCAGAAAGACCTTTGGAGGGTCTCAATGCTGTTGCTAATACCTCCATTGTAATTGCGATCTCTTTAGCTTCAATCATGTCTTGTTCAAATCACATTTCTCTATAACTTTCAAGATAACAAACGAGCTCTTCCACTTTATCTAATGCTATACTAATTTCTACATCTTTGATTTGAAGTTCTTTGCTAACATAATTTATAAACAACACATATAACATATTTCATATATATACACACGAAAAAAAAGGAAGTGAATAATGAAAACGACCTATTAGAGTTTTAATAGATTTTTTTATGAATTAGGTACTTGCGTGTTAATAATAGATTTATATATAATATTGTTAATTGTTCACCTAATAATTAGTAAATAATAACTACATTATCAAATTAAAATATATACATTGATCAATTTGGGAGAAAAGAAGAAAGAGAAAGATAAAAGGTTACCTCTGTGTGATGAGTGGTTCTGTTTTTTTATTTTGAATTGTGTGATGAGTGGTTCTGTGGTGGGGAAAAGAATTAGCAGAGGAAAAGAATATAAATTGGAGGTAGGTTTTGATATTTATTTTTCTTTTTTGTATTGGGTCCCACAAAAATAAACAATTTGAGTGGGTCTCTTGTTTTAAAATGTATAAGAGCTTTTAAATTTTGTTACAAAAATATTAAAGTTAAATCTTTTTTCTCATCTTCGGGGCTATTAAAATGTGGTGGACCGGTCCTGACTTGACGCATAAGATTTTTAAAGTTTTTTCGAATGTTGCAGTGGTGATATTCATAGGCCGCGACTTTGGGGAATAAAGAAAATTATCCGAGGAATAAAGACTTTTCTTCAAACTAGTCAAATAAGATTGACCTTTTATGTTTCTTTTTATTGCTAAGGGGCTTTTAATTTTAGAAGATGTTATAAAAAAGATTCTTCCATCTCATCACCTATCTCTGCTACTTTATCTTCTCAACACCTCATCATCTTCTCCGGCGAATTTTCCGGCCGACGACCTTCAAACATAATTTTTTTTTTTAATTTTCTCTCTCTCTGTCTCTCATTTCTTTTTCTTTTCTCTCTCTCTAGAACAGATCTAGATAGAGAGAGAAGGTCTGTTCTTCTACTTCATCTTCTCCAACATTACTTTAAACACACCAACCAAATTAACCAAATCCATTCCCTTTTAATCACCAAAGGTTACTTCCTTTACAAACCCACTTCTAAAAACTCAAATCTAAAATGGGTTAGTACTCTTCTTTACAATACCTTGATCAGAGCTTACCTCAATTTTAATGATCCTCAAAAATCAATTTTCTCTTCACTTCCATGCTTTCTCACTCATCTCCACCCAATAATCACACTTTCCCTTCTCTCATTAAAGCTATTTCTTCTTCACCCACCTTTGCTTCTTTAGGTAGACCAATCCAGACTCAAACCATCAAACGTGGGTTATCTCTTGATCCATTTATTCTTACTTGTTTTGTTAAGTTTTTTGCTGAATTGGGTGATCTTCGAGAAGCACAGAAGGTGTTTGTAGAAATTACTCAACCATGTATTGTCTCTATTAATTCAATGCTTGATGCTTATGGGAAGAATGGTGACATGGGTTCTGCTCTATTAATTCTATTAATTCAATGCTTGATGCTTATGGGAAGAATGCTTATGTGAGAATTTTCTCTCTAAAACATAAAGTAATGTTGGAGACCTTTGTGGTCTGTTCTCACGAACATACCATTGAAGGTCTGTTCGTGAGAACATACCTTTTCTCTCTCTCTCTAGAACAGTTCTAGAGAGAGAGAAAAGAAAAAAAATTTAGAAAGAGAGAGAGAGAGGAGAGAGAAAATTTTAATTTTAATTTTAATTTTTTTTTTATGTTTGAAGGTCGCCGACCGGAAAAATTGGCCGGCCGACGACTTTCGCCAGAGAAGATAATGAGGTGTCGAGAAGATGAAGTGGCAGAGAGAGGTGATGAGATGGAGGGGAACTTTCAAAAAAATGTATTCTGTATTCCCCTTAAAAATTTATTCCCCGGAAAATTTTCTAAAAAATCTGAATTCCCTCGAGAATTTATTCCCCGGAGAATTTTCTTTATTCCCCAAAGCCGCGGCCTATTCATATATGAGATTCAGATCTAAAAATATGATACAGTTCGAATATGTATCATACGTCTAATATGTACCATATAATGTGTGTTGTGAATCCAGGTTCACTAATTAACTATAAAGCAGTAGTTATTTCGGTTTACTGCAGGAAAGTTGAAAATCAGTTGATGAAGATAATTCCTGGTATCCTTCTAAATGTCGTAGGGAAATCCACTAAGAATCCATGCTTTCGTGAAACCCCATAAAAATTCTTAATTTGTCCAAAAATACTAATTTTTCATGGGGTTTCATGAAATGCCCAAAAAAAAAAAATTCAAGGATGCTCACAAAGAATTTTTGTTTCGTTGGTGAATTTGCACGAAAATTTTGCAAAATTGTCTTCTTCTAGTTTTTCAGTTTAAAGTGCAAAATGATTTCATGAAAAAAAACAATTTTCGCCCTTGGATTTGTTGGCTTTAAGGAGCAAGAGCTCCATGGACGAGATGTCTCATTTGAGGAGATCGGTGCTGGAGCTTATCCATATGAAGTTACAAAAAACCGTATCAAATTTCATCATTGGACCTCTTAAAATTGATGGGCACTCCGTTGGTGAGCTCCGTGATTGTGGTGGTGATGATGATTGTGATGTTTATTTGTTTTAGGTACATAGCAGATTTACATAAACGTATAATAAGACTTACAAAATAAAAATAAAAAAATCAGATACCCAAGAAAAAAAATATATTAGATGAAAATAAAATAAAATAAAAGGGATATTTAGCTTTAGGGTCAAAGAAAAATACCAGCATTAGCATTTAGGTCAAGAGTTTGTCTGTTATAGGGTCTAGGTCACAGACTAACCGTTGACTTGAGAAGGTCGTTAACAACCGTTAGATTGTGACCCAAACGCTAATGCTAGTACATTTTCATTGATCCTGACGCTAACTTTACCTTTTAATTATTGGAACATGGACGTCTTAAAGAAAATTGGTGAAAGATGTGTGGGTTTAAGGGGTGTAAACATGTCGATGGAGAACTTGTCAAATTTGAGAATTTGTCAGACGTAGAGCAGAGCCTAGTCCTAAGCTAGCACTTCCACCATCGTTAGCGGCGCGAAAGACACGAACCTTGACTGACGAACCCACCAGCAGAGAGTCATGGATACAAACGACCTATTTTTTGTAGAAAGACAAGTTGTGTTAGCATAGGTCACTCCAATGAATCGACTGCTTAGCATAGGTCCCTTCTATATATCAAGAAATAATCGTAAGAACTCGTCCGATGAGATTGTCAGAAGGAAACCGTATCAAATGCTCGAGAAGAAAATTAATTCCATGTGATATTTGTGAAAAATATTTTGGTAAGTATAGAGAGTTCCATGATAAGAAAGATCATTGTCATGAGAACAAAGAAAAAATTACCTAGAGTATTTTGCAGGGAAAATATTTTCATATTCGAGGCACTGGTACAACAACTTTCGCCTCGAAAAGACACATAGATTTGAGGATGCGCATTAAGTGCAGAATAAAACATGTTCCCTTTGTAATCGACATATTGAATTCGATGAACAATTATGTTTTTGAGTTACGTTGTAGTTTTGGTAGATTGATCAATATGCTTTTATTTTAGCCTTACAATTTACTTATGAAGTGTTAGGGTCAACGTAAAGTACCGACATTAGCGTTTGGGTCACAAACTAACGGTTGTTAACGACCGTCTCTAGTCAACAGGGTCAACAGTTAGTTTGTGACCCAAACCATATAACAGACAAACTCTTGACCCAAATGTTAATATCGGTATTTTTCTTTGAACCTAAAACTAAATATCCCTAAGTAAACGACACGTGGAACCCACTAAAACATTATATGAGAGGTGTGAAGTTCATTTTGGTTCAATGGTAACATCTCCCCTTCCCCGGGAAAGACTAAAGGCAGAGCCTAGAACCTTCATCATATGATCAGAGACAAATTCTTGAAACATCAAAGTTCACTCTTGTTTCTCTTATAGAGGGACATGCGTACTCTCCAAAATGAATTTCGCAAGAACATTATAAAATAAGTTGGAAAGCAATCTACTCTCGAATAATGGAGACCCACTCACACACCTAGTCACACTAATATTCATGCCGATCATCACGCCTTTAACCTAGGTGGTCAATACGTGGACAACTAATTTTCTTATACTGACAACTATTTCCGGGCCCGATGCAAGTCAACTAATGTTGACTTAATTGACTTTGATTTAGTAAGGGGACTACTTTATTAGGACTTGAATATTAACACTAATTAATCCGAGGACCATTAACAAATACAATAGTTAAAAATAGAAACCCTAACTCTCATTCATCTTCATCATCATCTTCTTCTTCTTAGTCTTATTCGTTTATGACCATTATAAGTTAATCTTGCTCACAAGTAAGACCCAACCCTAGTTTAGTTTACTCCTCTTGAAACCTTGTCTTGTATGAGAATAGTTCCCATGTGATCCATCAATTGATTCGTCACTTTTATAGCCAAAAGAGCATCCATGATTCTGTTAGGACTGTGAGGTATCAACGGAAGCAACCATTCCCAAGATGCCCACCTATCAATGGCACCTCTTCCATAATCTAAAGCCACTTTAATGATCTCTCCTATAAATCAGATTAAGAAAATTTAAGAACTCATTCAGAGTAAAAGTAGGATTCAGAAATGGGTGCTACCAAGGTTATGCCGTTACAAAAAAATCAATTTTCTAGATCTTATTTTTTAATTTCAAGGTTCGCGAAGAAGAGCAATTTTTTTATGGATTCGGGTGGTTTTTTCAACAACTCATATTTGGGGAAGAATCATACAAAAATCTAACAAATTTTGTGACGCCCCGTGTTCCGAATCACGGTTTGCCAGACAGTTTATAAAAAGAAACTCGGTCTCAGACTCACTAAAACCAGTTTCAAATATAAACCCAAGCCAAAACTCTCATCACGGGTTACAAATCAAGAACAAGCACAGCGGAAAATCAAATATAGTTTAAACCTTTGAAAATATGTTCGGAAAATGTGTAACCCAAAATAGTTTTCATAAAATGAAAAAGAACTTGAATTCATGTATATGAAAAATTCACAGAAGAGACTGAATTTGGACAGAGTCTCCTCTATAAATTGAACTTATCAAACCTGTCAAACATTCATATATATATCTCACAAACTTATAAATATCAATAGCATCAAATAAAAAGTGATAATGTGCATACTATTTACATGTGTACAACCGCAAATAAGTGAGAGAACGATCCTAACTATTCTAGGTGATACATGTAACATCCCATATTTTCGGTTAAAGGAATAAAAGACTAAGGTTAGTTGAGGGACTATTTAGCATTTAGAAAAGAATTAAATTGGGGGTTAAATGGCAATCACTAGAGATTCAATTACTTGAAAATAATTATCGAGGGACCTGTGTATAACATGAATGTAAATGAAGGACTTGAAGTAAATAAATTCACATGGGCATTTACAAAAATGACATGTGGCTCCCCAAAACCATTTCTGTTTGGTTTAAAAGAAAAGAAAACTCCCCCATTTGTTGTCACGCATGCAAGGTGCTTCTTAAACTCTTAATTGGCCACGTCCCAACCTCATTTAACAGGTCTCACTTATCCCATTTCATTTTGCCAAAAAAAAAATAGAGCCGAGATGAGAGAAAATTGGGTAGTTTGATGCCTCGATTTTGTTTCGTCGATTTCTTCGCGATCGGTAGTCGGAATTCAGTGAAATTTAATTCAGGTAATACCATTCGACTTGTTCTACATATCTATCCGTTTAGAATTTTCAATTTCGTTCGTATTTGGTGGATTTGTGATGGTTATTTCGATAACTGTATAGTTGTACTAATTTCATTTGGGATCGAAATTTGGAGCTATTTAGACGATTATTATTCGATTTCTTCTAATGGTTTATGTTCAGGATCATGTTTAGAATGTTATGGACTATTTCGGGGTGTCCAAATATAGACGGGGTGCTGCCGAATTATTTTAGTACTCGAATTTCATATTTGGACTAGTTTTTGGAATAAATTGGAATAGAGATGGTTACCCGAATTTTGTCATATTTCATAGGAATGGACAGTTTCAGCTATAGATTTATAGTATGGAATTCATTATATGATTTGTCAGCTTATGGAGACTCTAAAATGAGAAATAGAAGTTATGGGAAGTTGGTTGATTGGTTCGTACGCATTTTTGATATTCAGGAGACATATGTACGAAGTTAGAGATCGATTCGATAGATACTTGAAGTCTTTCGAAGTTAACGAATTTGTTTTTAAGTTTTCATGGTTTTGTTTTAATGATTTTTTTATTTACGAAGGTTCTTAGTATAAGAACCTAATGTTTCTTTTCGATTTTGGTTATTCTTCCTTATCCCAGAGTATGCGAATGAGGAGGAATAAGGTCGTCTGGTAGGCGGGAGGTCTTTGGTGAGCAAGGACTGAGGTAGGGGTTCTGAATCCATTTCTCAGCATGGTTTTATAGATAATGAAATGTGCTAAGTCGTATAGTTATATATGCGCCATTATAACTAGAGTTTAGGTAGCATGAAACTCAATTTTAGTTATGAACTGAAATATGCTGGAATGGTTTTGTTGTGATACGAGAAATGTTTTCGAACTGATTTTACGATTATTGTGAACTACTGGGATTTTCTTGTATGTACCCGACTGCGGATTATGTCAACCTACGGGCACGTAGCCATTGAGGGTAGGATGACATGTGGACACGGTTGTAATCCGTGTGAGACCGGTGAGGTGGGCGACACTAGTCATGAGACCTGTGGGAGTAGAATGCTTCACTTGCTGGCCATTGGTGCTCGTGCCTCTAGCTCGAGGCTCAGGGCCGTACACCCTGACCGCTCGTTGGGGAGGCGACATTGATTGGGATCCCTCTGCTTTGTGGCGATATGACTCTTGGTTGTTCCACTTCCGTGTTTGATAAGATAATGAATCGAATGTGAATATTGGTTTTGATAAATGAATGAAACTGATTTTAAAAGATCGCATTAGATGCATGACAGGGTACCGAAGAGAATGAGGTTCAGGTCCTTCCATGGGTATTGGGGGACGGCTCTCTTATTCGAACTCGGTGATCAAAAACTTATTTAGATACTTAAGGTATATATGTATCATGAGGTAAACTCTTCAATGATTGCGGAGTCCCTTAGTGGGAGAGGGACTTACCGGCTAGGGGTAAGTCTCTTTCTCGAGGAGACGTAGTGCATTAGCTAGTGCCATAAATGGGCTGGTACTATCTAACGCACTCTAGGTTCTCCTGAGGAACTCTCCTCTTATTGGGAGCGCACCATGGGTGGGCAGCTAATCACTACTATTGCTTGTTAGATTAAGGAAAATGGTTTTGTATATAGTATATACTGTAACTGGTTTGATAACTCGTTTTGTCATGATTTTTACAACTTATTAAAGGAACTTTTGAAAACGTGATGGGTTTTGGATTGGTCTTCTACCAGAATAACTCGTGTCGGTGAGTATTCTGACCCCCTACCAGTTGTCAGTGTGCAGGTTCTTGATTGTAGCCTCGAGGCGGAGTGTGTATTCCTGCCGGTGATCTTGTCTGACGAGGCTAGTGGAGTTGCGTCGTTTTCTTCGGTTGTCGTTTATTCGCTTTCTATTATTTTAAAGTTATGTATTTATTGCAGAAACCAAACTCTAATATGTATATACGTAAAACTTAGAGTTGTTTATAAGTTGTATCGGTGTTTTACGAGGCGTTTGTATGGTTGTGGTTCAGGTTTCGACCCGAACTGAGTTGAGTTTGTTTAGCTTCCGCTCGATAGTTTATTTCTTTGTGTATGCGAATGTATGGTTTGCATAACAGGTTTTACAGGTGCGACCGGTTTGATTTACAGAGGAGACTCTGTCGGATTTCTGTCTCGTCTGGGAATTGCCGGGGCGTGGTCGTGTCTATTTTGGGACACGGGGCGTCACAATACATATATAATATTAACGTTGTGATTATGTTGAAAATATAATAGAAATTATAATCTTACATAATGTGAACCGTCGAAGTAAACTATGTCACTCCGGGTCACCAATACCTGCAAGCACCAATACCTGCAACTGAACAACAACAAATAGGAATGAGATAACCCGAAGGTCAGCTCAGTAGGATACTTATCCATCCTACCCGCACCACACACATCAACATTTTAATACATTAATAGTTATAAGTGTTACATATATACAAATATATATATACAGAGATATCAATATGCACACGAAGCAAAGCCATATAGCAAGATAATTCTTCTAACTTACCAAGATCACGACTGAATACGCCCTCAGTCGGGGTCACCTACTATTCGGCTAGGAAGAACCGTTTGACCTTTGTTACTGCGTAGGCAGGCGGCGCCATATCGAACGTTTGACTACTGCAGTGTACACATGGATCCACGTAATACCCCGGTAAGAGCTTCCGTAACTCTCCCTTCGTCATCATCGCCCATTGGGCTTGCTTGTGATTTCAATACGCATCGAATAGTAAATATCACCCAAACTATGATACGCTTAGAATATGTCATGACTTACCTTGACAACTATAAGAGCATCGTCGTGTAACAGAGCCATATACCCACGGCGATACAATTATCTCATCTTGAGGCGCGTCCTATCTCCGGCTAGATCTGACGCTTCCTCGCAAGGTAACTCATTGACCATTCGAAGAATACCCAAACATATGCATGCCTATAATAGTATTAAATGATCTGATAGGCTCCCAAAGCTACAAGAACAGAGCCCTCCTAAAGGTCCCATCAACCCAAAGGAGAAGAGCGTTCTCATCTCTCAAGGTAGGGTAAACCCTGTTTAAAGCCAAGCTTTTACAAGTGTCCACTTTCAGGGAATTAGTATTTTCTTATTAAGAAAACTCAGGTAAACACCCTCTCTCATTTCGGTGAAAACATTGTAAGTATCAATCACAACAGAATTCAAACCACACACACCAGTGGTTTAGCAGAATAAATAAACAAGTATGGCATTGGTTCAGTCCCTAATCACTCCAAGGATCGGAATACCCCAACTCCCATCATCTCCGGACCCCATTCCAAGTAAACTAGAATGGTCGTTACCAAACGGCTGGCCACGCACCGAGTGTAACCCTTGACATAATTCAGGGCCAATCCATAACATAAAATAAACAAGGGGACCAACCAATGCCCGTCGAAAAACAACCATTACACATAACACAGATCAAGCGATTCCGCCTCCATGTTATACACGTAGCTCAAGCGATTCCGCTACCACGTGTTTACAATTCACACAAAACGATCACACAGATCTAGCGATTCCGCCTCCATGTGATTATGTTTCAGAAAAACCAATTTGTTTTGAAAAGAGAAACATCCATAACATAGAGTACACCACATACATACATATCATACCATATCATATCATAAATTGAACTAGAGAACTATAAAAAGAAGAAAAATGACTATATATATATATAATGGTGTAACGGGGAATACCCGTGCTCCAAGTAAGATTCGTAGGATCCTACCACTTCTTGCGCTTCCAATGGTGCTCCTGACTAAGCTCCACTTCTCCTCGAGCTCCCTATTGCAGTTCATTAGTCCTACTGAAATATGAAAGGGCAAAACGGTCATTTGACAGTTACATAACTGTCAAGAGTCCTCTTGCAGAGCACGAATGCATAAAATGAATGAAACTATAATAGAAATGTCCTATCGACAGTAAAGAGATCACTGAGACGTTCCATCGAACAACTGATACAACTTATGAACCAAGCAACAAACCATGAACTCTATTTTATATTTCCGAGTCTTCATGAGCTGACAAACCATAAAACAAGCCCAGTAATATGAATCTATAAACTGTCAATTTATGTGAAATATGACAAAGTTCGGGTAACCATTTTTATTCGGGTTATTTCCCTAATGACCCCCTACTTTGTGACCAGCTTCCCGCCTGACCCCCTACTTTACGAAAAATACCCATATGGCCCTCTTCCGTTCTAACACCGTTACTCTCTCTCTTCCATTTCTTTTCTCTCTCCTCCAACATGTTTTCTCTCTCTGCCACCTCGTTAAACCAGCCAACTCATCATCTTCTCCGGGAAGGTCGCCGGCCGACCAATTTTCCGGCCGGCGACCTTCAAACCTAAAAAAAAAAAAAAAATTATTTTTTTATTTCATCTCTCCTCTCTCTCTCTCTCAAAAAAAAATTTTTTTTTTTTTCTTTTTGACTTCCTCTCTCTCTCTCTAAACTCCGGCGAAGGGGGTTACCCTTCGCCGGAGTTCGGGAGACCTTCATGGTCTGTTCCAGCAGACCTTTAAGGTCTGTTCCAGCAGACCTCAAAGGTCTGCTCGAGCAGACCTTGAAGGTCTGTTCCGGCAGACCTTTAAGGTCTCCCGAACTCCGGCGAAGGGTAACCCCCTTCGCCGGAGTTTAGAGAGAGAGAGAGGAAGTCAAAAAAAAAAAAAAAAAAAATTTTTTTTTTTTGAGAGAGAGAGAGGAGAGATGAAATAAAAAAATATTTTTTTTTTTTTTAGGTTTGACGGTCGCCGGCCGGAAAATTGGTCGGCCGGCGACCTTCCCGGAGAAGATGATGAGTTGGCTGGTTTTAACGAGGTGGCAGAGAGAGAAAACATGTTGGAGGAGAGAGAAAAGAAATGGAAGAGAGAGAGTAACGGTGTTATAACGGAAGGGGGTCATATGGGTATTTTTCGTAAAGTAGGGGGCCAGGCGGGAAGCTGGTCACAAAGTAGGGGGCCATTAGGGAAATAACCCTTTTTATTCCAATTCATTTCCAAAACTATTCCAAATATAAAATTCGAGCAGTAAAATAATTCGGCAGCAAGCGGTCTATATTTGGACACCCCAAAACAGTCTATGATATCCTAAAAATCATCCTGAACATAAATCATTGGACGAAACTAAAGAATAACTGCTCCAGATCATGAACCCAAAAAGATTAGTACCAACTATACAGTTATCGAACAACTATCATAAAACCACCAAATATGGACGAAATTGAAAATTCTGAACCGCTAAATATGTAGAATGACTCGAATAGGATTACCTGGAAGAAGTTTCATTGAATTCCGATTACCGAATGCGAAGAAAACGACAAAAGTTGTTCACATAATACGAAACCTTCTGTTTCCAAACGTTAAAGCCACTGCTCCTTCTAACTCTCTATTTGCAAATGAGGAATGAAGAGAATGGAATTGGATTTCAAACAGAATGGGTTGGTGGCACGTGGAGGTGAAATGGGTAACGTGTTCAACAAAGAAAGTTTCACAAGTTCTCTTAAGGGTAGTGCTATGGGCGCCTTCAATTTCCTATTCCCTGGTTGAATGGAGAAAGTGAGTTTGATTTCAAATTAAAGCCAATGGATGCCACATGTCGCCAAACAAAGTAGCCATGTAAATTAATCCATTTTAGGTCCTTCATTTATATACACTTTATAAACAAATTCCACCATATATAACCCACTAATTCAACCCTTATTAATTATTTTCTTGACCCCCAATTTAGCCTTTTCCTTTCTTTTTTGACCCCACAAGTAATCATGAAGAAACTATATGGTCCCGCTAAAATTCGATACTGAAGAAAATTGTCGAATACGAAACGATAGTTAGACCATGTCCAATCTTTTCCCCTGACTAGTCAAAATTCATAATTTTTCGAGAACTGTCCAATGAGCTATCTGAAGCAATCAAAATAAGTATTCGAGACAATATCCTAAATGAAGCCACTGGATCCGTTCGACGTTCTGACTCGTCTGATTCTCCGACTTGAAGGTCGGGGCGCTACAAATTTCATGAAGAATAAGTAGAATAAATTTTAGGGTTTATATAAGAAAAGTAGGACTTAAAATGAAACCTCTAATTCTTAGAGAGTAAGAGTGAAAAATAATAGAGTGATGCTCCCTTAAAATCAGTTGTCCGTATAAATTTTTAATATTTCTAGTTGTCCATATAAAACAGTTGTCCATATAAGAAAATTAGTTGTCCATATATTGGTCACCTTTACCTATTAACACATACATCACATACATCACATAATATGAAAGCACAAGCCCTATCCAATTTTTTCTCTTTTATTTAATAGTTACCCGACGAATTTGATCATTGACTTCTCAAACTAGCTACAACTAGGGCTGGGAAAACGGTCCGGAAACCCGCGATCCGGCCCGTTCGGCCCGAACCGTGGGAGACCGATGACCGAAGCAGCCCCGAGCCGGGTTAGCCCGGCCCGATTAAACGGGCTAATAGGGCCGGGCTCGGACAGATTCTCAATTCCGAGTCCCGGCCCGTTAAGCCCGTCCGAAGCCCGGCCCGATGAGTAGCCCGTATGTGTAGCCCGATAGTTTGCCCGTTAGTTGAGCCCGATGAGTAGCCCGTCGATCAGCCCGAAATTGTCCGCGTGTTTTTAATGAATCCAACGGCTGAGATTACATGTAATCTCAGCCGTTGGATTAAATCTATCGGGCCTATAAATACCACTTTATTCCCAGTTAAAACCCTAGCTCATTCGAAAGTCGAAACCCTAGTCTCTCTCTGTCCGCCGCTCTCTCTCTCTCTTCCGCCCCTCTCTCTCTCTCTTTCTGTTAACCCTTAACCCTAACTCCATTAAAGACCACCATTAAAGACCACCATTAAAGAATTAGGGTTAAACTCTTACTCGAAGTACCATTAATCGATCCTCCCTGCCTCGGTGTTCAACTTCAAGAATGGTTAGTACATCTTTTTCGAGTAGACTCTTAACGATTATATCATTAATATTTGAAGCCTCTCTGTGATTTTCGAGTAGCCTAAAGTGGGTTGAAGCCTCTGATAGTCTGATCTCTGTGATGATGTGTTCATGATGGGTATACGCTGATGATCTTCAGATCAAATGATGTGGTTAAGCCTTCGAACACATCTATGATGTTATTTGTTTTATTTTTAATGTTTTTTTTTTTAGTTTAAGGTTGTAATCTGATGAATAATGTCTGTAATATTATTTGTTGTGATTATACATTTATATGTAAAGATCTCAGACTCTAACGAGTCAGATCTGTTTGATCAGACAGATCAAAGACAAACCTTTGATCTGTCTGATCAAATAGATCGGATAGAGGTCGTTCATCGTTGGATGATCAAAGATGTACTCGGATCTGTATTTTTTTTTTGTGGTGGATGGATGATGATCATGATGTACATGTACAGATACAAAAAAAAAAAATAGTGGATGTGTTTATTTTTTTTTAGTTGTGAAACAGAACACCTCATTTGAGGTTGATCTGTTTAATCAGACAGATCTGACTATCGATCTATCTGATTAAACAGATCGAGTGTTCTGTTTCATCATTATCATAGTATCATACATGATAATCAAATAGTATGATACTATGATAATCAAATAAACGATAGTGTTTCAACAAAAAAAAATAAAATAAATAAACGATAGTGATTTTTTTTTTGTTTTTTGTATACTTCTGAAATAGAATGACTAAAAGTCGAGTCTGATTTGTTTAATCAGACAGATCTGAGTCACCTGACTAACGATCTGTCTGATCAAACAAATCAGAGTTATGTTTCATAATCATAGTATCATACTATCATTGGTACTATTTCGTCCAATAGTATGATACTATGATAATCAAATACACGATAGAGTAATTTTTTTTTTGTATAATATTGAAACAGAATGACTAACATTCGAGTCTGATTTGTTTAATCAGACAGATCTGAGTCATCTGACTATCGTTCTGTCAGATCAAACAAAACAGAGTGTTCTGTTTCATAACTATTTGATTGATAGATAAAATCAATGTCCTAAAAAAAAATCAAAATGATCTTGCCTTCATAAACCGGACAACTAATCTCAAATATCTTCTTTTTTATTTTTTTTTTCAAACTAATCTCTCTTTTTTTCCCTTTTCAAAACTTTTCTTCTATTTTTAAAACAACTAACTTCTCTGATTTTTTCTAAACCAACTTCTCTTTTTTTCTATTTCTATTCTCTCTGTTTTGTTTTAAAAACTCTTCTTCTCTTTTTTCATAACTTCTATTCTAACCCTTTTCAAAAAAACTAACTTATCTGATTTTTTCTAAAACAACTTCTCTTTGTTTCTATTCTCTCTGTTTTGTTTTCAAAAACTCTTCTTCTCTTTATACTTACTTCTATTCTAACTTGTCTGTTTTTGAACTTGTCTATTTCTAACTTCTATATTTCTTACCTTCTCTGTAGGACTCAAGATTTCAGACTGGATCACTTGTCATTCCAGTTTTGGATATGTTGTTCAAACACTTAGAAGGACCGAATTGATGAAGAACCTATATGGTTCTCCCAATTGTGGACACTTCTTTGTTGTTAGAACACCGTAACCAAAATGGGTGATTCAAGGAAGCTGGTTAGAAATTGAATGTCCGAACGAATATTGATGTTCCTACAAACCGATGATGAATTTCGTTATCTTAGATCTCTCATGAACTCAGCTTAGTAGAATGACTTTCTATGTTGGCTGTGGTTCTACTTAGGTTGATTTGACGGAGAGTCAGAGTGGTGCTCATGGAGAAATATCTCCTGCTGGTACTGCTGATCCTCCTGTTCCTGGTGTGTCTGCTCCTGCTGGTTCTGCCGCAGGCGAAGTAGATGTGCTGACTGGAACGTCAACCTGTTCGAGAGGCAGAACTTCTAAGGTTTGGGACTTTTATTCCTTTCATGATGCTCCTGATCCTAAAAATGGAGGCAAGATCATTAAAATGGCCAAATGTAACTTTTGTGGCATTTCTCGTAATTCGAAATCTTCAAACGGGACAACACATTTCAAGAGACACACATTTAAGTGTGCTAAAGCACTAAAAATCGACTTGACTCAATCAAAGTTGGTACAGGATCCAAACAGTGGAAATATGGGTTCATTTCAGTTTAGTCAAGCGAGAGCTCGCAAAAACACGATCAAGCTTTTAATCCTTCGCGAGTTGCCGATGCAATTTGTGGAGGACCCCTTCTTTCAATTTTATATTACTGAATCCTTCCATCCTGGGTTCAAGTCATTTTCTAGGAGCACTGTTAGAAATGATATCCTTAAATACTTTAAGGAAGAAAAAGATGCACTTAGAAATGTTTTACTTAGTGCTCCTGGTCGAATTGCTCTTACTTCTGATATCTGGTCTTCGAACCAGAGGCTTAGTTACATGTGCATAACAGCGCATTACATTGATGAAATTTGGTGTGTCCAGAAGAGAATCATCTCTTACATTCTGTTGGACAAGTCTCATACTGGGGAACACATTGCCAATGTTTTGTATGATAAGCTAACTAATGATTGGATGATATCTGGCAAAGTGTTTTCCTTGTCAATGGATAATGCTAGTGCAAATACTGTGTCTGTTTCTCGTTTAATTGAGTTAATGCCTCATTTACCATTGAGAGGCGAATTATTTCACGTTCGATGTTGCTGTCATATCTTGAATTTGGTTGTTCAGGATGGTTTTAAAGTTCCTCAGTTTAAAGAAATGCTTACACGGTTGAAAGGTTGTCTTGAATATATCTCTGCATCGGAGACTCGAAATGCACAATTTCGAGCACATTGTGAATCAAAGAACTATTCTCCTAAAAAATTGCAGTTGGATGTAAAACATCGTTGGAATTCAACCTATCTTATGTTGAGAAGTGCCCTTCCGTTTAAGGATCCGATTGACTCTTTCTTATCTGATCGATCTCCGCCTTTTGTCTTATCGGGTAGTGATTGGCAGCACGCCAATTTGTTGTACAAGTTTTTGAAGCCTTTTTATGAGGCAACCAACTTCTTTTCTGGTGTTGATTATGTGACTTCTAACTCCGTCTTGGAGTATTTGGTTGATATTGGGGATGGTATTTTTAGATAATCGACATGATCCTATGTTTGCGGGCATTATTCATTTCATGGAGGCTAAATTTTGCAAGTATTGGGGTGAAACTCCCGTATTGTTTGGTGTTGCATGTATTTTAGATCCAAGGATCAAAATGAAAGTTGATATGCTCTTAACCGAACTTGAGAATTGTTTCGATACTTCGGCTCATGTTATCAAGTGTTCTACTGAGCAATCTGCCACCATGATCGGCAAGTTACGTGAATTATTTAAAGAGTATACGGCTGATTTGGGTGTGCCTTCATCCGTTTCTTCGTCGTCTACTGTTGATCAACCCCAGAGTGAGCCCGATGGACCGTCTAGGCGTGGTGCTTTTTGGAGAAGTATTAAGAGAGTCCGAAAGGACCCTATAGCTACCGCTTCCGAAGAAATATCTAGATATGAGTCCGAGCCAGATCCTTCGGTCGATAATATTGAAAAGTTTGATGTTTTGGGTTGGTGGAGTGAGAACGAGAAGAGGTATCCGATTTTGTCCCGAATAGCACGTGATGTTCTTGCTGTCCCGGTTTCGACTGTTGCTTCCGAGTCGGCTTTCTCTTTAGGTAAAAGAATTTTGGGGGACTATCGGAGTAGCCTAACTCCGGAAATGTTGGAGTGTTGTGTTTGTCTTAAGGATTGGTGGAAGCATGAGCTTAATGTTACTTTGAAGGAGTTTGATCCGTTGAACGACGGGTTTCCCGAACCAACTCCTAGCATTTCTCAAGTTTGATTGCTCGATTAATGAACGAAGGAGAGAAATGTAACTTTTGTTTATATTTTGGACTTTTTGTTATTAAAATGTTGGAGGGAGGGAAATGTACTTCTTTGTTATTAAAATGGGAGATTATGTAATTTTGTTTATGATATAATTTGATAATATATAATGGTTGGTATTTTAATTAATTATTGTTTTTTTTATTAAATTATTATTTTATTATTAAATTATTGTTTATTTTATTTTTTTATTAATTCAATAAACCCGAGCCCGCCCGACCCGAGCCCGCCCGACCCGAGCCCGCCCGACCCGAGCCCGTTGAAACCCGTTCGGGTAGTCGGGCTCGGACGGGCTACGGGCACTTCAAGTGTTTGATACGCCCGGCCCGATCCGCCCGGCTCACTACCTCGGGCTCGGCTTATCCGAGCCCGATCCGCCCGAGCCCGACACTTGGTAGCCCGAGCCCGACCGAGCCCGCCCGATTCCCACCCCTAGCTACAACCCAAGATAGTTCAACAAAAAGAAAAAAAAAGCTACAACCCAAGATAAAAGTCACAAAATCTTTATGTAACCATAATAATGTAGTGATTAATGTGTGAATAAAAGCCGGCTTTCTCATGTTCTCATTATGATGAATTATCAAGTCTAATTAGAACAAAAAGAAATTATTGTAGAAAATAGTTCAATAATGTAACAAATTATTCTTTGACACCCTAAGGAAACATGTTATTGTTCTAAAAGGTATTAGTCAATAAGTTAGTATGAAGTAAAATGCATAATAAATATATTTAGTAGGTACACTTTCCAAAATAGTTGGTCAAAAATTTATAAAATAACTACAAGTAGGAAATAGAATAAAGAAAAGAATAGTTGTTATTCACTAATATATTAACTAACTAGACTAAAATAGTAGCAATTATGCCTGGGAATTATCAGTAGTCACGGTTTTCTTAAGCAAATAAGTACTTTAATTCTTTTCCTAATTGACTTCTTAAACCGATAAGAAATTTAGAGGAAAAATTCCTCAATATTTGTGACACCCTTTCAGAAGTCAGAGCGAAGAAATCGGTAACGAGTTATTTTGGATCGAGAGTCTCGAACTCCACAAATAAAATGTTGGATAACTATATATTTACCTACCACCCAACTTGTTTTAGATGTTGTATTCTATTAAATCTTATGAGTTTCATTAATGTAATGAATTTTTTGCTCGAACTAAAACATGGACCCAAATAGGACGGAAAGTTGACTGGACACAAGGAACCCATCTAAAATTTAAAATTAAATTCGAAATCAACATCCAGTCCAAAGTGTCATCCGTATAGACCAAAACGTATCTCGCCGCTTAATATATTTTTAACTAATTTCCAGTTTCAGGCTCTATAAATTCCCAATCCCTTGGAGACCTTCTATAGAATATGTCATTCTCTATTGAAATGTGGTTGAAAGTCAACTTTAATGATTTCATGACCTTTAAAATAGATATTCTAAAAGCTACTCTAATCTATAGGCGCCCATGCCATTGTAAAGTTATACTCGGTTACACTTTCTATAGACGCCCCATACCAAAAAAAAAATATAAAGCCCACTTGAATGATTTCATTACTCTTACAGATATTCTAAAGGCCACTCTAGCCCCTAATTTCTAGTCTTCTCACTAATATCTAATAAGCTTTCATGTCTTGTCAGTTGTCACCCAATTTTTCCTCATAATTTTTGTAATGCAAAACCATATTATTTCTTAATTGTTGCAACAGTTTTTCTATGTTATACTTACATATGTGAATATTTGTTTTAATTTATAAAGTTGCAACTTTCAAATAAAGAATCAATTTTTGTTCTTAGACTTATTTCATCACATCAGATATAGTTTAAATATTTTTAATGGAGTTAGTTATATACACTGCAGAAATTAGAACTTTGTGTTTTGCATAAACATATATTTTTCATGATATTCTATAAGATATTTGTTCAGAGAAATTATCTAGATATTCATCTATTATATCACATACAGACCCCTCCCCTAAGATCTAAAATTAGAAATATTATGAGAAAAGTCGGACCACTTTTGTAGTTCTCACATCAGCATAAGAAGGGTCTCGGATAAAATTTCGCACTGGGCTCCAAAATCTCAGCCACGCAACAGACTATATCTTTATCCTTCTTAATTAACTTTGAGAATAGGTTGCAACCATCTTCTTAATGCTTGTCAATTTATATTTTGCAATGTTTAAACTTTGTGTTCTTACCTTTATTCATGGTTTTGAACCATCATCTTTACAATAACTTCGAAAATGGGTATGCAACGTCTTGTTAATGATTTTTCTTTTGGCGTTTCCTCATGTTTAAAGTCTAATTTTTTCCATCCATTAATAGTTTTGAACTTACATTTATGGTTCATATTGATTTGATTTTCATCAACAAAACTACTTTGATTCAATGTTTTATGTCTCTTAGGGTGTGTTTGATATCTCTTATTTTCATGGAAATAAAAGAATTTCCATGGAAATAGGTATTTTCACCGTTTGATACGAAGTGTGTTTGATATCTCTCACAATATACAACTAAGTGGAGAGAGAGGGTTTTAGAGAAAAAACTCCCAAATCTATCTAATGAAGTCAAAAGAAGAATAGTTCTTCTTCTCAACCTTCAATGGAGTTCTAGCGGACAACAAAGAAGGGAGATCAAGTTATTTACTCAGGTGTCTCAAGTAGAGGAGCTACATATGAAGCTCTCATCTTCTTCGGGATAAAGTTAATGGAATCTAGTTCGTGGGAAAGCGAATCCAGGTATTCTTCTTTCTATTTCTAGTTCATTATTAGTTCATGCATATGATCCTGTTAATTAGTGTTAATCATATGATGTTTGCGATTCCGCTTACAACACTAGTTAGATGATGGTTCGTTTTAGATACATACAATGGTTATTTAATAACCTCAAAACCCTACAGTGGCATCACGGGCCGTTTGCATGTAACTAGTTTTGGCTAGAACGAATTAGATTCAGACTTGATTTATTAGATCGATTAGTTTGAATATAGATTCAAACACGTTCTTGAATAGTTGGAATAAGATTCAGAGATGTTCTTGATTAGTTTGAATAGAGATTCAGACGAAATTTTGATTAGTTTGAAAAGTTTTAAACACTTTCAAACATGTATTTGAAAGGATTTCAATGCATAAAATAGTCAAAATTATATGTTTTTGGAAACGGTTTTCGAAAAGGGATCTAACGGATCAAAATTTTTGGAAATCGGATTTCAAAATCATGAAGTTTTGATATTGAATTCATAAAAAACAGCAGTTTTCATGAAGAAAACAGTAGGTTGCACAAGGAAGAAGAGGTTCGGAATGGCAGTTTCCCAAAAATTTGGGAAACTGTATGTTCTGTCCGGCCAGGACGCGTCTGGTCGGTACCGCACGTCTCAGGAAGCTCGGAATCCCAGTCCGAGTACAACTGGGAATCCCACCGTGTCTAGGACGCGACTGGAATCCAAGTCCGTCTCGGTCTAGGACCGAGACACGGACTCGAGAGTCCAAACGCGTCTAGGACGTTTCTGGCTCGTCTCGAATATCTCGGACCAAGTAGTCCGAGATAAACTCCACCGAGAGATGGTCGAGTCCTAGGCGTCTGAGCCATCGAGACTCGTCCAATCCATCAAGACGCGTCAGAGACGCGTCCGAGTCTACGAGACGCATCTGGGATGCGTCTCATAGTATCGAGACGCGTTTAGGACGCGCCTGTGGAACATGTTATGAACATGTTGTCCCTTAGTTCGAGAGATACCCAACCTTGTCCATGGGCCCAATTGGGCTTACCTGAGACTGGCCCAATTGGGCTTACCTGAGACTGGCCCAATTGGGCTTACCTGAGACTGGCCCATGGGTATTTGACCAGTTTGACTCGGGTTTTTAGGTTTGACTCTGGCTCTTTATGGGCCTCGACTCGAGTGGGAGTTTTCCAATCTTCTTCGATTCCAAATAGATTTATCCGAAATCGACCGGGGCCATTCAAGGGCCCAAACGAAGTTTTTCCTTGAATTGATTTTAGAACTCATTAAGGAAGAAACATAACGTGTCATTAGTTCATATTTTATGAAAATTGACTTAGTAGCATGTTAGACATAGATATGTCACAATTTCCCACAAATAGCAAACCTAGAAACGAATCTAGGATACATACTTTAATTTATGATTGTCATATTCTGTGTGTATGTGAATGCGTAGAATAGTATTGCCTTTAGATAAGTAATCGAATCTTGTTTCTAAGCACATAGGAGTATGTGCTCGAATAATACTTAGAGTATAGGGTCGTAGAATCCATTGATGACCCGAACAATGAGATCATGGTTCAAGTGGGAGTAATCAATTGAGGTTCAAAGACGTAAATCCAAACGAACCATAGGCGAACAAGAGGTAACCTGAAAGATTAGATCTTTTAGGGGCTATACTAGGAACTAAGTCATTCCTTTCGCAAACTCACATAAACTTTACGTAATAAGTCATGAATGGCTATAATAAAGTTCACAGTAACGCAAACTTGATATATTACCTAAAAGTCCCCAAAAAGAATTTTGAGTAAAGCCTACCCAGAATAAGACACCTGCTGCGCCCTTGTTCATCGATGGTGGGTCTGCCTCCGCATGGTGCCATCTTTTACCTCGGGACAGTACGGGTAGATCTATGAAGAGGTCTACATTTCTAACTGGTTATTCTCAACGACTCAGCAAAAGGGTTTTGGATTTCGAGGCAAATGATGAATTGAAACACATAAATGTGTTATTCATCAACCAAGAGTCATAGGAGTATGATCAGTAAAGAGTTACTCACCCAGGATGATGAGGTTAAGGGAAATGCCCTAGTACGCTTAACCTTAAAGAAATGGGGTTTTGGAATCGCATTATTCAACCAGAGACGGTTCAGTGAATAATGTGGCAAAAAATTATGTTTTTGCTATGATAATAAGTTTTAGGATTTTGCCTTTTCTTTTAGAGTAGAGTATATATGACTATTAGAAAATAGTTTTCCAACCTTCGTTCATTCCTTGAGAAGGAATAAAACGAAACTTATTTTCTTGATTCGATTAGAATCTGAGAAACACTCTCGAATTCGAAACAAAGAAAACGTCCGAGAACATCCCATTCCTAATGTTCGCTGTTACCTCAGTTAGTAAAGACAACTAAAAAGAACATTGAGGAACGTTTGAATCTAAGAAATAAGTTCTTCAGATTCAACAACCTAAGGAATATAAGAAGAGTTCTTATAATTTATCGGGACAAAGGTTCAGAGTTTTTAAAAAACAATGGCTAGGCCATTACAAGAAACTACCCTAACTACCCGAAAGACAAAGAAACAGAATTGAGAATTTGGTTCTTGCATCTTGATAACAAAGTTAATCTAGCAAGTTTAGTAGATTTCCTTCATGGGATTTACATACTTGACTAAAAGGAGATAAGATCCAAGAGGGAGCAGAAGTAAGTAATTGCTAAGGATGCTGAATTGGATCAAAGCCTTCCTTTAGACACTGATCTAGCTTAGAACTTAATAAGTGTTATTATGTTCTTCTAGAAACATCTAACATTCTAAATCAATGCTAAATTAACAAAAGTCAGTTCTAGGAGAACTGAAACGTTAACAATGATACTATAGGCTACGATCAAAGGATTCAAACCGGTCAACTCTGGTTTTGTCATTGCGTCAAATTGACATAAGACACATGAGGAAGGTCCAATGGTATGAACTTCTAAGTCTAATGATTTTGAATCATACGACACATGTGAATTTTGTTCAAAAGGACTATTTGACAAAGTCACCTTTTCGAAAGGAAGCTTTGACTAGTGAATTAATAAGTCTTCATACATATGGGTGTATGTAAAACTATTAATATACTAACTAGAGTTAACCAGAATCCACTTGACAAAAATATAAGTCATTCGATTGGATCGATATGATGAATATTTAGGTCAGAAATTTGATGACCATCAAAGAAGTTGAGAAATAGTTTCTCATCTTGCTCCAACAAACACATCATATGGGTGATGAGTCCAGTAGGAGTAATCGAACATGTTAGACATAAGTCGATTAATGATGGATATAGGCCAATCTTCCGGACACTTTACGGTATATATTCTCAACACGGTCGTTCTTCTTACCTAACCACATTCCATCTAAAGCTAAAGAAATACTGGGGATTCTCCCACAAACAATCAGAGAACAAGGTAGTTGTTGCTCATGATGGTGTCTCGCTTGAAATAAGAGTTATTCAAACAAGACAAATGGGAGAAATTTAAGATATCGAAGAAATTCGATAAGAGCAACAAACTGACAATGGTATTACAAATCAATGGTGATATACAAATGTCAGAAATTGTGGTTCCTATCTAGTCTAGCCGATAGATATGGAAAGAAAGGTAGAGATAGTAGATCTCAGAGATCCTACTGCATAAGTCGAATTAGATTCATAGGAGAGCCCTCAAAGAGTTGAGAGCGTCTCAAAGTTGTTCAAACCCCTCGTAGGTCTTCAAGGCTCATAGATCTGTATCAGAGGACTAAATCCTACTGAAGAAGAGCTGAGCTACCTACACAAAAGCTATGACGGAATCACTCTGAAATATGGCTTGGAGTCATAAGATCAGAATGGAATCCATGTCTGAAATCAAGTTTGGAACTTGATCTATTTTTCTTAAAGGAATAGTTCCTGTTAAGTACAAATAGATTTTTCAAAGAGTTTGAAAAACGGACAAGGATGGATCATTAGTGTTTCCCAGCCTGACTAGAAAAGAAGGTCAAAGAGTTCTTGGTTTAGACCATGAAAAGACCATTCTCAAGTCACGATGCTTAAAACCATAATGATCAATCACTAAGCAAAAGAATGTGCACATGACACATTTCGAAGGAGAGTTAACCCTCCTGAAAGCTAAGTGACAATTGCAAGCCTTAGAAATCCATCGAAGGATGGAAGCGGCAAGTAGGAATAGGAATCTTAGATTCTGCAAAGTAATAAAGAGTTGGTTTTGAAGGATATGGTGCCTAAAGTCTGAAGGAATGGTATCCTTCCGAAGGAGTGTCCTTCGACCAAGGATGCAATGCGTGCAATTTGGCTATTAGGATCTTAATGACCTTATTCGGAAGATCATTAGTCCGGTCCAATTAGGGGTCGTAATGCTTAGCTAGAAGCCAACTACGATCGTCGAATCAAGAGTTGATTCGCGGCTAACATAGACCGGATCCTACAAGGGTTACACAACAGAATAATGATTTGAACGGAGAGAATTGACTAGATGGATAATGGAAAATAAGTGGATTGGATCCGTTATTGGTAAGTCCAGAAAGATTCGGAGAAGTCCGAAAGAGTTAAACATGTCCGGGCCCAAGAGGGAGGCCCAGAATGGCTTTAGGGGAGCCGGCCATGTGATGGCCGGCCAAGGCAATGGGGCCGGCCATGTGATGGCCGGTTAGGCCCTAAGTGGGCCGGCCAAGGAAGCCTATAAAGGCTATGTTGGCCGGCCACACTTAAGTGACCCAATGGAGGGTATTTTGGGTGTTGCCTAATAATTAGGTTTATGGAATCCTAGTTTGAGTCTAATACCTCTTCTAGGGAATTCTATATATACCTAATTATACAACCTAAAGAAATATACAACTGAGAGGCAATTTCATAAGAGAAATTTCCAAGAGTCTGAAAGAGTTTCAGAATATACATCTCAGAGAGAGAGAGAGAAAAGGAGTTTTCTCAAGTATCTAGTCAAGAAGAAGGAGTTCTTCATCTCAACCTTCAAGAAGGTCCTAGCTGACTGAAAGGAGGGAGTTCAAGTCATTATTCGGTGTCTCAAGTAGAGGAGCTACACTTGGAGCTCTTATCTTCCGAATACTGATCGGAATTTAGTTCGTGGGAAAGCGATTAAGAGGTAATCTTCTTTCCAATCTAGTTCATTGGTATATTCATGTATAGATCCTGGAATTAGTGTTAAACATATGATGTTTGAGATTCCGCTACCAACACTAATAGACAATTAGGTGTATGAGATACACTAGGTTATTCCCCATCAGTGGCATCACGAGCCGTTTGCATGAACTATCTTTGACTAGATGAATTAGATTCATACTTGAACAACTAGATATTAGTGTTTTAATGTTTGAATAGAGATTTAAACATAAGTTTGATGAGATCAAATTAGGGTTTTGGATGAGATTCATGACCTAGAAACACTAGAAACATAGTTTTATGAAAAGAGTTTTCATAAACAAGTGTTAGGGTTTTAGAATTTTGATAGAAATCATCAAAACCCTGAAGATTGGTTGATGAATTGATCAAAAACAGTACCTAACAGCAGCTGGAACAGAAAGAAAGAAAAGAAAAAGAAGTTGGAACGGCAGGATTTTCCAAAAATTTGGAAACCCTACTGGCCGGACCGGCCAGGACGCGTCCGGGCCGGACCAGCACGTCTCGGACAGACAGTCCGAGACAGATAGGGACACGGACTGGAAATCCCAGTCCGTGAAGGACCGGGAATCCTAGTCCGAGCTGGATTAGGAGTCCGAGACTCTCGGGTCTCGGACATCCCAGAGCGTCTAGGACGCGTCTGGGAATCCCATCCAACACGGACTAGGAGTCCGAGACTCTCGGGTCTCGGACGTCCCAGCGCGTGGGACGCGTCTGGGACATCCCAGTCCGAGACGGAATAGGATTCCGAGACAGGAGCGTCTCGGATATCCCTGACGCGTCTGGGACGCGCTCGAGGGAACCTATTTAGAGTCTCGGTCTAGGACCGAGACACTGGACGAGCGTCCGGATGCATCCAGGATGCGTCTGGAGCAACCAGAAGCATCTCGGATGCGACTGGAAGCTTCCAGACGCAACTCGGATGCAACCGGAGCATCCAGAAGCGTCTAGGACGCGTCTGGACGCGTCCAGAAGGCATCCCAAATGGGATGGCCTAGCCGTCTGTGCACAGAAGCGTCTGGGACGCGACTGTGGTGCACGGGTGCATCCCGGACCAAAAATCCGAGATGGCACGTGTGCTGTCCCGAGACCAGACACGTCGGGGACGCGTCTGGGAGTTCCAACAGCTCTCGGATTAAGCATCCGAGAGGCATATGCAGCGACCGGATGGTCTGGACGCGTCTGGGACGCGACCAGGACGCATCCTAGACATCTCACCCGAGATGCCTATGGTCTGTCCTAGGACAGATGCGTCTAGCTGGGCTAGGACGCGTCTGCCCGAGAGACATAGCACGGCAGGAAGGTGCTGTCTCTAGGACCGGACCTTGACCAGGCTGAGTCAAGAGTTGACCAGAGACCAGTCAAGGGACTTTGACCAGGGTTGACTCAGATCCTTTTGAGTGAGACTCAAGGGCCTTTTGGGCCATGATCTGAAAGGGAGTTTTTCAGACTTTTCTCCCGGTTCCGAGCATGATTTTTCCGACTTAGACCCGGGTTAGAGAAGTACCCGAACGGAGTTTTTCCTTATTTTGATTAAGGAAGAAACGTAATGTTTTAGTTTGAGTATTGAGAATACGAAACTTTAGAAACATTAGACATACAGATGTCACAAATTCCCACGAATAGCTATGCGATAGCAAAACCTAGAAACGAATCTAGGATACATACTTTATTTATTATGATTGTCATATTTTTGTATGTATGGATGTATGTGATTGCGTAGAATAGTATACCTTTAGATAGGATTATCGTTTCTTGTTCTAAGCGCAAGGAGTTGTGCCCGAATAATACTTAGAGTATAGGGTCTTAGAATCTATTGACGAACTGAATGATGAGATCATGGTTCAAGTGGGAGTAGTCAATAGAGGTTCTTGGATATGAATCCAATCGAACCATAGGCGAACAAGAAATAAACTTAAAAGATGGGATCTTTTAAGGGGTAATACTAAGATTTAACAAATCATTACGCAAACCCACATAAACTTTTACGTAATAAATCATGAATGGTTATGCAAGAGTTCACAGTAACGCAACTTGATAAATTACGTAATAAGTCCCAAAAAGAATTTTGAGTAAAGCCTACCCAGATTAAGACACCTGTTGAGCCCTTGTTCATCGATGGTGGGTCATGCCAAAGCAGGGTGCCATCTTTTACCTCGGGACAATACGGGTAGATCTATGAAGAGGTCTACATGTCTAAATGGTTATTCTCAAACGAGTCAGCAAAAGGGTTTTGGATTTCGAGGCTAAAGGACGATTTAATGTTTAAATCGTTAACCAAGAGTCATATGAGATATGATCAGTAAGGAGTTACTCACCCAGGAGGGTGAAGTTAAGGGCAGTGCCAAAGTACGCTTAGCTTCACAGGAATGGGATCTTGGAATTATATTATTCTAAGGGGACAACAAAAGTAGAATAATATAGGCAAATTAGGAAAATTGCCAGGATAACAAGTTTAATCACTTTCGCATTTCTTACATGTAGTTTAATTATGACAACAAAAGAATCAAGCAGCATTCGCTGGCTTCTGGAAAAAGAAAAGTTGAATGGTGACAACTTTATGGTATGGGAAAGGAACTTAGGACTTGTCCTAAGATCCGAACATAAGGCAAACGTGTTAGACACACCTATTCCTGTTCTCAATGAAGATTCGACTGAACAAGAAAGGGAGCAAGAAAGGAACATTCGGAAGAGGTCCGAACCCATAACATGCCTCATGTTGGCAACCATGGAACCTAACCTTCAGGATAAGTTCATAGAGATGGATGCCTACACCATGATTCGACAACTTAGGAATTTGTTCCAAAAGAAGTCAAGAATGGAGAGGTATGAGATTTCAAGGACGATATTGGATATGCGTCTTGAAAAGGGAAAGCCTGTAGGGCCACATGTTTTCAAAATGATTAGTCTTTTTGAAAAACTGAATCGACTGGGAGTCGATAATGGCCGAGATTTTGCCACTGATATTATATTGCATTCACTTCATAGTGGGTTTAATCAATTTAGAATGCACTATAATATGAATGGCTGGGACAAATCTCTAGAAGAACTACACGCTATGCTCCAAACAGCCGAAGAGAACATCGTAATAGCTGAACCTAAGAAAGAAGTTCTAATGGTTCATAAAGAAAAGGGATTTAAGAAGGACGGGAAGCAGAAATTCAAAAGGAAGAAAACGGGTAGAGTGAAAGGTAAAGAAGTTGCCATGAACAAGAGTACCCATTCTGATTCCAAGTGTTTCTATTGCGATGGCACGGGCCATTGGAAAAGAAACTGTCCAAAATTCCTGGAAGACAGAAAGAGCGGAGCTGGGAGTTCCGGTCAAGGTAAAAATTGTTAAAAGTTATTCAATTAAATACACATTCCTCAAGGTATGCGATACCTAAAAGACTCTTATCATTGTGAATGACAGGAGCGAGAGGGAGCTGAGTATTTATTGAAGAGGTGATGAACCTGTCGAAAGCTGAGAAGGCAAGAGTTGCTGGAAAAGCTCAAGAAGGATCATAGACTCGATAGGCAATACTTTAAAGTAGTTTTAGTATTTCTTTTTCCTTTTTAGAACATTGACTCTGTAATGAGATTATGGGAGTGAATAAAATATGAGATATTTTATGATGTTCTTAAAAGAGCCTATCTAACTTTTAAGTAAATTTTAACTAACGATCCGACTTAGTCATTCTAAATCTTGTAAGAGTACAAGAGTACAGTTAATCGTAGAAAACAATGTTGGACATGAAAGTCTGCGATTAGTGTGATTAGAATGGACATAAGGCTTGATTGTGGAGGAGTTTTAGAAACAAATCCAAAATCGAGAAGTGGATCTGGATGACTAAAGAATATGATGAGATCATGAGTTCGATAGTCATCGGTCTTCCAAAACACAAAGTCTAATACGTATCTGCCAAACCACTAAAAACCTAAAAGCTATAGTGAATAATTGAGTCCATCCGGATATGGATATTATTTTAAAAGGAGTTCTAAAGTTATCAATTATTCCAATGTCTAAAGCGTGTTAGACATAGGTTCTTCAAGAAGAAGAACGGGGTTTTCTCGCCAAACATCGGAACACAATGAGATTGTTGCTCTCGATGGTGTCTTCATTAAAAGGAGGGTCCTTCTAAGAAGACAAGTGGGAGGAAAAATCGAATGGGATTCGGTAAAGAGCAACAAGAGGAAGTAAAGAGTTACTTGCCTTAAAACGAAAAAGAGTAAGAGTTACTCGGCTTAAAACGAAAGAGAGTAAGAGTTACTCGTCTTACGTGACAAGGGATGTCGACTTGAATGGTTCAAGGGACGATCGCCTAGAAACTTCTTAAGGAGTTAAGAAGGTTGCTCAAAAACCCCAATGAGTCTTAAGAAGATTCAAAAGAACTATAGCAGAAACCACTCTGAAATTGGATCGGGAATCCAAAGAGATACGAGTAAGAATGGTTGAATCTTGTGAGACAAGAAGGTAAGTGGGAGTGAAACAAGAGTTGTTTCAGGTCCTGTATGTGGGAGACAAACAAGAAAGGACAAGAAGACGAGGGTGAATTAACCATGGGCATCAAAAGTCTATAGAGATAGACCTGAGATGATAAAGACTCGTTCAAAAGGAGTTTTGGAGAGGTCTGAATAAGAAGTTCTCTTAGAGAGAAATTCTACCCAACTCCCGTGATAAACACAGGAGAGACACTTATGTTAGAAAACATAAGAACGATCATGAGATGATTGTTGTTTACCCGTACATCTAAAAGGTACTTGGAGTACGAAAAGATGTCGTCGCCCATACAAGTCAGAAGATTGAAGAAAGTCATAAAAGTAATCTTCCGAAAACAAAGATAGGAATCTTTTAGGAAGGGCTAACAGATGGGAAAGAGTTTTCCATGCTGGGAGTCGTTACTTAACTCTACTAGATAAGAAAGTAAAATTAGAACTTGGGAAGTACTAATTTCAGTGGGAGAAAACTGATAATATCATAACAGCTTACGAAGAGTTCGAAAGCAAGATAATTACAAAGCGAAGTGAAAAGGAAACTAAACTGTCACCTTGGAACGATCATGAGATGCTCGGGTCTAAGGAATTAGGATCCAGGAGGAGAATCCTAAAAAGACTTGTAAAATTGAGAACGTAAAGGAGTTCACGCGGGTCCTCAAATTTTACAAACTCTTGTTATCCAAAATAAACTGGGTTTATTTCGTCATCTAAATTGTGGTTTAGAATTTAGACGATAGTCCAAAAGGATGGAGTGTTCCAGGTAGGTTTATTAGATACGTGATCTAATGAAAGAAACCCTACTAAGTGAACATGGAAGCACATCATCCTACTATCCCTAGTCCAGGTCATTAGTTGGACAATAATGACTTATGAAGACTAGCATGAGTGATTGACAAGATAGCGCTGTTTCTTGGGCTATGGGAATAGGAGTATTCAAAGGTCAACTTCATGGGTGTATAGTTGATACACTGGAAACCCGCAGAATGAGAGTACTTCAAGAGTTGAAGTTATAAAGATGTCATAACTCTCATTTAAGCAAATTGGAGAGATTCCTCAAAACATGAGTACTCACTCAGTTTATGGAAGGAATGTCGAACTTTGGTACCGTCAAACGCCATCCGTAAAAAGTGGTTATAAAAGCGGCATACTGGGGGAGACAGGATAGACATGAAATTGAGTGGGAGTACAAGAATGGATTATGTTTTCCTGAGTAAAATCAGGATAAAGTATCTCCGGGCCACTTGATGAGAAACAACTGAAAAATGCATGGCCGTGCTCAAACGGATTAAGAGTTAATCGTTTGGATTGGAAGTTGTTCTCGGGATCAAGAGAGTCTGATAAATATGACATATCAGATGAGATACGAAAAAACATGGGAATCGAGCATTGCACTTGTTCTAAGTACAAGTGGGAGACTGAAGGATATGGTGCCTAAAGTCTGAAGGAATGGTATCCTTCCGAAGGAGTGTCCTTCGACCAAGGATGCAATGCGTGCAATTTGGCTATTAGGATCTTAATGACCTTATTCGGAAGATCATTAGTCCGGTCCAATTAGGGGTCGTATTGCTTAGCTAGAAGCCAACTACGATCGTCGAATCAAGAGTTGATTCGCGGCTAACATAGACCGGATCCTACAAGGGTTACACAACAGAATAATGATTTGAACGGAGAGAATTGACTAGATGGATAATGGCAAATAAGTGGATTGGATCCGTTATTGGTAAGTCCAGAAAGATTCGGAGAAGTCCGAAAGAGTTAAACATGTCCCGGCCCAAGAGGGAGGCCCGGAATGGCTTTAGGGGAGCCGGCCATGTGATGGCCGGCCAAGGCAATGGGGCCGGCCATGTGATGGCCGGCTAGGCCCTAAGTGGGCCGGCCAAGGAAGCCCATAAAGGCTATGTTGGCCGGCCACACTTAAGTGACCCAATGGAGGGTATTTTGGGTGTTGCCTAATAATTAGGTTTATGGAATCCTAGTTTGAGTCTAATACCTCTTCTAGGGAATTCTATATATACCTAATTATACAACCTAAAGAAATATACAACTGAGAGGCAATTTCATAAGAGAAATTTCCAAGAGTCTGAAAGAGTTTCAGAATATACATCTCAGAGAGAGAGAGAGAAAAGGAGTTTTCTCAAGTATCTAGTCAAGAAGAAGGAGTTCTTCATCTCAACCTTCAAGAAGGTCCTAGCTGACTGAAAGGAGGGAGTTCAAGTCATTATTCGGTGTCTCAAGTAGAGGAGCTACACTTGGAGCTCTTATCTTCCGAATACTGATCGGAATTTAGTTCGTGGGAAAGCGATTAAGAGGTAATCTTCTTTCCAATCTAGTTCATTGGTATGTTCATGTATAGATCCTGGAATTAGTGTTAAACATATGATGTTTGAGATTCCGCTACCAACACTAATAGACAATTAGGTGTATGAGATACACTAGGTTATTCCCCATCAGGTTTCTTTGATAATGAAGAAAAATCTTGAATTCAGATAGTTCAAGAAGGTTAGTGGGAGTGACCCAGTTTTCTTTGGTCCGGTATGTAGATGACATACTATAAGTTGAGATCAACATACAGATGTTGAAAACAGTTTAGAATGACTCAATTAAAAGGACCACACACAAAGGTGAAAGGCTTTTGGGCATCAAAGATTTATAGGAATAGATCGAGAAGATGATAATACTTATCTAAGAAAAGTCTTGAATAGTCTAATGAGAAAGACTCAAGAAGAGTAATTCTACCCAAATCTCAAGGAACATAGATTGGCAAGATTCAGAATTCGAGATATTCAGATGAGCAAGCATGCATGAGAAAAGATGGTTATGCTGAAAGCATAAGATCGGTCATGTTAGACATGATTAACATTAACCCTGACGTCTCATAATACTTGGAATATCTATGGTCGTCACCAATCAAATTCAGATAAGATGATCTAGATCGCATAAAGTTCTTGAGAAGAATTTTACTCGGTAGGGAAAATAAAACGGTTGAAAAAGTCATATGTTGCAAACTTCCAGAGTAAGATGACAATCTTGACTTGGAAGAACAGTAAGCTGGAAGGGTTCCAGGCGAAGACTGTTGCAAACTTTACAAACAAAAGAAAATAGTTAAAGCTTAAGAAGCTTTAATTTAGTATTAAAATACTAAAGATTATTATCGAGATGATAACCAGCAAAATCTACATAGATTTGATCTACTAACTAGACTGTCACCTAAGACTAAATATGGCAGTGATTCTAGGGTCATAGGCATTAAGCTTTCCTGAAAAGCTTAGACTGGTAAACTTGAGGGGTGTAAGGAGTTACACAGGAAGGCTCAAGATTTACAAACTCTTATTATCTGAAATAATTTAATTATTTCGTCGTTAAATCGTTGTTTAGTATTTACCCGACAGTCAAAAAATAGTGAAGCATTCCAAGTAGGATTATCAGATAAGTGATCTGGTAAATGAAACCCTACTAAGTGAATTTGGAATAGATTCATTATTAATTTCCTAGTCCAGGTCATTGCATGGACAATAATGACCTAAGAAGACTAGCATGTGAGATTGACAGATAGCGCAGTTTCATGGGTATGCGAATTGGGAATTCGAGTCAATTACATGGGTGTATGATTAGGAATATACACTGGATAACCCAAACATGAGAGTTCTTCAACTAGTATTGAAATATGTCATGAACTCTCATAGGCAAGATTGGAGAGGTTCCTTAAACATGAGTGCTCCACTCATCTTATGTAATGAATGTCAAACTTTGGTACAGTCAAACGCCGCGCCGTAAAAGGAGGTTATAAAAGCATAATTACCGGGGATGAAATGATAGACATGAAGTTAAGTGGGAGTACAAGATTGGATTATATCTTCCTAACAAGGTTAGGATTAGTATCTCCGGGCCACTTGAGGAGAAGCAACTGAAAATGTACGACTGTACTCTAATGGATTAATAGTTAATCATTAGCTTTGCAGTTGTTCTCAAGATCAAGAAAGTCTGAAAAGGTATGACGTATCAGATGAGATGCGAAGTGACATGGGAATCGAGCATTGCACTTGTTCTAAGTACAAGTGGGAGACTGAAGGATAGAGTCCTTCGGTCTGAAGGAGATGTCCTTCTGCAGGAGTGTCTTTCGACCAAGGTGGCAATGCGTACAATTTGTCAGTTAGGATGACGATGACTTTATCTGGAAGATCATCTAGTCCGGTCGAATTAGGGGTCGTAATGCTTAGTTAGAAGCCGCTTACGATCGTCTGGTTATTTCGGTAATCCGCGGCTAACATAGACCGGATCCTGCAATGGGTTACACCAAAGAGTGGTAGCTTGATCGGAGAGAGTTGACTCATGGGAGCTTGCCAATAGATGGATATGATCTAATATGATAGTGCCAAAAGAGATAGAAAGAATCGGGATCGAAAGAGAAGCCCGAAAAGTGGTAAAACCCACTTATAAGGTGTCCTGACCAAGCCCGGTTAAGGGCTGGCCAGAACCGGCCATATAAGATGGGTGGGCCGGCCAGGGTAAGCCCATAATGGGCTTCAGTGGCCGGCCACACCATGTTATTAATGGGAAACCCTAATTTCCCTAAAAAGGGTTTTTAGGGAAACTCGGGTGTTTACTTTTTCTGGGACTCTTATTGAAATCTTATTGGAATGAGATCCCTATTAGGGTTTCTCTATATAAGGGTCATTAGAGAACAGAAAAGGTTGCTGGATTTTTCTCAAAAGAAAACTTCATCTGTCTCACAATATATATCTAAGTGGAGAGAGAGGGTTTTATAGAAAAAACTCCCAAATCTATCTAATAGAGTCAAAAGAAGAATAGTTCTTCTTCTTTACCTTCAATGGAGTTCTAATGGACAACAAAGAAGGGAGATCAAGTTATTTACTCGGGTGTATCAAGTAGAGGAGCTACATATGAAGCTCTCATCTTCTTTGGGATAAAGTTAATGGAATCTAGTTAGTGGGAAATCGAATCCAGGTATTCTTCTTTCTATTTCTAGTTCATTATTTATTCATGCATATGATCCTGGTTAATTAGTGTTAATCATATGATGATGATTGAGATCCCGCTTACAACACTAGTTAGATGATTGTTAGTATTAGATAGGTACAATGGTTATTTGATAACCGCAAAACCCTACAGTGTTTACTTAGCATATTTTGAAATGCCAAAAGTATTTTCTTAAAGTTTTGATACATTTGTAGATTTGAAATTGCTATAAGTACATAAAATTTTTATTTAATCTTTGACACGTTGACTCATCCAGGTAAAAGAACAACTCAGATTGTAGTCAAATTCTGAAAAACTTTGTCTTTAGTGAAGTGAGTCAGCATGTCAAATTATATGTCAATAAACAATTAAGATCAAGTCTTGTAATTTACAAAATTAGACAAACTTAATTAAACTAACAGGTAACAAACAATAAGCAATTTATCATATATCAAATCTTGCTTCACAAGTAGTGGAATACAAGAGTTAGCTAAACATGGCGAACAAATACTAAATGACAAGAAGATAAAGAAAGACACAGGTGAAGGCTAAAATTCCCCCTTTTCCGATGTGGCGCGCGGCTAAGATCGTTGAAAAATATTAGTATTGAGGTACAAACGATCTCCCCTTAGCGACATTCATAATTCCCTTCAGACGTGCAAAACAGCTGTCCCCTTAGTAAAAATCAGAGTTCCTTTACAATCAGCATCATCTTCTTCCTTTAAACAAGTCCACCACTAAAGCTCACCCAAGCTTTGTCTCTAGAATTTCACACAAAATCTAAATCAAACACCAGGAGAATCATGCACCTTGGTTGCCCCTTACGTTTCCTATTTTTCCGGTCTCTAGGACTAGAAATTTCATCATCCAGTGTGAGATAGAGACGGTTGCTCTAACGTCATGTAGGAAATGTCTTCTTAAGATGAAGTTGTAGGCAACCAATCGTTCAACTATCATAAAGTCCACCATAATTAGTCGACTAGCCTCACTTTCTCTAATTGCCACTGGTAGCGATATCAAACCGTTTGTGGGTACTTTATTTTCCCCGAACCCTGTGAGGTATGGTTGGTATAGCCTGAGATAGCTTGGGTTAACACTGAGCAGCTAGAAGCATACCCTGCTCATTACGTCTACAGAAGTACCAGTGTCGACCATAATCTGGCTCATGCTCCACTTCGCTATCTTTGTAGTAATTATTCGATGCAAATCATCGTCCGTGGAGATGCTCAAAGGCGTTTCCGTCTTGTGACTTTTTGTATATAGGAATCCACCCTTTAGCCTCATTCTCGTATCTCCGGTGAACGTTTTTTGTGCTTCCTCCTAATGCTGGTCCCCCAACTATGGTGTTGATTGTTCCCACAATTTTAGGCTCTGAGTCTTCCTCAAACTCGCTTTCTCTTCCAGACCTCTTTGCTAGGGTGAAGTGAGTATTGGTGTCAAGCCTTGACGATACTCCTCCTTTTCCGGAAGACCTCTTGGTTTTGCGTTTAGGTGACGAGGCCCGATACTCTTTCTTAATATACTTGTCTAGTTCTCATCTCCTTACCATCTCTTCTATGAGATTTTTGAGGTGTCGAAATTCTTAGGTTTTGTGGCGATAATCTTTATGAAAGGCGCACCATGCATTTATTTCTTTGGGTCCGAAATCTAATCTGTCGGAATTCGGTTTCAAAAACTGAACTTTTTCATCCTGCATTAGTATCTGCATGATTTCTCCCATTTTGCTGTTTAGAGGGGTGTAAAATATCGTAGCATGACTGTACTCTTTTATAATGATCCTGCTCTCGCGGTCGCCGATCTTATTCCCGTTCCTTCCTTCTATGTGGTTTTTTTTTGGCAGGATCTTAGCAATTTCCTTAGTCATCTGTAGTTTTCTTCAGTCTTTATTATTGACTGGACCCTTTTGATGAATCCCTTCAGAGTAAGTGGCTCGTCTTTCGCTATTTCCCTTAGTATGATGTCTTGCCTCAGTCCTCTTTATAGGGTTATGTGAATAACTTTGGAATCTTGATGGGGGTATTTGGACCTTCTCATTCTGAAATTGTCGCCAGTTACTGTCCAACGAATCTCCTTGTCCTTGAATGATGTTGAATAAGTCTTCATCGGTCTTATTCATTACATGGCTGCCCTGAAAGGCTGAAGAGAAAGATGACATGAAGTCGTTAAAGAAATGGATGGATCTGAGCCCGATAGCTTTGTACCGTGACTGGGTGGGTCCTTTTAAGACTGTTGGGAAGACTAAACACCAAATTGATTTATCGGTGATGCTTAATATCATTACTGAGGTATAGTTTCGTACGAACACAGTCGGGTCACCTGAGCCATCGTAGCTTTCCAAGTGAGGGCACTTGAAGTTACCGGGTCTCTAAGCTTGAGAATAACATCACTTAATAGAGGCGCAATTAATTTTGCCTTTTTTGTCGCGTTTTTCTCTTCTTGCATTCTGGTAAGCTTAGATAGTTGATGAATACCCAAGTCGCTCAAAGATGGCTCGTACTACTCCCTTGCCATTGTGAGGAATGGTTCGTCCTCTTCCACATCAATACCCGCCGTTAAAGTGGTTTCTTCTCGCGGTCTCCCGCCTTGGTCCAACGCTCTTCTGCTCTGCGTTGGATCTCGTCGTGATTGATCTATCGATTTGCTCCGTTGACTCCCACTCTTGCTCTTGACAACTTGGGGGGGGGGGGGGGGGAGAAACCTGCAAGGAACTCGGAAACCTCTCCGACGCTTAAGATAGTTAGATTTCCCTTAGAGTTGAAAGATTGAGTATTAATTAAACCTTGGAGTTCGTACCTTGTTCAAGGTGATTTGATGCCCTTTTATAGCCTGCTTTGGTCGACTGTTGGAAGACAGTGATGATGAGGCGGTTGAGATCCACTGTCTAGGATTGAGACTACTACTTCGTAGTAAAGAGATTTAGCGTTTCTCTGTGCAGTTATCATGTATCTTCGATTTTTAGGAGTTCCTCTGTTTTAGGATCCTTAATAGATATCTTTCTGAGTTGATAGATATTCTCGGAGATGTTTCCTCCTTTGAGACTCTTGAAGCCTAAGTTAGGTAAATACTCGAGATCTTCACCGACTGAGATCTTTGATAAGATTCAGGATTAAGCCGGTAAGCGTGAGGCACACTTTTACCTTCATATGTTTCAGACTTAAGGTATCAATCTTGCTTACGTAGACCCCTTATCCTTGTTACGAATCACAGGGAAGACCTGGTCGTATTTGAGTGCAGGGCTTAGGGTGCCTAGAACCATCGTGCCGACACCCCCAGTTCTGGGCTTGAGTAAAAGACCTCCTTCAGATTCACCTCCTTGTTGACATGACGGGGGTTAACCTACTAGGATTTTGGTCTTCTCTTGACTGATTAACCTTAGTCAACTGATGACCATTTTTTGGATCATTAGTTACCTTATCTACTCATCAGAGCGCGTTCGGTGATGGCGACATTCCTTCCCTAGGAGGTCTCCTCTCGCTCAGCCACTGATCCTTCGATTACTCGTGGTGGAAGCAAGCCTTCACGTTTGGAGGATCTGCTAGAGCGAACTCATCATCTTCTCTCAAAATTTGTTGATGGCTTGCGGGTCCAGTTTCGTGAATTGGTATTTTCCTTCCCTGTCCCTCTCTTCACGCTTTGTTTTCTGTTAGCTTATGTTGTGTCTTTATGGTCCGACTTTGCGCAGGGTTCCCGGTCTAATCCTGAATTTCAAACCTGTGAAGATGCCCACAGCCGTCGCGAGAGGGAGATGAAGATTCTCGAGTTGGAAAATCAGGGTCTCAAACGAGATCTGCAAACCAAGGATTCAGATTTAGAGCTAATTCGTGCCGAGAAGGCCTCTTAAGAGCTCCAGTTTCATTATCAAGAGTTGAAATTGGCCTCTCACGCGTATGAAACTTTCTCCATGAAATGCAATTGTGCGGAGGCGGATTGAATTTCCAGAAATAAGGGGTGTTGTCATTCTGACACAAGAAAAGTGTGCGAGTCTTAAGAGGAAACAACGCAAACGGGGCTTCAAATCCGGGTGGGAGTGTGTGTGGCTTTACTACGGTGTCGATCTGCAACTTCCTCTCCGCAAGCTCAGTAAAGATAATGACGATGATGTCATTTCGTCTTTTCGGCGAGAGAGAAGGATAACGGAGAGTCTTCCCTTCAGCAATGATAAATGAGAGAAAGGCGTAATTGATTCCTTTGAAGTGATCGATAGTGATTCTGAGAAGGACTCGACTTTTTGAAAACTTATTTCCTAGGGGCCCTTCTCCCCCCGAAGAAGGTCGTGAGTCGACCAGAGACTCAAGGACTTCTTAATACCTCATTTTTTATGTGTTTTTGTACCTTTTGTTGGAGTTATGCTTCTGATGTTTGGGTCAATTCTCAATTGGTTCCTACACTGTCCTCTTTTGATGAGTAAATTTTTATTCTTTCATACGTTGTAGTTCTCTAGTGATGAATTATTAGCAATAAAAGTGATCCTTTCATTGTTTCATTTTTGTTTCTTGATGTCTTCAACCCGTATTTTATGCCCTGCATATTGCTTCATACTTAAACAAAAAATGTTAGCAAGTTAGTACGATAATGTTTGTCCTAACTCACTAAGTATATATCTTAACTAACTATGATGTGGAGGATCTTTCTTCATATACCGCTGCAAAACCGAAAAAGTGTTAGTTCTTCTGTAGATGCTCTGTAATGTTTCATAGTTGTGCCTGCTGAAGCAGGGCATGATTCTCGATTGTTTTTTGTCTTCACACCTGATCATAGCTCGGGCTGCCAGTGCTCTAACTGCAAGGACAATTTAACTGTCTTGAGCGTCATATAGGTTTTCGAGTTCTTTGCAGGTCTCGCCCCCTAGATCGTGAGAAGCAAAACGGTATTCAAAGTAGCAGTCTCACTATTCTGACTCCTTTCAGAAAGACAAATTTTGACATCAACAACGGTGATTAAGACTATAGCCGTTTATGGCTTTCTTCGTGGATGTAGGTCGTGATTATCCAACTAAACCACGTTAAATTAGTGTGTCAATATTCTACAGTATCTCTCCGATTATCATATAATTGTGAATTTAACGTGGTATCAGCGCGGGTTCATCAATCATGTTTCATTGATTTTTTTTGCTTTCGCTATTATTGACGATATATTTTTGTTGTGATTCAATAACCTTTCAATTACTTTGTATCGATTTAATATCCACTTGTGATCACTTCCATAAACTTTTTCTGATCATTCGACAATCCTTATGTATGGTTTTGATACTTTGATTAAGTATTAGTTGTGTGAAGATTATGTTTGATCATTTTGGGCTGCCAACAACACACTTGACCAAGGTCACAGAAGATTGTGTTATAATGTGCTTTATATGCCAAACGCCCAAACTACAATTCGTCAAACCGTGACTAAAGTGGAAAATCATCACTATGAAGTTTCATTCAAGAATCATCTTCATCACAGTCAGCCAAAGTGGCAGCCGCGAAATCGATTGTTGTACGTTGAGATTATGGTTTCAATTCTAATCATGATTCACGGTTCCACAAATTTTCCACCTAGTTATTCTTAATCGTGATTCCATTATTGATCAATCACTTGGTCGATTTGTTTTAGTTTTCGTATTCATGTGATTACTTACTATAGTCATGTCTCAACCGAGATTGACGAATTTCTCGAAATCACCACCGACGAAAATAAACAAGAAATAATTATTTCATCATAGAGTTTTATCAAGAAAAGAAGATAAAGCGAGTCTAAGCACTTTGTATTAGGCGAACTTCTTCATATGAATGGGTCCTTTAATGCTTGATTTCGTTCCAAGGCCCAAATTCAAAGCCAAGAAGAGTTAAAAGGTTCGTCAAGTTAAACCGCATTTTTATAGACGGGAAACCGTTTTCACCGTGAGTCGGTCGTTTCAGTTATGCACCCACTTGTGCCGAAGCTTTTCTAATCAAGCCCATTTTGTAAGTTGGTCTGTTCAGCCTAATCGATTCAAGTAAGCCGCAATTTATTGACGTGATTTAACTCTTTTCTTCAAGTCGGACACTTCACGTCTTTCTTGCTCCAACTTGCGGGGAATGTTAAAGCTACGTGTGTAAACACGTTACACACGTATATAAGAGGTTGATCGAGATGAGGAGGTTCGTCGGTCAAAAATATTCCAAGATAATTGAAAATTTTGAAGACATTCCTAGTTATATGAAGATTCAGAATATTTAGTTTTAGGTATTTAGGATATTTCTTGTAATTACCTTTAGATTTACTTTCTTAGTTTAGTTAGGACATTAGGAACCCCTAATTTACTCTATAAACAAAAAGTCTATTGAGGACGAAAGGAAGTTTGACTTTGGTCATCAAGTCAGACCATTTCCGTTATTCGGGTTTTAAGAAAACAACGATATTTAACTTAGGTCCTTCAAAAACTAGAGTAATTGACGTGACACCCATGTGCTATTATCTCAATCATAACCATGCAAATCATTCAATGGCCAGGATCATTCTTTGTTTACTTCACTACTCAATAATTCAGAGTTTCCTTTTACCCTAGTTTAAGCAACCCAGAGCTCCAATTTCTTCTCCCTCTTGATATCTTCTTCCTCCAAATTGAAGAAGAGAAATATTATTGGGAGTATTTATAGCCTACAATTTACTTCATCTTCGTAGATAATCATCATGAAAATCTGGTAAAATCGATCTTGTATTCAGTTTTTTGCATTTAATCTCTAACTTTTTGAAAATTACGACTATATTTACATATATTGTATTAACTTCATAAAACTTGGTCTAGTCGAAGTGATGAACAAATACAAAAATTAACTACCTACAATATAAACAGTAGTATGTCAAGTCCCCCACTTACAAGCAAACTTAATTACATAGGCAAATTACCATTGTTTTATGTACGCAATCACTTTTAGTTTCAAGTCAAATTTTTTATGCAAGCATATGTCATCATAGCTTCAAATTCAATTCCTCTTCTTCTCCTCCTCTTTGTCTGATGCATTCTTCAACATGATGATGATTAATATTTGAAAAAAAGACAAACGCAAAAATTAGTGAAAAGGGTTTGCTCATGATTAACGTAATCAAGGTCTCCGTTGTGTGGTATTAGAATAGTTATATAGTCCCACATAGTATAATTGTTAAAACTTATCTCTTGTAAAACTCTTTATAAGGATCTTATGTAATTGGTAGGAATATCAAGCAAGTCAATTCAATACAATTCTCTTTTCTTTCTTGGTAAAAGATCTTAGGTTTTCTTTCTTGAGAGTAGTTAGTCAATCACAGTCTTCCGCTTAGCCGGCGGCGGTAGTCCCATTAATGACTACTTTCGCTGGAATTTAGCTTATGTTTCTAGTTTAGCTTTTTTTCCAATGAAAGTAGTTATCTTCTATTATTTAAATCTAGTCATTATTCATTACTTTTCTCAATAGTGTTTGATAATGACGAAGATTAACAAGAAGAAGAAAAATCAAAACAAGAGTAATTTGTTGAAGAAATCAAGAGATAAACTCTTAAATGATCTCAAACATTTCAAATGCCTAAAATTCACCACGACCCAATATTCTCTTGAAACAACCTTCAATGTCCGGCCAAATTCAAACATGAAACTTATGTGCATCAATGGTCAACCAAATGAAGCTCTACTTGAGATGTCAAAACAAAGAGAAATTTGAAAGCTATTAGATAGGGTGAAAGAATTCGTGGACTTATGATTAAAATTAGTTACTTACCTCATGTTTTATCTTGAAACTAGACTTATAGCTTTATAAATGTTGATTTACTAAATGATGCACACCAATTGCTCGATAGAATGCGTGAAATAAATGATGCTTATTCTCAAAGAGAGCTTGCTTTTGATGTTTTGTAAATATGTTTGTGGGTTTGTCCATGACAAGTAAGACCATTCTCTTACTTGATTTGCGAGTTATGAAAAAAGGAATATTGTTGAAGCATGGTGGTGCATGTGATTTGTTCATACTTCTTATATCCAAGTTGAGAACTCTCAAACTTTTGTTCCTTTAGTTACTTACTTTGTTCCGTTAGTTTTCAATAATATCAAATGAAGATGAGATAAGAGAAAGAGTATAAACAAAAATAGAGGTGGGAAATATCAAGAACGGTGATTGTTAGTGTTTATGTTTAACAAAGAATAACATCAAATAGATCAAAGGCTTGAATTTTACTGCATTGATGATATTGGAGTCATGTGTGGGGGCTATTAAAAACCAAAGGAGGAAGAACTCCAAGCAAAACCGGACAATGGTTAGTAATTGTCAAAACCGGGTAATGGTTGATAATTGTCAAACAACTCTTCAAACAGAGAAAAGAAACAACAACAATAATAACAACAACAACAACAAAAACAACAACAAATAACAAACAACAAACAACAACAACAACAAGATACAAATACATGAGCAATCTCACAAGGATGTCTCCATATCAATAACAAGTCAAAATCTACATTTTGTTTTAGCAAACTCATTAATTTTTCACTAGCACAAGTCGTTCTTTTGAGGGGGAATATTAGAATAGTTATATAGTCTTACATAGTATAATTGTTAAAACTTCTCTCTTGTAAAACTCTTTATAAAGATCTTATGTAATTGCTACGAATATCATGTGAATCGAATACAATTTCTCTTTTTTTACATTTCTCAATTATATGTTTCGTGTATACTACCATGTACCTCACAAAAACCAGCAATCAAAAATAGAACTCAAACTTGAACATGGCAGCAGAGCAACCAAATATTGAGGAGGCGAACTGCAACCCTAGAAGCATTTGTATGTAGTCGATAAATTATGGTCACTTTACCAGGTATTGGGTATTAACATTGTTTGCTACAAATAGATATTGACATTTAGAAAGTAAATAATGGCCACATCAAGCCCTTATTTTTCCACTTGCATACCCCATCTTAAATTGTGTAATTTAATCAGCGCAACTAAAATTTTATACTCAAAGTTATTTGTAATGAAATTTGAACTAAAAAAAATTAGGAATTAGCCTATTCTAGATTTTACTTTTATTATGTATTAGGAGTGGTATGAATATCTTTCTATTCTTTGTATGTTTATTTAGTATGTTTATATTTGCTACAATTTTGCTATTTTAAAAATCTAAGATTTTAATTTTATTATGTTTCAGAATTTGTATGACTAACTTTTCATTCATTGTATGTTTATTTAATATATGTTTCAGAAATTGTATGACTAACTTTTCATTCAGTGTGTCGTTCATCCTCTACAATAGGTGAGATTTATATTTCATTTTATTATGTATTATATTTCCCTAACCTAGTAACTAAGTATCTCACTAAAAGTTCGAACAAAGAATAAGATTGTCAGTAACTTATAGTTTTTAGTAAAATCTAGTGAATCTGAGTACAAACATAAACATTAGTTATTAACGAAATATAGATACAACTTGAAGCATTAATTTTAGTGAATATTTTTTAAATTTTTTGTTGTATTTCTCTTACAATGTGAATTTATGTTTTGTGATGTTATGTTGAATATAGAAGTGCATGGAAATAATGATGACACTGACGCTAGTGAGTTATTGTCCGAGGGAAAAAAAGGAAGATTTTATATGGAAGCAAAAGATGATCAAAATATAGAAGTGTCCACAAATGGGATGTAATTTAGTCGTGTTGAAGAATTTTATAATTATTGTATTCGTTATGCTAGAAAAGTTGGATTCTCGATGAGAAAGAAATCTTCAAAAAGAATCAATGGGGTTTTAAGATATACATCAATAGCATGTGGAAGAGGTGGTAAAAATAATTATAAAAGACATAATCTAGTTCGACCACAACCTACTATTAGAAAAGATTTTAAATTAGGGCTAAGATAGACGATAATGGAAAATGGACCATTACTGTCGTCCGTCTTGATCACAATTATGATCTTAGCCCTGGAAAAGCCCGTTATTATAGATGTAATAAGTCGATAATTCAACATACCAAAAGACAACTTGACATCTAGAACTTAGTAGGAATTAAAGTTAACCAAAGTTATAGGCAACATGTGGTTGCAGCAGGCGGACATGAGAACATGATATTTCTAGAAAAAGATTCAAGGAATTACATAGAAAAGGTCAGGAGGTTACGACTTGGTGAAGGTGACAATGTAGCAATTCAACAATACTTCCTCAGTATGCAAAGGCAAAATAACTTGTTTGTATTCAGTATAGATTTAGATGAGGATGGTTGCTTACGTAATGTCTTTTGGACAGACAGAAGGAGTAGAAAAACATATAAAGAATTTAGAGATGTTGTGACGTTCGATAACACTTAACTTACAACTAAATAGAGACTTCCTTTTGTTCCATTTGTCGGGGTTAACCATCATGGGCATTGCATTATACTTGGGTCTGGTTTATTATCTTATGAAGACAAGGAATCTTTTATGTGATTGTTTAAGACATGACTTTCTTGCATACATGGTCGTGCTCCGGTCGGCATTATTACCGACCAAGATAAAGCTATGAAAAGTGTTATTGAGGAAGTATTTCCTACTACAAGACATCGATTGTGTATTTTACATATAATGAAGAAGACTTCTTTAAATTTTGGTAGCCATAAACAGTTTCACTCGATAAGCTCTGATCTTTATGATGTTATATACAATATATGTAGGCAGGAAAAGTTTGAAATTAAGTGGAGAGGTATGATAAGAAATATGAATTAAAATATAACACATGGTTGAATGATCTTTATGGTGAAAGAGAAAGATCGGTTCGCGCTTATGTGAAAAGATACTTTTGGGGCAGGAATATCTAGTACTCAACGAAGTGAAAGTATGAATGTTTTTTTTCTCGATATGTAAACTCTAAAACCACATTAAAGCTTTGCCTTAAAAGAAAAGATTGAAAAAGAGTCTAAACAGGATTTTTTTGTCATTTTCAAATGTGTGACCTTTGACATTGAAATACAAATAAAAAGTGTTTACACGCTTGAAAATATTTTAGGAGTTTCAAAAGAAAATGATTGGAAAAGTGTCACGTTCCTTGGAGCAAGTTAGAAAATCTGGTGAAGTTTCTCCATATGTCATTGTAGAGTGAAAGAATATTCGTGGAAAAAAATAAAAAATATACTCCCTCCGTCCCAAATTAAGAGTCCCATATTGGGAGTCCAACTTATTTTCATACTTTCTCTACTTCCATTTTTCTGGTTATTTATTTGATAACTTTTCATGAAGTAATTCAAAGATTATAATTTTCATTCTAGAAATACATGTAACCCTATTAATTTATCTCTTGATTAATCTAAAAGAACGGATTTGTTCATTGGAAAAAGAAGTGTATTGGAAATAATCAAGAGTGTCAATTAGCTTAATTAATGCACCATATATTTAAAACATATAAGAAAGGGTATTTATGAAAAAGTAAGGGGTTTTATGTGATATATAAGGAATGTGAGTCTTAATTTGGAACATCTAAAAAAGTAATAGTGGACTCTTAATTTGGGACGAAGGGAGTACTTCCAAAGTTTCATATCATCCGAGTACATGTGACATAAATTGTGAATGCACTTTATTTGGGTTCAGGTGAATACTGTGTCGACATTCACTTGTGGTATTATTTAGAAACGAAGTAGAGGTGATCACCGATAAATATATTCAAAGGAGACGGAGAAGAGATATGAGAAGATGTCACACCAAGATTAGTGTGAACATGGGATTTGGGATACTACACCTGAGCAACAACATTATGACATTTTGTTTAATGAGTTCAAAAATTTGGCCGACATTGCATCTGTTGACGAAAAAATTACCTCGCACTTTTCGTTGAGCATTACAATGTTGCCTTAAAAGAAAAGATTGAAAAAGAGTCTAAACTGAATTTTTTGTCATTTTCAAATGCGTGACTCCTTTTGACATTGAAATACAAGTAAAAAATGTTTACACGCTTGAAAAATTTAAGGAGTTTCAAAATAAAATGATTGGAAAAGTGTCACGTTCCTTGAAACAAGTTAGAAAATCTGGTGAAGTTTCTCCATATGTCATTGTAGAGTGAAAGAATATTCGTGGAAAAAATAAAAAATATACTCCCTCCGTCCCAAATTAAGAGTCCCATAGGAGTCCAACTTATTTTCATATTTTCTCTACTTCCATGTTTGAGGTTATTTATTTGATAACTTTTCTTGAAGTGATTCAAAGATTATAATTTTCATTCTAGAACTACATGTAACCCAATTAATTTATCTCTTGATTAATCTAAAAGAACGGATTTGTTCATTGGAAAAAGAAGTGTATTGGAAATAATCAAGAGTGTCAATTAGCTTAATTAATGCACCATATATTTAAAACATATAAGAAAGGGTATTTAAGAAAAAGTAAGGGGTTTTATGTGATATATAAGGAATGTGAGTCTTAATTTGGAACATCTAAAAAAGTAATAGTGGACTCTTAATTTGGGACGAAGGGAGTACTTCCAAAGTTTCATATCATCCGAGTACATGTGACATAAATTGTGAATGCACTTTATTTGGGTTCAGGTGAATACTGTGTCGACATTCACTTGTGGTATTATTTAGAAACGAAGTAGAGGTGATCACCGATAAATATATTCAAAGGAGACGGAGAAGAGATATGAGAAGATGTCACACCAAGATTAGTGTGAACATGGGATTTGGGATACTACACCTGAGCAACAACATTATGACATTTTGTTTAATGAGTTCAAAAATTTGGCCGACATTGCATCTGTTGACGAAAAAATTACCTCGCACTTTTCGTTGAGCATTACAATGTTGCCTTAAAAGAAAAGATTGAAAAAGAGTCTAAACTGAATTTTTTGTCATTTTCAAATGCGTGACTCCTTTTGACATTGAAATACAAGTAAAAAATGTTTACAAGCTTGAAAAATTTAAGGAGTTTCAAAATAAAATGATTGGAAAAGTGTCACGTTCCTTGAAACAAGTTAGAAAATCTTGTGAAGTTTCTCCATATGTCATTGTAGAGTGAAAGAATATTCGTGGAAAAAATAAAAAATATACTCCCTCCGTCCCAAATTAAGAGTCCCATAGGAGTCCAACTTATTTTCATATTTTCTCTACTTCCATGTTTGAGGTTATTTATTTGATAACTTTTCTTGAAGTGATTCAAAGATTATAATTTTCATTCTAGAACTACATGTAACCCAATTAATTTATCTCTTGATTAATCTAAAAGAACGGATTTGTTCATTGGAAAAAGAAGTGTATTGGAAATAATCAAGAGTGTCAATTAGCTTAATTAATGCACCATATATTTAAAACATATAAGAAAGGGTATTTAAAAAAAAGTAAGGGGTTTTATGTGATATATAAGGAATGTGAGTCTTAATTTGGAACATCTAAAAAAGTAATAGTGGACTCTTAATTTGGGACGAAGGGAGTACTTCCAAAGTTTCATATCATCCGAGTACATGTGACATAAATTGTGAATGCACTTTATTTGGGTTCAGGTGAATACTGTGTCGACATTCACTTGTGGTATTATTTAGAAACGAAGTAGAGGTGATCACCGATAAATATATTCAAAGGAGACGGAGAAGAGATATGAGAAGATGTCACACCAAGATTAGTGTGAACATGGGATTTGGGATACTACACCTGAGCAACAACATTATGACATTTTGTTTAATGAGTTCAAAAATTTGGCCGACATTGCATCTGTTGACGAAAAAATTACCTCGCACTTTTCGTTGAGCATTACAATGTTGCCTTAAAAGAAAAGATTGAAAAAGAGTCTAAACTGAATTTTTTGTCATTTTCAAATGCGTGACTCCTTTTGACATTGAAATACAAGTAAAAAATGTTTACACGCTTGAAAAATTTAAGGAGTTTCAAAATAAAATGATTGGAAAAGTGTCACGTTCCTTGAAACAAGTTAGAAAATCTGGTGAAGTTTCTCCATATGTCATTGTAGAGTGAAAGAATATTCGTGGAAAAAATAAAAAATATACTCCCTCCGTCCCAAATTAAGAGTCCCATAGGAGTCCAACTTATTTTCATATTTTCTCTACTTCCATGTTTGAGGTTATTTATTTGATAACTTTTCTTGAAGTGATTCAAAGATTATAATTTTCATTCTAGAACTACATGTAACCCAATTAATTTATCTCTTGATTAATCTAAAAGAATGGATTTGTTCATTGGAAAAAGAAGTGTATTGGAAATAATCAAATGTCTTAATTAGCTTAATTAATGCACCATATATTGGAAAGATATAGGAATGGATATTTATGGAAAAATAAGGGATTTTATGGAATATATAAAGAATGTGACTCTTAATTTGGAACATCTAAAAAAAAGGAATGGTGGACTCTTAATTTGGTACGAAAGGAGTACTTCCAAAGTTTCATATCATCCGGGTACATGTGACATAAATCGTGAATGCTCTTTACTTGGGTTCAGGTGAATACGATATTCACTTGTGGTATTATGTAGAAACGAAGTAGAGGTGATCCCCGATAAATATTTTTTAAGGAGATGGAGAAGAGATGTGAGAAGATGTCACACCAAGATTAGTGTGGACATGGGATTTGGGATACTACACCTGAGCAACAACATTATGACATTTTGTGTAATGAGTTCACAGAATTGGCCGACATTGCATCTGTTGATGAAAAATTACCTCGCACTTTTCGTTGAGCAATACAATGTTGCCTTAAAAGAAAATATTGAAAAAGAGTCTAAACTAGATTTTTTGTCATTTTCAAATGTGTGACTCCTTTAGACATTGAAATACAAATTAAAAGTGTGTACATGCTTGAAAATTTTAAGGAGTTTCAAAAGAAAATGATTGGAAAAGTGTCATGTTCCTTGGAGCAAGTTAGAAAATCTGGTGAAGTTTCTCCCTATGTCATTGTAGAGTGAAAGAATATTCGTGGAAAAAATAAAAAATATACTCTCCCTCCGTCCCAAATTAAGAGTCTCGTATTGGGAGTCCAACTTATTTTCATATTTTCTTTACTTCCATGTTTGTGGTTATTTATTTGATAACTTTTCTTGAAGTAATTCAAAGATTATAATTTTCATTCTAGAAATACATGTAACCCTATTAATTTCTCTCTTTATTAATCCAAAAGAATGGATTTGTTCACTGGAAAAAAGAAGTGTATTGGAAATAATCAAATGTCTTAATTAGCTTAATTAATGCATCATATATTGGACACATATAAGAAAGGGTATTTATGGAAAAGTAAGGGACTTTATGTGATATATAAGGAATGTGACTCTTAATTTGGAACATCTAAAATAGGAATAGTGGACTCTTAATTTGGGACGGAGGGAGTACTTTCAAAGTTTCATATCATCCGGGTACATGTGACATAAATTGTGAATGTACTTTATTTGGGTTCAGGAGAATACTGTGTCGACATTCACTTGTGGTATTATGTAGAAACAAAGTAGAGGTGATCCTCGATAAATATATTCGAAGGAGATGGAGAAGAGATGTGAGAAGATGTTGTAACATCCCATGTTTTCGGTTAAAGAAATAAAAAACTACGGTTAAAAGTGGGACTGTTCGGCTTTTTAAAAAAAAAAAGGCTTAATCGGGGGTCATAAAGAAACTCGTGGAGATCAAATTAGTTGGATATAAATATAGGGGGACTTTTTATGAATTTCATATAAACAAAAGACTTAAAATGGATAAGTAAAATGGGCACTTTAGAATGTGACAAGTGGCACCCCAATTTGCAATCCAACATTCCAACCGAGTTTTTACCTTGGTGTGCATGTGTGACGCGATTTGGAGGGAAATGGTTTTATATTGCGTGTGGACCCCACCATATATAATTAAGCATGTTTTCCTTTTTTTATTTCAAAACCAATTTGAAACTCATCCAGCCGAGAGAATAAGTGTTTGGAACTCAAATTATTCGATTATTCTTTCGTCGATTTCTTCGCGCGTATTAGTCGGAATTCAATGAAACTTCTTCCAGGTAATTCTATTCGACTTGTTCTACGTATCTATCCGCTCAGAATTTTCAGCTTCATCCAAATTTGATGGTTATTGGATGGTTATTTCGATAACTATATAGTTGTACTAATTTCATTTGGGATCGAAATTTGGAGCTATTTAGAGAGTTATTATTCGATTTCTTCTAATGATTTATGTTCAGGATCATGTTTAGAATGTTATAGACTATTTTGGAGTGACCATATATAGACGAGGTGCTGCCGAATTATTTTACGACTCAAATTTCAGATTTGGACTAGTTTTGGGAATGAATTGGAATAGAGATGGTTACCCAAATTTTATCATATTTTATATAAATGGACAGTTTCATCTATAGATTTATAGTAAGGAATTCATTATATGATTTGTCAGCCTATGAAGACTCTGAAATTAAAATAGAGTTTATGGGAAGTTGGTTGATTGGTTCGTAGGCATTTTCGATATTTAGGAAACATAAGTACGAAGTTAGAGATCGATTCGATAGATATTTGAAGTCTTCCGAAGTTAGCGAATTTGCTTTTAAGTTTTCATGGTTTTGTTTAATGATTATATTTATTTACGAAGGTTCTTAGTATAAGAACCTAATGTTTCTATTCGATTTTTTGGTCATTCTTCCTTATCCCAGAGTATGCGAATGAGGAGGAACACTACAAAAAAAAGGGCTATCAGGGACGGCAAAAAACTGTCCCAAAACAGGCAAAACCGTCCCCAATAGAGTATTGGGGACGGCTGATGTCTGTCCCCAAAAGAGGCGTCCCAAATAATATTTGCGACAGATATAGGGACAGATAGCAACTGTCCGAATACTGTTTTTGGGACGGTAAGTAACTGTCCCTATATAAACGATGATTAGGGACAATATATATTTGTCCCTAAAAATTTGGCGAGAATTTCTTCTCGTTAGCATTTGGGACAATTACTTTATGTCCCTAAAAGTGGCAAGAATTTCTATAGCTTATTTTCGGGACAGTTAATTATCGTCCCTATAAGATCAACAGTGATTTCTATTGGTTGTATCTGATATAGTTAAAATTTTTGTCCCTACAATTTGGTTGGGGGTTTTGTAGTCATTAATTAGTGTTATACAAAAGAGAAAATTTTACTTCAAACAATTTAAAACGCACAAATTCTTATTAACATTTTCAGAGAGGTCTCTTGACGAAATTCACAAGCCTGGACAAATAAAGTTCAACCAAGAAAGGATTATAGACTAATAAATCTTCGAAGATGAAATTCAATTAAAACTAAACGACCCTAACTTCACCCTCCCATCTTCTTCTATGTTGTAGTGGAAAACGTAGAAACACCATTAGCATATCAGCAGAATATATCCCTTTGTCAGGAAAACAAAACACAAAAGACAACGAAAGTTGTTAGTTTATTATCTTTTTCGAAATTTAGGACACAACAAATATACAAACATGTCCTATATATCGCCTACAGATATGATTATGGCCTCTAGATGACGCGATAGTTCTTCTGAGATCAACTACTTAGACAGGTTCAACAATTTTAAATCACATAAGAATTTTTTAGAAGACTAGATCAAATAATATAACATAGTAAAAGAATGGTGTTATATAGTAGCAAATCTGTATTGATGCTTGCAGAAGGCAAAGAAGACACAAACAGGAATTTAGAGTTAGCAAAAGCACAAGAAAAATGAAGGGTAAAATCCTCGTACAATCATAATTTATATAGACAAAATAAACAGAAAATAAAAAAGAGATTCTCATTTAGAGCATGAAATGAGAAATTATGATCATTTTCCTTTCTAACCTTGTGCTGTATCAACAACATTGGGCTTTCTAACCTTGTGCTCTGTCAACTTCCTTGCAGCTGCTTCAGGTTTTTTTGGTCTTGCAAGAGACAAATGTTCAACCATCAAAAATCAAAACAATGGTGCTATATAGTAGCAAATCAACACTGATGCTTGCAGAAGGCAAAGGAGACACAAACGGGAATTTAGACTTAGCAAAAGCACAAGAAAAAAGAAGGGTAAAAGCCTCCTACAATCATAATTTATATAGACAAACTAAACAGAAAATAAAAAAAGAAATTCCCACTTAGAGCATGAAATGAGAACTTATGATCATTTCCTTTCTAACCTTGTGTTGTATCAACAACATTCGACTTCTCGTTATGGAACTTCACCACAATGCAGGTTATGTTACAGACACTTCCACGAGAAAATGCAGTCTCTGCTAACTTCCTTGCAGCCTCTTCAAGTTCTTCTTCTGATCTTGCAAGAGGAAAATGTTCAACCATAAAAAATGAAACCATGTTATTCGGTAACAAAAAGATATTGTTCGGTGCACTTGTAACATTCATTAAGAAATGGGTAATCATATTAAGTTCTTGAAAATTAAGAAATGTGTCTTTAGATAAGCAATAGATGAGAACTTAAAGTAACCTCATCTGGTACTACATCCAAAGACCATTATTAGGTAGCACCAGGACTTCAAAAACATCATCAATCTCTGGTTGCTGAAATATACAAAGGGAAATTAAACACTTGTGAATTTTTCGTTACTAGACAAAGCTTAAGTTATTGTTGTCCGGAATACGGACAAGAAGTCCCCAAATTTCCTTGGTATCTGCTGTTAGCTTGAGTTATGAATCTAAGTACCTGAATGTCAGGGTCCGCCCAACAAACTGTTTAAGCAAACGATTACCTGTCCACATAACGACTCCTCCAACATTCTCGATTCTCCTTCGCTCATCACTTTTATTTGGCTTATGATCTTCAGACAGAGGTATGCATGCCTGTCAATACTAGAAGCGTAAAGGATTTTAGTTGCAGGTTGTGAGCACATTTTAGGTGTATTCCAACAACTAATTTGTATTAGATTAATGACCAACATCTTTGCAAAATAAAGTAATAGAACGGTTCTTGTAATTGCACATAATAAGAAATAGAGATACTTTATCTGGTGATTCTTTTTTATTGAGGATCATGTCTATAAAGTAGATACCAACACCTGAACACAGACACGAAAATAAAAGGTGTTACGTGCTCGTAAAAACCTACACGTGAAGATTCTCGATCTGGTGTGAGGCTCACTTTGGTTGCGTGGTAACAAGTGTATCTCTGCACTTGGGAGACCAGGATTTGAATCTTACTATCCAAAAAAATAAGATCCTCTATCTTGTGGTCTTTTATAAATCGTATATAATATATATAAGCATGCGAACACTTCAAGCAAAAGATAGGGGAAAATTTTAATTTTCTTGAGTTCCATCTACAATACGGAGAAACTCTCTGCATTTAGACCACGCATCACGTTTTATCTTTACGAAATTACCTAACAATTAGACAAACCGATAGAGAGAATGGAATGAGGAACTACCTTTGCCTGCCTTTGAGGTTACTGCTCTTGAATCTCTGACATTAGCTACATATGGATGGGTTCTAACTAAAACTGCTGCGGAGGCGATAGATCCATTGTCCGGGTAAGTATTGCTTTCAGAATCTAAGAGATCCATATCAATCTATTTATATTGTACAACCCGGACACAACTCAGTTTTATGTTTTCTAACTCCAACATTAATTCGGCTTCTTACGTTTTCACTAACCCTCATTTTTCAATTCTAGAATGAGTTTACTTTGGTGTTTGTTTCATAAAAATGAATCCAAATATTTTCCTAAACTTGATCTTCGAATCCCTAACCCCTCAATAACTAAATCAAACATATGCTCAAATCTTTCTTAAATCTTCACAACGACCTCATCAACTAAGTAAAAAACTTTCTGATTTCGGTTCTATTAAACAAGCAAGTCCTATTTTTTCATCGTTTCCTGAACCTGAACATTTCCTTTTCAATGTATTAATTCGTAGTTACTCTCACAACAACTTACATTCTTCTTCGTTCTCTCACTAGATAACTTTGCCTATGCCTTTGCTATCTAAACTCTTCTAAAATTTGTCTTCTTCTTCATCATCACTCTATCATTGATGGTTTCAATCAGATCCCTTTGTGAGTTCTGTGTTGTTGATTTTTATCTCAAATTTTCACAAGTTCATAATGCTTGAAGAGCATTTGATAAAATTTCCAATCCATATATTGTTTCTTGGAAAACTATATATGATGTCTGGGCTGGTTAGTAATAGGTGTTCTATCAAATCAATTCGATTTTTGAAGATATGGTTTTGAGTGGAACTCAATTTGATTGGACTACTCCGACTTTTGTTCTTCCAGCAACAACTTAACTATAAGAATTGAATATTGGGATGAAATTACATTGTTTAGCACAAAATACTTGAATTGATTTTCATGTTCAATTCAAATACCCCAAGAATTGAATACTGGGATTTTATTTCATTCTAATGTTCTTAAAATAACACAACATACTCAAGAATGGAACAGTTGTTCAATTAAAATAACACAAAATACTTTTCTATCACCCAACGATCTCTTAATTTGAAGAATAAGAAGTGGAAGAAGAACAACCAACCTGGATGTGAAGCCTCTTCGCAGCAGAAACCCTAGAAGATACTCCACGCAAAGCCTAGACTCAACAGAAACCTTAAGCCTGCAACAGGAAAGAAGAAGATCACCAACAAAACCCTAGAATGACTAACCCTAAAACGAAAACAAGATCAATCGTGCTTACGAAGAGAATATCGTGAGAAAAATTCGTGGAGAAGAGTCGTGGAGAGAGAAATAAAAGGGGAATAACAGAAAATAAAAATAAAAGTGGAGGGAAGAAAAGATTTTCGTTTTGACTTAGCGCGTCTTTTTTTGGGTCGGAAATTTCCCAATTTTTTTTTCAATTGCTTTAAAAATAACAAGCCCGTCATTTATTTGTCCCTATTGTTATTCTAGTAGGGACAGATGTAATAAAATTGTCCCAATTACTGATTTATTAGGGACAGACGTAAAAACGTGCGTCCCTATTGAGCGTTTTTTTTTTGTAGTGGAATTTGGTCGTCTGGTAGGCGGGAGGTCTTTGGTGATGCAAGGACTGAGGTAGGGGTTCTGAATCCTTTATCCAGCATGGTTTTATAGATAATGAATATGCTAGATTTCTATAGATATATATGCGCCATTATAACTAGAGTTTAGGTAGCATGAAACTCGATTTATGTGATGAACTGATATATGCTTGGAATGTTTTGATGCGATATGAGAAATGTTTTCGAACTGATTTTACGATGATTGTGAACTACTGGGATTTTCTTGTATGTACCCGACTGCAGATTATGTCAACCTACGGGCACGTAGCCATTGAGCTAGGGTAGGATGACATGTGGACACGGTTGTGATCCGTGTGAAACCGGTGAGGTGGACGACACTAGTCATGAGACCTGTGGGAGTAGAGTGCTTCACTTGCTGGCCATTGGTGCTCGTGCCTCCAGTTCGAGGCTCAGGGACGTACTCCTGACCGCTCGTCTGGGAGGTGACATTGATTGGGAATCCCTCTGCTTTGTGTGTGATATGGCTATTGGTTGTTCCACTTCCGTGTTTGATAAGATAATGAATTGAATATGAATATTGGTTTTGATATACGAATGAAACTGATTTTGAAAGATCGCATTAGATGCATGACAGGGTACCAAAGAGAATGAGGTTCAGGTCCTTCCATGGGTATTGGGGGACGGCTCTCTTATTCGAACTCGGTGATCAAAAACTTATTCAGATACTTAAGGTATATATATATCATGAGGTAAACTCTTCAATGATTGCGGAGTCCCTTAGTGGGAGAGGGACTTACCGGCTAGGGGTAAGTCTCTTTCTCGAGGAGACGTAGTGCATTAGCTAGTGCCATAAATGGGCTGGTACTATCTAACGCACTCTAGGTTCTCCTGAGGAACTCTCCTCTTATTGGGAGCGCACCATGGGTGGGCAGCTAATCAATGCTATTGCTTGTTAGATTAAGGAAAACGTTTTGTATATAGTATATACAGTAACTGGTTTGATAACTCGATTTGTCATGATTTTTACAACTTATTAAATGAACTTTTGAAAATGTGATGGGTTTTGGATTGGTCTTCTACCAGAATAACTCGTGTCGGTGAGTATTCTGACCCCCTACTAGTTGTTAGTGTGCAGGTTCTTGGTTGTAGCCTTGAGGCGGAGTGTGTATTCTAGCCGGTGATCTTGTCTGACGAGGCTAGCAGGGTTATGTCGTTGTCTTTGGTTTTGTTTATTGGTTTTCCGTTATTTTAAAGTTATGTAGTTATTGCAGAACTGAACTCGAATATGTATATATATAACACTTAAAGTTGTTTATAAGTTGTATCGATGTGTAAGAGGCTTTTATATTTTTGTTATGTGGTTCGGGTTTCGACCCGAAACTGAGTTGAGTTTGTTTAGCTTCCGCTTTAGTTTATTTTTTTCTTGTTTATGCGAATGTATGGTTTGCATGACAGGTTTGCAGGTGCGACCAGTTCGATTTACAGAGGAGACTCTGTCGGATTTCTGTCTTGTCTGTGAATTGCCGGGGCGTGGTCGTGTCTATTTTGGAACACGGGGCGTCACAATGTCACACCAAGATTAGTGTGAACATGGGATTTGGGATACTACACCTGAGCAACAACATTATGACATTTTGTGTAATCAGTTCACAGAATTGGTCGACATTGCATCTGTTCATGAAAAAATTACCTCTCATTTACGACAATGGATGAACAAATATAAATCGAACAAAAAATGTGATGAAGCATCTACGAGTAAAGTTGAAGGCTCAGGGCCTAGGGGATCGAGTTATATTGTTGACTGTGAAGTCAATGCACGACCTGACATCCGCGATCCTGTGTATTCTAAATCAAAGGGGCGTCTTCGAGAAAAAAAACTAGTTACAATTCTAGGAAGAAGGTACAATGACATTTGTTTTTAAATTTTATTTATGTTGTATTCATCATTTAGTAACTTGTTAATCTATATGTTTGTAATGTACCGTCTCTTCGATGCCAACATGTGATCCCATGCCCACATGTGATCCAGTTCAGACATTTGACCCAATATCGACTCCAGAAAGTGTTATGAACATTGGTTGTAACTCCAGGCCAAATGATCAACAAGTGGTAACTTTTTATATATTTTTTTGTTCATCATGATAATTAAATACCGTAATGATTTTATTTATTGTTATATGTGATCCCGTGTCCACGTGTGACCGGTTCAGATATTTGACCTAATGCTTACTCAACAAAGTATTATGAATTTTGGTGGTGACTCCAGACCAAATGATCAACAAGTGTTAATTTCTACCGCTTTTCTATATATATATATATATATATATATATATATATATCTTACTTCAGCATGATAATTAAATCTTGTAATGATTTGTTTTATTGTTATATGCAGTCTAATATGAAATTATTGCTGGGAGTTTATCGTTCTGACTACAATTATTATTTTTCAAGTGGAGCTATTGGTGATGCTACAACAAATTTTCAATTGAGGGACGAATAAGAGTTGCCTAAAGTTGGCATTATGTTGGATTTTTCTTTATATTCTAGTTTTAATGCATTAAAGGGTTAGACTTCGGTTCATTTTATTCTTTAATATTTAGACGGAGATAGTCGATTCAATTTATTACTTGGTTCAATTTTAGTTTCGTAATGTTACTTGACATTTAGATAGACATATTTTCTTATTGAATGATTAGTTGGTTCAAATTGATGTTCATTAATATTTGTTTGGTTCGGTTAAGTGGGCAAGATATAAGAATTAAATTGACTTACTCGGTTAAACTAATTAAATTGTGACGAAATAGGAACTTCTACAATTGCATAAGAACTTATCTGTCGACTGATAGTTGAACTAAATATAAGTCACACTAACATTTTGTTTCAATCTCGTGGTTTACATTAGTGGATGAAATCTCTTTTTCTTTCTTTTGCCCGAGAAAATCTTGGATCTTACTACGAGTTATGAACCTTGTATTTTGAAAGTGTGGGTTATTTTAATAGGTACAAACTAGTAGATATTTATGTCCAAATTGGATCTTCAATATCCGTGTATTTCTGTACATAAATTATTAGCAACTTTCAACTTTCAACGTCAATAGAAATAAAAGTAAATTAATTGTTGAATTATAGCTATTTGAAATTCTACTAAAAGTCAGATGTAAGAGTGACTGAAAAATAAATTTACTAGATCGTCTACAAATATGTCGGAATTTGATATAATTTCGCTTTATACGATATGGTTTGTGACTTCTTGGAAAACATCACCACTCCCCTAACACAAACCATATCCATATTTGTCTCCTTCTCAAATCGCTGCACCTCAACCCCCAACTCATTGTCGATCCATAAATCTTCTTAATACTACTAACAAGATCATCACTAAAATCCTGGCAGATCGACTCAAAACTGTGTTGAGTTCCATTATCTCTCCTTTTCAATCTTCCTACACCCGGGGAGGCAGATTTCGGATAACATCATCATTGAGCAAGAACTAATTCACTCTTATAAAAACATTGGGGGTGCTACTGGATATTTTGGTCTGAAGCTTGACATCTCCAAGGCTTTTGATTGCATTGAATGGTCGTTTCTTTCTGATATTATGTCTAAGCTGGGTTTTTCATCTCATTGGATTAACAAGATTTTGGCTTGCATCTCCCCCTCTTCTATGGTTGTCCTCATTAATGGTCCTCATTGTCCTACCTTTGACCCTAGCAGAGGTATCAGGGAAGGAGATCCCTTCTCCCCTTCCTTTCTTGCTATGGAGGACCTTAGTAGACTTCTTCTTTCATATCAATTGGCCATAAATTTGATGGGTTTCCCACGGCTAACCCGGACTTGACTATAAACCATGTTCTCTTTGCGGATGGTTGCATCATCTTTGGCAGAAACTCTCTTGAGAACATTCATAATCTTAAATCGATTCTTTACATTTTCTGCTCCTTATTGGGCCAGATGATCAATTACAATAAATCCAATATTTTCTTTTCTAAAAACTCTCACCCAAAGTTTAAACGCATGATAATGAGGAACCTTAAAGTTAAAAACGCATCTCTCTCTGATAAATACTTCGGAGCTCAATTGTTCATTGGTGCAAACAAAACCAAGGTCTTCCAATCTATCTTGGATCAAGTTCAAGCCAAACTCTCCAACTGGCATCATAACTTTCTTTCACAAGCTGGTCGTACGGTGGTTATCTCTATTGTAACTGCGACCGTTTTCCGATACTAGATGCAATGCAATGCTTTCCCATTTCCAAAGGCATTTGCAATCGCATAGTGACAGAAGTTCTTCTAGTGGGGAAAATCCAAAGGTATATGCACCAAAGCTTGGTCATGTATCTACCTCGCCTAGGTATACACTACCCTCACTTAGATAACAAAGCATTTCTTAGTAAACTAGCCTAGCGTCTTAAAACTGAACCCAATGCGATTTGGCTCAAACTTCTTACACCCAAATACTACAGCCCCACTCCCAACCCGGACCCGACAAAGCAAGGGCACTCATGGATGTGATTTTATCTAAATCTTAAATTAACACTCGATTCATTAACTTTGGTTTGATTTTGTGAAAACTATTTTTAAAAGAAAACAAGAAAAGACTAAAGAAGAATGAAATCGAGATGGGAAAGAAATCTAGGGTTCCTGATTCCACCACATAAATGGACTATCTAAAACATGCATTCAATTAACAAATTCCTTTTTTCATATACAACTCAAAATCTAACATAATAAACTATTTAGATTCCGGAAGATATTCTTTAGTAACACATTTTAAAATCATTTACATTTTAATTGATTATCACATAAAAGTTATATTCCTTAATAATCATTCATCATCTAATAAGTATATCCCATCTAATAACTTAACAAAAGCATGAAATATCTCACTATGAAGCATGAACAAAGACAAGATTATAAAATCTAAATGAAATAACAATTAATAGACATTGAAGCTCAATACAAGGATTCATTAATCAATTACATATTTCAAAATAAGCCCAAGTATGGGTTTCCTCTAAAACTCTAGATACAAGATTAGCTACTCATGAAATCTAAAGTAATATTCATTGAAATTCTAAAGTAAATAAAATTACAAAAGATAATGAAAAGAAATCACCAAATGAGATTTAGATCCATAGCTCCTTGTGCCTCCATGTTGATGTCCAATATTAGCTCCAAATATTTCCAAGAATATTATCCAAAACTCCAAATAATAGCTTTTTAGAAGATGAAAGAAGAGAAATTTAGAAGAGAGATAGAAGAAGAGATTTTAGAGAAGAAGTTATGGAGAAATTAGAAGTTTAGAAGAAGAAATTAGGAGTAGAAGAAATTGTAGAGAATAGAAGAAGGTGGCTAGAGAAAATAGTAGAAGAAATGGATTTAGGGTTAGAAGATAGAAGGAGAAGTGGCTTAGAAATTAGAGAAGGAACCCTTTTGAGAGGGAAGGTATGAGAAAGATGGATTTGGTAGTAAAGAAGAGAGAATAGGTTGGAGAAAGAAATAGGTAAGAGGGGATTGAGAGGGTTTTCAAGTCTCCCAAATAATGTGAGGAAGAGGTTTATTTATATTGGTGGTGGCTAGGGTTTTAGATGATAAGGTTGAAAATGGTAAAAATGAAAAGGTTTGGTTACTTTATCTCCGAGAAATAGATAAGCATTGGCTAATGAACCAACTAGTACAATTGAGGGCAAATCTGGAATTTCTGGTGAGAGTTATGGTGAAAAGATGGCCACTTGTCAATTTGTTATAAGGTGAAAACTAAGGAAGGACAAAAGGAGGGGCTAGAAGGTAATTTCAGAGGGCTTAAAAGGGGAAAAGAGGGGACCACGGTATTCTGTCCGTTTCTGCATTTGGAATGGAACTTCAATGTTCAGCGGGTGTACCAAATACTGATGATGCACGCTTCCGGACGTGCCACGTCACCTTGTTGTGTCCCACCAGCCAGAATGGTGACTGAAGGTATCCCACTGGTCCACTTCCTTTGACTCCAACTTTGACTTTAGCATATTTCACTCATCCGGACTTCGATTTGACCTCCGTTTTCTCCTACGGGCTCATCTCGGACGCTACTTTTCACCCATGCACTGAACTTGGCCAAATTACCAGAATGTCCTTGACTCCAAATGACCAAAATACCCTTCATGTATTTTTTTTTCTCATTTTTAACCGTTTTTATATCTAACTCTCCAACAGACACCTAATCAAGAAAACCAACCATTTTATTATAATAAAGACTCGAAAAGAACAAACTCGGCTAAATTAAACGACTCAGATGGGACATTTTCATGACCCATCAGGAAGTCATTCGTAACCACTATGATCTTCTAGACACTCTTGCTATTTGGGAAGTGCAAACTAGTTCTCAAATTAATATTTGGACTGACAACTGGATTCTGAACTCCCCCTCCTCTATCGAATCCTAACAATTCTACTATCACCAAAGTCTCCCAGCTGATTCATAACAATCTGTGGAATGACATATCTTGGAAAATACTTTTGATAGACATACTTGTAACCTCATCAGATCCATGGATATCAAGGAAGGAGCAAGACAAAATTCGGTGGACCCTCACTCAATCCGGAAAATTCACCACAGGATCTATGTATCATCATTTATACTCGACTCTGAATTCTCAATATCAAACGGATATTAGTTGGCTGTTCATATGGAGTATTAAAACTATCCCACGTATCTTTATCTTTCTATGGAAATGTTGCTCCGGAGCGTTCCCTGTTAGTCAAAGAATTGGAAAATATATAGGCAATCATTTCGATTGCCAAAATTGTGACCTGATTGAAACCCCCGAACATGCTCTTCTTCACTGTCAAAATGCTAAAATTATTTGGTTCTATTTCAATATTATATCAACTACCATTAACATGTTTATGATTAGATTTTATCTTGGCAGGATTTAGACAATATTTCATGTACTTCGGATGACATCCATTTTTCTACAATGTTATGGTACATATGAAAAGCACGACGAGATCAATGTTTTGAGAATATTATTAGTAGACCCTCTCAAGTTATTAATCAAATTTTATCATTCCCTCGCACTTTTGTTATAGTTAAAACCACTACACGATTATGTTCTCAACGTTGGATCCACCGGTTTACCCATCCTATAAAATTAATACAGATGCATCGTTTACTAACATTAGTAATTACATTGGAATTAACTTTATTGTTCCTGATTCCCAAGCTAAATTTATTGAAGCAAAAGTAAAAAAGCTTTGAGCTCGTTCGAGCGAGGAAAGTGAAGTCAAACCCATTCTATTAGGAGTACGATGGGCGATTACTCATAACTATAAACATATCATTATTGAAAGTGACAAGCAAAGTCTAATCCAACATCTGCAATATTCTAGAAACACGATACATTGGCATTCTGCAACTCACATTCAGCAAGTCAAATCTCTCATCACTAAGTTCAACAACATTCAATTTTCCTACACAGCCAAAAATCAGAACATCCCTGCTGATAAGTTAGCCAAATGGACTAGGAAAACTCAAGGCAATAGATTCTGGAAATATATTCCAAAACTTCTTCCTAATATGTATTGTAATCGTACTCTTACTATTTAGTAATATTAGTTATCTTTCAACAAAAAAAGATGATTGAGATTATATCACATGGGTGTCACGTCAATTACTTCAGGTTTTGAAGGACCTAAGTTGAATACTGTTGTTTCTTAAAAACCAAACAGTAGGAATGGTGACTTGATGACGTGGCATGTCACGTCACCAAGACGCAGCAAAGTCGGACCTCCTTTCGTCCTCAAAAGACTTTTTGCTCAATAAGTACCAGTTGGGTCATCGAGTTTATTCATTTAGTTATCTCTGACCAATGTAACAAATCAAACTCACATTGTGGTGATTAATAAAGTAGTCGTTTATAGTTTTCTCCATAGATGTAAATCGTGATTATCCGATTGAACCACTTTAGATTATTGTGTCACTATTCTATTATCTCTCTGATTATTACATAATTGTGAATTTCACAACTTTAACAATTAAATATGATACAAGAGGCTACAACAATGTACCTACTCCAGCCCTAGATGAGAATCAACCGTTTATCGAGAGTCAAAAATCCATCAAGACAGAGAGAGAGAGAGAGTTGACTCTAAACTAGAGACTGTTGATTTCGTGTACGTTTGAAGTAGGTTCTAGTTGTAGTCTCTCCTAACATTACTCTTAATATTGATGTTGATTTCTAAGTAGTGTCTGTAGAATGATAGTTTTTCCGTTAAAATGAGGGAGGTCAAACCAATTTTGGCTCACAAAATTTATCATATGGTACGTCACTAGTAAAGATAGTAGAAATTGAAATAGGTGGATTCAATTCCATGGATTTGTGGGACGCCCGTAACCAGACTGATCAAAGCAACTACAGTGGAAGGGGGGAGGAGGAGACGGCGGCCACACAAATGGGGCGCATTTAAGACCTCCCTTGGTCCCTTGTAGTTGTGGACTCTCAAATAGTATGAATGAGTGGAGAACCTAGTAAACGCTTGGAATAAGAGAGCACCACATACCTAAAGGTGGAACCTTGTCTCTTTTTATTTAGACACCTCCATCAATGAGTATAATGACATATTTGGTCAGACATTGTTTGATATACCCCAGCCTTGTTTGATATACCCCAGCCTTGTCAAAGACTAAAGAGCCACCTAAAGATTCTAAGGAGACACCTAAGTAAATTACTTTTTAGCTTTTTTAATGTTTGTCTACTAATTCGTATATACACACTATATTGATAACAACGGTTAATTGCCCGAATTGTGACGAAATCAAAACTATAGAGCATGCCTTATTACATTGCCCTCTAGCTAGAAACATTTGGTTCCATTTTAATATCATTACAGGAAACATTACCTCAGTTACGGAGTGGATCTTCTCCTGGCAGGCAACACCAGAACAGAACAAAACTTCGAACACATACATTTTGCAACGATCTTATGGATTATCTGGAAAACTTGATGTGATCACTGCTTCCAACATGAAATTAACAAACTAGAAACAGTAAGAAACATGATCATTACATTTCCTGAATCTCACAAAAAAATTAAACCAACTAAACAGAAACAACAAACCAAATGCCAGCCTCCTCATCCAAACTGCCTTAAAATAAATGTTGGTTGCATCTTATACCAACAACCAGTCGATTGTTGGACTTAGTCTCATAGTCCACAACTCAGAATCGAAGCTTCTAGTTGCTCACACCTCTACTGTTAGATGCAGATCTAGCGAAGAAAGCGAATCGATAGCAATTCTTAATAGCCTCTTATGAGCTGAATCTCAGAACTTCCAAAATATCATTATTGAAAGTGACAACTTAAATGTAATAAAAAACATATCAGACAAATCTCATGAAATACAGTGGCACTAAAAAATACATATCAAAAAATTAACGAAATGAAACACAGGTTTGAAGCAGTTCTTTTCCAATACACTAACAGAAACCTCAACGTTCAAGCCGACAAGTTAGCCAAATGGGCTCGAAAAAAGAACTTATCCAAGACTTGGCATAATGTTCCGTACTTTCTTATTAATATGTACTGTAATAAGATTTTAATCTCTTGTAATGACTCTTAAAGTTCTATATATATCTGATAATTTCAACAAAAAAAGAATTCATATACACACAGGCCCCGCCTTGAACTTTTACTGACTGGAAACCAATACAAAAATTCTGCCCCTTATAGTATAAATAAGAGATTTTCGAGTGAATCTTTTAGAAGTTATTGATGCCACTGTTTGGGGAGTTCTTTTGAATATAGAACCAAACTGAGGAAGAAATTTGTTTTTATGGTAGTTAAGATAATCAAAATCTGCTCTTATACAAAAGAAAAAATATTGGGTTGAAGGAGGTAGATAGAAATCCGGATAATCGAATAAAAAAAATGATGGAATGTCTAAAACAACAAGACGGTCTAAAATCTTATGCTGACAACCAAATTTCATCTCATGTTTCTCTCTCACTATGCTACGCTTGTTTGGTTAAATTTGGCGCAATTTTTCGGCATATTCCATGAGTATTGTTATTCTACATACATGAATGACTACATATGTAAATAGACAAAGAAAAAAGGCGATATTATATATATATATATAACTATATTATATATATATTTATTTATATTTATATGTGTGTGAGGGAGGACAGAGGGAGAGACGGGTGTTAGGGTTAAAGTTTGTTGATATTGTCTTAAACAACATCACACGGTACCATTTTTAATCATCAATTAATCTAATTTGTATTGGACCAAAATTCTACCCTACCCCTTAAAATTTGCTAAGATTTTGAATTCATAAACCTAAATTTCAAACTTAAAAATATTTCCTTCTACAGAATAATTATTTTAAAAATATTAATTTTTTCAAATTTTTTTCTGAAAATCATTTTTTTCTTCAAAAATTTTTTTTTCTCCAAAAATTGTTTTTTCACAAAATCCGATTTTTTCCCCAAAAATCGATTCTTCTCCAAATAATTTTTTTTCTAGAAAATAGAATTTTCCTTAAAATACTTTTTTCTCCAAACCCGTTTTTTACTGAAAAATATTTTTTCGATAACTGAAATTTTATAAAAACTTTTTTTGCTTCACAAAGACTGTTTTCCTGAATTGTGTTTTTCCCAGGAAAAAAAGGTGCTTGAAAAAAATCGGTTTTCGTGAAAAAGTTAAAAACGGTTCTCGAAAAAAATTACGAAGAATACGGAGAGTTCTCGAATGAAACGATATTTGAAAAAACGAGTTTCGAGAACAAGGTTTATTCAATATTTTTTCTAAAAAAGCGTTTAAATATACTCAAATAATAATAAATCATAGGATTCATTAGTTGCCGAACAAACTAAAAAATATTACTTGGATTCATGAATCCGTGGAATCATGAATCCCAAGGACTCATGAATCCGCGCTGTCATCCAAACACACCATTAATATAAATATATGTAAAGGTATTTTGGTCTCACAAGAAAGAAATCAATAAACTTTAAGCTCCTATGGTCATTATGTTCTTTCTGGCGTATGATAGAGAAAGAATTATTTTTGTTCTTTAAGAGAGAGACAAAATCTTACGTGTAGAGAGGACCCATTTTTTAGAGTCGAGGTGAGATCTAGTTTCTCAAGAACTACAATCCATCGACTCAGGATTTGTAGCTCGTTGGTGATGCCCTTACGATGTAGGGCTCTCTCATATTAAAAGATTGCTTTACCCCCAGTCTCGGTTTTTTAGGGATTGTGACTACTTTCCTTACCCAGTTCAAATGAATGCTTTCATCATTAAACCCAAAAGTGATTTTATCATGAATCTCTCAACTTTGAAAGACCCTGGATCCTTAGAGATATGCTTTTGGTCATGAAAACAGTCGAATTTCGCTCACTAAGGAGATCAAGGACCTTTTCTTCGACCCTATGTGGTGTGTCCTTTATAAGGTTCCCCCACTCCAAAACAAGGAAGACTTTCATACCATTTTTGGATGCATAGGAACAATACTGTAGATCAAACCTAGAAATTTTGGATTGGTTTATAACCACTGCATCCGAGTCCACTTCCTCTACAACGTCAGAATTCCCTTGTTAGCGGTCATCAACCCCATTTTTTCAGATGGAGACAAGGTGATCAAAATTAGCTACACTAAGTTTCCTAGAGCAACTTGCCAACTCTGTCTAATTATGGTACACCCCCTTAGCCGCTGTCCCTTCCCTACTCTCTCATCTGAAGGCACCCTCACTGAACCCTTGGACCCGATGGACATTCCCCTAACCCTATCTGTTCACACAGAACCTGAACCCCCTCAGTTGATTGCCCCCACCTTTCTCCCCTGTCACTAGCCTATTCCACCACACCTTCTGTTTCCAGTGATGGTAAGAGGAAAGACCCTAATGACCCCCAGACCTCCACTGACACAGAAACCTCACCTCTCTCTAACTCCCCTTCAAAGAACGTAAGGGAAGGGAACTTTATGCTTGCCTCAAACTCAACCAACCTAGAGGAGGTACCGATTTCCTATTCCTCTATGCTTTTGGCTAACAACAGAGCTCTCATACTCCTTGAAGAATTATTCGTAGAGCCTGAATATTGACCAAGGATGGGAGAACAAGGCAACCCTACAAATGTGAAGGCTCAACCCAATTATTGTTGTCCTTTCTGTCTTTATTTTTATGCTTTTTAGTCATCTCCCTTGGTGGTAGGTAGTGTCTTATCTTCTTTTCTTCTTTTATCCATGTTTTGGCTCTTTCTTTTCTTTCTTTAGTCTGACTTTTAGTATGGATAACATTAACCATATAGCCAAGGAACTTACCATCCTCTCCTGGAATGTTAGAGGACGTGGTAACTACCTGAATCCTAAACACCTATGGACCTTTATCAAGGACAAGAATCCTGATATGCTCTTCCTATCGGAGGCAAAGAGGATTAACACAAACCTTAGGAATCTTCTTAATCTTCACCAACACATCAATAGCCATGTGGTTGAACCAGTAAACAAAGCTGGGGCCTCGCTCTTTTTCGGAGTAAGGCCATTCATTTAGAGATTAGCCACGCTGACTGTGATGCTCCGTGTTCCGAATCACGGTTTGCCAGACAGTTTATAAATGAAACTCCGTTCTAATTCTCACTCAAACCAGTTTCAAATATAAACCCAAGCCAAAACTCTCATCACGGGTTACAAATAAAAAACAAACGCAGCGGAAAATTAAATATATTTTAAATCTTTTAAAAATATGTTCGGAAAACGTGTAACGCAAAATAGTTTTCATAGGACAAAAACAACTTGAATTCATGTATATGAACAATTCACAGAAGAAACCGAATTTTGACAGAGTCTCCTCTATAAATTGAACCTATAAAACCTGAAAACCCTGTCAAACATTCATACATGTTTTATAAACTTCAACTTATCCATAACATCAAATCCAAAGTGATAGGGTGCATACTATTTACATGAGTAGAATCACAAGCAAGTGAGAGAATGATCCTAACTAATTCTAGATAGATGATACACATATAATATTAACGTGTGATAAAATCGTAAGTTTTTTTTTTGTTGAACTAGCTTTCATAAATTAAATAACAGCGTCATTACAATATTTATTAACTAAAATACAAGGTACATTCTTCCACTCTTTACTCGCGTTTTTCTTCCTTGCCCATTTAGCTAATCTGTCTGCGCTGGAATTTAGTTCTCTTTTCGTATACTTGAATTTCACCACTTCGAATTCTTTTCTGCTTTCTCGAATTCTGTGGATGTGGATTAAAGATTGCCAGTGTAACATGTGATGTTTATTGTGAAGATGTTTGATGAGATTGATATTGTCGCTTTCTACAAAATCGTAAGTTGAAAGTATAATAAAAATTATATCGAGCTTACATAATGTGAGCCAACGAAGTAAACTATGTTACTCTGGGTCACCAGCACCTGCAACTGACAAAAACAAATACGAATGAGATAACCCGAAGGTCAGCTCAGTAGGATATCTAGACATCCTACCCGCACCACACACATCAACAATTGAATATGTCAATAGTTATAAGTGTTACATATATATAGAGATACAATATGCACACCACACAAGACAATATAGCAAGATAATTTTTCTAGCCACCACGTGATTATCAGTGGTCGGTCCCCTAGTCACCCCAAGGGTCGGAATACCCCAACTCCAATCTCTCTCAGACCCCATTCTAGGTAATTTGGAATGGTCATTACCAAATGGTTGGCCACGCACCGAGTGTAACCCTTAACATGAATTCATGGCTAATCCATAACAAAATAAATAAATAAGGGGACCAACCAATGCTCGACAAACAATCATTACACGTAACACGGTCCAAGGGATTCCACCACCATGTTATACACGTAACTCAGGCGATTCCACCTCCACGTGTTTACAATTCATACAACCTGACCATGCAGCTTAAGCGATTCTGCCACCACGTGATTATCTTTTACAAAATCCAATTTGTTTTGGAAAGATAAACATCCATAACACAAAGCACACCACATACATTCACATCACATCATTATATCATAATTTGAACTAGAAAACGATAAAAAGAAATAATAAATATATATATATATATATAAAGTGCGAAACGTGGAATACCCGTGCTCCAAGTAAGATTCATAGGATCCTACCTCTTCTTGCGCCTCTAATGGTGCTCCTGAATAAGCTTCACCTCTCCTCGAGCTTCCTATTGCAGTACATTAGTCCAACTGATATATAAAAAGGTCAAACAGTTAATTTGGCAGTTACATAACTATTGAGAGATCTCTTGCAAAGCAAAAAATGCAAAAGTGAAGGAAATTAGACTAAGAGGGTCCTATCGGCACTATGCAGTTCACTGAAACATTCTACTGAATACCTAAATGCATACAAACCAACCAACTAACTTCCAATAAACTCTATTTTACATTCCAGCATCTCCATAAGCTGATAAACCTTATAACAAACCTAATAATATGAATCTATAACTTAAACTGTCCATTCATATGAAATATGACAAAGTTCAGATAACCATCTATATTCAAATTCATTCCAAACCTAGTTCAAATATGAAATTTGAGCTGTAAAATAATTCGGCAACAACCGTTTATACATGGACACCCCAAAAAGTCCAAAATATCCTAAACAAGATCTAAACGTAAATCATTCGAAGAAACTAAAGAATAACCACTCTAATTTATGAACTCAAAAGAAATTGGACCCAACTATACATTCTTTGATATAACTATCATAAAACCCCCAAATTCAAACGAAATAGAAATTTCGGAACCTCTAGATTTGTAGACCAAGTCGAATAGAGTTACCTGGAAAAAGTTTCATGGAGTTCCGACCAAAATCCGCGAAAAAATGGACGAAAGAAACTTAGAAATCAAATAAACTAACGAAATCTAGATTTCTTTTCCTTCCTGTGGCATATTGATGTTAATAACCAAATAGTTTAAAATGTTTTTGATCACTTTAGCGATCTTGGTTTCCTTTGGCAGAGGGAGGATCCCTCCCCCGGATTTCCCTTCACTTTCGAAGGGATGTTATTCCGGTTTATTATTTATCGTTTCCGTCATCTATTCAAAGTTTTTGCTAATAAATGTGAGAGGAAAGGAAGATGAAACTAACTTAAAAGGAAGATGAATTCGCCTATATTCTCTAAGATCCATCACCAGATTCATCGTCACAATTGTCACAATTGTTGCCAACACTCTTTGACCGATTCGTTGCACAAATTGGTAACAACGTTCTACAGTCAATTGAAGCGATCGGGTATTGCAGAATTGTGATTATTTCAGAAAACCCATTTATAAGATGTACCATCGGTTCATCAATTTAACCATAGATACTGAACATCTAGTTATATTACTTCTCTCCTTAATTGGTTGTTAAGATGGTAAAAGATATATAGTGAAATTACTTTTCTTCGTGGTCATTGTTTTTTAGGAGAGTTTGAAAATAACTAAGGATTGTTTTCTCTCCATAGATTGTTTCATCAACATGTCTCCACCTTAAGAAAATTCGGGATTTGGTCGACTAATTTGGATCTTACCGAGAAAAATGTTGAAGACAAGGTTGTGACTAGAACAGATGATCATCATCATGAAGGTACAAGTGAACAAGAAATGCAATTCGTCTCTTCGTCATAACAATTTCAGTTCGAAAAGTTATCTCCACTCTCTAATCACAAAAATTACTTAGTTAGACCTTTAGATGTATCTAGGTATAATAAATTTCACGACCTTTAGCGTTCTCTCATTTGTGATCTTTAGGATCTTTCTATTTGGTGACCGTTAGGGTCTTTTTATTTTGTTTTTGTTTTTGCAATATTGTACTCCCTTTCCTTCATGTTGTCTTTACTTTTGTAAGTTTCGTTGTAATTTACGACAGTAAATCTATGTTGTACTCAAAGGAGTCAAAAGTCTCCAAACCATGTAATGTATTAGATTTAATTCCTACATATGAACGAAAATTCTGTTTTATCTCAAAAAAGAAAAAACCCAACTAGTTTAAGAAAATGGGTATTGGAGTTTGGAAGAAACGTGCCAAAACATTAAAATTAATGAAACCCAAAAAAATTCATATTTAATACAATTGAAATAGATAACTAGAATGGAAGAGATAAACAACTAGCAAAGTCTACCCTCTTCAATTCCTCACACAACTATATAGGCTACTAGAGAGAAAGAGAAATTACAAATAAAATGTAAGTGGGAGAGAAGAGACATATCCATTTGTACAAAGGGGTAATGGCTATATATAGTAAAATAGTAAGTAGGTGGGAATGGTAGAGACGGTTTATCAATTCCTATCCAAAACTGAAGGAGTTGAAGGAGATGTCCTTCGACCAAGGTGACAATGCGAACAATTTGTCGGATAAGACAATTGATGTGGAAGATCATCAAGTCCGATTGATTTAGGGATCGTAGAGTTGTAGCTAGAGACCAACTACGATCGTCGAATTACGAAGTAATTCGCGGCTAACTTCGATCGGATCCTACAACGGGTTACACATAAGAGTGACAAATTGATCTAGGATATGACTAGTGGGAGTGAGATATAATCATGGGAGTGTCCCATAAACATATCTCATAGGCCTAAAAAGGAATTAGGCAAAGATAGTACAAAAAGGCCAAAAACAGGGTTTTTGGGCCTAGACCGGTTCGGGTACTTCTAGGACTCGGATTGGGCTGAATTTTGGAGGGTTAGTTGCTGATATAATAAAGGGTCCGTGGGTATATAGCCCAAAATAATGTTCAAAAAGGATTTAGGGTCCAATCTTTCCAAAAAATGGATTTTTAGTCCTTTTGCTCTTGGGACTAAAAACCCTTAATATATATTACATAATTCCTTCCATGTCCCAGTCGTTTTTCGCGGGATTTTAATATGTGGGGCCGGACAAAAATTTCAAACGGTTTAATGTACCTTGATTTTAGGATAAATTTAGGAAAAAACGGATAGATTCTCACAAAATTTTCTCTCTCTTCTATAATCTGTTTAGAAACAAAATCCAAATTTTTGCAAATCAATTTTCTCTCTCTTCTTTACAGATTTAATATGGAGATTTATTAGCCAAAAATATGGAGATTTATTAGAAACAAATGGATAGAAACAAATCATAATTTCTCTCTCCTCTAAACAGATTTAGAAATCAAATTTTCTCTTTCCTATTATCCGAATCAATCAGAAATCAAAATCCTAACCAAAACCAAAACGTCATCACCACGGATATTTCCAAATCAATTTTCTCTCTCTTCTTTACAGATTTGGAAACCAAATCAATTTTCTCTATCTTACTATGTAAATTTTTTTTCGATTCAAAACAATTTTCTCTCACTTAACTTTCAGATTTGGAAATAGTATATAATCTAGGATCAATTTAGCGTGATTTGGAGGTTAAGATACAAAACATATATGTCACTTTCTCTCACTTAACTTTTAGTTTTGGAAATAGTATATTTTTCTGGGAATATTAAAACAGCATTTGTTTTCGTTTTTACTCATACATAAATACTCATCGAATACAAATTATGAAATAAATACGTAAATTATGTATTATTTATGACGAATAAACCATCATTTGTCAAGTATACAACGTAATTTACCAAATGTATTTGAGTCTTGTTCAGTAAATTACACATACTTTCTTTTACATTACACATAATTTCTTTTACATAACACATCGTTTACATTCTGTTACAAAAAAAAAACGTACAAAATCTTTTCTGGTTCAATAATGGTGCCCATCCATGTTGCCCTATTGCTTGGAATGCTAATGGAGGGGGCCGAATATGAGGCTTTTGTAAGGAATCATGATCAAGATCCATTCAAGTGTGCATTTCTTATGAAATATTTCGAGGAGCCAATAAAAAAGTCAAGTAACAAGAACAAGGGTATTTCAAGTTTGATTTGCTTATTTTGATTTGATGATTCTGCCTGGAACTCCATCTGTGATAACAAATGGAGAGAGATTAATACATATAAATTATATAAAAAAGTATATTATTTACAATAAATTACATGAACATTTACGTAAATTATATGTAATTTATTTCAAAGTACACGGGATTTACATATATAAGCGAAGTTGTTCTAATAATGAAACGAGTACTGTTTTTGAGAGTAAAGCATAATTAATGTTCCATATAATATTCATGATATTCGTGATAAAGTATATATAATTTGTCAGAAAATACATATATCATGTTCTCATTTTGAAAAACATCGTACGGGAGATGTATGCATAATTTACTATAAATTATGGTAATTTATGATAAAGTACATGTATTGTTAATTCTGTTATGAGGAACCGTACGAAAAAAACCACGTTTCATAAATCCGTACGGATTGAAAACTAGATCTGAAGAAAAAGTACGAATATCATTAGGTTTAAACTACATATCTAAAGATATCTGATATGATGATTGATTGCAACAATAAGTATGCTCGATTTATAAGAATTAGTAATGAAGGATTATCTCATCAATATCGAAATCATTAAAGAAACTTTTAGAGAGATAAATACAATAATAACATACTCGATTTGAAACAGAATCATTAAAGAAGAATTTTGTTTACCCGATTAACAATTAAGAAACTGATTTTGAAAAACTATAATGAATATGAAACAATTTCTTTGTTTTAATGGAAGATTTTCAGTAGATTAAGATGTAGAGAGAGAGAATCAACTACTATAAACTGAAATAGAATCACAAAAACTTATAAATTGATTTATGTTTTACCTGATTAACTTGATATGAAGAGACATAAATGGAAATGGAGTTCTGAGCTTGTGTATTGGATTAGAAGACGAATGTTTGAAAAACAATCTAATGAAGATGAAACAAGATTTCTGAGTTTAATGGAGGTTTTGTTATGTGAATCGGATTTAGAGAGAGAGAATAAAGAGGTTTCGGTTACTGAAAATAATGAATCACGTTTTTTTGTTTAGAAACGTGATTGGAGAGGGAATGTGGGAGATAAAAATGGAAGAAGATCTTTATGAATTTTGAAGATAAATCAGTTATAATATATATTTCTTTGTTTAAAAACGTGATTGGAGAGAGAATGTGGGAGATAAAAATGGAAGAAGATCTTTATGAATTTTGAAAATAAATCAGTTATAATATATGAGGAAGGTTAGATTAGGAATTATGATTTATTTGGTATTATAGGGATTTGTGTTTTTTCTCTAGATGACACCAAATGGACTACATATCCATTTATATTATTTTTTTGGTTTTAAAACCCTTTATAGGATTAGAGAGGACTATATGTCTTATTAGGGCCCGTTTTTTGGGCTATAAACCCAAAAATTCTATAATAAACATTATATCTGCCAATTTTCGTGGTGTTTGGGCACCTCCTCATTAGGGAATTGAGAAAATACCAATAGTTGCTATTTTCGACTATTTCCCTAAATCTTATTCTAAAGGGTGTTTTAGGAAACCTAAAAGGAGGTGGATTCTTATTAGGGTTCTATATAAACACTCTTAGGGCAGAGAATAAGGTGTGGAATTTCTCTCTAAGCTTTCTTACTCTACCACATCAAGTAGAGAGGAGAAAGTGAGCTAATTCCCATTACTATCAATCTAGTCAAGAAGAAGGTCTTCTTATTATCCAACCACCATTGGTGTGCTAGCTATACAACAAGGTGGGAGATCAAATTGATTGCTCGTGTCCCAAGTAGAGGAGCTACACTTGAAGCTCTTGGTCTTCTTCAATAAATTCAACTAGTTCGAGGGAAAAGCGATTAAGGTAATCTACTATCTCCATTAGATTAATTACTAGTTTTGCATGTGATCCTGGGAATACTAGTGTAGACATTAGGTGTCTTATTTCCGCTATAAACACTAGTAGAAGGGTATAAATCCCTACAGTGGTGTCAGAGCCTCTTGCCATTAACTAGTTTTTGCTAAGAATCGAACTAATTAATATGCTTAATAGTTTGAAAATTGAGTTTATAAAAGTAATTTAAACTCATAATTTGATAGGATTCAATAAATTTTCAAATTGAGAATCAAATTGATGATTAAAAGTGTTTTAGAAGACTCAATTTCATTGAATTTCAAACTAATTCATGCTTGATTATGTTGATAGTTATATTTAAAAAGGTTTTAAAACATAAAATTTGATTAATTATGAAATGGATTCAAAGATTTTTCAAATTGATTTCAAAATTGTTCTTTGAAAAATTTCAAAAACCTAGATTTTGATCCAAAATTGGTTTGATTAAGAGTTGTTTTTTAAATTTTGGAAACTTTTGAAAAACAAAGATTTGAAATTTTAGAAGTGTTCTAAAAAGAGTAGTTTTGAGTTTGGGAAACTCTCAAAACAAATTTGGAAAAATTTAAAAAGTTTTGAAAAATTTTAGAAGTGTTCTAAAAGGAATTTCAAAAATTTAAGAAAAGTTTTAAAATTGGAAAATAGCAACTTAAAGTTGCATAAGAAAAAAGAATTTTTTTTTGGAAACTAGGGTTTTGAAAAACCCTAGTGTCCGGCCAGGAAGCTTCCTGCCGGACCAGAAGCTCCTGGATGCGTCCTCTGGACGCGTCCAGAGCAGCTGCTGAGACGCGTCTTGAAGACGCGACCAGCAGCTGCGACAGAAGCTTCTGGACGCGTCTTGAAGACGCGTCCAGAGCAGCTACTAAGGACGCGTCTAAGACGCGACCAGCAGCTGCGAAGGAGCTTCCTGGACGCGTCTAGGACGCGTCCAGAGCACTCGACCAGACGCGTCTTGGAGACTGGTCTGGGAGGTTCTGGGTGTCTCGGACTAGTCCGAGACACCTAGTGCTGGTCTGGGAGGTTCTGGGTGTCTCGGACTAGTCCGAGACACCTAGTGCTGGTCCGGTCCAGTACCAGACACGTCTAGAACGCGTCTGGTACATGGACTAGCGTCCTGGCTCCGGCCAGGACGAGACCAGGCCTTGATAGGCCTCGGCCAGGACATGCCGGTCCTATGGGCCGTGCTATGTCCGGACCTTGTCCGAGCCCTTTTTGGGCTTGGGCCGGGACTTGTCTAGGACTTGTCCCGGGCTTTTTCGAGGCTTTTCGGACCACGAAAAGGGACCAGATTCGAGTGGGAGTTTTTGCCAAAAATTATTTTCCGATTCCAACCAAATAAGTCCAAAATCAATCCGGGCCATCCAAGAGCCCAAAACGGATTTCTCTTTAAATTGATTTATGAAATCATTAAGAATCGAACCAATATTTTTTCCGAAATTGACCCGGGCTTTCTCGAGCTTAAAACGGAGTTTTCATAAAAGATGATTTTAATCATAAAACATAAAACCGGAAAGCACCATTAGTTGAATTCTTCGAATTTAGACTTAAGGTCCGCAATGTGACATGTGATTTAAACAAAAGTATCTCCTAAGATAATCATGCATATATAATTCTTAGCCTTGATATATTATATGATTGCATGTGATGTGAATGCGGGAAACTAGTATGGCCATAGATTTATTTCTTTATTCTTGTTTTAAGCACGGATGGGTGCATGCTTTGTAATTAATTTTAATTTCAAGTTTATACGATCTGCGAATCGTTAGAGTCTTGTAATTAGAGTTTATGGTCTATGAGTCCATTGAAGAAACTCGAGGATGAAATCCAAAGGCGAGTGGGAGAAATCAATGGAGGTTCAAAGATGGCGATCTAAGACGAACCAAAAGGCGAAACAAGAAGAAAACCAAGGGTGATTAGATCTTCTAGGTTAGGGGCCATACTAGGATCCATGTCTGCTTGATTTACTTTCTCGCGCGCATTTACTTACTTATTTACGCTTTATGTCGTGGATGTTAGTTAGGCTAAATAGTTCACTATAACAAACGCCAGACTAGCGTAAAAGTCCCCAAAAGTAATCTTGAGTAATCGCCTATCCAGATTAAGACACTCGTTGCGCCCTTGTTCGAGGAAGGTGGGTCGGCCTTCGCAGAGTACCTCCTCTACCTTGGGACAATGCGGGTAGGCCTATAGAAGAGGCCTACACGTCTAAATGGTTCTACTCAACGAGATCAGCAAGAGAGTCTTGGATACTCGAGGCAAAAGGATAGATTAGTCATTCATTAATGAAATCTATCAACCAAGAGTCATAAGGTATGATCAGTGAAGTAGTTCGCTCACCCGGAACGACGGAGTCAAAGGGTAGGGCCTTCGTCCGCTTTACTTCGAAGAACTGGGGTCTTGGAATCACTTATTCAATCGGGGACAATTTTATATTGAATAATGTGGGAAAACTAATGTTTTTCAAAAACGATAACGAGTTTTAAAACTTTGCCATTTCTTTTATGTAGTTCAAAGATGACAAAAGATATTTTCAACTTCCGCTCACTTCTCGACAAGGAGAAGCTGAATGAGCACAACTTCCTTGACTGGGAAAGGAACCTAGGAATAGTTCTCAGGATGGAAGGAAAGCAACATGTACTAGAAACTCCAATTCCTGTATTGGATGATAATTCGACTAAAGAAGAGATAGATGAAGAAAGGAGTGTGCGGAAAAAGGCAGAGCCCGTAACTTGCTTAATGCTAGCAACCATGGAACCGACTCTGCAAGAGCAGTTCATAGACATGGATGCTTACTCCTGAAGGAGTTGAAGGAGATGTCCTTCGACCAAGGTGACAATGCGAACAATTTGTCGGATAGGACAATTGATGTGGAAGATCATCAAGTCCGATTGATTTAGGGATCGTAGAGTTGTAGCTAGAGACCAACTACGATCGTCGAATTACGAAGTAATTCGCGGCTAACTTCGATCGGATCCTACAACGGGTTACACATAAGAGTGACAAATTGATCTAGGATATGACTAGTGGGAGTGAGATATAATCATGGGAGTGTCCCATAAACATATCTCATAGGCCTAAAAAGGAATTAGGCAAAGATAGTACACAAAGGCCAAAAACAGGGTTTTTGGGCCTAGACCGGTTCGGGTACTTCTAGGACTCGGATTGGGCTGAATTTTGGAGGGTTAGTTGCTGATATAATAAACATTATATCTGCCAATTTTCGTTGTGTTTGGGCACCTACTCCTTAGGGAATTGAGAAAATACCAATAGTTGCTATTTTCGACTATTTCCCTAAATCTTATTCTAAAGGGTGTTTTAGGAAACCTAAAAGGAGGTGGATTCTTATTAGGGTTCTATATAAACACTATTAGGGCAGAGAATAAGGTGTGGAATTTCTCTCTAAGCTTTCTTACTCTACCACATCAAGTAGAGAGGAGAAAGTGAGCTAATTCCCATTACTATCAATCTAGTCAAGAAGAAGGTCTTCTTATTATCCAACCACCATTGGTGTGCTAGCTATACAACAAGGTGGGAGATCAAATTGATTGCTCGTGTCCCAAGTAGAGGAGCTACACTTGAAGCTCTTGGTCTTCTTCAATCAATTCAACTAGTTTGAGGGAAAAGCGATTAAGGTAATCTACTATCTCCATTAGATTAATTACTAGTTTTGCATGTGATCCTGGGAATACTAGTGTAGACATTAGGTGTCTTATTTCCGCTATAAACACTAGTAGAAGGGTATAAATCCCTACAGTGGCGTCAGAGCCTCTTGCCATTAACTAGTTTTTGCTAAGAATCGAACTAATTAATATGCTTAATAGTTTGAAAATTGAGTTTATAAAAGTATTTTAAAAGATGTTTTTAAAAGTATTTTAAACTCATAATTTGATAGGATTCAATAAATTTTCAAATTGAGAATCAAATTGATGATTAAAAGTGTTTTAAAAGACTCAATTTCATTGAATTTCAAACTAATTCATGCTTGATTATGTTGATAGTTATATTTAAAAAGGTTTTAAAACATAAAATTTGATTAATTATGAATTGGATTCAAAGATTTTTCAAATTGATTTCAAAATTGTTCTTTGAAAAATTTCAAAAACCTAGATTTTGATCCAAAATTGGTTTGATTAAGAGTTCTTTTTAAATTTTGGAAACTTTTGAAAAACAAAGATTTGGAATTTTAGAAGTGTTCTAAAAAGAGTAGTTTTGAGTTTGGGAAACTCTCAAAACAAATTTGGAAAAATTTAAAAAGTTTCTAAAAGTTTTGAAAAAGTTTAGAAGTGTTCTAAAAGGAATTTCAAAAATTTAAGAAAAGTTTTAAAATTGGAAAATAGCAACTTAAAGTTGCATAAGAAAAAAAATTTTTTTTTTTGGAAACTAGGGTTTTGAAAAGGGGAATTTGGCCAAAACTCCCTAAGAAATTATGATTTTGGTTAAAAAGGATTCATCAAAGTTTTTTAGGGTTCACCTCCCTGATGGCAATTATGTAATTTTCAATTTCAGTAAAAAGACCAACCTAACCCTAGTCTAAGAAAATACCTTGCAAACACCTTGCACTGCCTTGCAAGCACTTTGCACTGCCTTGCAAAGCCTTGCAAACACCTTGTAGAGCCTTGTAAACACCTTGCAGAGCCTTGCAAACACCTTGGATGGTTTTTGCAAACACCTTGGATAGCCTTGCAAACAAATTGCAGAGCCTTGCAAACACCTTGCAGAGCCTTGCAAAAACTTTACAGATCCTTGCGAATACCTTGCATGACTTTTGCAAATACCTTGCACAACCTTGCGAACACCTTGCAGAGCCTTGCAAAACTTTGCAAACACCTTGCAGAGCCTTGCAAACACCTTGCAATGCCATGCAAATGGTTTGCAAATTAGTTTTCAATTGATTTAACATAAAATTTGTTACAAATTATTATATTTTGTCTAATAGAATGTTGTATCGAAAAACTAGCTAAAACCCCTACAAATTCATAATAGTCATTTTATAAGCTCTAGCACCATCATTTTACTTTTCTTCGAAAAACTTCCAAAGTTTTCATGAAATTCTAAATTTGAACATAAATACCAATCATGATTGTCCAAGAAAAAAATATTTCTCTCAAGCATTTCATCTAACAACTTTATAGCTATTTCAACCAACCTACGTCTTGTATAACCAACTACGTTGCATTCCAAGCAACAACATCTCTTTCAAGCATTTTATCAAACACATTGCTTTCATCAACTATACTTTCACAACTTCCATATAAATCCAACAAATAAGTTTGAACATAAACATCAAAACTAACAAATTGTCATCCATCGTCCATAACTCAATGAAAATAAAGCAATGAAGAAGTTGGATTATACCTTAAAACACTATCAAATTCTCCTACCATTGAAAATATATAAAACTTTATCTCTCTAGAATTTAGAACCAAAAACTAAATCAAACCCCTTAAAAGCCTCTTCAAACAACAAGCAAATAGATTAAATCACCAAAACCTAAAAACATTAACCTATCTTATAGCCAAATCGATTCAAACCCCAGAAATTTTAATCGGCGTCGACAATCCAACTCGGTTCGTTCATGAGAAAAACTCAAGTTCCTGATTTATTAGTTAGATTATTACTAGGTATTTCTAATTGAGTGAAGGGTATTTTTGACTCTTAAAAAGTTGGTGCCTTTAAAAATGTCCTTCAAGCCTACATTTATAACTTACTTGGGGTCTAGCTAGTTAAAAAGATGGGTTGTCTTTTTAACAAAAAAATACAAGAAATTGGGCCTCCTGCCCAATTTCCTGTTTTGAAAAACCCTAGTGTCCGGCCAAGAAGCTTCCTGGCCGGACCAGAAGCTCCTGGATGCGTCCTCTGGACGCGTCCAGAGCAGCTGCTGAGACGCGTCTTGAAGACGCGACCAGCAGCTGCGACAGAAGCTTCTGGACGCGTCTTGAAGACGCGTCCAGGTCGCGTCTAAGACGCGACCAGCAGCTGCGAAGGAGCTTCCTGGACGCGTCTAGGACGCGTCCAGAGCACTCGACCAGACGCGTCTTGGAGACGCGTCTGGGAGGTTCTGGGTGTCTCGGACTAGTCCGAGACACCTAGTGCTGGTCCGGTCCAGTACCAGACACGTCTAGAACGCGTCTGGTACATGGACTAGCGTCCTGGCTCCGGCCAGGACGAGACCAGGCCTTGATAGGCCTCGGCCAGGACATGCCGGCCCTATGAGCCGTGCTATGTCCGGACCTTGTCCGAGCCCTTTTTGGGCTTGGGCCGGGACTTGTCTAGGACTTGTCCCGGGCTTTTTCGAGGCTTTTCGGACCACGAAAAGGGACCATCATTCGAGTGGGAGTTTTTGCCAAAAATTATTTTCCGATTCCAACCAAATAATTCCAAAATCAATCCGGGCCATCCAAGAGCCCAAAACGGATTTCTCTTTAAATTGATTTATGAAATCATTAAGAATCGAACCAATATTTTTTCCGAAATTGACCCGGGCTTTCTCGAGCCCAAAACGGAGTTTTCATAAAAGATGATTTTAATCATAAAACATAAAACCGGAAAGCACCATTAGTCGAATTCTTCGAATTTAGACTTAAGGTCCGCAATGTGACATGTGATGTCAACAAAAGTATCTCCCAAGATAATCATGCATATATAATTCTTAGCCTTGATATATTATATGATTGCATGTGATGTGAATGCGGGAAACTAGTATGGCCATAGATTTATTTCTTTATTCTTGTTTTAAGCACGGATGGGTGCATGCTTTGTAATTAATTTTAATTTCAAGTTTATACGATCTGCGAATCGTTAGAGTCTTGTAATTAGAGTTTAGGGTCTATAAGTCCATTGAAGAAACTCGAGGATGAAATCCAAAGGCGAGTGGGAGAAATCAATGGAGGTTCAAAGATGGCGATCTAAGACGAACCAAAAGGCGAAACAAGAAGAAAACCAAGGGTGATTAGATCTTCTAGGTTAGGGGCCATACTAGGATCCATGTCTGCTTGATTTACTTTCTCGCGCGCATTTACTTACTTATTTACGCTTTATGTCGTGGATGTTAGTTAGGCTAAATAGTTCACTATAACAAACGCCAGACTAGCGTAAAAGTCCCCAAAAGTAATCTTGAGTAATCGCCTATCCAGATTAAGACACTCGTTGCGCCCTTGTTCGAGGAAGGTGGGTCGGCCTTCGCAGAGTACCTCCTCTACCTTGGGACAATGCGGGTAGGCCTATAGAAGAGGCCTACACGTCTAAATGGTTCTACTCAACGAGATCAGCAAGAGAGTCTTGGATACTCGAGGCAAAAGGATAGATTAGTCATTCATTAATGAAATCTATCAACCAAGAGTCATAAGGTATGATCAGTGAAGTAGTTCACTCACCCGGAACGACGGAGTCAAAGGGTAGGGCCTTCGTCCGCTTTACTTCGAAGAACTGGGGTCTTGGAATCACTTATTCAATCGGGGACGATTTTTATTGAATAATGTGGGAAAACTAATGTTTTTCAAAAACGATAACGAGTTTTAAAACTTTGCCATTACTTTATGTAGTTTTAAAGATGACACAAGGAAACATGTTCGACCTTGGAACGCACCTAAGGAAGGTGTCAAACGAAAACATCCATGAAGGAAGGAATCGGGAGATACTTCAAATATTGGATGGAGAGTTTAAAAACAAGCTAAATGTCTTAGACTATCCATTTTCAAAATTGGATTTTCTGACTGCTAAAGAAACAGAGCATCAAGAGGATGATCAAAAGAGGGCAGAACAGAATCAATGACTTCTCGGTTGTTATCAGCCATGGAGGCTACTCTTAACGAGAAACCTCTGAACATGGAAGTCCCCTCCATCACTCCGAAAACTGAGGATTCAATCCGAAGCAAAGCGAGAGTGGAGAGGTTTGATGCAACCAGTAAATTATTGCGTCTGCGCCTCGAGAAAGGAAAACCAGTAGGTCCTCATGTTCGGCAAATGATAGAACTCTTTGCTAAACTAGAAGAGCTGGGTTCTCCTGTTAGCCAATCGGCGGCTAATGACATGGTCCTCTATTCACTTCATGAAGGGTTCAATCTATTTAAGATGGAATATGCGATGAATGGATGGAACAAGCCTTTAGAGGAACTTGATGCAATGCTTCAGGCAGCAGAACGACTAACAATGGACTTGGAGCCAAAGAATAAGATTCTTGTGGCTCAAGAGAACAAGAGGCAGAAGAAGAAACCCGCGTTAAAAGGAAAAGGCAAACGTATTGCTAAACCTCAAAACAAAGGTATTCAATCTACGTCAAGATGTTTCTACTGCAGTAGCATAGGCCACTGGAAAAGAAACTGCCCTAAGTTCTTGGAGGACAAAAAGAATGGAACAGTGGCTTCCAATTCAGGTATAAACAGTTAACTTATCAAATACTGTAAAATTCCCAAACCTTGGTATATGATACCTAAAATTGCCCTTTCATTGTGAATGTACAGGCGCAGCTGGGAACTGAGTATTTGGCTAAGGAAGACAAGATCCAAGAGGGAGCAGAAGCCTCGACTGCTAAGGATGTTGAAAGGGATCGAAGTCTACTTTAGGCACTATTCTAGATTAATCGTTTTCTAGTTTTTTAACATCATCTCTGTACTAAGTATTATGGAGAATCAATAAAGAACTTTATTTCTAAATTGAGATGTTAATAAGTGCTAAATTTAACAAACTATACCAAAAGATTCTAAAATTGGTGAAAAACCTATAAGATAGGTTCATCCCAATCGGAAAGGGATGAGGACAACAAGTCCACTATAACCAAAACATGAATCAAACTGACAAGAAAGAAAGCCTTGAGTCAAAAACAGAGATTGATCTTCAAACGTACTTCTAACCTATCCATATTTGGAGTGTCCAAAAGGATTAAGATGAAGAACACGAATCAAACTCTATCCTCCAAAATCCATTTAGTCTAGATATAGCTTCTCACAAAACTACCAAAATTCCGTCTAACAGCTAAGCTTGTAAAAGCATTACAAAAACTAGCTAATATCTGACGCAATTTCTTTTGAAAGAAATTTGGGCTTCTTCCACAACCAATCAAGAGAACAAAGTGTTTGTTGCTCATGATAGTATTCTTCTAATAAATAGCACACCTGGTCGTCTGGGAGAAAAACACTAATTATTTCAAGAATAAGTGGGAGAAAAGTACAAGTCGATTTAATTCGATCATGAGAAAAATCATGGAGGGTCATGAAGAACAATCATGAAACTTGTACAAGACGATTAAAGTCGACCAAGAGCAACAAACTGCGGCTCCACGGAAAAGGAAAGGTTAAAGACATGATCTTATAAACCCACCGCACAAAAGCGAATGTCATTCGCCGGAGAACTCTCAAAACAAGTGAAAGTGTCTCTAAAGGAATATCTTAAAGTAATTGAGAAAATTCCAAGTTGTTGTTCAAAAGCCCTAAAAGGTCAAATCTCAAAGACACAGAAAATAAAGGTTATTTCTGAAGAGATAAAAGACCTGCGCAGAAACGGAAACTGACTCGTGGAATCCATATCTCGTCAAGACATGAAGCTTGATAATTTAAGTCAACAAAAGACCTAAATTGGTTTTCCAAAATAGAAAACGGAGAAGGATGGAAACATTCGTGTTTTCCGAAACGAGACAAGAAGAATAAAGATTCTTCCAATCAAGTTATGTCCACAAGCATGCTTCAGAAATTTATCGACGGATTAAAAGCACGCAAGAGTTAGAATCTTCGATTCAAAAGGCAATTAGAGAAATTTGATTCCTGGAGAATGAAGAAAATCTTGAATCACGAGTTTCAAGAAGGTAAGTGGGAGTAAACAAACCTTCCGGGTCCGTATGCAGAGTACATACAAAATATTGAGTACGACATAAGGTGTTGTATAACAGTAACGAACTGACTCAATAAAGGACCACACACAAAAGGATAAAATGCCATTTTGGGCATCTGAAGATCTATAAGCATAGATCAAAAGGATGATAGGATTAGAGAGACTCAGTACGCCGAGATGCTTGAGATCCGAAACAGAAAATCTAAGACTCGGAAAGTATAAAAGAATTTCGACCCAAAAACTCATGACAGAGGGCGTTGCAAAACTCGGAGTCTAAAAGACACCAATGAGCTAGCACGCATGAGAGAGACATTTATGTTCGAAAACATAAAGTCAATCATGTTGGACATGATTAGCATTTAAACGTCCGAATTCGGATTGGAAAACCGAAACACTACTTAGTACATCCTAGAAGGCTAAAGGATGAAGTAGTACAAAGTTGAACATGTCATCGTAGCAAACTTCCAGACATGGAAGGAAAGTAGGCTAAAAGTGTTTTAAGCCGGGAACTGTTGCAAATACTACACAAAGAATTAAAGGCCTTAACTCTAGTAAAGATTACTAGATATTATCAAGGTTGAAGATAGTAATCTTCAAATTAATTGATAATAAGCAAAGTTTAAAACCGACTACCACGGTAGTCAAACTAAACTGTCACCTTAGACATAGTATGAGATTCATACACAGTCTAAGGCATGAGGTATAATTTTAAACCTCGACAAGTAAAACTGATTGGGTAAAAGGAGTTTTACGGAGGAGGCTCAGATTTACAACTCTCGTTATCAGAAATAATAAGAATTATTTCACCAGTCGTCTAAACTTGGTTTAGTGTTTAAACGACAGTCCATCATCGATAATAAAACGTTCCGAATAGGTTTGTCAGATACGTGATCTGATGAATGAAACCCTATTAAGTGAACTTGGAATATTTATTATCAAAAATCCCTGGTCCAGGTCATTGCATGGACAACAATGACTCACGAAGACTAGCACGGGAGTCGATGGGATAGTGCAGTTTCATGGGCTATATGAATAGTATATTCTATTCGACTACGTGGGTGTGTAAAAGGTTTATACACTGGATAACCCTCAAATGAGAAGTACATCACTCGTGATGAACGTCAATACTTCTCATAAAGACAATTGGAGAGATTCCTCAAAACATGAGTGCTCCACTCATCTTATGTAAGGAATGCCCGACTTTGGTTCCGTTAAACGCCGCGCCGTAAAAGGAGGTTATAAAGACGGATACTGGGAAGGACAGGATAGACATGAAGTTAAGTGGGAGCCCAAGAATGGATTGTGTCACCCTAATCACATTAGGTACAAAGTGTCTCAAGGCCACTTGATGAGTAGCAACTGAAAATGCGTGGCCGCGCTCAAACGGATTAAAGTTAATCGTTTGTCTTTTACAGTTGTACTCGGATATCAAGAAAGTCTGAATGACGTGACGTATCAGATGAGATACTAAATTGACACGGGAATCGAGGCATTGCACTTGTTCTAAGTCCAAGTGGGAGTCTGAAGGAGTTGAAGGAGATGTCCTTCGACCAAGGTGACAATGCGAACAATTTGTCGGATAGGATAATTGATGTGGAATATCATCAAGTCCGATTGATTTAGGGATCGTAGAGTTGTAGCTAGAGACCAACTACGATCGTCGAATTACTTCGTAATTCGCGGCTAACTTCGATCGGATCCTACAACGGGTTACACATAAGAGTAACAAATTGATCTAGGATATGACTAGTGGGAGTGAGATATAATCATGGGAGTGTCCCATAAACATATCTCATAGGCCTAAAAAGGAATTAGGCAAAGATAGTACAAAAAGGCCAAAAACAGGGTTTTTGGGCCTAGACCGGTTCGGGTACTTCTAGGACTCGGATTGGGCTGAATTTTGGAGGGTTAGTTGCTGATATAATAAAAATTATATCTGCAAATTTTCGTGGTGTTTGGGAACCTCCTCCTTAGGGAATTGAGAAAATACCAATAGTTGCTATTTTCGAATATTTCCCTAAATCTTATTCTAAAGGGTGTTTTAGGAAACCTAAAAGGAGGTGGATTCTTATTAGGGTTCTATATAAACACTCTTAGGGCAGAGAATAAGGTCTGGAATTTCTCTCTAAGCTTTCTTACTCTACCACATCAAGTAGAGAGGAGAAAGTGAGCTAATTCCCATTACTATCAATCTAGTCAAGAAGAAGGTCTTCTTATTATCCAACCACCATTGGTGTGCTAGCTATACAACAAGGTGGGAGATCAAATTGATTGCTCGTGTCCCAAGTAGAGGAGCTACACTTGAAGCTCTTGGTCTTCTTCAATCAATTCAACTAGTTCGAGGGAAAAGTGATTAAGGTAATCTACTATCTCCATTAGATTAATTACTAGTTTTGCATGTGATCCTGGGAATACTAGTGTAGACATTAGATGTCATATTTTCGCTATAAACACTAGTAGAAGGGTATAAATCCTTACAAAAACTGCCCATGCAAACCGCCTAAGGCAATCACCCATTAATGCTTTCCTTCCAAAGTCTCAAAGGTAATTGATTGTTATTTGAAGCAAACATTATCCTCTAGGCACCCATTACTATAATTCTCTTGGCAACCATCATAGTTAACATAACACCATACTATATATGGGCAGCCAATATATAACACTCCCCCTTGGATGACCACCATACAAACTAATTGCCGCATTAAAACATTTATCAGAAAAACCTAGTAGGACAAAAATCTGATGAAGGAAAAAGAGTACAATCGCATAGATGCTAAGTGGCATGGGATACACGAAATTCTGCCTCGTTAAAACCTTGCCAGAAAAACCCAATTGGACAAAAACTGGATGAATGAAAAAGATTACAAAGAGTAGATATCCAATACTAACGATGCAAAAATCTTCATCTGATAGTAGGCTTCCCCTGATGAATATCAGATTGAGTGATGTAGTTTTACATCGTTATATTATTCACACACTGCATACCGATGATTTCTACTAGTTTTCTGAAAGTTGTAGTAGACAGAGACTTGGTGAATAAGTCAGCATAATTCTCACATGATTGAATCTTTTGGATATCAATCTCATTATTCTTCTGGAGATGGTCTGAGTAAAACAACTTCGGGGAGATATGCATAGTTTTATCGCTTTTTATGTAGCCTTCTTTGATTTGAGCGATGCATGTCGAATTATCTCCGTGAATAACTGTGGGGGAATTTGTGATAGAGGCAAGACCACTTGAGCTTCTAATGTGTTAAATAATGGACCTAAGCCATACACATTCTCTTGTGGCTTCATGGAGAGCAATAATTTTTGCATGGTTAGATGAGGTTGCAGGCATAGTTTGTTTACTAGATCGCCATCAGAAAGTTGTACCTCCGCATGTGAAAACATAACCTGTCTGTGAAATCCCTTTGTGCGGATCAGAGATATAACCAGCATCTGTGTATCCCTTCACTTGAGAATCACCAGATAAATTCTTTGAATAAAATAATCCTAGGTCAGTTGTTCCTCTAAGATATCGAAGAATTTGCTTTACTTCGACTCAATGTCTCTTGGTTGGTGCAAAGCTATATGTGGTTAATAGATTTACTGCAAAAGCAATATCTGGTCTAGTGCATTGAGCCAAATATGATAATGCACCAATAACACTCAAATATGGTACTTCTGGATGAAGAAGTGGTTCGTTTTCTTCTTTAGGACGAAATGAATCTTTCAGAGTATCACGAGATCTAACCACCATGGGAGTACTAATAGGATAAGAATTCTCCATGTTAAAGCGCTTCAGGACCTTTTCATTGTATAATGTTTGATGTACTAGTATACCGCTTCTATTTCTTCCAATTTGCAATCCAAGACAGAATTTTGTTTTCACGAGATCTTTCATCTCGAATGCTTTTTTCAAATATTCTGCTGCTTTAGAGAGTTCTTCTGGAGTTCCAATAAGGTTGATATCATCAAACATAGACTGCGAGAATTGCAATTCCAGCATCTCCTTTTGTGATAAATATACATGGACAAATGAGATCATTTGCATAACCTTCTTTGATAAAATATTCACTAAGACAATTGTACCACATTCGTCCAGATTGTTTCAATCCGTATAATGCTTGGTTAAGCTTTAGTGAATACATGGTACATGGGTTGCCTTTAGGCAATTTAAATCCTTCAGGGGACTTTCATATAAATGTCAGTATCTAATCTTCCATATAGATACGCAGTGACCACGTCCATTAAGTTCATCTCGAGTTCTTCTAGAACTGCTTAGCTGATCAAATATCGAAAGGATACTCCATCCATAACTGGAGAATATGTTGTTTTATAATGGATCCCTGGTCTCTGCAGGAAACCTTGTGCCACGAGTCTTGCTTTATAACGAACAACTTCGTTTTTCTCGTTTCGTTTTCTTACAAAGACCCATTTGAAACCTACAGGGTTTACATCTTTGGATGTCAGGACTACAAGTCAAAAAACATTACGTTTTGAAAGTGAATTCAGCTCTGTTAGTATTGCTTCTTTCCATTTTACCTAATCAGTCCTCTTCCAGCATTCTTCTACAGAATGTGGTTCATAATCATCATTTTCAGTGATAATATCAGTTGCTACGAAAAGCGCAAATTTATCATTAATGATTATGTTATCTCGATTCCACACTTTACCATTACAAGCATAATTTATGATATCTCTTCATTTGGAGATAACTCATGCTCTTCAAGAGCTTCTGCCTCTTCTAGGCTTGACCCACTTCTATGGGTGTATTAGCTAAAGGTGTAGCTTGTTGATTTGTCGTCTCTTCTGGAACATTACTTACCTGTGGTTGGTTTTTCCTCTTCCGGAGAATTATATCTGTAAAATCGATTGGATGTCCACGTTTCAGACGTGTTTTGGACGATTCATTTGCTACAATATTTTTATCCTGTCTTTCAGGGACATCTATCCTTGCTGGAACATTTTCCGCAGGTATGTATGATTTTGTCACTCTCGCTGCGTCATTAAATACTTCAGGCATTTTATTAGCAATCTCTTGTAGATGTAGTATCCTTTGTACTTCAACTTCAGATTGATTAGTACGAGGGTCAAAATGAGACAAATTTGGAGTAAACCAAGATAGTTCATTTTTTGTAATATTTTCTTCACGCAAATTTACTCCCCCTAGTGGGGGGAAAGCTGTCTCATCAAAATGTCAATCGGCGAAGCGTGTAGTGAAAGTCTTACGCGTCAGGGGTTCGAGATATCGGATAATAGATGGTGTATCAAAACCTATATATAAACCTACTCGGCATTGTGGCCTAAACTTTGTGCGATGTGAAGCTGTAATAAGAACATATACAACACATCCAAAAATACGCAAATGAGATATGTATAGCTACTGGCTTTGAACATATTGCAAAGTTTAGTATTGGTTATTTAAAGTAGGATGTAACCTGATCAAGGTTGCAGCATGGAGGGTTGCAGGTCCCCATGCAGTAATGGGTAGTTTTGTCCTCATCAACATAGGTCTCGCAATCAGTTGGATATGCTTAATGAATGATTCAGCTAGACCACTCTGAGTATGAACATGAGCTACAAGATATTCAATATTAATTCCAACTGAGAGCCAATAGGAATCAAAAGTAGTCGATGTAAATTCTCCAGCTCCATCTAGACGAATCGATTAAATCAGATAATAAGGAAAGTGAGCTCGTAAACGAATGATCTGAGCCAATAACTTTCCGAACGTCTGATTCCGAGTCGAGAGCAGATTCACATGAGACCATCTAGTTGATGTATTGATTAATACCATAAAATATTTAAACGGGCTCACATATATCACCTTGAATCCTTTCCAAAATTTTGGACATTGGATATGTATTGTTGTCAGGGATGGGCGAGTAATAAACTTTCCCAATGAACAACCAGTGTAAGTAAAATCCCTTTTCTATCAGAAACTTCTTGTTCTGAAGAGGGTGTCCCTAAGAGTTTTGTATTATTCTACTCATCATGGTAGATCCTAGGTGTCTCAGTCGATCATGCCAAGTCTTATAAGTATTTGGATCGTGCAACTTCAGGTTGACAACGGCATAGGATTCAACTGATTTAATCTTTGCAAGATATAACCCAAAAGAAAGAGCTTCAGGTCTTTCTAGGACACGCTTCTGGCATGATATACTCGAGGTGTTATATAAATATTATTTATTATCCTCAGACCCAGTTTCGACGTGATACCCATTTCGGCGTATATATTTAAAGCTCAACAAATTCTTCAGGGATTTGGTCGAGTACAAAGCGTCGTCAATTATTAATTTAGTACCACGAGGCAATATTATAATAGCTCTTCCAGAGCCCTCTATAAAACTTGATGAGCCGGCGATAGTAATCACATTTGCCTCAAATAATTTAAGGTCGAGAAATATTTTGTATTTCGAAGTATTGAATTTGTGGTCCCACTGTCTGTTAGACAGGTATCTTCATCACTTTTAGATATGTTTCTTCAGGAATCCATACCTTTCATAAAATTAAAGAATATGATATAAGATTCAAACCACATTATTTATATTTATAATACAAACAAACTATTACAATATGTTACAAACAAAATTTATCTTACACATTACAATATAACAGTATAATAGTTAGAAAATAATACACTAGTCAGTAATATTAAACATATCATCTGTTTGATTGACTCCTTCAGGGAGATTATCTCCAACACATAATGGTGGATCAAGCTCCATGAGATTAAAGCTCAACAAATTCTTTAGGGATTTGGTCGAGTATAAAGCGTCGTCAATTATTAATTTAGTACCACGAGGCAATATTATAATAGCTCTTCCAGAGCCCTCTATAAAACTTGATGAGCCGGCGATAGTAATCACATTTGCCTCAAATAGTTTAAGGTCGAGAAATGTTTTGTATTTCGAAGTATTGAATTTGTGGTCCCACTGTCTGTTAGACATGTATCTTCATCACTTTTAGATATGTTTCTTCAGGAATCCATACCTTTCATAAAATTAAAGAATATGATATAAGATTCAAACCACATTATTTATATTTATAATACAAACAAACTATTACAATATGTTACAAACAAAATTTATCTTACATATTACAATATAACAGTATAATAGTTAGAAACATAATACACTAGTCAGTAATATTAAACATATCATCTGTTTGATTGACTCCTTCAGGGAGATAATCTCCAACACATAATGGTGGATCAAGCTCCATGAGATTAAAGCTCAACAAATTCTTCAGGGATATGGTCGAGTACAGAGCGTCGTCAATTATTAATTTAGTACCACGAGGCAATATTATAATAGCTCTTCCAGAGCCCTCTATAAATCTTGATGAGCCGGCGATAGTAATCACATTTGCCTCAAATAATTTAAGGTCGAGAAATATTTTGTATTTCGAAGTATTGAATTTGTGGTCCCACTGTCTGTTAGACAGGTATCTTCATCACTTTTAGATATGTTTCTTCAGGAATCCATACCTTTCATAAAATTAAAGAATATGATATAAGATTCAAACCACATTATTTATATTTATAATACAAACAAACTATTACAATATGTTACAAACAAAATTTATCTTACATATTACAATATAACAGTATAATAGTTAGAAACATAATACACTAGTCAGTAATATTAAACATATCATCTGTTTGATTGACTCCTTCAGGGAGATAATCTTCAACACATAATGGTGGATCAAGCTCCATGAGATTCATCTCTAATGCAATTTTAGATTTCAGATATGCTTGATATAGCTCAACCAAGTGTTTTGCCGTACGACATGTACGGGACCAGTGACCTTCCATACCACAATGGTAACAAGCTTCATCACGAGCTTTGGGAGAGGTATTATTCTTACTCTTTACTTTATCAGGCTTTCTTGCTGCATAATTCTTTGAATTTTCTCTCTTTTCCCACTTCCAGTGGTAAGGGATTTGCCTGTTCTCTCCCATTTGTTCGTGCGGGATCCACGTTCGCGGTTTCTTCCAGACCACGTTTCCCTTTGTAATTTTGTTTCCCTTCATGGTCATTTGGCAATATTACACGTGCTTCAGGCACAAATGCGGACCCAATGGATCGAGACTCGTGGTTATGCAACAACTGGTTGTTCTGTTCATTGACTAGAAGGCAGGTCAGTAGCTGTGAGAATTTCAGAAACGTCGCTCTCGGTATTGTGATTGTAGGACAATATATGAAACATGAAACGTACTCAATGTTTTATCTATCATTTATTCATCAGTGATAATATTACCTCCCACTTTTAGTCTTGAAACAATTTTGCAAAGACTGGAATTATAAGCAGACATTGAAGAAAAATCTTGTAGTCGGAGATTTATAAAATCATTTCTAGCTTTTAGAAGTATGACCATCTTCAGGTGATCATACGTATCTTTTAATATATTCCACAAAGCTAACGGTTCCTCCACATATAAATATTCTGACTCCACGTCATCATGTATGTGTTGCCTTAGAAAACTTGGTAATTTTTACCCGTTATGTCAAGAAATGCAAAATCAAGCCTAGCTAAATTAGACATCTTGAAATAGGAACAAAAATATTATACCTTTCACCGGGCAGAGTAACGACTTAGTTTGGTTGATCTTTCACCCATGTTGGCTTCGAAAAACGGGCAGAGTAACGGCTAATTTATTCGACTTGGAGGAATGAAGAAACCTCTCAGCTAACTAGAGACTCGTGCAGATAACGTTATATAATTAAAATAGATATCTATAATGGTAGAGTAAACAACTTGCAAAGTCTACCCACTTCAATTACTCACACAACTACATAGGCCACAAGAGAGAAAGAGAAATAACAAATAAAAGGTAAGTGGGAGATAAGAGATATATCCATTTGTACAAAGGGGTAGTGGCTATATATAGTAAAGTAGTAAGGAGGTGGGAATGGTAGAGACGGTTTATCAATTCCTATCCAAAACCGCCCATGCAAACCGCCTAAGACAATAACCTTCTTGAACTTTCTGAATTCAAGATTGTTCTTCATTCCCAAAGAAACCAACCCTTGATTACTTTGCAGAATCGAAGATTCTTACTCCTACTTGCCCGCTTCAATCCATAGATAGATTTCTGAAGCTTGCGATTTTCACCAGTTTTTAGAAGTGTTAACTTCCTCCAAGATGTGTCACTTACACATTCTTTTAATAGTGACTGATCAGTATGGTCTTAAGCCTCGTGACATGAGAGATGGTCTTTTCGTTGTCTATACCATGAATTCTGTGGCCTTCTTTCTTAGTCTTGCTCTGGGAAACACTAATGTTTCCATCCTTGTCTGTGTTTCACTATGAAAAACATATTTGTACTTAACAAGAACTATTCCTTTAAGCAAATAGACCAAGTTCCAAACTTGATTTTAGACATGGATTCCATTCTGATCTTATGGCTCCAAGCCATATTTTGGAGTGATTCTGTCATAACCTGTGTGTAGGTAGCTCATTTTCTTTTTTCAGTAGGTTTTCAATCCTCTGAGACATATCTATGAGCCTTCAAGGCCTATAAGGGGTTGGAACAACTTTGAGACGCTCTCAACTCCTTGAGGGCTCTCCTACTCATCTTGTGCGGGAGGATCTTCGAGATCTCATATCTTTACCTCTTATTCCATGTCTATCGGCTATTAATGGATAGGAACCGCAATTTCTGACATTCTTACACCATTGTCAGTTTGTTGCTCAAGTCGAATTTCTTCGATATCTTTAATTTCTCCTACTTGTCTTTTTGAGATAACTCTTATTTCAAGCAAGACACCACCACGAGCAACAACCACCTTCTTCTCTGATTGTTCGTAGAAGAATCCCCAGTATTTCTTTATCTCATAAAGAAATATTTTGTCTGATATGAAAACTTGGTTCCCAAAAACCATTTACGCCAGTTTCATATCTCTAGACCTTGAAAAAAGACCTCTTTGGAACCATTCAAAACCCATACTCTTATGGTGTATTTTCAGCTATCAACGGAATGTGGTTAGGTAGGATGAAAGACCGTGTTTGAGAATATATCCCAGAAAGTGTTCGGAAGATTGGCCTATTCCCATCATTGATCAACTCATGTCTAACATGTTTGATAACTCCCACTAGACTCATCACCCATATGATGTGTTTGTTTGGAGCAAGGTGAGAAACTATTTCTCAACTTATTTGATGGTCATCAAATTTCTGATTTAAATATTCACCATCTCGATCCAATGGAATGACTTATATTTTCGTCAAGTGGATTATGGTTAACTCTGGTTAGTGTAGTAGTAGTTCTACACACATCCGTATCTATGAAGACTATTGGTTCACTAGTCATATCTTCCTTTCGAAAAGGTGACTTTGTTAAATAGTCTATTTGAACACAAAATTCACATGTGTCGTATGCTTCTAAATAATCGGACTTAGAAGTTCATACCATTGGATCTTCCTCATGTGTCTTTTGTCAATTTGACGCAATGACAAAACCAGAGATGACCGGTTTGAATCCTTTGATTGTAGCCTATAGTAGCATTGTTTACTTTTCAGTTCTCCGAGAACCGAGTTTGTTAATTTAGCATTGATTTAAAACATTAGATGTTTCTAGAAGAACATAATAACACTTATTAAGTTTTAAGCTAGATCAGGGTCTAAAAGAAGACTTTGATCCATTTCAGCATCCTTAGCAACACATGCTTCTGCTCCCTCTTGGATCTTTTCTCCTTTTAGTCAAGTATGTAATTCCCTTGAGCTCCGACTGAGCCTCAGATCAGGTCTTGAACACCTGATGAAGGAAATCTACCACACTTGCTAGATTAAATTTGTTAACAAGGATGCAAGAACCGGAATTCGCAATTCCGTTTCCTTTGTCTTCCAAGTACTTATGGTAGTTTCCTTTAATGGCCTAGCCATTGCTTTAGAACCTCTGACCCATTGTCCCTATGAATCATAATAACTCTTCTTATATTCTTTTTGTTGCTGGATCTTAAAAACTTGTTTCTTAGGTTCAACGTTCCTCAATGTTCTTTTCATTTGTCTTCACAAACTGAGTGACTTATCCTACTTTTATCCTCAGTCGAGGTAGAAACGAACATTAGGAATGGGATATTCTCGGACGTTTTCTTTGTTTCAAATTTGAGAGCGTTTCTCGGATTCTTTTATATCAAGTAAATAACTTTCGTTTAATTCCTTCTCAAAGATTGAACAAAAGTTGGAAAACTATTTTCTGAGAGTCATACATACTAGACATTTAAAAGAAAGAGCAAATTCCCAAAACTTATTATCATGGCAAAAACTTGCCACATTATTCAGTGAAAACCGTCCCCGATTGAATAATACGATTCCAAGACCCCATCTTCAAGGTTAAGCGTACTAGGGCACTGCCCTTAACCCCGTCGTCCTGGGTGAGTAACTCTTTACTGGTCATACTCCTATGACTCTTGGTTGATGAATAACACGTTTATGTGTTCAATTCATCCTTTGCCTCAAAGTTCAAAACTCTTTTGTTGACTCGTTTAGAATAACCATTTAGACATGTAGACCTCTTCATAGGTCTACCCGTATTATCTCGAGGTAAAAGATGGTACCCTGTGGAGGCAGACCCACCGTCGATGAACAAGGGCTCAACAGGTGTCTTAATCTGGGTAGGCTTTACTCAAAATTCTTTTTGGGGACTTTTACGTTTTTATCTTGGATGCATCACCGTGAACTCTGATGTAATCATCCACCATGTAAAACGTAACTTAGTAAATGCGCGCGAGAATTAAATCAAGCTGATTTGATCCTAGTATGGCACTAACTTAAAGATCTAATCTTCATAGGTAGCTTCTGGTAGCTATCTTGTCGCGCACGTCTCAGATATGCCCAGACGCGTCCTAGACGCGACCGAGAATCTCGGTCAGGGATCTGATCGCGTCCCAGACGCGACCGAGAATCCCTGGTGGAAGATTTCTCGGGACCAGGACGCGTCCCGAACGCGTCCACGATTGGCCAGACACGTCCAAGGACGCGCTCTGGTCAGCCAACCGAGTAACAATTTCTATTTTTGCTAGTTTTCATGTTTCTTCTTCTTCCAAACTACCGTTTTTGAACATCAAAAACAGTGGTTTTTCAATCTCTAAATCCAAAACCAAAAACCCTAAAATCTTGTTTTCGAAAACCCTTTTTAAAAACCAAAACTTTTAGGTTTCTCAGCATTGAAACTCTTTCAATCTTTCGTTTGATTACGTCTAAATCTAATTCAAACTAATCTATCTAATAAATCAAGTATGAATCTAACTCGTTCTAGTCAAAACTAGGTACATGCAAACGGCTCGTGATGCCACTGTATGGTTTTGTATGTATCCAATACACATAATCATCTAACTAATGTTGTAAGCAGAATCTCAATCATCAGATGATTAACATTAGTTATCCAGGATCGCATGCAAGAACTAATAATGAACTATAAATATAAAGAGAATACCTGGATTCACTTTCCTCGAATTAGATTCCAACTCGTTTATCCCGAAGATGAGAGCTTCATATGTAGCTCCTCTACTTGAGACACCCGAGTGAATAACTTGATCTCCCTTATTTGTTGTCCGCTAGACTTCCTTTGAAGGTTGAGAAGAAGAACCATTCTTCTTTTGACTCCATAGATAGACTGGGAGCTTTTTCTCTAAAACCCTCTCTCTCCACTTAGCGGTATATTATGAGAGAGAAGTTGTTTTCTCTTGAGAAAAATCCAACCCTTTTTCTGAAATCTAATGATCCATATATAGAGAAACCCTAATAGGAGTCTCACTCAAATTAGGTTTCAATAAGAGTCATTGAAAAGGTAAACTGTCAAAACCTTTCTGACCCGAAATCCTAATGGGTTTCCTTACGTGCCTTGGCCGGCCATATCAGGCCCTTTATGGGCTTGATATGTCCGGTCCGTTTCTCCCACACGGCCGTCCCTGGGTTGCCCCTAACTGGGTGTGATCCGGGCACCGAACCAGTGGGTTTTGCACTTTTTCGGTTTCCTTTTCCGAGCCCGATTCTTTCTATCTTTTGGCACTATCAGACTGGATCATATCCATCTATAGGCAAGCTCCCCGAGTCAGCTCTCTCTGATTAAGCTACCACTTTTTGGTGTAACCCGTTGTTGGATCCGCTCTATGTTAGCCGCGGATTACCGAAGTGATCTGACGATCGTAAGCGGCTTCTAGCTAAGCATTACAATCCCTAATTGGACCGGACTAGATGATCTTCTGAATGAAGTCATCGTTGTCCTAACTGAAAAATTGTGTGCATTGCCATCTTGGTCGTAGGACATTCCTTCGGAAGGACATCTCCTTCAGACCGAAGGACTATATCCTTCAGCAGATGCGTCTCGGTCTCGACCGAGGCTTAGGACGCGTCCTAGCCTTAGGCCAGGACGTCATCCTAGCCTTAGGCCAGGACGTCATCCTAGGTGGCCTATGGCCGAGGCCCTAGCTATCTCGGTCCAAGACCGAGATGCTTGGGCCACCCCAGACGCATCCTAGATACGTCTAGTGGAGGCTTCTACTCGTCTCGTACCATGTCCGAGACGCATATGGATTACCAGGAGCAGCCCAGATGCGTCCTAGACGCGTCTGTTGGGAGCTCCTGGTCACGCGTTACCGTCTCGGTCGAGGTCCCAGACGGTCTCGGTATTCTCTGGTCGCGTCCTAGATGCGAACAGGAACTGAGTTCCTTGCGTTCCGGATTCCAAGTCTGGAACGGTCTCGGTTAGGAAGGCCGAGACTTCCCACGCGACTGGTCCGACCAGTTTTTAGCAACTTCTAAAGTTGCATCCGAGCCTCCTTCCCCCCTTTTTTTTTCTTTTACTTCTCAAGCAACTAATCCCAATTTTCATTTAGGAACTTCCAATAAGCTTAAACTTGATTTTCAAAACTTCTTAAATCATGAAAAACACAACTTTTCAAGCTTTTGGGAAACTTCTAAAAACCCAATTTTGATAACTTCTAACATTATGAAAATCACAACTTTTGAAACTTCTAAAATTTGTAATCTTTGTTCTTAAGTGATTTCCAAAATCCATGAAGTACAACACTTTTGAAAACACTTTTCAATACCGAAATCAATCAAAAGTGAGTCTTTTTAAAACTATTTTCAATCATCATTCTCTGAATAATAAACTTGAAAACTTTTGAATCCCATTCAAAATAATCAAATTGGATGTCTAAAACCCTTTTAGACAAAACTATCAAGCTAATCAATCATGGATTAGTCCGAAACTTAGCAAAAATTAGCTATTTGCAAGAGGCTCTGATGCCACTGTTGGGTTATGGAGTCAGTTATTGGTGTTGTATGCGGATTACTTTGACATCTAATGTCAAACACTAGTATTCCCAAGATCATCATGCATAAGCTAATAATAAACTAAGAATTAGAGATTTACCTTAATCGTTATTTTTTCCTCGAACCTTTCCAATCGCTTTGAAGAAGACCAAGAGCTTCAATTGTAGCTCCTCTACTTGGGACACCGAGTGGTATTCATAATCTCCTAGCTTGTATGTTAGCTAGAACAACAATGGTAGTTTGATATGAACTCCTTCTTGAATTGCCTAGTAGATAGTTTTTGGGAATTAGCTCACTTTCTCTTCTCTACTTGATGTGGTAGAGTAAGAGCTCTTACAGAAATTCCACACCTTATTCAAGTCCCTAAGAGACCTTATATAGAGTTCTAAGTTAGAGTCCCTCAACAAAAAAAAAAAAGTTAGAGTCCAACCCAATTAGATTCCCTAAAAAGTCCCTTTTGAATAAGATTAAGGAAATAGTCAAAAATAGAAACTAGTTTCTATTTCATGATTCCCTGGATGTGTGGACGTTCAAACCATGCCCAAAAGGGCCGATCAGACCTTCCCTATTAGGGGCACTGTCCACCCAAAGATGGGCCCAATCCGAGCCCAGAAAGTCCTCTTTTTGCTCCCGGCCCAAAACCCCTCTTTCGGGCCTTTTGTGCTATCGTTGCCCAAACTTCTTTTAGGCCTATGAGACATATTTATGGCACTCCCCCAATATATCTCATTCCCACTAGTCATATCATCCGATCAAGTACCCATTCTTATGTGTAACCCGATGTAGGATCCGGTCGAAGTTAGCCGCGAACTACTTCGTAATTCGAAGATCGTAGTTGGTTTCTAGTTAAACATTACGATCCCTAAATCAATCGGATTTGATGATCTTATTCATGTATTGTCCTATCCGAAAAATTGCTCTCATTGCATTCTTGGTTGAAGGACATGTCCTTCCTAAAGGAATATCCTTCAATAAACATATCAGGTCCGCCCTAATCAATAATCAAAAGTTCAACTTCTAAACTCAGTCTTTGAATTTAATTCTTTAACTACAAAAATGACATACTGGCTTGAGCGCCGGAAAAATTTCTGAACTTTTGCAGGTTTTGTTCTTCAAATCACAAGGAAAAATTCATTGATTCTAAATTATCTGAGCTATATCCTAAACCCAGTTTTAGACATCATCATCACTGGTCGACCTACACGAAGCCAACATGCCGTGTTGCCTGGCCAAGATGGCTTGAGTATTTAGAGAAAAAAAAGTTGCCCACATATCCTGGTTGGCTAACTCATCCTGTCGCCCTGGCTTCAACCACCCCATCCGGCAAAGTAACATTATTTGAACAAAATATCCTCATTATGTATGCCTCAAAGGTCACTTTTCTCTTGGTTCTAATGGCTCTATTAGCATCTACCACAAGACTTGACGCCCCATTATTAGCTAGTCATATTCTACTTTATCTCTTCCAATAGAATCCCTTGGGGACCCATTTAGTTAGTTTCAAAGAGTGACCTTGACTTCCCTCTCTACATAAACAGAAAAAGATAAGTTTGATTCATAATGATTTAATCATAAGGAGAAACTTAGTAACTTCATATAATTACAACCTCTATCCAGCTAGCTAGATTTTCTGTGAAGCAAGAGATGAGCCAATGTGTCCCTGATTGGGATCACCATGAATCTCCAGATCTATCATCTAAACTCTCTACTAGTACCAATCCCCATCCCCACTGCACTCCTCACAGCTTCTCCATGTAATTCTCTCTCTCACACACACAATATATATATATATGTCAATGTTGATTTATCCATTAATGGTGCAGGTTAGACGAAGACTACGGAGTTTCAGAGCTAACGTGGAAGAACGGGCAAGTATGTATGAACGGGTTGGGGAATCCTCCAATTGCTCCGGCCGGCAGGAAACAAGTTATAGATATATTGGATAATGAGAAGCTGCTGGGTGGAGCGGGTGGCGGAACCCTGGAGTCAATCATCAACCAAGCTGCAGGACAATTGCAACCTATCAATCATACAAAAACCAATTTACAAGTTTCTCCTTGGTTCAACCACGACGACCACCATAACGTCAGCAATACCACACCCACCACCACATTTGATGCTTTAGTCCCTTCCTCTACCCGAACATATTCCAACGACATCCTTGACAACCCCGTCCCGAAACTACTTGGAGGTGTCGGTGGACGTCATAATAATAAACAACATGTGATGAGGGAGGAAGCTGTTATCTCCAGAAAGCGGAAGAGCGTTGCGATATCTCATCATCAGGACGGGAGTAGTAGTCGAAACCATAGCGTTGCAGGAAGTGAAAACTCTTCTTTAAGGAAGGAGAGCAATTGGCAGGTCGATATGACGCCTGCCTTCACTTCTACCTCTTTGGGGTCGGTCCCGGAGAATACAGTTTCCTCTTGGGAGTCATTTAAGGTACGTAATACCTATTTATTAGCTCTTACTTTTTTTTACGGTGCGTGAAAAACTTATTAAAATTTCGAACTACTGATAAAACTTGAAAATGATCAGCCAACAACCTTTGGTTGCAGTTGTAAGAAGTTTAGTCTTCCACCCTAGAAGTTAAAGGTTTGAGGCACGGAGGCACGCTGACAATTTCAAAAGAAAAATAAAAACTCAATTGAAGAAATAACTAAGACAACATCTGCCTTTTATTTGTATGAGAAAACTAAACATATACCTAGAATCGACACGGCATGAGCACGACAAAGATAACTCGAATACGCACTCTTTGCTGTTCAAATCACTCCAATCATTTTAAAACGTATAGTACTGTGCTTTCTTCTGTTGAGTCATATGTCTTCTTGACATCTTATTAGTTATGCACAAGAAAACTGAAATTACTAGTATTTTAAACCAATACAAAGTTTCAGGTATGACAAAAAAAATCCAGTATGTGAAATGGTCACTTAACTATACCTTTTGAACACGTAAGTGAATAAGAAAAAACAAAAATGTGAAGTACATTAGAATTTTATTTTATGTCTTATTAGATAATGAATTGATGACACAATATATCTATCTGATTTTAAATTGTTAAAACAAAAAAAAAAGTAGTTGATAAAAGTATGTGGTAATTAAATAAAGCATTAAAGCATCATATTAGCAGACTATGAAGAAACTAGAAGCCCTATGTATATTGTTTAAATGGCGATTCTAATGTATGTACTGAATGAATAAAGGAGGGAGGAGGTACAACTATGGAAGGAGAAAATAAGACAAAAGAAAAAGAGAGAGAAAAGTCGTCTGGGTCAACTAGAAGGAGTAGAGCCGCTGCTATTCATAACCAATCTGAACGCGTAAGTATTTCTTACATTAATTTCTGCACCAAAACATGTACATGCAATAGTCCGTATGTTATTTTACAATCGTACATGACTTATTTTCGTCCGATTGTATGATTTGATGAAATTTTCAGAGTTGAGTGTTTTAGGACATGGAGATCTATAAAAACTAAAAGATCTAAGGCTTAAATACCACTGCAAAAATCTATATGTATAAATCTTGTCTAGTGTATGCATTGATTTGTTTTGTTTTTTCCATAATAGTTGAGCACAATAATGTCCTGAAAGAGATAAATTGTCATTTTGTAGAAAAGAAGAGATAAGATCAACCAAAGGATGAAGACATTACAAAAATTGGTCCCAAATTCTAACAAGGTAATCTCACTACTATATTTTAGTGCTATTTTAAGCTTACTACTAGTATATCATATGATTTTTAACAGGGGTGTGTTTTTAGAGATAGAGAATTAAGTATACCAAGCCTTTTCCTGAAGAAAACAAAGCATACAAAATTGAGTTCCTAAAATGCCCTAGAGGGTATATTAATTGCACATGTCATATCTCTTTCAGTATCTAAAATCCTAATGATGGCATCAGGAAATTGTCCACAAAATGAAATGCTGATGATTGTGTGGACAATTTTGGCAGTAGAGTATCTATCAGGTGGTTCTCAATCTCTTCCACACAATTAAAGTGGTTGTGTTATCTGGTGCAGCTACCATTGGGACCTTTATTAAAAACATGTAGGTGATAGAGGGACCATTGTTTTAATTTTGTGAACACGTAGTTTTAATTAGGGTAGCCGAAGTTTAAGTATAACTAATTAGAGCGTCTCCAATGCAAGACTCAATCTTGAAATCTTAAGTGTCACTTAGAGTTTTAGAGTTTTTTTTGAGAAAAAACCTCAACAATGCAAAGCTCAATTGGGATCTTAAGATGATGTGGAAGCATTAAGTTTTAAGATGTCTCAACTAGAAACTCTATTTTTGAGATCTCTTTTGCGAGTCTTAAGTGTCTTAGTCATCAAATTTAATTTTTGGACCAATAGAAAGCATTTCTTTCCCAACCACTTTTTCTTATTAAATGTATGTATGACATGTGTATTTATTAGAGTTTTTTAGAGCGTTGCATTAGAGAAGGACTTGAATTAGAGATACTCAAGTTAGCCACATAGGAAAGAGAATCTCAATTGAGACTCAACACATAAGTCAAATAGAAGTTTTTTAAAGTTTTCCATTGGAGATGCTCTTAGATTTTCACTATGTTACTTCCCTCAACAAAAAGTAGTTCAAATGGTCCAATCCATAAGACTAAGTTTGCCCATGATAAAAATATGACCTCATTTAACCTTATCGGACCATTTGGTCACTTTTTATTGTGCCAACTAGATTATCTTTTACATTTTTGTAGAAAGATAAATTTTTAAAGAAATTACAATGGTAGTTTTAAACATCACTCTCTAACTTTTTATTTCTCTCTTCGAACAATGTTTTTGTCTTATTCATCAGTGTTATGCACCACAAACACCGCTAACACCACAATGGCCATCTCTCTTTTCTTTGTGAAGTACCTAGTTAGATTGCCAATTATAAGATTGAAAAATGAATTAAATATGTATAGGGTGGTCCTGAATTTTTGGTGGTCCAAATACGACTCTACAAATGTGGATCTATATCTTACACACGTGTATATATATATAAATATCAAGGGAGAGCCATAGGTTTAGGTCGTGTATGTTCACCCCTCTTTCTGTAAAATGGTTAAATTTATATAAAACTCTTTTGGCCGGACTGGTCCTCGGCATGTAGTTGACAATCATAAGCTTTAGAGTATCGGTGAATCACCTAAAGATTTTGGTTAGCTTTACCTTTGGCTAAAAGTTCGACTTTTGGACAATTTAAAATGTGCAACTATCACATGTTACATTATAACTATGATTATATAATTTTTTTGAAATAAAATTGGTAATTCTTTGTTATATGGTTGATTAGACGGATAAGGCTTCAATGTTGGATGAAGTAATTGAGTATATAAAGCAACTACAAGCTCAAGTTCAGAGTGTAAGCATGGCTGCAGCTATTCCACACATGAATATGATGATGCCACAGTCCATGACCACCATGCAACAACAATTTCAATTGCTTATGATGGCACAAATGACCCAAATGGGTATGAGCATGGGTATGAATATGGGCTCCGGTATGGGCCCTGGCATGGGCTCGGGTATGGTCCCTGGAATGGGCTCGGGTATGGGCCCTGGTATGATGGATTTAAGTTCAATGTCCATGGGTCGAAATATTGCCGGGATGCCTTCCTTCCTTCCCTCCACTGCAGTCATGCCTCCTGATCCATTATCTACACTTCTTGCTACACAATCTCAGGTAATCAAAGAACTCACCAAAAGATTGGGCTGATTTTTTTTCTTTAAATATTTTGGTATCACAACTCGTGTCACTAGGGCATGGATGGTTACGTGGAACGTGCGTGTTAGGCGAGAATTAATTTAAAATATACGTTATATTATTCAAATCCGACGACCCTCATGCTTATATGTTTGCCCCGAAAATTTCCTTACTTTTAATAAGTGACTTTCACTCACCAATTCGACAAAACACAAGCATCTTATTATCACATTTAAGTAATATCTCCTTACCAAGAGCCACCTTCCTTAATAAATGGGGTTGGGACGAGCGTCCCGTCATTCTCCATCTCATTTGTAATATAGATGTTAGGAACGAAAAAAATGCTAGTACTTGAAGTCTTCTTCAACGCATTGATGATATAATCTGTATTTTCGATCTTATATCGCACTTAGAGGTCAAGGGTTCGAGGCACACGCTTACCAATTAAAAAAAAACCCTTGGCTCAAGTGGTAAGAGGTAAGTCTTCCAACTTAAAGGTCAAGGGTTCAAGGCACACGCTTATCAATTCAAAAAAAAAAAAAAAGAAAAGATGTGCCCGTAGCTCCCAAGTCAATCTTTGAACAAGATTTTGCGAGAAATGCTGAAATTGGTCTGAAAACCAAGTTTTTGTTAACTTTAGTTAAAGAGACATCTCATCAACTTGTAGTGTTAGGTTCTCTATGTAAATCTATGCAAGAAGGTCAATTCTGAAAACACCATACAAACCTCTGTACATAAGCTATGTACAAATCTTATATAATGTGTGAACTTGTTCAATCCTTGCCCTTAGCAAATCCATGCCAACTTTACATAGGAAGTAAAACCCAAAAACTTGCCGAATCATCATGTGAGGAAAAATTATTTAATCTAGGGAACTCTGGGTAGTTTGTCCTTAATATAGTTTTAATAAGGAATAAACTTTGATTGTTGCAAGTTTGTTAATTGCAATTTTGATTTTGGTTGCAGCAGATAAGCAGGGACCAATATAGCCGAATTGCTGCTTTATACCAACAGATGAATCAAAACCAATGACCTGTTGTTCCAAATTCCAACCCTTATTGATCACATTTCTCTTTTCTTAAATATATACTAAATTCATTACCTATATGTTAATCCAACTTGTGTTACATAAACTTGTGTACTCCAAATTAAGACTCTGTAATTTTGATAAATTCATTTGGATATTTACTCCCTCTCTATTTTATTTGGGTGATCACTTCCTAATTTGTTTCAGTTACTTTCCGATTAATCATATGAGTCCCTATATATGTTCCTTTATACATAGACTACAAGAGTTATTGCAAGGAGTTGAAATTGATCAAAGAAATTGTTTTATTCCTTGATAGATTACAAGAGAAATATAAGATTCTATTTATAGAATTACAATACTACTAGTTTCTATATTTACTAGCTTCTAATATATTTACTTGTTCCTAATATCTCACTAGTATCTAATATTTGGTACTTCTAACTATCTTAATATAGGAACAATATTATATGGGATATCTTAAAATATGGAAAGATATTCCAAGACTCCCCCTCAAGTTGGTGCATAGATATCGCACATGCCCAACTTGTCCACCAATATAAAAAATATTCGACTTGAAACTGCTTCCGTAAGAACATTAGCCAATTGATCTTCAGATCGGATCTTTGGCAACTCTATAATGTTGTCGTCCAACTTTTCTTTAATAAAACATCGATCCACCTCAACATGCTTTGTACGGTCGTGCTGGACTGGATTGTGATCAATATCACATGTTGCTTTATTATCACAATATGATTGAATTGGTTTTTCAGAAGGATATCCTAAATCATCCAAGAGGAGTCTTAACCATAGCGCTTCACATATGCCATCTGCCATACCTCTAAGTTCAGACTTTGTAATTTAACGTGCAACAACGTTCTGTTTTTTACTTCTCCACATAACAAGATTTCCACCAGCAAAGGTAAAATATCCTGTAGTTGATCGCCTACCATTTACTTCTCCGACCCAATCTGCATTAGTATATACATCGATAGTTGGACAACTCAAATTTTTAGTAAACATGATACCTTTTCCAGGAGCCACCTTCAAATATCTCAAAATCCGTAAAACTACATTCATGTGTTTTTCACCGGGATTGTGCATAAATTGACTAACAACACTTAACACATATGCAAGATCTGGCCTTGTGTGCGCCAAGTATATGGACCTTCCAACGGGATGCAAGATACCAGAGATACATAACCAGAAGGTATGTAAATTAAAAAAGTCATTGTATGGATTAAAACAATCACCAAGAGCGTGGTTTGGAAGGTTTACAAAGGCTATAAAGGAATTCGGGTATCGCCAAAGTAATTCTGACCATACCCTATTTATAAAAAGGCAGAAAGGGCATTCATCTTTATCTTGTTTTTCCGGTTTAGCTAAAGTGAAGGAACTTTTTTTTTTAATTTAATTTATGAAAGGGAAAACCTGAAACAACTAATGCTTCCGCAATAATGACTCGAAATAAGGCAAAATCAGATTTTGCTAAAGTTGTTGGTCAATTCGACAAAACTACTTACAAGTGTACTCACTGCAACAAAATTGGTCATACCAAAAATCAGTGGTATGAACTATTAGGCTATCCAAAATGGGTGGGATCATAATCCAAAGAAAAACTCTAAGAATACCATTGTAGATCCAACTGTTGAGCAAACTTCATCGACGGTAGCCACTACAGGTAATGTAAGTAAGACTTTAAATATGTCTACACATGTTTCGAATAGTACTTGGAGAATTGATTTTGGTGCCACAGATCATATGACTTTTGATTTTAGACAGGTCTCAACCATTAACCAATCCTCACATACATGTGTCTCTACTGTCAATGGCACTTCAGCCCCTGTTATAGGGGAAGGACCTATAACTCTTACTAATACCTAAAACTTAGACTCTGTTTTGGTTGTCTCATCTTTAAATCATAATTTATTAGGGTTAATTCTATTTGGGCCCCCTAAACATGACCAACTCGTCAAAATGGCCCCCTAAAGATGACCAACTTCCAATTTAGCTCCTTTTTTCATATTTCTGTCCCTTTTTCCGCTACATGTCAGTGAGCTGGCATTTTATTACCATAAATACCCCTGCCCGTATCTTCTTGTCAACTCAAAATATTTGGGGTCATAAAAACTTGTCAAATCAATTTACTATTTTCAATTTTCAAAATTTACTTTTTCTTTTCTTCTCTCTCCCTTCACATTAACTCTTTTATCATCCCATTAAAATCAAAACACTATCTTGTAAAGTCATCAGAAGTTGAGAAGTAGTAAAACCCATTGAAGGTTTTGATTTTGGAACAATGGGTATTTGAGCTTCACCAATATGGCAATATCACTTTTCTCATTTCACCTTCATCAAATTCATTCCCAAGTCCAATAACAGATGCATAAAGTAGTATATCTTCTTTATGTAAAGTCTATCACCATTCTACTAAATCACTACTACTAACTCCAACTTTTCCAACTCTGTTATTTTTTCTCTCTATACCATTGTTACTGTGGCAACAAGGGATCTATCATGTTCAACTTATCTTGCCAAAACCAAAATCACCTATCTATCATTAAAACCTTCATCAAGCATTATATTACTAGTCTTCATATCTCTCTGAATGATTAGATTCTCACATTCTTAATGTAAATAAGCTAAAGCAAAAGCAACTCTAACTAAAATCTTTCCTCTGTATTGCCATGATAAGATAAATCTTTATTCAAATAAACTTTATCAAGACTTCCACTAGGCATAAAATCATAAACAACTGGAATTTCACATGGCATCAATGTTGAAGTCTTAGAAGATTTCTATGTCTCAAAGTTCCAATTGTTGATAACTCTGATAAAGATTCAGCTTTTCCTTGGCCTCCATTATGATTGCATCTTTTAACAACAACTAATTCACCAGTATCTTGCATAACCAGAAAATAAACATTAGCTTCATGACCAATAATTCTAACAGGACTAAAGCTTGTAATTGCCAATTTGATATCTTTATAACTGGATTCTCTTGGGGTTTTCATGATGTGTGATGTTAATGAATCAAGATGGAAAGGTAAAAGAGGATGAATTGGGCGAAGAATTGAATATGAAAGAAAGATATTGAAAATCCTCACCTATCAAACTCAATCCAAACATTAATCAAGTCAGTTGTTTTTTTAATAAATTTCAAAGGCACCTATTTGATTTAAAGAATTAGTGTGAAGGGAGAAAGAAAAAAGAAAAGTATGTTTTTTGAAAATTGATAAAAGTAAATTGATTTGACATTTATAATGAGTCTTGGGATCTTAAATATTTTAGGCTGACAAGAAGATATGGGCAGGGCTATTCTTGGTAATAAAATCTCAAGTCAGTAACGTCTAGCAGAATAAGGGAGGGAAAAATGAAAAAGGGAGTCAAATTGGAAGTTGGTCATCTTTAGGGGGCCATTTTGGTGAGTTGGTCATCTTTAGGGGGCCAAAATAGAATTAACCCAATTTATTATCAGTGTCTCAAATAACCGCACTCTATTTTGTGTTGTCATCTTTTGGCCTGAATTTTGTGTATTTAAGGACACCAGACGAGGCAAACGATTGGTTATGGTGTTAGGCGAGGAAAGTTGTATTACTTGGATTTTGTATCTGAAAGCTCTAGTAAATTACGTCGGATATTAGTAATGAACAGTTCCGAAATAAAAAAATAAAGTTGAAATATGGTTTTTCAATGTGATGTTTGTGCACTTACAAAAATTCATCGTGCATCGTTTTCATTAAATTTAAATAAAAGTCCAACTTCTTTTATGATCTTACATTCTGATGTTTGGGGTCCATCTAAGGTTCCCACTTTAGGTGGGTCACGGTGGTTTGTTACTTTTATTGATGATTGTACTAGGATGACTTGGGTGTGTTTGATGAAATTTAAAAGTGAGGTAAAGTTATTATTTCAGAAGGTTCATAAGTTGTTTAGTACTCAATACAACGCAAATGTCCAGATACTTCGTAGTGACAACGAAGGAGAATATATAGATCATGAACTTCAAATTCATTTGGATTCTCAAATCTCATGGTATTGTTCATCAAACTACTTGTCCAAATACCCCTCAACAAAATGGGGTCGCTGAAAGAAAGAATAGTCACTTGTTAGAAGTTATCAAGGCTATGTTGATCGAAGCACATATGCCATTATCTTATTGGGGAGAAACACTTCTTGCCGCAACCTATTTAATTAATAGAGTACCTTCTAGTACTATTAAGTTTAAGACTCCTTTTCAAGCTCTATCGGATGTCACAACCTCTCCAACAATTTCAAATTTACCTCCTCGTATCTTTGGTTGTGTAGCATATGTTCATCTTCATGGGCATTGTTGATGTAAAAAAATGGCCTCCCGTTATATCAGCATGAAAAAGGGAGTTGATGCATGACAACCTCCGTTATGATGGTATATTCTATTATGTGAGGTAGATTCCTGCGTCTGTCCCTGCTTCTAGCTCTTGCTCTTTGTTCCTTACTTCTGCTCCTTGCTCTTGTTCTATGCTTCTGCTCCCTTCTCCTGCTCCTTACTACTGCTCCTGCCCCTACTCTTATTTTTGCCTTCGAAGCTCCTGATCTCCAAGCTCTTGTTCGTCTGATTCTCGAGGGAGAAATCTGCAAAGGGTCCGAAAACTGCTCCGACGCTCAAGACAGTCAGGGTGCTCTTTGCAGTGAAAGAATGAATATTGATTGATCCTTTTAGGAGCGAGTTATGGGAACTCTGAGTATTTCTTCTAGGGTTTGTGGGGGGTAGAAGACCATGTTCCAGATTGTCCTGTGGAAGACAATGCGGCGCCTTTTATAGGCTTAAGAGGCGACGGTCTTTGCCATTGAGGAAAACTTTCCCTTTGTGTTTATCTCGGATTCGGGATAGATGAAAGTTCCTAAGTTCAAGTATCGTCAATTGATATCCTGCCGATGTGATAGATCTTGTGGGAGAAGTTTCCTCCCTTAGATGCGTGGAGTCCAAACTTGCTTAAACACTTCATGATCTGTTAGCCGACCAGGATCTTTAAGGTATTTCGGGAGTATGTCGGTAGGTTGCTAGTGCGCTTCTGCCTTCCCAGTTATGGGTGTAAGACATCGACCGAACCTACGTGGACCCCCCCCATTCCTTTGGAGACCCATGGCTGATCTGTTTATGTCGATGGCGTTACAGGGTTGGTTTCCTTTAACCGACTCCTAGTTAGGGGAGTGTGTAGCGGATCGTCAAGGGTTCAGCGTTCCTCCTGCCATAAGCCGGGTTGACCCGTTGGACTTCAGGCTGATCTTGACTCTTCACACGTTAGTCAATGTCTGGGCATTTTATGCATCACCATGAGTCCCGCCACTCCTTAGTCGAAAGTATTAAGACTGAGGAGTAGAAATAACTCTCGTGTTTCTTAGACAGTGAAGACCTTGAAGATAACGGGTTTACATGGACCAGAGCTGTTTCGTGAAGCTTGGTCTTTCTCCTGGTTTTCTAGAGCTCTGCATGGCAACGCTGATCCGAGCTGAGCTGTGTAGAGTGTCTTCGTCAATGCTGGTCGATTTCCTCTTCATCTGGATATTTGTGCCACAGCCGTCTTAATGATGCCCTTTTCGAGACGAAGTATACGTTTCTTCTTTTTCGTGACACGTCTCGCGTTCTGCCGGAGTAATCGATTTCCTTTCTCATGTTTGATCAGTTGACATCATAGATTTGATTCTCTGTTCGCGGGTTCTCGGCGTTAATCCTTTGGGCGACTGTTAACGACATCTCTATTGCCATGCGTCGGCACGTGGCATTCCCCGGTTGGGAGGAGTTACGTGTTTTACCGAGTCCCATTAATTCCCTTACTGACCTGATCAGTCTTGAGCCGTGCGTAGCCGATCGGTTATGATGACTGTGCGTATTTCGGAGGTGTTTTTATTTCTTTACCCTGACGATCTCGTCCATTCGGAATATTCTTTGATCTCCTCCCTCAACTATAAATAGACTCCTTTGGTCGCTGATTTCTCATCGACACTTAAAGTTTTTACCTTCATTAATTTTTCTAATATTTATCCTTAGCTTCGGTTTTCGCTAGAGGTTTCCAGAGGGGGCCCCGGTTCGAGTTTATGTTTGGTGTTCTCTTTGGTGATGTTTTTCCATAATGACCATAGTAATGGGTGCACTTTTCCATAATGGCCATGGTAACATTATGTGCCGTTTTGGACTGTTTCATCTAGGGGGCGAAGGTTGCGGTGCTGCCTTCAACTGGGATGCGGAGGAGAAGATGACGGTGGTGGAGGAGAATCTTCTCTGTTGCTTGTCATCTGGCCTTGGCAATTCTTAATTTGGTAGGTGGCTTCTCAAGATGATATTTTCTCAACTAACTTGCGCAAGTGGTCCTCTGTCTTCTTGCGTCTTTCGTTTTTTTCCTTGTTCTGTCTTTCTTTTTGTGCGTTTTATATCCCCCTCATCTTCTTCTTTTTTTCTTTTGTTTTGTAATTTCTTCTATAATAGATCTGATCGCCCACACTCGTTTTGGCATCTTTGACTGCAATTTCTTCTGTAATAGACCTCTCTCGAGAATTTAATGAAAAGTTACCTTTTTTACTTTTGCATGCGTCCATCTTATTTCTTTACTTTCCCCGCTTTGAGTCTGTTGATCTTGTTTTTTCTGTTTATTTCTTTGAATCGTGACTCCTCGGTGGTTGTGCCCATTTATGGCGACCGTCAGGCCTTATAAATACGCACGAGAAAGGGACAGGTGTACTCTGTGTTTTACTATGGCTTTGCTGGTGGTTATTGGTACTCTTCCTGGAGGTGATATAAGGGTTTGCTTTTACATGTCTCTTAATGATGATGACGCGTCCGTCGAACATCTAAGTATGGAGGCGGATGGTGAAGGCTTTGTCGACATCCTTCGTCCTCGAGATTTGTAGGATGAGGACAACCTCTCAATCTTGCTGAGTGCTGATCCTCTTTACCCACTGGTTTACTCGCTGGCCAGGACTTTGAGTACTGCTGAACTAGCGCTGTTTTCAACAGTGGGCATTCTGGTTCGTCGACCTGGGGGTGGTCGACTTTTGGCAGTATTTGTTAAGGCTTCTGTGGATGTGGCTGACCCTCCTACTGTTCCTTCTTCTTCTTCTTTTCCTTCTTCTGATATGTAACTAATACGATCTCGTCTTTTTATGAAGCTTCGTTTCGTTGATGGCTATTTCTTTTATTTTTCGTAGTTTTGCCTCCTTTTGCTTGTTTGTCATTGCTTCTCCTTGCAACTGCACAAACACATGAAAAAAGCCAGTTGGCGTTACTGTTAGCCAAATCCTACGCCAACTAATGCGATTTCCCTAACTTACTAGGCATGCTCCGGATGAACGCTCTTGCAGGGATAACAATTGGTCAGACCTATTCTATCGTGCCCTAATCTTACTATTTTCTCATGCAAAATAGTACCCCAGTTAGCCCTGCATAAAAGTTTTCGAATACTGTCTGAGTTGTTGGTCTTTGCCCCCGTTCTTTTCTACCAGGGTTGTTTTCGTCAGCTTGAGCACGACTAGTTTAGCTAAGACTTCTTCTTGAACCCCTTGTCATCTCTACGAGAGTTGTTTTCATCGGCTTGAGCACGACTAATTTAGCTAGGACTTATCCTTGACTCCTGGCTGTCGTTTTCAGGGCTTAGGTTAACTAAGACTTCTCCTTGGGATCCTGGGTGAGGGACCGCATTTTACTCGAGTAAAGTGAATTTAACTAGGACTCCTCCTTATAGCTCCTAGTCGTCGCTTTGCTACCAAGGCTGCCTGTTTCGCCTGAGCAAAGTGAGTTTAACTAGGACTCCTCCTTGGACCCTGTTGGGGGCCGTGTTTTACTCGAGCAAAGTTTCAGTTTAACTAGGACTACTCCTTAAGGCCCCCGGTCGTCGCCTTAGCTACCGGGGTTATCCTGTCTCTGGTCGTGGCTTTCGCTACCAGGGTTGTTTTTATCTTAGGGCCCTTGGCCGTTGCTTTTGCTACTAGGGCTTCCTTTTATCGAAGCCATTTGAGCTTAGCTAGGACTCTTCCTTTTATGGTACCGTTTTTAGAAAAATACTATTTTATTGATAAAAACTGTAGCTTGTAGAGCTACACTTCTGCCTAACGACTTTATTGTAAATTGAAAGAAAAATGTTGTAACAGCTGTTCGTTATACCTGGAGAGTCTTTGTCTTATACTTGCATGTTGGCTGTGGGGTCGCCATAGAAGACTTTGTTCCCTCCGACAGTAGTTGGGTTAGTCGTTTCCTCTCTACATTTCTCAGCCGAGATTAAGTAGCATTCCCGAGCTACCTTCTGGGTCCCCCGAACCACTCCTATGAGGTTCGTTCCCGGGACTGAGAATTTCATCATTAGGTGGTTCATAGAGATTATAGCTCTGGATACTCTCAGGAAGTTTCTCCCCAGAATGATGTTGTAAGCTTGCATCTTGTCAACTATGGCGAAGTTCAGCATTATCTCCTTTTTTGTTTCCCCGTCCCCAATCAGTATGGGTAGTTACGCCATTTCGTCGGTTTTTACTTGGTTGTCACCGAATCCTGTTAAGCATGCTTTGTAAGATTTGAGATATTGGGGACTTACACCGAGTTTGCGGAAGCACGCGCGGCTCTTGACTTCGGTTGAGATCCCTGTGTCTAGTAAGGTGCGTCCAACGTTCCAATTAGCCACCACTGCTATTATTACCAAGTGGTCGATGTGAGGGGTGATCGCCCCTACCATGTCTTCGTCAGTGAAGATGATAGGTGGTGTTTTCACGTTAGGCCTAATGAACAGGGCCGGCGGGCTCATTTCTTCGTTTGCATACCTGCGTTGCTCGCCATTGGTGTTTCGGCAAATGGTCGGCCCTCTCGCGATGGTGTTAATACTTCCCATCACCCCGTTGGGCTCCACTGGTCCCTTGGCCGCTCTCCTGGCGGTAGTGAAGTGTGTGTTGGTATCCAGCCCTGAACCGACTCCTCCTTTGCTCATCGGTCTCTTGTTCAGGTGGTCGGGAGGTGTTATTCCTTCTGGATGTATTTGTCGAGTTCCCCTTTCCTTACCATCTCTTCTATCAGATTCTTTAGGTGCCGATAGTTGTCAGTCCTGTGGTCGTACCCTCGGTGAAAGGCACACCACGCTCATGTCTCGGGGGCCGAACTCCTCCTTGTCGTCATTGGGTTTGGGTAACTTTATTTTTTCTTTCGAGGCGAGAACCTTTAGGATTTGTTCTCTTCCCTTTGTCAGGGGGGTGTACGTGGGGAAATCAGGTTTTGGCCTTCTGCTTCGGTCCCGCTCCCTGGGGGGCCTCACCTCCTCGCGCTCTTTTTTCTTGGATGACTCTCCGTCGTACAGGATGTTGGTGAAGGGTATATATCCTTGAGGTCTGAAGGTATATCATTCCGAAGGAATGTCCTTCAACCAAAATGGCAATGCGTACGATTTGGCTCATAGGATAATGTGAACTTATTTGGAAGATCAATCAATCCGGTTCAATTAGGAGTCATAATGCTTAGCTAGAAGCCGCTTACGACTGTCGGATCACTTCGGTTACCCGCGGCTAACATAGACCGGATCCTACAACGAGTTACACATAAGAATGGTAACTTGAACAGGGAGAATAGACTGATGGGAACTAGTATATAGATGGATATGATCCAGTCTGATAATACTTACAAAATAGAAAAGAATCGGGCTCGAAAGAGAAGCCTGAAAAGGGCAAAAACCCACTTTTTGGGCCAACAAGGGATTCCCTTAAGGGGAGATCCCTGCCCGGCCTAATAAAAGCGGTAGGCCGGACAGACTAAGCCCATTAAGGGCTAGTCTGGCCGGCCATAGCATAAGGAAACTAATTAGGAGTTTTAGTTAGATTAAACTCTAACTTGTGTTATCTTTTCTGAGGGACTTTTAGGATTTCTTATTTGAGTAGGACTCTACTAAGGTAATGCCTATATATGGACCAGTTTAGAGTTCAGAACAGGTGTGAAAATTTCTCAGAAGGAAATCCCTCTCTTCACACAACTATTGGAGAGTTGACTTAAAGGAGGAGTTCTTTATCTCAACCTTCAAGAAGGAAAAAGTTCTCAATTTATCTATCAAGTCTAGAAGAAGTAGTTCTTTATCTCAACCTTCAAGAAGGTCCTAGCTGACTTAAAGGAGGGAGTTCAAGTTATACATTCGGCGTCTCAAGTAGAGGAGCTACACTTGAAGCTCTTTATCTTTCGAATACTTGTCGGAATTTAGTTCGTGAGAAAGCGAATAAAGGTATTCTTCTTCCTTCTAGTTCATTGATTAGTTCATGTATAGGATGCTGGATAACTTAGTGTTAATCATATGATGACTGAGATTCCGCTAGTAACACTAGTTAGATGGTTAGGTTATGTATTAGATACATTTAATTCCCAAGAGTGGCATCACGAGCCGTTTGCATGAAACTATCTTTGGCTAGAACGAACTAGATTCAAACTTGAGATTGATAGATAGAATTGTTTGAATAGAGATTCGGATAAAACATTGATTATTTTGAATTAGATTTAAACATAATCAAACATGTATTTGAAAGAGTTTAGAATCAATAGATTTTGATGTTTTTGAAAATAGTTTTCGAAAACGAATCTAACGGATTATAAGTTTTGAAAAATGGGTTTCAAAATAATGAAGTTTTTGTGCAAAACAATTTTTTCCATGAAAAACAGTATGAAGAAAAAGGAAGAAGTCAGGCGGTTGGGTAGTTTTTTGAAAAATACCGAGAAACACGGGACTGGAAGTACGGTCTGAGTAGGACCGGGATTCCTAGTACCAACAGGACTGGGAGTCCGAGACTATCGAATCTCGACATCCCAGGACGCGTCTGAAAAGTCCCAGTCCGAGATGGACTAGGACGGTCTGAGACGTACGCGTCTTGGACGTCCCAGACGCGTTTGGGTTTCCCATTTGTTCTCGGTCTAGGACCGCGCCCAGGGAGGCACGACCAGATCATCTAGATGCGTCTGGAAGCTTCCAGACGAACCTAGTGCGACTGGAAAGTCCTAGGACGTGTCTGGTATGTCCAAGCACGTCTCAGACTTGGAGTCCGAGACGACCTACTGACCACAACACTGGACTCGTCTAGGACGCGTCCATGGCGTCTCGGACTTGGAGTCCGAGACGGGCAAGCGTTATGCTAGGACACGTGTAGGACGCGTCCAACACGTCCCAACCGAGACAGTCTTGGCATTCGTCCCTATAAGAATAGTCAAAGGACTTTTGACCGAGACTAGTCAAAGGACTTTTGACTAAGTTTGACTTGAGTCTTTTTTAGTTTGACTTGGCCATTGGGCCTTGACTCGAGTGAGAGATTTTCTTACTTTTTCTTCCGATTCTAAAACATAATTTTTCCGACATTGACCCGGGCCATCCAAGAGCCTAAAACGGATTGAGTTTTTCAAAATTTATTTTAGAAATCATTATGGAAGAAACTAAATGGGCCGTTACTCCGAATTTTACGAAAATAGACTAAGAAAGCCCATTAGACATAGGAATGTCACAATATCCCACAATTAGCTACGGAATATAGCGAAACCTAGAAACGAATCTAGGATACATACTTTATTTTATGAATGTCATATATTTTGTATGTGTATATATGTGAATGCGTAGTGTAGTATTGCCTTTAGATAAGTAACCGATTCTTGTTTCCAAGCACAAACGAGTATGTGCCCGAATAATACGTAGAGTATAGGGTCTATAGAAGCCATTGATGAATCGAATGATGAGATCATGATTCGAGTGCGAGTAATCAATGGTGGTTCAAGGACGAAAATCCAAACGAACCATTAGGCGAACAACAATTTAACTAAGAGATAAGATCTTCTAGAAGGCTCTACTAAGGTTTTGGATAAAACCCTACGAGAATTCACATAAAAACTTACGTATACGTCACGAATGGATACGATAGAGTTCACAGTAATGCAACTTGATAAAATACGTAATAATCCCTAAAATAATTTTGAGTATAAGCCTACCGAGAATAAGACACCTGATGATCCCTTGTTCATAGATGGCGGGTCGGCCTCCGCAGGGTGCCATCTTTTACCTCGGGACAATATGGGTAGATCTATGAAGAAGTCTACGCGTTTAAACTAGTTGTACTCAACGAGTCAGCAATAGGGTTTTGGATTTCGAGGCAAAGGATTAGTTTAACACTCAAGTGTGAAACTAATTAACCAAGAGTCATAGGAGTATGATCAGTAAAGATGTTACTCACCTAGGACGACGGAGTTAAGGGCAGTGCCCTAGTACGCTTAACTTCGAAGAATTGGGATCTTGGAATCGTATTATTCAAATAAGGGAAAAGATTCTTGAATAATATGGCAAAATTAGGATTTTGCTAGGATAACAAGTTTAAATCACTTTGCATTCTTTACATGTAGTTTAATTATGAAAACAAAGAAACTCTTAACATCCGTTGGCTTATTGAGAAAGAAAAGCTGAACGGGGATAACTTTAAAGTATGGGAACGGAATTTAGGGCTCGTCCTCAGATCCGAAAACAATGCAGCTGTTTTAGACACTCATATTCTCATAATCACGGAAGAATCCACTAATGAGGAAAAGGAGCAAGAAAAGAGACTTTAGAGGAAATCGGAGCTCGTAACGTGCTTAATGTTAGCAACCATGTAACCCAATCTTCAGGATAAGTTCATACACATGGGTGCTTAGGGAATAGTTCCAAAAGAAGTCCAGAATGGAGAAGTACGAGAGTCAAAGGCAATACTAGATTGCCGCCTTAAAAAGGGTAAGCCTGTAGGGCCACATGTTTTCATAATGATTAGTCTTTTTTAGAAACTAGCACGACTTGGAGTCGATCATGGCCGGGATTTCGCCACTGATATCATCCTGCATTCACTTCATAATGGGTTCAATCAATTCAGAATGCACTACAATATGAATGGATGTGATAAATCTGTGGAGGAACTACATGCAATGCTCCAGACAGCCGAGGAAAATATCGTAGTAGCTGAACCAAAGAAAGAAGTTCTAATGGTTCAGAAGGACAAAGGATTTAAAAGGGAAGGGAAATAAAACCACAAAAGGAAATTTGGCAAAGCAAAGGACAAACAAGCTGCCAAAACTAAAAACTCCTCTTCTGACTCCAAATATTTGTACTGTTATTGCATGGGCCATTGGAAGAGAAACTGTCCCAAATTCCTGGAAGACAAGAAAAACAAAAAGGTAGTTTTCGCAAAAGGTAAAAAGGTAAAAAGTTGAATCAATTAAATACAATTCCTTTAAAGGTATTGGGTACCTAATGCTCATTTCATTATGAATGACAAGAGCAAGTGGGGGCTGAGTACTTAACTGATAAAAGACGAACCGGTCAAAGAGAAAAAGAAGCAATGGTTGCGGGAGAAGCTCAAGAAGGATTTTAGTCTCCTAGAGTCATTACTTTTATTAGATTTTTGTATTTTTCTTTTTCTTTGAACATCTTCTCTAGAATTGAATTTCTGAGAAAGAAAGTATTTAGTCTTAATATTTTATGATGTTCTCAGAAAGGTGCCTATTTCAACTTACAAACATTAACACCTATCGATTCAATTAGTTATTCTAATCTAGTCAGACAACGAGGATGAACATAAAATTCGAAAGAATAAACATGGTTCAAACTAACTGGCCTGACAAGATCTCTTATGACAAAACAAAGGTCAATTATTCAGTAATATTTATGTCAGACATAAGATTATGGTTAATCTGACTGGAATCAACTAAGTACTCGAATTTAGAAGAATTTTTAGAAACTTGAATTGAATCAAGTAGTGAATCAAAATGACAGAAGATCTTGATAGGATCAATAGTCTTAGTCATAACAAGTCTTTCGAAACAAATAGTGTCTAATACAAACTGCATACCCACTAAACCTTAAACTACTATAGAAAATAAAAGAATTCCATACCTGTATGGATTTTAGAAGAAGTTATAAAAGTCTTTTATTTAAGTCTGAAAACTTCAAACGTAGTTTCTTCTTCAGGAGAAGAAAAATGGGGTTTTCCCACATACATCGAAACAAAATTAGATTGTTGCTCTCGATGGTGTCTTCCTTGAAAGGAGAAATTCAAGAAGATAAGTGGGAGAAATAATCGAATCAGATTCGAACCGAGCAACAAAAGAACACTGAATGGGAGTAAGCGAAACTCGCCAAGAACATCTTAAACGAGTTAAGAAGGTACAATGATATTGTTCCAAAACCGCAGTGAGCCTTCAGAAGACCGACAAAAACTATAGCAGAACCGGACTTCGAAAATTGGCTAAAAGCCAAAAAGGAACAAAAGTAAGAGTTGGTATCTAACATTCGTAAAAAAACTCAAGGGTTGATTTTCTAATAAGAATAGTTAGAATCTTGTTAAGACAAGAGGGCAAGTGGGAGTAAAATGATGCAGTTTTACGTCCTGTACGGGAGACATACTAGAATTTAGAAATGTTAAGGAACTAGCTCAATAGGGCACCAGACGAGGGTAAATTAAATGAGCATCGACATCTATACAGTTATAGATTAACAGATGATAAGACTCATTCAAAAGAAGTTTTGAAAAGGTCTAACTAGAAATACTTTAAGAAGGAGATTCTACCCATCTCTAAGGGAACACTACTTAGAAATCATAATTTGGAAGTTCTGATGAGCAAAAGCACACATGAGGGAAACACTGATGTCACGAGACATGAGATCGATTATAAAGATGATCGATGTTTACCAGCACTTCTAGAAATACATAAGTATTTAATGTCATCACCATAAATAACAGAGAGATTCCTAAGATACTTGGAACATCTAGGAGAGAATCTCTGAAAGTGAAAGTTGAAGAAAGTCATAAAAGCAATCTTCCGAATATAAAGATAAGAATCTTTTAGGAAGGACAACCAGGTGAAAACGGGTTTTTTCACAGTGGGAGTCGTTGCAAACTCTACTAGCATAGAAATTTATAATTAGGACTTAGGAAGTTTTAGTCTCAGTTTAAGAACTGATATTATCGTAAAAGCGGACGAAGGCGTTCTTCAGCAAGATAATAATAAGGCAGAGTGAAACAAAACGTGGACTGAATCCACAACTAAACTGTCACCCTTGATAGAACATGGAAGATGTACCAATCTAAGGAATTAGGGTCAAGAAAGACTGCCCTAAAAGACTTGTAAAATTGGGCATGTAAAGGAGTTTACATGGGGAACTCACATTTACAAACTCTTGTTGTCCGAAATAAATTAGTTTATTTCGTCATCTAAATTTTGGTTTAGAATTTAGACGACAATCCAAAATAGTAGAAAGTTCCATGCAGGTTTATTAGATACGTGATCTAATGAAAGAAACCCTGCTGGAAGCGTTCCATTATATTATATCCCTAGTCCAGGTCATTGGTTGGACAAAAATGACTTAAGAAGACTAGCATGAGTGATTGACAAGATATCACTGTTTCTTGGGCTATTGGAATAAGAGTATTCAAGTCAACTTCATGGGACAAGATACACTAGAAACCCACCAAGTGAGAGTGCTTCAAGAGTTGAAGACATGAACGTCATGACTCTCATTTACAAAATTGGAGAGATTCCTCAAAACATGAGTACTCGCTCATCTTATGTAAGGAATGTCGAGCTTTGGTCTCGTCAAACACCGCACCGTAAAAGGAGGTTATAAAGACGCAGACCAGGTAAGACAGGATAGCCATTAAGCTGAGCGGGAGTTCAAGAATGGAATATGTCTTCCTAACGAGAGTTAGGATAAAGTATATCTACGCCACTTGAGGAGTGACAACTGGAAATGCATGGTCGTGCTCAAATGGATTAAATAGTTAATCATTTAATTTGACAGTCTCTCCTCCCGATCAAGAAAGTTTGATAAAGTGTGACGTATTAGATGAGATATGAAAAGACATGGGAATCGAACATTGGACTTGTTCTAAGTACAAGTGGGAGACTGAAGGATATATATCCTTGAGGTCTGAAGGTATATCCTTCCGAAGGAATGTCCTTCGACCAAAATGGAAACCCGTACGATTTGGCTCATAGGATAATGATGACTTTATTTGGAAGATCAATCAATCCGGTTCAATTAGGACTCGTAATGCTTAGCTAAAGCCGCTTACGACTGTCAGACCACTTCGGTTATCCGCGGCTAACATAGACCGAATCCTACAACGAGTTACACATAAGAATGGTAACTTGCACAGTGAGAATAGATTGATGAGAACTAGTATATAGATGGATATGATCCAGTCTAATAATACTTAAAAAATAGAAAAGAATCGGGCTCGAAAGAGAAGCCCGAAAAGGGCAAATACCCACTTTTGGGCCAACAAGGGATTCCCTTAGGGGAGATCCCTGGACGGCCTAATAAAAGGGGTGGGCTAGTCTGGTCGGCCATAGCATAAGGAAACCCTAATTAAGGTTTTACTCCTAATTAGGAGTTTTAGTTAGATTAAACTCTAACTTGTGCTTATTTTTTCTGAGGAACTTTTGGGTTTCCTTATTTGAGTAGGACTCTATTAAGCTAATGCCTACATAAGGACCACTTTAGAGTTCAGAAAAGGAGTGGAAATTTCTTATAAGGACATCCCTCTATTCACACATCTATTGGAGAGAGAAGATTTTCTCAATCTATTTATCAAGTCTAGAAGAAGGAGTTCTTCATCTCAACCTTCAAGAAGGTCCTAGCTGACTTAAAGGAGGGAGTTCAAGTTATACATTCGGTGTCTCTAGTAGAGGAGCTACACTTGAAGCTCTTTATCTTCCGAATACGGGTCAGAATTTAGTTTGTGGGAAAGCAAATAAAGGTATTCTTCGTCTTTCTAGTTCATTGATTAGTTCATGTATAAGATCCTATATAACTTAGTGTTAATCATATGATGATTGAGATTCCGCTACCAACACTAGTTAGATGATTAGGTTATTTATTAGTTACATGTAATCCCAACAATTGGCAACCTTTTTCATCCTTCGGTAATTTTCTTCCCTCCTTATAAACTGTTGGACTCTCTTTATCATCTCTGGTAGTGTGTCTGGTTCTCGACTCGAGATATCGCGTATGATGTCGTCTTGTCTGGGACATATCTTCAAGGGCTAGTCTGGTCGGGAACTTGTACCATGAGGTTTCGGAATCCCTGCCAGTAGTTTGTGAGAGTCTCGCCTCTCCTTTGGACCACGTTGAATAGTTCGTCGGTTTTTCTCTTAATTGTGGTGCTGCCTCGAAATGCATTACAGAAGGCTTGGGCGAGCTCCTCGAAGGATTTTATGAACCCCGGTGCCCAGTGCCTAGTACCAAGCCTGTGCTGGCCCCTTCAGAATGGTGTCGAATACCACGCACCATACGTTCCTATTGGTCGTGTAAAGGTTCATCACAGAGATGTATTTATTGATGAACACACCTGGGTCTTCCAGGGCGTAGTAATGTTCGAGGGCCGGACACTTAAAGTTCTTGGGCTTCTCTGACTCGAGTTTCTCTCGGCTGAAGGGAGGTTGATGGATTACTGCTCTTCCTGATAGTTTCTCCTTCTCTCTTTTGCGAGTCAGCTCAACTATCTGATGTATAAGTATTTCGCAGACGGTCGGGTTGTCCGTGCATCCTTTGCCGACTCCTCCGTGCCTGGGGATGCATCGTCTGTTTGGGTCCAGTACCCCGACTTCGTCTAAGATGGTGTCCATGTGCATCTGATCGCCAGGCTGCGATTCCATCCCTCCGGATGAACACACGCCACCTAGTGAGAAAAGTCTTCGAGCATGCATCCTGATTGCCTCCTTTCCTTCCTCCTGTAGTGTACCTTTCCTAGTTGTTTCGGCTTTGCGGAGGCTCTCTTGCAATCATTTCACATCCTCTTCTCTTCGCGTCCCATCGACCTTGAACTGCTCGAGTTCAGCCAGGAGCTCGACTGCGTTTGGGAGCCTATTCTGGGATCTGCGGGGGGTGTGTTCTTTTGAGGACATACTTGCCTGGCGGGCGGGAGAAAACAATTAGTTTTGAAAGTGAACAAGAGGATTCGAGTTTTACCGAATCGATTGTTTTGCTGAAGAGATCCCCTTCTTCTAGCGCCAAATACTGATGTCAAAAAATGGCCTTCCGTTATATCAGCATGAAAAAGGGAGTTAATGCATGACACCCTCTGTTATGATAGTATATTATGTTATGTGAGGTAAGATTCCTGCGTCTATCCCTGCTTCCAGCTCTGGCTCTTTGTTCCTTACTCCTGCTCTTATTCCTGTTTTTTCCTTCCAAGCTCCCGATCTCCTATTGAAGGAGTTGAAGGAGATGTCCTTCGACCAAGGTGACAATGCGAACAATTTGTCGGATAAGATAATTGATGTGGAAGATCATCAAGTCTGATTGATTTAGGGATCGTAGAGTTGTAGCTAGAGACCAACTACGATTGTCGAATTACGAAGTAATTCGCGGCTAACTTCGATCGGATCCTACAACGGGTTACACATAAGAGTGACAAATTGATATAGGATATGACTAGTGGGAGTGAGATATAATCATGGGAGTGTCCCATAAACATATCTCATAGGCCTAAAAAGGAATTAGGCAAAGATAGTACAAAAAGGCCAAAAACAGGGTTTTTGGGCCTTAGCCGATTCGGGCACTTCTAGGGCTCGGATTGGGCTGATTTTTTGAGGGATGTTTCCTTATGTTATGAACATTCAATCTGCCAATTTTGGCTGGGTTTGGACGTCATATCCTTAGGGAATTGAGAAAATACCAATAGATGCTATTCTAAAGGGTGTTTTGGGAAACCTAAAAGGAGGTGGATTCTTATTAGGGTTCTATATAAACACTCTTAGGGCAGAGAATAAGGTATGGAATTTCTCTCTAAGCTTTCTTACTCTACCACATCAAGTAGAGAGGAGAAAGTGAGCTAATTCCCATTACTATCTATCTAGTCAAAGAAGAAGGTGTTCTTCTTTCCAACCACCATTGGTGTGCTAGCTATACAACAAGGTGGAGATCAAGTTGATTGCCCGTGTCCCAAGTAGAGGAGCTACACTTGAAGCTCTTGGTCTTCTTTAATCAATTCAACTAGTTGGAGGGAAAAATCGATTAAGGTAATCTACTATCTCCATTAGTTTAATTACTAGTTTTGCATGATGATCTTGGGGATACTAGTGTTAGACATTAGATGTCGTTATCCGCTATAAACACTAGTATAAAAGTATAAATCCCAACACCTATCTCCTGTTCGTCTGATTCCCGGGGGGGGGGGGGACCTGCAAAGGGTTCGAAAACCGTTCCGACGCTCAAGACAGTCACGGTGCTCTTTGCAGTAAAAGAATGAATGTTGATTGATCCTTTTGGGGGCGAGTTATGAGAACTCTGAGTATTTCTTCTAGGGTTTCTAGGGGTTGAAGACGATGTTCCTGATTGTTCTGTGGAAGACGATGTGGGGGCCTTTTATAGGCTAAAGAGGCGGCGGTCTTTGCCATTTAGGGGAACTTTCCTTTTGTGTTTATCTCGCATTCGGGATTGCTGATGTAAAAAAATGGCTTTCTGTTAGATCAGCATGAAATAGGGAGTTGATGCATGACAACCTCCGTTATATGTGATTATTCTGTTAAGTTGAGTGTTGCTCGGCTTAGAGTTCTTGCCTCCAGCTCTGCCTCCTTTTCCCTGCTCCTTGTTCCTTGTTCCTTGCTCCTTCTCCTTGTTCCCTGCTCCCGCTCCTTGCTCATGTTCCTGTTCGTCTGCTCCCAAGGGGGGAAAACCTGCAGGGTTCGAAAACTTCTCCGACGCTCAAGCCAGTCAGGGTGCTCTTTGCAGTAAAAGAATGAATATTGATTGATCCTTTTGGGGGCGAGTTGTGGGAACTCTGAGTTTTGGGTGATCTTTTTTAGGGTAAAGAGATTGTGTCCTAGGAAGAACGATGTGGGGGGTCTTTTATAGGTGATGTTAAGCCGACTATGATTAGTGGCGGTGGTGAGGCGGTTGCCGTCAGACCAAAGAGAAAGTTTCCTCTCTTGAGTGCTATCTAGGGGTTCTCTTAGATCCTATCTCGGATCTTTGATAAGTGGAAATTCCTAAGTTCAAGGATCCTTCGTAGATATCTTGCCGATGTGATACATCCTAGAGGAGAAGTTTGCTCCTTTAGTTACGCGGAGTTCAAACTGGCCTAAACACTTCGAGATGTGTAGCCGACTGAGATCTTTCTAGAAGATTCGGGATTAAGTCGGTAGATCGCTTAGTGCTGCTGCCTCCCCAATTCTGGGCGTAAGACATTGGTCGGATCTGTTTGGACCCCCCTTACTCCTCTAAAGACCATAGGGATGATCTGTCCATGCCAGGGGCGTTTTGCAGGGCTGGTTTCTTCTGGCCGACCTCCCAGTCAGGGGAATATTTGGTGGACCATCAGGGGCTCAGCGGTCCTGCTACCTTAGGTCGGGTCGACCTAGTAGACTTCTGGTCTGATCTTGACTCTTCAGAAGTTGGTCAACGTCTGGACATTTTATACATCATCATGAGTCCCGCCACTCCTTAGTTGAAAGTAATGAGACTGAGGAGTATAAGTAACTCGTGTGTTTTAAACATTTGAAGATCCTTAAGTCGAGTTGCGCATTCCTGAGCTAATCTGCACTGAGCTGGTGGGGGTTTGCTGGTAGTAAAACTTTCTTCCCCTACAACCATATTTTCCAGAACTGACTTGAGTTGTGTTTGCCTTAGACTGTTTCACGCATGGTTTATCTTTTCGAGACACGTTACAACTTCTGCCCGAGTAATTAATTTCCTTTCCATGCGTGATTCTGTGACGTCGCGTATTTGATCTTCTGACTGCCCATTTTCGGCGCTGATCTTTTAGGTTGTTGTACATAGTAATCCTTTCGGCATGCGTGGACACGTGGTGTCTGGCTAGTGGCGAGACCATCACGTTTCCTTGGGTTTCGCTAACGCTTCTGCTGTCTGACCGTTTCGAGCCGTGAATTTCCCTTAGTTATTAGGACTCTGTTTGTTTCCGAGGTGCGTTCATCCTTAGCCTTTAATGACCCTTGTTTGTTTCCAAGAAGTCCCCTGGCTATCCTTTTTCATTATAAATAGCCTGCCTTCGTTCTTCAACTCCTCATTATCGAAAGCTGAATAAAAGAAAGTCCTTCCTTTATAAATTCCTTTTTATCTTCTCATATTACCTTCTGTCCTCATCGGATGTCCGAGATGAGGCCTTTGTTCGAATTCATGCTTGGCATTTTCTGTGGTGATGTTTTTCCGATGATGGAGATAGTTAAAGGTAACTTTTCCGACAATGGAGATAGTTACCCGGGATACCAATTTGGGTCCAACCCCAAAAATGGTGGTTTGCCCAGGTGCCAGTCATGGCATTCCTGTTCCCAGAGGATCTACAAGATAGGGGTGACCTTGATCCTCCCAGCACTTCCTTACCTTCAACTCCTTTTAATTTTTAGCAATTTCTTCTGTAATAGACCCTTCTTATGAATTGGATTTTTCCTCTATTTCTCTGAATTGTCGTGCCCTTTCTATTTCTGACTGTTGAGTTGGTTTCCTGTTTGCTCTTCTCGTTTTTTATTGTCCTACAAAATTGATTAGTTATTATTGTTAACATTGAACCTAGCTTACTAATGCATTCCGCCTAAGCTTACTACGCATGCTCTTAATGATCGCTTCTGCAAAAAACGAAGGAAGTTAGACTTATTCTATCATGCCCTAATCTCACTATTTCCCCCCTGCAAAATAAAACCCAAATTAGCGTAGCTCCGTAAATCATAATGACTTTCGGGTCTGGTTTTTGCCCCTGATCATGGCTATCGCTCCCAGGGTTGTTTTTTATTGGTTTGGTCTTAACCAGTTTAGCTAGGACTTCTCCTAGGACCCCTGGTCGTTGCTTTCGGTACCAGGGCTGATTTCGTTGGCTTGAGCATAACTAGTTTAGCTAAGACTTCTCCTTGGACCTCTAGTTGTAGCGTGGGCTACCAGAGCTGGTTTCGTTGGCTTGAGCACAACTAGTTTAGCTTGGACTTCTCCTTGGACCCCTGACCGTTGCTTTCCTAACAAGGCTGGTTTCGTCGGCTTGAGCACGACTAGTTTTCGCCGGGACTCCTCCCGTACCCCTGGTCGTAGCTTGGGCCACAAAGGCCGTTTTGTCTGCTTCTGCATGACTAGTTTCGTAAGGACTTCTCCTTGTACCCCGGGTCACCTTTGCCAGGGCTGAAGGTTAACTAGGACTTCTCCTTACGACCCTCAGTGGGGATCGCGATTTACTCGAGTAAAGTCTTTTGTTTAACTAGGACTGCTCCTTGTAAGGTTCTCTGGTCGGTGCCTTGGCTACCAGAGCTACCTAATTTTGCCGGCTTGAGCAGGGTCAGTTTAACTAGGAATCCTCCTAGGGACCTTGGTGAGGGGTCCGTTTTACTCGAGTGAAGTTCAGTTTAACTCGGACTGCTCCTTAAGGTTTCTGGTCGTCGCCTTAGCTAGCAGAACTACCCGTTTTTGCCGAAGCGAGGTGAGTTGGACTAGGACTCCTCTTTTAGATATCTGATTTTTATCTCTACCGCCAGGGCTGCTAGCTCTACTAGGATCGAGTGAATTTATCAGTACATGCTTCTAGGTGTGCTGAAATCTGATTTGATTTCCTATAGCATCCTTAATTAATTTAACATTATATAGACTGGTTTATCTATTGCCTTGTGGACTCAGTTGATGGTACTGTGCTTAAGACACGTCAGTGTTTTTCTTCTTGAAGGCGAACTCGAGGTATTCAGCGTTCCAGGGGTGTGTGAGGATCTGTCCTGATGTGTTCTCCAATCTGTACGTACCGGGACCCACGACTTTTACTATCTTGTAAGGCCCCTCCCATGTGGGGAAGAGTTTGGGTTCCGATGGTTGCTGGGTGAATTTAGAATTTCTCCATACCATGTCTCCGACATCAAACTTTCTTATCCTCATGTGAGATCGATGTTGCTTAGTCATTGTGTCTTTGAAAGCAAGGTTTCTTAGCTCTGCCCGATCTCGAACTTCGTCGATTAGGTCCAGACGCTCTAATGCTAGCTGCTCATTAGTCTCGGGGTCAAAGTGCTTTACCCTTAGACTCGGTTTACCTATTTCCACAGGCAGTACGGCGTCCATGCCATACACCATCCAAAAAGGTGTTACTCCTGTGGCCCTTTCGCGGCGTGATGCGGTAGGTCCACAACACATCCAGCAGTTCGTCCACCCAATTTTTGTTTTTATGGCATTTGGTTTTAATGTACTTAACCAGAGTTTTGTTAGTTACCTCGACCTGTCCGTTTTCGGTGGGATGTGCAGGACTGACGTACGCTGGTTTGATCCCATACTCCGCAAGAAATTCCTTCATGGCCTCATTGTTGAATTATGACTTGTTATCCATGATTAGAATTCTGGGAACTCCAAACCGAGTTATTATGTTGGTCCACAGTATGCTGGTAATCTACTTCGTTCGAGTCTTGATTAACGCCACTGCCTCCACCCATTTGGTGAAGTAATCTACCATGACTAGCAGCATCTTTTCCCCCCTGTTCCTGCCGTGAAGGGGTCTACTAGGTCAATTCCCATTGCGCGAAATGACAAGGGCTCGTAATTGGTGTCAGCTCAGTGGGATGTAACCGATAGTCGTTAGCGTGATTTACGACTAGTTGGGAGTCGCTATATACTCGGACATTAGCAGCTCTGGCTTTCAGGGCCAGTTTTAAACCTGCCAGTAGGGCTTCGTATTCGGCTTCATTATTGGTTACGGCGAATTTGAACGCGGTAGTCTGGAAAGTCTTCTCCTCTTCCGGGCTAATCAGTATTGCTCCCGCTCCTTTAATAGCTTCGCTCGAGGCCCCATCTATGAAAAGAGTCCAGACCTGCTCTGGTCCAACGTTGGCTGTTGTAATTGGGCATTCCGTCACAAAATCTACTCATGCTTGCCCTTTTATCGCAGTCCGGGGGCCCTTTTATCGCAGTCCGGGGTTCGTATCTGATCTCGAATTCAATTAATTCTACTGCCCACTTGGTTAACCGTCGTGAAAGATCCATCTTCTGGAGTATGTTTCTGAGCGGTTGATCTATCTGTACAATTATTGTGTGAGCCTGGAAGTAGGGGCGGAGCTTTCTGGCTGTTAGGATGAGCGCGAACGCCAGCTTTTCCACAGTCGGGTAATTAAGTTTTGCTCCACCCAATATTTTGCTGACGAAATATATCGGACGCATTACTCCTTTTACCGTTTTGAGTACTACCGCTGAGACTGCCTCTCCTGAAGTTGCGAGATAGACGGTTAGCTCGTCCGCGGGGCTGGGTCTAACTAGCAATGGTACCCCCATCATATGTGTTTTCAGTGCTTGGAATGCTTTTTCCGCTTCGTCCTTCCATGTGAAATCTGGTATCTTGCAGAGAGTTTTGAAGAAGGGTAGGGGGCTTGTCCCCCATTTTGCTAAGGAATCTAGAGAGAAACGCCAACCTTCCCGTTAGTCGTTGAACATCTATTAGGCTTTTCGAGCTGGGCATGTCTCTTAGTGCTGTATTTTTGCCGGGTTAGCTTCTATTCCTCTGTGGCTTACCATGAAGCCTAAGAATTATGTCTTCCTATTTAAAATATGACTGGTGTCTTCAGGCCACTGAAAGAGAAGCAACTGGAAATGATGATCCAAAAATTGGTCATCAGTTGACTAGGCCAATAAGTCAAGAAAATACTAATAACCTAACGGGTCAACCTGTGTTGAGCCACCAGGGAGGTGAATCTAAACTCAAGCCCAGAACTGGGGGATCGGCACGAGTGTCCTATGCGCCTAAGCCCTCTTTTTGCTCTCAATAGAGTCACGTTTGCCCTGAATTTTGGTAAAAAGAATCAGGTTATTTGCACCTAAGTAGGCCCGGTACTGTAACCCCCAAATATGGGGTGTAGAAGCGTGGATGATACTTTCCCAACCTAAACCTGAATCTAGTCTAAGATCATATGCAGCAAAGAACTTAAGTATTTAAACAACTTGGGATACAAGAATCCCTAGGGAAGAAACTTTCTTGTCAAACCTACATGATTGGCAACAAGATATGTCCAAATACTGAATATCCTTGAATAAAAGAATTGATATCTATCAAATATAAAGGTTGAACCCAAAGAAGGAATCTCAATATCTATGACTACGAAATAGTAGTTTTACTTTAAGACGATGGGTTATTGCCGTCTCATTAATGACGTATTTAGAGTTAGTTAAACAAGCCTATATAAAGCAACTGATTCGCCTCACACAAGCAGAATCACAAGTTGAATCTCAAGTTAATACGATCAATCGAAGGTCCAATTCTTAAACTTAGAACTTCATACTCAATTAATTTAAGGGGCTGCAAGAACACCTTACTGACTTGAACGACGGAGATGTTTTCGAATTCTCTGTAGGTTTTGTCTCTTAGTTCATGAGGAGCAGTTTGAGATTCAACGAAGTAGTATCTTTATCTTGAGTGATAACCTAAAGCCAAATTTAGACAGAATTAGGAAACACATGGCTACTAGAAAAGTATATACACTTTTTATGTAAACAAAATATATACATTTATATACATTGTATAAATTTTCAGATTAACTTATGCTTACATAAAAAGTGTATATACTTTTCTAGTAGCCATGTGTTTAAATAAAAAGTGTATATACTTTTCGTGTTATGAGTATAATTTCCGAGAGTTTTGAAAGATATTTACTGAAATAATGTAGAAGTTGATTTTCTCCTTGTACATGGAGGTCTGAGTACATTACTCTATAAAAACCGATTGACTTTCTTTTGAGTAAACCACTGATGTGGCGTGAAAATGCCACATTTAGGTCACTTACTTTGATTAGTTAGTTCTTTTCGAGTTTTATTTCTAATTATTTATGTGTTTTTATTGCTAGGTAGTTGATTTGGGGTTTGGCGTGTAATTCGGAATAAAGAGAGCGAATTATCACATTTTCATCTTATGCGGCGAAAGGGAAGAAAAGAGCACCAGGGGTATTTTGGTCATTTTGGTCAAAATCAGAAGTCAAAGACCAAGTGAAGTCAATGGCGAGTCCGACGGTGAAAACGGAAGTCGATTCGAACTTTGGACGGAGAAGTTGTGAAGGAAAGAAGCCAAGGTTCGGTCTTGAAACAAGGATTCGATGAAGGCACTCCCTTGCTTTAGAAAGAAGCCCAACCCAAGAGCCCAAAGAGGAAGAGAATAATAAAGATTCTATGGGCACCTTTTTGGTTCAAGTCAAAATGGCCTAAGACTTAGTCAAGTTTGACTAAGTCTAGGGTTGTGTATACACAAGTGAGAAAAAGAAATGAGGGGGGACTATTCATCATCTTCTTCACCAAGAAAGAGGCTAGAGAGGTGTTCTTGAGATTTAAGGTTTCTTGAAAGGTTGAAGGTTGGAAGAGAGGGAAAGAGAGATTAGGAGGCAGTCGGCCAAGCTTGGTCGGCCAGCCCTAGGCCGGCTGATGGGCCTAGAAAGGTTACCCTAAATAGGTCTACACCCGCAAGTGCACGGGTGTCAAGTTGTAATAAATTCCGGTAAGACCGGTTCGTTCCTCAGAGACTAAGTCAATCTATTCTGACTCCTATAACTAATTTGAATTTACTTTGGAAATTGATTTTCGTGATGAGACGATAAAAATAACGAACTTGATTAAAACAACGGAAATATAATTAATGGAGAAACTTATGAGGAGGAAACCTAGGGTTTCAGAATCCACCTTATCATGTATGTAAAATGACCTAGTTTTTCACAATCAAATATTTTTCTTATAACTCAAGGGAAGGCAACCATTCGTACCAAACCTCGGAAAATTATAATCTTTTAAAACGACATAAACATCTAATATCTTAATTTCAAGACAAATATTCAAGAGATGCTCCAACTATTACATATCAAACCCTAAGCATGATACATTAAAGACTCTAAGTCTAAACATGTAACATCAAATTGTAAGCATAAATAATGAAGGAGATACTATAAAATAAGTGCAAAGAAATTAAATTTATCTATCAAATCACATCAAATATATTTATCGTGAGAAAAATGTCATCCTATCATACAAGATTAAGGCTTCATCCTAACCCTAGATTAGAGAAATTAGCTACTCATCACTAAAGAGATCATGATCATGGTGGGAGAGATCAAAATTAATAACATTAAAGAAAGAAAAAAAATTCGGAGAAGAAAACACCTTTTTTTTTCACTAAATTTCCCTCTGCGCAGCCAAACAGACCCTTAGGGAAGGGTATTTTCTTTCTGGTTTTGCTGATTTCTGCCAAACAGACCCTTAGAGAAAATAATTTTCTCGTCTTCCCGGAAACGGTTTCCTGGTGAGAAAATTATTTTCCTCGACTGGTTCTTCTCTCTCTCTACTGTTTTCTCCTTCTTTCTCACTCTAACCTTTTTCTTTCTCTCTCTTTAACAATACTATAACTCTCTCTTTTTCTCTCTAACAGAAACAAGAAAGAAAGAAGAAGAAAAAGATGGTTTCAATGGATTTTATAAATAATTCAATCTCTTTCTCTCTCTACAAACAGTAATCTCTCTCTCTCTCTTAACTCTTCCTATCTATCCTTTTCTCTCTCACAAAGAGAAGGATTAGACGAAGAAGAAGAAACAGAAACAGCAACGTTTTACTAACTTTCTCTCTCTAACTCGGTCTTATTCTTTAATGGCCGTGAGGAGCTCCCTCTCTCTGTCTAAACTATCTTTTCTGTTTCTTTCTTTTTATTTCAGCTGTGTGGAGATATCTTCCCTCCTGTTTCCTTCTCTCTTTTTATAGCCGAGAGCCTCCTGATTATCTCTTCCAATCTTTCCTTCTCGGGTTACTTAAACTTTCCCTCTCTAGCTCTCTCTCTCTCGGTCCGATTCTAGCTTCCATCTCAATTTCAATTTACTTCCTCCTTTAAGTTTAGCCGGGTCCATCTTTCCATGTTAAACACAATCTCCAGCTACCCTTACCCGAAACTTCCATTTTCGAAAAGATCTTCAGCCACCCATTGCCTTTCACACACACCCACTCTCTCTACTGTTTAGACTTGAAATTCTTAAACAGGAAGGAGGTGGTTATTGCTTAGTCAACGTGTGTGGGTCATAGTTGTATTAGAGATGATTCGGTGTACCAAGCAGCATTATAACTCGTTGCAACGGAAGTCCATATGAAGCCATGTGACATCAACCGATTACCCTTGTCATTAAAATGACCAAAATGCCCCTCAAGTATGTCTGTATCATAATGTTTTCGCATCGAACTCCGTAAATGAGACCTGAGAAAGAAAACCAAACAAATAATCAGAGTAACCGCTCAAACTGGACTAACTAACCCGAGTTAAGAGATCCAAATGAGACTGTTACATGTCTCATCACCGGCCAAGCAAGGCCGGCACACAAGAAGCTCGGGATTTTCTGTGGAGCAGCAGGCCAGATGCATAGAGAATCTCGGACCAGCAAGCACGAACGGACGTACAGCAGCTCGGACCAACAATGGAGGTCGCACCTGCAGCAACGCACAGTAGCTGCAGACGCGACCAGCAGCTGCTCCGGCGCGACAGCAGCTCCCGTGGATGCTTCCCATGCTCGGATCTGCTCGGGATAGCTGCTTCATAGCTCGGGACGGTCGGGACGTGCACGGGAGTGCTAGGGACGGCCGCGACAGCAGCTTCTTGGCCGGACTCTTGCCTTGGCCGAACCCTAGTTTTCTTTCTTTGGCCGAGAGCTTCTAGCTTTTCCGGCCATTATTTTGGCCGGAAAAGTTAGGGCTTTTGTTCCCTATGTCATTGGCTTGCTTCCCATATGATTTGATTTGATTTTGGTTGAAAATTGCTTAGAGAGAGAAAGCTTGGTGAAGCTTTAATGAAGGTTTTTGATAAATGAAGAAGATGATGCTGATTACTAAGGGGAGATCTGATTTTTGCTCGGGGACACCCATTATGCACTGTTAAGGGGAAATCCAGAAATTTGCTTAGGGGAGATCGGTTGAACCTTATCGACTCATATTTTCCGACGAACCTAGCCTTGAACATCATCGAAAAAGGGGGATTTCTCATCATCTTCTTTTCATTTATTACTTATCACCATGTTTAGCTAAATCAAGTGTGCCGATTATATGGATGAAATGTGATGAATTTGTGATTATGTTTAATATGATTTAATGTTTTGATAATAAATTCATGTTCTCTTATTTTAATTACTTGTTTCAATCGTTTTTCATGTGTCTTATCAAGTACTTCGCATAGTTAATCGATTAGGCAAAGTGATCGATATCGATCGTAGTCTAGATTCAAATTTCATGTGTCTTGTCATGCACTTCACATAGTTAGGCGACTAGACGACATTTTCGATGATTCGGTTTTAATCGTTTAGGAAGTTTGTTTGACTAAGTATTATCTCCGGACATACGTAGTGCTTATGAACGTCCACCTAAGGAATCGAGACTAGATTTACATCAATCCATTCGATTGGACCGTACATAGTTATAGGTTTATTATCATGGATTCCCGGACTTCGACACCTCGCTCACTTATTTGCCTCCCGACTCTTGTTTCTCCGAACTCTTCTCTCGAATCTCTCTCGCCTATTTACATTGATAATTTTGTTTGTTTTACTTGTTTTCTTCTTTTGTTAGTTATTCAATTATAAAACTCCTCATTTACCTTTGTTCCCTTTTCGTCTTAGTCTAAGTTAGCTAGTAACACTTAAACCGACGAATAAGACCCTTCAATATCCAAACTACTTTCCTATCCTTGGGTCGATCCCGACTTTGCCGGATTACTACTTGATACCTCCGCTTGGGTTTGCAACCTTTTCGGGTGCATCAAGTTTTTGGCGCCGCTGCTGGGGATAGGTTTAGTAGTTTAGATATCGTTTACGTGTTTTGTTCATTAGTTTAGTGTTATTTACTTACTTGGACGTTTATTTTCTTTGTTTTTTTAAGCTTCTTTTTAATTCTTTTCTTTTAGGTATTCATCCAAGGAGCTCTAAAGGACGAAAATTAACAAGTTTTGGGATATAAAGGGAGACACAAGAAAAGGGAAGAGGATTAAATTGTGGTAACAAACGCCACCTCTAGTATTGTTCCCCAACCTTTACTTATTTGAGCGGCTTAAGTGCATTTGCATCTTGTCTATTATTGATAGTAGTAGTTGAATTGAACACTTGTGATTGCTTGCATTTTGTTTTAATTGTGCTTCAATGGATATTTATGGGAATGATAATTGGAATGATGGGTATGAGGTTCATCGACCGCTTAGAAGTCTTAGAGACTACCTTGAACCTAATATGGCTAGCATACCTTCATGCATCATATTTCCGAGTAATGAGTGTGATTTAGACATAGACCCTGAGATTATCCCATTACTTCCTATATTCCGAGGCCTAGAGAATGAAGATCCATATTTTCATTTGAGAGAGTTCGATGAGATTTGCTCGATACTCCCAATCAATGGAGTACTCGAGGAAGTCGCTAAGCTCAAACTATTTCCATTATCATTAAAAGAAAAGTCGAAGATATGGTTTCATTCTCTAAGGCCTAGGACTATAAGAAGTTAGGATGAGATGACTAGGGCGTTTTTGAAAAAGTTTTTCCCAATCCATCGAACCAACACCCTAATAAGAGAAATTATGAATTTTGAGCAACACAGAGAGGAGACCTTCTTTGGGTGTTGGGAGAGATTTAAAGACCTCCTTCTCGCATGTCCACATCATAACTATGAAATATGGAGGGTCATCGGGTTCTTTTACGATGGCTTGACCTCCAAAATGAAACACTTCGTGGAAGTGATGTGCAACGGAGGGTTTATGAGTAAAAATCCTAATGAGGCTTGGGAGTATCTCGACCTCTTAGCGGAGAAGGCCCAAGATTGGGACACACCCGTTAAGAGTGACAGAGATATAGCCGAAGGAAACCATTACTCAAAAGGAGGCATATGCTTTTTAAAGGAGAACGGGGAAGTAGAAGATAAAATTGCCTATATGGCTCGGAAAGAATTTATAGATATGCATGATGGTGATTTAGCGATTGATAGTGTCTGTAGCATTTGTGCAAGTCGAGAACACCTAGCGAGTAAATGCCCTACTATTTCTCTTTGTCGAGATGTCTCGCTAGGGTGCACAAATGTCGTAAACACTCATATGAAGCCCGTAGGTTCGAGGAGTGATGTCTTTACCAATGATTATGAGAATCTTCAAGAGCCCTTAGTTAGTTCTTATGCGTCTCATCATGAGAGGACTCTTGAAGATGTTTCAAAATCATTTTATGAGGCAGAAACTCAGATTAGCCAAAACACCTTGCACGCCCTTGAAGAGATGGAGGAAAAATTAAAAGACATCGAGAAAAGGGTTTCACAACCCCAAACTCCAACAGATCTCAAGGGTATAGGTGAGGGTAATACACCTAGTGCTAATGTTAAGTCCAACTTCATTCTTGGAAGTGATGAAATGATTAGATTGGATACTCCTATGAAGGTAGACATACCCGAGGATCTTACAAACTCCGAGAGAGGAGATGGACATAACGAGGTTTTAAAGTCGAAATCTGAGTCTGAACTAGTTGATGAACCTCATTCCACTTTTCATAAACAATTGTTCCCTACTCGTGATATGAATATGCTTGCATTGATAGTTAAGAGGGACAATACTACTAGTGCTCAGGAGAATCATAACGACATGACTAATTTTTTACCTGAGACCTTTGTAGCTAGTAAAAATGGACGAGATGTGGATGCCCTCTTGAGTGGGGCTATAGATTTCCCTAAGGACACATATGATATCGAGACAAGAATAATGTTTAAACAATTGGTTGAACCTTCACTTAAGGAAACTTCTGATTAGTCCCGAGCCTTATGGACAAATCCTTAAGTTCTAGTTCGACATCTAAACCAATATCTCATACATACGTAGATCCCTTTAGTGAAATGCATGTCCTCCCTGTTATTATGTCAAACTTTGTTGCCTTGTCGTCATCCAAGTTTGGGGATTACCACTTATTTTTTGCCGTCTCACGTATAAACCCATACCATTACATTGTTGTGAGATGGTTCTTACCAGTTAAAACTTTCGTATGGGTAGACCCCCAAATATTTCGTCTTTTGTTATATGATTGGTTGGTCTATTGAGATGGGTTTGATGTTTGTGGGTATCATCTCTGGAAACCCTCCACGAGACCTAACTCGTGCTATTGTTAAAGCAAGAGACTCAAAGGCTAGTTGCATAGCTTGATGCAATCGAGTGATCCCGCGTGAGTGGTCATTTTTATATGGTCATGCGTATGTTTCATTCTTATTCTATTTATTGATGTGTTAGGAGCGTTTCTCAATTTGTATACTTTTGGGACGTGGTTCCTTCCAAGTTTGGGGATGGCGATGGACTTATCCTCAACTTGGAACTCGAATACTTAAGTCTTGGTAGTATGACTTTTTATCTCCTTCGGCTATGGTAATATCCTTCCACTATTCTCTTTAACTTATTGTACCTCTTATCTTTTGGTGAGTATATGCTTAGTACATTGAGGACAATGTTAGTTTTAAGTTTGGGGATATAGGGATACGACTATTTAGTCGCATGACATCATGACCTTAGATTTCAAAAGACAAGAGAGTTCAACAAATTCGACCAAATTTGAAATTTTTTTGGGTAGATTTGGTATGATTCTAGTGATTTTCTTAAGTATGCTGATGCATGTGTGTCTTTCTCGATAAATCTTATGCATGCTCTTAGTGTTTTCATGAATGTTGAGTGCTTTGGTGTTTGGTGTTTTATCATGTGAGTATCATCTTAAGGAAGAAGGAACACTTCTAAGTGACCTAAAATAGTCATTAGTGGAGACTTAAACCCATGTGAGATATCTGAGCCTTTTTATTGCCTTTGAGTGTACTCTTCCGCGCTCACTCCGAGTAGAATGAAGAGCTACTCAACTTCGCAACTTTCAATGGAGCTTAGACGATCTCATGAGCTCAACTTCCTTAGCCACTAGGAGTGACATCAGGATAGCGAATAAACCTTACTCTTGTAGTCCATGAAACCCGATAATGGTGTCAACTTTAGGGAAACGGATACTCCACCATCCATTCATCATACTACTCTCGAGAATGAAGGCATGAAAAGTGAAGAAGAAAGGATGTGAAAGCAAAATGTGAAAGCAAAGGTGATTTGTTGAGAATACTAGTTGTATTTTTGTTTTGGTGTTTGAGTATGTGTGTAAAAAAGAAAAGAAAGGGAAAAGAAAGTGAAAAAGTGAAAAAAGGAAAAAAAAAAAAAAAAAAAAAAAAAAAAAGAGAAAAGTGAAAAGAAGAGAAAAGGAAGAAAAAAAAAATAAGAAAAAAAGAAAGAAAGTGTTTATATGTGTTATTTTGTGTTTGTGTAAGTGTTGTGGAAAATAAAGTATTCAAGGCAAAAAGTCAAGTTTAAAGGTTGTTTGAGTATTCTTTTATCATTGAAGGCGTCGACATTCTCGGGATTTCATAATCTTCCATTCCATCACTTGTATCCGTTTACCTTTAGGAGACATTATTAGAGGGTAGAGTGGGTGAGAAGGGTGAGTGAGCTTCCCCATTCCGTTAGTGGTTGTTTCCATTCCTAAGAGATCATTTCGTTTTAGAACTTGATATCCTCATTTAATTTTGTATGTGTTGAGTTTACTTTATTCCATTGTCACACATGAGAGTGAACCATTAGATTCCATTTTGAGTGATTTCATGTTTAAGAGCGTATGACCGTGAGGCCAAAGTCGAGGCGAAATGTGCTATGATAGGAAACAAAGTTTTGTTACTTTAGACTTGGATGATGCTCATGATGATGGGACACTTGCACTTAAGTATGAAACTATTAGTGAGGAGACTCTTAGCATGCTTTTGTATTTATTGGTTTGATTCATATGTTTAACACACTTAAGTCTCTCACTTGTTGATCGTTACCCTATTTGCATCGATAGTTCAACTCTTTTATCTCTTGGAATCTTGAACTTTGTGGGTGTATTCACTAGAAACCCTCACGAGACAAAACTCGTCCTTTAGGGGTAACCTAAGGGTTTAAAGGCTTGTTGCATACGCTAAATGCAACCGGGATGCCTCCGAAAGTGAGTTAGGTTTATTTTATTGTCTTGTTTTGTTTGTTTGCTCGAGGACTAGCAAATTCTAAGTTTGGGGATGTTGATGTGGCGTGAAAATGCCACATTTAGGTTACTTAACTTTGATAAGTTAGTTCTTTTCGAGTTTTATTTCTAATTATTTATGTGTTTTTATTGCTAGGTAGTTGATTTGGGGTTTGGCGTGTAATTCGGAATAAAGAGAGCGACTTATCACATTTTCATCTTATGCGGCGAAAGGGAAGAAAAGAGCACCAGGGGTATTTTGGTCATTTTGGTCAAAATCAGAAGTCAAACAACAAGTGAAGTCAATGACGAGTCCGACGGTGAAAACGGAAGTCGATTCGGACTTCGGACGGAGAAGTTGTGAAGGAAAGAAGCCGAGGTTCGGTCTTGAAAAAAGATTCGATGAAGGCACTCCCTTGCTTTAGAAAGAAGCCCAACCCAAGAGCCCAAAGAGGAAGAGAATAATAGAGATTCTATGGGCACCTTTTTGGTCCAAGTCAAAATGGCCTAAGACTTAGTCAAGTTTGACTAAGTCTAGGGTTGTGTATACACAAGTGAGAAAAAGAAATGAGGGGGGACTATTCATCATCTTCTTCACCAAGAAAGAGGCTAGAGAGGTGTTCTTGAGATTTAAGGTTTCTTGAAAGGTTGAAGGTTGGAAGAGAGGGAAAGAGAGATTAGGAGGCAGTCGGCCAAGCTTGGCCGGCCAGCCTTAGGCCGGCCAAGCAAGGCCGGCACACAAGAAGCTCAGGATTTTCTGTGGAGCAGCAGGCCAGATGCATAGAGAAGCTCGGACCAGCAAGCACGAACGGACGTACAGCAGCTCGGACCAGCAATGGAGGTCGCACCTGCAGCAACGCGCAGCAGCTGCAGACGCGACCAGCAGCTGCTCCGGCGCGACAGCAGCTCCCGTGGAAGCTTCCCATGCTCGGATCTGCTCGGGATAGCTGCTTCATAGCTCGGGACGGTCGGGACATGCACGGGAGTGCTAGGGACGGCCGCGACAGCAGCTTCTTGGCCGGACTCTTGCCTTGGCCAAACCCTAGTTTTTTTTCTTTGGCCGAGAGCTTCTAGCTTTTCCGGCCATTATTTTGGCCGGAAAAGTTAGGGCTTTTGTTCCCTATGTCATTGGCTTGCTTCCCATATGATTTGATTTGATTTTGGTTGAAAATTGCTTAGAGAGAAAGCTTGGTGAAGCTTTAATGGAGGTTTGTGATAAATGAAGAAGATGATGTTGATTACTAAGGGGAGATCTGATTTTTGCTCGGGGACACCCATTATGCACTGTTAAGGGGAAATCCAGAAATTTGCTAAGGGGAGATCGGCTGAACCTTATCGACTCATATTTTCCGACGAACCTAGCCTCGAACATCATCGAAAAAGGGGGATTTCTCATCATCTTCTTTTCATTTATTACTTATCACCATGTTTAGCTAAATCAAGTGTGCCGATTATATGGATGAAATGTGATGAATTTGTGATTATGTTTAATATGATTTAATGTTTTGATAATAAATTCATGTTCTCTTATTTTGATTACTTGTTTCAATCGTTTTTCATGTGTCTTATCAAGTACTTCGCATAGTTAATCGATTAGGCAAAGTGATCGATATCGATCGTAGTCTAGATTCAAATTTCATGTGTCTTGTCATGTACTTCACATAGTTAGGCGACTAGACGACATTTTCGATGATTCGGTTTTAATCGTTTAGGAAGTTTGTTTGACTAAGTATTATCTCCGGACATACGTAGTGCTTATGAACGTCCACCTAAGGAATCGAGACTAGATTTACATCAATCCATTCGATTGGACCGTACATAGTTATAGGTTTATTATCATGGATTCCCAGACTTCGACACCTCGCTCACTTATTTGCCTCCCGACTCTTGTTTCTCCGAACTCTTCTCTCGAATCTCTCTCGCCTGTTTACATTGATAATTTTGTTTGTTTTACTTGTTTTCTTCTTTTGTTAGTTATTCGATTATAAAACTCCTCATTTACCTTTGTTCCCTTTTCGTCTTAGTCTAAGTTAGCTAGTAACACTTAAACCGACGAATAAGACCCTTCAATATCCAAACTACTTTCCTATCCTTGGATCGATCCCGGCTTTGCCGGATTACTACTTGATACCTCCGCTTGGGTTTGCAACCTTTTCGGGTGCATCAACCACAATAAACTTTCTGATCATATGTAAGTGATCAAAATAAGTATATAATTAAGCAGCATAACGGGAAGTACTCAAACTTCATCTTTCTTTTCCTTGTATTTGGCCCTCATTTTCGTCTTAAATAGGTCTTTGGCGGTTTATGGTTGGGCCCCAGCTGTGGCAACCTGGTATGGTAGCCCTAATGGTGCTGGAAGTGATGGTATGTATCTGTAGAAAATAAAAATCATGGTTTTTGGGATCAACTTTGGTTGAGTGGTAACATGTATGTCTCTTCATTTTAGAGAGGAGAGTTCAAATCTTACACTTTAGAAAAAGTTTGGTCGCGGCTCAGTTGTTTTTTGAATTAAGGATTTAATATTTTTTTAATGTGTCTTGCAAAAAGCCGAGTACTTATTGAATTTTTGGAAAATAGCCCAAGTGCTGATAGAGTTGTACACTTATAGCACAAAAGTTGAGTGTCTTTTGTAGCGCCCTTTGAATATTTGTTGTGCTTTTGCAACATGTTTTTTTTTTAATGACTTTAGGTTTTTTGGTGGACAAAGCAAATAAAACCCAATCATGTAACAATAGTTCTTTTGTGAAGGTGGTCTTGTGGTGGTGGTGATTGTCTCAGATTCTGATTCCTAAGATTTTAATTTTGCCAAATAAACGAAAGAAATTGAAATCTAAGTAATCTCTGAGAATTTATATTTCTTTGGTTCATCCAAACATACCATTATTTTAATTTATTTAGTACTCACCTTAAATTAAACCAAGACCTTGTCCACAAATAGGGTTACAATTTATGATTGGCCTTCATGAGACAGTATGTGATTGTGCTTGTGGTTATGGAAAAGATGTAGCCCTACCTCCTTTTTCTTCCTTTATATCAGTAGGAGGCCCATCTCTTTTCAAATCTGGCAAAGGCTGTGAGGGTTGTTATCAGGTAAAATATCGTATAACTATATGAACATCGAAATAATGTAATGGCTCGGTACTTTGTCCGTATGTGTGTCCATGCGATATGATTGAGTTCTAGGGTTTTCTAATAACCTGATGTTTATTTTTAATAGGTAAAATGTACGTCGAATCCATCTTGTTCAGGTAATCTAGTAAAGGTGGTCATTACAGATGAGTGTCCAGGGTGTGTGAAAGAATATGTTCATTTTGATTTAAGTGGAACCGCGTTTGGAGCCTTGGCTGTTTCTGGCAAAGCAGAAACCCTACACACTGTCGGAACAGTTCAAATTCAATATCAACGGTTCGTATTCTTTTTTAACGAAAGACAACAAATTAATTGAGGGTTTTGACTATAACTCGATCCCAAGAGAAATGTGTCTTTCTCTTAGAGTCTTACTGAAAGTTCAACTCAGAAGATGATGTGACATCTTTCTAACCACGCACTCATGAGTCAAACTTCTGATTAAAGAAAGGTATGGTTGTTTGGTTGCAGAGTTCCATGTAACTATGGTGGGACGAAGCTTACTTTTCGTGTGGATGCCGGTTCAAACCCTCAATACTTTGCCACATTAGTTAAATATGAAGATGGTGATGGTGATCTTTCTAGGGTGGAACTTAAGGATGGTCCTTCAGGAGCATGGCAAAAAATGCAAGAATCATTTGGTGTTGTTTGGAAGCTCAATTCACCTACCCCACTCAGAGGTCCTTTGTCTCTACGTTTGACTCAATCCTTTGGAAGGTCGATTGTGGCAAATAATGTTATTCAAGTTGGGTGGAGAGCTGGTCAAACTTATAGATAAAGTTAATTTCATCATCTCCCATCTTATTAGCCTATAAAAAAATAATTAAGTTGACAACTGAATTAATGAAAGTTAGTTATGACAGTTGAATAAAAAATCATTCACTTACAATTTAGAGTCTTTTCTCTCGCTTCTTAGTTTTCGATTCTTTATAAGAAATTGATGATGATGTTGATCTAAGAAATTGCTACAGAAGAAGATCTATTCATAAAATACAAGTTACAATGTTTAAAGTACCTGGCCCGATCCAAGCTTGTTATGCAAGTTGCGAGCTAGTTCCATGGAGGACTCTATGCAAGAAAATCTTGTTTCTCCCGGCCGGAGTCCGCTCGCTAAGTCCATTGTTATTTGATATATCGTACTTGAAACGACCGAGTCAGATATAGAGGTCACCATTGATGCCTTAACCTGTTCCCACCTCTAGCCCTCAATAATTAACCATGCAGTTCACCCTTTGACATACAACAATATTCGACCAACTTCAATCTTCTTCTTCTTTTGAACGGTTAAATTATAATTGAAGAAAAATAAGAACACCAAAAACCAATAGACGTAATGTTTTACTTTGACATACTGAAAAAATTGTCATCGGTCAGCATCCATAAGTTATAGAGGAAGCGACTGAGAAAAAGATACACTTGTAACCAGGTGTGGAACCTGGATATTTAGATAGCCGGGGCAAGCTTAAATATGATGTATTAAAGAAAAAAGATTAAAAAAAGTTATTTAGGGTCTATTGTAGAAGCTCGTAAAATGCGGTGGTCATTTTTGTGAGTTACTCATATTACAAGGGCAAAACGAGAATTAGTACTCAAAAAGGATAGTCTTAATGATGCCCCAAAAAACTTTAAGGACACCTCTTCCCACACAAACTTTGACTTAATGGAGGCGCCTTTCATAGTTATAGAGAGCGTCTTTAACACTTCCCAAAGAGGAGCCAAAAAAATAAAAGTGCTTGTAATGGGAGTTGAATTCTTAACCTGTGGTGCCCAAGGTGGAGTTCTAACCTCTTACCTATTGCTCTATATATGTTATAATCTTAAAAGGGAAGTATAAATTCCAGCCTGGGCCAGTGCCTAGGCTGGTCTTCATATAGGTCCGCCTCTGTTTGTAACTAAAACTCAGTCAATCATGAATGGTCGAAGTGGTGGTGCCCTAGAACCTAGTTCAAAACAGTGTCTTGTACACGAGGAGTGCATTTGGAACCGCATTCTACAGTGGAATGTGATTCCTCCTAATGGGAAAATCCCAAATCAAAGGAGAGTTGGTTTGTGGAATTGTCAAGATCACAAAATCAATCTTTACCAATCTTATTCCCCACTAAAGTAACTGTTGGAATCGGAGCCAATTTTGGCTCGACCCGACTCGTCAAACTCAGAAACCGAACGCGCCATTGCGTTCGTCTCGTCGAGCTCTTAAATTTAGAGCAAAGAATTACTCGAATCCGATTCCGGATGAATGAGAAATTCGAGTTTGAAGTTTGGGTGAAAAAACGGTTAAGTCAGGGTCTGAAACGTCAAACGGGACAAGTTAGATCAGGGGTCGTTTGAGCGAATACCGCGCGCATCCAAATCTGTGGGCACATTTCGGTATTGATCTGACGGTGGGCGTTCCACCCGAGTTTTTTAGCCAGATCCGACGTCCCAAGATTGAACCGACACCAATTTCAGTTACTATTCCAGTTTAGTCCCTCCTTTCGAATGGTTACATCTTTTAACCCAACAGACACTATGCACCCATTCAACTCCTATATAAACCAACCAAACCCACTCCATTTTTCATCAATTCATTCTCTTCTCTTCTTCTCTTCTCTCCTAACAATTAGAAGTTCTGGTTTGCCTAGAATATCTAATTAAGGGAGTATTTCTAGAAGTTCTGGTTAGACTAGAATATCTAGAAAAGGAAGAAAGAAATTTCGAGTGAAGTAATAATCATAGGTCGTCTAGAAAATCAATTCAATTCATTCTCTTCTTCTCTTCCCTTCTAACAATTAGAGGTTCTGGTTAGCCTAGAATATCTAATTAAAGAAGTATTTTCTAGAGGTTCTGGTTAGACTAGAATATCTGGAAAAGGAAGAAAGAAGTCTCGAGTGAAATTTGAATTTCAGAAGCATCTAGAAGATCATCCGCATTAGTCCAAGAGCTCATAATACTGACAAAGGTTCGTCCGCTTTCAGAATATAGAAGTACCATCTTAAAATTCTGAAAGGTTAGTCGTTGTATCCCGAAGGCATTCACCCTAACGTTTGGTACTGTTACGGGGGTGTAAAATGTCTTAAGGAAAGAGAATTTATTCTTGCCTCGACTACATTAACACCTATCTCGGTTAGTCCGAAAGAAGGAATATTGATTAATCATTATTCCATATTAGTTTATCTCTCTATAAGTTAGAGAAAGGAAACTCTGTCTAAATTAAGCCAAGACAGAGAGAAATCGACTTATCGATTAATAACCAGAGAACAACAATCTTAAGACATTTTATATAACAATTATTTCTCTGGTTATAAGATATTGATCTGGATTATTTTCTGTGTGTTTCAGAAAAAAAAAATGGCAAGAACAAGAACAACCCTACGGGTTCTTCAGCCTAACACCACATACGTGGAAAACCCAGAGATGTTCAAAGGAACTGACTTCGCTCTGAAGCGGAAGGGTCCATCTCAAAACAGAGGCAAGTCGAGGAAAAGGCAAAGGCCTGTCGAATGCTACAAATGTAGAAAGCGAGGCCACCTAGCCAAAGATTGTCGCTCCACATATGACAGTCAGGGGGAAAAAGCCGATAACCTAGCTTCATTAGCAAAAGACACCGAAAATCGGAATCACCGTCTAATGATTACTGAATTCGAAAAGGCGTTTGATATACTTCATAAGATGAACCTCTGTGCAGAGGCACATGAAGATAACCTGGTTAACAACCAGAGATGGTGGGTCGATTCTAAGACAAATCATCACATTTGTAGTGACAAAAGCCTATTCTCTTCCTATACAGAGGTAGCCGAAGGAGAAACCTTATTCAAGGAAAACGGCTCGATCACCCAAGTCAAAGGAAGGGGAAAGATCGTGTTAAAATTCACTTCCGAAATAGAGGTGACTTTGACCGATGTACTCCATGCTCCAGAAAATCAAAAGAACTTGATTTCTGGTTCCCTTTTAAGTGAGAACGGGTTCAGACTAATCTTTCTGTCAGATATCGTTATCATATTTAAGAAAATGATGTATATTGGAAAGGACCACTTATGTGGGGGGTTATTTCAATTAAATGTTACCCATGTAATGCCGAAGGCACCTATTATTAATAAAATTAATAATTATGCGTATATTGTTGAGTCCTCCAATATTTGTCACGAAAGATTGGACATGTGAATAATAAGTCATTAAAGAAATTAATGAGCTTGGAGTTAAATTCCGAAACTCGAAATTTACTCAAGACGTACATGTTAAACATGTGTATAGTCAAAAATGACTAAAACGTTGTTCAAGTCTTTATTCACAATGAACCCTATAACCTAAGAATGGTTCAAACATAAGGTGAAAAAAGGTAATTCATCAATGACTCCACTTGTTTCTGCTATATTACTTACTAAAGTGTAAGGATGAAGCAGTCGAAAAGTTCGAGCCTTATAAAATCAAAGTAGAAACTCAACTTTGTAAAAAGATTGAGGCTTTGAGAAACGACTGAGATGGAGAGTATGAATTTCCTTTCGCCGAGATATACGCCAAGAATGGCATAGTTCATCAAACGGCGACTCTTTTGGTATAATGAAAGCACAGAACATTAGAAGGGATAAAACTCGATCAGTGGAGATTAAAAATCGATGATCAATCTAATCTCGATGAATTTTGTGAAGTATTTCACTAAAACTCTACTACTAGCCAAGAACAGAAATAAGGTTCAACCCATGGTGACCAGGAATGTTGATTTAGTTGATGACTCTTAAAATATCTTCTCGATAACAGAGACATCGAAAAACTAAACGACACATTGACCACCAATTATCGACATAAATACTGGGTGTGAAACCGTCTATCGAGAATACAGAGAGCGATCAATGATGAATACATGATCCTAAAAATTCAATTCGATGACGAATCGAAGATGACAACCGCATAAGTTAGCGGAAAAGTATGTCAAGACAAATGTCAAAACCTAAAACGGTTAGACAAGGTCAACGACAGAATATTACAAATAGTTACAAAACGATGAACTGTTCGAAAGAAATCATCGGTCTGAGATAATGAAAATTCCGTGAAACATTCTCGAATACAAAGTTGACGAAGAATGCAAAATTCTAACATTAAACTTGTCTTCGAGAAAGTAAGTTATTTCGTATAACATATTCAGGCGGTAATTAATTCTCTAGAAGGTCCTTAGGCCTGTCTAAGTATTACAAGGAATCCTCAGATGTGTTAAACGGAAGGACCTTGGCTGAAAGATCTCGAAATCAGGAGTTATTATAAATAAATCCTTAAGTCTTTGTAAGGAGGTCCCTAGTTCTGTATCATTACAGAATAGTCCTTATAAATCCTCATGGCAACCTAATCTTCTTGGATAGACAAGAGAATTGAGGTTGATAAGACGTAAAGTTGAATATTACATCATTCGGTCTAGACGTGACTCGAATAATAAATTCAAGGGTCTTGGTAAGATTTTCGATTCAAGAGTATGAACGAAATCTAGAGACGATAAAGGACAAAATAGGGAATGATAACTTTGTTGATCATGCGATAGTTTAAATCTATCAAGGGAGTATATATGATTAAGACATATAAACTTAAGAAAGAGTTAAAAGAGAAACTCACCTTGTATTATATCTCAAGGTTCTAACGATCATAAATCATCATGTTATAGAACAAAACTAAACACACTACACTAAAGAAATTGTGTACGAAAATAGTTTTGTCAAAAAGGAGAATCCAATGGTTACCCTAGAACTGTGGGGGCAGATGTTATTACATATCTGAACGGTACCCTATATGGAATAGTATTAGATTCCACCCAAGTTGACGAATAAGAGAAAATACTCTTGAAATGTGGGGGGACTCGAGAAGGAACCGAAAAGCCAATTATAAAGAAATAAAATGGCATATAGAACTACAAACTCTCCTGAAGATATAACGTCGTAATGACATGAAAAAAAAATTATAGAGTACCTCGGAAACTTTGGTCAATAAGGTTTCATTAAGCTAAGAACTACGGTTATATTCACTAAGTTGTGACAAAAGTGAGAAATCAAGTTTGTGAATATAAGTGATGACGTGAATGTCTAATTCACTCAACAAATCTGGAAAAATACAAATGGAAATAACTTCTCTTCCTAATCCTAAACTAAGTAACGAGATTCAACCGTGAATCATCTGTTCAAAAGAACAGACAATACTAGTTAGGAATAAGAAAGTGTTTAAGAAGATATGAGTCTTTTCCAGATTAAATCGTTACTCATGATTGATAATCTAAAGTGCAAGGTTAGACAGAGAATGGTAGAATAACCACTCAAAAACCACGATAAGCATAGATACTTGAATTTGAACAAATTCAAGAAAGAGTTATCATAGTAACAAATAGTTCTTAGGTATCTGAGCAGACTCGTATTAATTGGTTGTACATATCATAAAAGAAAACGAAGATATGTGGACAACACTCGAATCTCAGATACAAAACAGTGGATACGACAAACCACTAAGGGCTACGATATCACAAAATCCTCAGAGGCAGACGTGCATAGCTGGATCAACAATGTAATCCTAAAGGCCTTGATGGATACATTGTTTTGGAGAAAGCAAAGGAAGTAGGTGAACTTCCTGGAGGATATTTGTTTGTGATTGAAGCCAGTGCACGCAATAAACCTAAGTAGTTGTTGCGTAGGCACTAATACGGTAAGTCTAGAGAATTCAAAATAAATAGACTAGCACCGTAAAGCAATTGCTCTCAAGGAATGCATAAATTAATTATGCTCAATCCTAAGTTACCTGGCGGATCCGTAAAGAACAAGGGTGAACAAGAGAGTTGAAATTGCATCATCAAGGGGAATGTGGCAAAAACGCCTAAAGTAAATGAGTAAAGGCATGGTGAAACCCTACCTAGATGACTGGAGATCCCACGATCTAGGTTCAAAGGGCAACTGAAGCTATATCCTGACTCGACAGTAACACTGTGAGAGATTTCTATCTCTTACCCATTCCTAGGATGATAACAGTGTTGCCTGCATTGAGAGGCTAAGCATTAAGCTTTTAATGAATCCGAAAACTTAGAACTTGATTCTAACGTGAGGTATAGCAGGATACCTTATTACGGATAACCTATATGTGTGTGAATTGATGCCGGTTCCGTGGGAAGGTCGTCTAGGCCGACTTCTCTAAAGCACACATGAATTCGGGATTGTTCAGGGCCGAAATGAACACAACCGAGAACCTAAGTCGGTAAGGGATTAGCTGTGTGATAGCTATTCAGGTTTACAATTTCCAGGACTCAGTTCAAGACGATAAGTTCACTGCCGTCCTTGTAGACCTTGTAGTTATTCACTAGGAAAGGTTCAAAGTCGAAAGACTACCTTCTTCCGATGCAGCGAAGTTCCGCATATGAGATCTTTTAGTGTCCGTATGTCAGTATAGTATGTTTGTATATAGTAAACCTCGAATTTTCATTCATGTGGGGGATTGTTGGAATCGGAGCCAATTTTGGCTCGACCCGACTCGTCAAACTCAGAAACCGAACGCGCCATTGCGTTCGTCTCGTCGAGCTCTTAAATTTAGAGCAAAGAATTACTCGAATCCGATTCCGGATGAATGAGAAATTCGAGTTTGAAGTTTGGGTGAAAAAACGGTTAAGTCAGGGTCTGAAACGTCAAACGGGACAAGTTAGATCAGGGGTCGTTTGAGCGAATACCGCGCGCATCCAAATCTGTGGGCACATTTCGGTATTGATCTGACGGTGGGCGTTCCACCCGAGTTTTTTAGCCAGATCCGACGTCCCAAGATTGAACCGACACCAATTTCAGTTACTATTCCAGTTTAGTCCCTCCTTTCGAATGGTTACATCTTTTAACCCAACAGACACTATGCACCCATTCAACTCCTATATAAACCAACCAAACCCACTCCATTTTTCATCAATTCATTCTCTTCTCTTCTTCTCTTCTCTCCTAACAATTAGAAGTTCTGGTTTGCCTAGAATATCTAATTAAGGGAGTATTTCTAGAAGTTCTGGTTAGACTAGAATATCTAGAAAAGGAAGAAAGAAATTTCGAGTGAAGTAATAATCATAGGTCGTCTAGAAAATCAATTCAATTCATTCTCTTCTTCTCTTCCCTTCTAACAATTAGAGGTTCTGGTTAGCCTAGAATATCTAATTAAAGAAGTATTTTCTAGAGGTTCTGGTTAGACTAGAATATCTAGAAAAGGAAGAAAGAAGTCTCGAGTGAAATTTGAATTTCAGAAGCATCTAGAAGATCATCCGCATTAGTCCAAGAGCTCATAATACTGACAAAGGTTCGTCCGCTTTCAGAATATAGAAGTACCATCTTAAAATTCTGAAAGGTTAGTCGTTGTATCCCGAAGGCATTCACCCTAACGTTTGGTACTGTTACGGGGGTGTAAAATGTCTTAAGGAAAGAGAATTTATTCTTGCCTCGACTACATTAACACCTATCTCGGTTAGTCCGAAAGAAGGAATATTGATTAATCATTATTCCATATTAGTTTATCTCTCTATAAGTTAGAGAAAGGAAACTCTGTCTAAATTAAGCCAAGACAGAGAGAAATCGACTTATCGATTAATAACCAGAGAACAACAGTAACTAATAAAGTTTTGTGATAAATAGGAATCACATTAACGATTTGCTATTTTTAGTAATCGTAGTTCTTCCCGCTTCCTCAAACATAGCCTTAACGTAACTCTCAAAAGCTAGGGCCTTTGGTGACGCTTATTCTCGGAAGCTTTTAATTCAAACCGTCACCAAAGTAATTTTTCGTGGCGGTTTCTTAAGAGAACTTTTGCAGTGTAGGGCACTGAAGGCGATCTCTTTCGAAAATCGTCGTTGGAAGAAGTGGTCATGCATGTGACTGATTCTCGTATGATAGAAATAATATATACCAGCAAATTATTTATATGTGGGCATAGAGAAATTTTGACGACATTATTGAATTTCATCAATAGATATTAGTTTGCTTTGCACTTTTTAGGCCCAAAAAAAATCCGCCATATTTTCACAAAATTTTCCGAAATACTTATCACAAGTTTACGACATTCTAATTGATTAACTTACATTTGGTCATTTTGGACTAAAAAATAATGTAAAAAAAGAACTCAAGATATATAGCACACAGAGTTCTTGAGGTATTTCAGTTAGGTTGTGTTTGTTTTTCTTATTTTTCAGATGTGAAATCTGAATTGGACTCTAATTCAGATTTCAGGTGTTTGTTTCTTTATTTTAAAAAAATATGAAATTTTGTCTAAATTAGCTTAACATCTGAAATAGCTGAATAAAGACCCATTCATTTCAGACTTTAAAAATGAGATCCCAACATCTAACTAATTCAAATGACGTGTATACCCTTGTAAAAGTTGAAAACCGTTTTTCTTTCATTTTCTTTCATTTTTTTCTTTCATTTTCTTTCATTTTTTTCTTTCATTTTCTTTCATTTTTTTCCTGATTCACACGTGTGATTCCCACAACTGACATTTAGCTAGAAGTTAATGGTTTCCGTCCATGTGGGGGTTTAAATCAAAAGTTTTGAAAATGGGGGTGTAGTCCTGATATCGATATAAAAGTGGGCGTCAATGTCAAAACCATACATAAAGGAGACGGGGGATCCCTTAATGAGACTTTGGCCGAATCGATAAGTACAACATAATTGTAATGCGGGATGGGTTCTTCCCCAGTCGTAACAAATGTCCTCCCACAACAAAATACACCTCGCAAGAGTCCCTCAAAGTCTCCTCACCAATTTGATGGAAATAACAACACATTGGTCAGGCATATCGCAAGAGATTAGGGGACGAGAATAATAGACGTTTGCCCAATGATAAATTCTAATGAACCGGAGATCGTTATTCAGTTTAGTTTGCAGACTAAAGACGAAGAGATTATGATCTACTATCATACGAAAAGTAAGGGGAATGTTAACTTCAAGAAGAAAGATGCGGGCAGTAAGAAAAGACATGATGAGAATGAATTTCACACCTTAATAGAAGAGTGGCAGCAACCTCTGAAACGACAAGAAATTGTATCTTCCCACAAGATGGATAGAGGAAAGTATATGTTAAATTACTCAACGAAAGAATCAGAAGAAAGAAACGCCACCATCATTAGTGTGCTTAAGGAATAATTAAGAGACGGCAAACAATTATAAACATTGAAAAACACAAGTCGGTGTGGACAATTATCACAAAGAAATTAAGTGTAAAGATTAAAGAATTTTTCATTAATGAAGGGAAAAATAGTTCAAACCGAGAGTTGGGCACTACAAACGGAAAAAACATAAGTCAGGAAGAATCTCCCTTGGATTCAGGTCCTCGTTTGGGAAGAGAAATGTCACCCCTGACATATGGACCCTCAGAATAAGCAGAGGGAGAGCCTCAGTCGATATCTTCCTGCAGATCATATTCGAAAATTTCAGTAGAGTCTGCACTACCTTCATGTCATTCTTTATCGCCGTCAGAACTGAAAGGTGGATCCTCATTCATAGCGCTTTTCGACGAACCTTCAGAATAACAACGACAACCTTATCCTCTGAAAGCTCGTGTAGCGAACCAGAGGGATTGTAGTAGCATCTGAAGCACTCCCATCTAGCTCTAAAACCCGTTTTGCTGTTCTTCCTTAAGTTTGAGCATAATCTTCCCCGACTTTGAAGGTGTTGATGACCCTATTCCTAGTTATCTTCTCGTTCAATTTGAAATTATGCTTCAGGGATGCAAGGTTCGCTCTTTCCTACTCGCGCCTCTCTATGAAAAAAATCTTTATGGACATAAGAGCCACTACTGTCTTTGAAGAGGAGCCAATAAGGCCTCATTATAACCTGATCAAATTTCTAGCATTGCCTTTTCGGCTTGAAGCACTTCTAAGTCCGAGTTACAAAATTGTAGAACTTGTTCAAGGGAATGGACTTTCGGCTTGTAAGTGGCCTCAGGAGTCTTCAAGTTCTCCATGAAATGACAAGTTCTACTCGACAGGGTTCTACTTCGGGTTTGGGTTAAGAGTTCTACATGAGACAAGAATACGAAGTTAGAAGGGAAACCAAACAAAAAGATTCAAGAAGGACCAAAGAGGTAGAAAGTGTACTAGCTCATGAAAGGCATGTCGCAAAGTATCAGCAAACTCAGAGAGCATAAGACGGATCCGTTCTGGAAGGACGTCGTTCTCAGATAAAGAAGGTTTAGCTTTGTCATTGAACGAACGTTTGGAGAAGGAAGGACCAGCAGTTGGAATAGAAGAAGAAGTGGCATGGCTGCCTTGGTCTCGAATGAAGATTCCCATTGCTCCACGAATAGATTTAGATACAAATAACTTAGTCTTCACCTTCTTGGGCTAGGCATTTCTTCAACAGAGGTTTCGTCTTTCTTCTTCTTGGATGACAGAAAGGCTACATAAGTAAAAAAAAGGATTATTTCAAGAAAACTCAAGAGAGATGACAAGGAAGACAAAAATAATGACTAGGAATGATCACTTCATTCTCCATGAAATGTTGGATCGTTGCTAAACGTTGTTTGTCGTCGTGATCATGAGGGCTCTCAAGAAGGTTATCCATATCAAAGGCAGAATAGCAAGAAAGCAGCCCAAAATTCTTCTCAGCGTCCTTGTAGGGAATGAAGAAATACTGCCCCTTATAGTCTTTCCAGACGATGAAGGCATTGATGCAAAGCTTCCATTTGGAAGCAAACTAGTACCACAAGGAATTAGCCATGTCGAATTTCAATTGATAGAGTTGGTTGAAAGCGTAAAGACTAGGTTCAATCTCCAAGTGCGTGCAAACAAGAAAGAAGGTCATCACGGTCAAGACAACATTGGGGTTCAAATGGCAAGGAAGCAACCCAAAATAATTCATTACTTCCACAAAGAAAGTTGGAAAAGAAAAGAACAATCCCGCATTCAGGAAGGCCTGATAAACACCGTTACGATTGTGAAAAGTTATAAATATCCTATCTCCTCTCGTAGAACAGAGAACTTTGAACTCCTCGGAGATGGAAAAGTTTGCACGCAGGGTGGTAAGCTCTTATTTGGTTATTTCGCAGTAATGATGGAAAAAGATTGCGAGGAGATACAACGAGACGAAAACAGAACACGTGATAGGAAGCGTGATCTTTAAAGGACGTAGGTCGTCGTCTTGTTGAAGAACATCTCATAATAATGATAGGCCTCGAGTCTCGAAAAAAAAAAAAGTAGGCTGAAAGAAAGCCCAATATGGTAAACGTAAAAAAGTAAATCCGGCCAACCAGTCGATACAAGACAAAGTCAAACAAAAATTTAGAAGACTGATTTCGCATCGACATAGTGCAAGATGAAAGAAAATTTCATTCATGATTACAATCATCTATCACAGAAGAAATTGCAACAAGTCTAGTGGACACATTTATCTCGACCAACAAAAAGAGAAGCTTTGCAAGCAAAGAGAGAAAGACATCAAACGAATTCTCAAAAATAAAAGGGTTAAATTTGCAATGCCTCGCCCCTAAATTCTACTGAAGATCAAGGAACCTAAAGAGGATTCATATTCGAGGTGCACCAAAAAGAATCGGAGCTCAAAGACTAGATAGAACCTCTTGAAGAAAATAAAGACATTTGGAACTCGTTGTCCTATTATCCAGTTAATACAGACAAAAGGATGTGAGCAACGAAATCCCAGGGTAGCTCTTGTACCCTCCTTCGTTTCAGAACGGAAGAAGAGGAGGAAGGAGGAATATTCCTTGCGGGACAATCACTCCCCTGACCCTGACTGAAATGATGGAGAACCCAGGGGGTTAGCACTGCTTCCTTAAATGGGACTTCCATTTAGGACAACTTTTTTGATGGGAATCGTGAACAAGTAATAGCATCAAAATTAAATTCGAATAAGGGTCTCATCATTAACTTGAAGAAATAAACAATTTGAAGAACATTATCAAAGCAGGCAAACAACTTAATAAAAAATTTCAATGAAGAAGATAAGAAAATCAAGTAACCAATATATAGGCGGAAGCTGAAGAGTAAAAGTCTTGGAACAGACTTAGAGAATAAATGACGAATGCCTTCTAAAATGGCGACTTAATTAATGTGCATAAGCAAATAGTTGGGAAACTCCGACTTAGCCAGACATGCAATTAATATGATGCAAAACGACTAAGACCTCAAACCAATTAAAAAGGGAATGCCTGATTAAAGGAATCGTTGTCAATTACACAAACAATAATGAAAAATATGGATGATAAGAATATGAAGCTACCTTCCGTCAGAAAATCAAAAGGCAAGAAACAAAAATCCATTCTTAAAAACGTAAGGCATTTAAGACCTTTCACATAAGGATACATAAGAACTCCTGAAAAACCAGCTCTGGAAAACAACGTCGCAAAAACAACTTGTTATGTGAAAAAATAATCGTGCCTCTCATATACAGGCCTCGTTCAGGTATACCCTAAATTTTGAAGATTTATTTACTTGAATTAAGTATGCATTATCTTAATTTCCATATAAATTATTTGCAAAAATCAATGGAAAGAATATTAAGTTCTTGCACTCCTTAGTTCCCTTCTTTCGACTTAGGAGTGTCGGGACTCGTGATGATCTAAAAAATAGTCATCAGTTGACTACGGTGAACAAATCAAGAAAAGATGAAAAGTCCAATAGGTCAACCTGCATCAAGTCAACAGGCAGGTTGAATCTGACAGAGATCTACCACTCAATCTCAGAATTGTGGGGTCGGTACCATTTTCCTAGGCGTCTAAGTCTTGCTCTGCCCCAATACAACCAGGTCGGCCTTGGGATTTAAGAGATGACTATGGAGTCCTAGTAAGTCGCGCCGATACCTCAATCCCGAAATATGGGGTAGAAGCGCGTCAAATGCTTAACCAACTTAATCACGAATTCTATCAAAGATCCTCGTCGGTGCGAATCTTAAGTATTTATTAAACTTGGGATGCAAGCATCATGCGGGGAGGATAATCTCCCATCACAATCTACAAGATCGAAAACATGATTTATCCTTAATACCGAGGATCCTAGAATAAGGAAACTTGCTTATATCAAATATACGAGATAATCCCAAAGAAGAATCTTAATATCTCACAACTACGAAATAATAGTTTTCATTCAACACTGTGAGTCTCAATTGCCTCATTAACATCACCTATGAACCTATGAAAAGTAATGAATGCGCTTGGAAGAAGGCCCGAAAACAACGAGGCCGGTTTACGACAAAGGTATCCAAAGCGTATATCATCAATCAAAGATCTAATTCTTAAACTCAGATTACTCAATATTCAACATTTTAACTGCAAGGACAATCTGACTGTCTTGAACATTGGAGAGATTTTCTAGTTCTTTACAGGTTTTTCCCTTATTTGTGAGGAGTATATGGAGACTCAACAAAGAAGTCTCAACATCTTAAATGATACTAGAAAGAAAAATTTTAACACATCACCAAAGGAATTGTATATTCACACACCAATTCCACTTTGCCTAGAATTCTACTTCTGGAGATCAGATCCAATTATATTATGTTTAATATCTAGAGGAAGAGGCGGGCCAGTTAGGGGCACGTGACCCCACAAGCTCACAAGACCTGCCCTTAGAATTACTCCAAAATCAAATACACCTTTTAATTTTGATCGGTGTTTTGGGAAAATAAGCAAAGTTTCCGGAGCAATAAGTTTTGGGTGGAAGCAAATCTTTTTTTTCCTCCAAACATCACCCTTTCAACTTGTTATTCTTTCTTCTTCTCCTCTCGCCGTAACTAGAACTCAGCCGACCTCCACCGGATTCCGGCGACTTCCACGATTAATGTCGGCGATCATCATCAACAAAGTTCTTTCTTCTTTCTTCTCTCTCCTCTTTCCTCTTATCTTTTGTCCCTCTCCCATGAAAGTTTAGGCGAAAGGGATCTCCCTTCGCCGAAAACTTGTCTGGACCTGGTTCTTCCAGATCCAAACGAGACGCCTTCGTCTGGAAACCAGACGAACGGTTTCGCCGAAGGGAAAATCTCTTCGTCAGAACAGTATTAAAGAAAGAAAGAGAAGAGAAGAAGGGAGAGGGGAGGAAGAGAGAAAGAGAGAGAGAGGCAAATAGAGAAGAGAGGAGAAGAGAGAGAGAGAAAGAAAAGAGAGAAAAGAGAAATTCCGGCCGACACCTTCATTCCAGTCGAAAATGGAAAAGAGAGAACAGACAGGGGGAGTGTTTGGTTTGATTTTTTTTAGTTTTGCACCGTCTACCTCGGAAAATTTTCTGCTTTCCCCAAAACGGTGGTCTTAATTTTTTTTTTGTAACTTTGCAAGAAGCCCACCATTTTTTCTTTTTTGTTGCAAAGGCCATCATTTAGTTATTAAAGAGAAATCCACATCTTTTATATACCCACCTCACTATAATCTCATTCTTCAGACATGAAATAATATAGAGCAGTGTGTGTTTTTCTAATTTAATTTCTTGGTAACCCTAATTTGTTGAGTAAATCAATTTTTTCTTATCGTCTCCTCTCTAAAATAAGGTTGTTGTTGTCTTGCATAACATTTAAGTTTTCTTAATGTATTTAGAGTGTTGCGTTAATTACTTAGCTTGATTATTCATTTGAATAAAACCGTAATAAATTACTATTAAAATAAAATGTAAAACTTTTTAGTAAAAAACGTGATCTTAGATAGTCTGTCACCTTAGAAAATATATATATATATATATATATATATATATATATATATATTCACTCTTGGAATGTTGTTCAAATGTAAATTGTGTACACTAAAAAGTTAGTGTCGTCTTTTCCTTTCCTTTGTCTTTATATTTCTATTTGAAATTGTGAAATTATTTCTTTACAAAAATTTGAATTAAATTACTTTAGAATATAATAAAGAACCTAATGAAATTTCACATATGTAATTCCTAAGAATATCATTCAAAGAAGATTAAACAACAATACGTTGATTGGAAGAAAAATTTTGTTCAAGATTGTCGTTTTCAAAATATGATAAAATATACTAATATAGTAATTTTTGTAATTGAGTCGATCCAGAAGGCATTCGATATATTGAGTTAAAACATAATGACTAAATAGATATTCTTTCAGTTATTTATTTTATGTGGATTCTTTTTTTCTAAAAGTGCTTCCAGAAAGAAAAATTTCGGCTTCGCCACAGTTTAGAGGTTCTGGCAACTATATCATGCAAAAGTCCACTATGCATTCCACGTTCCCATTACGTATCTAAATCAATTTTTGCATGAAAAAATCAACAATTAGCTCTAATTGAGTAATAATATCTACCATACTAAACCATAAATGTGAAAAGCGGAACTAGAACCGCTTATATCAGTTCCATTCCTTACATTCTTGGAAAATCGGGTACTTAAAAGACACTTATACTAAAGGTGGGAATCGAGTGGAAACCACAAGTTTACTCCCTCATTGGATCAAATCAATCAGGCTCTAGAATTTTACAACAATAAAGACTATTGGAAGGACTTGGGCAACTAACTTATAATACATTTGGTTTCCTAAATTTGTCTAAACCCACATACCTTTTTGGGTTTTTTAGGTTCAGGCGGCCTGAGTCTAAAGCAAAACTCAAGACACACCAAGTGATGGAGCAATGCCTAATTCACTAAACACGTAAATGAAGTTGTATTTCTTTTCATTGCAAGACACAGAGACCGTGACTACATTTGTTTGTAGGACATTTTGACTTATATTGGGTGAAAATAACCTATATTTAACCCGAAATTTGTACAGTTCAAGACTTTTTTGCATTTCGACTTAATTCTAAGTTCAAATTAAACAAATCTCTTCACTACAGACTTAGAATACAATTCTTCTCATTAGTTGCATAAAAATATGTAATATAGTTCTTATAACTATTCATTGGAAACTGTCTGGCAAATACTAATGGGTTGGGCAAGATCGGGGTGTCGGGTAACCACTTTAAAAATCCCGATCCATTTATTATTTTGCGTCAGTTGGTAGAGTGTGTCTCCTGGTTTCATGTGTCAATGGGCTCTGACGGTCCATGACGGGTTTATAGTTTTCAGACTTTTTCTCATACCAATGTATTGTGTTAATCATTTCGTAATAGTACGACTGTAGTTAAGATTCATGAACTCGATATTAACGTCGAAGAAGACTAAGAAAAACCTTCTTCTTCTTCATCCTCAATTTAGACAAATATGTTATATCTCTTCGAGAACTTGTGTGTCGAAAGAAGTTCTTCCCATGCTTTAGCCATTGAATAAAATTTGATTATTTGATATTTGAGTATATAGTTTGTATATTCTAGCTATATTATTTGCAGCATAATGTAGATATATATATATGACACCTTTTATGTAAACAAACTATATACAAGGTATATAAGCATATAGTTATCAATAATATATACTCTTGGGCTACTAGAAAAGTATAGTGAATATACGAAAATAATATTATTTTCAATTAACTTATTATTTTCTATATTCGTGTTGTGAGTATAATTTCCAAGATTTTCGAAAGATATTTACTGATATAATGTAGAAGTTGATTTTCTCCTTGTACATTACTCTATAAAAACCGATTGACTTTCTCTTGAGTAAACCACAATAAACTTACTGATTATATGTAAGTGATCAAAATTAGTATATAATTAAGCAGCATAATGGGAAGTACTCAAACTTCATCTTTCTTTTCCTTGTATTTGGCCCTCATTTTTGTCTTCAATGGGTCTTTGGCCGTTTATGGTTGGGCCCCAGCTGTGGCAACCTGGTATGGTAGCCCTAAAGGTGCTGGAAGTGATGGTATGTACAAGTGGAAAAGTAAAATCATGGTCTGTGAAGTTAACTTTAATTGAGTGGTAACATGTATGCATCTTCATTGTAGATACGAGAGTTCAAATCTTACGCTTCTGAGAAAAATGGTCATGGCTCAGTTGTTTTTTCTATTAACGATTTATTATGTCTTGCGAAAAGCCGAATACCAATAGACTTTTTGAAAAATAGCCTCGAGTGCTGATAGAGTTGTCCGCTTATAACACAAAAGCCAAGTGTCTTTAGCAGCTCCTTTTGAATATTTCTAGTGCTTTTGTTACATATTATTTTAATGAATTTAGGTTTTTTGGGTGGAAAAAGCAAATAAAACTCGATCATGTAACAACGGTTCTTTCGGGTAGTTTGAAATTATCCTGACGTACTAATAACTTCGCAGGATTTTTTGAAGAGGACCAAATTTCTTTATGAACACAAAGCCTACTCTCTAGACATGGAACATTCTTTTAATACAACAAGCATTATGTAATGTTTTCGTTAAGGAAATATGATTTAAGAAAACATGATTTTCTTTTCCGACTTTCAAATGTATATAGATTTATGATTCTCATAATACGTCAAAATTTTGTGAAGGTGGTCTTGTGTGGTGGTGTTGTCTCGGATTCTGATTCCTAAGATTTTAATTTTTCCAAATAAACGAAAGAAATTGAAATCTAAGTAATCTCTAGGGATTTAAATTTCCTTAGTTCGTCCAAACATACCATTTTAATCTCTAGGGTTACAATTTATGATTGGCCTTCACGAGACTGTATGTGATTGTGTAGGTGGTGCTTGTGGTTATGGAAAAGATGTAGCCCTACCTCCTTTTTCTTCCTTTATATCAGCAGGAGGCCCATCTCTTTTCAAATCTGGCAAAGGCTGTGGGGGTTGTTATCAGGTAAAATATCGAGTAACTGCTGCTATATGAACGTCGAAATAATGTAATGGCTCGGTACTTTCTCCTTATGTGTGTTCATGTGATATAATTGGATTTTTGGGTTTTCTAATAACCTGATGTTTCTTTTAAAAGGTAAAATGTACGTCGAATCCGGCGTGTTCAGGTAATCTAGTAAAGGTGGTGATTACAGATGAGTGTCCAGGGTGTGTCAAAGAATCTGTTCATTTTGACTTAAGTGGGACGGCTTTTGGAGCCTTGGCTGTTTCTGGCAAAGCAGATACCCTACGCACTGTCGGAACAATTCAAATTCAATATCAACGGTTCGTATTCTTTTTTAACAAAAGACAACTAATTGAACGGTTTTGATTATAACTCCCAAGAGAAATGTTTCTTTCTAATCACATACTGTATGTACAAAAATTGTGCCATAAGTGCATTGAGTCAAACTTCTGACGAAAGAAAGGTATGGTTGTGTGGTTGCAGAGTTCCATGTAACTATGGTGGAACGAAGCTTACTTTTCGTGTGGATGCGGGTTCGAACCCTCAATATTTTGCCACATTAGTTGAATATGAAGATGGAGATGGTGATCTTTCTGGGGTGGAACTTAAGGATGGTCCTTCAGGAGCATGGCAAAAAATGCAGGAATCATTTGGTGCTGTTTGGAAGCTCAATTCACCTACTCCACTCGGAGGTCCTTTGTCTCTACGTTTGACTCAATCCTCTGGAAGGTCGATTGTGGCGAATAATGTTATTCCAGTTGGGTGGAGACCTGGTCAAACTTATAGATCAAGTTAATTTCATCAACTCCCATCTTATTAGCCTATAAAAAATAATTAAGCTGACAAGTTTTGTTTTTGTTTTTTTTTTCTTTGTTTTAACACAACTGAATTAATGAAAGTTAGTTATGACAGTTGAATAAAAAATCATTCACTTACAATTTAGTGTCTTTTCTCTTGCTTCTTAGTTTTCTATTTCTTTGAAATACAAGTTACAATGTGTAAAGTACTTTATATTTACTAGAAAAAAATTTCATATTTTAAAACTAATGTATCCCAGTACCTGGACAGCTCCAAGAAGCATGTTATATCAGTTGCGAGCTAGTTCTCATGGAGGACTCTAATGCAAGAAAATTTTGTTTTTCCGGCCGGAGTCTGCTCGCTAAGTCCATTGTTATTTGATATATAGTACGTGAAACGACTGAGTCTGATCTATAGGTCACCATGGATATGCCCGAACCTGTTCCCACATTAGCACTAAGGAACCATATTTGGTATATGAGAGGGATGGGGAGAGAAATTGGTTTTAGAAGACCATGTAGATGCAAGCTTCCAAACGGAGAGAGTCGACTCCCAATCTTAATCTAGTTATGTCTTCTATTTGAATAGAGAAGCAGTGAGTTGGAAAAGTTTAAAGTAGAGCATTGTTGCAAACTCTACCACAAGCAAAATACCTAGTAGTCAAGGAAGGAGTTGGGATTAAGAAGTTCACTGTGGAAGTTGGTGTCATACCTTACATACAAAAGGAGAGGTTCCTTATTGTGCTAATAATGGAGTTATTTCTAAGCCTTAGCAACTCGAGTACTACAGAAATCTAAGTAGATCTAGAGGAAGTACCACGTGATTAGAGAGTTCACTGAAAAGAAGTTTATGTAATTTAAATTTATAAAGGAAGTTTACGTATTTAACTTACTAACTTTTGTTATCATCTTTTAATTTTGGTTTAGAAATGAATGACAACCCAAAACTAATGGATAGTTCCAAATGTGTTCCTCAAATGTATGAGTTGATGAATCAAACTCTATTAAAGGAACTTGGAATTATCCATTATTCCATTCCCTAGCCCATGTTATTAAGATAGGCATTAATGACTTAAGTAGGTTAAAATGCGAGGTTAACTGATATCGTAGATCCATGGGCTATATGAATATGGGTATTTAAGTCAATTACATGGATATATGATTGGGGAGTATACACTAGTCAACGTACCATGAGAATTCTATAAGAATTGAGCATCATAAGAACGTTCATAGAAAATTTGGGGAGATTCCAGAGTACTCCACCTATCATATGTCACACTTACCTCGTGTGGTAGAAGGAAGTTACAAAGTCGGATACCGGGTAGGGTACGGGGGACATAAAAGGTAAAGTGGGAGTACAATAATTGATTATGTCTTCCATTTAAAATAGGACCACTTGAAGAGAAGCAACTGAAAATGATGATCCAAAAATTGGTCATCAGTTGACTAGGTCAATAAGTCAAGAAAATATCAAGAACCTAACGGGTCACCCCGTGTTGAGTCACCAGGGACGTGAATCTGGACTCAAGCCCAGAACTGGGGGATCGGCACAAGTGTCGTATGCGCCTAAGCCCTCTTCTGGCTCTCAAAAGAGTCACGTTTGCCCTGAATTTTGGTAAAAAGAATCAGGTTTGCACGTCAGTAGGGCTGCTGCCTTAATCCCCAAATATGGGGTATAGAAGTGTGGATGATACTTTCCCAACCTAAACCTGGATCTAGTCTAAGATCATATGCAGCAAAGAACTTAAGTATTTAAACAACTTGGGATACAAGAATCCCAAGGGAAGAAACTTTCCTGTCAAACCTACATGATTGGCAACAAGACATGTCCAAAATACTAAAAATCCTTGAATAAGGGAACTGATATCTATCAAATATAAAGGTTGAACCCAAAGAAGGAATCTCAATATCTTTTGACTACGAAATAGTAGTTTTACTTTAAAACGATGGGTTCTCGCCGCCTCATTAATGTCGTATTAACAGTTAGTTAAACAAGCCTCTATAAAGCAACTGACTCGCCTCAAACAAGCAGAATCACAAGTTGAATCTCAAGTTAATACGATCAATCGAAGGTCCAATTCTTAAACTTAGAACTTCATACTAAATTAATTTAAGGGGGCTGCAAGAACACCTTACTGACTTGAACGTCATAGATGTTTTCGAATTCTCTGCAGGTTTTGTCTCCCAGTTCGTGAGGAGCAGTTTGAGATTCAACGAAGTAGTCTCTTTATTTTGAGTGATAACCTAAAGCCAAATTTAGACAGAATTAGGAAACACGTGGCTATGCTCAAATGGATTAAGGAGTTAATTATTTGGTTTGTCAGATGACTCGGATTAGGAGAAGATCTGAGGAAGAGGATAACGTACAATGTTGCCTAATTTTTCAGATGAAATTTTGAGCGACACGAGAATCAAGCATTGCACTTGTTCTAGGACAAGTGAGAAATTAAAGGAGGTGTTCTTCGATCAAGATGACAATGTGATCTCTTAGTCGGAAAAGAGAATTAATGAAGATCATTAAGTTCGATAGCTTTATGGATAGTAGTTTTAGCTAAAATCCAACTATAGTCTTTAGCTTAATCAGTTGATTCGTGAATAATAGCGACTAAATCCTACACAGGTTACACAAAAAACAAACATTGGCTTGATCATAAAATTAACTAGAAGGCAAATGTGCATGGCTTGGAGCGTAGTATAGCACCGACCAAAAGATGCACGAGGGTCTAGCTAGGAGTCGGACCCGAGGTGGTTAGCATGACCCGTCCTTTGGCCCTGCCATGTGAAGCCCGACCGGATTGGGAACCCATTTCACGGGACTCCTGAAGGCTTGGTTGCGAGTCCCATGGGAAGGGAGCCTACGCCGACCAGGGATTCCTATTAGATAAGGATTTGATTAAATCTTTATCAAGGAATCCCAAATCAAATACAGATCTAATAAAAATTTCATCAGAGGTTTTTGTAAGGTTTTGATTTGAGTATTTTAGGAGTCTCATTCAGATTGTTGTCTGAATTTCAAGTAAGGACAAATCAGTAAAAGTGTGAAAAAGTTTTAGATTTATTCTTTTAGTTACTCAGACAAAAATTAGAGAACAAAACTTCCCATCACTGAAAGTCAATTTGTCAGTCAGAAGGAGTTTTGATATTCAAAAATAAAGTATCACTGTCAAAGAGAAATCAAAAGGGTCTCGGATTTGGTTCTAGATAACCTAAATGTGGAGATTGAGTCAATTTGCTTGTGTCTCAAATAGAGGAATCCACATTATGTTTGTGTTTGTGATCCTGAGTATTTAGTGTTAGACGTCTGAAATTCTACTAAAAGCATTTGGCTATGGTAAAACAAAACAATTTTGTGGTCGTTCGACCAGAGTATCACTAAAAACCTTGGTTGTGGTCCCTTTCGTCTCTAAAAAAGGGAGTTCTGAAAAAGGGGTTCCTTCCCTTCGCCGGAACAACCAGAGGGAAAGAGGGAGACGTGGCCTTTTGTTTTAAAGAGTTATTTAGTGTAGGCGCCAAGTTCCTAATATAAAGTGATCCATCAACTAATCAACAAATTCATTTGGTTTTCATGCAAACCCCAGGTAGTTCAAGATATCACAACATCATATCACTTCTTCAAGGATGCAACAATATGATCAAATTTCAAAAAATCCATGCTCAAGTCATCCTCAATGGCTACCAAGATGACCCCATCATTTCAAATAAGCTTCTTAATTTATGTGCTGTTTCCATCTCAGGAAACTTAGAGTACGCCCGCTTTCTCTTCTCTCAGTTCAAATTCCTACAAACATCAACATGGAACTCAATGATCAGGGGTTATTCTCAGAGCTCAACTCCTCTCCAAGCTGTTTTCTACTATAACCATATGATGTCTCAAGGCTTATCTAGACCTGATAATTTCACCTTTTCATTTCTTCTCAAGGCTTGTGAGAAAGCTAAGACTCAAAAGAAATGTAGAGAGGTTCATGGGTTGATAACTAAATCTGGGTATTCAAATGATGTTGTTGTTTGCACAAATTTAGTGAGATCATATGCAGGGAATGAGTTGATTGGAATGGCACGATTAGTGTTTGATGAAATGCCTGAAAGGGACTTGGTCTGTTGGAATTCGATGATTTCGTGTTACTCCCAGGCTGGTTTACATGACGAGGCGTTAAAAGTTTATAGTCGGATGAGAAATTCGGATGTGGGTCTCGACGAATTCACCATTGTTAGCTTGCTTTCTTCTTGTGCTCATGTAGGGGCTCTGAATTTTGGTACTCAGATTCATAAATTTGTGGATGAAAATGGTTTCATGCAGAATGTATTTGTGGGTAATGCTCTTATTGACATGTATGCAAAGTGTGGCAGTTTGGATATGAGTCGTTGGGTTTTTGACAGAATGCGAAAACGAGATGTGTTCTCGTGGAACTCAATGATTATCGGATTAGGAGTTCATGGTAGTGGAGACGAAGCAATTCCCTTTTTCGAACAGATGTTGGCAGCAAGAGTCCAACCAAATTCCATTACATTTCTTGGTTTGCTCTGTGGCTGTAGTCATCAAGGCCGGATAGATGAAGGAATGAAGTATTTTAAGATGATGAGCTCTGAATTCAATATAGTACCTGGCATTAAGCATTTTGGTTGCATGGTTGATATGTTTGGCCGTGTTGGTAAATTGGAGGAGGCGATGGAATTCATTGATAAATCACCAACACAGGAAGATCCTGTTCTCTGGCGCACTCTGCTCGGTGCCTGCAAGATCCATAAAAACGTGGAACTAGGCGAAGTGGCTATGAGGCATCTCGTTAATCTCAAGGCTCTGAATGCAGGGGACTGTGTACTTCTTGCTGGAATTTATGGAGCAGCCCGAGATCAACAAGGTGTTGCAAGGATGAGAAAATTGATTAAAACCCAAGGAATCAAGACAGTCCCGGGTTGGAGCTGGATTGAAGTTGATAACAATGTCCATAAGTTCGTCGTGGATGATAAATCACATGATGATTCTGAATTAATATATTTGAAATTAAAGGAAATAATCCATCGAGCAACCTTGGTTGGTTACAAGGTTGAGGATGTATCTCTGGAGTCAGAGTGTGAGATTGGTGAAGAGTGCTATTCTAATCCGGGTAGTTATCATAGTGAAAAGCTTGCAATAGCTTTCGGACTAGCAAATACATCGGAAGGAACAAGCCTGCGGATTGTGAAAAATTTACGGGTCTGCAGAGATTGTCATTCCTTTACTAAATATGTCTCAAAAGCTTTTGATCGAGAAATTATTGTAAGAGACCGTGTTAGATTTCATCACTTCAAACATGGGGTATGTTCCTGCAAGGATTTCTGGTGAAAATCTAAATAAGAAACTCATGATAAAACCAACGTTCCACTAGCTTCCAAACTTCTCCAAAGAGCTGGTGATGAAATGTCAAGACAACCCAGGAAAATGTATTTAAACGGTGGTTGATCTGGTTGAAATGAAGGATGACACAAGAGGAAGGAGCTGCTGGAGATGTTCGATATTCAGTTCGACATTGCAAGCTTCTGCAATCAGTTTCCTATCTTAGACATGGCGTATGAGGTGATGGAAGGTGATAATGTGACGGTTGGGGAGGATGTTACTTTGCAAGTAACTCTTGAATTGGAACTTGAAGGATGATCGAAGCGAGTTTCTGTGGAGAGAAGATCAAAGGTGAAGCTGGAGTTTGCAGCACCAGCATAAAGTGAAAAGAAATCGCAACCCCTCTATTTCATATGTGGTTCTTATCTACGATGTTATTAGGTGTAGAGTTTTGTTGTTGATACGAAGAATCAGGCGAAGACAGTGGAAAGAATAAACCTGTTCCTAGGTATATGGGATTTTGACCAGAAAGAACGACGAATCCTTGTCGATAATCTGACATCGTTACCATGCTGCAGTCAAGAATGAACTTTATTTGCTTGATGGATATCCTGCTGTGACCTACTGGACTTTCCTACTTTTGGGATGATTAAAAGATGGCTTTTTGCAAGAATCGGCTTGTTTGCTTGAAACTTCAAAGCAATTATCTAAACCGAAGAACTTCTTATTGAAATCATTCAAGTTATCTAAATCTTATATGTAGTATGTTGGGTGAAATGCATTTGACCTTCCATTGGAACAACTTTCCTGATGAAAAAGTCGCAAAAAAAATTGTTGATCTCTTTTTGGGTTCTTGACTTTTTTACTCTTTTTAATCAATTTCTGATTTGGGGTTTCGAATTTGATGTACATTTTGTGATCAGATCTAAAATTTTACAGCTGATGCGGAAGAATCAAGCTAACTGGGCTTTGTAGTTGAGTGGCTGTATGGTGTAAACCTGCCACCAGAAATTCCAGTTCTACCATGTTGCAGGTTTACGAAGTTTCTAGAGCATGATTTGAAAATGTCGTTGATATTAATGTCATGCAGCTCAGACATTACATAAGTTTAGTTCGACATCACCAACCTTTTGTAATATAAAAAATACCGGGAGACAAGTGGTAAACCATGTTTATCATCGAAATAATCATATATATTTAGGTCAAATAGCTAATGTTGGGGCTTGGTGTAGTCATGTTAGATATATCCATAGGCTTTTGGTGATTTGTCCTCAGTGTTAACATGAGCTTTTATTCTATCTCAAGTTCAATGAACTACCATTGATAGAGCGAGTCGCTGATACTGAGTATACGTCTGTTTTCAAGACTGCCGCCCAAAGCAAGGCTTTGCTTGCTTTGGCCTTAGGGCCGACCCTGTAGGACTCATTAATATAGTTTTAGGGACCATACGCCAAGACTGAGACCATGTTAAGGCCTATCAGCTTCTTTTTTTTTTTTTTGTTGAAAGGACGCCTATCAGCTTATATTATTGAATTGTTTCATTTCTAATGATCGATATAAATATTCGCTTATACAAACAGCACACGAAACTCAAATTTATAGTAAGCAGAATCAACAGAAAGAAAAATTTCATTTTCTTCAGTACCTTTATTTCTTCCGTTTCTTAATATATACAGTACACATTTTCTTATACATAAAATAAACCTAGATTTCTTTAATACCTTAATTTCTCTTCTAAATGAATTCTCACAACAATTATACATGTTTCTGATTAGGCAAAAAGAAAAAGAGAAAACCCCATTTCGTATGAAATTGCATCACGAACCATCACCACAACGGATAACATTTCTTCTTTAACCTTCTTCCTACCTTGGAACCTCTACTTCGTCTATGCTTGTAGTTGCTACGAGGCTCTCGACTGGAACTTTGGTCACATCACGACGCACTCCCATATCAGAAACGAATCTGCTAACACAATACATCCCACCTGCTACAGCTGACAAACCTGTAAAACTAGTGGTGAGGTATCGAAGTGGTGAAGAAATGATAGCACTAGCGGCAGCTAAGAATGAGGCAGCCTGCCCGCTCCGCCCCACACTGATACTCGTCACAACCAGCAAACCTGTCTTACAATAGATCGCAAAGTCCTCGCAGTTGTTTTTGAAAATATTGTATACACCAAATCCATTTTGGAGGAGGAAAGAAGCACGATAGAGGACATCAGTAGGTGGATCGGAACTGGCAAGTGTGCATGTCCCTCCTCGGGCTTTGGCAAGAAACAAACCCGGCGACACATTGTACTCGAAACGGTAGAGATCACCACCACATAGAAAGCAATCGAGGCAAGAACATATCACACCTCCATTCGTTGTTGATTCGTGATTATCAACACATTTTTCACAAGGGGTGTGGGTACCAGAGGAGCTGAAGATGACACGGTCTAGGATAGTTCCGGTCCCAATCTCTTGACCTCCTCCACGAGTATAGTGGATGACCTTTCCCTCGCTCGTATATATCCCTAATAGTTTAATTTCCACAACAACCATCAAACTGATTAATAAATAACACATATTAACACATTCAGAAATAAAGATTCCTTGCTGAGAACAAAATATCAAGAACGACACAAAATATTGAACCATAAAGTTTTAGCTATGAGATGAAATGAAACCCATTGACCCTAGGAGGGCAATTGATTAACAATTGAGCACCGGCAGCCACCATATGCATAACATAAACACACCTACTCCTGAAGTAACTGACTTATCATATAGCTACTAACATGAACACCAACAGTATTTGGAATCTACACACACATGTACATTCTTATTATATAACAGAATGATGTTTTTTAGAGTGGGACAGATAATCCCAGTGTAAAGCCAATAATCGAATTTCAATTCTAGGTATCGAGATCCGTTGGTTGAGTTTAAAAACATTCGTATATAACCAACCCCTAAAATCTATCTTACCCTAAAATCCCTTCCATCACTAGCTCGTTTTTTTAATTTTTATTTTTCACATTTATCTAAATCTCTACAACTTTCTATTTTCACGTAAGTTCTCTAAATTTTTGCTTTTATTTTCACTGTGTTGCATGCACGGGCCACATTTACTGTGCATATGTATAGCGGACTACTACGAGGTGTAGGATCCGTGTTTTGGATTTGCAGATTAGTGGACTTGTGGGTTTTAATTCTATAAACGGGTACATTTTTACATATAATTTAAATAATGGAGCTTAGTATCATTTTTTTTCAATTGAAAGTTACTTCATTGTTTTATTTAAATGATCGTAGGGGGGTTTTTTAGTTATATTACTTCTGCTTCTAAACACCATTAGAAGAAGCAAGCCCCTGAAACTAGTAGAAATGTACCGCGATGAATAGGTTTAGTATGACCTAGGGGAACGGAATGGTGTTTGATGCACAGGACAGGAATGTGTCAGGAATGGGCGATTAAACAATCTACTGGCAAAATCAACCTCTAACAAACCAAACAATACTAGAAATCAAGAAAAAGAAAACTTGACTAATAAGTGAGGGAAGCAAGAAAAAAATCAATAGGAGAGATGAATTTGTTCTTCAAAAGGGGAATTATTGATGGGATTACCGTGATGAGAGTAGAGGTAAGCGTTCCTCCATGAATAGATGTGATCTCCTGCTTGAAGCTCCTCCTTCCCAATCTTGTTCGACAGCAACCCCATCTCCCTCTCTCTCTCTCTCTTCCCGATCCCCTTACCCGTCTCTTCTTCAACCGGAATTGAAACCCTAATCAAGATTTAGGTTGTGTTTGACAGGAACTCGGGGAAAGGAAAAAAATTAGAGAAACTCTTTCTCGGAGAAACATATTCTCGGAGAAACAATTTCATCATAAATATTCGCAAAGAAAAAAATATGTAATTTTACAATTTTCCATTTACTATTGTTATGGTTTGTCATGTTATTTTTTTTTCTCAATTTTGTTATTCACTATAAAATTCATCGTATATTGTTAGAAATGGTAAGAATCAAATTATAGTAACCTACACCTACATGCTTCATGATTGTACCATTTCATGCCTCAAGTGGCTTAGAACCTTTAATCTGAAAGCCCTTCAAACACATGGAAAAATAAATAAATGAAACCATTATATGAGATTTTAATCAACCAAAGGAAATAGGTAGTCTTTGATCACTAATTAATTTATAAGAAATCATATGTTAAATATTTTTTTTTTGATGAGAAATCATATGTTAAGTTAAATACAAAACTTGAAATGTTAAAATGAGATTCTAATTCTTCTACTTAATGGTTTAATCTATTTAAACTATCCCTAAGTCTAAATCCAAATCTATAGTTGATAGTGATGTTGATGATTTATTAATAATCAAAGTTGAAGAAGTATCTTATAGGCACATGAGACATGAAGTCATTAAGTAGTTGTTAATTGGTATGATCTTCATCAACACCATTAATATTGCAGAAGTGGAAGAGGCATCCCATCTGGTGATGATATGAGTTATGATCATTCACAATATTATGAAGATTGCACATCCGAATAACCCATTTAGAGAGAGAAACTTGCCGAAAGCTTGCTTTTTCTTCGTTGATGGCTTCTTCGATTGAGTTCTCACTTGTAGCTTTAGGATTGAGAGAGAAAGTATCGTGGAGTTTTTTTTGCTGAAAGAAAGCATCGTGGAAGTTGAAAGAATTTTTTTTGTTATTTTTGTTGTTGACCGGGTAAAAGATTGTTGAGTTTTTGTAGGAGAAAGTCTTTCTTTCCTTAAAGTGAGTACCAAACAAATGAAAAATCTAAATTTTAGAGAAACTATTTCTATTTTCCCCGAAACATTCTCAATCAAACACACCCTTAGGTCATTTTCCGAAGGGCACGGGGAGAAAAAAAAAATTAATTCGCCCCTAGGCAGGCGTGAATTTAGGGGTGGGAATAGGTCGGGGTCGGATTTTTTGTGCGCGAGTTTGGGAGGATCGGGTTCTAAAACTTAATGTGTTATTTCTCATTTGATTTTTGAGTGAGAGGTCCAATTTTTGGGGGGTAAAATCAAAATAAATCTAACCTTACCAAAAAATGAGTTTCCAGTCCAAATATCAGGACAACTAATTGTTTCTTGACAAAAAAAAACTGGATGGTAAATAAAATAATTTCCCGTACACAAAAAAATTCAAATTTTCAAAAATGAAAGGAAATAAATTATAATCCAAATCTAGTTTTGTGTAACCAAAAATAACCTAATGAACAAAAATTAGGTCTTGGATAACAAAATCCCATAAAGAAAAAAATTCATTATGGCAAATGGAGGGAGTTTTCATACCATTTGATCATTAATTTGGAGAGAAGACAATTATAATTAGGTCTTGCATTAAAAAATCACGAAAAAACTACCTCTCATTTATACATCTTCAAATTCCTTTTTCATTCCTAGGCACTTAAAGCATCTCCAACCCCAGTCTGTCTTAGGTCAAAAAGACCACTTTTTCACCCAAATTTTTTTGCCTCAGCTCAACCTCTAAAATTCAGCTCCAGCTCCAGCCTCAGCCTCTCTTGAGGTGATGTGACAAGAAAATGTCACATTTGGAGAGTCTAACTTAGACTAATTAGTCATTTTCGAGTGTTATCAATAATATTTTATGTGTTTTTCATGTTAGGTACTTATTTTGGAGTTAAGCGTGTGATTCGGATTAAAAGGAGCGAATTATCACTATCATTTCATGTGCCGAAAATGAGAGAAAAAGACTTCAAGCAAATCAAATGACAAGTATAGTCAATGACGAGTCCGACGGTGAAAACGGTATTCAATCGGAGTTCGGACGGGGAAGATATGAAAGAAAGAAGTCCGAGGGTATTCTAGTCCTTTGTGAGAATTTGAAGATGTAGAGACAAGGATGGAGACACTCTCTTGGTTTCTAAATCAAAGCCCAAGAGCCCAAGGAAGAATGACAAAGAAGAATTATATGGGCACCCTCTCTTTATGGATCCAAGTCAACATAGTCTAAAGAAGTTGACTAAGTCAAGGGGACCTTAGGGTTTGAGTAGTAAACACAAGTTAGAGTTTACTATTCATCATCTTCTACCTTGGAAAAGAGGCAAGAGGGAAAAGGGAGAAAGAGGAGGCTAAGAGTTTAGGGTTGGTGTTCTTGAAGTGAGAGTTTGATAGAGAGAGCAAGAGAGGAAGAAGGAGGAGGCTGCTGTCTCGTGTTGCAGCTCCGAGCAGCAGCTCGAGCTGCAACACGAGCAGCACCTCGGGACGGCTATGGAGGAGCACGGACAGCAGCAAGCAGCGCACGGGATGGTCGTCACGGGACGCGTCCTCAGCATTTCCGAGCTCCAGCGAACGCGACCTGCAGCATGGCCGGAACAGCAGAGCATGGGCGACCAGCATCTTCCGTCTCAAGCTCGGACTGCAGCTGCAAGGCACAGACAGAGGCTGCTCTCACGGGATGCGGCTGCAGCTCGAACCTGCAGCTCGGACAGCAACCCTTGGCTCGGGACAGCAGCTCTCTTGGCCGGATTTTATGCTTCTTTCGCCGGAACTTGTCTTTGCCGGATTTCTAAGGTTTCGGCAACCTTCTTGATCCGAAGTAATGGGGCTTTTACTTCTCATGTCCTTGGCTTTCTTCTCATGTGGTTTGATTTGATTTTGGACAAGAAATTTCTAGAGAGAGAAAGCTAGGGTTAGCTTTAATGGAGGTTGTGTTCTAAATGGAGAAGATGATGGTGGTCGCTATGGGGAACCCAGAAATTTGCTAAGGGGAGATCGGCTGCAACTAAAAACTAATATTTTTCGACAATCTTAGTCTCGAACCACATCGAAAAAGGGGGATTCTCTCATCATTTTCTTTCCATTTCTTATTGAATCACCATGTTTAGCTAACTTTAGTGTGTCGATTATATGAGATGAAATGTGATGAATTTCTGATTATGTTTAATATGATTTGATGTTTTGATTATGAATTGATGTTCATTTAATTCGATTATCGTTTTGATCGTATTTTCATGTGTCTTGTCAAACACTTGACATAGTTAATAGACGAAACGAACTATTCGATATCGATCGTAGTCTAAGTCATATTTTTCATGTGTCTTGTCATGCACTTCACATAGTTAGGCGACTAGACGACACTTTCGATGACTCGAGATTAACCGATTTAGACGTTTGTTTGACTAGGTATGATCGCCGAATATACGTAGTACTTAGAGACATCTATTTTAGGAGTCAAATATCGATTGTACTTCGACACATTAAATCGGACTACACATAGTCGTAGGTTTATCATTATGGATTCCCGGACTTCGACACCTCTCTCACTTATTTGTTGCCCGAATCGAGTCTTACCGTCTCCCGACTCTTGTTCCTCCTACTCTTCTCTCGAATCTCTCTCGCCCGTTTTATTTATATTATTTAGTTAGTTTTATTTTATTTTATTTTCTTATTCAATATCAGAACCCCCCATTTATCCTTGATTCTCTCATTTTTAGTTTAAGTTAGCTTTTAATATCTAGACCGAGGGATAAGACCCTTCGATATCCAAACTACCTTCCTATCCTTGGATCGATCCCGGCTTTGCCGCTTTGCCAGATTACTACTTGATACCTCCGCTTGGGTGTGCAACCTTTTCGGGTGCATCAAGTTTTTGGCGCCGCTGCCGGGGATAGGATTAGTAGTTTGGATAGCATAAGTTATTTTGTTCATTAGTTTAGTGTTATTTGCTTCTTAGACGTCTTTATTTTATTTTTTACTTTCTTAATTTCATTTTCTTTTAGGTACCATTACAAGAAAAGAGCCAACAGAGACATAAAAGCGAAGGAAAAGGAAGGAATCGAGAAGCTTAAGAAAAATGCGAACGAAACGAGAGGAGCACTCGATAGTATCACATTATATCTCTTCCTTTTTACTTGTGTGTGATTGTTTAGTTCTATTAGTGTTAGTCTTCATTTTTTGATTGTGTGTCAGTATCCTTGAACATTGTGAGATCATGGCAAGTTGGTCATTTGATGAGAATGACCTTATGCTAACCCTTTCCAACACTAGTCGACCATCTACAAGTCATCAGGACTACTCAAACTTAGATAGGAATGGTTCGACTAGTGATAGGAATAGGCGAGTTGAGTGATGCACCCGGAAAGGTTACACACCCAAGCGGAGGTATCAAGTAGTAACCGGTAAAACCGGAGTCGATCCAAGGATAGGAAGGTGATTAGGATAACGAAGGAGTCTCGTTCGCCGGTCTAGGTATCACTAGCTAACTTAGACTAAAAATGAAAGAAAACAAAGATAAATGGGGGTTTGATCGAATAAGGTGATAAGAGAATAAACCAAACAAGTGAAATAAACTAAACTAAACAATAAAAGTAAACGGGCGAGAGAGATTCGAGAGAAGAGTCGAAGGAACAAGAGTCTGGAGAAGGTAAGACTCGATTCGGGCAACAAATAAGTGAGAGAGGTGTCGAAGTCCGGGAATCCATAATGATAAACCTACGACTATGTGTAGTCCGATTTGATGTGTCGAGGTACAATCGATATTCGACTCCTAAAGTAGATGTCTCTAAGTACTATGTATATCCGGAGATCATACTTAGTCAAACAAACGTCTAAATCGGTTAATCCCGAGACATCGAAAGTGTCGTCTAGTCGCCTAACTATGTGAAGTGCATGACAAGACACATGAAATTATGACTTAGACTACGATCGATATCGAATACTTTGTTTCGTCTATTAACTATGCGAAGTGCTTGACAAGACACATGAAAATACGATCAAAACGATAATCGAAATAAATGAACATCAATTTATAATCAAAACATCAAATCATATTAAACATAGTCACGAATTCATCACATTTCATCTCATATAATCGACAAACTAAAGTTAGCTAAAGGTGATTGAATAAGAAATGGAAAGGAAATTGTGAGAGAATCCCCCTTTTTCGATGTGGTTCGAGGCTAAGATTGTCGGAAAATATGAGTTTTTAGTTGCAGCCGATCTCCTCTTAGCAATTTTCTGGGTTCCCCATAGCGACCACCATCATCTTCTCCATTCAGAACACAACCTCCATTAAAGCTAACCCTAGCTTTCTCTCTGTAGAAATTTCTAACCCAAAACCAAATCAAACCACGTGGGAAGCTAGCCAAGGACATGAGAAGTAAAAGCCCCATGATTTCGGATCAAGAAGGTTGCCGGAAAACTCATAAAAATCCGGTCAAAGAGTGAAGAAATCTGGCCAAATCCCTAGATCCGGCTAAATAAGATGATGTCCGGCCTTGTGCGCGTCCCGAGCTTCTCCGTGCACGTCCATAGCTGCTCCGTGCACGTCCTGCTACCCGAGCTGTGCTTGAAGATCCCGGCCAGCAGCTATGGAGCTGTGTACCGGCCCTGTCCCGTGCAAGATCCACGTCTCAAGCTGCTGCTGTTGCCGGGCTGATCCTTGCTCGTTCCGGCCGGGAGGAAGCTACAGCCCGAGCAGCAGCTGCTGCTGTTCCAGCCCGTGTTGCAGCAGTCCCGAGCTGCTGCTCGTATTGCAGCTCGGGCTGCTGCTCGGCCGGCCAAGCTAGGCCGGCCTAGTGTGCTGGCCGGCCTATGCTTGACCGGCCCTCCTCCTTCTTCCTTCTCTCTTTCTCCTCCTCAAACTCTCTAAAACTTCAAGCACCAAAAACCCTAAAGTTCCTAGCCTCTTCTTCCTCCCTTTCTTGCTTGGTGAAGAAGATGATGAATAGTTCCCCCCTTGATTTCTTTTTCTCACTTGTGTATACACAACCCTAGACTTAGTCTTGACTAAGTCTTAGGCCTTTTTGACTTGGACCAAAAAGGTGCCCATAGAATCTCTATTATTCTCTTTCTCTTTGGGCTCTTGGGTTGGGCTTCTTTCTAAAGCAAGGGAGTGCCTTCATAGAATCCTTGTTTCAAGACCGAACCTCGGCTTCTTTCCTTCAAAAATTCTCCGTCCGAACTCCGAATCGACTTCCGTTTTCACCGTCGGACTAGTCATTGACTCAACTTGTTGTTTGACTTCTGATTTAGACCAAAATAACCAAAATACCCCTGGTGCTCTTTTCTTCCCTTTTGCCGCATAAGATGAAAATGTGATAATTCGCTCTCTTTATTCCGAATTACAAGCCAAACCCCAAATAAACTACCTAGCAATAAAAACACATAAATAATTAGAAAATAAAACTCGAAAAGAACTAACTAATCAAAGTTAAGTGACCTAAATGTGGCATTTTCACGCCACATCAACATCCCCAAACTTAGAATTTGCTAGTCCTCGAGCAAACAAACAAAACAAGACAATAAAGTAAACCTAACTCACTTTCGGAGGCATCCCGGTTGCATTTAGCGTATGCAACAAGCCTTTAAACCCTTAGGTTACCTCTAAAGGACGAGTTTTGTCTCGTGAGGATTTTCAGTGAATACACCCACAAAGTTCAAGATTCAAAGAGATAAAAGAGTTGAACTATCGATGCAAATAAGGTAACGATCAACAAGTGAGAGACTGAAGTGTGTCAAACATATGAATCAAACCAATAAACACAAAAGCATGCTAAGAGTCTCCTCACTAATAGTTTCATACTTAAGTGCAAGTGTCCCATCATCATGAGCATCATCCAAGGCTAAAGTAACAAAACTTTGTTTCCTAGCATAGCACGTTTCGCCTCGACTTTGGCCTCACGGTCATACGCTCTTAAACATGAAATCACTCAAAATGGAATCTAATGGTTCACTCTCATGTGTGAGCATGGAATAAAGTACACTCAACACATACAAAAATTAAATGAGGATATCGAGTTCTAAAACGAAATGATCTCTTATGAATGGAAACAACCACTAACGGAATGGGGAAGCTCACTCACCCTTCTCACCCACTCTACCCTCTAATAATGTCTCCTAAAGGTAAACGGATACAAGTGATGGAATGGAAGATGATGAAATCCCGAGAATGTCGACGCCTTCAATGATAAAAGAATACTCAAACAACCTTTAAACTTGACTTTTTGCCTTGAATACTTTATTTTCCACAACACTTACACAAACACAAAATAACACATATAAACACTTTCTTTCTTTTTTCTTATTTTTTTTTTCCTCCTTTTCTCTTCTTTTCACTTTTATCTTTTTTTTTATCTTTTTTTTTTTTTTTTTTTTTTCCTTTTTTCACTTTTTCACTTTCTTTTCCCTTTCTTTTCTTTTTTACACACATACTCAAACACCAAAACAAAAATACAACTAGTATTCTCAACAAATCACCTTTGCTTTCACATCCTTTCAACAAAAATACAACTAGCATTCCATCTTCATAGATGGAATGCTACCCCATTTTTTATTTTGAACCAACATGTTTATGTACGGAGATGTTGCTCAAGTCCAGCTCAAATATTAATAGAAAATGACTATTTGAGTATTTTATATAGTAAGTAAACTAAAGGGTTATTTTCAAACGACCACCTAGTTTATAACCAACTTTCCGCGTAGCTCCCTAGTTTATCAAAAACACCAAGATGATTTCATTTTCGTTGTTACCGCTACTTTACTGTTGAAGTCAAAAAATTTGTTCGAAATTACCTTTTGCACCACTTTTCAAGTTGTCACATTAAATCTTTCTAAACCATTTTCAGATTTTTTTTTGATCATTTCCAAAATTTAAACAAAAGAATTTAAATCTTTCCATTTATTTCCCTTCTTCATCTTCTCCTCTATAACTTTTTAGAGAGAGAAAGTGAGTTTTAGAGAGAGAAAGTTGGAAATGCAAGAGATATCATCTCTTTCCACACATTGCCATAGCATCAATAGTTATCATCACTTAGATTTGCAGAAATCATTGTTGATGTAAGTGATGAATTTAGCTATCTAAGATAAGAATTTGGATTTCAAAAACCTAATTTTACTGATCATGAAGGTATATAAACATATGAAACAAATTTCCATATCGGACCTCAAACAACAAAAATGACGATGACGATCTCGATGATGATGATGATTTTGAGTTACCTTTTGTTTCAAATGATCTTTTTTTTTTTAAAACCAAGCGAAACAAATTTTCATTTGTAAGTGATTAAATCACAATGTTACATGGATGATCATAATTATTTCTCTCCTCTGAAAACATCATGAGAGTTACATACCTTTAAATCCAAAGTGCCTCATGAAAATAAAGAAATAGGACTAGACACCGACTCGATAAAATGACCCTAAAGGTCGAAAGACGAAAGGATCCTAAAGATCACGGATGAAAGCACCCTAAAGGTCGAAAGACGAAAGGATCCTAAAGATCACGGATGAAAGGACCCTAAAGGTCAACAAAAAAACTGATAATACGAATAATAAAGAACATACTAATTTACATTCCTCTCGACTGCCATTGTTGTAGTAGATTGATCATCCTTGGTGAAGCCCCATATCATAATACCACCAACATCACTAACTATTTCTGCTGATGAAACTTTCGTTAGTGGACAGATCAAACCGCTTTTTCTAGTTTTCAGTCGAGATTTTCTCTTAATTGACAAAAAAAAGAACCAGGAAGAAGGTGAAGAGATTAATGAACCAGACATTATCAAGACCGCTAATGACTGAAATCGAACCGGGAAGAACATGGAGACATTATCCATGAGTAAAAGTAGCAAGAGCAACTATTTAAGATATTAGGGGTCAATTTGAGTTGGTGGTTATTATAATTAGTTTTTAATTGTGAATGATTAGTGGCCTGAGAAATCTCTTTAAAAATATATATTGATGTCTAGAAATCTTTATTGATTTTTTCTTCAACGAGTCACAACGAATTCGAGTAGAGTTCAACGATGAATTCATAAATCTCTTAAAAATATATTTTCGTGTAGACATCTTAAAGAGAAATCTTTTAAAATATATATATTTTTAAAGAGATATAGATGATAATTGAATTAATCAGATAAATGTATTTTCGGATTTGATTTAATCACTCTTTTTCACTATATATATATATATTTTAAACTCTTTCCATCTTTTAATGGTTGTTATGGTAGGTAAGTGATGGATTCATCAATACTCTAACTTTCTTCCAAGTTACAACCCCCCTAAAATATCTCCCTGTAGATGGTAAAATGTCTACGGTTCAGAAAGTCTGAAAGTCAATGGGTTAACGGTCAAAAGTTTTGTCGGGTCGGATGCTTCGGGAACCAGCTACGTGTCGAAAAGAACCTCCACACAAAACGAGGGAAGAGATCGTGAAGCCTTTAGGACACCGGGATGGTGCCGGCCTAAGGGGGCTCCAACGGTCAAGTCAGATATTCGGTCAAATATAAATAAGAAAGTCAAAATGGGCGATAGAAGGGTAACCGTCGTTGGAGTGATTAGCTGTCGCGTCTCGTAGAGTTGTCGGAACAGATCCACGGTAGTGATATACTTACTGTAATGAAGAAGGTGATAGTAATGATGTCGTGTTGATAACTTGTTGGTCGTACGTGGACTTCGCGGTAAGCTGCTGGTCATAAAGAGATCAGCAATAAGACGCTGGTCGTAAGTGGATCGAACGGTGAGGATGATGTGGTAAGAGGGTGGTCGAATAAATATGATGTTACGGTCAGCTAGTTACTGCTGGATGAGTATTACGGTCAGCTCGTTACCGCTGGCTGAGTGTTACAGTCAGCTAGTTACCGTTGGATGAGAGATATATAAGACCAGAGAGCTCTCTTATGCAATAAGGCGGTGGTCGTATGGTGTTGATACGGTTAGCTAGTTGTCGTTTGATTTGTGACTACCAGACTCTTATCTCCCAACTTCTAAGACGATGAGTTAAAGACTTCGAGAGAATCAGAAGATCTTTGAGATGCTTATGAGAGAGTAACTGAGTAGAGAGAATGGATTAGGCTACTCGAGTACCGTTGTCGAATAATGGATGCCCTTGTCTGAATGTCGCCTCTCGTATTTATAGTGGTGGAGAAGGGTTACCTTGATGACGACTAGCAAGTTAATGGCCATTCCGGGACGTTACTCATGGGAGGTACGTTAAGGGGTAGAGTATTTGACTTATCGACCGTCAGATGAGTATTTGAATTTCCTGAGGGACGGCCAGGATGTTACCGCGTGTGCGATAAGCTACTGGCCGGTAACGTCCGTCTTTAAGTGGAAGATACGAGATTTTCAACATTGAAGTGGTTACGAATTGTGGAATAATCCTCTGACCGTAAGATAGCGTAATACTGGCAGGTAGCTATCGCGTGACGCGTGTCATATATGCTTAATGTCGTTTGATTTGTGACTACCAGACTCTTATCTCCCAACTTCTAAGACGATGAGTCAAAAACTTTGAGAGAATCAGAAGATCTTTGAGATGCTTATGAGAGAGTAAGTGAGTGGAGAAAATATATTAGGCTACTCGAGTACCGTTGTCGAATAATGGATGCCCTTGTCTGAATGTAGCCTCTCGTATTTATAGTGGTGGAGAAGGGTTACCTTGATGACGACCAGCAAGTTAATGGCGTATTCATTCCGGGACGTTACTCATGCGAGGTACGTTGAGGGGTAGAGTATCTGACGTATCGACCGTTAGATGAGTATTTGAATTTCCCAAGGGACGCCCAGGATGTTACGGTGTGTGCGATAAGCTACTGGCCGGTAACGTCCGTCTTTAAGTGGAAGATACGAGATATTCAACATTGAAATGGTTACGGATTGCGCAATAATCCTCTGACCGTAAGATAGCGTAATACAGGCAGGTAGCTATCGCGTGACGCGTGTCAGATATGCTTAATTTTAAGCTGGTATGGATTCGGCGACCAGAGTAGCGACTTGGGCCGTTATCAGACTTTGTTATCGAGCCTCGCGGATTTTACCCTTACGAAGCGGTTGTTCCTTTATTCTATAGGCACCTCGTTGGGCGAATATTTGCCCATACACTCCCTCTTTCAAATTCGGTTTCTAAACATCTCCATCATCTGTTTTTTTACTCTATTGATGAGACATGAAAATGTCCTATCTGAATCTCTTAACTCGGGTTAGTTAGTCAATTTTGAGCAGTTACTCTGATGAATTACTTGTTTTTTCTTTCTCAGGTGTCTTTACAGGGTTCAGTGTGAAAAACAGATGAAATCGGGAGAAATTGATGTTAGGGGCATTTTGGTCATTTGGTGACAAGGGTAGCATGGTAATTTTGGATAATGTGGATGCTCTGATGCAGAGTAGAGTCGAGGACGAACCCTACAGCGAAAACGAGAGTCAAATCGGAGTCCGAATGTGAAAAATGGACCATGTCAAAGTTTGGGTCAAATCGGGCCCTTCAGAGACACGTGGCGCAGACGGGGACGTTAGGATGAAAATTTCGGTACTATAGTGGGCCCTAGCAGGGGACTTTTGGGATATTTTCCAGGCTATGATTGCATGTACTGCGTTACTGTTTACTACGATACTTCCTCCGCAAGGTACGATATCTAACGGCTTGTTTCTCTGCACGCACATGTCATCGCTTCTGAAGTGCGTCTCACGCTATTAAACTGCTCCCTGCTACACCATATCGCTCCTAAATTACCAGCAAGCAACAACTGGTTAGTTCCCCATATTTATGGATCTGCCTCCTCCGGTATTCTTATTATGCCCGAACCTATATGGGAGTATAAAATACTCTCTTTCAAGAGATAGAGATGGGAAGATAAGGAAAGAAAGAGAGTTGGAAATTTTGGAGATTTGTGAGCGGTTATTAAGACAATAGAGAGAAAGATTTAGAGATTTGATTGAGAAGGAAAGAAAGAGAATAAGAGTTGATCGAGATTTCCTTAGAAAGCTGGAAGCGAAACAGAGATAGCAGAAGAGATTCGATTGAAGAGCTCTCGGCTGGAACTGATCGGTTATCTCTCTAGACGGATATCTCTTTCCTTTTATTCTCTATCGAAAAGGAAGGCGTTAGAGGGATTCGTATGTTACAGTATAAAGATAAAAACAGGGAGAAAATCATTTTTCTTTCTAATCTCTTCAAATTCGTCAAATAAAAAGAAGGAGATATGGAGATTGAAAGCAGAGAAGGAAAGAGGACAGAATAAAGATGGATTCGGTTGAATCTAATGAGAGAGAGGATGATTGAAAGAATATTTGGATAGGGGTTTGGATCGACTGGTTTATTTGATTTACTTCTTCTCCTATATAAAAGAAGAACAGAGAGTGTAGAGGACATCTCATATTTTGGGGACGAAGCCTCTCGAGCTCAATTTGACATAAATATTACAGAGAGAGAGAGTGATGTAGAAATCGGCTTAGTAAGAGCAAACAGAGAGAAGAAATCACCATTATCATTTATAGTTTTCAATTTCTTCTTCTTGATTTATGTTTTTTTTGTGAGAGAAAAGAGACATTGATAGAGAGCGAAAGAGGGATTGTAGAGAGGTTGAAAGAGATCAAATACAAACATTGATTATCATTTTCTGTATTCTTTTGTTTCTGTTCTAACTCTTTTAGTGAGAGAGAGAGAGAGAGAGAGTAATTTTATCTCCTTAATTCTTTTTCTAATTTTGCTTCTTTTAGTGAGAGGAAGAAGTTATTGTTAGTAGTGAGAGGAAGAGAGAAACAGAGAATGATTATCAGTAGTAAAAGTGAGAGAAACAAATGGTAGAGAGAGTGAATTCAAGTGGGGAAGACGAGAAAATCGTGTTCCCTTAGGGCGCGTTTGGCTGCCAGACGGGAAAATCAAAAGGAAACCATTTCCAGCGAGAGAAAGAAGTTATGTTTTCTTCCCTCTTTATCTCTTACTTTATTTTCATTGATTCAATCTTGAGTTCCATGATACTATGATATCGGTATGTTTTGTTTGTGAGTCAACAAATTCCTAGATCGAATAATTATATATTTTAAGTTTTTATTGGTTTTAATGAAGACATCTTCCGGACTTTAGACCATTCATGCATGTGTTTAAAGCCCGAGTAATAAAAATAACTTGTTGACTCATAAGTTCACCTTTAGAGTTGTTCCGTGGATAGATTCTGAACCCTTAGATCATCTCCCCAGTTGAGTTCATCTTTTTATTTGTTTTAATATTTTATTCATTTTATTTTATCACCAAAACCTAATTTTCAAACAAAACCATGTTACTTTCAAGTTCTAGAATGGGTTTCACTTAGTCCCTGCGGATCGACCCGGTCTTACCGGAATTATCACTTGACGCCCGTATACTTGCGGGTGGTGACCTATTTAGGAAACTTTCTAGGCCTATCATCTATCTAATAGGTTTTCTCTGTCCTTCACTTAACTTGATTCTATTTGTAATGTTTTATCTTTCTCTTTGTTATTCAATAAACTCTTTAAGTTTTATAATTATTTTTAGTTTGACTGATACTTGTAAAATAATAACGAACATATGTAATTTTTTTTTTTTGACAAACAACATATGTAGTTAAAAAAACCTACTATGTAAACTAAATTGCTACGATAAACTCTTTAATTTACATAATTGTAAGAATAAGCTTAAACGCAATTAACTGCTTTTAGATTCAACACATTAGTTTATTAGTTATTTATCTTTAATTAATCCTAATTTTTAATTTATTCAAATTTTGACATTTGAGATGAAAGATCGGTACAATCGTGAATTTCTGCTACAAAAGAGAATAATTCGTGTAAAGATTAGTGGGCAAATTCATGCAGATTATCCGCAAATAGAGGATTTAGTTTTAGGTTTGCTACCACTTAATCTTCATCTTCACCTCCCTCTTAGTTGTGTAGATTATCCGCAAATACTTTTAGAAGTTAATCTAATTCGTAAGTTCATTTAACTTTTTTTTTTTTTAATTTCTCTCCATAGAATAAACTCTTTCTCCTTTCTCCTTTCTTATTTTATTTCATTAGGTTCATTTATCTTTCATGCTTATCAAAGTTTATTTATAAGTTTGTTATCTCCTCTTCTTCATCTCTGTATTAAGAAGAAAATATATAGTTTGGTATCCTCTTATTTTTATGACTTAGTGTTTTGACAGTTTTCTTCCATTTCTTCATCTCTGTAGGTCTAACCTCATTTGTTTAATTAAACGAAAATTGATAAATGACTGGAGAATTTATTTTGTTAAATCAAATTGTTGTATCTTTTACAAATAAATTAGTAAAGTGCATTGTTAAAATGAAAACATAGTAGACATACTTCATTATCTTTGTAATGTGTTGTATTAATTTTTTCGCTCGACTAATTTGATGTTATTTTTCCGTTCTTTTAGATTAACAGGAGAATGACACAATGAAATGGATACCACGTCAGTAAAAATAATATGATGAAGAAGAAAAAGAACTTAGAAGATCAATGCTTTTTAGTATTTTTTTGTTTTTTCATGTAAAATATAATTTTTATTTAACTACATTTTTATTAATCCAATCTCACTTAATTAAGGAATGGATAGATTTTTTGATAGTCGTGGGATTGTAGTTATTCTTCTTGATCAAATGTAAATTTTTAAATTGCAGCTTGAAATTTTTTCTTCTCCACCATTTGTTTATACATTATTGATTTCATATCGAGATGAGCTAAAGTACGAGACTGTGTTCTTCATTTTTAATTCATATTAGGTTTGAATTCTTTATTTCATTGTTTATACATTTTTTATGAGATGTTTTTAATTCATATTAGGTTTGAATTCTTTATTTCATTGTTTATACATTTTTTATGAGATGCAGATGATAATGATTTTTAAGTTATCTAATTTCTTTCTTCAACCAGAAGTTAATTGTCTTTTTCTCTCTTCAGCATTTTAATGTGGATTTTAACTCTAATCTTCATGATGTGACAATAGTTCGAATTCGTAAATATTTTTTAATTTTTTGCTATATGTGTTTTCCCTCTTTCTTTCATAATTTGGTGATTTGATGTTCTTAATCAGTAAAGAATGTGATAATTGTTGTTCTGGGAACTCATTGAATTGTGTTTTCATTCTATATGTAGGTATAAAAATGTTACATAAAAAGAGAAAAATTTCTTTGTTTTATTTCTGTACATTATTCACTTATTGAAAACGTATAATTACGTTGTTCGGCCATCAAAAGTTCTTTTATTTTATGTTACACAGGGTTGGTGACGAACGAAGCTTTATTTTACAAGTCTTTCGTAATGTAATTTGCAAAAATAAATTATTTCTTACTTAAAAAATAGGTAATATTTGTTTGGCCTTAGTTTGACTAACTTTCTATACAACATAATTTTAATCAATTTTGTATCAGTGAAACTTTGTGCAAAATTTAAATATTAGTTATCTAAATTTACGTTAGATTATACTTACTTACGTTGTATACAATTATATAATGTTGTACTACTTAAATTGACTAAAACTAGGTATCTCTCACGCCCTCAATTCCGTCGGGCTTACGCTAGTCGTGGTCGAAAATTTTCAGAGTACAAGCATGGTGGGTTCAAGCATTCCCTCGGATGCACGTAACACACTAGTCGTGAGTGCACCGATGGATTAGGACTCGGCTAGCTAGTCGATTTCAGAAACCAAGTTAGCCGGCGCCTGGGAGCCGACTAGCCGGACGGCTCACTAGGCGCCGACCAACTCGGTAAAACAACTTGTGTTTTTTTTCCTTTTTTACCCAACTTAAAGCCAGGGTTTTGATTAACCTTCCTTACCAGCCGTCTCCCTCTCTCTCTACTACTTATTGCCCTAATATTTCAAGTTCTACAAAGATTTGAAGCTCCACAATCTTCATTCAAGTAAGTTTTTCTCTCTAGAACTTGATTTTCTTCTCTTTCCCTCTCTAAAGGTGAAGGCCTGACTTCTTAGGGTTTAACAACTATTAGTAAGATCTTCTTGCCCTAATATTTCAATCTGCCTCTCTCCAGCGATCTGTTTCTCTCTCTCTCTTGTGATTTATATATGTTACAGAGATGACCTCCTCTCTTTAATGCTTCTTGTTTGATTTTCTTCTCCTCTCTCTCTCTCTCTCTACAGCTGTTAGACACTAAAAGTGAAAGGTGCCTCTATTTTTTTTTCTTTTTATTCTCTGTTTTTTTATTTTCTGTGATAAAAGTTATTTATCACTTTTTTTTGTTGAATGAAAGTTAATTATCACTTTTTCATACATATTAAAGGTATGATCTCCATATATTATGTATAATCTCTATTATATAATTTATAATAAAATATATATATATATATATATATATATTATAATATATACATAATTTACTATGATATATTATATATATTATTTTATATCAACAAATTAAATCCGACTAGTCCCGTTGTAGTCCCGACTAGTAGCTAGGTCCTGGTCGACCGACTAGTCCCGATTTCCGACTTTTCAAGCTTAGCGTACTACGTTGTCTACGTAAATCATCGTCCGAACTCCGATGTCACACGACCCGGGCGGAAACCTAGACGTGCTAGCACCACATTATATTTAAATAGGCAAAAAAAGTGCTAGCACGTCTAGGTTTTCGCTTGGTCCGTGTGACATCGGACGACAATTTACGTAGACAACGTAGTACGTGCATCCGAGAGAATGCTTGAACCTACCGTGCGTGTACTTTGAAAATTTTCGACCACGACTGGCGTAAGCCCGACGGAATTGACCGCGCCCGCAAGGAGCGGGAGATACCTAGTAAATAAACAAGTATAATAGTAATCCAATAAATAAGCTCTCTGCAGAATCAAGGAACAAACACAAACCTGCTTGGCCAAATTACAAGATTTTTCAGCAGCTCATAGTAATATTCAGATAATTTTAGAGCCAAACCCAAATCAATCTGCTTGATGAATCAAGGACCAAATTAACAAGTTCAACCTAAACAAAGTTAATTAAAAGATTCTCAGCACCAACCTTAAATTCAGTAATATAACGATGCATCTTCAAATAAAAACTTCTTATTCACTACCAGAAGCCGGTTGAATAAGATGCTCATCCAATCACAAATTCATGAAAGTGGTTTCAATAGAAGGTTCGTGCATAAAACACCCGCCCCAATGGTATTTTGCCAATATTATAAAAATAATAACGCAAATGTATTGCTAGCCATGCATTTGATCCATAACAAGGTTCTATAGTATTTGATTTATTCCAATCGCCATGCATCAACATGTTCATTGACTTCATTCATAACAAGGCAAAAAGGCCATGTTCGGCGAGTGGGAATGGAATGTGATTTTCTCCACGAGGTTGAATCACAAAACCAAGGGGATAAATATGGTTTTGCCTCCCTTTCCCTTGGAAGGGCACATCAAATAATCAGGGAACAAAATCAATCTCTACCAATCCTATTTTGGCCAACCCAAACAAGTAAAGGTATTTACAATTACTAGAAATCACAACCCATAATCGCATTCCTTTCATGTGGGCCAAAACATTGCCTTAATGCAGTCACTACTCAATATATGATCCAATCCACCAGTAAGACCTCAAAAAAAATCATAACAGTCACTTTCAACCCCAAGAGGTTGATGATAGATAATACAAAAATTACATTCTTAAACCTTTGACGAAACAGAGCAGAACACCTAAATCTGGAGGTACATATGCCGTTCAAGATTATGTGATCCAGGTTAGACCTAGTTAGCACATTCGACACATAAAACACCAATAACTTATCAAACTTCCCATAGCAATACGTCAATTAAAAAAAAATAGGCTTAACTCATTATAATTCATGGTTCTTTAACACATTAAATTAAAATAAAGTTCAGGCATAAAACCACCATTGGGAAAGGAATTGCCAAAAAATAAAAATATTGGCGTAAATATATTGCTTAATTAAGTACAAAGTTTCCATGATAACATAAGTCTCCACAGCGTTTTCTTATCCTTCATTGTTTATCTTTATAGGATTCTTGCTTCAAATACGTATTAGAATCCAGTGAAACTAAACTCCTAACACAAGCCACTGCTTTAGAACACATGGTGTTTGCACGTATCTTCAAAATTGTATCTTTTTTCTTCTTTTGATCATATAATACATAATCGAACAAATTCGCTAACAATATGTAACCATTATTGAAGGACTTGATCGGCTTCATGACAAAAAGTAATGCAATAACATTGTCTGTGGTAATGCTTAACAATTTAGTCCAAGACCCACTGACCCCGTACTCGTTCATTACCCATACTTGAGTTTGAAATCCAGAAACATTATCAAATACAGAAAGATACTCCCCCAAAACACCCACAACCATGGTGGTGTCTGATAAGAAGGAAGAAGATCTGACATTCAAATCATTAGGTATTGGTAGTTCCTCAAATTTCTCATCAACCATGTCAAATGAAACTATAACATCACATGAAGTTTCACACGAAGTTGCTTTCCAATGAAGAGCTCCATTGACGAACACACCACAACTCCCAGAAATGAGTTCGTAGGGAATTTTGTCAATAGATTTCCATGAATCTGAGCGTAAAGAGTAGATGATAGGTTTGGTGTATACATCACGGCCATTTAATATTCTTGAAAGTAATATAAACTTATAATCATCAAGTTTGAAATCATAACCGAAGCCAGACGAGCACTTGTAAACAACTAATTTTTCTATGAGTAGTTCAAAGGGAGGCTGTGGTGGTGGTAATAGTTTATATTCATAAGTAGATGGGTTGAAAAGGTAAGTTTTATGATTATAAGAGTAGCAAATCAAGCCATTACAAGAACCCAATGTTGGACGGTTGTATCGTAGATAAAAGGATGGGTAATCGATTATATTGAGACGAGGTTCATCAGATAATACTGAATCAGAATCGACACAGTATAATCTTGAATCAATAGCGAGGATGAGACTAAATTTGTCTAGTCTAATTGAATTAGAGTAATAAAGTTTAATGAAATTAGGGTTAGATAATTGAGAATACCATGTTTTGGATACTGACCTGAATCGGAAGATCGATTTGACTGGTAACAAAGCAAAGATGTTGGTGATGATATCGTCGGGGAGGCTCGGCAATGAACGTCGGTGTCTTTTCAGCATCATCATCCTCGTTCAGAAACAACTACATACGATCATAAAGAGAGAGAGATAAAGAGAGTTCACCTTATAGAGAGAGAGTGAGAGAGAGAGAAAGGGATGATGAATGGAATTTGATAAGGAATCGAATATAATGTAGACCTGTTAATGGAGGGATGAGGGCTCCTCCTGTTTAGCCCTAAATTAGAAGTTTTCTCCTCTTGGATAAAAAAAAAAAAGGGTTATTTCCCTAATGGCCCCCTACTTTGTGACCAGCTTCCTGCCTGGCCCCCTACTTTACAAGAAATACCCATATGGCCCCCTTCCGTTATAACACTGTTACTCTCTCTCTCTCTCCTCCAGCATGTTTTCTCTCTCTGCCACCTCGTTAAACCAGCCACATCATTGTCTTCACCGGCAGGGTCGCCGGCCGGCCAAATTTCCGGCCGGCGACCTTCAAATATATATTTTTTTTTTTTAAATTCTCTCACCTCTCTCTCTCTCTAAACTCCGGCGAAGGGAAACCTTCGCCGGAGTTAGGTCTGTTCATCACGAACAGACCAGATCGTGGTCTATCGTGATGAACTAACCAGATCGTGGTCTGTCGTGATGACCACGATCTGGTCTGTTCGTGATGAACAGACCTAACTCCGGCGAAGGTTTCCCTTCGCCGGAGTTTAGAGAGAGAGAGGTGAGAGAATTTTTTAAAAAATTTTTTTTTTTTTTAGAGAGAGAGAAAAAAAAAAAAGTTTGAAGGTCGCCGGCCGGCCACCCTGCCGGTGAAGACGATGATGTGGCTGGTTTAACGAGGTGGCAGAGAGAGAAAACATGCTGGAGGAGAGAGAAAAGAAATGGAAGAGAGAGAGAGTAACGGTGTTATAACGGAAGGGGGCCATATGGGTATTTCTTGTAAAGTAGAGGGCCAGGCAGGAAGCTGGTCACAAAGTAGGGGGCCATTAGGGAAATAACCCAAAAAAAATTAATTAAATTTTGACAGCAACTAAAAGTTTTCTCATCTTATTTAGCAGTATTCCGACTGTTATTGTGCTTATCATATCATAGTCGATTTCTGAAAAAAAAATGTAAAAGTTCAAATTTTCACATTCAAAGGAGACGCGAAGTGGTGTGTGCAGGAGGACGAAAGTTGGGCGGCAAGTTTCTTTGGGCCTAAAGCTTGACGAAATTACTACTTTATTTAGACTCAAATTCGATATTTCCTGAATCTGCAAGGACCTCTACACTGCAAACTACATGCACTGACCAATTTGACTACCACGGGTTGACTTCAACTTTTACATCTTATAAATTGGTAACTGGACTCCTTAACTTCTATGATACTGGAAAAATTTGGTCCCATAATAAATGGCTTGAAGGCCTGGGCAGCTCAAACTATTGATGCCACGTTGCCGTGTCCCATTTGACACTCTTGGTCTTAGTTGAGTGACTTGAGTCTGTTTGTTCATCCTCAGTGTGGTATTTCTGTATTATAACCATTTAGGTTACCTTGTCTAACTTCATCACTTGATTGTCCTAGTTTGGCTATGCAGAAAATCTTTTGACGATCTTCACAAGTCTTTACCAATTGGAGTTGTAAAACCTTCTCAAGACTTTGATGAATTGGTATAAAAGTCTCAAGTGCCCAATTATCAATTGGTATTTTTTTATTTTCTCATTGTTGGAACCTGACTTCTTTGAATTGAATGGGTCAAAGATTAATTCAATTTGGCCATTTTAAAAGATTTGAAAAAAAACAAAAATTATAAAGTATGTCTCTGAGTCAATTTCAGACCTCAAGTTAAACATTAGTTCTTGTTTACAAAAACGAACTAACACTGCCTCAGTTAATGTTTTTCACAAGCAGATCATTAAGATCACAAGTAGTTGATCTTGTCATAGTGAAGCTCTCTCGCGTGGGAACTTTCACTCTTTCAGACATCAGATTAGGCCATGGAAATACAAGAGATTTAAAAAATGTGTATAGATAAATCGAACCACTGTCTATTTATAGGTAAAAATGATTAAAAAAACAAATTATTTTATTTTATAGAGAAAATATAAAGTACAATTGATGATTTCTTTATGTTCCCAAAAAGGCAATACAAATTCTACAACATCAAGTCAATATAGATATTGGCATCTACCAATACCACTTTTTCAGCAGCTCATAGATAATAATTTGGGTTATTTTCCACATAGCTCCCAACTTTATGACCAGCTTCCTTCCTAGCCCCCTACTTTATCAAAAATATCCAGATGACCTCATTTTCAGTTACCGTTATCACTCCGTTAACTAGTCATCACCTCTCTCTCCTTCATTTCATCACCTCTCTCTGCCACCTCATCTTCTCTCGCCACTTCATTGGCTTCACCGGCGAAGGTCGCCGACGACTAATTTTCCGGCTGACGACCTTCAAACATAAGAAAATTTTTTTCTCTCTCTCTTCTTTCTCATGTTCTCTCTCTCTAACTAATCTCTCTCTTTCTCTTTCCAATCTCTCTCTCTAACTAATCTCTCTCACATTCCGTATGTATATTGAGTCACATTCCTCTTCATCAAAGATGCAATTTGAAGTTGTTCATTTCCTATTTCAGAATGGTGATAATATTTCTTTTCCTTTTTCCATATTTCTTTTTTGAAGATCCTCTTTCCATATCTAAACTAATATTACTTAATCTGGTTTCATCATTAAACAGATGGATTACAAAGTTGGGAACTTTATATCTCCAATTACAGGACCAAGATCAACCTAAATCGACTTATCTCAAATATCCTGTTGTTCCTAATTCCTGCCTTTTTTTTACCTAATTCAACAATTTTCCAAAAAGTCAAAATCCCAAGTTTGAATTTCTCTGAATTAATCAAATACAAAAAACAAACTAGAATGAAACCAAAAAATTAGGTCAAGAAATCATTGAAACCCCATTTAGTAAACCCTCCAAAACTCAAAAAATTAACCCGAAATAGGACATTTTAAGCAATTCATGGACGCTAGTGGCCAGATTAATAACTGAGGAGATGATATTATTAAGGGGTTTTGAAAATTGTCGATAATTGATGCAGCAGACAAAATAACATTAGAATTTTATGCTAAGTGGGGTCGTGACAAGTCAGGGATTGGATGACCTAGAGGAAGATTTTTTATTTTTAGTAGTTTTCGAATTCTATATTTTCTTAGTTTTAGTAGTTTCAGAATATTAGTTGTTTTCGAGAAGATTTCCTAGTTTTTAGCAGTTTTCCAGTTTTGGTTATTTTCTTAGTTTTTAGCAGTTTCTAGATTCTAGATATTTTAGAGTTTTAGTAACTTTAGAGTTCTATTATTAATGGGTTTCAGGCCTACAAATAGGCCTTTTATGTGCATTGTGAAGGGAGCTTTGTTTATTAAATAAAGTTTTGTTTGATTTAATCAATCATAGAGGAGCGATCTCTATACTTTTTATCTATTGCCTACTACGCGCTGCATCAGTTGGTACCAGAGCTTGCGTCGATCTTTAACAATGTCACCGGGAAGACAACCTGCTGGAGGTAGGGAGGATCCCATGGATATTGTTAACGAAAGAGCTGAAGCTATAAATCAACGATTAGACGGTGTTGACGAATGGCGGCAACAGATGACTCGAATGATGAAAGAATTTAAGCATCGGTTAGATGCCTACATTGTTCATCAAAGGGAAATGACTTCACCAAATCGTCACTCGGTAAGGGTTGATAAATCTACAGAAGATGATTGTGATAATCCTTTTGCTAGGGACGTTCAGGGAAAAAGGAAGGGTTCTAATCACGGTTATCGGAGTCGGGAAGCGGGATTGAGGATGAATAACACGAAATTCAGAGGGTGTGGTCAACCTGAAGAATTCCTCGACTGGCTCACTGCGGTTGACGATATTCTAGAGTTTAAGGGGATACCTCAGGATAGACAGGTTTCTTTTGTGGCTACTAGACTTCGTGACAGGGCTGCTGCATTGTGGCAGCAACACAAGTTAATGCGGTCCAGAACAGGAAAATTAAAGGCAACTTCGTGAGAGAAGATGAAAAAATATATCCGTGCCAATTTTTCCACATAACTACACCAAGTTAATGTATCAGAAATTGCAACAATTGAAGCAAGGGTCTCGTACTGTAGACGAGTATACTACTGAGTTTCACTTTCTGATTTCTCACAATGAACTTGCTGAAACCGAAGAATAATTAGTCGTTCGCTACATTGGTGGTCTTAAGGAAGATTATCATGATACAATCAATATGTTTAATCCATTCATGATATCAGATGCTCATCAACGTGCCCTAATTTGTGAAAAAACAAGAAAAAAGAAGGGGTAGAGGAACATCTAGGGATACGGTGTTTGGAAGAAGTCTTGTTGAGGTTAGGCCAACAGGTAGTAACCCACAACGAGGTAATGCTTCGGGTTCAACACAAACACCGGTAACTACGAGACAACAAAATAATCAGACTAATCCGTCTTAAACTAGCGGTTCAACTATTCGATGTTTTCAATGTGGCAAAATTGGTCATCGGGCAAATCAATGTCCAAAAATAGTATTGTGGATGACGTGATTCCATATTCCTTTCGTCCAACATTGGAAGAGATCACGAATGTTTTCCCTACAGGTCTATCTGACGGTTTACCACCGCTAAAGGATGTTAAACATCAAATAAATCAATTTTCTAGTGCGACTTTAACGAATATAGTTCATTATAGGGCGAGCTTGGAGGAACACATGGAGTATGGGGAGGGCGAATATGTTTGGGTTGGTTTAACCAAAGACAAATTCCTAGTGGGCGAAAATAACAAGTTATCAACAAGGAAAATCGACCACTAGAGATATTTGAAAAAATTAATCCAAATGCTTATCGTCTGAAATTTCCAAGTCATGTGCACTCGGATATTTTTAATGTCAAAAACTTATTACCATATTCTGAAGATGATTCGGACGAGGGCGATTCAAATTCGAGGTCGAATTCTGTCCAACCAGGGGAAGATGATGCAGCTGACAAAATAACATTAGAATTTTATGCTAAGTGGGGTCGTGACAAGTCAGGGATTGGATGACCTAGAGGAAGATTTTTTATTTTTAGTAGTTTCCGAATTCCATATTTTCTTAGTTTTAGTAGTTTCAGAATATTAATTGTTTTAGAGAAGATTTCCTAGTTTTTAGCAGTTTCCTAGTTGGTTATTTTCTTAATTTTTAGCAGTTTCTGGATTCTAGATATTTTAGAGTTTTAGTAATTTTAGACTTCTATTACTTTAGGATTTAAAGCCTATAGATAGGCCTTTTATGGTCATTGTTAAGGGAGCTTAGTTTATTGAATAAAGTTTTGTTTGATTTAATCAATCATAGAGGATCGATCTCTATACTTTTTATCTATTGCCTACTACGCGCTGCATCAATAATGGATTTCTTCTTCATCGATCCCATTTGAAGAGTTGGTACAAACCAGAGCGAGAAAGAGATTGGAATGAGATAGATTAGTTAGCATAGAGAGATTGGAGATGAAAGTGATTAGTTAGAGAGAGAGATTGGAGAGATTGAGAGGTTGGGCAGAGAGAGAGATTAGTTAGAGAGAGAGAGGGAACATGAGAGAGAAGAGAGATGAAGAAGATGAGAAAGAAAAGAAAGATTTTTTTTTATGTTTGGAGGTCGCCGGCCAGAAAACTTGTCGGACGGCGACCTTCGCCGACGAAGATGATGAGGTGGCGATAAGATGAGGTGGCAAAGAAAGATGATGAGATGGAGGAGAGAGAGGTGATGACTAGTTAACGGAGTTACAACGGTAATTGAAAAAAGAGGTCATCTGGGTATTTTCGATAAAGTATGGGGCTAGACAGGAAGCTGGTCATAAAGTTGGGGGCTATTTGGAAAATAACCCTAATAATTTTAGAGCAACCCCCAAATCAACTTCCTTGATAAACAAGAAAGAAACATCTATCAATACAAAAAAAACACCGTTTCTCGAGGAAATTAATAAGTTAAACCTCAATATAGTTAATCAAACAGTAATCCAACACAACTTATATTCAATGAAGTATTCTCAGCAGCTTTCTGGTTCTATCAACCTTGAATTAAGCAACATACAGAGACATACAACCTTGAATTTTCAGCAGCTTTCTGGTTCTATCAACCTTGAATTAAGCAACATACAGAGACATCTTCAAATAAAAAACCTCTTATTCACTACCAGAAGTCGATTGAATAAGATTTTCATCCAATAAAGATTACACGATCAAGATTATACCTAGTTAGTACACTCAAAACATGAAACCAAGTTAACAAACAGAAAAACTCAAAGAAATTCCAATAGCAACACATCAAGATCAATTCATCAAAAGAAACGAACTTAAATTTCAATAGAAGGTTCGTGCATAAAACACCCACCCAAATGGTATTGCCAAAAATGGCCTTAATGTTGTCAATACTCAATATACGGTCGATAACTTCAACTGTATAAATCATGTTAGACTAGTTATATAGTCTCACATTGTGCAATTGTTAAAACCTCTTTATTGTAAAACTCTTTATAAAGATCTTATGTAATAGCTACGAATATCAATTTAATCAATATAATTATCTTTTTTTACATGGTATAAGAATTTAGGTTTTATTTCTTGGGGATTAGATAATCAATCTTAGTCTTCCGCTTAGCCGGCGGCGATAGTCCCATTAATGGCTATCGTCCGTCGGACTCCCACCAGAATTTAGTTTTATGTTTTTTTGTTTAGTTTTTTTCCAATAAGAGTAATTCTCTTCTATTATTCAAATATATTCATTATTCAATACTTTTCTCAATAGTATTTGATAATGGTGAAGATTAACAAGAAGAAGGAAGATCAAAACAATAGTGATTCGTTGAAAAAATCAAAAGATAAGGTCTTAAATGATCAAAGCAATTCAAATGCCTCAAATTCTCCATGACATGAAACCTATGTGCATCAACGGTCATTTAAATGTAGTTCTAGTTGAGTTGTCCAAACAAAGAGAAATTGATAAAACAAGGGAAAGAATTCATGGGTTTATTATTGAAAATATATATACCCTATGTTTAGCTTGAAACTAGACTTATAGTGTTCCCAATTTTAATTTATTAAAGGATGCACACCAAGTGTTCGATAGAATGCGTGAAAGAAATGACGGTATTCCCAAAGAGGGTTTGCTTTTGATGTTTTGTAAACATGTTTGTGGGTTTGTTAATGGAAAGCGAGTCCATCTTCTTGCTTGATTTGCTCATACTTCTTATATCCAAGATGAGAAAACTCTCAAATGTTTGTTCCTTTAGTAAGCTACTTTGTTCCATTAGTTTTTTCAATAAGATCAAACGAAGAAAAGATATGAGAAAGAGTATAAAAGAAGAATAGAAGTGGGAAAAGTCAAGAACGTTGATTGCTAGTGTTTATGATTAACATAGAATAAAATCAAGTTGATCAAAGGCTTGACTTTTATTGCATTTCTGATGTTGGAGTCATAATCATGTGTGAGGGCTATTTAAAAAACCAAAAAAAAAAAAAAATAGCAAGATAGCAAACAAGATAGCAAGCAAGATAACAAACAAGATAACAAGCAAGATAGCAAGATAGCAAGATAGTAAGCTACAACAACAACAACAAACCTGACAATGGTGCCAGCTTTTCTTCAAATGGAGAAAAGACAACAACAACAAACAACAAAATCAACAACAACATAGAAACCTCACAATGATGTCACCATATCAATAACAAGTCAAAATCTACAATTTGTTTTTAGCAATCTCATGAATTTTTCACTAGCAAAAGTCATTCGTTTGAGGGGGCATGTTAGAATAGTTATATAGTCTCACATTGTGCAATTGTTAAAACCTCTTCATTGTAAAACTCTTTATAAACATCTTATGTAATAACTAGGAATATAAGTTCAATCAATACAATTTTCATTTCTTACATATCCAATACACTAGTAAGACCTCAAAATAGTCATAAGGGTCACTTTTAACCCTAAGAGGATGATTAAAGATCATACAAAAATTTGTTATTAAAACCTCTTGACAAAACAAAGTACAACATCTAAATCTGGTGATATATACATATATACATATGTATATGTAGTTAAAGATTACGTGATACAACACATTAAAAATAAAAACACAAAGAAAAACTCATCAAACCTAAAAAAAAACTCATAAAACATACACCAATAGAAGTATGCTTAACTGATTATAATTCATGGTTCTTTTAACACATCAAATCAAAATTAAGTTCAAGCGTAAAACCACCATAGAAAAGAAAAATGTTGGTGTGAACATATTGGTAGTCTTAATTTAATACAAAGTCGCCATAATAGCATAAGTCTCCACGGGGAATTCTTATCCTTCATTGTTTATCTTTATCAGATTCTTGCTTCAAATACGTTTTACAACCTGGTGAAACTAAACTCCTAACACAAGCCACTGCTTTAGAATTGTTAACTCTAGGGTTTCAGCTAAGAATACAAGATCAGAAGAAGAAGCAAATAAGTCTAGGATTTTCTAAAGTGGTCTTTATACTGGTTTTCGCAAGTCAAAGCCAAGTCCAGCTCAGACAAAGTCAAATCCAACTTCTATTGATAGTCCATGAAATATTCTGAAGGCACCTACTAAGACAAGAATAAGTTAGTAATTAACTACATATTTTCTGTTATGTTTCTGTTTCAATAACAAACTTATAGCTTTCTTCTATGACAGCTAATTGTATTCTCTCATTACAATTGATTGAAATAAAATCGAGTATTAAAGAAACTTACATGGTATCAGAGTTTAGGTTAAATCAAACTGGGGGTTCTCAGCAATACTCAATAGCAATCTATCATTTCTCATCATTTTCTCGCAAAATCACATCATCAAAGTCACGAGAAGATCAAAATCAAGTAAAATTAACATCATCAATATCAAGTAACATCAAGATCAAAATCAAGTAAAATCATCAAGAACTTACTGTTTTTTGTGTTTTTCATCAGCAAGGATCATTTTTCTGATCATAACTTCTGCAAATTTAGGTAATCTTCCTCCTATATCATCTGTTACTAGTTTCATCACTGAAAAGCTTGATGAATCTAATTATTTGATGTGGAGGGAACAAGTTGAAACAATGTTAAATACATATGAACTTATAGGGTTTGTGAATGTTTCCATTAAAGAACCCCCTGAAATTAAAATAATTTATGGAGTAGAACAGGTTAATCCTGAGTTTCAATTATGGAGGAGTAAGGAGAGTTTTGTGAGGTCTTACCTCAAGAGTACTCTCTCTAAGTCCATGTATTATGACATTTATGGACTCAAAACTGCCAAGAAATCGGGGACTATCTAGATCTTACAAACATTGAAGGTTTAGAGTTGAAAAAGGATCAATTAAGAAAGAAATTACAAAATCTAAAAAAGGGAAATGCTTCCATATCTAAGTACTTCAGGGAACTAAAACAAGTTTCAGATGCATTAATCTCTGTTCATAATAGAAACAGTGATTCAGAGTTAGTCAGAATAGCAATTCAAGGTCTTACATCTGACTATGATCAATTTACCATTGCACTCAGGGCAAATAATGAGCACTTATCACTAGCACAATTAAAATCTAGGCTTATTCAGCATGAACAATGATTACTTGCAAAAGAAACTGATCATGAAGTTTATTATGTTACAAGAACAGTTCCTAAACAAATCATGAGGAGCAAACCTTCTCCAAACTTTTATAAGAATCAAGCATGTCTTAAAAAGGAGGGTTCACCTTCAAATATGCACCCAGGTCACTCAATCAAAAAATCAAAGAGCTGATGACTTTGATTTCACCACAGTACCATGTGGTATCTGTAAGAGATGGGGACACGTTGCAGGTGTCTATTATTTCAGATATAAACCTAATAAACCTCAGACATGTTATTATACTGAAGAACATAATCAGAAAGAGGAAAATGAAATTGATGAACAACTAAAGTCATATTCTTATGAAGAAGAATCTCTTCTTGAACGTAATAATGTTATTGTTTATGATTATGGCCAAGTTACTCAAACAGAAGATGAAGATGTTTTTGAGGAATGTTATACTGCAATTGAACAATCATATGATGACATATTTGAAGAATGTCATTCATATCTTCCTCATGAAGAATTTTATGCTTTAACAAATACATCTGAATCCTTAAATGTTGAAGAAAAGGCATGGCTAGCTGATACAGGTGCTTGTAGTTACATGACCCATATAGTTGAAAATCTATACCTAGTTGATACAGGTGCTAGCAGTTACATGACCCACAACTGAAAATCTATCTTCATCTCAAGATTACAAAGGAACTGAGGGAGTAGTGGTTGGCAGTGGGAAATTTCTTCCAATTTCTAGCACAGGTACTTCTAAACTATCTACTTCTACTTGTGTTTTTGATCTTCACAAGGTTGTATGCGTACCTAGTCTTAAGAAGAATTTATTATCTATATCCAAATTCACAAAGGACAATTCAGTTTCATTAGAATTCATGCAATGGGGATACAACATTAAGGATATTTGGTCACACAAAATATTAGCAGAGGGTCCCAGTTAAGAATAATTTGTATCCTATTCAAGTTGAAGGTGATTTATTTCAGTCTAGAACTATAGCAACTCACACAGCTCAAATAGCAACTTCTTATGAAACTTGGCATGCCAGACTTAGTCATTCCCATAGTGGTGTTATCAAACAAATAAACCAAGAGAATAAAATCCTAATATCAAATATTAATGACAAGTCTTTTTGTAAATCTTGTGAAATGGGAAAAAGCAAGTGCTTACCTTTTGAAACATCTACTACTACCACAAATACAACACTTCATCTAGTGCATTGTGATATTTGGGGACCAACACCCATTTCTGATGATGCACAAAAGGTCCAGACGTTGACTAACGTTTGAAGAGTCAAGATCAGACCTAAAGTCTCTTGGATCGATTCGGCTTAAGGTAGCAGGACAGCTAAATACCTAATGGTCCACCACATTTTCCCCTAACTGGGAGGTCGGCCGGAAGAAACCAGCTCTGCAAAAAACGCCTTTGACATGGATAGATCAGCCCTGGGGTCCCAGAAGAAAAAAAGGGGGGGTCCCACAGGTTCGGCCCATATCTTACGCCCATAACTGGGAGATATCAACACTGTGCGACCTAAAGATTTAGTCCCGAACTTTCTAGAAAGATCTCAGTCGGCCACATATCTTGAAGTGTTTAAGCCCGATTGAACTCCACGTATCTAAAAGAGGAAACTTCTTCTTTAGAGTCTATCACTCTGGCAAGATATATACAAAGTATCCTTGAACTTAGAAACTTTCACTTATCAAAGATTCGGGATAGACTCAAAGAGAAACCCTAGATACACTAAAGAGGAAACTTCCCTTACGGTTGGACGGCAACCGCCTCACCACCACCACTAAATACAGTCGGCCTAACTTCACCTATAAAAGGCCCCCCACATAGTCCTTTTCAGGACACGGTCTCTTCACCCCGAAAAGATCACCCAATACTCAGAGTGCCCATAACTCGCCCCCAAAAGGATCGATCAATATTCATTCTTTTACTGCAAAGAACACCCTGACTGTCTTGAGCGTCAGAGCGGTTTTCGAACCCTTTGCAGGTTTTTCCCCTCGGGAATGGGAGAACAGGAGTAAGAGCAAGGAGCTAGAGCGAGGAGCTGGAACAGAGAAGCAGAGCAAAGAACCAGGGCTGAAAAGAGGAATCTCTCCTCTCATAACAGAATATACCATCATAACGGAGGCTGGCATGCATCAACTCCCTTTTTCATGCTTGTTGATGTTAAAAATTGGCTCCCGGTTAAATCAGCATGAAATAGGGAGTTGATGCATGACAACCTCCATTATGATGGTATATTCTGTTTGGAGAGGAGAGATTCCTCTGTTCAGACCTACTTCTCTGCTCTGCTCCGCTCCTCTGCTCTGCTTCTCTGCTCCTTGCTCCTTACTCCAACTCCTGACTCCATGCTCCAGCTCCTGATTCCTAGCCCTTGTTCATCTGTTCCCGAGGGGGGAAAACCTGCAAAGGGTTCGAAAACTGCTCCGACGCTCAAGACAGTCAGGGTGCTCTTTGCAGTAAAAGAATGAGTATTGATCGATCCTTTTGGGGGGCGAGTTATGAGAACTCTGAGTGTGGGTGATCTTTTCTGCGGTGAAGAGATCGTGTCCTGAGAAGGACAAAGTGGGGGGCCTTTTTTAGGCGAAGTTAGACTGACTGTGATTAGTGGCGGTGGTGAGGTGGTGGCCGTCAAACCGTAAGAGAAGTTACCTCTTTTGCGTATCTAGGGTTTATCTTCGAGTCTATCCCGGATCTTTGATAAGTGAAAGTTCCTAAGTTCAAGGATACTTTGTATATATCTTGCCGGAGTGATAGACTTTAAAGGAGAAGTTTCCTCTTATAGAGACGTGTAGTCCAACCGGGCTTAAACACTTCAAGATGTGAGGCCGACTTAGATCTTTCTACAAAATCCGGGATTAAGTCATTAGGTTGCGCAGCGCTGATATCTCCCCAGTTCTGGGCGTAAGATATGGGCCGAACCCGTGGAGACCCCCTTTATCCTTTTAAGATCCCAGGGCTGACCTATTCATGCCAAAGGCGTTTAGTGCAGAGCTGATTTCCTCCGGCCGACCTCCCAGTTAGGGGAACGTATGGTGGACCATCGGGTGTTTAGCTGTCTTGTGGCCTTAAGCCGAGTCGTTCCGAGAGACTTCAGGTCTGATTTTGACTCTTCAGACGTTAGTCAACGTCTGGACATTTTATGCATTATCATGAGTCCCGCCACTCCTTAGTTGAAAGTAAAGAGACTATGGAGTAGAAGTAACTCGTGTGCGTTTTATTTGAAGGCCTGAAGTCGAGAGTATTACCTGTCCCAGAGCTGCATCGAGAAGCTCTTTGGGTCTTATCTTGACCAAGGCCGGTTGGTGGAGCTCAATACTGTGCTGATGCTCCAGAGCTGATTGGTATCTGCTAAGTGGAGGTATTGTCTGACCAAGTGTTGTTTTGGCCAGAGTCATCCAAGCTGTGTTTCATCTTGACATGTGGTTTGCTCTCCTGAGACACGTTCCGTCTTTTGCGCAAGTAATGAATATTTTTTCCATGCGTTATTTTGTGACGTCAGCGACTTGATTCTCTGATCGCGTATTGCCGGCGCTGATCTTTAGGGGCGTATGGTCGGTGGGGATCTAATACTCCATATCCCTCCAGTATGTTCTCCAGACGCATCTGATCTCCCAGCTGTAATGTCAGATATCCGAAAGAGAATGCGTTGCCTGGTGAGAAGAGTATTTGTGCATATTTCCTGATCACTTCTTCTCTCTTCTATGGTGCTGTAGCGTTTCTAGCCGTCTCTGCCTGGCAGAGCTTCTCCTTTAGTTGTCTCGCTTCCTCATCCCTCCGGAGGTAGTCAGCTCTGATTTGAGCTAGTTCGGTCATGAGCTTGTCTGTGCTACGGAGCCTGTGTTGTGGCCCGTGCGGGGTGTGCTCCTCTGAAGACATGTTTGCCTGAGGGGCTTAGTGAAGTAGTTAGTTCGAAAGGTTTTGAATAAGGTATGGGTTACCAAAATGATGATTTTGCTGGAGCTCCCCTCCTTCTAGCGCCAAATGCTGATGTCAAAAAATGGATTTTCGTTAAATCAGCATAAAATAGGGAGCTGATGCATGACAGCCTCCGTTATTGCGGAATGATTCCGTGAACCAAGGTGTAGATCAGCTTGGGATTCCTGCTTCCTGCTCTGTTTCCTGATTTGCTTCCTGCTCTGCTTCCTCCTCTGCTCCTTTTTCCAGCTCCTTGCTCCTTGCTCCAGCTCCTTGCTTCTTGCTCTTGTTCCTCGCTTCTGTTCCTCGCTTTTTGCTCTTGTTCCTCGCTCCTATTCCTGTTCGTCTGTTCCCAAAGGGGAAAACCTACAAAGGGTTCGAAAACTGCTCTGACGCTCAAGCCAGTCAAGGTGCTCTTTGCAGTAAAAGAATGAATATTGATTGATCCTTTTGGGGGCGAGTTATGGAACTCTGAGTTTGGGTGATCTTTTTAGGGTTGAGAGATCGTGCCCTGAGAAGGACGATGTAGGGGGCCTTTTATTGGCGATGTTAGGCTGACTATGATTAGTGGCGGTGGTGAGGCGGTTGTCGTCAGACCAAGGGGAAAGTTTCCTCCCTTGAGTATCTAGGGTTTCTCTTAGAGTTTATCTCGGATCTTTGATAAGTGGAAGTTCCTAAGTTTAAGGACCCTTCGTAGATATCTTGTCGATGTAATAGACCCTAGAAGTGAAGTTTCTTCCTTTAGTTACTTGGAGTCCAAGCGGGCTTAAACACTTCGAGATGTGTGGCCGACTGAGATCTTTCTAGAAGATTCGGAATTAAGTTGGTAGATCGCCGAGCGCTGCTGCCTTCCTAGTTCTGGGCGTAAGACATTGGTCGGATCCGTTTGGACCCCCCCCCCCCCCCTTACTCCTCTGAAGACCCCAGGGCTGATGATCTTTCATGCCAAGGGCGTTTTGCAGGGCTGGTTTCTTCTGGCCGACCTCCCAGTTAGGGGAATGTTCGGTGGACCATCAGGGGCTCAGCGGTCCTGCTTCCTTAAGCCAGGTTGACCCAGTAGACTTTAGGTCTGATCTTGACTCTTCAGACGTTGACTAACGTCTGGACATTTTATGCATCATCATGAGAGACTCTAAATGAGAAGTTTCCTCCTTAGATACTTGAAGTCCAAACTGGCTTAAACACTTCGAGATCGAGATGTGTAGCCGACTGAGATATTTCTAGAAGTTTTGGGATTAAGTCGCTAGATCGCTTGGCGCTGCTGCCTCCCCAGTTCTGGGCGTAAGTCACTGGCCGAACCTGTGTGGACCCCCCTCACTCCTTTGAAGACCCCAGGGCTGATCTGTCCATGCCAAGGGCGTCTTGCAGGGATGGTTTCTTCTGGCCCACCTCCTAGTTAGGGGAACATCCGGTGGACCATCAGGAGCTCAGCAGTCCTGCTGCCTTAAGCCGGCTTGACCTTATTGAATTCAGGTCTGATCTTACTCTTCAGACGTTAGTCAACGTCTGGACATTTTATGCATCATCATGAGTCCCGCCACTCCTTCGTCGAAAGTAATGAGACTGAGGAGTAGAAGTAACTCGTGTATTTTAAACATTGAACACTCTGAAGTCAAAGATTTTACCTGGACCAGAGTTGTTTCACGAAGCTCGGTCTTTCTTTTGGTTTTCTAGAGCTGCATATTCCTGGGCTAGTTTGTACCGAGCTGGTAGGGACTGCCGATGGTAAAACCTCTTTTTCTAAAGTTGTATTTGCCAAAACTGATATAAGTTGTGTTTGCCTTAGATCGATGGATGTGTGGTTTGTTTTCCCGAGACACGTTTCGATTTCTGCTCGAGCAATTAATTTCCTTTTCATGCGTGATTTTGTGACGTCACGTTTTTTATCTTCTGATCACGCGTTTTCGGCGCTGATCTTTTGGGTTGTTGTACACGGCAATTTTTTTTTAGCATGCGAGGACACGTGGTGCCATGCCAGTGGTGAGACTGTCACGTCTCCTTGAAAATGTTGATATCCTATCAGACCTCTGATCAATCTTGAGCGATGTGTATCCCTTGGTCATCTTTCCTTCGTGTGTACTTAAGATGCGTTTGGTCTTCGCCTTTAATGACCGTTCGTCCGTTTTTAAGAAGTCTTTTTGCTATTCTTCTTCTAGTATAAGTAGCCTACTTTGGTTCTTTAACTCCTCGTCATCAAAAGTTAGAGAAGAGAAAATCCTTCTCTTGCAGATATATTTCAACCTCTTGTTCTTTACTTTCTGTTTTCATCGGAGATTCGAGATGCGGCCCCTGTTTGACTTCATACTGGCTTCCTACTTGAAGAGTGCTTTTCCGATAATGGAGATAGTTAAGGGTAACTTTTCCGATAATGGAGATAGTTACCCGGGATACCAATTTGGGTCCGGCCCCAAAAATGATGGTTTGGTCGGGCGCCATTCTTGACCTGGCTCCTGGTTGAAGGTTTCTTTGGCCGTTCGGGGGGTAAGGCTCTGCATGAGGGGATTTTCCTCCTTATAGTCCTGCGGGTCTGTCCCTTGGCTCTTTTAATGCTTTCTTATCTCCAACTTCTTTTCCTTTTATTTTAAGCAATTTCTTCTGTAATAGACTTGAATGCCTGTTGTAACTTCAATGTCTTTTTATGCAATTTCTTTTGTAATAGATTCTGTTAAATAAAATTATCTGTTATGGCTCTCCCTCTATCGTTTATAATTTTCTGGATGCTAACCACCCATTCGCGAAGAAGTGCTGATTCGTCTTTAATACTTATTGCTTCATTAATACTTTTCTGACCGAACCGCCTGTTCGTTCCGTCTTCCCATGGCCTGGACCTATAAATATGACTGGGACGGGCGGTCAATTTCATTCGTTTCCCTCATGGCCAGTTTGTCTTATCCAAAGGCTTTTTCCCTGTGATAACCTTAGAATATGTTTTTGTCTGACGCTTTTTACGGATGAATTTTACGTCCGTCGTTATCATGTTGATGTTGAGGGTGAAGGTACAATCAGGGTTTTTCGTCTTAGCGGCTTGTCTGTCTTTGAGAGTCTGGAGGCAGTTCTGTTTGGCGAGCCTTTCTACCCCTTGCACTTTTCACAGAGAGGGGTGTTAAACGACGGTCGACAGGTAACCTTTGAAATAATGGGATACCTTGTTCGTTTGCTGGACAACAACCTTGCAACGGTGATTATACGGACCTCTATAGAACTAGTTCCTTCTGATGTAATCTCCCTGTCTTCTTCTTCTCATGTTTCTTATTCTTCGTCTAACATGTAGATAGTTGATGATGGGTGTTTCTTGACATTCCTTTATTATTCTATTTTTATCTGCATATATTTAAATATGGAACAGTTATTTGTACAAAATCCTAATCTTACTAATGCAACTCCCCTAAGCTTACTACGCATGCTCTAAATGAACGTCCCTGCAAGAATAATAATTTAGACTTATTCTAACATGACCTAGGCTTACTAATTCCCTCTGCAAAATAAAACCCAAATTAATGTAACTACGTAGATCATAGTGATTTTCGAATCTGAATTTTTCCCCTGATCATTGCTATTGGTCCCAGGGCTGTCTTTCACCATTTTTGCTTAATTAGTTTAACTAGGACTCCTCCTTGGACCTCTGGTCGTAGCTTGAGCTACCAGAGCTGGTTTCGTCGGCTTGAATGCAACTAGTCTATTCAGGACTTCTCCTTGGACCTCTAGTCGTAGCTTGGGCTACCAGAGCTGGTTTCGCTGGCTTGAGCACAACTAGGTTAACTATGACTTATCCTTGGACCTCTGGTCGTAGCTTGGGCTACCACCCCTAGTTTCGTCGGCTTGAGCACGACTAGTTTGGCTAGGACTTCTCCTTGGACCCCCTGGTCGTCGCTACCAGGGTTGGTTCGTCGGCTTGAGCACGACTAGTTTTCGCCGGGACTCCTCCCCTATCCCTGGTCGTAGCTTGGTCTACGAGGGTCGTTTTGTCTGCTTTTGCATGACTAGTTTCGCAAGGACTTCTCCTTGTACCCCCGGTCACCTTTGTCAGGGTTGTAGCTTAACTAGGACTTCTCCTTACGACCCTCAGTGGGGACCGCGTTTCACTCGAGTAAAGTTTCAGTTTAACTAGGACTGCTCCTTGTAAGGTCTGTGGTCGTTGCCTTAGCTACCAGAGCTGCCTAATTTTACCGGTTTGAGCACGATCAGTTTAACTAGAACTCCTCCTTGGGACCTTGGTTAATGGTCAATTTTACTCGAGTAAAGTTCAATTTAACTAGGACTGCTCCTTAAGGCTTTTGCTCGTCGCCTTAGCTACCAGAGCTACCTGTTTTGCCAAAGCAAAGTGAGTTTGACTAGGACTCCTCCTATTACAGTGTCGCCTTTTTGCTAAAACATTTTGTTTATTAATAAAATATGTAGCTTGTAGCGCTACTTCTCCTGCCTAGCGGCTTTATTCGCAAAGTTAAAGGAAACAAATTGATGGTAACCTACGTGGTTGTCGGCTTTCAGTCCTGCATGTCTGCCGTGGGGTCTTCATAAAAAACTTTATCTCCTCGGACGGTGGCCGGGTTGGTGGCTTCTTCTTCGCAACCTTGAGCAAAGATTAGATAGCATTTCCTAGCTATTTCTTGATTCCCTCTAACCGTTCTTATGAGATTTGTCCCCGGGATTGGGAATTTCATCATGAGGTGGTTCATAGAGATTATCGCCCCTAACTCTCTCAGGAAGTTCCTACCCAATATAATGCTGTAGGCATGCATCTTGTCAACTATAGCGAAATTTAACATTAGTGCTTTCTTTGTTTCTCCTTCTCCTATCAATACGGGTAGCGATGCTGTCCCATCGGTTTCGACCTGATTATCGCCAAACCCTGTTAAGCAAGACTTATATGATTTGAGATGGTGAATACTACCCCGAGTTTTTGGAAACACGTTCGACTCATGACTTCAGTCGAGCTTCCCGTGTCGACTAGGATGCGCCCTACCCTCCAATTTGCTACTACCGTCGTTATCATCAGCGGGTCAGCATATGGGTTTATCATCAGAATTGGTGGGTTTTTTGCCTCGTTGACATATCTGCGTTGTTCTCCTTTAGTAGCTCCGCCGAGAGTCGGTCCTCCTGAGATAGTATTTATGTTTCCATAATCTCGATTGGCTCATCTGAGCCTTTGGTGGCTTTCTTGATGGTTGGGCTTTGCTCGTAGGGATCTAGCCCAAACCCTATTCCTGCTTTGCTTGACGACCTTTTATTCTTGTATTCGTAGGGTCGTTGCTCCCTTTGAATGTATTTCTTTAGTTCGTCTTTCCTTACCATTTCTTTGATAAGGTTCTTGAGATGTCGGCAGTTGTCGGTTTTGTGACCGTAGCCTCGATGAAAGGCGTACCACGTGGTCATGTCTCTGAACCCGAACTCGTCCTTGTCGTCATTGGGTCTAGGAAGTTCTGCTTTTCCTTTTGCTACGACTATTTGCAAAATTTTCTCTTTACCTTTTATCAACGGGGTATAGGTGGCAAAGTCAGATCTGGGTCTTCTATTTCGTTCTCGCTCCCTGTGAGGCCTGACTTCCTCTCGTTCTTTCTTTCGGATCGGTTCGCTTTCATACGGGATGTTTGCCACCTCCTTCATCCGTTGGTAGTTTTCTTCTTTCCTGATGAGTTGTTGCACCCTCTCTATTAGCTCGGCCAGGGTGTCTGGCTTTTTGCCAAAGATGTCCCTGATGACATCATCCTGTCGGAGGCCTCTCAATAGGGCGGCGAAAGCAACCTTCGATTTCAGGTCGGGGACCTGCACCATGAGGTTGCGGAATCTCTGCTAATAAGTCTCCAAGGTCTCTCTCTTTTCTTGGACTACGTTGAACAACTCGTCGGTCTTTCTTTTGATTGTGGTGCTTCCTCGAAAGGCGTTGCAGAAAACCTGGGCGAGTTGTTTGAAAAATTTGATTGAACCCAGGGCCAGTGCTTGATAACATGCTTGGGTTGGGCCCTTTAGGATCGTAGCGAATACTACGCACCATACGTTTTGATTGGTCGTATACAGGTTCATTACTGAAGTGTAATTGTTGACAAACACCACTGGGTCCTCCAAGCCGTGGTAGTGATCCAGTGCTGGACACTTGAAGTTCTTTAGCTTCTCGGATTCCAGGATTTCTTGACAGAGGGGAGGTTGATGGATTACCGCTTTTCCTCGCATCTTTTCCTTCTCTTCCTTCTTTTTAGGGATGTACGATCGGTTGGGATCTAATACTCCATATTCTTCCAGGATGTTCTCCAGACGCATCTGGTCACCCGGTTGTAAAGTCAGATCTCCGGAAGAGAATGCGTTGCCTGGTGAGAAAAGTCTCCGTGGGTATTTTCAGATTACTTCTTCCCTCTCTTCCGCTGTTGTAGCTTTCCTCGCCATCTCTACCTTGCGAAGGCTTTCCTCCAGTTGTTTTGCCTCCTTATCCCTTCAGAGGTAGTCAGCTTTGACTTGAGCTAGCTCGGTCATGAGCTCGGCTGTGCTGCGGAGTATACGTGGTGATCTGCGTGGGGTGTGCTCCTCTTGAGACATGTTTGCCTGAGGGACTCAGGGAAATAGTAGTCTGAAAAGTTTTAAATGGGATTCTGGTTACCGAATTAATGATTTTGCTGGTGAGATGCCCCCCCTCCTTCTAGCGCCAAATGTTGATATCGAAAAATGGCCTTCCGTTATATCAGCATGAAAAAGGGACTTGATGCATGACAGCCTCCGTTACGTATGATTGTTCTGTTAGATTGAGTGTTGCTCAGCCTGATGTTCCTGCTTCCAGCTCTGCCTCCTGCTCTGTTTCTCCTTATATCAGCTCCTCGTCCTTACTCCTTGCTCTTGCTCCTTGCTCCTTGCTCCTTGCTCCTTGCTGCTTGCTCCCACTCCTTGATCTATCATTCATGTTCGTCTGTTCCCGAGGGGGGGAAAACCTGCAAAGGGTTCGAAAACCGCTCTGACGCTCAAGCCAGTCAGGGTGCTCCTTGCAGTAAAAGAATGAATATTGATTGATCCTTTTGGGGGGGCGAGTTATGGGAACTCTGAGTTTCCTGTGATCTTTTTAGGGTAAAGAGATCGCTGTATAGGACGATGTGGAAGGCCTTTTATAGGCGATGTTAGGCCGACTGTGATTATCGGCGGTGATGAGGCGGTTGTCGTCAATCCAAAGGGAAAGTTTCCTCCCTTGAGTATCTAGGGTTTCTCTCGGAGTCTATCCCGGATCTTTGATAAGTGGAAGTTCCTAAGTTCAAGGATTCTCCATAGATATTTTGCCGGTGTGATAGACTCTAAAGGCGAAGTTCCTCCTTACTCCATACTCGTTTATTACCCATACTTGATTTTGAACTCCAGAAATATTATCAAATACACAAAGATACTCCCCGAAAACACCCCACAACAATCGATTTAGATAAGTATGAATAACATCTGCTGCCATTCCAATCAGTATGTATTGGTAGTTCCTCAAATTTCTCATTGACCATATCTCAAATGAAAGTAAAACATCACAGGATCCCAGAAACCGAGTTGCTTTCCAATGAACGGTTTCATTGACAAACACACCACAACTCCCAGTAATGAGTTCATAGGGAATTTTGTCAATGGATTTCCATGAATATGAGCCTAAAGAGTAGATAATAGGTTCTTTGTAAAGATCAAGGTCATCCAATATTGTTGGAAATAATATAAACATGTAATCATCAAGTTTGAAATCATAAACGACGCCAGACGAGCACTTGTAAGAAACTAATGACTTTCTAACAATAAATTTATATTCATAAGTAGATGGGTTCAGAAGATAAGTTTTATCATTATAAGAGTAGCAAATCAAGCCGTTACAAGAACCTAATATTCTAACGTTGTATCATAGATAAAAGGATGGGTAATCGACCATATTGAGACGACGTTCATCAGATAATACTGAATCAGAATCGACACAGTATAATCTTGCATTAACCGCTAGGATGAGAATAAACTTGTCTAGTCGTATAGGATTAGAGTTAGGGAGGTTTTATAGGCAATGTATGCAAAGAAGGCAAAGCCTCAACTAAAAGCAATGTAGGCAAAGAAGGCACTGCCTCAACTAATGTTTGACCTAACGGCACAATTGACGCCGTTAGGGATCACCGACCGGCGACTTTAATTTTTTTCTCTTCTTTCTTCTTTCTCCTTCCTACTTTCTTTTTCTTCTATCTCCTTCTCTCACTGGCCTCTCTCTCTCTCTACTAAAAATGGTCTTCAAGACTTGTTATAAACTAATCAATCGAATGTTGAATCTTAAAAGGAACGACATGTACCAATCCACATCAACTGGGTAAAATCATGAGAAAAAGAAGTGAAACCATGATAGAAACATCAATAGATGCATAGATTTACTTGAGGTAACGAGGCATTGCCCAAAATTGATCATGTCATATAAGCACAAAAATAACTTAATGATCAATTAGACAATTAAATGTTCTTATTTAACCTATGTAACATAGATACTTCTTTAACCAATTATTTCGTGTATAACACTTGTGTGTTTTACTTCGTTCTGTCCATTTGCACGCAATGGTGTTAGCAGCATAAATTACTTAGTTTATGTTGGCAATCCAGACCCGGACGAAGGTTTAGTTCGAGTACCAGACCTCCTGCGAAAGATAACCCTTCGAGGGAGATGTCATAGAGACAGCAGAGAGAGAAGAAAATGAAATAAAGAAGAAGGAAGTGAAAGAAAAGTCGTCGCCCAGAGATCGCCGGCCGACGACTGTTTGCTGGAAGAAGAAGAAGAAGAGAAACAAAAAAGTGGGCGATAGACACCCTCAAATTGGGCATTGCCTTTAACTATATTTAGTCAACTTCCTTTTACCAGGTCAAAAGTGTAAAATACACTGCCTTTAACAAGTTTGGACATCGCCTATAAAATTTCCCTTGGAGTTAAAGTTTAATGAAATTGGGGTTACATAATTGAGAATACCATGTTTTGGATACTAACATGAATCGGTAGATAAAGGAAGTTAGAATTTGGCCCCCCTCATAGCATCCCGACCGAAGCATCCAAATTTGAATTTTAGCTCTACAGTTTACCGAGTCTTAGCAGGGGGTTGTTCCAATCGAGCTCCCAACTCCTATTATAACTTAGGGGTCTTTTTTGGGGCCCAATGACTACATTAATTGGATGGATCAACTATACTTTGAAAAAATACATGTTTACATTAATTTCTTTTATATTTGTTTAAATATATCTTTTTTAAGTTTCATTCTGTTTGTTTATCTTGTTAAATTAGATTTCTCGATAATTATATTAAATTTTAATTTTAGAATTAATAATTTATGGTTGATAAGTAAAATTAGAATTCTACACACACGTGCATCTCACGTGTTTAAGTTTAAGTGGGAGCTCCTGATATTGAAGTTCGACAATGAAAATGAACAATTTAGGGCTCCCAAAATCGGGAACCCAACTCCTATACATTGGGGTTTCTCTTATAAATGGCCTGAGGAAAGAGAAGCGATTTTAAGGGGAGAGGGAGGCAAATAAGTGTTAGGTGTTATAAGGGATGTGACTGCCTATAAAATCATTGGTTATGCAAGGGGATTTGGGTGCCTTTAATATACCTTTTCTTATCCAAACTTATATCTATAGAAGCCCACCATTCCTATAATACCACTAGATGTGGTGTCATCTTATGGTAGATCCATATGAGAGGTGTCATCTTATGGTAGCTCCATATGAGAAGTGTCATTGCATGGGAGCTTCATATGAGAAGTGTCATCTTGTTGATGACAACACACCATGCAAGTGACAACACATGGGTTACGTGTCACCTTCCTACTACTTCTCCCACCCTATAAATAGATGTACATGGTGTAGTGTTTGTATGAATTGGTAAGAGAATGAAAAAGTTTAAATGGAGTAGTTCAAATAAAGTTTGGTTCAAGTTCATCTCTTTTGTTTTAGTATATCTAAATACCTCTATCTATTTCTCTTCCTTTAATTCCGTTAAGTTGTATGCAAAGATCGATACACGTTGAAGCAAATAGACCAACAATTTACAACACGTTATCAGCACGAGTCTCTAGCTCGCTGAAAGAAGTCGTTACTCTGTCTATTTGGTGACACCAACATCGGTGAAACATCGAACAAAATAAGTCGTTACTTTGCCTAGTGAAAGGTATATATTTCAATTGTTGGTTTTATTATAACTAACATATTTTAATCTCATGTGCTTACTTGTTTCGTTTGGAACGAACAAAACCACCTGTTGTCGTTACATAACCATGAATCTTGACCCACTCGGTTAGTACTTGTGCCTGAAGCACATACAATATTGTCAAATGTTCATGGAAGGGAATAAAATTACATTTGGAGAAATGGTTCTAGAAGAAACCACCAATGTGTATCCCTCACAAGTAAATGGGAAATAGACAAGCCCCATACCACCGAAAGTGGGAAAAGGGAGAAACTCAAAATATTGAGCTGAACCTCAGAATGATAAGGTGAATAATCCACCCAAGGTTCAAGAAGATGCTTGTCGCATATGTGGAATGGTTAATAGTTAATTTCGTACTTGTTGTACGGCAAAATAATTTGTGGATTTATATCCAACATCTTTGAAGCCTGAAGCTATAAAGATGAATCTCATAGGCTTGATCCACCATTGAGCATTAGACATGATCTCCCCGAAGGAGTCAATTAATATGATCATATATTTAACTTTACTAACTAATATGCTAACATATTTAACTTTGACATATTTGTTTAGTTTTAGTATTGTAAATTATTTACTTTCTTTAACAATAGTGTTATTTTAATCTTATATTATATTATTTAATTTAATGAAAAGGTATGGATTCCAGAAGAAACATATCTAAAGGTGATGAAGATAGCTGTCTAGCAGACAGTGGGACGACAAATTCGATAATTCGAAATACTAAATACTAAATATTTCTCGACCTTAAAATTATGTGAAGCAAATGCGATTACTATGGCTGGCTCATCAAGCCTTATAAAAGGCTCCGGAAGAGCTACTATAATATTGCCCCGTGGTACGAAAATAATTATTGAGGATGCTTTGTACTCGACCAGATCCCTGAAGAATCTGTTGAGTTTCAAAGACGTTCGTGTAAATGGGTATCACGTCGAGTCTAGGTCTGAAGATAATAAAAAATATTTATATATCACCTCAAGTATATCATGCCAGAAGCGTGTTCTAGAAAGACTTGAAGCTCTTTCTTTTGGGTTATATCTTACAGAGATTAAAACAGTTGAATCATATGTCGTTGTCAACCCGAAGTTACACGATCCAAATACTTATAAAATTTGGCATGATCGACTGGGACACCCAGGATCTACCATGATGAGTAGAATAATACAAAACTCTCGGGGACACCCTCTTCAGATCAGAAGTTTCTGATAGATAGGGATTTTACTTGCACTGGTTGCTCATTGGGGAAGTTTATTGCTCGCCCATCCCTGACGAAAGTACATATCGAATCTCCCAAATTTTTGAAAAGGATTCAAAGTGATATATGTGGCCCTATACACCCGGAGTGTGGACCATTTAAATATTTTATGGTATTAATCGATGCATCAACTAGATGGTCTCATGTAAATCTGCTCTCGACGCGGAATCGGGCATTTGCAAAGTTATTAGCTCAGATAATTCTTTTACGAGCTCACTTTCCTGATTCTCCGATTAAGTCGATTCCTCTAGATGGAGCAGGAGAATTTACATCGAGTACTTTTGATTCCTATTGTCTCTCAGTTGAAATTAATGTTGAACATCTTGTAACTCATGTTCATACTCAGAATGGTCTAGCTGAATCATTCATTAAGCATGTCCAACTGATTGCGAGACCAATGTTGATGAGGACTAAATTACCTGTTACTGCATGGAGACCTACAGTCCTTCATGCTGCAACATTGATAAGGTTAGGTCCTACTTCAAATAATCAATTCTCACGTTTGCAATATGTTCAAAGGCCAGCAGCCAAACATATCTCACTTGCGTATTTTTGGATGTGTTGTACATGTTCCTATTACAGCCCCACAACGCACAAAGTTTGGGCCTCAACGCCAACTAGGAATATATATTGGTTTTAGTACACCATATATTATTCGATATCTCGAATCCCTGACGGGTGAGACTTTCACTGCACGCGTCATCGATTGTCATTTCAATGAGACAGTTTTCCCGCCATTAGGGGGAGTAAATTTGCCTGAAGCAAATATTACGAAAAAGGAACTTTCATGGTTTACTCCAAATTTGTCTCACTTTGAACCTCATACTAATCAACCTGAAGTTGAAGTACAAAGGATAATACATCTACAAGAGATTGCTAATAAAATGCCTGACGCATTTAACGACGCAAAGAGAGTGACAAAATCACATATACCCGCTGCGAATGTTCCAGCAAGGATAGATGTCCCTGAAGGACACGATAGGAATATTATAGCAAAGGAATCGTCCAAAACACGTCTGAAACGTGGACGACCAATCGGTTCTAAAGATATAAGTCCCCGGAAGAGGAAAAACCAACCACAAGCAAGTAATGTTCCAAAAGAGACGACAAATACACCCCTAGAAGTGGGTGAAGCCCCAGAAGAGGCAGAAGCTCTTGAAAAGCATGAGTTATCTCCAAATGAAGAGATATCTATAAATTATGCTTGTGATGGTAAAATATTGAATCGAGATAATATAATCATCGATGATATATTTGCGCCTTCGGTAACCACTGATATTATCACTGAAAATGATGATTATGAACCAGATTCCGTTGAGGAATGTCGGAAAAGAACTGATTGGGTAGAACTAAGAGGCATTGGGTTGGAGTAAAGCAATTTCTAAGATATCTGAGAGGAACAACTGACATGGGATTGTTTTATTCAAAGAACTTATCCGGTGATTCTCAAGTAAAAGGATGCACAGATGCCGGTTATATTTCTGATCCGCACAAAGGGATTTCTCAGATAGGTTATGTATTCACAAGCGGAGGTACAGCTTTCTCATGGCGATCTAGTAAACAAAGTATGCCCGCTACCTCATCTAACCATGCAGAAATTATTGTTCTCCATGAAGCAACAAGAGAATGTGTATGGCTTAGATCCATTATTGAACACATTAGAAGCTCAAGTGGTCTTGATTCAATCACAAATTCTCCAACAATCATTCACAAAGACAATTCAGCATGCATCGCTCAGATCAGAGAAGGATACATCAAAGGCAATAGAACTAAGCACATATCCCTTAAATTGTTTTACTCACATCATCTCCAGAAGAATAATAAGATTGATATCCAGAAGATATAATCATGTGAGCATTATGCTGACTTGTTCACCAAGTGTCTGCCTACTACAAAGTTCAGAAAATTGGTAGATGGCATCGAAATGCGACGCTTGAGTAGCCTGATGATGTAAGACTACATCGGTCCAAGATATGATATTCATCAGGGGGAGTCTATTATCATGTGCAGGTTCATGTATCGCTATCTACGCTCTGTACTCTTTTTCCTTCGTCCAGTTTTTGTCCCAATGGGTTTTTCTGGCAAGGTTTTAACGATGCAGTATTTAGCGTATCCAGCGTCACTCAGAATCTATTATTTGTACTCTTTTCCTTCATCAGATTTTGTCCCACTGGGTTTTTGTGACAAGGTTTTTAATGAGGCAATTATTTCAAGTGATGGTCATCCAAGGGGAGTGTTATAAGGGATGTGGCTGCCCATAAAATCATTGGCTATGCAAGGGGATTTGGGTGCCTTTAATATACCTTTTCTTATCCAAACTTATATTTATAGAAGCCCACCATTCCTATAATACCACCTAGATGTGGTGACGTGGTGTCATCTTATGGGAGCTCCATATGAGAGGTGTCATCTTATGGTAGCTCCATATGAGAAGTGTCATCTTGTTGATGACAACACACCATACAAGTGACAACACATGGGTTATGTGTCACCTTCCTAGCTACTACTTCTCCCAACCTATAAATAGATGTACATGGTGTAGTGTTTGTATGAATTGGTAAGAGAAGGAAAAAGTTTGAATGGAATAGTTCAAATAAAGTTTGATTCAAGTTCATCTCTTTTGTTTTAGTATATCTAAATACCTCTATCTATATCTCTTCCTTTAATTCCATTAAGTTGCATGCAAAGATCGATACACATTGAAGCAAATAGACCGACAATTTACAACATTAGGATATTAATGAGCTACAAAGACTAAAATCCTTAGAGAATATTAATTGGCTACAGCCTGTAGTTTATTTACAGAATCGAAACAACCTTGGGAGCAAAATACAAGAAACGAGTGGAGGCCCATAGTGAAGCCTCGAGTTCCATTGGATTCTCGGTCTTAGTGGAGTGTTTGATCATCGATGCATTGGGCATAGCTGCATGATTGTGGGGAACGAGCAATGAGACCATGTCCCGAACGAATCTCTGAACGTCCACATACATTCGCCGAACCCTACCCCACCATTTCTTTAATCCAGGTGAATTTTCTTCAGTCCAACAAGAACCATAAGGTAACAATAATTTCAGTCTAAATTTTCGTAATCTGACTTCTTCCTAATCTTTATAACAGATCTTGGTTGAACAAGTTGTTACCATCGTGCAATGTCATTGCAAGACGAGTCTTCCCTTCCACAAACAGGAAAAAAGTTGTTACCTCGAAAACCTGATCTAGGACAGTAGATGTACTTTGGAATCCCTTTTTTAGTGTTGCACTTCGGACTCCCTTTTTCAAAAATAAAATATTCCTCAAGGCCAATTTCAAATTCAGCTCGTTTTCTAAGGACGGAATTGTCTCTCCTTAAATATTTAATTTACTCTTATAACCTTAATACAAATTTCTCCAACTCAGACGAGAAAAACGCAGGCGAGATAACCAAGGAAGATTTCTTTCGAAATTGTTTGGATGATTGTTTACATCTATTATATTAAAACAACTCAGTTAGTTACCCAGAGTATAATTATGGCCGTTAATTTTCTTTGGGAGATTTACTTTTAGTTAGATCGAACGAAGGATACAAAATACTCTTATGTAAATAAAATAAAAAGAAAAGGGTATTAGAGTCGTTTTATATATCAGAAACCACCTTCCCCAAACTCCACACGTTCCTGATTTCTCGAAGTCGTCTTCTCCCAAATTTCTCAATTGATTTCACAAGATTGTCAACTACATCTCTAGAAGACCTCTCTATCTCCATCGAAGTCTATCGAATATCTCATTTTGGACTACTTCAAAAGCCTCTCGAAAGTCTCTTAGATGTAACAGAAACCCATGAAGGCGGACAACTTTACTCTAACCTAAAAGGCCATTGCAGTCAATACCAATTTCTTATCTATTGAAGTCCCTTAGGTAAACAGAGGTTTCAATTTGATTAAACTTTTGCTTCTCTCAAACAAAATCTTTCAGTTTTTATCTCTCTAGCTTCAGCGAAATCTTTTTCTTCTTACGTGGTTGTTTCGAAGAGATACTATTAAGGACACCATAAGAGACGACCACCAACCCATCCAACTCGGCTAGACTCGGACAGGAGACCATGAACAGATAAGGATAAAGCCAAATCCTTGGTGGCTTAGTCTTACCATATTAGTTATTATTCCATGTATAATATGTTATCATTTCATATAAGTTTCCATTTCATGTAAGTTTCCATTTCATGTATATCCTACCATATCTACATATACCTATATATAATACCATATACTAATTGTAATAGATACAGAGAAAATACAAAAGATTAATTTCCAATCATCTATTCATCTCTTTGTTCTCTGGTTTTCTTCTTACTCCATCATCTTCTCACTTTGGTTCATTTAGTATTAAGAGACCATTAGTCTCTTCACATGGTATAAGAGCCTACTTGAATTTTTTTTACACACAATGTCTTCAACCATTGATACCACCACTCAATCCGCTACTAATGTTACTCAAGTTTTCGATGTCCACCATTCGGACTCTCCAACGACTGTTTTAATTCAACCACCTCTTACCGGAGATAACTACGCCTCCTGGTCTCGTGGTATGACCAAAGCCCTCCGTGCCAAAGACAAACTTGGTTTCGTAGATGGGACTATTGTGAAGCCAACTTCTCCCGTTGAGTTACATTCATGGGAATGGTGCAACGATCTTGTTGCAAGTTGGATACTCAATTCAGTTTCTCCGGATATCCAGTCATCGATTCTTTATGATGAATCTGCTGCTGAGACATGGAAAAATCTCCATGATCGTTTTTTTCAAACCAACGCTCCTAAGGTTTTCCAACTCAAAAGAGCTATTTCATGTTTGAAACAAGAGGCCTTAGATGTCTCATGGTGTTGAAGCGGCTACTCTAGCCGTCGGCCAAGGTTCACGTTCTGATCGTGGTGACCCACAACGTTCAAAGCGACAACGTCCCTACTGTGACTATTGTCACACACATGGCCACGTTCGAGCTCAATGTTATCAATTGCATGGATACCCACCAGCAAACACAAGTCGGTCAGGCCCAATAGCTCGTTCTCGAGGGCGCCCACAGCAGCATCATATAGCTGCCTCTGTCACGTCAACAGCTACCCAACAGGGAGCGCCTGCAGCCACTTCTCTGACCAGGGAACAGTACCAGACTTTGATTACCCTATTGGACCAAAACCGTCAGTCTACAGGCACCCCTGCTACACCAGAATAGTCCACTGACCCCATCATTAATCTGACCGGTATGTTTTTTAATACTCATTCTTGGGTAGTCGACTCGGGAGCGGCCAAGCACATTTGTTCAACGTTATCCTCATTTACTTCTTACGTCAAGGCCCCTCCCGACTATTATGTTCGACTTCCCGATGGAACACGAATACGTGTTCTCCATATTGGTTCCATTTCTTTTTCAAAAACATTTTTTCTTAAAAATGTTTTACATATTCCGGATTTCAAAATCAATTTGATTTCTGTTTCGGAAATAACTACATCTTTGTTATGTGAGGTAACTTTTAATCCTTCCTCGTGTGTCTTTCAGGACCTAGCGACGGCAACGACGATTGGACTTGGTGATCGATCGGAAGGACTCTATTTTCTTCGTACGAACCCTAGGATTTGCTCATCTTTCTTTCCTAGTAGTAGTAATAATGTTAATTTTAATATTTGGCATTGGAGTTTGGGACACCCCTCTCTTTCTCGATTCAAGTATTTGCTTTCTAATGTTCATTGTATGAAATCTATTTCTATCAATAATAAACCGTGCGATGTTTGTCCTTTATCTAAACATAAGCGTTTACCTTTTCCGACTAGCACCTCCATTATTTCTCGTCCTTTTGAACTCGTTCACGCCGATCTTTGGGGTCCTTTTTCGGTCCTATCAAACTCGGGATGTCGTTATTTTTTAACAATGGTTGATGATTATTCTAGATGCACTTGGATATTTCTTCTCCCAAATAAATCCGATACCACCAAGTACGTCACTAATTTCACAAAATTAGTTTCAAATCAATTTAAATATCACATTAAGAAATTCAAATCCGGTAATGGTTCAATCTTGATTCCCAAGATTCAAACCTTCCGATCCGACAATGGTTCTGAATTTATGAACCATGAATTACAAACTTGGTTCCAAAATCATGGAATCTCCCACCAAACTAGTTGCACCTACACCCCTCAACAAAATGAGGTCGTAGAGCGCAAACATAGACATATTTTGGAAGTGGCGCGATCTCTACGCCTTCAAGCCCATCTCCCTCTTTCATTTTGGGGTGAATGTGTCCTTACCGCAGTGTATTTAATAAATAAGTTGCCCACTCCCGTTTTACATGGAAAATCTCCACACTAAAAGTTGTTAGGTTCTCCTCCTAACCTCAACCATCTTCGAGTTTTTGGTTGTTTATGTTACTTCCGTCATCCTATCGTTAAGACAAAATTAGATCCTCGAGCCTCTCCGGGTATGTTTATTGGCTATCCTAATGGCCAAAAAGGCTTTCGTATATATGATTTCTCTACACGAAAGATAATTACTTCTCGTGATGTTATCTTCCACGAAGACCGATTTCCGATGACATCTATTCCCACCTCTAAGAAACGATTTTTTATCCATTACTGATGACGACTCATTTCAACATTCTTCCACTTTGATGTCTAATTCGGTGGCTGCCCTCAGAAGTCGTTCTCCTTCACCCACGACTCCAACGGTGGAGCTACCCACTACAGGCACTCCTGTCCCCTCAACAGTACAAAATCTGTCTATAGGCACCTCCCACCTGCCTCATTCTTCTACGGCAGGTCCTTCATCACCTTCATATGGGCCATATCCAGCCCCTCTAAGCATCACGTCTCCTAATAATTCTGACACCTCGTTAGCAGGTTTACCCACTCAACTGGTTCCATCTTGTGATTCACAGATGGATACACACCGGCCTCAACGTTCAAGACGCCCACCAAAATATTTATCGGACTACATTTGTCAATCGTCTACTAACCCCTCCGTTCCTTATCCTATGGCCAATTACATATCCCTTGATGTATTCTCAAAGCATCATCAAACATTTCTTGCCTCTGTTATTTCAACTGTGGAACCCACTTCTTATTCACAAGCTATGAAGTCCCCAGAATGGCGAAATGCTATGTCAAAAGAAATTTTGGCACTACAATCAAATAAAACTTGGTCCATCGTCGATTTACCTCCCGGCAAACGACCCATTGGTTGCAAATGGGTCTACAAGATCAAATTTCGCTCTGATGGATCGGTTGAACGTTACAAAGCCCGGCTTGTCGCCAAGGGTTATACTCAAATAGAAGGTCTGGACTATCATGACACATTCGCTCCGGTAGCCAAGTTGGTCACTGTCCGTATCCTTCTCTCCATTGTCGCAATCAAGGGTTGGTCACTTCACCAACTTGACGTCAACAATGCTTTTCTCCAAGGAGATCTCAATGAAGAAGTCTTCATGAAACTACCACCTGGTTTTCCCAAACAGGGGGAGTCCAAAGTTTGTCATTTACACAAGTCTCTCTATGGCCTCAAACAGGCTTCTCGTCAATGATTCTCGAAATTCTCCTCAGTTCTCTTAAAAAAGGGTTTCACTCAATCCCTCTCTGACTACTCTCTTTTTTCTTTCACCAGTTCATCCACATCTCTTTATGTTCTGGTATATGTGGATGACATCATAATTACTGGAAATAATGATTCGGCAATTTCCAATCTCAAAATTTTCCTCGACCAAACATTTTCTCTAAAAGATCTCGGACGTCTACAATACTTTCTCGGCATTGAAGTTTCCCGATCTTCAAAGGGTATTTTCCTATGTCAAAGAAAATACGTTCTCGATATTCTCGCAGATTCAGGTCTCACTGCATCACGACCTTCTCCCTTTCCGATGGAACAAAAACTCCGTCTTAGCCCTTCAGATGGTGATTGTCTTTCTGATCCCTCTGTCTATTGTCGTCTAATTGGACGATTACTCTATCTTACCGTCACTCGTCCTGACATTACCTATGCAGTTAATAATCTTAGTCAGTTTCTTCAAAATCCTACTAACATTCACCTTGAAGCGGCACATCGTGTCCTTCGTTATCTCAAAGGTTCTATTAATCATGGCATATTTCTTTCGGCCAATAGCTCCCTCCACGTCACTGGCTATTGTGACTCTAACTGGGCAGGTTGTCCCACGACTCGACGTTCCACTACAGGATACTTTACTATGCTAGGTTCAAGCCCTTTGTCATGGAAGTCAAAGAAACAACCCACAGTTGCAAAGTCTTCAGCTGAAGCTGAATATCGAGCACTCGCGAATCTTACTTGTGAACTCCAATGGATTAAATCCCTTCTTATGGATTTCGGCATTACTCATTCTTCACCAATGTCCGTCTATTGTGACAATCGCGCGGCACTTCACATCGCGGACAATCCGGTTTTCGATGAACGAACCAAGCATATTGAAATAGACTGTCATTTCGTTCGTGAAAAAATTAAAGACAACACAATTGCTCCTCGTTTTACATCAACAATCGATCAACTAGCCGACATCTTCACCAAACCACTAGGTGGCGACATTTTTCAGAAGACTATTGGCAAGTTGGGCATCATCTCAATTTCTGCTCCAACTTGAGGGGGAGTATTATGGACACCATAAGAGACAACCACCAACCCATCCAACTCGGCTAGACTCGGACAGGAGACCATGAACAAATAAGAATAAAGCCAAATCCTTGGTGGCTTAGACTTACCATATTAGTTATTATTCCATGTATAATATGTTACCATTTCATATAAGTTTCCATTTCATGTAAGTTTCCATTTCATGTATATCCTACCATATCTACATATACCTATATATAATACCATATACTAATTGTAATAGATACAGAGAAAATACAAAAGATTAATTTCCAATCATCTATTCATCTCTTTGTTCTCTGGTTTTCTTCTTACTCCATCATCTTCTCACTTTGGTTCATTTAGTATTAAGAGACCATTAGTCTCTTCACAGATACTATAGGAATGCTTCAATTTCTAATATCTTTCTTGGTTTCCTTGAAGTTCTAAATTGATTTTTTATTTTAATGATCTTCTAAATTGCAGGGAGGTGAAGTTCTATGATATACTTCTTCTACCAACTAAAACAGCCATATATCGTTGATTTAAAGTAAGGAGTAGAGTTTTCCACTTTTTTCTTTCGTTTCCTTTTTGGTTAAAGCTTTGATCTTGATCTTCTAAATTGCATAAAGTTTTTTCTTTCTTTTCCATTTTAGTTATGTGATTACTTTTCTGTGGGTTATTTTTTATTAAAGCTTTGATCTTCTAATTTGCAAAAAGGTTACTTTTCTTTCTTTCTTTAAATCTTTAGTGTGTACTCCTTGCTCACAAAGTTTATGAAGAATTGCTTCACTGAATTTCTTTAGTGTGTATTTCTTGCTCACAAAGTGTTTGAAAAAAATGTTTCATTGAAATTCTTTTAAGCTCAGTGTTACATTCACAATTTTGCAACATCAAAGATTCACAATTTTGCAACATCATGAAAGAGTAAAGAAAAGTAGAAAAACAACATTTCTCTATTATCTTTGTTGAGTCTCTGGATCTTTTTTGTACGTACTTTATCTCTTACATTATAGTTACATTGTAGTTGTTGCAAATAACTTTTTTTCCAATTTTGCTGTCCATCTTAGATTTTTTTTTTTTGTTATAGTTGTTGCAAATAAATTTTTTCAATTTTGTTGTAGATTATATTTTTTTTTGGTTTGTTAATCAATTTCGTGTTATCTCCTTCCTTAGCATCACTTTTTAAAATTCTTTTCCTGAAGAAAACATCCCTCTACCTCCATAGACAAATATTACGAATCTTCGGGTGAATATTCTCTTAAAATAAGATATGACCTCCTTTTGTGTCTTTTGGTGATGTTGCTTTCCTACTTTTATTTTTCCATTTTTTTACTACAACTCATGATAGGTATTCATCCATGTGCAACCCGTACTAGAACAACTTTACAATGAAGGTTATGTCATGGTCTTTTGGAGTTCCGTGGTCTACTTATTTTCAATCATTTTCAATTGGTTTTGATTCTTTGATTTAGTGTAAGCACTTTTTCTTTATCAATGTGCTTATATTTTCCTATTCATGTGTCGAGGTTATAGTGGTCTACAATAATGATTCTTCTCATAAACTTATATTTGTGTCTTCATAAGCCTTTTGAATTGCATGGAGGTGTTTGTAACTTTGAAAAAAATGCTTCACTGAAGCTTTATGTTGTCCAAAGTGGTCAACACCTTCTATAAGTTGTAAATTCATAACATATATACTTCAAGTTGTTTCATAACTTCATACAAACATGTAGTTTTCTTCTTGTTCTCTTTATGAACCATTTCTTCTTCTCGGTTTGTTTCTTTGATTGATTAGTAAAAGATTTGCGAACAACTCGGTTTGAGTTGCAATATGTTAAAACATGTAATAGTTTTATTTCCTCAATGTAAGGTTGTAACCAAGTTTGTTTTCTATTAGATTTTTTGAAGGTTTAGACAATCTAAAAGCTATATTGATAGTGAGAATAATCTTTTTCTTAATTTACGTCTAACAGGTGTCCAGGTGAACCATTATCTCACGTTGTGAAGGGTACCCAAGTTGTCCTAAGTGGTCAAAAGGTTTAGTAAGTTGTTTCCGAACTTCTACAGATTCTAAATTCGGTAGGTAAGTGGATTATTGTCTTTGCCTTAGTTTTTTGTATTTGACTATTTGGGGCTCCACATGGATGAACACCTCTCTTGAACTTACATAACGTCTATCATAATAAACCGGTTTATGTCATTTTACAGTCCTTTATAGATAGAGAAGGTGCCTAATTATATAAATTATTGGTACAAAAGGTTAATTATCTCTCTCACTTCATTCAAACACACTCAAAGACACAAGTACACCTTACTGTGTGAAATTTTCGATACTATATTATGTTTACTATATTTATAGGTGAAATAAAATCTCAAGTGCAATCGTGAATAACTTACTCCACCGACGGAAGGAAATGAAACATATCCAGATGTAAGTTTTAATGTCTCTCTTTCTCTCACGCACACACACACACTTTTTCCCTCTGTGAATTATTAGTTGAACCGCTTCAATTTCGACCTTTACTACTAACTCCCAAACTTAATAGTTTGTACAACGTATGATTAAGTGCCCCAGAAAAGTAGAAGATTCACAAGAGAAGAGAAGGGAAAAAGCAAAGTAACATATTTTGATGAACGCATTAAATATATATATAAATTTTAGTATACCATGATATATAGTATGTGAGTTAATTTACATTCAAAACTTTCTGGTAGGATACTCCGCTATCACAACACACATTGACCCAGCGGTCGCGTCGTGAAAAGAGAGGTCTTACAATAAAGATATCGTCCATCCTTGACAATTGGTGAAAGAAGAGAAAGATCTGAAGAGGTGTTTAATTAAAATTGAGATTGTATATTTTAATTTGTAGTATTGAATTATATCTGCTGATGACATGATCATTTGATTGTAATTATTAACTTTCCCTAATTTCTTTATAGATGGTATGTGAATCTCACATTTATAATGCTACTCCTGAAGAGGTTAGTGGGTGTATGGGCCAAAATACATCAATAGGAGCGCCCTAAGAAATCCATTGTTAACGGGCTAATACGGAGACCAAGCCCATGAATTAGTGGCTAACGTGTTTGACCCATTTATCTTCATGCACCCGGAAGCAACGTCAAATTACACAAACACTTTCAACCCTGAATAAAGAGGTTCGTCCCACCTCCTCAGCAGACTAAAATACGGAAGCACATCCAGCCGTGGATAAAGATGTCCACCCTCAACTCCTCAACGGACCTCCCAACTATATATCCATTGGAGAGACGTTACGGTCATTCAAGATGACAATATCCCGGATATATCCGTTAAGGAGTTACGAAATCCATATTAATGGTGACAACCTATGCGTTACCACTATTGAAGATGACAACTCATCACCGGGTAACGGTCGACCCAAGACACTATAAAATGACAGAACCAAGAATGATGCAAGGGATCCGATTATAGGCGAATACATTGACTATTGACTTAACATCATCAGACTAAAACACTCGATCATCGGGCGATCAATGAATACATACCATCACTTTCTTTCTCATACAGAGGGATCAACTAGTTGTCTACGACAACTCTACTACTATCATCGTCTTCTTCTCTTTATGATCGACCGATCCAACATCCATTGAACAACCTATGACTAATCAAAAAAAGGTCGACCTATATTTCTCTCTCCTGCCGACCACTCATTAAAGGAGGTCGACCTATATTTCTCTTTCCTGACTACTCCTGACTACCACTCATTAAAGGAGGTCGACTTATATTTCTTTCTCCTGACAACCACTCATCAAGGAAGGACGACCTATCTTTCTCTCTCTCTCTTAACAATCAAAGTAGGCAAGTTACTGAGGTTAGACCTTCCTTACTTGGCCCACGTAAATATTTACGAGGGTTGTCTTAGTCAAGGACGGACCTCATAGGTTGTCCCACTCTCTCTCTTCAACCAAGTCAGTCAATTCATAGAGATCGAGCTTCGGCCACTCTGCGAGCCGTGCCTAAACTCCGACCATTATCCAACCAACGGTAACATTCGAGGGATAGCACAAACCCCTATCTATTACTTCTCTTGCAAGCTTACTGACTTGACCGTCTGCACCCCCTTAAGGAGGCACCATCCCGATGTCCCAGGGATCCTATGGGCACGTGTGTTCTGTATCTTGTCACAAGTTAAGCCCAAAGACGTCGTCGGTGCCCGCAAAAATTTTAACAGGTGAAGGACCGACTTCCGATCAATGGTCCGGTCCACTTGACTTATTGACCCCGCGATTTCATACCTTCACAGTGGGAGTGTCGTCGTTCTATTTTAAATTTAAAAACTCAATTACAATTTTATTAAAAATTAGTGGACTACCTATCATTTTTCTTTTTAAAGTTCCAAGTACTATTAAAATTTGATTATGTTTTAATTATTTGATTCTATAGCCGACTATGCGTAATCTTCAAAACTCGCAACGTGGGAGCGAAATTAATGAAGTATCATCGATTGTACCTCAACTGAATCAAAGTCAAAATAGTGATGATCACTTAATGCCAAGTATGACCCAAAACAACTCTCAATTAAACATCATTTCCTTGGACCTATGGATATATTTTGTCCGTATTTTGAAGCTTTACATTGGATTGACGAAAAATTGGTGAGGTTGTCTATTGTTAAACCAAAAGTTAGAGCATGTTGCTTGGAAGGTAAAATATGTCTTTGGGGACTCTTGGAACCACCTCGAGCTCGAAAAAAATTATAGGAAAGAAATGATCATCTTTTATCTTCATTCCGTTCAAATATACGATGTTACAATGCGGTGAAAACATTTACAAGTCTTGGATGCTCATTGCAGCCGAGAATTTTAACGAGAGGTAGTCGAAATTCTTTTACGATACATGGAGATATGCATCATAGTACAAGGTCTCTATTGCCAGATTGTGGCACAGAAGGTTCATATGCTCAACTATATATTTATGATGATGCATCTGCTCCTTTAAACATTCATTCGCAAGAAATGAAGACCTTAATGTGGATGTCTTGAAGATAATTCAGAATACTTTGTTAGAGTTCAATGTGTTTTATCCCAAATATCACCAGGCTTATTCTATTCTTAATAAGGTAAACGTATCGTCCGACCAAAATGTAACTGCTTATCTACATTATAATTCGACGACTGATAGAAGACGTTATAATCTATCAACTGCAGATGAAATAGTTGTTATATTGTCTGGAGATGGTACAGAAAACTCTACGGTGAGAGATATTGTTGTGCATTTAGGTGTAACAGAGAACTAATGCGGATATCTGAATGTCATCCAACTTATTTGCCGCTCCATTATGTATTTTTTTTCTCATTTGGTAAGCTTGGATGGGAACCTGATATTAAGCAGTGGGATGATCAAAATGATCGAGTTTTTCAGTTATAAACTCTTTCAAAGGCCTTCAGAATATTCTACTATTTTAAGAGGAAAATTATTTCAAGAGTTTTTACTAGATGTTTGGGCTTCGACAAACAAATTCTACTGATGTTTATGAGACGTAGGCAGGATGTGCTTTGTTCTGAGCTTTACCGTGGTTTTATTGATATAGCGGGAGATGAGTTGCCTCAGGATCAAATTGGTAAAAAACTTATTCTACCATCTTCACTTACAGGTGGAGCAAGAAATATATTCAAAATTTATCAAGATTTTATGGTTATTACTCGATTCAACCATCACCCAGATATTTTTCTCACCATGACTGCAAATCTGAAATGGCCAGAAATAACTAATGCTTTACTACCACATCAAACGGCACTGGATCGTCCAAACTTGGTGGCACGTGTCTTTGAGCTAAAACGAAAACACCCGACGAAAGTGATAAAAGAAAACAATATTTTTGGTGAAGTTGCTGCTCACGTTTACACGATTGAATTTCGGAAACGTGGTTTACCACATATGCATGCCTTTATATTCCTTAGTGTAGTGACCGAAAGCAAGTAATCCAAGAAAAGCAATAGGAAATAAAGAACAATCACACAGAACACTAGAGATTTACGTGATTCGGTTGGTGAGACCTACTCCATGGCGACAACGCCGCGATGATTTCCACTATGATAAGCAAACAAGTTACACAAGAGATTCGCGAGAATAAGGCATAGATATTTCCTAGAGTTTTAGTTTATATAGTCACTAAAACCCCAATCCCACCGCCTCACCGATCCTCTCTTTCTAAATCTGAAATACACATGAATACGCTAACACTAATAACCAACATAAACCTAGCTTTGCATTCTAGCTCTGTCTCGGAGTCTAGCTCTATCTCGGAGCCTTGCTTCGCATATCAACCCTATCTCAGAAATCAGTTCCGCTAACAGTCTAAAATTTAGCGCCGAGACCCCCGTAAGCGGGTTGGCGGGTCGTAAACCGGGTTAGACATCAACCCATATTCAAGCCACTTTCAACACTTACACACAATGACAAGATTCGGGATGCAACCAGGTCGACTGAGTTGTTTGTGCAGAATTTTCATATCAAGAGGAAGATCTTTTATTATTTAATACTATTAAAAATTGTATGATCCACGGGCCTTGCGGAGAAAAAAGACCAAATGCATCATGTACGAACAAGGGTAAGTGTACGAAAGTATACCCTAGAAAATTTGTGGATTCTACAGTTCTGGGTAAAGATGGTTATCCACTCTATCGTCGTCGTAATGATGGACGTGTTTTTACTGTCCATGGTCGTAAAGTTAACAACCTAAATGTGGTTCTGTATAATCGATACCTCTCTAGAATATTTGATTGTCACATCAACGTTGAAGTGTGCGCAATCGTCAGATGTGTGAAATATATCAACAATTATATTTATAAAGGAGGTGGTCACACGACTACGGTTATTGGGGGGGACAGATGACATTAAACAGTATCTTGATTCAAGGTATATAACTCCGACTGAAGCTACTTGGAGACTCTTCAGTTATTTGTTGCATGAAGAATACCCTTCTGTTGTGAGATTGGCAGTACATCTACTATGTAAGCATAATGTAGTGTTATATCCTACAAATTTACCTGAAGTTGTTCAACAAAGAGTTGAACTACAAAGGTTGACGTTGATGGGATACTTTTTGTGTTGTAGAGAATTTTCGAGGGAAAGAGTTTATACTTATCGAGAGTTTCAATACTTCATTTGAGACCAAAATAATAAAATTTGGAAACCTGGGCAAAGAGGTTTTGCTATTGGCAGAATGTATTTTGTTAGTCCAAATGCAGGCGAAAGATTTTACTTGAGATTGGTATTCACAGTCGTACCAAACCCGGTATCATTTGAATATTTATGCACAATAGACGATAAATTACATGATACTTGTAAATTGGCATGTGTTGCACGAGGTCTTCTAGAAGATGACGATGAGTGGGTACAATGTTTAGAAGAGACAAATTTTATGAATTGAGGTTACCAGTTGATGAGGTTTTTTTGCGTCATTCTCATTGAATGTTGTCCGTTAAACCTACATGTGTTACGGGAACGATTTGCACTTAATATATGTGATGATCTTGCACATAACTTTCTTACCACGCGTGGCATTCCTAATCCGACTGAGGAACAAATACTTGATCTTGGATTGTTTCTTCTCAATGAGCTATTTCTAGAGTCTGGAAAAAACCTTCAAAACGACTTTCCCTCCACGCCAAAACCGATTGGAATTTGGACTGAAATTGTTGGTAAAAAGTTTATTTGGAAGCACAGACAAATTTAAATTGCTATTGAGATTTCAGATGTTGATTCTAATGATGAACGTCTAAATTACGCACAAAAATCAGCTTTTGGCTCTGTAACGATTCTGTTAATGAAGAAAGAGGTGTAGTTTTTTTTTAATGGTTGAACAGAAACAGGTAAAATATTTTTTTACAACACGATTGTTACTAGCTGTCGCGTAAGGGGTTTTACTCTTATCATAGTAACTTCTTCTAGTATTGCTTCTTTACTATTAGTTGGAGGTAGAACTGCCCATTCCACTTTTTGTATCCCTTTGGATGTGCATGAAGATTCAGTATGCAACACTGACAATTAGACTCCAAATGCAGATCTATTTAGACAAACCCGTCTAATTATTTGGGATGAAGTTCCTATGCAACACGTATATTGCGTTAAGACAGTTAACCATACACTACAAGATATTCGTGATGACACTAGACCGTTCGGTGGTATATTAGTCGACATGGGGGGAGAGATTTTTGACAAATTTACCTATGATACTAAAAGGAGTTAGGAGGGAAATCTTAGGTGCACCGACTTAGGAGGTAATTTATTTGGAAATTTATTAATGTCCTCACTCTTGATCAAAACATGTGGTTACGTCCAGAAGAACCTACAAATCTTCATTTTTCGAATTTCTTACTCGAGGTAAATTTTATTTTCGTTAGGTAACATAAAGTATTATATTTAATTCCCTATTCTTTTCAACCGTATATCCTTTTACTCGTCTTCTTTTATATTTTCCGAAAGTTGGATCAAGTACAGACGAAAGAGTTAACTTGTCGGCTTTTATCAACAGATGAATAATTTGCACTCTTTGATTTCTTCAACTTATCCAAGGATACATGTGGTAGGAACATGTTCTTCTGAGTACTTTGAAGGAGTTGAAGGAGATGTCCTTCGACCAAGGTGACAATGCGAACAATTTGTCGGATAGGATAATTGATGTGGAAGATCATCAAGTCCGATTGATTTAGGGATCGTAGAGTTGTAGCTAGAGACCAACTACGATCGTCGAATTACGAAGTAATTCGCGGCTAACTTCGATCGGATCCTACAACGGGTTACACATAAGAGTGAAAAATTGATCTAGGATATGACTAGTGGGAGTGAGATATAATCATGGGAGTGTCCCATAAACATATCTCATAGGCCTAAAAAGGAATTAGGCAAAGATAGTACAAAAAGGCCAAAAACAGGGTTTTTGGGCCTAGACCGGTTCGGGTACTTCTAGGACTCGGATTGGGCTGAATTTTGGAGGGTTAGTTTCTGATATAATAAAAATTATATATGCCAAATTTCGTGGTGTTTGGACACATCCTCCTTAGGGAATTGAAAAAATATCAATAGTTGCTATTTTCGACTATTTCCCTAAATCTTATTCTAAAGGGTGTTTTGGGAAACCTAAAAGGAGGTGGATTCTTATTAGGGTTCTATATAAACACTCTTAGGGCAGAGAATAAGGTGTGGAATTTCTCTCTAAGCTTTCTTACTCTACCACATCAAGTAGAGAGGAGAAAGTGAGCTAATTCCCATTAACTATCTATCTAGTCAAGAAGAAAGGAGTTCTTCTTCCAACCACCATTGGTGTGCTAGCTATACAACAAGGTGGGAGATCAAATGGATTGCTCGTGTCCCAAGTAGAGGAGCTACACTTGAAGCTCTTGATCTTCTCATAAGCAATTGGAAAGGTTCGAGGGAAAAGCGATTAAGGTAATCTACTATCTCCATTAGTTTAATTACTAGTTTTGCATGTGATCCTGGGAATACTAGTGTAGACATTAGATGTCTTATTTCCGCTATAAACACTAGTATAAGGGTTTAAATCCCTACAGTGGCGTCAGAGCCTCTTGCAATGAACTAGTTTTTGCTAAGAATCGAACTAGTTCATATTAGATATGATTGATAGTTTGATAAATTGAGTTTATAAAAGTATTTAAAAGTGTTTTAAAATTATTTAAACTCAGAATTTGATATTATTGAATGGGATTCAATGGATTTCAAATTGAGAATCAAATTGATGATTAAAAGTGTTTTAAAAAAACTCAATTTGATTGAATTTCAAACTAATCCATGCTTGATTAAGTTGATAGTTATGTTTATAAAGGTTTTAAACATAAAATTTGATTAATTTTGAATTGGATTCAAAGATTTTTCAAATTGAGTTCAAAATTGTTATTTGAAAAGTTTCAAAAACCTAGATTTTGATCCAAAATTGGTTTGATTAAGAGTTGTTTTTAAGTTTTGGAAACTTTTGAAAAACAAAAATTTGGAATTTTAGAAGTGTTCTAAAAGGAGTTATTTTGAGTTTAGGAAACTTCCAAAACAAATTTGGAAAATTTTAAAAGTTTCTAAAAGTTTTGAAAAATTTTAGAAGTGTTCTAAAAAGAATTTCAAAATTTTAGAAAAGCTTTAAAATTGGAAAATAGCAACTTAGAGTTGCATAAGAAAAATTTTTTTGGAAACTAGGGTTTTTTGGAGAAACCCTAGTGTCCGGCCAGGAAGCTTCCTGGCCGGCCAGAAGCTCCTGGATGCGTCCTCTGGACGCGACCAGCAGCTGCAACAGAAGCTTCTGGACGCGTCTTGGAGACGCGTCCAGAGCAGCTGCTGGGACGCGTCTTGGAGACGCGACCACCAGCTGCGAGGGAGCTTCCTGGACGCGTCTAGGACGCGTCCAGAGCACTCGACCAGACGCGTCTTGGAGGCGCGTCTGGGAGGTTCTGGGTGTCTCGGACTAGTCCGAGACACCTAGTGCTGGTCCGGTCCAGCACCAAACGCGTCTAGGACGCGTCTGGTGCATGGACTAGCGTCCTGGCTCCGGCCAGGACATGCCGGCCCTATGGGCCGTGCTATGTCCGGACATTGTCCGAGCCCTTTTGTGGGCTTGGGCCGGGACTTGTCTAGGACTTGTCCCGGGCTTTTTCGAGGCCTTTCGGACCACAAAAAGGGACCATCATTCGAGTGGGAGATTTTGCCAAAAATTTCTTCTGATTCCAACCAAATAATTCCAAAATCGATCCGGGCCATCCAGAAGGCCAAAACGGATTTCTCTTTAAATTGATTTATGAAATCATTAAGAATCGAACCAATATTTTTTCCGAAATTGACCCGGGCTTTCAGAACCCGAAACGGAGTTTTTCTTAAAGATGATTTTAGAAATCATAAAAGATAAAACCGGAACGCACCATTAGTTGAATTCTTCGAATTTAGACTTAAGGTCCGTAATGTGACATGTGATGTCAACAAAAGTATCTCCCAAGATAATCATGCATATATAATTCTTAGCCTTGATATATTATATGATTGCATGTGATGTGAATGCGGGAAACTAGTATGGCCATAGATTTATTTCTTTATTCTTGTTTTAAGCACGGATGGGTGCATGCTTTGTAATTAATTTTAATTTCAAGTTTATACGATCTGCGAATCGTTAGAGTCTTGTAATTAGAGTTTAGGGTCTATGAGTCCATTGAAGAAACTCGAGGATGAAATCCAAAGGCGAGTGGGAGAAATCAATGGAGGTTCAAAGATGGCGATCTAAGACGAACCAAAAGGCGAAACAAGAAGAAAACCAAAGGAGATTAGATCTTCTAGGTTAGGGGCCATACTAGGATCCATGTCTGCTTGATTTACTTTCTCGCGCGCATTTACTTACTTATTTACGCTTTATGTCGTGGACGTTAGTTAGGCTAAATAGTTCACTATAACAAACGCCAGACTAGCGTAAAAGTCCCCAAAACGTAATCTTGAGTAATCGCCTATCCAGATTAAGACACTCGTTGCGCCCTTGTTCGAGAAAGGTGGGTCGGCCTTCGCAGAGTACCTCCTCTACCTTGGGACAATGCGGGTAGGTCTATAGAAGAGGCCTACACGTCTAAATGGTTCTACTCAACGAGATCAGCAAGAGAGTCTTGGATACTCGAGGCAAAAGGATAGATTAGTCATTCATTAATGAAATCTTTCAACCAAGAGTCATAAGGTATGATCAGTGAAGTAGTTCACTCACCCGGAACGACGGAGTCAAAGGGTAGGGCCTTCGTCCGCTTTACTCCGAAGAACTTGGGTCTTGGAATCACTTATTCAATAGGGGACGATTTTTATTGAATAATGTGGGAAAACTAAGTTTTTCAAAAACGATAACGAGTTTTAAAACTTTGCCATTTCTTTATGTAGTTTTAAGATGACACAAACGATTTCAACATTGAATCAAACCTAAGGGAGGTGCTGATCCACTTCCTAGAATGGAAGAATGAATCCGAGAATAGTTCTCAGATTCAAAAGGAAGGTCACTAGAATACCCAATCCCAATGTTGACTCATACAAGAGAAGGTCAAAAGCCATTTGCAATCAATCGTATGACATTCTCTTTGGAAGAATGAATGCTAGCATAACCATTAAGACAAACTAAGGAAGAAATTCCTACAGAAGTCATAAATGGAGAAGTACGAGACCTCCAAGGCAATCTGAAAGTCATCCTAAGGGAAGACAACAGAATACATCTATCACCCAATTCAATATCGATTGAACAAAGATTGATAAAGACCTTAGATGAGTCACTCAGGTTGTTACAAACAAACTGAGCAGAACATACGGGAATATCCAGTCTAAGAAAGGTTCTTGAGATTTGGTACAAAGAATCTAAGAAAGAGATCTTGAGATTCAAAAGGGCAAAAGGATCAGTCAAGTGAGACAAACATTTGATCAAAGAAAAGCAGTTGCCGAGTACATGATCAAGAGTATTCCTCATTACTGTGAATGTTTCTAAAACAATGGCTAGACCATTTAAAAGGAAACTACCTTTAGCACCTGGAGGACAAAAGGAAAGGAATTATGAATTCCGGTTCCGTATCCTTGCTAACAAAGTTAAAAACAAGTATCGTAAAATTCCTTCATCAGGTATTTAAGACCAGATGAGCGGCTCAGTGGGAGCTTAAGGGAATTACATACTTGACTAAAAGAAGTAAAGATCCAAGAGGGAGCAGAAGCAGTAATGCTAGGGATGCTGAAAGGGATCAAAGTCTTCTTTTAGACACTGATCTAGCTTAGAACTTAATAGTGATTATTTTGTTCTTCTAGAAACATATGATGTTTTAAACCAGTGGTAAAATTAACTGAAGGTTAACATTGGTAATGGCTAAAATCAAGAGATTCAAACTCATTAAACTTCAGCATTGTCAATTAGGTCTTAAGGACTGAATTGACAAAGTCACCCTTTTCAAAAGGCATAGAGACTGGTAATCTATTAGGACTCATACAGTGTTATGCAGACCTATAAGTTTACTTGCAGAAGCTAACGAGAGAAACTTCAAATACGTACTCTGACAACTTCATGAAGTATGGAAACGTATCGTAAAGTATAAGTCGGAATGTTTGAAAGGTTCAAACAAAGTACAAACCGAAGTAAAAGAATCATTTTGACAAGAGAGTTTAAGTCATCCGATTAGATTGGAGTGATAAAAACTTGAGTCAAATACTAAATAACCATCAAAGGAGTTGAGAAAACGTTTCCCAACTCGCTCCATGGAACACATCTGAGGGATGGTGGATTCAGTGGGAGTAATCGAACATTGCTATGCATAATTCGATCAAAGATGGGTTTAAGTCAGTCTTCCGAATATTTTGGGACATATTCTATAAACGATTGTTTTCACACTTACCAAAGTCCGTCTAACAGCTAAGCTTGTAAAAGCATTACAAAATTAGCTAAAGTCTGACGCAATTTCTTTAGAAGAAATTTGGCCTTTTTCCACAAGCAATCAAGAGAACAAAGTGTTTGTTGCTTATGATAGTATTCTCCTAATAATTAGCACACCTAGTAGTCTGGGAGAAAAACACTAATTATTACAAGAATAAGTGGGAGAAAAGTACAAGTTGATTTAATTCGATCATGAGAAAAATCATGAAGAGTCATGAAGAACAATCATGAAAACTTGTACAAGACGATTAAATTCGACCAAGAGCAACAAACTGCGGCTCCTCGGAAAAGGAAAGGTTAAAGATATGATCTTGTAAACCCACCGCACAAAAGCGAATGTCATTCGCAGGAGAACTCTCAAAGCGAGTGAAAGTATCTCTAAAGGAATATCTCAAAGTAGTTGAGAAAATTCCAAATTGTTGTTCAAAAGCCCTAGAAAGGTCAAAATAAAAATTTAAAGGTTATTTCTGAAGAGATAAAAGACCTGCGCAGAAACGGAAACTGACTCTAGATTTTGGCTAGAAGCCAAAATCATCGTGGAATCCATATCTCGTCAAGACATGAAGCTTGATAATTTAAGTCAACAGAAGACCTAAATTGGTTTTCCAAAATAGAAAACTGAGAAGGATGGAAACATTCATGTTTCCCGAAACTAGACAAGAAGAATAAGATTCTTCCAATCAAGTTATGTCCATAAGCATGCTTCAGAAATCTATCGATGGATTAAAAGCACGCAAGAGTCAGAATCTTCAAAAAGGCAATCAAAGAAGTTTGATTCCTGAGGAATGAAGAAAATCTTGAATCACGAGTTTCAAGAAGGTAAGTGGGAGAAACAAACCTTCCGGGTCCGTATGCTGAGTACATACAAAAGATTGAGTACGACATAAGATGTTGTGTAACAGTGAACACACTGACTCAATAAAAGGACCACACACAAGGATGAAATGTCATTTTGGGCATCTGAAGATCTATAAGCATAGATCAAAAGGATGATAGGATTGGAGAGACTCAGTACGCTGAGATGCTTGAGATCCGAAACAGAAAATCTAAGACTCGGAAAGTCTAAAAGAATTTCGACCCAAAACTCATGACTAAGAGCGTTGCTAAATCGGAGTTTTAAAAGACACCGATGTAGCAAACAAGCATGAGAGGGAGATTTATGTTCGAATACATAAAGTCAATCATATTGGATATGATTAGCATTTGAATATCCAAATTCGGATTTGAAAACCGAAACACTACATAGAAACATCCTAGAAGGCTAAAGGATGAAGTAGTATAAATGTTGAACATGTCATCGTAGCAAACTTCCAGACATGGAAGGAAAGTAGGCTAAAAGTGTTTTAAGCCGGGAACTGTTGCAAATACTACATAAAGAATTAAAAGCCTTAACTCTAGTAAAAGTTACTAGAAATTATCAAGGTTGAAGTAAGCAATCTTCAAATTAATTGATAATTAGCAAAGTTTAAAAACGGACTACATACGTAGTCAAACTAAACTGTCACCTAAGACATAGTATGAGACTCATACACAGTCTAAGGCATGAGGTAAATTTGGAATAAACCTCGACGAGTAAAACTGAGTGGGTAAAAAGAGTTTTACGGAAGAGGCTCAGATTTACAACTCTCGTTATCAGAAATAATAGAGTTATTTCACAAGTCGTCTAAATTTGGTTTAGTGTTTAAACGACAGTCCATTGATGATAAAACATTTCGAATAGGTTTGTCAGATACGTGATCTGATGAATGAAACCCTATTAAGTGAACTTGGAATATTTATTATCAAAAACCCTGGTCCAGGTCATTGCATGGACAACAATGACTCACGAAGACTAGCACGGGAGTTGATGGGATAGCGCAGTTTCATGGGCTATAGGAATAGTATATTCTATTCGACTACGTGGGTGTGTAAAAGGTTTATACACTGGATAACCCTCAAATGAGAAGTACATCACTCGTGATGAACGTCAATACTTCTCATAAAGACAATTGGAGAGATTCCTCAAAACATGAGTGCTCCACTCATCTTATGAAAGGAATGTCCGACTTTGGTTCCGTCAAACGCCGCGCCGTAAAAGGAGGTTATAAAGACGGATACTGGGAAGGACAGGATAGACATGAAGTTAAGTGGGAGCGCAAGAATGGATTGTGTCACCCTAATCACATTAGGTACAAAGTATCTCAAGGCCACTAGATGAGTAGCAACTGAAAATGCGTGGCCGCGCTCAAACGGATTAAAAGTTAATCGTTTGTCTTTTACAGTTGTACTCGGATATCAAGAAAGTCTGAATGACGTGACGTATCAGATGGGATACTAAATTGACACGGGAATCGAATCATTGCACTTGTTCTAAGTCCAAGTGGGAGTCTGAAGGAGTTGAAGGAGATGTCCTTCGACCAAGGTGACAATGCAAACAATTTGTCGGATAGGATAATTGATGTGGAAGATCATCAAGTCCGATTGATTTAGGGATCGTAGAGTTGTAGCTAGAGACCAACTACGATCGTCGAATTACGAAGTAATTCGCGGCTAACTTCGATCGGATCCTACAACGGGTTACACATAAGAGTGACAAATTGATCGAGGATATGACTAGTGGGAGTGAGATATAATCATGGGAGTGTCCCATAAACATATCTCATAGGCCTAAAAAGGAATTAGGCAAAGATAGTACAAAAAGGCCAAAAACAGGGTTTTTGGGCCTAGACCGGTTCGGGTACTTCTAGGACTCGGATTGGGCTGAATTTTGGAGGGTTAGTTGCTGATATAATAAACATTATATCTGCCAAATTTCGTGGTGTTTGGACACCTCCTCCTTATGAAATTGGGAAAATATCAATAGTTGCTATTTTCGACTATTTCCCTAAATCTTATTCTAAAGGGTGTTTTGGGAAACCTAAAAGGAAGTGGATTCTTATTAGGGTTCTATATAAACACTCTTAGGGCAGAGAATAAGGTGTGGAATTTCTCTCTAAGCTTTCTTACTCTACCACATCAAGTAGAGAGGAGAAAGTGAGCTAATTCCCATTAACTATCTATCTAGTCAAGAAGAAAGGAGTTCTTCTTCCAACCACCATTGGTGTGCTAGCTATACAACAAGGTGGGAGATCAAATTGATTGCTCGTGTCCCAAGTAGAGGAGCTACACTTGAAGCTCTTGATCTTCTCATAAGCAATTGGAAAGGTTCGAGGGAAAATCGATTAAGGTAATCTACTATCTCCATTAGTTTAATTACTAGTTTTGCATGTGATCCTGGGAATACTAGTGTAGACATTAAATGTCTTATTTCCGCTATAAACACTAGTATAAGAGTTTAAATCCCTACAGTGGCATCAGAGCCTCTTGCAATGAACTAGTTTTTGCTAAGAATCGAACTAGTTCATATTAGATATGATTGATAGTTTGATAAATTGAGTTTATAAAAGTATTTAAAAGTGTTTTAAAATTATTTAAACTCAGAATTTGATATTATTGAATGGGATTCAATGGATTTCAAATTGAGAATCAAATTGATGATTAAAAGTGTTTTAAAAAACTCAATTTGATTGAATTTCAAACTAATCCATGCTTGATTAAGTTGATAGTTATGTTTAAAAAGGTTTTAAACATAAAATTTGATTAATTTTGAATTGGATTCAAAGATTTTTCAAATTGAGTTCAAAATTGTTATTTGAAAAGTTTCAAAAACCTAGATTTTGATCCAAAATTGGTTTGATTAAGAGTTGTTTTTAAGTTTTGGAAACTTTTGAAAAACAAAAATTTGGAATTTTAGAAGTGTTCTAAAAGGAGTTATTTTGAGTTTAGGAAACTCCCAAAACAAATTTGGAAAATTTTAAAAGTTTCTAAAAGTTTTGAAAAATTTTATAAGTGTTCTAAAAAGAATTTCAAAATTTTAGAAAAGCTTTAAAATTGGAAAATAGCAACTTAGAGTTGCATAAGAAAAAAAATTTTGGAAACTAGGGTTTTTTGGAGAAACCCTAGTGTCCGGCCAGGAAGCTTCCTGGCCGGCCAGAAGCTCCTGGATGCGTCCTCTGGACGCGTCCAGAGCAGCTGCTGAGACGCGTCTAGGACGCGACCAGCAGCTGCAACAGAAGCTTCTGGACGCGTCTTGGAGACGCGTCCAGAGTAGCTGCTGGGACGCGTCTTGGAGACGCGACCAGCAGCTGCGAGGGAGCTTCCTGGACGCGTCAAGGACGCGTCCAGAGCACTCGACCAGACGCGTCTTGGAGGCGCGTCTGGGAGGTTCTGGGTGTCTCGGACTAGTCCGAGACACCTAGTGCTGGTCCGGTCCAGCACCAAACGCGTCTAGGACGCGTCCGGTGCATGGATTAGCGTCCTCGCTCCGGCCAGGACGAGACCAGGCCTTAATAGGCCTCGGCCAGGACATGCCAGCCCTATGGGCCGTGCTATGTCCGGACCTTGTCCGAGCCCTTTTGTGGGCTTGGGCCGGGACTTGTCTAGGACTTGTCCCGGGCTTTTTCGAGGCCTTTCGGACCACAAAAAGGGACCATCATTCGAGTGGGAGTTTTTGCCAAAAATTTCTTCCGATTCCAACCAAATAATTCCAAAATCGATCCGGGCCATCCAGAAGGCCAAAACGGATTTCTCTTTAAATTGATTTATGAAATCATTAAGAATCAAACCAATATTTTTTCCGAAATTGACCCGGGCTTTCAGAACCCGAAACGGAGTTTTTCTTAAAGACGATTTTAGAAATCATAAAAGATAAAACCGGAATGCACCATTAGTTGAATTCTTCGAATTTAGACTTAAGGTCCGTAATGTGACATGTGATGTCAACAAAAGTATCTCCCAAGATAATCATGCATATATAATTCTTAGCCTTGATATATTATATGATTGCATGTGATGTGAATGCGGGAAACTAGTATGGCCATAGATTTATTTCTTTATTCTTGTTTTAAGCACGGATGGGTGCATGCTTTGTAATTAATTTTAATTTCAAGTTTATACGATCTGCGAATCGTTAGAGTCTTGTAATTAGAGTTTAGGGTCTATGAGTCCATTGAAGAAACTCGAGGATGAAATCCAAAGGCGAGTGGGAGAAATCAATGGAGGTTCAAAGATGGCGATCTAAGACGAACCAAAAGGCGAAACAAGAAGAAAACCAAAGGAGATTAGATCTTCTAGGTTAGGGGCCATACTAGGATCCATGTCTGCTTGATTTACTTTCTCGCGCGCATTTACTTACTTATTTACGCTTTATGTCATGGACGTTAGTTAGGCTAAATAGTTCACTATAACAAACGCCAGACTAGCGTAAAAGTCCCCAAAACGTAATCTTGAGTAATCGCCTATCCAGATTAAGACACTCGTTGCGCCCTTAATCGAGAAAGGTGGGTCGGCCTTCGCAGAGTACCTCCTCTACCTTGGGACAATGCGGGTAGGTCTATAGAAGAGGCCTACACGTCTAAATGGTTCTACTCAACGAGATCAGCAAGAGAGTCTTGGATACTCGAGGCAAAAGGATAGATTAGTCATTCATTAATGAAATCTATCAACCAAGAGTCATAAGGTATGATCAGTGAAGTAGTTCACTCACCCGGAACGACGGAGTCAAAGGGTAGGGCCTTCGTCCGCTTTACTCCGAAGAACTTGGATCTTTGGAATCACTTAATCAATAGGGGACGATTTTTATTGAATAATGTGGGAAAACTAAGTTTTTCAAAATCGATAACGAGTTTTAAAACTTTGCCATTTCTTTATGTAGTTTTAAGATTACACAAACGATTTCAACATTGAATCACACCTAAGGGAGGTGCTGATCCACTTCCTAGAATGGAAGAATGAATCCGAGAATAGTTCTCAGATTCATAAGGAAGGTCACTAGAATACCCAATCCCAATGTTGACTCATACAAGAGACGGTCAAAAGCCATTTGCAAGCAATCGTATGACATTCTCTTTGGAAGAGTAATGAATGCTAGCATAACCATTAAGACAAACTAAGGAAGAAATTCCTACAGAAGTCATAAATGGAGAGGTACGAGACCTCCAAGGCAATCTGAAAGTCATCCTAAGGGAAGACAACAAAATACATCTATCACCCAATTCAATATCGATTGAACAAAGATTGATAAAGACCTTAGATGAGTCACTCAGGTTGTTACAAACAAACTGAGCAGAACATACGGGAATATCCAGTCTAAGAAAGGTTCTTGAGATTTGGTACAAAGAATCTAAGAAAGAGATCTTGATATTCAAAAGGGCAAAAGGATCAGTCAAGTGAGACAAACATTTGATCAAAGAAAAGCAGTTGCCGAGTACATGATCAAGAGTATTCCTCATTACTGTGAATGTTTCTAAAACAATGGCTAGACCATTTAAAAGGAAACTACCTTTAGCACCTGGAGGACAAAAGGAAAGGAATTATGAATTCCGGTTCCGTATCCTTGCTAACAAAGTTAAAAACAAGTATCGTAAAATTCCTTCATCAGGTATTTAAGACCAGATGAGCGGCGGCTCAGTGGGAGCTTAAGGGAATTACATACTTGACTAAAAGAAGTAAAGATCCAAGAGGGAGCAGAAGCAGTAATGCTAGGGATGCTGAAAGGGATCAAAGTCTTCTTTTAGACACTGATCTAGCTTAGAACTTAATAGTGATTATTTTGTTCTTCTAGAAACATATGATGTTTTAAACCAGTGGTAAAATTAACTGAAGGTTAACATTGGTAATGGCTAAAATCAAGAGATTCAAACTCATTAAACTTCAGCATTGTCAATTAGGTCTTAAGGACTGAATTGACAAAGTCACCCTTTTCAAAAGGCATAGAGACTGGTAATCTATTAGGACTCATACAGTGTTATGCAGACCTGTAAGTTTACTTGCAGAAGCTAACGAGAGAAACTTCAAATACGTACTCTGACAACTTCATGAAGTATGGAAATGTACAAATCATAAAGTATAAGTCGGAATGTTTGAAAGGTTCAAACAAAGTACAAACCGAAGTAAAAGAATCATTTTGACAAGAGAGTTTAAGTCATCCGATTAGATTGGAGTGATAAAAACTTGAGTCAAATACTAAATAACCATCAAAGGAGTTGAGAAAACGTTTCCCAACTCGCTCCATGGAACACATCTGAGGGATGGTGGATTCAGTGGGAGTAATCGAACATTGCTATGCATAATTCGATCAAAGATGGGTTTAAGCAAGTCTTCCGAATATTTTGGGACATATTCTATAAACGATTGTTTTCACACTTACCAAAGTCCGTCTAACAGCTAAGCTTGTAGGGGATTATACTAGGGTATCTCATACACCTAATTGTCTAGTGTTGGTAGCGGAATCTCAAACATCTCTATGTTTAACACTAGTTTCTAGGATCTATACATGAACATACCAATGAACTAGATTGGAAAGATGATTACCTCTTAATCGCTTTCCCACGAACTAAGTCCCGACCAGTATTCGGAAGATAAGAGCTCCAAGTGTAGCTCCTCTACTTGAGACACCGAGTAATGACTTGAACTCCCTCCTTTCAGTCAGCTAGGACCTTCTTGAAGGTTGAGATGAAGAACTCCTTCTTCTTAACTAGATACTTGAGAAAACTCCTTTTCTCTCTCTCTCTGAGATGTATATTCTGAAACTCTTTCAGGCTCTCAGAAAAGATCTCACAAACTTGGCTCTATCTTTAGGTTGTATAATTAGGTATATATAGAAATCCCTAGAAGACGTATTAGACTCAAACTAGGATTCCTAAAACCTAATTATAAGGCAACACCCAAAATACCCTCCTTTGGGTCACTTGAAGTGGTCGGCCAACACAGCCCTTTATGGTCTTCCTTGGCCGGCCCACTTAGGGCCTAACCGGCCATCACATGGCCGGCTATTGCTTAGGTCGGCCATCACATGGCCGGCCTACCTAAAGCCTTTCCGGGCCTCCCTTTTGGGCCCGGACATGTATGTATCTCTTCGAACTTCTCCGAATCAATCTGGACTTACCAATAATGGATCCAATCCACTTATTTTCCATTATCCTTCTAGTCAATTCTCTCCGTTCAAATCATTACTCTGATGTGTAACCCCTGTAGGATCCGGTCTATGTTAGCCGCGAATCAACTCCTTGATTCGACGATCGTAGTTGGCTTCTAGCTAAGCATTACGACCCCTAATTGGACCGGACTAATGATCTTCCGAGTAAGGTCATTAAGATCCTATTCGCCAAATTGTATGCATTACAACCTTGGTCAAAGGACACTCCTTCGGAAGGATACCATTCCTTCAGACTGAGGCAATATATCCTTCAGTCTCCCACTTGTACTTAGAACAAATGCAATGCTCGATTCCCATGTTTTTTCGTATCTCATCTGATATGTCATATTCATCAGACTCTCTTGATCCCGAGAACAACTTCCAATCCAAACGATTAACTCTTAATCCGTTTGAGCACGGCCATGCATTTTTCAGTTGTTTCTCATCAAGTGGCCCGGAGATACTTTATCCTGATTTTACTCAAGAAAACATATTTCATTCTTGTACTGCCACTCAATTTCATGTCTATCCTGTCTCCCCCAGTATCCCGCTTTTATAACCACTTTTTACGGATGACGTTTGACGGTACCAAAGTTCGACATTCCTTGCATAAACTGAGTGAGTACTCATGTTTTGAGGAATCTCTCCAATTTGCTTAAATGAGAGTTATGACATCTTATAACTTCAACTCTTGAAGTACTCTCATTCGGCGGGTTTCCAGTGTATCAACTATACACCCATGAAGTTGACCTTTGAATACTCCTATTCCCATAGCTCAAGAAACAACGCTATCTTGTCAATCACTCATGCTAGTCTTCTTAAGTCATTATTGTCCAATTAATGACCTGGACTAGGGATAGTAAGATGGTGTGCTTCTATGTTCACTTAGTAGGGTTTCTTTAATTAGATCACATATCTAATAAACCTACTTGGAACACTCCATCCTTTTGGACTGTCGTCTAAATTCTAAACCACAATTTAGATGACGAAATAAACCCAGTTTATTTCGGATAACAAGAGTCTGTAAACTTTGAGCACCCGCGTGAACTCCTTCACGTTCTCAATTTTACAAGTCATCTTAGGATACTCCTTCCTTGATCCTAATTCCTTAGATTCGAGCATCTCCATGATCGTTCTAAGGTGACAGTTTAGTTTCCTTTTCACTTCGCTTTGTTATTATCTTGCTTTCGAACCCTTCGTAAGCTTTTATGATAATATCAGTTTCTCCCACTGAAATTAGTACTTCCCAAGTTCTAATTTTACTTTCTTATCTAGTAGAGTTAGTAACGACTCCCAGCATGAAAAACTCTTTTCCCCCTGTTAGCCCTTCCTAAAAGATTCCTATCTTTATCTTCGGAAGATTACTTTTATGACTTTCTTCAATCTTCTGACTTGTATGGGTGACGACATCTTTTCGTACACCAAGTACTTCTCAAATGTTCGGGTAAACAACAATCATCTCATGATCGTTCTTATGTTTTCAAACATAAGTGTCTCTTCCATGTTTATCACGGGAGTTGGGTAGAATTTAGAGATTTTCTTATTCAGACCTCTTCAAAACTCCTTTTGAACGAGTCTTTATCATCCTTTGGTTTATATCCATAGACTTTGATGCCCGTAGTTAATCTACCCTCGTCTTCTGTCCTCTCGTGTATGTCTCCTACATACAGGACATGAAACTAGCTTGTTTCACTCCCACTTACCTTCTTGTCGCACAAGATTTAACCATTCTTACTCTTATCTCTTTGGATTTCCGGTCCAATTTCAGAGTGGTTTCTGCTATAGTTCTTTTGAATCTTCTCAAGACTCATTGGGGTTTTTGAGCAACCCTTCTTAACTCCTTAAGAAGTTTCTAGGCGATTGTCCCTTATTTTCAAGGCGACATCCCTCGTTTCGTAAGATGAGTAACTCCTTACTCCCTTTCGTTTTAAGGCAAGTAACTCCTTACTTCCTTTTGTTACTCTTTATCGAATCCTATTCGATTTTCCTCCCACTTGTCTTCTTTGAAGGACCCTCCTTTTAATGAAGACACCATCGAGAGCAACAATCTCATTGTGTTTCGATGATTTATTAGAAAACCCCGTTCTTCTTTTCGAAAAACTCATGTCTAACACGCTTTAGACATTAGAATAATTGACATGTTCTTAGAACTCCTTCTAAAAATAATATCCATATTTATATGGACTCAATTATTCACTATAGCTTTTCTAGGTTTTTAGTGGGTTGGCAGATTCGCATTAGACTTTTGTATTTTCGGAAGATCGATGACTATTGAACTTATGATCTCATCATATTCTTTAGTCAACTAGACCCATTCCTCGATTTAGGATTTGTTTCCAAAACTTTTCCAAAATCAAGTCTTACGTCCATTTTAATCACATTAATCGTAGACTTTTATGTTTAACATCAGTTTCTACGATTAACTGAACTCTTGTACTCTTACAAGAATGCTTGTCAAATTTCTTCGTCCAAACCATGATTGACTATCATTGAGAGATAAGTGACCAAACAACTTTAGTTTCATGTTCTTTCAAGCTTATTTGACAAGATTAGAATGATTAAGTCGGATCATTCGGTATAATTCCTTAAAAGTTATATAGGCTCTTTTAAGAACATCATAAAATATCTAATATTTTATTCACTCCCCATAATCTCATTACAGAGTCAATGTTCTGAAAAGAAAAAGAAATACTAAAACTGCCTTACAGTATTGCCTATCAAGTCTATGATCTTTCTTGAGCTTTTCCAGCAACTCTTGCCTTCTTAGCTTTTGACAGGTTCATCTCGTCTTCAATAAATACTCAGCTCCCCCTTGCTCCTGTCATTCATAATGATAAGAGTCTTTTAGGTATCACATAGCTTGAGGAATTTGTATTTAATTGAATAACTTTTCACAATTTTTACCTTAACCGGAACTCCCAGTTCCGTTCTTTCTGTCTTCCAGGAATTTTGGACAGTTTCTTTTCTAATGGCCCGTGTCATCGCAATAGAAACACTTGGAATCAGAATGGGTACCTTTGTTCATGACAACTTCTTTGCCTTTCCCTTTACCTGTTTTCTTCTTTTTGAATTTCTGCTTCCCGTCCTTCTTAAATCCCTTTTCTTTATGAACCATTAGAACTTCTTTCTTGGGTTCAACTATTGCAATGTTCTCTTCAGCTGTTTGGAGCATAGCGTGTAGTTCTTCCAGAGATTTGTCCCAGCCATTCATATTATAGTGCATTTTAAATTGGTTAAATCCATTATGAAGCGAATGCAAAATAATATCAGTGGCAAACTCTCGGCCATTGTCGACTCCCAGTCGATTTAGTTTTTCAAAAAGACTAATCATTTTGAAAACATGTGGCCCTACAGGCTTTCCCTTTTCAAGACGCATATCCAATATCGTCCTTGAAGTCTCATACCTCTCCATTCTTGACTTCTTTTGGAACAAATTCCTAAGTTGCCGAATCATGGTGTAGGCATCCAATTCTATGAACTGATCCTGAAGATTAGGTTCCATGGTTGCCAACATGAGGCATGTTATGGGTTCGGACCTCTTCCGAATATTCCTTTCTTGCTCCCTCTCTTGTTCAGTCGAATCTTCATTGAGAACAGGAATAGGTGTGTCTAACACGTTTGCCTTATGTTCGGATCTTAGGACAAGTCCTAGATTCCTTTCCCATACCATAAAGTTGTCACCATTCAACTTTTCTTTTTCCAGAAGCCAGCGTATGCTGCTTGAGTCTTTTGTTGTCATAATTAAACTACATGTAAGAAATGCGAAAGTGATTAAACTTGTTATCCTGGCAATTTTCTCAATTTGTCTATATTATTCTACTTTTGTCGTCCCCTTAGAATAATATAATTCCAAGATCCCATTCCTTCGAAATTAAGAGTACTTTGGCACTGCCCTTAATTCGTCGTCCTGGGTGAGTAACTCCTTACTGATCATACTCCTATGACTCTTGGTTAACGATTTAAACATTAAATCGTCCTTTAGCCCCGAAATCCAAAACCCTTTTGCTGACTCATTGAGAATAACCATTTAGACATGTAGACCTCTTCATAGATCTACCCGTATTGTCCCGAGGTAAAAGATGGCACCCGGCTTTGGCATGACCCACCATCGATGAACAAGGGCTCAACAGGTGTCTTAATCTGGGTAGGCTTTACTCAAAATTCTTTTTGGGACTTATTAAGTAATTTATCAAGTTGCGTTACTTTGAACTCTTGCATAACCATTCATGATTTATTACGTAAAAATTTATGTGGGTTTGCGTAATGATTTGTTAAATCTTAGTATTACCCCTTAAAAGATCTCATCTTTTAAGTTTATTTCTTGTTCGCCTATGGTTCGTTTGGATTCATATCCAAGAACCTCTATTGACTACTCCCACTTGAACCATGATCTCATCATTCGGTTCGTCAATAGATTCTAAGACCCTATACTCTAAGTATTATTCGGGCACAACTTCTTGCGCTTAGAACAATAAACGATAATCTTATCTAAAGGTATACTATTCTACGCAATCACATACATCCATACATACAATAATATGACAATCATAATAAACAAAGTATGTATCCTAGATTCGTTTCTAGGTTTTTGCTATGTCTCGTATAGCTATTTGTGGGAATATGTGACATCTCTATGTCTAATGGGCTCTAAAGTTTCGTATTCACAATACTCAAACTAGAAGCACATTACGTTTCTTCCTTGATTGTCTCCAAAATCAATATAAAAAAAAACTCCGTTCGGGCTCTTCTCTAACCCGGGTCAATGTCGGAAAAACCATGCTCGGAACCGGGAGAAAAAGTCTGAAAAACTCCCTTTTAGGTCATGGCCTAAAAGCCCTTGAGTCACACTTAAAAAGACCTAACTCAACCCTGGTCAAAGTCCTTTGACTGGCCTCAGGTCAACCCTTGACTTAACCTGGTCAAGGTCCGGACCATGAGACAGCACTTTACTGTCGTCCTCAGTCTCTCGGGCAGACGCGTCCTAGCCTAGCTAGACGCTTCTTTCCTAGGACAGACCATAGACACCTCGGGTGAGATGTCTAGGATGCGTCCTGGTCGCGTCCCAGACGCGTCCAGACCATCGGGTCACCTTTCATTCCTCTCGGATGTTCAGACCGAGAGTTGTTGGAACATCCAGACGCGTCCCGTACGTGTCTTGGGTTGGGACAGCACATGTGCCATCTCGGATGTTCGGTCCGAGATGCACTCGTGCTCCACAGTCGCGTCTTGGACGCTTCTGTGCACAGACGGCAAGGCCATCCTACTTGGGATGCCTTCTGGACGCATCCAGATGCGTCCTAGAGGCTTCTGGATGCTCCGGTCGTATCCCAGTCGCGTCTAGAAGCTTCCAGTCGCATCTTAGATGCGTTCTGGTCGCTCCAGACGCATTCTGAATGCGTCCGGACCATTGTCCAGTGTCTCGGTCCTAGACCGGGACTTAATAGGTTCCCTCGAACGCATCCAAGCCGCGTCAGGGATGTCCGAGATGCTCCTGTCTCGGACTCCTATTCCGTCTCGGACTGGGATATCCCAGACGCGTCTTCCACGCGCTGGGACGTCCGAGACCCGAGAGTCTCGGACTCCTAGTCCGTGTTGGACTGGGATATCCCAGACGCGTCTAAGACGCTCTGGGATGTCCGAGACCCGAGAGTCTCGGACTCCTAGTCCAGCTCGGACTAGGATTCCCGGTCCTTCACGGACTGGGATTTCCAGTCCGTGTCCCTGTCTGTCTCGGACTGTCTGTCCGAGACGTGCTGGTCCGGCCCGGACTCGTCCTGTCCGGTTCGGCCAGCTAGGTTTCCAAACTTTTTGGAAATCCAACCGTTCCACTCAATTTTTTTCTGTTTTTCTTTGTTCCAGCTGCTGTTAGGTACTGTTTTTGACAAATTCATCAACCAATCTTCATTGTTTTGATGATTTTAATCAAAATTCTTATACCCTAAAGCTTGTTCATGAAAACTCTTTTCATAAAACTATATTTTTAGTGTTTCTAGGTCAAGAATCTCATTCAAAACCCTAATTTGATCTCATCAAACTATGCTTGAATCTCCATTCAAACATCATAAACACTAGTATCTAGTTGTTCAAGTTAGAATCTAATTCGTCTACTCAAAGATAGTTCATGTAAACGGCTCGTGATGCCACTGTAGGGGATTATACTAGGGTATCTCATACACCTAATTGTCTAGTGTTGGTAGCGGAATCTCAAACATCTCTATGTTTAACACTAGTTTCCAGGATCTATACATGAACATACCAATGAACTAGATTGGAAAGATGATTACCTCTTAATCGCTTTCCCACGAACTAAATCCCGACCAGTATTCGGATGATACGAGCTCCAAGTGTAGCTCCTCTACTTGAGACACCGAGTAATGACTTCAACTCCCTCCTTTCAATCTGCTAGGACCTTCTTGAAGGTTGAGATGAAGAACTCCTTCTTCTTGACTAGATACTTGAGAAAACTCCTTTTTTCCTCTCTCTCTCTCTGAGATGTATATTGTGAAACTCTTTCAGGCTCTCAGAAGAGATCTCACAAACTTGGCTCTATCTTTAGGTTGTATAATTAGGTATATATAGAAATCTCTAGAAGAGGTATTAGACTCAAACTAGGATTCCTAAAACCTAATTATAAGGCAACACCCAAAATACCCTCCTTTGGGTCACTTGAAGTGGCCGGCCAACACAGCCCTTTATGGTCTTCCTTGGCCGGACCACTTAGGGCCTAACCGGCCATCACATGGCCGGCCCTATTGCCTAGGTCGGCCATCACATGGCCGGCCTACCTAAAGCCTTTCTGGGCCTCCCTTTTGGGCCCGGACATGTATGTATCTCTTTGGACTTCTCCGAATTAATCTGGACTTACCAATAATGGATCCAATCCACTTATTTGCCATTATCCTTCTAGTCAATTCTCTCCGTTCAAATCATTACTCTGATGTGTAACCCTTGTAGGATCCGGTCTATGTTAGCCGCGAATCAACTCCTTGATTCGACGATCGTAGTTGGCTTCTAGCTAAGCATTACGACCCATAATTGGACCGGACTAATGATCTTCCGAGTAAGGTCATTAAGATCCTATTCGCCAAATTGTACGCATTGCAACCTTGGTCGAAGGACACTCCTTCGGAAGGATACCATTCCTTCAGACTGAGGCAATATATCCTTCAAGCTGGTCATAAATTAGGGGTCATTTGAAAAATAACCCTAAAAAAATTACTAAACTTTTCAAAGAGTTGAAAAGTGTTAGAATAATGTCTGTAACTGTTACTCATGTCATATCTATATTAATATGACTAATTATCTTCAGGTCATTTTGCATCTTTTTTGTTCCAAAGTACCTCTGGCTAGTATTAGTCATTTGTTTCTCCCTTTTGATAGTGAAGACTTCATTCTTCCCTTTTCTCTTTCTTTCTCTATCTCGTTCTCATTCTCTATCTTTCTCTATATATCTTCAGTTCATCAAACAAATCAATTAGAGATTTTGATTTGAACAAAATGTCAAGGTTTTTTATTGTTCTTTATGTGTTTACAAATCTATTAAGGTCTTTTGTCTTCTCGATCTATATTCACGTAATATCTTGATCTTTTCTTGATCGTCAGATCTTTGTCTTCTCGATCTATATCAAATTTTTCACGTATCTCATATCCCTCCCCCCGATACGCGGATTTTTAGATAGGCACACATGGAGAGAAAAGATGAAAATGCCGTAAAAAGAAATATTCAACTTGACTTCATTTGGATTAAATCGACTTTGTCCTTCTAGTAAAGCGCCTCGGCCTGAAATAAACGCCTGACTTCTTCATCTTACAACTCGTTAATCTTGATTTCATGATGAAGATTATTGAAACAATGATTAAAATCACACAATTTTATTTAAAAAAATGTTGGAAAGTTGTTGAAGCTTGATTCACGAACTAAATTGAAACCTTATCCCATACCATGTTAAAAATTGGAGTTTGCACACGAACAATTGTAACGGAAAATGTTTATGATATTCTAAGTTTTAGATGTAATTAGATCTTTGTCAATCAATTAAGTAAATCCTTAAATTGTGTTGATACTTTTTTATCGACAAGTTGTGTTATTCGCCTACTTGCGATGGATCAACTACGAAGCCTATGGAATCTACGCTTTACGTAATACCTTTTCAGCGCTTAATATAAATAAGTCGCTCGACATTTGACATCTTTGTCTTGGGCACCCAAGCGTAGCTCATATACATACATCTTTTAACTTAACGTTTCAACTGCATTTCATGTGATCACTCACATAGATCATTTCCGAAGTCTTTGGACTCTATGCTTTATGTACTACCTTTTCAGCACTTAGTGTAAATAAGTCGCTTGACATTTGGCATCTTTGTCATGGGCACCAAAGCGTAGATCATTTACATCGTTTGACCTAACATTTCAACTGCATTTCATGTGATCACTCGCATGACTGCCTTGTTTCCACTCAGGGGAAGAAAACAAAATTCACATTGTTTGAAAAGTACTTGTTTTAGTAAATTTGTTTTCGAAGTGGTTCATGATGCCATTCGAGGGCCTTTTTCGGTCTCATCTCTTCAAACAAATGATACCTCCTCACTTGACGACTATTTCAGATACACTTAGACCTTAATTATAGACCCTAACTCTGAGAAGAATAAATATATAGGTTTTTTCTTCAATTTCAATATTAAACAATAGCAACAATCTATTTCTTCAAGCCGATATTTAGCTTCTTTATTTCTCGCGGTATTCACGTATCTCATTGAAAATGGATTTTTTTTTTAATGATAATGAAGAATTGTTTCTAAATGTATGATGCAGGGAGATTTTCATAAGATCTTCTAAAAATCTCAGATATCATCAAATCAAGTTATTTTAGTAGTTTCCTATTTTTTAGTAGAGAATTAGTAGTTTTAGTATGTTTTATATTTTTTGGAAACTTAATTATAAGTTTTTTATTTTAGTTTTCCCATCAAGAGCGAGGATTCGTCTGGTTCGATATCATCTACGCGAAGATCACTTTAGAACACATCAATGGATTTGCCAAAGATGCATCTAAAGTTGGTTTAAAAAAATCACATTATTACTTTTTTCCCTATTTTGTTATCAATCAATCAACATGGAAAAATCTTACCATGGTAACAATTTTTCAATTTAAGTGCACCCACGTAGAGATTACAGTGAGTACAAAATCAATGCAGAGATACCAATTTTCGATGGGTATTTAACTATAGAAGAGTTCTTCGATTGGCTAGATAAGGTCGAACGATAAGTCAATATGTGTGCTACTATTCTTAGTGAGCAGATAGTTAAAAAAACGCTTATAGACTTACATGAAGTGTCGTAGATTGGTGGAATCAATTACAACTTCTAAGGATGAGACAAGGAAAGGCTCCAATCCAGAGTTGGCCATTTATGAAAGAGAACTTGAGGGAGTGGTTCTTGCCTCCTGATTATCAACACCATTTGTTCCGGATATACCACAACTGTAGACAGGGATTGTGATAAGTGGGTGAAAATTACGAGGAGTTCTCAAAGTTTAAGTTTTAATAGATCGATTTACGAACGGATTAAAATTAAGCTTGAGATTTAGTTTTAGAGAAAACGTGGGGTTAGTTACAAGCTAGACGATTTAAGACGCATACAACTTGGTTTTAAAAGTTGAAGCTAATTAAGAGCAGGTCTATAGGAACTCAGGATCTCGGAGGGAATAACAACCTCGCTTTAATACAAAAAAGGTAAAAGAAGTTCCTCTAGAGAATGTTGAACCACCACGAATTGTGTCCATAGACAATTCAAGTAATATTATTCATGAAACAAACTATGACATTATTGTGTTCACGGATAAGTCTCCTGATATCAAATTTACACGATAAAGGATTTGTTACTGAAGAAGTTATTCAGAAAATTGAGTTAAAGGAAGTGGTTCAGGAATTGAGTCAAAGGAAGTTATTCAGAAAGTTGAATCAAAAGAGGGTGAGAAACTTCAGAGTCAGACTTTAGTCCAATTGAATTTCTTTTGCACGAAGATCCATTTTCAATTTTTTGTGAATTTCAAGTTGTTTCACATGGTTTGATAAGTAATTTTATTAGAAAGTCACATTACAATTATAGACACAAAATATTTTGTAACATTATAAAGTTTTCAGTCAAATAGGAAAGTTTAGTGATTCTTATGCATAATTCACGAAAAGAATATATCAAGGGAGTACCAATCAAGATAACATTTAAGTCAAATAGTAAACTCGATGCGAGTTTTTTTTAAGTGAAGCAGATGCAGGGAGATTACAGAAGATCTTAGATAGCATTAAATTAAGTTATTTTAGTAATTTCCTATTTTTTAGTAGAGAATTATTAGTTTTAGGCGTTTTTTACTTTTTTTAAACTTAATTATAAGTTTTAGATTCTAGTATTTTACTTATTTAGAAGTTGTTATTAGAATTTGATTAAGTTTAAGAAACTAGTATTTTATTTATTAGAAGTTCTTAATTAGAGTTTGTTTAGGTTTAAGAAATCTCTAATATTATATAAAGAGATTTCAGTGGTTGTTTAGTTCATCAATTTTGATCAATAAAATTAAGTATTTAATTTAATCATTGTTAGTTTTAATTCTACAAGTCTAAAGACGAAGACCTGAAGACTTTTTCGAAGTTTTAGAAGAAGATCAATTGTTTTCGGAATTTTCCGTTGTGTCAATATATTAGTTTTATCAATATCCTATTGAAAAAATTAAAGTATGTATTTAAAGCAAAAAAGATAAGATAAGAAAATTGGTATAAGAAAGAGTAATTTAAGCTTTATAAATTTGACTGGAATAAAATTCTGAAATATTTGTTACTATTCTACTAATTTCGAGTTTTTTTTTTTGTTGAAAGTACTAATTTCGAGTTTAATAGCTATGGCCTATGACACCTAATATTAATGAACATACATTTTCTCAAATACTCTACGGTGTCGTTTGGAGTTTGGAGTGAAATAGCAAGGTTGGTGTTTTGGGGAGGAGTGAAATAATAAGGTTGGTGTTTTAGTGGAATTGAATTTGGTGGACGGCCAAGTGTTCATTTTTTCTTAAACCATTCGAAACCATATTTCATTCATAAGTGATTCAATCATATGTTACATGGATGATAATTCCTATTTCTTTGAGAACTACATGAGAGTTACATACCTTCAAATGTGAAGTGCCTCATGAAGGGAAAGAAATTGACTAGACACAAACACAAAGATACTATAGATCAAGAATTAAAGACCCTAAAGGTCGATAAAAAGATTCTATAGATCAATAATTAAAGACCCTAAAGATCGACAAAAAGAAAATTGCAACAATAATATAATACTAGTAAAAGTGAAATCTTGATCGTTTGTTTCTCTTGACTTGTAATTTCATCTTCAATCTTCTTGAATTGTTCATCGTAGAATTCTGCGATACTGAATCTTCTTTTCTCACTGACCTCTTTATCCATACTTCCATTCCTTAAACATATAAAATCACCAACAAGTTGATTAAACCCTCTATCGAATTTAATTTTTGTAACTTTAAGAAATGCATATGTGATCCATGTTAGAGAGAGAAGAACAAGAAGAAGAGGAAAAATCCAATAACAAGAACTGTGTAGAATAAGATTTGATTTCATAAAATCTCTCTTTAAAACCTACACTCCAAGATCTTATTATAGATATAACATAACCAACAAAGAGGAAAATCCGGAGGATGGATCCCTCCTCCAGAAAACACCAAGATCTGGAAAGTAATTTAAGAAAGAGAAGGAGAAGAGAGGAAACGGTTACTCATGGGGGGATATTTCGAATTAAAAGTTGGTGTTTTCGGAAAGGTCGCGGCTTTGGGGAATAAAGAAAAATCTCCAGGGAATAAAGACCTAGTCCGTCAATATTGACTTAGAAAACATATTTATCTCTTAGCCCAAAAATATACTTGATTGAATATTGCTCCCTAATCTTCGTCTTCTCTCTCCCCCTCCAAAACTTCCTACCACCGTCAACATTCCCGACCACCTCACACACTCTCTTTCCATCTATCTCTCTTTCTCATTGTTTCGCTCTCTTTCTAGCTTTCCCTCTCTAGATCTATCTCTGCAACACATTGGATGGATTGATTTGTGGGGTTGATTTGTCTTGTAGAAAGTACAGCTCGATGCCCTTGTTTTTTAATATGAATTTGAACTTCAGGAAGAACAGATTGATTAGGAATAGAAGAAGAAGAATCAGGGAGCTTGTGTTGTACTTGATTGGTGTAATTAGGATTAGGGTTTTTGAAACAGAGTCTTGATTGACGTCTAGATTTGGAAGATTTTTTACAAGTACAAGAGATGATACAGGTACAACAAAGGTAAAAAGAATTACGAGTCCAATACAAATAAAAATCAAAACCCACAAATGAATGCCCAAAATAGATGTGGGCTTCGAAATAAATTCGGTAACTGTATCTGCAATAGACATAGCTAGAGTTTAGAGAAAGAGTTTCCTAAAGAGAGAGAAAGAAGTAGTTGTTGGTGAGGGAAATTTGGTGAGATTAGAATTTGAAGGAAGATCTATCTAGTTGAGTAAAGAAGAAGAGTGGGTGAGTGTAATCATTCACCAGTTATAGAAGTCTGAGTCAGATCTGTCTTTTTTCTTTGTTTAGTTTGTCCCACTAAAAGTATCATGTATTCATGTGTAATCTGTCTAGTTTTAATGGAGTATCTATAAAGATGGGTTGATTTGTCTTGCAGAGTTTAAATGTTGGTGTTTTGATTGTGGGGTTTTTGATTGGGTTGTGTGCTTTGAAATGGATCTGAATGAGGGTGTATGAGGAGCCATGATTTGAAGAAACCTAAGCAATAGATTCTGCAAGTTTCTTAGGGTTTCTTGTGGAATTAGGACTACATTTGGGGATTTACAGAAAAAGTGTTGGGGAAAATAAAGATCTGACCTTTAGTTGAGAAATGAGGAGTTTTGAGAGAGAGAAAGAGAAAGAGAGAGAGAGACCGAGAACGGGATACAGGGAGAAGATGAAGATTAAGGAGCATATTCATTTTCTTTATGGGGTAATTTCTAGAAAGGTCAAAATAATATTGAAAATGAGCAGAAAAGCACAAAACATTTGAAAATTAATATTCAGGTCAAAAAGTGTACGAATACTAAAATACCCCTTTTTGTCATTTTGTGTAACTAAATTCTTTTATTTTTCTTTAAACTTTAAATTGATATAACTTTTGTTTGAGATGTCGAATTTCTATAAAAATTATATATTTAGAAATGATTTTTCATAGCTTTCTAACAAGATCCACTTTCAATACTTTTTTTCAAAAAATACGTTTTTCTGCAAACGTGTCTGCAACAATCTGTTATGCAAACGTGTTTGCAAAAATCTGTTCTGCAAACGTGTTTGCAACAATCTCATCTGCAAACATGTGTTTGCATAATGTGAATTGCAAACATGTGGTTGCATAATGTAAATTGCATATGTTGTAGTTCGATTTGAAGGGTAGATGAAGGGCACTTGGCCTAATTTGGAAGACTACCAGCATGAGAGATTAAACGAGCACCCGCCATTTCACCAATAAGAGAAGCCAAATTTGGTGCAATCTCATTCATTTTGTTCACTAAATACTAGTGCAAATTCTTTCATAAGTCCATCACTCTTTGGGCAAATTGCTTAACATTAATTAAGTCAATTGGAGACAAATCTTGTCCCGTAGATGCCTTCGCTGGTTCTACAATTTCCTTTGTTTTGTCTTCGTCTCCAAGTACCTCAGTTAAGCCTGTGATTTTGTCTTCAGACAACTCTGACTTGTTCTCAACATATTTGGCAACTTTGGCATATAGATAGTTATCATTCACTATCTTCACTAGTTCAGAAAAATGCGAGGAGTACCACTCTCTGACTCTCATAGAGAAGGAGTTCACATCTTTTATCAAGAGTGTCGAGAAGGAAGATAGCGTGAATAACCATATTATCAACTCGGTTGACATTGAACTTCACCTTTCCTCGACTGTAACTATGTCCCAAACTGAGCTGAGCTTTATCCATATCGGAAGGCTTAAGATCTTTGATGAACCTATCAAATTGCAAGCGTACTCCAAGAGAAGTTCAAGAACAAACTCATTGCTTTGACAAGGAATTTTTGTTTCTTCTGAAATATGTGATCCAATCTTTGGCCCGACAAGTCTTAAACTGAAATATGGGACGTAGGAACGCTATAGGATACAAATTCAGCTTCGTCAATATCTTAATTTAGGGCCCAGATTAGACATCCAAATTCGAAAGTCTTAACTCACCAAAACCAGTGACAACTTTCTTTCATAAGACTTCATAATATTCGAACCATTCTTCGGGCTTGACAATTGTGTATTATCATCTGGCTTTATATATGAAAGGTAGCATGTGAGTTGAATATCACAGATCTCACAACAAAAAGATACCCAAACTTCATCATATATTCTATATTGGTACTGATATTCAGAACACAGATAAATGTTAGGGATGTTACCCATCAGCACAAAAACTAGAAATTCAACCCGACGACTTTAGCAAATTTCAGCTTATCAGAATCTGCTACCCACCAGTTAGGGTTGTTGTTTTTCACTGTAGTTCATTAAAGAAACAAGTCAGACAATTTAAGTTACGTAAGGTGCTGTTTGTTTTTTCATTTTTTCAGATCTGAGATCTGAATTGGATTCCAATTCAGATTTCAGATGTTTTGTTTTTGGATTTAAAAAAATCTGAAATTGTGGCTGAATTGGGCCGAAGTCTGAATGGGCTGAAAAAGAGCCCATATATTTTCAGACTTTAAAACAAGCCTGAAAAATGGATCCAACTTATGAAATTTGTTAAATGACGTTTCTGCCCTTTTATTTTAGAAATTTTTCCACCAGTGAACACCACCACCACCGGCAAAATCACCATCACCACCACCGGCAAAATCAACATCACCACCACCGGAAAAATCACCATCACCGCCACTACCGTCAGAGTTCTTATTTTCAGAACTTGGAAGGACTAATTCCATTTTCGGGTTGCTTTGTTGATAGTTCACTGACCTAACTGAAACCCTAACAATGAGTAGAAGTTTCAAGTTAGGGTTTTTCCTGGAAGTCTGTTTAGTTGGAGGGAGTCAAGGAGATTGATATTTTGACAAACCAAACCAGAGATCTGTACCAAGAATGTTGAAGCTTGTGAAGATTGAGGGATTTTCAAGTGCCTATTAAACCCTGCTACCTTCGTTATTTTCCCTCTGCTGCGACTGGTTATTGTTCTTGAACCGGCTTGGATGTTCATGGCAAGATAATCTAGCCCCCAATCTGCAGGAACTCGATTTCGATCTCGAATGAATATGCATCTGAAAGTCCTTTGATCTTTGGTTTAGAGAGAGAAGGAGAGAGATAAAGAGAGAATGAGAAAGAGAGAAGCATGAGGGTTATTAGGGTTTGAGAGGGAGGAGGTTATTAGGGTTTGAGAGGGAGGAGGTTTATTAGGGTTTTGTTTCCCATTTTATTCAGCCGAGATGAGAAAGAAAGTACATTAAATTAGGTTTCTTCTTTTTAGTTGGAAAGGGTATAAATGTTAAACTTCTGATTCAGATCCAATAATTCAGATTAGAAAACAAACATCTAACTTTAGAAATAATTCAGTCAAATTCAGTTCAGTCAATTCAGAGTCAGCTAATTCAGATTCGAACGCACAAAAAAAAAACAACACCTAAGTCTCTAATCAGATAAACAGCAGATAGAAATATATTGGCTTACCCTGGGAAAATTGATGAATCAGCTCAAATCTGAACAAGCCGGCAACGATTTCTTCGACGAAAAATGAAACAACACTCAAAAGTTGTTATAACACCGAGTTCTACAACACGTTCTTGCAGCTAAAAAGCCATGAACATATAAATATTTCCACAAGAAAGTCAGTTATAGTTCTATTCTACAAATATTGGCTTAATTAGGTTAGATTAGATTAAACTACTGATTCACAAACTACATGATCAGATTTCCAATTAATCAACCCAAATTTCATTTCATTTATACAGAAATTGTTTTGGACGTAGACAAGATCGTGAATTTCATATCTACGTTTCTTAAACATGATGATTGGCTTAAATTACAGAAAAAAAATCAGGGAAAAAAACAAGGAGATAGATCGAGGAAAACGATGATCGGAATAAGAATTACCTTGAGAATCGTTAGATGATGATTTGGATCTGAATATCTGATATAACTAGTTTCAGTGTTTCAAGATCATCTACCATTTCCTTCAACTCGACCTCCATCGCAATTCGTTCTCTCTAAAACTCTCTCTCTCTCTCTCTTTCTCTCTCTCTCCGATGATGAAATCTTTTGGCGGAAAGAGATTAGTATATAAGGTTATTTTGGAAACAAAAAAATAAAAAAATGACCTGATTGATAAATACCCATATTATTTTAAACTCTATGCATCTTTACCAATAGTATTTTGACAACTCTTAGTTATTAATAAAAAGTGCATGCTTTTATAGTTATTAAGATAAGTTTTTCTACCTAAATAGTTATTTTCTTTTTCTATATTCCCCAAAGCCCCCACCTTTTGGAAAATTGAGTTTGGTCACGGGGTCCAAGTGGGCGTCAAGTGTTGGGTAAGAAAAGATTGGTGTTTTGGAGAAATTGAGTGTGGTCACGGGGCTTCAAGTGTTCGGTAAGAAATACTTCGCCCACCCCACTTCTCTTCACGGCAGCAATGGTGCCAATAGAGTGTCAATGTCGGCGTCCAATTTTTTTCCTTCTTCATTATCTCTTCTTACCACCATCACTAGGTAACTACCATAACCACCACTAACCACCACTATGGCCACAATTGACCACCACCACAAATACCAACACAACCACACCAGTTCTCAATGTCATAGAGGATTTTGCATGAAAATCTTAAAGACTCTCGATCGAAATGTTTGTGGTCGCTCTGGTCTCGTGGTCGTTGACCATGAAACCCTTGAGCAAGGGTCGGAAACCTCAACAATGTTTCAAGCAATGAAATTCCTATGAAGAGTATTATTCCTTTCGTCGGAATAGTGAAAGAGGAGAAAGGGGAGAGATATTGTCAGAGATAGAATTCAAACAGAGAACTGAGAGAGAAAGAGATTAGAGGAACAAAGAGAAAAAAAACTCAATTTTCTCTTGAAAGGTCGTCGACAATAGAAATCTATCGGTGACCCTTGAGAATGTTTCACCAGAAACTCTCCTTAAATGTTTTAGGATTCGAGATAAATGAGATTCTGGCGAAGAGAATCATTTCCTTCTTCGAAACAGTGGGACATGAGAAAGGAGATAGAGGGATCGAGCAGAGATAGAATTTGTACAGATAGAGTGTGTGTAAGAGAGAGGAAAGAGTATAAAAAGAAAAAAAAAACTCAAATTTTCTTTTTTTTTTTGGAAATGGACTACGTTTTACGTTCGTTATTACATGACATTGTTACATTATCAAGATGTGATAAGCACGACAACTGCCGAAATTAAACTACAAATGAACGAGATCTAAAGCATTAAGCTTAACAAACTTATTTATACATTAATAACCCAAACTCAATAATCGTGTACTCCACTTATTGTGAGAATCGAACGTGAGACGTATAAGTTTTTGGAGTTTATGACAACCCAAATTTCTTTTTGAAATATGGCTGGGAAATGTACGTCTGGCCCTTGACTGCATGAAGACGAGAAGGGTGTCGGCCGCATCCAAGATTTTCCCCAGCAACCAAATCCCATTTTCCACAAAACAACGACCAATAGCAAGGGTCCACAAAATCAGCATCAATGGCGGCAAACTCAGAGGTATACCTTCCTTCTTTGCTTTGTTACTTTTAAGCCAATCCAACTTCATACTGACTGATTCTGTTGAAAATCCCTTTGCCCAACAAACCAAAATATGAAGAAAGAAGCAGACCAACAGCCATCCTTTTTACTGTCTTTCAGTAACCAGAAACAATGGGGTTCAGGGCTTTTTGAATCAGAGAAAAATGAGAGTCTTCCTCCACCCCCTCCTTGTATCGAATTGTCTCTCTCTGATCAGGCAAGAACCAGTTCACCCAAATTCAATTTACTGATTTCCTCATATTCACCCGTTTATTATCTAACTAATTCATTATAACAGATTCCACCCACCGTGAATTATAAGCTGGAGTCTATCAATTTTGAGTTTGATCAAGCTCTTACCTTGCTCAAGGTAGTACTTTTACCAGAATACTCTCTCTCTTCTCTCTCTCTCTCTCTCTCTCTCTCTGTAACTGTTTTTTCTGTGTATTGATTGACAGGGTCGGGTGAGCACCCAAGAAGTTCTTTCATTATCTAACTCTGATTTGGTGCCTGGAAAATACGAAGGTATGTGTTTTTAGTACACCCCATTTGCTCTTCTGGTGTTTTTTGAATTGCTTAGTAAGTGTTTGACAAAATGTCGAAGTGAGTTGAGTGTGTGATGTTTTGGGTTTTGTTTGTTATGGTGTGGTTTTAGGAGGGCTGAAGCTATGGGAAGGTTCAATTGACTTAGTTAAGACTCTTCATACTGAGATTCAGGATGGAAACTTATCTCTCACTGGGAAGCAAGTTTTAGAGGTTCATGATTCCTTCTCATGCCCTCCATAAATTATTATTATTATTATATCATTGTTGTCATTGTCCTCATTATCATCTTCTAAAAAGGGAAAGCATATACAAAGCTGATAGATGTACCGCCACGACGCCACTTTTTTACCGCCTCGATGACCTGCCACAGAATAAAAGGAGCAAAATCGTAATTTTCACAGGTGTGAATACGATTTTGCTCTTGTCTTGTGTGGGATGGTCATCTAAACGGTAAAAGTGGTCGGTCCAAAAGTCATTTCCCAATCATATATATTAGAATGCAGAAAATATGTAACAAAAGAATAAGCCAGGAGAGATTGCTGACCACAAAGACAAAAGAATAATTAGGTGTCGTTTGGCAACACTAAAATAAGTTACTTTTTTGCTTATTTAAGTGGAAAAGTCAAAAAGTTAGTTTGGTACGCAAAAATTACCGACTTCATTTGAGTTAAAATTTGACTTTCTTTTCAAGTTAAAATTTTTAGCTTTTGACTTCAAAGTAACTTTTTTTTTGACATGCATGAATTTTTTACTTTACGATTTTTTTTTTGTCTATCTCCGCTCCACTACCACAACTAAACTTCTATCGTACCATTCTACCCTCACCACCACCACAACAAGCATTGCACTTCCCCCACCACCCTACCTCAACTACCACGACCACACCTTAACCACCACCTTCGTACCACCACCACCACCATACACCACCACATCTCGACAACAACCACCTCGTAGCTCCAGTAGCTCCACCTCCACCACCATCCCCGTACCTTCACCACCACCACCACCACCATACCTTCACCACCACCACCATACTTCCATCATTACCACCTACATATCTTATCCACCACCACCATACCTTCACCACCACCACCATACTTCCATCATTACCACCTACATATCTTATCCCACCACCTTTACTACAATCACCATATCATCACCACCATAACTCCGTCACTATCACTCACATACCTTATCCACCCCCACCATCGTATCCCAACCACCACCGCATTTCCACCATCACCACCACCGTACTTCCACTGCCACCATCGTCACCATCATACCTCTATACCACCACCACCACCACCATCAAACCTCAACCACCACCACACCCCGTAACCATACCTTCATGGCACCACCACTACCACCAATATCACCACTACTTCCTATACAAGAGTAATCGTGGATATCATAAATAAATTCAATTAAAATCAAGTATCTCTATGAGAAAGAAAAATAAAATTATTGAAAGTAAATTGAGTTACCAAACTAACTTTTTGACTTTTTTACTTTTAAGTAACATTTTTGCCAAATATACTTCTGAAATTTTTTTACTTTTTTAAAGCAAAAGAACTTTTACTACAAGCAAAAGTACTTCTACTTTTCGTTGCCAAACGACACCTTAGTAGCAAAATGCTTATAAGATACTGGTTGCTACCAAGTGTTTCCTCTTACGCCAATAATACTACAGAGCTAGCACCATTACGTTTAATTTTATCAAATGGATCTTATCTCCTCTGAAGATTCCTTTTGTCATATATTTATTGCTTTCTTGTCATTTTTTTTCTAGAATAATTCTAGTTCTAGTTATAAACAAGCTTCCATGTAAACCACGTTAGAACCGAAATGTATGAAATGCTATATTTCTTTTTCATAGATTAGTATTTTGAAAAACTGGTAAAACTATTAATCTTTGCCCTCATGGTTTTCAGCTTGGATGTGGGCATGGACTTCCTGGAATATTTACGTGTCTAAAGGTGAGTTTATCCTCACACTCCATGGCACAGCTATCTATGTCTTTAACAAACACCCAGTTTTCCAAATCTGGGGCTTTATTGCCTTGTTCATCTTTTTTTGTTTGTTTGTTCAATCAGGGTGCAGCTGCAGTTCATTTCCAAGACTTCAATGCTGAGGTTCTACGATGTCTGACAATACCAAATGTGAACGCAAATCTAGAAAAGGAAGCAGCTCAATCTAAGTTTGAACAAGAAAGGGCCCAAGCAGAAGTTCGCTTCTTTGCTGGTGATTGGAGTGAGGTTGACACACTTCTTCGCCATGATAATGAAAAGCCCCTTGATTCAATAAGTGAACATGATTCGACTATTAGATACGATGTTATTTTAATGGCGGAGACAGTTTACTCTATTTCCTCTCACAGAAATCTATATGAACTCATCAAGAAGGTTAATTGAGCTCCATCCCTGTTGCACAATGCTTATAATACTTTAAACGATTGGCTGTTAATGTTTATGCTAATTTGCAGTGTGTGAGGCATCCAGACGGAGTTGTTTACATGGCAGGAAAGAAACATTATTTCGGAGTGGGAGGGGGAACAAGACACTTCTTAGCAATGGTAGAAAAAGATGGTGAGTTGTAGGGGGTAGTAGCCATTGATTGCCATAAAAGTTTTGCTCCAGAGTCGAACCTATCATATAGATGCATCTAATAATCAGCGATTTCAGCCTATAACTTTCATGCTTAAACCGAATTCTTCCTCTAACGTTCTCCCCATTAAGACAAGGTGGTGTTTGTTTTTCTTTTTCAATTACAGATATGAAATCTAACTTGAGATATGAATTAACTCGAGTCAGATCTCAGAATGTTTGCTTTTCATGTTCCATGCATCAGACTCGTCGTAATGGTTGACTCTAGCTGATTTTAGGTCTATTTGAGTTGCACATAAGTACGCTTGAATTAAGAGCCCATAGTCTGAAATAACTTGAAATGACTTTTTTACACCTGACCAAAACAAGACAGATTTGGACATTAAAAAACAAAAAGACTGCGTAGTAAGTCATGACAGGAGTGTATTTGCATAATTTATAAGTGATCCTCTCTACAGGTGTAATGGCAGCATCTTTAGTTGCAGAAGTTACAGATGGTTCTTCAAACGTTCGAGAGGTGTGGAAGTTGTCGGTAAAGTAGATGGTTTGATCATATTGAGATGTTGGGTTTATAAACTTGTGGAGCGAGAAGGTAAGCACAGATTGGGCGGTATACCCAAGCATTGTTGAGATTGATGAGTTCATCTGAGTTATCATTTATTTAATCTTCTGTCTTTTAATTGTCCAGTGAATATGAAGCAGTAAATGAAGTTTGCCTTGGTATTCAGATGGTAGTTTACTTCTTTTTTTCTGAACATCAGATGATATAATGAGTTCCTGCAGTAAAAATGGAAGTTGTATGATTAACTGGTAGTTCACTTATGTTTTGTGTTGATTAAAAGGAAGGGTTATCAGTGAGTAAAACGTAATGGGGTTACAGAATTGGTACGAAAATATCTAATATCAGGCATTTGGTTTCGCTTGATTCCAAATTTCAGGCATTTGCCTGGCCTTCTTGAGATTTTGTTTTATTTATTTCTTTATCTCTCTAAACCAGATGGACACAAACATGGTCTTACTATTACAAATTTATAAATCCAGCTCTACACAAAATGGTGACCCTCATGAAATGTTTGTTTTGACCTTCAAGATTTCCATCTTCTACAAATCTAGAGCCAAACATACGAGAAGAAACATAAACCATATCAATCATACTGTAAGAGTGTGAGAAAGAAGCAAGTTGAAGAGAAAATCGAGTTAGAGAGAGCACTTGTCGCTTCGTTTTGATCTTAAACTCTCTTATTCTTGTTTAGCGGAGGCAAAGAGAACTTTATTGATCACACGCTATCTTCGATATCAGAAGTGATTATGGAAACAAAAAAGTTAATACTTAAAGTTGACAAACAAAAAATTTAATACTTAAAGTTGACTAACGGTTCTAAAAAAAAAGGGGTTAAATTTAAATTTATGAAAAGCATAACAAACTAAAAAAAATCATTTTTTTTATTAATTTATGACATAATAAACTTAAGATGTATATATATATATATATATATATATATATATATATATATATATATATACATATATCTTAAGTTTAATTCAGCGATTATCGTACTTATCATATCTTTGACGTATCAATGTATAATGACTTTGGTAGTCAAGTTCCAAATTAAGGAATATAGAATTCTTCGGTTTCACCAACGGCTTCAAAATTCGAGCAAAAGTCAAACCAAAACAGTGAAGTTCAGTTTGGTTTAATCAAAAAGTTTTTGAATTGTTCGGGAATGAAACCGTACATTTTTATAAGGACGACTCCAATGTGGGGCGGGTTGGGGTTTCGAATTTGAATTTGGGAGCCCCAGCCCCTACACTCCAACCCGGGAGCCCAGCCCATGTTTCCAGGCTCCCAAATGGGAGTCCGGGCTGGAGTTTTCCAGTCCCAAAAATATGGCCTTTGGGGGTTTCAACGGCCATATTTGGGGTGGATCCCCTAAAAAGGGGATCCACCCCACTTCTATACATTTTTTATTATTTTTTTAAAAAATGTTTTTGATTACTTTTTTTTAATCTTCTTAAAATGTTTCGAACTACTTCTTTTTTATTTTTTCACTTTTTTTTTGTGTGTTTATGTTTTTGAAATTATTTTTCTCGAATAATATCACACTTTAATTCATAGTCGAAATCTAATAATTGATAGTCGAAATTTGAAACACAAATCTCACACACGTACTTCGTACACTACATTATTTTGATTTGGGAGCCCCAGTTGAGAGTCCGACGTTGAAATTGAGAAAAGCTCCGAGGCTCTCAAAATTTAGGGGCTCCCAAAATTGGGAGTCGGAACCCCACATTGGAGTTGCCCTAAGGCTATTTTATTCGTGGTAAGCACGGGTTGAAGCTCTTACCCGCTCCCGGCCCTACAAGCACCACTACATTAGACCTAGTTGTATTGATCCGCCCAATCCCTGTCACCGTTAACCTAGGTGGACATAATTCTCTCTCTCTCTCAGAGCTGAGAGCACAAAAGAAGAGGTAAATAAGCTATCTCCTACTCCTTCTCTACAATTCAGTTTTTTCTTCACTAGGGTTTTATAAATTTTTTAAACATATTACAATTGCACGATATCTATTTGACGAATTGCAAACACTAGATTGAATTCTCGTGAATTGGTACAAATAAGAAATACCCGATTAATACTTTGAGTTTATTTGTAGGATAGCAAGATCGTTTGTGTTTTTTTTTCTTATGTAATGGAAGAACAATTCATACTACGAGTTCCACCTTCGGTTGCTGAGAGAATCGATCGCCTTCTCAGCGAAAATGCTGATTCCTCTTCGGAAGACAAATCCTTGGATTTATCGTTTTCAGGTATTAGATAGTCTCTTCCCATCTGATTGATTCTCAGTGTTCTTTCCCTTTGATTTATGATTGAAATTGAATGTGAATCACTCTTTGAGGAGGTGGTACTTAGGGTTGAACTCAATTTGTTTAGTAGTTGGTTTTAGTTTTGGTTTATCATCATCTCATATATGAATTGTTCCATTTATGAATTCTAAGTTGGGCTACTTAAAAAAGAATGTCTAGATTATTAGCTATTCTGCATGTGTTAGATACAAAAAGAACTTGTTCCTACTAACTACGCTCATGCGATAATTCAGTAATTCATGATCTGAAGGAAAAAAAAACTTGTATAGAAAGTAACCCGAAGGCAATATTTCCTGTTGATCATGGTTGAAAAGACATGTCAATGCCTTCTGGATTTTGGATACTATTTAGGCTTCATTTTCCTATGCAAACCTCTATAAACCCGTGCAAACCAAGTAAGAAATATATGCGAAAGCACAAACCTATGCAAACCCTAGTAGGGAGTAGAAGCCTAAATAAATTCTTGGATCTGTATTGACAGAAGAAACTTTATTCTAGGCTAGCGAGTTTTGACAAAATTTCCCGAACTTGTACCGCCTGGTAAAAGGACATGGGGCTAAAGTATGTTGAACAGAAATTTTTCTCTGTGGGTTCTTATTCTTGTGGACTTCAGTTACTTATAGTAATAGTTAAAATATGTTGAAGCTTGATAATATTTGACTCTCTTTCGATTTCAAATTTGCTCACTTAAGAGGGAAGATGCATCACCGGTGCTTTACCACAACTTTTGAGAGTACTTCCTTAATGAACATACAATGGATTCACAAGCATCATCTTCAGTTGGACTGTCCATGAGCACCTATCAGAGGTCGCTTGTTCAGATATGTCTTTGGATATTCTTTTCGAGTGAGCCGATGCATTCTAGGCTCAGTCAGCCAGGAACTCGGAATGTGGGAGAAAATCAGAATGGCATATATAATTTCATTCCTCGTGCTGTCATATGTACCCTTTGGAAAGAAAGAACCTAGCGTTCCTCTCTGATAGTTAGGTGGATTTGACCAGATCCAAAGTTCAATTCAAGGTATATTTTGTATCGTTGGAGCAGAGCAATGCCTCGGGCTAAACATATGTCGTGCGGCGACTTAACTCACAACTGGGATGTTATGTTGGCAACATCATGAGGTCATAATCTTTGTAGTTTAGAATTGACTGGACCCATTAGCTAGGATTCACCTTTATTGTGTAATCACTTTTGTTTGTTTTTGTCTTTACTGAATCATTTTGTCCTTCCTGTTAGATTCCTCTCTAGTTTCTTTTGCTCTTGTATTGTAGTATTTTTTTTTGTGTTCATTTCCAGTGCCTGTGTTACAACCAGTGGTTACTTAATGTTAGTGGATGGTAATTGCAGTTCTAAGTTATTTCTACTTTCCTTCTCTTTTAACAGTCAAACTTAAATTTATCTTATTAGACTTTACATGAAAGTTTTCCCCTTTGTTTTGTAGAAGATGGAAGGAGTGGTACATTTGGTATCGGGAATGACCATTTTCCTGCCTCACTTTTGGATCTTCCTGGTATTGTTGAATCTTACAAGACATATGATGATAATGTGCTAATTAAAACAGCTGACATTGGACAGGTAAACCTGAACTGTTATTGTTATGATTATGGAGGCATTCTTCGATCCCCTCTAAGTCGATATTATTGACATGAAACAGATAATTCTAGTTAGAGAGGAAGGTGATAATAATAACCCGGATGAGGTGGAGTATAGACATGGACTTACTCCTCCGATGAGGGATGCTCGTAGACGAAGATTTCGAAGGGAACCTGATCTAAATGTGTGTTATATATATCACAACTTTGCTGGGAATGTTTCTTCATTGATTTTAGGTCTCCTTGTATTCTAATCGTACATGGGTATTGTTTAATTTGGTGCAGCCTGAGGTTGTCCAGAGGGTTGAGAAAGATCTGGTTAGCATAATGGCAGGTGGTACAGCTGAGAACGTAGCGGATATCCTTTATTTGTTTACACTATTAGTGTTGTCCATGTTTGCTGAACTAGTTTGGTATGTTTAAATATTCCTTGACCTGTAAAAGTGTCACATGTTGAGCTACAAGATGGTGATGGAAATGCAGGTCAGCGTGAGAAAGATGTTCCTGCACCATCAGCAGCAGCAGCAGCTAAACCCAAGGTGGCGGTTCAAGATGAGGCCGAGGGAAATGAACCTGAGCGAAGTGACACTGACGATTCCGATGATTCGATCTGATGAGATTGTTGGTTCATATGATAATTCAGCTGATGCAAGTGTTCGGATACCCGCAAAAATAACAATCATCGTACAGGTGACCTCTACCAGTCTACCTTCATCCTCTCGTCTTCCAACAGAGTTAGTGTGCCGAAATATATATATTATACACACACCCACATGTCTGTATCGGTTGCCAGATGTTAAGAATGATTATGCAGTTTGCTCGAACCACCATGAACTTGTGTTAGAAAGTGGTACTGAGAGTACTTACGATCTGTAACTCATCTATTATGACAAACTTGAACCGATAGGTTATAAAGAAATGACAAGTGAAGTCTCTTCGAGCATTATTAAGGTGATGGATGTTTGAAGCAATGTTTATGTGTGTTTGCGCGCATGCTTGTGTAGTAGGGCTCGCAGTTTAGAATGCGCAGCTTTATGAGAAATATTGTTTGTGAGCAGGTACTGGTTGACGGATGCTCATCGAGGATGTATAGATTTTTATTTACAGATAAATATGCTTTTAGATATTGACCGTTTTTTCCTCATCAGTCAGGGTCAAAGGCTGTTCGACACGAAATAAAAAAATTGAAATTTTCAGAAAAATCTACTGTAAGGACTATTCAGTCTACACGATACAAGATTGGGGTTATAAAAGATGAAAATGTTAAGTTGGCAAACTCAGTTTGTTCGATTAGAATGTGTGTATTGGTCCTCATGAGTGGAGGAACAAAGATATTGATGAGGAAGAGCTCGAAAAAGTGAACCGAACCTAACCCACAGTGGATGAAGAATTTTTTTCGACAAATGCGTTCACCCTAAATTGTTTTGTCCCATATGGCTTAAACCATATCATTTTGGAGGGTGGCCTCATTGACGTTGTAGTGGATTTTTTGGGCAGTTGGACCATCGTTTTATCTTCATCGAATGCGAGTTGTCTGGATTAAATTACTAAAATCAACTCATGATGTGTTTGGTTGGAGGATTCCTAAGTAGGATTTTTACCAAAGGCGGGATTTGGTAGGAATCATGAATCCTTTGTCTGTTTGGCTACAAAGAATCCTAGGACTCTTAAATCTTAAGGATTCCTAATTCCAAAATTTGTATTGGACCAAAATCCCACCCTACCTCCTAGGATTTTAGATTAAAAAATCTAAATTTTAAACTTAAAATCAACGAAAAAAATTTCCTTCTACAAAATAATCATTTTAAATTTCAAAAATATTTTTATTCTTCAAAAATCATTTTTTCTCCAAAAATCAGATTTTTCCCTGAAAATCATTTTTTCTTCAAAAATATTATCTTTTTTCCCCGAAAATCAGTTTATTCTCCGAAAGTCATTTTTTTTCCCGAAAAATAATTTTTCCTCCGAAAATCATTTTTTTTGCAAAAAATCATTTTCTCCAAAAACCGTTTTTTCCCAAAATTTGATATTTCCTCTAACGAAACGATATTTGAAAAAAAGACTTTTGAGAACAAGGTTTATCCAATATTTTTTCTAAAGAATGATTTAAAAATAATCAAATGATAATAAATCATAGGATTTTTATTAGTTGTCAAACAAACCAAAAAATATTACTTGGATTCATGATTCCGTAGAATCATGAATCCCAAGGACTCATGAATCCGCGAATTCATGATTCCGTCATCCAAACACACCATCAAATAATCTATTCAGACGAATCAGACAAACAAACACTTCGAAATCAATTCATTCTTGAGTTAGATTTCAAAGATAACTTGAAAAGGAAAGCACATACTGTTTTCTTTATAAACTTGATAACTTCCCATCCAATTCCAGATACTGTGCCTTCGAGATCAAGTTTAATTTTGGATGTCTATTCTTGAATTTACGACGTTAGGTTATTCAAGAAACTGTCTTGCACTACTAAAAACGGCATACAAAGATTATATAAGGAGCCGAGTTTGACATAGAAATCCGAATTCAACTTTAGTAAGAGTACATCAAAAACAGGCAAATCTCGCATCCCAAACTATACAAGACTGGTGACCCAAGTTCTCATTATAAATAAATTCCTCTTGTTATCGAAGTAATATAGTAATACATCAAATTGAGATTCCCAGAAAGGAAGAAGGGAAAATTGAGATGAAAGAGAATCTGTTATTGATCTAATTAACAGTACAAACCTTCGAAAGGTATTCGCAGCCCTCGTAGATCTCGAGACCTGCTTGCCCGAGTTCTTCTTCTTTAAAGCATGCACATCGTCTCCTCATCTTTCCTGTTAATGCAATTTCTAGCGGCCTTTGAACTAATCTTGGATACCCAGTTTCGCACCAAACCTGCCCAAACAAACAAATAGTTAACACTCTCTACTGCAATTTCTGCTCTCGAATAATATGATAAAAGAAAGAACAAGAACGCCTCTCTACGTCAACTCCCTCGGCTGGAGCAGTTACAACATTGGTTTACACCTTCTAGATCTCGGGTTTGAACACGGATTCACAAGAAAAAAAACACCCTCTCCAATACTACTATTTACTTTCAGTATAAGAAAGTAACAATGAACACAATACAGAGTACTGAAACGACTATGGATACATAGTATTCGTGTTTTTAGTTTGAAATCTGAAAGACGACTTGAGATTTGAACGGACTCGAGTTGTGTGTCTGACAAATCTGAAAAGGCTGACTCTGGGTGATTTTAGGTCCATTCAAGTCCGACTTAAAATAAGTTTGTAGTAAAAGGCCATTAACAACTCAGATTCGGACAAGTCAAACTCAAAACGACTAAAATTCAGGCACTCAAAAGAAAAACCAGCAAATAATGCTACTACTTTACCTCTCCTCCCTCTTGTTGACTCCATCTGGAATTGCAATCAGGCAACTTTGCTTCTTCTTTCTTCTGTTTCTCCAACAGTTGGGCCCCTCTAGCTGCCTTTGCTTCCACTCCTTTCAAATACTTCGTCGGGTTTCCCTCACTATCATAGTAACGACCAACTAGTTTCCCAACGTATCTGAAATCAGATTACCATGACATTAGGAATATAGTTCAAGTAATGAAAGAATTAACTTGTTACTTCCGATTTCGAAATTTACTTCTACATGGGACAACATGAGACGTCCTATGTCATTATTTCTCTCTTCCAATCAATGAAAGATTGAAGCATGATAAACCCTTATAGGCATATATGAGCTAATAAGATACATGATAAGATGAGAAATGCTTTTCCTTTGGAGTCTTACTCAGAGTTTGACTGAGAAGCTGACGCGGCATCTTCCTGGCCCATACTTTAATCCACTATTACTTTGAAAATTTGAATGATTTAAAATCAAAGCGATAAATTGTGTCATCAATGTCATTACCGAAGGAGACTAGTAAATAGTAATCTCAGATGTATATATTATTCTCATAATATGCCTGGTGTTTTAGGAACTCTTTCCGTATTACAGTTATCTTCTTCAACCTTACTAACATTTGTGCTTTATTTGATTGATGCATCAAACCATTTACCCAATAATTAGGAGTCTAAGCCGACTTATGGATTCTGCACCATTTGCTAGTAAACGACATGTCTTCTAGAATCTAGATACCCCTTATCTAACTTTATCATGCACTCGTATTTACGATACAGTAACTACAGATTTTATGCATCAACAAGAACTCCATATTATAAAATCTTTCAGCAAAACAAATACCATCTCCGCCTACTCACTTTTGTTTATAGAAATATGAGATGCACAAAACTTCGATAATATTTACCTTTCTTCACAAGATTGATGCTTAATGACAGAATCACTAGTACAGGATAATAATAATAGAAAAAAAAAGGAAGGAGAGTAAAGTAACGAAGATTACTAACGTATAAGTTCTGAAGTAGAAATCCTTCCAGTCAACGACACTTTTCACCTACGACAAAACAATCTTAACTATTGTAAGTATTTTCTGATCCACTGAGAAGATAAAAAATAGGGTTCAGTAAAATTCTTCTTCTTAGAAGAAAGATAATATTTTGAACTTATCTTTTTATGATTAATAGTTTAATACGTTAATAACGGACTTCATCTTTCAACCAATTAACCACTTGTTTTTTGGCATATGAAGAATAATAATCTCCACTAGATATCAGAAAACTTGGTCTGGTTGCTAAGGTTTTACAAATAGCATCGATAATAATCTCCAGTGGAATCGAGCTTGATTAAAATATCTATTTGTCAAATTACTTTGTGTTTATTATAGAATTGTTTAATTCTTGATGTTTTGTTTGCTCACTTTGATTTTCATGACCTAGGATTGCATCAATAACATGTACTTAAGCTGACACTTTATCTGCACTTGTATTTGGGCATTAATGAAACGATATTATGATTCTTTGAAGGATGATTTTCATTAACTAGATCATCATCCCGCAAAAAAAAGTTGATATCACATTATTAAAGACAAAACCAACAATCACAATAGGTAAACCACTAAGCAGATTTTACAAATATGAAAAGCGCATGTTATTTTTCAATAAAAGAATCACCTCTTTACGCGTTATTTTTTTAAAACAAAAATATTTTTCCATTCACTTCAAAACAAAACCGACTTGTATAAATGTCCAATTATTTGGTTTCACGGACACCAAAATTACATGTTAACTGACTTAGCTAACCAAGAGGTTGGCATAAGCATGGGAATAACTCTATCAAACTTAAAAATAACAAGGATGAGAACATGCAATGAACTTCAATACCTCCATGCTGGATAAACCATGTAATGAGTCGATTAATCCATCCTCTGCAAAAAGGAAGAAAATAATTATTCGCACATTGTGGAAACGTTCCACAACTTTTATGTGTTGTTGGCTAATCAGCTTTTATTTAGTGAATTGTTCTTACTTCATATATTACTTTTAAGGATCTCGTAACTCATACATTAATAAGTGATCTTTTTTGAAAACTTACATTAATAAGTGATCAATGAATTCTTTAATAGTTTACACCCACAATCTATATTTGGTAAACCACTGTTTTTCGTCTCATGGCATTTTCGCTAGAAAAGTGAGGCGTACGTCTATAGGAAGTGAAAGACGTATAAGTATTTTAAAAAGAAGAACTACCCACTTTTTTGTATAAAAAGAATACCACTGTTCATACATCATAATGTTGCATAACCTCCAAGTCATAAAAACAGACTAAAAAGCAAAATTAAAAAATTCCGAAAGATCTTAATCCCATCAATCAATGTTTATGTTTAGTGCTTTGGTAAAAATAAAAGGCGAAAGTCCCAAACGACCTCAACAGCTCAACTTTTAACCAATTCGACCATTTTCCCACCAATTTTGTCCAAAAGACCCTTTGGCCCCAGAACTGATGAACCGCTAACTAATCAGTAATCACACTATGTATTTGGCCATTTTTTTCCTTCACAATTTACCCCTATATCTCTCCCACTTTGTCTATTCTATTGTGTTCTCATCAGATCATCACTAGTAGAGGTTCATCTGTTTCACTAGTGATCTTCCATATGCACCGACCATAAGCATTTCCTGAGCTGGTTGTCGTCCTAGAAGTGCTAAAGATATGGAAACAAAGGTAGGGAGAGAGAGAGCAAAATAAGAGGAGACATAACGAGGGAGAGACAGGGAAGGAGATAGATTCTGTGGTGCAATAAAGCCAGAGAGGTAGATGGACAAAGGGCCCGCCAAAATTCGACATTCCCCCGTCTGGTCTCTCACTCTAAATAGTCCACATCTGGCCTCTCAATCTCAATGCCCAGCTAGCTTTTTCCTGAACATCAGATTAGGCGCCCCTCTGTCTCTATCAACGCCATATCTGGCGGTTTAGAGATGGTTGTCTATCTCTTTACCGTTCTTCCCAAACTCGTTTTTTCTCTTTCAGTTGAACATAGTGAAACCCCTACATCCGCGCCACCTTCTTTCTCAACCGCCTTCATCTTTATATTTACTACACTAAAAAATCATATTTTTTTTGTGGCTAGAAGGTCTACTGGACAAAACTAGGGGGTCAAAGGGTCGTGTCGGTGAAAGGTTAGGAGCACTTGAGAATTTAACACAAAAATAAAATAATTGTTTGTATATTTTATAACAAGATTAGAAGTAATTTTCCATGGACCTACCAAATGTACCCATAATCTTCCTCTCTTTTCTGAATGTCATAAAATGTGAGGTATACACATCTCAAATCCTACCTTTTTTAGTATGGCATGAATAAAAAATCCACGAAAGAAGGAAGGGGGGTAATACTTCTGGCCCTTTTTATCACTACCGACGAGGACTCAAGGAGAACTATAAGTCTCTTTAGATGGTTTTTGTGGGTCTGTGGGGGTAAAAGGTGGGAGGGGGATATTGATGACGAGTACAAATTCTCAGTACTTTTGACTATGAAATGCAATAATCTTTCACTTACTTGAGGATGCAGTTTCATGACTTCCATCGACCATTGAACATTAAAAAGAGTTCTTCAACATAAGGAGGGAAAAGAGGTGGGTTTCCACCTGAAAATAGGTTTCTTGCATTTCAACGCAATGAAATATATATACTAGCATTTATAGGCTTTCATGGACAAGGTGTGTAGGTGTGGTTGTAACTTGTACAAAAGTTGTTTTAGATGTTCATATTTGAATGGTTACAATATTTTTCCTTTTCTTGTTGCAAGAATCAAAAGTTGTTTCCAAGGTTTCCATTTCCCACAGGTTTTGAAGAAAATATGCATATTAATGGCTAGGTTATGTAGTCTCTTATAAATGAGTAAAGCATCTCAAGGTCTTCTCTATGCAAGGACTAGTACTACAGTAGAAAAAAAAAAATTATAATGTTGAAAGAATCCTAAAAAAACACCTCTAAAAATGTTTACAGCAGAGTATCAAAAGCCAAGAAGTAGCATCAGCACAAATAGAAATTAACATTACCTGTAAAGTTCCCTGAAACAAATGCACGTGATGCATCTCTGAAAATGTTAGGTAAACAACTGTCAGCAAGCACAAATTATATAAGACATGCAAGGGCAAAACCAAGTACAGCTTAGTAGCCTCAAAATAAACCGGGAAATAACATATTTTAGCACTGATAAAAAACAATGAGAGGCTAATAGCACATATCAGGACAAGCAACTTCATATCGTTGTTCTATAAGGACTATCATTGTACGACAGTTGTAAGCTGGTTCGAAAATTAGGTTTGACATCATGGAGTTGATTCTGATATTGTTACTTTTAGTGAAAAATTCTTCCAGCCTTTAGAAAGCAAAGGCATAGTTTGGCACTCAGAAAACTAACAGAAATATAGAGAGAGTGAAACACAAAGGACAATTAGGAGCTTCAATATAGAAAAGATAAGAGTGCAAGCACATACAGTTAGCAAGTCTTGAGGTGCCAAAGCCAAAACCTTAATGTTTACAAGCCTCAAGGTGAGGAGTCCCCTACTAGTTAGGAGCCAAAAGATGATTGTGTTTACATCGAATCGTGAAGCCAAGAAAAGAGACATGCTAAGAGGACAGACTTAAAGGACATGAGCTCGGGAATCATTTGGGGATCAAGTCGCCGTTTAAGTTAAGATGGTCGAAATGCAAACATTAATCTTGGAGTCAGAAACTTGTCAGTCAACTGGGAGTGGGCTCCTAGCGACTAACTCAGAGAAATTGAATAACTCGGCCAAATATCATATATCTATATAACAAGGAAGGAGGTATCTTTTTTAGAATATACCCTCCTCTTTAACGGCTAAGATTGTACCTCCCAAACTTATTCCAAGGGTTATAATCAAACCTTCCAAACTTATCTTTAATGACTAAGATTACACCTCTCGAACTTATCTTCAAGGTTTGAGATTATAGAACTGTCTGTGCCCATCGGGCACGCATCATACCCTCGTAACTACTAAGGGATAAAACTTAATATAAGTGAAACACACAAACACATCTATACGGTGATAATATTTAGTCGGCCCAGTTTTACATGCATCTATGTACTTATTTCATAATCACCACGAAACGGTATATATATATATATATATATATATATATATATATTTACAGCGTAAGTTGCAGAGTACAGTTAATTAACCAGAACAAACCTGCCTGAGAAGTGATGGTAACCCCCTCCTGGACCATAATGAGATATTCCTTTTGTTACATCAAACACAGAGCTGATATTCAACAAAAAAAAATATCAACTTTAGACAGAACAGTACCAGAAGATCACACAAATAAATAGTACATTCTTTAAATGAGAGATTAAAAAAAATCACCCCAAAATTCCCAAGAGTATGGGTAACCCATCAGCAGTTCCATTGTACATTGCAAGTTCTTCAATGCTCCAAATCTTCTATTGATTAAAAAAACACAAACGCCATTAAACTTAAGTGATTTAGGGTTAGGGTTTTATACATAATAAAGAAAGGAAGCTTTTCCAAATCGGAGAAACCAAAGAACATATATTGTAGTAAGTACTAGTAAATTACTCCCGAACTAAAATTGAACACAAACCGGTTGTAGTGGTGGTGGTTGGTTAACTGAGAACTGGTAAAGAAGAGCAAGGAGAGCTACCGAAACCGCCAGCCCTAGAAAAACAGCTGATTTCCCTACCCATTTCATCGCCATTATTAAGGATCCAAACAACTCATCAATGGATCCTCATAAAACGGAAAGGGAGCCCCTTTCCTTCTACTTTTGGACTTCTGCCGCGGACAAACGGAATTGGTTTCATTCCAGTTTGGCCCGTGACATGACCAACCAATACAGGGACAGGACAAGTTTTGTCGGACTTGGTTGTCGAAGTGGTTGATAGTGTTGACCTAAACTCTAAATTTGTCAGGATTTAGAGCATCTCCAGACTCCAATGCAACACTCAACAAAAATACAAATTTTTTTTTTTTTGAGGAAAACCTTACTAGAAAAGATAACGTTACAGAGTTTAGTACAAAGCCTTTAGAACGGAATGCTAAAAAACATCCAAATAAAGGTACTAAAACGTAACAAAATTAACTGTTGAATGACCATTTCGTCAGAAATGACTAATGGGGGAGTAAAACCGAAGCGGCCAAGTTGTGTGCCTCCTGATTGGAATTTCTCGGGCAATAACAGATATCCATTGGGGCCCCTGACGTGCGAGCACAAAGGTTGTTGATCTCAGTGATTACCTTCCACAGAACCTCTTGATCAACGGTTGTGATTAAATTTATTACAACCCTCGCATCCTCCTCCAATATATAAGAGTTCAATTCCATCTCTTCCGCCAACTCCGTCCCCAGAGTAAACCCTAATATCTCAATGTAAATGGTTGATCGAGGTTGTGTTCGTCGAGTTTTTGTACCCATGGTGTTCCCCCACTGAGTCTCTTGCGATGGTTGCGTAGAAGGCCTCCTCATCTTTGTAGGATCCGTCAAAGTTTATTTGGATGGAACCTGTCGGTGAAGGGCACCATTGTACGTCATGAAAATCATGATGTGAGCTAGAAGATTCATTTAGGGTTTGGATATATATATATATATATATATATATATATATATATATATATATGATTGATTGTTTCGTTCCCCCACCAGCAGTGCCTTAGATTTGGTTTTTTTTTGCTGAAAATGAAGTTCGTTTCTTTGCTTCCACCATTCCCACATGAGAGAACTTAAGTTGTACCAAAGATAATCATTATTTTCTTGTTGTAACAGTATCTGTTTAAGGTAACTAATCGGCTTTGTGTTTATCCTTTGTAGGTCAATAAGTCCTGAAATTCCCACCAACTCTTGGAATTTAGGGCAAGACGAGGATAAACGGTATGTTGTCTCTGTTTCTTATGTATCACACATCTTACAATTTTGATCTATGTTTTGAACCCTGGTTCCTACATTACTAAGTGTTGGTAAGCCCCTATGAATAAGTTTCCATATGAAAGTTTGGATTTGAGGGATCATGTCTGTTTTTTTCCAAAAAAAATTCCATGGAAACTCGTGAGCCTCTAATGATATGGATGGTCTAACTTTAATAGTTGAATAGTATGATTTGGTAGAAAACTTACCTGTAGGTGTAGGTTTTCAGATTACCTTCTCATGTTGATAATGTTGTGGTAGGTTAATCTCATTGATTGTTTGTGTTGTATCTTGATCGAAATACATATTTATCATAGTACTGTTCCAGCTATTTGTTTCCTGTATAATTAAATCAGACACCCAACCTATATGCGATGGTAGCTCATTTAGAATAGTTGGAAGGTGGTTTTGTGTATTTGGGATTTAAGGACCAAGTTTGATTTTAATTGAAGTGTCATCCCCCTACCATCCAAATGATATTTTGCCTTATGGTATTCTTAGTATTGTTCAGAGCATGCCAGAAATTCGAAGAGTTGTTGTACATCTCTATAGTCCAGTAGTCATCATGTTTGATATATTTACCCGTGAGTAATCTGACCCAACTCGATTGAGATTGAGTTATGAATCTCCACGCCATTTTGGCTATAAGAGACTCATTAACTTCTCTGATGGATCTAATACCTAGACCTCCATACTCTTTGGGACTGGTGATTATTTCCCATCTGATGAAATATAATTTTTGCTCATCCTGGGAATTGCCCCACCAGAAATTTCTTTATATTCTCTCTAGGTGGTCTATAATATGAATAGGTAAAGTCAGGTAGCTACATGGATACGTACAGAAAGATGTCAGAACTGATTTTATGAGAACAATACGACATGCCTGAGATATTAATCTGTTTTCCAACCTGAAAGAGAGTTATTAAATTTGTCAACTAACCAAGTGGGGTTTTGGATTCTGTTGCCTTGTTTGATTATGAGTGCTCCCAGGTATTTAGCCGATTATTCATCAAAGGTGCATGTAATCGATTGTTAGAGGTTGCTTTGATGGTTTCTGGTACACCCTTGCTGAAGTATAGAGAAGATTTTGAGTAATTGACCATCTGTCAAGAGAAGCAGGAGCACTCTTCCATGATCTGTACTATTGTATCTAGATTTTTTGATGTTGCCTTTCCAAATAAAATCAGGTCGTCAGCAAATGATAAATGTGATATGCTGGGACAAGCCTGATTTATTTTGTAGCCTGTAAACCTATGTTGATTTTCATAATGAGAAATCAAAAGTGAGAGTGATTGCGAGGTTAGGATAAATAGATAGGGCGATAGGGGGCAACCCTGTCGAAGGCCTCTAGAGGCCGTAAAATAGGTCACCAGTTTACCATTTAATTGAATGCTAAATCTAGATGAAGTAATACAAGACATGATGAGACTGAGGAGTGGACCACTAAAGCCCGACGCCTTTAGAACTTTTTCTAAGAAGCCTAGCTAACTCTGCCGTAAGCTTTGGCCATGTCCATTTTAAGCGAAAAGGCGCCCTTCTTAGCTTCAGAGTTACGCATCGAGTGTACGAGTTCTTGGGTTATGATAATATTGCCCAAGATTTGTTTATTAGGTACGAATGCGTTCTGAGTCCATATGATACTATCTTCCAAGTAAGGCCTAATTTTGTTCGATATCAATTTTGTTCGATATCAATTTAGTGATGAATTTATAGACCGAATTGCAAAGGGATATTGGTCTAAACTTTGAGGCCAAACTTCGGTTCCCCGCTTTATGAATCAGAGCAACATTTGTTAAGTTAAGAGATGGGCCAATCGAAGATGAGATGAAGGCATCTTGAATATACTTTACCAGTTCGAGTCCAATAATACCCAGTTATGTTGAAAGAAATAACAAGGTATCCCATCTGGGCCCGGGCTTTTGGTTGCACCCTCTCCATTACCACAACTTTTATTTCATCTCGCGTTGGTACCCTTGAGATGTAGCCCATTTGTTCAGCCGTGAAAACCTTGTATGTATTGATGACTTCAGTGGGGGGCAGGTCACTGGTTCTTCCCTAAATAGATTTTGAAAATGATCAATTAATTCATTCGAAATTTCCTCTTCATTTCTTGTGTTTTGACCTGATCTCAGAGTCAGCTGATGTATTGTGTTCTTCTGTCTTCGGATCGTCATTGCTACGTGGAATGCCTTTGTATTTTATACTACATTTCGTACCCATTTTGATTTGGCTTTTTGTTCCGCTTTTGTGCATTGGACATTTTCTAAGAATATTATCTCCTCCTGAATTGTGCTTTCTATCATTAATATCTCGTTTGTCTGGTTTATGTTTTGGATGTCCAGCAGTCGTTTTCGTAAAATAGTTAGTATATTTTTAACCATTCCAAATGCTTTTTTATTTCATGCTTTTGTTGACTCCTTCGCCTGTTTTAATTTTTTTGCAAAAGTACCCACATTGTTATCCTAATTTTACTGAAATTTAGTGTTGTAGTCCGTGTGTTGAGTCCAGTACGCCTCAAACTTGGTAATGGTGTTTATGACCTGACCCTGAACTGTTAATTTCAATAAAATAGGTGCATAGTCACTATTGTATCGAGGCATGTGGAATACCCCTGCCTCAGGAAATTTTAAAAGCCAAGTCGAGTCGCTAAGGGCTCTGTCCAGACGCTCTTTGGTAAGATGATGTGTCGCTTTGTTATTGGTCCAAGTGTAAGTCAGACCATCAAAGCCCAAGTCTAATAGGTTAACGTCTGAAATAAACTGCTGAAAGTGGTTGAGAAATGGGATGTTAGGTGATACCCCCCATTTGTCCCTCGTTTAGGATAGAGCCTTCATGTCCTCAATAAATTAGTATGGGCTTGTGATTCCATTTAATACCGTCAGGACATGATTCCAGAATGGGCGTCGGTCATGGAGGCTTGGGGGTCCATATATGCAAACTAGGTCCCACGGTTCATTAGTGACAGGTGAATTAATAGTGACATGGATTAAATTTGCTGAAGACGAATTAACAGTAGGGTCGAGGTCAGGAGACTAATGAAGGATTAAACTCCCACTCTACCATTAGAAGGAACATAAAATTACTTAGATAGATTAAATTTATTAAAACAGGAAAAAGGATTATAAGTAGAAATTCTAGTTTTAGAGAAAAACTAGAGATGGCTTAATCGCTTCTAGGAAGTGGTTAAGAGTTTCTTTTGTCGGGGCGTTCCCTAATCCCCGACAATTCCAAGCAAAGATACTTATAATGAATACGAATGTTTTTACCCTTTCATGCTCTGAATCTGGAGCGATCTGTCTCGCAGTCCTTTTGTAATGCTTTTTGACTCTGTCTTCATGTTATTTGTGCATCATTGAATTGTCAGACGCTCCCACTTCTTGGTTATTGGTCATCATTTGAGCCTCCGTTGTCTCAGTTATGATTGCTCCTGTCGACATTTGTATTTTGCTCTTTTTGATCTGGGAAAGACTAGACAACATATCACCGAAGTTAGTTTTCACAAAAAATTGGGTAAGGGCGTCTGATCCCCTCCCGATGAAGTGTTAATGCCTGATTGGAAATCAGGAAGGAGCTAGTCCATAAGACCCTATTTCCTTCACTAAGTTTTTGTTGCTATTCGTTCAGAACTTTTATCAGATCTTTAAAGTTCTTAAGACCTTTGAAGTTTGGCGTTATCGGTTTCGACCTTTTTTTAAGAGCTTCGAAGTTCCATGTTATTGGTTCAGACCTTTATTTAAGAACTTTAATGTTTTGTGTTATTGATTCAGATCTTTTTTCAAGATTTTAGAGATCTTTTCGAGATAAATATACTCATAAATTAGTCAAAAAATTTCTACTTTGGGTGTACCTAAAAATTATTGTCAAGCCCGTGTGGTAGGGGGTGTGGGGCTTTCCTGTTAAGGTTATTTTTAGATTGACTCCTTAAAGTGTGACCGCATTCTCGTTTCACATAAATGTTTTTTTTCTTCTTATCTCTTTAGTGTCATTGATTTCTCTTTATCTCGACCCTTTTTTTTTTCTTCTTATCGAACTCTTTATCTAATTTGTCTGTATCCATAACATCCATCTCTTATAAAAAAATTTACTTTTTTTATACAAACAATCAATTTTTTCCTTTTAATTCTTTTTACGCGAGTCGAATAAGTCTATGTGTTTAGTATTTATTTTGGGAGCCTAGCTTTTTATTTTCTTCTTAAATTATAAAATAATACTTTGTACAAAGAAATGAAATTTTATTTATTTAAAAATTATAAGCCAATAATATAGGAACGTCCCGAGCTTTCATTCTAAAATAATACTTTAAAGTTTAGCTCTTAAAATAATATAACGTTCGTTGTAATCGCAAACATTAGTTTGGACGGCTTAGATTTGAAATAATATAAGTTTGATTTTAACAAAAAATTCCGGATTTTCAAAGTTTTTCCGAACTTAATGATCAACGACTTAATGTCCTGGACCTTTAAAAGTTTCAAACTTTAAAGTTTCTGAACCTTAAAAGTTTTGAACATTTATGTGCCAAAACACTTAAAAGTCATGAGATCTTTGGACGACAGGAACAAAAAAGATTAATAAAAAGGTCTTAACGAATAACAGGCCCTAAAAGGGACTTTGAAGTCCTCATTCTATTTAGGCACCATAGCTTTAAGGACCAATCGTTTTTGTTCATCAGTGAGTTGTTGTTTTAAAAGGTCTCCAAAAGCAAGGATTGTGGTGCAAAATTTAATCTCATGCCCCGTGAATCCACGTGAAACACAAAACCGAGGAAGTTTCTCAACCTTTATAACAATAGAAACAAGTTTATAGTTAGATAACTTAAGATTAACACGTTGAGGAAGAGTTTTGCAAACACATTTCGACTCTTACTCTCCCAAATATGCTCCATTTCGATGCATCCTCTGTAGGGTTGGAACAAACTTTCCGATGGAACCAGCCAATCTATTAACTGTTGTACTGTTAAGGTGTCCTAAGCGAATTCAATGTAGTTGGATCCAGAACCATACTGAATCGTATATATGGTATTCTAGTGATATTTCGTTTCGACACTGTTGTAGGATTATCAACTCATCTTGTATTACCCACGGTGAACTTTTGATTGCCAAGTCAAGTTCGGTTGATGTCATGAACTTGAGAAGAAAAGCATTATCCTTAACTTCTGTCAAATTGAACTTGTTGGGGTCGTGTATGACTCTCGATAATCTTATCATCGCTTGATTAATGTCTATTTTATTCTAGCTTTGGATTAACTCAATAACATTCTTGATGACATTGTGCACCAAGGGATTAGATCTTCCCCCTCCACCGTAACCGTCGGTTGTTCATCGGTGGTGAGGGCAATGAATTGGTCATTTGCAGGATCCATGAACACAGTTGAGATTAGAAGGAAATTAAAGAGTGAAAGAAGAATAAAAGAGACTGATTTTCGTGAATGAAAGACCCCTATAGGGCGACTGGTTTGGGAATTCTGCCTTTATTCAAGGTAATTCTGAGAAAAGATAGCGGAAAACCGCTAGAAACTCCCACAAAGCGTCCCAAAACTGCCGAAGTAATGTTGAAACTACTTGAAACAAAATAAAACTGTCTGGGATTCAAATTTAAACCGCCTCACAAGGTGGCGCCTGTAAATCTGGGAAATCGCTCCACCTCATACATTCTCTCTCTTCAATAACGATCGTGTTTTTGGTTAACCTCTTTACAGTTCTAAACACTCGCACATTATAACAAAACAATTGTTAATGAAAATAATAAGAATTATGAATCAGAGACATTGAATAAAAATCCTAAACTGGTCAAAAGAATTGATTATCAATTAGATGATCATAACAAATTGATTATCCAGGAGAGAAATCATATTAACATTTTTAATTTCATAACAAAAATTCAATTAATCCTTAAGTATGAATTGAGATTCTCTTTCTTAGGTGACACTATTGAGATCCTCTATTCAAATTACTTCTCCAATGCAACACTCAAGAAACTCAACATTAACTTTAGATTTACTCTTGTGTTTTTATTTTTATATATAAAATGATGACATGGCCCAATTGAGATACACAACATTTATTAAAAACATTTATTGTTGTCACATCATATTGAGATTTAAGTTGAGTATTGCAATAGAGTGTTTTTTGTTAAAAACTCAAGTAATCTCAGGTGTCAATTTGATTTTTCAAGTTGAGTGTTGCATTGGAGATGCGTTTAGGCTTATGTTGTTGGATTTTAGGCCCCTTAAATTCTTGGTTTAACTCGCATCTTGATATTGTTTTTTTTCTTTTTACCTTTTTACTCTTGTTTTCAAGAATCCTTCTATCCCTGTCTTTCTTTACCCTTTTCTTCTTCTCCTTTCCACCATGGGCAACGACCACACCAATCTCCTTCATCGTCATCTCTTGTGCAACTCAATATCGAGTATTTGAGCATCTTCAGGTTGTTCTTTGTTAATTTTGTGAAGCTTCTCTTTAGCATTCGACAATGTCATTTGTGCAAAAAGTTAGTCATTGTTTCACTAACATATTGATAAAATAAAAAGATGAAATCAGAAGATAGTAGAATAACTCTGATATCAACCTGCCTTACACCTAAAAAAACCACTTTTTCAACCCCAAATTTCAAGCCTTAGTTCAAATCAGTTCCTATGTCAGCCTGTGCTTAGGCTAAAAATTTGTGCATGTGGGAAACGCTTGTGTAGATTGAAGACAAATCATGTTCAACACTTGTGGAGTACGAGATGTAACGATTACAATGAGTAGATTTATCATTAATGTAAAAGTTTAATTAGTAATTTATTTTAATTATTAATGTGTGAATTTTTGTTAGAGTTTTTAAAAAAATAAAACTAATTAAGGTTTAAAAAAAATTAAAAGTAATTATATATATTTTTTAAAACAAAAATATTTGGTTGTTGGAAAAATCCAACGGCCAAATTGGCTACAAACATGACCGTTGGGGTAACCCCGACGGTCATGTTTGACCCCTTCAGTCGACCCAAACTGTTGGGTCGACTGTAGGGTTGGGTTGGGTTGAGCCTAAGTTCAATCTTGAGTGACTCCCACTAGAGCAACGGGCTCTAAGGCTCAAACTTTGAATTTTAGGCTTCAACCGACGCCCACTGGAATTGCTCTTAATGGTCCCCCCATGTTTATATAAGTGGGCAAGCCCCGTGATTACTTTATATAAACATCATCAGACAAGTTTGTATGAGGAATGAATAGAGGTGGGAATCAGGTCGGATCGAATAATAGTGGGCTTACTCCTTCATTGGGTCGGGTTGGGGGGTTCTGGAGTTTTATGTCCATTAAGATTGTCAGGCAGAATCGGACGAGTAATATAACAAAAGTTGTTGTTCAAACGCCATCCAAGTCTTCGTACCCTTTCGGATTTTTCGAGTTTATGGCAGTCCAAGTCTTGAGCAAAACTCGAAAGGTATCAAGTGGTGTGCGCTTTGACCAGCTTCCTGAGTTGGTCACAAGTGAGGATCAAATTGGTAATTGTTGAGCTAAATATTAGTCAGCTTTGACCAGTCAAGAAATCAATATATTCACCTGGTTGGCACGTCACGCCCGAAAGAACCCTTCTCCCTAAGAAGCCCAACTCTAACAGTGGAATTATTAGGAGTATAACATGAGTCTCCTAGACACCTAAAACTCTGTTGAGGCCTAGAGGCAAGCGAAGAAATGGATCTAAATCAGCTCTACCACCTGAGTCACGCTCTCACCAGATAGGCAGAGTAAGGAGGTCTTCAAACTTGAGTTACACTCTGCGTAAAAGAGCAACAATTACACAAAAGGTTAGGTATTGCCAAGATCTGCCTTTCATATACAAATCATTACTATCAGGCGATACGGTCATGATCAATGACTATTCTCTTGGCTATCATCAAGATCGTGGCTTACCCCCAGATAATCACAAATGGCAATTTGTCACCGCTATCAAAACCTATATAAGTATAACAGTTTTGGTCTTAAAAGGGGATGGAATTTCTATCAAATAATTTCTTCTTTTTGCAGGATTGTTCTTTTCATACAGACCAACCCAAACTAAATAAAGTATTAGTTGCCATGTTGCAATTTTTAATATAATTATTTTATCACAAAACACAAATTCGATAATGCATATAGAACTCAGTAAATTTTACTAGATACACAATAGATATGTAATATAAGATCTAAAAAATTCTCGCGTATTTGGAGAACTGATTTTGTATTTGATTAGATATTCTGACTAATCACATAATCAAAAGCTCCTTCACAACTCTAATGGCTCGGCGACCATCCATGTTGCTCAATCTAACATATAACATTAAGATTTATTTCTTAATTTGGGTTGAGCACACCATGAAAGATACATTAATGTCAATTTTAGATGCAATATTAAACAAAAAGAGGACATGGGTATCTTTCGTACTTCAGCAATCATCAGCTAAACAAGGTCCCTGTAAATTTATTTACGAATAAAACAAGCTGCAAAATGTGCACAAAATGCATGTATAAGTTACCGTATTAAACGTTTAGACCATTAGATTTCAGGTACAATGAGAATCCAGTGTCTTATGAATATCACCTATGTCTTATCACATCTTCTGTGGTTTTTCTATAGCGGAAAAGGAAGGTGAATCTGTAACATCTAGGGTTTCACTGATAACAAACATATGGGCCAAAGTAATTCAACCTATAGTATTTCCTCTCTTCTATGCTTGCTTTGTCTGAGAAATTTTGAAGTTCTCCATTTCATGTCAGAGTTGTAGAGAAGGATTGCCAAGTCGTATATTTATGAGATAGAATTGTTTATAGAGTTACTCGTGATAACCACGGAATCCTCCAGCTCCTCTTCTAGAAGCGGGTGCTGCTCCAAAGCTTGGCTCATCATCATCTGTGTGTAGAAATTCAAACGCAAAATAAGACATTAATTGATAAATAGAAGACATCCAAAAAAGAACACAACAAACATCCACTTTATACCCACTTCACAGAAAGACCCAAGGACCAAAATGTTGAACATGCATGAGATGGTTAGGCCTTAGGGACAGTAGTTCTAACTCGAGAGGCAGCCAGTAATATACAGGAGATTGTGCAAAACACCAAATTTTTGGTTGCCTTGGTGAAAACACATGCCGATATCTTTATAGGCTTGAGTTCCCTGTGCAAAATGTGCTACCCATACAAACTATCTGCAACTTCTATACATACTTAAGAACTTGTGCAAACCTTACACGCTGTGCAAACCCGTGCAGAGTTGAAGCCTCAAAAAGTTCACGGTTCCTTTTTACCGAAGAAAAAATTTGTCTCAGGGGCCAGTTTTCCTATAAAAGCATTCAGTTTGACATTTCAGAGGACGAACTTTTCCTAAGAGAAATTGATGATGGCTCATTTTTGCTGATCGAGCCAAAGTAGATGAAGCCAAAGGAACGTCATCCAATTCCAATGAAGTAACTCTGGAGCCCGTCCCAGCTGGCGGGGTAGTCGACCGCCCCAGCCCCCCTTCCTGCCGGAACATGCCAACAAACCATACCTTGAGCAGAATCCCTTCTACCAATGCCTTAAAGATCTCAATAGACTTAGTCTGCCCGAACGAAAGCAGTTACACTAGCGCTCCTGACCAAATTCTGAACGGAGTTTTTCATCCCTCTTGTTTTGCTTCAACAGATAATTTTTGTACCCCCTGATTTCGTGCACCTTAATTCCAAAACCGAAAAGTTTCGGCAGGTTCGGCCGAAACTTTTCGATTTTTGATTCCTTGGTTCTAACCAATATATAGGGGAATTGCAGAGTCTTTATCTAAGGTAGGCATAGTTGCCAATTATTTGAGCATGGTATGTATGGTGGGAAAAAGCAAAAGAGTTGTTTAAGAGGCGAATTCATGTCTGAATGTATTATTATCTTACCGTCCTCTTCGTCTCCATTTTGCGTTGTAAAGAATGGGGTGAGGTAGTTTTTGTCCAATGCTGTGAAAGATGAGGTACTGAAACCAGGAAGTAATAATATTTGTTAGCGACAAACTAGACAATTAAGCGTCCTCAGTGATCTATAAATACCAATTCAAGTACTACCTTTTGGAAAACTCTTTCAGCCTCATCTTCAGCTTATTTCCTGATGAAGATCCTTCCTCGTATTCGTAATTAGGTGCGATGTACCCATTTCTTTCTTCAAACCTCTGTGAACCAAACAGCAGGAAGAGAGAGTGTCAGCAATTTGATGGATCCAAACAACACAAACAATAGCTAGTAGCTACGAGGCGGATAATGTTTACAACCCACGCTCAAGATACCACCTTTATCCGTCTTAAATATATTAATAACTGTGGCAACAGAGAAGCGTCAGATATAAACAACAAAATATACTTAGTATAAACTGGGAACTGCCAGGGACCCATAGTTTAATCAACTGGAGTTGTAAATCACTTATCCGATAACTTGGTAATGATTCTCCCAAATTACTATAGTTTAGGGAAAACAAAAATAAGTATCATTAACTGAGCACATATCTTCAAGGAATAGGTTTGCTCCACAACTATACTTAAGCTCAACAGTAGAGTAAGGTGGATCCTTATGGGTTATCATTGATGTCTCAGTAATCGACAATAGATTTTAAGTGACAATTTAACCTTACAGACTACAATTAGAACATATGCAACTGATTGTTTTTTGTTAACTACTTACTTCACCCAAGGGGCCATCGTCATGACCGTCACCTACAACTTGTAAAGCTTCCAACATGGTACCCGTTGACCCTCCAATTAATAGTACCTACATTATTTCCACAAAATAGATGAGAGTATGAGACGAAAGAGAACAAAGAAATGAAAGAAGAAAACGAAAGAAACGTTCGGCAACTCTTTAGGACTTGGATGTCTTGAACAATATGAAAGATTCAGAAAAAGGTGCTAGATTTTGGCCCCGCTGAAAGAGTAAAATTTTCATGGCAATATTTTGGTTAGGATTGAAATATATGGTGAAAATAAATGATAGAAATATGCCTAAGAAAATCAATTCATGTGCCTTTTGGGTAATGCAAAAGCCAGGGGCATAATTGTTTTTATATGGAAGGCAATTAGGTGAAGCATGCAGAAGCATTTAACTGAAACTAGAATTACTACTAGAAAGCAATAGAAGAAAACAATAAAAAATAAATACTAAAATCAAAGAATTTTTTAGCTAAAAGAAAAACATACATACACAATAACTAAAAGGGAAAAAAGGTCATGTAAAGAATCCTTACTGTCAGGACAACAATTGCTGTGGTCGCGGTGAATATTGTTTGGCCATGTCCTTCTGGGAGGTCATGAACTGATTGCAGAGCAAGGGCAAAAGCCATTGCCCCTCGGAGTCCTGCCCATGCATGAGAAAAGGCCATATCAAAAGTTTAATACTTCTCTAGTGATATTTAGAATGACAAGACAAGATTCCAGCAGAGATTAGTAGTTAACAATAAAGAAAAAAAATCACAAAAAATACTATAGACCAGCTTCTTATCTTACCACTATACCAAAGTGCCTTCTGATGTTTTGAGGGAATTTGTCTGTTTGCAGGTCGAACCAAGTTTACCAGGTATGCACAAGAAAACACGTTTGCCGCCCTTCAAGAAAAGTTTACCAAAGTGGTTAGGTACTTACTACGAAAGAACTCGACACGTTATTAATAAAAACTAGAAAAGAAGTCATAACGATTTGTATAACATCAAAATAAACAGGCAGAGCATTGGTACAGCACCTTTGAGGCAAGCAAATCCAACGTTAACAAACATATATGTTTTAGAATGTCAGACATTTTCTTCACAGTACGGTATCCAATAGAAATATTCCAGTTCATGTTGGTACTACTGGTGTAATAATTGTGAATGCTTAAAATATCTTAATCCCCACTCGAGATATCATTCCTAGGAAGTTAATAATTGAAGGTGTATGTTCTCTTATCTAGATGAAAGCGCCAAAAAGACCTTACCAAGAGAAGCAAGAAAGAAACTAAGAACTGATTGAATTAAGCAAATAAATAGGACTGACCCAAGAGCAAATAGGCAAAGACCATTTCGTTTAACACACCGTATGTGCTGTAATACAGATAACGGGAAATACATTACGAGCTTCGTATCACACCAGTATGGCTAATGGTATCTAACAGTTGTACTGAGTGTAGGATTCCGAGTGGAAAGCCCGATGACAATCATAAGCATGCTTTCATTTTGTAGTTATTAGGCCCTCACTTTTCAATTATGACCTTTTTACTTTCGGATAGAAAAATGTTACATCATACACAGTAGTTAACCTAGAGTGACATTTTATGATCCTTAAATAATGTAAGTTGTGAAGGCCACTTTGGCTGTGTGATACAATGCATGTTCTCCACTGGAGAGACCAGTTTAGAATCTAACGCTTTCAAGTAAAAAAAAAGATAATGTATGCAAGTTGAACATGCAGGATGAATTTTTTTTTATCATAATTAGGACATGAACCTTTCCGTACAGTTAAGCCGCTATATAACGTAAATACGCACCTTGCAACCACGATAAAGAGCTGGAAGTATCACAAAGGCACAAAGTTTAAGGAAAACAAAAGCTTCCGGGAGACAATTAATGGTAATTAATCGACATAACAAAGAGCCAATAAGGATACGATTGAGAAAAAGATAAATCCAACGTGTGACCAACTATGCTGTTCCATTGCTATATCAAAGCCCATGTATATAAATCTGCAGGAGAACATAGATATTAAGACACACATTGATTGAGAGCTTAGTAACAAGGCGCGCTCTTTTCTCACTAATCAATTCGGGCTTCTGATGGAACAAAAAGATGCCAGACTGAGTCCCTTAGCTGGCAAACTCCCAAGTAACTCCTAGAGTCAAGTGACCCAGCGAGCTACTGAGTACTTAAAAAGGATATTTAGCTTAAAGTTTCAGAAAAGTACAGGGACAAGTGTTTGGGAACGACTTATCCGTTTAGTCGTTAGTGCCTTAGCTTACATTGTCCGTTACTTATCTTTTTTATTTTAACTGGCTGTGAGTTACTTTTTAGTTATCATTTTTAATTTAAAAATTCAAAACATAAAGCTAAATATAAATATAAAAGAAATTGGCTAATAAATTCAAAAATAAAATTACCGATACAATTTTAAGAGTGTGGTTAAAAGACATCAAAATTAAAAGTTGAAACTACTTTGAAGTTTGAACCACCAAGGCTGTAAATTTTTCCTCACAAGTGTGGGTTACTGTATAAGGGTAAATCACGAATTTATCATTCTTCACTTCAGTACTTTACTTTCTGTTCTTATTTTTCGAATTTGGTTGGAATGATTTTTAATTATTTTTTTTAGTTTTCTATTTAACTTTTTTTACTCTTAATTACACCTTTCTAATATTAAATTTGATTTCGACTTTTAGTTCTTTTACATTTTATTCCTAAATTAGAAAATGGTAACTAAAATAACTAAAAGGTCAACCGGTAGTAAAACATCAAGAACAAACTGACATTAAAGTTTACGAGGCCAACAGTAATCTTTCACCCAAACACTATAATTTCATGACCCAAACACTAGTCCGGGTACCAATGTTTTAAAATACGCTTTTACAGTGTTTTGCTCTCACAAGACAAGGCAGCGCCTCGAGGCATTAACTATTTTTTTGTAAGAAAAATAATTTCAATTATCTAAAACAAAACACAGTTTTTCTACTTTACTACCATAATATAATGTTTTGACTCCTGAGTGTCTAATAAAAAAAGGGATTAATATCTTTGTGTTGCCCAACAACTCAAAAACAACAGACGACTTCAGACTCGTGCATTTTATCCTCGGGTTCAAATACGTACGCCTTCAGGCATTAGGTGACCGCCTCGCGCGAGGTGTACGCGTTTAAAGTTTTTTAAGCATTCCCGGGTACTTTTCTATGACCATAAAGCTAAATAATCCTACTTAAAATTATAAATTTACTCATTTACTAGGTTTTTTCTGATTGCCTTCATTTTTTCCACTTAAGTTAACTTTCTTCTTTCCTCGTTTCTTGTTTACTTACACGAATGTTTCTGCTAATGATGATATCAAATGGAAAAAAGCAGCAACAAATCGTTGAGAATTCTCCGACAAGTTTGAGAATGTGTAGTGCTTCATAACCTGGAAAAGAATAATAGAGAGGTAGAATTGTGCCTTAATACTTTACTCAACAACGGAATCAGTTGCCACACCAAAAGGAACAACTTTTCTACTCACAATTCCAGTGAACAATATTGAGACGATACCAGAAAGGCCAAGACCTTCAGCAAGCATGTACCTAAGATAAATATGATTATAGCATGAAAACAAGAAATAAACTTTCTTGGCCTACGGAGTAGAAGAAAATGATGTTCATCATATTGCTTACGAAAAATAAGGGAAAAGCACGAAGAGGCAACACTCCAGATTTTGAAGACTGCGCAAAGAAATAGAACACAGAATGTTGTCAAAGCCATTCTTTATTACTCGTGAAGCATGAACTTGATTGTAACTGGTTACAAAAAAGGAACAAATATTGCAGTACTCACTTGTCAACGTCTAGGCCTGCATACTTGAAAAGGTGTGAAGTAGTTAAGGTCAAAAGTTATACTCTACATGGAAATGATTTAGGACAATTGATTGAAGAGGAAAAAGAACTCAAAAAGGATATCAATGCAGCCGTAAATCCAACTCCAACCCCTGCCAAAGAATGTTTAGTCAAATTATGAAGCGGCACGGAAGACTAAAAGTTAGTACATAAAGCTAAACACAACTCAAATGTTTCAAAGAAACGAGAACAGATTATCAACAACAGTTGCATCAACGATCTTCACGGAAAGCAGTGTATTAAAAGGAGGTTAGTTTGAACAGAAAAACTAAAGACAGGTCCACAGGAAAGTTTCAGCTAGATTAGCTCACAGGAAGGCAAAAGATTGATGTTTAACCTGCAGACATTGAGCCAACAAAGGTCTCGAGAAACCTCAGGATTATTAGAAAGAAGTTCTGCCCAGATGCAGCATGACTTCTAACAGAAGACATTGTCCTACATAAACGACACCAACCATTTAGAAGCATAAAATAGAATCTAGAAGGTTAAAATACAATCTTGCGGATATTCTAAAGATTAAAAAAAGTGGTTGACATACCTGTACAAGGAAATCGCCATCTTAAAATTACCCAACATGCAAAAAATACGAAGTTGAGTAATAAATAAATTCAGTTGGTACAGTAAGATATATTAACAAAGAACTGACTTCGTAGACAAGATAGTAAAATTTCATACTGCATCGTTCAAAACGGATTCGCCAAACACCAAAGCGTACAGATTCGTATCTGTTCCAAGTTCCTGCAATAGAAGGCATCTCAAGCAACTGCCAACCACACTTATTGAAGTATTGTAGAAGTATCATAAAAAACGAACTAATACTACTTAAACAAATTAATGTTGCTTTAACACAAACAAAAATATATGTGAATAATGAAAAAGAAGCGGCCACAATCTCAATAAGAGAACAAAGGCTTCTTCCTGCGGCCTCATCCACCGAAGACCCCATAGTACTGAAAGAAGATGGATTAGTACCTCCTTTATTCTTACCTCATGAATTTATCCTAGGGTTTTGGTTAAGAAAAAGTTTACCAATTTGCTTTGTTATAACTTATTACTCCAAATGATCTTCCAGTCATTTGTCTACCATGCCTTCGAAACTCACAAATTGCGGAGTATTATAAGGGTGTCCTTCAATAACTATTACCTTGTCACTAATGCTTTTCAAAGGAGTTGATAGTTTCGGTGTTTCAATCAAATTACACATCAGATTCACTATAGCGACCTCTTATTTCGGCATTATGTCCTTTAGTGTCTGGTTGCCTATTTACTACGGCATACTGTTGATGAGAGTCGAAGTACAAAATAGCTGAACTAATGATGCATTTGAAGGTTATAGGATACGACATTGATGCCTCGAAAATAAATAGGAAGATAGGTGTGTGAACAATATGGAGTAGATAAACAGTCAAAATTTAGCAAATCTCTCTCAAATTCAGGATTGAAGGAAGAATATGGAAAACCAGCAAGAAAGTTCCCAAGAAAAAAAAAAAAAAGGGGGTGACCAAATCCCTAGAGAGAAATGGCTTATGAAGAAGTTACCAGACTAGCAAAATGGTACTACCATTGCCTTATGCTCATTGGAAATTTGAAGGGTAGGAAATGATGCCAGGGGAACAGAAACTCAGTTATCTGATAATATACTTTCCAGTTATTGTGTAAAATAAAACTAAAGTATAGCTTGCACAATAAGAATCGTAAAAGATCTTACGTGAGGAATACTAATCCATACTGAGATGCATTATTAAGGTTAAAATCTAACTTACAAGGTAGTGTTATGCCTTTGTTCCACAAAAACACAGGAAAATATATCTGATACAATAAGTGGGAACAGAAAGACGGAGACAACATAATGTACCCTCAATACTTTTTATTTTTGAGTCAGAGTTCACTTTATTATTTTCTAGTAGTCGCAGCTTGCCCTTTGTGTCTGCTTCCACAGATCCTACAAACGCATAACAGCTATCTGAATTTCATGGCACTTTATTAAGTACCCTAACAAGGAGAAACTGAGAAAGGCCCTGTTTTTCAACTAATATATTAATATGGTAAAGGTGTGCATGGACATAAGATTACTAGGTTTCTGGTACCCTCTTTTGAAATGCATAAACAAATCAGGAAAATCATAAAACATTTTAGAATTAAAGTGACCAAATTATCATTGTTTACACTAAAGCAGATACGCACCTGAAATATGGATAATACCGTGACAGGATCCGTTGCGGAAATAAGAGCTCCAAACATTAGGCATTCAACAAATGGAAGTTTATACATGAGATATGTCACACCACCGAGGTATCTGTTGCGAAATAGAGAAAATCAACAGGAAGAAGAATCTGGTGTAACAAAATGAGAAAACATTGTTCTTTCTATGGAGAAGAAGCAGAATAGGCAATGCAGGTAAGGGGATTACTTACACTAAAACACCCGTAACAATAGAAGAAATAAAAGTCCCAAAAATTGCAAACGTGACAATGGCCCCGAAGTTAGAAAAGAACGGTTTCTGTAAAAATGCACCTATGATCAGTCTCCAAATGTAAAAGAAATGAATTAAGACATAACACTAGAGTAATAAGGAATCAGAGTTCTACAAACTTACTGGTGCTAAACTGAATCCTGATTGAGTAAGCAATTGAAAAGAGACCATAAAGTCAAGGGAAACATTATCTAGTGAGTAACACCGTTATAACTAAGAAAGACAAACTATTAACTAACTATTTTGCAAAAATTGAAAAAGTTTATATGATCTTGGATATAATATGATGGGAGGTAACAAGAAGAGGAAGAAGAACTCCTCATGAAAATTGAACCACGGCCTGCAAAAGAATCAATACCACCAGAGACTAAGTTTAAGTATTGAGTAAAACTAATCAAGAATCAAGTTACTTTCTTTGAGAAGATGAACCTGATGCTTGCTTCTGTATTTGAAATGTTAGCAAGGCCACCAACAATTAAACCTAAACAAAGAAAGAAAAAAACCTAGATAAGGAAAAGAAGTGAATTTGGGTGATAAGTTAGAACGTTAAAGTGAAAGTGAAACCCTAATGGTAAAATGGTTAGGTGAAATCAATACCGATCAAGAGAGAAGCACTGGCTTCAGGGAGATAATAGAACTTGTGACGACGAAGGACATGACCAAGTACGAAGGAAAGGACAAGCATCATTATCTGAAGAAGAATTCCTACTCCGGCAGCCTGTTGTTCCTTGGCAGGGCTCCCGTTTCCACCTCCTGGGGGAGCCAAATTTGCTGGTGATATCATCTGATCATTCAATTGAAACTTTAGCATCTCTTCCATTAAATCGATTGATGAAATGAGTTTTGATTGGGATGATCGTCTCTCTCTCTATCTCTTTCTCTCTATAGAACTAGAAGTGGAAGAGGGAAATGATGGAAACTAGTAGTAACAGTCTTGAGAGAGAAAAAAGGGAAGAAGACTTTTCTGTTAGACCGGCTTTTCTTCTTCTTTTGCTTGGTGTTCTCTACGGGGAAAATATACTATTTGGAAACCCCCTGATCACTGATGTAATGCCCGATTAATTATCCAATGTCCACTTGTTTTTTTTTTGTTCAAGAATGGAATGTCCACTTAGGTTGATATACCTATAGTTAGTTCTGCATCTACTCCGAAGGGGAAACAAGAGAGTGAATAAACTACAGAGTTCACGGGTTCAATTCTATAACGATGGTAGTAATTGAACTTGTTCAATTCATATATTTGTTTGTGGTATATCTATACCATATTAAATGTTATGACTTTTGGAGTCTATGTAAAAATAAACATTCAACTTTCCACATGCGTGCTTCACTCACGCGAAAATTGACTAAAATGCCTTTTCTTTTTCTTTTCCTTTTTGCCCTCCTTTTTCATCCTCTCTTCTCCGTCTTCATCCTCTTCATGATCACAGTATCACCACTGTTACCAACTCTCACGTAGATGAATATGCAAAGTGTGTTTTAAACAAAATGAAGTTTTTAATGGTTTAAGCAACGTGTACCGTGAACTGCAGAAGAGAGGGAGAGAATATGAATAAGATCCTCAACAATGGCCATTGATGTGGGTGAGGATGGTAAGGATAGTGGTGAAGAAGATAGAGATGGAGGGATGGTTCAACATCACTGTATCACCAATGTATGGGACCATCACCCCCACCCTCTTACAACTGAATATGTAAAACATGTTTTACACAAAATGGGGTTGTCAATGACCGAAGCTACCTATAATGTCAACTGCAGAGGAAAGGGAGAGGAACATGCATTGATGAAGGTGGTGATGATAGGGATGGTGGTGAAGATGATGGACATGAAGGGAAGGTCCACCGTCACAGTATCACCACCATTAACAACCACCTTCCCTTACTCTTGAATACGTAAAATGTCTTACTCAAAATAAAGCTATCAATGACTGAAGCTACCTATATCGTTAATGGTAGAGGAAAGGGAGATGAATAAGATCGATTAAGAAAGAAGCATAAGCCTTGGATTTGTGGGGCACGTGCCCCCCCACACACCCCCTGACCCTTATCAACCATCTCTCTCACCATCTCCATATGCCCCCACAAACCCCTTAGTGGCATCGCCCCTGACTCTTACCAACCATCTCTCCTTACTCTCTCGCAGGTAAACACGTAAAACATATTTTACAGAAAAATAGGGTTCTCAATGACTTATGCTATCTATACCGTCAACTATGGGCGGGAGGGGGGTGAGAGAGGAGATGAACAAGATTGTTGGTAATGGGCACTGATGTAGGTCATGATGGTAACGATGGAGTGAAGATGTAATGGAAGTGATGGTGGTGGAAGTATTGACGAAGAAAAATGTTTTAGAAATGAAAAATGTTAAAAAAACAAAAAAACAGACATGCTCTAGGTTAGAATCCTATAGATTGTCGTGATTCATATTTCAGCTGATTTTGATCTTCTAAACAACGAATTGCGCGAAGCCACAATGGGTTTCTACCCCGATTATGTTAGTTTTTCTTGTTCTCTAGCATTATTCTATAGAAATTGCACATACTAAATTTTACCGTCGAGGCCTACCTTTTACAACGTATCAGGTTCGATTATATGCTTATGATATTTAAAGGCACAAGAATATGATAAAATTTGTGTTCCTTCGTAAACATATAGAGTGAAATGTAATAAATTTTGAACATAAAGATGGGAATGCAAAGGGAAGAGTCAATTAATAACTCAAAATGATGGCATACAAGCTCTTGTTTATTTTCCAACTAAATAGTTGTAAATCAAACATCAAACCTTCGATAATCATCAAAGACCCGCAAATAATTTGTAACCTAACTTATAGATCCCGCTGAAATCCAAAATAACCACCCTCATCATGTCTTCATCCACACTTACATACTAAGTATTCATTACTGCAAATAACGAGTTGACGGAAGAATCAAGTCACTTAAGTGAGGCAAAGCACAGAAGGTTTATTGCAAGCAACTCTCACCAGAAACCCAAGTGAATCGCCAAAGGAGACTTCCTTTTAGGGGTTCAATAACAGCTAGAGAGGATATCTACAACTCAAGGGAGTAAATCTCACTATACCTGTTGTTCTTTTACTTTCATTACTAGTTGGGGTTACTAGTTTCTTGCATGTTAGTTCTTATAGTTCTGGATCATGCAGTGAAACCCTAAAAGATTTTCATTCCACACCTACACAAATCACCACCTCTCAACCCTCACAGATCTTCTTTTACAAACCCTCACAGATCTGAATCCAAATTTTTTTGCAGCAGACTCGGAAATCATTAGTTTCTGACCTATTACCTAGGTCGATTGCAACAGCTTGCATGATCTACAAAACCAGTTAGGGATCTATTAGCTTCACCGTTCTGATTTTATCACCTTGTACAGGAAATTATATCAAACGGAGCCTTCCTAACCTTTTGGTCCAATAGTTATTATTTATATCTATAGATTTGTATGTTTGCTTCTGATTAGATCTGATTATTAGAACCACAACTCTACTTTAACTGGAGGCAAATATTATGGTGGAAGGTCATGTATATATTTTTTTTACATCCCAAATTCGAATTTCTATGTCAACCTACTTACGATCAGGTTGATCATTACGGTAGCAGGTCATGTACATCTGTTGTACATCCTGATCTCGATTCTGCTTGTCTACCAGTCATGTTGAACCTTTATTACTATTCGATCATAGTTCTTTTCTTCGTTATATAGTGTTATCATGTTGTCCACCTTCTTACGATCAGTTTGATCGGCTATCCATTCTAGTTTCTTTCATCCTTAACCAAAATAAGTTTAGGGACACTAATAGTACAGTTGGTGGCCACTTTTGGCTCTCGACCAGACCACTAATAAAAAACATTCATCTCAATTTTCCCTTCGACCCTGAACGACACCATATTTTGAATATTAATCTCCACCTTTGTCGTGTAGTGATGAGACATGAAAATGTCCCATCTGAATCTCTTAAATCGGGTTAGTTAGTCCATTTCGAGCAGTACTCTCATGAATTACTTGTTTCTCTTGTCAGGTGTCTTCTATGGAATGAGCGCGAAAAACGGTTAAAATCGGGAGATTGACACATTAGGGGCATTTAGGTAATTTGGTATTAATGGTGCACTGGTAGTTTGGTCTATTTTGATAGTCGATGAAATTAGAGTTCAAGACGAACTCGTGGGCGAAAACGAAAGTCGAATCGGAGTCCGGACGAGCAAACTAGAATGGGTCAAAGTTTCAGTCAAAATCAAAGTCACTAGAGAACTTCCAGAAACACGTGGCATGCGTTTTATGGGATGTGGGCTCCTTTCGGTCACATTCAGTTGTACTTCCGAATCTTCCTCAGCACATTATTCCTTGCACCCGCGCGCTAATAGGTATCGTACTCCTCTAGTATATCTAATTGGATCTAACGATCGATCTTGTTCCCTAGCACGTGGCTTCATCGGAGGTAGGATACAACTTGCTAAACTGTCCCGTGAAGCACGAAATCAGAGCTCGTAGCTGCCACGCGACAGCTTCACGCGTTTTGATTGGGGGTAATAACCAAAATTAGTTTAGATTCTTGCTCTCTCTCTCTCATCTCTATCTATTCTATCCAATAACAGAAACTAGAAAAGGAGATAACATTGACAGTAGAGGGAGAAGACGTTTGGAAAGTTTTTGAAGGAGATTAGAAATTTACAATAGGGATTGAGAAAGAGAGATTGGATTAAGGAGCTGGAACAGATCAAAAAGAGAAGAAGATTGATTTCTAGTTTGGAAGGAAAGAGAAGTTTTAGAAAGATTTTTAGGGAGATTGAAAGAGATGATTTAATTTCCTTCTCTCTCTACTATTTTCAATTTCAGAAGAGAGAGACAAGAAGGATTCGAAGATTTTCAGAGATAGAGATTTGATATTTGTGTAGAGAGAGAGAGAAATTTCCCTTCATAACAGAGATCTTCCATGGGAGTACAGAATCATGGAGAATGAGTTGTGGAAGGTAATGTCATCTACAAAGAGATTTCGGTTGAGATTATTTAGAGAGAGAAACCGAGACAGAGAAGAATTGGCTGGAGATTATCTAAAGAGAGTCGGCCATTGGGTATAAATCAGAGAGCTTCTTCAACAATTGGATCATCTCGGTTTTGGAGGGACAGAGGACAACAACATCTCAATCTCTTCTTCTCTTGAGCTTCATTGATATAATTTTTAGAGGAGAGAAAGAGTTAAAGAGAGAGAGAGAGAGAAAGAGCTCGGTTAAGGAGCCATCATCATCTCACTCGTTTTCTTTTGCATTTTTTCTTTTTCTGTTTTTGTTATCTCCTTCTTTGTAAGAGAGAGAAAGAGATTACAATACAGTAGAGAGAGAGATTACAGTAGAGAGAAAGAGATTGTATAGAGAGAGAAAAGATTAAAAGAAACAAAGTTTTAATCTTCTTCTTTAATTCGTATCAACTTGGTTATGTTAATTGTTCTTATTTACTGTTGCTATTAAGAGTTATAGAAAGAGTGAGAAGAGAAAAACAGAAAGTTAGAGAGAGAAAGAGAATTGGAGAGGGTGAGAAAATAATTTTCCCACAGGGAATCCATTTCCGGAAAGACGAGAAAGTCGTTTTCCCTAAGGGTGCGTTTGGCAGAATTCTGGGAAAACAGAAGGAAATCGCTTCCCTAAGGCCCTGTTTGGTTTGAAAATAGCAGAAAAAGTTAAGTTTTCTTCCATTCTCTTTTATTCTTCATATCTATTATATTAAAACAGGTCAGTCGGTTATCCAGGGGATAAGTCTGGCCGTCCATTTTATTTTAGAGATATGGTTGGGAACACATCCGACGGATGATATAAAACCTTTTTATGTAAATAAACTAAAAAATGAAGGGTATCTATGTAAATCAGTCAAAATTGGTTAACCACCTATCTATGTGTCACTCAATTAGATAAAAAGTTACAAACTACCTCATCCTTCCCCCCATTTTCTATTCCTCAAATCTCTCCCTCAACCAATTATCTACCCACGTTTCTAATCTCAGAAAATAACCACTTAAAAAAGATTTGTTCAAAATAACTTCCCCTCCCACGAGCCTATATATACACTATTAACTTGCGGTTTTGCTAGGAAATAGCAATCAATTTTTGCTGATTTCATGGGAAAATCATTGTATTTCAATTGCTTTCTCTTATTCTCCATCTCTCTCCTCTGTATCAAGCATTTTATTGATGTGTAAATAATGTAAACTTTTATTATGCAAATTTAAATTGGATTCATTGATATTTTATTATGTAAATAATGTAAACTTTTATTATGCATTTTATTAATGTGTATTCTTTTTACCATAATAAACATGATTTTCTTTACTTCTTAATTAGATAGTAGTAAATCTAGTTAGCTTTACAAATTGTTTAAGAGAAATTTATCTAACCAAAACATATGGTGTTAATTGCCTTATTTTCTCTCTAAATACTTTCTCTACGCCCTTGCTCTCTCTCTCTCTCTCTCTCACTCTAAAAAATAATAGAGATGTAAAACATCAACGACGGCGTAGCCAAAAGGGATCTACCGCGTCCGTAGGACGCGGTGGACACCTAGTTTATTTAAATCTCGATCATGATTAGCTAAGACTCTCCATCTAGGATTTTACGATGAAACCCATTATTGATCTTTTAGAGATATATTTTTTATTGATTAACTCTTGATTAATGCTTCATAGTTTAATTCGTTTTAGTTTGATAAATAGATTTTCAATTCATTATCTATACTTTTAGTTTGATGCATCATACTTAGGTTGAATCCTTTGATGATGCATACTTACTGATTGATAGATAATAGTTTAGAGATTTATTTATTTAAAATAAAATGATTACATCGTTATGTTTTATTCGGTTTTAACAAAAACATCTCCCGGAATTAGGATAGTTCATTATCCGAAATTCGGAGTTATAAAAAAAAAAGAGAATTAACCATTTTAAGTATTTGTTTCTAAAGGTGACTTTATGTGGTGAATTCCTAAAACCTAGACTCCTCCCCCATTTGAGTTCACTTCCCATTTTTTACTTGTTTAATTAATTGCTTTAGTATTTTATCACCAAATCAATTTCGAAAAGAAAACCGTTTACTTCTAAGTTTTAGAATAGATTGACTTAGTCTCTAAGGAACGAACCGGTCTTACCGGAATTTATTACAACTTGACACCCGTATACTTGTGGGTGTATACCTATTTAGGGTAACCTTTCTAGGCCCATCAAGTAGTTTTTGTTGCTTATCTTTCAGCTCACTTTTTGTTGCTTACCTTTATCTCTGGTTATCAAATAGATTCAACTCTTTATCCAAGTTCTGTAACATTTTTACTTCCACCTCTTGTCGCAATTCATTTGCGATCGTTTGTCGGATTAGCTGGGTATTTATACTCGGGCTATGACGGCGATCCCATTTACCAGGTATCTGACCTGATTCTACTATGTAGAATTCGAGCGGATATGGTCTCTTTATATGGAGAATGCTGGCGGGATAACCCGGAATCATCTTGTGGTTCCATCTTGCAGACACCCTCGTTTCTTCTTGAAACTTTGGGTGTATGTCTAATCCATCTTCAATGTTACAGGAAGTTAGGTACAAGTGTCATCTTTCAACCAACCAAAAGGACTCTCAAGATCAAATTTCATATCATTCTCAAGAAGAGTTGCCAGACTTGCAAGCTACAGAATGAAGAATGCTCTACAAATCGAAGTTATCTTATGCAGTTCCTTAGTTCTGTTATTTTGTTTTTCTACTTTGCTTATTGTAATTTTGTTTTACTACTTTGGTTATTGTAATAGACTCTTATTTTAATGCATTTCTTTTCAACAAAAAAAAAACTAAATAGTTTTACTTTCTTTCTGATGCCTTCCTCATGAAAAAACAAAATGATATAAATAAAATTACAACCTTCCATTCATTTCTTCTTTGGAAAGGTATAAACCAACTTACTAATTGTCCCTGGGTCAACCCAAAAAGCAAAACGAAAACGAAAAATAAACAAAATTAGCTTCTTATATGACCTAATTGAGCACATGAAACCCCCTCGTGAACCTACATACCAATCCGAAAGGATACCAGCAACCAGGAAAAAACTCCGCATATGCTAGCTATTAAGGTATTATGCCGATACCCTCTTTTTGTAGTTTTCAAACGCGAACACCATTAGCATAAGCATGCACACCGTTAGCAGCAACCCCATTTTGGTGCACTTTGGATGTTGGTGATCCATTAGTTGTGTTATTTTAAAAGTCACTACCTGTTGTTGTTAGCAGCAACCCCAGATTAACACCGTTAGAAAAGGAAAAACTTGAAAACTTATTGAAGATTTAAAGAAGCAAAAGACTTCAAAGAAATTTGAAAAGTTTAATCTGGTATTTATCTCTCCTGTATTTGAATCCTTAATTCACTCTAAAAGTGGGGTTTTTCTGTTTTTATTTTAGTTTCTAACGAGGATGCTATAATGCTTGATAATGCTAAGTCTAATGAGGAATATCCTAATAAACTCACTAGAGATATAAAGGAGCAAAAAACTGTAAAGAAATGTAACGTTCAATCTGGTATTTCTCTCTCCGAGATTTTTCTAATTTGTAATAGAATGATATTTCATTGATATGATTAAGAGCTAGGTATTTATACAAGGTGAGTGGAGACTACCAAATTTATACTATTCTATACTCTAACTTATAAAAATATTATATGCTAATTGATACATATTAATTGATACTAATTTATACAAGGTGAATCAGTATACAAGAATGGAAACTACCAAACTTATTCTATTTTATACTCTAATTATAAAGATATTATATGTTAATTGATACTATTTGATAAACTAATTGATGCTAATCTATACACGGTTAGTCAATAAACAAGAATGGAAACAACAAACTTACATCATTCTATACTCTAATTATAAGAATATTATATACTAATTGATACTAATTGATATACTAGTATTTTCAAAAATTAAAACCAAACTTCTGATATTTTAACATCTTACGTAGTTAAATGTTCCAAACTAAATAGAACCACCCGTGCTAGTTGCTTATAAAACTAATACTCTGTTGTCTCTAATACTCCCCAATCTCACTCTAGACTCACCCTCTGTCTTTAGAACTCTAGAACACAAACCACTCAAGAATGGTCGGTCAGTGGAGTGAAGAGGAAGACGAAAAGTTGTCTAAATTGCTTTGTTTTTAACCGCATAAGGGATCAATATCTTCCCAAGAATGAAAACTAACAAATTTACACTATTCTATACTCTAATTATAAAGATATTATATGTTAATTGATATACTAATTAATACTAAATTATATAAGGTGAGTTAATTTACAAGAACGGAAACTACCAAACTTACATTATTTTACACTCTAAATATATAGATATTATATGTTAATTGATATACTAACTGATACTAACTGATACTAACTGATATCTTAATTGATACTAATTTATACAAGGCGAGTCAATATACAAAATGAAAACTATCAAAGTTATAATATTTTATACACTAACTAAAAGATATTATATGTTAATTGGTATATTAATTGATACTAATTGATATACTAGTATTTTCAAAAATTAAAACCAAAGTTGTGATCTTTCAACATCTTACATGGTTACTAAATCATAACAAAACATAAACAACTAAATTAGTATGTAGTTTCATCATTAGGGTGTGTTACATAGACCAAGAAGTTCAGAGAGATTTTCTTTTAGGATATTACAAACTAACAACAACAACAAAAGAAGAATTCCCAACTGGTTAGAGTTTAGGGCTTCATTCAGGGTAAAAAGATAGATTAAATAGGGAACGTACAAATTTGGCTTTCTAATCTATTCACGACCTCAGATAGATTAAAGAGGGAACTTACAAATTTGGCTCTCTAATCTCAACCGTTGAAATTAAAGAGTGATGTCTGTTGAAATTGACAAGAGAGAGAAACTTAATTTTCTGTCTAACCCACTTCAATAGTCTTGACGATCGGTATGAGAGAGAAACTTAATATTAAAGATTTAAAGGATAACGAAACTGTAAAGAAAATTGAAAAAGTTTATATGATCTTGGATATAATATGATGGGAGGTAACAAGAAGATGAAGAATAACTCCTCATGAAAATTGAACCACGGCCTGCAAATGAAAAAGACCACCAGACTAAGTTCAAGTATTGACTAAAGCTAATCAAAAATCAAGAAATTTTCTTTAGGAAGATGAACCTGATGCTTGCTTATGTATTTGAAATGTTAGCAAGGCCACCAACAATTAAACCTAAAAAGAGAGAAAAAAGTAAACCTAGATAAGGAAAAGAAGTGAATTTGGGGTGATAAGTTAGAACGTTAAAGTGAAAGTGAAACCCTAAAATGGTTAAATGAAATCAATACCAATCAAGAGAGAAGCACTGGCTTCAGGGAAATAATAGAACTTGTGACGACGAAGGACATGACCAAGTACGAAGGAAAGGACAAGCATCATTATCTAAAGGAGAATTCCTACTCCGGCAGCCTGTTGTTCCTTGGCAGGGCTCCCGTTTCCACCTCCTGGGGGAGCCAAATTTGCTGGTGATATCATCTGATCATTCAATTAAAACTTTAGCATCTCTTCCATTAAATCGATTGATGAAATGAGTTTTAGTGGAATGATCGTCTCTCTCTCTTTCTCTCTATAGAACTAGAAGTGGAAGAGGGAAATGATGGAAACTAGTAGTAACAATCTTGAGAGAGAAAAAAGGGAAGAAGACTTTTCTGTTAGACCGGCTTTTCTTCTTCTTTTGCTTGGTGTTCTTTATGGGGAAAATATATTCGGAAACCCCCTGATCACTGATGTAATGCCCGATTATGGAATGTCCACTTAATTATAGCCAGATATACCTTTCAACACTTCAACCAACGGTTGGTTCAACATCTACCTGAAACGGCGAAGCCCCCTGCGTTCACGGGCACAATTCTATAATGATGGTAGTTGTGGGAGTCGGTTCGGGTCGGTCGATACTGGACTCTAACTTCATGGAATTGGTCGACTCGGACACAAAATGTTAGTGACCACCTATTTATTTCAACGGTCTCGGCCGGTCACTTTCAAGAATTGTTTGTCCATTAACCATCCGTGACTATTTATTTTATCGGGGCAGGCTGATGCTGGACGGTCTCGGTTCGGGCTTTCCAATAACAATTCATAGAAACTTATAACTTCATTTCCATCCGCGTTAAGCAATCCTCAAACAACAAATATGAATCGAAGCAGTATATAATTAAGTGTGAATGAAACCAGTAAGTTTGAATCGAACCTGTAAGTATGAATCGAACCAGTAAGGACTAAAGATTCAGAGATAAACATAAAACAAAGTTATACAAACCTTCGTAGTACAATGCTCGATGCAAAACTTCGAATGGATGGAGAAATTCAGAGAGATAATGATATAAATGGTGAAGCAAATGAACTAAGATGATCAGAGAATCTGTTCTAGATGGAGAAATCAGAGATAGTCTCAAGACTTGTAACCGTCAATCGTTTAGGTTAGGAATCTAGGATTACTTACTTACTTGAACCTTGGAAGAAAAGAGAAGAAAAAAGAATTAGGGTTACTTAGGGGGTATTCATAAAGAGTTGGGTTTTGTAAGTTTGGTCTTCTATATCCAATAACCATCATAAGTTTATAAAATTCGACGGTCTATAACCTTTAAAATGAGGACGGGTTTATTCGGTCACTAGTAACGGTCGGGTACTCAGACGGGTCATATTGGTCGGTTGGTTAGGGGGCTGTCAGCGAACATAGAATTTTGACCGTGACCGTCCGCCAATTCTTTCAGGGGTCAAGCACTGACAGTTATGACCATCGGGGTGCCAATGGACACTTTTTGTCTCGATCGAAAGGATCAGGTAGCAGTCTTCTAGATCTTTTTCCCACCACTAAATGATGGTAGTTATTGAGCTTGTTCAAGTCATGTATTTGTTTGTGATATATTCATGTCATATTAAATGTCATGAGTCTTAGAGTCCCTGTAAAAGAAACACATTCAACTTCCCACGTGTGCGCTTCACTCATGTGAAAGTTGACGAAAATGCCATTTTCTTTTCCTTTTTGCCCTCCTTTTTCATCCTCTCTCTCGTCTTCATCCTCTCTTCTCCATCTTCATCTTCTTCACGATCACCATTGTTACCAACCATCTCCTTTCACTCCCACGTAGATGAATATGTAAACTGTGTTTTACACAAAATAAGGTTGTTAACAATTTAAGCAACATATACCGTGAACTGCGGAGGAGATGGAGAGAAGATTGCTGATGTCGAAAAATGGCTTTCCGGTAATCAGTCATGAAATAGGGATTTGTTGCATGACAACATCCGTTATGAATGATTTTTCGTTAAGTTGATTAAGATCCCTTTGCCTGCTCCTGATCCTTGCTCCCTGCTTCTCGTAAACCTGGGGGGGGGGGGAAACCTGCAAAGGGTTCGAAAACCGCTATGACGGTCAAGACAGTCAGGTTGCTCTTTGCAGTAAAAGATTGAATATTGATTGAACCTTTTTTTGGGACGAGTTCTGGGACTCAGTGTATTTGAAGATGTATCTTGTGGAAGACGATGGGGGGGGGGGCTCTTTCATAGGCTGAATTAGACCGACTGTGATTAGACGGTGTAGATGAGGCGGGTGTGATCCACCGTTTAGGGAAGTTCCCCACTGTTCGTGATTACACTACAAAACAGTTGGCCTTTAGCTATGGACTCAGGCCGTGATAAGTTGCTACGACCTTCGTCTCGTAACTGAAACTGCCATCACAAAAGGTATTAGCTACGAACTGTTTGTTACGCTCTCTTCCGTAGCTACTAGTTAAACCCTTTCTGCTACAGATTTTTGCGTAACTAAAAGTTCAAAAAAGTTTAACCGTTAGACACTCATTTGTGATGGAATTGTGCGTAGCAAAAAAATCATACTCCCTCCGTCCCAAATTAAGAGTCCCATTTTAAAAACGTAACTTTTTTTCACAACTTTTACTTTTCCATTTTTACCCACATTAATTTTTAACATGTTTTTTGAAATTCAAAAGAATTAGTACTATATATAAGATTAGTTTCCATAAACAAAAATTATTCTCATCTCTTTATAAAAGATTACCAAAATACGAATTATTTTAATTAAGTAATAAATACATTATATATTGTCAACACGGTTATAATTGGAAAATCTATGGATTTTATATGATAAAAGAGGAATGGGACTCTTAATTTGGGACAGACGAAAAAGGAATACGGGACTCTTAAATTGGGACAGAGGGAGTATATTTAAAAAATTATAATCGTTGAACACCCCTAAGCTACCGAAATACTCGCAGCAGAGTCTTGCATTTTAAATCTTGATAGCTATTGATATTCATTGATGATGACTCTGTTCAACCAGAATCTATTCATATAATAAATATAAATATGTAAACTAAAATGCATACACAATAATATCAAAGATCTTTTTCATCAATTCATTCATTACAAAGAAATTCTTACATATATCAAAGTAAAAAACCAACAAATTGGGTTAACCAAAATATAAACATAATATATCTAGTAAACAATCCAAACTAACCCATGTCTATGTATCTAAGAGTTCAACGTAATATATGTTAACAAAAAGAATCTCGCACGGGAGTTCCCTTCTCCGACTTTTCTGTTATAAGAAATATAAGATATCATTAGAATTCCATGAAAACAATGGTACTTCGGTAAAATTAAACAATGTATAAAACTATTTACGAAGCCTTCAGTAAGACATCTTAATCCATTCATTACAAGATTCACTTAGCAATATCAAAATGTAAGCAACATGGAAGAAATCTGCGCAGTGAACAATAAAGTATAAAAAAAATGGAATCGAAAAACACGTATACCACATAAAACGTTAGGCAGAAGTGAAAAGCTATAAGGACTCACCTCGTGTGTGTTGCATAAAGGACCAACTCCGATAATTGGCGATGGTTTTATGATAATGCAAAGCTGACCAAAGGGATTCAGGCTAACAAACATTATCAGAGCATTTTAACAAAATAAGCGAGAAGTTATTATGATACACAATCAATAAAAACTATCAAGGTCAATTTGAAAGAAAACCTGTCCAATTTGGTCGACCTCACTTGTCCACCCTTTAGATTTCATAACAGCTCCATGGACACTGCAACACAAGATAGCAATTTATTGGATAAGCTCACAAATACAAATTAAGTGCGGATCAAAAGTGTTATCTATCTGACAACCCTAACCTGTTTAATTGAATGACAACAAACGCAACATCTTAATACTTTCTTAAGAATAACTTTAATTTTCTATAAATTAGAAGATGGTGAGGTAAAGGAACTCTTTTCCAAGAGTACCTAGAAAATGAATACCTAATAGGTTATCTGAAGATGCCATAGTAGCTCCACCTTTCAAGTCTGGAAATACACTACATCTTCACCGATTTAATAAACACAAGAGAGCTAATTTAAACTTGAAAGGTAATATATACATTTGCCTGAGAGATTCATATAAACACCTATATTAGAAAAGATATCAAATAAAGGACATTGTTCTCCATCAGTCCATGACAACAAACATCAAAAAGTAGGTGTAAGTCAACTTCCCAACAAAACACCTTTAATTGATTTCATTCTGGCATAAGTCCCTGCATTTCCCATAACAAAATTGTTCCAAAGGTGCCTGATCTAGTTCCCATAATTTTTATGAATGTTGTTGTTCTTAATCTTCCAATGAATAAAACCAACCTCTGTAAACTAGGTAATGAAGTGCATTTAAGTTGAACAAACAAGAAGTTTTCTCGATTTATCTGAAAATAAATAAAAAGATGTACAATCTAAGCAAGATTCATCTTACCCGGAAGCTTACCTATCATCATGGTCTGAAGAAGTATAGAACATCTAAGTTTCCTTCAACCAACAAATGACTATAGAACTGAAGCGACCAAGTCCTCTAAAATAACGCGAAATTCTTGTTTTGTTGAAGGAGACGAACTAGGGTTCCAAAACACAGGTGATGCTTCAAATTCCTGAAATAAAGAATGGGTTAGTATCTAGCAAAACCATGAGAATGGTAAAGTTGTCTGCAAGAATCAAATCAATATAATATATATATATATATATATATTTGAAGAAAAAACGAAGTCTAAGTTGGTCAACTTTCTTTAGAGAAATGAGAGAACCTGCATAGCTTTGGTGGAAGTGGTGCCACGACTGCACCCAAGACAAGAATTCAGGTTTAAAGAACTAAAAAGGTTTTATATGTGTGTTTGATAGCCAAGAAGCCTCCTTTATCCCACAGTAAGGCAAACTTTCATCTTGAGTTATTATCACTGCTTAGTATGCTCTTTGTAAATATATTGTCAGCTTCTTCAACGTAAGCACATCAAGAAAAGAAATCGAACACCAAAGAAAACAATATATAAGACAGATCTCCTGCAGGCATTTCATCAAACAAGTTACGAGGGTCTTCTGTCTCCCAATTTGATTTGCCAACTGCTAGAGATCTCAAACAATTCTAAGATATTTTAACAGATCAAGTGAAAATTAAGTTATTTCTAGATAGAATCACACAATAGATTGAGGTAATTGTAAAGACTGAATTACCTTAAGGACTAATGGCAGAAGAAAATTTTCTCCTTGATCACACCAAATAGATCAAATGGAAAAAAACGAATTAAAAAAAACGGAGACAAATTTAGAGATAGAAAACTGCAGGAACTGGAAAACCTTGACATGAGAATCAAGCTATTGATTTCAATATGGAGATGAACTCGTTTTGTCACCATTCTCTAATCTCTCTCCCTCCCCCTGCTAGAACTTATTTTTGCCCTAGAAGTATTTCTTCGATGATAAAGGGTACCCCAAATTTTGGCCCTTTTAGAGCGGCACTCGAAAAATTTTGGATTCTTTTACCGCGCGCGCTCTAAAATTTTGGTGCAATCATTTTGCTCAGATCTTGGTCAACATTTGCTACCATTTTGACTCATTAGCTACCGGATGAGCATAGCAAATACCCTATCAGTTGTTATGCCTAACGAACGTAGCAAAAACGCACTTTTAAATTTTTGAAAATCTTCGCGTAGGACGCACTTGACACGGGCAAATGTGTAGCAGGTGCACATGAAGTTGGTAGCTATTAACTGGCAATTGTTATGACTAATAAATATCTATATCAAATGCTGATCAATAACTACGACATGTGTAGTCCGTAACAAAAAAGGCGTAGCTAAAGGCCGCCAATTTTGTAGTGTTAGAATTTCCCTTATTGTTTATCTCGTATCTCGGATAAATAGAAGTTCCTAAGGTCAAAGATACTGTAGGGTTTTGTGTATCCTATACACTAACTAGTGTTGTAAGCGGAATCTCAAACATCTCATGTTTAACACTAGATTGCCCAGGATCGTCATGCATAAACTAATCAATGAACTAGAGAGGGATAAATACCTTAACGCGTTTTTCCCTCGAACCATTCCAATCGCATGCAAAGATCGAGAGCTCCAACTGTAGCTCCTCTACTTGAGACACCGAGTGAATAGACTTGATCTCCCTTCCTTTCAGAATGCTAGGACTTACTAGAAGGTTGAGAAGAACTCTTCTTCTTGACTAGATTGATAGAATGGGAACTTTTTCTCTATATTCTTCTTTCTCCAATAGCTGTATATTCAGAGAGAGAGAGAGAGAGCTGTATATTTTTCCTTAGAGAAAAATCCACACCTTTTTTGTTCTCAACTGACCCAATATATAGACAAACCCTAATTAGAATCTCATTCAGATTAGGTTTTCTATTTTCTGGGTCACAGAAAAGATAATTACCAAAATACCCTTTTTGGGGTATTTTGATAATCCCCTTAAGTGTGGCCGGCCAGGGCAGCCCACTATGGGCCTTATGTGGCCGGCCCACTTACTCTGGTCGGCCATCTCATGGCCGGCCCAAAGAGCCTTCCTTCTATCTTGTCCCGAATCTCCATTCGGACCCTTTCGGCCTTTCCAGTTGAATCCCATCCAACTTTAGCCAGTTCCCGTCTAGTCAAATCTCTCCGATCAAGTTACCACTCTTATGTGTAACCCGTTGTAGGATCCGGTCTATGTTAGCCGCGAATCAACTCCTTGATCCGACGATCGTAGTTGGCTTCTAGCAAAGCATTACGACCCCTAATTGGACCGGACTGGATGATCTTTACGTGTGGTCATCGTTATCCTAACTGACAAATTGATCGCATTGCCACCTTGGTCGAAGGACACTCCTTCGGAAGGACATCTCCTTCAGACCGAACGGATAAATCCTTTGGACTTCTGGTCTATTCTTGACTTCTTGACGGTAGTCAACATCTGGACAATTTATTCATCATCTTTGATGAACAATATTCTCAACGACGAGCATTAATGTGGGCGAGGATGGTAGGGATACTGATGAAAAATATGGAGATGAAGGGATGGATCATGTTTCCGATGATTTTGATCCACTAAACAGCGAATTGCGCCAAGCCTACCCTGAGTCCGTTAGTTTTTCTTGTTCTTTACCATTATTCTATAGATATTCCACATGTTAAATTTTACCGTCGGGGCTTTACAATGTATCAGGTTTGGTTATATGCTTATGATATTTTAAGACATAGGAATATGATAAAATTTGTGTTCATGCATAAACATCTAGAGTGAAATGTAATAAATTCTGAACATAAAGATGGAAAAGCAAAAGGAAAAGTCAAGCTATAAGTCAAAATGATGCCATACAAGCTTTTGCTCATTTTCCAACTAAATCAGTTTACTTTCATCTGATCCCTTCCTCACATGAAGTAAAACACAAAGTGGTATAAAAAAAAATTACACCCTTCCATTCATTTCTTCTTTGGAAAGGTTAAATAAACTTACTAGTTGTCTCCTGGGTCAACCCAGAAAGGAAACGAAAACGAAAAATAAACACAATTAGCTTCTTCTATGACCTAATTGAGCACATGAAGCCCCCTCGTGAACCTACATACCTGTGATGTCCCGTGTCCCAAAATAGACACGATCAAGCCCCGACAATTCACAGACGAGACAAAAATCTGACAAAATCTCCTATGTAAATCAAACCGGACGCACCTGTAAAACCTGTCATGCAAACCATACATCCGCATATACAAGAAACATAACACTAGAGCGGAAGCTAAACAAACTAAGTTTCCGGTCGAAACCCGAACCACAAAAAAAACTACAAAAGCCTCTTAAACACCGATACAACTTATAAACAACTCTAACTGGTATATATACATATTCGAGTTTGGTTCTGCAATAACTACATAACTTCGATATAAAAAAATCAATACACGAAAACCAAAGAAATGACGCAACGCCACTAGCCTCGTCAGACAAGATCACTTAATAGGAGGACATCATCCAGTCTTGTACTCCCACTTAACTTCATGTCTATCCTGTCTCCCCCAGTATGCTGCCTTTATAACCTCCTTTTACGGCGCGGCGTTTGACAGTACCAAAGTTCGACATTCCTTACATAAGATGAGTGGAGCACTCATGTTTACGGAATCTCTCCAATCTTGCCTATGAGAGTTTGTGACGCCTTTTTCAACTCCTTGAAAAAACTCTCATCTTTGGGTTAATCCAATGTAGATTCCCCAATCTACATCCATGTAATTGACTTAAATACCATATTCCTATAGCCCATGGAACTGCGCTATCAGTCAATTCCCATGCTAGTCTTCTTGAGTCATTGTTGTCCACGCAATGACCTGGACTAGGGACTCAATAATGAATCTATTCCACGTTCACTTAGTAGGGTTCCATTTACCAGATCACGTATCTGATAAACCTACCTGGAATTCCTCATTATTTTGGACCGTCATTAAACACTAAACCATTATTTAACGACAGAAATAACTCCTTTATTTCTTTTTATTGAATGTAGCTAATTGATTACATGAAAACCCCTTTTCATTAATCCAATTACAACCTAAAGCCATTCATCGATGCGCTTTATACCTATGCCCCTTCTATGACTCTCATACTTGGGCTGAGGCAGTGGTTTAGTTAACGGATCGGCAACTTTGTCGTCCGTATCGACTTTGCAAATGACCACATCCTTTCGCTCAGTGATTTCCCTAATCACGTGGTACTTCCTTAGGATATGTTTGGATTTCTGGTGTGCCCTTGGTTCCTTAGCCTGGGCGATAGCTCCATTGTTGTCACAATACAGAGTAACCCCATTTTCTATGCTAGGAACTACACCAAGTTCGGAGATAAACTTCTTTATCCAAACTCTTTCCTTTGCTGCTTCCGAAGCGGCAAGGTATTCTGCTTCTGTGGTAGAGTCTGCTACAGTAGTCTGCTTTGAGCTCTTCCAGCTTACTGCTCCTCCGTTTAGACAAAAGACATAACCCGACTGCGATCGGAAATCATCTCTGTCCGTTTGGAAGCTCGCATCCACATGGCCTTCCGCGATTAGTTCGTCTTTCCCGCCATACACCAAGAAGTGATCCTTAGTCCTTCTCAAGTACTTCAGGATATTTTCGGCTGCGGTCCAGTGTTTCTCACCTGGATTAGATTGGTAACGACTACACATACTCAAAGCATATGAGACGTCTGGGCGAGTGCAGACCATGGCGTACATGATAGATCCTATTGCCGAAGCATAAGGCACCTTCTTCATGTGTGCTAGCTCATCAGGATCTCGGGGACACTGAGTCTTGCTAAGCGTCGTACCATGTGTCATGGGTAGGAATCCTCTCTTAGAGTCTTCCATCTTGAACCTCCCAAGAACCTTATCTATATAAGTCTCTTGACTAAGTCCAATCATCCTCCTCGATCTATCTCTATAGATCTTGATGGCCAATATGTATTCTGCATCTCCTAGGTCTTTCATTGAAAAACACTTCCTAAGCCACTCTTTCACGGAGTCAAGCATAGGAATGTCGTTTCCAACGATCAGTATGTCATCCACATACAGGACCAAGAAAACTAGGTTGCTCCCACTAACCTTCTTGTATACACAAGATTCCTCTTCATTCTTTAGAAAACCAAACTCTTTGATTTTCTCGTCGAATCGAAGATTCCAGCTCCGACTTGCTTGCTTCAACCCGTAGATGGACCTTTGAAGCTTGCAAACCTTTCCAGCATTCCCGGAATCCTCAAAACCCTCAAGCTGTGTCATGTACACATCCTCTTCCAGTTTACCGTTCAGGAAGGCGGTTTTGACATCCATTTGCCAAATCTCATAATCGTAATGAGCTGCAATTGCTAGAATAATCTAATGGACTTAAGCATCGCGACAGGGGAAAAGGTTTCTTCGTAGTCTATACCCTGGACTTGTCTGTAACCTTTTGCCACGAGTCTAGCTTTGAAAACGCTCACGTTTCCATCCTTGTCTGTTTTCATCTTGAAAATCCATTTGCATCCTATGGGTTTTACCCCATCGGGCAAATCAACCAAGTTCCAAACTTGATTCTCAGACATGGATTCCATTTCGGATTTCATGGCTCCCAGCCATTTTTCGGAGTCTGGGCTCGTCATAGCTTCTTTGTAGGTGCTGGGTTCATTATCCTCTACCAATAACAACTCTTGTCGTTGAGATAACTCAATCAGCCTTGCGGACCTACGCAGGGCTTGAACAACAGGTGAGACACTCTCAACTCCTTGAGGGTTCTCCTGCGAATCACATTCGCTCTGCGCGGGAGGATCTCCGAGATCTACCATCTCATCCCCTCTTTCCTCTTCTATCGGCTCATAATAGTTAGGAATCGCGACTTCTGACATCGGTACAACGGTGCCAGTTTGTTGCTCAGATCGAACCTCTTCGATCTCTATATTTCTCCCACTTGTCTTCTTGGAAAGGAACTCCTTTTCAAGGAAGACACCATCACGAGCAACAAACACTTTGTTCTCTGATGGGTTGTAGAAGTAATACCCCTTTGTCTCTTTCGGATAACCGACGAAGAGACACTTGTCTGATCTTGGTGCTAGTTTATCTCCTTGTAAACGCTTTACATAAACATCGCAACCCCAGACTTTAAGAAAAGACAACTTTGGAACCTTTCCAGTCCATATCTCATATGGCGTCTTTTCTACAGCTTTTGACGGAGCTCGGTTAAGTGTGAAAGCAGCCGTTTCTAGAGCATACCCCCAGAAAGTGTTAGGAAGATCGGCTAAGTTCATCATCGATCGAACCATGTCCATCAATGTTCGATTCCTCCTCTCGGACACACCGTTCATCTGAGGTGTTCCTGGAGGAGTGAGTTGTGAAACTATTCCACAACTCCGAAGATGATCCTCAAACTCTTGACTCAAATACTCACCACCTCGATCCGATCGAATGGCTTTTATTTTCTTGCCAAGTTGATTCTCTACTTCATTCTGGAATTGTTTGAACACTTCAAACGATTCCGACTTATGCCTCATTAGATACACGTAACCATATCTACTGAAGTCATCAGTGAATGTTATGAAGTAGCCATAGTTACCTCTCGCAAGTGTACTCATAGGTCCGCATACATCCGTATGTATCAGTCCTAAAGGTTCACTCACCCGATCTCCTTTCCCCTTGAAGGACGATCTTGTCATCTTGCCCACTAAGCATGGCTCACATGTATCGTATGATTCCAAATCACACGATCCCAGAAGTCCATCTGCATGAAGCTTCTGCATGCGTTTCATGTTAATGTGACCCAAACGACAATGCCAGAGATAGCTTTGGTTAGAATCATGAGTACGAAGCCGTTTCGTGTCTATGTTCAGGATTTCGTCTTCTATGTTCACAACATAAAGACCATTACGCAGCTTAGCACTGGTATAGAACATCTCACCCTTGTATAAAGAACAACTCTTGTCCTTTATTATAGCGTGATATCCCTCTTTGTCTAACACCGACGCAAAGATGATGTTCCTTGATATAGTCGGTACGTAATAGCAATTACGCAGCACTAATATCAACCCAGTCTCTAAACTGAGCTCGAAAGTTCCTACAGCCACAGCAGCAACTCTTGCCTTATTTGCGACTCGTAGAACCATCTCGCTCTTTGTCAGATACCTGACCTCCTTGAGCTCATCTAATTCTGAAATTATATGTGCTCCACATCCGGTATCATATACCCATGAGGGAGAGTCAGCCATATCTGCCAAATTGACCTCTATAACATAGGCACCGACTTCCACTTCCCTTTCTGGTAGCTCTATTACGCTTTCTTTCTTTGAAGCATCGAGAACTCTTCTCTGATCTTCCTCCCAATCTAGAAAGTCGTATAGATCTCTATCTAAACGTGAACTAATACTATTTTCCATCTCTACTCTACAGAAACAAAATAAGGATTTTGCTAAGTACTACATTCAATGTTTACGCAAAAACTCTTTTTGCCATATTATTCAATGAAAAACGTCCCCCTATGAATAATACGATTCCAAGATCCCATTCCTGTGAAGCTAAGCGTACTTTGGCACTGCCCTTAACTTCACCCTCCTGGGTGAGTAACTCCTTACTGATCATATCTCATATGACTCTTGGTTGATGAATAACACTTATGTGTTCAATTCATCCTTTTGCCTCGAAATCCAAAACTCTTTTGCTGACTCGATGAGAATAACCATTTAGACATGTAGACCTCTTCATAGGTCTACCCGTATTGTCCCGAGGTAAAAGATGGCACCCTGCTTTGGCATGACCCACCATCGATGAACAAGGGCGCAACAGGTGTCTTAATCTGGGTAGGCATTACTCAAAATTCTTTTTGGGGACTCTTACGTTTTTTTTGCATGCATTACTGTGAACTCTAACATAATCATACACCACACAAAACGTAAATAAGTAAATGCGCGCGAGAAAATAAATCAAGCAGACATGATCCTAGTATGGCCCCTAACCTAAAAGATCTAATCTTCTTAGGTTCTTTGCTTGTTTAGCCTCCGTTCGCTTGGATCTCCATCCTCGAACATCCATTGAATTCTCCCACTCGAACCACGATCTCATCCTTTGGCTCTTCAATGGACTCAATTGTACCCTTAACTCTAATTACAAGACTCAACGATTCGCAGATCATATAAAACTTGAAATTAAATTAATTACATCGGGCACCCATCCGTGCTTAAAAACAAGATAGAACAATTTTATGGCCATACTAGAACCCGCATTCACATCCATACATACATAATAATATGACATTCATAAAACACCCAAGTATGTATGAGATTCGCTTACTTAGGTCGAATCTAGGTTTGCTATGTTCTAGATAGCTTTCCGGGAGATACTACCGACATCTCTATGTCTAACGTGCCTTAAGTCTAATTATCTCATAATCCTGACTAATGGCTCGTTTTGGTTTTATCCTAAAAAGATTTTGAAATCGTTTTGGAAAAACTCCGATTCAGGCTTTGGTTGGCCCGGGTCACTTTCGGAAAAAATATGGTCAAAGTTGGAAGAAGAAAATAGAAACCTCCCACTTAAGTCAAGGCCAAAAAGACCCGAGTCTAACTCCAAAGACTTAAGTCAAACTTGGTCAAGGGACCCTTCGACTAGACCCAGTCAAGTCTCGGTCAAGGTCCAAACCAAGGTCGGACCCGGATTGGCATGTTCCAGGCCGTGCCAAGTCCCTCGGGTGGACGCGTCCTGGCCCTAGGCCAGACGCTTCCCAGCCCCGCAGACGCATCCTAGACGCTCTGCCCAAGCCTATGCTTCTCGGACTCCCAGTCCGAGACAGCTTCTGGTCTCACCAGACGCGTTCTGGAAGGTCTAGTCCTGGTCGCGTCCGGATTCTCAATCCGAGACGCGTCCGGATTCTCAATCCGAGACGCGTCCGGACTACTCTGTGTGGTCGCGTCTGGAAGACGCGACCTCAGGTGCCAGACGCGGATCCTTTGGGATCCCTGTCCGAGACGCTCTCGTACTCCCAGTCCGAGACGCTCTCGGACGCGTCTTCCCGTCCGAGAAAAACACGGACGCGTCCTAATCCGAGACGCTCTCGGATTCCCAGTCCGGGAAGGACTGGGACGCGTCCTGAGCGTCCGCGACTGGCCAGACGCGTCCTGGGACTCGTCCTGGTCAGTCCGGTCTCCTGGACAGCACCATGATTTCTTCCAATTTTCAAAAAAATTCCAACTTTTTGCTGTTTTTGATGAATCTTCATCCAAAAACCAGCAATTTGAAAACTCTTTTCAAAAAACCATCCACTTTAAAATTTTATTTTGAAAACTCTTTTCAAAAACACCAAATTTTAAACTCTTCCCATTGAAACTCTTTCAATTTTCTATCCGATTAAGTCTAAATCTAATTTAAACTAATCAATTTCATGTCTAAATCCCTATTTAAACATAAAATCATCTAATCAATCAAGCTCGAATCTAATTCGACTAGTCAGAGATAGTTTCATGCAACCGGCTCGTGATGCCACTGTAGGGTTTTTGTGTATCCTATACACTAACTAGTGTTGTAAGCGGAATCTCAAACATCTCATGTTTAACACTAGATTGCCCAGGATCGTCATGCATAAACTAATCAATGAACTAGAGATGGATAAATACCTTAACGCGTTTTTCCCTCGAACCATTCCAATCGCATGCAAAGATCGAGAGCTCCAACTATAGCTCCTCTACTTGAGACACCGAGTGAATAGACTTGATCTCCCTTCCTTTCAGACTGCTAGGACTTACTAGAAGGTTGAGAAGAACTCTTCTTCTTGACTAGATTGATAGAATGGGAACTTTTTCTCTATATTCTTCTCTCTCCAATAGCTGTATATTCAGAGAGAGAGAGAGAGCTGTATATTTTTCCTTAGAGAAAAATCCACACCTTTTTTGTTCTCAACTGACCCAATATATAGACAAACCCTAATTAGAATCTCATTCAGATTAGGTTTTCTATTTTCTGGGTCACAGAAAAGATAATTACCAAAATACCCTTTTTGGGGTATTTTGATAATCCCCTTAAGTGTGGCCGGCCAGGGCAGCCCACTATGGGCCTTATGTGGCCGGCCCACTTACTCTGGTCGGCCATCTCATGGCCGGCCCAAAGAGCCTTCCTTCTATCTTGTCCCGAATCTCCATTCGGACCCTTTCGGCCTTTCCAGTTGAATCCCATCCAACTTTAGCCAGTTCCCGTCTAGTCAAATCTCTCCGATCAAGTTACCACTCTTATGTGTAACCCGTTGTAGGATCCGGTCTATGTTAGCCGCGAATCAACTCCTTGATCCGACGATCGTAGTTGGCTTCTAGCAAAGCATTACGACCCCTAATTGGACCGGACTGGATGATCTTTACGTGTGGTCATCGTTATCCTAACTGACAAATTGATCGCATTGCCACCTTGGTCGAAGGACACTCCTTCGGAAGGACATCTCCTTCAGACCGAACGGATAAATCCTTTGGACTTCTGGTCTATTCTTGACTTCTTGACGGTAGTCAACATCTGGACAATTTATTCATCATCTTTGATGAACAATATTCTCAACGACGAGCATTAATGTGGGCGAGGATGGTAGGGATACTGATGAAAAATATGGAGATGAAGGGATGGATCATGTTTCCGATGATTTTGATCCACTAAACAGCGAATTGCGCCAAGCCTACCCTGAGTCCGTTAGTTTTTCTTGTTCTTTACCATTATTCTATAGATATTCCACATGTTAAATTTTACCGTCGGGGCTTTACAATGTATCAGGTTTGGTTATATGCTTATGATATTTTAAGACATAGGAATATGATAAAATTTGTGTTCATGCATAAACATCTAGAGTGAAATGTAATAAATTCTGAACATAAAGATGGAAAAGCAAAAGGAAAAGTCAAGCTATAAGTCAAAATGATGCCATACAAGCTTTTGCTCATTTTCCAACTAAATCAGTTTACTTTCATCTGATCCCTTCCTCACATGAAGTAAAACACAAAGTGGTATAAAAAAAAATTACACCCTTCCATTCATTTCTTCTTTGGAAAGGTTAAATAAACTTACTAGTTGTCTCCTGGGTCAACCCAGAAAGGAAACGAAAACGAAAAATAAACACAATTAGCTTCTTCTATGACCTAATTGAGCACATGAAGCCCCCTCGTGAACCTACATACCTGTGATGTCCCGTGTCCCAAAATAGACACGATCAAGCCCCGACAATTCACAGACGAGACAAAAATCTGACAAAATCTCCTATGTAAATCAAACCGGACGCACCTGTAAAACCTGTCATGCAAACCATACATCCGCATATACAAGAAACATAACACTAGAGCGGAAGCTAAACAAACTAAGTTTCCGGTCGAAACCCGAACCACAAAAAAAACTACAAAAGCCTCTTAAACACCGATACAACTTATAAACAACTCTAACTGGTATATATACATATTCGAGTTTGGTTCTGCAATAACTACATAACTTCGATATAAAAAAATCAATACACGAAAACCAAAGAAATGACGCAACGCCACTAGCCTCGTCAGACAAGATCACCGGCTGGAATACATACTCCGCCTCGAAGCTACAAGAAACACCTGCACACTAACAACTGGTAGGGGGCCAGAATACTCACCGACACGAGTTATTCTGGTAGAAGACCAATCTAAAATCCATCACGTTTTCAAAAGTTCATTTAATAAGTTATAAACATCATGACAAAACGTGTTATCAAATCACTTACTATATATACTATATACAAAATCATTTTCCTTAATCTAGCAAGCTATAGCAGTGATTAGCTGCCTACCCATGGTGCACTCCCAATTAAGAGAGAGTTCCTCAGGAGAATCTAAATTACGTTACATAGTACCAGCCCATTTAGGCACTCGCTAATGCACTAACGTCTCCTCGAGAAAGAGACTTACCCTAGCTGGTAAGTCCCTCTCTCACTAAGGGACTCTGCAATCATTAAAGAGTTTACCTCATGATATATATATATACCTTAAGTATCTAAATACGTTTTTGATCACCGAGTTCGAATAAGAGAGCCGTCCCCCAATACCCATGGACGGACCTGAACCTCATTCTCTTCGGTACCCTGTCATGCATCTTATGTGATCTTTCAAAATCCATATACGTTCATTTATCAAAATAAATATTTTTATTCAATTCATTATCTTATCAAACACGGAAATGGAACAACCAATAGTCATATCGCACACAAAGCAGAGGGATCCCAATCAATGTCACCTTCTAGGCGAGCGGTTAGGGTGTACGACCCTGAGCCTCGAGCTGGAGGCCTGAGCACCAATGGTGAGCGAGTGAAGCATTTCACACCCAAGGGTCACATGACTAGTGTCGCACCACCTCATCGGTCTCACACGGGTTACACCCGTCCATATGCCATCCTAATCTCATGGCTACGTGCCTGTAGGTTGACATACTTCGAAGTCGGGTACATACAAGAAAAGTCCAAATAATCCACAATCACAGTAAAAACAGTTCAAAAGCATTTCTCATATTACCGTAAAACCATCAAAGCATATTCCAGTTCATCACTAAAAATCGAGTTTCATGCTACATAAACTCTAGTTATAATGATGCATATATATAACTATAAGTCCTAGCATATTTCATTATCTATAAAACCATGTTGGGAAAAGGTTTCGGAACCCCTACCTCAGTCCTTGCATCACCGAAGACATCCCGCCTACCAGACGACCTAATTCTTCCTCATTCGCATACTCTGGGATAAGGAAGAATACCAAAAAACCGAATAGAAACATTAGGTTCTTATACTAAGAACCTTCGTACGACAAAAACAATAATTAGAGGAAGACAACGGATACTTAGACACGTAAAACATAAAAGAAAATCCCTAATGTTTGGAAGACTTCGAAGATATACTCGAATTTCGATCAATCTCTAACGTTCATAGCCATGTCCAAATAAAATCAATCCTATACCATTTGTAAGATATTTATATCCTTAATATTTTATTATTGATTTGCTTCGCCAAAATCGGATTGAATCATCTTCTAAATTAGCAAAATACATCTGATGTTTCCTAACGACGTAATGTTCACTACAACAGTCACAACTCTCTCATTGTTGCTCGGTTTCAATCCATTCTTAAGTCGTCGGAAAGTTTATCTCATTTATAATGTTTTATTCTCAGGTGATTTCTCCTAATTTCAATTACAACATCTCCGAAAACCACAAAATATACACAGCAGTGCGTTAGTTTCACTGATCATACGTTGTGTGTTCTAATGGTCATATCTTTCTCATACAAACTCCATATAACATGTACCATATCATTATGGAAATTCAACATCCTAAGCTACAACTTTCGTGATTTGAGAAAGTCCGCCTGAATACTCTATAAGGCCCAAATTGTCCAATAACAGATAGTAGCAAATCCGATTTTTCTAACTGCGTACTACTCGCTAAAACGACCACAACTTCCTCGTCCGAGATCAAAATGACTTGTGCCATATCATTCTGGAATCGTCTTGAGGCAAGATACAAGTTAGTATAAGACCCTAAAACCTTCTGAGCTCTATGTCGAGCTACGTACCCAAACAGTACTGTTACAACCTGAAGTCCGTGCAACTCGCTAATTTCGGACTCATTTTCATCTCTAGGTAAACCATTACTCTTACATCAAGCATCACACTAATACTACATGAAATTCTCACTCATTTAAACCCTAAAATCAGAAAATCCCCCGATTTAACCATTTAACCCTAAAATTTAGAACAAGTTAAATTAAATCTTCAAACACATAATTACTAACTTGATTTAGTTGTTCATGATTTACTTCTTCATAATTCCTTCTTAAAATCCTACAAATTCGAAGTAAAACTTAATGAAAACTCCAAAATTGAATTTCTAGAGAGAGAGAGAGCATGAATTTCTTACCAACAAATCCATAAAGGCTAGCTTCAACCACTTCATAAAGCTTTAATTCAACCAAAGAAGGATTTCCCTTTTGAAATTCTTCCCAAATCCTTTGTTCTCAGTACCGACCCTGACTTTTGGGGGACCCTAGGCGAACGGACCGACAGAGACCCTTAAACTTTAAGTCGAAAAAAAAATAGAAAAGTGTACTTTTTTATAAATTTTATAGTTATTAAAATTATATATAATCCAAATACTACTTAAACACTGCTCTTCTTGCATTTTTCGCTGCAAAATCACTAATCACATTTGTGTAGTCAATATTCTCACCTAATTCATGTTCGATAGATAACAAAGCTAATCCATTTAACCTTTCTTGAGACATGGTAGATCGCAAGTAAAACTTGATTAACTTCAACTTTGAAAAACTTCTCTCCGCAGAAGCCACAGTAACCGGAATGGTTAAAACAATCTAAATGAAAAACAAAGAAAAATTAAATGAACAAAAAGCTTACCTTTATGTAATTTGTGTAATAAACCCTTGTAGAGAATGAAATTAAATTGTGAGATTGAAGTTTGAAGAGAAATTAGAAGGAGAAGAAACTAAATTATAAGAATATGTATGTATATAACTTGATTTTTGTTCCTTTATTAAGGTGTCTTTTAGGCTTCCATGAGTAGTTACTAGTTAATCAAGTTTAAATGTTATGACTTTGTCTCTTTAATTTCCTATTAATTAGAATGTTTTTAACACTCTAACTTTAATTGATTTCACTAAACTAGCATTTGAAATTATATTTGAGTAGACTTTGTTATTTGGTATATACATTTTTTTTTCATTTAGTGTCTCTTTTTAAATGAAAAAATTATCTAAAAAAATAATGTAAGCCGTGGGAAGGAACCCTTGACCTTTGGTTCTCTAATCAACTACTGTACCAATCTACTACCCAAACATCCTCGATATAATTGTGAACAAAAATATAAAATATAGTAATACTATCTAGGTATATAATGTCATATAAATTGGGGCCCCTAAATTTGGGGCCCTAGGCGACGACCACCTGGGTCGCCTAGGTTCAAGGTCGGCCCTGTTTGTTCTTCGATGGAATTTCCCCCAAACCCTAACCCCAATTGAGCAGATCGAACAGATAAGAAGAAAATTTCTGATTTTTCTTTCTTTTAGGAAGTCCCACGAAATCTCAGTTTGTTCCCTAGTTTGGTTTCGATTGCAAAATACCCCCTATATTTGCACTCTTTGCTCATTTAACCCCTCTTTTGACTTCAGCCAAATGCCAAATAGTCCCTCAAGTAACTTCAAAAATTGGGATGTTACAATACCAATCCAAAAGGATACCAGCAACCAGGAAAAAACTCTGCATACGAGTCGATGCCTTTTTTTTAGTTTTCAAACGCGAGCACCATTACCATTAACATGCACGTCGTTAGCAGCAACCCCATTTTGGTTCACTTTGGACGTTAGTGATCCATTTGTTGTGCTCTTATTCATTGTCACTACATGTTGTTGTTAGTAGCAACCCCTGATTAACACCCTTAGAAAAGGAAAAACTTATTGAAAATTTAAAAGAGCAAGAAAGTGTAAAGAAATCAGAAAATTTTAATCTGGTATTTCTCTATCTTTCCTTCTCATGTATTTGAATTTGTTGTGCTCTTATTCATTGTCACTACCTGTTGTTGTTTGCAGCAACCCCTGATTAACACCCTTAGAAGAGGAAAAACTTATTGAAAATTTAAAAGAGCAAGAAAGTGTAAAGAAATCAGAAAATTTTAATCTGGTATTTCTCTATCTTTCCCTCTCCTGTATTTGAATCCCTAATTCATTCTAAATGTAGTTTTTTTTAGTTTCTGAAGAGGATGCTACAATGCTTGATAATGCTAAATCTAACGAGGACTACCCTAAGAAACTCATTGAAGATTTAAAGGAGCAAAAAATTATAAAGAAATCTACAGTTCAGTTTGGTATTTCTCTATCTTTCTTTCGGATTTGTCTAATTTGTAATAGAATGATATTTCAATAGTATGATTAAGAGTTATGTTACAATGGCAATTTATATCTATATTCTAATTATAAAGATATTATATGCTAATTGATATACTAATTTATACAAGGTGAGTCAGTACATTAGAACGTAAACTACCAAACTTATACTATTTGAGATATTACATGCTAATTGATATACTAATATTTTAAAAAATTAAAACCAAAATTCTGATCTTTTAATATCTTACATGTCTTCATTCAATGGTAAAGAGAAAAGAGATAGATTAAAGAGGGAACGTAAAAATTTGGCTCTCTAATTTCAATCGTTGAAATTAAAGGGGAAAGATAAAAACCTAACGGCTGGTTTGGAAACATCAATATCCATAATTGATGTCTGTGGAAATTGAAATTGACAGGGGTAGAAGAAAGAAACTTAATATTCTATTTAACCCACATCAAAAGTCTTGACGACCCATAGGAGAAAGAAACTTAATATTCACATTTTAAAAAAACTTAATACTCTGAGATAAATAGAGTAACCTGTACTTTCCTCTGTCTCTAATAGTCACATCTCTCTCTAGACTCTCCCTCTCTTTCTCTAGAAAATGAAAAATATGAAAAACTTATTAAAGATTTGAAGGAACAAGAAACTGTAAAGAAATCTGAAAATTTAGTTTCTAACAAGGATGCTACAATGTTTGATAATATTAAATCTAATGAGGATTACCTTAAGAAACTCACTGAAGATTTAAAAGAGCAAAAAACTGTAAAGAAATCTAAAGTTCAATCTAATATTTCTCTATATCTCTCTCTCTCTCCGTAATAGAATGATATTTCATTGATATGATTAAGAGCAGTGTTACAATGAGTATTTATACAAGGTGAGTGCAAACTACAAAACTTATACTATTATATACTCTAATTATAAAGATATTATATGTTAATTGACATACTAATTTATACAAGGTGAGTAGATATACAAGAATGGAAACAACAAACTTATATTATTCTATACTCTAATTATATAGATATTATATGCTAATTGATATACTAATTGATAATAGTATTGTCAAAAATTAAACTAGTTAGAATTTAGTGCTCCATTCAGGGTACATAGATTAAAGAGGGAATGTAAAAATTTGGCTCTCTAATCTCAGCCGTTGAAATTAAAGGGGAAAAATAAAAATCTAACAGCTAGTTTGGAAGCATCAATGAGTGATGTTTGTTGAAATTGACCGGTGTAGGAGAGAGAAACTTAATATTCTCTCTAACTCACGTCAATAGTCTGGACGACCGGTAATAAGAGAGAGAACCTTAATATTCAATTTTTTTTTTTAAAACTCTCAAGAATGGTCCGCCCGTGGAGTGAACAATATTTTTCCAAGTGCCTTTTAGAACCGCCTAAGATTGTATTGAGGAACTTTGGCAGACACTGATTGTCGAAACCTTCATCAGGACCGACAAATTTTTAGAAAAAGAAAAACTTTAATCTTGTATTTCTCTATCTTTCTCTCTCATGTATTTGAATCTCTAATTCATTCTAAATGTGGGTTTGTTTTTGGTTTAGTTTCTATCGAGGATGCTACAATGCTTAATAATGTTAAATCTAATGAGGACTACCCTAAGAAACTCACTGAAGATTTAAAGGAGCAAGAAACTGTAAAGAAATCTAAAGATTAATATGTTATTTCTATATCTTTCTCTCTCTGGGATTTGTGTGATTTGTAATAGAATGATATTTCATTGATATGATTAAGAGTTGTGTTACAATGGGTATTTATACAAGGTGAGTCAATATACAAGAAAGAAAACTACCAAACTTGTATTATTTTATACTTTAATTGTACAGATATCATATGTTAATTGATATACTAATTGATACTAGTTGATACTAATTTATATACTAATTGATACTAATTTGTAAAAAGTGAGTCAATATATAAGAATAGAAACTACCAAAGTTATACTAGTCTATACTCTAATTATAAAGATATTATATGTTAATTGATATATTAACTGATATAATAATTGATACTAATTTATATCAATTTGTACAAGGTGAGTCAATATACAAGAACGAAAACTATCAAACTTATATTATTCCGTACACTAATTATAAAGAATTATATGTTGATTGATATATTAATTGATACTAACTGATATACTAGTATTTTCAATAATTAAAACCAAAATTCTGATCTTTTAACATCTTACATGGTTAAATTGGTCTAATTTGGGACCCTAAATCATAACAAAACATAAACAACTAAACGAGTATGTAGTTATTTTAATTAGAGTGTGTTACATAGAGCAAGAAGTTCAGAGAGAAACTTAATATTGTCTCTAACCAATGTTAATAGTTTTGATGATCGGGAGAGAGAAACTTAATATTCAAATTTAAAAAAACGTAGTACTCTGAGATAAATAGAGTCACCCTTGCTAGTTGCTTAACAAACTAATATTCCTCTGTCTATAATAGTCTCATCTTTCTATCTTTTCCACTCCTGTATTTGAATCCTAATTCATTATAAATGTGGGTTTTCTTTGTTTTTGGTTTTAGTTTCTAACTTGGATGCTATAATGCTTGATGATGTTAAATCTAAGGAGGAATACCCTAAGAAACTCACTGAAGATTTAAAGGAGCAAGAAACTATAAAGAAATCTAAAGTTCAATCTGGTATTCCTCTATCTTTCTCTCTCCGAGATTTGTCTAATTGATAATGGAATGACATTTCATTGATATGTTTAAGAGTTGTGTTACAATGGGTATTTCATTGATACGCTAATTGATATACTAATTGATATACTAATCGATACTAATTGATACTAATTGATATACTAATTGATATACTAATTGATATACTAGGTTTTACTCTATTGTGCAAATTTTTGAAGTTCCAAACCTAATGAGATATGGATCCCATTTCTAATCTTCTGGCTTGAAGCCATTATTCAGAGTTAGGTTCCGTCATAGCTCTGCGCAGGTCTTAGGCTTATTGTCCTTTGACAACAAGATCTCAGTCTTCTGAAGTAGATGGATAAGCCATTATAATCTAAAAGGGGTGGTGAACAACAGGTGGAATGTTGTCGACTCTTTGAGAAATTTCCGTTTGGGACACTTTCAACTTCTTGAAAGTTTTCCTTTTCTTGCAAATCTAATTCGTCTTGTGCGGTTTATACTACTCGGTGTCTTAAGTAGAGGAGTGGCAATTGGAGCTCTGGATCTTCTCACGCGATTGGAAAGGTTCGAAGGAAAAATTCGATAAAGGTTAGTTTTCCGATTCTAGTTCTTATTAGTTCATGTATGGATCCTGGACAACTTAGTGTTAAACATTAGATGTTTGAGATTCCGCTACCAACATTAGTTAGTGTATTATATACACATAAAACCCAACGTGATCTTGATTCTTAAAGATCTCAGCCTTACTGCCTGTCGTTTTTCTTCTTTTTCAATGGAACAGAAATTACGTCTCACTCCCTCTGATGAGGATCCACTCCATGATCCCACAATCAATTGTCACTTAATTGGCCGTCTACTATATGACAGTTACTCGTCTTGACATTAGTTTTGTTGTCAACAATCTTAGTCAGTTCTAGCAAAATCCGGGCACTGTCCACCTTGCTGCTACTCGTCGGGTTCTTCGTTATATCAAGGGTTTAATTGGCCATGGCCTTTTTCTTTCTGCCACCAGCTCGTTTTACATTTCAAGATACTGTGATTCGGACTGAGCAAGCTGCCTTCCACCAGACAGTCCGCGACCTGTTATTTTACAACGCTGGGCTCTAATCCACTTTTCTTGAAGTCCAAAAAGCAACACACGGTTGTTAAGTCCTCTGCCGAGGCAAAATATCGGGTCTTGACCCATCTCATGAGTGAATTACAATGGCCCAATTATCTTTTTCGTGACTTAGGTAGCAATCATTCTTCTCCGATGATTGTTTACGACGACAATCAGGCCACTCTCCACATTGCGGACAATCTTGTTTTTCATGAACGAACAAAACATTCTGAGATTGATGATTGTCACTTCGTTCAGAGAAATATCAAGGCCAACATCATCGCTCCTCGCTATACCTTACAACCGAACAACTAGCAGACTTATTTATTAAACCTCTTGGAGTTGATTTGTTTAAGAAGACTATTGGAGAGTTGGGCATCATATCCATTCCTTCTCCAACTTGAGGGGGGTATTACGGGTCACACAACCAAGATGGATCGGTTACCCCCGATCCATGGCCCAACCGATTGCCCACAAAGAGACCTAGCTTGACTAGGTCATGGTACTTAGGATTATAGAGGTTATTTTATGTGTTATTTTATGTATATCATATATACTTGTTTAGCCAACCTTGTAATCTATAAATACCCATTTGATTCAATAAAGAATACTCAGAGAATTAATCTATATCTCTCTCTCTCTAAAGCTCTCGCCTCACTCTCCATCTCGGCTTCTCCTCTCTCCCTTAATCAACAATAGTTGATTAAGTATTATTAAGGTTTAGCCTTTCACAAATCGTACATTGGACTAGAATGAGGAAGATTTTTTATCGCAAAAAAATTTCGGAGATAGATCACCCATTGCGGAACAAGATGAAGATATTGATGAGGATTTGAAGCTTCGGGTTCCGAAGACAACCCGAGAACGGTGGAGATTAAATTGAATGAACACCTCGAAAGTTCTTTAGTTTTGAAGTGATAGATTTATAAAATTCAAGAGTTATAAAAAGAGAATTTTTACTGAAAATGAATCAAAACAAAAATTAGAAGAAATGGAAGATTACCCATTGAATTATGAGGATAAATCTCAAGATTGAGCTTGAAGAATTCATCAGCGTCTGAATTTGAGGACTTAGGCGAATTGGAGTCATTGTTGGAGCACCAAGACTTGACAGAACAACTAAAAGTAGAGCTAAAGAAGATTAGAGTAACAAGACTTCAACTATCTTAGAAGAATTTGAGTCCCAAAAGGTGGTTGTGATTTAAAACCATGGAAGATCGACGAGAAGCACTTCCACAATGATAGTATCGGTCAACTACACAAATTCTACAAGTTTTACAATGGAAGGATGTGAAAACTTGATATTGTCAATTATCAAAAGATTTGCTCTTCAACTATTCTCTTTGTTAACTAACTATATCCATGATTTTTGTATACCTCATTATTGGTTTAGTGTCGAATTGACGATCGATGGTGTTAATTCAGACACTTTAATCATTTGTTATCTCATTTTTAATGTTTTAATGTGTGTTGGTAATTTGCAGGTCTTCTTCAGTTTAAGGACCCATTTCATAAAACATCATCAAGAAAATCAGGAACTCAAACTCTCATATCAATGCTTTCACATGCTCTTAGAGCAACTCCAATATATATGGGGTTGGGCTCCCAAAATTCAAATTTGGGAGCCCAGCCCTAGCCTCCCACCTCTTCAACCAGCCCGGTCGGAGGGCTCCCAACCCCAAAATCTGACCATTGGGGGCTCCGAACGGTCAGATTTGGGGTGGATCCCCTAATAAGGAGATCCGCCTCTTTTTATATATTTTATTACTATATTTTAAAAAAAATGAAATTGACTTTTTTTTTTTAGTTTTATTTACTGTTTTTCATTGTTTTTGTATTCTTTCTCTAATCCTATTTTGCTACAGTATTTTTTTTTTATATTTCTAGATGTTCTCTCTAGAATAATATCAAATTTAAATTTTACTAGGGGTGTAGCTCGTTCCTCCTAACACGGCGAATTCCTAATTTTATCTTGCAAATGTGAGATATCCTTTATTTTAACTTGCCTTTGGAACAGTGATATTCAAATGAATTTGAAATCCTTTATTTCTCTCACTACTAATGACCATCTCATTCGGACGTAGTAGATTTATGTTTCAATTGACAATAAAGATTAAAAAAATGTCCAAATTGTCACTTTTTATCCATTTCCATTACCCATTGATTTGTTTTTTTGTTATTTCCAAATGTATATAGTATGCAATGTGTGATTACAGCTGAATTTTGTTTTGTAACTTTAGGATCTTAAATTCAGTAAGCACATACTACACATTTACCACTAAGACAGAAAAACGAAATCGAAAAAGATTAAAACATAATTTTGTTCTCAAATATCCCAATGATAAGGTCATTGAAATATTTGAAAAACCAATTGAAAACAATTGGTGTACAAACAATACTATATTATTAGATGAATAATTCATGTATTCATAATATAATATATCAAGACCTAAAATTAATCGAAAGTCTTAAAAAAGTGAAGTGTTGAAATAAGACTTCATTCATAAATCAAAATCTTACTCTTATTATCTTCTTCTCAAAGATTAAGAAACTCCATCAAATGTATACCTATGATTCTGGTAATTGTTTACATGTCAAACAGAATAAGATATCAAACTGCAATAACTATTAGAGAAAAAAACTAGGTAATAAATAGATAAAAAGAATATCTATATAATTAAAGAACAATTATATTCGGTGATATTGTTTTGTAATGAAAACTTAAAGTCATTGTAATCAATACTTTTTTTAATTGTCAGTGTGCTTCAAATACTTGACTTCTAGGTGGAAGACTAAACCTCTTACCACTCCAACCAAGGGTTGATGACAATGTAATCAATACTTAACTATAAACTGTATATCTAAAATCAATGAAATTAATACTTAGTTGTTCTGGGTTTCATTTAATTATTAATCAATAATCAAATACCTCTTGTTGGAACAAACTTAAAGAGGTTTGATATTGTTCTTAATTAATATGGGTAAAGATTATCTATATAAATAAGTATACACTATGGGCTAGAATGTATTTGTCATGTGGTCTTTGTCTCTTTTAACTCTCTAGATCTGTATCGTTCGTTGACACTTTAAGAAAAACTAATAAATTGTATGTCGTTTTTAGGTTGTATTTATATTTAAGTTTTTTTTGAAACTATGCAAATTATCACCCTAAAATTCTTCAATCATAATTAGACAACTGGCTTGGGGATTTAAAACTTCTCCATATTAATTAAGACGGTCGAAATTCTTCAACTGAATTTATAGTAAGTATATGAGGAGAACTAAGTATGGGTGGTAAAAGTGGTTTATTAAACTTTGACTAAAGCAAAAGTGGTTTACAAATTTTTTTGTCTTGTTGTGCCTACTTTCAGAACTTCTTCAGCACTTTGAGAGTCTGGGTAGCATTATCCTTAAAACAACTGAGAGATTTAAAACTTTTTCATGTTAAGACGGTTCAAATTCTTCAAGTGCATTTATAGTAAGTATATGAGGAGAAATAAGTATGAAATCTTATGTCTAGAGTAGAAGATGAATTTGACATCCATAATTGATAAGGACTTTATTATAAACTATGAAAGATCTCTAAACAATATGCTTTATTAAAAAGGATGTTTGTCCTATTCAGCATAAGATTCTTTAGTTTTATTATATAGATATTTGGAACTAATAATTTATTATTAAAAATTGAAATTGAAATCTCTGCACAAGCACATCACGCACATGCATAATTTTGATTGGGAGCCTGAGCCGTTTGCTCTTAGAACATCTCCAACCTACCACTTACTAACCCAGGGTTTAGGGTCGGTTGAAGCCCCCAACGGTCATGTTGAGGATTACATCCAACCATTGGATCACATCCTACGGTCCGAATGATTTTATTTAAAAAAAATTAGTTACTTTTTTATGAAGGATGATTACTACTCACACATTAATAATAAAAATGCATTAATAATCAACCTTTTGCATTAATAATCCAACGACCCAAAGTACATTAATAATAATCCAACGACCAAAATCTATTCAATGTCATCGTTAGATATCGTATTCCAAAAGTGTTCAACAAGATCGCGTATTCCACAAGATCTGCCTTCAACCGGGTATGAATTTTTGGCTTCTAACTCGACCAAGAAGTTCAAGTAATTCGTCCGGTAAAGATCTCCACGATGTATCAAACCCATTTCACATCCCTCAACATTGGTTGTAGCATTTGGTCTTTCGTCTTCAAAAATCATGTTATGCATTATAATACACGCCTTCACGATATCACTCATGATCTTTACATCCCACCAACGTGACGGTCCCCAAATAATTCAATGACGATCTTGCAATACAGCAAAAGCTCGTTCAACGTATTTTCGAATTGACTTTTGTTTGGTCAAGTATGCTTCTTTCGGGTCATATAGATTAGAAATAGTTTTGACTAAGGTACACTACTGAGGGTACATCCCACCAGCAACATAATACCTCATATCATATTGTGGGTCATTAACTACATAATTAACCGGGGACTCTCACCTATTAACAGTTTATCAAAAACCAGTGAACATTAATGTCATTACAGGATCCAGACATCCCAGAAAATGCATGTCATATATGGAGATATGATGGTGCAATTGCTTCTAGGATGATAGTTGAGGCTTTGACATGACCAGTGTAGGTTTTGTGCCATGCGAGATGACATTTATTCCATTCCCAATGCATACAATCAATACTCCCTAACATTCTAGGAAATCCTTGTGATTCATCAAATGCTAGTAGTCTAGATATATCTGACTCATTCGGATCCCTCAAGTATCCAGGGCCGAAGACATGGATGACTCCTATTACAAATTCTCTTAAAGAGTCAATGACAGTAGACTTACCAATTCGACAATATTCGTCTTGTGAATCGGTCAGACATCCATACGCAAGCATCCTCATTACAGATGTGATTTTGTGATGAGGTGACAATCCCTTTTGGCCCACTGCACCCATTCTTTCGGTCAATTTGGGGTTGTATTCCTCAATCGCATTGAGAATACGTATAAATAAATCACGATTCATCCTGTAGCGTGAGCGAAACATTGCATCATCATGCGTTCGACTTTCATTAAAATAGTCTCTCGTAATGGTTTCATGGCCGAGTTGTATACTACGATCTATCGCTTAGTGACCCGAAACATAACAAACACGATAGGAACGTTTTCCTATAACTTTCATTTCCATTTCTTCTAACATTCTGCGATCATCATCCACCCATTTCGAGCCAATTCATCTTCTTCAAACATCAAATTCAATAAAGTAAAATTCGGATTCATTGTAGAGAAAGTTAGAAGGTATAGAAAAATAATATAGAATATGAAATTTGATGAATTTGTAGAGAAAAAATAAGATGAAGTTTGATGAGTTTGTAGAGAAAGAGAGTTGTATTTATAGATAGATAGTAAGAAATTTAATATGGTTGTTGGATGGTAGAAAAGAGGGAAATTGCCAACACTTGGTTGCCCATGTAACATTCCATGTTTTCAAGTTTAGTTGAGGGATTATTTGACATTTGGGTCAAGTCAAAATTGGGGCTAAATTAGTAAAACGTCCAAACTGGGGGGGTATTTTGCAATTGGGACACGGGGCGTCACGGTTGGTATTGGAGCAGTTAGTTCTGGTGAGCTATATCAGAGCAGTTAGTTCTTGTGACTGATAAATCGTGTATAGTTTAGAGCATTGACTGCTCTAGACTTTAGGGAAAGATAAAATTGGACAATTAGGTGTCTAAAAATTTCAAGATTAAAAATGACCAAGAATAAAAGATGCTATATATGTATTTGTTTCTTTTGATTTTCGTTTCTTGATTCGTTTTACTCGCTAAAGGAAGACTCGACGGATGGTTTAAGATTGTTGTAGATTTCTTGCAATGTACAAGATGTTATGGGAGGACAGTCAAGGGTTAAGAGGTTTCAGAGGTAAATTTGGGCAAGTCGACATATCGATGTTGTGGAAGTATCTTAGACAATAGTAGATGAGGAGATGAGTCAGACTTGGTATTGCGGACCTCATGGTAGTTATACACATTCCTTCATTTTTGAGCTTTGATCAGATCATTCAGAGATAGTTGAGATTGACTTTGATCAGGTTGTTTCGAGCGTGTATTGTTTCAGTTTAATTACAGATAAGTATGGGTCTGGATTTTATTGGGTTTGACGGAATGTTTCGATATTAGAGGTCATATGGATTGAGTTGGTGTTGGGTATTAGAAATATCGGGGGTTCTTAAGCTATTGTAGAATTTTTCGAGGATTGGTTTATCTATAACATGTATAGATATTATAGCGGACTTCTATTTTCATTTTATCATCTTATCAACAACAACTATATTTTTCTTGAGACTATAGTGTCAACGCCAACATTGACTTGAATTTATTATAGATGTCTTCATTCTTTATTTCTTATTTTATCGAGTCAACGGTATTTTCTTATATTATTGAGAACGATATTTTCTGAGGATGTGGGATCAACGGCAACTTATACTTATATATAGATTATGGAGGTCTTCATTCTTTATTTTATTATATTATGGACAATGGTATTTTCTTATATTATCGAGAATGAAATTTTCTTTGAGGATATGGGATCAACGAGAACTTATTCTTATATATAGATCATAGAGGTCTTCATTTTTCTTTATCTCTTCATATGAAAGATAGTTATTGTTATTGAATATTCTTAAGTCGCGTGTTTATGTAGAAGATTTCGGGATATGAAGGATTGGATCTAGTTTGTTTATACAGTTTAGCCAGATTGATTTTTGTTAGATACAGAGAGTTTGTGATTTTCGAAATGGGACAGGTTCTCTCAAATTCTGAGTTGGTCGAAAGGACATGGCAAAAAGAAGCGAGTTGATCTAAATTTCGGGGACGAAATTTCTTTTAAGGGGGGAGGATTGTAACATCCCATGTTTTCAAGTTTAGTTGAGGGATTATTTGACATTTGGGTCAAGTCAAAACAGGGGCTAAATTAGTAAAACGTCCAAACTGGGGGGTATTTTGCAATCGGGACGCCCCTCGGGACACGGGGCGTCACAGCCCAAGCGGTTAAAGTGTTAGACATATAATCCAAAGGTCCCTGGAGGTCCCGGGTACGATCCCCGGAGTAGGTGGAATCTCTGGATTATTAAATTTGAGATTATTAGGGCATAAATAATGTAGATGGGCTTTAGGCCTTGGTTTGTTAGACTTTAGGCCATTGTTTAGTTGGGTTTTAGGCAGTTTCCAAAAAAAAAAAAAATTCAAATTAAAGACCCCAGGAGCCCCTGGTTGGACTTTCTTATTTTTTTTGTTGAACTCCCCTGGTTGGACTTTCTCATACCCAAAAGAAAAGAAAAAGGAAGGCAGGCACCCATCTTTCCTCGAATTCAATCTATCTGATCGTAGTTTCTATACAGAACAGTATGAAGATGATAAAACTAGAACAGTGTATAATGTCGCTCCTCCCCGAAGAAATCATAACTACCATCTTAGCGATGTTACCAGTCAAATCTATCTACCGATTCAAGTCAGTTTCCAAAATCTGGTGCTCTCTCTTCTCTAACCCTAATTTTATTAAACTTCACTGTAATCATGCTATTGAACAAGACAAATCTATGCTCCTTATCAACCACTCTAATAGATTATACACCATAGAGCATAATTCATTAACATCTAACTTATCTCTTCAAATAGATGATCACCCGTTCATCTCATTAAAACCCAAATTTTTTTTTTTGGGCTCGTTTAATGGTTTGGTTTCCTTCTATGGTAATAAAAAATACATCTGGAACCCATCTACTGATGAATTGAAATCAATACCCAAGACTCCTTATTTCAATGAAAATAAGGAGGAGAAAGTAAAAGATGTAGATGATACCAAGAGTTGGTTCGGTTTTGGTTATGATTGCAAGCTAGATGATTACAAGATTCTGGCAATCATAAGTCGGGTCAAAGATGATTTTAGTTATGTCATGCTTTACTCTTTAAGCTCTAATTCGTGGAAATTCATGGATAATATTCCTTACAAAATCATTGGTCCAGGAACTGGTATCCTAGTCAATGGAGCTCTTCATTGGAAAACAACAGCTCCATTTGTCGGGAGATGGAAGACATCCACCTATAATGCTATACTTCGTTTTGATTTAGTTGATGAGACATTCATGGAAGTGCCTATACCAAAACATCTGAGTGAGAAATTCACCACAATAGACACAAAAATTGGTGTTTTAGGTGATTGTCTTTGTATATTTGATAGTACTTTGACGGTTCGTACTGAAGTATGGGTAATGAAGGAGCATGGGGTGAGCGAGTCTTGGACTAAATTCTTCACTATTACTGAAGATAATGTTATTCCATCAATTTTTACAATGAAACCGATAAAGTTTTTCAAACATGGTGATGTGTTATTGATGAAAGATTATAGGGAAATAATTTTATACGATCCAAAACAGAAAAAAGCTCCGGTTCATAAGCTAAGGGCAACCTCGGACAATTTTGAACCAGTTACTTGTGTTAGTAGTTTAGTTTCACTAAATTCTGGAATTTATTTGAAGCAAGAACTAGACAACGTGAGCCGAACGAAGCAACGAAGAAACTTACCAAGATAAATCTACAAGGAGCTGTGTTATTTTTTGTCTATTATTAGTTTTTAAATTCTTGGTAATAGCTTTCGTTCGGGCATTTTATGCCCAAATTTTCAGTTTATGTCCTAACTAACTAAAGAGTAAGTTTTAGTTGTTGTGGTCCAATATGTAATATTGATTTTTGTATATGTTCTTATCCTACTGGAAAAGGATATATCTTGTAATTATATTTTGGTGAAATGTGAACTTATATTATCAATTTGTTATCGTGTCGGTTTTTTCTTCATATTGTTATTTGTTACAAAACGTTGAAAAGCCAGCTCCTATAGAAACTGTTCAGTAATGGCAGTAACTCGAAAGTCTCATTTTCTAAGTCCATTTTACCTTCAAAAAGTGAGATATGGAAGACGATCAAGAAGGAAAAGAAAGAAAAGGAGATACTAGATGATTCTGATCAAGCAGTATTACAACCATCTGCTCCTTCTCTTCTACATTCTTCACCCCCAAAGCCTTCCAAATGCCCAGGAGTTTGTATCATAGGTGCAAGAATTTATGATTCTGAGAACGCGAAATGTTGTCACCAGGTATATTTTATTATGCCCACAACCCACATTGGGAATTTTGATCAATTCTATGTTTTTTGTTGAATTTTGTATTCTGGGTTTTGTTTGTAATCTTTCATTTCATTATTTGTAGTGTTGGCGAAAAACTATGGACTTTGTAGCGACATGCCAGAACCTAAAAAGTATCAAACCTTGCACTATTAGTTTCTGTCAGAATGCCTCTTGTATAGGTCAGATCCTTGTTTTGGTTCCGATTATTTGGTTCCTTTGTGTTTTTTTCTCCAATTTTCTTGGGGTTCCTTTTTTATTTTGTTTTGATTACTTTAGGTGTACTTTTTTTTCCTTCTTTTTGATTTAGATATGGAGAAAAAGCAGAAGAAGTAGCATTGTTGGATGAGTGGGAGTGCCTTAAATGTAAAGGAACCTCCAACTGCAGTTTTTGCATGTAAGTAATTTTGTTCCTAAAGATTAGAAATAAAAAAAGGATCTTAATTTATATACGTAAAATTTTTGGAACCTTTTCTTTTAGGAAGAAAAAAGGCCGTAAACCCACAGGTATTTTAGTACATGCTGCCAAGGGAAAGGGTTTTCTTTGGTTTCCCAAATGCTGCTCCGAAAAAGTAATCTGCTTCAACTAAGGTTTAGTATAATTTCTTTAATAGTTAAAGATAGTGGTTAGCATATTTTTTGTGTTAATGGGGTTTTCCAAATTCAATATGTTCACTCGATATGTTTATATTTGCATTGTTGCTTTTGACATGGTGATATAGTTGCAGCGAGTAAATGTGGAGAGAAAAGGTACCTAAAAGCATGCCAAAAATTTTAAGAGAGCAACATAAATAGAGATAACAATAGTGACAATGTGGGCGAAGAGATTAACGGATGGCCATTATGACCACATAGGAAAGGATGAGGATGAAAAAGATGACAGTATGAAGATGAAGAAGTTAAAGAATCTCAAATCCCCAAAGAACCTATAGAAAAGCTGATATCCCATTGCCTCAAGGTGTTAATCTGAAAACTGTTGCAGGCGTTGACATCCCTTCTGAAGATATGGGACATGCTCTGCAATTCTTAGAATTCTGCAATGCTTTTGGACAGGTTAAGGTGAATTCTGTTTTGCTTCTCTTTTTTGAAGTACTCAACTTTCAAACAGAACTTTTTGCATCTAATTAAAATGAATTATAATCTGATTCAGTGATTCTCGTATGTCATGCACAACCTGAAAAATCTGTATACAAATGTAAAAAAAGCTTTTATCTGATCCAAAATTGGGAATAAAATGTTTAGAATTATGTTTTCTTGAATATAACATAACTGGTGTCATCTATGTAGGTTCAAAATTTAAGTTTTTTTTACTTAAATTTGTTCCGAGATTATAAAAGGAGTCGGCTTTATTATCCTTCGCTTATAAAAGGAGTCGGCTTCATTATCCTTTAATAGTTTACTTATGCAACTCGGACTTACCACTGTAGAAGCTGGACCTGGACATAGCTGTGGGTACAGATATCCAAAACCTATACCGCTCTACCAGACACATCGAGGGGTAAACGGCCACAATGGGATAAAATTGTACACATATTTTCTTGTTTAGTTATTATGTCCTTTACCTTTACTTCCAACTTTTACTTTTATTTCACTTTTATAATAGCCATTGTTACATTATGTTCACAAATCACAAGGCATCAAACTGGAATTGTATTTTGTTATCCCTGCATGATTTGTTCTAGTCTACTAAATGTTCACATGTATATCTGCTGAAGTTACTATGACTCTATAAGTATACAGTACAGGTAGCGCACTATTCGATTGTTTGATGTCACGAAGATTTTCGAAAAGAGCTATCCATTTTAAATACTAGATTTTCTTTACGCTACACTTTATAATAATACGATGATTTGCACGAAACTTGCTCAAAGCAAGCGTCTGTGATGTGAATAATCCGAGCTTGAGCCAAGTTCAAGATTGGTTTCATCTTTGAGCTTGGAATTCATCTTTGAGTTTCATCTTGATACTAGAAAGTGAGTATGAGACATAGGGATATGAAAGCCAAACAAATCGATTGTTGTACTATTATGAGCATACTTCATCTTATTATTCTTTAGGTTCTCGATTTGAAGAAAGGCCATCATATATCAATTCTTCAAGGATTAACTGGGTGTGGTAGGCCACGAGGACAAAACTTGTCGCTCATTTAGTTTCATATCCAGTTGCTGACTTTGATACATAAAGACCTAAGTGAAGATTTATTATCGCCGCTAATTGATATTTCTTGGAATTGCTTCTCTTAAGTGTTATAAAAATAATTCTTTCTGTTTTTTTGTTCATTTTCCCTTGAGGTCTACGTTAAGTCCATCAAGTACTGGAAACTCATGGTTGAAAGCTTTTGGGAATTTTGTCGCAGGGTTCAAGTGTCCCTAAAAGATTTGCCTTCACAAAAGCTTAGAGTCTTGCTCTTTTTATGTGATGAGACTCTTGAAACTACGTAAGCACAAGTGATGAAGCTTCTCACTTTGCTCATTTACTGTCTCTTAAGTTTTTATTTAACTATTTCTAATTCCAGAGTCTTGAGGAATTGGATTGATGAAGTACAAGAAAAATTTGCTGAAAAAAAGAAGGATGTGAAAGGAAAAGTTACTGCTGCCAAAGAAAAGGTAGTTTACTTTTGAAGCATGTTACAATTTTTACTTCCAATTTACACTTTCAAGTTTTTCTTAGAAAAATACTTTCATGGTTTCCTTTTTTATAGGAGAGAGTACTGAAGCGGAAGGTGCAGGATGTAGTGGTCAAAGCTGAAGCATCAAAAGCTCATAAAGAGAAACTACAAGTGATAAGCATGGTACAATAGGGTAAGTAATGATTTGCAACTTTGCACAGTGCCTTATCTATAGCTAGGCTTTCAATAGCTCCAAACACTTCCACCTCGGTACATGGAGGCTGGAGCCTCTAGTATGATATCCTGGCCTGGGGGCGGAGCCCTGATTTCATATTCTCTATGCCTGGGCTCCAGTAATGTGACATTGTGACTCTTTATAAAGGTTGCTGAAATATTCCGTTGCTGCTTCCTCGATCTCCTTTGCATCAGACAACATTTTGTCTCCAACCATGATTGAACTAATCCTGTCGTTGCGGGCTCTGCAGTTGATAATTTTATAGAAATAGTCTGAATTTCTATCCCCTGCTCCTACCCGTTGCACTCTTTATTTCTGCCTTAGGCTTACTTCCTCATCATTCATTAGCTTATGCAACTGTAATCTCAATTTGTTCCAATTTAAGAATTCCTGCTGGGTTAGATTATTGCCTTCCTCCGATCTGTGCAGTTTGAGAATTTCCTTCGGGATGTTGTTAAGATTTATGTTGAAAGCCTTGAATTTTTCTCTGGGCCAGGATTCTAGACTATCCTGAAGGTGTTGTAGTTTGTTCCACTTGGCTTTGCCTTTGGATTAATTTGTTGCTCCTTCCTGCCACAAAATCTTCACCTTTTCTTTGAATTCAGGGTCACGCATCCTGACTAAGGTGGTGGATTATGGACATCCATTTCAGTTCTCAGCAATATTTGGGAATGGTCCGAAAAAATTGTTTTGCCAATGCTAGTTATTCCACCTTTGGGAACTTATCTTCCCACTTTTGATTATCAGGAATCTGTCAAGAAGGTACATACCGGGTTTTCAGGTTGTTGGACCAAGAGAATTCCAAACCTTATTTGGGGAGATCGATCAGGTTTTTGTGGATAATCAAGTCATCAAATTGCTTCATACTGGAGGTGGTTTTTGTCCCATTTCTCTTTTCATGGATAAATCTGACGACATTAAAGTCACCTCCAACACACAATGGGAGCTTCCATGTGCTAGCAATATCATCAAACTCTTTCCATAATTCCACTCTTTTATCTTTTATGCATGGACCATAAACACTGGTAAATAACCAAGTACAATTGTCTGCTTTGTTTTCCAAACCAAAAGAAATAGAAAAGGTGCCTAGCCAGCGGTCTATTACTGAAACTGAATCCGAGTTCCGCACATACAAAATGCCCCCGCACGCTCGCACAGACGGGATAGCATCCCATGAACAAGTAGATGTACCCCAAATACCTTAACCAGTGCAAGAGACATAGACATGACTTTTGTCTCTTGTAAAGACAAAAAGGAAACACAAAAATCCTTGACATACTTTTTAACTGCTGACTGCTTGGCAGGAGTGCCGAGCCTCCTGATATTCCAACTTTAGTCTCTTGCAAGCATAATTTGTCCTTTGAGTATGCCATTTACTTCTGCTTTTTCTTTTCAAACAATGTTTTTAGCGGAATAAAGATCAGATGCTGTTAGAACAGAGCCTATTCTTTCCGATGGAGAGATGGTCATACATTTTGGACACTTGGTGGTTATTCCTCTGAATCATATTACTTGCTTGAAGGTTTGTTGTCTGCATTCATTATCCTCTTTTATGGACTCTAAGTTGCAACACTAGGTATGCAGAATCTTTTCTTTATGAGGATTCTATTTCATTTTGTAGGGCAAGTTAATTTTCGTTTCAGGTGATTTGGAGTGCTTCTTTCTGGTTAAGCTTTTCTATTACAACCTCTTCACCTCGATTGTCGACGTAAAATGACAAAACCTCAAGACCGAAGTTGTTAAGGAGATCTACGTGCATTTTGGGTAGACAAAACAATCACGAAGTATTGATCTCTGGATGATCTTTAATACGGTAAGGCAAGCATTTTTTTGCAATATACTCTTTCTTAAGATCTAATTGCGGACGACAATTTCCTTTTCAATTCAAATACTTGATCATGTTTTTGTGGACCTATTGTGGATATATGTTATGGAAAGGGAAAAGTTAATTATGGGCTAATATGACTGAGTTAAAAAACTGATATACAAATACGGATGTCTGCGCATATATGTATATGTGCATGTGTTGTATAGTTGGTGAAAACTTGGCTCCTATTGGTGCTGATCAGGGATCGACCTGTTGATGATCCCAATCTAATCCCCTCTCTGACCGCTTACAATAGTATATCAATTATCACATTCCTGTTTTATCTTTGAATGAAAGTTCCTCTGGTTATGTAATAGATCTACATACTTTTCCTAATTCTATTATTTACGTATTCATTAAGTTGATTTTCTTAATTTCCATTCAGTCCTGCCACGATTTGATCTTACCAGTTCTCTTTCACACACCTTCACATCCATGACCCAAAGCTTATATGTTCCAACTACAATCTTATTCAACCCTTTGCTTTTCTTTATCATATCCTGTTATAAAATTCTTGAAAGCAAAACTGACTTTTTTTGTTTGAGTTTATAAACTCAAAGAGAGCCAAGGAAGCCTCCATATGGATTTTGCCCCGTGCTCAAGCTTTGGTAACTTGTCATTTTACATTTACAGAGAGATGGTCCTTGTTTTAGCTCTTTTTGAATGACGACATTATTTTGATATGGCGTTCAATTGAAGTAATATGCAAATTTTAGGACCCATTTTGATCATCCACCCTCGCCCACTAAAAAATTCTGAATTTTGGTTCTTTAACAATGACTGCAATCATTTCTCCTCGAATTTAAATTAATTGAAGAAGTTGAAATGCTGACACATTAAAATTGGTGTACAACCAAAAAGGTAATAGTATTTTTTTTAAAGGAGAAAACGGTAATAGCTACATTTTGTTTGGGGTTATTATATGGTCTAGCCTGCATATATATTAGTGCTCATTTTAGTTGGGCCAGCGCTTTGGGGAAAGCTAAAAAGTTTCCGGGGTGTGAAGACTTGGTCAAAAATTGGTCAATTTTGTTTGACAATTTTATTTGGGGGAAAGCAAAATACTTCTCCACCTCACCTCACTCTCTCTCCACCTCACTTCTATCTTCTCCGATTAGGTCTCCGGCCGGCGACCATTAGAAAAAAAAATTCACTCTCTCTCTCTAGAAACTCCGGCGAAGGGGTTTCCTTTCGCCGGAGTTCCGGTCTGTTCTTCAACAGACCGGAAGTGGCCTGTTGAAGAACAGACCGGAAGTGGCCTGTTGAAGAACAAACCAGATCGGTCTGTTCTTCAACAGATCCGGTCTTCAACAGACCACTTCCGGTCTGTTGAAGAACAGACCAGTTCCGGTCTGTTCTTCAACAGACCGGGACTCCGGCGAAGGGAAACCCCTTCGCCGGAGTTTCTAGAGAGAGAGAGTGAATTTTTTAACTGCTGACTGCTTGGCAGATGTACCCCAAATACCTTAACCAGTGCAAGAGACATAGACATGACTTTAGTCTCTTGTAAAGACAAAAAGGAAACACAAAAATCCTTGACATACTTTTTAACTGCTGACTGCTTGGCAGGAATGCCAAGCCCCCTGATATTCCAACTTTAGTCTCTTGCAAGCATATTTTGTTCTTGAGTATGCCATTTACTTCTGCTTTTTCTTTTCAAACAATGTTTTTAGCGGAATAAAGATCAGATGCTGTTAGAACAGAGCCTATTCTTTCCGATGGAGAGATGGTCATACATTTTGGACACTTGGTGGTTATTCCTCTTAATCACATTACTTGCTTGAAGGTTTGTTGTCTGCATTCATTATCCTCTTTTATGGACTCTAAGTTGCAACACTAGGTATGCAGAATCTTTTCTTTATGAGGATTCTATTTCATTTTGTAGGGCAAGTTAATTTTCGTTTCAGGTGATTTGCAGTGCTTCTTTCTGGTTAACCTTTCTATTACAACCTCTTCACCTCGATTGGTCGACGTAAAATGACAAAACCCCAAGACCGAAGTTGTTAAGGAGATCTACGTGCATTTTGGGTAGACAAAAGAATCACGAAGTATTGATCTCTGGATGATCTTTAATACGGTAATCAAGGTAAGCATTTTTTTGCAATATACTCTTTCTTAAGATCTAATTGCGGACGACAATTTCCTTTTCAATTCAAATACTTGATCATGTTTTTGTGGACCTATTGTGGATATATGTTATGGCAAGGGAAAAGTTAATTATGGGCTAATATGACTAAGTTAAAAAACTGATATACAAATACGGGTGTCTGCGCATATATGTATATGTGCATGTGTTGTATAGTTGGTGAAAACTTGGCTCCTATTGGTGCTGATCAGGGATCAACCTGTTGATGATCCCAATCTAATCCCCTCTCTGACCGCTTACAATAGTATATCAACCATCACATGCCTGTTTTATCTGTGAATGAAAGTTCCTCTGGTTATGTAATAGATCTACATACTTTTCCTAGTTCTATTATTTACGTATTCATTAAGTTGATTTTCTTAATTTCCATTCAGTCCTGCCACGATTTGATCTTATCAGTTCTCTTTCACAAACCTTCACATCCATGACCCAAAGCTTATATGTTCCAACTACAATCTTATTCAACCCTTTGCTTTTCTTTATCATATCCTGTTATAAAATTCTTGAAAGCAAAACTGACTTTTTTTGTTTGAGTTTATAAACTCAAAGAGAGCCAAGGAAGCCTCCATATGGATTTTGACCCGTGCTCAAGCTTTGATAACTTGTCATTTTGCATTTACTGAGAGATGGTCCTCGTTTTAGCTCTTTTTGAGTGACGACATTATTTTGGATATGGCGTTCAATTGAAGTAATATGCAAATTTAGGACCCATTTTGATCATCCACCTTGCTCACTAAAAACTTCTGAATTTTGGTTCTTTAACAATGACTGCGATCATTTCTCTTCAAATTTAAATTGATTAAAGATGCGGCCATGCTGACACATTAAAATTGGTGTACAACCAAAACGGTAATAGTTGCATTTTGTTTGGGGTTATTATATGGTCTAGCCTGCATATATATTAGTGCTCAATGGTTTTAATACGGCTGTGTTTTGTTTGGATGTTACACCTCCCTTTCAAGAAGTTATAAAGGACGTAATATAGAGAAAAGTTACAAATTCAAGACCGAGCTGAAAGTGTGATTGGCTACTAAACTTGCCACACTGTTCGCCTTTTTGAAAGAACAAAAGACTGTAATAGGGAGATAAATTACAAATTCAAGGCCTAGCTAAAATCGTGATTGGCCAATAAAACTTGCCACAATATTCGCCTTTTTGAGAAAAAGCTGTAATATGGAGAAAAGGTACCATTCAAGACCGAGCTCAAAATGTGATTGGTTATTAAACATGTCACACTATTCGCCTTTCTGAAAAAGAAAAAAAAAACTGTAATATGGAGAAAAGTTACAGATTCAGGATCGAGCTTAAAGCGTGATTAGCAAATAAACTTGCCAAACTATTCGCCTTCTGAAAAAAGTTGTAATATGTAGCCCTTTGATTATTTTATAGGGGTCCTCCCAGGTCGGGAAGTGTTTTGCTGTCGCAGACTTTTTAATGAATTTAGAGTTTCTCCACTCCGTGTCTCGTTGCCTGAGTGTTCTTTCTTTCATGTCGGTTTTGGGTTTTGTGCTGTTATACGATGGTGTTTTTTGAAGCGAGGTTTCGTACCTCTGCCTGGTCTTGTACTTCTTCTATAAAATCCAAGTATTCTTTTATGAGCTTTTCGTTCTTTTCAGGATCGAAGTACTTTATCCATAGGCTAGGCTTTCCTATTTCGACGGGTAAGACAACCTGCATATCGTATACCAGTTTATAGGGTGTTTCCTCGTGGCCGTTCGAGGGGTGGTGCCATACACCCATAGTATAATGGTGAGTTCGTCGTTTTCCCAGTATTTTCCGTTTTCATGACATTTAGTTTTAATGTTGTGTAGAAGGGTTTTATTACTTACCTCAGACTTGTTTGTTTCCAGCAGTAGCTTCTTCACAGATGCATGGTTCATCTCCATCAATGTTTTCTCCCACATCAAGTGAAAATGTAACAAATTCAGCTTATCCATATCTCTGAGGAGGCCTGTCTCATTTCTCTGTTCCTCACTAGACTGTAATGGACATGTTCTTGTTTATCTTCTCTAACCGTGGTATGACCTTTTTTGGAGTGCCACTTGTTCCGTATGATCTTCCTACTCCACTTGTGTACTACCACTCTTCTGAGTGCCAACAGTCGTTACTTTCTCTTTCCGAGTAACCATAGATTACTCATCAAAAGTACCATATCTACTAACAACAAAGTTCTTTGGCTTTCCATCTGGATTTTATAATCGATACCCTTCACTCTAGGCTCATATCAAAGAAATACACATTTCTTAGCCTTCGGTTAGTTTACCTTCTGTCTAGACAATAGTCCCTTCTTAGTCAGTATAGTCATCCCCCTTTCGCTCATATGCCCATAACTGCATGTATCATAGTTTAGTAGTCTCGACCTCCTTGTTTGATGATAATACCGCTACAAATCCAGTAACTATGTTACCATGTAGCACATAGAGTAAATTCTTCTTTCACCCCTTCATAACTGTAAGACTTCCCTTAGACCAAAGAACACAACTTTAATAGTAAACCTACAACCGCATTATCATCAAGCATACCCAAAGAGATTGGATTTCTCTTTAAATTGGGAACATGTCTTATATTTTTTATGGTCCTCACAACACCATCGCGCATCTTAATCTGAATAGTACCAAATTTAACAACCTTGCAGGAGCATCATTCCCCATTAAAATCTTACCGCCATTAATAGGATTAGTAGAAAACCAATCCCTATGAAGAGATACATGGAATGTACGACCGGTATCCAAAATCCACCTATCTTCTGAGAAACAAGCATTCCTCATCGCTTTCATATTCCTCGATGACTGCTGCCTCCCATGGTTTCTTTCTAAGCTCCAAACAGTTCTTGAAAAGTCCCTCTTTCTTACAATTATGGCACCTGTACTTCTTAAGTTTCGATCTGGACATTGACTGACCCTTCCCATCGCTTAGATGTTGCGACCTTCCTCTTACAACCAACCAATCTCCTAATTCGCTTTCTTCAATTGATCTCCGTCTTAAATCTTTGGAGTTTAATGTTGCTTTAACATCCTCTAATGTTATAGTTGTTTTACCATATATAAAAGAATTAACTAAGCTTTCATATGATGTGGCAGGAATGCAAGCAATAGTACCTCCTTATCGTCATCTTCAAATTTGGCAACGATATTTGCCAAATCTAAAAATACTCAGTTAATTTCATCCACATGAGTTAAAAAAACAAAAAAATCATCCATATGATCTTTCAATGAACCCCCATTCCTACATCAGTAAACTAAAGGGTTATTTCCCAAATAGCCCCCAACTTTATGACCAGCTTCCTCTTTAGCCCCCAACTTTATGACCAGCTTCCTCTTTAACCCCCTACTTTATTGAAAATACCTAGATGGCCCCCTTTTTCAGTTACCATTAAAAATCCGTTAACTAGTCATCACCTCTCTCTCCTCCATCTCATCACCTCTCTCTTCCACCTCATCTTCTCGCCACCTCATTGTCGTCACGGGCGAAGGATGTCGGCCGGCCAATTTTCCAGCCGGCGACCTTCAAACATTAAAAAAAAAAAATCTCTTTCTTCTTCGTCTCTCTCTCTCTAACTAATATCTATCTCTCCCTCTCTAACTAATGTCTCTCTCTCACTTCATTTGTAGTATCACATTAACTTCCCCACTTCTCTTCAAACTCTCTCTTCTCTCTCTCTCTCTCTCTCTCTCTCTTCTATCTTCTTGCTGTAATGGCAGAAACAGCATTTGAAGAATCCTCAGGTCCTCTGAAATATCAGTTGAAATAAAGGTTTTACAATTTACATATACCCAGTTTTTTCTTTTTCTTCAGTCTCAACTCCATTAAATGTTTCTTAATCTCATCTTCTTCTTATTTTACAGAAACTGTTTTAAAAGTTTCCGTCCACTGTGAAGGTTGCAAGAAAAAAGTTAAGAAAGTTCTTCAAAGTATTGATGGTAATAAAAATGAACTACATTATATAACTCAATCCTCTGTTTTTCTAGCTCTGGGTATTCTTCAAAACCAATCTTTACTTTAAATTCCTCTTATTGATTTCACTTTTTCTCTCTGTAAAAATAGGGGTTTATACAACAACAATTGATTCACAACAACACAAATTTGTAGTAACAGGACATATATAAAACAGGGGTTTATACACTTCCATCAAACATTAGACAGCCAAAATCTGTTCGAACAGACCTTCAATGGATCGTTGATGACGGAGCTGACGCTACTCTTTTGATCCATGAAGGAGTTAAGGCCGAAGAAGAATATGAGAAGAGTGGAAAGATCCCTGATCCAACTTCAACTGATAATCCCGAGTTTCAGATTGTTCTTCAGATCATTAAAGATGGATTGAAGGAAGATCCTAAGAAGTGCCACAAGATGAAGGACAGATTAGTCGATCTGATTTGATTCATACTGATGATTTTGAATTATGCTAGTCTGATGTTTAAGCTTGACTCAAAATAGATTTCTAATTTCATTTTATCATATTACTCTCAGATCTAGGGTTTATATGGATATGTCATTATTTTTCTCATATTTGATTTCATTCAATTTCATGTTTAGATTTTTTTATTTTTTGTTGAAAATGTTTAGATTAATATGATAAGCCAGATCTGCTTAGGTTTTAGTTTTCTGTTCTGTCAGATCTGGAACATACGAATTATTTATTAGTTTTGAAGAGAGAGAGAGAAGAGAGATTTTTTTTTTGTTTGAAGGTCACCGGCCGGAAATTGGTCGGCCGACGACCTTCGCCGGTGAGGACGATGAGGTGGCGAGAAGGTGAGGTGGCAGAGAGAAGTGATGAGATGGAGGAGAGAAGGGTGATGACTAGTTAACGGATTTTTAACGGTAACTGAAAAAGAGGGTCATCTGGGTATTTTCGTTAAAGTAGGGTGCTAGGCAGGAAGCTGGTCATAAAGTTGGGGGATGTTTGAGAAATAACCCTAAACTAAATAGCTTTTTCTACATTACAAAGGATCAGTGAGGGATTTCTTACTTCACAGTCTATCGAGAGTCGATGCGGTGGCAACTTCCTGAAAAATCTCATTGCTTAAACACAACAGAATCTGTCCATGAGCTCTTTCCATGAGATCTTGCTTATCTTCTTCTCTTAACGACCCTACAAGTGCATGTTTCTCGTTCAACGTTTTCAGCAAACCCCTAAACTAACGCAACTCGCACTTTCGATCTTCCACATATTGAAATCATTACTTCTATCATCTTTCTATCTTGTATTTCGTCATCACCAAACCTTATAACCAGACTCTAATACCAGTTTTTCTCACAAAATTAAGCAAACAAGAAAAGTAATCGAAAAACAAACAATCACACAGAAATAAAGAGATTTACGTAATTCAGTTGGTGAGACCTACTCCACGGTGAACAACGGCGCGGTGATTTCTACTATGATGAGAAAACAAGTTACACAAGGGATTTCTGAGAAGAACTAAGATATCCCTTGGATTTTATAATTCTGTTGCGTTTTTCCTTTTGGCCGTTTTAATCTCTCATGAAAATAAAAATTAAAGATTTTCAGAAGCACAACCCGAGCAAAAGTATAAGTTGATCCATCTAAAGCACAAGTTTGCCGGTGTAATTTATCTATATATGAATAAAAAAAGTTAAAATGAAAGAGTTGGTGTCGCACGTACTGATAACTCTATCCCGTGTTGAAAGCAAGAGGGACGAACGAAACTCTGCTTCACCCACTTTTAGTGTTTAGTGGTTGAACAACGGAAAACTAACTTTAACTTATCTTTCTTATTGACTGCTCTCTCCATGCTTAAGTTTTTGGAGTTTCCTTCTTCATCCATGATTGTTCTTCAGATCATTAAAGATGGATTGAAGGAAGATCCTAAGAAGTGCCACAAGATGAAGGACAGATTAGTCGATCTGATTTGATTCATACTAATGATTTTGAATTATGCTAGTCTGATGTTTAAGCTTGACTCAAAATAGATTTCTAATTTCATTTGATCATATTACTCTCAGATCTAGGGTTTATATGGATATGTCATTATTTTTCTCATATTTGATTTCATTAATGTTTAGATTAATATGATAAGCCAGATCTGCTTAGGTTTTAGTTTTCTGTTCTGTCAAATCTGGAATATACGAATTATTTATTAGTTTTGAAGAGAGAGAGAGAACGGGAGAGAGAAGAGAGATTTTTTTGGTGGCCAATACGCGGACAACCGTTTTTTTTATATGGACAACTATTTTCGGGCCCAATGCGAGTCAACTATACTTGACTTAGTTGACTTTGATTTAATAAGGAGACAACTCCATAAAGTCTTCAATACTAGTAATTAGTAACTTGTGGACTACTAACAAAAATAATAGTTAAAGATTAAAAACCTAAACTGTCTTCTTCTTCATCTTCTTCCTTCTTAGTCTTATTCTTCTTTCTTCACTTATACTAAAAGTAAACTGTAGTTTCTACCATTTTTTTATCAAACCCTAGATGGATGAAGAAGACAAAATCTCTTCTTAGTCTTATTCTTCTTTCTTCACTTCTACTAAAAGTAATTTGTAGTTTCTACCATTTTTTTTTATCAAACCCTAGATGGATGAAGAAGACAAAATCCCTCAATCTGCACCTGAAGAAGTTTTCCAGACGTTTCTATAATAGGCATTAATGAAATTGATGAGGTAAAACAGAACATAACTTGCGACGAAAATCTGGCAAAATCGGACAATTTGTCAGATTTTCGTAGCAACTTAGCTTCTGTTATGCAATATTATCGCAAATTTTCTGCGAAAATATGGCATAACAGAAGCTAAGTTGCGACGAAAATCTGACAAATTTTCTGATTATGTCAGATTTTCGTCGCAAGTAATATTCTGTTATGCCATATATTTGCGCAACCCTAATTATCAGATTCATCTTCCTCTTCACCATCGTTTTCAGAGTCGGAACCAACAGATCCATCTTCGTCTTCCACATCTTCTCTGATTTTCTCTCCCATCAGTACCATCTTCTTCTTCATGGTTGGTTTTAGAGTTTTAGGGTTCTAACCTTTATCTTCGGGAAGATTCTACAACAACTCCCTTGCCTTTGTTTGATGCTATAACCACCAATATTGCTTCTCCAAGGAGTTTCTCTCTCTTGAAATTTGGGTGATGATGAAGAACAAGTAATAGAAGAGATGAAGACTAACTTACCTAGGGTTTATGGAGAAAGAGGGAGGTCATCAAATAATACATCTGATTCTAAGAGGACTTGAGTGAAAATAATAGAGAGTTGTCCCCTTAGAAACTGATGTCCATATAAAAATTTAATTTTTTTGCGCTGTCCACATAAGATAGTTGTCCATATAAGAAAAACGGTTGTCCGCGTATTGGCCACCATTTTTTTTTGTTTGAAGGTCACCGGTCGGAAATTGGTCGGCCGACGACCTTCACCGGTGAGGACGATGAGGTGGCAGAGAGAAGTGATGAGATGGAGGAGAGAAGGGTGATGACTAATTAACGGATTTTTAACGGTAACTGAAAAAGAGGGTCATCTGGGTATTTTCGTTAAAGTAGGGTGCTAGGCAGGAAGCTGGTCATAAAGTTGGGGGATATTTGAGAAATAACCCTAAACTAAATAGCTTTTTCTACATTACAAAGGATCAGTGAGGGATTTCTTACTTCACAGTCTATCGAGTGTCGATGCGGTGGCAACTTTCCGAAAAATCTCATTGCTTAAACACAACAGAATCGGTCCATGAGCTCTTTCCATGAGATCTTGCTTATCTTCTTCTCTTAACGACCCTACAAGTGCATGTTTCTCGTTCAACGTTTTCAGCAAACCCCTAAACTAACGCAACTCGCACTTTCGATCTTCCACATATTGAAATCATTACTTCTATCATCTTTCTATCTTGTATTTCGTCATCACCAAACCTTATAACCAGACTCTAATACCAGTTTTTCTCACAAAATTAAGCAAACAAGAAAAGTAATCGAAAAACAAACAATCACACAGAAATAAAGAGATTTACGTAATTCAGTTGGTGAGACCTACTCCACGGTGAACAACGGCGCGGTGATTTCTACTATGATGAGAAAACAAGTTACACAAGGGATTTCTGAGAAGAACTAAGATATCCCTTGGATTTTATAATTCTGTTGCGTTTTTCCTTTTGGCCGTTTTAATCTCTCATGAAAATAAAAATTAAAGATTTTCAGAAGCACAACCCGAGCAAAAGTATAAGTTGATCCATCTAAAGCACAAGTTTGCCGGTGTAATTTATCTATATATGAATAAAAAAAGTTAAAATGAAAGAGTTGGTGTCGCACGTACTGATAACTCTATCCCGTGTTGAAAGCAAGAGGGACGAACGAAACTCTGCTTCACCCACTTTTAGTGTTTAGTGGTTGAACAACGGAAAACTAACTTTAACTTATCTTTCTTATTGACTGCTCTCTCCATGCTTAAGTTTTTGGAGTTTCCTTCTTCATCCATGATTTTTTTCTACTTTAAAGATGATCTAAACCAACGCAATGTAGGATGATAGAGGTGGTGGTCAGTGAAGGTATACGCCTAGCGTTGATGCTGGAAGATCTCAGTGGTTGTCGGCGGCAAATCTTTAAGGATGAAAGCTTGGAATCTCTAGGTTTTGGAACAAGAAAAAGAAATATGGGGGTACTAGGTTATATCCCGTGCCCTAGAGCACGGACACTTGTATCAATCAAATGTTACGAAATTATTGTTATATTTTATTGAGAGAGAGAGATTTTTATTAGTTATTATGTTTTTGTATTACTTTTTTGTTCTTTTCTCTTAAATTAGTTATTATTCTATTGAGAGAGAGAGAGTGAGATATTTCAATTTCTTTATTTAACCCTTGAAATTTATTTTGTTTTTTTTTCTTAAATTAGTTATTTTATTTCTAAGAATGAAACGATTATTGTTTTTTAAATAGGTAACTTTATCTCTACGAAGGACTATATTTTAAATTTTGAGAAGGGCTTCTAGACAATATTCTTTATTAAAAAAGGATGTTTGTCCCAGTCATAGTTTTCCCTTATGTTTTATTATATAGACTAGGTAGGGATAGTTGGTGAAGAGACAGTGGTAAAGAAGACCCTGGGATGGTGCCGGGTGTGTTGACGAAGTCCTAAGAAAAATTACCTTCAAAAACAACAAAAAAAAGTTATTTCAATCAGTCACTAAAGATGAATTTCCCCACATAGCCTTCGATCCACATAAGAAATTAGAAATTGCACAGGTTAAATTTTACTATCGAAGCCTATCTCTTTACCATGTTATCTGATTTTCTTATATGGTTATGATAAAATTTGTCTTTCTACATGAACATAGGGGTGAGAATCCGTCCGGACGGGCGGGAAACAAACACTAGTTCAACCGGTCCGGGCGTGACGGGCACAAGTCTTTAAGTGTCCACCCGGACATCTAGATAAAATGGGCGGACATTTCAGATTTTTTCCAACAAAGTGCCCGTCCGTGATGGTTTTGATAGTCGGGCAAACCGGATATTGGTCGGTCGGGCACCGGTCACTAATGAACAAATATATAAAGTTTTATTCCAAATTAAAAACTGTTTAGTAGCTAGTGGCGGACCAAGAAAAATTTTGTTGTGGGGGCACTTTTAGTTACAATAAGCAGGTGTAAATCATTCAAAAATCTTGATATGGCGTTCAAGCGAGTTTCATATATCTTAGAGTTACATTCTCAACTAACTTGACTAGTGGTAACTTGTGCCTTGTATGGATTGTATCTCAATATAAATAATTAGTCGTATACACACTCAAATTATATAACACAACTGTAACAAAGTTATAGGGGGTCAACATCAAACTTACAAAAAAGATAAACTAAAAGAAGTAGTGATTTTAAAATAAAGGATGAAAAGAAGAATTACAGGGCCAATATGATAGGCAATTAAGAAGTAAGGGGCAGAAAGAACTTTACCCATACAAATTTGAAATGAAAAAGGAAGTTTTTTTTTTTTTGTTAAACCATTGAAACCATTTTTCATTCATAAGTGATTATATCACAATGTTACATGGATGATCATAACTATTTCTCTCATGTGAAAACTTCATGAGAGTTACATACCTTTAAATGCAAAGTGCCTCATGAAGAGAAAGAAATGCGACTAGACACCGACTCAATAAATGACCCTAAAGGTCGAAAAGTGAAAGGATCCTAAAGATCACGGATGAAAGGACCCTAAAGGTCAACAAAATAACCGGAAAAAACCAAAAGAACCACCGTTGTCGTCACCGGAGAACCGTCGCTGTCACCGGAAAATCGCTGCCGTCACCGCCATTGAACACACCACGTACAACACCAAATCTTCATTGGTGTTCATATACAAACCATTACCAAAATCCATCTTTTCCTCTCCACGAATCACAGTCGTGATTAGAATGATTCGTCTACTTGTTTATAGACGAAACTTGTCGCCGGATTGAATTGAGAAGATAAACAGAAACCCTATCTTTACCACCGCCCATCTATCCAACCATGATATCCCTCTTGTTCGAGATGATTGATCTACTAATCCGAGATTTCTAGGTTTTCCATTTGAATCTATATTTGTTATATCATTATCCATTGAAAATTGATATGAGATTTTACAATGGTTAATTCAAAAGAAGATAAATTTGTTAGTGACGATGAATTTGAAGGTTCCGATCTTGGAAATCAAGCAACCGTTGATGATTCTAGTGATTTATCTTCGATGAGTTTGGATATGTCTGAAACTGAAGTTGTAGGATCTTTGACAGTTAGTCATGGAAAAACAAACTCTAGATCTCAAGGAGGAAATATAGAGAAAGAGAGAGAGGGGGGAAGGGATGAAACCCTCGCCGGATTTGGCGAGGGTTTCAGAAAAAACCGGTTACTGGATATAAACGAGAGAAAAAGTATCTAGAAAAAGAAAGGAGAAAAATGAAAAAGTACGTTGATAAGGGGATCGAGCACGGGACCACAAATGCTAACTGCCTCGTCCCTCTCCACCTAGCCAATACCTAATCCATGATATTATTTGTGTTTCGTTTATATATAAAGGTACTTGACCTCTATCCGAAACAACAGACTTAGCATTAGGCCTGTGGGGGCACGTCACCCCCACAGGCCCCTACGTGGGTCCGCTCCTGTTGGTAGCTAAACAACTTCCGAAACTCCCACTTTACAATTTCAAAAAGTAACTGAATACATAATTAAAATATAATTATTGAGATTTCTCATGGATTACGATCGTTTAGAGCATCTCCAAAGTAAGAGCATCCCCAATGCAAAACTCAAAAAAATCTTTATTCATCCTGTGTGTCAAGTTCTATTTGAGATTCTCACTCCTAGGTGGCGTTAATAGAGATCCTCAATTTTTTTTTTGTCTCCAATGCAAAACTCTAAACTTATCTTATTTACTTATGTGACATAGTTATTTTTGTAAATAAGTAATTAGTTATTTTAGAAAATATAGAAGTCTCGATTTCTATTGGTTGAAAATCAAATATTGATGAGTTGGACAATTAGAGATATCTCAAGAGGACAATCTAGAAATAGAGTGTCCTCTTGAGATACCTCTATTCCACCCTCGACACGTCATCTTAGAGATCCAAATAGAGTGTTGCATTGGAGAGGATTTTTAAGAAAAAAAACTCTAAAAATCCTAAGTGGCACTCGGAGTTTCTAAGATTGAGTGTTGAATTGGAGATGCTCTAAAATCTTGGAAACTCTGAGTGCCACATATGATTTTTAGAGTTTTTTTCTAAAGAACTGTCTCTAAGAGCATCTCCAATGCAAAACTCAAAAAAATCTCTATTCATCCTATTTGTCAAGTTCCAATTGAGATTCTCACTCCTAGGTGTCGAAAATAGAGATCCTCAATTTTTGTATGTCTCCAATGCAACACTCTAAACTCTTTTATTTTAGTTATGTGTCATGGTTATTTTTGTAAAAAAATAATTTGTTATTTTGGAAATATAAGAAAACTTGATTCCTATTGGTTGAAATCTAAATATTGATGAGTTGGACAATTAGAGATATCTCAAGAGGACACTCTATTTTCAGAGTGTTCTCTTGAGATATCTCTATTCCACTCTCGACACATATCTTGAGATATCTCTATTCCACTCTCGACACATCATCTTTGAGATCGTAGTTGAGTTTTGCATTGGAGATGAGTTTTTAAGAAAAACTCAGAAAATCCTATGTGGCACTCAGAGTTTCTAAGATTAAGTTTTGCATTGGAGATGCTCTAATGCAACACTCTATTTGAATCTCTAAGATGACGTGTCGAGTGTGGAATAAAGATATCTCAAGATGACACTCAAGATTTGAATTTCAACCAATAAAAATCGAGTGTTCCAAATTTTCTAAATAACTAATTATTTGTTCACAAAAATAACTATGCCACATAAGTAAATAAGTTTAGAATTTTGCATTGGAGACATATAAATATGAGGATCTCGATTATGACCCTAGAAACCACCTCCTCATGGATAACGGTTGTAACTAATCCTACAAATCTAAAGGCTTAAAATCAATCATATAGGCGGGCAGCAGGTATAACGGATCGAGAAAGACGGGTTCGGTCGAGCGGACTATATAAGCAGACCCTTCAGACTCGAACGGTCGTGGGCAGTTTCAGGGGTTCTAGGCCAAAATCCCACACCTACATGGACATCTCCTTGAGTGAGCTTTTGTTTATTTTTTTACTCAATTTTTTGTTTAGGGTAGGGTCCCTTCAACCCACTGATCATTTCAAAATCTCCTAGAGTGAGATGGAATAAAATTCGGGACGTAAAGATGGGAAAGCAAAGGGAGAAGTCAAGCAATAACTCAAAATGATGGCATACAAGCTCTTGTTTATTTCTCCAACTAAATAGTTTTTTACTTTCTTTCAGATGCCTTCCTCATATGAAGAAAAAACAAAAGGATATAAAAAAAATTACACCCTTCCATTCATTTCTTCTTTGGAAAGGTATAAACCAACTTACTAGCTGTCCCCTCGGTCAACCCAGAAAGGAAACGAAAACAAAAAACAAACACAATTAGCTTCTTCTATGACCTAATTCAGCACATGAAACCCCCTCGCGAACCTTCACCTAAGAAAAAACTAGGTTCATACCCAAAATCTGTACATACCAATCCGAAAGGATACCAGCGACCAGGAAAAAACTCCGCATAAGGTACTGCACCGATACCCTTTTTTTGGTTTTCAAATGTGAACACCATTACCATTAGCATGCACACCGTTAGCAGCAACCCCATTTTGGTGCACTTTGGCTGTTGGTGATCCATTAGTTGTGCTCTTCTTCATTGTCACTACCTGCTGTTGTTGCAGATTAACATGGCCATTTTCTTTTAAAGGTTCTAACGGCTGCCCACATGCTGCTGCTATTAGCCCTGTTTATTGGAAAAAAACGACATTATTCAAATCTAAATGGTGTACAGTATGACAGTAGAGGTATGTAACACCCATCTAAATACCAGTCATATTATCTTTGATTTAAGCACCACTTGGGCCCACTATCCTGGTTTCACAGGATACAAGATTATTTTTGGCATTAGCCAGCCCTAGACACACCCCTGGCTTTTCACCCAACCAATCTAGGAGCCAAAGCAACCTGAAAGGCTTAACCGACATGTAAGACACAGAGTTATGTTATAACCCAGGTCTGGAAGGTCTTCTTGAGCAATGCGGGAGTAAGTACCTTGCACATGAAACTACTGGTTCACATCATAACAGGACACGATTTCAGCCATAGCTTTAGAATGCGAACAATCAAGTCCATTCAGCTTGTTCTAATCTTTATGTTAAAGGGTATTTCGGAATGAGTAAGATACATACCTACGAAAAGTGCTGAAGGTCTCCCAGGTCTTGACTTGAATTCGGGATGGAATTGAACCCCAACAAAGTATGGATGTTGAGTCAATTCGCAAATCTGCAAGTATGTGTAAAAATTAGCAAAGAGATGCTTATGTATACACCCTAATGCCTCGTTTTTTCCCATGTGTAAGAGAGAGAGAGAGAGAGAGAGAGAGAGGGGGAGAAAGTGAATACCTCCATTCTTTGACCAGTTTCATCTTTCCCAACAAATGAAAGACCAGCACTTTCAAATTGTTCAACCATATCAGGATTTACCTGTACCGGATAAAATAAATACAAGAATTACAGCCGCTGAATCAAATAAAGAAAAGCATGCCCACAAATTTTATGCATACATGCAAGCAACAGAATGTAGAAAGCACATGCATGTATGTTGGAACCACTTACCTCATATCTATGCCGATGACGTTCATCCACATATTTTACATTTCCATACCTAAAAAAATATCGCAGTAAGTTACACGAGAATAAAGCATTCTGTTGATGATGTTGCATTTACTGAAAATAACAGTTCTTAATAGGCAGAAGACTACAAATCTGAAGAGAGTGCATAATAAATAAGATGGTCCCTCTGTTTTCAATCACAAGCATCACATTCTTCCTTGAGTGAGACCCAGCCCTTGACTTGGCTTTCTGAAGTTGCCAATTTAGTTTGTAAGTCAGTCTTCCTAGGGTTGTTTTTTGGTCATCAGTAGGTGGAAAATAATTTCATATATATGGAGAAATTAGTAAATATTAAAGGTGGTCGGGTTTTTTTATTTAGATTTCATAATAAATAAGATGGTACTCCTATACTAAGCCTGAAGAAGGTGGTCGGGTTTTTTTATTTGGGGGTCCTGTTTTAATTTTGTAAATATTAAAGGGGGTTATTCTCAGTTGATATTATATGGGAAGAGAAAATAGTCTCCAAAATAATATCAACTGAGAATAACACCCTTTAATATTTACAAAATTAAAACGAGACCCCCAAATAAAAAAAAACCTAACCACCTTCTTCAGGCTTAGTGGAGGTCCATCAATGGCCGTCGCATATTAGAAAAAGCAAAACCTCTTTCCACTCTTTTTATTCGTACAAACAGAAAGAGGACTCCAATGCTTCATATTTTTGTTAGCTGAGGATGAGGAGCGTGTTGTTCACAAAATTATCTCCTTACATTTTAAATTGTCAGACTATCGATTATCTTATTTTGCAAGTCCAATTAGTACGAGGAAGGAGAACATAATTTATTAAAATTTTATTCTCCCCACTTACGGAGAATAACATATCGGTAACCTTATGCCAACAAGAAGAATAGTAAAAAAGTAGTTGAAATAGTTCTCACAATTTTGCCGATTTACAGTCAGTAACTTGGAAAAACGTTCTCCTTGAACCAAGACGCATAGTACCTCCCATATGTGTTCTTGAACCCTGAGAAAAATGGAAGAGATAAGATAGTTGCTCTTTCTCCTTATCAATTGAGATTTAATAAATGAAATATGTACCTCAGGCATAAATATAACACAGGGATTTTTAGTTTCAGAGTCGATTTCAGTGCTGTTAGCATCTTGCAGATTAAGAACTGAACGTGCAAACTCAATGACAGCTGTTTGCATCCCTAGACAAATGCCAAGGTAAGGTATCTTGTTTTCACGAGCATATTTTGCAGCTAAGATTTTCCCTTGCACTCCTCGGTCGCCAAATCCTCCTGGAACTAAAACACCATCTGCACCCTGGAGTGAAAGGAGACAACTTTTTGAGAGCTGAAATATAAAACCTACAAATTTGGCGAGTAAACGCATGAACTGGCTGAACTCCAGAACCCTAAAAAAGAGCATACCCTCAAAAGATCCCATGCAGCCTTATAAACTTCGGGTGTCTGCAAGTAGAATTAAGATTGTTATATAATGATAAGAAATACTAGATTAGACATAACGCATGAAGCCATAACGGATAAGAACCTCGTCCTTAGTTGCATCTTCAAGGTCACTGGCTGCAACCCACTCCACTATTAGTTTCCTACGGCAATCAACAGAAGCATGCAGAAGAGCCTGCAAACAGCAATAATGTGCTCAGACGTCCATAAGAGTGTAGCTAACCCATACTGTGTTTATACTACATTTACAAAATGAAAAGTAATCTGAAATACATTGTTGCCAAAGCCTTTTGCTGACTATTCTATCCCAGGAAAATTCTAGGATTTGGGATTCTAATATTATGAAATTAAAATTGTTAAACCGCTCGTGAAAATACTGAACATGTGATATTCTTAAGAGAACGAACCAATTTTGAATATTTTCTCACTAGTGCAAATTAACATCCAAAGTGAAAGGGGTAACATCCTATGTCGTACACTTATAGAGTTGCTACACACGTCAACAAGGAAAATGTCAGGTGTGTTAATCCCAAAAGGCTGGAACATCCTATGTCGTACACTTTAGCATGGTATAAGAACATGAAATTGGCCGAAGACCCAACATGTCATTATTTTTAGGCTCCGGCTCCCTACGCAGACCTTAACCAATCTGGGAAATCTTGCAAACCTTAGTCTGAAATTTATGCACAGGGATTTTGAGAAAAAAAAAAAAAGCTGGTCTAGCCAGCTTTGGCCAATTTTCCAATGAAAGAAATCCAAACCCTTTTGACTCTGTTGACAAGAATATAAGACATTATAACACTTAATTTAAATCAGCACCGAGATAACCAATATGAATAAACTATAAGATCAGAAGAATTTAATCTTATTTGTCAGAAGCAACAGCACAGAAGTTTATAAATATGAGGCCATGCGCATTATACTCGAGAAAGAAACACAAAAGCGAAATACTCGGTTATCCGCTCAGAATATAAAGAATCCAAGACAGTTAATGCAAAAAAATTAAGAAACAAAGGCGTAAAACGAAATGAGACAGTGGACAAACTTCACCTTCAATACAGAGAGGTACGAGTCCGAAAGGCCGGTATATTTTCCAACCATCGCAATTCTTACCTGTAATATATATTGCAAACCAGTGAGTAGGGAAACCATATCATGAAACTGGATAGTCATTATACAGAATTTATCACACATACAGTATCATGCAACTTATCACAGATTAGAGCTCTAGCTGTCCATTCCTTTAAAACAGGCTCCCTAGCAATACTGCACATATCAGATGATAAGCCAACATACAAGAGGAGAGGAAGTTATCAAACTCATCACATAATGATTCACAATAAAATCCATTTCCAAGAAAAAGAATGGGAGATGAAAGCAAACGGGAAGAGAGATTTAACATACCCTGTAAGGTTCAGAGCTTTAAAGATTGCTTCATGCGCCTTCTGATCCTATACGATAGTAGAAAACACATAAACTTTCAGTAAGCAAAAAAAACAACTTTTAAGCCTAAAACTTGACGTCTCTTAAAAACACCTACTCTCAACAGAAGTGGAACGTGCCAAATGTTTGAAACATCGTAGAGAGTGAGGATGTTTTCTGTCTGGAAAACACGTATCTTACTAGGGTTAGGTAAATTGAATAGAATTAATTTGTAACTAGCACAAGAAATACTGTCAAAAAAGTAAATTTTAAAAGAAAAAGTACCGGGACATGGCAGAATTGAGAGAGTTTTACTTTGACGTTTTCATCTAGCACCTGTCCATGATTAGACTAGGAACTTGAGACCACCAAAATCATATGGAGACGAAGTAGATAACTGAGAAAGAAAAAGATAGGAAAACCTTTGTGCTGCGACAAGCTAAAATATTTGGGGTCAATCCCAAACCCCTTAGTCCCCGTACACTATGTTGAGTCGGCTTTGTTTTCTGAAAGCGATAAACACCATCAGCACACTTATCAGATAAAACAACATAAACTTGCATACTTCAGAATACTTTAACAACAAATTATCACCTCACAGCTCTTTCAAGATAAATAATAATTGATGCAATCTCTAAGTGTTCCTAACATAAATAACTAGTGTAAGTATGCACACCTGCTCTCCAACAACGTTCAGAACTGGCACGAGACTAACATGAACCAAGCAGAAGTTCCCGGAGCCTAAATGAGAAGAAAAAGAAATTTCAGGACTGCTAGGAAAACAAATATCTTTGGAAAGCTGACGTATGTATTGGAAACGCTTGCACAATTTTCTTACCAACACGGTACGAAAATTGACCTAATGCCTCGATAAATGGCATCGACTCAATATCCCCTGCATCAATAATGATCTTTTAGTCGAACCATGATAAGAATAAGCCCTCTTCCATTTGCCCCGAAAAAAAGTATTCTTAGTATACCTATCGTTCCTCCTAGTTCTATCACACAGACATCTGCTGATCCCTCTTTGCCATCTACTGGTATCCTAGCAACACGTTCAATCCACTCCTGAATTGCATCTGTAATGTGAGGAACAACCTACAAAAATTATTGGAAAACATAAAACCATATAATAAGCTGTGGACCTGTGAGAAAAATATAAGACAAACACAGTTATACACTTATAGTCAAGTTGAGACATACCTGTACGGTTTTTCCTAGATAATCTCCTTTTCTCTCTTTCTCAAGAACAGACTACATAAGAAAAAAAAAGTAGGCAATAATTAGTACAATCCACAAACCTTTGAGTTCAATCAAAATGACACATGATTATGTGCAAGCAAACTACTTACCTGATAAATCTTGCCCGTTGTGATATTGTTGTCACGGGTCAACCTAATATCTAAGAATCTTTCATAGTTGCCGAGATCCAAATCCACCTTTAAAATAGAGAAAGATAGTCAAAGTTGATCACTACCAAGCCATATCATTGACTTCACATAGAAGCCACAATAAGAGGACTAAGTCCTGAGATACATAAGGGTTCTGATTCCACTAGTATAGAGTGTAAGGAAGAGAAGGAACATATGCATGTCGATTAAAATGTACAGAGAGAATACTAAGTATATTTACCTCACCACCGTCATCCAATACAAAAACCTCTCCATGCTCGAAGGGTGACATCGTTCCTGCATCTGTGTTGAGGTATGGATCTGCACAAATATATGGAGATAAGAGTAGGCAGCCAATACCACATGGAGTTTAGACCTTAAATCTTGAAAAGGGTAAAGAAATGTTTTACATATGCTTCAAATTAATACATGGAAAAGAACAACAAAGAGGCTGGACAATCAAACATTAATAGAAAATAAAGACACATTTAAACCAATAATTAAATATTAAATCTATCTACTCAATTCAAACTATTGATACCATTCATTTGTGATTTTGTAGTCTAACAGAAACATACCTAAACTTAAAAGAAATGAAACATCAAAAGAAACCCCCCATTTTCTTACTACCACTAAACCCAAATTCAACAAGGTGAGTACAAATTAAAAAAGTGAGTTAACAAAAATTGAAGCTTCCTCTATCTAAATCCCTAAAACCCATCATAAATCTTACAAGTAAACACATTTTTAAGTATTTCAAATCAAACAAAGAAGAACAATCTTTCTCTCTCTCTCTCTCGCCACTAACAAACACATTCTGTAAGTCTAATAACTAAGAGGTAGAGAGAGAGAGAGAGAGAGAGAAAAAGAAACAGACCGATTTTAATGGAAGTAACTCGAAGGCCACAAGACATGAGAAGCAATCCGATGCTACTTGCAGTAACCCCCTTTCCCAGACCACTAACAACCCCACCAGTCACCAATACATACTTCATTTTTCTGATTTCTGATTTCTTCTTCAAAACTCAAACCTCCCCACTTCTGTTTAAACCAGATATAAAAAGATTGAGTTAAAAAATATAAATATAACAGAGAAACCCAATAATCTGATAATTTGGCAAAGTAGGTAAACAAGATAAAGAAAAGAAACCTTGCTCTTGTTGTTGTTGGCTAAATGTTGGCAAATATTGGAGATCAAAGAACAGAGTTCTTTCGTTTCTCTCTCTACTTTAACTGAATATCCCTCTCTCTCTCTCTCTCTACTGTAAGCTCTCTCTCTCTCTCTCTCTCACTAACCCACAGAGTCTAACAAACCAAGAAAGCAGTTTGAATAGTAATGAATCAAAAACCCACAGTGAGGTTAGCCGTTTTCAGTTGAGGGAAGGAAGATTGAAGATAAAACCAAATGAGGGAAATTGAAGGTTTGGGTATTGAGGTTTATATGAGGAGGAAGAAGAAGAAGAAGAGGAGGCAGCCACTTTCGTCACCCCAAACAAAGAAAGGCTTTCCCTTGTTTTTAAAGAGAAATGGAAGACGAGGGAGAAAGGTATTTCTGTCTTTTCCAGTCTCACCTCGACCTTTTTAGGGTTTCTTCGTATTTCCTTTTTTCTTTCTTGAAAAATATTAGAAACAAGAAATTTATTAAATTAGTATGTATTTTATTAAAGTAATGATGATATTATATAGTTAATAATTATTAAATTAGATTATCCCTTACTAAGGTTATATCCATTTTCCCACTTTCTTCAATCCTATGAAAAAATAATCTTTCTTTAGTGCTAAAGAGTCTAAACATATTCTTGTTTTTTTTAAACCAACCGATTTCATTTACTTAACAAAACAAAAAGTTACAAGGATGGAACCCACGACTAGTCAAAAAAGATTACGATGGCGTCATCATCGGAGAGAAGATTTCGATTTTCCCTCCCCAATCACCACTCCACAGTGAGCTGGTAGGTTTTCGACTGGGTTTCGGTTTGGCTGATGAATTAGGTGTGGAGGAGTTTATATTGGAAGGAGATTCCAAAACCCTAATTGAGCTCCTATCGCACAGTGAGCAAATCACCCCATGGAGACTACAGGGCGATCTAACAGAGCTACGTGGCAAGGCAATTGCTAAATGAGTTATTTACGCTTATACCCCTTGAAACTCCAACTCCACCGCCAACAATCTAGCGACATCTGCTCTAACACCCTAAGTTTGGGGGTTTTTAAACTTTACACCCTCTAGCAGTTCTATGTGCCAAAATACGTCACCATGAGCGCCCCCAGAAATCCACGATCAATGGGGTTACCCCAGTGACCAAGCCCGAATTAATGGATAATGCGTCCGAACCATTATCTTCGGGCACCCCGAAGCAATGCTAAAATAAGCAAGAACATCCAGCCCTGGAAAGAAGTTCACCCTCACCTCCTCGGCAGACCTCCCTCCGTATATCCGTCGGGGAGACGTTACAGTATCCCGGATATACCCGTTAGGGGGAGTTACGGTATCCGTATTTATGGTGATAACACTATGCGTTACCGTTTTAAAGAGACAACTCACCACCAGGCGACAGTCGACCGAGACACTATAAAACGACTAAAAAGAGAATGATACAAGCATTTCAATTCCCTGGCAATCAACTTAATTTATCTCTCTATCATCTGGTCATCGACTAATACATTTTATCTCTCTTGACGGTCAGAGACTTATGCAAGCATACACCTAATTGTATCACCTTCTCTCCCGACGGTCGTCTTGCTCAGATAACATATATAACACCATAACTTAATCTCTGGTTTGCAATTCACATTTATTATTTGTCAAGCTTACTGACTTAACCGTCGGAGTCCCTTTGGACGACACCATCCTGGTGTCCCCCAGAGACCTCACAAGCAATCCACAAAATCAGCAAGAAGGTTTATTATGTACAAAGTATATGCAAATAAGGAAACATATCCTTACTACAACCGCAAAAAGGTGGTTTCATTCATCTAAGCCGGTGGATCCTTACCGCCTCATGTTAACCGCTTGGTGACAGTCGATTTGAGCCTATATAGAGCAACAGGATTGCCCTAATCAACCGTGCGAGGTTCAATCTCAAAACTCGGACTTTGAATTTAATTGTTTAGCGATAGTCACGTGCTCGTGCGAGTAAAAGACGTTATGATATGGCGACATTAAACATCGCCGAAAGTTTTAATGGCTTGATGAAAGATGCAAGAGAACTTCCCATTACACATGTCGTTGAGTTCATCAAAGCTACATTACAAAGCTGTTTTTTTAACCGTCGACAACAAACAACTCGCAGGGACTCGATTCATACGCAATAGGCAGCAGACAAGGTGGAGGAAAGGTAGTTATGGGCTGATCATTTCACAATTATAACAATTAGTAATGACGAGTTCGAAGTTAATTATCGTCATTTTTAATAGAAGGTGGATATGAAAAATAAGACTTGCACTTGTCGTGCGTTCGATCTTCAATAACTTCAACTTGTGCATGGTTTAGACGTATGTAAGACGAGATGTTTAGATGTTTACCATTTTTGTTCCAGGTTTTACCCTCTCCAAATAGTTAAAGATGTTTATGCAGACTCGATATTCCCAATGACATCGTCATCAGCTTGGGTATCTTCTAACTGTGCGTCGACCTCCAATTTTGGACCTCCCACTACACGTCGTCGAGAAGGAAGACCTAAGAAGGCCAGAAAAAAGTCTCGAGGCGCGATTTACCAAAGAGGAAGGTAAAATGTGGGAGGTGCGGTCAATTGGGACACACTCGTAGGACGTGTAGAAACAATGAATTCGTTCCTGGTTTTTGCAAAACTCTTCCTAAATAATAATTTTAAGTCTGCTACAAATGATTATTTAATGAAATTATCTTAGATTCTATTGATATTTGATGAAATTGTCTTGGATTCTATAGATCTTAAATGGAATATTTTAGTTTATGTTCGAAATCGGTTGGACAAGGTCGATCCCTACTGGGTAATGTTGTCTTCGTCTAAATAAGATCGATATTGACAAACCAAAGTTGATTCCGTTACCTGATGAGACATAAAAATGTCCCATTTGAATCTCTTAATTCGGACTAGTTAGTCCATTTCGAGCAGTTACTCTGATAAATTGGTTGTTTCTCTTGTCCAGGTGCCTTCTACGGAGTTTGATACGAAAAATAGATAAAAACGAGAGAAAGATACTCGAGGGGCATTTTGGTCATTGGTAGATGAGGGTAGTCTGGTTATTTGGTCAATGTTAATACTCCGATGAAAAGTAGAGTCTAAGACAACCCCAACGACGAAAAGGGAACTCGAATTGGAGTTTGGATGACCAAGTGAGCTAATAGACAAGTGGCACGCAGGTAGGGACAAGATCTGGCGGTATGGATTAACTTGTGATACACTGTTGGGCGTAATTGGAACCGTCTCGGGAATTTTTTCAGCTTCTGCTCCAGTGTTGCTCGAAAGAATATACTCCCATAACCTGGACTGATCTAGCGGACTCTGACAGCGAAGAGCACGAGTACTGCATCCCGGAGCACAATTGTTTCATAGCCCGAGAAGCACAGTATCATTTCTTTGCTAGTAACAAAATCTGCACGATGATTCTTCTATCTTAGAGCATCTCCAATGCAAGACTCAAGAAAAACTCTAAAAATCCTATGTGTCAAGTGTGAAAAATGGCTCTCTAAATGGTCTCTTTCCTATTTGGCCATTTATAGACACTCTATTTCAAAACCATCTCCAATGCAACACTCAAGAGAAACTCTAAAAACCTATATTTTAGTTTAAAACTAATTGATTTGCTTATGTGGCACTTAGAGAAACTCAAGAGGACACTCTAAACTTAGAGTGTCCTCTTAAGGATCTCTAAAATGAATCTTGACACATCACTTTAGAGATTCATGGTGAGTTTTGCATTGGAGATGGATTTTAGAGAAAAACACAAAAAATCCTATGTGGCACTCTAAGATTTAGAGCTTGAGTGTTGCATTGGAGATGCTTCTTGGAAAGTATAAATAGATTTTGCCGAGATTGAGAGAGAAGGAAGGAAATTAAAAACGGAAATGGCAAGAGACCAGATTGAATGAGAAAGAGCTAGAGATTAAGCAAGGTTTCAAAGATATGATTTTGACAAAATATATTCTAGAGAGAGAAAGCTCACGGCAGAAATAGGAAGATCTCTCGGTTGTTGATTTTAAGAGAGAGCTGGATATTAAGAGCTTATAGAAACAAATATTACAGAGAGAAGATGGTTGCTTGATTAAGAAAGAATATAAGATAATCACATATTGAAGATCGAAGGAAATCTAAAAAGAGAAAAAGATTTCTGATTTTATTTATTTCTTCTTCTATATAGCAGAGGGACTCACGATCATCGAAGGGGAACTCGATCTGAGAGCTCGACTGGATATACATCTTGTGGGACAGAATCAAATGGGTTTTGTTCTTCTTCTCTAAGCATTTAATATGATATTTTAGAGAGAGAAAAGAAGAATCGAGATAGAAATAGTGGTTGGTCTTAGAGAGAGATGGACTTTCTTCTTCTTCTTTTATTGTTATATTACAGAGAGAGGGAGAGTAATGAAACTTCTTTTCTGTTTGAACAAATTTGAGTGAGAGAAGATTTGTAGAGACAGAGTTAAAAACAGAGGATATAATTCCTTATTGTTTTTATCATTTATTTTTCTTCTTCTTTTGTTATTCTTTTAGTGATAGAGAGAAAACAGAGAAGAGAGAGATAAAGAGTTGAGAAGAAGACTCTGTTTGGGTTGGGATTACTGCCGGAAAATTATATTCTTTCTTGTTGGAGAATTATTTTCCTTAGGAGTGTGTTTGACTGCCACAGAGGGAAAATAACTTTCGGTGAGATTTTCGGCATTACAAATCATGTGTTACTATTTTCATCTAACTTTGAATATCAACATTTGTTTGAACATGAGTTTCTAACTTCTCTTACTAGGGTTTATGATGCAATTCTAACATAATTTTGATGATATCTTTTTAATGCTTTAATATCTTAAAATGTTTTAATTATTAAAGAAATCTTGATTTTGGTGCAAGAAACTTTCTTCATTAGATATGCTTTCTGTTTGATGATTCATGTTTAGATTATCATCTTTGATGAGTCATGCTTATAGATTGATAGTTAATAGTTTCAATTTCGATGTGTCGATTCTTTGGATTTAGACTTTAAGAATATTAGATTTTAATTCGACTATTTTCCGGGGATTGGTAGGATAGGTTACTAATACTTGAGTGATACGAGAGATATGCATGGTCTTAATTAGAAAGTGTTTAGATGGATTCTAAATTCCTACCTTACTCACCTCTTTGAGTTTATTTCTATTATTTGCTTTAGTATTTTATTATTTTATCACCAAAACTGATTTCCAAAGAAAAATCAGACTAAATCTAAGTTCAAGATAGGTTTGACTTAGTCTCTGCGTATCGACCCGATCTTACTGGAATTATTACTTGACGCCCGTATACTTGTGGGTGGTGACCTTTTTAGGGCAAACTTTTAGGCCCATCAAGTTTTTGGCGTCGCTGTCGGGGACTGCGTTTTAAATTTATTCTAATCTTGGAAAGTTTTTGGTTTTTTTGACTTGTTGAATACTTTGACTTGCTTCTTCATTTTTTGGGTACAGAACACTAAGGAGTGAAGGAGAAGGCGCAACAAGGAGGAGGACCTCAGGAGAAGAAATTTATAATTTTTTTATTTTTTATTTCACTTTGGTGAGAAAGAGAGACTTTAGACTTTTTAGTACGTTCTTTTGTTTTAAGTTTTGACCCTAAATTTAAAGGGCATAATTGTAATCGAAACCAAAGAAGCCTCTGGTTCGAACACTTGAGGGAAGAGTTGCCCGGGTCTGCTGCAAAGGTCGTCGCCCGTCTTGAACGGGAGGTAACTTTTCTTAATCACCCACGAATCCCATGTAAGTGGGTACTTGTGTGTGTTTTGTGTGCCTCATTTATTTGACGGACTGTTTAGTTTAATCGTCTTTAGTAAGAACACTAACCCATTACAAGATAAGAGTCGGATTTCATCACCGGTCTCTTGCCCATCTAGGAAACAACGTTGCCTCAAACCTCACTTAAACTAAAATCCTATTTAGACATTGGCCTCTAAGGTATCGAGCTCATAGGATCTCTGAACAATTCAAGAACTCGATTTTTATTTGGGCATTCCAAAAGGGAAAGTGTCATACAATTCTTTAAAAAAGGTCGCCTCGAGAAGAGGAAATGTTGCCTCAGGTAGGGGTGGGAATCGGACGGGCTCGGACATAATATAGCCGGACTCGGGCAGATCGGGCACTACATTGCATAGCCCGCGACAATTTGTCAGGCGGATCGGCCATGACAAAAGCAACCAATTCAGAGCCCGTAGCCCGTCCGAGCCCGCCAGCCCGAGCGGGCTCCATTAGACTCGGGTCGGACGAGCTCGGGTAATTTTATTAAAAAAGTATTTAAAAAAACAAATTTCTAAATAATTACTTAAAATAACATTCATACATAGTTAGAAAGTTTACAAACTAATTTACTTAAAAAAATTACTTAAAAAAATCAAATCTGAATATCTCTTAGGTTTAGAAAGTCTACAAACTATTACTTAAAAAAAACAGATCTTCTTATGAATATCTCTTATCTTTAGAAAGTATACAAACTAAAACAGATCTTGTTAAAAATACAAGGTTGGAGATCTGTTACATGATATTCATACGAAATTCATCATCACCACAAAAAAAATAAAAAGTTACATGATATCTCTTATTTTCTGAAACATATCTACAAACTAAAGATAACTAAAATTTACATCACAGAAAGTTAAATGATACAAAATAATTATAACTAAAGTATTTAAAAGATATCAATAAACTGCATTCTATAAACATCATCCACAAAAAAATACACATTTTTTTCACCTTACTGAATCAGATTATAGATCTGTTTGATCAAACGGATCAAAGGTTAGATCCGTCTGATCAAACAGATCTGACTCAAGCGAGTAAAAGATCTGTTTTAGAAAGTCTACAACTTTAAATCATAAAAAAACCCAGAAAACTAGTGATTACATATGAATTTCGGAGGCTTCAACCACTTCATTGTTCAGTGCATCAAGGTTGAAGATCTTACACTTTAGAGCTTTAGAATGTGCCATTGCTCGTCATTAACCATCAAAGGTAAGCTTGGGTTACTAAAGATAAGGGATTCTGTGCAGTGGCGGACCCAGAAAGTTCTCTTTGTGGGGGCACATTTGATTATGTTAAATAGTAAAAAAAAAACAAATACCGTCATCAACCACAAAAACTGGGGAGCATCATTAAGAATCTCTACCGAAATTAGTTATAAGTAAATTACTAAAAAAATAATTCAAGTTAATGATCCCTATATGTCATAAGATTGCTCTGAACTAATTAGACTACGAAATCTAAATAAATAATCAGTGTACTTAAATTATATAAAACAAATATTTACGATTTTTTTGATTAAATTCTTTTTCACAAATCCATATGTTGTAAAGAAATTAAGGAAGGAGTGGAAGAGAGATAAGAGTGAATTTAAAAAGTATATTGTAAGAAAATATAAAAAAATTAAAAGATGAAGAGGGCATATGGGTTACATGAGGACACAAATAACGTTATTAGAGGTTGGATGAATATTAGCAAAAGTAGAAGTCAAACTTGAACTTGCAAAAGAATATTACAAAAAGAAAATCTGATTAGAAAATTGGATTTAAAAAGAAAATTTAAAGTGTCACATGATAAACACAAAAGATAATAGGAGCAAAAACAAATGAGTAATTTTAAAAAGGTTGCTCCAAAGTGTTATTAATGCCCCCATTTCGTCATAATCATCCCTCAAATAATTACCTTTGACATGGGCTTCAATACCACTTAAAAGGGCGCCTGTAAAATCACTCAAAGAAATTATTCGAAAAATCAAACGAGAAAAGGATGATGGTGGGGCTCGAACCTATGACCTATCCCGTGGTAAACTTAGCACACCTCTAGGATCCAGTAAGGCAGCCGTTAATTAATGATTGCTTGGTGCGATTATAGGTATATTAAGCAATAAAACTCTGATAATTTAGGGTTATTGCGCTTTTTGACTTGGGGTCGTGGGGGCACGTGACCCCATAGGCCCCAATGTGGGTCCGCCCCTGATTCTGTGTAGTGTAGAGATTAGGGTTACGGTTGGTTAGAGTTTTAGCAAAGGGTGAGAAGATAGAAGAGAGAGACTCAGAGAGGAGGCGTGAAAGAGAAAGGGGGAAGTAATGAGGGGATTTATAAAGGGGTGTCCTAGGGTTTTTACAATGGGATGGATCGGGCGGTCTTAGAGTTTCGGGTAGCGGGTGGGCGGTCTTAACGGACAGGTATATCGAGTCGGGACTCGGGTTGAGGCCCTTGTCCGAGTCCCGCCCACTACAACCCGAAATTACGGGTCGGGTAAGCCCGGCTCGGGCTTACAACGGTCAACGGGTTCCAACGGTCCGGGCGGATTGGGCTGGGTCTCCGGTTCCCGGACCGTTTTGCCACCCCTAGCCTCAGGTAGGACGGTTATTCAATTTTCATAGTTGGTTGTCTCCTTGAAAATTGTTTGATCGCAGTACTTTGACGGAGTAACCCTCATAACAGTCATAGTTCAAGTTTTGTTACGAAGTAGGAGTTGTCTAGGCTTTTAAGTGAAATTGACCAACCTGTCTTTCGTCTGGATTTTATTTAGGCTGCTTGGTGACTCAACTTGATTGTGGTTGTTTTCCTTCTATCTAGGATATTTGTAGTGTTTCCCTAGTTTTAACAAAATAAAAAAGAAAAAAAATAGGACCGAAAGAAAGGAATCAAGTTTAGTTTTGTAAGTGTCAATTCTCATCTTGTGATCATGTCTTACCATCTTGAATACTTTAGAGATCCCATGACACGTTATTCTAACTGTTGGACGTACCCTATTGATAATGATGACCTTGATCTAAGGGAACCCATCATTACCCGACCTGATATGACCTTAGGAGAGTACCAACAGTTGCGTAGAAACGAGCTTAACCGACCTGGTATGTCCCTAGGAGAATACCAACAGATGTAGAAAGGAGCCTATTAGTGAGGGGAATAGACCAGAACTTGATCGATCTCGTATGACAAAGGGGAATACCGACAAATGTATAGAGATGGTCAGATTAGTGTGGGAAATGATCCGACGCCAAATATGTATGAGAGACTTTATAGTCCATACTATTCTGAAACCAATTATTTTAGAGGCAGGTATGATCCTAGTATGTACGATGGGAGTTATTATCATGAGTCTTCATTTAATTACACTTGTGAGTCTTATTATGAAGAGACTCTTGAAGATAATTCTCAATCAGAGTCTGAGAGTCGTCTTATTGAGATGATGTCATAATTTGTAGAGTCACAATTAGGTTAGAGGATTGAGTCCTTAACTCAACAGGTAAAGATGCTTGAGTCACAGTTATTCGTCGACGAGGAAGGGGTTTCACCACCCCAAACTCAAGTGGGTATTAGGTACGATGACGAGGGTAATACGTCTAACCCTAGTACTAAGTTAAATGTCGATGAATCTACTGAGAGAAACCTACTGAACGGACTGATGACCTTGTTGTCTTGTTTCCTCAACCTGTGTCATCTCACCATGATAGGACGACACCAGACTTTGATGTTCAGAATGATGGCTCTATGAGCAATTTTGGGGATGACACGATTCTGAACTTTCCGATATTTGACACTTGTAAGGAGACAGTCTTAGATGAAATGCTAGGAAGGCATGATATTACAACTGACTGCGAGGCTCCAGATGTCTTTGAGGACATAGATGACGTTAGAGACATGTTAGCTAGTTTGTTAGACCATTTACCTAAGGAAACCATGAATCTTTACTTGGTCCTCGAGCCTATTGCCTTACCCTCAGAGTCTAGTTTGACCTTCAACATGGCCTCAGACTCGGTTGTTGATCCCTTTTGGGACATTCAGGCGTCTCCTCAAGAACGTCTATGGACATTGTGGATACTCTATCCACTAAGCTTGCAGATGACTTTTTGCCTTCGATGGATATATTGGCCCTTCACTGTTATGTCGATCCTTTTGATAACTTTCTAGTTGCTGGTCCTAGTATTTATACTTACTTAGTGGACCGTGCATCCACTAAGTTTCGGGATTGCCCTTCTTCTTTGGTAGTCTCACATGCACTATCAACAATTCACAAAAATGTGAGACTATCATTCAATAAAAACTTTGTGTTTTGGGTGGACCCACAGATGTTTCGATTATTGGTTTACAGTTAGTCACATATCTGTGATCAAGTAGGTTAATTCTTTTTAGTTTTTTTGAGTCATCTGTTTTGTCTGGCTGAAGACGTTAAAGTTAGCGCTTTCTAGGAGGCAACACATGCATAGGACATCCAGATCTGGTAACATCTTTCCTTACATCCTGTTATTTTTACATAGTCTTTAAAACATTGAGGACAATGTTCGGTTTAAGTTTGGGGATGTTCTGGGGATTGAATTTTTGTTTGTTAAGTCCTTATTTCAAAAATTCAAAAGGGTTTAAAATTTTTAATTTTTGGATTGAAAACGTTAGTCTAGTTGTTTTGTGCTTGTTAATAGTTACAACTCTAGTTGGTCTTAGTATTCGTCTGCTAAAAGTTTTTGCCATGAATTTCGAGTCTTGAAGTTGTCTGTGCACTAGTCATATGAGTGTTATGTAGGTGAAGAGTGAACTTTTCTGAGAAAACTAGATTGATCATTAGTGGAGACTTAACCCTTGTGTGATTCTGAGCCTTTCCTTTTGCTTTGAGTAATCTTTTCTACGCTAACTCCGAGTAGAATGAAGAGCTACTTAACCTCGCAATGCTAAAAAGAACTCATTTGATCTCTTGAGTTCAAATTTTACAGCCACTAGGGATGCCTTCAAGAATGCATACCCTTCTCTGGTAGTCTAAGAAACTTGAAATCAGTGTCAACTAGAAGAAGATAGGAACTCCATTCACCATTTAGAACCCTGAGAATAAGCCATGAAGCAAAGTGGAGAGAATTATACCCAAAGAAAGTGTTAAGAAAGTACGTTGTGCATTTTGAGTTTTATTACCAGAAGTGTACTAAAAAAAGAAAAAAAAAGAAAGAAATAAAAATAGAATAATCAAAGAAAAAAAGTGTCTTTGTTTACTTTAAGTGTTTATCCCTTGAAGTAGTTCTTGAAGATTTGAAGACGTCGAGTTCTCAGGAGTTCTAGTCACATCATCATTAGTGTCTATCGACCTCTAGGAAGCATTGCTAGATAGTTGATCAGGTGAAAAGAGTTGGTAAGCTTCCCCGTCCCGTATTAGTGGTGGTCTCTTTTCTATGAGATCATTCGTTTACGAAAAATTTAGTCTGACTTTTTCATGTGTTGAGTTTTTCTACATGCTCATACTCGCACATTGAGTGAACCATTTCTGAGTGACTTAAATTTTTGAGTGTATGACTGTGAGGCAACAGTCGAGGGGAAATGTATCGAGACGGTAATCGAGGCCTTGTCTTTTCAAAACTGAAATGATACTCATATTGACTGTTCACAGGCACTCAAGTCTAGATTACTAGTGAAGAGATTTTTATCATTTGTGTGGTCTGATTGACTTGGTTTTTTTTCTACTAGCTTTAGAAAATATCGGATAAATTTTTTTCAGTCCATGTTAGATTTGGACCCTTCTTGATTTTGAAATACTGAATTTTGTGGGTCCATTCACTGCAAACCTTCACGAGACAAACTCGTCCTTTAGGGCAACCTAGAGGTTTAACAGCTTGTTGCACGTGTTTAGTGCAATCGTGATTCCCTACGAAAGTGGTGAATTAGGTTTAGTTTTATTATTCTGTTTTGCTCGAGGACTAGCAAAATCTAAGTTTGGGGATGTTTGATGTGACATGAAAATGTCCCATCTGAATCTCTTAATTTGGACTAGTTAGTCCATTTCGAGCAGTTACTTTGATGAATTGGTTGTTTCTCTTGTCCAGGTGTCTTCTACGGAGTTTGATACGAAAAACAGATAAAAATGAGAGAAAGATACTCGAGGGAGGGCAGTCCGGTTATGTGGTCAATGTTGATACTCGGATGAAAAGTAGAGTCTAAGTCAACCCCAACAGCGAAAACGGAAGTCGAATCGGAGTCCAGATGAGCAAAGTAGAGCAAGTCAAAGTTGGGATCAAAATCAATTGACCAAGTCAGCTAATAGACAAGTGGCGCACAGGTAAGGAAAAGATCTAACAGTACGGATTAGCTTGTGGTACACTGTCGTAATCGGGACCATCTCGGGATTTTTGTCAGCTTCTGCTCCAGTGTTGCTCGAAAGAATATACTCCCATAATTCGTGACTAATCTAGCGGACTCTGACAGCGAAGATCACGTGTACTGCATCCCAGAGGCACTACGCAATTGTTTCATGGCCCGAGAAGCACAATATCATTTCTTTGCCAGTAACAAAATCTGCACGGTGATTCTTCTCTCTTGTCCTCTCAAACCTTCTTGGAAAGTATAAACAGATTTTGCTGAGATTGAGACAAGGGAGGAACTTAAAAACGAAAATGGCAAAAGACCATATTGAACGAGAAAGAGCTAGAGATTAAGCAAGGTTTCAAAGATATGATTTTGACAAAATATATTTAAGAGAGGGAAAGCTCACGGCAGAAATAGGAAGAACTCTCGTTTGTTGATTTTAAGAGAGAGAGAGAGAGAACCGGAGATGAAAAGTTTATAGAAACAAATATTACAGAGAAGCAGACCGTTGTCTGATTAAGAAAGAAGATAAGATAATCACATATTGAAGATCGAAGGAAATCTAGAGAGAGAGAAAGATTTCTGATTTTATTTTTTTCTTCTTCTATATAGCAGAGGGACTCACGATCATCGAAGAGGAACTCGATTTGAGACCTCGGCTCGATATACATCTTTTGGCACACAATCAAATGGGTTTTGTTCTTCTTCTCTGAGCATTTAATATTTCAAATAGAGAAAAGAACAGAGATAGAAACAGTGGCTGGTCTTAGAGAGAAAGGGACTTTCTTCTTCTTCTTTTATTGTTATTGTTACATTATAGAGAGATGGAGCGAGATGAAACTTTTTTTCTGTTTGAACAAATTTGAGTGAGACAAGATTTGTAGAGAGACTTAGTTAAAAACAGAGAATATAATTCCTTACTATTTTTATCATTTATTTTTCTTCTTCTTCTGTTATTCTTTTAGTGACAGAGAGAAAACAAAGTAGAGAGATAAAAAGTTGAGAAGAAGACTTTGTTGGGGTTGGGATTATTGCCGGAAAATTATTTTCTTTGTTGCTGGAGAATTATTTTCCTTAAGAGTGTGTTTGGCTGCAGCAGAGAGAAAATAACTTTCGGTGAGATTTTCGGCATTACAAATCATGTGTTATTATTTTCATCTAACTTTGAATATCAACATTTGTTTGAACATGAGTTTCTAACTTCTCTTACTAGGGTTTATGATGAAATTCTAACATAATTTTGATGATATCATGCTTTAATATGTTAAAAATGTTTTAATTATTAAAGAAATCTTGGTTTTGATGTAAGAAACTTTATTCATTAGCTGTGCTTTCCGTTTGATGATTCATATTTAGATTATCATCTTTAATGAGTCATGCTTATAGATTGATAGTTAATAGTTGCAATTTCGATGTGTCGATTCTTTGGATTTAGACTTTAGGAATATTCGGTTTTGATTCGACTATTTTTCGGGGATTGGTATGATAGGTTACTAATACTTGAGTGATACGAGAGATATGCATGATTAGGTCTTCATTAGAAAGTGTTAAGATGGATTCTAAATTCCTAGGTTACTCACCTATTTGAGTTTATTTCTATTATTTGCTTTAGTATCTTATTATTTTATCACCCAAACCAATTTCCAAAGAAAGATCAGACTAATTCTAAGTTTAAGATGGGTTTGACTTAGTCTCTGCGGATCGACCCGATCTTACTGGAATTATTACTTAACGTCCGTATACTTGCGGGTAGTGACCTTTTTGGGCAACATTTTAGGCCCATCATTACCCTACATTCTGGAGACAAAATCGATCTCTCAATGTTGATTATATTAAAGTAAAATTGTCTTCGTCCAACTGATTTGAATTCTACAAACTTCTAGATCTTATTTCGGTTACACCAAGTCGATGTGATGCGACCATAAACAACATGTCCGGACCGAATTAAGTCCAGTTCTTTGTAACTAAACTATATTTTTGTTTTGTTTTGAAGAACTACTATGGTGGTTGTGTAAGGTCATTTTATCATTTCACTATATCATAGGGTGCAATCTAGAATTTGTAGAGTGATACTATGGTGTTTGTGTAAGGGTTTAGGGTACTTGTGTAAGGTCACTCCCCTTGACCACATAACCATACCATAGGCTACAACTAGAATTTGTAGAGTGCACACTATGGTGCTTGTGTAAAGGTTTAGGGTTTAAGGTACTTGTGTAAGGTCACTTCCCTTGACCGTAGTACCATATCACAGGCGGCAGTCCAGATATTCTAGACTGCCCATAATGGTACTTCTGTAAGGTCATTTCCTTTGACCATAGTACCATACCATAGGTTGCAGTCTAGAATATCTAGACTGCACACTATGGTACTTCTGTAAGGTCACTTCCCTTGATTATACCATAGGGTGCAGTCTAGAATTTTTAGACGGCACACCTCCTCCCTAATTAGTGTATATAATGGGTTAATACCTTGAGTAGAGAAACCTATAAAACTTGCTACCTGAAGTTCAAAGCTTGGTTTTCAAAGTTTTACGATAGTTAGTTTTAGATTAATCTAAGAGCAAATCAAAATGGATAGAGGTAACAATAATGCGCAAGTTCAACCTGATGGTAAAAGGAATAGGGCATAACGTCGGATCATACACGATCTATGCGAGTTGATCTCTATTAAGAACATGCACATTAAGAAGTGTTACGTCGCCATTGTGATGTATTATGTATAAGAGTCCTCGTATTTTACATTTATTATGAAAATCCCACGTATAGGCAATACGAAAAAGCAGCCCTAGAGCTGGAGTTGCGTGAACAAGAGCTCGGTTATAGAGACGTGCTGCATTTAATGCTGGGAGAATATTACTCGTCTACGTTTTCCATTTCTAATTCGAAATGAAGATGACGAAAGCACTAACATAGTGCGACCAATTGTTCAAGGTCTAAATGGTATAGACAGCTACTATGTGGGTTCAGACAATGACGAAGATCCAAACTTGAGGTCTGACATATCTACTAAAATGACGAGAATGAAAATGAACCCTGATTCTGAAAGTCTCAATCTGTGCAATTTATCGTTGTATCATGATTTTTATGTCGTACTTAACATATACATGTTTCTACTATTGCTATTAATGTTCCAGACGGTTGTCTTATTTTTTGTAGATCTAATCGATGGGTCAATGTCGTCTATATATGAAAGAACATCAACATCGAGAAAACAGAAGTTTATTCTAGTAGGTCTCCTAAAGCTAACTAGATTGTAACTAACCTGGATTCCACCCTTAGAAACGAAGCTAAAGATGAGTATGCATGCTTTTATTATATTATGAATGTCATATTATTGTGTATGTATGGATGTAAATGTGAAAACTAGTTTGGCCTTACAAGATTGTTCTTTCATTCTTGTTTTAAAGCACAAATGTCTGCTCGATGTAATTAATTAATTTCAAGTTTTATACGATTTGTGAATTGTTAAGTCTTGTAATTAGAGTCTAGGCTTAAAAGTGTCTATTGAAGAGTCAAAGGATGAGATCCTGATTCAAGTGGGAGAATCCAATGGAGGTTCAAGGATGGAAATCCATGTGAAACAAGAAGAAACAAAATGATACAAAACAAGATTAGATTTTTTAGGTTAGGGGCCATACTGTGAGGGTAGAAATCGCGGGCCAAGAAGTCAGCTGGACCGGGTCGTTGACCGGATGTCGAACCTCCACCTGTTAATATTTTTGCGAGCATCGACGACGTCTTTGGGCTTAACCTTTGACAAAAGAGAAAAAAAACGCACGTGATCGTAAGTCCCTTCGGACACCGGGATGGCGCCGGCCTAAGGGTGCTCCGACGATCAAGTCAGTAAGTTTACAAGAGAAGTAACCGAGGCGTAAATGAACCATAGAAATATTACCGTTGGTTGGATAATGGTCGGAGTTTAGGCACGACTTGTAGAGTGGCCGGAGCTCGTCCTTTGAATGTAGGTCGACCTCTTTTGATGAGTAGTCGTAGGAGAGATAAAGATGGGTCGCCATCCTTTGAGTGTAGGTCGACCTCCTTTGATGAATGGTCGTTAGGAGAGAGAAATATGTGTCGACCTCCTTTTGATCAGTCGTATGTGGTTCAATGGATATTTGATTACTCGATCACAGAGAAGTAATAGGACGAAGATGGTGGTGGAAGTGTCGTAGACACCTGGTTGATTCGTCTGTATGAGAGAGAAAGTGGTGATGAGTATTCGATGATTGATGACCGATGATGATCAAGTGTTTTAGTGTGAAGTTGGATGACTAGTACTCGATGTATTCACTCAGAATCAGATGATCTTAGAGTGCGTGAGAGCGACGTCAGTGGAATATGGGGTATGTTCGGCGATGACCAGCTGATCTTGGAATATGTGGTTCGATCGATTTTATATATAAACCAAATATTCTCACTAAAATCCAACCCAATAAACATCAAATATCATTTTTTTCATTCAATATCAAGCATACAATCAAAATCATAACATGAAATAGTTGTTGAAAAACCTTACACTTGTTTATAGCATAAACCCTAGATTTTGGTAACAATCAAATCCAAGCCTTTAATTCATTCATACAACACAAAATTGAGACTTAAACATGCAACATTGTGTAGAATTTAGTACAAATACCTATTTCAAATTGTAGAGAAGAAGATGATAGGTTTCGCCCTAAAGAGGGAGTCAGAGTTTCTCAAATCCTTTTGATGAAACCTTGGGTATCTCTAAGAGATAAAATGGAGAATAATCAGGTTAGTTGGACTAGATAGAGTCATAGAGGAATTATGAACAAGAAAGATGGGTTCAAGAAAGGGATCTCGATTTAGAAAGATGGATTCAAAAGAGGGAGAAGAAGAACTCGGTTATGCCTTGGGTTTTGGGGGTAAAGCAATGCAACCTAGAAATTTTAGATTTCCTTTTATAGGGGTAAAGAGGGAATCAAAATTTTGAAAAACTTCAAAAGGGGTAGTTTTGCTAAGATTTTAGGGGGGCAAATTTGCTAACTGCCCCCAAATCGGGTGTTGAGCAAAATTTCCAATAGAAAGCTATAAGTGTTCTTTCGACCATCATGAAGATTCGATCGATCAAACTGCCAAGATCTGCCCAATAATAGGTGACACGTATCCATAATGACAACATCACACCACACACTATCATGATTTTGTCATGACGAAAAAAGAAACAAGACACTGTTTAGAAAAATACCTGAATTCTCTTCTTAAGCCATGCCAAAGTGTAGAGGTTTGGATATTGTTATCTCTTCCGTTTAAGCTTGGTTACTGCTTCTTCAGAAATAACGTTCTCACGTGCACCATAGTCAATGATTAGTTTACAAACCTTCCTTCCAATTATGCAAGTGGACCAGAAGATATTATTCTATAACCAATCTTCCCCTTCAAAACTACATGGTTCATAACATGACCGCCTAACTACCGGTAATGGCCCGATATCTCCCTCAACTTATTCTCAGATTCAACACATCATACACAGGATCACCATCATCTTCTTGATCTGCCTCCTCTTGGGTAGTGTGATCCATGTACAACCCCTTAACGTGAGGTCCCCCTTTGGACATTTATTAGCATGATGTCCGTGTTCGCCACACTAAAAACATCGAATAGTCAAACCACTCGTTTGAGACGAATTAGCATGATAATTTTGCTCTCTCTCAATTACCGGTGTTTGTACAGATCCCGATGCATTACCTCGTTGTGGGATATTACCTGTGGGTCTAACTCAACACAACTTCTCCCAGATACCGTATTCCAAGTTGTTCCTTTACCTTTTCTTTTTTCTTGCTTCTCACAAATTGAGCGTATCTTGATAGTCTTCCTTAAGACCTCTTATGTAGCGAACAACTAATTGTTAATATGTTTCACAAAGTTCATTGCGAAAAACCTGAAAGTGAAAGTTAGTAGTATATTCGTCTACAGTACGAGACCTTTGTTTCAATTCTTGTAGCTTCTGATATATTAACTTCGTGTAGTTATTGATAGCCCCAAAATAGGTCTATTCCCCAAGTGTAGGGGTCAAGTTATAGTAAAGTTTGTAAATCGGGAAATCGTTCCAAGGGACAAGTAATTTTATATAAATCTTAAATTAAAACCCCTTTCATTAATTTTGATTTTTTTTTAGAAAACTATTTTAAAAAGAAAACAATAAAAAGACTAAAGAAGAGTGAAATCAAGGTTGGAAAGAAATCTAGGGTTCTTGATTCCACCACATAAATGGACTATCTAAAACATGCATTCAATCAATAAATTCCTTTGTTCATATATAACTCAAAATCTAACTTAATAAACTATTTAGATTTCGAAAGATATTCTTCAATAACACATTTCAAAATCAAGTATTTTTAATTGATTATCATATAAAACCTATATACCTTAACAATCATTCATCATCTAATAAGCATACCTCATCTAATAACTTAACAAAAGCATGAAATATCTCACTATGAAGCATGAACATTGAAAAGACCATAAAATCTATATGAAATGACAATTAATAGGCATTGAGGCTCAATACAAGGATTCATTAATCAATAACATATTTCAAAATAAGCCCAAGTATGGGTTTCCTCTACAACCCTAGGTACAAGATTAGCTACTCATGAAATCTAAAGTAATATTCATTGAAATTCTAAAGTAAATGGAATTACAAAAGATAATGAAAAGAAATCACCAAATGAGATTTAGATCCATAGCTCCTTGTGCCTCCATGTTGATGTTCAATATTAGCTCCAAATGTTCCAAGAATATTACCCAAAACTCCAAATAATAGCTTTTTAGAAGATGAAAGAAAAGAAATTTAGAAGAGAGATAGACGAAGAAGAAGAGATTTATGAGGAAATTAGAAGTTTGGATGAAGAAATTAGAAGGTTAGATATAGAGATTAGAAGTAGAAAGAAATCAGAAAGAAGATGTGAAGGTGGTAGAGAAAGTAATAGAAGAAATGAATTTAGGGTTAGAAGAGGGAAGGAGAAGTGGCTTAGAAATTAGAGAAAGAAGCCTTTTGAGAGGGATTTTAAGTCTAGAGAGAAATGAAAGAGGTAGAGATTTATTTATAGATGGGTTGATGGCTAGGGTTTTAGGAGTTAATTGGGAGAAAATGGGAGAAAGAGGGTTAAAATAGGAAGTTAGGGTTGCTTTCTACTCAAGAAATGATTTCTTATTGGTTGAACATAAAGTGAGACAAAAAGGAGGGGCATAAAAGTAATTTCCGGAGGGCTTAAAAGGAGAAAAGAGGGACCACATGCTGGTGTCCGTTGGGTGCATTCAGGACGTGCCACGTCACCTGGTTGTGTCCCACCAGCCAGAATGGTGCCCAACAGTGTCCCACCAGTCTACATTGTTTGACTCCAACTTTGACTATGCATATCTCACTCTTTCGGAATCCGAATTGACTTCCGTTTTCTCCTACGAGCTCGTCTCGGACTCTACTTTTCACCCATACACTGATATTGGCCAAATTTACCAAAATACCCTTGTGTCCAAAAGACCAAAATGCCCTTCAAGTAACTTCATCTCGTTTTTAATCGCTTTTCACACATAACTCTACAAAAGAAACCTAATCAAGAAAACCAACCATTTTATTATAATAAAGACTCGAAACCGACTAACTTGGCTAAATTAAACGACTTAGATGGGACATTTTCATGACCCATCAGTTATGTTGAAGAAAAGTTGCACGCATATATTTCTTCGTCTTCTCCCATAAAGTTACTTTTGATTTCTCTATTCTGGACGATGTTAACTTGTATTGCAGCTACCATGCAGCAACCCTATCACATAGTTTAGTAGTCACAAGAGGAACCTACCTATCGTGATGTACCCCTTTGAACTCTGTAATATCATCAATCGCAGTTACCCAGTCGAGGAACTCTTCGGGTTGCCCATCCCTCTTAACTCTGGGATATCAATCCTCAATCCCGCTACCCACCTCCGAAAATCGTGATGAGCTTAGTTTTTTTTCTTCCCCGAACGCTTCTAGCAAAAGGATTATCTGAATCATCTTCAGTAGATTCATCATCCCTTACCGAGTGACAATTTGGTGAAGTTGGTTCCCTGTGATGAACAATTAATGCATCGAACCGTTGCGTCAAACCTTCCATCATTCGAGTCATTTGTTGACGCCATTCATCAACATCATTTAATCGTTGATTCATAGCTTGAATCTCCGCTCTTTCATTAACAACACCGATCAGATTCTCCCTACCCGCAACATGTTGTCGGTGGCATGTTAAAGATCAACAAATGCTCTAGTACAAACTGATGCAGCGTGTAGTGTGCAAAGATTAAAAATATAGAGTTCGCTCCTCTATAATTGATTAAAAAGAAGGAATTTATTCAATAATATAAGCTCCCCTCAACAATGAAAATTTAGGCCTGTTTGTAGGCTTGAAACCCTAAAACAATATAATTCTAAAAATTCCAAAACTCTAAAATAACTAAAATTTGAAAACTGCCAACAACTAGGAAAAACAACTAAAATTTGGAAACTACTAAAATTGGGTTGCCCTTCATTTTCTGCTAAAGCAGAGCGGATCTTCATCGATAACCTGCGAGGCAGGGCTTCTGTGCGAGAGAAGGCTCTTTTGCGAGGTTGGGCTTCTGATTGTTTAAGCGAACGGTTGTAACAACCCCACTTAGCATAAAATTTTAATGTTATTACGTATGTTGCATCAGATAGTCTAGTTTCATTCTATAGGCTACACGATAATAAACATATGGTGGGTTTGTACACGAGAAAGACTGTTTTGAGATTTCTGTAAAATATTATCAACTCATTCGCAACGTGACACATTACTTGGTGAAAGAACGTTGGATTTTTCAGATTAGGAAAAAATTTCGTCAACTACTGAACAATCAAGTGGTGCTATTAACTTATCAAATGGAGATGTGATTGCCTATTATGCTTCGACTTCAGAGATAAAAGGCGGCTTAAGCAAAAACGTTAAAAAGAAGGAAATGACTTCGAAGCAACGAAGTACATGTGAACTTTGTAAGCGTATTGGTCAAAATATTACAACATGTCTGAAAAAGAAAATGGCGAGTTATCAAGTAATCAATTTAGAAAGAAGAAAAAAGTAGTTTCTAAAAATATTGGTTTAATCCTACAATTCCCTTGAAGTTTTAGGTAATTATAATTTACTCTTAAGCACTACTTCGCATTTGTTCTGATATCATATAAGCAGATTCTTAGCTTAGTATAATATATAATTTTATTTTTATTTTGTAGTTTAATGAATGATATTATTATTTTTTTGCTCAAAGTATAAAAATTTGTTTGGTTGATAAAAACATGGACAAACATATGTTATTAATATTTAATATGTTAATGAGGGTAGAATGAAAAAAACCTAGCCGAAATTCAGAGAAAAAGTAATAGATTAAGAGAGAAAAATTAATGGTACAGACAAGGGGAGAAAATAATAGATGAAAAAAAAGAAAATAATGATGAGAGTGGAAATATTATATTATTTACGCAAAATTTTGTAAAATAATAGTAGAAGATAAATTGAGAGGGTGTAATATATGTGGTAGTAACTTGGATAGAGAAAGTAGTGATGAGAGATAAAAACTAACTACGATTGACTAACTTAAATTATAGGATGTATTAAATGAAGATGCAAATGAAACTATTCCTTTTTTTTTGGAAGGTTGATTGTGATTCTGCGAAGTCATTATAAAGGCATTGATACATCCTTAGGATGTGATAGGCACGATAATCGCCTGAAATTAAACTATCTAAACTACCCGATCTAAAACTCATCAAAACTCTAAAGCCCATCAAGTTACTTTATATATATCTTAAATAAGTTTAATTTCTAGTAAAAGTGTTACATTAATCTATGCGTAAAATTAAGGGCTCATCATATACCATGCACATGCTAGAAGGACCGTTTATCCTTTCAAATTAATCATAAAATAAGTTTGCATAAGAAATCATTAATTGGAATTAAAATGACCATTTTAATCCTACACACAAACCCAACAAACTAGATTTTTTTTGTCGAAATACAAACTAGATAAACCATCCGTTCGAACCAATACGGATGGTTTAAACAGATGGTTTATCTAGTTTGTATTTCGACAAAAAAAATCTAGTTTGTTGGGTTTGTGTGTAGGATTAAAATGGTGATCAGGCAGATTCAATGTTACACTACTAGCGTCCAGGAAGAACAAACAACTACACGCAAGACCCCCCCTTCGATATGGCGGCCACCACCCCACCCCTTCCTCAAAATAAACGTTGATGCCTCCTTCAACAGATTCTCAGATCCGGCTGGTATAGGTTGCATCATTCACGATGAAAACGGAGACTTCATTATAGCAAAAGCAGAGCCTGTTAGGGGACAGACAGCGGAGGAATGCGAATGTTTGGCTATTCGGAAGGCAGTTCAATGGGCGGCGGAACTCAAAATCTCTCATCTCCTCATCGAAAGTGATAATAACAATCTCATACATCATATCAAGGACAACAACACGACTATAAACTGGCAGTCACTTCATCACATGAAGAATATAAAAGCATGCTGTTTCCACTTCGAGCACATTCAATTTCACTACAGCCCGAGACAGACTAATTTTTTAGCGGATGCCTTAGCTAAGTGGGGTAGAAAACAGGGGGTCAGTCGTACATGGCAATCGAAGGAGAGAATGATGTATGAGCTGAAGGTTCTCTAGCGGGTGGTGTGGTGTTTTCTTCAACAAAAAAAAAAAAAAAAAAAAAAAACTAGATAAAAATTTGAATCAAATAAACCAAAGTGAGATGAGTATGAAAAAACAAATATTACTTGACTAACCGTTTAAATCATGTGTCAATATTGTATTTGTCTAATCACTCCAAGACAAAAAGAAAAAAAACTAATAGGAATAATGTGATGTTTTGCAACAAAAAAAAAAGAGTAATATGAAACAAAGGCACGAACTTTGAAAATGGAGAGAAAAGAAAGACCAAAAACATAAATATATTTTGACTTTAGGAAAGCAAACAAAACCAAATCAGAATCAGTATCCGTAGATGTGAAGAAAAGGGCAAAGTTCTTTTTCTTTTTTCTTTTTTTTTTGTTGAAAGAGAAAAGGGCAAAGTTAGTTGACAAGCTTAATGAATTTGCCAATCACGTCATCTAATCCCCTTATCCAACAACTCACCATTTATTTTGAACTTCAATCGATTACATCACTCCTTGCTTGTATAAAAAGGCTTGTGATATCTACAAAATGTCGAAATAAGTTCAACTATTTTTTTTAAATTAATCTATAAATATTCGGCTTTTCTAACAAACACACATTCATGAAGCATTAAACAATGGAATGGGAAATATCTATATAATAAATGACATTTGTCGTTTATCATGTCATAATTTGACATCATAAATCTCGGACGTTCAATTCTCACTTGTGATATTTAACCTTTATCTTTAAAGAGTATATAATATTTAAAAGTCAAAATAACAAACTACTTCTTATAAATTTTCCCATTAATTTTCTCTCTCTCTTCAAAAAACGTTTATCTTTTTTTTTTTCTCTCTCCTTTTATCAAACAACCAAATAAAATCTCCATTTTTTTTGTTAGAAATTATAACTATCATTTTAAATATATTTTTACTACTTGAAAATTTCTAAGTAATCAAACTATTTAGCCACAACCTCAAATGACATGTATATAGAAAAATATGTGTCCAATTAGCACGGGTTATACCCTAATTTATATATATATATATATCATTAGAGATTTTTCCTTGCATGAAAATTAGCCAGGCAGAATTATTAGTGATTGGTCTGTAAGTCTTGGAAAAAAAAAAAGAAAGAAGATAACACTTAAAATCTAGGAATTTGTAACCCTAGAATTTTTGAATTCCAAAATTACATTCAGGAGCTAATTGAAACAGAGGCAGAAGACAAACTTTCTAAATAGTTATGCATGATACCCGCACCGCAGTAAGGAAAATTCTAAATCTTTGGTACACCTACAACGATCTGGACCACAATCAATATTAATATTGAGATATGGAAGGTATATTAGATATGGTGACTACTAATATACAAGATATGAAAGATATTGGAAGATATAAAATATATGAGACGGATCGAGATGAAGAGATCCGACGATAAAGAAGAGTCCAAGATATATGAAGATACAAAAAATAAGTTCATATATATCTCTTATAATTATATTTGGATAAATATTCTAAGTTTAGTTATGAAACTTGGGAAACTAGAAAATCCGAATCACTCTATAAATATGAGTTGGGTTATAGAGTTTAAATCATCGAGTTATCGAGTTATGTAACCTATCAACTCCACATACAATTGTATGTGGTGATTATTAATAATGAAGTAATTTCTCCGTGGGTGTGAGTCTTGAGTATCCGACCAAATCACGTTAAATAGCGTGTCTTTATTTCATGTCCATATCTCCGATTATTAATCGTGATTTTAATAGTAATTAAGATGGCGAAATATATGAAATGTTCTATTTCGTTATTTGTTTTGTTCTGCGACAAATAAAATGAACATTGCAATTTCTTTATTGTTAGTTTATAACATCTCCAATAAGAAGTTCAACAAACCCTGGTGTGAAACTAATGATCCAAAACCGACATAAACGATTTCGATTTTCAATTTATGTTTAAACAAAACTAGTAGACATTGATACGGCAATATTAGATGAATGGATGGAGTCAGTTTTTGGTTGTAGTTCTTTATTTGTTTTTTCAAAGTTCTCAAATGGAAGTCTATACAAAATTTAATTTTCTATAATGTGGCCTTGACTTTCCATTTCTTTTACAATTTATTATGACAATGTTTTTCAAGTCGGAAGGGGAGAGAGATGAAGCAGTTGGATAAAACTTTGACAGTTTAACCGTTGCCACGTTAGGGATACGTGGTTGTCTCATCTGGTGCTGACTGATTGCTCTGTCATTGATAGGGCCCACATGACAGTTGAAGATTCTTTGTCTGTCTGACTATAAATGGACCTAGGGGAAAGGAAGGCCCTACTCCCAGTTATCCTCCTCAATCTTACACCTACCTGCTACCGACAAGAATTGGCCCAAGCCCAATGTAGTCGGTCAATATACACGTGACTAGGACGGCCCCACATTCATTTGCTGATTTTGTGGTCTGCTGTTACACCACCTGACACGTGACTGTATCCTCGAACTAAGTACCCATGTGCGTTTGCTACTATCATTTTTGTACATTTGAGGGTCACCCCTCACCATTTCTTTCTTTCCTTCTTTCTTGATTGGGTTTTAATACACAAAATGTCTATATACACATTTTTGTACATTTTAGGTGGGACATTTAACCACATACAAAATGTCTTTATAACATTTCAATGTATTGAATTTGTAAACAAAATATTTTAGATCCTTAACAAAAAAAAAAAGAAATATTTTAGAGATATTTCAAGACATATAGTTTACAGACAAAACGTCTTGTAGTCATTCCAACACATTTGGTCCATAGACAAAAAATCTTGGAGACATTTTAAAATACTAAATCTATAGGAAATATGTATAGTAAACATTATTATTATTAATATTATTATCTCATCACTGAAGGACATTTGAGGGACATTTATTATTTTAATATTATCATTATTTTCTCATATATGAAATAATATATTTGTACTAATATTTAAAAAATATATTTTTCGGCTTCTGTAGACGTTTGTGGATATATGTGCACATTGGTGGACAATTGGTGGACATGTATTATTTTAATATTGTAAGTTTTGTTTAATCATATGAAATAATATATTTATACTAATATTTCAAATATATATATATTTTTATTTTTGTAGACATCTGTAGACATTGATGGATAATCGGTGGATATTTATTATTTTGATATAATCATTATTGTCTAATCATATGAAATAATATATTTGTACTAATATTTTCAGAATATATTTTTCAATGATTGTTGACATTCGTAGATATCAGTGGACATTGATGGACAATTAATGGACATTTGTTTTAATATTATCATTATTGTTTAATCATATGAAACAATATATTTGTATTAACATTTCAAATATATATATTTCGACTTTCGTAGACATTCGTGAATATCTGTGGACATTGTTGGATATTTAATTGATATTTATTGTTCTAATATTATTATGGGTTAATTCCGTTTAGGCCCCCAATTGTTGACCAACTCACCGTTTTGGCCCCCAATTGTGTCCGGCAGTTCGTTTTGGCCCCAAGATCCACTTTTCGGGCAGTGCTGACATCATCAAGGCATAAGCAATACTTTTCTATACCTGAATTACCCCTCTGACCAAATCAAAACCAAATCCAAGTCGTCAAATCATTTAACCGTAATTTCTTATCCCAAAACCGTTTCTTCTCCATTTTCATATCAGTTCACTTTCTCTCTCTAGATTTTCTTTTTTCTCTCTCTACTTTTTGTTGGATGCAGATGTTAAATCATTTAATCCCTCATACCATGTTGACTAATTGCTTGGTCGGGTTATTTTTTAGCAACCGAGTTAGTATGAGATCCAGATTCAGGTTGTTGCTGGTGTTCTCCATTGCTATAGGAGAAACAATCCTAAGTTGTAATACAAGTTTTGGCCTTGCTCCAATCAATTACAGAAAAGTGGAGGTGGTGGTGATTCGTTATGGGTATTTTATGAGGGGTAGAGAGAAGATCTCCTCATGGGTCGTTTGTGGTTAAATCTCATATTGAGTATTTGTTGTTGGCAGTGATGATTGGATTGATGATGTGAAGGAGTTAAAGGAGATGCCCTTCGACCAAGGATGCAATGCGAGCAATTTGTCGGCTAGGACAATTGATGAAGAAGATCATCAAGTCCGGTTGATTTAGGGGTCATGGAGTTTAAGATAGAAACCAACCACGATCGTCGAATTACGAAGTAATTCGCGGCTAACTTCGACCGGATCCTACAACGGGTTACACATAAGAGTGTCAATTTGATCTAGGATATGACTAGTGGGAGTGAGATATAATAATGGGAATGTCCCATAAATATATCTCATAGGCATAAAGAGAAATTAGGCAAAGATAGTACAAAAAGCCCAAAAATGGGGTTGTGGGCCTAAACCGATTCGGGCACTTTTAGGGCTCGGATTAGGCTGATTTTTGGAGGGACGTTTCCTTATGTTATGAACATTAAATCTGCCAATTTTGACTGGGTTTGGACGTCATATCCTTAGAGAATTGAGAAAATATCTACTAGTTGCTATTTTCGATAATTTCCTTAAATCTTATTCTAAAGGGTGTTTTAGGAAACCTAAAAGGAGGTGGATTCTTATTAGGATTCTATATAAACACTCTTAGAGCAGAGAATAAGGTGTGGAATTTCTCTCTAAGCTTTCTTACTCTACCACATCAAGTAAAGAGGAGAAAGTGAGCTAATTCCCATTACTATCTATCTAGTCAAAGAAGCAAGGTGTTCTTCTTCCAACCACCGTTGGTGTGCTAGCTAACAACAAGGTGGGAGATCAAGTTGATTGCTCGTGTCCCAAGTAGAGGAGCTACGTTTGAAGCTCTTGGTCTTCTCAAAAGCAATTGAAAGGTTCGAGGGAAAAACTAGCGAATAAGGTATTCATCTTCTAGTTTTGCTTAGTATTATTATGGGCTTATGCATGTGATCCTGGGAATACTAATTTAGACATTAGATGTCTTATTTCCTCCTTTGACATTAGTATAAGGGTGTAAAACCCAACATGATGGTGATGGTGGTGGAATGGTGGGATAAAATTGGTTAATGATGAAGAGATGGGTAGATTTCTAATTGAGAGCTATGATGATTATTTAATTGATATGTATGAAGTAGTGGGGGTGTTAGATATTTTATTTTTTGTTGAAATGGTATTAGATTGAAACTGGAAGGGAAACCAGTGAATTCTTTTCTGATTTGAGCTTTTGATTTTTCTTCTGATGCCCAACTATCAAAAAGATCAGCCATAGATTGTAAATGTATAAGGCCGCATCCTCCACCTATTTCACGCCTCTCAAAGTAGGTAGCTCCCGTAATTTTTTTCGTCACTCAGAATCAATCGTTTCATCAGCCCTAGAACGACCAGATTCTCTGTTGTTTTCACTATTGAATCCCTCTCTCTCTCTCTTTCTCTCTAAAAGTTTCAAACTTCTTTCAACATTCTTGTTTAATAATGTTTTTGGTTTAATTCGTTTCAGCAGTTTTAGATTTTTTTATAAAACTGAATCTCTGTATATTTGTTTTTATATGGATTTGTGGTAACTGATGATGGTGGGTGTGGCGGTAGAAAGAAAATAGGTGGAAAGAAGAGAGAGAGAGAGAAAAAAAGAAGAAAATGTAGAGAGAGAAAGTGAAATGATATGAAAATGGAGAAGAAAGAGTCTTAAAAAAGAAATTAGGATTAAATGATTTAACGACTTGGGATTTTGTTTTGATTTGGTCAAAGGGGTAATTGAGGTATAAAAAAATATTGCTCGTGCCTTGATGATGTCAGCAATGTCCGAAAAGTAGATCTTGGGGCCAAAACGAACTGCTGGACACAATTAGGGGCCAAAACAATGAGTTGGTCAACAATTGGGGGCCAAAACAGAATTAACCCTATTATTATTGTCTTATCATATGAAATAAAATTTTTATTAATATTTTAAAAATATATTTTTCGACTTTCGTAGACATCCGTAATTTTTGTGGACATTGATACATATTTATTATTGAATATTATTATTATTATTGTGTTATCATATGGAAAAACAAATTTCTATTAATATTTTAAAATTATATTTTTATTACTTTTGTAGACAAGTGTGGAAATTGATGGACAACGGGTAGATATTTATTATTTAATATAGTATAATAAAATAGTAATATAATAATAATATAATAATCATAGAATAATATAATAATATAATAATAAGATAATAATATAATAATATAATAATGGAATGTGATAATATTTAGTTTTATTATCTTCCTTACTGAAATGTCTGTAAGCGTCCTCAAGTGTCTTCTATATTTTCAGAAACATTTTTCTCCAAAAACAGTCCATATTTATCCAAAATGTCCCTGAACGTCCATGAAACCAATTTTTCTCGAAATGTCTATAATTTTGTGTCTCAAACGGATAATAAAGACATTGACAGACATTTAAAATGTCTTAAACGAATAATACAGACGTTTCGGGACATTTGAAATGTCTCAAACGAATCACAGAAATATTTCGGGACATATGAAATATCCTAAACGAATAATACAGACATTTGGGGACATTTGAAATGACCCCAACCAATAACACGGACATTGGGGGCATTTTACCACCCCCTTAGACGCAAAACGAAAATTGCTTTTGGGGTCTTCGTATGTAGGCACCTGTCACACCCCTTGACTCTTCTTAGTTTCTTCTTTTTTCTCACTACTTTCTCTTTATTCCAAGATCTTGCAAGAAAAATCTAGGATACGAGTTTGCTTATGGGTCTGAAACCATGATTTGTTGTCCTCGTTTCGCTTCTTATTCTTTGTTGACCTAGATTTGTATTATGCTTTTGGTTTCGAGCTTAAATAGAGAGTTTTTTTTCTTGCTGACCTAGATTTGTATTATGCTCTAGGTTTCGAGCTTAAAGAAAGAGGTTAAATGGTCTGAGACCCCCAGACTGGTCCAACCCGAGACCTTACGCAAGGTACCAGACTGACCAACCTGAGGTCCAAAGCTTTGTCTCAGACTGGGCCAGTCTAAGACCTGTCAGACTGGCCTAGTCAGAAGAAAAGCTTTGAGCCTCAGACTGATCAGTCTGAAAAGGACGCCTACAGATGTCGTGAGTCAATGGCCTCTCAACAGAGACCCTAAAAGCAATTCTGGGGTGCACCTATATATGCACCCAGACAAAAATAGTTATGCCTATATTATTTTGAAAAAGATTATTGTATGATATTTTTTGTTGAAAAATGTTCTAAGATCTATTCCAGGTTTTTAGAAAGTCTTTATTCAACATTAATATTTTTTAGGCATTTAGTCCTTGAAAATGTGGACATCGATAAATTTAGTGTAAACCTTATCAAAATAGGTTTCTTAGTAAGTAAAAATTTCAAATTGATTTTTTTAAATCTCTAAATTACCCTTATATAAGAACTACAAAGATAAGAAAATAATAAAAATTGTCTTACTTATTTTCTTTCTTCAACAATATTCCTCACTCAAAAGTTGCTGACACCATTAAAGAAGATTTTTATGTTGGTCACAAGCTCTTTTCATCGTTTTCTATCTTCGAGTTGAGACTCGTTTTTGGTTTTCGAAAGTGAATATAGTTTCGTTTATGTTTTCACGTATACCGAGCCAAATATTGGCCAACCTTGACCAGTTAAAAAATCAACTGACTGATTTGGGCAACACGTGTCAGATCTCTGAATTCGCAAGAGCGAGACATTGACTAAACCAACAGAAAGTTGGACCCGTAAAAACTCTACCATCAGAGCTTTGGCATGAGAGGTAGACTCAAGTCACCTAACCAGCATGAGCTATGTCATGACTTAAAGGCCAGCAGAAGGGTGGATTTGTGCCAACTCTACAACCTGAGCCCTGAAATGGGACGGTCTGGAAGTATGCTCGACACCTTAAGATCTTTTTTGCCTAGGAGAAATGCGGGTTACGCAGAAGACCAGATAACGCCGAATATCAGCTTGTCTCAACTCGAGATACAGTAATATCTGTAATGTCAGAGAGACTCTATTTACTACCTTGCCATAGGTCGAAAGTTACCATTCAATTACTGCCTTACAACCTGCAACACTCAACTTACTTCAGCATCAGAGTGTCTTTGTAGGTAATCCAATCTCCTCACCGCCGACACTAAAGAATAATAATTCGAAGGTGTAAGAATGATTTTTAGGACTATTGATGTCAAAAATTTTCTTCTAGGAATCAGTGAGAATAGTGCGACTGTTGCGTTGAATATCGATCTACTCCCCACGAACCAGGGGGCAAAACCTGCAAGGAACTTAGAAACCTCTTCGATGCTAAAGACAATCAGATTATCCTTGCAGTTAAAATATTGAATATTGAGTGAACCTTGGGGACTTATTCGTTTGATTGAGACAGTTGGTTTGCTCGTTTTGATCATTGTCATTCTTCGAGGCAAGTTGATTACTTTTTGTAGGTTGTTTTGACCGACTGATGAAAATGAGCGTTTGAGCTTCACCACCCCCTACTAGGGAGGCAAAGCAAAAAGAGGAAGAACAGAAAACTTTCAGCACCTTGATGGTTCAACAACTAGCAGAAATGGAAAATAAAATGGCCAAAAGAAAGCTCCTCGATTGGGTAAGCTGATGTCCTCACCTTTTAGTATGGAGATATAAAACACTGAGAAACCTCGGGACTTCAAATGCCTGGCTCAGGAAACGCATGATGGCTCCGGTCGACCCAAAAGTATTTATTAATGATCCTCAGACTGATAACTAATGGTGAGCCCATTATGCATCGAGTCTTCCCCGTCGTATTGAAAGGAGAGACAAGATCCTAGCATGCTTCTCTAAAATCAGGATTAATCAGGTCGAACTTTTATATGTTCCCTTGTGCACAACCTTATAGAGCAGCGTGATGGCAAACAAAAGTTCAGAGGATTAACTGAGCTTGGTTCAGAGAAAAGGAACAACTTTAAAATAATACTGTCACAGATTTAGAGGTGAGATAATGCACTTCTTTTGCCTGAACGATAATATCCCCAATCGGTCTAGCAAAAAGAGTTCAGTATCACCTCATAATTTTGGAAATATCCAAACAAAACACATCACCTTGCAGAGCTGATAGCCAAAGTACAGACTATCATAGTAGTTGAGGACAAGCTACAAAAGTTACATCGCGCTAAAATATTTATTCGTCGAGCTTACAAAAGAATTTCCATTAGAAGTCCATTTGGCGAAAGATTTAATAAATGAAAATTTGACATAAAAATAGTATCAAAATGATCTTATTAATTACCATTTGCCAAAAAGACATCTCTCTAGTGAAACATCAGAAACCTCCTCGATTCTCTAAGATTTTATATTGAAATGTGTGAGAGGCGGTTGGTGTTAGGCGGTTTGGTGAGAGTCTTTTTCCAAATTGGATTTGGACTCAAAATTGGAAACTGCTCAAAATTCAAGATTGGAGTCGGTTTCAATGCTATATGTAGGGGGTTTGAGTATTGATAAAGACACAACAACACAACCATAAACAATTCAACACAAAGCTAGAGAGAGCAAGTGAGAGAGAAAATTTATTCATTATTTTGAGCGGTGTTTAATTTCTCGGTCGTCGAATATCTAGTTTAGAAGGTTATTTTCTACATGGTACCATCTTGGGACGAACTTGCGAATTGTGAGTCGTCTTCATCTATCCTTCAATAAAGTTTTCTTATTAATCCGAGGACGTAGACTTTAAAGCCGAACCTCGTTAATTCTATTTACATATTTAGTTTTGGTTTAGCTTTTCGATTAATTTTTCATAGTCGGATCAATTTGAAAGATAGGTTTGATAGCTTCCGCGAACGTTTAGCACTAACAATTGGTATCAGAGCCTTGTCGAGATTGAACGAATAGAAAATGGGATCGAGAAGTGGTACGGTCAAATCAGGGAAATATGAGATAGAGAAGTACAATGGGAAAAATGATTTTTCTTATTGGCGGATGCAGATGAAGAATCTGCTAATCTCGCAAAAATTACACGAGACGTTGACGGGAAAGAAACCATGAGATATGTCAGATGGGGATTTGGAGGAGTTAGATCTCGAAGCACGGGCAACCATTATGTTGTGTCTTGAGAGGGACGTAGCGTTCCTAGGAGACGGAGGAACAACGGCGGCAAGTGTGTGGTTAAAGCTAGAAAGCAATTTCATGACGAAAACTTTAACGAATAGGGTCTACTTAAAATCCAAATTATTCACGTGTAGAATGGAAGAGGGTTCTTTTATTCAGGAATATGTGAACAGGTGTGACAGGATTATCTCAGATTTGAAGGATATTGATGTTAAGGTTGAGGATGAGGACCAAGCCCTCATATTGTTACTTTCATTGCCTAAATCCTATGAGAACCTTGTTCAAACTTTGATGCTTGTTGGTGATAGTCTAAGCATGGAAGAGACGAGAAATTCGTTATTAGAGGATGACCTTCGTAACATTGCTACTAGCGGTATGACGTCAGGTGGAGTAGACAAGGATCAAGCACAAGGGTTGTTTGCAACAAGAGAGAGGAGTAATGAAAGAGGAAAGGGCGGGAAATCTAGATCCATATCTAGATGCTCTTTCAAGAAAACGTGCTTTAGTTGTGGTGAGCTTGACCACTTTAAAGCGGCTTGTCCAAAAAGAAAGTTGAAGCAAAAGAACGAAGGCTACAAGGAAAAACAAGAGATGCAAGAGGCGGGATATGTGTCAGAAGACCCTGACGAATGTTTCTCGGTGACAGAGGTGTCTGAGGAGATCTCCGATAAGTGGATGCTTGATTCAGGGGCATCACACCACATGTGTCCTAATAGGAAGTAGTTTTCTACCTATAGGAGTATAGATGGTGGTACAGAACATTGACGGACGTAAGACACATACCCAATTTGCGGAAAATCTAATTTCTATCAGTGTGTTAGAGCGAAACGACTGTAAGATAATTATAGAGAATGGTTCCTCGTTACAGGTTTCAATGCTATAATTATAGAGAATGGCTCCTCGTTACGGTAATTTCTACAAACTTTTGGGGACAACAGTTACGGGAGATGTAGCAGTAGGAATCAGTGGAAGGGATCCAACGGCTTGTACGAGGCTTTGGCATATGCGCCTTGGGCATATGTCGGAAAAGGGTCTATCTTTGATGTACGGGAAAGGCTTGTTGAAGGACATGAAGAAGCCTTGCATGGAGTTTTGTGAGCATTATGTGTTCGGGACGGCACACAGGGTGACGTTTTCTTCAAGCAAGCACATGAGCAAAGAGGTATTAGACTACGTACATACCGATGTCTAGGAACCGACAAAGTTAGCTTCCAAGGGCGGTTCCAAGTATTTTGTTACATTCGTTATGATCATTCGAGATTTGTCTGGTTTTATTTTCTGGAGCATAAGAATGAGGTATTCAACACATTCCTGGTGTGGAAAGCAATGGTTGAGAACAAAACTAGTCGAAAGCTGAAGACGTTAAGATTGGATAATGGGACCGAGTACACGGATGGGGCATTCAAGGAGTTTAGTAATCAGGAAGGCATTGTGAGGCACTGGACAGTAGTAAACACACTTCAGCAGAATGGAGTCGCAGAAAGATTGAACCGTACACTACTTGAGAAGGCTAGATGTATGCGCTCCAATTCGGGATTTGACGTAGAATGGTAGGCAGAATCTGTTGCTACAGCTTGTTATATTGTGAATAGGTCTCCACATTATTCTTTAGACGGCGACATACCTTACGGGGTGTGGTCAGGTGAACATGCAGATTACGGGAGACTTAGGGTTTTTGGTTGTACGGCTTATTACCATGTTAAAGGTAACAAACTTGATAATAGAGCAAAGAAGGCAATTTTCTTAGGATATGCTATAAGAGTCAAGGGTTATCGGCTATGGTGTACGGAAGACAAGAAGTTTGTAATTAGTAGAGATGTGGTGTTTGATGAGTCATCTATTGTAGCTACGGCGAAAGCTAACGTCCCTAGTTGTGGTGATGTAGGGTCTACTAAAACTCAAGTAGTGGAAGTAGAAGCGGAAGACCAACGGGTTTCTAAGAATCATGATCAGGTGGAGCATCAGGATAGTACTCCGGATGAGGAAATTGATGAACACGATCATGAGGAAGTTCAAGGAGAAGGTACACTAGTCTTACAACAACAACAGCAGGATGTTTCGGTACTCACTAGGCCGAAACGGTTATATAAGCCGGTACAGAGGTTAGGGTCAGACAAACCTCTTAGGCATTATGGGCAGGCAAATGTGGTTGAATATGCACTCTCAGTGGAAGACGACGAACTAGTCACCTTCAAACAAGCTATTACCGCGGAGGTAAGAGAGAGTTGGTTGGTTACTATGCAAGAAGAGATGGAGTCTCTTCACAAGAACAAGACATGGGAGGTTGTCCCATTGTCCGAAGGTAAGTCTGTTATTGGTTGTAAATGGGTGTACAAGAGGATTCTTCCAAGATCAAGGGTACAAGGTATAAGGCAAGACTAGTGGCCAAGGGTTATGCACAGAAAGAAGGGGTCGACTACAATGAGATTTTCTCCCCAGTCGTGAAACATACTTCTATTCGGGTGCTATTGAGTATTGTTGCTCACAGTGATCTTGAGCTGGAACAACTCGATGTTAAAACCGCTTCTTGCACGGTGATTTGGAAGAAGAAATTTATATGGCTCAACCTGAGGGATACAAGGTTGAGGGCAAAGAAAATCAAGTATGTCGTTTGAGGAAGTTTCTTTACGGATTGAAACAATCCCCTCGCCAATGGTACAAACAATTTGATTTTTTCATGCTAAAGCATGGTTTTCGCAGAAGTGACTATGATTGTTGTGTACACATCAAGAAGCTTCGCGAAGGTGACTTTATTTATCTCCTTTTGTATGTGGATGACATGCTTATTGCTTCTCGAAGCATGGTGGAGATAGATAAGTTGAAATCTCAACTCAGTCAGGAGTTTGAGATGAAAGACATGGGCGCTGCAAAGAAGATACTAAGAATGGAGATTAAGAGAGAACGGTCAAGTAAGAAACTGTACTTGAGTCAGAAAGGTTACATCGAACGAGTAGTTTCTCGATTCGGGATGCAGAATGCGAAGGCGGTGTCAACACCTTTGGCACCACACTTCAGGCTATCGGGAAGACAATCTCCCACTACTACGGTGGAGAAGGATCATATGGATCGTGTACCGCATGCTAGTGCAATTGACAGTTTGATGTACGTTATGGTGTGTACCCGTCCAGATATTTCACAAGCGGTCAGTGTGGTTAGTAGGTTTATGGCAAACCCGGGGAAGACACATTGGGAAGCTGTGAAGTGGGTCTTGAGGTACTTAAAGGGTACCGTTGATACGGGTTTGTGCTTTGGTGGAGACACATGTCAGGTAAGCAGTTGCGTTGACTCAGATTACGCTGGAGATCTAGATAGAAGACTATCTATTACTGGTTATGTATTTAGGGTACATGGTGCTCCAGTTAGTTGGCGATCGATGTTACAATCTACAGTTGCGTTATCTTCTACGGAGGCCGAGTATATGGCTATAGCCGAGTGTGTGAAGGAAGCGTTGTGGTTGTGGGGTCTTTTGGATGATCTAGGGATTAAGCAGGAGTGCGTAGAGGTATGGTGTGATAGTCAAAGTGCAATTCACTAGGCGAAGAATCAGGTTCATCATGCTCGTACTAAACATATCGATGTCTAGTATCATTTTGTATGAGATGTCGTAGAGGAAGGTGATGTTTCTCTCATAAAGGTTCACACAGATGAGAATCCCGCGGGGATGTTGACTAAAGTGGTGACATGTAGCAAGTTTCAGCATTGCCTGAAGTTGCTACAAATCGGATTGTGTTAAGTTGCCCAAAAGGGCGTAATGGCGACAAGGTAAATTTTATGTGAAGGGTTGGTAGAACTACGGTAGGCTTGATCCTGTAAAAGGGTACGTAGGTAGCCATGGTCATATGGCGCAGTCGGATGAAGTTACAAGAAGCATATATATCTTAAAAGGAGTATAGCTGGTGTTTCGTCCAAAATTTGAAGTATATCAATTGTGTACGAGGTGGAGAATTGTGAGAGGCGGTTGGTGTTAGGCGGTTTGGTGATAGGCAGTTTGGTGAGAGTCTTTTTCCAAATTGGATTTGGACTCAAAATTGGAAACTGCTCAAAATTCAAGATTGGAGTCGGTTTCAATGCTATATGTAGGGGGTTTGAGTATTGATAAAGACACAACAACACAACCATAAACAATTCAACACAAAGCTAGAGAGAGCAAGTGAGAGAGAAAATTTATTCATTATTTTGAGCGGTGTTTAATTTCTCGGTCGTCGAAGATCTAGTATAGAAGGTTATTTTCTAAACGATACCATCTTGGGACGAACTTGCGAATTGTGAGTCGTCTTCATCTATCCTTCAATAAAGTTTTCTTATTCATCCGAGGACGTAGACTTTAAAGCCGAACCTCGTTAATTCTATTTACATATTTAGTTTTGGTTTAACTTTTCGATTAATTTTTCATAGTCGGATCAATTTCAAAGATAGGTTTGATAGCTTCCGCGAACGTTTAGCACTAACAAAATGAAAAGTTAGTAAATGTGTCTGAGCGATGACCAATTAATCATTTTATCCTTTACAATTAATCACTGTCATATTTTAATGGAGACATTGGCTCAAATCCATCCCAGATCTGCTTATGGGCGGCATTTAGGCCTCTAAAAATAATAATTAAGGTGGAGGTTCATGCATAGAAAATGACGTTCCCGCCTTTCCAAAAATAATAATAGCGGTGGAGGTCCATGCAGGGAAACAACTAGTATGAACAAATATTTATGTATAGTGACAGTTATTCATTTTATGAAAAATACAAAATTTCTAGATAGGGCAAGGAAATCCTAAAAGCAAATGTGATTTATTGATCAGATGAGAAACGAAATGTTATGAAACTCTACATCCAAAATATGATGCAAAGGATGGTCAAGGTAATGAGATAAATGGACAAACAAATTCATCAAATTTGAATCAAATACAAAGTAACAGTCACACTGATTGTTCCCGCCTCTTTAAGTCTTCCTTTCACTACAATTACAAATTTATCTACTGTCCATAACTTATTATGAACAACTAAATTGTATTAGGTTTGTTCGTAATGTATTGCTCTCAGTCCATAACCAACTATTAACAAGAAATAACAATTTTTTTGATGGAAAAATTTGGCTGAAGAAGAAAAAAGATTTTGGATTTGAAGTTAAAGAACAAAGTATGAAGTTTTTTGTTGAGTACAAAATATGAATTTGATATAATGCATTATAGTTCATAATGTATTATTAATGTTCAACATAGAAGGTTTTGAAAATATGCAGGGGTCCCAATTCCAATACGATCCCAGCCCATACTGCTTATGTGATAATTGATAATGCATTATGGATATTTGTAAGTGATGAAGACGAGATTTTACAAGATTTACGAAGGTTTTTAGTACAAGAAGAACACTACCTGGTATAGGCAGTGGATTAAAGAATGTCAATTTATATAGTTGTTCTTCCTTTACCAAATTAGTTTCAGGAGAGCGTTATAAAGATCATTTAATAAATAACCTAAAATATAAGGACTTGGTAAAAAGTAACAATAAATTTAATACTTTATTCATTCTTGTAATTTTGTTTAACATAAACAACTCAACCCTAATATCGTTCACTACCATCAACATCACCAATAACATAGCAAAAACTATCAGATACAAAAGTTACTATCAATACTGTCTCAGTTACAAATTCTTAATGATAACTCAAGATCTCATGAATGAAGAACCACCATTAATGAATGAGGCAACCTGAGAATAGTCCCACATGGGAGAATGGGTAACTAGCAACCAAGAATATAAAGAATAGGTCCTCTCCACCCATTGCCAATTGGTTTTGAGTTGGATGACCACAAATTTAACATGGTATCAGAGCTAGGCCAACACGTGATAGGCTTAAAAGCCACACGTGCTCCACGTCACCCGTAAAGAAAAAAAAACACATGTGTTAGGCTCGAAGAACCCCACATGTGGGGGGCGTGTGAGAATAGTCCCACATGGGAGAATGGGTAACTAGCAACCAAGAATATAAAGTATAGATCCTCTCCACTCCTTGCCAATTAGTTTTGAGTTGGATGACCACAAACTTAACCCAATTAACTAACATTACTATCTTAATTACAAGTTCTTTTGATTGAGTATAGTTTTAGGGTTTCAGAGAGACTATCTTTTATTCTACTAAATTGTATGGTCTGTTTTGTAAACAAATAGTTTTATTTCTCCTTATACCAAAAATAATATCCCCTCTTTCATCTACAACCTATGCCAAGTAGTGCACTTCATGTACCAAACACCATTCCCTAATGAGATTGGTGAAATATTGTTCCTATTTTAATAACAGCAAGATTAGTCAAACAAAAATTAACCGACATTTGAATTTCGAAAATATAAAATACCGGACAAGAACTACAAAATTGAATAAAATACACCTTAAGTCAAACAAATGAAACAAAAAAGGCAGGGCAAGTAGGACTAATCCAATCGTGGATCATAAGGAATCTGAAAAGGGGAATCTATTATATAAAAGACGAAATTGAGTCTAATACTTTTTTTGACTTGGGCTTTGTTGATTTTTTTATACTTTTAAACGTCCTTGGACAAATTAAATTGAAACACTTTGACTACTAGTAGGACTATTTTACTCTAATAAAGTAAAAAAGTTTCTAAAGAGTATCGGACAAAATAGTTGCTTATAAGTAAAAAGGGTCTCTCATAAAAAAAAAAAAAAGTAAAAAGGGTCGTGGTTTTGGAGAATAAAGAAAAAAGTTTGAAGAATAAAAATTTTCTACAAAATTGAACAACTGACATGGACTTTTTTATTTCTAGTTGTTGCTATAGGGCCTCAAATTTGAAGAGTTAAAAAAAATTTAAATTTTAAAAAATTTCGTGAAAGAATTAGATGGAACTTTTACAAATTTAAACAAAATATTTCTAGGGATCTAAATCCTAAACTCATTCCAAGTGTTTCTTCTTTTCTTCATTTTCTTTTCCAAAGTTTTGGTTTCTTCTAATCACTAAACCCTAAAAACATGGAGAACAAACCTAATATGTTTAGATGTGATGAAAAATATGTTTTATGGCTAAAATGTAACTGATTTCTAGGGTTTAGAATGTGTTTACCTCTTTTAGGGAAGATTAATAGATGAAGAAACTTGATTTGGACGTCCCATGAAAGATGTATTAAGAGCTTCAAAAGATTTTGTTTGATGATTTCTAGGGTTTATAATGTTCTTCCTTCTTTATCTGTCTAACTTTGTTTCCGATTTTAGAGGATTAAGGGTAGTAAGAATTGGAGATTTGGGAAAGATAAGTAAGAGAACTAATGGAGAAGGAAGAAAAAAAAAATTTGGATAGGAGTTATACAGTAGATTAGATGGATGACTTTTTCTCTATAAAAGAAGAAAGAGAGGGAAGGGACTTAAAATAAATAAAAAAATTTACTTAAAATTAATTTCGTAAATTGTAATTTAGGGACTTAAAATAAAAAATAATATTTTTTACTTAAAATTAATTTCGTAAATTGTAATTTATTTTTTGTATTCGCTATAAGAAAATATACCTTGGGGTTTTTACAAAGAAACATGGATTCTCCAGAGAATTTATTCTCCCAAGATTTTTCTTTATTCTCCAAAGCTGCGGCCATAAAAAATCAAAATTAATTTGACAACATAATTCACTTTCCTACTTTTTGTTTTTATTTTCTCATAGAAATAATTCATCTTACTTTACTCAAACAATTTCACGATGACTATTGTGGCAAAAGGTGGTGGTGGTGGCCATAGTGATAGAAGTGGCAGTGGCGACAAACATTTTGGAGGGCGATGGAGGTGGTAGTGATTGAGATGTGCTAGGGGTGGTGATGAATATACAATAGTAGTGGTGGTGGAGATGGAAATATAGCGGCGGTATTATTGATATGATGGTGGTGGTGATTGTGATGGTATATGGTGGTGGTGGTGGTAATATGGAGCTATGATTGTGGTGGTGGTTCTGGAGGCATGGTATTGGTGGTTGAAGTGTGATGGCGGTGGAAATGCAGTGGTTGTGGTGTAGACAAAGTGATGGTGGTACTGATGGTGACACGATTATGGTGGTAGTGGTGCTGGTGGCGGTGGTCAGTGGCGAGACGAATTCTTTTTTTTTTCAGTAGAAGCACAATTTTGTACGCACAAAAATCAATTTGTATAATTAAAGAAAATGTATTCATTTATTCATAATATTTTTTAGAGTACGTTACTACCTTAGCATTGAGGTCCAAATGGTCTTCATGTTACCACCTAGTCAAAGGGCTTCACATGAACAAATTATCGATATCCCCAAATGGACTACTCAAGTCATTATCCAGTTTGGCGGTGTTCATATCTGAATGATCGTTTTTGTAATGACCATATCAAAGTACGGTATGTACTGTAGAAAATGCTTCTTTCAGTCGGTAAGAGTAGGAAAGTAACATTCTGTGAGTCGTAGACAAAATAATTAGAATCAGTCTAGAAAAGTGAACATTGAATATGTAGAGGCAACATCTTTATGACACTAACATATTAGAGAAAAGTGGCACCATCCTTTAAACTTCTACGAAAATTTGAGAATGGTCAATTGTAGCCTTTATGCAAAGGTGATATATTTGAGACGTGATTATGCACAGAAAATAAACTCTTAGATTTGTTTCGTATACGGAAGTGCTACAAACACGAAGGATTTGGGGCATAAGTTTCAAATTCGGGGCACTTGGGACAAGGTGAGTTCACATGGGGCTATGTGGGCTCGCCCCTGGCGGTGGTGGAGGTGAGGTGGTTGTAGTGGTGGAGGTGGTGAATGCAGACTATTGGACCAAATGCATGTTCGTGTCTAGTGAAATACCAAGTCAAACAATTTGTTCCTCTGGTTTTGATTCGAGTTTACATTCTCTCTCTATCTTGTCTTGTTTAAGACAGAGTCTTGGTTTGAAGTAGAGAATTTTCTTTCTCTTAGTATAGACAGATAGACAATAAGCGAACGTTGACTTATCAGCAATCCTTCTTACGGATTAATCGAGATAAACAAAAATAAAGAAGAAAATTTGAGGATAAGAAGAAGAATTTATGTGGTCGAGGCGAGAATAAATTCTCTTTCCTTCAGACATTTTACACCTCTGTAACTGTATTAACAGTTAGGGTGTATGCCTTTGGGATACAACGACTATCCTTCAGATTTTTGATGGTACTTCAACGTTCTGAAAGCGAGCGAACCTTCGTAAATAATAAGAGCTCCTTGACTGATGCGACTTGATCTTCTAGACACTCGAAAGCTTCTGACTATTTCTGAAATCAGAATTATATTCCAAACACACTTGGAGTACTGAGTTCAGAGGAGGAGGAGAAGAAGAGAATAAATGAAATTCACTAAGATATTTCTTTCTTCAGAATTTTAGATATAGAAGAATATTTTTGAAATTAGAATTATATTTCAGACACACTTGGAGTACTGATTTCAGAAAAGAAGAGGAGAAGAAAATCAATAGGATGAAACAAGAAGTGGGTTTGGGTTGTTTAAATAGGAAGAGAACAGGTACATGTGCCTTTTGGGTCAATGGACATGCCCCTTCAAATGGCGGGCTCAACTTGAAATAAATGAGCATATTAGAGTGGACAACAATTTGGAGCGTCGGATTTGGCTCAATAACTCGGGTGGAACGTCTCCCCTTAGATCTGTACCAAATCTAACCCAATGGATGAAGGAATCAACCGTTAGATTGGAATCTAACGAAATTCCACTCCTATCCTGGGTCGGAGTTAGCTTGGACGGTTGGATCCGCAAGGATCCAACGCATCTGGTGGCGGCCTAAATCTATCCCGAATCTCCCAACGCGCAGCCATTAGATCTTCTTAACCCCGCGGAGTAAACGCGAGCCACGCAGATCTGGGTGTGCTTGCTTCGCCCAATTGGCCCTCAAACTAACTTGTCCTATTTGCAGCTTTAGTCCCTAGTTTAATGATCTTCGTCTAAACTTTAAAATTGAATTTCTCATTCATCCGGAATCGACTTCGAGTGTTTCTTGGCTCTAAATCGAAGAGTTTGACGAGACGAATGCAATGAGACATTTTGTTTCTGAGTTTGATGAGTCAGGTCAAGCCAAAATAGGCTCTAATTCCAACAGGAAGTAATCAAGAGAGAGAGAAAGAGAGAGAGATTACATGTCTAATCTCTCCTAGTTCAGTTGTTGCTTTAGTTTGAAGGGACTAAACCTTGCGTTCAAGCTCTATTATATATTGAGCCTTTCACAGGGTGGTTAATTTCTCCCAACTGAAGGGCTTCTTCCTCTTGGATCTGGAAGAGAAGAAGACGAAAAATAAGAAGAGATAGTAGAACGAAGAAGAAGCGAGAGAAGAAGAAAGAAGAAGAAGAAGAAAGAGAAGAAGGAAGAAAAACAAATTGAGCTAAGGTAGCCGGTCAGAGCTTCCCGACCAACGATTTTTTGCAGTAGAAGAATGAAGATGGACATTGCCTCTAACCATTCTAGGTCAATTTGTTTTGACCAAGTCTTGGTTGAAAAACACATTGCTTTAACAATTTGGGTTTTTTGGGCTTACCCCCCCGTCACTAATTAGTAATTGAGTTTACCCCCCCCCCCCCCCCCCCCAATAATGGATAATTGCGCTTACCCCCTTGGATACTATTAGTGACAAAAACACAAAGGCTATGTTTGGCGTACGTGAAATAATTGGCATTACCATGAACAACTATTCTTTAATATGATTCATATTAGGGATTCTACCTCATTTTATTGTTTGATTTGGTCAGGAATATGATTAGTAAAGATTAATTTTGTTTATATATTATTTACTTTATGATTTTATTATCACATACTAAACATATCCTTAGTAGTTTTGACAAAAAAACTAAATTCAAGGGAGTAAGCTCAATTACCAATTATTGAAGGGGGTAAACTCAAAAAACCCTAACAATTTTGGGCATTGTCTTTAAAATCTCCCAACGTCGTACTGTTGTAAAATACACAAGTTCCTTTAAAGTCACAACAAACTCCATTTTGATTTCAAATTCCTAACTAACATTCTTTTGAATACTATTAGAAATTCTTCTTACGCAAGTTGATTAACCAAAATTAGGACTGACAGTTTATTGTCCAATTTTGTCCATATCAAGTGAGTATCACATCCCTTTCAACAAAAAAAAAAAAAAAAAAAGTGAGTATCACATCTAATGGTAATTGATATTTTCTTTTTTGTGTTACCCAATTGAAAACACACAATGAACTGTATATTAATGACAAAGCCCTAACCGTTATTTTGGTCAAGCTCCATAATTTTTCAGTGAAAATCATAAATATTCGGTAGGATTTGTCTATCTCCTTCTAAAATTAAAAATTGCTTTGTGTTCTATCTGAGCAACCAGTTAGGTTGCTCAACAAACAAAGTTAGTGATTGAGCAACCACACTGATGGCTTAAAGTCTGCAAACTAATCATTCACGATCGTGCGGATCCTTAAGGAAAATGGAGGACTCTATGTTGCCACTAATAGTTTCCTACTCATACTCTCCATACTCACCAAAAGACCAAATCCATTCCCGACCAATCGAAGAAGAATCTTCACTGCCTAGCACTTCACTTATGCCATAATATCCCAGAATCGAAAATTAGGTTAAACAGTTAGAGTGAAACAATAGTAATAATAAGTGGTCACACTGAATTAATATATCACACCATAATACCATTTCTTATATTTGACCCAAAGTTTGCATGCAGTGGAAGAAAGCACATGTAGAAAGATAATGGATGAATTCCCCGACAAACGGTGGATCTCAAGTCCCTTTCTAACCAACAGTTTTGGGCATATCACTACTGTCTTTGTTAATGGATTCGAGAATCCAATTCCTTTGACTGCCGTCCGAGTCTGAAATAGAATCAGAATCCATCTTGGATATACACAAGACCTTGCAGTGAAAGTCGTACAAGGTTCTTCGATGCCCAACACTGATATACGTAATTCCTGCTGCTTCAATCTGCTTGTATAGATGAGCCTGTAAAACCAACACAGAACTACATCATTATAATGTCTACCGGTTTGTTCTAATAGGGTCAGATATACAAATCTGAAACAGAAAAAGAAAAAAACAAACAAGTAAATAATTATTGGTCAAAATCAACAAAACGACATCATTATAATGTCTACTTGTATAGGTGAAGGAAACACACCAAGGATTTGTAAGTCCTACCGTCTTGTCTCTAGGAACTCATACAACACTTGAATTAATAAGTCCATTTTCAAACAACATTGGTTGTTGAAAAGACACCGAAAGATTTGTGAATCCTAGAGTTCTATGTGGATTTTAAGATCATAAAAAAAACACCATGAGTTGTTAGTAAAAAAAAGGTAGAAGTAAAAAGGAAATAGCAACTTAAGGGAAAACAACAACTGTTTGAAAATAAGCTACGAGGATGAGTAAAGTGAAACAAAAAGGGGCAAGCAGTTGATATCAGTAAATACCTCATTGGCTTCGTCTAAAGCGCTGGTGGACTCATCCAATAATACCAAATTTGGCTTTGCGAGTAATAGACGTGCAAAAGCAAGGCGTTGCTGCTCACCGAGGGAAAGGACACTAGACCACTCATTTGTAGAATCAAGACCATTAAAACGAGATAGTACATAACCCAGTCGCACATCTTCTAATGCCTTGAGAAGATCATCTTCTGTGGGCTTCGTAGGCTTTTCACTAGCATCTTGCGGGTTCCGTGGTTCAAACAAGGAAAGGGACGAGTCTGCAAAATCAATTTGGTGATATATTTACTGAATGAGAAAATTTAATTTCATTAACCTTGAGATGAGAGCTAGAAGATATTCAATGGCTAAGAAGTGTGAGCATTTGCAGAACTTCCGCAAGTAGCATAAGATTTATTTGCTAGTTCCTATTTCAGCCTTAAGCCTTAACCAAGGATCTCGATGGTCAAACATTTAAAGGCACATATATAAATATGTATATATATATATATATGTGTGTGTGTGTGTGTGTGTGTGTGGCATAGAAGATCTTAATACATAGCAAAATTGATTCACTTATTTACTCGCATCTTCACACTGGAAGGTAGACGACCTGCCATTCCCTTTTTTACACGCATCAAAATTGTATATCCAAGTACTGAAGTTGTTGCTAAGTTCCAATCAAAACAAATATAATGTCCGAAAGTATAGTTTTAACAAATTACCATATGCTAACTACAGAACATTTAATAAATATGCTCACCGAAGTACTTAGAAGTATATCCAAGTACTGAAGTTGTTGCTAAGTTCCAATCAAAACAAATATAATGTCCGAAAGTATAGTTTTAACAAATTACCATATGCTAACTACAGAACATTTAATAAATATGCTCACCGGAGTACTTAGAAGTATCCATGGGAGTCAACCCTTCGCTCCATGTAGGATAAAGCAATTGTTGACGAAGTGTTCCCAGAACCATATATGGTCTTTGAGGAAGGAAAAATATACCCGTAGCCCTTTTGCCTTTATATCTTTCGGTAGATCCCGCTGGAGAAACTATGTCTGGTGTTACAGCTAGTTGAGGATTTTCTGCAGTGTCTACATAGAATGTAAATGTTCCACTCCCTGTATTCCAAAGCCCAGCCATGGCTCTTAACAAAGAAGTCTTCCCACACCCACTAGGGCCTGTGATCTAATACCATATTTAAGTTAATAACTTCATAAGCTCATATGTAAAAAGAACAGTTAAACTTCCAAGTTTATGATGAAAATAATTACCAGCAAGTGATCCTTGCAGTTGATCTGTAATGATAAATCCCTAATAAGAGTAGTTTTACTTTTTGGTGTTTCTAGTGTCAAACTCTCAACTTCCAGTAACTTATGACACTTCTCTGAAAGCATTCCATTCGCTCGCAATAATGAGGAATCCTTTATACCACTATATATAATGGTGATCTCTTGCTCGGGTTCAGAATTTGCTTGAGAGTTATCCAACACATCATCGAACTCCCCTGTAGAGGTCGAAGGAGGAAAATCAGTTACCACAAATCACAGGAACTCAAAAATTTCGAGATCAGTAGAGATTTTCAAAAGATAGTCGCCTGGATGGTTAAAGCTTATGATACCTCAGTCTATATTATTGCATCTTTCAATTATGAAAGAAAACATTGTCATTTCGAATTATAGACCAAGTAAACAACCTATACCGCTCTGTTAACTGTAGTATGAATGCATCAAGCTATTACATCAGTCATCACCTCCCACTATTTGCATAAATGGTCCGAAATGTAGATGGTTATGATACGTCAGTCTATATTATTGCTTGTGTCCTATGCGCACGGGTTACACCTAGGATATATATATACAATATATATATATATATATATTATATCTAATGCTCATATTAGGGAAATTCAACAAGATTATAGTCATGAGGGAAACAAGGAATGCCATACCCAATCGATCAATAACAGCTGAAAAGGCACTGATAGCCTGAAATTGGTATACGATGAGAGAAAAATCCCCAAGTATATGATTAAAAGCCGATACAGACTGATTGATGACCCCAAACTCAATTCTTCCAGAGAAATACATGGGAGCTACGACGGCAGCAGGAAGAATCTGAATTAGGTAACGATACCCACTAGTAAAGAAATCTAGATTCCGAGAAGCAACTAACAATTGCTGCATAAAACAAGAAAATTCATAGTAAGATAAGATTTCTGCAGTTTGGAAGGAATTAGTGTAAGTTGTAACAACAGTGCCAAACTTCTAAATTTTCTAATACATTCAAATTTAACTAAAGCAAAAAACGTATATCATAGAAGTGTGAGGTGAGACAGCGGATTACCTTCTAACTCCTTTTCAGAATTCTTATGCGATATCGAACAGTCATGTATCCAGAGTCCTTTTAGTCCTATAACTTAAGATTTATTGCTGTGAATCGAGTTCCCTTAAGGAGCCTTCTTCTCTTAAAGGCAAACACCTACAGTTTCGGCATTTCTTTGTTTACTTTTACGTCTTTTTATTTAAGTTTCCTAACTTGCTGTTTTCGGGTTACTTCATATCTAAAAGGAGTCCTTAAGTATACAAATACCCATACCTTAGACGGGAAGTTTTAGCCTTTTAGGAGTTTGACTAGTTTCAGTAGTCATTTCGGTGCAAGGAGCTCCTATTATGAGTTTAAATTAAAATCAATGATTATGTCTTTTTGACAGGCAACTTCATATTACAAATACAATTTGACAAAATCCATGCTGTTTCTACCAACTGTTATTAGCTCATAGTTGAACCTCTAGAAGCTTTGAACATCTATAGTGTTGATCGACTACCATGAATACAAGTTGATACATAAATAGGATATATTACCTAAGTGATAGGGGTGGGAATCGGTCCGGACCGGTCGGTATCGGACTCTAACTTCATCGAACCGGTCGACTCGGACATAAACTGTTGGCGACCACCTATTTACTCGGGCGGACTCGGACGGTCACTCTCAAGAATTCTTTGTCCATTGACCGTCCAAGACCGTTTATTTTACCGGTCCAGTCGGACACCGGACGGTCTCGGTCCGGACTTTCCAACAAATTTACTTAATTCAAAACTTTATTTTTATTACCACAAACAAAATTACTTACAAATGAAGATGTTTAGCCCAAGAAATCAAAAGTAAATATAAAAAAGAAAAAACACAGTTGATCATCATTTGACAAAATATAATTAAGCCATGCACTAATGTTTGGTCTTCCAGAGGACTATATGACTATAGCCAACGATCATCATATATTCATGTCTATAAAATTCAACGGTCAACTTCTAAAAATGAGGACAGTTTAGTCGGTCAACCTATTCGGTCACTCGTACCGGTCGGTCAACGGTCGGTCCTTCGACGTAGAATTTTGACCGTGACCGTCCGCCAATTCTTTCGGGCCGGTCGGACACTGACCGTTATGACCATCGGGTGTCCATGGACACTTTTTATCTCGGTCGAATAGATCGGATAGCGGTCTTCCGGATCTTTTTCCCACCCCTATACCTAACACAATTAGGTGACCAGCATTGACTGTGACTAATTTAAATGGAAAGACTGTGATATGACCATATGAAACAACTCGCTGTTATTGAAAATTTACATCGTGTGAATAAAATGGGTGATGTTGTTGGTTCCTCGGCTGTTACTACGATTATTTTGCTTCCTAATGCCATACTTGGGGTAGAAAAATAGTTAAGTCTCATACTTGCACATGGTACTACGGGTTTGTTGGTTCCCTAATTGACCCCTTACTAGTGGAGGGAAAGAATGATCCAGCGTGCAGAATAATCATCATGTAGGTTCTTGAAAGATCAAATTTCAGACCACTGACTGCATAATTTACATGTTATGATATAGTTTCAGGACTAAGCTGTCTTCCAAAAGAATTGCCATTTTAGAACTGTTCTCTAGATGGCCATGTATCATGGTTTTTACCCTACAAATCCTCTTTACCAACAGAATGAGCAAATTAAGATAAGAATAAGTGCAACTTGCACCAGAAAAGATGGATTGCTGTGTGCATGTCGAATGCAAACTCATGGGGAGCAAGGCAACCTATCAATGATCTGATTAGCATAATTGAAAAATGGAAGAAGATAAATGCATACGCTTAAGTTTTCAAAAGCACTTCTGAAGCGTTGCAGCAGAAGCTGTATTTCGTTCTCTTCACCACCATAGAAAGCAATTGACTCTGCATTTTCTCGAACACGTACAAGTCCATATCGGAAATCAGCTTCTTTTTTCTCTTGCAAGAAGTTCAAGGTTACAAGCCCCTGCAAGATATAAGGGAAGACTGTTTCCTTAGTTTTAGTCGATAAAAAAGGTTATGGGTTATGACAACAAAATTGACATTACGAACACAGTACAAAAGAAATCAAGATAAATAGATAAAACAAGAGGTTCAACACATTCAGAATTCTCAAAAGTACCATGAGAAACACTAAAAGACGGCAAACCTACCCTGCCAAGAAATACACTAATTGCGGTTCCTCCAAGCGAGTATACAAGTAGTACAACAAAAAGCGGTGGATAGATACCATAAAGAATGTTGCTAAATGATATCAAGTCTACCACAGCATTGAAGAGTGTCAAAGAAAATGATAGTGATGTTGCGGTAAAAGAACTAAGATCATCTACAATCCGCTGATCTGGATTATCGATTATTGATTGAGATTGAATTTTGTAGAATGTCTGATTCTTAAGATATCGTTCCATGTAATAGTTTGTCATCCACGATCTCCATCTTAAAGCAAGTGTTTCTTTAGCATAATCTCTCAAAACAAAAACCTGCACAATAAGGATCAAACACATTATTATCAACCAATTCTTTTCCAATACAACCACAAATAAACTGATAGTATAAGAATAGGTGTAAAATAGTATCATCCCATGATGTCTCAAAACATTTATGTTCAAATTTAGATCACATGAACTTCATTACAATTTCAGCTCAGACTGTCCATCTTAACATATATCTTCATCTGTCTAACAGTGGCCATTGGAAATTAGAAATTAGAATACCATGATGTCTTTCTACGGAAATAAAGGAAGATCAAAACATTCTGGTTCAAGTCAATTTCTTTCAAGAGAGGGGAAATTGTTCCCCTTTTTGTGTGGAAACCAAGAAATTAAAGACATAGCTATTTAAAGCCTATAAAAAAGAAGAGGGGGTTTGAGGGAACAATTGGAGTTGATTAATTGGATCAGTTTAGGGAAAAAGAAAGGAGTTCTCGAGTGCTAGTTTTTGAAAGACAACTGCAACACTGAGGAGAAAATTATGAAGATAAAGATAAATGGTGATGTATAGATAACAACAAATCGTCATTAAGATAAATCGGTTTCATCATTCTACTTTCATCTTTCCATATTCCTTGTAATTAGTTCATTTGAACCATGAGTTTAATATTCATGAATTTCTTTTAATCTCTTCGTGGGATGGAGGATGAAACCCTGCCATGACTTCTAATCTCAACATCAATGTAATGTATCATTAACCTTGCCATGACTTCTGATCTCAACATCAATGTAATGTATCATAATCGGCCATCGATTAGCCCGACTGATAAACATTCTAAGAATTCAACCACTCGCATTGCTAGTTTATGTAGTCAATCTAAGACTTGGTTTAATTCTGAACAAATTCTCATGGGTCCGACCTCGTAATTACGTGTCATATCACTTATAATTCATGCATTAGCGAGTGATATAAGTTAACTTGAATCTAATTAATCTATTAATAAGGTCGACTAAATATAACACCACAAGCATAAATTAGTATAAAAGTTAAAGAAGGGGTTAACTTCTGAAGTTTGAACAGATGACTGCACTAGATTTGTCAAGTTTCTTGTGAGCATGATGCGGTAATTATCTTTGTGACAACGAGGAAGCAATAACGATGAACCCGTAAAAGATCACTTCAACCAAAAGGATTTTCTTATCATGCACCCCCCGAAGGCACACGATAAGACATAGTCGTTCCATATTTACGATGACACACATTGAAATTTGTACTATGAGTCACGGAAGTTGAATCTTCACTTGTTAAAAATGGAAAGAATTAATGACATAAGATGTGAACATATTAGAAGAACCCATCAAACAAAAAAAAATAAATCCCTTAAGTGTATCTTAATCACTTAGGTTTTCATTACGTTGATAAAAACAAGAATGTTTAGACAATGGTATCAAATATGAAAGTTATGTTATATGCATATAGATTTCAGAAGCAATACCTAAATAAAGTGCAGCAATTTGCTCACCGGAATTCCTCCAGCAAATGCCCCCAAGTAGTACATAAGTTGTTTAGAGAATTGTTCCTGATCTTTGTCTAAAGAACAAAAAAACATAATTAGTAAAAAAAAAAAAACTCAACTAGTGGTCAACTAGTGGGGAGAGAAAATAACAATTCAAGATTGAAGTGGGAAAAGGGAATTACTGGCGAGTGAGTTGTAGAAATCACGACCCAGGAAATTAAAACCAACACTGATTCCAGTAGTACCCAATGTGAGAGCAAATACAGCAGCAAGTCTTAATCTTGCTTCAACTTTATCCTCTGAAAACCAATATGGAGATGCAACTTTCCAAAATCGTCTGAACAATGTTGGTAAATCAGGTCCTTTTCTTTGTTCATCTTCTTTATTTTGTTGTGGGTAGGAGGTAGATTTAGAGGTAGTAGAATCAGAAGTGGTGGGTGATTTCTGAGGAGGCTGGGAAAGGGAGCATCTGAAGGGAATGAATCTTTTTCGGTTCATGGGGTTGTTGGAAACAGAAGAGAGAGAAGGGTTGAGTAAGAAGGTAGTAGAAATGGGGGAGGAGAAGTGATTGGGTATGAAATAGGGTTGTGGTTGTTGATGGGTATAACAGAAGGAGATTGGAAGAGTGAGAATCATTTTTCTCTCTCCCTCTAATAACTACCCAGAGAGAGAGAGAGAGAAACTCAGAGAGAGGGAGAGATGGTTGTCCTTCTGGTTGAGGATTGATCTTAATGGCCTATTACTTGTTTTAGTAATATTGAGTAGTTCATGTGAATCTCCTTTGGATTTTAATAACATTTTGCTGCCGTTGATGTTTTATCCGTTTTTCACCTGCTTTTATTTTCTTTTTCTTTGTTTTTTTTTTTTTGTTAAAGAGGACATAGATTAAACAATAACCAAGTTATTACAGTACAAGTGTCGAATAGAGTAGGGAACAACCTCCCAATAACTACTACTATTAGAGGTTCGAGCCCATTTGGCCAGCGAATCAGCTATAACATTAGCCTTACGAGGAATATGCGAAAAAACAACATCTTTAAAATTCTCTAGCAACTTCCTGATTCTGGGAATGTGAACTTTGGAGTACCAATGGGCGGGGTTTTTGGCGTCCATGAGGTGGCTGATAATCGATAGTTATCGCTTTCTATGTGTAGAAATTCCACATTGTGAGTAATAGCCCAAGTAATACTTTCTGCTATTGCTAGAATCTCACCTTCTTCCCATTTCTAGATTTGGTGATGGATGTGTAAGCATGTAGAAATTCTGCTTTTTCGTTATGAAATATGATACCAATACCAGCGAGGTCTTTAATGTTAGTGAATGAAATATCAGTATTAAGTTTTATAAAGGGTTGTTGGGGCGGTAGCCATAATGCCTTCGGCTTGGTTGGTCTAGTAATACCTGTATAATCAATGATTGTAGTGTGATTTCTGGATGAGATTAGAATTTGGTTAACTACCTGTTTGAGAGAGGGAGGCTATCTCTGGAAGGATAGATTACAACGCGCTTTCCAAATATGCCATAAGATAATTGCCTGCAGAACTCTTTGATTTTGACGCAGCGGAAAACTAATAAAAGAATTAGAACTCCGTCTAAAACTTTAAAACCTAGAAAAGAGTCTTAGAACTTCGTCTAAAGACTATAGAACCAAAATAAAGAACAAGTAATACTAAAATACTGAAGTTTTATTGATTTTTTGAATGAATAAAACAACTCTTAGATCCCCCTTTATATAGACTTAGGGTTTCCTTAACCTAATCAAACTCAAATAACAATTTCTAATAAATAAAATACTACTTTCCTAAACCTAATCAAATTCTAATAACAACTTCTAAATAAATAAAATACTAGAATCTAAAACCTAGAAGGTTTCCTAAAAATATAAAATTACTAAAATTAACAATTCTCTACTAAAAAAATAGGAAACTACTAAAATAACCTATTTGATGATATATAAGATTTTCAGAAAATCTTCTGAAAATCTCCCTGCATCAGTCTCCTCCACTTCAAAGAAACTCGCCTCGAGTTTACTGATTGACTTGAATGTTATCTTGATTGATACTCCCTTGATATATCCTTCTCGTGAACTATGCATAGGAATTACCAAACTTTCAGATTTGACTGACGATTTTATTATGACATAGAATATTTTCTGTCCATATTTGTAATTTGACCCAAACTCACTTTTCAGCCCAAAAATAAACTTGTACAGATCATGAGTATAGTGATTGAAAATTATGAACTTCGATGAAGACTTTCGAATAAAATTACTTGTCAATCCATTTGAAACAATTTGAGATTCGCATAATTCTGAGAATGGATCTTCGTATGAAGGAATTTTAATTGGATCAAAGTCTAACTTGCGAAGTTCTTCTTTTGAATCAACTTCCTTTGATTCAATTTTCTGAACCACTTCAATTTCCTGAACAACGTTCTTTGTCTCAATTTCCTGAACAACTTCCTTTAACTCAATTTTGTTAACAACTGACTCAATTTCTTCAACAACGTCTTGAACGACTTCAATTGACTCAATTTTCTGACCAACTTCTTCTGAAACAAATCCTTCATCGTGTAAATTGATATTAGGAGACTTATCCGTGAACACAATAATGTTAGATTTTGATTCGTGAGTAATGTTACTTGAATTTTCAATGCTCACAATTTGTGGTGGTTCAACATTCTCTAAGGGAGTCGTTTTTACCTTTTTAATAGTTAAGTGAGGTTGTTCTTCCCTCCGAAATCCAAACTTCCTATATTCCCGTTCCTCAGCTTCAATTTTTAGGGCTAAGTTGTACGCCTCCTGAATAGTCCATACTGTAGCTATCCCCACTTTTTCTCGCAAACTAAATTTTAATCCGCTTAAAAATCGATTTGCTACAACATCTTCATATTCTATAATGCTCTCCATATTGTTTCTTTGAGCCAATTTTGAAAACTCCTCATAGTACTCACTCACTGAACGCAACCCTTGTCTACAGTTTTGGTATATCCTTAACAAGTGTTGTTGATAATCAGGAGGTAAGAACCACTCCTTCAAGTTCTCTTTCATACACGGCCAACTCTGAATTGGAGCCCTTCCTTGTCTCTTCCTTTGAAGTTGTAATTGATCCCACCAATCTGCAGCACTCCCTCTAAGTCTATAAACAATGATTTTAACTACCTGCTCATTGATAATAGTAGCACACTTATTAGTGACATGTCGTTCGACCTTATCTAGCCAATCGAAAAACTCTTCAATAGTTGAATACCCATCGAAAATTGGTATTTCTTCGTTGATCTTATACTCATTATACTCTCTACGTGGGTACACTTGAACTGAAAAACTGTTACCATGATAGTAATTCTCCATATTGAGTGACTGATAACAAAATAGAGAATACTACTAATAATCTGATTTTTTTTTTTTTTTTTTTTTTTTTTTTTTAAAACCAACTTTAGATGCATCTTTGGCAAATCCATCGATGTGTTCTAAAGTGATCTTCGCGTAGATGATATCGAACCAGGCAAATCCTCGCTCTTGATGCCAACTGACGCAGCGGAAAATTCCGGAAAAGAATTAGAACTCCGTCTAAAACTTTAAAACCTAGAAAAGAGTCTTAGAACTTCGTCTAAAGACTATAGAACCAAAATAAAGAACAAGTAATACTAAAATACTGAAGTTTTATTGATTTTTTGAATGAATAAAACAACTCTTAGATCCCCCTTTATATAGACTTAGGGTTTCCTTAACCTAATCAAACTCAAATAACAATTTCTAATAAATAAAATACTACTTTCCTAAACCTAATCAAATTCTAATAACAACTTCTAAATAAATAAAATACTAGAATCTAAAACCTAGAAGGTTTCCTAAAAATATAAAATTACTAAAATTAACAATTCTCTACTAAAAAAATAGGAAACTACTAAAATAACCTATTTGATGATATATAAGATTTTCACAATGCTCTGATACCAACTGACGCAGCGGAAAACTAATAAAAGAATTAGAACTCCGTCTAAAACTTTAAAACCTAGAAAAGAGTCTTAGAACTTCGTCTAAAGACTATAGAACCAAAATAAAGAACAAGTAATACTAAAATACTGAAGTTTTATTGATTTTTTGAATGAATAAAACAACTCTTAGATCCCCCTTTATATAGACTTAGGGTTTCCTTAACCTAATCAAACTCAAATAACAATTTCTAATAAATAAAATACTACTTTCCTAAACCTAATCAAATTCTAATAACAACTTCTAAATAAATAAAATACTAGAATCTAAAACCTAGAAGGTTTCCTAAAAATATAAAATTACTAAAATTAACAATTCTCTACTAAAAAAATAGGAAACTACTAAAATAACCTATTTGATGATATATAAGATTTTCAGAAAATCTTCTGAAAATCTCCCTGCATCAGATTTTCACTGACCTTATAGTTCGTATCATTCCAAGAACAAATCCAGTTAAAAACCAAATCAATGTTAGGAGTAATAATATTAAAGTAAAACCAAATACTACGAGCAAAAATAACAGTGGATAAGAGTCCAAAGTTTCATTAGACCCGCAATAGCTACAAGTGATAATATTGTCGATGTACTTACCAATTAAGTGACGGATGGGGAGAATATAGGTGCAACATTTCCAGAGGAAAAGACTAATACGAGGTATGGAGGAATAGTCCAAATGAACTTCCAGGGCACTACTATGCTATTAGAAGTGAGATTCCCATTGATGAGTTGGTTGTATCTAGACTTCACCTCATACTTACCCGATTTGGTAAGGGGCCAAATTAACTGATCTGGACCCTCAGAGATAAGGAGAATAGCCGAAATAAGACTAAAAGCTTCTGACCCTAGAACCTCAATAATAAGGCTTTCATTCCAAAAGTTATTAGAAATAAGCTGATCTACAGTCAAAAGGTCTTAGTGAGTAAGATTCGGAAAAGGGGTCAGGAGGGAAGGGACCCAATTATCCGTCCAGAAGTTGATCGAGTGACCATCATGAACCTCCTAGAAGGAAAAAGAGGTAATATTATTAAGTTGCCTGTGAATAGTTTTCCATAACCAGGAATGGGAGGGGCGACGGGGGCCCGGAGAAGAGGAGTTAGGAAAGTATTTGTTCTTCAAGAATTTAACCCAGAGGGTGTCTGGCTCCGTTCGGAGACGCCAGGCAAGTTTGCCCAAGAGGGCTTGGTTATCCATGGATCCCGAAGGTTTAAACCTCCATAAATCTTAGGGAGGCAAATGGAGGACCAGACCCTCGTGCAGATACCTTTGGATTTTCCCCACCAATAAGATCGTTGAATGGTCTTGCTGCGATTGCATACACCTTTGGGAATGGCGAAGCATTGCGTTTGGTATCGGGGAACGACTGAGGCTATTGCCGAGACAACAACCGTGCGACCAGCTTGAGACAGGAACTTATCCTGCCATCGCGACAGCTTGGCTTGGATTTGATCGACTAAAGAATTGAAAACTTTTGTTTTATTAGAACCAATGAAGAGTTGGGCGCCTAGGTATTTATCAGAGAGGGATGCTTGGCGGACTTTAAGGTTACGAATGATCATCCTTTTGAATTTTGGGTGAGAGTTGCGAGAGAGTAAGATGTTGGATTTTGCATAATTAATCAACTGACCAGAAGAATCACAGAAGGAAGAGATAATATTCTTGAGGTTATAGATATTGTCCAGGGAATTCCGGCAAAAAATGATGCAGTCGTCAGCAAAGAGAAGATGGGAACTACTCAGTTCGGAGTTGCTGGTTGGATAGCCAATGAAGCTATTATCCCTAGAGGAGGGATTCAACACGCTGAGGCCTTCCATAGCAAGGGTAAAAAGGAACGAGGAAACGGGTCCCCTTTCCTAATACCCCGGGTGGGGGTGAGGGAGGCCCCCGGACGACCATTAATAAGGACCGCCATAGTGGAAGTAGAAGTGCAGGCCATTATCATATTAATCCAATGACTGGGGAAACCGAGCTTACTCATAATTGCCTCTAGGAATTTCCACTCGACCTGATCAAAAGCCTTGGACATATCAAGCTTAAGCCCAAAGTAACTATTAGAGCCTTTAGTGTGTCTATAAGAGTGAATGAGCTCTTGGGCTATGATGATATTATCCGAGATTTGTCTGTTGGGCACAAAAGCGGATTGAAAAGGCGAGATAATGAGGTGAAGGAAAGGTTTGAGACGCTGAGCTAGAATTTTCGAGATGATTTTATATGTGGTATTCAGCAGACTAATAGGGCGGTAATCCGCAGGCGTCTGAGGAGTATTGGTTTTTGGGATCAGGCATATATGGGTGTTGTTAGTATGAGGAGACAGAGTAGCCCAAGTGAAGAAGGTTCTAACCATATTAGTAATATTAGGGGCCACTGTATCCTAGTTAGATTTGAAGAAAAAGGGGGGGGGGGGGGGTAGCCATCTGGCCCAGGGGCAGCTTCAGCTCTAAGATTCTTAATGGCCTTGTCGATTTCTTCTTGAGTAGGGATGGCTACGAGGGAGTCATTATGGTCAGCTGAAATTATAGGGTTGAAAAGATTTAGAAGATTATCATCTATTTGAGGGTTAATAGAGGATGCAATATTAATAAGATGGTCAGAAAAAATAATTGTTATCTCTGAATCCCCCGAAATCCACTCTCCAGCTGAGTTCTTTATGGCGTGAATTTTATTCTGTCTGTGACGGGAAATGGCTGTAGAGTGGAAGTATTTGGTGTTTTTGTCTCCTAGTTTAATGAAATCATTTCTGGATTTTTCTTTCCAAACACTTTCTTGTTGGCGATAGAGGAAGTCTAACTGGGAATTAAGTTGATCATATTGATGCTGGTTTTTGGGGTTTTGGATTAGATTGGAAACTTCCTTAATACGGGTTTCTATATTACCGAACACATTCTTATTCTATTTAGCCAGATTCCTGCCCAGATTATTGAGCTTAGTCTGGATAGGAGGGGGATTAGAATGACTAAACATAGAATGCCAAATATTTGCAATAAAATTATGGCAATCAGGATGAGTCATCCAAGTCCGAAGGAATTTGAACGACTTCTTACCAGGGTGATTAATGGGCACCGCGGATAACAAGATAGGAATGTGATCCGATCCCACGCCTTCTAAATGTTTAACCATGGAGTCAGGGAAAGTGGTGATCCAACCCGGATTGGCTAAGGCTCTATCAAGCCTTTCCTGGATGAGGTTACCATTATATTGCCTATTAGTTCAAGTGAAGGGGTTACCCGAATAGCCCAAATCCGAAAGATTAATACTATCCGTAATGTTCTGAATCCTATGCGTGATCGAAGGAGGACCATTCGCACCACCAGATTTTCTGATTGGTGAAAGATCTTATTAAGGTCTCCTATGACCCCCCAAGGATGGTATATACTATTCGCCAACGAGTGTAACTGTTTCCAGGGACTAAGCTTCTTATGGGTGTCATACAGGTGACCGTAAAAACCGGTAACAAAGAAATTCAAGTTATTATTAGGGAAGGAAAACTTAGTGTGAATTATATTAGAGTGGGAGTAAATAAAATTGACGTCTAAGGATTTGTTCCAGTAAAGAGCAAGGCCGGCAGATTTGTTATTAGGGTCTATAGTAACAGAATCATAGTCCTTATGAATTCTAAGAAGATGGTGAAGTTTGCTCGAAACATTCTTCGTCTCGGCTAAGAAGACAATAGTAGGGTGATGAGTTTTAATCAAGTGGTGAATGTGCTTACGATTAGTGAAATTACCACAACTTTGGACATTCCAAGAGAGGATGGAAATGTCAAGGTTATGAGTCATGGTCCGACAAACAGAAAATAGAAAAACAGGATAACAGAAAAACAATAAAGCAAGCCAATAACAGGAAGAAGAAAAATAAAGCAAAGACTAATAGAACAACTACTATAACAAAATAAGAGAACAACTAGAGACTAAAACTAAAACAAAGACCAATAGCTGCACAAAGTCACAAGACTAACCCTATAGGGTCGACAACCTAAAACAACTAAGATTCTAGAGGCCACAAAAGTCTCAGTAAGAGAGACAAACCAACAAAAGACCATCAGAACTAAACTGAACAGAAATAAAAGCAAACTAAACTACTGACTAAATACACAATAGGGAAACTACCGATTCACATTGGACGACCATCATCTTCATTACCATCTTCTAGCACAATAGGATTGAAATACGACGTCAGAGAAGCATCTAGGTGGGTTAGGGGGGAGAGGGTTCAGATTCCCCAGCCTCCGGCGACCAAATAGATTGAGAGGGTTGACCTCTGAGAGGTTGATCAGGAGCATTTAACCAAGACGACGAAGCCTCCCCCACTATCGAATTAGAGCCTAGAATAGTGTCTTTATGCTTCTTAGAACTGAAAGGAGGGTAACCATCCATCTTCTCCACTTTAATCTGACCTAGAGGTTGCCATTCCTTCTGTTTACCATTAAGATTGAAAATTAAGCGGGGAGTTGTCTGTTTACTAACTTGAGGAGTTGGGTACACATACTGAACAATGGCCAGATTGTTGATCGATGAAGTCTCCATGGGATCCATAGGAGGGGCAGACAAGGTAAAGGGATGATCCATAATGCGACATATGCGGCAGATAGCCTTAGGAAACTTCCTATAACAAAAGTTTATGGGGTTACCACCATCAGTAAAAATAGGATTAATAGAAGCTAACAGTGGAGTACGCACATCATACATGAATTGGACAGTAATGTTAGGGGTACGAGCCGATCCAAAGGTTTTAGGGAAGGTCTGAATAATCGAACCCATGCATGCAAATATCAGGTCCATATCTTCCCTATTCTGAATAGCAGGAGGGAGTTTGTAAAGGGAACACCAAAGAGGCTCAAAAAATAGATCTAAGAAGTCAAGGGTAATTAGCTGAAAATCAACTTTCTTCGTAACTATTAACATACCTTTGATCATCCAGGGCCTACCAAAGTTAATAGCCTTATAAGCGGAAGAGCTAGTAGGTTTCACCCCAAAAGTGTTGAGCATCTCTGGATAAGGAATCAGATCGCAGTCCTGGAAGAATTTGTTCTGTTCATAAATGATTCTTTTCGCGAACGAGATACCAAGATCGTAAGGGTAGCAAATCTGAGCAATAAAACCTAACAAGAAATACGAGGCTTCAGCAACTACCGAAGCTTTCGGGTAAGATATGGTGAGTTGTCCATATTCAGAAAGATTTAAGAGGACTGCCATTTTGCTCGCCAGAGAAGATACTGCTTCGTTGAGAACGTCACTCGACATGAAACTCAGAGGATAACAGAAAAGAAGTGTAAAGGAGAAATACTCCTCAAAGGTTAAGGCCAACCAGACTAAATAAAGGACAAGATAAGGATGAGAATGCATGGGGAATATGATCTACTACTAGACTAATAATGAGGAGAAAGATCAATAGGGATACTGGAAATGGTGGGAGGGTGAGAGCGGAAATACTATAGTGGGTTATTTGTTCCTCACCTCGGGAACGAGCAAGGGAAGGTCGGGAAAAGGAGCAAAGGATCTTGAGAATGATGACTCTGACGCATGCGATGGTGAGAAATGACGGCCGCCCAATTGAATCAGATCATGCAAGAGGGAAGAGGAAGAGGAGAAGTAATTAAAATTAAGTAGAAAAAGTAAACAATAAGTCACTTACCTGATACGCTTTGTAATTATTGTTAGGGTCTATGATGTAGAGGATCAGGGGAAAGCAAGGATCTTTGTATTTATTAGCCTCTCTGGATTTGATGCCTGGAGTATAACGCTTTGATTTTTTTTTGGGATTATTAGTAAGATGTGAGTGTACCTTTTGATTCTCCAATGGGAGAAACGATAAAACGATTAAGGGAATAAATTTTAGGAATGAATTAGGGTTTGGAGTGGAAAGGTAGAAAGGAGATGGAGAAGGAAGGGTTCTTCCTGATGACGTCATGTCAGTCCCTCTCTCTCCTCAAAAAACCGAACCGGGGGTTCTTTTTCTTGTTATTGGTGCCCAAGTGTGCATTTAAGAACATCTCCCTTCCAACACTCAAAACTCCAAAATTTGTAATACCTCTTAAGAAATTTGAAGTTTTTGTTAAAAAAAACTTTAGGTCTTCGGCATAGGAATAACGATATCTGGTATAGACAATGCGATAGAAAGGTCAATTTATGTATTTACTCTTCCTTTACCAAATTAGTTGAAGGAAAGCGTTATAAGAATCATTTGGTAAATGATAAAAAAATAAGGGATTTAATAAAAATTAACAATAAATCTAATATTCTATTCACTTGTATTTTTGTCTTACATAAACGTCCCAACCTTAATATGGAGCACTACTATATACATCACCATTAGTATTAAAAAACTTGTAAAATACATAAGTTTAGTGTCTTCGTTTACAAACTTTTACTGATGTCTCAAGATCTCACAGATGAGGAACCACCATTAATGAAGAAGGAGGTAACTTACATCAAGAAAAAAGAATCCTTTAAGTTAAACGAAGACATCGACTTAAACGAGGACATCGACTTAAACGAAGATATCGACTTAAACAAAGACATATGTAAAGAAATTTTTTTCTAGTCTTCCTCTATGGTTGAACAAACATTTTTAGGGTTTTAGGTCGTTTTTGTTTCAGTAAAGGATTTTCGATTGGGTCCATCGAGTGGGGTTCTCAAGTTTTTCAGATAAAAAAAATTGGATATAGGTCAAGCAATGATCCCCTTGTCTCGCGTTATCCATGATCCTAATAAGTTCATGCTAACGAAAGTCCATGACAACAAATTCTTGATCCGCTTTATGACGACAACTAAACTAGGCCTAACCATCGATAATTCTCCTCATGTTATAGCAGAAGAGTTTGTAATTCTGAAGTAATGTACATCTCGATTGCTAGCTTGTCATAACTTTGATGCAACAATGTTTTGGGTACAAACGCATGGAATTCCAATAAGGCACTTGAATTGTACGTGTCAAGATCGAGTTACTACTCCAGAGGACGCAACCAAATGGAGTGTCTATGGACGTGTCACTATCGAGTTCAATATCCTTAAGGCGCTTCCGCATCGTCTCAATCTTCGTCCATCAAACACCAAGCTTATCCAAGTTGAACTCCATTTCGGAAGGTTGTCTTGTTCTGTGTCTCATGTGGGTTAGTAGGGCACAATATCAAATTCTGCCCAATCATCTTACAATTCAGTGATCTTTTGAGTGGAAAGGCGACGGAACCGAAGTACAAGGAGTATTTTAAGGTGCCTATCCTTTTCTGTTCAAGGAATGATTCGGGAAGTGGAATCTTTTGTTCCTATGGATATCCAAATGAGTGTTAAAACAAGTAGAGAATTTGGTGCTACTAGGCCAGATCAAGAACAAATGCCTCCATCTGCACCCCTGGATTCTTAAATTCATTATCCCAAGCTAAGCGATCAAAAGTGACAAAGGCAGATGGTAACACTCTTAGTGTAACTACACAGTGCTATCCGAGAAATTCGGACACTACGTCGACGGAGGATAGATCTAAATGTACCTACAAACGTACAACCAAACAAATATCGACCGATGGTCCAACTGAACGGGCACCGGAAGCCCCAATGCCTTCGACGAATGAGTTTGTCTTTCGTCAAATTGTCGGGGTTTAGGGAACACTCCGGTAAGAGAAACACCAAAGCAGTTCCTTAGGGGGACTAAGCCTTAGGTGGGTTTTCTTTCTGAAAGCAGTTCGCAGAATTTACGTAATACTTAATTGTAATAATGCAGGTTTAGAAAATAGATATCAGGTTCCTTCTGGGGGTCGTAAAGGTGGACTTTTATTACTATGATCTAATGCAATAAATATTATTATTAATTACTCTTCATGCAATTTAATACATATTACTGTTCGTGGTTAAAATGTTACTTCAGACTGAGGCTTACTCTGTATTTATGGACCCCTTAAGGTCCAAGACCGACACAACTTTTGGGGTAGCCTTCTACTATCACTAACCCATTTTGTTGTATTGGAGATTTAAACAACATTATATTCAAATATGAAAAATGGGTGGGTCTAGTGATATACCTTTTGCCTCACAATTTAACGCGTTCATTTCATAGGTTAGTCTCATCGATTTGGGATACAATGGTCTGGGATTCACCTGAACCAATAACAAATCAATCCATCACTTAACGAAAGAAAGACTATATAGAGCTCTATGTAATCATGAATGGTTATTAGCTTTCCAAAAGGTAGGTATATTTCACTTACCACGCTATAATAATGACCACACACCCATGGTACGTAAACTAAAAGTCGAAGGACAAGTATTAAATTTTTTTTTCTAGATTTGTAGCTTTTTGAGCTAAACATAAACAATATGAGGCGACGTTTATAGAGGGCCGATGGAGTTGTCGGGGTACATTCCATGAAAGGGTACAATCTGTTAAACAATCACTCCATCACTGTAGTAAGAGGTCTTTTGGGATGTTACATAATCGACTTAAAATTTTGCACACGCGATTACAAGATATTCAGTCGGGTACTCCAACTCCTGCACCACTAGACATTGAAAAATGTATCCACGAACAATTATTATATTTGGAGGAGGTGAATAGGACTAAACAGGAACAAAGATCTCTTGCCAAGTGGGTCCAGAATGGAGACTGAAACTCGAAAGCTTTTCACGTAGCGATGTCACAGAGCCGTAAAAAAATCCACCAACTTACATAACAATCTCGCTTTACTTCTTTATATGAATAAGAAATTTCTAGTGATCTTGTTTAATATTTTCAGAACTTATCTCAGACTGAACCAGTAAGTCTTGTGTCCTTCGAGATATTAAATGCATATAAAGTGATCTCGACAGATGATCTGGGCTACATCTCCAAGACGTCAAGGATGGAGGAAATTAAGGAGGTTATGATGGAAATGGGATCTCTCAAAAGCTTGGACCCGACGGATTACCTTGTTTCTTCTATCAACACAGCTGGAACATCGTGGTTGTTGACTTAGTTCAACACATTGTATGGGCCAAAATACATCAACAGGAACGCCACGAGAAATCCACGATTAATAGGCTAACACGGTGACCATGCCTATGAATTAATGGCGAATGGGCCTGACCCATTTGTCTTCGAGCACCCCGAAGCAAAGCAAGCACATCTAGCCTTGGATAAAGAGGCCAGTGCTCACCTCCTCAGCAGACCTCCCCCCGTATATCTGTTGGGAGACGTTACAGTCATTCAAGATGACAACATTCTGAATAAACCGTTGAGGGGTTATGACATCCGTATTTATAGTGACAGCTCTATGCGTTACCACGTTGAAGACGACAGCTTACTGTCAGGCGATAGTCAACCACCAACACTATAAAATGACTAAGAAGAAGATGATACGGATGATCGACAAACACATCGAGTTATCACCTTATACATCCAATTCTCGGGCAATCAACCTATTACTTTCTTTTTCATCGATCGTACAAACCTCTTGCGAGTTATCTTTCTCTCTCTGGACAACTAGACGACCGTTCTATCAAGGGAGGGCGACCTACCCTTCCCCCTGGACGATCAGACGACCGTTCTATCAAGGAAGGGAGACTTATCTATCTCTCTGAACGACCAGAAGATCTATCTATCAAGGATGGGCGACCTACCCTTCTCTCTGTACGACCAGACGACCTCATTATTAAGAAGGACGACCTATCTTTCTCTCTGTTGATGACCAAAGGAGGCAAGCTACTATACCTCTCCTGAAGGTCAGACCCTTTCTACATCATCCACATGATTATCTACAAGGTCAGATCTTAAAGCTTTCTGATAGGCCTAAACTAGGTCTATTCCCGCAAGTATACGGGGTCAAGTTATAGTATTGAAAATAAGATCGAGTATCGTCCCAAGGGATAGGTAGGTAACTTCAGATATTAACGGCGAGTTTAACCCAATAATCAAGATGTCAATATCTAACTTAGACTAAAACACACACACACCCCTCATAAAATTGATGATTGATATATAAGAAATAAGAAAACACATGAAACTAGCTAAACTATCTAAGAGAGGGGAGAAGATATCTAAGGTTATAAAATCCACCACATAATTTCACTTTATAAAACAAGCACTTAATTACTTAAATCTCTTTTGTATTTACTCGGGATCCAATATAATGAACTATTTGGATTCCGGATGATATTCTAGATAAAACAATTTTATAATTACTAATTCTAATTGTCTTCCTTATAAAGATTCGGATCACTTAACTATTATTCATCATCTAAAAAGCATACTCCATCTAACAATTTAACGAAAGTATGAAATATCTAATTATGAGGCATGAGTAATGGAAAAAAAATCCAATCCATATAGATAAACAATCAATAGACATTAAAGCACATCAAAGGATTTAATTAATCAAGAACAAGTATTATAAAGATCCAAAATGGGTTTCATTCACAACCTTAGATTGCTAAATTAACTATACATGGAATCTAGAGTGACATTCATTGACATTGTAAAATAAATGAAAATACTAAGAAATTAATGGAAAGAAATCACCAAGAATATTCAAAATCCATATTCCCATGTATCTCCATTTTATCCAAGATTTGCTCCATTTGTGTTCAAGAATTGTACACCAAGAAATCCAAGTAATAGCTATTTTATTGCGACCCAAATAAGAAAAAGAAAGAAAAAGAAGAAATTAGATGTAGATAGAAGTTGGAAAGAAGAGATGAAAGGGGATAAAGATGATAGAAGAATATGGAAGAAAGAAGGAGAAGACTATTAATGGAAGAAAGAACAGTGGTATAGAAGAAGTAGTAGTAGAGAAAGATGGAAAAATAATGGAGAAGATAGATTTAGTAGTAGAAAAGAGAGAAAGAAATAGGTGAGAAGAGGGATAGGTTGAGTAGAGAAGAGGAATATTGAGAAGAGGGAGATGAGAGGGTTTGCAAGTCTAGCTTTAATGGAGGATCAAGAGTTATTATATAGGTTTAGGGTTTTTGGTTGGGTTAAATAGGTAAAAACTGAAAAAAGGAGGGTCATTTTTGGATTTATAAAACCCCTAAACAGATAGGGAGGCGGCTAGGGTTTGGCTGGGGTTTCGGATGTTAAAGTGTGGCCGGGTATAACTTAATAGGGTGAGACGCAGCAGCCCTTGGATGGAAGAGAGCACGGGATCTGGGTGGACGGGAGAGTGCCACGTGGCCGGGAACATGAAGACTAACCAGCTTCGCGTTGCAAGGAATAATAAGCAATGGAGCTAAATCGCAGCAACCGTTGGATCTTGATGACGCGGGAGGTTGCGGCTGCGATTAAAACACGAGCAAGGGATTACCGAAGCTAAGCTGCAACGTGGTGTATTGGAACGTCTTCCCGGCAGAGAGATCTCGTGCGCTGATCTGAAGTACGCGGAAGGCAACGGACGAGATTAAAACGCAGTATCAGGACTACCGAAGCTCGCTGAGACGCGCTACACTAGATAATTCACGATGGTCCCACTTCGCTGTTCAACAAGAATATGGAATTTAGATGCGATGGCCTCCATTGTTCGCCACATGTCTACCCGTGTACCGCCCGCCAGAATACATCCCGAAAATTGACCGAATGTTGACAAACTGTTGACCTGACTTTGACTTCACATAATTCTCTCGTCCGGACTCCGATTTGACTTCCGTTTTCTCCTACGGACTCGTCTCGACCTCTAATTTTCAACCACGCACTGACCTTGGCCAAATTACCAGATTGTCCTTGACTCCAAATGACCAAAATACCCTTCATGCATCTTTTCCTCGTTTTTAACCGTTTTTCACATCTAACTCCGCAAAAGACACCTAATCAAGAAAACCAACCATTTTATTATAATAAAGACTCGAAACCGACTAACTTGGCTAAATTAAACGACTTCGATGGGACATTTTTAGGACCCATCAAACGTCCCCAAACTTAGATTTTGCTAGTCCTCGAGCAAAACAAAATGAAAGAAGAACCTAACTCACTTTCGGAGGCATCCCGGTTGCATTTAGCGTATGCAACAAGCCGTTAAACCCCTAGGTTGCCCTAGTGGACGAGTGTGGTCTCGTGAGGGTTTCCATAGATGACACCCACAAACATCATGGTTTCAAATACACAAGGGTCCAAAATCCAAATCATAGATAAGCATGTTCATATAGTAAAGGGTTTAAGCATGTCAACACATAATGAATCAAGTAAATAAGCTCTTGTAAAAGCTAAAGGCCCCTTCACTAATGATCTTACCCTAAAATGCAAGTGTCATACCATAATAAGCACATCTATGTTCCGAAGTCACAAAACCTTGATTCCCAAGTTAGTACATTTCGCCTCGACTTCGGCCTCACGGACATACACTCCAAAAATGAAATCACTCAAGAATGGTTCGCTCGTATGTGTGAGTGTGATCACTAATATAGACTCAACACATAAAAAGGGGTGAGGACAACATTTTGGAACGAATGATCTTCGAAAAGGAATTAGCCACTAAATAGAGTGGGGAAGCTCACTCGCCCTTTTCACCCATTCTACCCTCTAAAAATGTCTTCTAAAGGTTAACGGATACTAGAGATGGAATAATGATGGTGGATTCCCGAGAATGTCGACCTCTTCATGATAGAACCTCTCAAGCACTTCCACATTTGTTTCTTGCTCGAATACTTATTCATGAACAAAAACACCAACACATATATACAATCACATCACTCACACAAGAGAGCTAACACATGCTCAAACATACTCAAAATTCACTTTTTTTTCACTTTTTTTTTTTTTTTTTTTCAAATCACTTTTTTTTTCATTTTTCATTCTTTTTTTCTCTTTTTTTTTTTTCTTTTTCTTTTCATAACACAAACAAACAACCAAAACAAAATACAACACACACAACTCTATTCTTGCAATCAACTTTCATTTCATACTTGCTTTTGACATTCTTCATTCCTTTATCTCATGTCTTCATTCTCGGGATCTAAGATGATGGATGGTGATGGAGTATCCGCTTTCCTCTAGTTGGCATTTTCATTGGGTTTCATGGACTACAAGGGCAAGGTTAATTTGCTATCCTAATGTCACTCCTAGTGGCTAAGGAAATTGAGCACACGAGATCAAATGAGCTCTTTTATAAGTTACGAGGTTGAGTAGCTCTTCATTCTACTCGGAGTTAGCGCAGAAGAGTACACTCGAATGGCAATTTAGGCTTTGAGCTCTCACATGGGTTAAGTCTCCACTAATGACTACTCTAGGTCTCTTAGAAATGTTTCTTCTCCACTAAGATGTAACTCACATGGCACAACACAAACACAAAAAGACTCGACTTTCATGCAAAGGCCATTAGCAATCACAAAACTCGTCAACTCGACATATATGCATCAACATTCTTAAAACTATCACTAGAATCACATGCAAATCTACTTAAAATGTTCAAAATTTTCAAATTTTGGCTAATTTGAACCCTTTTGTCTTTGAAACCCATGGTCATGCATTGGTTATGGTCATATCCCGCATCCCCAAACTTAAAACTAACATTGTCCTCAATGTTCTAAGCATACACTCACCAAAAGATAAAGAGGCACGTCAATCTAAAGAGAAGAGTTGAGAGATATTACCATAACCGAAGGAGATAAAAGATGATACTACCAAGGCTCATGTATAAAGAGGTTCCAAGTTGATGCCAAGCTCGCGCCATCCCCAAACTTGGAACAAACCACGCCTTAGAAGTAAAACATATAAGAATTGCTCCTAAAATATCAACAAATTACATGAGAATGAATCACATAAAAGACATGACCACATACAAATCTACCACTAACGTGGGTATACACGATTGCATTGAGCTATGCAATTAGCCTTTAATTCTCTTGATTTCACACAAGAACACGAGTTATGTCTCGTGGAGGGTTTCCAGAGATGATACCCACAAACATCAAGACACATTAATCGGCCTAACGTTCATAAAGCAAATGACGGAAAATTTCGGGGTCAACCCAAAGAAAGCTATATACAAATGAAAATCGTCTCACAACTGTGTACAAACCATATAGTGCAAGTAAGACGATTGAAGAAAATAAGCCATCCCCAAACTTAGTGGATGCACGGTCCACTAAGTAACCATAAATGCTAGGGGCGACGACTAAGAAGTCGTCAAAAGGATCGACATACAAGTGAAGGGCTAAGAGGTCAGTCGAAGGCAAAAAGTCATCTGGAAGCTTAGTGGATAGAACATCCACTATGTCCATAGACACTCTAGGAAAGAAGTCTGAAATGTCCCAAAAGGGATCAACGACCGAGTCTGAGATCACGTGAACGGTTGAACTGGACTCTAAAGGTAAGGCAATAGGCTCAGGGACCAAGTCAAGGTCCATGGTTTCCTTAGGTAAATGGTCCGACAAACTATCCAACATGTCTCTAGGTACTATGTCATTGATGTCCTCAAAGGCATCTAAAGCCTCATAGTCAGCTATAACATCATGTCTGGCATCTAAGACTGACTCCCTACAAGTGTCGAAAATCGAAAAGTTCAAAATAGTGTCACCCCCATACTTGTTCATAGAGCCACCATCTTGAATCTCAAAGTCTAATGTAGTCCTATCATGATGAGATGACACATGGTGAGGAAACGAGACAACAAGGTTATCAGTTTGTTCAAGCTCTTGGGTCCTCTCAGTTGATTCGTCGACATTTAACTTAGTACTAGGGTTAGACGTATTACCCTCGCCATCGGACCTAGTACCCTCTTGAGTTTGGGGTGGTAAAACCCCTTCCTCGTCGGCTAATAACTGTGACATCATCATCTCTAATGGATGATTTAGAGATTCTAATTGATGATTTAGAGACTCAAACCTCTGATGTAACTCTTGTTGCATTTGAATCTGCGTCTGTTCAAATCGATCTTGTGTCTCTTCAAGTTGTAACATCATTTCAGTCAGACGACTCACAGACTCTAATTGAGATTTATCTTCAAGAGTCTCTTCATGATAAGGCTCACAAGTGTAATTAAATGAAGACTCTTAATAATAACTCCCACCGTACATACTAGGATCATACCTGCCTCTAAAATCATTGGTCTCAGAATAGTGTGGACTATAAGGTCTCTCATACATATTTAGTGTCGGACCATATCCATCACTAATTTGACCATCTCTATACATTTGTCGGTATTCTCCTAATGTCATACGAGATCGATCAGGTTCTGGTCTACTCCACTCACTAATCGGACCGTTTCTAGACATTCGTTGATAATCCCCAAATGTCATACCAGGTCGGTCAGGCTCGTTTCTACTCATCTGCTGGTATTCCCCGAAGGTCATACCAGGTCGGGTAGTGATGGAACTCCTCAGATCAAGGTCATCATCAACATGAAATGGCCAACCGTTAGAATAACGTGCCATGATCTCACAATGCTCAAGGAACTAACAAACAAGCTATCAATGCAAATCAAAACTTATCCAACCAATCACACACAAGTAAGAAAGAAAGAGATAGAATACGATACTAGCGGATGCTCCTCTCGTTTCGTTTTTTCCTTCGATTTCTTTCTTTTCCTTCGTTCCTATTTCGCTTTTTGGCTTTTTTTTTTCTTAAAGTAGTTCCTGAAAACAAGAAAGAGTCAGAAACTACGAAAATAAACAAAAACGTCTAAGTTAACAAATAACACTAAACTAATGAACAAAACAAGCAAACAATATCCAAACTACTAAACCTATCCCCGGCAGCGGCGCCAAAAACTTGATAGGCCTAAACTAGGTCTATTCCCGCAAGTATACGGGGTCAAGTTATAGTATTGAAAATAAGATCGAGTATCGTCCCAAGGGATAGGTAGGTAACTTCAGATATTAATGGCGAGTTTAACCCAATAATCAAGATGTCAATATCTAACTTAGACTAAAACACACACACACCCCTCATAAAATTGATGATTGATATATAAGAAATAAGAAAACACATGAAACTAACTAAACTATCTAAGAGAGGGGAGAAGATATCTAAGGTTATAAAATCCACCACATAATTTCACTTTATAAAACAAGCACTTAATTACTTAAATCTCTTTTGTATTTACTCGGGATCCAATATAATGAACTATTTGGATTCCGGATGATATTCTAGATAAAACAATTTTATAATTACTAATTCTAATTGTCTTCCTTATAAAGATTCGGATCACTTAACTATTATTCATCATCTAAAAAGCATACTCCATCTAACAATTTAACGAAAGTATGAAATATTTAATTATGAGGCATGAGTAATGGAAAAAAAATCCAATCCATATAGATAAACAATCAATAGACATTAAAGCACATCAAAGGATTTAATTAATCAAGAACAAGTATTATAAAGATCCAAAATGGGTTTCATTCACAACCTTAGATTGCTAAATTAACTATACATGGAATCTAGAGTGACATTCATTGACATTGTAAAATAAATGAAAATACTAAGAAATTAATGGAAAGAAATCACCAAGAATGTTCAAAATCCATATTCCCATGTATCTCCATTTTATCCAAGATTTGCTCCATTTGTGTTCAAGAATTGTACTCCAAGAAATCCAAGTAATAGCTATTTTATTGCGACCCAAATAAGAAAAAGAAAGAAAAAGAAGAAATTAGATGTAGATAGAAGTTGGAAAGAAGAGATGAAAGGGGATAAAGATGATAGAAGAATATGGAAGAAAGAAGGAGAAGACTATTAATGGAAGAAAGAACAGTGGTATAGAAGAAGTAGTAGTAGAGAAAGATGGAAAAATAATGGAGAAGATAGATTTAGTAGTAGAAAAGAGAGAAAGAAATAGGTGAGAAGAGGGATAGGTTGAGTAGAGAAGAGGAATATTGAGAAGAGGGAGATGAGAGGGTTTGCAAGTCTAGCTTTAATGGAGGATCAAGAGTTATTATATAGGTTTAGGGTTTTTGGTTGGGTTAAATAGGTAAAAACTGAAAAAATGAAGGTCATTTTTGGATTTATAAAACCCCTTAACAGATAGGGAGGCGGCTAGGGTTTGGCTGGGGTTTCGGATGTTAAAGTGTGGCCGGGTATAACTTAATAGGGTGAGACGAAGCAGCAGCCCTTGGATGGAAGAGAGCACGGGATCTGGGTGGACGGGAGAGTGCCACGTGGCCGGGAGCATGAAGACTAACCAGCTTCGGGTTGCAAGGAATAATAAGCAATGGAGCTGAATCGCAGCAACCGTTGGATCTTGATGACGCGGGAGGTTGCGGCTGCGATTAAAACACGAGCAAGGGACTACCGAAGCTAAGCTGCAACGTGGTGTATTGGAACGTCTTCCCGGCTGAGAGATCTCGTGCGCTGATCTGAAGTACGCGGAAGGCAACGGACGAGATTAAAAGGCAGTGTCAGGACTACCGAAGCTCGCTGAGACGCGCTACACTGGATAATTCACGATGGTCCCACTTCGCTGTTCAACAAGAATATGGAATTTAGATGCGATGGCCTCCATTGTTCGCCACATGTCTACCCGTGTACCGCCCGCCAGAATACATCCCGAAAATTGACCGAATGTTGACAAACTGTTGACCTGACTTTGACTTCACATGTGTTTTGTCTCTTGTCACAGGTTGAGCCCAAAGATGTCGGTGCCCATAAAAATATTAACATGTGAAGGTCCGACTTTCGGTCAACGACCCGATTCAATTGACTTCTTAACCTGCGATTTCGGCCCCTCACACACATTCAATCCACCTTTATCTCAGGTTCTATAGATCCAACTATTAACACCACAACACTTGCTAATTCCTAAGGCACGTAGTCCAAGTATGGCCACAGATTTTCAGCCTACTTTACTATGCAACTCAATTTATAAGTTCATCAAAAAACCTATAGCCAACATGATTCGACGTTACCTAGAAGATTGTATTATGTGGACTCAAAACTGCTTTTGTCCCAGATAGACAGATATTAGACAACATAATAATTACCCAAGAACTAGTACATTCTGTGAACCTTTCACATGCTTGTAAGGGACGATTCTCTCTAAAGATGGACATGACGAAGGCTTATGATGTTATGCCAAATCGGAGTTAATGTGAACAATACGAGTAATCAGAGACAAGCAATAGGAATAGTAAAGAACAATCAAGAACAGAACACAGAGATTTACGTGGTTCGGTTGGTGAGACCTACTTCACGGCGACAACAGCGCGATGATTTCCACTATGATAAGCAAACAAGTTTACACAAGAGATTCATGAGATTGTGTCTTACTGGTATCTCTTTAGGGTTTAGTTTATATAGCCACTAAACCCTAACCCCACCGCCTCACCGACTCTTTCTACAACCGGCATTATACACGAATAAACACTAATCACCGACATAAGCCTAGCTTCGCATTCCAGCTCTGTCTCGGAGTCCAGCTTTGCCTCGGAGCACTGCTTCGCATACCAGCTCAGTATCAGTAATCAGCTCCGCTAATGGGTCCAAGCTTTGGTAGGTTTAACCGAGTTCGATACCAATCCATATTCGAGTTACTTCTAACAATTCTCCACCTTGACTTGAATATGCTTCTCTTGACTTAGATCTGTCACCATCATAGCTCAACGACCCTGAGCCATCGTCGCTCCAGCCCTGCTAGGGCTAACATCTGGAAATCCCAATCAAATCTAAGCAATGCTTAAACTTGAAAGTTGTAACTGCCTTGGTCAGAATATCCGCTGGATTCTCAGCAGTAGAAACCTTCTTCATCGTGATCTTCCCTTATTAGATCACGTCCTTGATAAAGTGATACCTGACGTCAATGTGTTTAGTTTTCTCGTGATAAATTTGATTTTTGGTCAAATGAATAGCACTCTAGTTGTCGCAGTAGACCTCAGTCATCTCCTACTTCAGGCCCAAATCCCGAACTGAACCACTTAGCCATATTGCCTCCTTCACTGCCTCTGTTTCTGCCATGTACTCAGCTTCCGTTGTAGACAGCGCTACCACCGACTGCAGCACTGCTCCCCAACTAATGGCACTCCCGCAGAGTGTGAACGTATAGCCCGTCAGTGACCTCTTCCTATCAAGATCCCCTGAAAAATCCGAATCTACAAACCCATCTACCGAACCAGAAGTGTCAGCCCTTCTGTCGTAAACCAAACCAAGCTCCGTAGTTCCTCCCAAATACCGTAGTATCCATTTCACAGCCTGCAAATGACCTCTCCCAGGTCTGCCCGTGTATCTGCTTACTGCACTAACAGCATGTGAAATATCAGGCCTTGTGCACACCATAGCATACATAATGCTACCTACTGGATTTTCATAAGGCACCCGAGACATGTACTCCGTCTCGTCATCAGTTGTTGGTGACAGTTCACCCGAAAGCTTGAAGTGTGCTGCCAATGGAGTACTGATAGGTTTTGTCCCAGTCATACCAAAACGTTCCAACACCTTCTCGATGTACGTTTTCTGAGACAAGAACAGTTTCCCAGCAGATCTGTCTCTCCGTATCTCCATACCCAATATCTTCCTTGAGGCACCCAAGTCTTTTAAAACTCACCCTTTAACTGACCCTTTAACATGTGGATTTTCGACATATCCTTGCAAGCTATCAGCATGTCATCCACATACAGGAGTAGATACACATAAAAACCATCCGATAGTTTCATGTGGTACACACAGCTATCATACCTGCTTCTGTCATAGCCGTTTTTAACCATAAACGTGTCAAAAGGCTTATACCACTGCCTAGGAGACTGTTTCAGTCCATACAAAGACTTCTTCAGGAAACAGACCTGGTCTTCTTTCCCGAGAATCTCAAACCCCTCTAGCTGACGCATATAGATTTGTTCCTCCAACTCTCCATGTAAGAACGCAGTCTTAACATCAAGCTGCTCCAATTCCATATCATACAAAGCAACCATAGCAAGTATCACTTTAATAGAGCTATGTTTAACAACAGGAGAAAATACCTCATTGAAGTCTATCCCTTCTCGCTGTGTAAAATCCTTAGCTATTAACCGTGCTTTGTAACGTGCATCTTCCATCCCTGGGATTCCTTCCTTCTTCTTGAAAACCCATTTGCTATCAACAATCTTCCGACCCTTAGGCAACTCGGCTAATTTCCAGACCTGGTTCTTCCGAAGAGACTCAATCTCTTCATTCATGGCAAGAGACCACTGCCGTGAATCATCGCTCCTCATAGCTTCTTCATAGGTGCATGGTTCACCTCCATCAATGCTTTCTCTCACACTAAGTGCGAATGCAACCATATCTGCCATCCCATACCTTTCCGGTGCCCGGATGTCTCTCCTTCCCCTGTTCCTCGCAACACTGTAATGAACTAGCTCTGGTTCATCTTCCTCGACTTGCTCATCTACTTGAGGCCGAACCTCTTCCGGAGTGTCTATCTCAAGCTTCACCTGCTCTCCGTGATCTTCCTGCTCCACCTGTTTACCAACACCCTCCCGAGCATCTACAGGCGTTACCTTCTGAATTACCATGGCTAACTTTTCAAAAGTAACATCTCTACTTATGAGAAACTTCTTCGATTTTCCATCCGGATTCCACAACCGATAACCCTTAACTCCAGGCTCATACCCAAGAAATAAACATTTCTTAGCCCTCGGATCAAGTTTACCTTCTTTAACATGTGCATAAGCCGAACAACCAAAGATTCTCAAGTTCTCATAATTACCAGGATAACCAGACCACACCTCATTAGGAGTTTTACACTCAATAGATGTACAGGGTGAAATATTTACCAGATACGCTCCTGTGTTCACTCCTTCAGCCCAGAACACCTCCAACACCCCTGCATTCGAAAGCATACAACGACGTTCCGCCACCCCATTCTGCTGTGGGGTCTTTCTGACCGTATGGTGTCTCACTATCCCTTCGTCTACACATAACCTATTAAACTTATTTCCGCAAAATTCCATGCCATTGTCAGTTCTCAAGCGTTTGATCGATTTTCCAGTCTGCTTCTCGATCAAGGTCTTCCACTGCTTGAACTTGAAGAATGTCTCATCTTTGCGTTTCAGTATGTAGACCCATACTTTTCTGGAAAAATCATCTATCAAGGTTAACATGTATCTACCCCCACTATGTGAGCTAACCCGAGAGGGACCCCAAAGATCTGAATGGATGTAATTCAGAGTTCCTTTGGTGTTATGAACCGCCGTACTAAACTTTACCCGACATTGCTTCCCGAAGACGCAATGTTCACATAATTCCAGTTTTCCAACCTTCTGCCCACAGAATAAACCCTGCTTGCTCAGTATAGCCATCTCCTTTTCACTCATATGCCCTAACCGCATATGCCATAGCTTGGTAGTCTCAACTTCCTTGTCTGATGATGACACCGCTACAGATCCGGTAACTGTGTTACCCTGTAGCACATATTGACCATTCTTTTTCAACCCCTTCATAACTGTAAGACTCCCCTTAGAAACCCAAAGAACACCACCTTCACCAACATATTTGCAACCATTATCATCCAGAGTTCCCAAAGAGATTAGATTCCTCTTCAAATTTGGAACATGTCTGATGTCTGTTATAGTCCTCACAACACCATCGTGCATCTTGATCTGAATAGTACCAATTCCAACCACCTTACAAGGAGTGTCGTTTTCCATTAACACCTTACCGCCATTAATGACTCTGTAAGTAGAAAACCATTCCTTATGAGGACATACATGGAATGTACAACCAGTATCCAAAATCCACCTATCTTCAGCGAAGCAGGCATTGATCGCCAGAACCATAGCTTCATCACACTCTTTAATGATTGCCAAGACACTACCATCATCTTCTTCGATGACTGCTGCCTCTGCTGGCTTCTTCCTAAGTTCAGGACAATTCCTTTTGAAGTGTCCCTCTTTTTTACAGTTAAAGCGTCTGTACTACTTTGGTTTCGATTTAGACCGAGAACGGCCCTTCCCATCGACCACATGCTGCGTCCTTCCCCTTACCACCAAACTATCACCTGAATTGCTTTCTTCCATTGACCTCCGTCTCAACTCCTTCGAGTTCAATGTTGCTTTAACATCCTCAAAGGTTGTAGTTGTTTTTCCAGACATAAAAGAATCAACGAAGCTTTCATATGATGGTGGCAGGGATGCAAGCAATAGTACTTCCTTATCTTCTTCTTCAAATTTGACATCTATGTTTGCCAAATCTAAGAATACTCGGTTGAGTTCATCCATATGGTCTTTCAACGATTCCCCTTCTAACATTTGTAAACTAAATAATTTCTTCTTTAGATACAAACGATTAGTTAGAAATTTCGTCATATACCTTGTCTCCAGCTTACTCCATAGCCCATTGGCTGTAGTTTTCGTCGCTACTTCCCACAAGACCTCATTGCTCAAACAGAGTAGAATCTGACCATGAGCTCTCTCCATGAGATCATCCTTCTCGGCTTCTGAAAGTGATTCAACGAGTGCAGCCTTCCCATCCAACGTCTTCAGCAGACCCTGTTGAACTAATACTGCTCGAATCTTAATCTTACAAAGATTAAAATCGTTACTTCCATCGAATTTCTCTATCTCGTATTTCGCCATCACAGAAACCTCAAAACCACAGCTCTGATACAAGTTTGTTGTGTCAAGTCAGGGTTAATGTGCAATACGAGTAATCCAAGACAAGCAATAGGAATAGTAAAGAACAATCAAGAACATAACACATAGATTTACGTGGTTCGATTGGTGAAACCTACTCCACGGCGACAACGGCGCGATGATTTCCACTATGATAAGCAAACAAGTTTACACAAGAGATTCGTGAGATTGTGTCTTACTGATATCTCCTTAAGGTTTAGTTTATATAGCCACTAAACCCTAACTCCACCACCTCACCGACTCTCTCTCTACAACCGACATTATACAAGAATAAACACTAATCACCGACATAAGCCTAGCTTCGCATTCCCGCTCTGTCTCGGAGTCCAGCTTTGCCTCAGAGCACTGCTTCACATACCAGCTCTGTCTCAGTAATCAACTCCGCTAATGGGTCCAAGCTTCGGTAGGTTTAACCGGGTTCGATACCAATCCATATTCGACTCACTTCTAACACAATGCATAAGAAAACACATAAAAGGCGGCCATCTCAGTATTTCTTATACTTAAGGGGGCCACGCGGGAATCAGATCACACTTTTGGGGGACAATCGAGACATAACCCTTATATATATATGGAAGGGTAGAATGGGAAATAGAGGAAAGTATTATGGCCTCGAGATGGAAAGAACAACTTTTACACTTTTGGGTTTTTTTTCCACAATAAAAAATCCTGGGTGGGTTTAATTCCCTATTTGGACCCATATTTTGGACTTTTCATGCAAATTTTTTGAGTCTAAGGTCCAAAAATAGGGGGTAATTAACCATATATCCACTCCTAAGATGAAGACTATAATACCAAAATAATACATGAAATGTAAAATAAGTCCAAGAGTGTACTTTTTTATGAGTCCAAAGCCTCAAGCAATTTATTTTCTCTCAATATTTCCCTTCTATAAATATATACTAGGTTCCACTTGGCTAACGCCAGAGATGACATTTAAATCAACATTCCTAAGAAGAACCCTCTAGAGATGAAAAGAACAGAGAACAATCAGTATATAAAGACGATGTCGATTTTGGACAGAATAACGAAGATAAGGGAGAAGAAATAGAGAAGAGATATTAACTAACTCATAAATAAAAGTTGTAAATCCTGATAGAAAATCGTGGATCGGGAGAGAAATACGCGGGTAGTAGTTATTGTAGGAATATTCTAATCGATTTGGGTCGATTGACACTAATACCCTTTTACTTTGATTTAATTTACATGAAGAGGATTTTATACCAGCCGTCAGATTTGATTTATGTCAAAATCCCAATAAAAATAAACGGCCAGACTTATCCCTCATGTAACCAACTGAGCTATTTTAATATATAGGATTAAACTATAACTAAACCAAAGGTTTCTTACGGTTGAGTTAATCAATATTTTTTCCGTAAATTATAAGAGAAAAATTTTTATGGCAAAAATTTATTTCCAAAATCTGTTGTTGCCAAAATTCATCATTAAGGTATTTTCATCTTAAAATATATGGAATCTTGTTATAGCATTTTTTTTAGTTCTAACAACAGATTTAAATGTAACACGTCTTCTCACTTGTTTGGTAACAAGATAAGTTGAATTTTGAATCAGTACAATCTTGTTTTCATTAAAAGTATGTGTTTAGGCTGATATGTATAGCATTATATGCGTCACACGTGCTATGACTTGGTTAGAGTAGGTGAACAAAAGTTTGATTATTTATCTACTAGCATTTAATTTATTTTGACAACATACTTATAAATAACATATTTTTTTATTTTCTTAAATTAGACTAAAACAGTTTTCAATATCATTTTATTGATTTTAACAACATAATTATATATAACATGTGTTATTACTTGGTTAGAGCAGGAGAATAAAAGTTTGATTATTTATCAAGTATTTTATTGATTCAAGCAACATACTTAGGTATAACATGTTCTTTGAGTTACTTAGTTTATATTAACAAATTTTCAATTTTTTCAGAAATTTTACTCATTTAAACATCACAATTATATTTTTCAATAAATATTCAATCTTATTTTCATTTAAAATATGCATGTAAATTGATATATATTATGCTGACATTTTCAATATTTCTATACCATTTTACTTATTCTAACAGCATGATATGCATTGTTAAAAAAAAATTCATAAATTTTCTTGTAGCGTTTTTTTGATTTCTGCATAAATTTTGGCAACTCCACCACCATCTTCTAAATTCTAAAAAATTATCATATTTTTACAAACATAAATAAGTTAGATTTAACTACAGTAGAAGAATATAGATTTTCCGCAAAGTTTTATATATTTATTCTTTTATATTGATGCTTTCATACCATTCAATGATTATTTATTATGTAAATACACATGTTACCCGATCATGATATAGATGTTAGCGACCAAAATTGTACTGCCACTTATATGAAATGAGTGAATAACTAAGAAAGAGTCATGTGATCCAATCTTCATCAATGTAGGCTAAACATTATATGGATATACTCAAATATAATAAAAAATACTCCCTCAGTCCCAAAATGAATGACTTATTTTGAAAACCCAACTTATTAAGGGAACATCATTAATTGTTGTTTGACTTTCAAAAATAACATGGTTTTTCCAATTGTATCCTCATTAACTTTTTTTATTTACAATGAAAAAGTTGAACTTACCTTTAAATAAAGTTGTCATAAAATTTATAGTAATGGGTATTACTGGAAATAGCGAAAAGTTCATTTCTTTATTTTTAGAAATAGGGCTCTAAAATTGGACAACCCCAAATAGAGATTAGGTCATTCATTTTGAGACGGAGGGAGTATTGTTAAAATCGTTGTGGTATTTCTAACATTTTTGTGATATCTTCTAGCATTTTCCGTTAACTCTCAACATTTTTAACGTATTTCTCGATATTAATTAAAATTAAAAGACACTCATTACGACATAATCAATTGCAACATCCATTACAAGAACTAATAACTTGAAGATTTTTTCCATTTATCCTTCAATTCATGCAGTAACAACCAAGTTCATTCAACTCTCTTCATTTGCGCTTGTATTGTAAATCTTGACTAACATCCCGAGTGAAAAATGCTTATAGTTAGGTTCGACCACAAATTCATCCACGTGCAAAATCACATACAACCACAGTCTCGTCTGTAAATTTGTAAAATATAAGTGCTCAGACAAGTGTTTGTAATTCATGGAATGATAAAATAAAAAAAGTAAAACAATCGAAATGTTAAACTTTACAGAAAATCTGTACAATTCTACTGCCGATAAAGTCATTTTGAGGGTCTCGCTGTTATGTTTGTAAAACATGTTATTTTTTGTCAGATTTTAGAAAATATTGGTAAAATTCCCACAATTTATACAAAATCAAAGAAGTGCTACAAGAAATTTGAGGGTTTTGCCAGCTGTAAAACAAACACGCTCATTCAGAATTATAAAACGTAAACATGCTTTTTGAGTCAAGAAAATGTTATGAGCATATACAAAATGTTTGCGAAATATATAATTACTTTTCATGCATTTCTTGAGAAAACATGATTTTAGAGAGAGAAAGAGTGGGACAAGATCTGAAAGATTTTTTTAAGAAAAAGATTGATATCTTGGCTTTAAGAATAAGAAATACAAAAACATGCACGATGCATCAATCTATCGTTGAAAAAAAAAGAGATAATTGTAAAAGAAGAAATTTAATCCATTAAGCATCTTGTTCTTCTAAGTTTTCTCCAGGTGAAGAATAAAAAGTGTGGATGAGTTTTCTCTCGGTTAATTAAAGAAGAGAAAGTTATGGTCGATTTTCTTTGGGGCAAAAGGTTAGAGAAACATTCTTTTAAATGGGAAAGACAACTTTTTTTAAAGATGGAAACTTATTATTGAGAAATTATTTCATGAAACCGAGAAGACTATTTGTATCTTCTAATCGGGGTAATTTTATTTAACCTAGGGTATGTTAGATAGTAGTAAAGAAAAGAGAGGTTAGACATGTAAATTACTCCTATGAATTTATTTTCTTAATATTATCTTTTGGCTCTAAACCCATTTATGATTTACCTAGTGTTCTAAGACTTAAAACCCATCCCTCCCCCCGGCCCAAATTCTTATTTGAATTCCACTTCCATGTATAAGTTAGAATTTTTGTAATATGCGTTAAAAATCAATATGAGCACTTTAACTAAGTTAAGGGGGAACAAACTTTTATCGCTATTATTCATCATCGTAGAATATTGTTTATTAATTTTTCAGCAAGTCGAAATCATCGAAAGAAAAACCCATCCCTTAATCGAATATTGTGGTGACTGCATGGCAATGAAGGTCGATTTATTTTAGTATTCAAAAATGTAAATTTCAGAAGTCTTTGTTTGATTTAGAACTGTAGAAGTTGTTTGTATATTTTTAGTTTGATAGGTTCTAAATGAAGTCATCGATATATGAAAGATATTCATGAGATTTATGGATATTGTGGGAATGGATAAGTTTTTTGATCTAAAAAGTAGTATTATGGAAATAACTTTACTATTCTTTCTATAAACACCTCCATGAAAAATATGTATTCAGCACCAAGCAACCATTTTTCTATAATAAGTGCGTATCATTAACCTATCCATATTGACCCAAAAAAGTAACTGAATATTGTTATATAACATACACTTGAGAGCTATCAACTTCACTCGAGTATCGCAATTGTTGAACAAAATCATATTATTGTAGACGTTTCATTTTATTTTTATATTTTCGTAATTTGGTAGTTTTGTTCTTATTATTGTTCCTCGTATGGGAGGATAATTTTTCCCCGTAAAAAAACTTTACATGATGATTACATTATTGATTCGAGGGATTATGGTTTTTTAAATTTCTTTCTTTGACTTTGTTTTTAGGAGTATGTATACAATTACTTCGACTTGAATAAAATTTCAACCTTCTTCTCTAAAATTTATCAAGTTTTTCACTTCAACCCGGCTTTGTTCTTCAAACTTCAAATTCAAGTTGTGATATCACATTCTTCATGAGTTGCTTCTATAATTTGTACTCAGTTGAAATTGCCCGAATTAGCTTAAGTGAGTCCATATTTTTTGCATAAGAATTATGACCATAAATTATTTCTAGATTCCTACGTCTTAATTAATTGGTTGTCAATAAGTGGACAAACAAATTTCTTATATGGACATAAATTGTTTTGGGTGCAAATATAATCTTTGTGTACAGGCGCTCTGCTTGTGAAACTTCGTGTTTGCAAATTCATTGGTAATCAGTATACTTGCCATGTTTGCAATAATATTGAAACTTTAAAGCATGCCGTGCTTCATTGTAAATTCGCAAGAACTATATGGTTCTACTTTAACATTATATCCACGAATATTGTCTCTTCATAAGAATGGATAACGTCATCGAACGCGAATGGTAAATTAGCTTACTCGGCTATCGACATACATTATTCTACTATTTTAAGGTTTATTTGGAAAGCGATATGTGATCTCTGTTTCAACTCCATAGCTACACTTCCATCTCAGGTAATATAACAAATTCTTAATTTCCCCCACATACCTCACCATGAAGCCTTAACTAAGACGATTAATTCACCTAAGTGGACACCCCCAAATTGCCCCTATTACAAGATTAACACTGATGCTTCTTTTAAAGATATTGAACAAAGCGTTGGTATTGATATTATTATTCATGATTATCAGACAACATTTATCAAAGCTAAAACAGCTACCCTCAAAGCCAGAAATAGTGAAGAAAGTGAGGCAAAAGCTATTCTTTTAGGAGTCCAAAGGGCTGCTGAATTCAAATACACCCAATCATCATCGAAAGTGATAACAGTAACTTGATTAAACACTTACATAACTCGAGACAATCTATCCAATGGAAATCAACACCTCACATCAAGCAAGTGAAAGACCTCATCCCGCAATTTCACAACATCAAGTTCTCATCCATCAATAGAAAGATCAATAATCCAGCAGACAAATTGGCAAAGTGGGCCAAGACAAAACAACGAAAAAAACTATGGAAATACATTCCGAACTTGATTTCTCATTATTATGGTAATCGTACTCTAAAGCTTTAGTAATATTTCCTATTCAACAAAAAAACCAGGGCATGACCATTGAAGGAGGAAGACCCATCTTCTCCTTAAGAAGAGAGTGTCAACTAAGCATCAATAGACAAACTAAACACTTAATAAACTATAATATTATCTAGATATGCACACAAAGGGAGCTAGCAACAATTAAGGGTAAATACACAAGGACAATAAATATAAATGGGTGAGATATGGTTTGAGTAATTGGCCTCCCTGTTAGTTGAGGTCTGCATGGTAAGTGAAAGATAACCCAACTAAGAAGATTATAATAGTTATTTAAACTATAATTTGGCAGGAATAATACAGAATTAAGAGATAAGTTGAAAGGTAAAATAAGAACTTATACAGTAGATATGAGTGACGGGATCAGGAAAAAAACTTGAGAAAAGAAAGAGATTTAAACAAGCCAGCTAAAACAAACAAAACACTAGACAAGTGATAATGCAAACGAGTGAATCAGGCTATAAGAGTAAAGCTTTAACAAAGAGAAATATATACAAGAGGGACAAAGCAAAGAGACCACGAGGTGATTAATTGTGGAACTTTTCTTGCAAGAGATTGGAATTGGTGATTCACTGCTGCTAAATTAAAGAGTCGGTTGGTTTAAAGAGTAGAAAGGAAAAGGAATTTTCTCTCGAACTCTCTCCTAAAAAAATCCATCATGCTAGTCAATTAATAATCAACCCAAGCCTCTAATGCTAAGTACAGGGGCGAGCTCACATAGGGGTATGTCAAAAATATCAAAATCAAACCAACTACCACTATTTGAGAGAGAGAAGCTCTCAAGTGACGTCACACAAATTCCAGTAACTTGATCTTGATCACTCGCACTCAGTGCCGGTGATCGGAGATGAGGGATCCCTCGCCCAATCGCAGGGAATTTAAACAATCTATCACCATCTTACCATTCAACCATTTCCATCTTCTTATAAGTCCACCATTAACTTCTTCAACTGTTTCCCTCTCTTCTCTTCCTTGATTTATCCCTATGAAATTTTACTTCCTTCTCACACTACTCAGTTCTTTGAGTAGAAGTTTTCTTCATGGAAAGACGAACTTTCTCTCTAACTTCCTAGAAAGAGAAAGTAGATCTAAGGTTGGCAATATCATTTTCAGGCTAAGAAACGGTGGAAGGAGGGTTTACTTACCAATCCTCCTTAAGAATCCCTTTGTAGTTATTTAAATTTCAAGTTTGTGTCTGGTCCAGCACCTTAGTAACTCTCTATTTCAAGATCTAGAGCATTAGAGTTCAGAGAGTGCTCTCTGAATTTTTTTATTTTAGTACCTCTTCGTCTCCTTTGATCTGTTTCTCTTAGTAGGTTTCTTACTCTCTTAATAGAATGGAAATAGATCAGTGTGTAATTTTAAGTTTGTTTCAATTTTACCTTCATGGCTTTCTCGGCGCCGAGCTTGACGACTCAGATACCAGTACAAAGCTCCGGCCAACTGCAGAAGACAGGACACGTGTCACTTGCAGGGAGTTTGTTCCTTCCGATTGTCACATGTATGCTCACACTTGTCCTTCCGCAATCCTCTTGGTTGATTACCAAATGTTGGTGGGTTTGGTTTACACTGGGCCCAAGTTACCTTCCTTCTATTGGGCTTGTAATTACCACTGGTTAGGGTACCCGTTTGATCCTAGAGTATCTACTCGAGCTTGGGACTTATTCTTTTTGGGCTAAACATTTGACCCTGGTGTAGAGAACCGGTGGAATTCCGGCAACAACACACCTGCCCGGCAGCATCATCCTATATCATTGTTTGCTGACATGTGTTCTTTTCCTCTTCATACAGGTGGTGGGCTATTATCCTTCCTGCGCTTGTTCCATAACTCTGGGCCAAATTACTTCTTGAGACGGAACAAGTTAGCTTATGTTATGGGCACCCCCTTTGACCCAGGAGAACTAAAAAAGGCTTGGTTCTTATCTGTTTTGGGTAAACCTTTTGATCCCGGTAAATTTTTATTGGCTCATTCAGATACGAGTAAGGTCCCTTCTATTTCGTTTAGCTTAGCTACATTGGTCTCAACTTTGACATCACTTTTAATCAGTCTTGGTTCTCGGCTTCACCAATCACCCTTTGCAGCTCGTCTGCAGTTTCTAACTGGCTTTGCTGAGTCTTTTGACTTGGGCTTTGCCAGCAACCCTAATTTCCAGGTGTCCAATTATAATCTTTATCGATTGTGGTGGGATATGATTTCTCTATCGAGAGAATACTGGGGGGTAACCTTGGAATCTCTGGGTTCCGATCTATAGAATTCTCAGGATTTTGTCAAAGTTTTGATGTTCTGTTTCCATCTTGTTCTACTGGTGTGGTTTGAATCTTTTTTGGTTTCAAAGTGGTGGCCTTTATTGGATCGGATAGTAGACATCTGTTCTGAAATAGTAAGGTTTTGTTCTTCGAAGTATCTCTCTTTTCCTCTTACTACGGAGAAGGATGTTCGCTGTCGAAGACACAGAATGGAGAAAACCGGTTTAAATTTGATTGTAATTTTAGTTTCTTCATGTCTGTATTATCTTTGTCAAGTGTTGTAATCGTTCTAGTTTCATAAATAATACTACGATTACCATTAAAAAAAAACTCACATAGGGGTCGTGCACGCACGTGCCCCCACGACCATATGTGAGTTTCCCTTGTTGGGCTTCTAACTCCCCCAAGAGTTTGATGTGCCCAAATAACAATTTGCAATTCTTGGTAACTCTCACTCGGGTCCATTAGTAAGTTTATAAGTTTCCGCTTACTTAAGTTTCTAACCCACTTCCAATTCCAAGTCCGACCCATTCATGACTCACTATTTTGACCTCATTTATTAGGTGGGAAATGTTAAATACATTCACCATTTTTGTTACAGACACTCACATCTCCTTTGATTTGAAATCAAATACCTTTGTTGTGACTGTATATAATAAGTGGTGAGTGCATATAAAATTTCACTTATTTATTTTTATTTTATTTTATTAGTTATTAGAGTTTTTCAATTTTATGTTTGCCAAACATGTTTATATTTATTTTTTGTCTTCGTTTGGGGGAGAACGGTTTATTTAAACTAAATATTATTTTTTTCTTTCGTTCTCTATCTATATTTTTATTATTTTAAAAGTATTAATTTAGTTATTCTGTACTTTAGGGTTTAAAGTAATTATAGTTATGCAAAACATAAGTTAATAATATTACGATTTCTTTTTTTAATTCATTGATACTATTGATAATGAAATTTTATGCAGGGTTCCAAAAGATGAAAACTCGTTGAGGACAATTTATAGATGTGTATTTATTTGAAATCTTATAATCAATTAAGTGTTGTGAAAAATAAAAGAAGTAGGGAAGAAGAAAGATAATGGAAATATTTATTTTTTGTATTCTTATGTTTGTAGACAAGAAGAACTTGATTTGTATTCTTATGTTTGTAGAGAGAATTCTCTACATTGGTAAATTGATACTTAGATACATTAGTTTGGTACATTGCTACATTAACTAGAGACCTCTTTATATAGGCCTTTGAAGAGTTACATATCTAATACAAGAGTTACATATAATCAATGGTGCTTGAATACAAATAATGGTGGAGAACTTATGGTGGTGGGAGTTACCAAAGTGTGGTGGTCATCCACCATAAATCTAATATTTATAACACTCCCCCTGGATGTCCACCACATCAGAAATTGCCTCATTAAAACCTTACTAGGAAAACCCAATGGGACAAAACCATAGTGAAGGAAAAAAGAGTACAAATTCTTTGTTCATGTACATCTTTTATGTACACATAATCTGCCTCATTAAAACCTTGTTAAGAAAAACCCCGTGGGAGAAAAAATCTTAACGAAGGAAAAAGAGTACACTGTGAAAATATTGCAGTGTTTTCATAAACTTGCTCCCCCTCATGAAGGTTGAGGGCATTGTTCAACTTGTTATGGTCAGCTTCCTTTTGGTATATAAACACATAAATATAATAAGTAGCATTTGACATTTCAAGTTGCATTCATATAATGCTTTAAAGTTTATGCATACTTTAGATTGAAGCTTGTTAAATCCTTTAGCGATTTCAGTTGAACTCACTTTCTAGTGATTCATATTTGTCATATACATCGATAAGATAATTATAATATTTTGTGAAATCAATGTACTAATCACATTTCAATGTGCGTTATAAATTTCATGCACAATCCACCTCACACACATAATAGGTGTTAAACTCATCATTCGATGACTAGTTGTCTCGCCAAAACCTTGTCAGGAAAATCCAACGGGACAAAACCTGAACGAAGGAAAAAAGACTACAACTTTTAAACAAATTATAACAATTTTCAGCGCATAGTTGCCTCGTTAAAACCTTGACAAGGAAAACCCAATGGGACAAAACCTTGACGAAGGAAAAAGAGTACAACGCGATTGACATTTTATATATGAATGATGGTTGTTTTCTAAAACCACATTACAACACACATAATGTATTGTCTGTACTATATTAGGTACTTCAGACTAGAATTTCCATGACATATGATAAGTTAAGCCAATATGAGTTGCTTTGAAGCTTATAGCCTTTTAGTATTTCAGAATATGTTCATTTTCAAGATTTTCTTTACTCGAATAATCTTTTTCAATACTCTAATGTCAAACTTTGATAAACTCTCCAGGAGTCACAATAGGATTTATAAATACTTCATAATATAATTGGAAGATTTGTAATTCATATTGAAATTTTATAAGTGGACGTCAAATCCTTTATAGACTAAAGGACATTTCTTACACATGTCTACTTTATTACCTTCGGGGTAATTCTTAATTGGTGCTTCAACTTCATGTCTGAAGACTTAATTATTTTGTAAGAAAATCCTCAATAATGAAGTATCTCGTCAAAGTTGACCAATATTACTTAGAGTAACTCCGGATCAATATGCTCCCAGTAGCTACTATATTCAGAAATACATCGTCTGAAATGATTTATTTGGTTTTTCAAATTTTCACAGCATACATAGTTCAGTGATCTCATATATGTGCCTTTGTAAAAGGTCGGTGTCTCTTTTTACACATATCCTCTTCAAGAGATTTTATTAGGAATATGAATCACATTCATTTCTAATTTAATAGCCTCTTCAGGAAGAAAAATTATTCCTTCAGTGTCAAAGAGTATATGTCACTTTGATCAACTCTGATCATTTTCCATTACCTTTATATGGACATAAGCATATTAAGCTCTGAAAAATATTAATATCTCGAGGTAGCAAGTTTTCCGTATATTGACTCCAAATGAGAGAAACTCGATCATTTTCAAGTATTTTACGACATTGAATATAGGACTTCCTCCCCCTAATGTCGATAGATTTCCGTCTCATTTATGAGCACATACTTCAAGGATGTGACAAAGACGAAGGAAAAATCAATTGCTTAGGCAAATTTGATTTTTATTTTCATATCATATTTTCCGTTAGACAAAAATTACTATCTGATCACAGCTTCAGGTGTGAGCAATTTTTTATAATATCACAACTTCGGGTGTGATTAATTACATGTGAGATATATCATCTTTATGTGATTTTATTTATTAAATCCATCATCACTTTCTTTTAGGGTATACAATTTCAGGTGTAATGCTAAAGCGGGTATCATCACTGTCCAAAGATGCGAAAAAATATCATCACCACATGCAATGCAAGTGCAACCAAAACTTTGATATCACATTCTCCTTAAAACAATTTCGTAAAATTTGGTTGTTTTCCACCATGAAGAACTTTGTCAAATTTAATCAAACTATATGTTCGTATAGTAAAATGAGATTTTCAATTTTTATCACTCTATTTTCAATATGAACTCGGTGTAAGATTTTCTTATCACCGTTTAATTATGATCCTTTAATAATCAACGGAAAATAATTTCAGTACTGAAAAATTAGCATTTGTCATTCTTCAGGAATGCGCAAATAAATTTTTTTCCCAAGGGTTTACCGTTTTGGGTGACAATTTACCAACTCATAAGGGATATATGTTTTCATCCTTTGAGATTTTTTTTTTACTCTAGTAATTATTTAAGTATTTTAGATTTGAAGAAGTATATACGCCAAACTTCAGGTTTGGCAATCTCATATACAAATAGACGTTCCAATTTGATCTTAACCAAAATTTAATGGTTAAATTTCTTCTTCCCTTTGGCATAAAGCAAATCGTGTTGATAACGTGTTGTGAAAATTAAAAGAAGTAGGGAAGAAGAAAGATAATGGAAATATATTAACCAAGAGATTGTAGACAAGAAGAACTTGATTTGTATTCTTATGTTTGTAGAGAGAATTCTCTACATTGGTAAATTGATACTTAGATACATAAGTTTGGTACATTGCTACATTAACTAGAGACCTCTTTATATAGGCCTTTGAAGAGTTACATATCTAATACAAGAGTTACATATAATCAATGGTTCTTGAATACAAATAATGGTGGAGAACTTATGGTGGTGGGAGTTACCAAAGTGTGGTGGTCATCCACCATAAATCTAATATTTATAACATTAAGATAATTTTTCATATTTTTTTTACTACCTTAAAAATGTGCCCCTACCGAAAGAAATTTGTAGCCTTATAACTCCGCCTTTATCCTTATCTATGAATGAAAAAAATAATATTTAAGTTTAGAAATTAAAATAATAAAAACCTCACCCTTTCTATCCAGCACATAGAATTAAAATAATAAAAACCTCACCTCATTAGTGTCTTCATCTTTAGCATGGCCATCACCCATATGTTTTGAATCTTCAATTAGGGCATCCACATGTTGTTTAAAGACTAAAAATAAATAAATTACCAGATTATAGAAACAGAGGAATAACCCAAAATATAAATTATGTGAAAATACCTTCAAGGAAGAGAACCCTAAAAATTATAATGTGCCTATCCCTTTTAATAAATTCATCATTAAAAAAACTAAATATGAATTGCCAAGTCAAACATTATATTATATTTAATTCTAATAATATTAATTCATCATTAATAAAACATTAACGATTTTATTTTCACTACTATATTAATTTTTTTTTATTTTAATCATTGATCTTATTGTTCACAAGACAATAAATATTACTAATATGTATATCAATTTATTAGTGATTTTTATCACATTAATTTTTAAAATTAATTAAAATTCACATTTGTTTTAGTTTTCTAATTTTTAATATGTCTTGATATAATTGGTTTTATATGTTATTTTGACTAAAATTAATACTTACATTAAATTAATTAAAATTAATTTTAACATTAATTAAAATTAATATTTACATCAAATAATTCAAATATAAATTAGTAATTTTGACCAAAATTAATATTTTACATCCAATAACAAATAATTAAATAAGATGAATTATATTATTAATTAAAATCAACAATATTTAAAATTTATGATCAAACTATATACATATATGAATTAATATTAAAACAAAATAATTGGTGATTTTGTTTTAAAAAAATTTATTTATATATGAGAAATAACGTAGTTTACATTTTCCCCATTAATTACAATATGGGAAATTGCTAATATTATTAACGTAAACTTACTTATTTATTTTAATTAATATGTGAATAATAGATTTTTAGAATTTAAATCAAATAGTATTAAAATTCTTAATATTAAAAATAAGTTTATTTAGTATGAATATATATATTATAATAAATAACATCAAATAAATAATTTGTTTTACTTTTCACATTTAATAATATAAATTTATATTAAAATTTATATTATTTTATAATTTAATATTACGTAAAGGTTTAATAAGAATAAATTAATAATTACTTGATTATTTGTTATTTTATGTGAACTCTTATTTAATTTTAATTTGTTATTGTTTAGAAATTTGTAAATTAAATGAATCATCTTTATAATTATATGAAGATTCGGAAAAGATTGAGAAGAAGCTATCAGAAAATTATAAATGTCGTGTAAAAAAAATTAAGAAACCATTGGGACTACCTAAAGAAGTAAGAAAGAAAAAGAGAAAATGGAAAAGGTAAGATAGAAATAACAGTGTGAAGCACAGTAGCATGTACTCTTGCTATCTTATTAATTCCACCAAATCATACAAGTTCACAATTCCTTCCATATCTCTACCAAAAAAAAAACTAGTTTATGTACATCGATGCGCCTCAATCAAACTTCCTTCCATCTCCTCAATCAGACTCATAGCCCTCAATGAGCCTCAATACATCAACCTTTTCATTATGTATGAATAAGAAAAAAAAAATATTTAAGTATATAATTTATTAATACATTAATAAAATAATAAAAGTAAATAAAAAAGCTCACCTTTTTCCTCCAGCTGAAAGAATTCATGGTCACTCTCATGCTTGTCGTCTTCTTTACCATTGTCATCACCCCTTGGTTTTGAAGTGGACACTGAAAACAGAATAACCCCAAAATGATTAGAAATGTCAGCAAATATCCTTCAAGAAACAAACCCTAGAAATTGGAAAATGAATTACCATATTCATTCATTACAGCAAGAGAATCTTCATTCACCGCATACCCATCATCCACCGTTTTAGAAGAGGACCCTAAATATTTCAAAATGTCAGAACCCTAAAAAAAAATTTGGAAGAGACACTAAATTTGAAGAATACCCAAAATATTAGAAGTCTCTGCAAATACATCATAAAAAAGAACCCTAAAAATGGAATCTTGAATAAATATTATAAGTTTATACAAAATATAGAATTTTCTTGAACGTAAAAATTAGAAAGATCGAATAAAGACTTAAAAAGAAAGAAAAAAAGTTACCATGTACGAATCTCCTTTCAGAATTGTTAACTTCTACGACTAGGGTTTTATTGATTTCTGCTCTTCATCTTTGGAACTTGTTGAATCTTGAACGATGGGTTCATAATGTTCAACTTCTTCTAGGGCCTGAAGTTCAGACTGATAGGCGACCAACGCGTTTTGAAGCCTCACATCCGCAACAGCAGCAAGGTGTTTGTATCTTTCACAACATTCGCTCGCTGTCCTATTTCTCATTTGCGAAGCAAATCCCCACAGAGGAGAAAGGTGGGATAGATCAACCAAGTCTCTATCTTCTTCTTCGGTCCACGCCACTGCCATTTCTCAGTATTAGAGAGGAAAAAGAAATCTCAATTTGAAAAGAACTCAAATAAAGAAAGGAAGACGATGAAGCAGATTTGAAACTCGAAAGCACAATTCTTGAAGTGTTTGATTTTGACATGTACTAAACCTAACTTTATAGGCGGGATTTCAGTTGGAAAATGCACCAAAGCTTTTTACAACTGCCCAATTGCCCTTTTTTTTCTCTGTTTTTCTGTTTTTGTTCCCATTTTTAGTTACACTTGTATGTAGGAAAATCTAGAAATTTGTTGTGAATACTCAAGGAAGAGTTTTTTCCCGATAAAGTATAAATGTTTTCTCAAAAGTTTACACTTTCCTTGCATTTGGTAGCCAAAGAGAAGAAGACATTCCTAAGACTGCATTTGTGACACGTTATGGTTCTTATGAGTTTTTGGTTATGCCTTTCGGTTTGACTAATGCTCCAGGAGTTTTCATGAATTTGATGAATCGGGTATTTCGAGATTTGTTAGATAAGTTTGTCATCGTATTTATTGATGATATCCTTATCTACTCTAGAACTAAGGAAGATCATGAGGATCACTTGCGACAAATACTAGAGAGATTGATGGAACATCAGTTGTATGCTAAGTTCGAGAAGTGTGAATTTTGGCAAGAAGAAGTAAAGTTCTTGGGTCATGTTATTTCTAGCATTGGAGTATCAGTCGACCCTTCTAAGGTCGAGGCAGTGCTTAATTGGAAGCAACCCACATCTGCGACGGAGGTTCGTAGTTTTCTGGGTTTGGCTGGATATTACAGGCGGTTTATCAAGGGGTTCTCGAGTATTGCAGGTCCTTTGACGAACCTAACTAAGAAGGAAGTTCCGTTTCGATGGTCTACAGAGTGTGACTTGGCATTTCAAGAACTAAAGACGAGATTGACTACTGCACCAGTTTTGACCATTCCTGAGGGTGGTGTTCGATTAGTGATTTACACTGATGCTTCAATTCAGGGTTTGGGTTGTGTTCTTATGCAGAGTGATAAGGTGGTTGCCTACGCTTCGAGGCAGTTGAGACCGCATGAGCGGAATTATCCAACTCATGACTTAGAGTTGGCAGCTATAGTGTTTGCTTTGAAGATTTGGAGACATTATTTGTTCGGTGAAAAGTTTGATCTCTTTACCGACCATAAGAGCCTCGAGTATCTATTCTCGCAAAAGGAGTTGAACATGCGCCAATGCCGATGGTTAGAGTTGATGAAAGACTATGACTTCTCGCTACAATACCACCCGGGTAAGGCTAATGTAGTAGCTGATGCATTAAGTCGACAACCGAGGAGTATCATAGCCACATTGATGATGAATCAGTGGAAGATGTTGGAGGATGTGGCAACATATGACATTGACATGGTTGGGTCAGGAGTTGACTCGTTATTTCTGGGTAGTATGGTTGTTAGGCCATCCTTGCTGAACCATGTCGTGGATGCACAAGTTAACGATGAGTGGTACCAGAAACAGGTTTCGTTAATGCAAGGAACTGAAACTGAGTTCAGTACAGGACAGGGCGGAGGATTGAGATTCCGAGGGAGGTTATTTGTACCGGCAGATCCGGTCTTGAGACGGGATATATTAGACGAGGCACATCGGAGTAAGTACACTGTTCTACCTGGTGGCAACAAGATGTACAAAGACTTAAAGAGATAATATTGGGGGTCCGGAATGAAGAAAGATGTTGCTGAACATGTGAGGTGTGTCAGATGGTGAAAGCAGAAAATCGACATCCATTGGGACTTCTAGAACCGTTGCCTATTCCAGAGTGGAAATGGGAGAACATATCGATGGACTTCATCACAGGTTTACCGCGTTCGAGTCGAGGCTTTGACGCCATTTGGGTGATAGTTGATAGGCTGACTAAGTCGGCTCACTTCTTATCAGTGAAGACGACATATAGTGGAGATTGACTGACACAATTTTACATTAAGGAGATTGTCAGGCTACACGAAGTTCCAGTGTCTATTGTGTCAAATAGAGATTCATCCTTTACTTCTCGGTTCTGGAAGAGTTTTCAAGCTTCTATGGGAACATCATTACACTTTAGTACAGCCTTTCACCCTCAGACCGATGGGCAGACAGAGAGAGTCAACAAAGTACTCGAGGATATGTTACGGTGCTCGATACTAGATTTTGGAAAAGAATCTACAAAATTTCTGGGTTCAACTTGGTATTTAAGGGTGCAGTTGCTTGCACTTAGTAAACATTGTGAAATCTCGTACACATAGCACACGAGATTTACATAGGGTAATTTGGAGAAACTCACACAAATTTGCATGAATTTGCACATAAAACCAAAGCCAAAGTTTGAAAAGTATTCGCAATTATCTTTAATCAAGACAAACAAGATATTTTGTTTGCATTAAGACAAACAAAAAATTTGACCTTGTTTTGTGTATACATGTCATGTACATACGTATATAATATAATATAGTATATTATATTATAATATAATATAATATAATATAATATAATATAATATAATATAATATAATATAATATAATATAGTATATGTTGTGAAAAATAAAGGAGGGAAGAAGAAAGAGAATGGAAATATATTAACCAAGAGATTGTAGACAAGAAGAACTAGATTTGTATTCATATGTTTGTAGAGAATTATCTACATTGGTACATTGGTTTATTGATACTTAGATACATTGGTTTGATCCATCTTATTCATTAGCAAAGAACCTCTTTATATAGGCATTTAGCTAGATGAGTTACATAACCAATAGGCACACAATAATGGTGATTAAATACAAAGTAATGGTGGAGAACTTATGGTCATGAGAGTTACAAAGTGTGGTGGTCATCCACCATAAATCAAATATTTATAACACTCCCCCTGGATGTCCACCACATCAGAAATTGCCTCATTAAAACCTTACTAGGAAAACCCAATCGGACAAAACCATAGTGAAGGGGAAAAGAGTACAATTTCTTTCTATTTGTTCATCTATGATGCGCACATAATCTGTCTCATTAAAATCTTGTTAGGAAAAACCTTGTGGGAAAAAATCTTAACGAATGAAAAAGAGTACAGTATGAAAGTGTTGTACACAGTGTCTTCATAAACTTGCTTCCCCTCGTGAAGGTTGAGGACATTGTTCAACTTGTTATGGTCAGCTTCCTTTTGATATATAAACACATAAATATAATAAGTAGCATTTGACATTTCAAGTTGCATTCATATAATGCTTTAAAGTTTATGCATACTTTAGTTTGAAGCTTGTTAAATCCTTCAGAGATTTCAGTTGAACTCACTTTCTAGTGATTCATATTTGTCATATACATCGATAAAATAATTATAATATTTTGTGAAATCAATGTACTAATAACATTTCAATGTGCGTTATAAATTCATGCACAATCCACCCCACACACATAATAGGTGTTAAACTCATCATTCGATGACTAGTTGTCTCGCCAAAACCTTGTCAGGAAAATCCAACGGGACAAAACCCAATGGAAAAAGACTACAACTTTTAAACAAATGGAAAACCCAATGGGACAAAAGACTACAAATTTTAAACAAATTATAACAATTTTCAATACGCATAGTTGCCTCGTTAAAACCTTGACAAGGAAAGCCCAATGGGACAAAACCTTGACGAAGGAAAAAGAGTACAACGCGATTGACATTTTATATATGAGTGATGGTTGTTTTCTAAACCCACATTACAACACACATAATGTATTGTGTGTACTATATTAGGTACTTCTGGACCTGAATTTCCATGACAATGATAAGTTAAGACAATATGAGTTGCTTTGAATCTTATAGCCTTTTAGTAATTCAGAATATGTTCATTTTCAAGATTTTCTTTACTCGAATAATCTTTTTCAATACTCTACTGTCAAACTTTGATAAACTCTTCAGGAGTCACAATAGGATTTATAAATACTTCATAATATAATTCGGAGATTTGTAATTCATATTGAAATTTTATAAGTGGACGTCAAATCCTTTATAGACTAAAGGACATTTCTTACACATGTCTACTTTATTACCTTCGGGGTAATTCTTAATTGGTGCTTCGACTTCATGTCAGAAGACTTAATTATTTTGTAAAAAAATCCACAAGTAATGGAGTATCTCGTCAAAAGTTGACCAATATTACTTAGAGTAATTCCGGATCAATATGGTCCCAGTAGCTACTATATTCAGAAATACATCGTCTGAAATGATTTATTTGATTTTTCAAATTTTCACAGCATACATAGTTCAGTGATCACATATATGTGCCTTTGTAAAAGGTCGGTGTCTCTTTTTACACATATCCACTTCAGGAGATTTTATTAGGAATATGAATCACATTCATTTCTAATTTGATAGCCTCTTCAGGAGGAAAAATTATTCCTTCAGTGTCAAAGAGTATATGTCACTTTGATCTACTCTGATAATTTTCAATTACCTTTATCTGGATATAAGCTTATTAAGCTCTGAAAAATATTAATATTTCGAGGTAGCAAGTTTTCCGTATAATGATTCCAAATGAGAAAAACTCGATCATTTTCAAGTATTTTACAACATTGAATATAGAACTTCCTCCCCCTAATGTCGATAGATCGTCTTATTTATGAGCACATACTTCAAGGATGTGACAAAGACGAAGGAAAAATCAATTGCTTTAGGCAAATTTGATTTATTTTTCATATCATATTTCTCGTTGGACAAAAATTTCTATCTGATCACAGCTTCAGGTGTGAACAATTTGTTATAATATCACAACTTCAGGTGTGATTAATTACATGTGAGATATATCATCTTCATGTGATTTTATTTTATTTTATTTATTAAATCCATCATCACTTTTTCTTTAGGGTATACGTCTTCAGGTGTAATTTGAAAGCGGATATCATCACCATCCAAAGATGCGAAAAAATATCATCACCACTTGCAATGCAAGTGCAACCAAAACTTTGATATCACATTCTCCTTAAAACAATTTCTTAAAATTTGGTTGTCTTCCACCATGAAGAACTTTGTCAAATTTAATCAAACTATATGTTCGTATATTAAAATGAGATTTTCAATTTTGTCACTCTATTTTCAATATGAACTCGGTGTAAGATTTTCTTATCACTGTTTAATTATAATCCTTTAATAACCAACGGAAAATAATTTCAGTACTAAAAAATTAGCATTTGTCATTCTTCAGGAATGCGCAAATGAATTTTTTTTTCCAAGGGTTTACCCTTTTGGGTGACAATTTACCAACTCATAAGGGATATATGTTTTCATCCTTTGAGATTTTTTTACTCTAGTAATTATTTTAGAATTTTCTAGGTTTGAAGAAGTATATACGCCAAACTTCAGGTTGGGCAATCTCATATACAAATAGACGTTCCAATTTGATCTTAACCAAAATTTAATGGTTAAATTTCTTCTTTGGAAAAATCTTCATTCACAGATCAAAATATACTCTTATGATACATTCATACAAAATGAAACATTAGTTATGAGAGTAATACTAATTTATTTTCGAAGACAAAACTTACCTTGACCTTACCCTAGAATGAATTGGATTTACATTCATATTAGTTTGCAATATTAACCCTTTAGTCATTATCAATTATGTAATTCTCATATCCTTTTGATATAGTTTATCATGTCTCAACAAGCATAAAATCAATGGTTAGGGTTAGATAGGAATAATAAGAAAAGTTGAATATACAACAAAGAAATATCCAAATACTTTTTGACTTACCAATAAGAATTGATGAATCCTCCCAATATTTTTTATTTGTTTATGTTTTGCTCAAGGTGGTGGATAATTTCTTCCTCCCTTTGATCATAGAGCAATTCGTGCTGATAACGTGTTGTGAAAAATAAAGGAGGAAAGAAGAAAGAGAATGGAAATATATTAACCAGGAGATTGTAGACAAGAAGAACTAGATTTGTATTCATATGTTTGTAGAGAATTATCTACATTGGTACATTGGTATATTGATACTTAGATACATTGGTTTGATCCATCTTATTCATTAGCAAAGAACCTCTTTATATAGGCATTTAGCTAGATGAGTTACATAACCAATAGGCACACAATAATGGTGATTAAATACAAAGTAACGGTGGATAACTTATGGTCATGAGAGTTACAAAGTGTGGTGGTCATCCATCACAAATCAAATATTTATAACAGTATAATAATTATTAGTATTTATAGTATTTTCATGAAAGTTGAGGTAAAATTCTCACAATATCATTTTGAACAAAAAAGGTCTTTTAAATCAAATCACTTACATCCAAATTCTATAGATAAAATATATTTGAAGGTTCATGTTCTTTATTCATGAGATTTTTAGTTCGATTGTCATACGTATATTGGTGCAAATGAATTATATTTTTTCTCACCCCAGTTATCTCAACAAAAAATAGTTATCAATATCATTTTGTACTCAACCTCTTTAGGAAATATGATCATTCGTATTGTTTCAAACTCTTGTCAAGGGTTTTTCTATGAGATGTTCCAGGAGGTTTTCAATTTGAGTTTCCGGTAATGAGAGGCATAAAGGGGATGAGAGTCTGCCCATATTTAACTCGTTCACAAATGACCAACATAGAGTCATACCAACAACTACTTTTAGACTGGACGTAAAGATGAATAGAGTAGAGAGGATGAATAGAGTATAGAGAAGGATGAGAAAAAATGGTTTGAAAAATAGATAAAATGGAAAGTAGTTGAGGGAAATTTCACTTAGTATGAGGGCCAAATTTTATAGTTGGTTATAACTAGAGGCCAAATTTGAATTAATCATTTTATAAAGTTACATAAAAACCCACAAATGAAATGGCAGCCCACTTCCAACAGAAAAAAAAAATGGTGGGCTCGTATGAGCTTGGGACTTAAAGTTACTCACCGACTCTCTAGTGTCGTCGCGTGGGTGGGCTGGGTGAGGCTCATTTGCATTATAGGCACCCCAAGCAAATACCACCCGAGAGAAACATCTATTATATTAAAACAGGTAGGTCGGTTATCCAGGGGATAAGTCTGGCCGTTCATTTTATTTTAGAGATTTGGTTGGAGCCTGATCCAACGCACGATAATTAATGAATAAAAACCATTTAAACACATTTTTGTAATTACATAAATATTTTTGGGGTAATTAAGTAAAAGACACCCACCTTTAGAATAGAGAGAAAAAAAGGGGAGGTTGTGCCCTCAAATCTCTCCACTAATCCTCACGGTTACTCTTCAAGAGAGGTAAATTGGTTTTGAAAATCGGTTTTGAAACTCCCTGTAATTATGTCAAAATTTATTCCAAAGATTCTAATACTAAAAAATTGTTCACGAAGAAACTACTTTTCCAAAAAAACTTTTCACCATTAATTTAATTTGGATTGTTTCTGTTGGACTGAAGAAAATAAGAAATATTCGATCTAACGGCGTTAGCCAAGAGGGATCTTCCCCGTCCGTAGGACGGGGAGGAAACCTAGTCTATTATAATAAAACAGGTCAATCGGTTATCGTTATCCAGAGGATAAGTCTGACTGTTCATTTTATTTTAGAGATTTTGTTGGAATCTGATCCAACGGACGATAATTCATGAATAAAAACCGTCCAAACACATTTTTGTAATTACATAAATATTTTTAGGGTAGTTAAGTAAAAGTGCTCCACCTTTAGAATATAGAGAAAAAAAGTGGAGGTTGTGCCCTCAAATCTCTCCATTAATCCTCACGATTACTGTTCAAGAGAGGTAAATGGGTTTTGAAAGTCCCTCTATTTACATCAAAACTTATTTCTAAAGATTCTCATACTCAAAAATTGCTCACAAAGAAACTACTTTTTCATAAAAACTTTTCACCATTAAAGATCTGAAGTAATTTGGGTAATGACAGAGCTCTCTCTCCTCTTTCTTCTATAGTTAAATAAAATTCAATAATATAATTTGGATTGTTTTTGTTGGGTAATGACAAAGCTCTCTCTCCTCTTTCTTCTATAGTAAAATAAAATTCAGTAATTTAATTTCGATCTAATGACGTTAGCTTAGAGGGATTTGTCGCGTCCATAAGACGCGGCGGAAACCTAGTAACAAACAAAATGTCACCTGCAATTATGTGTGGCCTAAAGCAAGGCTTTGCCTGCTTTGAATCCAGAGTCGGCCATAAATTTAAGATCCTTCGTAAAAAGACATGAGTTGTTGGTATAAAAAATGTAGAATTAACAAGGAAATAAAAATTTAAAAGAAAACTGGAACTGTCATAAAATTAAACTATGAAGATGAGTAAAGTGAAACAAACAGGGCCAAGCGGGTGATATCAGTAATTACCTCATTGGCTTTAGCTAAAACGCTAGGGGATTTATCCAATAAAAGAAAATTTGGCTTTGCAAGTAATAGAGGTGCAAAAGCAACGCGTTGCTGCTCCCCGAGGGAAAGGATCTAGACCACTAATTTGTAGAATCCAGTGGCTTTTTAGGCTTTTCACTGATGCCAGTGGTTATGTACTATCGCATTGTCGAACATCTTCTGATGCCTTGAGAAGATCATCTCCTGTGGGCTTCTTAGGCTTTTCACTGGCATCTTGCTGGTTTCGTGGTTGAAACAAGGAAAGGGACGATCTGCAAAATGAATTTGGCAATACCTTTGCTGAATGAGAGAATTTAATTCATTCACCTTGAGTTGACAGCTAAAAAAATATTCAATGGCTTGCTTCAGTCTAGGCTTTTCATTTATAAATGTAAGCACATGGCTAGAGGTCTCCAGCTTTATATGATGACACCATATTTTTAGGATAATAGGGTTTACTATTTTATGACAATTCACTGCTTTTACTTGATGAGCTTTCCCTGAATATATCATGATGTTCAAATATTTTCAATTTGAGTTTGTTTCAAACTATAATCCTAGACAATATATACTCTTTATGATGTATTTATAATATATACACATATTCCCAGACATTCCTTTTGCATAAAACTTACAATCAAACAAGCTAATTAAAAAATTCTTGTAGTTGACTACTGAACTGGTCGAATTTATAGTTTTCTACCAAGATTTTAGGTTAATTAAGACTAAAATTTCTGGTATGCTAATTTTGGATATTGGATCACTAACCCATTCAAAAGGATACTAGAATAGAGTATGGTGAATCGGGTGTGCTGTACGCAGAGTGGAGGAGAGTATTTGTTAACTCACATTTAAATGCACACCCAGACACACACACACACACACACACACACACACATATATATATATATATATATATAACATAGAAGATCTTAATCCATGCCAACAAAATTATTATGTCGGAACCTATAGTTTAATAAGTTACTATATGCTAACTACAAAGCACTTGATCGAAATGCTCACCAGAATACTTGAAAATATCCATGGGAGTCAAGCCTTCGCTCCATGTAGGATAAAGCAATTGTTGACGAAGTGTCTCCGGAACCTTGTATGGTCTTTGACTTTTGAGGAAGGAAAAATATACCCATAGCCCTTTTATCCTTGTATCTTTTGGTAGATCCCGCAGGGGTAACTATGTCTGGTGTTACAGCTAGTTGAGGATTTTTGACAGTGTCTACATAGAATGTAAATTTTCCACTCCCTGTACTCCAAAGCCCAGCCATGGCTCCTAACAAAGAAGTCTTCCCACACCCACTAAGGCATGTGATCTAATACCATATGTAAGTTATTAACTTCATAAGCTCATACCTAAGAAGAAAAAGAATAGTTAAACCCCCACGTTTATGATGAAAACAATACCAGCAAGTCATCCTTGCAGTTGATTTGTGATGAACTAACATGTTTAAAAAGTGAACTACCTATTCTTTTAGAGCAGTAACTGAGCAACGTAGTTATATGAGAAGAGACAAGTTAATGAGCAACGTAGGAAGCTTCATCACTTCTGCGTCCGTAGTTTCAAGAGTCTCATCACATAAAAAGAGCAAGAGTCTAAGCTTTTGTGAAGGCAAATCGTTTAATGGACAGTTGGACACTGCGACACAATTTCCGAAAGCTTTCAACCATGAGCTTCCACTACTAGATGGACTTCATGTAGACCTCTACAACGCCCCAAGTCCAGATTTCCACGTCGACCTCCATGAAAACCTTCACTTAAAGCATTTCTCCGCAGAATAGTAAACATAGTCGATGTATTCATTAAAAGAGACAAATAACATCAAATAAGAAGCTCCTAAGAAAACAATAATCCATCTAAAGGAAACCTCATTAAGTTCACAAAACTGAAATGAAGTCTCTAAACCATCGTCACGTAGGTCAGACAAAATCAAAAGAAAGAAATAACTGTCTAGGAGATGAAACTCCAAATAAAACTACCTACGGAAATAAATAATTGCTACCAAAATTCTTCAAGGGCTAACTAAGACTCAAGTAGGTGGCACTTTCTAATATCATTGACCTGAAAAATAATAGGTTGGCCTAGGGGTGGGGTTCGGGCGGGTTCGGGCTCACGATTTTCGAGCACGGGCGGGATAGCAAGCCACCCGATCGGGATATCGGGCAGGTAAATGTGAGCATGTGGGAACCCGCCGCCCGATTAAGCCCGAGTGCCTGTTCGGGCTCTAACGGGCTCGGGCGGGTCGGGCTTCGGGTTCCGTTTATATTAAACTAAATTAAAAATAATACACAAAAAAAACATAGTTAAAAATATAAAAAATTAAACTAAATTTCATCTATTATATTTGGTGGTTATGGAGTGGTGGTGTTACTGTTACAGGTGTAGTGGTGGTGGTATATGGTGGATCGGTTGTTCGGGAGTGGTGGCCGTCGGCGGTGAGTGACTATCAGTGTGAGTGAGGCGGTTTTAGTTTAGGTTTAGGGAGAGTGGTCTTTTGAGAGGGTATCTATAGGTTAGATATTTTGATCCAACGGTTGATGATTCTCAGTCGTTGGATCATAAAGGGATTAAAGAAATGTGTCTCGGGTAGCGGTCGCGAGTATCAGGCGCGGGTATTGGTTGCGGCGATTGGTCGCGGGTAACAGGTTTAAGTCGCGGGTAGGGGTGGGAATTGGGCGGGTACGGGCGGCCACGGGCACTTGAAGCATCGGGTCGGGCACAAAATTTAGATGGCTATTAGGGTAAGCGGGTTAATCGGGCGGGCAATTTTGAAATTCGCCTTGCCCATTACCCGTCCAATCCCATTAAGAAGCTCGGGTAATTCAGGTATGGGCGGGCGGGTAGCGGGTAATCTTATGACTTGAAAAAAATCACTTTTTCCTCTCCTTTTATAAAATCTCCAAACACCTTTCCTGATTCTAAAAAGACAATGTGGGATTAAAATTAGACGTTATTTGTGTCTCACATTAAAAACTAATGAAGAATTCTCATGAGATATAATATAAACTTATCTCACTCTTTGTTCCCTCAAAGCCAAAGACTACTTCAGTATTCTACTAGAAATTCTCTTGGGCCATTGCAAAGCAATGCATTGAGTTCGTGTGATTGCCCTTAAACATATTGTTTACCATCTCAACTAAGCCTAGCAACATGGACTGTTGGGCTTCATCAACCCATAAAGTTGATGTAATTTGATTGGTTATCATTGGGTGAGGTTAAGTGGGTGCGGGCGTGGGCGGGTGTGCGGGTAGAGGTTTTAACCCATGCCCGCCCACCAAAACTTGGCGGGCTGGACGGGTTATGCCATAGACGGGTGCGGGCGTCCATGGTCCTCGTTGGGCTCGGGTGCCCGTGGGCGGGTTCGGGCTCATGGGTAAAATTCCCACCGCTAGTCGCGGGCGGGTAAGAGTTTCGGGCGGTCGGGCTTGAATTTTGGTCGGGCGGATCGGGCTTGAATTTCGGGCGGTCTGTATGGGCCGAACCTCAGGTAAGACCCCCTACCCGATGCTCGCCCACGCCCGCCCAAAATTTCGGGCCGGGTAAACCCGCGCCGGATCTCCTTCGGTCTCCGGGTCGCCTCAGATCGAGCGATTAGGGCCGGGTTTCGGATTCTCGGACCGTTTTCCCGGCCCTAGGCTGGCCAAAACTCAACAAGTAGATTTCCAAATCCCTGGAACCTTGATAGACAGTTTCAAGATCAATCAAGTCAACTAGATTTATCCGTGTATATAAGTAATGGTGACAACTAGAGGCATAGACAAGTAACAATTAACGAATAAACACAAGTGTTATGGTAAGTTGGTGTCTATCCAGAAAAATCAGATCCACCACCCGAACCCACCCACAACCCACGTTGCATGAGAGTAAGGTCCACAAAGTTATCCTTGTATTAGCGTCGACCCCATACGCTCCATACCTAGTTCATACCTCAGTACGCCTTACCATGCGGACATGTCGGTCATCGCACCAAACATTCGGAAGAGAGAGTTGAACCAACCACCAAACTCACTTCCCACCAACTCACTACATCACCCCAACACACAAATCAAACATCATATCACACACTATACTTTCATGTTCAACAATAGCATATGATGAATTCATAAAAGAATTGACTAATAAACCATGCTTTATGTAATTAAAATATCATCGAATAATCTTCATGTTATTGCTGCATTTTAATTATCAAATTATGTGTATTTATACACTACTCATGTTAACAAGTGAGAGATGTCTAGTTATGAAAGTCATACCCATTAGACAAGCTACCTAAGTGATTTACTAATGTATATAGTTGTTGAATTCTCTAAATATCATGTCAATATGATAGCTATGCCTAGGTTCTACAGTGGTAAGTCAGAGTCGCATAAGTAAACTACTAAAGGATCATAAAGCCGACTCCTTTTATAATATCTGAACATATTTAAAAAACAAAAAGAACTTCAATTTTGAACCCAACTAGATTACCCCAGTTATGTTATATTCAAGAAAACATAACTTAAATTTTTCTACATTTGTGTGCAAAATTTTCAGCTGACATACTAGAATCACTTAATAATTTTCAGTTTTTACATTTGAAAGTTGAGTACTTGCAAAAAAAGAAGCAAAACAGAAGTCACCCTAACCTGTCCAAAGGCATTCCAGATAATCCAGATTTCTAAGAATTGTAGAGCATGTCCCATTTCTTCAGAAGGGATCTCTATGCCTGCAACAGTTTTCAGGCAATGGGATATCAGCTTCCTTATGTTCTTCGGAAATTTGAGATTTCTTTAACTTCTTCATCTTAATACCGACATCTTTTTCATCCTTATCCTCTCCTACGTGGTCATAATGTTCATTAATCTCTTCACCCACATTGTCACTACTTACCAATACTCGTGTTACCTTTCTCACCACATTTACTCACTCCAACTATATCACCCTGTCAAAAGCAACAATGCAAAATTAAACATATTGAATCAGAAAAACCCCATTAACTCAACAAATATGCAGATGACCACTATCTGCGGTCTGCCCCTGTTAAAGAAATTATATTGAACCTAGGTTGAAGCAAATTCCTTTTTCGGAGCAGCATTTGGGAAACCAAAGAAAACCCGTTCCCCTTGGTAGCATGTACTATAATACCCGTGGATTTATGTACTAATATAAATTGAGATCATTTTTATTTCTAAGATTAAATACTGGACTAAACAAACTAAAACTTCCTGCCTAGTCAGTTAGGACATAAGATGCCCATTCAAAACCTAATAGTCGGCAAAATGTAACACAGGTCTGTGTAGATTTATCTTCTTAAGTTTCTTCGTACTCGTAGCTTCTTTTGGATCACATTGTCTAGTTCTTGCTTCAAATAAATCCCAGAATTTAGTGAAACTAAACTACTCACAGAAGTCACTGCTCCTAAACGCTCTGAGGTTGCCGTTAGCTTATAAACCGGAGTTTTTTTCTGTTTTGGATCGTATAAAATTATGTCCCCATAATCATTCTGCAGTAAAACATCACCATTTTCGAAACACTTTATCGGCTTCATTGTAGAAATTGATGGAATAACATTATCTGTGGTAATATTGAAGAATTTAGTCCAAGACTCGGTCACTCCATTCTCCTTCATTACCCATACTTCAGCATGATCCGACAAAGTAGTATCAAATATACAAAGACAGTCACCTAAAACACCAATTTTTAACTCTTTTGTCGAGAATTTCTCACTCAATTTTTTTGGTATAGGCACTTCCATGAATGTCTCGTCGATTAAATCAAAACGAAGTATAGCATTATAGGTGGATGTCTTCCATCTCCCGACAAATGGAGCTGTTGTTTTCCAATGAAGAGCTCCATTGATTAGGACACCAGGTCCTGCACCAATGATTTGGTACGGAATATTGTCAAGGAATTTCCACGAATTAGAGCCTAAAGAGTAAAGCATGACATAACTAAAATCATCTTTGACCCGTCTTACAATCCCCAGAATCTTGTAATCATCTAGCTTGCAATCATAACCAAAACCGAACCAACTCTTGGTATTGTCTAAATCGTTTTTTTTCTCCTCCTTATTTTCATTGAGATATGGCGACTCGGGTATTGATTTCAATTCATCAGTAGATGGGTTCCAGATGTATTTTTTATTACCATAGAAGGAAACTAAACCATTACACGAACCCAAAAACATAAAATATGGTAGTAGAGAGATGAAGGGGTAATCATCTATTTGAAGAGATAAGTTAGATGCCAATGAATTCATATCTATAGTGTATAATCTATTAGAGTGGGTAATAATGAGCATAAATTTGTCTTGTTCAATAGCATGATCACGGTGAAGTTTAATAAAATTAGGGTTAGAGAAGAGAGAGTACCAGATTTTGGAAACTGACTTAAATCGGTAGATAGATTTGACTGGCAACATCGCTAAGATGGTAGTTATGATTTCTTCGGGGAGGCGCGGCGTTGAACATCGTCGTAGTTTCATCATCTTCATACTGTCTAAGAACTACGTTCAGAGAGGTCTGGGCAGATTGAACTCGAGAAAGAGTCTAGGCTTCCTTTCTTTGGGGCAAGGAGGAAAGGGTGTTGGAATTCTTATAGGCTTCTACTTGGGATTAAGGGTGTAGGATTCCTTATAGGTTTCTAATTTCCAATAGGTTTCTAATTTCCAATAAGTTTCTAATTTTTATTGTTTCAAATTTCCAATAGGTTTCTAGTACCGGCCCTAACTTTTAGGGGGCTTAGGCGAACGTAGGACCCTACACTTTAAGTCGAAAAAATATAAAAACTAAAATACAATCACAAGTTATGGGAGTCGAACCCCTGACCTTAGGTTCACTAATAAACTAGTTTGCCTAACTCTACTACCCAAACAGATATGAAGTACATGTGCATAAAATAACACATATAATAATTTTATCTATATATAATGTTACTTAAACGGATTCTCCTGAGATTTGATGAGTTTTTTAGGTTTGATAATTTTTAGTGTTCTCTTGAGGTTTGATAATTGTAACAAGGCAGTCAAGAAAGACGATGATGATTAGCTTATGATGATTCACTTTTAGGTTTGATAATCTTTAGTGTTCTCTTGAGGTTTGATAATTGTAACAAGTCAATCAAAAAAGATCGAAGAATATTACTATAATTAGCCAACTCTAGCTGGTGTTTGTGTTAATGAATATATCATTGCTTAGGAAATGGAAATGGAGATATCGATAAAAAAAAAAAAATTGTCACTGGACTAGAAACACAGTGCATTACCACTTCCATTCATTCTAGTTATTTGTCCATCTAGCAAAAGTCTTGGACCTTTGAACCCTATTTGGAGCTTTGTTCCATCTGGTCAAAGGAAAGACTGATATGGCCATTGAAGAAGAGAGGAAGATATATGGCATTCAAGATGATCACTTGAGAGGTAATAAGTACTTTAAGTTAATATGTCAATAACCATATATCATTCACTAAACTTGTTTTTATTTAGGTCACTAATCGACCACCTATTTAAGAATCTTAACAACTAGTTCTCCTTTTTAGGATTCTATGTTTCACTTGTAATGTCTTATATGTTTCTTTTTATTTACTTTCCATGAATCTTCTGGTTTAACTTGCAGTGTGCTTCCTTCTTCACTTTTACAAGTCCTAGCCGAATTTAACGAGGCTACTGAAGGATGGAAATCCTATTTCCTTTGTACCTTAGACTTAAAGAACATTTTTCGTATGTGATGTGCTTTCTTTGTTGCATTATTAGGGAGTGTTGTGGCAGTACTATTGTGGGATGAATTTGTGGTTCAAGAAGCTGGTTAGGTTCAAGAACCTTAGGGGTCCTAAGCTAGAACCAAGCAGTTCAAGAAGCTGGTTAGGTTCATTTGGAAGTGAAAGAGAACGATTTGGGAAAGAAGCAAAAGCTTGGCGTGAACGCGGAAACAACCAGTGGTAGAAGTTGGAGTTCAACATGTGAATTGCACAGAAGATACATCAGCATTTCTAGCATTGACAACTGCCATGGATTTGAGGATGCTTGTGCGAGAAACAGAGGAAAAGAGTGTGTGTGTTTGATATTTTTGAGTTTTTTTTCATTTGAGTTTCAAAACGAATAATAATTTGAATTTGACTAATGAAGAATTTGAATATAATTTTATTTCTTGCCATTGGAAACTATATAGATACGTCAACCTTCTGATTAGAATTCGATACTTAGGAACAATGTCGTTACAGAAGATACATGGAAGTTGTTTGTAGGAAAAGTTGTCGACCCTTGTCACGAGGTGATAATCTTGTATGTCTCCCTTCTTCTTTCAAATGAAATGCCGTTGCAGGATAAGTGAACATGAAATTCTCTGGCTTGAATATAGTGTTTGTTTCTTGCTTTCTTTTGGTCTCTAAAATTTTTCTCTAAATACTTGGATTAGATAATATATTGGCAAACTTTTTTCAAATTAAAATATTGTGGTGGTTCATGAGCAATGAGATCAAGAAGAGCTCATATTTTAGCGAAACGGTAAACAAATAACAAGCACTAGAATGGTTTGTATCGGTGGCTCCATGTTGAGCTCTTTCAGTCCAAATCGGTGGCTTCAAGTCGATCATCTTCAAGTGAGTTCGACATGAAGCCACCGATACTCACTCCAGCAGATTTGCCTAGGCTACTGGAGTTCAAATCGGTTACTTGATGTCGAAATCCCTAGAAGGAAATCGACACAAAGCCACCGATTTGAACTCCAAAAGCTTAGAAAGCTACTAGTTGGGTTGGAGTTCAAATCGGTTGGTTCATGTCGAACTTGCTAAAAGGGAATCGACATGAAGCCACCGATTTGGACTCCAAAAGCTTAACAAAACTATTAGAGTTGAGTTCGACACGAAGCCACCGATTGTCTTCGGGTGAGTTCAACATGGAGCCACCGATTTGAATTGAAACCATAATTTAGGTAGTTGTTTCATGGAAACACCAAGGACGTTTTCTTCTCTTCGCATTTTACAAAATTAATGTTCAAATTTAACAAGAAGCAATAGGAGTGCAACACATTCAACTATATATGATTGAAAAATTGATATTAGCCAAATGGAATGGACAACAACATAAAATCAACTCGTATAACATAATGGCCTCTACTTGGAATTTCATCAAACACTTGATCGACAAAGTAAGAGACCCACACTTTGCATACTTGTGTTTCCATTACATTATGACATAATAACCTCTCTTAGTCATTTCATCAAACACTTGGTTGGCAAGGTAAGAAACTCACATTTTACATACTTGTTTTTCTACTACATTATAACATAATAACTTTTCTTAGTCCTTTCATCAAATACTTAATTGGAAAAGTCAGAGACTCACATTTTGCATACTTGTGTTTCTGTTACTGATGGGTCATGAAAATGTCCCATCTAAGTCGTTTAATTTAGTCGAGTTAGTTCGTTTCGAGTCTTTATTATAATAAAATGGTTGGTTTTCTTGATTAGGTGTCTTTTGGAGAGTTAGGTGTGAAAAACGATTAAAAACGAGGAAAAGATGCATGAAGGGTATTTTGGTCATTTGGAGTCAAGGACAATCTGGTAATTTGGCCAAGGTCAGTGCGTGGTTGAAAAGTAGAGGTCGAGACGAGTCCGTAGGAGAAAACGGAAGTTAAATCGGAGTCCGGACGAGTTAATTGTGCTAAGTCAAAGTTTCAGTCAACTGCATTTGACCAAGTGGGACAAAGTTGGGTTCATTTCGGGCAGGTGGGACAACAAAGGATGTGGTGGCGTCCTCTGGTTCAGGGCGCAAGTTAATTCCGTGTAGCGCGAAGCGTATTAGCTACTTTGAGGGATGACAGCTTTGGTACTTCCAGCAGCAACGTACTTCAGTGGCCCCAGCTACGTGTCGTCCAACCAGGCCGTTCATCTCCGTGCTATTCTAAATCGGACGGCTCCTGACTATGGCACAACTTAATAGCATGGATCAGCCCACACAATAGTGTTCAATTTCCCAGCTTTGGAGACAAGTAACGACAGTAATGCATTAATTCTAAAGCGACACTTGGCGCCCCCATATTCACAATAACTATTTTCCTCTTTGACCCTCAACGGCCATATTCCTCACCTCCTTATCACGCGACAAGTGTCCCTCGATTTTCCAATTAAAATCTTAGCCGCCGGTCATTTAGTTGCTTTAGGGTTTTTATATTTTAAACCCTAAAATCCCAAAATAACCCTTCCTTTTATCTTTTCTACCATTTAACCCACCAAAAACCCTCACCCTATATAAAAAAAACACTTTCTCCTCCATTAGAACCTAGACTTCAATAACCCTCTCAAATGGCTTCCTTACCTAATTTCTAAGCCACTTCTCTTCCTATCTTCTAACCCTAATCCCCCATTCTTTTCTTCTACTTCTTCTCACCTATTTCTTTCTCTCTTTTCTACTACTAAATCTATCTTCTCCATTCTTTTTCTATCTTCTCTACTAACACTACTACTTCTTCTCTACTACTATTCTTTCTACCATTAATAGTCATCTCCTTCTTTCTTCCATATTCTTCTACTATTTCTATTCCTCTTCATCTATTCTTTCCAACTTCTTTCTAGATCTAATTTCTTTCTTCTATCTCTTTTTCTTATTTGGGTTGCAATAAAATAGCTATTACTTGGATTTCTTGGAGTACAATTCTTGAACATAAATGGAGCAAATCTTGGACATCAAAATGGAGATACATGGGAATATGGAATTTGAGCATTCTTGGTGATTTCTTTCCATTAATTTCTTAGTATTTTCATTTATTTTACAATGTCAATGAATGTGATTCTAGATTTCATGTATAGTTAATTTAGCAATCTAAGGTTGTGAATGAAATCCATTTTGGATCTTTATAATACTTGTTCTTGATTAATTAAATCCTTTGATGTGCTTCAATGCCTATTGATTGACATTTCATGTTGATTCTATAACCTTATTATCATTCATGTATTATAATTAGATATTTCATGCTTTTATTGATTTATTAGATGAGATATGCCTTTTAGATCTTGAATGATAGTGTAGGAAATTAGTTTTATATGGTAGTCAATCATACATTCTTAATTATAAAATTGTTTTATCTAGAATATCATCCGGAATCCAAATAGTTCATTATATTGGATCCCGAGTAAATACAAAAGAGATTTAAGTGATTAAGTGCTTGTTTTATAAAGTGAAATTATGTGGTGGATTTTATAACCTTAGATATCTTCTCACCTCTTTCTTAGATAGGTTTAGTTAGTTTTATTTATTTTCTTATTTCTTTACAAATCAATCATCAAATCTATGAGTGGAGTGTGTGTGTGTATGTTAGTCTAAGTTAGCTATTGACATTTTGATTATTGGGCTAAACTCACCTTCAATATCTGAAATTACCCACCTATCCCTTGGGACGATACTCGATCTTATTTTCAATACTCTTGACCCCGTATACTTGCGGGATTAGACCTATTTTTAGGCCCATCAGTTACACTATGACATAATAACCTCTTTTAGTCATTTCATCAAACACTTTATGAGTTTACATTTCATCTGGATTTTTGCTAATTGTTTTATTGATGATGATTATGATTTTGGAGGGACTTCAACCTTTGATTGATGAACAATAGAGACAAATTTACTTCAATCGATTTGATGATTGACAGAGATATCTCAGCAAGAAATTGGAAGTGGAGAGAGTATGGAGAAGAAGAAGATTCTTTTCAATTTTGGGGTAAAAGAGAGGTCAACCGAGAGAGATGAGAACTACGACTAGATTGAGATAGAAATTTCGAGTTATAGAAGATTCAGAGAGAGATTCACAGTTTGGTTGAGATCAAAAGAGAGAGAAATGAAGAACACGGTTTACTCTCTGGTTTCGGGTAAAAATTCAGATATCTAGAATTTCTAGATATGTTATTTATATGAGGGTAGAAAAGGAAGGAAAAAAATGAAAAAATTGAAAAGGGGAAAAATAGCAAACTTTTCTTTAAGTTGGGCAAAATTGCTCAAATGCCCCCGAATCGGGGCATTTGAGCAAAATCTCCCTGGAAGATGGATTGAGAAGATTTTCAAATCAGAAATTTGATGATATTAAAGAATGATTGGGGAGGAAATCAAATAGGGATTCAATTGATGATATTAACAGAAGAGACCAGACCGAGAGCAGGGGTGGGTCCGTAGGGGTCTGTGGGGTCACGTGCCCCCACAGGCCCAAAGTTGTCTTTATTTCGGATAGAAGTCAGCGGCCTCGTATAAAAGTAATACAATACAAAAATTAAATGTATTTAGTATTGGCTCGGTGGAGAGGGATGGTGTTGTACGCATTATAGTTCCCGCGTTCGACTCCCCATCAACTCCTTTTTATTTGAACTTTGTATGTGGGTTAATTTCTTTCTACCTCCTACTTTTTAATTAACTATCGTATTGGTCCTATATTTCTTCTTTTGTTTTAAAATCAATTCCTTTTTTAGTTTTTTTTTGTAAATTTGATGCTGCGTCAGTCTTGTTAGAGTTATGTTTCCCCAGACAAACATTTCTCTTCGTCTCAAGTCAGTTATACAGTCTTTTTTTCTGACTAAGTTTTCCAAAACCAGTATCCTCTCTTTCTCTCTCTCTCTCTGTCTCTCTCTCTTTCATTAACTTCTTTAAGAACGTAAATTGTGACGACCATTTTTCAAGATATAAAGGTCTCTCATTCATTTGAAATAAAATTTACACATTATTTTTATATAATTCAAGTGTGTATACGACTAATTAATTATACGAGACTACAGTCAATACAACACACAAATTAGCCGTAGTCGAGTTAGTTGAGACTGTAACTATAAGATATAAGTTACTCGCTTGAATGTCATATCAAGATTTTTGAATAATTTACAACTGCTTATTATAAAGTGCCCCCACAACGAAATATTTTTGGGTCCGCCACTGACCGAGAGAGAATCATAGTTGTAAATTTCTCTATTAATCTTGTTATTGATTAGAGGGCATTTAAGATTGAGGAGGAAATCAGAGAGGGATTCTGTAAAGAGAGATGCTAGAATCACAAAAGATTTTGACAAAAACTTGATGCGTATTTATACTAACCTAAATAATAGGCTAAAATAAATCCGTATTTTATAATAAATCCGCAAGTGCACGGGTCTATGTAGTGTAGACCTAGCAAGTACGGGTCGATCCCACGAAGACAAGTTGAACCTATTTTTAATCCTAAACTAGTGAATAAGTAACTTTGAGATTCAGTTTTGATGATAAAATTAAATAACTATCGAAAATAATAAATGATTGAGAGAAAATCAATGAGAAAAAAAAAAACCTAGAGTTTGGAATCCACCATAAATATTCATAAAAATAATATCTAACCATTCATAATCCTCTATCTATTTTATAACTCAATATTTTATATACCACTTGCATTCAAATATCGAATAATATGTAGTTTCAAAAGCACATAATCATATAAAAGTTTAAACTCAATTTAGCGAAACAATGATGACTTAACTATTATCTATCAACTAATAAGCATAAATCATTAAAGATTCAAACCTAAATATGATATATCAAATCGGAAGAATAGATAATGAAAAATACATCAAAAGAAAAACTAAAAAGAGTTTAATATTTTCTTATAGCAAAACACAATCAAGAGAATCATTGAGACTAAACACAATTTTATTCATATTTGTGGCTTCATCTTTCACTCTAGGTGAAGAGTTTAGCACTCCATTACAACAATGAAAGTAGTTAAATCAAAGAGAAAGAATAAGATTTCACCCATATGATGTTTCGATGTTGATCTCCGTAAACTTCCAAAGTTGTACTTGCTGTCCTCTTCACTTTATCTCCAAGAAAGTAAAATTTACTTTCTTCTCTGTTTTCTTAGTTGCCTCTCTCTGTCCCCCCTTCTCTGGTTCGTCCCTTCTTTTTATATAGTATGTAGCCACAAATTAGGGTTGCTAATCCCGAATATCCCCCTCCTCTTTCCCAGGATGTGAAGTTATCTAATTGTTCACAAGATCCAACAGAATGGTGGGTTCCACTTTCAAATTAAAGAAAGAAAGATTACCTATTTAAGTGGCACGGTGACATCATCCACCACATTACCCATTAAGAATCACGTGGTGCTCCTTCCTGTTTTGAAATTTCATACACCACCCGATTATCACTTCAATCCCTAATTTTCAGTATTTTAGAAAATGCCCCTTGTCTCATACCCTCACTGCAAAATCATCCCTGGACTAACTTGAGTTGTACTAGACTATCCTCTTAGGTACCAAATACATATCAACTTCTCATAATTATTGGCTTCTTGACATTTTTGTGTTATTCCTGAAAAACTAATTAAATTCATTAGTTTCATCAAAATTAAAGACTAACGAATGAAAGTTGACGACAAATAAGTGAGTCCTGACGAACTCATCAAGCATCCCCAAACTTACATTTTGCTAGTCCTCGAGCAAAACAGAGAAATAAAACTATACATAACTCGTCACTTTCGCAGGTACTCGCGATTGCACTTAGCACGTGCAACAAGCCGTTAAACCTCTAGGTTACCCTAGAGGACGAGTTTTGTCTCTTGAGGGTTTGTAGTGAATGTACCCACAAAATTCAAATATCTCAAAAATGCATAAGGGTCTAAATATGATATGGACTAAAAATGTTTATCTGGTAGATTTTCGAAAGTTAATAGAAATCAAATCCAAGTCAATCAAACCATACAAACGTTAAAAATCTTTTCACTAGTAATTAAGACTCGAAGTGCACGTGACCAGCCAATATGAGTATCATTTCGGTTCTGAAAAGACAAGACCTCGATTACTTTCTCAATACATTTCGCCTCGACTGCTGCCTCACGGTCATACACTCAAAAATCAAAGTCACTCAAGAATGGTTCACTCTATGTGTTAGTATGAATATGAAGGAAAACTTAACACATGAAAAAGATGGACTATAATTTTTGTGGACGACTGATCTCAAAGAAGGAAACAACCACTAATACGAGATGGGGAAGCTAACCAACTCTTCTCATCTGATCTACTATCTAACAATGCTTCCTAGAGGTCGATGGACACTAATGAGGATCTGACTAGAACTCCTGAGAACTCGACGTCTTCAAATCTTCAAGAACTAATTGAAGGGGTAAACACTCAAACAAAACTACATAAACACTTCTTTTCTTTCATTTTCATTTTTTTTTTTTTTTTTTTTTCATTATTATTTTTTTTTATTATTATTTTTTTCTACTGACTCTGGTAATAAAACTCAAAATACATAACATACTTTCTTCACATTATTCTTCCTTGGGTAAAATTCTATTCACTTTGCTTCATGCCTTAATCTCAGGATTCTAACAAATGGATTTCTATCTTCCTCTAATTGACACTGTTTTCAAGTTTCTCAGGCTACAAGAGAAGGTTTGCATTCCTGATGACATCCCTAGTGGTTGTAAAATTTGAACTCAAGAGATCAACTGAGTTCTAATGAATCTTGCGAGGTTGAGTAGCTCTTCATTCTACTCAGAATTAGTTCAGAAGAGATCACTCAAAACAACAAGAAAGGCTCAGAATCTCACATGGGTTAAGTCTCCACTAATGATCGATTAAGTTCTCTTAAAAAAGTCTACTCTTCACCTATCTAACACTCACATGGCTAGTGCACAGACAACTTCAAGACTTGAAATTCATGGAAAAACCTTTAGCAAAAGCATAGTACAACCAACTAGACTCTATAACTATTAACAAGCAAAAACAACTAGACTCACGTTTCCAATCCAAAAATTAAAAATTTTGAACCCTTTTGAATTTTTGAAAATAAGGACTAAAATTCAATCCCTCATCCCCAAACTTAAACCGAACATTGTCCTCAATGTTCTGAAGACTATGCAAAATAACAGGAATAGGGAAAGATGTTACCAGATTTAGAAGTCCTATGCATGGGTTGCCTCCCAGAAAGCGCTAAGTTTAACGTCTTCAGCCAGACGAAACTGATGAGTCAACAAACCTTAAGAACAGCTCCATAAACCAATAGGCGAAACATCTGTGGATCTACCCAAGACACGAAGTGTTTAGTGAAGGATAGTCTCACATTTGTGTAAATATGTTGTAGTACCCGTGAGACTATCGTGATCAGGTAAGAATCCCCAAACTTAGACGACAATAAAGTCGTTAAGTTTGGCCATGGACTAGAAAGAGTATAGTCCTGGTAGAAAGGATCTAGGTAGGGAGGGGAAACCAAGTGAGGCATTGCACAAACTTCTAAACATGCTCTTGAGGGATACGACACAAGAGGATCTAGATGACTATCAAAGACACCCAGAGTTAAACAAGAGGTTTCTAAAACAGGTACACGGAGTTCTTCCAAAGGAATCACTCGGTTACCAGATTCAAGCTCTACCAAATTTGGTTCAGATAAACCCTCTATAATTTGTTGAATGATGATGTCATTAGTGTCCTTAAAGAACTCCAGGTCCTTGACTAAGTCAAGTGAGTCATCATTCTCATTTACTAGATTGAGCAGCCAAGATTCATCATCATCTTTTATGGTGGGTCCATAGCTCAGTGGTTGAGCATTTGACTCATATGATGGAAGTGGTGACTCTAAGGTTGGCAAAGTAATCGGCTCAGACACTAACAAGGAAGTAGACTCTGACATGTTCTCTATCTCATTAATACTACCTTCCTCATCTAAGCATAAAAGTGCCAATAGAGTTTCTAAAGGATCTCTCGACTGAGTTGTTGGTAATGCATCTTGAACTAATAATTCTACCAAGTTCAACCCACTGAACTCATCTATGTCATCAGGGTGAAGTCCCATATTAAAAATATTCATCTCCACCGTCATATTTCCAAATGACAATCTCAAAAGACCACTTCTACAGTATATGACAGCATCTGATGTAGCTAAAAATGGTCGACCCAAAATGACAGGGATTTGACTCTGGGTATCATGAATTGGTTCAGTATCTAAGATGATGAAATCTACAGGAAAGATAAACTCACCAACTTTTATCAAAACATCCTCTACTATGCCACGTGGTCGTCTGACAGACCGATCTGCCAACTGAAGGACTACAAAAGTGGGTTTTATTTCTCCCAAACCTAATTGTAAGTACACCGAGTAAGGAAGAAGGTTGACACTGGCACCTAGATCTAACAAAGCTCGTTCAATCTTATGGTTCCCTATAGTGCAAGGTAATGTAGGGCTTCCTGGATCTTTGTACTTAGGTGGGAGGTTTTGCTGGATAATAGAACTCACTTGTTGAGTCAAAAAGACCTTTTTATGCACATTCATCTTACGCTTTCTAGTACATAGGTCCTTAAGGAACTTAGCGTAAGCTGGGATCTGTTTAATTGCATCTAGTAATGGAATGTTAATGTTGACTTGTTTAAATATTTCCATTATCTCCTCATACTGAGACTTTTTCTTTGGCTCTACGAGACGTTGAGGATATGGAGCTCTAGGAATGTAAGGCTCAGATACTACAGGTGGTTCTTCAGACTCAGGAGCCTTCTCAAGCTCATCATTAAGGGCTTTATTTGATGAAGACAAAGGGATACACTCAGACTCATTTTCCTGGGGAACACTTATCTTATTATCCACGACTCTTCCACTCCTTAGAGTGGATATAGCATTGGCTTGGTCAGTTGGCCGTCTATCTTGTATGGCCTTAGGGTTTTGTTCAGGTTGACTCGGAAACTTACCATTTTCTCTTTGGTTTAGGGCCTCAGCAAGTTGGCCCACTTGAGTTTGTAAACTAGTCAAGGATTGGGTGGTAACTTGCATAAACTGTTGGGTAGTTTCCTTAAACTCTATATGGCTCTTAGCTAACATTTTTATAGTATCCTCTAATAACCCCTTACTTTCAGAAGAATTTTGGGTGCTCGTTTGGGTAGGAGGATTCCTAGGATGGCTAAAACCTGAAGGGTTGGTAAAATTATTGAACTGACCCTGAGGTTGACCTTGAGACCATGAAAAGTTTGGATGATTTCTCCAACCTGGATTGTATGAGTTAGAGAAAGGATCATACTTCTGATGATTATCATGCCTAGAATTTTGGTAGATAGCATGAGCTTGTGCTCTTTCATCTGAACCGAAGGATAAGGGACATTTGTTCCTTGTATGATTGGAATCTCCACAGACTGAACACGGATAAGAGATGGGTTCATTTCCGACACTCATGACCCGAGTGGGATCCTCCATGAAGGTTTTAGGCTGACACATTTCTAGGGCTTCTATCCTTCTAGTTATGGCGGCAAGTTTGTTTTTCGAATCATTTACTCTATAAATGCCACCTCTGTTCGGAGTAGGATTAGCCCTAGTAGGGGGTCCTCTAGAAGTTTCCCATTGCTGGGATTTCTCAGCCAAATCTTCTAAAAATGCCATGCAATCATCGACGGGTTTAGAAGTAAAACCGCCACCACAGAATGACTCTACCATGGATGTAGTGGGATAGTCTAGTCCGTCATAGAGAATCTGGACTAGTCTCATTTTCTCAAAACCATGGTGTGGACACTGCAATACAAGTTCTTTAAATCTCTCAAGATACTTGTAGAGAGACTCTCCTTCTTGTTGTACAAAACTGTTAAGACTTTGCCTTAAAGAGGTAGTTTTGGGGGATTGGATTCTCTCCTACATAAAGGAAGAAGAGACTGAGATTATCTTCTATGGGGGGCCAGAATAGAGCTCGGTTGGGAAAGCTTGATGTTGTTCTTCTTCTTCTCTGAGCTTCAAGACACAATCTAAAGAGATGGTGGAGTAGAAGAACAGAAAAATAAGGGCTCTTCATCATCACTTGATCACTTTTCAAGAGTTCTTCATCGCTTTCTTCTTCATCTTCTCGGCCAAAACAGAGTAGAGAGAGAGAGAAAGAAAGCAATCTACAGTGGGAACTTTAGAGAGTGATTTTCTGTAGAGAGATAAGGGAGACAGAGCTTATAATTAATTGATTTTTCTTCTTCCCTTTCTTTTTTGTGTTGTAGAGAGAGAGGGGGAGAATTGCATAAGACTTCTCCTCTCCTTGATGTTATAAGCTTTTAATAGGCAACTATTGTAGAAAGAAAGGGAAAGGGAATTTTCATATCATTCTTCTTACAAATATCACCTTCATCTCACTGACTTCATCAATCATCATCACCATCATTAACGAATCAGTCATTTGGTGATCTTCTTTACTTATGTCTTTGATTTTTTATGAGAATATCTTTTATAATTGCCATGATGATCATGAATAGATAAGTCTCTCTCTAGGGTTTTGATGAAATCTTAACAATTTTGATGATATATCCTTTTCATGTTTTACTATCTTCACATGCTTTGATCATAGTAATACAGAATTCTTAGTTTCGATGCAAGAATATTTCTTCAGTAGCTATACTTTTAATTTGATGCATCATACTTAGATTAGGTTCTTTGATGGTGCATGTTTATAGATTGATAGTTAATAGTTGCGACTTCGACTGAGTTTCGCACCCGGTCTTAAACACCTAATGAAGGGAGTCTACTATACTTGCCAAATTATCTTTGTTAACAAAATACAAGAACCGGATTTCGCAATTTCGTTTCTTGTGTCTCCCTGGTACTAGGGTAGTTTCCTTTAATAATGTAGTCATTGCTTTAGAAACTTTTACACCGACCTTTTGCCCCTTTGAATCATAAGAACTCTTCTTATATTCCTTCGTTTGTTGAATCTTAAGAACTGCTTCTTAGATTCAACGTTCCTCAATGTTCTTTTCAGTTATCTTCACAAACTGACTTATCCACGACATTATCCTATCTTTGTTCAATCTCTATTGAAACGATGAAGGATAATATCTTTTAGTCATTACTTGAAGAAGAGAAGATTCAGTTTCTTTTCTTATGTCAAGTTTCTTAGAGGTTCCGGACCTCTCCATTTACGACATCTAGTTGTCGAATGGTTGTGTATGCACCCATATTAATATCTATGGAAGAGAAAAACTTAATATATAGATGTTCATAAAAGACTTTTCGGATAATCACACCCTGTTTTTATCCTCTTCCGTGAGGTAGCAGTGAACATTAGGAACGGGATATTCTTGGACGTTTTCTTTGTTTCAAATTCGAGAGCGTTTCTCGGATTCTTTACCAATCAAGAAAATTACTTTCGTTTGATTCCTTCTGCAAGAATGAACGAAGGTTGAAAAACTGTTTTCTAATAGTCATATATATACTATACGTTAAAGGAAAAACAAAATCCTAAAACTTATCATCATAGCAAAAACAAAGTTTTTGCCACATTATTCAACAAAACCTTCCCCGGTTTGAACAATGCGATTCCAAGATCCCATTTCTTCGAGGTTAAGCGTACTAGGGCACTGCCCTTAACCCCGTCATCCTGGGTGAGTTACTCTGCGAAGGCTTGATGGGCCTAAAAGGTTACCGTAAAAGGTCTATACCCGCAAGTATATGGGCGTAAGTAGTAAAACCTGGTAAAACCGGGGTCGATCCGCAGAGACTAGTCAAACCCGTTCTTAAACTTAGAATTAGCTTGGTTTTCTTTGAAAATTGGTTTTGGTGATAAAAGAATAAAATACTAAAACAAGTTATAAAAATGAACTCAAATAGGGGAGAAATCTAAGTTTTCTGGATCTACCTCAAACTATGATAAACAAATTCTCCTTAACTAAATCATGATTTCTAACTTTATAACTCAACACTTGGTAAATTACTATTATCGAAATATCGGAAGATTTATCTTCTCAAAAGAACATATCCACTAACTAGATACCTAAACCTATTTCGATTAAAATATAATAATAATTCAACTATTGAGACTATCAATCATTAGGCATATATCATTATAGAGGATTTTGTCTACAACACACCAATCGAGAAAATCAAATTAAAAAAATAACCAATGAAGAACATGTTATTAGTCGAAGACATCAAATAAGGATTTTGTCTACAACGAAACACCAATCGAGAAAATCATGAAAAGAGGGCAGAAAAAGTATTTAATCAAGTATGGGGTTTCATGCATAGAGATTCTTGACTACAATAAAGAAATCAAACACAAGAGATGAAAAGAAACAAAGATCAGAAATACTTCGCCAAATCAGGCTCTATTCTTCCTTTCCGATTTCAACTCTTTGTTACAAGTCTATCTTTCTACAAAATTCTTTTTTCTCTCTCACAAAGAAAAGAAGAGATGAAGAATGTGATGAAATCTCTGTTTCTCACTTTCTCTAACTCCCTCTCTCGCTATTAATCTCTCTTTCTCTCACAAAAATAAAGAAACCAAAAGAAGAAGGATTGAAAACAAATTAATTACAGTACTCCTCTGTTTCAACTTTGAATTTCTGCTCATCTCTCTCTTTCTGTTATTTTAATTCCTCTCTGTCACTTAGAAGAAGAAGATAGATGATGGTCTCTTTCTCTCTGAATTTTTTCCTGTTCTTGTTGAGCTAAAGAGAGGACCCCCCAAAGATGAGATGCCCGTACCTCCCTATTCATCCTTTGTTTTATAGAAGTAATGAGAAGAAGATTAGAACCAGTTCTTCCTCTCTTCTCTCTAAATAGAGAAATAGAAATAAAATCTCTTTCTCTATCTACTGGCAAAGCCTCCATTCAAATCTCTTTACTTTCTAAAACCTCTATGATTTCCAATCTTCCAACCTAATATCTCTATCTAATCAGAGAATGAATCCATCTCCCATCAATCACTCTTTCTTGATAGAAATCAAAGAAAGATAAGATTTCATTAATCGAGGGAATTTCATAATAGTTCAATTACAAAGAATGAGCTTATATAAGCTTTCAAACATTCGGTTATAGAGAGAGAATAGACTAACAGATTCTGTTAATCCCAACAACCACTAACTACCAAAGTTTGTTATTCTTCTAAAGGCACCTCCATTACTTATACCTTTTCTCACTTACACCTTGTTTACACCTCCTTCTTCACTTATGTTGACACCTAGATTACACTCATACTTGTATTCATTGTCATGCCCCCTCAAGATGATGGGGCGATCAGAACCATTAGCTTGCCTCTAAGATTGAGAAACAGGTCCTTAGCAAGACCTTTAGTAAACAAATCAGCAGGCTGTTCTAATGATGGAATATACCTGATTTCAAGTCGACCAGAAGCCACCAAGTCCCTAACAAAATGATAATCTACTTCAATATGCTTTGTCCTAGCATGACAAATTGGATTTGCAGCAATATTCTTTGCTCCTAGATTATCACAGTATAAAACCATTGGAAGAGACACCTTTTGATGGAGCTCCACAAGAAGAAATGAGATCCAGAGTAATTCAGCAGAGGTGATGGAGAGAGCTTTGTATTCAGCTTCTGTGGAGGACTTTGCAACAGTTGGTTGCTTCTAAGAGCACCAGGACACTAATGATTGACCAAACACAATACAAAAACCACTTGTTGATCTCCTTGAAACAGGGCATCCAGCCCAATCAAAATCTGAGTAACCTCTTAGATTAGTAATGTCTCCTGGTGTGATAGTAATCCCACAGTCAATTGTCCCCTTCACATATCTTAAAATCTTCTTCATGAGCTGAATATGAGATGTTCTTGGTGCTTGCATAAACTGAGCTGCATAATTCACAGCATAAGCCAAGTCAGGTCTGGTCATGGTGAGATATTGAAGACCCCCAACTATACTTCTATAAAAGGTTGGATCAGAAATGAGTTCACCATCAGACTTGGACAATCTATTTCCACCAGGAACTGGAGTACAACTAGGCTTAGAGTCCAGCAACTCAGCTTTTTCGAGTAAGCTTAGAGCATATTTCTTTTGGGTGAGAAATAGAGCAGAAGAGTTAGCTCGAGATACTTCAATCCCCAAGAAGAAATAGAGAGGACCCAAGTCCTTCATAGCAAACTCTTTACTAAGAGTAAGCACAAGAGAATGCATAATAGCACTATTACTCCCAGTTTGAATGATATCATCAACATATAGGAGTAAGACCATAATAGCAGAATCTGTGAGTTAGACAAACATTGAATGGTCATGAGCACTTCTCTTAAAACCCAAAGTGAGAAGAAAAGAGCCAAACCTCTGAAACCAAGCTCTTGGAGCCTGTTTCAAACCATAAAGACTTTTATGAAGATGACACACATATGATGGATATTCCAAATCAACAAAACCTTGAGGCTGAGTCATAAAAACCTTCTCTTGGAGTACTCCATGCAAGAAAGCATTGGATACATCCAACTGTTGGATATTCCACCCATTTGAAATAGCTACATTAAGAACTGTTCTTATAGTAGCAGCTTTCACTACTGGACTAAATGTCTCAGAGTAGTCCAAACCATCTTTTTGGTGATAACCCTTTGCCACAAGTCTGGCTTTATACCTCTCCACAGAGCCATTAGACTTATATTTCACTTTAAAAACCCACTTACAACCTAAGAGATTCATAGATGGATCAGGTGGAACAAGTGACCAAGTTTCATTCTTTTTCAATGCTTGAAATTCTTCCTTCATAGCATTAACCCATTTAGGATTAGAAGAAGCTTCTTTGAAAGTTGAAGGTTCTTTATGTTTGAGTAACAAGGTCAGATAGGTCTGAGATAAAGGATGAGTAATGGTAAAATGAGAAACATAATCTGGAATGCATTTTGGTTTGGATATGCCATTCCTTAGTCGAGTTACCATTCTATGACTTGGTTCAGGATCATTAGTTTCATTTACTGATGTGCTAGCTTGAGGAGAGTGTTCAGGTATAGAAGAGTTATCAAGCATTGGAGTTATAGGTGTAATAGGTGTAATAGGTAGGTGCAATGTGATAGGTGAGGATTCAGAATGAGAATCAGATTGAACCATTTCAGTAAAGGGAAAAGTGGTTTCCTAAAAAATAACATTCCTAGATATATGAATTTTGTGAGTTTCAAAGTCAAAACACTTATAACCCTTATGAGAAGAGCTATATCCAATGAATACACACTTAGATGATTTAGGACTTAGCTTATCTTCTCTAATAGCACCTAAGTGAGGATAACATAAGCATCCAAATGTCTTTAACAGAGAGTAATCAGGTGTTTTGTGAAATAATACCTCATAAGGAGACTTGCTATGAAGAATTCTGGTTGGAAGCCTATTAATGGTGAATACAGCAGCTGAAAAAGCTTCAAACCATAAATTCTTTGGAGAGTGAGATTGAAAGAGGAGAGAATTCCCCATCTCAGTGATCTGTCTATTTCTCCTCCCAGCCCTTCCATTTTGCTGAGGAGTATAGGGACAGGAACTTCTAAATAAGATTCTACATTGATCCAAGTACTGTTTGAACTCCCCTTTGGACAACTCCAATGCACCATCACTTTGAAAATACTTTATAGAAGTATTGAATAAGTTCTCATGTGAGGTTTTGAATAATTTGAAGTACTTGAGACTATCAGACTTGTATTTCAGAGGATATATCCACAAAAACCTACTGAAGTCATCTAAAAATAATATGAAGTACTTATCTCCATTGAGAGTCACATGAGGAGAAGGACCCCAAATGTCACAATGTATCAAATACAAAGGAGATTCAGTATAGCTATCAGATATAGGAAATGGTAGCAATTTACTTTTAGCAATAGAACATGGATGGCATAAACTCTTTGATGGCTTATCTAGCACAGAGATCAGTTTATTTCTTGAGAGAAGATGAATAATAGCATCTGATGTGTGACCTAGTCTAGTATGCCAAATAGAGTATGGTGCAGCTAGAGACACAGCATAGCCTTGATGATTATGATCTTTTTGTATACCAAAAACAATAGGATATAAGTGATTCCTAACTGACCCCTCATTGAGAATGTCTTCAGACCATAAGTCTTTTATTTGATAACCCCAAGGTGTAAAAGTCATAGAGCATTGGTTGTCATATGTAAATTTTGAGATAGAAAGTAAGTTCCTTTTGAGTTTAGGAACATATAGCACATTGAACAAGTCAAAATTATAGGATGGAGTATGAAGTTGAGCATTACCTGTAGCAGCAATAGGAATTGAAAGACCATTTCCAATCATGACAGAATCAGATCCCTTATACTCTTGTTGATCAATAATGGTAGTAGGGTCATTTGTCATATGGCTGGTGGCTCCAGTATCAGCCAACCAGACTCTCTCAGTGACGGTATTATGAACTTCATTTGTTGTATTTTCATGTGAAGGGACTATGACTACCATATTTGCCTCTTCACAATTGAATTCATCTGAATTATAGTCAAAATTTGACTCATACAATTCTTCATCTGTTGGAGAGTAAGCTCCCATTTTCTCATTTTTACTTTCATCTATACCTTCATAAAGATGGATACCAGCAAAATTTCCTTTAATAGGTTTAAATTGCTGTGGAAACCTCTTTGGAGGTTGATTTTGATCATTTTTACTTTGTGGATTCTTTATAGAATCATCAGGAGCATATCTATACCTACATTTGGAAGCAAAATGTCCCCATCTTTTGCATATGCCACAAGGAACAGTACTAAAATCAAAATCAGAAGCTGATTCTCCTAGATTTTGATTAGAAGAAGAAGAAGGTCCTCTATAAGAATTAGAAGTTAACTTTCCTTGATCTACTTGATAAGAGTTCCTATAATTTTGATGTGATTGAGAAGACCTATTTGGATTAAAAGACTTGTAAACAGCTCTAGAAGGAATATTCTTTACAAAATAAGCAGAACTTTCATCCTCTTGAGTTTGAGTTTTCATCCATTGTTCATGATGGATTAGACGAGTTTTAAGTTCAGAGAAAGTTATAGGTGTTTCTCTATTATGAATAGTTATAACGAAAGATCGATAATCCTTTCCAAGACCTTTGAGAACAATTCGACTAAGTTCCTTATCAGATTATCGATCATTAACAGCAATTAAAGAGTCAGATAATACCTTGATCTTTCGAAGATACTCAGTTGTAGAAGAATCGCCTTTCTTAATAGATTGAATTTGCTCACGAAGTGAGGCAATCTTTGCCTCATATTCTTCAACATAATTTTGCTCAAGATAGCTCCAAATCTCTCTAGAAGTTTGAAGTCCAAGAACATCCGAAGAGATAGAGTGAGTGAATGTTGCTTTCATACAGGATTTGACAAAATTATCTGTTTTCCTCCATTGAAGATAAAGAGGATTAGGAATTTCATGATTATTCTCTATAATTGACTTGACTGGAGGAACAATTGAGCCATCAACGAAACCAAAAAGATCAGTACTGATTAGAATTGCTTCGAATTGATCCTTCCATATTAGAAAATTCGATCCATCAAGCTTCTCTGAGACAAAACTTGCTATGTTAGATATGGAAGTATTTGGTGAAGAAAGATTTGGTGATGAAACTGAATGTGATGATTGTGAAGCCATTAGAGATTAATGAGAATGAATTTCGATTTCTTAGTGAGAGAAAGTGATTCGAAGAAGAAGAAGAAGAAGTAGAGAAAAAAAAATCACAGGCTCTTATACCATGATAGAAATCAAAGAAAGATAAGATTTCATTAATCGAGTGAATTTCATAATAGTTCAATTACAAAGAATGAGCTTATATAAGTTTTCACACATTCGGTTATAGAGAGAGAATAGACTAACAGATTCTGTTAATCCCAACAACCACTAACTACCAAAGTTTGTTATTCTTCTAAAGGCACCTCCATTACTTATACCTTTTCTCACTTACACCTTGTTTACACCTCCTTCTTCACTTATGTTGACACCTAGATTACACTCATACTTGTATTCATTGTCATTTCTCTGTTTAGAGCGATAAGAGAAGAACCTTCCTGTTTTTATGATGTCTCTCTATAAAATCTATTTTCTATATCCCCAACTATCTCTGTTTCTCTTTCTTTCCCAACCAAAGAAGCTGAATAGAGAAAGAAAATAAACCCTAATAGGTTCCTTCAATCTCTTTGATTCTCTCTACTGTAAATATATCATTCAATCTTCAAACTTTTTTTCTCTCTCTAACTGTTTCTATAAGAACCCAATACTCCAATAAAAAATCTCCTTCCAAAAAAATATCAACTGCACCTCCCTGATTTCTTTCCTTCTTGTGTTAAGAAAAGAAGTCTCCTCTGAAAATATCCAGCTCTTTTTATCCATTTTGAAGAACAATTTATTTCTCTCTCCACTGTGTTTAGAGAAGAGAGATAGGAGCAAGAGAAATAAGAAAGAATCAGATATCTCAAATTAACGGGAGAATCACCCATTCTCGGGTAAAGGTTGGGTTGTCGGGCGGATGATAACATGCTTTGCGAGAGTATAACAAAGTTACATCGCAGATATCAGATGACGCCACGTGCCACCTAAATGAAATTTCCCGTTAGATTATGGCAGGCTACTGGGTTAACTTTCACCGCGTCGCACGAAATCAGCGCCTTGATTGAATCCCAAAAATGTCTCTTCTGACCAATGTACCGAGAATGTATCCCTCACCGTCAGGTTGTTCTCCACATGTCTTGCAATTTCTAAAGTTGACTTGATTTTAACCCAAACTTTGACTTGCTCTAATTTGTTCATTTAAACTCCGATTTGACATCCGTTTTCGCCGTCGGGTTCCTCTTCGACTCTACTTTCATCTGAGTATCATAATTAGCCGAAATCACTTTAGCACCTTTACCACCAAATGACCAAAATATCCTTAGACTATCTTTCTCTGGATTTTCCCGTTTTTATCTATTTCCGCGCTCAACTCCTTAGAAGACACCTGGATAAGATAAACAAATAATTCATCAAACCCTCTTATACATTTAGTAATCTTACACTACAAAAAAAACATCCAATAGGGACATACGTTTTTGCGTGTGTCCCTAATATATTCGTATTAGGGACAATTTTATGATATTTGTCCCAATAAAACTACAATAGGGACAAATTAATCTATTTTAGGGTCGATTTTTAGAGTAATTTGAGCGCCTAAAACTGGCGCAAAATTTCGGCCAAAAGAAAAGGCGCGGAACAAATAAGTCAATTTCCCTCTTTTATTTCACTTATGTCTTCCTTCTTTCCCCTCTCCCCCTATTTCCTCCCCACGATGACTTCTTCTCGTTCTAGGGCTTACTGTTCTTCCTCTTCTTCTTTCTCTCTCTCTTATGTGCTCGGTTATGTTGTCTACAATTTGTTCATCTACTTCTTCTAGGGTTTCGTTGGCGTTATCACCGTTCGGTTCGCATCTCCTGCCCCAACTGGTTTGTCGTTGTTGTTGTTCTTCTTCTTCTTCTTCTTTTTCTTCAAATTAATCAATTGAGAATTTATAACATGAACCCTAATTCCATGTTGTAGAAAATTTATTCAGTTTGAGTGTTTACATAACTCTAGTTGTTCCAAGACCTAGATTTTTCCAATTATCACCGTTCCTCTTCTCATGAATGAACCGAACAACATTAAAATCGCCCCCCACACACCACAGAATATTCCACTTCGAGGCGACCGAGTATAGCTCTTCCCAAAAACCCTGTTTAAGTTCCTTCCTGCAAGGGCCATAAAGTCCAGAAAATAACCAGATAAATCCATCCTTAGCATTTTTAAGCACCAAATTAACAGAAAACATACCAATATACTGATCTACAAGGATAATTTCATCGGAATTCCAAATACAGACAATACCCCCAGACGCTTCATTAGAGGGTAAAGCAACCCAACTATGGTTTCCTCTCCTCCACAAAGATGTAATCAAAAAGGAATTCATACAAGAGGTTTTGGTTTCTTGAAGACAAACAAAATAAGCAAAAGACTCTTTGACAATTTTGCGAACTGCTAGATGTTTCGCTGGGTTACCAAGCCCCCTGATGTTCCAGCTAATGAGGTTTAGTGCATGAGAAACTCTCATTCCCATTCTTCTTGCTCAATCTGGACACCCTTCTTCTTTTTCATCAGAACTGCCAAACTCCATTCCAAGTACTTCAACTCTCTGTAAAACCCACAGGCTCTCTTCTTCTTACCCCTGACGAACCAAATTTATGTACTTTTCCTTCTTCTATGGTCTTAACTGTAATCTTGGCTTCGTCTCCTTCATACAACATAACACTACCATCCTTCTCCTGCTGCTCCAACGGATTGATCATGGCTAACGGTTGAATCTGTAGAGGTTCCTCCTCCTCTACACCCTCACTCTGAACTTGTTTGAGAGGTATGTTCTCCTCGTGAATTAGGGCAAGAACCCGATCTTTGTTATTAAAGCCAGAAAACCCTAACTCAACACTTATTCCATAATGCTCTTCAATCTCTCCTCCTCCTCCTCTGGGCTTTGCCTTATTTCTTTTTCAACTTGCGTGTTTGTCTTTAGAACTGGGTCCACACCCACTGGGTTGATATTATCTGCTTTCAATGGGCCTCCAGCTATTGCTACCACCAACTTAGAAACATCCCCTAGGCCGTCTTAGACTGGGCCTGTCCTGCCTACAACATCTCCATCCTCGGGCTGAGACTGAATCCCTTGACCTCCTTCTACTAGGCATATCTTCCCCTCCAAGCTTGCTGCCCGCGCCCCCTCTCTTAGGAACATACACCTTCTTGACCACACGCTTCTTCCTAAAGAAAACTTTCTTAGATCTACTCCATTTGTCATCTTTCTCCATCACTTCCTTGACAGCTGTTAATGATTCATTAATGATCGCCATCTGTCCCTCCATCATCTCCCCAGTTAGTGTATTCTTTCCTGAATTACCAACTGTATCTTCTCCTTACCCTTGTCTGATAAAGCTGAGGTAACTTCCTTCATCACTGCTATCAAGTTGTTTATGCCTCTATTTTCCTTCTCAGATGGTTCCTGAATCCTAACCCCCCTTGTAGCAGGTTTGACTTTCCTCATTCTCTCATAATCCTTTTCTGCATCTCTGGAAAGACAATCTGCCTCCTTCCTATTAGGGTTATCTGAACTTGTATCTTTGACCAAGGAATCAGAGATTTTTCGTAGAGGGGGGCAACAATCAGAAGAAAGCTGGACTCCAACTTTATTCGGAGGATGTATAGTTTGCCAACTATGGTGTTTCTTATCGAAAATTACCTCTGTTTCCGAAAAGATGTGAAAAGTCTCCCCTCCGACTACTAGAACTTACTTTTCCGGCATGCATCCATTTGGTTTGCACTTAACTACCACCTTCGCGGACTAGAGATTGTTCAAGTTACGAGTATCCTCATAAATCTCTACCATTTCTCCTGCTTCTTCTACCAGGGTAGACAAGATCTTCTCATTCCATAAATGAAATGGGATACCGAATAACTTCACTGAGAGCATATTGGGTTCCTTCGATATGGCATTGCATGTCGCAGACCATTATCTAAAGAACAAGGTCACCTCATAGTCGTTTAACTCTATCGACTGAATGTCCCAAATTGGATCCACACATACCTTGGTACAAGTAACAGCATTTCCCTGACGAAAAGGAAGGATATTGAACTCAGTAGTTTCCAGAATGCTTTGAACCACTCGACCGGCACCAGACCAGTCTCTATGGGTGGGAGCATCTCCATAATCATTGTTTTGTTCAAGTTAATTTCACCATGAGTTGAGACCGCCATTGGGGAACTAGAAGGTTTCAAGAGTAAAGAAGAAGGGAGATGTGTGTTGATGCTAGAGGGTGTTTAAATAGATTTATAGAATGAGTAAATCCAAATTTCTTAGGCCTTATCCTTGGGTTGAGAGTGAACCCAGCGTCTATTCACCTGGCTTTGATGGTCTCAAGTAAGAATCATTACTATTTCTGGCCTTGCATTGGGTGTGTCCTTGGATGAAGGCATGATCTTAGGGAAAGATTTTGGGCCTGAGGATAAGAATCTATTTTCAACTTTTGAACATTTAATGGGGTGGCTCAGAAAGTTGATGATCACTTCCCAACCACTAAATCCTTTGCCTTCAGAATGCAAATAGACTTACTACTATTTTCTCCATCTCCAACCCTAGACATACTCCCCTCTCCCATTCTCAACACTTTCCCATAACCACAAAGAATTTCCATCTCGAAATTACTACTTCTATTAGCTTTCGAGCCACCGTCAAATAATACCAAACAGTAACTTCCAGTGCATCATAATCTAAGATATCATTTGGAACAACATTTAGAAGAAATAACTAAATAAATAAAATCAAACACTCGGGAATTTTAACAAACACTTCAAGAGCACCATAGGCATTTACTATCCAGATGCTAGTTAGACTTTTTCTAACAAGATTCTCATTAGCAACTTATTTTTCTATACTCATCTAACTCAAATTGAAAAACAATTTCGTCAAATCAAGCCTAACAATTTTCTGAAATCAAACAAAATAATTTGCATCTTACTGAAATTAAAGCTCCAGATATAATCTCCTCCGTTTACCATCCAACACTATACATGGACCTGTAATTCGCATTTGCGAATCACAGGTCTCTATCTAATCCCAGATGGTCTAGAAATGAATTTCTCGACGTATAAATGTCTGGGTATACACACAATCCCTATGTACAAACACTAATGAGACGCAGTTGATCATGAGGTACGTTCTCATGCCTTATATTCTAGACACGACGGCGTTAGCCAAAAGGGATCTACCGCGTCCTACGGACGCGGTGGACACTTAGTTTGGCAATAATTTTGTTACAGAAAAATTATATAAAAAAAAAATAGACTCAACTATATGAAAGAGAAAGAGTCACCCGTAATACTTCACAAAATAAGAGTAATATTTACACATTTACATTTAAGAGAGGGAAGAAAACAACACAAAGAAATAAGATAATCTTGTCTTGATGTTTACTCTCTCAAACCCCTTAAAATAATTTGTTTTTTTATTCAATGAACATACAATAAGATAAAATAAAAATGTATGAAATTACAAAAGAAAATAATTCTTATAAAATTTATATAATCACTTAAATTATCAAATAGAAAATAAAAGAAAATCCTCATTTCCTAATGAACATTAATGCAAAAGAATCTAGCAAAAATTTGCATAATCAATTCAATTTTCTCTTCAATTCAAATGCTAAGTAAAGTTTATGTACACCCCAACATACATTCTTATGAAATTTACACAGATATAGATGAAATGAAAACGTATGAAATTACAAAAGAAAAAAAGTAGTTCTTATAAAATTTACATAATCGATTAAATTACCAAATAGAAAAGAATAACAAATTCTCATTTGAAATCTAAAATAAATTCCAAATAATTCATAATCACTAAACTAAACATACACTTCTTTATTTCCAATTTTCTCTTCAAGTAACATCTACAGTTGGAAAATCCATCTTCTTTGAATTCCTGGAAAATCCACACTCTGTGTCGCACTTGACATATAAAGTTTTAATTCCTGGAAAATCATTAAACAACCGAAAAAATAATGGACAATGGTCAGACCCGTCTTATAATTTGGTTTATCTGATGCACTGAAAAAAATTGAAATCCGGAAATATAAACTAAAATCATTTCTCTTCAATTAACATCTACGGTTGGATTTTAAAAATTAATCCATATTCTTTGCATTCCCGGAAAATCCACATTCTTTGTGGCACTTGACAACACCCCAACTTTTCTCCCACGTTTTGAAAATGAATTTTCAATAATCACAGATGGGTTTCTCCATCTCTAATACAATAATCTCAAGAGTCATAGCAACATCCATATTTATTTGAATGCTTAAAACAAGAGTTGCAATACAAATTAAGGATGGCAGTAGTTTATTGAAAATGCACATTCTCTGTTTCAAGCCTTTACTGAATGAATATATATATAATCCGTCTTCATCGGTAGTTTATTGATCTAATGGCTAAAAAATTGAATTTGAAATCCACTAAATCCTAACTTTTCTCCCACGTTTTCATTCAAAGTGAAACATACAGTTATTTCATAACTTCCTTAGATATTTCTTGATTTTCTTCCATTATGCTTTCATGTACGGTTATAATTTTGTGATTTTCAAATTTCGTGAGAGATATTAGGCCATGTTTGGCGCGCGGGAATGGAATGTGATTCCCGGGAATACCGTTCCCGTAATGAGATTCCTAGGAATCAGATTACTTAGTTTAATGTTGTGTTCGACCAAGAATAGGAATTTCATTCCTCATGGAATCCTAACTTGGTGTTTGGTTTGTATAGGAATGGGAATGTAAACTTTTGTAAAAGTTCACTTTTACCCTTACTTAAACTACATAAAATACACATTAACTTTGTTATATATTAAAATCAGTATTATTTATTCAAATTTGTAGATATGAAATAATAACAAGATACACCAAAGGGTTAGAATTTCAAGATAATAAATAAAAGTCTTAATAATATTTTATCTGAAACAAAATTATGCTCATAAACCTAAATAAAAAAATTTGTTCATAAACCTAAATAGTACATATTAATACCAAACCCCACAAAAAAATTATACTGAATAATTTTTTATATCTAGGGCCTATTTTTTCCAAGTAGCCTAAGAACCCAATATAGACGACATTCTGGTGGCAGTGCAAAGAAAAGAGCTGCTTTCGAAGAGTCGCTATTAAAGATATCTGCTGCTTCTAGCATTTGATCGTACTCCAATCCTTCGTGTAACTTGGATAACTCGGCTACCACTTTGGTTGCAGTTTCATTTTCTTGGTTATGAGTAAGAGCTACAACCATCTTATCCATATATTCCTTCGTTCCTTCAGCAATTTCTTCAATCAAACTAGCAATGTTTCCCAAACTCGTACCTATTCATTTGATTTTCGGAAACGTTTCCTCTTATTAGAGTTTAGGGTTTTGGTTGTTAGAGCTGGACTAGGGTTAGGGCTTTCTTCCTCGTTAGCAGATGATGCTTCAGAATCACATTCCCTATTGATTTCACCATCAAACCCATCAACACCATCAACGAAGGAATCATTTGCATCAATTTGTTCCTCCTCGTCAGTTGGTGCTCCCGCATACTTTCCGTTTGCCCTCTCTTTCAAAAATATATCTTACAAAGCATCATAATGTGGGAATGGCTTATTTCTAAGCCCTTTGGCCGATGGATAAGTCTGAAAAAATAAATATTTAAGTGATAAATAAAGAACTCAACATACACAATAAATTCAATTAGAATATTAATAAATGATAATAAATGGACTTACCTTAACCAATTCGTCAAAAATGCTCTTTTCACATATAACTAACAAATGCAGGGAAAAACCACAGCAACAACAATGGAGACCTCCATCGACACCATATCTTAAAATCAATGTAGATGCTTCCTTACGCAGCTCACAGAACCGGCAGGAATAGGATGTATCATACATGATGAAGAAGCAAATTTTATCATAGCGGCAGCAGACACAGTCCGGGGATTGAATGCAGAAGAATGTGAAAATCTGGCGATTCACTCTAACATATTATGGGCCATTCAACTACGAACACAACATGTCCACATCGAGAGCGACAATCTAAACATAATCCAGTACATTAATGGCCAAAGTAATGGCTTACACTGGCAGTCCAGACAAGTCATCTCACAATCTCTTGAGCTTCACAGACATTATATTCTCTTATGCTCCTGGGGAATGCAACGCCAAAGTAGACGCTCTAGCTAAATGAGGTAGAATTAATACTCATAGAAGAATTTGGAATGTTGCACTTTCTTTTGTTTCTGCTTTAAATTGGGCTCTTTTGTAAGAATAGTTTGTTGTTAATGCTAGTATATTTCATAAAAAAAACATATAATCATTTTTTCTTCATCACTCCATGTAAATCCGTTTGCGTTTGAAATAATATCTGAGGTAGCTGTTGTCTGTTATTTTTTTATATTTTCATTCGTGATTCAATGTGAGGCACCCCTTTAATATTTCATCCAGCTGGTAACTTTTCTTCCATCAACTTTTCTAGATGAGAAAGATATCCTGATCGGAAACCATTTTCCGCCTTCCAATGTCCACCAATAACAATTTCTATCAAACACTCGGCCAGTTTGTCATCTTCTTTAGGTAGCCATAAATGTTTTGTTGGTCTGGAGCGAGATTGTAGATCAATAGAGGTGTCATCTGGATATATAAGAAACAAGTATATCACATATAATTAAATAAATAACCAACATCGATGAACAAATTTGCAATAAAAATAAGATTATTATAACTATATATTAATATTCGATGTAAATCGGAAAAGAAATAAACCAGTTTTTTTTATCTAATATTAAAATTAAGCATTTCTAGATGTTTGCCACTCATTGAACATTTTAGATGCTAATCTGTCCCTCCATGTAGACCACTGTCCTGAAAAATCGATATACGATATTAGATCACCATGTGGTTGTGTATAATTTAACATATGTCGAATGAATGCTTCTTCTAATGGATCTACTGACATTTCTTGACGAATGAGATTGTGCGAGAGACAACAAGCCATTATTGTCCGATTATGCGTCTTAACGGGATAAAATGAAGCACTTCTCAAGATAGCCCATCTAAGCTTTAGTAACCCAAAACATCTTTCTATCACATTCCGAGCACTTGAATGTTTCATGTTAAAAAACTCTGCAGTAGTGGTAGGTGTGTGTCCTTCTCGCCAATCATTTAGATGATGACGTTGACCTCTATATGGGGCAAGAAATCCTTCACTATTTGGATATCCAGCATCAACGAGATAGTAACAACCTAATAAAAGAAACTAGAAGTTATAATTTTTATTTAAGGCGAGACAAAATACACAAGAAAATAATCACTGAAATCATATGTTTATACTATGGGGAACTTTCAATCCGTTTCTCCTAAGTAAGGCGTCCTTTAGAACTCGGGAATCCGCTGCCGATCCCTCCCAACCAGCCAAAATGTAAATGAATTGCATATCTTGAGAACATACTCCTAATACATTAGTAGCAATATCACTCTTTCTTGTCCGATATCGAGGTTTGTCATTTTCTGGCACATGAATTCTTATGTATGTTCCGTCTAGAGCTCCCAAACAATTCTACATCAAAATTAATTTCTTATTCAATTAAGATGTATTTCTTACTTAATCTGACCTAAAAACCTTATTACTCAAAACACAGATAAGATGTATACCTCGAACCATTTCCATTTTGAATCAGTTGAATTCTCAGAGACAACTTGCGGTTTTTTCAACAAAACTGATTGCAAACGAATTACTCCATTTAACACGTTATTGAAACATGTACTAATTGTTTCTCCTGAACGAAAAACCTTATTTTTATAGTTCTATTCTTCACATGGTGGGCAAGTATATGCAAAAATATCGCGACCATCTCCTCCACTGAAACCTCATTTGTGTCATTCACTTTACAAATAGTGCGCAACATTTTACACAAAATGGTAAAAGTTTTCCTATCCATCCGAAATTATTTTCTGCATACTAAATCACTATCCCAAACCATTCTCTGCATATTCTCTCTACGTAATTTATTCGTAAAAGTCAATGATGACTTTAGTATGTAAGACCTATAATAGTGTTCGACTTGTGTGACGACCATTACTGACAATAACGTCAACATATTTAGTAATAACCTCAAATTATCTAAAATAATCAAGATTTTTCGTTTTCTCGAGGTGGTTAGACGAGTCATAATTGCATATGAGACATCTTCTATTCGTAAGAACTAGATCACTGACAATTTATTTTGTTGCATCTAATTTAATTACATGCACCAATAATTACAAAAAATAACTACAAGCTAGAAAAGGAAGAATGCTATATAGATTTAACTAAATACCAAAAGTAACAATCGTCATATGCATGCTTGTTATGAATAAGATTAGTGATGGGCCTAGAAAGTTTCCTAAATAGGTCACCACCCGCAAGTATACGGGTGTCAAGTAGTAAACCCGGTAAGACCAGAGTCGATCCGCGGAGACCAAGTCAAACTCAACCTTAAACCTAAAACTAACTTGGATTTTTGAATTCGATTTTGATTTTTTTTTTACGATTAAATAGTAAAGTATTAAAATAACGTAAATAAGTAATAACGGCTAACGGATGAATGGAGGACAAGTCTAGGGTTTTGAATCTATTTTAATCATGCATAAACATCGATTTAAATCTATTACCTTTTGGTGACTAAACTAATAATCAATTCTTAAGGATTCTATCTATTATTTATCAACTATCAAGTATCCAATATTAAAGAACCTAATCTAAATATAATGGATCAAGACTAACGAAGTATAAATAATGAAAGACTTAAAAAGAAATTGAAATATGTCTAAGCACCTAAGTTATCGAAATAATCATCTAATAATCATGCATAACACAAAAAATGTCATCAAAACCCTAAACTAGGTGTTTAGCTACTCATCATAATCATGGTGGAAGAGATAAAAATTAATAAAATAAGAGAGGGATAAAGAATCGGCAAAGAAACAACCTTTTTTCTCGCAATTTTCCCTCTGCGCAGCCAAACAGACCCTTAGGGAAGGGTATTTTCCTCCTGGTTTTGCTGAATTCTGCCAAACAGACCCTTAGGAAAAATAATTTTCTCGTCTTCCCGGAAACGATTTCCTGGTGAGAAAATTATTTTCATCACCTGGTTTTTCTCTCTCTCTACTGTTTTCTCCTTCTTTCTTCCTCTAGACTTTCTCTTTCTCTTTCTATAACAATAAGAAACTCTCTCTTTCTCTCTATAACCGAACCAGTAAAGGGAGAAGAAGATAAAGAGATGTAAAAATTGATTTTATTAATAAGAAATCTCTCTCTCTCTCTCTTTACAGTATCTCTCCTAACTCTTTCTTTCTAATCTTCTCTCTCTCACAAAGAGAATAATCAGAAGAAGAAGAGGAAAAAGAAACAAAACTTTAAACTCCCAAAAACTCTCTTTCTCTCTCTAGCTCGGTTTTTGGTCTTTAATGGCCGAGTTCCTCTTCTCCCTCTCTCTAACTCTTTTCTTTTCTTCTTTAGCCGTGAGGAGATCCCTTAATGGTGGTCCGTCTCCCTCTTTTAATTCCCAGCCGAAACAACTTTCTCTCCCTAAACTTTCTAAAAATTTCGAGCTCCTTCCATCTCTGTGTTTCGGTTTTAGAATTTGTTTCCATCTCCTCTGATTCTTTCCTTCTCTAGCGAATGTAACCACTTCTGATTTTTTCCTTCTCTAGAAATATATTATCATCACTCCTCTTATCTTTCCTTCTCTCGGTTTTCTTTATATTAATAGAGATGAGAGATAGAGGGATAGGGACTAGAGAGGATATTTGATTTGCTTGCTGTCATTGGGGCGATTCAGTGTATCTCGTAGTAGCTAGAGATCGTACGGCGCAACCCAAGATTCAGCCACGTGTTGCTGAAGGCGAATCAGCCGCTGGATCATGCGGTCTCTTGCATTAGTTGTAATGACCCATGAACTCCCGGCGTACCACCCTGTGTGACCGAAGAAAACCCGAAACCAATCCAAGCCGTCGGGTTCATCCATCTTGCTCGCCACGTGTTGCTGAAGGGATATATGCTCACTTTAGTCTACTTGCTTTGACCCCAACTTTGACCTGCTCCTAATTTCGCATTCGGACTCCGATTCCACTTCCGCTTTCGCCGATGGATTCGTATTGGACTCTACTTTCACATGAGCACTAATATTGACCAGAATACCCTTGTCATTAAAATGACCAAAATGCCCCTCAAGTATGTCTTTATCACGATGTTTTCGCATCGCACTCCGTAAATGAGACCTGAGAAAGAAAATCAAACAAATTATCAGAGTAACCGCTCGAACTGGACTAACTAACCCGAGTTAAGAGATTCAGATGGGACATTTTCACGTCTCATCAATTAGAAAATAAAAAAAGGTAAAATTTATGACACCATCCTATTTTTTTTTGTTAAAACAATGACACCATCCCTTTCCAACAAAAAAGAAAAAAAAAACTATCACCTACTCAAATGAAGGTATGTTTATGTCGTATGAAGGTATTCTTTTTTGTTAAATGGAGGTTACATTGTTATAAAATTAATGATTATGATACCTAGGTCAAAGCTAGGTGCCTACCTTTCAACAAAAAAAAAAACCTAGATGCCTACTTCATGTATATTGATTATTATACAGTAAATATTAAGCTAGGTGCCTACCTTTTCAACAAAAACAAACCTAGGTGCTACCATTCAACAGAAACTAATGATTATAATGCTTTGGGTTTGGCGCTATTTGAACAATTTCAAATAGTATCCTACAGCAATAAAGTGAAAGTGATTCCTGACATGATAAATTTCAACATGACTAAAAACAAAAAGCACGAAATACCTGTGAACAATGGGGTTCTTTTGCTATGACGAAAAAGTTTGAGAGAAAGAGAGGGACTTCGTGTGATGCAACTAAAAAACCCTAGTTTACTAAATTATATGACATCTAATTTTAGGATAGGTAATTTTAATATTTTCTTTAAAGATATATTTGTCCACAAATATTAGTATATGTGATTCTGGAGGAATAAGAATCACAAATACACCTCCCCCCTAGGTTTGATATTACTCCTTTTTGTGGTAATCACATTCCCGGGCCCACACCATTCCCGCGAGGCAAACAATGATCTGGAATGTGATTCCCGGAAATCACATTCCATTCCCACGCCATTCCCGCGCGCCAAACATGGCCTCAGAGAAAATCAATTTCATGGTTTTCAAATGACCGTGAGAGAGATTAGAGAAAATCAAGGGAGATTGAAAGTTAAAAAGTAGTGGAATTTAATTTAGAAATAAAATAACCGTGAGAGAGTAAAAAAAGTAACCGAGAGAAAATAAAGGAAGTAGTTATACTCAAATTTATTTATTTATTGACACTAACGCCCTTTTGTTTTGATATAAATTACAGAGAAAGGATTTGATATCAGTCGTCGGATGTGAACGGCCAACAACAATGGAGGATCAAACTTATCCCCCGGGTAACCGACTGAGCTGTTTTAATATAATAGATATTCTCTCATGTAAGGTTATAATTTTGTGGTTTTCAAATTTCGTGAAAGATATTAGAGAAAATCAATTTCGTGGTTTTCAAATATCCGTGAGAGGGATTAGAGAAAATCAAGGGAGATTTAAAATTAAAAAGTAGTGGAATTTAATTTAGAAATAAAATAACCGTGAGAGAATAAAAAAAATAACCGAGAGAAAATAAAGGAAGTAGTTATACTAAAATTTATTTATTTATTGACACCAACGCCCTTTTGTTTTGATTTAAATTACAGAAAAAGGATTTGATTCGTCGAATGTGAACAACCAACAAAAATGAAGGGTTGTATGGGTTGGGTTTTGTTTGTTGGCTGTTTTGGCTGACTTCCCTTTCTTGTTAAGGTTCTGGATCCCTTAAAATCCTGCTGATTAATACAAAAAAAAAAACAAAAATGAAGGGTCAGACTTATCCCCCGAATAACTGCCTGAGTTATTTTAATATAATAGATTTTTAATGATGTATTCTTTTTTATATATATTATTTTTTATTGAAAAAATATGATATTTTGTTGAAGAAACCCGAAACCCAATCCGCCCGAGCCCGTTAGAGTCGGATCGTGCTCTTGGGCATAATCGGGTCGTGGGCTCGAAGAGACTCATATTTACCCGGCCCGAAAGTGCTCGCTGTCCCGATCGTATAGCTTACTCTTGAACCCGAACAAACCCGAGCCCGAAAATCAAGCCCCCGACCCACCCGAACCCGCCCGATTCCCACCACTACCCGATACGTAAGAAGGGTATTATATTAATACTAAAACCCAGGTCCAGGACTTCCTAAGCAATAAGGGTCTAAATAACTTTTTTTTTTTTTGTTGAAGGAGGGTCTAAATAACTTGCACAGGAAAAAATTCAGTTCTCATCATTACTAAAGTGTACAATCGGGTTCTATCTTAATGTTGTGTTTACAAAAATAAAAATGGTGTATATAAAACACAAATTAGTCATCATGCTACAAATAGGTGGAAAAGGAAAATCTTAAAAAAGGAAAGAACACTTAAAAGGCTTCCTCCCAACAGACATACTCTCTGAACATAAGCCCTCTTCCTAGGGCTTAGTATAGTGATGTAGCCAAGTATCTCCTCCAAAATTGACTCCCCGTCTAAAAAGTACACCTGAAACAATTGGAACAATGAAGGATCAGTCTACTCATTAGAACACGAGATTCAAGTCATAGACGATATCAACAAAAACATTAAGCTAACACTAACATTCCAGCCTAGCAGGATTGAACAGACCCCCATAACCAAATAGACAAAGGTCACAAGCATTAGTCTAAGGTGGTAATTCTTTTCATTGTTTGATTCGTACTTGTCAAAGTCTGACTCGTCTGAATCTAAGTCATCAGAGTTTGACTTTTTTGTGTCACAACTCTGAAGCGCAATGTCATTTAGGATTATTTTAGACAATGCACTCTTAATTCAGAATTTCGGACTTATTTGATAACATCCCAAGTGTTCAAGCATATATGATTAGAAGAGTTGCTGAATAAGAGGATAAGATGCAAGAATTATTAGCCTATCAACTAAAAAGAGTAACAAAATTGTCTACCACCTCTTCCTTTAGTGGTTTCGCACCCACTCCGCAACCCAGAGGTCCAGGATTCAATTTTCAGTGGAAGTAGAAATCCGTGATTTATTAAACTTGGGTTATTAAGGAAGTAATAAAGGTAGGAATAAATGGGCTTTAGACCCCATAGGATGCCCTCAAGGGTTTTAACATGGCCTTTTGAGGCCTAACAAGTTTTTGACGATGGCACTTACAGGACTTGTTCAATACATGATGTATCTACGTATTATATATTTATGATGTATCCATGCCATGCAATGAATGTAATGACTCTTGTAGTCCATGTCAAAAGAAAAAGTAACAAAATTCATACATTAAACTCTCCTTCCTACCATTGGCTAATATTGTTTAGGTGCATCATTTGTGTTCGGTTTTTTTTTGTCATTTTGGAATATAATTTTGCCTCATCTGGGTCCAAATCCTGGATCTAACAGAGCCTAGTAGTAAACAAAGAAACGGAAAGGAAAGCAAGAAAAAGGCTAAAACTGCCAAAACCTCACAATATTTTCTTTTGAAACTTATATGAATATATATAACAGCACCAGCTTTAGGTGTCAAATGGTGAGCAGAAAAAAGCCAGTACGAGAGTATGGCCGTTCACAATATTTTCTTTTGAAACTTATATGAATATATATAACAGCACCAGCTTTAGGTGTCAAATGGTGAGCAGAAAAAAGCCAGTACGAGAGTATGGCCGTTCACAATATTTTCTTTTGAAACTTATATGAATATATATAACAGCACCAGCTTTAGGTGTCAAATGGTGAGCAGAAAAAAGCCAGTACGAGAGTATGGCCGTTCACAATCTTTTCTTTTCCTAGTCATTGGTATGTCATTTCACTTATGATTCTTTATCTTTTGATACCCATTTACAAACGATATCTGGGAGACTAGAGTGGTATTTTATGGTCATAAAACAATGGTGCATACAAAATCCCTAAAGTGACTGGAATATCTGACAACACTATCCAAGTGATCTACGAGATGAGAGTATCTGGGTACGAGGGTATCCAATATACGGCATGACAAAAGACACAAACAAGAAGTATCCATGTTGCAAGAAATAATTAATAGTAAAGGAGCAGAGTTTTGAGAATGGAAACAAATGTCTAATGGCATCAAGAAAGAACATACCGGCAGGCTGTTGAGAAGAGCTAGTGTTAAAGATACGTGGAATGTGCATGCCAATATCTTCTCCAGCTTATTTGGAAGAGACAGACCTAAACTGAACATTGAATGGGGCTGATATGCAGTTAATTCAATCGAGTTTGCCATAGGAAGTGCATCCCCAATGAAAACGAAGGTTGCCCCACATTTTGTACCTCCAAAATGAGGACTCATCAAATTTTCGGATGAATTTCTTAAACTCCTTAAGCATTTATTAGAATAAGGACGTATGTAAGCAACTTCAACCCAGATAAGACCTGGTAACAAGGCAGGCTCCATGCAGGTCTCATCCTGAAGAATACACGCAAATAATAGTTCTTTAGGTGCAGTGAAGTAAGAATCATTCGGCTCGGACAGCTTTAAGAGAATATTTGCTACATCTACACGTATAGCTATTAGCAGAAAGAAAAATAGTATATAGTTAAATGCTTTGAAGTGTTATAAGCTTTACCATTGAACATTCACAGCTGCTTCTGTTAGTTGAATTCGTCAACCATCCACTTCCACACTTTTGAAGTTGAACAACATCCCTCGCACTCAAACAATGCCTCTTCTCTTTTCTGGTATCACCACTCAAATTAGAGCAAGGAACAGTTGAGAATGCAGTGAGTTCATCAGGACACACGGACTGATCATCCACCAGTTCAGCATTCTTCTTATTTTGTAGAAAAGAGCTAGAGATACAATAACCTTTTCCATTGGTAACTTCCTGAGAAACTGTAGAATCTTTGGAGTGATCTGAGGTTTGAAGTGCCAGATCATTCATCAATACCATCAGGTTCGTCCACTCTTTTGGATTGTGGACTTGTACCCCATCAACTGATACAATAACATCCCCAGGAGTTAAATAACCAAATAAAGGTGATGTGGGTTTTACGTCCAAAACCTGATCCAGATAGAAAAGTTTGAATGAAATATGAGTGTCAATTATGTTGTCAAGTAATAAAGAGAAAAAAAAATGTTATGCGGATAAGACGAACACTACCATTGGGTTCGCTCCATGGATATAGAAAGGGGATAAGACTGAAGGCAAAATGAGCAATGCCAGAGCACAAACTAAGCAACACTGAAGCAAAATTAGTAACTGGTTAGATTGCACAAATAATATTGCACATGAAAACTATACTGTCTCTTCTTTTCTCCTCATTTATACAGTACTTGGACAGCCACTTACAGAACTGTTCTTCTTTCTTTCATTTTTTTTCATCTTCGAATAGCTCCCACCATGGGCACTATTTTGTTCCTTCTCTGTTTAAAGTTTCTCTTTGCTTATATAAGATGATTATACATGTGACCACTTGTGTTAATAACCATATATGGATCTGTTTTAATGTGTTTCTTTATTAAATGTTCTTAGATTTATTCATATACTTCCGCGGTTCCGCCTATTATTATGGACATTACTATGTGGTTAAAACTTTTGATGTGATTAGGACATGTGCACATGTATATAATATTGTAATGTGTTTTTCTTCTTAACATTTTAGACTTTAAAATGGCGTTTAGAGCTTCAAACAGAACTAATGTTTTATGTCATGAAAAATCGGGGAGCCTCGGTATTTTAAAGATCATATAAATATCGAAGGGTGCTGTAAATTGTATACATGATGTCAAGAGAGAAAATCAGTAAAAGGGTGGCTCCAGCACTATAGAAATAAGTATACTACATATTCGTCAATATAGAATATAGACGTATAGCTATTCTTTTAATATACATTACTAGGTAGTCAGGCTGGGGTACTCTGGCCAAGTTGATTATGGCCAGAGACTTAAGCTAACCAAAAGCCAATATAATCTCACGGAGTCACAAATGAGCCAACCGAATCCTGACTCATTGTATAGGTGACTTACTCGTTGGTTTTAAATTTTAACAAAAAGAAGTTGAGTTCTTTATTTACAGGGAGATAAAGAAGAAAGAAACAAAAAGAAGAGAAACAGTGGCAACTTTCTAATTTAAGAAAGAGAAAGAAAAGGAGAAATTGGAAAAGGAAAGAGAGAAACAAGAGTAACCCATTGACGTTAAATGCTAATATTTGTTCAAATACTTCAAAATGACATCTAACTTGGATTATATGTAATATGTATAAATAATGAGGCTTTCGGGACTGACACAAGTCCTTACTCTCGAGCCGAACTACTTAGATACGTCATACAACATAACTTAGTCAATTAAATAACAAATGAACAGCATAGTTTATTTGTAATATTTGTAAAGCATGGTAGAAGCACTAAAGCACATCCATTTCATATGATCTCATACTAACAAGTAAGGGTACACTCACCACTGCATTATGCCAAATCCCAGCGCAGTAGATACGAAGAATCGTAGATTTAGGTAAGCTTTGTAGCGTATCATAGTTAAAAGCGACCAGAGCACCAGGAAACAAGACAGCAAGAAATATGGCAATGTATTCGATCTGAACACCCTCGCTGTTGTCGAATCAATCAGACCTAGAAACCAAACATGAGAAACTAACTTTCTAGATGCAAGTTGAAACTAGAAGTACACGACCAACACTAATTAGATGAGCTAACAAGGTTGATACATAGAGGAAATCTAAAGGACAGCATAGATTACTTTATAATGAGCAATGTGAACATCTCAGAAGATCTACAAAGAGGGACGAGTTATGTTACTTCAAGTACATTGGAAGATTCCTAGCTCAAGTTGTGCTTTTCGTCATTCCTACGCACAAGTATAGGAGGAATACCTTTCAAGGAAAAAGTAACAAACCTTCGGAAGCAAGACCCCAGACAAGTCCTTTCTCCGGATAAGCTGAGGTTGATGCAAAAGCATCATTCAAACCAACGAAGGGCAGCTTAGGAGGCCAAATGGACAACAGCCCAGCCATGTATAGCCTTAGATTTATTTGCATTATAAGCCTTCATTAAATTACAATTTGGACTCTTATGACTTATCCAAGTATTCAACATATGTAATCAAGGTTTATTCAGGGTTTAGAATACTTCAGTCCAAGTTTTCTATTCATGTGTTTCAATAATGTTATGATGAACACGAAATCACATTGCTAAAAATAGAGTACTATTTATTGTTTTGATCCCTTGTTCGTGCTTTCTAATGGTGACACGTAGCTCCACTTTAGTACAACCTTAATCCTTCGCAGAAACAAATAACCATCAAGTATTCTCTATGTTATATCAGGCCTATGGGAAAGGCAAGGTGTCGCGAGTCACCTGATCATTGATTAAGCATCTTACTCGAACATGTGATCCCAAAAAAAATCAATGTCCACCACTTTTATAATTGCGCCTATGTTCAAAATTGTGATATATATGATATGAATGATATTTACTTTTTCAATGTCTCTGTGATAACTCCAGTCAACTAACTAAAGTAAACAATAAACACTCAAAAAACATTCATGTGTTGTATGTTTCAGATGAACTCCTTGTAAGAATGTTAACTCAGACTACACAAATAAGTACTTTGTTTAAGTTTATTCAAGAAAAACAATCATGTGTTGTGTTCGATCTCTACTTTAAACAAATCCTAAACCTTTTTCAAAGGCTCATCCAACAACTTTACATCAAGTCATGACTCATGAAGCCTTCACATTAACTGGTATTTATGTTTCTCATTCACATTATACTAAGTACGCCTACATTTATCATGCAATTGATATCTGTCGAGCAACCGTGACTAGAAAACGCACCTTGCAGCAGAAATAGCATGTCCAAGTTCATGAACGGCAACAGATATCAACGTAGAAAAGATGATGTTTCCTCCATCGAAAAGTGACATGCCAAGACGAGGAACTTTAAGCACCTATTAGGCAGACAAATTACAACCCAATGTCAATCATAATAACCAGGTGCAACCCTATTCACACTTCGCAATTCAAGGATTAGTAGCAGGGTAGAAACATACAGAAGGTGAAGAAAGGTAACCAAATAATATGCCATCGGAAAACCCAACATTCCCATTGTATAGATATAGTAAAGTAGAGACTGAATTCCAAAGCAAAATCTGTAACCCAAAAAGAATCAAGAGTTACAAGCTTGATGAAGTGGGAATTAGGTTTGATGATATGAAGTTTATCAAGTGATAATTGAAAGTTTTAATTATATTAGTTTAACTAACCAGGGTAACCCCAAATAATGCAGCAAAGCTAAAACCAATCCCAATAGAAAACCAAAATCTTAAGAACCTGCAAAAACAAAAACAAATTAGAAGGGTTTTCCCTAAGTTTTGTTTACAGTAAAAGGAAAGAAGTAATAGTTGTAGCAAAACCTTGAATGCTTATGACCGAAAGAAAAGAGAAGGTCGTTGAAGATGGAGATTTTGTAATCGCAATACCTGTTAAAACATAATATCACATAGAACCCAAAGAAATAAGAAATCTTTCTTCTTCAAAATTATAAAAGACAGAGGGAAGGAGAGAGAAATTACCAACAAGAAAGGGTGTGGGTTAGGTTGGAATGTTGTGATGTGCGGAGTGGTAGAAGGATATGAGGCCTCCCACCGTACCTCCTCACTCGCCGGCCACCCAGCGCCATCAGGCCGGTGGAGTGTGGACCTTCCTTATAACTTGTTTACCGCAGGAATAGGATTCAGAGAGAGAAAGAGGAGAGAGAGACCAATCAGTAGGGTATAAAAGGACTGGCGTCTAGATGTAACCTTGGAACATACGAGCCAACTTCATCTGTTTTTTTATAATCTTTGCAATAATACCATTAGTTAAATATCTCATTAAGGGTTTGAAAACCAAAAGGGTGCTTCTAAAGGCACCAGACCAAAAGGTTGTTAGCATCCATCTCTATTAGCACCAGGTCCAACTACTCGTTTCTCTGTTAGCACCGTCCAACTATGTAGGCACCGGTCAAGGTAGAGTTAACACTAACCCCACCGTCTTCAACTTCTTAGTCTTCTCTTGATCAGTAGTTGTAACCAGCTGCCGTGACTGATCTGAGGATGAGAAATCCATCTTTCTTTTGTTTCTGTATATTCAGTAGAAAGAATAAATGAAGTATGATGATGAGTTGAAGAGTTGAACAACAATAACAAATTCTTAGTAGAAATTCTTTTGTCTGAATTGTAATACGAATGGGGATTGAAAAGAGTTGAGCAATTCTTAAGGCAATAGAAGAAAGAAGATGAAACTAGGTTTTTAGTCCATAAAAAAACAAAGTTACGAGAGAGGGTAGTTTGGTTAATGTATGAAGCAACAAACGAGAGGGTAATCCCAACACAAACAAGAATGGTTGAATCATGAAAAACGAACATAAATAGAGGAAAATAGTATATAAGAAAGTCAATTAAAGAAGAAAACAAAAAGATCAAGAGAGAGAGATGGGAATACCTGATGATGGGTGATGTTGATGGGTGAGTAAACAAAGTTCCTTTGAGCTGCTTACAAAACCCTAACCCTATTGAGCAATTAATAATACTTTTTTCTATTCATATATTTTGATGATTGTATGTTCTAAATTAACTATTTGTACGTAATATTATGTAGGTTGGAGTTTCATGGAGAAGAAGTGTAATGTTACCCATCTCTCTCTTGTTTTTGGAAGAAGAAGATGGAAGAAGCATTAGAAGGTGAACGTCACCCACATTAAAACCGGTGCTTATAGAGAACCCGGGTCAATGGTCATTGATCCGTGTCAATAAAATTTCTGGATGCTAACAGCTTTTTGGCCTGGTGCCTTTAGAAGCACCCAAACCAAAATAATATTATAACTGATTTATAATACCTAATCCCATTAAGGGTTTGAAAAAAAAAATCCCTAGAATATATATTAATTCATAATACCTAATATGACCTTCTTCATATATTTATAACTGATTTACCAACAAATCCTTGAATATCTTTTTCCATTTTTATCTCCCACATTCTCTCTCCAATCACGTTTCTATTCAAAGTAACTTCTATCTTCATTATCTTCAATAACCGAAACAATTTATTTTCTCTCTCTCTCTAAATCCGAATCATCTGATAATCCTCAATTAATATCAGAAATCTTGTTTCATAGCAGTTGTAAACACCTTCATCGTTCATCAGGATAAACTGCATTTTCAGAAGTCTTTCTTCGTACCATTAATAAGATTTAATATTGCTTTTCAGGTATTCAAACAGATTCTCTCTCTCTAAAGTTAAACATATATGATTTTGATTTTGATCTCAAAGATTTGATTACTATTTTATTAACATATTCGATTTGCTATTTATTTTCTCTCTCTAAGATATTTGATGGACCTAGAAAGTTTCCTAAATAGGTCTACACCCGCAAGTGCACGGGTGTCAAGTTGTAAAATTCCGGTAAGACCGGTTCGTTCCTCAGAGACTAAGTCAAATTTCAATTCTAATCTTAAAACTATAATGTCTTCAAAATAGTGGTTTGATTGGTAATATTTTTTTTCAAATAATAAAAAGATAAATAGCAATTAAAAATTAAATAATACTAAAGTTGATATTCAGATAAAGGGAACCTATGAGAAGGGAGAATCTAGGGTTTCAGGATCCACTTTAGCAAATATGACATCTGACTTATGCAATTTAGATCTTCTTCTTTTATAACTCAAGGAAGAATAACCAACCTCGGATGATCTTTACTTTTCAGGACACTTACTTTAAAACTTTCAATTTCGGTACATAAAATCACTGGTACTCTAACTATTAGATATCAAACGTAAGCATGATACATTAAAGACCTAAAGCCTAAATATGAACCATCAAACATAAGTATAACTAATGAAAGGGGTTATCGTAAAAGATACGCGAAGAAATCAAAGTATTTAAGTACTTAAAAGAGATTAAGTCAGAAAATCACATAAAACTAAAGCTTAACCTTAACCCTAGATCGGGAAAGTTAGTTACTCATGATGGATGAGAGCATAATAATGATTAAAAAGAAGGAAAAGAATAACATAAAAAGAAAGGAAAAAATTTGGAGAAGAAAACACCTTTTTTTTGCCTTTTTTTTCTTTCTGCGCAGCCAAACAGAACCTTAGGGAAAATTATTTTCTCGTCTTCCCAGAAACGATTTTCAGGTGAGAAAATAATTTTCCTTCCCTGGACGAGAGAGAGAAATAGAGAAAGAATTCTCCATAATCTGGGCGCTTGGGCTGTTAAAGGAGCGGCTCAGGTGCATTGCGGAGCATCGAAGAAAAGATACAACGGGCATAACTCATGACCACGTGTGTGCGGAAACAAGTCAGCCGCTAGATCTAAAGGGAGCGTCGATTTATCTTGCGCCGCAGCATAGTGGATCAGAGCCAGAAGAGGATCCCGAATCTTGTCCCTATTCGGCCTAACATTGTACCGAAAACTTAGAATTAACGTGTGGATTTCTGCCACATGTCCCTGGACGTCTTGGTTAATTGCTTTGCATTTGACCCGTTCTATTTTTCTCGTGCGGACTCCGATTTGAAATCCGTTTTCGCCGATAGATTCGTATTGGATTCTACTTTCACATGAGCACTAATATTGACCAGAATACCCTTGTCCTTAAAATGACCAAAATGCCCCTTAAGTATGTCTTTATCACGATGTTTTCGCATCGAACTCCGTAAATGAGACCTGAGAAAGAAAATCAAACAAATCATCAGAGTAACCGCTCGAACTAGACTAACTAACCCGAGTTAAGAGATTCAGATGGGACATTTTCATGTCTCATCAATATTCATAACTGTTTATGATCGTGATGTTTAATCCTTCTTTACTGATTCCTTCAAACCGATTATGTTTTGTTTTCATCCGATTATTATATCATTTTTCATTAGATTTAGGTTTAAGCTTCTTAATTTTCTGATATTTCTTCACCTCAGATCTTTGGTTTCGTACAATTTTATGAACCAGGCGTTATTCTGTACGTTTATCATAACAGAATATACAATATAGGTAATTTACAGTAAATTTTCATACTTTCTAGTACATTATGCAAACATCTTCCGAACCATGTTTTTATAAGACTATGTAAAATACGCGTACTTTGTTATACATTATATATAATTTATAATAAATTCTAAAACATCGTATAAGTGCAGATAAATTATGTATTATTTATTTACCATTACGCGTACTTTTCACACAAAACAGCAGCCTGTTAAGCTTACCAAACTACTCAAAACCTTCAAATATTGTCAAAATTTGACAAACATTATATATAATTTACGGAACTATACATGTAGTTTATAATACAATATATGATTTTTTTTAATGTATGTGTATTTATGTGTGTAGATTTGATATAACAGATGGAATTTCAAACAGAATCATCAAATCAAAGTAAGTCAACGAAACTAAAACCTGATGGCTCGGATACAATATTTACTGACGTTAGTCAGTTGTTTCCTGGTGGTGCAAAAGCATTTGGATATGCTCTTCAACAATAGAGTGTAACTGTTGTTTGTCCTGCTCAAGACTACAAATGGAGAGTACACGGATGAGCACCATTTTGGATATTGAAAAGTATTAGGTTTGACCTGATGATGTCAGCGCTGCCCTAAATATTGATTTTGGGGCCAAAACGAACTGTCGGATACTTATTGGGGGTCAAAAAGGCGAGTTGGTCACAAATCGGGGGTCAAAACGGAATTAACCCTAGATTTTACAATAAAAAGACAAAAAGTTAAAGAAATCATAGCTTCATAATAAAGAGGTTTCCCGATCTAATAGAAGTTTATCTCAATTTAAAGTATAATAACTCAATATTGTAAACGTATATACTATGTGCTATCTGAAGCACTTGGAGAGGGGAGGCAACAAATGTTTCAACTTTCTAAGCATGCTTAAGCGGTTGCCTCGATCATGACCGCCCTCACAAATCGATCATAAACTCTTTAATCTTTAGTTGGATTGTATAAAGACAAAATTCTTCGTTTCTACTGTATTGTAAGTTGTAAAACAAGTAAGAATACACTCACTACTGCAATATTCCAAATTCTGATGCAGTAGATACGAAGGACCGTAAATTTAGGTAACCTTTGTAATATATTATAGTTATTTTAGGACTTTGCACAAGTAGGATTTTTATGTGGATCCAAAAGTCATTACATGACATGGATGTATCATGATGAATTGAATAATCATAATAACTACCGTGTCGAAGACATCTTGACCCATAAAAGTCATATGATGACTTTTAAGATCATCCTATAAGACATGAGAGTCCATTTATCCTCGCATCATCCTTATTTATAATCAAAATTCAATAAATCATAGATTTCCACTTTCATGAGAATCGAACTTGGGACCTACGGTATGAGGAGTAGGTGCCCAACCACAACCTTAAATGATGGTGAACCACAAGTACTTCATTCTTACAAGTAGACAAAACTAAATCTGATATAAAAAATATTTACCAGAGCCCATTTCAATGCAACAAGGCTACACACCCCCATCTTAACAAAAAAAAAGGCTACACACCCTGCCTCATGGGGCTCCCACTTGAGCCGCATGTGAAAAAAACTCTCGAGACTGAACATGTGAGAGGAGAGAGAAACTCTTATTTCTCTCACATGCAGTTCAAGTGGGAGTGTCTAGAAGCGGGTTGAGTATACTTTTTTGTTTCAATGACATAACTTTTTTGTTTTAATTATATAAAAGTTTAAATAATTAAAACTCATCTCCAGGGTCCGCTTATAGAATGAAACTTAAACAGCATTTCCCCTAGAGATGATTGTTCTCCCAAAATGCTTCACTATGTTGAAGTCAGGAGAGGGCGAGAGGCCATGGCAGCCTTGCCCACAACATAGATACGGACCTGACTTCATATGTGGGTAAACATTTGGTAGTCTAGTTGGCCGATAATGTTGACATAAACTTCAACACCCTAGATATCCCCGGTTCGATTTCCAGAGGAAGTGGATCACATATATAGTTATGTTTTAAGTCATAGTTTAATTAGATTATCGTAGATTATAGTCAATTTCCAAAAAAAAAAACTTCATATGTTAAGGATCCCGTTGCATGTAAAGGAGGTAATAGAAAAATAGGGTAGTTCATTTATAGATCCCCATAGCAATGTAAACACTAGCATGCATATGAAAAAGTATATCCAAAACTCCTCATCCAACACTAGATAATAAGAAAATTCAAATACAAATAACTTTAAGTACATAATTTTTCATTTTTCAAATCATCCACCCTACCTAATGCTTCAAATGCCAATTCCACTATGCCTCGAGGCTTCCTCACCTGTTTCTCCCAAGGAAAAATAACGAAAAACACACTGAAGGGGAGAGAGATAAAGAGAGATCGTTCCTTTTTCTAACTCTAATCCAGGCAAAAGACATCTGCTACGGCTGCTGCTGCTCCTGAATTTGATTGGCATCCGCTTTATTATCTTCCTTGCCTTCACCAGCAGCAGGGTTGACTCCTTGTACTTCAGTAGCCATAGCCACAGCCTCTCCTGGTGGTGGGTGATCAAACCTGCAATTAACACCATATTTGCATGTTCCCGTCTTCATGTAGAAAGGGCACACAATTGAACCCTATCAAAACAAAAAACAAATTCAACACAAATCAGTTACATGTTATCATTTCTAGATTTACTCGAATACGATTCAAATGAACAACACAATACATAACACGTGCAGTAGTCGCAGTAGCACCATGGAAACATATACAATACCTCTCTCCTCGGTAGGCCCGCAAGAGTGAGCTTTAAATTCTGTTGAAGGGCTTGCTTAGTCATGGTTGGAGTCGGAGCCGATCGATCAATCGGATGATGAAACCTGCATCTTTCACCAAACTTGCAGATACCCGTTTTCATGTAAAACTGCATAATTGAATTTCGAAGCCTTAGCGTGTGGCACATGCAGGAATCTCTAAATATCTAACATTACTATAATAGTGACTGCAATTATCATGTAATGTTCATAGATAAAGACATTCACAGACTTGAGCCAAACGTGGCTACCAAGTCTGCTTGTTCGTGTCAAATTAATTCATTTGTTTCAAATTAATAGTTTGATATGACAATTAGCTCCACAAAGCAGCTAACAAGTTGAGCCGAAGGCCTAAAACCCTCATCTCTCATCCACTGATCCAAATCATCAGAGTGGATTCCTTGTCATAAATCATGCAGCACCCTTAAGAGATTGTAGATTATTGGTTTACTGAGCTATTTGATGGTGAACAAGCAGGAGAGGATTCATTCACAAGTACAAGAAAAACAAAGGTAGTAGTGTAGTACGCATCACATGGCAATAACTACGAGTAGATAACTGTAGGAAGAAGAATCGAATACATACATCACATTCCATCTGTCCAGGACGTTGAGGGTAAATGCCTGAGCTTAACCCTAGCTGCAAAAGATATAAAATAGATGCAATAAGTGATTCAAGGACTACATTCTGGAAGCAACAAACAGCAGAAGTTTTGAGGAAAAAGAAAGCACAACAGTCCTAGGATATTATCTTCACTATTAAAGGGTTGCTTTTCCACAGAAGCAGAATTCAATCATGGGCAAAATTAAAACGTTCCAAGACTTCGTTTTTAATTGAGCGCTGACACGATGTTCAGAACCAGTGGCCTTAGGTTGCTGAGCAACAAATACCGAATTTATTTATGAAAAGTTTGTGCTATCTTTTATTACCATGCCTTTGTGTAGATACACAGAGAGATGCATCAATACTAGATGTAATATTAACTGTAAATCAAATGAGGATCCCCACTTATCCTTTTCTATGAGCCAAGACCGAATTGGATATTTTTTCGAAGTGTAGTACAAACCCTAACTTGGTATTATCAATCTTCTAGACTAACTAGTGACTCCAGAGCAACCTGACAAGACACTTATTTACATATATTAACAACTTAACATAAATATAATATTTCTTATACTTGCATGAAAAAGGATTTGGTATAGAAATGAAGAAAGAACCAACAAAACGATGTGGGAAAAGAATAAGCAGAAAAAAGCGAGGATTGACCTGAGAACTATATATACTCACTTACCTTCTATAGCTCTAGTACAGTGTAACTCACTCATCTACAACTAAATCAAAGACTCTACTTTTGTTTACAAGATCCCAAACCCAGATTATAATTTCCTACTTGGCCCAATACTAATTTGTAGAGCAAAGGGACTCCCGAAGGGCAACATGAGACCTAGAATATGCAAAACAACAAATTGCACAATTTATATCATTAGGTACTATGATTAGTTATAGAAAGAAAAACAGGAACTGAGGAGGCCTGCAAGTAGGGATGGTCAGCTCACCAAAACGCAACTATTAACGAAACCTTTAATTTCCTTGACCCCTTCATTACTTTTTTCTCCCTTCCCATGCCTCCAGTTATGGACACGTAGAAGAACAGCTGGTTGAGGTGCTAGGGGACACGATGTTCTGAGTGATATGATGGAGAAGGAGTGGAGCATAATTGGTTCCCTCGTTAGGTATGAATTACAATCTGGTTGATATTTTAATTTAGAAATTGACACTAATGATTTCAGATTAGTTGTTTCCTTTAATTAGAGATAGTACTTGGAGATTCTTAATGGGTACTTTTAAATGTAATAAACCAATGCTATGTATAATAGAGAAACTTGTTCTGTAAATTTGTAAGTATTACTATAATCGGGACATGTTTGGAACTTTAGAAGGTTGTGATTAACTGATTATTAAAATTGTCAATGCTCAACATAGATCATCAAAAGAATCAGACAACAAATAACAATACATACATCTCAACTGATCCATGTCCAAGCCAATAGAAAATATCATACATCTCTGGTCATTTTGAAGGATGTCCACGTAGTAGAGCAGATAATAGGAGGCAATAAAGAATCATCACTTACCGATGGTTGAGCCAGCCTTGGATCAATAGTTGGAAGCATAGAAGCAGCAGAATGAACCAGACCCATGTTCATATTAGCTGTTGGGGAGGCGATAACTGTGTGGCCTAGAGCAGCAACTGTAGGATTTATAGCTGCAAAATATAACCTCTTGATGAATGGCATTTCAAACAAAAAATTATATGAATGACTTCATTTAAAATCTTTAATCACTAACATAATTACTGGACAGAAAAGGAAGAATACCATATCTATCAGGATGGCTATAGCGGCAAGTGGAACCATACTTGCAGCTGGCAAACAAAAGATAATTACAATATGATCACTTTTGACATTTCAAGTTACTGCACCTTTACATGCATACAATAAAAATGAGTGAAAAATGAAAAACCGAAGATAATAACCGGACTGCATTCAATTCACCTGCCAGTCTTCAGATAGAAAGGACAATCCACTTCCCCCTGTCCGAATCATGAATCCAATGAAGCAGAAAATTATGAGAAATAAGAAAATCAATAGTTAAATAGTTGTTGTTAGATCATAAACAGTAGATTCTCAGTGAATAATATTTTCGACTAGTGCCCCCAGAGCTCATAAATATGAACAAAAAGATAAAATAAGATTTTTTGCAAGACAAGTACGATAACAAAGAAAAAAGGAGGAAAAAGATATGGAAGATGTAATTACCGGTCTTACTGGCAGTCCCTTGGAGTTATGCATCAATGCTGGGGTCAACGGAATATAAGGTTTCCCCGACATTGCATCAGCAATTGTTCCTCCATCAAGGGCAACAGAGTGGGTCTCTTCTAAGTTACCATTTTCTTGCCCAACTACTGGTATCTGGATATCTTTTGGGTGATGAAACTTGCAGCCTGCACCGAACTTACATTTTCCAGTCTTCATATAGAACTGTTTGATTATTCCAAGGATATATGAAGTTAATGCCTAAAAAAAATTAGCAGTAGTTGGCAATCTCTAGAGAAACAAAAAAGTATCGTACTGGACATGCTGGCTCTGATGGCCTCTCAGGTAATTCAACAGCCTCGAACCCATCCTGCAAAAGTAAAAGATACCAATATCTCATTACATATAACATATTTAAAATAAAAGTGTATATGAGAATCAGTAGAGTGGTAAAGTTGTAAGCGCTACTACTTATTGGCACGCCCTCACTTACCGTAGACACTATCTTATCTTTTGGATGGTTGAATCTGCATCTAAGACCGAACTTGCACTTTTGGGTCTTTAGAAAGTACTGAATCACAAAAAGATGAAACTTATGTAATACCCAAAAAAAAGTCAAGTGTTTAAGATGATATATATCAACGAGAATTTGAGGGAATAAGTAAAATCTAATTACTGGACAATCGGGTTCTCCTGGTCTCTCAGGAAGAGATTCACTTGTAGGAGCAAGTGGGACCTGCATAACCTATAAAAGAAAAAGTTCACGTTATTTTCTTTGAAGGCAATCACTCTGAAGAGATGAATATTAAGCAAACTGAAACTGAAAGGAGCTCAGGAAACTACTTTTTACTACTTGTAAGGAAACTGACTCTGCTAACACTACCAGTCTACTATAGCCATAAAAGGGAAAGCAGTATGCTTTCCACAAACACAGCATCAACAGTGAGGTCAGTTGCATACAGTGTACCTATTGAGAATGGTCCAAAGTTGACAACTAACAAACTGGACCAAAGTGGTAGCCTCCTTATGCTCATTCCAATTCTTTAAAGTGACTTCCTTAGTTCCTTTCACTCCTGTAGTGAAGAAATTAGGAATTTATAGACATCTCCAAGAGAATGGTGTATGATACACACCATGAATCTACAACTTGAAACCAACCTGATTGGTGACTTCACCCGCACATAAAACCATCCAGAAAAAAATGGTTTCATTTTCAAAGATCACAAATGTTTAAAAAAGTGTTTTTCCGCCTCAATGTGGTAACCTATGACAACGTGAGGTGGGGCCTTGACGAGTTGAAGAGGTGCACCTTCAATTTCATATAATTTAATGTAATATTCTACGAAACAATAGTTTTTATTCTGTTTTTGTTCTGTTAATCTTATATTATATTGCATTTGTTTGTAGTACTACAGTAGATTGGTTCTCTAGAGTAAAGTTGAAGGATATGAATGCTTCTTTTTGATTGGTCGCTTCTATCTTTTTTACTATCTCTACATGTTAAAGAAAAAGAGAGGAAACAACAGTGGAATCGTCACTTGTCACTTGAAGGACAACATAAGTAGTCACTTCTCTGATTTGTCATTGAAAAAGAAATTGACAGATGTTGATTCCTACGCCCCTCTACTCCTTAGAGAAGCGTAAGTTTTGATGCGGTACACCTATTCTTTGCTTCGAATTGTAAGCATTGTTGCGCATCTCATGCACCTTTTTAAACATTGATCACAATTTTATGAATGATGAAAAAAATAAGATGACTTAAATTACCCGAGCAAAAAATTGCTATAGAAGTTCCAAAAGTAAATGCTCTCTAGAAATCCCGAATCATGATCAAATTACAGGCCTGGTACTGAAAAAAATCGGATCAGCAGAGACTTCACCTCTGAAACCCGGACATTAAAGCACAGGATAGGTCCATTCTATTGCAACCTAGAGGCTTTAACGTATAAATTTCTATGAAATTAGGCATTACTTTAAAATCTTCATTATGACTGATATTATGCCCATCTCTTGGCGAAGAATTTGAGATAAACACCAGGGCCAGGATGGGCATATCATATATACATGGACACAAAAATACAAGTATCGATTGTAGGAAGTCCATACCTGTACACATACATCTATCTTGACTTAGTTCACTGTCAACTTCTACTTTTTAGAAGAATGGAATCGTCATACAAGACCATGAAAGTCGCGAGTGTCAACCAATTTATTTTATTGTTAAAGCAGAAGAATGATCAGGTTGACTCTGTTAATTTGGGGGAAAAGGTCCCAGCATCATTGCTTGATACTTTTTCCGGACTTTTCTGTAACTGCCTTTTTTTATACTAACATGAAGATATAGATGATTTTCATTTGTTTAAGCACAAGAATGATTCGATGGCTATATTATGGTACAGTTTACAAGTTCGATAAGTTCTTTCCTTCATTCCTTCTCCCACACTACAAAGATAATTGATTTGAATTTCTTCATTACATGATATACATATGTATATCTACGTTTGTCTAGTGAATTTACTACTGAAAAACAAAATATTAGCCTTAGTAATATAATACTATACCAACACTTCGAGTGTTTAAAAGTATACAGGGGAGAAGCCCAAAGCATATAGAATTCAACATACAACAAATAAAGTTAAAAACCAAACCATGAGTAGATTTTCATTCCCCATGCATACTATCTAGAAATATTCATGTAAGATATAGAAAATAACTGTCTACAAAGTATGCTATATATATAGTCTAACATGTTCTATATTCCTAAAGCATTACGAGTGATCACCTCTTTCCAATCTGGGAGTCCACCTTCAGGAACCCAAATAGGGTGGTCGAACTTGCAGGTGTCGCCATACTTACAGGTCCTTGTGAGCATATAGTGGGCGCAGTCCTTCTCTCCTGGTCTTTGGGGATAAATAGGCAGACTGCTTGCACTCTCGAACCTAGGGCGCTTGCCTAAAATGTTTGCAGAAAACAAAGCTTCACTTTGCCCAAAAGGGTAATTGGTTCCGAGATAATTCTGATGATAGAGAGCTAAATATAGATAATAAAAATAAATAAGAATAGCATCTTACGTGGATGACATTATGTAAGTACAACAATACAATAACTACATAGAATGCTTAGAGATCGGAATATACGAGATGTTAGGAATTTATCTAGCATATATGGAGGAATGAAGCTGAAAAGAAAAATTGTTGAAAAAACAAAGAAGTGGTATTTGGAATTACCGATCCAAGAAAATACAGTTGCTTAGGTGGGATTTGTGGCACCTTCGCTCTCTCTGCTAGGGGAGTCCTATTAGATTTAGCGTTCTTGATCATGTTTTCATGCCGTTTCAAAAAAATCCAAGAAAATATAAAATCTAGAATGCATGTGCAAATACTTATTTCAGAAAGAAGGCACATTTTTGTGATAGCAAAAAAATGCTTCTCTTTCAAAACATGAAGTAGGGCACGGGCTGTCCATAGAGCTCGCGCATACTAAGCAGTTGCTATTTGCAACACAAAGAGACAGATAAAACACATGAATACAACCCATGATAGACATCAAAAGTCATATCAGCACCACAACATCATATTAGCTATGGTATACTAAAAAGGAGATACCACATATTTTTCTAGTTTGTTTTACTATTCACTTTTCAGGGCTCAGACAACTTACATAGTTTATATAAATAGTAAAATACTGAAATGCATTACTTCAATACAAGCCAAGAACTTCTCAACATATAATTAGTTCTCTAAGGCTCTAACTATATAAAATACACAGTAAATAAGCTGTGCACATATATAAATTTTTGGGTTTTTCACTTAGCATACGATGCTGACAACTATGTTGTTTGAGTCGCAAGGCGAGGCGAGGCGATGAAGCTCTCGCCTGCGCCTTGGCGATCGCCTCATGGTTCTGAAAATGGGGATGAAGAGCAGTGTTGAAGAAGAAGAAGAAGAACAGAAAATAATGAAGAACAAGACGAAAGAAATTGCTAGATATCCTCTTGTTGTTGAAGAAGATGAAAGGATATGAAACCCTAAAAGGGTTTAAGTCGTGACCCTTGGATTAGATCATAAAGGGTTCAGATTTGGTCAAAAGTTTTCTATTTTTGGTCTTTAAAATGCTTTGACCAAAATCTGGACCAATATAATCTTTGACCACTAAATTTCTAATCTAATCCTGAACCTTAGATAAGAAATAAAACCTAAAATCCCTTCTTTTCTCTTTCACTCCTCTTTCCTCAACCTGAACTTCATCTTCTTCTCCTCCAAACCCTAAAACGAAGATCTGCCTCAATGTCGCCTCTTCTCGCCTCCCTATTTTCTCAGGCGAGGCGACCCTTCTTCCAACCTTGCGCCTTGGTCGACTAAGCTTCGCCAAGGCGCGCCTTTGACAACTTAGGCTGACTAGCACCCAAGGCAGTCATAATAAATGCTAGAGGGCCAAAAGAATAATCAAAATAGCCAATGGCATAGTATCGCCCCCTATTAAGTTGTGCACTTAGTCGGTCTAATTCCGGCTTGTAGTGATTTTAAATTTGGTAGACGGGTACACCTCGAGGCGCCTCGAAGCGCCTCAAGGCGAGAGACTGTTTCCGCCTCAAGGCGTACGCATCTACAAACTAGAAAAAAAATTCCCCACATAGTTTAAGTTTTTGCAACATAAGAAGTAACTACATTTAATTTCTTGTTTGTTAAAAAATGAAGTCTTTATATTATTGTAGCAAAAGTGAAAAAGACTACTTTTTTACATTGTACTTAAATATGGTATCATTTATTTTTCTACAAGAATTAGTATACCATACCGCTGTACGCCTTTTGCACATCGAGGCATGGGCCTCAAGGTGGTGCTTCGCTTTTCAGAGCAAACCGCCTTGAGGCAGGATAACATTTTTAAAAAACTCGATAATAGCAACAGATTTGCATTACCAAAGTCAGGGTGTTAAGCTACAAAAAGCAAACAACACCAGAACATTGGTATCCCCGGGAAACAGTGTTCATATGAATTGACATATGTTAATTTCGTCATCCAAGATGATCCCTAGTTTACATCCCAGGTTCCCAGGTGAAATGAATAAGGTAGTATTTGAGAAGAACAATTAAATGCACGTCGCGTTCCTATATGCTAATGTGGACGAAAACGAGAAATCTCATAATCTTTGAAAAAGCAAGCTGCTCTGCACTTACAGCTCGCACACTGGTCACTGAGCGGCCTTTAAGTTTAACAATGCAAGCATTTTTTTACAATAAGAAAGAATGAAGTCTTTCTCAAAGTCGGGGTTGAACAAATCAAATACTTATAAAACATGAAACTGTGATATCAAACGAAGAAAATACTTATAAACACGTTCTTGCTCAAATATATTTCAACGTCCAGCATATTTTTTTAGAACTCATATGAACAAAAACATTAGTTGTATAAAATTTAACTAGGATTCAGAACCGCAGATATGAATTTTTCTAACTATAATCCTTTTATTTTATTGGTAGGCCTGCCGAAACCTGGGTGAGTGTTAATATTGAAATCGTAATTCATTCTTTTTTCTTTTTGCAATGGTAAAATTTGAACCCTGGTCTCAAACAAAGTGAGACCCACATAAAAGTGGTTTCACAACTAAGTTGTTCTTCATCGTCTAAGAGCATTTCCAAAGCAAGACTGAAATTGAAAAACTCCAAGTGACACCTAGGATTTTTTGAGTTCTTCACAAAAACTCTCTCCAATGCAAAACTCAATTTGGGTCTTGAGATGATGCGGTAAGGCGATTAACTATTAAAATGCAAGCCCAGCTCATACGCAGAAAGAAATGTGATAGCATAAGTTTAACCTAAATGTTTATAGGAAAAAAGTAAACCCTAGGTATTGAAAAGCATCAGTAACTTAAAAACTAAGAGGGAAGAGGAAAGCCCTAACCTTCAGTTGGGCGCTTGACACCAGCGTAAAGAGGGTCATAACCAGAAGCAGCTCCAACGTCGAAACCACCAGGCCATGAAGACCAGGAAGGATTGTGAGAAAGAGGAGGAGTCATCGTTGCGGTAGTAGAAGTAGGAACACCAGGGGCAGAGAGTCTACCGGAAGAATAAGCACCGGTGATATCATTTGAGTACATATTAGGGTTCATATACATGGAAGAGTAATGTGAAGAAGAATGCGAATCAGGATGAATGGTTTGAGGATCAGAAGGAGTAGTGAAATATCTTGATGATGAAAATGAAGAAGAAGATGAGTCGGGGTAGTAGGGATCTGTAAGTGTTCTTGAAGCGTAAATGGCAGCAGCTCCTCCTACTCCTCCGTAGCTACTAGGGTTGTAGCCGTATGTCTGGTTGGACATGAATTCTACTTAGAAACCCTATTTCACAAGCTGGGGGGGTTTCAGGGAGACAGAGCTGGTTAGGCTAATATGGTGGATTTCTAGAGCGAGAGGGAGAGGTAGATATCTAGACTTCTATTCTTTTTCTATAATCATGGTGATCCTAAAACCCTAGGACCCACCTTTTTATTGTTTTTTTTTTTTTTTTTTTGAGAATTGGACAACTATCTTCGTTCGTCGTTACAAGGCAGTGATGCATCGTAGAGATGAAATAAGCACCCACCTTTTTATTGTTGTATACATGCACAAACCCATTTCTCACAACATCTCCCATACACCACTCAAACTCTAAAATTTACAGCAACTCCAACCCGGGACGGTTCCCGGCTCATAAAATCACTTTTTCATTCAAATTTAAGGGCATCAGCTCAGCCTCTGAAATTCAACTCCAACTACAGACTCTCTTAGGACCCTTAAATCTGAATTTGAATTTATCTCTTTTCTACCCTTCCAACCACCATATTAAATTCTTTATCAACTTTTTTTCTCTATAAATATAATTCTCTTTCTCTACAAACTCAAATCAATTTCATTTTCTTCTTTCTCTTCCTATACCCTCTATCATTTCTACAAGAATTTTTGGGTTTATAGCCCAAAAAACAGACCCTAATAAGACATTTAGTCCTCTCTAATCCTATAAAGGGTTTCAAAACCAAAAAAATAATATAAATGGATATCTAGTCCATTTGGTGTCATCTAGAGAGAAAACACAAATCCCTATAATACCAAATAAATCATAATTCCTAATCTAACCTTCCTCATATATTATAACTGATTTATCTTCAAAATCCATAAAGATCTTCTTCCATTTTTATCTCTTTCACATTCTCTCTCCAATCACGTTTTTAAACAAAGAAATATATATTATAACTGATTTATCTTCAAAATCCATAAAGATCTTCTTCCATTTTTATCTCCCACATTCCCTCTCCAATCACGTTTCTAAACAAAGAACGTGATTCATTATTTTCAGTAACCGAAATCTCTTTATTCTCTCTCTAAATCCGATTCACATAACAAAACCTCCATTAAACTCAGAAATCTTGTTTCACCTTCATTAGATTGTTTTTCAAACATTCGTCTTCTAATCCAATACACAAGCTCAGAACTCCATTTCCATTTATGTCTCTTCATATCAAGTTAATCAGGTAAAACATAAATCAATATAAGTTTTTGTGATTCTATTTCAGTTTATAGTAGTTGATTTTCTCTCTCTACATCTTAATCTACTGAAAATCTTCCATTAAAACAAAGAAATTGTTTCATATTCATTAGAGTTTTTCAAAATCAGTTTCTTAATTGTTAATCAGGTAAACAAAAATCTTCTTTAATGATTCTGTTTCAAATCGAGTATGTTATTATTGTATTACTCTCTCTAAAAGTTTCTTTAATGATTTCGATATTGATGAGATAATCCTTCATTACTAATTCCTAAAAATTGAGTATACTTATTGTTGCAATCAATCTTCATATCAGATATCTTTAGATATGTAGTTTAAACCTAATGATATTCGTATTTTTTCTTCAGATCTGGTTTTCAATCCGTACGGATTTATGAAACGTGGTTTTTTCGTACGGTTCCTCATAACAGAATTAACAGTACATGTACTTTATCATAAATTACCATAATTTATAGTAAATAATGCAAACATCTCCCGTACAATGTTTTTCAAAATGAGAACATGATATATGTATTTTCTGACAAATTATATATACTTTATCACGAATATCATGAATATTATATGGAACATTAATTATGCTTTATTCTCAAAAACAGTACTCGTTTCATTATTAGAACAACTTCGCTTATATATGTAAATCCCGTGTACTTTGAAATAAATTACATATAATTTACGTAAATGTTCATGTAATTTATTGTAAATAATATACTTTTTTATATAATTTATATGTATTAATCTCTCTCCATTTGTTATCACAGATGGAGTTCCAGGCAGAATCATCAAATCAAAATAAGCAAATCAAACTTGAAATACCCTTGTTCTTGTTACTTGACTTTTTGATTGGCTCCTCGAAATATTGCATAACAAATGCACACTTGAATGGATCTTGATCATGATTCCTTGGAAAAGCCTCATATTCGGCCCCCTCCATTAGCATTCCAAGCAATAGGGCAACATGGATGGGCACCATTATTGAACCAGAGAAGATTTTGTACGTTTTTTTTGTAACAGAATGTAGACGATGTGTTATGTAAAAGAAATTATGTGTAATGTAAAAGAAATTATGTGTAATTTACTGAACAAGACCCAAATACATTTGATAAATTACGTTGTATAGTTGACAAATGATGGTTTATTCGTCATAAATAATACATAATTTACGTATTTATTTCATAATTTGTATTCGATGAGTATTTATGTATGAGTAAAAACGAAAACAAATGCTGCTTTAATGTTCCCAAAAAAATATACTATTTCCAAAGCTAAAAGTTAAGTGAGAGAAAGTGACATATATGTTTTGTATATTAACCCCCAAATCACGCTAAATTGATCCTAGATTATATACTATTTCCAAATCTGAAAGTTAAGTGAGAGAAAATTGTTTTGAATCGAAAAAATTTTTACATAGTAAGATAGAGAAAATTGATTAGGTTTCCAAATCTGATAAGAAGATAGAGAAAATTGATTTGGAAATATCCGTGGTGATGACGTTTTGGTTTTGGTTAGGATTTTGGTTTCTGATTGATTCGGATAATAGGAAAGAGAAAATTTGATTTCTAAATCTGTTTAGAGGAGAGAGAAATTATGATTTGTTTCTATCCATTTGTTTCTAATAAATCTCCATATTTTTGGCTAATAAATCTCCATATTAAATCTGTAAAGAAGAGAGAGAAAATTGATTTGCAAAAGTTTGGATTTTGTTTCTAAACAGATTATAGAAGAGAGAGAAAATTTCGTGAGAATCTATCCGTTTTTTCCTAAATTTATCCTAAAATCAAGGTACATTAAACCATTTGAAATTTTTGTCCGGCCCCACATATTAAAATCTCGCGAAAAACGACTGGGACATGGAAGGAATTATGTAATATATATATTAAGGGTTTTTAGTCCCAAGAGCAAAAGGACTAAAAATCCATTTTTTGGGAAGATTGGACCCTAAATCCTTTTTGAACATTATTTTGGGCTAACTGATTTTTTTATTCAACATGATGGTTGAAAAAGATGCATGGACTGCAGAAAGAGATGATGATGATCTCTTAATGTTACAACAAATGAAGTAATGTGTTGGATTATCAATGTTAATGCATTTTAAGTTTTTAAATTAATGGGTTATTTTTATTTCTTTTTATTTGGGTTTTTTTAAAAAGAAAAAAAAGTAGTCGTTGGATCACATCCAACGGTGAGATGTGATCCCCCAACATGACCGTTGGGAGCTCCCCAACGGTCTGTTGGGGATGTTCAGCCTACCCTTAATAAGGGTTGGTTGTGGTTGGAGTTCCTCCAACCGGGGGGGAGGGGGCCCTTAATTCAAATTAAGGGCCTCAGTCCCCCTCCGGTTGGAGATGCTTTTAGAGTTCTACATAGGAATTTTTAGAGTTTTTCTTTAAAACTCATATCCAATAAAAAACTCAATATGAATCTCTAAAATGATGTGTCAAGATTTATAATAGAGATCCTTAAGACTTGAGTTTCTATAAGTATCACATAAACAAATCGATTAATTTTATAGTTAAAATATAAGCTTTAGACTTTCTCTTAAGTGTTGCACTGGAGAAAGTTTTCTAGTAGAGTATCTTTAAATGACCAAGTAGGAAAGAGATCATTTAGAGATCAATTTTTCACACTTGAGACCTAGGATTTTTATAGTTTTTGTGGAGTGTTGCATTGGAAATGCTCTTACCTAGAAGAAAAATATCAAACCAAACAAGTTAAACATGGTTGTCCAATTTGATCAGCCTTGTACCAAAAACTAACCTAAGGATTTCAATATTAGAATAAGAATAAATTTAAAGATCACGACTAAGGAATAAATGTGAATTTAGTCTCTGTATTTCAGCAAAGCAAATCATCATAAGAATAGTGGGCAAAATTACGACATGCCCCAGTAATTTTCTGGCATAGTTGTATACCATCCCGTGCGTGAAAGAATTCAGAATTTGATGAAATTGTCAAAATAATTTCACGGGTAAGAAAAATATGTGAAATGCCAATCTACCAAAATACTTTTGAGTGCTCATTAAAATTTGCAAATAATTAATTTTCATATCTAAATTAACTGGATCTTTGTCTGTTTACTTCTGATTTTGTAAGTCTTTTTTATCCAGATCAATACATTTTTTTATTTGTTGACGTTTAGATTATTTGATCTCCAATGTAAATTTTTAAAGTTCAGATTTTTTTTTTTGTTCTACCCTTTTATTTCATATGTTTTTGGCATACATAAATACTTACTTTGCAAACAATATTTTCTTCTTTAGATTCGAATAAATCATAAACTAAAACAACCTTTCTTCATTGGCTCCCCAAAGTATGTCCAGCTTCCTGTGTGGCCCCCTAAGTTAAGAAAAATACTGAGGTGACCATTTTTTCGTTTTCGACCAGTGAGAATTCTCACTTCAATTTATGTCAAAATTTCTTAGATCTTATTTATTAAAAGATGTTTCTTCCCATCGTACGCTCATTTTCTCTAGATCTATTTTCCTCTAGTTTTTCCTCATATTTTTATTTATTTTTATGATCTGTCAAATATGCGATGAAAAATCACATTCTGGGTTGGATTGTCTATGCATTTACACTGCCTGTAAAATGCAAAGATGTATATGCATTACATGTTTGTCTGCTAGGACGATGAAGGAGACTAAAATGCGGATATTTCTAGAGATGATGTATAAAAGTGGTTTTGAGGATATTATTCAAACTAGGGTATAGCCCGCGTCCTAAGGCATGGTCAGTTGTATCAATCAAATTTAACGAAATTATTGCTTGAAGTCAAGCAAATTGTCATAAACTTATCTTACCCAAAAATGTAATATTCGGTAAAAGTATTAATATCAAGATAAACCTACAATCTTGTGTTGGGTTTTGGTGTCACCTAGTGTTGTAAGCGAAATCTCAAACATCTAACATGTTTAACACTAGCTACTAGGATCACATGCATGAACTAAAAATGAACCAGAATGGAACAGTAGAGATACCTTAATCGCTTTTCTATCGAAGTAAATTCGATGCCTTTATCCTGAAGATGAGAGCTTCAATCGTGCTCCTCTACTTGAGACACCCGAGCAAGTTGAGTTGATCTCCCTTCTTTGATGTCAGCTAAGACCTCTTAGAAGGTTGAGAAGAAAAACTATTCTTCTTTTGACTCAATAGATAGGTTGGGAGTTTTTTTCTCTAAAATCCTTTTCTCCAACAGATGTTTGAGAGATTGATTTTCTTTAAAGAAAATTCCACACCTTTTCAACTTAGGATTCAGTATGGACCACAGAAAAAATAAATTAAGTCAAAAACCCTTTCTGACTGGGAGTCATAGATGGAAGAGATTTCCATCTAAGGTTTCCCACAACCCTGGTTGGCAAAATCAACCCTTTAGTGGGTTTGGCCTGGCCGCCCCATTAGCTTAGACGACCATCACATGGTCGACCCCTTTAGCCTTTTCCGGGGCTCCCTTTCGGGCCCGGTTCTTCCTATCTTTGTCCAAATCTCATCCGAACCTTTTGGGCTTGTTCAGTTGGATTTAATCCACCTATTTGCCAAGTTCCCACTAGTCAACTCTCTCCGCTCAAGTCACCACTCTTTGGTGTAATCCGTTGTAGGATCATGTCTATGTTAGTCACGAAACACCGAAGTGATCTGAAGATCGTATTTGGCTTCTAGCTAGGCATTACGACCCCTAATTCGACCGGACTAGATGATATTCCGGATAAGGTCATTGTTATCCTAACTAACAAATTAAGCGTATTGTACCTTGGTCCAAGGACACTCATTCAGAATGACATCTCCTTGAGACTGAAAGGATGTATCCTTCAGTCCCCCACTTTTCCTTAGAACAAGTGCAATGCTCGATTCCCATGTCACTTTGCATCTCATCTGATACGTCATATCTTTTCAGACTTTCTTGATCTAGAGAAAACTGTCAAAATATATGATTAACTATTAATCCGTTTGAGCGTGGCCACGCATTTTCAGTTGCTTTTCCTCAAGTGGCCCAAAGATATTATACATAGCTTAGTTAGGAGGACATAATCCAATCTTGTACTCCCACTCAGCTTCGTGTCTATCATGTCTCACCCAGTAACCGCTTTTATAACCTCCTTTTACGGCGTGGCATTTGGCGGTACCAAAGTTTGACATTCCTTGCATAAGATGAGTGGAGCACTCATGTTTAAAGGACTCTCTCAATTCTTGTCTATGAGAGTTCATGACATTTTTCATCACTTATAGAACTCTCATGTTTGGGTTATCTAGTTTACCATACACCCATGTAATTGACTTGAATACTCATATTCTTATAGCCCATGAAACAACGCTATGAGTCAATCTCACATGCTAGTCTTCTTAAGTCATTGTTGTCCATTCAATGATCTGGACTAAGGATAGAATAACGAAATAAATCCAAGTTCACTTAATAGGATGTCACTTATCAGATCACGTATCTGATAAACCTATTAGGAATATTTCATTATTTTAGACTGTCGTTTAATTACTAAACCGATTATAAATAACTAACATATTTCTGATAATAAGAGTTTGTAGTTTGAGCCTTCCCACTTAACTCCTTACACACTCAATTTACTAGTCTAAGCTTTCCTCAAAAAAGTTCAATGCTTGTGACCCTAGTATGACTTTTATACTCAGTCTAAGGTGACAATTTAGTTAATAGATCTAATCTATGTGAATTTCGCTGGTTATCATCCCGATTAAAAGATGATAATCTTTGGTATCTCAATACTAAATTAAGCCCTATCAAGCTTTAACCATTTTCTTTTATTTGCAAAGTTTGCAACAGTCTTTGCCTGAAACCTTTCCAACTTACTGTTCTTCAAAGTCAAGATCAAAATCTTAGTCTGGAAGTTTGCTACATATGACTTTTCAACCGTTTTAAGTTCTTTTCAAGTACGTTGGGATGTTGCTCGGTTGCGATCCAGATCAGCTTATCTGGTTTTGATTGGCAACGACCATAGATACTCTAAGTATTTTGAGACGTCGAGGAGAATGCTAATCATGTCCAACATGACCGATCTTATGTCCGAACAAAACTATCTTCCTCATGCGAGCTTGCTCATCAGAATCCTTCGGATGTTGAATCTTGCTAAGCTGTGTGCCATGAGTTTTAGGTAAAAATACTTTATTTGAGTCTTTCACATTAGACTTTTCAAGAACTTTTCTTGAACGAGTCTTATCACCTTCTCGATCTATCCTTGTAGATCTTTGATGCCCAAAAGCATTTTAACTTTGTGTGTGGTCATTTTTATTGAGTCAGTTCTAAACTGTTTTCAACATCAGAATGTTGTTCTCAATCTATAGTATGTTGTCCACATACCATACCAAGAAAACTGGGTCACTCCCACTAACCTTCTTGAACCTTTTGAAATTCAAGAATTCTCTTCATTCTCCAAGAAATCAACTTTTAAATACCTTGTTGAATCGAAGATTCCAACTCCTACTTGCCTGCTTCAATCCTAAGATGGATTTTCGAAGCTTGCATTTGTTACTAGCTTTGGAAGAGTTAGCTATCATCCGAACTGTGTCACATACACGTTCCATTTGCTAGTATTAGATCATTATGGTCTTAAGCATCAGCTCATGAGAGATATGGTCTTTTTCATGGTCTATACCCTGAACTTTTAACTTTGAAAAACCTATTAGTATTATACAAGAATTATTCCTTTAAGCAAATAGACCAAGTTCCAAACTTAATTTTAGACATAGATTCCATTTCTGATCTTATGGCTCCAAGCCATATTCCAGAGTCTGATTTCGTCATAGATTTTATGTAGGTAACTCATTTTCTTCTCCAGTAGAATTTTAGTCCTCTGAGACAGACCTATGAGCCTTCAAGGCCTAGGAGGGTTGTGAACAACTTTGAAGACATTTACGAATTCTTTCGAGAATTTTCTGGTGAGATACTCTTTAATTGCTAGAGAGTTTCTGTTGTTGCTGTATGGGCAAATATCCGCCCCACGAGGTGCCCGTAGAATTTAAGAACAACCGCTTTGTAAGGGTAAAACCCGCGAGGCTAAATAAGAAGGCCCGATACTGGCCCAAGTCGCTACTCCGGGTCACCGAATCCATACCCGCTTGACACTAAGCGTATCTGACACGTGTCACGCGATAACCACCCGCCGGTACTAGGCAATCTTACGGCCAGAGGATTATTGCGCAATCCATAACCGCACAAGTGGTAAGTATTCCGTATCTACCACTTAAAGACGGGCGTTACCGGCCAGTAGCTTACCGCACACGCGGTAACATCTTGGTCGTCCCTCGAGAAATTCGAATATCCATCTGATGGTCAGATCCTCTAGCCCTTAACGTATCTCTCAGGAGTAATGACATGGAATAAATATGTCGGTTACTAGCTGGTTGTCATCAAGGCAATCCCTCTCCACCACTATAAATACGAGAAGCAAAACTCAGACAAAGGCATCCAATATTCGACAACAGTACTCAGGTAGCCTAATCCATTCTCTCCACTCACTTGCTTTCTCATAAACATTTCAAAGATCTTCTGATCTTCTCAAAGTCTCTGACTCATCATCTTAGAAGTTGGAAGATAAGAGTCTGATAGTCACAAATCAAACGACAACTAGCTAACCGTATCAACACCATACGACCACCACCTTATTGCATAAGAGCTCTCTGGTCTGATATATCTCCCATCCAACGATAACGAGCTGACGGTAACACTATCTCGCAGTAACTAACTGGCCGTATCACCATCCTAATACGGCCACCTCCTTACCGCATCACTCACCTAGCGATAAGACGTTAGACGTATCGTCATCATCCATCCAACGATCCTCACCGTCCGATCCACTTACGACCAGCACCTTATTGCTGATCCCTTTACGACCAGCACCTTATCGCAAGTGTCCTTTACGACCAGCGAGTTAACAACAATACTTCATCACCATCACCCTCTTAATCACAGTAAGTATATCATTACCGTGGGGATCTGGTTCGACAACTCCACGAGCCGAGACATCTAAGCACTCCGACGACGGTTACCTCCCTATCGCCCACTTTCACTTTATTTATATTTGATCGAGTGTCTGACTTGACCGCCGGAGGCCCCTTAGGCCCGCACCATCCCGGTGTCCCTTAGGCTTCACGATCTCTTTTCTCTTTCTGTGTGCAGGTTATTTTCGACACGTAGCTGGTCCCCGAAGTATCCGACACGACCCGACAAGACTTTTGACCGACGACCCGTTGACTGTCAGACTTTCCGACCAGTAGACATTTTAGCGTCTACAATTTGGCGCTAGAAGGAGGGGGCCAGCCACTAACTACCGAAAAGACAAGCACCATGGAAGGAGACATGTCCAACGCTTCTGTGGATTTTTCATCACAACTTGCTGCACTCACTGCCCAGATGCAAGAAAACGCTGAAAGATTGAAAGCTTTGGAGGAGGAGAACACTACTGTCCGAGCCGAGAACATGTTACTGCAAGAAAGAATTACCGAGTTGGTGGTTCCACGAAGACAAAGTTTGGGGGACAATAGACCACCTCCCAGCAGTTCTGAAGTAGGAGGACCATCTAATCGCCCAACTGAAGGAGTTGAAGGAGATGTCCTTCGACCAAGGTGACAATGCGAATAATTTGTCGGATAGGATAATTGATGTGGAAGATCATCAAGTCCGATTGATTTAGGGATCGTAGAGTTGTAGCTAGAGACCAACTACGATCGTCGAATTACGAAGTAATTCGCGGCTAACTTCGATCGGATCCTACAACGGGTTACACATAAGAGTGACAAATTGATCTAGGATATGACTAGTGGGAGTGAGATATAATCATGGGAGTGTCCCATAAACATATCTCATAGGCCTAAAAAGGAATTAGGCAAAGATAGTACAAAAAGGCCAAAAACAGGGTTTTTGGGCCTAGACCGGTTCGGGTACTTCTAGGACTCGGATTGGGCTGAATTTTGGAGGGTTAGTTGCTGATATAATAAACATTATATCTGCCAATTTTCGTGGTGTTTGGACACCTCCTCCTTAGGGAATTGAGAAAATATCAATAGTTGCTATTTTCGACTATTTCCCTAAATCTTATTCTAAAGGGTGTTTTGGGAAACCTAAAAGGAGGTGGATTCTTATTAGGGTTCTATATAAACACTCTTAGGGCAGAGAATAAGGTGTGGATTTTCTCTCTAAGCTTTCTTACTCTACCACATCAAGTAGAGAGGAGAAAGTGAGCTAATTCCCATTAACTATCTATCTAGTCAAAGAAGAAGGTGTTCTTCTTTCCAACCACCATTGGTGTGCTAGCTATACAACAAGGTGGGAGATTAAATTGATTGCTCGTGTCCCAAGTAGAGGAGCTACACTTGAAGCTCTTGGTCTTCTTCAATCAATTCAACTAGTTCGAGGGAAAAGCGATTAAGGTAATCTACTATCTCCATTAGTTTAATTACTAGTTTTGCATGTGATCCTGGGGATACTAGTGTAGACATTAGATGTCTTATTTCCGCTATAAACACTAGTATAAGGGTTTAAATCCCTACACCAACACCCCCTCACAACACTACTGCAGGCTTCACCACCAGCCAAGTGGGGATAGGATCCGCAAGTGCGCCATTCATAGCTCCAACACAGACCTTTCAACCAGCTCTCACTCAACAGCAGACCATGGCTGCTCCTCTTTACTCATCTTCTACTATTGCTATGCCTACCATCTTCCCTATGCCTACTCAGCCCACCATGGCTTCTAATCCCTTATTGTTTTCACATACAGGTACCCCTTTAGAGCAAGATTTAGCAAAGAGGCTAGCTGAAATGGAGGCCCTGATCACTAGAACTCCAGGAGTCCCGACCCCCTTCAAGAAGAGTCTTCCTCAAAGTTATGCCGATTCTCCGTTCGTCGATGCAATTGCTCTAGTGGAGATGCCCAGAAAGTTCACTTTTCCCAACATGAAGATGTATGACGGCACCTCTGATCCGGACGATCACATAGCCTCTTACAAACAGAGGATGTTTACTGCTGCGATTTCAAGGGATTTGCGGGAAGCGTGTATGTGCAAGAGTTTTGGGTCTAGTCTGATTGGCCCAGCTCTGCAATGGTACACCAACCTCCCTCATAACTCAATTGCTTCATTTGCCCAGCTCATAGACACCTTGTCGAGCAATTTGCGAGCAGTAAGAAGATGGATAAACTCTCTGGTGACCTCTACCGAATCCAGCAACGAAGAGGTGAACCACTCAGAGAGTATGTGGGAAGATTTAATCGGGAGAAGGTGTCAATTCCTTACTACAACCAGGAGACAGCAGTTGATGCATTCAGGAAAGGTTTACTGCCAGATGGGGAGTTGTACAAAGAACTCACCAAGTTCAATTGCACAACAATGGAGGATGTTCTTTCCAGAGCCTGAGTTGAAATTAGGTGGGAAGAAGACGAAGCCCACAGGAACAGATACTACTCACAGGAAGATAGGTCAAGAGACCGTCACTCAAGAAGATACGAAAGACGGTCAGAAGCCAGGAGCAATGATCGTACCCAACCAGACGACCAATTCCAAGGGAGAACAAGAGGCCATTCAACCCTCCACCTAATCGTCAGAACGAGAAACCGCAAGGACCCATCCGTACCAAGATTCCAGAATACAACCTCAACATTGAACCAAGTGAGGTGATTGCAGTAATGAAGGGGATGCGTAACACGGTAAGGTGGCCATGGAAGACAAAGACGCCAAACGACAAGAGGGATACTAGCAAGTGGTGTGAATTCCACTCGGACCATGTGCACACTACTGCAGATTGCATTGCCCTCAAGCTTGAAGTTGCTGAGCTCCTAAAGAGGGGTCACCTCATCGACTTACTAACAGATAAAGGCAAGAAAACTATGTCCCAAGGAGACGCCCAACCCAAAGAGCCAGAGGAGCCGATCCCGACGTTGACTTGCAACATGATCACAGGTGGCTCGGAAGTGAGTAGAGTAAGCCACTCAGCAGCCAAAAGAAGTGCACGAATCGCAGCAAATCCAACTGCCCACTCGACAGAGGCGTCAACCCCAACTTTCACCAACCAAACCATCAGCTTCGTTGACAACGAAGTCTCAGGGCTCGTCAACCCTCATCATGACGCTCTTGTCCTCTCCCTCACTATTGCAAATGTGTTAGTTAAGCGCATACTCATTGATAATGGATCCTCCACTAATGTCTTGTTTCTTCATGCCTTGCTAGGAATGGGACTAGAAGAATCAAGCATCTGCCGACGTTCTACTGTCCTTATAGGATTTAGTGGAGAACAAAAGTATACCTTGGGAGAAATCGCGTTACCGGTATATGCAGGAGGAATCAACCTTAGCACCACCTTTGTGGTACTGGACTGCCCATCTACTTATAACATGATCCTTGGAAGACCTTGGATCCATGAGATGAGGGCAGTACCATCAACATACCACCAAGTACTTAGGTTCCCAACACCTTGGGGAGTACGGGAAATCAAAGGAGACCAAGGAGCCTCCAGGAACTGCTACAAGAACACGATGAAGGCTCCTAAGAAGCCCTTGTAGCAATTACAGAATAGAACGCCCCTTAATTCAAACCTCAACCAACCAAGCATGGAGGAGCTAGATGAAGTCCAAATTCACCCTGACATACCAGAGCACAAAGTCCAAATTGGAGCACAGCTAGCTCATACTCTTAGAGAAAAACTCATTGAATTCCTAACCGATAACTCTGATTGTTTTGCTTGGTCTCATGCAGATATGACAGGGATAGACCCCTCTATAATAGTTCATGAATTACAGGTAGACCCTTCCCATACCCCGGTCAGACAGAAAAGAAGGAAATTCGTACCAGAACGCAACAAGGTGATCAACGAGGAGATCCAGAAGCTACTTGACATCGGATCAGTAAGAGAAGTGCATTATCCAGATTGGCTCGCTAATATGGTGGTTGTAAAAAAAGAAGAACGGTAAGTGGCGGGTATGTATTGACTTTACAGACTTGAACAAAGCATGCCCGAAGGATTCCTTCCCACCACCTCACATTGACATGCTAGTAGACGCCACAGCCGGTCACGAACTCTTGAGCTTCATGGATGCATTCTCGGGCTACAATCAGATCCTTATGCATCCAAACGACCAAGAGAAAACCGCCTTCGTCACGGAAATAGGTATATTCTGTTACAAAGTCATGCCTTTTGGACTAAAAAATGCAGGTGCCACCTACCAGAGGCTGGTAAACAAAATGTTCGCCAACATGCTAGGCGACACTATGGAGGTCTACATCGATGATACGTTGGTCAAATCCTTAGTAGCAGAACAACATTTGGAACACCTCAAGCAAGCATTCGAGGTGCTCAGGAGGTATAATATGAAACTAAACCCTGCTAAATGCTCTTTTGGTGTGTCTTCTGGAAAAAATTTAGGTTATATGGTGACTCAAAGGGGGATCGAAGCTAACCCAGATTAGATCAATTCGGTGATGGGTATTCCTTCCCCGAAATGCATCAAGGACGTCCAGAAGCTTGCAGGGAGAGTAGCGACACTTAGCCGATTCATTTCTAAGTCTTTCGAGAGATGCTACCTGTTCTTCACCACTCTGTGAAAAGGGAAAAATTTCGAGTGGTCACCCGCATGTGAAGAAGCTCTACAACAGCTGAAGAGATACCTCACATCCCCACCACTGCTCTCCAAACCAAAAGACGAAGAAAAGTTGTTCATGTACCTTGCTGTTGCAGAGACAGCGGTAAGTGTAGTACTTGTTTGTGAAGAAGACAGTAAGCAGCTGCCTGTTTACTACACAAGCAAGTCATTGCTAGATGCTGAAACTCGATACAAACAGCTAGAAAAGCTTGCCCTTGCCCTTGTTACTGCAGCCAGGAAGCTAAGACCTTACTTTCAATGCCACCCAATTGTAGTGGTTACAACTTTCCCAATAAAGAATATTCTCCACAAACCAGAGCTGTCTAGGAGATTGACCAAATGGGCAGTGGAATTAAGCGAACATGACATCAGCTACCAGCCAAGGACAACGATCAAATCTCAGGTACTAGCTGATTTTATTGCTGACTTTACACCTAACACCTTAGTGCAGGCACAAGAAGAATTGCTCCATCTCCAGGAACATAGCCAACTCAAATGGACCTTATCAGCAGATGGTTCCAGCAACATGAACGGAGTCGGACTTGGCGTTGTTCTCACTTCCCCAGAAGGTGACCTAATCCAACAAGCAATAAGACGTGGGTTCAAAGCCACCAACAATGAAATAGAATACGAGGCCTTAATCGCAGGAATGAACCTGGCAAAGGAGATGGGAGTCTAGAAACTTGCAGTCAAATCAGACTCCCAACTCGTAGTTAACCAGCTACAAGGAACCTACCAGGCCAAAGACGTGAAGATGGCAGCCTATGTGTCGCATGTAAAAGAACTGAAGGGTCAGTTCACCGAGGTTAGTTTTGAACAGGTACCCAGGCTCGAGAATGGGCACGCTGATGCCTTGGCCAATTTAGGGTCATCAATTCCAACCAAGGATGCACAAACTATCCCCCTAACGCTACTTCAGTGGCCGGCAGTATGGAAAACAAAGCCTTCAGAGGTAGCGGTTACAGATGCAGAAGAGACCTGGATGACACCAATAATCAGGTACTTAACTAACGATGAGTTGTCACAGGATCGAAATGAAGCTAGAAGACTCAAAGTCAAAGCTGCAAGGTTTTGCATCATGTACGGCCAGCTCCTTAAGAGATCATACTCTGGGCCTTACTTGAAATGCATCACCCAAGAGGAATCCAAGTATGTCCTCAAGGAATTACACGAGGGGGAATGCGGTAACCACTGTGGCGGTTGCAGCTTGGCCAATAGAGCACTGACTGCAGGTTACTACTGGCCGACTATGAGAGTAGACTCTACTGACTATGCTAGACGTTGCGACATCTGCCAGAGGTTCGCCCAAACTTCCCACCTCCCTCCAGAGAAGCTAAGCTCAATCCTATCCCCATGGCCTTTCATGAAATGGGGGATGGATGTAGTAGGCAATCTACCAACGGCCCCAGGCCAGAGAGTCTACGTGCTTGCTGTCACAGACTACTTCACCAAGTGGGTGGAAGCCGAAGCCTACCACCAAATCAGAGACCGCGAGGTAAAAAGTTTTGTTTGGAAACATGTCATTTGAAGGTTTGGAGTTCCCAAGGATTGTCACAGACAACGCTTCACAGTTTATCAGCTTTGATTTCCAAGACTTCTGCAAGGAGTGGGGAATCAAACTAAGCTTTTCGACTCCTAGACACCCTCAATCCAATGGGTAAGCAGAATCGTCAAACAAAACGATAATGAACTCACTGAAAAAACGACTCAAGAAGGCTAAAGGCGCATGGGCAGATGAACTACCAGGAGTGTTGTGGTCGTACATAACCACTTCAAAAACCCCAACTGGGGAAACCCTATTTTCCCTTGCATACGGTTGTGAGGCGGTAATACCGGCTGAAACAGGAGTCCCCTCTGCCCGATACCAGTGGACCACAGAAGAGAGCAATTGGGAACTACTTAACCATAATCTGGATACAGTAGATGAGGTAAGGGACATAGCGGCAATCAGGAATGCCGCATACCAACAAAAAGCAGCCAAACATTACAACAAGAACGTCAGGGTTCGTGCATTCAAGGTTGGCGACTGGGTTCTGAGAAAAGTATTTCAAAATACTAAGGAAACAGGAGCTGGCAAATTAGCCCCTACTTGGGAAGGCCCATACCTCATTACCAAAGTAGTGGGACAAGGAGGTTACAAACTTCAATCAAAAGATGGCCTCAACATAGGCAATAGCTGGAATGCCATTCACTTACGAATGTACTACTTCTAACTTTGAAACTTCTCCTATTTTTCCTTTTTTTCCAAAAGATCACCTACTAACTTGGGCGTCGGAGGGTTGTTGGCTACGCCAAAAACCACCCCTCACTATCTACGTGTGATGACAGGAACTGTCTCCAGGACACAACAAAGTAGCAAAAACGATAAAAGGCTGGACGTCAGAGTCGAAGTCCAAACCACCAGAAGAGTTCCGCACTTCGACTGGGGGGGATGAGGGGATGAGGATACTATTAGAAGACTATGAAGAAACACAAGAACAATATCGATGTCATTTCACTACAAGGGCATCTAATTACCCATTCAAGTTGGGACAACAAGATGCTAGCCTCACCTGAACACAGTAAGGTGCTGGCCGTATCACTTGTATAAGTTTGGATTCGTAATCCATCCAAGTTGGGACAGTAAGTTGCTAGCCGACGCTTGAACACAGTAAGGTGCTGGCCGTATCCCTTATATAAGTTAGAATTTATAACCCATTCAAGTTGGGACGGTAAGTTGCTAGCCGACGCCTGAACACAGTAAGGTGCTGGCCGTATCATTTATGTGAGAAAGGATTGGTAATCCATCCAAGGTGGGACAACAAGCTGCTAGCCGTCGCCTGAACACAGTAAGGTGCTAGCCGTCTTCCCTTCATTAGACGATATCAAAACCACCCAACTAAAAATCATAGTACCATGTCTTTAAAAGAAAAATCACAATGAAATCCAGTGGGTTCACCTGAACCGTCAAAATACAAGAAGTCAACTCTACAAACAACATATATCCGACGCGTGTCATCCGAACAAAAGGGCTGAGTGCTAACGACACACGACGACGACTACATATAGTTCGTCATCAAGGAAAAGAAATCAACAACACACATAATATTCTAAACAAGTCAAGACAAAGGAAAGCACTAATGAGGCGAACCACCTCCAGTTGCATCATCGCCCCTCATCACCTCGTCCATATCTATCGTCATCTCTCCCGCCCGCCGTTCCGCCAAGAGCTCCTCGTGATGAACCCGCCAGGCCTCTATGTTATCATCCATATCCCATCCGTCGGGCCCATTCTCGCGGTACTCGACGAACAAGTCTGCACGGGTCCGTAACGGCGCGTCAGTCGCGATCTGATCCCTCTCACAGGGAAATTCATCAACTAGTTGTTGGTTGTACGCCGCTTCTCGCTCCAGCACAGTGTACCGCCCCCGAAGATCCTCCAGCTCTCTCTCTCAGGCACACATCTTGTCACCCTGCTCCTGAAAGGAAAACGCCTGGCTGTCGTAACGAGTCTGCAATTGGGAGAATGATCCTGTCAACTCCGCAACTCGGTCCACACTCTCGCTCAACTGACGGCGGGAGGAAATCGATGCCATGAGAGCCTACCAAGACCCAAAACGAAGATGAGCATGTAAATATAACAAGAAATAGCTGCAACTTGAGTAAGAGGCAAATACCTAGTATTGGTGCGAAACACCATAGTCCGCACCCCCGCAGGGACCGTAAGCAAGGAACTTTTGATGATCCTCAGAAGAGAGCAGCTGGTCCCCTCTAGTAGACAAAAAGTGGAACTATCAAAGGGAGAAGCAGAAGGATGATGCCTCCACATGGGAACCCCACCAGAAGACCCAGATAGGGGTATCGCCGAGTAAACCGGCTCCGAAGCTGGGGCCTCCTCGGTAATAGGAGCAGACGAAGAAGAATGCAGAAGAAAACTCGAACCGGTGCCTGCCTTGGACCTCTTCCTCTGGCCACCCTCCTCGCGTAAGCACCAAGGATGTAGCCGGAACCCACCAATTCTGACGACACAAAAGACTCTGTACTCGCTGCAGGAGGTGAGAATAAGATCGGCGCACCAAATACCTCTTGGTGATGATGAAGCGCACTCCGTATCTCGACAGCCGCAGCAGGAGGAGGAACTTGACTAATCAAAGTTCTACCAGGGATGAAATCCCACAGAGGAGTACTCGAAACAAGAGAATGAGACAGAAGGAAAGCGCTACTTCTCTCTGGGTCACGACTTTCGAGCAGCTGGGAAATCCTCTCTTTCCAGCCACGAAGCTTCGCAACGTTCTGATTGTTGAACGGTAACAACATATATGGCATACTCAAAATAAACGGTAACATACTTACGGGAGTCTTGCCAACGGGAAGGAATCTGACCTACCCCCCGGTCACCGAACACCAGGTCACCACGTGCAAGAAAATAATTGGTTTTCCACTTTCGGTCGGTATCCGGCAAACTAGTGATCAGAAGAACACCAGGTTTTCGCAGCTTGATGCCATACCGATCCTTGTCCCTAGAGTGACTCGCCAAGTGGTAGAAGCGGAGGACATCGCTCGTTGAGAGATCTACGCTTTGTAGGTAGGCCAACACTTCCAAACACAACAAAAGCCTCCACGCGCCAGGCATGAGCTGCGAAGGAGCTATTTAGTAATGATCTAAGACCCCGTGAACCAAGCAGGGGATGGGGAATCTAAACCCCATGGAGAAAGGAGTCGTGTACAGTGCGGTCCAGCCGCCATGATCTTCGTCAATTAGCTCGTTTGGTTGAGGAAGCCTGAGCTCTATAGTGTCGGGAATGTTATACATGAATCTTACATTCTGAAGTCCCTCCTCCGTAATAGTGGAGGTCGGGTTTTCAGATAAGCGCTTCAAGGATGCACGTTTTTGCGCCAACATCCGTCTAAATTTAGAAGGTTCTGGCGCATGAGTCGGACCAGAGGAACTACCATGCTGACGGTGACTCATCTCATAAGGCAAAGTCTGTATGGAAAATAGACAAGGTTTCAGACCCTACAAACGACTAAGTGAGGCTAAGGAAGTGAGCAATAGTTGGCTTGGTGTGCAATAGTTAGCTTGGTGTGTGCAGTCAGTTAATCAAGCTTAGTGATAGTTCAATCAAGGTATCAAACCTAGCAGTAACCCACTCAAGGTATCAAACCTAGCAGTAACTCACTCAAGGTATCAAGCCTAGCAGTAACTTACTCAAAGTATCGAGCATAGCAACAACTCGGTCAAGGTATCTAACCTAGCGATAACTAACTCAAGGTATGAATCTCAAAAACACATGCCAACAAATAAGGAAAGTAACTTAGAAGATCAAACGCTATAACATTCAAGAACGAATCAAGAACAATTTAAGAACACTAAATTTCAATCAAAGAACTCAACAAAATCAAGTAGGAAAGAGAAAAATACCTTATCAAGGTGAAGAATCCCCAGAATCTCTCTCCAAGCTCCAAATGGCAAGTGAAACAATGGGCTTTCACCTCTTTTTATAGGGTCCAACCCAAGGGGTACCCCCAACTCCTTCCCGCGAGGTAGTCTTTCGCGCAAGTATATTTGAACACTGATACGCGAAGAACATAGGCGTCCCAAGGACCCAAGACATATCTGAGGCATACGCGGGAACCGAGTGGGCGACACCCGGACAAAACGAAGCAGAGAGATCTGATCATCCAAACAAGGTGCAACAGGCCACTGACCGTCCAAACGACCCGCGCGCAAGAAAGAGTTGGTCGTCCGAACGGCAAACGCGCAAGAAAGAGCTGGCCGTCCGAACGCCCAGCGCGCAGGAAGGAGCTGGCCGTCCGGACGGCCAACGTGCAAGAAGGAGCTGGCCGTCCAGACGGCCAGCACGCGCCCACGTGGCGCACCCCTGGCCAAGCGCGCATGAGCGCGCTGGGCGTATCCCAAACGCCTAGCGCGCGCCACGTGGCGCGCTCCTATGCGCCTGTGCGCAGGAGCGCCCTGGGCGCGCTCCGGGCGCCCAGCGCACTCCCATGGAGCCTGGCGCCCAAAAACATACTACCGACGCCTGAAATGTCTGATTTTTTCACATGGCACCCCTCTTCGCAACCACTTTTCCATCCGGACGAATCCTCTCGCGATTCTGTCAGACCAAGTATCTGAAACTTATCGGAACCTCAATAATACGAGCACGACACTCAACCTCGAAACAGCCATCGGTACGATACAAAGTGGCACTCCCACTAGTAAAATATGATCGAGACGCGCACTCTTCCGCTGAAACGGTCATACCTCACTACTCTCTAACTCCGCATCCGAACTTAGAGAGTGGGGGGCAAATTATATGGGGAAATATCTGCCCCAGGAGGTGCCCGTAGAATTTAAGAAGAACCGCTTGGCAAGGGTAAAACCCGCGAGGCTAAATAAGAAGGCCCGATACTGGCCCAAGTCGCTACTTCGGTCACCGAATCCATACCCGCTTGACACTAAGCGTATCTGACACATGTCACGCGATAACCACCCGCCGGTACTAGGCAATCTTACGGCCAGAGGATTATTGCACAATCCATAACCGCACAAGTGGTAAGTATTCCGTGTCTGCCACTTAAAGACGGGCGTTACCGGCCAGTAGCTTACCGCACACGCGGTAACATCTTGGCCGTCCCTCGAGAAATTCGAATATCTATCTGATGGTCAGATCCTCTAGCCCTTAACGTATCTCTCAGGAGTAATGACACGGAATAAATACGTCGGTTACTAGCTGGTTGTCATCAAGGCAATCCCTCTCCACCACTATAAATACGAGAAGCAAAACTCAGACAAAGGCATCCAATATTCGACAACAGTACTCGAGTAGCCTAATCCATTCTCTCCACTCACTTGCTTTCTGATAAACATTTCAAAGATCTTCTGATCTTCTCAAAGTCTCCGACTCATCATCTTAGAAGTTGGAAGATAAGAGTCTGATAGTCACAAATCAAATGACAACTAGCTAACCGTATCAACACCATACGACCACCACCTTATTGCATAAGAGCTCTCTGGTCTGATATATCTCCTATCCAGCGATAACGAGCTGATGGTAACACTATCTCACAGTAACTAGCTGGCCGTATCACCATCCTAATACGGCCACCTCCTTACCGCATCACTCACCTAGCGATAAGACGTTAGACGTATCGTCATCATCCATCCAATGATCCTCACCGTCCGATCCACTTACGACCAGCACCTTATTGTTAATCCCTTTACGACCAGCACCTTATCGCAAGTCTCCTTTACGACCAGCGAGTTAACAACAATACTTCATCACCATCACCCTCTTAATCACAGTAAGTATATCATTACCGTGGGGATCTGTTCCGACAACTCCACGAGCCGAGACATCTAAGCACTCTGACGACGGTTACCTCCCTATCGCCCACTTTCACTTTATTTATATTTGATCGAGTGTCTGACTTGACCGTCGGAGCCCCCTTAGGCCGGCACCATCCCGGTGTCCGTTAGGCTTCACCATCTCTTCTCTCTTTCTGTGTGCAGGTTATTTCGACACGTAGCTGGTCCCCGAAGCATCCGACCCGACCTGACAAGACTTTTGACCATCGAGCCGTTGATTGTCAGACTTTCCGACCCGTAGACATTTTACCGTCTACAGTTGCTCATATCGAATCTTTTCGATATTTTATATTTCTCCCATTTGTCTTCTTCGAAATAACTCTTATTTCAAGGAAGACACCATCCTCGGACGATTTGCAAAGTGTATATAGAAAGTTGGTTTTGGCATGTTTTAGCCTCCAAGACACTTAGCTTCGTTCGGGCTTTATTTGAAGCTCGGCGAACCGTGTTTGTTTAGTTTATATCTCCACCCTAGACCTAAGTTCTGGTCAGGGCTTAGGTAGGGAAATCAAGGCGCGCTTCTGTATTCCAGGGTCGTTCGGCAAAATGAGATTTCAAGGAGTCGACCTGACATCCGCAGACCTCTCTTACTCTTCTAAGATCCAGAGTAAATATCTTACCAGGGATGACCTCGTTAGGTTTCGAGTCAATACAATGTTTAAGACGCCTAGGAGACTCATACCGACCTCCCAATTCTGGGTTTAGGTGGCAGTACTCTTTTGGATTCGTCTTCCTAATGACTTGAATTCGAGTAAGCCCATTTCTCTCTTGATCATTTTGTTGGCTTATTGACTTGGTCAAATTTGACCATTATTTGGATCAACATCTAGCATGTTGTTTGCTAATGCCATGGTGTCCAATGGCTTGACGACATAAAGGCTGAGGTCCGAATTAGATGTCGTTCCTCAAGTAATTCTAATCCGGTCGCGAAATCTTATGGTATTTTTGGTCATTAGGCTAAGGAATGCCCATGGTATGACACTCTCTATCCCGAAACACATTACACAGGTGATTTACACATCTCGGACAACTAAAAATTACCAAAGGAAGTTCTTTTTTGTCCTTATAGCAGTAAATTTGATTGGGCTTCTGAGTGGGTTAAGAAAGTTGAAGAATCAAGCAAAGCAAAATGGTGAAGTATCAAGCAAAGGAAAAAAAATGAGATGTTTTCAATCTGAATTCCCTATGATCCGTTTTGTCGTGAATTTATGAAAAAGATACAAAACGATCTATTAATGAAGCATATTTGATTTTCTGACTAGTTTATTTGTCCTAAAGTTTTTATATGTCGATTTTCTCAAATAAGACAAAATAACCTTGTTATTCAAGGAGGCTAGGTGTGACAATACCCAACTCAGACACAATAATCTTGTCATTCAATGGGGCCAAATGGGAAAACACCTAAATTTAAGGGTTATTTCCCAAATAGACCCTAACTTTGTGACCAGCTTCTTGCCTAGCCTCTAGCTTTATAAAAAATTCTCAGATGACCCCTTTTTTCAGTTACTGTTAGAACACCGTTAACGAGTCATCATTTTCTCTCCTACATCTCACCACCTCTCTCTGCCACCTCATCTTCTCGCCACCTCATCATCTTCTCGCCACCTCATCGTCTTCTCCGGCAAGGTTCGCCGACCGACCAATTTTTGACCGGCGACCTTCAAACATAAAAAAAAAAATTATTTGGCTCTCTCCTCTCTCTCTCTCTAAACACTCCGGCGAAGGGAAACCCTTCGCCGGAGTACGTCGTACTGACCTTGAACAGATCTGTTCAAGGTCTCGAAAATAGTTGTTTAAGGTCAGTTCGACCTACTCTGGCGAAGGCTTTCCCTTCGCCGGAGTATTTAGAGAGAAAGAGATAGGAGAGAGCCAAATAAAATAAAATAAAAATTAGAGAGAGAAGAGAGAAAAAAATTTTTGATGTTTGAAGGTCCTAATAAGGCCGGCCAGATCTGCCCAAAAGAGGCATGCATGGAGCGGCCACTTTTAGGGAAATAGAAACTAGTTTCTATTTTCAAGGGTTTCCTTAATCTTATTCAAAAGGACTTTATGGAAACTTGATAGGGTTTTATTCTAACCTAGACTTATATATAATGTCTCTCAGGACTTAAATAAGGTATGAAAAATTCTCAAGAAGCTTTCAACCTCTATAACATGAAGTAGATAAAGAAAGAGAGAAAATTCTCAACTATCTATCTAGTCAAAGAAGAAGGTGTTCTTCATCTAACCACCATTGGTGTTCTATCTAGCAACAAGGTGGGAGATAAAGGTGATGGTTCGGTGTCCCAAGTAGAGGAGCTACAATTGGAGCTCTTGGTCTTCTCAAAGCAATTGGAAAGGTTTGAGGGAAAACTAGCGACAAAGGTATTTATGCAACTAGTTTACTTTGTTCATCATTATTACTTATACATGAGATCCTGAGAATACTAGTGTTAGACATTAGATGTCTGAGATTCCTCTTAGAACACTAGAAGACACCATAAGCCAACAGTGGCGTCAGAGTCTCTTGCACATAGCTAATTTTGGCTAAGTTTCAGACCAATCTATGCTAGTTAAGATATATATAGTTATGTCTAAAAGTGTTTTGGACTTGTCAATTTGGTAATTTTGAATGTGATTTAATGATTATTCAAGTTGATTTTGAAAATTGTTTATTGAAAAGGTTTCAAAACATCTATTTTGATCTATTTTGGTTTGATTAAGAGTTGCTTTTCATTGTTTAGAAATTTTGAAAACAAAATTTGGTTTTTAGAAAGAGTTCTGAAAAAGGGAAATAGCAACTTAGGGTTGCAAAAAAAGAAAGAGAAAGGAGAGGCAAGTCGGTTGGGAGTTTTTTAGAAACTCCCATAATCCGGCCGGATGCACATGCAAGCTCCTGATCGGACGCGACAACTGCACCAGACGCGTCTCGGGTATAATCGAGACCGTCTCTGTTTGAAGCAACCGAGAGCGTCTCGGGTTTGCCCAGAACGAGACACGTCTGGAAGCTTCCTTGGTGCGTTAGACGCGTCCAAGGGCATCCGAGTAGGTCTCGGTCTTAGAGACCTGGACATAACTACTCAGACTCGACAAGACGCGTCTGAATGTCTTTGGACGTCTCGGGTATAACCGAGACGTCTAGAAATGTCCGATCTTTTACAAGACGCGTCTAGGACGCGTCTGGAGCAAAGACCAGCATCCTGGCCTATGACCAGGACGCGACCTGGCCGAGATAGACTCGGGCTAGGACATGTCGGCCTTAAAGCCGTGCCATGTCCGACCGATGTCTAGGGCCTTGCTAGGCTTAGGCCGGGACTAAGTCTTAGGCTTTAGTCAAGACTTGTCTCGGTACTTTTCGAGCTAGTTCAAGGACCTTAATTCGAGTGGGAGTTTTTGTGATTTTTTCGCGATTCCAACCAAATATTTCCGAAATTGACCTGGGCCATTCGGGAGCCCAAGCGGAATTTTTCTTAAAAATTGGTTTTGGAAATCATAAAAGTCAAGACCAAGACCAAGACGCACCATTAGTCTGATTCTACGAATAAAGACTTAAGGTCCGTATGTGACATAAAGATGTCGACAAAAGTATCTCCTGGATCATCATGCATATATAATTGTTAGCCTTAAATATTATATGAATGCATGTGATGTGAATGCGGAAACTAGTATGACCATAAAATTTGTTTTATTATATTCTTGTTTTAAGAACGGATGGGTGCAATTTGTAATAATTTTAATTTCAAATTTATAGGATCTGCGAATCATTTGAGTCTTGTAATTAGAGTTTAGGGTCCAGGAGTCCATTGAAGAAGCTCAAGGAAGGAATCCTGATTCAAGTGGGAGAAATCAATGGAGGTTCAAAGATGGCGATCCAAGCGCACCAAAAGGCGAAACAAGAACTACCGAAGGAGATTAGATCTTCTAGCTCAGAGGCCATACTAGGATCCATATGTGCTTGATTTACTTTCTCGCTCGCATTTACGTACTTATTTACATTTTATGACGGTGGATGGTTAGGCTAAATAGTTCACTATAACACATGCTAGATAAAACGTAAAAGTCCCTAAAAGTAATTTTGAGTGAAGTGTCTATCCATATGTGTTTGATTTACTTTCTCGCTTACATTTACTTACTTATTTACGTTTTATGACGTGGATGGTTAGGCTAAATAGTGAAGGAGTTGAAGGAGATGTCCTTCGACCAAGGTGACAATGCGAACAATTTGTCGGATAGGACAATTGATGTGGAAGATCATCAAGTCCGATTGATTTAGGGATCGTAGAGTTGTAGCTAGAGACCAACTACGATCGTCGAATTACGAAGTAATTCGCGGCTAACTTCGATCGGATCCTACAACGGGTTACACATAAGAGTGACAAATTGATCTAGGATATGACTAGTGGGAGTGAGATATAATCATGGGAGTGTCCCATAAACATATCTCATAGGCCTAAAAAGGAATTAGGCAAAGATAGTACAAAAAGGCCAAAAACAGAGTTTTTGGGCCTAGACCGGTTCGGGTACTTCTAGGACTCGGATTGGGCTGAATTTTGGAGGGTTAGTTTCTGATATAATAATCATTATATCTGCCAATTTTCGTGGTGTTTGGGCACCTCCTCCTTAGGGAATTGAGAAAATATCAATAGTTGCTATTTTCGACTATTTCCCTAAATCTTATTCTAAAGGGTGTTTTAGGAAATCTAAAAGGAGGTGGATTCTTATTAGGGTTCTATATAAACACTCTTAGGGCAGAGAATAAGGTGTGGAATTTCTCTCTAAGCTTTCTTACTCTACCACATCAAGTAGAGAGGAGAAAGTGAGCTAATTCCCATTACTATCAATCTAGTCAAAGAAGAAGGTGTTCTTCTTTTCCAACCACCATTGGTGTGCTAGCTATACAAAAAGGTGGGAGATCAAATTGATTGCTCGTGTCCCAAGTAGAGGAGCTACACTTGAAGCTCTTGGTCTTCTTCAATCAATTCAACTAGTTTGAGGGAAAAGCGATTCAGTTAAAGAAGAAGGTGTTCTTCTATCCAACCACCATTGGTGTGCTAGCTATACAACAAGGTGGGAGATCAAATTGTTTGCTCGTGTCCCAAGTAGAGGAGCTACACTTGAAGCTCTTGATCTTCTCATAAGCAATTGGAAAGGTTCGAGGGAAAACTAGCGAACAAGGTATTTATCTTTCTAGTTTTAATTAATGATTATCATAGGTTTATGCATGTGATCCTGGGAATACTAGTGTAGACATTAGATGTCTTAATTCCGCTATAAACACTAGTAGAAGGGTGTAAAACCCAACAGTGGCGTCAGAGCCTCTTGCAATTAGCCTATCTTATCTAAGTTTTGGACCAATTCCATGCTTTTCTAGATAGATTATTGTGTTTAAAAGTGTTTAAAACACAAAATTTTTGATTAATTTTGAATAAGATTCAAGTATTTGTCAAAAGATTTCAAAATTTGTTCTTGAAAAGAATTTCAAAACCTAAAATTTTGATCCAAATTGGTTTGATTAAAAGAGTTGTTTTAAGTTTTTTGGAAACTTGTGAAAAACAAAATTTGGAAATTTAGAATAGTTCTAAAAAGAATTTGAAATATTTTAGAAGTGTTTCAAATTTTGGAAAAAGCAATTTAAAATTGCAACACAAAAAAAAAAAGGAAACTATTGAGTTTTTTAGAAACTCAATAGGTCCGGCCAGGAAGCTTCCTGGCCGGACCAGTAGCCTGGAGGACGCGTCCCAGATTACTGTTGGATGCGTCTGAGGACGCGTCCAGCTGCTCCAGGTCGCGTCTTCCAGACGCGACCAGTAGCTTAACTAGGACGCGTCTTCCAGACGCGTCCAATAGCTACTACCAGACGCGTCTGGGGTCCTGGGTGTCTCGGACTAAGTCCGAGACACCTAGTGCTGGTCCGGTCCAGCACCAGATGCGTCTAGGACGCGTCTGGTGCTTGGACTAGCGTCCTGGCTCCGGCCAGGACGAGATCAGGCCTATTGGCCTCGGCTCGGACATGCCGGTCCTATGGGCCGTGCCATATCCGGACCTTGTCCAAGCCCTTTTGTGGGCTTGGGCCGGGACTTGTCTAGGACTTGTTCCGGGTCTTTTCAAGGCTTTTCGGACCACGAAAAGGGACCACTATTCGAGTGGGAGTTTTGTCCAAATTTTCTCCCAAAATTCCAATCCAAATATTTCCGAAATTAACCCGGGCCATTCAAGGCCCAAACGGAATTTCTCTTTAAAATCAAATTTTAAAATCAAACCAAGACACACCATTAGTCTAATCTTTTGATGTAGACTTAAGGTGCGTACATGACATACGGATGTCGACAAAAGTATCTCCCGGATATACATGCATATATAATTGATAGCCTTGAAATATATTATATGATTGCATGTGATGTGAATGCGGAAACTAGTATGGCCATAGAATTTATTTCTTATTCTTGTTTTGAGCACGGATGGGTGCATGTTTTGTAATAATTTTAATTTCAAGTTTACACGATCTGCGAATCGTTTGAGTCTTGTAATTAGAGTTTAGGGTTTATGAGTCCATTGATGAAACTCAAGGAAGAAATTCAAAGGCGAGTGGGAGAAATCAATGGAGGTTCAAAGACGGAGATCTAGACGAACTAAAAAGGCGAAACAAGAAGCAAACCAAAGGAGATTAGATCTTCTAGGTTAGGGGCCATACTAGGATCCATATGTGCTTGATTTACTTTCTCGCGCGCATTTACTTACTTATTTACGCTTTATGTCGTGGATGTTAGTTAGGCTAATTAGTTCACTAAAACGAACGGCAGACTAGCGTAAAAGTCCCTAAAAGTAATTTTGAGTACAGTGCCTATCCAAATTAAGACACTCCTTGCGCCCTTGTTCGAGGAAGGTGGGTCGGCCTTCGCAGAGTACCTCCTCTACCCTGGGACATTGCGGGTAGGCCTATAGAAGAGGCCTACATGTTTAAATGGTTCTACTCAACGAGATCAGCAAGAGAGTCTTGGATACTCGAGGCAAAAGGATGGATTTTACACTAAACATGTAATCCATCAACCGAGAATCATATGGTATGATCAGTGAAAGTATTCACTCACCTAAATCAATGGGAATTAAGGGCAGGGCCCTAGTCCGCTTAATCCTTGAGAGATGGGATCTCGGAATCGCATTATTCATCTAGGGACACGTTTTATCTTGAATAATGTGGCAAAAACTTAGGACTTTTTGCAAAAATTATCGAATGTAATACTTAGCAAAATCCTTTTTCTGTTTCATGTAGTTTTACTATGGCAAAAATCAATCTTTTCAACCTATGTTCAATCCTTGATGAGGACAAATTGAACATGGATAACTTCCTTGATTGGGAAAAGAGATTGAGAAGTGTTCTCAAATCTACAAACAAAGAAAGCGTACTGGATACCCCTATTCCAAGAATAACTGCGAACTCAAAGATTGAGGAACAAAAGCAGGCCAAAAGTATCCGGATGAAATCAATTTCAGTAACTTGCCTTATGTTGGCAACCATGGAGCCTAATCTTCAAAAGAGATTCAGGAAAATGGATGCGCACACAATCATCCGTCGATTAAGGGACATGTCCCGAAACAAATCACGGTTGAGGAAGTACGGAACTTCTAAGGCAATCCGGAGAGGCATTGGAATGTCTGAATCAAAGAAAGAACTTCAACTGATTCAGAAGAACAAAAGGAAAAAGGAAGGAACTCACGATTCCGACCAAGGCATCTATGTTATCGAAGTTAACTTAGCAAATACATTTGATTCTCAATCCTGGGTATTCGATACCGGATGTGGTGCTCATATCATTTATGATGTGCAGGGCCTTAAGGGAATCAAGTATTTATCTGGAAGGGAGCTTGTCCCACGAGTAGCAAATAGAGCAACGGTTGATGCGAAAGCTGTAGGAACTTTCAGTCTACCTTTGGAAACTGGTCTAGTTTTAGAACTTCATAATTGCTATTATGTACCCTCTATTTCTAGAAACATTATCTCAGTCTCAGAATTAGACAAAGAGGGATATCACCTATTAATAAAAAACCAGCGTTGTTCTTTATACAAAGGTGAAATGTTTTATACCAGTGCTAAGCTATACAACGGTCTCTATATTACGAATATTGAGAACGAAGTCTTCAACATAGAAACCAATAGGCTACGGTCAGATGATTCAAATCCAAGTTACCTTTGGCATTGTCGTTTGGGTCACATTAACATGACACGCATGAAGAAGCTCCATGAACATGGACTTCTAGGTTCGTATAATTTAGAATCATATGACACATGCGAATCATGTTTAATGGGTAAAATGACGAGGTCTTCTTTTAAAGGAAAAGGAGACCGAGCCAAAGAACCCTTGGAACTCATACATACGGATGTATGCGGACCAATGAGTACTCCGGCGAGAGGTAACTATGGCTACTTCATCACGTTCACGGATGACTTCACTCGTTATGGTTACATATACTTGATGAGGCATAAGTCCGAATCGTTTGACATGTTCAAACAATTTCAGAACGAAGCAGAGAATCAACTTGGCAAGAAAATAAAAGCCATTCGATCCGATCGAGGTGGTGAATATTTGAGTCAAGAATTTGACGATCATCTTAGGAGTTCTGGTATAGTATCTCAACTCACTCCGCCAGGAACACCCCAGATGAATGGTGTTTCTGAAAGGAGAAATCGCACCTTGTTAGACATGGTTCGATCTATGATGAGCTTAGCAAATCTTCCAAACACGTTCTGGGGGTATGCTCTAGAAACGGCTGCTTTCACACTTAACCGAGCTCCGTCAAAAGCTGTAGAAAAGACGCCATATGAGTTATGGTTTGGAAAGATTCCAAAGCTGTCTCTTCTCAAAGTCTGGGGATGCGAAGTTTATGTAAAACGCTTACAAGGAGACAAACTCGCACCTAAATCAGACAAATGTCTCTTTGTGGGCTATCCAAAAGAGACAAGGGGTTACTACTTCTACCACGAATCTGAGAACAAAGTGTTTGTTGCTCGAAATGGTGTCTTCCTTGAAAAGGAATTCCTTTCCAAACAGACAAGTGGGAGAAATGTAGATATCGATGAAATTCGATATGAGCAACAAATAAACACAGATATAGAAATATCAAGAGGTTTAGCGGCTCCTATCTATACACAAAGTATGGAAGAGGAAAATGAGGTCGAGAGAGTACCTCCCGCTCAAGTCGAATCAAATTCGCAGGAGACATCTCAACTAGTTGAGAACACTCCAAAAGTTGCTCAGGCCCCTCGTAGATCTCAAAGGCTCCAGGAATTATCTCAGAAAACAGATATCCTACTGTTAGAAGATAATGAGCCGAGTACCTACAACCAAGCTATGACAAGCCCCGACTCCGAAAAATGGCTAAAAGCCATGAGATCGGAAATGGATTCCATGTCAGAAATTCAAGTATGGAACTTGATCGATTTGCCCGATGGAGCAAAACCAATCGGATGCAAATGGGTTTTCAAAGTAAAAACTGACAAGGATGGAAACGTTAGCGTTTTCAAAGCTAGACTCGTGGCAAAAGGATACAAACAGATTCATGGCATAGACTATGATGAAACCTTTTCACCTGTCGCAATGCTTAAATCCATTCGGATCATTCTAGCAATTGCAGCTCATTATGATTATGAGATTTGGCAAATGGATGTCAAAACCGCCTTCCTGAACGGACACTTGGAAGAGGATGTGTACATAACACAACCCGAAGGTTTTGTAGATTCCAAAAATGCTGGAAAAGTTTGCAAGCTTAAGAAATCCATTTATGGACTCAAGCAAGCAAGCCGGAGTTGGAATCTTCGATTCGACGAGAAAATCAAAGAATTTGGATTTCTCAAGAATGCAGAAGAATCTTGTGTTTACAAGAAGGTTAGTGGGAGCGACCTAGTTTTCTTAGTCCTTTATGTCGATGACATATTAATCATAGGAAACAATATTCCGATGTTGGAATCAGTTAAAGACTGCCTTCGGAAATGCTTCTCTATGAAGGACTTAGGGGAAGCAGAATACATATTGGGAATCAAGATCTATAGAGATAGATCAAGGAGGATGATCGGACTTCGTCAAGAAACTTATATAGATAAGATTCTTCAACGGTTCGAGATGACAAACTCCAAAAGAGGATTCCTTCCCATGTCACATGGTATGGTGCTTAGCAAAGATCAGTGTCCTAAGAGTCCTGATGAGCTAGCACACATGATGAAAGTACCCTATGCTTCGGCAATAGGATCAATCATGTACGCCATGATCTGCACTCGCCCAGACGTCTCATATGCTTTGAGCATGTGTAGCCGTTACCAATCAAATCCAGGCCAAGCGCACTGGCACGCCGCCAAGAATATCCTAAAGTACCTGAAAAGGACTAAGGATCATTTCCTGGTATATGGCGGGGAAGATACACTAAAAGTTGTAGGCCATGTGGATGCAAGCTTTCAAACGGATAGAGACGACTTCAAATCACAATCTGGGTTCGTCTACTATCTGAATGGAGGAGCGGTATGTTGGAAAAGTTCCAAGCAGAGCACAGTTGCAGACTCTACCACTGAAGCAGAATACCTAGCGGCCTCGGAAGCTGCAAAGGAAGGAGTCTGGATCAAGAAGTTCATGATAGAACTTGGTGTCGTACCTGGCATGGAAGAGGGCGTGACTCTCTATTGTGACAACAACGGAGCTATAGCCCAAGCCAAGGAACCAAGAGCGCACCAAAAATCCAAACATATCCAAAGGAAGTACCACTTGATTAGAGAAATCATAGAGAGAAAAGATGTGGTAATTTGCAAGGTTCATACGGATGATAACGTTGCAGATCCGTTAACCAAACCGTTACCTCAGCCCAAACATGATTCACACATGAGGGACATTGGTATAAAGCGCATTGGGGAATGGCAACAAATGTAATTTGGATTCATAATAGAGTTTATGTGCCTAATTACTTACATTCGATAAATAAAATAAAAGAAATTTTATTTTGTCCTTAAAATTTGGTTTGGTATTTTAAGAGACAGTCCACACGATAAAGAAAACGCTCCGAGTAGGCTTGTCAGATACGTGATCTGATGAATGAAACCCTACTAAGTGAACTTGGAGTGATTCATTATCAATTCCCTAGTCCAGGTCATTGCATGGACAACAATGACTCACGAAGACTAGTACGGGAGTCGATGGGATAGCGCAGTTTCATGGGCTATAGAAATAGTGTATTCGATTCGACTACGTGAGTGCATAATAGGGATTATACACTAGAATAACCCTCAACGTGAGAAGTTCATCCAAAGAATGATGAAATCGTCAAACTTCTCACAAAGACAAGATTGAAGAGATTCCTCAAAACATGAGTGCTCAGCTCATCTTATGTAAGGAATGTCTGACTTTGGTTCCGTTAAACGCCGCGCCGTAAAAGGAGGTTATAAAGGCGGATACTGGGAAGGACAGGATAGACATGAAGTTGAGTGGGAGCGCAAGAATGGATTATGTCCTCCTAACCATGTTAGGGTTCAGTGTCCTCGGGCCACTTGACGAGCAACAACTGAAAATGCATGGCCGTGCTCAAATGGATTAAAAGTTAATCATTTGTTTTGACAGTTGTACTCGAGATCAAGAAAGTCTGAATGACGTGACGTATCAGATGGGATACTAAGTGACATGGGAATCGAGCATTGTACTTGTTCTAAGTCCAAGTGGGAGTCTGAAGGAGTTGAAGGAGATGTCCTTCGACCAAGGTGACAATGCGAACAATTTGTCGGATAGGACAATTGATGTGGAAGATCATCAAGTCCGATTGATTTAGGGATCGTAGAGTTGTAGCTAGAGACCAACTACGATCGTCGAATTACGAAGTAATTCGCGGCTAACTTCGATCGGATCCTACAACGGGTTACACATAAGAGTGACAAATTGATCTAGGATATGACTAGTGGGAGTGAGATATAATCATGGGAGGGTCCCATAAACATATCTCATAGGCCTAAAAAGGAATTAGGCAAAGATAGTACAAAAAGGCCAAAAACAGGGTTTTTGGGCCTAGACCGGTTCAGGTACTTCTAGGACTCGGATTGGGCTGAATTTTGGAGGGTTAGTTTATGATATAATAAACATTATATCTACCAATTTTCGTGGTGTTTGGGCATCTTCTCCTTAGGGAATTGAGAAAATATCAATAGTTGCTATTTTCGACTATTTCCCTAAATCTTATTCTAAAGGGTGTTTTAGGAAATCTAAAAGGAGGTGGATTCTTATTAGGGTTCTATATAAACACTCTTAGGGCAGAGAATAAGGTGTGGAATTTCTCTCTAAGCTTTCTTACTCTACCACATCAAGTAGAGAGGAGAAAGTGAGCTAATTCCCATTACTATCAATCTAGTCAAAGAAGAAGGTGTTCTTCTTTTCCAACCACCATTGGTGTGCTAGCTATACAACAAGGTGGGAGATCAAATTGATTGCTCGTGTCCCAAGTAGAGGAGCTACACTTGAAGCTCTTGGTCTTCTTCAATCAATTCAACTAGTTCGAGGGAAAAGCGATTAAGTTAAAGAAGAAGGTGTTCTTCTATCCAACCACCATTGGTGTGCTAGCTATACAACAAGGTGGGAGATCAAATTGTTTGCTCGTGCCCAAGTAGAGGAGCTACACTTGAAGCTCTTGATCTTCTCATAAGCAATTGGAAAGGTTCGAGGGAAAACTAGCGAACAAGGTATTTATCTTTCTAGTTTTAATTAATGATTATCATAGGTTTATGCATGTGATCCTGGGAATACTAGTGTAGACATTAGATGTCTTAATTCCGCTATAAACACTAGTAGAAGGGTGTAAAACCCAACAAATAGTTCACTATAACGCATGCCAGGTAAAACGTAAAAGTCCCTAAAAGTAATTTTGAGTGAAGTGCCTATCCAGGTTAAGACACTCGCTGATCCCTTGTTCGTGATGGTGGGTCTACCTTCGCAGGGTGTCTCTCTACCTTGGGGAAATGGGGGTAGGCCTATGGCAGAGGCCTACGTCTAAATGGTTCCACTCAATGAGATCAACGAAAGAGTTTAGATACTCTAGGCAAAAGGATGGATTTCACATATAACATGTAAACCGTCAACCGGGAGTCATAGTGTATGACCAGTGAAGTAGTTCACTCACCTAAATCGACGGGATCAAGGGCAAGGGCCCTAGTCTGCTTAATCATTGAGAAATGGGATGTCGGAATCGCATTATTCAACAAGGGACGATTTTCTTGGATAATGTAGCAAAAATATAGTCTTTTTTGCAAAATATCGAATGTAATACTTAGCAAAATCTTTTTTCTGTTTCATGTAGTTTTACAATGACAAAAGATAGTCTTTTCAACCTATGTTCAATCCTCCATGAGGACAAATTGAACATGAATAACTTCCACGATTGGGAGGTGAATTTGAGAAGTATTCTCAGATCCGCAAACAAAGAAAGTATACTTGATACCCCAATTGCAAAGATAACTGCAACCTCAACAATTGAGGAACAAAGGCAGGCCAAAAGTATCCGGATGAAATCGATTTCAGTAACATGCCTTATGTTGGCCACCATGGAACCTAATCTTCAAAAGAGATTAAGGAAAATGGATGCGATCACAATCATCCGACGATTAGTGGGAGAATGAAAAAAATCTCGAATCTCGGGATTTTAAGAAGGTTAGTGGGAGAAACGCTTTTCAGGTCGGGTGTGCAAAGTACACACCAGAATTGAGAACAACATAGGGATGTTGGAGTCAGCTTACGAAGAACCAGAAAGGATGAAATGCTTTGGGCATCAAAGGTCTATGAGTATAGATCAAAAGATGATAGGACTAAGATAAAAAAATTGGGATTCTTAAAAGTTCAAATTCGAAAGACTCTGAAAAAGTTATTCGACCCAAACGCAAGGGGCATAGCTCGGCAAGACTCAGAGTCGGGGACCTTGATGAGCAAATACGCATGAGGAAGATAGTTATGCCATAAGCATAAAATCGGTCATGTGCGACATGATTTAGCATTTACCCAAGACATCTCAAATACTGGATTAATGAGAAATGTAAACATCCGAACTCGGGTAAAACAATCTAAAACCACAACTGACATCCTAAAATGCTTGTAAAATTGCTAGGATGAGTTAGAGTGGAGAAAGTTGAACATGTTAATGCAAACTTCCAGACATGGAAGAAAAGTAGGCAGAAAGTGTTTTTAGCCGGGAACTATTGCAGACTCTACAAATGAAAGAATGAAAGCCTTAATTCTTGTAATGGGTTACTAGAAACCATCAATGGAAGATCAAAGGTAGCAACCTTCAATAAGTTGATAGCAAACAAGGTTTAATCGGACTACATCAGTAGTCAACTAAACTGTCACCTAAAACAAAAGTATGAGTCCCATACATAAGTCCAAGGCATAAGGTATATTTTGAGAATAACCTTGACTAGTAAATTGAGTATGTAAAAGGGTTTTTACGGAAGAGACTCAAATTTACAAACTCTCGTCATCGAAAATAAGTTAGTTATTTCACAAGTCGTCTTAATTTGGTTTAGTATTTAAACGACAGTCCACGGATAATAAAACATTCCAAATAGGATTGTCAGATACGTGATCTGATGAATGAAACCCTATTAAGTGAATTTGGAATATTTAGTTATCATCTCCCTAGTCCAGGTCAGAACATGGACAACAATGACTTAGGAAGACTAGCACGTGAGTCGAGGAGGTGGTGCTGTTTCATGGGCTATAGGAATATGAGTATTCGAATCGACTACGTGGGTGTACTATTAGGAATATACACTAGATAACCCTCAAATGAGAAGTTTATCAATCGTGATGAATGTCAAAACGCTTCTCATTGACAAGATTGGTGAGATTCCTCAAAACATGAGTACTTCACTCATCTTATGTAAGGAATGCCCGACTTTGGTTCCGTCAAATGGCGCGCCGTAAAGTGAGGTTATAAAAGCGGATATTGGGAAATACATGATAGACATGAAGCTGAGTGGGAGAACAAGAATGGACTGTGTTATCCTAATTACATTAGGAAAATGTGTCTCAAGGCCGCTTGATGAGTAACATCTGAAAATGTGTGGCCGCGCTCAAATGGATTAAAAGTTAATCATTTGTCTTTGAAAATTGTACTCGGTATCAAGAAAGTATGAAACATGTGACATTTTAGATGGGATACAAATTGACACGGGAATCGAGCATTGCACTTGTTCTAAGTACGAGTGGGAGTCTGAAGGAGATGTCCTTCGACCAACGATGCAACGCGAGCAATTTATCGGATAGAATAATTGATAAACAAGATCATCAAGTCCGGACGATTTAGGGGTCGTAGTGTTTATCTAGAAACCAACTACGATCGACGAATTACAAAGTCATTTGCGGTTAACTTCGACCGGATCCTACATCGGGTTACACATAAGAATGTCTAATTGATCAGAAGATATGACTAGTGGGATGAGACATATAATCATGGGAGAGCCCCATAAACATGTCTCATAGGCCTAAAATAAGTTTAGGCAAAGATAACACAAAAGGTCTGAAAGAAGAGATTTTGGGCCAGGGCAAAAAGTGAAGTTTTTTGGCCCGGATCGGCGCCGACCTTGGCTGGCCGGTTCCTCTAATGGGGCCGCTCAGATCTGCCCTTCTGGGTTTGGTTTGGACGGCCACATGTTAGAAAAATAGGAAAATAGAAACTAGTTTCTATTTTCGACTATTTCCTTAATCTTATTCAAAAGGGACTTTGAGGAAACTTAATAAGGGTTGGACTCTAACTTAGGACTCTATATAATGTCTCTTAGGGATTTGAATAAGGTGTGGAGTTTCTCAAGAAGCTTTCTTACTCTACAACATCAAGTAGAGAGAGAAAGTGAGCTAATTCCCAAGCTATCTAACTAGTCAAAAAGAAGGAGTTCTTCTTAATCAACCCACCATTGGTGTTCTAACTAGCTACAAGGTGGGAGTTCAAATTGATCATTCGTGTGTCTTGAGTGGAGGAGTAACATGTTGTAGGGTTATGGAGTCACCTACTAGTGTTGTATGTGGATTACTTGACATCTAATGTCAAACACTAGTATTCCCAAGATCATCATGCATAAGCTAATAATCAACTAAGAGTTAGAGATTACCTTAATCGTTAGTTTTCCCTCGAACCTTTCCCATCGTTTTAGAAGACCAAGAACCCCAATTGTAGCTCTTCTACGTGGGACACCGAATGGTCTACTTAATATCCCACCTTGTTTATTAGCTAGAACAACAATGGTGGTTTGGTAATAAGAAGAATTCCTTATTTATTTGACTAGTTGATAGCTTTTGGGAATTAGCTCACTTTCTCTTCTCTACTTGATGTGAAAGCTCCTAGAGAAATTACACACCTTATTCAATACCCTAAGGGTCTTTATATAGAGTTCTAAGTTAGAGTCCAACCCTAATTAGATTCCTAAAAAGCCCTTTGGAATAAGATTAAGGAAATAGTCGAAAATAGAAACTAGTTGTCATTTTCTCTATTTCCCTTAGTTGTGGCCGTCCCCTATAGGGGGGAACTCCAGATCTGGCTGGCCCCTTTAGGTCACCCTATTAATCATGGTCGGCCAACCTGTTATTCCCAAAACACCCTTCCGTTGCCCCGACCCAAAATTCCGCTTTTCGGGCCTTTTGTGCTATTGTTGCCTAAACTTCTTTTAGGCATATGAGACATATTTATGGGACTCTCCCATGATTATATATCTCATTCCCACTAGTCATATCATCCGATTAAATAGCCATTCTTATGTGTAACCCGATGTAGGATCCGGTTGAAGTTAGCCGCAAATTACTTCGTAATTCGACGATTGTAGTTGGTTTCTAGCTAAACACTACGACCCCTAAATCAACTGGACTTGAGATATTCTTCATCAATTGTCCTATCCGACAAATTGCTTGCATTGCATTCTTGATCGAAGGGCATCTCTTTCAAGGACATCTCCTTTACAAAGGAATATCCTTCACACGTAGGGTTCTTGGTCTTCGCATTCGATTGGAAAGGTTCGAGGGAAAACTAGCGATTAAGGTAACCCTAAACTCTTGGTTAATTATTAGCTTATGGATGATGATCTTAGGACCATACTAGTGTTAGAAATGAGATGCCTGAGATTCTGCTTAGAACGCTATGTGACACAATAACCTAACAAAAACCGCCTTCCTGAACGGAAATCTGGAAAAGGATGTTAGAATCAGTCAAGGACTGGCTTCTGAAATGTTTCTCAATGAAAGATCTTGGGGATGCAGAATACATATTGGGCATCAAGATCTACAGAGATAGATCGAGGAGGATGATTGGACTCAGTCAAGAAACTTATACAGCTAAGATTCTACACACTGGACCGCCACCAAGAATATTCTAAAGTACATGAGAAGGACTAACGATAACTTCTTGGTGTATGGCGAGGAAGATACACTCAAGGTTGTAGGCTATGTGGATGCAAGCTTCCAGACAGATAGAGACGATTTCAGATCGCAATCTGGTTACTTCTGCTGTCTGAATGGAGGAGCAGTGAGCTTGGAAGAGTTCTAAATAGAGCATTGTTGCATACTCTACCACTGAAGTAGAATACCTAGCTGCTTCAGAAGCGGCCAAAGAAGGAGTTTGGATCAAGAAGTTCATAATGGAACTTGGTGTCGTATCTGGCATAAAAGAGGGAATAACTCTGTATTGTGACAACAATAGAGCAATCGCCCAAGCCAAGGAACCTAGAGCACACCAGAAATCCAAACATATCCAAAGGAAGTACCACGTGATCAGGGAAATCACAAAAAGAAAAGATGTGGTCATTTGCAAAGTCCATACGAATGACAACGTAGCAGATCCGTTAAATAAATCGTTACCTCAACCCAAACACAACTCACACATGAGGGACATTGGTGTAAAGCGCATTAAGGAATGACACCAAATGTAATTGGGATTCATAAAGGAGTTTATGTACCTAATTAGTTACATTCGATATCCAAAATAAAAGAGTTTTATTTTGTCACTTAAAATGTGGTTTAGTAATTTAAGAGACAACCCATCAATAAAGAAATATTCTGAATAGGCTTGTCAGAGATGTGATCTGATGAATGAAACTCTATTAAGTGAACTTGGAATTATTTCATTATAATCTCTCTAGTCCAGGTCATTGCATGGACAACAATGACTCATGAAGACTAGCACGGGAGGTCGATGAAATAGCGCAGTTTCATGGGCTATAGGAATAGTGTATTCGACTCGACTACGTGGGTGTGTGATATGGATTATACACTGGATAATCAACAAATGAGATTACATCAAAGTGATGAACGTCAAACACCTCTCATTTACAAGATTTGAGAGATTCCTCAAAACATGAGTGCTCTGCTCATCTTATGTAAGGAATATCTAACTTTGGTTCCGCCAAATATCGCGCCATAAAAGGAGGTTACAAAAGAGGATACTGGGAAGGACAGGATAGAAATGAAGTTGAGTGGAGTACAAGAATGGATTATGTCCTCCTAATTAAATTATGATAAAGTATCTCCGGGGCACGTGATGAGTAGCAACTGAAAATGCATGGTCGTGCTCAAATGGATTAAAAGTTAATCATATGTTTTGACAATTGTACTTAGGATCAAGAAAGTCTGAATGACGTGACATATCAGATGGGATACTAAGAGACGTGAGAATCGAGCATTGCACTTGTTCTAAGTACAAGTGGGAGTCTAAAGGAGATGTCCTTCGACCAAGGATGTAATGCGAGAAATTTGTCAGATAGGACAATTGATGAAAAAGATCATCAAGTCCGGATGATTTAGGGATCATAGTGTTTAGCTAGAAACCAACTACGATCGTCGAATCGGGAAGCGATTCACGGCTAACTTCGTCCGGATCCTACAACGTGTTACACAAAGTGTGTCAACTTGATCGGAAGATATGACTAGAGGGATGAGACATATATACATGGGTGATACCCATAAGATATGTCCAAAGGCCTTAAAGAAGTTTAGGCAAAGATACTACAAAAGGCCCGAATGGAGGGATTTTGGGCTGGGGCACCAAAGGGATGGTTTAGGCCCGAAAGAGGGGACCACCATGCCTGACCCGCTGCCCTAATAGGGCCGGCCAGATCTGCCCAAAAGGGGCATTGATGAGACATGAAAATGTCCCATCTAAATCTTTTAATTTGGGCTAGTTAGTCCATTTCGAGCAGTTACTCTGATGAATTGTCTCTTTCTTTTACTCAGGTATCTTTTACGGAGTTCAATACGAAAAAACAGATAAAATCGGGAGAAAGACATACTAAGGGTGTTTTGGGCATTTGGTAATTATGGTAGTTTGATGAATTGGCTAATCTTGATGCTCTGATGGAGAGTAAAGTCCATGACGAACCTAACGACGAAAATGGGAGTCTAATCGGAGTTCGGATGGGAGTATTATAGCTAGTCAAAATCGGGGTATGAATTAGTTGACCAAATCAACTGCATGACACGTGGCGCAGATCTATCGAGGAACGCGGAATAATCTTGACGTGAGAAGTATTCTTCGGGGACTTGTGGGACGGATTCAAGATAGAAGCTGAGGAAAGATCCCATAGTTTGTTAAATCGATATTCTTTTCACTATCTATGCTTTTAGATTTGATGGCATCGTGCTTAGGTTAAATCATTTGACGGGGCATACTTAATAATTGATAGGTAGTAGTTTAAAGATTTATGTTTTCGAAATAAAACATTTACATTTGTATTGGTTATTGGTTTTAAACGAAAACATCTCCTGGAATTAAGATAGTTCATTATTTGAAATTCTGAGTTATAAAACGAGAGAGTTAATCAGTTAATTTCATGTGTTTGAAAGTGAGTTATACGGTGGATTTCAAAAACCTAGGCCTTCTCCCCATTGATTTGTTTATTTATTTGTGTTAGTATTTTATTGCTCCATCACCAAAACCAATTTCCAAAGAAAATGTGCTACTTCCAAGTTTCAGAACAGGTTTGACTAGTCTCTGGGGATCGACCCCGGTCTTACAGGGTTTTATTACTTGACGCCCGTATACTTACGGGTGAATACCTTTTAGGGACACCTTTTAGGCCCATCAAGCATGCATGGGGCGGCCACTCTTAGGGAAATAGAAAAGAGAAACTAGTTTCTATTTTCAAGGGTTTCCTTAATCTTATTCAAAAGGACTTTATGGAAACTTGGTTAGGGTTTTATTCTAACTTAGGCTTCTATATAATGTCTCTTACGACTTGAATAAGGTGTGAAAAATTCTCAAGAATCTTTCAACCTCTACAACATCAAGTAGAGAAAGAAAGAGAGAAAATTCCCAACTATCTATCTAGTCAAAGAAGAAGGTGTTCTTCATCTAACCACCATTGGTGTTCTAGCTAGCAACAAGGTGGGAGATCAAGGTGATTCCTCAGTGTCCCAAGTAGAGGAGCTACAACTAGAGCTATTGGTCTTCTCAAAGCAATTGAAAAGGTTCGAGGGAAAACTAGCGATAAAGGTCACTAGTTTACTTAGTTCATTATTATTAGCTTATGGATGAGATCCTAAGAATACTAATGTTAGAAAATAGATGTCTGAAATTCCGCTTAGAACACTAGAAGACACCATAACCCAACACATTCCAACTTTGATTCGTTGATCTAGTTCACCCCTTGCCTCTGCTTCTTTGTCTTTGTACACATTCTTAGTCCCATCAACAAAGTCCTCAAACTCTACAAATCTTGGGTCGCATCCATCTGAAATAGAGTCATCAGTGCCTAATGCCCCAACTAGCATTGCAATGACTAAGTTCAGAATCAACACCAACCCAGGTCATTATTTCTTCTTCAATATTAATTGGCATTTGGGTGCTTATCACATTCTAATGAACGCCCACCATATCTCTAATTAAGTAAAACTCTACATGGCACATCATCCTCAGCCATGAATTAATCCCAATCAAATGACGCCTAATCGAATGAAGTAGTATCCCCATTCACTCTTGATTGGGCCCCCAAATCTTCTTCTTTCGAATTACCTCATTGGTATTATATGTGTTCCCATTTAGCCCTTTAAATCTATTGTTTCTATTTGGGCCCCTAGATCTTCTATCCTTATTAGGTTATATTTGTTCCCAAATATTCTCCAGAATCATTGTTTCCTATTTGTCCTGTTAATTTGTTGTTCCCATATCACTATTTGTTCCCATTTGGGCCCCTTGATTCGGTGTTTTACTTCTGTACATTTTGTTCACAAATGACCCTCAAATCTTCGTTTCTCATTTGGCCCCCTTCACCTGTTGGTCCCAGCTTACTCTCAGTTCCCGTTTGACCCCTTTGGTCTGTTGGTCCCAGTTCTTTCTTTATTCCCATTTGGTCCCCTTTAATATGTTACTCTTAGTTCAGTCTTTATTCCCATTCGACCCAATATTTCAGTAAAATTTACTGGGTATCCTTGTTAGAAATACAATTCTGCATCTTTTCCCCATTGTCTCCCTTTTACACAAAACTCATCGACTTGACTTCAACACCACTTCGAATTTAACCACAAAATTCTTCTTTAAAACCTAAGTTACCAAATTGAACTCGTGTCCACCTTTCTTTTCTTTCTTTCCTCAGGGGTAATAACCCTTTTGCTTACCCTTTTATAACACCCATCATGCTGCTTCCGACACTATTGTTTTCCATTCTACTTTGTTGCCTTTCATCTTGTATTCCTTTTCTTTTCCTCATCATCTATTGCTGGGATAATGATGAACCACCAACCTTCTTAAAACCTAGAATTTTTTCTATTCAAGATGAGAGTAATAGTCACTAAGTAGAAGAAAAATGAGAGGGGGTCCTTTCGGCATTCCCCTAATTTAGGGTGCCAAGCTCGTAATAATCTAGGTGAAAGTAAGAAAATAACCCAAACCTAGAAAAATAACACCTTCGTCACATCCAAATAAACATCTCTTCATTATCTGAACAACAACTCTTCATCAATTTTGAACGAGAACACACACATTTGTATGCTCAAAGCAAGATTTCTAAAACAAGACACTGCAATAATTTGAAAATAGTCGTCCCTAATATGTATCGAAGATGAAGTCAAGTTTATTCTTGGTACCACCGTCACGAATAATATTAGGGGTAGAGTTCGGGGCGATTAGCTTCATCTCCATTACGTGTTAGGGATGAACAAATGGTGATGATCCAAAAATAATCATCGGTTGACTAGGATCAGTTAGTCAAGAAAATCAAAAGCCCAACAGGTCAACCCGCATCAAGTCACCAAAGAACTTGAATCCGAAAGAGGTCAACCACTCATGCACAAAAGTTGGGGGTTACTACGATTGTTTTAGGTGCCTAACCCCTGCTCAAATACAACCAAGTCTGCCTTGAGATTTCAGAGAAGGCAAGGGGTCCACGTATATGGGGCCGATACCTCAATTTTGAAAAATAGGGGTAGAAGCGTGTCTACGCTTTACCGGCTTAATCCCGAATCCCGTCTGAAGATCCCAGTCGGTGAGGATCTTAAGTATTTAATGACTTGGGATACAAGAGTGTCGAGGGAGAAAACTTTCTCCACACGATAAACACAATCGGAAACTCGATCTATCCTAAATATCGAATATCCTATAATAAGGGAACTCAAATATATGGGATAACTCCAAAGAGAAAACCTAATGTCTCAACACCACGAAATAGTAGGATCAATACAATACGGTGGATCTCAACCGCCTCGTCTCAGCGATCAGTTGGTCACAAATTGGGGCCAGACCGGAATTAACCCTAATTAAAAAGTATCATATTATTATGTGTAATTGTAGCTTGTGTTTGAATAATTATCTCTAATTATCATTTAGGTCACGTATATATATAACTTTACGGAAAACAATGAAGATAATGCAGCTCAAGTTGTTTACTTTCCAGATCTAGCTCGTTTATGGTTTAGATTTCAACTTCACTAACAACGATGAAGATGATATGGTTTGATTTTTTTTTAGATCTAGTTCTTTTCTTATTCAGATTTGGTTCGAGTTGTTTTAAAGATCTTGTACGAGTTGGCTTTGAAGATGTTAAGTTCATTTCTCTTTGTTGGATTTGATGATTTAAACTTGATATATATGAGTAATCAGATCTTCAATGAACAAGACAACAAAAAATCAACAAGAAAATATAGGGAAATAAATATTTTAATGAAAAGCATTGGGATAAAACAAGTTTGCATCTGCAAACCGAATTCTCAAGATTCGCAAACATATTTCTCGATATTTGCAAACCCAATTTGTATCTGCAAACCGATCTCTCCAGATTTGTAAGCCCAGTTTGCATTAGCATACCGAGTTCGCGAGATTTTGCATCTTCAGTTTGCAACAAAGAAAAATAAGAAGTTTTTTCTTAGAAAAATGTATTGAAAGTTGTTAAAAATAATGAAATATTAGTTCCAACTATATAAGTTTTACTGAAATCCGAAATTAAATGAAAAAGTAAAATGTATGTTAAGTTTAAGAGAAAATCAAAGAATAAAATATGGTTATTCTAGTCAATGCATTGCACGTTATAAGCAATAAAAATTATCATATTACTATGTGTAATTGTAGCTTATGTTTGAAATATTATCTTTTAATCATCTCTTACCGAAAAAGACTAAGATGAAGACGAAAGAGGATGCGGTTCGAGTTGCCTTCTTTTTTTTATCTGTTTTGTTTCTGGTTTACATCTGGTTCAAGTTACTTTTGAAGATCTGGTTCGAGTTGTCTTTCAAAATGTTCAATTTTTTCTTTTTGTTGAATTTGATGATTTGAACTTGATAAATATGAAAATTAGATCTTTAGTGAACAAGTCAACAAAAAATGCAACCAGAAGAAAGAGAATGAACATGATCAAACAATGAAAGACATCAAAATAAATAGTTTAACATTTTTAAACCGAATTCGCGAGATTTGAAAACCTAGATGACAAAAAAATGGAAGAAAACAAAATGGCAAATAGGTTTTCCTTGGCAAGGTTTTAATGAGACAATTTCTTATGATGTGGAATCTAAGGGGGAGTTTTGTAATGTTTTGTCTTCCGCAATTAAGATTTGTAACATCCACACTAATGTGATCATATATAACCTATACCTAAAAGACACGTTCAAGTGTATGCATGTAACCCCTTGTGTAAATATTTCACTTTGTAGAGCCTATAAAAGGGATTCCAACCCAATGTAATGAACACAAAAAATTGTAGAACATTTTACAACAATCTTAAGGTAGATAGATATATGGTGTTCTTAGTCTATATTAGTTTTATCTCTTCTCTAATTAATCTATCTTTTTCTTAGCTTTCACAACACGTTATCATCACGAAGCTCTTCCATTTTGTTTTAAGAAGATTGGACAATCGTTGAGAGAATGTTTCCAAATAGTTTTAGTTCTTGTAGTAAACATATGAATATTTTAGGAAAAATTATTAGAAATATGAAGATAATGATTTTGGATAACATAACTATTCTTCATAATTAACATTTATAATCATATTTGTAGCATATATATTTTTTTCATGATAGGATTGGAATAGTCTTATCTAATATTATAGATAAACTCTAATAAATACTCCCTACGTCCCATTTGTTTGGGTCTCATTCCTTTAAAACGAAGTCCCACAATGTTTGTCTACTTACTATAAATAAGACTCATTTATTACTAAATTTTATTGACATTTCCCAATTTAACCTTACTTTTAGTAGTAACAAAAAGTTTCGATTGGTTCTACACTACTTCCAATATAACATTTATTGTAATACTCTGAAGTAACTATGGGTAATTTAGGCAAATACATTTAGTTAGAAAGTAATAAATGAAAATTCTTAATAAGTTTGATCTTCTAAAAGGTCAAACAAATTGGGTGGGAGGGAATTTTTTTTTTTTGATAATGTTGTTCATATTATTTTTCTCCTATGAATGCATGATTACTAATGTTAGTATCATTCATGTCCTTTTTTAGTGATTATTAATGGTGTTAAGAATATAGTGATATCTATGCAACGGCGAAGACTTTTAGATAAGAAAATAGGACAAAAGGAAACAAATTAATTTTTTTCTTATGACATATTTATCTAACTTGTTTGTTTGTATTGTTTAGATCATGTTAAATAATCTTACAAAACTGCAATTTCCTGCACTTGATATTACTGAAAATAACTACTTGATTTGGATTTTAGATGCTGAAATTCATCTTGCTGCTGTGAATCTTGGAAATGCCATTATGACTCAAAATGAAACATCTCCACAAGGTCGGGAATAGACAAAGATTTTTCTTCGTCATCATCTTCATGAAGGTCTAAAAACTGAATACCTAACAGTAAAAGATCTATATGTTTTATGAACAAATCTAAAAGAAAGATGCGATCATCAAAAGACTGTCATACTTCCAAAAACTCGTTATGATTGGATGCACCTGCGTTTAAGACTTTTAAGACGGTAAGTAAGTCCAATTCAGCATTGTGCAAAATTAAATTCTCGACTACAATTGTGTGGGGAGAATATAACTGAAGAGTACATGTTAGAGAGGACATACTCAACTTTCCACGAATCGAATATGCTCCTGCAGCAGCAATATCGAGAGCGTAGGTTTACAAAGTATTCTGAACTAATTTCATGTTTCTTGTTGTTGAACAAAATAATGAGTCCATAATGAAACCATAATGCTCGTCCCACTAGCACTGCACCATTCTCTGAAGTGAATTTTGTTGCATCAATTAGTCGGGAACGTAAACACGGTCATGGGCGTGCTCGAGGTCAAGGTCAATATAATAATAGAAAATGTGGTGGTCTTAGTAAGTCTTCAAATGAACAAAAATCAGAATCACACCAAGAGAAGTGGAATAATACCAAATACAAATCTAACAAAGTGAAAGGTGTACAAACATTTAATCAACATGAATATATTTGCCATCGATATGGTATGAAGGGACTTTGGTCACGTGTTTGTCGTACTGCCAGAGTTCAATTAAGGCGAAAGGAAAAGAATAGAAGCGAATTTAGCAGAATCTGAAGTACCGATAAACACACCTCCTTTGACATTTTAGATGATTTCACAGATCATATCGACAAAGAATTTGAATTATCAATAGATCAAACTCATTTGGATGTTCCAGATTTTTATGCAGATCCAAGTGGCAAAGAATTTCATGGTTTAGTTAACAATAGCAATGTCGAATCCGTTGTTATACTACTTGTAGACGATCCAAAGTTTACAGGTCAAAAATCTGACAGTCAACGGGATGAAAGTCAGAAGTCTTGACGGGTCGGCTGAAATGTTATGGGCACTGGCTACGTGGTGAAAAGACCTGCACACAAAAAGAGACAAATAATCGTGAAGCCTCTGGACACCGTGATTTCTGGCCTAAGGGGCTCTGACGGTCAAGTCAACTACTTGGTCAAATAAGATAAAGAAAGTCAAAATGAGCGATAAAGAGATAATCGTCGTTGGAGTACTTAGGTGCTTGACCTCGTAGTAGTCGAAAAAAATCTCTACGGTAAAGATACTCTTACAGTATATTCGGGAACAACAAAGATTAGAAAGATGATAATAATGATAATGTGCGATAACCTCCTGACCGTAAGTAAGTCTTGTGCAAGGTTCTGGTCGCAAACAGATCACACTACAAGTCTCTGGTCGTAAGCGGATGGAGTTTGCGTCGTCTAGCTTTTTACTGCTAGAAGAGATATAGGCTAGATCCAATAAGTAGAAGATGCGATAAGGTTCTATTCGTAAGTAGAATAATCATCGGGTGCCCCTTTATTGTCGAATATTGAAGCGTCTAGCTTCTTCCTGCAGATGTCGAGTCGTTTAGCTCTTATCTCCCAACTTCTAAGACGATAAGTCAGAGATTTCGAGAGAGTTGGAAACTTTTTTAGAGATGAATGTCAGAGGAGGAAAGACAAGTGTAGGCTAGAGTACTATTGTCGAATATTGGATGATTTACTCTCAGACAATCCCCTCCATTTATAGTGTTAGAAGTGAGGACGAATCGATGACGACGAGCTGGTCACAGAGGCCATTACACCGTAAAGGTAGTTAGTGGGATGAGGATCAACATGTTGATCCGCTTACTTGACGTGTCGATCGTATGGACGATCTGACGGATTGAGTTCGCAGGTACATACACGGTAGCATACCTCTGAGGACGGCTAGGCTGTCGCCGCGTGTGTGCGATAAGCTACTGGCTAGTAACTTACATTTTTGTGGAGCAAACACGAGACACTTGGCATCTTGGAGATTGTGGATCAGGTGATAACTTCCTAGCCGTAAGATGGCCTCGTACTCGTAGGTGGCAATTGCGTGATATATGTCGTGCTTAGCGGTCAAAGGTTAGGTGGGTGGTAGTGATTTGGTCCATTTATCGGACTTTGGCATCGCTTAATGGACGCCCAACCTATTTTCGAGCCTCGCGGATTTTATCCTTACGAGGCGATCAGAACTTATTTTTTAAAGGCACCTTGTCAGACAAATATTTGCCCACACACTACCAAATAATACAAAAACTGATATCATAAATGTTTTATAGTCTACTAAATCTGCACAGAACCTATTAAGCTTTTTAGATATTCGTTATACGGAATATCATATTGAGACCACTTGTGACAAAAATAAAGAACACCTTTGTATTACTTCGACAATCTGAAAGAACAAATACAATTACACATAATAATACAGTCGAATTATTTAATGAACTAGAAGTTCAACTCTAAGACTCTTGCAATTTGGCATGATAGACTTGGTCATCCAGGTTCTAATGATGCATCGGATAATAGAAAATCCACATGGACATCCGTTGAGAAACCAAAAGATTTTTCAACCAAACAATTATCCATATCCATTTTGTTCTCAAACAAAGCTAATTGTTCCATCATCTTAATAAAGATATAAAGAGACATATGTAACCTATTCATCCACCTTGTGGACCATTTCAATATTTTATGTTCTTAATAGATAGTTCAACACGATGGTCACACGTTTCCCTATTATCAACTTGCACTGTTGTGTTTACTAGACTTCTTGCTCAAATAATTAGGTTAAGGGCACATTTTTCTGACTACCAAATAAAGACAATTCTGTCTCGATAATACAAGTGAGCTTACATCGAAGACATTCGATGATTATCGCATGTCAATTGATATTACTGTTGAGCATCCCGTAGCTCATACCCATACTCAAAATGAATTAGCTGAATCTTTTATTAAACGCTTACAACTTATAGCTCGACCTTTGTAAGAGCTAAATTACATAGTTCACCTTGGGGACATGTGCATGCTGCAACACTAATTCGTATTAGACCATCTGCTTATCATCATTACTCCTTCAAAGGTGTCTAGGTATTTATGTTGGTTTTGATTCACCTTCAATAATAAGGTATCCAGAGTCTCTTACGGGTAATGTATTTACTGCACGATATGCAGACTGGCATTTTGATGAAGAGAAATTTCCACCATCAGGGATGATAAGCTTTAAAATGAGGCAAAATGTGCAATTTCTTCTGATACATCTTTCTTATCTCATCTAGATCCTCGCACTAACCCGTGTGAACTTGAAATTAAAATGATCATTCACTTACAAAAGATTGCAAACCAATTACCAGATGTTTTCTCAAATTTAGATAAAGTAACTACGTCACATATACCAGTTGTTAATACGCCAACACAGATTGATATTCCTAAAGACCAACTAAAAGATACAATTATATCTAAAACACGCTTAAAGCGTGGAAGGTTGTTAGTGCAAAAAATAATACTACACGGAAAAGAAAGAAACAAGAAAAGATAAATAGTCCTCCAAAAGAGGCACATAATACTTATGCTCTATGATTGTTCAGTCACTTGATGAAAAGAAAGACCCAGTTCGCCCTCGGGAGGACGATGAAGATCTTCTTGGTGTTGAGATATCGTATTTGAGTGCAATTAGTGCTCTTATGTATTTAGCAACTTGTACCCAAGATATAACATTTGCTATAAATTTATTAGTAAGGTATAATTCTGCACCAACCAAAAACATTGGAATGGTGTTAAACATATACTACTGTATTTGTGTGAAACTATTGATGTGAGTTTGTTTTACTCGAAAGGAATAAAATCTATATTATGTGGCTATGCAGATGTTGAATGCCTCTCTAATCCTCATAATGCATGGTCATAGACTGGATATCTATTTACCAGTAGAAATACTGCCATATCATGGAGATTGGTAAAACAAACTATAACAACTACATCTTCCTATCATTCTGGAATAATTGTTATTCATGAGGCAAGTCGTGAGAGTATATAGTCAATATCTGTTTTCCAACATATTCGGGAAACATGTAGACTTTCCTCAACCAAAGATACTCCGAAGGTAGTATATGAAGATAACGTAGTTTGTATTGCACAACTAAAAGAGGGATATATTAAAGGTGACAAGACGGAGCACATCTCTCCTAAGCTTTTCTACACTCATGAGTTGCAAAGAAATGGTGAAATATAAATTAAACGAATACGTTCAGGTGATAATCTTGCAGTTTGAACTAAAGCTTTACCGATTTCAACGTTCAAGAAATTAGTCTATAACATTGGAAAGCGTCGGTTAAGTGATCTTTCACAATTTCAACTGTCTGAACATCTATGAGGGGGAACGAACTAAGAAGGTAAGTGACAAAGTGAACATGTATCTTACATTATAAATCTTCGAACTGTACTCTTCTTTCTTCCTTTTGGTTTTTTCCCATTGGGTTTTCTTGGCAAGGTTTTAGTGAGGCAATTTCTTATACTGTGGAATCCAAGGGGGGGCTTGTAATGTTTTGTCTTCCGCAACTATAATTTGTAATTATGTTTAATGTGGTCATAACCTATACCTTAAAGACACATTCATGTGTATGCATGTAACCCCTTACGTAAATGTCCATGAATGTATTTCACTTTGTAGAGCATACACAAAGGTTCTAACCCAATGTAATGAACACAACAATTTGTAAAACATTTTACAACAATCTTAAAGTAGATGTTTGGTGTTCTTAGTCTATATTAGTTTTTTCTCTTCTCTAGTATGTCACATTTCTTTACTTTTCACAACAATATATATATATATATATATATATATATATATATATGTATAAATTTAAATATAAAATAAATAAGTAATTACACAAAGAAAAACTCCTAGTATTTACAAATTCTTTTACTGTTATAGGATGGTGCGGGCCAACCTTCTCGGTTGTTAGTGATATTGTCTGCTTTGGCACACCTGAGCCTCACGATTTTAAAAGGCCTCACTTAGGAAGGGTGTTTACCCTCTTAAGAGGGGCACCACACTCCGTGTCACCACCAATGTGGGATTGTTGTCACAACACACCCTCCCAAGAGCGAATCGTGTTGATAACGTGTTATAGGATGGTGCGGACCAGCCTTCCCCGGACTGCTGTGATATTGTCCGCTTTGGCACACCTGGGCTCCACCGTTTTAAAAGGCCTCGCTAGGGAAGGGTGACTAACCTCTTAAGAGGAGCGCCACACTCCCTCTCCCACTGATGTGGGATTGTTGCCACAACACACCCTCCCAAGACCACATCATAGTAGAGCGAATCGTGTTGATAACGTGTTATAGGATGGTGCTTACCAGCCTTCTGGGCTGCTAGTGATACTGTCCGCTTTGGCACACCTGGGCCTCGCGATTTTAAAAGGCCTCACTAGGGAAGGGTGTTTAACCTCTTAAGAGGAGCACCACACTCCGTCTCACCACCAATGTGGGATTGTCGCCACAACACACCCTCCCAAGACAACATCATAGTAGAACCAATCGTGCGGATAACATGTTATAGGGTGGTGCGGACCAGCCTTCTGAGCTGCTAGTGAAAATGTCCACTTTGGCACACCTGGACCTCACGATTTTAAAAGACCTCACTAGGGAAGGGTGACTAACCTCTTAAGAAAAGCAGTACACTCCGTCTTCCACCAATGTGGGATTGTTGCCACAACATTTACTTATTTGTTGCCATTTTTACTGATTTTATATATTATTTTTTACACAAATCTGTATAAATATTGTGACCTGAATAATAATTATGAAATATATTTTTTGTTTTACATACTTCGAATATTATTTTGGTAAAAATAATTATAGCCCCTACATATTAAACCTCACGATCCCTCACGTTCCTGGTCTATACATCTGTGTGACAAGTGATATAATAATTGAGAACGTAGGAAAAACTCAGAACACAGTCATATGAGGTAGAAAACTCTCAAGTACGGTTCCAAAGGAAGAAGTTGACCTACCTATTCCAACTAAGGAGAACAGACCATGTCGGAGATGGTTGGTCTGCCCCCTCTGGTTTGGGAGGGATTGTAATACTAACTTAACTTGTGACCATGAGACCTTACTGTGTACACACACCAAAGTTATGTTAATATGCTGACCCACCAAGATTTTTCTCTGTATGGCCGGGCTCGAATTGATCATGAATTGAAAACAGGAATTGAACTTCGAGGTTGAAGTGTTGAACTCTCCATTGTTCTTCAGTAGCTCAGTGGTAAAAGATGTCCCTTCTTAACTGATTGATTACTTGTACTTGCTAATTGCTATGTTATTCAACCAAAGCAGGACATTGGGAGAAACCTGATTGATTACTTGTACTTGCTATCCTATTAAGCCCAAGCAGGACTTTGGGTGAGTTGGGGAGAGTAAAACACAAAAATATATGTAATTTTTGTCAATCTAAAATTCAATGGCAACCACCCCATGATACAATAGATCTCTCTAACTCTCTCTAAATGTTAATGAATGATTTCAACATTTTGCTATTTCTTAAAATGCAAAAAAGGTGGAAATAAAATAAGTTATACAGGGTGGTGGTGGTGGTGGTGGTGGCGGCAGCTGCAGCTTCCTTCCCTTTTTCGCATACAAAATAAACACAACAAGGGCAGGGGCCGAGTCAGTTTGACAATAACCAACTACTCTTCCCCTTGCCCCCTCAAACATTTACCAATTCAATACTATCTCCTTTGGGTTGGGAATTGAGACCGTTTTATGAATTTGAGTTGTTCCGAATTTCTTTCAAGCTCTATAGACAAATTGACAGGAAATCAGAATCAAACCCTCAGGTAAGAAGACTATTAGCACACACATTCTAATTCCATAACGACGGAATAAATTACTCAGAGAGGCATGGTGACAAACCAGTCGTTTAAAGGATCCGCTTTGTGAAGTTCCCTCCCCCGGTTTTGCACGATCCAAAGCCTACTTAACATCAATACACATAGCACTCAAAGTTTTGATCTTTCAATGTTAAAAAACAGATAAGATGGATTCTTAGGTCATAATTATCTGAGTAACGACATGACAAAATGTGATTCCAGTTTTCAATAGCTAACACGGTGTGGGTGAGAAAAAAAGAAAACAACAAGATTGAGAGGATGCTGAGGCAAAAGGGAAGTACCTGAATCAGTGTCTCAACACGGCGTCTCATTCTGGTATGCATGAATCCCTCTGAGCACTGAAGAATAATGTAAAGAAATGACGAACTCAATTAGTTGTCAGCGTATACGGATTTTCATCATGCCGAAACTACTAACATTGCTAGGCAAATCAAGTATCTTTAACAAAAGAAAGTAACTAAATAGAAAACAATACAATTTTGAAATCATTTAAGTGCATTCACACACTAACACCACAGATTGCCTTTTTGACAATAGTGTGTTCAAAAGGTTCAAAAAGGAGCACCACAAGACTCTCGGTCTCCTCTGTTACCATATCAATTTTCTCTTTCTATATTTGTCTTGTTTGCCCTTTTTTATAATTATTCTGGTATCTCTACCGATTTCCACATTGAAAAGTGAAAAGAAAATTAACCACACTTGAAATAGACATGGTAAGCTAGAATCAAAAGAAAAACAAGTAATAAAGAATGGTAGCAGATCTTGAAGCAAACTAAGATGTGTCTCACCTTCACATGATAACTAACATATGCATGAAAGGTTAATAAACTCCAAACACTTCTGTCTAATTTTCTACCTTCCACATGCCGTGGAAACATAACTGCAGAAACAAAAATCAGGACATATCAGAAGAAATAGTTTGAAAAAGAATTGAAACTGAAATTTGGGTATTTGACACTACCAAACGTAACAAATCCTGCATTCGCATGTAGTGCTTCGGCAGGAGCTCCTTTCAACTCTAAAGGAGGAGAAGGAGACCAAAAACATGGAGGGGCATTATTCAGTCCAGCTGTACGCCTTGCCTCCACGAATTCCTGGATAAAACTTTACTTACTCAATACGAACTGAAGAAAAGACAGGACATTACACATTAAGGTAAAAGGAGATGCATGTGCACCAAATAGACAAGTTGCAGACTTGCTGGAGGCAGATGCAATTTTTTCTCGCATGCTAGTTTTATTTAAAATTAAATTAAAAAAGAAATTTGAAATGAGAAAGGAGAAATTAGGCAATTCATCAATCAGTAAGATAACTTTTTAAAACCAAGAAATTAAGTTACCTGCAAAAATGAAATTGCCAAAACTGTATCAATAGAATCGGAGAATCTCATTGGAAACACCACAGTTACTTTATCTGCCTGCCAATAAGTACAATTTGAATCACAAATGCTCTCCCAACCTCAACATCTTCCCGTTTTTCGGGTCAATTGAATTCAAGTTCAGTTCTGTAATACGATAAATACATGGAAAGTCTCTCTAAAACCAGAACAATACAAATACATATGCTGACATCAGTATAAAGGCTGGAGAGAGACCTTTAAATATCTAACAATACCTAGAACTAGTGTATTACTACAAGAAAGCAGTATAAGAAAACAATAAAGAAAATAAATTGCAAAAGTGAATTTATTAAATACTTCTATTCTAGTTAACTATTAAATGAATAAAAGAATAAATAGACGGTCCATTCTATATGCATCAACCAGCCATGGGTGGCTACAAAATTAACTATTAAATACTTTTATTCTAGTTAGTTATTACTTACTTCTAAGATACTTATTTGCTCAACCTTCTATTATTTATAATATTCAGAAGTGCCTAGTTACTTGTTGCTTCTAATTCTCATTAAACGGAGGCTAATGCTACGAAGGCCAGCACAGGTTAGTTTGGCATATTTTACAGCAAAACACTTTTAGTATGCGTAGATCATGTAAAGCTTGAATGAAGGTAAAATTTCTTCAGATAAAATTTGATACTTGAAAGGTTAAAACTCTACGAATCACACACTCACCCTATCAAGAAAGTATGTTTTTTACTGACCACTCTCCAGGTTTGAAATTCAAACCTATCCGTAATCACGCCTCAATTCCACCAACCAAGCACAGTCTAATGGATTTTTACTGAATATGAAGATTAGTTTTTTACCTCAGGAACAAGGAAGAAAGACTCCTTCGGTCGATGCACAAGAGCAAGAAGTGGGTCTATATCTGGAGCAACTTTCTTGGAAGCAAGATGCTTTAGAATTACTCTCAGTGGAGCTCCTAATACCACTTCTCTCACAGATGCAACCTTTATCAAGAGAGCGTATTGTTCCTCTAAATGAAAGCAACATGAAAAGTTTATATGAAGGTAACATTCACAGAAAGATTAAAGAATGAATGAGATTCACTTTATGTTTTAATAAACAAAGAATGAATGAAATGAAAAAAGAAATGAAAAGACAGGAAAATCCAAAATAAGCGAAGGGTATTACACTCACTGAAGTGACTGTGTTTTCTTAGAGAAGTTGAGACTAAAAATTTGAGCATGTTATTCAAATATCGGAGTTTTAAATTATGATATGAAACATGGATACTGTCCTACGTAGAAGATTGTTGTGTTATACGAAGAACCCCGAACTGGTTCATATTTTAAAGAGGTGCATGAAAACCAAAAACTGCTTCATATTTTTTTTTTTATAATGGATTGTGATTTTTCAGGGATTCAGCCCATAAATTCGACACAAATCCTATTATAACCTTTAATGAGAATTATTTGCACTTTACTCATAACAAACTAATAATAGTAACCTTGAAAAGAAAACTCATTGAACCTTCATCAGTTGGAAGTTGCGACAAATTGAGCTTCATTGTGAGATTATAGCCATCTTTTGGAGGATCAAGGATTTGTACAATCGCTCCATATGACGCTTTTATAGCTTCTATGGCTCCAAAAGGAAGTCCACTAAAGAAGATAGTTTCTGGTGGTGGAGTTGGTAACGACACTGATAGTACCAAGAATTCAGGATACCTCAAAGACACCTGCAGGGCAAAAAATTGTTGTAAAACCTGAAGATTTCTAAGTCATGTAAGAATGTGTTGAGTACGAGGCAAAAGGGATAATAATAAAATTCAACATATGATAACTCATAAGGCTCTTATATTATAACCAAGAAGCTTGTAGTGTACTTTAGATTGAGAATCATTGTTTTGAATCAGGAAAAGGAAACCCAGTGAAAATTCTCGAGAGTAGGAATTTATTGAACACAGAAACAACATGAGAGGTGATAAATTACACATATGATGAAATTCTAAGAGCATAATCAAGTAGTATGACTACTACGTCATATTTCATAATTCAGAAGTTTGGCTCGGATAAATTAAATTGCGATGGCAATATAACATTTTAATGTAATATTAAATTGCTACCCAAACCGGACTAAACCAAAATCATGATGAACTTCTAACCATACTAAGTAGAAGTTTGGCTCGGATAGAAAAACCAACTAACAGGTACTATGGTCTGGTGTCTGATGGGGTTAAAATGGTTGGTGACCCACCAGTGTGCACCAACCATACTTTCTTACTCTACAGAAGATAGAACACATGATGTGAAAGCACCTGAATATGATAGCGAACGTCATCAAACTCAACTGACTGGCAATCCAGCTCAACCCCTTTATCTAAACTGTGAAAAAAATAGCACACAATGTCAATTGAAGACGATACCAAATTATACTTTAGAACTTAATATTTCCATTTCCATCAGTAAAAGCATAAACTTGAGCAAGGAGAGGCAACCAAATTTAACATTACTCTCTTCCACCCAACCCACCTTCAAGACTTCTTATTCTTTATCAATGAAAATTCTAAAACCCTTTCATCCTAATACGAAAGGAACGAAGAAATTCAAAGTGTTTCCAAGAGACCAACTTTCCTGAGATTCAAATGATTTTCTTCTGGTACTAAAACCTAAATTGTTGGTTATAGTTTGATTTTTTTTCAACTCCCTAGAAACTCTCTACCCTAAATCTCCAGCATACTTTTCCAACTACAATAATTGCAAGAAAGTCTCTAACCTAATGAGAGAAAATGACAATCCTTTTCAATTTTCAACCTTAATTATACTTTCTAGTATTTCCAAAAATTGAACTAGTTGAAACAACCAGAAAAAGGGGGTTTATTATGATTGAAAAGAAACAGAAATAGATGAAAACCTAGCGGTAATTGGGAAAAAAATCGAAACGAATTTTGACCCACTTCTCATAAAGGAGTTGAAAATTGAAATGCAAGTGAAAATGTTAAGGAGATTTCATAATGGAAAGAGTAATTGAAGGGGAAGAAATTTTGACTTACTTCTCAGCTCGGTTCAATAAGACCTGGAGAAGAAATCTGGAAGGCGACTGCAACAGTATCATCTCTTTCTCTTTCTTTCAAGAACCCTCGTTTCTCTCTCTCTCTCTCTCTAGAAATTGTGTTGCCGGTTGGGGTCTTGCCAAACCCAATGGGGGTGCATAAGATGGATGGATTTTCTCAAAGACATGCCCAATGATTAATGAAAAAATGCAAATTCTTAGAAAGGTCCTTACTTTATGACATATTGATCTTGAGACCCTTCATTTTTCTAAACAGATTTTACCACCCTAAAAGAAGGTATGAGTTTTTAGAGAGTTACCATCCATTTTAGGCTTAATTGAAGTGGAAGGAATCAAGATTTATGTCGTTGAACTGACCTTAGTATGGTATGTCTGGTTCGATTCCGTTCATCTGCTTAATTAATTGTAAATATTAATTATTTTTTAATGTTAATTTTCTTCCAAGTTCATGTTAGGTTTAAATCATTCATTACGTGTAAAATGCACTAATGGTCTAGAAATTTTGAATGGTTTTGTATTGCAGGGCTTAGGAAATATTTCTGAATCATATGTATTGAAATCACCCATATTTTCTGAAAAATTAAACTAACTATATTTGGTTTCATTTGGTCGTCGGCAAATAGATTGGGTTACTTCCGTCTGTTTGTGTTCAAGTTTTAGGCAACAACATAAAAGAAACTCTTAATGGAAGACAAGGGTGATGTTTAGCAAGATAAAACTAGTGACCAAAGTTAACCATGGCACACACATCACAAAAAGAGATTATGGAGTATACCTTTCGTGATTGGCTGATTTGTAGGCCGATGAAAAATATATTAAGAAGTTGTTCAATAATTTGACAAAATAAGAATTTCCTTTGAGAAACTACCTATTCTTGTTTTTTTAAATGTAACTTTTAATGATAATCACATCTTAGTCATATATTAAATTGGTCGTTTTATAGGTGTGATTATGAGAGGAATAACATCCACAACTATAAATTGACAAAGACTTTCTTCGTCTGTTTATAAGCTTGTCAATTAAATAGTTAAAACACCTATTTACAAGGTTACATGGAAAAACAACATAAGAAATGTTAGAACTAAAAGTCGCGGAAGCTATCGAACCTATCCTAGAAATTGATCCGATTATGAAGATTAATCGAAAAGCTAAGTCAAAATCAAATATGCGAACAGAATTTAACGAGGTTCGGCTTTAAAGCCTACGTCCTCGGGCGAACAAGAAATCTTTATTGAAGGATAGATGAAGACGACTCACACAACCCGCAAGTTCGTCCCAAGATGGTACCGTATAGAAATTAACCTTCTATACTAAATCTTCGACGACCGAGAAATTTAACACCGCTCAAAACTATGAACAAAAAATCTCTCTTACTTGCTCTCTCTCTAGCTCTCTCTAAAGAAGAGTTGTTGTTGCTTGTGTTGGTTGATAATGAATACAAGCACTCAAGACCCCTATTTATACATATTATAAGCTGGTCCAATTAAATCCAAAATTGGAAAGGCTATAACCGACTTAGGAATTGGTAACCATTAAACCGCCAATTGACACAATTTTGGAAACAAGAAACCGCCATTAATCAATTCAAAACTGCCTATCCAATTTTTGGCAACCAATTTGGAAACCCAAATTCCACCGACAATACAATTTGGAAACCCAAACTGACCCTCACAATTCTCCACCTCGTACACAATTTGATACTCTTCAAATTTTGGACGAACACCAGGATACTCCTTGTAAGATATATCTGCTTCTTGTAACTTCATCCGACTGCACCATATGACCATGGCTGCCTACGTACCCTTTTATAGGATCAAGCCTACCGTAGTTCTACCAACCCTTCACATAAAGATTACCTTGTCGCCATTACGCCCTTTCGGGCAACTTAACACGAGCCGATTTGTAGCAATTCCAGACAATGCTGAAACTTGCTACACGTCACCACTTTAGTCAACATGTCCGCGGGATTCTCATCTGTGTGTACCTTCATGAGAGAAACATCACCTTCCTCTATGACATCTCGTACAAAGTGATACCTGACATCGATATGCTTAGTACGAGCATGATGGACCTGATTCTTCGCCAAGTGGATCGCACTTTGACTATCACACCATACATCCACGCACTCCTGCTTAATCCCTAGATCATCCAGAAGACCCCACAACCACAATGCTTCCTTCACACCCTCGGCCATAGCCATATACTCGGCCTCCGTAGTAGATAACGCAACTGTAGATTGTAACATCGATCGCCAACTAACTGGAGCACCATGTACCCTAAATACATAACCAGTAGTAGATCGTCTTCTATCTAGATCGCCAGCATAATCCGAGTCAACATAACCGCTTACCTGACATGTGTCTCCACCAAAGCACAAACCCGTATCAACGGTACCCTTCAAGTACCTCAAGACCCACTTCACAGCTTCCCAATGTGTCTTCCCCGGGTTTGCCATAAACCTACTAACCACACTGACCGCCTGTGAAATATCTGGACGAGTGCACACCATAGCGTACATCAAACTGCCAACTGCACTAGCATACGGTACACGATCCATATGATCCTTCTCCACCGTAGTAGTGGGAGATTGTTTTCCCGAGAGCCTGAAGTGTGGTGCCAAAGGTGTTGACACCGCCTTCGCATTCTGCATCTCGAACCGAGAAACTACTCGTTCGATGTAACCTTTCTGATTCAAGTACAGTTTCTTACTTGACCGCTCTCTCTTAATCTCCATTCCCAGTATCTTCTTTGCAGCGCCCATGTCTTTCATCTCAAACTCTTGACTGAGTTGAGATTTCAACTTATCTATCTTCACCATGCTTCGAGAAGCAATAAGCATGTCATCCACATACAAAAGGAGATAAATAAAGTCACCTTCGCGAAGCTTCTTGATGTATACACAACAATCATAGTCACTTCTGCGAAAACCATGCTTTAGCATGAAAAAATCAAATCGTTTGTACCATTGGCGAGGGGATCCGTAAAGAGATTTCCTCAAACGACATACTTGATTTTCTTTGCCCTCAACCTTGTATCCCTCAGGTTGAGCCATATAAATTTCTTCTTCCAAATCACCGTGCAAGAAGGCGGTTTTAACATCGAGTTGTTCCAGCTCAAGATCCCTCTGAGCAACAATACTCAATAGCACCCGAATAGAAGTATGTTTCACGACTGGTGAGAAAATCTCATTGTAGTCGACCCCTTCTTTCTGTGCATAACCCTTGGCCACTAGTCTTGCCTTATACCTTGTACCCTTGATTTCAGAAGAATCCTCTTTCTTCTTGTACACCCATTTACAACCAATAACAGACTTACCTTCGGGCAATGGGACAACCTCCCATGTCTTGTTCTTGTGAAGAGACTCCATCTCTTCTTGCATAGCAACCAACCAACTCTCTCTTTCCTCCGCGGTAATAGCTTGTTTGAAGGTGACCGGCTCGTCGTCTTCCACCGAGAGTGCATATTCAACCACATTTGCCTGCCCGTAATGCCTAAGAGGTTTGTCTGACCCTAACCTCTGTACCGGCTTATATAACCGTTTCGGCCTAGTGTGTACCGAAACATCCTGCTGTTGTTGTTGTAAAACTTGTGTACCTTCCCCTTGAACCTCCTCATGATCGGGTTCATCAATTTCCTCATCCTGAGTTTTATCCTGATGCTCCACCTGATCATGATTCCTAGAAACCCGTTGGTCTTCGGCTTCTACTTCCACTACTTGAGCTTTAGTAGACCCAACATCACCACAACTAGGCACCGTAGCTTTCGCCATAGCTACAATAGATGACTCATCAAACACCACATCTCTGCTGATTACAAACTTCTTGTCTTCCGTACACCATAGCCGATAACCCTTGACTCCTGTAGCATATCCTAAGAAAATTGCCTTCTTTGCTCTATTGTCAAGTTTGTTACCTTTAACATGGTAATAGGCCGTACAACCGAAAACCTTAAGTCTCCCGTAATCTGCATGTTCACTTGACCATACCTCGTAAGGTATGCCGCCATCTAACGAAGAATGTGGAGACCTGTTCACAATATAACAAGCTGTAGCAACAGATTCTGCCCACCATTCTACGCCTAATCCCGAATTGGAGCGCATACATCTAGCCTTCTCAAGTAGTGTACGGTTCAATCTCTCTGCGACTCCATTCTGTTGTGGTGTGTTTACTACTGTCCAGTGCCTCACAATGCCTTCCTGATTACAAAACTCCTTGAATGCCCCATCCGTGTACTCGGTCCCATTATCCGATCTTAACGTCTTCAGCTTTCGACCAGTTTTGTTCTCAACCATTGCTTTCCACACCAGGAATGTGTTGAATACCTCATTCTTATGCTTCAGAAAATAAAGCCAGACAAATCTCGAATGATCATCAACGAATGTAACAAAATACCTGGAACCACCCTTGGAAGGTAACTTTGCCGGTCCCCAGACATCGGTGTGTACGTAGTCTAACACCTCTTTGCTCCTGTGCTTGCTTGTAGAGAACGTCACCCTGTGTGCCTTCCCGAACACACAATGCTCACAAAACTCCATGCAAGGCTTCTTCATGTCCTTCAACAAGTCTTTCCCGCACATCAAAGATAGACCCTTTTCTGACATATGCCCAAGACGCATATGCCAAAGCCTCGTACTAGCCGTTGGATCCCTTCCACTGATTCCTACTGCTACATCTCCCGTAATTGTTGTCCCCAAAAGTTTGTATAAATTACCGTAACGAGTACCTCTCATTACCACCAAAGAACCCTTAACGACTTTTATGGAGCCATTCTCTATAATTATCTTACAGCCGTTCCGCTCCAACACACCAAGGGAAATTAGATTTTTCCGCAAATCGGGTATGTGTCTTACGTCCGTCAATGTTCTCACCATTCCATCGTGCATCTTGATACGTATTGTTCCGAGTCCCACAGTTTTACATATACTATCATCACCCAGTATAACTGTACCACCATCTATACTCCTATAGGTAGTAAACCACTCCCTATTTGGGCACATATGGTGTGACGCCCCTGAATCAAGCATCCACTTATCGAAGATCTTCTCAGACACCTCTGTCACCGAGAAACATTCGTCCGCCTCTTCTGACACATATCCCGCCTCTTGCATCTCTTGTTTCTCCTTGTAGCCTTCGTTCTTTTGCTTCAACTTTCTCTTTGGACAAGCCGCTTTAAAGTGGCCAAGCTCACCACAACTAAAGCACGTTTTCTTGAAAGAGCCTCTAGATTTGGATCTAGATTTCCCGCCCTTCCCCTTTCCCCTTTCATTACTCCTCCCCCTCGTTACAAACAACCCTTGTGCTTGTTCTTTGTCTACTCCACCCGGCGCCATACTGCTAGTAGCAACCTTACGAAGGTCATCCGCTAATAGCGAATTTCTCGTCTCTTCCATGCTTAGACTATCACCAACAAGCATCAAAGTTTGAACAAGGTTCTCATAGGATTTAGGCAATGAAAGTAACAATATGAGGGCTTGGTCCTCATCCTCAACCTTAACATCAATATCCTTCAAATCTGAGATAATCCTGTCAAACCTATTCACATATTCCTGAATAGAAGAACCCTCTTCCATTCTACATGTGAATAATTTGGATTTTAAGTAGACCCGATTCGTTAAAGTTTTCGTCATGAAACTGCTTTCTAGCTTTAACCACACACCCGCCGCCATTGTTTCTCCGTCTACTAGGAACGCCACGTCCCTCTCAAGACACAACATAATGGTAGCCCGTGCTTCGAGATCTAACTCTTCCCAATCCTCATCTGACATATCTCCTGGTTTCTTTCCCGTCAACGTCTTGTGTAATTTCTGCGAGATTAACAGATTCTTCATCTGCATCCGCCAATAAGAAAAATCGTTTTTCCCATTGAACTTCTCTATCTCATATTTCCCTGATTTGACCGTACCACTTCTCGATCCCATCTTCTCTTCGTTCAATCTCAACAAGGCTCTGGTACCAATTGTTAGAACTAAAAGTCGCGGAAGCTATCGAACCTATCCTAGAAATTGATCCGATTATGAAGATTAATCGAAAAGCTAAGTCAAAATCAAATATGCGAACAGAATTTAACGAGGTTCGGCTTTAAAGCCTACGTCCTCGGGCGAACAAGAAATCTTTATTGAAGGATAGATGAAGACGACTCACACAACCCGCAAGTTCGTCCCAAGATGGTACCGTATAGAAATTAACCTTCTATACTAAATCTTCGACGACCGAGAAATTTAACACCGCTCAAAACTATGAACAAAAAATCTCTCTTACTTGCTCTCTCTCTAGCTCTCTCTAAAGAAGAGTTGTTGTTGCTTGTGTTGGTTGATAATGAATACAAGCACTCAAGACCCCTATTTATACATATTATAAGCTGGTCCAATTAAATCCAAAATTGGAAAGGCTATAACCGACTTAGGAATTGGTAACCATTAAACCGCCAATTGACACAATTTTGGAAACAAGAAACCGCCATTAATCAATTCAAAACTGCCTATCCAATTTTTGGCAACCAATTTGGAAACCCAAATTCCACCGACAATACAATTTGGAAACCCAAACTGACCCTCACAAGAAATTAAGAATGCCAAAGCCTTAAGGTTGCTTGTAGAGCTAATGTGGTTGTAATAAAAGCTTCCTCGTAAACGTTTCCGTAGTCTTCAAGACTTCAACCAACCTGTCAGTGACGTGACTGAGAATTTGGAGGTTCGGTGTCAAATTATAAACGCATCCTTATATCACAATAGAACAGTAAGAAAAAATCATACACTTCGAAATCCTGAATGATCATTCAAAATAAATTTGATGTATTTAGTGTAAGTAATGAATCTAAAACATCACAATGCATTACAAGAAATTATGATACAAGCTGAACATATGATTAGAGAATCTATAACAGTAAACATCAATTATTTTCGCTTAAAGATCAATAAAAACATAAAAGAAAAACATACTAACTTAATAGAAAAATAAAACAAAATCTATTAAATTAAAGGAGGAGCCAAAGAGGAAAAGAATATAAGAGAATGCAAGGGAAGAAAATTGAAACTTTTAGATATTTAGTTTTGTTATTTGAGATTTCATTTTGTATTGGCATGTAACTCTTCTAAGTAACCTCTTCAACCTTTCATTTAAAAAAAAAAAGTAACCTCTCCAACGGAGTCCTCTTAACAAAAAAAAAAAAAAAACCTCTCCAACGGAGTTACGTAATAACAATGACAAGTCATCTAGAATAATGGTAGAAGCAGCTAACCTACTAATTACCTAGAAATATCTAGTGGGGGCCTACAAAATAATAACACTAGGCCTTAGAACATTATAGCTCAAATCAAACTTTAATTGTCCTACGAAACAAAAAAGAAGTTAGAGAAAATTATTCTTTTTAGCATCCTACTTTGTGACCAGCTTCTTTTTTAGTTCTTTGTTTTTTATAAATTCAAAATTGATCTTGTTTGTTAACATCGTCAGTTAAATTTAATGGTTAATTTTTTTGTTTTTATAATTGTCCTTCTTATAAAAGTGATCTTGTAAATTCAAAATTGGCTCCCTTTTAAATTTAGGTTAATTTCAAAAAATTCTAACTTTTTTAGAACAAAAGGGAATTAATTTTAAAAATATTAAAACACATCAAAGACACCTTATCTCTACTCTATTTCATCACCTCTCCTCCACATCATCTCTCGCTACCTCATCATCTTCTCCGACGAAAGTCGTCGGCCGACCAAATTTTCAAGCAACCTTCAAACTTAATTTGTTTTCTCTTCTTTTTTCTTCATATCTCTCTTTCTACTCTAATCTCTCTCTTTTTACCCTCTCTTTCTTTCCAACCTCTCTCTCTATCTACTTGAAGAGATTACTAGTTGTTAATTTAATTCAATGAATATGTATTGTAATAATACTCTTGTTGTTTAATGATATTTCACATTCCAACAAAAAAAAAACTTGAAAAATTGTTATTTCTGAAAATAATTAATTTTGATTGAAATCATAAAAGATTACAGAGGGGTAGGAGATGGAGATTCCCTTAGACTTCTAAATATATACGTTTGTCTGTGACAATTTCAAACATTTGAGAGCCTACGAATATCCAAAACGTTCAAATTTAGACATTTGTGAATCCCTGACGGGAAGCGCTCAAATTCAGACACTTGAAAACCCATGAATATCTAAGAGCATCTCCAATGGAACACTCAATCTTAAAAGCTTTGACTACCAAATATATATTCTTGGAACGTTTTTCTTAAAGACTTCATGCAACACCCAAATTGTAATCTCTAAGACGATGTGGAGGTAGTTAAATAGAAATATCTCAAGAGGGCACTCTAGGATTGAGATATATCTAATTATTCAACTCATCAATATTTGAATTTTAACAAATAGAAATCAAGTCTTTTATTGTTTTCAAAATAACTAATTACTTCTTTACGAAAATAACCATGTCACATAAGTAAATAAAACAAATTTAGAATTTTGCATTAGAGACAGAAGAATTTAGGATCTCCATTTTCGTCACCTAAGAGAGTCTTTAGGGGTGGCCCGTGACCAAAGCCACCAAAGCAGTCGCTTTGGGCCCCAAATAATCAAGGGCCTCATGTTTCATATTCGCATGTAAGTTTCGAAAAAGTAATTACATTTTAAACCAATTCCAAACATAATTTAAAGTGTAGCTTGGTGGTAAAGAGTTTAGATCTTGAATAAAAGGTCAGGGGGTTCGATTCTTACACTTTGCATTGTTCAAATTTTATTTAATTTTTTCTAATATCTATTGTATGGGCCCCAGTTTTTAATTTCGCTTTGGGCCCCCAATATACTAAGGTCGGCCCTGAGAGTCTACAATAGGACACTCATGCAAACTTTAAAACTTAGAGTGCAACTTAGGAATTATAGAGATTTTATTAAAAAAAACTTTCTCTAATTGGACACTCTACAAGATACTGTGATGACGTGGAGCATTTATTTAGGATCTCCATTTTTGCCGCCTAAGAGCATCTCCAATAGGACACTCAAACTTTAAAACTTAGAGTGCAACTTAGGATTTATAGAAATTTTATTAAAAAAACTTTCTCTGATTGGACACTCTACAAAACACTATGATGGCGTGGAGCATTTATTAATAGAGACTCTCAAGTGAGACACTGTAAAATTAGAGTTCTCTTTGAGACTCTTTAAGTGTCACTTTAAAATTCTATCCAATGGAAACTCTTACTTTTTAACTATTTTTTTTATCTATTGAATTTAAGAGTTACATATGTATTTAATCTAAGTATTTTAGAAATCTCCATTGGAGACAGAATAAGTTTAGAGTGTCTCTATATTGAGACTTAGGAAAGAGAATCTCCATTTGATACTTGACAATTATGACTTTTAGAGTATTAGTTTTCCGTTAGAGATGTTCTAAGAGTGAAAATCTCAGTTGGAACTTGAGACATAAGATGAATAGAGATTTTTTTTGAATTTTTCAATAGAGATGCTTTAACTCCGGAAGATGCTTTAATTCTCTTGATTTCACACAAGAACACGAGTTATGTCTCGTGGAGGGTTTCCAGAGATGACACCCACAAACATCAAGACCCATCTCAATCGGCCTAACTATCATAAAGCAAAAGACGAAAGATTTGGGGGTCAACCCAAAGAAATCTATATACAAATGGTTATCGTCTCACAACTATGTACAAACTATAAAGTGCAAGTAAGACGATTGAAGAAAACAAGCCATCCCCAAACTTAGTGGATGCACGGTCCACTAAGTAAGCATAAATGCTAGGGGCGACGACTAAGAAGTCGTCAAAAGGATCGACATACAAGTGAAGGGCTAAGAGGTCAGTCGAAGGCAAAAAGTCATCTGGAAGCTTAGTGGATAGAACATCCACTATGTCCACAGATGTCTTCGGGAAGACGTCTGAAATGTCCCAGAAGGGATCGACGACCGAGTCTGAGATCACGTGAAAAGTTGAACTGGACTCCAAGGGTAAGGCAATAGGCTCAGGGACCAAGTCAAGGTCCATGGTTTCCTTAGGTAAATGGTCCGACAAACTATCCAACATGTCTATAGGTACTAAGTCATCGATGTCCTCAAAGGCATCTAAAGCTTCATAATCAATTATAGCATCATGTACGGCATCTAAGACTGACTCCTTACAAGTGTTGAAAATCGGAAAGTTCAAAATAGTGTCATCCCCAAACTTGTTCATAGAGTCATCATCCTCAATCTCAAAGTCTAATATAGTCCTCTCATGATGAGACGATACATGGTGAGGAAACGAGACAACAAGGTTATCAGTTTGTTCAAGCTCTTGGGTCATCTCAGTTGATTCGTCGACATTTAACTTAGTACTAGGGTTAGACGTGTTACCCTCGCCATCAGACCTAGTTCCCTCTTGAGTTTGGGGTGGTAAAACCCCTTCCTCGTCGGCTAATAACTGTGACATCATCATCTCTAATGGATGATTTAGAGATTCTAATTGATGATTTAGAGACTCAAACCTCTGATGTAACTCTTGTTGCATTTGAATCTGCGTCTGTTCAAATCGATCTTGTGTCTCTTCAAGTTGTAACATCATTTTAGTCAGACGACTCACAGACTCTAATTGAGATCTATCTTCAAGAGTCTCTTCATGACAAGGCTCACAAGTGTAATTAAATGAAGACTCTTGATAATAACTCCCACCGTACATACTAGGATCATATCTGCCTCTAAAATCATTGGTCTCAGAATAGTGTGAAATGTAAGGTCTCTCATACATATTTGATGTCAGACCATATCCATCACTAATCTGATCGTCTCTACACATCCATCGGTATTCTCCTAAGGTCATACGAGATCGGTCAGGCTCAAATGGTCTATTCCCCTCACTAATCAGAGCATCCCTACACATCCTTTGGTATTCACCTAAGGTCATATCAGGTCGGTTAGTGAGGGGAATCCTCGAAACAAGCTCATCATCATCAACATCGAATGGCCAACCGTTATAAGAACGGGCCATGATCTCACAGTATTCAAAGATGGTAACACATAATCACAAAATGGGAACTAACAATTATAGAACTAAACAATCGCACAAAAGTAAGAAGGAAGAGATAGAATGCGATACTATCGACTTTTCGCTTGACTTCTCGATTCCTTCCTTTCCTTCGCTCTTATGTCTCTTCTGGCTATTTCCTTGAAATGGTACCTAAAAAAAAATAAAATTAAGAAAATAGAAAAACAAATAAAGCAAAAATGTCTAAGTAAGAAATTAACACTAAACTAATGAACAAACAAGCAAACCATATCCTAACTACTAAACCTATCCCCGGCAGCGGCGCCAAAAACTTGATAGGCCCAAAATAGGTCTATTCCCACAAGTATACGGGGTCAAGTTATAGTATTTTAGTAAATCGGGAAATCGTCCCAAGGGATAGGTGGGTAACTTCGGATATTGACGGCGAGTTTAGCCCAATAATCAAAATGTCAATAGCTAACTTAAACTAACACACACACCCCACTCATAAATTTGATGATTGATTTGGAAGAAGTAAGAAAACAAATAAAACTAACTAAACTATCTAAGAGAGAGGTGAGAGGATATCTAAGGTTATAAAATTCACCGCATAATTTCACTTTATAAAACAAGCACTTAATTACTTAAATCTCTTTTGTATTTACTCGGGATCCAATATAATGAACTATTTGAATTCCGGATGATGTTCTAGATAAAACAATTTTATAATCACTAATTCTAATTGTCTTCCTTATAAAGATTCGGATCACTTAACTATTATTCATCATCTAAAAAGCATACTCCATCTAACAACTTAACGAAAGTATGAAATATCTAATTATGAGGCATGAGTAATGGAAAGAAAATCCAATCCATATAGATAAACAATCAATAGACATTAAAGCACATCAAAGGATTTAATTAATCAAGAACAAGTATTATAAAGATCCAAAATGGGTTTCATTTACAACCTTAGATGACTAAATTAACTATACGTGGAATCTAGAATAACATTCATTGACATTGTAAAATAAATGAAAATACTAAGAAATTAATGGAAAGAAATCACCAATCAAATTCCATATCCCCATGTATCGCCAATTTGTCCAAGATTTGCTCCATCTATGCTCAAGAATTTTACTCCAAGAAATCCAAGTAATAGCTATTTTATTGCCACCCAAATAAGAAAAAGAAAGAGAAGGAAGAAATTAGATGTAGAAAGAAGAAATGAAAGGGGATAAACATGATAGAAGAATATGGAAGAAAGAAGGAGATGACTATTAATGGAAGAAAGAATAGTGGTAGAGAAGAAGTAGTAGTAGAGAAAGATGGTAAAATAATGGAGAAAATGGATTTAGTAGTAGAGAAGAGAGAAAGAAATAGGTAAGAGGGGATTGAAAGAGGAGAGGGAGATAGAGAAGAAGGATTAGGTAAGAAGAGGTATTGAGAGGGTTTGCAAGTCTAGCTCTTAATGGAGGAGCAAGAGATTTATTTATAGAGTTGGGTTAGGGTTTTGGTTGGGTCAAATGGTAAAAGGTGTGAAGATGAGGGTTAAAAGGGTAATAGGAGGGTTTAAAAAGGGCAAAACCCTAGTTGGGCTGGCGGCTAGGGTTTTAACTTGGGAATTCGGGTAATTTGGTGTAACCGGGTTCACGGTGTAAAGTTGCGGATCACACAGAGGCCGTCGGATTCGAAGACGCGGGATCTAGACGGACAGGAGATAGCCACGTGGCCGGGTTCACGCTTTTAAGTTGTTTCGGGTGCATGGAATAAACAATAAAAGGGACGGATGCACAGGAGCCACACGATCGTGAAAACGCGGAAGGGACCGGCTGAGATTAAAACGCTGAAGTGGGAGTACGGAACTAAGTTGCCTCGGGAAACAACGAAACATAACACACGTAGACGCTCAGAAGCCGTCCGATCTAGAAAACACGGAAGGATACGATCCAGATTAAAACGTGGGATTGGGACCACCGTACTAACTTGCGACGTGTTGTATCGGATCAGACTTTAAGGGTCCACTTCGCTGCTCAGCGCTAACACGGGAATTGTATATACCGGCCTCCAAAGCGCGCCACGTGTCTTCTTCTATACCGCGCGCCAGAACTATGCCCGAAGGTGTCCCACCAGTCAACATCCTTTGACTCAACTTTGACTTTGATTTATTCCTTCTTCGGGACTCCGATTTGACTTCCGTTTTCTCATACGGACTCGTCTCGACCTCTACTTTTCAACCACGCACTGACCTTGGCCAAATTACCAGATTGTCCTTGACTCCAAATGACCAAAATACCCTTCATGCATCTTTTCTTCGTTTTTAACCGTTTTTCACATCTAACTCCGCAAAAGACACCTAATCAAGAAAACCAACCATTTTATTATAATAAAGACTCGAAACCGACTAACTTGGCTAAATTAAACGACTTCGATGGGACATTTTCATGACCCATCAGATACCAATATATTAACATCATTAAAACAAATTATATAATCAAAAAATAATATAATAATGGTCATATATTAGTAATAGAATAAATTAAATAATACCGATAATATAATGATAAATGTACATCATTTTATAACAACAATATTATTATCTAATTTAATAGTAATATAGGAAATTATTATTTAGGTCAAGAAAATATTCTTCATAACTAAAAAAACAAGTATTGGTTTCAATTAATTAGAAGTTTTCGATATATTATAGGCAATGACACATTAAGTTTAAAATAATATAGATAATTAGCAATCAGAAATATTTTAGTTCCCAAAATATCTTTACACATCAAAACTCTCTCTCTCTCTATAAAAAAAACTCAAAATTTTTAGGATTCTTCTTCTTGATGTTAATCTTTTTAATCTTCTTCTTCTACTTAATCTCTCACAAAATTAGTAATTCGAGCCAATCCAACGGAGCAACCAAACAGATCTCTCTACTTTCTCATAAAATGGTTGGTTTCTCCATTCTTCTTTTGGGGACAACAATGGTGGTTACGAATCAAGTTTTTTTAAAGAATGGACATTTTTTTTTGTTTCTGCATCTTCTTCAAAGGCTGGACATTTTTTTTGGGCCGCGGCTTTGGGGAATAAAGAAAATTCTCCGGGGAATAAATATTTATGGGGAATACAGAATACATTTTTTTGAAAGTTCTCCTCCATCTCATCTGTTCTCTCTGCCACTTCATCTTCTCGACACCTCATCATCTTCTCCCGTGAAAATCGCCGGCCGGCGACCTTCAAACATAATTTTATTTTTTTTATTTTCTCTCTCCTCTCTCTCTCTAAATTTTTTTTCTTTTCTCTCTCTCTCCAGAACAGATTTAGAGAGAGAAGGTCTACCACAAAGGTAATGGGAGACCCGAGTCCAGGAAAAGCGGTCTTTGCTTGTCTCATTGAAGTAGTTGAGTATAACCTAATTTTCCCATCAATTGATCCAACAACAATTGAACCATCACCAGTTGTTGCAAAACAATTAAAATTTGTTCCTCTTGAGAATTGATGTCCTTCACTCCAATGAAGAACAGGAGTACTAGAATTTGCAACAGTTTGAACCATACCCTTTCTATCTCTCATATCCCATCTACAAAGTTTATTATCATCTAACCCTAAAAAGGTCGATTCAGAAGGATCTAACTGTGACCCTTTGATATTATTAGTTATATCTCTCATGGTAATATCAGTTCCATCTTTATCAAATTTCCACTTTGTTACAATTTTACCTGTTTCAATATCCAATTGATGAAGTCCATTTGGATGAGGTTTACCTTCATTAGAAGGACTCATTAGAAGCATATTAGTCTCAGCTCTCGTCAAAAGAGCTTTCTTTGGTGTCAAATACCCTAAATTTGAACCAACCCTAGAATTAGAATTCCTGCTACCACTATCAAATTTCACATGAACACCTTTCCCAAGAATTCCAGTCATGGAATTCTTGACAACTTGAATACCAGAATCATTAACAAGAAAACTATTATCCAAAGCACCTAATGCCAAGCTCTGAATTCCACCATCATTTGCTTCTTCTTCAAATTCTTCCATTAAATCCTGATTTCTTCTAGCAGGGGTAGAAGCAGGATTAGGTAACCCCCCTTGTTCTTCTTCTCCTTCTGCATCTTCCCAAATTGAATCATTAGCAACTTCTGGTTTTGCCCAACCAATAAAATCTTTCCCATAAACTTTCATTTTATTTTCCTCTGTTGGTTCAAACCCATAAACATTCTCAAACAAACAATCCTGAAATTCATTAATAAACCTTCTAAACCCTTCATTTGTGGAAAATTTCAATGCCCAAACACCATCACAGACAAAATCAACACGACGTTGATCTCCAAATGGTTTCATTTGCATTTCTATACCAACCTTAGCCCTAAATTTAGAACCCACCTTCAAAACCCATATTCCTTCTTCGTCTTCATCTTCATCAGCAGAGATTTGGGCAAAGGAATACGAAGTTAGTTTTTCAGAAGTGATCCATTTTGATTTCGGAGTGTTACCACTGATGTGGAGATAAAGTCTAACGGAATTCTTGAGATTAGGGTTCTGATTGGAAGAGTACTTAAGTTTTAGGGATTTGAGTTTAGCATCAATTTCATCCAGAGAATTATGATTTTGGGGTTTAATTCCTGAAAGAGAAGAAGAAGAAGAATTGTTTTCTTGTTCTTGTTCTTGATTGAAGAAGAAGAAGATTTATGTTTGAAGGTCGCCGGCCGGCGACTTTCGTCGGAGAAGATGATGAGGTGTCGAGAAGATGAAGTGGCAGAGAGAGGTGATGAGATGGAGGAGCCTTTTTTGTAGCATCTTTTAAAATTAGAAGCCCCTTATCAATAAAAAGAAACATAAAAAGTCAATCTTATTTGACTAGTTTTAAGAGAAGTCTTTATTCCCCAGAGAATTTTCTTTATTACCCAAAGCCGCGGCCTTTTTTTGTTTCTGCATCAAGGCTCATCACTGCTCGAATGATGCTGGTAAGGTTTGCTTGTCTAGAGGGAAAAAAGCAAGCTTTTGGAACAATGGCGTGGGTTTCAATCACTTTATTTAGGGCTAGCCCTGATTAGGAAATGACAACTGAATCAGGACAGAGAGCAATGGCATGGAAGAAAGCAACCTTCTATGCTCCATATGAGATGATTAATATGTATAATTAAGGCTAAACCATGTGTACTACTAGTTTGGAATGACAATTGAATGCATCTATACGTTTGTATCTTCCTCAACTATACCATGTGGACCAAGATAACTTCAATGGAAAAGAGTTAGGTAGTGTTTGTTTTTTTATATTTTTCAGATTTGAGATCTAAATTGGAGCCAATTCAGAGTTCAGATGTTCGTTTTTTTAATTGAAGAAAATCTGAAATTTTGTCTGAATTAGTTTAACGTCTGAATTGGCTGAACAAAGGCCCACTCATTTCAGACTTTAAAATAAGTCTGAAATGAAAGTGAAACCTCTGAAATATGGTAGATTGACGAATATACCCCTGCAAAAACCAATTTGTTTCTTTCATCTTTTTTACACCACCGACATCCAGAACCACCACCGACAGCTAGAAATTAAAGCACCACCACCACCAACCAGAAATTACACTACCACCACCACCAACCAGAAATTACACCACCACCAACACAAATTACACCACCACCAACGAAAAATTACACCACCACCACAAAATACAGCACCGCCAACACAAATTATACCACCACCATAAATTACACCACCACCATCACCATAAATTACAACACCCCACCGCGAGAGACAAAATTTATGTGATTCGCAACCTAATACCAGGGATTTCATTTTTTCTTGAGAAGAAGAAACACATCTAGTCTCATGGAAGAACTTCTCTGTGTAACCATTCCCTTTCAAATTCACCTAACCACAACAACCCTTACAAACATCACTGTAGTAAAGATCCTTGTCTGGTTCCAGATATGTGAATCTATCATCTTGTTCGAAACCCTCGTCGGATCTGGCAAGGGTTTAACTTGCCCTAATCTTGGTGCAGAGATAAAAATAGAGGGCAGGTGAGAAAGACAAAGAGAGAAAAAAAGTGAACAGGTTTTAGAGCTATGCCCTAATCTTCCATTAAAGAGAGAGATAAGGAGAAAGTAAGAGAAGGAGAAAGAGAGAGAAACAGCAGTTGGGAAGAGACGACCGAGTGTGAGAGTTGGATGAAGTAATCTAGGGTTTTTTCCCTTAAACATATAAATCAGGGCAAAAAATGTCAAATGTTAATTCAGACCTGGTAATTCAGATCTTAAAAAACAATCAGCTAACTCGTTAATTAATTGAGCCAATTCAGATTCAGCCAATTCAGTTCAGCTAATTCAGATTCAGACAAAAATAAAAAAAACAAACACCACTTTAGTCTTGTTGCTAGTATCTTCCCTTACTATCTAGACTAGTTAATGTTGTTTGTTTTGAGATGAACTTTTCACATTTACATTTATAGGTATTCCAAATTTTATTCTCTTTACTACTTGGACATTATAAATCTTGATTAGTTAGTTATTTGATTTTTTCAGGTATTTCTTGCTGAAGGTTTGCAATGAACGTCAGCTTGGTTGGGTAATGTATGTTCATTACCGAAAACTGTTTTGCTACTAATATCAATTGTTGCTGACTCTAGGTTTATCAGAAATTCAATTTCTTAATGTTGTTACTTAATTTTTACCCTGTTTGTATTTCTTAATGTTGTTGTTTAATTTTTACTCTATTTTATTTCTTAATGTTGTTATTTAACTTTTACTCTGTTTTTATCATTGATCCGCAACTTCTAGCTGTGGTTGTAATTACATCTCCATTATCTAAATTAATACTGAGTTATTCTTTTTTTTTTCCTCTCCTCATTTTTGTTGGTAAACTTTTTTTTTATATAAATTCTCTTTTGATGTTATTATGAATTTATTTCTCTGAAGTTTTAACTGATCCAGGTGGTGTTTCCATCTAATTGAAGAAATTTTTTAAACTGGAAGGAGATGAAACTTCAAGTTTTTTGTCCTCCATTTGCAAATCGAGATTCTATTCTACAGAGCTTGCAAATCTAGTATACAATTTACATTATGCAAACTCCTGCTTGCAGAAAACAGAAAAAAAAAACGATGTTTTTCTGAATTTTTTTGTTGAAAAAAAAAAGTAACAAAACTAGATCTTGTTAGAAAAATCATTTTTAAATATACAACTTTCATACAAATCTGACATCTCCAGAAAAAAATATATAAATTTTAAAAAGATAAAAGAACTAGTTACACAAAATAAAAGATAGTTTAGGTCAATGGTTTTTTACCTGAATAATAATTATAAAATATTTTGTAAAGAATTAGTTACACAAAATAAAAAGTAGTTTAGGTCAATAGTTTTTTACTGAATAATAATTATAAAATATTTATTAGGAAATCAAACCTGGACCCGAGTCGAGCTTCTTTGGGTCGGCGACTTAGGTCGGTTACTTAAGTCGGTGATTAGGGTTAAGGGAAGTCTATAAATACTTCCTTAATCTTAATTAGAAGCAAGTTGCACAATTAGAAACGCGCAAGAGAAGAAGGGAGAGAAGGAGGTTTCTGAGAAGAGCAGGCCAGATCTGTTTCAGCGTTGTTCGAAAAATCCGACGGTGAGTTCTTCTCCGATTAAGCTAAAATTTTGCAGAGGTGTTCTTAACCTGTTCATCTAGTATTTGTACGGAGGGATCGTCGATTGGTCGCTGGAATCCTAGTGAATTTAGGATCGTTTTAGACTGAATATTTCTGGGTTGTTTTGTTGTGAGGTTTTCTTCGTGTTTCTTTGTGTTTGAGATTGATTCTTTTGGAAGAGTTTGAGTCTCGGGTGGACGTAGTTTGGTTGGACTACGAGTCCCGTGGTTTGGTTTTTACTGCTCACGTTGAGGAGGTTTTCCACGTTAAAAATCGTTGTCTTATTTCTGCGACTAAATGCCTTCTTGTTTCCGCTGCGACTAAATGCCCGTTTTTCCCAAAAATAATGTAGTTGGGCTTTGAGCCATAATTAGTTGGACTATAGCTCCGGTCTTGTAAGAATTTGAATGGGTTGTACTATTAAGCTTATCACCTATTTGATGTATGATGTATCAAATGTAATGATTATGGTTGATCGTAATCGAAAAAAAATAAAGATGATTAATCTGCTCATCTATCATTCAACTTACATACTCTAAAAGACGTCATTTCATCAACAACATTCACCATAGAATAGTTGTCTTTTTATATTATTATTCTTTTACTACCCGCCATACAAACATGTCCTAAAAACTTGATAAAGTTGAAGAGAAATGATAGTACTAGTAGTAGATGTCACATATATACATACATATAGTTGGGACTTGGGAGTGGTAGTAGTAATAGTAGTCATACACAGTATATGGTTTTCTAACCGGTACCCGTTACACCTAGGTCTTGCTTAGTTGTTTCATTAGTAGTTTTTTGGTTGTCTCTGTCATCATCAGCACCAGCACCAAAGACAGGACCACCCAGGCCGGCGGCATCCTGTACCTTATCTTGAAGTTTGTCAATCTGAATACCACCCACGTCTTCTGCCGATCGTAAATCGGTTTGTGTTTTGTTCTCTCCTCCTCCCACTGACTCGTATGTTGTCGCCGTTAGAGACCCCTTTGGTTGTGCTCCTTGCGCCCCTGACATCTTCACACTACAATCTCCCTCTCTCTCTCTCTCTCTCTAGATTAGTAGTAAATTTCCCTCCTTCCTCCCTCCCTCTCTCTCTATGTATATATGTATGTGATTTTTCGTTACAGCTGGTGTAGGATATGCAGAACTTATAGATATTGAGACATGAAAAAATCGTTATTGCCACCATACAAGAGGTGAGCACACGTGCTAGCACTTTAACGTACTCGTGTCACTTCTTCTGCCACGTATTTCTATAACGTGGACCTTATTCACAGCCCCTTCAACTCCCAACAGAATTTGAGATATTTCCGAAAGGCCCCTTACTTTGTGACCAGCTTCCCGCGTAGCCCCTACTTTATCAAAAATATTCAGATGGCTCCCTTTTTCCCGTTACCATTATATGTCCGTTAACTCTCATCACCTTTCTGCCACGTCATCTCTCTCTCGCCACCTCATCATCTTCTCCGATAAGGTCGTCGGACGGTCAAAATTTTCGGTGACCTTCATCCTGAAAAATAAAATAAAATATTTTCTCTCTCTCTCTTCTCCAGCGACCTTCAAACACCAAAAAATTTTTTTTTTTTCCTCTCTCTCTAAACACTCCAATGAAGGGGTTTTCCTTCGCCGGAGGTTTGGTTCACTAGATCTTTTTTTAGATTTGGTGAACCAGACCTTCGGCGAAGGGAAACCCTTCGCCGGAATGTTTAGAGAGAGGAGAGATTTTTTTTTGTTTGGTGCTTGAAGGTCGTCGGAGAAGAGAGAGGTGAGGTGGAGAGAGAGAAAAAATTAAAGATGAAGGTCGCCGGAAATTTTGACCGGCCGACGACCTTATCGGAGAAGATGATGAGATGGCGAGAGAGATGACGTGGCATAGAGGTGATGAAATGGAGGAGAGAGAGAGTTAACGGGCATCTAACGATAACGGGAAAAAAGGAGTCATCTAAGTATTTTTGATAAAGTAGGGGACTACGCGGGAAGTAACTCATATAATGTCTTCTGTTTTTTTACGACAAAAGATATCCCTCTTTTTTCAGACACATTCGTACACGTTGTGAGAGTCGATCTGTTTATGCCTTAGAGTTGACGTCGTGGTAATAGTATTTATTTTATCTTACTCTGCCGCATACTGCAACGGGTCAAGGATTAGAAGTGCAAAGTTATATATCTAAATAATAAAAAAAAATGCAAATGTCGTAACTAACAAAATATTTATATTTGTTAATTATATTAATACATCAAGAATTACAAACACAATTGACTTTTACGAGAGTTCACATTTTGAAATGTTAGTATAATCGACTCGTTGTCAATTTCATTAAAAATATCATCTTTATATTTATGTTATGTGATGGGCCTAAAAATAGGTTTATTCCCGCAAGTATACGGGGTCAAGTTATAGTATTGAAAATAAGATCGAGTATCGTCCCAAGAGATAGGTAGGTAACTTCAGATATTGAAGGCGAGTTTAGCTCAATAATTAAAATGTCAAAAACTAACTTAGACTAACACACACACCCCACTCATAAAATTGATGATTGATTTGGAAGAAGTAAGAAAACAAATAAAGCTAACTAAACTATCTAAGAGAGGGGAGAAGATATCTTAGGTTATAAAATCCACCGCATAACTTCACTTTATAAAACAAGCACTTAATTACTTAAATTCCTTTTGTATTTACTCGGGATCCAATATAATGAACTATTTGGATTCCGGATGATATTCTAAATAAAACAATTTGATAATCACTAATTCTAATTGTCTTCCTTATAAAGATTCGGATCACTTAACTATTATTCATCATCTAAAAAGTATACTCCATCTAACAACTTAACGAAAGTATGAAATATCTAATTATGAGGCATGAGTAATAGAAAGAGAATCCAATCCATATAGATAAACAATTAATAGACATTAAAGCACATCAAAGGATTTAATTAATCGAGAACAAGTATTATAAAGATCCAAAATGACACATAAATGGACTACTTAAAACATGCATTAATTAACAAATCCCTTTTCTCATGTATAACTCAAAATCTAACATAATAAACTATTTAGATTTCGGAATATATTCTTTAATAACACGATTCAAAATCAAGAATGTATGATTGACTATCATATAAGACTAATTTCCTACACTATCATTCAAGATCTAAAAGGCATATCTCATCTAATAATTCAATAAAAGCATGAAATATCTAATTATAATACATGAATGACAATAAGGTTATAGAATCAACATGAAATGACAATCAATAGGCATTGAAGCTCAATACAAGGATTCATTGATTTATAACATATCTCAAAATAGCCCAAATATGGGTTTCATTCACAACCTTAGATTGTTAAATTAACTATACATGGAATCTAGAATACCATTCATTGACATTGTAAAATAAATGAAAATACTAAGAAATTAATGGAAAGAAATCACCAAGAATGCTCAAATTCCATATCCCCATGTATTTCCAATTTGTCCAAGATTTGCTCCATTTATGCTCAAGAATGTTACTCCAAGAAATCCAAGTAATAGCTATTTTATTGCAACCCAAATAAGAAAAAGAAAGAGAAGAAAGAAATTAGATCTAGAAAGAAGTTGGAAAGAAAAGATAAAGAGGGATAGAAATAGTAGAAGAATATGGAAGAAAGAAGAAGAAGACTATTAATGGAAGAAATAATAGTGGTGGAGAAGAAATAGTAGTAGAGAAAGAAGATGGAAAAAGAATGGAAAAGAAATAGATTTAGTAGTAGAAAAGAGAGAAAGAAATAGGTGAGAAGAAGGATAAGAATAGAGAAGAGAAGGTATTTGGTAAGAGGAAGATTGAAGAAATAGGTAAGAAGAGGTATTGAAAGAGGAGAGGGAGATTGGTAAGAATAGGTATGAGAGGGTTTGCAAGTCTCGGGTTTAATGGAGGAGAAAGGGACTTATTTATAGGTGGGTTTTGGTTTTGGTTGGGTTAAATGGTAAAAAGAAGGTAAAAGGAGGGTCATTTTTGGAATTATGGGGGTTAAAATAACAAAAAACCCTAAATTGGTCGGCTGGGTGAAAAGGGATTCAAATTCGGATGTTACTGTGTGGCCGGGTGTGGGTTAATAGTTTGCGCTTGGTTCAGCAGTCGTTGGATGGGAATAAACACGGATCTAGACGGTTTGGGAAGGAGCCACGCGTCCGGGTGCATTGTAATACATAGCTTCGGGTAACACGGATAATAAATAAAGGACGGGATGGTCAGCAGCCGTCGGATCTGGGACACGCGGCAACGGACGTACAAGATTAAAACGTTGCTTCTGGGACTACGGGATTAAATTGCTTCGGGTGCACGGGATAGGAAATGGGTCGGGAATCTCAGCAGCCGTTGATCTCAAAAACGCGGAAGCAAACGGTCACGATTAAAACGTGGGAAGGGGCTACGGATTCTAAGTTGCGACGCTCTACACCGAATCAGACCTATAGCGTCCGTTTCGCTGCTTGGCGGAAACACGGGAATCGCGTATACCAGTCCCTAGAGCGCGCCACCTGTCCATTTTGATCTAATTTGAGTCATTTAATAATTTCCACTTGTTTATAGAATATTTTTGAGTAAAAAGAACAAGTTGTTGACGGGTTGAAGTTCTCTAATGGATTCTCATTGTTTGATGACAAAAGCATTCCTCAAAGAAGTAACTGAAGTGGCTCATACACATGATGTTTATGTTACCACAGGAAACTAGGGTTGAACATCTGGTTTGTCAAGGACCTTCTGCTCATGGAATATGTACAGGTTTCTCTCTCCTAATCAAACACTTGTTTTTCTTCTATTTGATCATTTTAGTCTTTAAAGGATTGAAATTAAACTTGGATTTTTCTTTAATTTTGATTAGGGTGGTGGTGGTGGGAAATTATGGTGGTGGTGGTCGGAATTTGTGTTGGAGATGAAGATTAAGGACTAAAATACAATCATATTTATTTTTGCAGAAAAGATAAATACTCTTCCTATGTCAGACTCATTGACTAAGTCTTTATTCCATTTAGACATTTTTTATGACCCAAAACCACAGCCATTTAATTAAATGGATATACCATATGATATATGAATTTATAGCCTTTTACTACGACCAAGCCATAACCGAAGATCTTATTTTTCAGTTACGAACTACTGGGGAAAGTTTGTAGCTAAAGTCATTTGCGTGAGTGCTTTTGGATATAGGCTATTATCATGGATAAAACTCATTTGCTACTGCCGTAACAAAACCCTTTCAGTTTTGTAGTGCCCACTACTACTAAAATTCTTGGGAGGATGCGGGGTGCGACCGCACACCCTCGCACTCCCTTGGATCCGTCACTAACGACAAAAATGCCTAACATTCGAGAATTTTGAAGTTCTTTGAACTTTCAAGAGTTTGATATGTTGTAGAACTTTAAAGTTCCGCAACTTTAAAGGGAGATTTGTTGTTTGGACCCCCTTTCGTATAATTGGCTTGCTGTTTGGATTCCATTTTTCCAGTGTTGCACTTTGGACTCCCCTTTAACGAAATCACTCGAGAATATTCCATCTTTAAAGTTACATTTAAAAAAAATTCCTTTTTACCCTTATAATATCTATATTGCACTTTGGGCCCCTAATTTACTTATACTCCACCAACCATCATCACTACTTCTATGAAAATAAAAAAGTAAAATCATCGACCCAACAAGGCCAACCTCATCTCATCAAAAAAAAACAAGGTCAACTTCCATTATCAACACTTTAAACCATATGTGAGCCATCAACTGTTCAGTAAATGTATATTGAAATCTTCAATATCACCATCCCAACCTTTCTCTCCAGAAGAAGCAACACCAATCCAAAACCAAGATGGTGAAACAACAAGACTAAAATCAGCTACTTCATAAGGGGTTAGTCTCAGAGTTCTCATGGATAGATATATAAATCAGAAACTTGTTGAAATATCTTTCTATATGTTAAGATATCCCATATAATATTAGGAAATATCAAATATTAGAAACTAGTAAGTTATTAGGAGCTAGTATATATATTAGCATAAAACTATTAGAAACTAGTAAAATATTAGGAACTAGTAAAATTAGAAACCAGTAGTATTGTAACTCTATAAATAGAGTCTTATATTTCTTTTGTAATCCATCAAGGAATAAAACAATTTCTTTGATCAATTTCAACTTGGTACCAGAGCCAACGATCTTAAATTTGTTTTTTTAAAAAATTTTGTCGATTGAAGGAGAAAGAACCTTCATCTTCTTTTCCTATCTTAATTTCAAAGAAGGAAAAAAAATCCTTCATTAGTTTTGGTATTAAAAGAAGGCAAAAAGACAAAACAATAACGTTAATTGTTATTGTGTGATCTATATTGTCTCACAATTTACAAAATTTTGAGTTGGTAGAAAAAATCTTCTCAAAGATTCAGTTTCTAAAATTTTCTGATATAAATTTTTTCTCATAATTAATATAGTAGAAAATATGGATCAGACAATTGGTACAATTTTTCAGTCAGGAGGAGCCTTTAATTCAGTGATTATGTTGAATGAAAAAAATTATGATATGTGGTCTCAAATCATGGAGATGCATATTGCTGAAAAAGAAAAACTTTCGTTTATTCGAGGTAATTCATTACCACCTGCTGAAGATGATGTTAAATATGAGAAGTGGTATGCAGAAAATCAAAAAGTCAAGAGATGGTTGTTGATGTCTATGACTCCAGAAATTATGAAGAGATATATTCGTTTACCTACAGCTCGTGATATTTGGAAAGCTTTATCTAAAGCTTTTTATGATGGATCTAATGAATTGCAAGTCTTCTCTTTGAATCAGAGGGCATTTTCTGCCAAACAGAATGGGAGGATACTTTCGGTTTATTACGGTGAACTGGTTGAGATCTTTAGTGAATTAGATCACCGTGATAAAGTGATCATGGAAAACGAAAACGATATTGTATCTTATCGTAAATCAATTCAACGACAACGTGTGCATATTTTTCTTGCAGGGTTAGATGGTGAATTTGAACAAATCCGTGGTGAAATTTTGAGAAAGGATCCCATTCCCGATTTAGAAGAATGTTATGCTTTAGTCCGTCGTGAGCTTGTTCTACGCACAACGATGAACAGTGAATCTGAAACAACTGATGCTTCCGCAATGATGATTCGAAATAAGACAAAAAATAATAATGTTAAAGCTATTTGTCAATCTGACAAATCTTCTTATAAGTGTACCCACTGCAACAAAACTGGTCATACCAAAAATCATTGTTATGAATTAGTAGGTTATCCGGAATGGTGAGATCATAATCGAAAGAAAAACTCTAAGAAACCCCTTGTAGCTGCACTTGTTGAGACAGAGGAAGAAAATCCAACTGTTAGGCAAGCTTCAGCAATGGTAGTCACTACAGGTAACGTAGAAACAAAGATGGAGAACTTTAGAGATAAACTATGTTACGTGGAGCAGTTAGAGAATCTCAGAAATCAACTTAACGAGTGTCTGCACCAAAAGTGCGAAGTGGAGAAGAAACTATCAAGTCTTAGCTCTCTATCTCAAAAAGGTACTTCTGCAGATACAAGTATTTTGGTGAAGCAGTTGCAAGAAAAGTTAAGAAACTATGAGTCTGAAGTCGAAGAAGCAAGGAAGTTGAAATCATCTCATCAAAATAATGAGTTATTAAAAGAAAAATTATTGGAAGAAAAAGACCGAAGAGAGCGTGCGGAATTCGAGTTACTTAAACAACAAGAGACTCAATTTGATGTGAGAAATTTGGAGAATGAACTAATGGCATGGAAGTCATTAACCAATGATATTCCTGGTGTTTCATGTCCAAGTGACATACGTACTAAGTTCACAAGCTTGCAGAAAGAGGTGATTGAAAATATGACAACAGTTGGTCAAGTAATCGCATGTATGAAGCAAATGGAGGTAACTGTGAAAGCAGCTGAACTTGGTAGACAACATGTAGAATTTGTGACCTCATTAGCCAACCAGAAGGCAGAAGATTCGGAATCTAAAGTTAAACGGTGTGAATTGATGATCAATTGTCTTACTGAAGAAACAGAAAGATTAAAAAAGGAGGCTATTGAATTGAAGATGCACAAGAATGTGGAAATAGAGAGAACAACAAAGCAAGGAACTCTTATTCAGGAATTGGAGGCATCACTTGATAGAAAGGAATCCTCCATCAAAGAACTGCAAAGTAAATTATCAGAACAAAAGGAGGTCATGGCTCACCAGCATAACGAGATAAACCTGCTCAATGAACGGCTAAACAACGAAGCACAAAGGCTAAAATCATTGGAGCAGGAGAATGACAAGCTCAGTGAAGAAATTTATGTTTTGAAGTCTAAGTCGGGCCACGATGACAGTTTCAAGTCGAATATTTTCGAAAATGATAGACAAGTTGGGCATGTGCGATATCTATGCACCAACTTGAGGGGGAGTGTTGAAATATCTTTCTATATGTTAAGATATCCCATATAATATTAGGAAATATCAAATATTAGAAACTAGTAAGTTATTAGGAGCTAGTATATATATTAGCATAAAACTATTAGAAACTAGTAAAATATTAGGAACTAGTAAAATTAGAAAACAGTAGTATTGTAACTCTATAAATAGAGTCTTATATTTCTTTTGTAATAATAAAACAATTTCTTTGATCAATTTCAACTAAACTCACCTGAAATTGACGGTTTGTCTTTCATGAATTCTCACTCTTACCTACTTCTTCCTCTTGATGTAGTAAAGGTATCTGAATTGGATTTCAGGATAAAATTGATTCTTCAAGAACTGATATGATATAATTCACTAATCAGGGCGGGCATCAATGTTTCTTATATATAGTTGTGTGGAATTACTTGCCTTTAAATATGAACCCCAACAGTAAGCATCTGTTGTACTTGTTATATTTGTGTTGGCAATTGAACTTGTAAGGAAATTCTTCTTCATTAGGATTGATTCCTAGAGAAAGGTATTTTAGAGAGAGAAATAGCAGACGTGGATATGTAATCAACTAAAGAGTTGCCTGATCATTGAATGCTAAAGGGTTGCCTGATCATTGAACGCTAAATGGTTGCCCGATAAATTAATGGAGATGTAATCAGGATTGATTGCTAAATAGTTGCTTGATAAATCAAAAAAATTAATCATGATTCTCTGAAAGCTAATCAGCTAAAGGGAGGTATTTTAGAGAGAGAAAATCTAGAGAGAGAGAAGAGAAGAGAGAGGGGAAACCAGTTGCGAGTATGTTTAAGTGTTGGTGAATGGTGATCTTCCATTACTATCACCAGGAACTTGGGGTTGATGGAGAGAGCTGGTGATTGATTTGAGAGAAGAGAGAAGGGTAGATGATGAATTGGGAGACAGTTGGGTTAACTAGAGGGTAAAATAGTATTTTCCCTCTAGTAGGGTGTAAAATAGTATTTTTTCCATTCATGTTTATTTAAACTGTTATATTTAACTCCTTTTCTGAAAAAGGGAGTCCAAAGTGCAACACTGGAAAAAGGGAGTCCAAACAGCAAGTCAATTATACGAAAGGGGGTCCAAACAACAAATCTCCCACTTTAAAATGGTAGAATTTAAAGTTTCACGCTTTTAAAATTCCAAGAACTTTAATACGTCCATTTCACATTTAAGTCATTGAAATCGATGTTTAAGATTAAAAAAAGAGCTACATTCTTTTAAAACCTACATTTAAGTCGTTACCCGTCATCTTCATTTCATCTGCACCACCACTTTCGACCAATAACAACAAAGAGTATTGAGGGAGAGAACCAAAAAAAGGGGGGTAAATAAGCTTTTCCCCCAGCCCAAAACAGAAATAAGAAGCAGGTCCAATTTGTAAGTTTTTTAGTGGGCCCGAGATGACAAGTACAATAAAGAATGTGTCTTTTTATCTTACTACCTGTAATACCCTTTTCTCTTTATTTTCATTACATTCTCTCTCTCTCTCTAAAAACATTCCAGAGATATCTTCTTTCTCTCTTCAAGAAATTTCAAAAGCTATCTTCTTTCTCTCTCTAAGAAATTTCTTAAACAAATTTAGTGAAGAAATATTGGAACGGTTTAGGGTTTTGGAGAAGTCAGATTCAGTTTGATTTCTTAAACAAATTTGGTGAAAGTTTAATGGTGAAGAAATATTTTAGAAAAACCAGATCTAGAAATATTTTGAATGGTTTAGGGTTTTGGGAAGTCAGATTCGGTGAAGAAATATTGGTGAAAGTTTAATGGTGAAGAAATTGGAATGGTTTGATTTCTTGAACAAATTTGGTGAAACTTTAATGGTGAAGAAATATTTTGAAAAAACCAGATCTGGAAATATTTTGGAATGGTTTAGGATTTTGGATAAGTCAAATTCAGTTTCAAATTACTTGGGAAGAAATCTTTTGTTGGGTTCAGGAAGCAACAAATCTGGTTTTTTTTATTTAAGCGGGTTGTTGGAGATTTTTTATTTAACAGAAATTCATAATGGTGAAGAAATCAGATCTGAAGTTATCCTTAACTTGATCTGCTTTTATTGTTTTCGAGGAATTTCATTACCAAGTTTTCGAGGAAATGTAGTGTACATTCCTCAGTTCCCAGTACATTTTATCGTTCCCAATCAGTTCCCACATTTCCTTGTTATGTGGAAGTTGACTGTACATGTTTAGTTTCTTTCGTCTTATATTTCTATCTTTTTTCCAATTTTGTGAATGTTGCAACGTGAAAGTTTCCTTCGAATATTGTTGAATGAAAAATCTAGTACGAAAGATTGTTGAATGAAAAATCTAGTACGAAAATCGGAAGTATCTAATACTTTTATAGAGAAAAAAATATCTTGATCTGTTTTACGGAAGGAAAGTTTAGAAAGAGAACGTATAAAAGTCTTGGGTGGCGTCTAAATTTGATACATTATAACAACCAGATTTACGTGCGTTTTTAGATTTTTGTTTACCGAAACTTCATTAAAAAATCTTTATAAAAATCTTCCAACATATAAGGCAAGAATGTTTGAGATAAGGAAAGTAGTTAAGATTAGAGAGAGAAGATATGCTTACAAAAGAAAAATATGGAAAGAGAAAAATCTGGAAAAGAAATATGAAAAAGGAATATAATTTTAGATAGAGCTAAAATAGGAAAAATCCGGACAGAAATTTCAAATTAGAAAAGAAAGAATAATATTTGAGAGAAGAAACGCATACCACATTCTATTATATACTGTACATAACATAATGTACAGTACGTAAAACAATTCCTGGTATATAAGACTATTCCCAGTACAAAAAGTGTCTAGTACACAACCAAATGACTAGTACATAAAACAATTCCGGGTACACAAGAAAATTCCCAGTACAAAAGTGTCTGGTACATAACTAAATGGCTAGTACATAGAATAATTCCCGGTACACAAGAAAATTTTCAGTACACAAGTGTCTAGTACATAACCAAATAGCCAACACATAAAACAATTTCCGGTACAAAAGTGTCTAGTACATAACCAAATGGCCAGTACATAAAACAATTCCCGATACACAAGAAAATTCTCAGTACAAAAGTGTCTAGCACATAACTAAATGGCTAGTACATAAAACAATCCACGGTACACAAGAAAATACCCAGTACAAAAGTGTCTAGTACATAACCAAATGGCTAGTACATAAAACAATTCCCGGTACACAAGAAAATTCTCGGGACAAAAGTGTCTAGACATAACCAAACAAGTGTCTAGCACATAACCAAATAGTTAATAAATAAAATAATTTCCGGTACACAAGAAAATTCCCAATGCAAAAGTGTCTAGTACAATGGCTAGTACATAAAACAATTCCCAGTACACAAGAAAATTCTCAGTACAAAGGTGTAGCACATAACCAAATGGCTAGTACATAAAATAATTCCCGGTTCATAAGAAAATTCCATGTACAAATCTGTCTCGTACATAACCAAATGGCTAGTACATAAAATAATTTCCGATACACAAGGAAATTTCTGGTACAAAAGAAAATTCTCCGTATTAAAGTGTCCAGTACACAAAAAAATGTACAGTACAATACCTATTGTTTTAAAAAAATGTACAATACAGAAAATCTAAACAAATGTCCAAAATATAAGGAGAAAAATTATAAAGAGGGAAATAAAATCTCGATACAAATCTCAAACTTGAAAATGAAATTCATCTAAAAAAAATTTAAGATTTACCAAAAAAACTAGGGGGGAGAGAGATAAATTTACCGTAAATATATGAAAGAAATTAGGGGGAGAGATGAATCTAGAGATATAATTTTGGAGAGATAAAGTAGTTATAGAAAGAGAGAAATTAAATAATTAGAGAGAAATTAAATAATTTAGAAGAAGTTTAGAAGAAATAATTTAGGAGAAAAAAATATGGAAAGATAAAGTAGTTATAGATAATTTAGGAGAGAGAAATAAAATAACTAGAGAGAGAAACTGTTTGAGAGAAATAAGGAGGAGAGAGAAATAAAGTTGAGAAGAGATAAGGGAAAGAAATGACACATGTCACGTTTGAATTAAAAGAACGTGAGAGAGTACGGAATTGGGTGAATGGCATTCTTGTAATTTCATGAAAAGTGAGGCCTTAACTGCCACAAAAAATTCCCTCCTGACACGGTGGACCTGCTCCTTATTTTCTCTCTGCAGTGGAGCGGGTCCCCATTTCGTCCAAGGGATTGGGCCTTTTGCCCAACCCCTCAGCATTGCTTGAATTACTTAGATACATATTCGTCATATTTAACATTAAGATAATAACATGAAGAAGTCTTGTAATATCACTCATACGTGCACGCACATACTTTAAGTTGGGGGACAAAAAGATCGAAAAAGAGTTAAAAACTTGAAAGTCTGAAACACAAATTTTGTGGACTTCCAAAATTTAAAGTTGGAGAATAATGTACATTTCTATACTTCATAGCAGGAACTAAACTCGGTTTTGGAAGAGAGAACAACAAATATAGAAAAAAGTATATTTTGGAAGTTGAGGTTGGATTCTTCGACTGATGCTTTTGTTTTACAGTGAGATAGTGGGAGAAGGAAGAGGATGGGAGAGAGAGACTAAGAGAGAAAAAAATAAGGCAAGCTAAGCGAAATAATCATCATTCATTCTAAAAAGTCTTTGAACCAATTTTAGGCTAAAAATTCTTAATTACTCGTAAAAAAAGAATAACGCGAGACAGAGACGAAAAACTATACGAGGATTCGGCGAAGGGGACTCCCCTCGCCGAAACTTAAGAGAGATTAACAGAGAGGGAGAAAGAGAGACAATAGAAAAAAAATAAGAGGGAAGAAGTGTGTGAAAGGAGAGATAGTGGTGGTGGCGCCATAATTGATGGTGGTGGTAGGAGGGGAAGATGAGAGGAGAAGAAACTACAAAATATTAAGGGTTGCTAGGTGTTTTGAGGAAACAAAAGATTACAAAACTTTTTTCGTTTCCACTCAAAAATTCGTACGTCAAAAAATTTATTTGTTTGTCCAAAACATCAACCCAAATTCCCTCTACGATTCTCGGTCACAATTGTTTCAGGCAGCTTTGGAGCATCGTGAAAATCCTCCTGAGGCATAGAGATCTTGGACAACTAGAATTGACGTACAGCGCATATTCATCATGAATTCATAACTTCACTTTTACCCCATAATCTTAATCTCCATCTCTCTGTCCTGCTCATCCTCTCTTATCTTTCTTTTCTCTTCTACAGATTCTCTCTTTCTCTCTCTCACGCTGTTGTTGCTCATTCTTTCTCTTCCGGTCTCTCTCTCTCTCTCACATTGTTGTTACTCATTCTTTCTCTTCCGGTCTCTCTCTCTCACATTGTTGTTGCTCATTCTTTCTCTTTGGGTCTCTCTCTCTCTCTCCTGCCCATTTTCTCATTGTTTCTATCTCTCACGGTTCTGGCTAAAGAGAACTCTCCTTCACAGAATCACAGGAACTGTGAGAGAGAGAAAATAGTGGGACGAGAGAGAGTAACAATGAAACAGAGAATTGCAGGATATAGGGAACGAACAAGAGAGATAAAGAGGAGAAGAAAGGAAAGAGATGGGGTAGAGAGATAAAGAGGAGAAGAAGAAAGGAAAGAGATGAGGTAGTTGTGCTGGTCGGTGGTAAAAAAATGGTGGTGGTGATCAAAAGTTGTCGTGGATTTGTTGAAGGTGATGACAAGACGAAGATTAGAGGAAATTCAATTAAGTGAACTTTTAGCCTAAAAATAGATATGCCCTTAAGCCAAATTGTCTAAACCTTTTACAGCCAAGAGATTTACTAGGATGCCTACTAACCAAATTTTAGAGAGGAAAAGGACTAGTTCAATTACCAATTTAAACCTAGATAAGTTCAACTATGCACGTCTATAGGGCAAGTACAACTTAGCATTATCCTACATTGTCTAAGCATATAGGAGTTAAAAAGGTTTGGTCCAGTAGGCTCTAACACCATCGACCAACATACTAAAGCTGACTTAATATAGCACTCTTCGTCTAACACCATCAACCCACATATTAAAGCTCTGACTTAATATAGCACTCTTCGTTAATCGAAATAGGGAAAACCCATAAATAGATAATAAATAACATAATCTGTTCTTTACTTAATTGCAAGAGAAAGTCTCCAATCATGAAAAAAGAACCAATAAGCATCCAAATCCAACTGAATAGAGCCATGCCCATTAACTTGGTAGAGAGAATGACTTGGATAACAATTAATAACAACATGAAAGTCTTGCTTAGCACAAACCTGATCTCTTTATTTTGTTCATTTCCGTCCTTCCACAATCAACTACTAAATCACTCTCCCTCTAAATTCTCCTATTCCGACCTGCAATCACACCAATTCATCATGATATGCAAAAAAAAGATAGGAAAGAAACTCAAGAAATGTTCGAAAGAAGACGCTAATTTTCTAGTAAGAGAGGAAGTGGGCAGGGGAATGATGACTCTTTCTCCAACTTCTACTCGGCCAGTGGGCAAGACCTGATGGGGCTTGGGCATGGGCTTGGGCGTGGGAGATATTGCAGGTAGGATTTCATACCCCTAGCCCGAGAATCTAATAATTCTAGCAGGTCGTATGTGCACTACTATCTTCAAGATCCGGGCGTCCACCGGCTTGTGGGACTTGGGTGAACATGACAGGCGTTGGGCTTCCTTCCCACCCCTAGGTTGTAGGTAGAAATCATACGGAAGTAAAAGGTAATTCAAATATTGAGAAATAATCACACAAGATGAAGGTGTAAATAATACCAGGGTAGATGTAACAACAATGATGTCGGAATCAACTAGTTTTCTTTTTTCTCTCTAACATTATTATATCTGTGAGTAAAAGCCTACAATTATAGATAGGAGTTTACAACTTGGATTTGGCTGAAAGTCTGGCTTTCAGCTCCTCAGCTACGGCATCAATGAACTCCTCAGTGTTCAGGTACTGGCTCCTAGTCACCCTGCAACCAAATTAACCATAATACGTAAATGTTGATCGACAATGTATTTATTTACAGGCAGACATCCTCGATAAATCAAGCTTACTTTGATCCATGGATAAGAAGAGCAAGATCCTTGGTCATCTTCCCTGATTCAACTGTTCCAATGCAAGCTGCCTCTAGTTTCTCAGTGAAGTCCAATAGTTTAGCATTATCATCCAACTTTGCCCTGTTTGATGTATAATTATAACATTAGTCATTAGTCCACATAGAATTGTATGAAACTGATTATTGTCCTCCTATATACTATCACATATAAACCACATTTACATCTAGGTTTTTAGATCATTATTTAAAACGGTAGATTAACTGATGTAAAACGGAAGATTCGCGTGCATATGACACTTAAGTGGTATTTTTTTCTCATTGTTTGGATCTTGACTCAAATGGACAAAAAATTAACTATTCAAACGACTCAGAAATCACGAGTCCTACAAAACAATCATTCTGAAATTTGGGGAGAGTCCACTCAAACCTCGAGTCAGATTTCAGATCTAAGGTGGAAAAAAGACAAACACTACTTTAGTCCACATTGCTAAGGAGGATCTCCCAAACCTAGACTTATAACATAACACCCTTACATATTGAGTAGGCCCATTGATTGGATGTGGGACCTAGATGGTTAGGTGAGGATACTAAGGGTGGTCTAGGGAAGGGACATGCCAATAAAAAGAACTTGTACCATGTGAACTAGGATAACCGAATGTGTCACCGATATGATTAGATAAGGAAATTTAGGGCGGTCTAGGGCAGGCCCATGCCCAAAAAAAAATGTACCATGTGACACCAGGTTAATTAGATGTGGTGCCTAGATGGTTAGTTGAGGAAACATAGGGTGGTCTAGGGGACGCCCAAGCAAAAAAAAAACCTAATACCATGTGAAACCAGGATATTGGGCCTGACCGTCTGAGTGGTGCCTAAATCAAAGACAAATAGTAGGTATCGAGATGGGTGTTACATAATACCTGTGTGCAAGTCCTCGTGACCAAGCAAATATTGAGGCAATACTGTTTGTACTGGTTTCACCACCTTTCTGGTGAACTCGGTAATGACGGGTCACCGTGCCATGGGCTGCTTCAGCCTCAATGGTCTTCCCATCTGGGCATACCTATAATCACATCACATTTGTATAAATCCCTAATGTTTCTAAATACTGCCAATAAGCATAACCATATTGCACAAGTTGTTTAAAGCATACTTACCAATACGGATGTCATCAGTCCAAGGGAACCAAAACCTGCAGTAATGGGAATATAAATTCAGTAACATGCTAACAGATTTAGAAAAAAAATACAGAGGGAACGAAAGGGTATGACTTTTACAAACCTTGGGCCAAGAAATCACTCTGCACATCACCATCATAGTTCTTACATGCCCATACATAACCACCATCACTCTTTAGTGCATAGGCAACCATATCATCAATGAGGCGGTGTTCATACCTGTGAAAACAATCTTTCCAGTTGAGCAAGCGATACGCATATTAAACATTGTTAAAAGGATACATATAAAGATACTAACCATATTCCTGCCTCCTCGTACTTAGATTTCCATTGAGCTTCATATACTTCTTGGAATATGTCCTTGAACCTGTAGAAGAGAAGAAGAAAATAAGCATGAACCTCGATATATCATTTAGTAAAAAACTTATTATCAGTAATTATTTGCTTGTGTGCATTGAAGGTCGGCAATCATAAGTCCTACCTGTAATTGGCCCACTTTTATAAGATAAGAAATGTAAAAAAGGGTGAAAGCGATACCTTCCGTCATATTTCTTAAGAATTGTGTTTTTTGTGCTAAGATAAAGTGGCCACTTCTTCTCGTAAGCTGTTGCCATTGACGCCTCAGCAAACGAGCGGATGGACTGTAATGAAGAAAATATAAACCTCAGTGGCTTGTTAATTTTAGACTTCGAACATGGAGCTACTAAGTGGCAAAAATGAGAAATGCAAAATTGAGACCTCATCAGTGTTGTACATGGCCAAGGCTACACCTCCGGCACCAGTGAAGTTGTAAACCTCTAGTTCTGTCTTCTCATCTTGTCCTTCTGGTACTGCAAACATTTATGAGATGAGTCTCGAGTGAGCCTTTCTTGACAAATACCAAATGAGGCACAAAAGATAATGCAGATAAATCTTAATGATACTACGAATATGACGGCAGAACATTTTGGATTTCCAAGACGTAGGAAATTAACATGACCCAGGAAGTTTTGTCTGAGAGAAAAATATGTACCAAACACCAATTTGAGTTTGCCAGCTCCCTTGATAACAGCATCAGTTGCTCGGTACTGATCACCAAAAGCATGTCTTCCGATGCATATGGGCTTCGTCCAACCTACAGAAAACATCAAGTTAGAATACCTTCAACAATGAAAGAAAATGGCAATATCGAGAGGTTAAATACCTGAGACAAGTCGGGGAACATTCTTGCAGATGATGGGTTCTCGGAACACAGTTCCTGCAGCAAGTGTACAACAATAGATGTTTTACCACGGTACACACAATGAAGTAAGACCAAAGGAAAATCAGGGGAAGCTTGCTCACCGTTCAAGATGTTTCTGATTGTTCCGTTTGGACTCCTCCACATACTTTTCAAGCCGAACTCCTTAACACGGTCTTCATCTGTAAATCATGTGAACATATTTACAAAATCAAATCGGGATTTGACTGTAATATTATATAAACCACTATATGATGAAAAAAGAAGTAATTTTGAGGTTAACGTTTCCAGTTAGAATATATACCTGGAGTGATGGTTGCACACTTGATTGCAACATTGTACCTGCAACAACAGTATTTTAGTTCATATGGCACATTGGAATGTGTAACCAGAAAAAGCAAAAGTTAAAAATGATTCTAAGTTTCTGACTTCATACAACAAGCACCAGCAAAAAAGAAAGACTTACAAGCATAAAATACGTCCAAATCAATGTTATTTCTCAACTTATATTCTGTTTTACATATTCTTGTGAACGATTGTATGAAGTAAAGAACGAAACTACACTAGTATAGAACATAAGATGAAAGGTAAGCGTCTAAGAGGAGTAACATCGACAAGAAAAACACAAACAGGAAAGATGATCAGCACCCATTTTCATTCAAAGGAAATTAAGAGTTAATACTTACTTAAGAGTGGCTTCTGCACTTTCAATAGTAACTTTATCATCAGTGTTGTCACGATGGGGAAGGCCGAGGTCAAAATACTTAATATCCAAATCCAAGAAGGGGAAAATGAGCTGCGAATTGATTAAACAAAAGATTTAGAAACTACCCACATTAATATGGAACACTAACATGAGAAATTGAAGAAAAGTTAGAAGAATAACCTTGTCCTTGATTGATTTCCAAAAGACACGAGTCATTTCATCTCCTGAGTCATTCAAAAATAAAGTTCAGAATTTATGAGATAAAACAGACATAAGAAACAGATAGATTAAGTAGATATTCTACTTTTAGTATACAAAAGTGATAAACAAAAGATAGAGATTCATTATGGATTTTATTCAATCAACCTTTTTCCAGAATCCAAACACTAGACGTTCAACTTTGAAAAATAAAATCAAACTAAAACATAATACACTAGATCCAAATAAAAATGAAGATTAGGAACAAAAAAACTATCTAAATCAAAGAAAAAAACAGATCATATAATAATATCAACACTTGGATAATTTGTTGATCGTGACTAAAATCTGGCAGCTACAAATAGAGATCAAACCAATATAGTAGATTAATATTAACAAACTCAATTGAAGAATCAAGTAAGACGATTGATAACAACAAAATCAGATCTACAAAACCTAGAGGATCAAAAGAGAATAATAACAAACAGATCAAAGAGAGTATTTGGTTTACCGTCCATCTCGACGATCGGATTGGAGACCTTGATCTTCTCGAAAGCCATTATCCCTCAGCAAAGATGATCGATCAAAAGAATAGGGTTTACGAAGAGGGATTGGGATCTCAAATGCGATCGAGAGAGTTGGTGAAAAGTTGTAGGGAAAAGAAGTAGAGTAGAACACGGGATCTTCTTCTCAATATTTATAGCCTTGCGGCGTCGCAACTCACTTGGGAAATTTACCAAAATACCACGGGGGAGAAGTGGCCTTCCACATCTCCAAAGGTTTGTTTGTTTGTTGTGCAAAACCACACCTCCCAAGTGTTTCTTCTCCACAACCTAGTAATGTGGCCAGAGTTTGATCATGGTGGGGTTCTAATAAGGGTGCGGCTATAGACATGCAACCATTTATTGCCATTACCACCCAACCACCTCTTCACTTCAGCCAAGTGGATTTGGCTTATAGGCACATTGTCCCTGGACTAGACCGTCTCAAACTTTGCTTAAGGGGTGGTAGTGGATCGGGACATTGGGGAACACCCAGAAACAAAATGTTTTGTAGACATTTTAACCCCCAAGACATTTCGGGACATTTGTCCATAGACAAAATGTCTTTATGGACATTTCAAGACGTTTGATTCATAGACAAAATGTCTTAGAGACATTTCAAGATATTTAGTTCAAAGACAAAATGTGTAGTTGATATTATTATTATTATTATTATTATTATTATTATTATTATTATTATTATTATTATCTCATCATTGAAGGACAATTGGTAGACATTTATTATTTTAATGTTAACATTATTGTCTAACCAGGAGTAATATATTTGTACTCATATTTCGAAAATATATTTTTCAATTTTCGTAGACATCCGTGAATATCTGTGGACATTGATAGCCATTTAGTTGATGTTTATTATTTTAATATTATTATTGTCTTACCACATGAAATAAGAAAATTTAATTAATATTTCAAATATATATTTTTCGATTTTCATAGACATTCGTAGATATCTGTAGACATTGATGGACAAATGGTAAATATTATTATATAATATAGTATAATAATATATTAATATAATATATTAATATAATATAATAATACAATAATATAGTAATATGATAATAAGATAATATTATAATATTATTATAATATTACAATAATATTATAATATTATAATATTATTATAATATTACAATAATATTATAATATTATTATAATATTATAATAATATAATAATAATATAATATAATAATTATACAAAAATACTGTAATATAATAATAAGATAACATTATAATAATATAACATAATAATAATAATAATAATACTATAATAAATATTTTATTGTTATATATCATTTATTATTATATGTTATTAATCTAATTTGATAATAATAATTATTTTTAATATCTTCTTTACTTAAATGTTCTCAAGTGTCCTTAAATGTCTTCCATATTGTGAGAAACATTTTCTCTCCTAAAGCTATCAAAATTTACACTAAAATGTCTCCAAAACCAATTTGTCTTGAAATGTCCCTAGTTTCGTGTCAAAAATGAATAATACAGACATTTCAGGACATTTGAAATGTCTCAAACGAATAACACAGACATTTGGAAACATTTGAAATCTAAGCTCGAAAAATCGGAAATCGGGACTAGTCGGCAGACAGTCAAAAGGGAACAAGGAATGAAGTCGCTCGACCACCGGGAGAGGCCCATTAGTAGGGGGCGCCGCCCTTGACCCCTATTCATTTCATTTCATTTTATTTCATTTAATCAAAGGCTCTCTGAGACCTTACGCCATACCCCATATAGCCCAATAATTTAGAAGGCCTATATATTAACATTTTTTAGTTAATGGCCCAAAAAGTGGGGGGTAAATGAGTTTTATCCCCAGCCCAAAACCCAAATAAGAACCCAGTCCAAATGGACAGTTTTTTGTTGGGCCCGAGACAACAAGTACAACAAAAAAGTGCCTTTTTATCCTACCATCATTAATACCCTTTTTCTTCATTTTCATTACCTTCTCTCTCTAAAAAATTTCCAGAGATATCTTCTTTCTCTCTCTAGGAAATTTCAAAAGCTCTCTTCTTTTTCTCCCTAAGAAATTTCTTGAACAAATTTGATGAAAAATTATTGGAATGGTTTAGTGTTTTGGAGAAGTTAGATTCGGTTTAATTTCTTGAATAAATTTGGTGAAAGTTTGGTGAAAGTTTAATGGTGAAGAAATATTTTGGAAAAACCAGATCTGCAAATATTTTGGAATGGTTTAGGGTTTTGGAGAAGACAAATTCGGTGAAGAAATATTGGTGAAAGTTTAATGGTGAAGAAATTGGGTGAAGAAAGTTTAATGGTGAAGAAATTGGAATGGTTTGATTTTTTGAACAAATTTGGTGAAAGTTTAATAGTGAAGATATATTTTGGAAAAATCAGATCTGGAAATATTTTGGAATGGTTTAGCGTTTTGGAGAAGTCAAATTCGATTTCAAATTTAATGGAGAAGAACACTTTTTCTTGAACAAAAATTGATGGGTTTTAGAGAAACTATATCCAGATTTGACGAGATATAAAGCAACAAATCTGGATCTAAAGCAACTATATCCGGGTTTGGCGAGATCTCCCAGTTCTCTTAGATATTGTACCATTTTTTCTTATATTTAACGTCATAGATATACGTTTATGTGTTGAAATGTAATGTACATTCCTCAGTTCCCGCTACATTTTATCATTCCCACTCAGTTCCCACGTTTCCTTGTTTTGTGAAAGTTTATTGTACATTTTATAGTTTCCTAGATTCAGAAAGTCATGTATTTATAAATCCGATCGAAGATCTGTTAGTTTGGTCTACTATTTATGATCAAACTTGGATTTATTTGTAAGAGGTTTGTAAGATATGTTATTTTGATTTGTATGTCTATCTCTCTCTTTCTCTTTACACAATCTTAATCTAAATGGGAAACTATATCCGGATTTGACGAGATCTAAAACAACAAATCTGGATCTAAAGCAACTATATCCGGATTTGGCGAGATCTCCCAGTTCTCTTAGATATTATACCTTTTTTTGTTATATTTAACGTCATAGATATACATTTACGTGTTGAAATGTAGTGTACATTCCTCAGTTCCCGCTACATATGGAGTTATCCTTAACTTGATCTGCTTTGACTATTTTATTTTTTTACTATAAAATTCCCGAGGCATTGGAAAATTCCCGGTGCACAAAAACATTCCCGGTATACAAGTAAATTCCCAGTAGCTAACATCTTAAAGTTTCCTTCGAATGTTTTTCTAGTGTCTAGTACATAACCAAATGGCTAGTACATAAAATAATTCCCGTACACAAGAAAATTCCCAGTACAAAAAGTGTCTAGTACATAACCAAATGCTGGTAAATAAAACAATTTTCTCTATACACAAGAAAATTCCCAGTACAAAAATGTCTAATACATAACCAAATGGCTAGTACATAGAACAATTCCCAGTACAGAAGAAAATTCCCCATACAAAAGTGTCTAGTACAATGGCTAGTACATAAAACAATTCTCGGTACACATGAAAATTCTCAGTACAAAAGTGTAGCACATAACCAAATGGCTGGTACATAAAACAATTCCCGATACATAAGAAAACTCTCAATACAAAACTGTCTCGTACATAACCAAATGGCTAGTACATAAAATAATTTTCGATAAACAAGAAAATTCCCGGTACACAAGAAAATTCTCAGTACAAAAGTGTCATGTACACAAAAAAATGTACAGTACATAACCTCTTATTTTAAAAAATGTACAATACAAAAAATCTAAACAAATGCCCAAAATATAAGGAGATAGAGTTATAGAGAAAAAAAAATAGTTAAGGAAAGAAAAAATATTTTTAGATAGAGAAAATGTAAAATAAAATGAAAGTATTTGGGAAAATAAAGTATTTGATTCAAAAGGTAAAAACTCCAGAGAGAATAATGATAAAGAGGGAAGGAAAATCTCGAGATAAGTCTAAAATTTGAAAGTAAAATCTATCCAGAAAAAACTTTAAGATTTAAAAAAAAAACTACCGCAAAAGAGATAAATTAGGGAGAGAGATAAATGAGGAGAAAAATCTGGACTGATAAAGTAGTTATAGAAAGAGAAAATTTAGTAGAGAGATAATTTATGAGAGAAAAATAAAATAGTTAGAGAGAGAATCTGTGAGAGAGAAATAAGGAGGAGAGAGAAATAAAATTGAGAAGAGATAAAGGAAAGAAAGGACACATGTCACGTTTGAATTAAAAGGACGTGGGTGAGTACGGGATTGCCTGAATGGCATTTCTTTTAATTTTGTGAAAAATGAGGCCTAAACTAAACTCCTGACCCCCTCCTGACAGGCTGGACCTGCTTCTTATTGCTTGTCTGCAGTGGAGCGGGTCCCTATTTTGTCCTAGGGATTGGGCGTTTTGCCCAACCCCTCTATATATTAGGGGCGCATACCTTTTCTTGGTGCTTCTCTGCCATTTTTATCTCAGCCCCGAACAGGACCCACCCGTTAGTGCCCAACTCCAGCCATAGCCCATTTCACTTGCCCCCTACTATCTTCTCAACCTTCGCCGGAACCAACTGACTTGTTGTGGATACACAAGGGCCTAGCTACTAGTCGGGACTGCAACGGGACCAGTCAGATTTAATCGATTAACTTAATATATATATATATATATATATATAATTACATATAAAATTATATGTAATTATACATACATATAAAGAGACTTCTACATGTGTAATATTGTAATGTAAATACAGAAAATAAAGATAGTATTTGTTTACCTTCACTATAGTTTGAAGTTCCCGCAAAATACTCGACCGGTAGAAATGTTTGTTCCTGAAAAACTCAAACATATAAAAACATAATTCTCGACGAAATTAATTTAAAGCGAAATACTAATATTATAGTCAGAAATCAAATTTCAAATAAACCTAATAAAAGTAGTTCATATTCATAGTCATTCAATCCGCAGTCAGAATTCATCATAATGCCGAATGAAAATGAAAGCAAAAGAAAACGACGCTAAATAACTCAATCTAAAGTTGCAATGTGGGACCCATCCACTTCAATATCAGCATCGGTATCTTCATCAACAAGTTCCATCGGAGGACGTGATGTAGGAGTAGTTGAAGAACTAGAAGCCATTTGACTTCTCGTTCTTCGTCGCTCTATACTCGTAACTCCTTGCGCCTCCCGAACATCTTCCCATCTAAGATCATCACCCCTATTGACGAAATCTTGTAGTTCTTCATCAGTTGGAATAATCCATTCATCATTTTCTTCTACCTCCCTCAAAATAATTGGATCAATTGAATCATCTCTTGTCGGTCCACACACATTGTTTCTAGCTATATTTCGAATCTTTAACTTCATACTGTATTGGATGTAGACAACATCATTCAATTTACTTTGCATCAAGCAATTCCTCTTCTTTGAATGCACCTGAAAAAAATAAAAGACACAAGTATAAAAGAAGTATTTAACTTATTACTTAATGGGTAAAAATAAGATGGATTAAAGTGTAAGTTACATGATCAAATGCACTCCAATTGCGCTCACATGGTGAAGCACTACATGTCTGACTTAAAAATCTTTTAGCAAATGTTTGAAGGTAAGGTAGTCCCTTTCTATATTGTGTCCACCATTTATCTACATTTCGTTGACAAAAGAAAACAACCATAAGATCGCCAAAAAAGTGAATAAATGTAACATTTGAAAAATACTTACGCAGTAAATATTTGCTGATTCCTTTCCTCGCAAACTCATGTCCCAACGATCCAGTTGCACTCTTATAGTGAAACATCTCATTATTCATTTGCTCGAAAGCATGCTCATCAGACACCAATTTACTCATTGCAAGAAAAACTTGATTCGTAACCGCATCAGTCTCAACCACTTCCCAACCCTTTCCATAGTAAATCGAGGGATTCAAATAATAACCAGATGCATGTAAAGGATGATGAAATTGATCCGTCCATCGGTTATCAATAATTTCCCAAACTTTGGCTCGTGTCATGTTGTCACTGCCAAGATTCTTCTTAATTTGGTCCTTTGCTATAACCATTGCTTCATATATGTATCCCATACTTGGTTTTTCTTCAGTGTCCACCAATCTTACCACATCAACTAGTGGTGCCAACACTTGAGACGCGAACTGCACATTATCCCAAAAGCTATTTTTAGCCACTATCATTGCACATCTATTACCATCAGCCTTTTTAGCAAAATCAGATTGTGTCCATTGATCTGACACAAACAACATTTGTAAATGACCCTTGTTCTTATGAATACTCTTGATTGTGTAGAAAGCAGTAACAAATCTAGTCACGCAAGATCGGTGCAACTCTTTCCCACCAGTAAACCTCCTCATCAAGTTTAAAACTCTACCATGGTTATACATGTACGTTGTAACGACTTTAGACTCACTTAAAACACAATTGATCTTCGGCAATTTATCACCAATATCTTGCAACATTAAGTTGACACAATGTGCCGCACAAGGAGTCCAAAACATATTAGGATGTTGTTCCATTAAGATCTTGCCTGCAGCCTTAAAATTTGAACCGTTGTCGGTAATAAACTACATAACAAAAAAAAAGTACTTAGTTTAGTAATTGATGTAAGGAGAATGCAAAAATAAATGAAAATTAACATATATACCTGAACAACATTCTCCTCGCCTACATTTTCAATAACTTCATTGATCATGCCTACAATGAGCATGTTGGACACGTCTCTTGTTAGAGACTAAGGGTGGCCCACATTCCTAATTTCCCTCTATCTTGGCTTTGACCAATTTACTGATTTGAATTCAGTAAATGCTTGCTTACGTGGGTATTAGGAATATTTGGGAGATAAAGTTGGTTACAATAACCAACCCACTACCCCCTTCTTCGATGGAAAAGAAGTGGGAGTAGTTTCATAACTGAAGGTCCCTAACCCCTCCTATATTAATGCTTGTGTCTCTCCATCATAAACACAACAACAAACTTACGGAGAGGATTGGGGTTAGAAGAACTTCAGTATTCTGTGATTATCTTTGGATTCCAGTTTATCACTTAATCAACAATGGCTGAAGGTATGTAACTTCCGCACTATTAGAATTTAATTTTCTATCATTTGGTATCAGAGCCTTCCTTTGGCTTTGTTGGTTAGTTTTTAAGGATGATCAATTATTTGTTAAGATATCTAAACTATGTGATTTAATCTCATCTTCAGGAAGTTTAGGTATAAATATTAGTTGATATTTTATGTGAAACAAATCTCGTTCCATTTGAGATATGTATTATTGTTAAAAGTTAAATTGGGATTGATTAAACTTTTTTCACCGTATACAAACTTGATATGAATTCGGTTGGGATTTTGAATTTTTTCTTTGATCCCTCTATATTGAATAGATTGTTTCATATTTTATCTCTTTACTGTTATTAGATTAGATAGTAATATTCTGACCTAGTAAAGAGAAATATTAGGAATCAAATTTGGTTGAGATCATGTGATGTATAATCGGTTCCTACTTATTAGGTAAATATAGGTATTGATATTCAACCAAAATTTCCGTTTAAATTATATCTGAAAGAAAATTCGTCTGGGATTTAACTGTTCAATTTATTTGACTCGGTTACTGTTTAGTAATTTTTGAATTTTCTATAAATAAAAGATTTGTTTAAACTAAATCTTATTTGATTTCTCATAAAGATATTTTGGGTTCAAAATTAGTTTGAAACTATTCTGTTTATGGTTCGGTTGAGAATTGAAGAGTTAATTATCTCATCTCTGTACGAACTAGTTGAATAACCATTGAAGGATAACTGTAGAGGTTATATATATAAATTTCAAAACAAACTCCAAAGAATGAGAAACATAACTACTGTTTGTTTATTTCATTATTTTTTTCTCTCTCTATACGGTTTGACTAAAGGAGAAAATATGGGAATTAAAGTAACAAATTCATATGTTACTTTTCTCTCTCTAACAAATCTGATCTAGATTGAGAAACTCCAATCATACTCATACTGTTACTCACTGTTCATATACCGTCACAAATCCATACTAGTAATGTAAATGCAATTTGGTACCTCTAGTTTGGTAGGTTACCTTCTTGTTTCCATGTGACATGATAATTTATGGAGATATTTTGTCTCTGGAATCTATTTAAATTGATCAGGGACTTGTGAAGTTTTTTATTAATGAAAATATTATGTATTAGAACTAAATGAATGGGAACCAAGAGAAAATACAGTAAGTATGATTTAAGTACCCCGTGCATATAGTCTATTGTTGTATTTGTATGCAATTATTCATGGTGCCACAATTTATTATGTGTTGTTTCTCTCTCTTGATGTACATAATATGAAGGTGGACCTTAAATGCATGGGTATGATGATTTATTCATGATAATGGAAGAAGTCATTTATTTTGGACATTACATATTTTTTTAGAGTAGCCATAGCATCTAGAAATATGTAGATGTGCGATAATAAAATGTTTTTATTTTATCGCATCAAGTTAAAATGACATTCCAATTGCAATGTAATTTTTGATAAATAATTATTTTGCCCCACAAGGAGATAATTATTTTATAAAATTATATTGGAATAAGATAGTAAAATAAAATATCAAATGTGAATTTTCTATGCCCACAGGTATGAAAATTTTACGGGTTTGATATTTTATTTATACTAGTCTTATTAATAAAGTATAGTAAATTCTTATGCGGTTGTAGCCTCTGCCCACAGGAAGGTTAGAATTTACTACTAAATTGACATTAGTTGATTTAGAATAAAGATAAATATTTCATAGCTTGAATGTTTCTTTTGCAGCTATTTCTACTGCTTTTATGAATGATACTTCTCGTATTCCTATTTTATGTGGTGATAATTTCTCGGATTGGAAAGACAGTGTTCTCTTCACTTTGGGGTGTATGGACTTGGATTTGGCGCTTCGTGTGGATGCACCACCCGTCCCCACGGAATCAAGTACGCCTCAGGAAAGGTTGGACTATGAGCGGTGGGAGCGATCTAATCGCCTAAGTTTGATGCTCATTAAGTCCCGCGTGAATAAGAGTATTCGGGGTTCAATACCTGATTGCCCTCACGCAAAAGACTTTCTCAAAGCGGTTGAGGAACAATTTGTTCGCTCAGATAAGGCACAAGCCAGCACCCTAATGAAGAGACTTTCAGACAAAACTTTTGACTATTCTAAAGGAGTGCGTGAGCACATTATGGGGATGAGGGACATTGCTGCTCAGCTGAAACCCTTAAAGTTGAGATTCCTGAGTCATTTTTAAGTTCATTTGGTACTTAACTCTCTTCCTAAGGAATATGGGCCTTTCAAAATCTCCTACAACACACATAAGGAAAATTGGTCAATGAATGAACTTCTGACCATGTGTGTTCAAGAGGAAGAGAGGATGAAACATGAGAAACTTGAAAGTGCCCATTTTGTTTCTCATGCTAAAGGAAGTACCAAGAAGGGCAAACGTGTCAAGAATGTGCAGAACAAAGAAACTATGTCATTAAAGCATCATGGCAAACGGGTCAAATGTTTCTTCTGCAGAAAGGCTGGACACGAAAAGAAAGATTGCCTCAAGTATAAGAACTGGCTCGAAAAGAAAGGTAATCTCATATCTTGTGTATGTCATGAATCGTTTTTTGTTGATGCCCCAACTAATACTTGGTGGATTGACTCCGGTTCTACGATTCATATTGTTAATACCATGCAGGGCTTTCTGGACCTAAGGAAGCCGAAAGGAAATGAGGTTGGCATCTATTCCAGAAACCGGATGCGGTCTCAAGTCGAAGCTGTGGGGACTTTTAGATTAATTTTGAAAACTGGCTTTGTTTTAGATTTAAACAATGTTTTCTATGTTCCATCTTTTTCTAGAAACTTGATTTCTGTTTCAAAACTTGCGGATGTTGATTATGAATTTTTATTTAAGAAACCATGTTTTCGTATTTTGAAAAATAATTTTTCTGTTGGTGGTGGAACTTTAATTGATGGTTTGTACAAAATTGATCTAGACCCCACTTTCGAGCATAATTATTTAAATATGCATGCGGATATTGGTATTAAACGTAATAGGATCGATGAGAACTCCTTTACTTTATGGCACAGGAGATTAGGTCATATCTCCATTGAGCGTGTAAAGAGATTAGTGAAAGATGGAGTTTTAAAAACTCTTGATTTTACTGATTTTGGTACTTGTGTGGACTGCATAAAGGCAAAGCAGACAAACAAGACCTCTAAGGGTGCCAAAAGGAGCTCTCAGATCCTCGAGATCATACACACTGACATATGTGGACCTTTTCCTACCCCATGTCTCAACGGTCAGAGATATTTTATCTTCTTCATTGACGACCATACAAGATTCATGTACCTTTATCTTCTGTTTGATAAGGCTGAAGCTTTTGATGCTTTCAAAAGTTTTAAAGTAGAAGTAGAGAAACAAAAGGACATGAAAATAAAGATTGTAAGGTCTGATAGAGGCGGGGAGTACTATGGAAGGTACACAGAAAATGGTCAGATGCCTGGTCCATTTGCTAAGTTCCTTGATGAGGAAGGCATTGTTGCTCAATATACAATGCCTGGCACACCACAACAAAATGGTGTAGCCGAAAGGAGGAACCGAACTCTTATGGACATGGTGAGGAGCATGATTAGTAACACTAATCTTCCTTTATCCTTATGGAGTGAAGCCTTGAAAACCGCAATGTACATCTTAAACAGAGTTCCATCTAAGGTCGTTCCTAAGACACCATTTGAATTATGGAACGGATGGAAACCGAGTTTAAGTCATTTACACATATGGGGTTGTCCTGCAGAAGTGAGAATTTACAATCCTCACATAAAGAAGTTAGATCCAAGGACAACCAGTGGGTATTTCATTGGCTATGCAGTTAACTCTAAGGGATTTAGATTTTATTGTCCTTCACATTCCCAAAGAATAGTTGAGGCTAGAAATGCTAAGTTCTTTGAGGATTTTGATTCAAGTGGGAGTGATTTTCCTCGTCAGATAGAATTTGAGGAAACACGAGAGGAACCTGAGTTGCCTGTGGATACTAGAGATTTGGTCATTGTGCGAAGAAGTCAACCTGACATAATTGCACAACAACCAACTTTAGAGCAACCGGTTCATGAAGAACAAGTCCCACAAGAACCTGTTCCACAAATTGAGCATGAAGATGTGGTTCTAAGGAGATCCTCAAGAACAAGAAAACCAGCCATTTCTAGCGATTATCTGGTATATCTCCAAGAGTCTGATTTTGACATTGGGCCTAAACGTGACCCAAATTCATTTTCAGAAGCCATAAATGGAGAAAAATCTGCACTTTGGTATGATGCCATGAAGGAAGAGATGGAATCTATGGCTAAAAATCAAGTCTGGGATCTCGTTGAGTTACCGAAAGGGTCTAAGGCCATTGGCTGTAGATGGGTTTATAAAACCAAAAGAGACTCTTCCGGAAACGTCGAACGATATAAAGCTAGACTTGTAGCTAAAGGTTACACTCAAAAGGAAGGCATAGACTACCATGAAACCTTCTCTCCGGTTTCTAAGAAGGATTCATTGCGAATTATTATGGCTTTAGTAGCTCATTTCGATCTAGAGCTACACCAAATGGACGTTAAGACAGCATTCCTTAATGGTCATTTGGGAGAGGAGGTATACATGGTTCAACCCGAGGGTTTTCGTGACGAAAACGATCACCATTTAGTTTGCAAGCTCAGGAAGTCTATTTATGGACTAAAACAGGCATCCCGCCAATGGTATTTAAAGTTTCACAATGTTATAACCTCTTTTGGTTTTACAGAAAACATTGTCGATCAATGTATATACCTTAAGGTCAGTGGGAGCAAATACATATTTTTAGTCCTATATGTAGATGATATTTTACTTGCAATTAGTGATTTGGGATTGCTACATGAGACTAAGGAATTTCTTTCTCAGAATTTTGAGATGAAGGATTTAGGTGAAGCCTCTTATGTCATAGGCATAGAGATTCACAGAGATAGATCTAAAAGATCCTTAGGATTATCTCAGAAAGCCTACATCGAAAGAATTTTGGAAAGATTCAGGATGCATAACTGTGCATCACTTGTAGCGCCAATCGCTAAAGGGGAAAAATTGACTTTAAGTCAATGTCCACAGAATGCATTGAAACAGGGGGAGATGAAAGACATTCCATATGCATCAGCAGTAGGCAGCCTTTTATATGCACAGGTCTGCACAAGACCTGATCTTGCTTTCGTGGTGGGACTGCTAGGAAGATACCAAAGCAATCCCGGGAAAGAACATTGGAAGGCTGTGAAAAGAGTTATGAGATATCTGCAAGGAACTAAGGACTACAGACTGACCTACGGATATACTGACCATCTGGAGCTGGTTGGATATTCGGATTCAGATTTTGCGGGATGCGTGGATTCAAGAGAATCTACTTCAGGATATATCTTTCTTCTTGCTGGAGGAGCTATATCTTGGAGAAGTACCAAACAGACCATCCTAGCAACATCTACTATGGAGGCAGAGTTCATTGCATGCTATGAAGCAATGACACAAGCAATATGGTTGGGAAACTTTGTTTCAGGTCTCAAAATTGTCGATACTATAGAGAGACCATTAAAGATCCTTTGTGATAATTCTGCTGCGGTTTTCTTCTCTAAAAACAATAAGAGTGGAAGCAGAAGTAAGCATATCGACATAAAGTACCTTCTTGTCAGAGATAAAGTTAAGGAACATGTGGTGGCTATTGAGCATATCAGTACTAAGTTAATGATTGCGGATCCCATGACTAAGGCGTTGCCGGCACAAGTGTTCTTAGATCATGTGGAGCGTATGGGTCTTTGTTAACTTATGTAATGCTTGACATGTACTTTCTTTGACTACTTAAGGTGTTTGGTTATTTTGAATAAATAGTTTTATTCGTGCACATAAAGAATAACCATCTTATATCCATTGTGATATTAATAGAGGACCTGAGTAATTTTGTCAGAAATTACTCATTCGGTAGTTATGCTCATCAAGTGCTTAGTTAGAGAGCATAATGCATTGTAATACATGGAAGGAAGCATTCACTTATCAGAATGTGACCGCTATGATTCGTGTGATATGTTCTTTAATTAAGAATGAGTGATATCCCAATCTAAGTGTTTGTTTGTCCATACAGTCCATCACCCATGTACTTATGAAATATAGCATGTGGGCCAAGTGGGAGAATGTTGGATACGTCTCTTGTTAGAGACTAAGGGTGGCCCACATTCCTAATTTCCCTCTATCTTGGCTTTGACCAATTTACTGATTTGAATTCAGTAAATGCTTGCTTACGTGGGTATTAGGAATATTTGGGAGATAAAGTTGGTTACAATAACCAACCCACTACCCCCTTCTTCGATGGAAAAGAAGTGGGAGTAGTTTCATAACTGAAGGTCCCTAACCCCTCCTATATTAATGCTTGTGTCTCTCCATCATAAACACAACAACAAACTTACGGAGAGGATTGGGGTTAGAAGAACTTCAGTATTCTGTGATTATCTTTGGATTCCAGTTTATCACTTAATCAACAATGGCTGAAGGTATGTAACTTCCGCACTATTAGAATTTAATTTTCTATCATTGCATCCTTAATGTATTCAGATGCATCGATAGACTTTAGAAATACTGTTCCTTGCTCACAACTAACTAAGAAGTTAATCAAACATCTTCCTTTTCCATCAGTCCAAAAATCAGACATTATAGAACATCCATAAGACTTCGAGTGTGGTCGAAAGGATTCAATGAAGTCATCTGTTTCCTTCAAAATCTCCTTAAACAAGGTTGTTCTCACATGGTAGGGAGATGGTGCTGGCAACCCTCTTCCATACTCTCCAACAGAATTTAAAAATCTTTGGAAACTTTCACCTTCACAAGCATTGAAAGGTAATCCTTTCTCGATTGCCCAACGAGCATAATCCTTCCAAGCTCGGTGCTTTAATCCAATTTTAATCGGATTATTCTGCTTCAATGTACTTTGCTTCATTTTTTGTAGTCCGGACTAAAGACAGTATCCAAAAGACCTCTAACATTACTTGATCGCTTCAGACTTCTTCCACTAGAACCACCAACTACCTCAGGTTGCTTAGATTTAGTTCTTTCATCTTCAATCTCTTGACACTCAATGTCTTCTTGTTCAATATCGCCACTTACCAAAAGATCATGATCTTGAATTATACTACTAACTCTAGCCTTCTCCAATCTTTTCTTTGTTACCTCAGTCATGCCTTTTTTAACTGCTTTCTTTATCTCTTCAGTAACCTTGCCACATCCCTTCACATTCCTTTTTCTATGAGCAAGATGCTCTTTCAATCTATAAACGCCTCCGGACATCTTATTGTTACATAGTTTGCACCAAACTAAATTCAAATTATTAGCATCCCGACATTCTCCCCATTCCCATGCCATATCTCCCGATTTCCTTACCAAAGCAGGAGCACTCGAAGCACCAGAACCAATAGAGTCCATCGATGGAAACTAAGAAAAATACCTAAATAACAAAAAGAAACAAAGAGAGCAAAATCAGTCCATAAACCTATTTTATATCAACTATAAACATTATTTATACATTAGAAATACAAAACAATAAAGAATATCAACCAATTATAGAAGTTAAAGAACAAAATTAGTCCATAAACTTATATTATATCAATTATAGACATGATTTATACATTAGAAATACAAACCTACAAAGAAAATCAACTAATTATAGAAGTTAGAGTCTTAGAGAACAAAAAATCATAATTATAGAAGTTAAAGAGCAAAATTAATTAGTTCATAAACCATAAACCTTATATAGAATATCAACTAACTATAGAAGTTAGAGAGCAAAATCAACCCATGAACATATATTATATCAAATATAGAAGCTAGAGAACAAAATTAGTCCATAAACCCTAAACCCTATAAAGAATATCAACTAACTATAAAAGTTAGAGAGCAAAATCAACCCCTAAACCTATATTATATCATTTATAAACATAATTCAACCATTAGATACACAACACAACTAATTATATATGTTAGAGAGCAAAAAAAAAAATAGAGAATTAAAGATGAAAAACAAGTATTAAGTTGTTTAGAGAGAGAAAAAGAAGAAAAACTACTTCTAGAGAGAGAAACTTACTTGGATGGATTGAATGGAGGTTGTGGAGCTTCCAATTTGTAGAAGTTCAAAGATTTAGCAAGAAGTAGTAGAGAGAGAGAGAGGGGGGCGGCTGGATTTGGTAACAAATTAAAACCCTAAGTTTTTAACTTGGGTTAAAAAAAAAAAAACGTACCTGCTCTTTGGCCGAGTTAGTCGCCGCCTAGTCGGCTTCCAGGAGCCGGCTAACTCGGCTGCTGAAATCGACTAGGACTCCGAGTCCTAGTCGATCGGCAGCTTGCCGAGTAGTGATGAGACATGAAAATGTCCCATCTAAATCTCTTAAATCGGGTTAGTTAGTCCATTTCGAGTAATTACTCTCATGAATTACTTGTTTCTCTTGTCAGGTGTCTTCTATGGAATTGAGTGCGAAAAAACGGTTAAAATCGGGAGATTGACACATTAGGGGCATTTCGGTAATTTGGTGTTAATGGTGCACTGGTATTTTGGGAAATAGTGATACTCGGATGAAACTAGAGGTCAAGACGAACTCGTGGGTGAAAACGGGAGTCAAATCGGAGTCCGAACGAGTAAGTTGGGGCAAGTCAAAGTTTGGTCCAAATTAGGTTTACCAAAGGTCAGCTTAGATTTCTCATTGACACGTGGCACGTGCAAGAGGATTGCATCTGACGGCGCAAGTGAAAGTCAGGCTATGCCGGGACGTTTTCGGTATATTTTCTGGACGCTGACCTGGTGTAACCAAGCGCATGATAGTGTGGGTGCATCTCTGTCGCGCCAATTAGATCTGACGGCTGCCGAATGGTGAAACAGATCCTGTGATGCTGGGCATATGATACAACTTCTTAAGATACCCCACACCACACTATATCTTCACTCTATCCAGCACGCATCATGGTATTGGATTGGGTCCCGCGTTAGTGGAAGATGAAATTGACCGGTGCTATATCCTCCCATATCTACTACTATTAAGGGCTATATATATTCTCCCATATCTACTATTATTAAGGAAACAAGAGTATTATGTGATATTTGATTATTCAAATTTCTTTCTTTACAACCAAAGGAACCAGTACAAAGAGAAAGTTTCTTTCTTTGAAACAGAGCCGAGAAGGAATGAAACGACTGGATATGAGACGGCGTTTGATTGGAAGATTTTCTTTCCTGTTAACACAGTAGAGAGAGATTTTAAGCTTGGGATTTGCATATTTTATAGAGAAAGAAAGAAGATTTTAAAAGAGGAATTAGAAGAGGATATTTGAATTCTTATAGACAAAGATTAAAGAGAGAGAGTGAGTTGTAATGGAGATATTTCGAAAATGGAAGGGGAGAGAGCTGTGATTGATTAAAGAAAATATCTTTTGCCTTATGAGTTGGTATTATAAAAGTGGATTGAAGAGACAGGGAATAACATCTCATCTTGGAGGGGGTCATCTCCTCTCTTAGCTCCACTAACAGAAAAATCAGAGAGAGAGAGAGAAGAAGAAGAATAGGGATAGACTCAGGGCTAAGAGAGAAACAAACAGAGAACCATATACTTGAACTTCTCTATCATCTCTTATTTCGATTTGTTATTTTTTCTGTAATTTTACTTTTTTTTGTGAGAGAAAAGAGTAAGTATAGAGAAAGATATTGTAGAGAGAGATTAAACAGAGAAGTTCAAAAGCAATTCAGAGAACATCATCTATCTTGTTTTTTTTTCTTCTTCAATTTTCTGGTTTTCACACTTTTAGTGAGAGAAAGAGAAAAAACAGAGAGAGAGAAAGAATTGTAGACATAGAAGTTATTTTCCTATTTCTTATTATCATGTTTGTTGCCTTTCAATTGGGTTGGTATTCATTAAATTGAAATTGAGTAACAGTAGAGAGAGAGAGAAAAAAAAATTCTGAGGAAGAAGAAGACCCTGTTTGGTTACAAAGTGTTGGTGGAAAATTATTTTCCTCTGTTGCTGGAAAATCATTTTCTCAGAGGGTGCGTTTGGTTGCTAAAGGAAAATCAGTGAGAAAAGTTCTGTTCCTCCTTATTTCTCTTTTATTCTTTCATACTCATCTTTTTCATTATGAATTGCTAGCTCTCCTCCTAGGAGTTTAGGATGAAACACATTTTCGAGCTTTTAGAGACACAAGTGTATTTGGTTAATTCTCTCGATCATGCTTCAAAATCCAAGTTGTTTTAATTAGTTAAATTGATTTTCTTTTCATTGTCTATGCTTTTGGATTTGATGCATCATACTTAGGTTAAATCATTTGATGATGTATACTTATTAATTGATAGATAATAGTTTAGAGATCTCTTTTTCAAAACGAAACAATTATATTATAGTTCATCGGTTTTACACGAAAATATCTCCCGGAATCAAGATAGTTCATTATCTGAAATTCTGAGTTATAAAAATAGAGAGTTAGTCGGTTGATTTCGTGTAGTTGAAAGTGATTTTACGTGGTAGATTCCAAAACCCCTAGACTTCTCCCCCCATTTGAGTTCATCTTTTTATTTGTTTTAATATTTTATATGTTTTATTTTAATACCAAAACCAAAATCAAAACATTTGAAAAATCTTATTACTTCCTAGTTTTGGAATAGGTTTCACTTAGTCTCTGAGGAACGAACCGGTCTTACCGGAATTTATTACAACTTGACACCCGTGCACTTGCGGGTGTAGACCTATTTAGGGTAACCTTTTAGGCCCATCAAGTTTTTGGCGCCGCTGCCGGGGACTATGTTTTAAATTTGTTCTAATCTTGGAAAGTTTTTATTTTTTGTAAGTTTTGATTTTTGGCCACTTTGACTTGCTTCTCTATTTTTGGTGTGTAGGGCATTAAGGAGCGAAAGAGAAGGCGCAAACAAGGAGGAGGAGTCGAAAGAAGAAATTTACAGTTTTATTTATTTTTTATTTTTGGTGAGAGAGAGACTTTAGACTTTCTAGTTTTTATTTTTGGATTAAAGTTTTGACCCTAAATTAGAGGGCTTATAAATTGTAACCGAAAATCAAACGAAGCCTCGGGTTCGGACACTTAAGGGAAGAGTGGCCCGGGTCGTCATCAAAGGTCATCGCCCGTCTTGAACGGGAGGTAATTTCTCTGACCACCCACGAATCCCCTGTAAGTGGGTCCTGGTATGTGTTTTGTGTGCCTCATTGATTTGACGAACTGCTTAGTTTAATCGTCTTTAGTAAGGGCACAAACCCCATTACAAGATAGGAGTCGGATTTCATCACCGATCTCTTGCCCATTTAGGAAACAACGTTGCGAATCCCAAACCTCACTTAAATTAAAATCTGGTTTAGACATTGGCCTTAGGGTATCGTGCTCATAAGATCTTTGAAACAATTCAAGGACTTAATTTTTATTTGGGCATTCCTCAAAGGAAAAAGTCACTCAATTCTTTAAAAGGTCACCTCGAGAAGAGGAAACGTTACCGAAGGTTGGACGGCTATCACAACGTTCATCGTTGGTCGTCTCCAAGAATTGTTTGACCGTATTACTTTGACGGAGTAACCCTCATAACAATTATAGTTCAGGCTTTGTTACAATATAGGAGTTGTCTAGACTTTTAAGTGGAATTGACCAACCTGTCAGTCGTCTAGATTTTGTTTAGGTTGCTTGGTTGAGTCAGCTTGATTGTGGTTGTTTTCCTTCTAGGGTCTTAGTAGTGATTCCTCGGTTTTCGATTAAAAAAAAAAAAAAAAAAAAAAAAAAAAAAAAAAAAAATTGATGAGAAATGGATAGATCGTGGTCCCAACATAATGACAGAAGGGACGAGAGTTCTTCAAATCTACCATGGTGGTATTTAGCAAATGGGCAGAATAGTAGTAGTCATCCTAGAGACAATGTGCATAATGATGGTCGTAGGGATTATTATCAACCTCAAGAGGGTTATGAACCATATTATAGATATCCTGACAGATCATCTTACATGCATTATAGTAGAGAGTCTTATGCTCCAAATGTGTCCCAACCTCAATGGGAAAACATTGAAACTAATGACTCTTACATGCATTATAACGAAGAATTTAATGCTTCACACGTATCTCAACCTCAATGGGATAACGGTGAAATTATTGATCCTTCATCTTCAGCATCACCTTCGTTGGCCGAAACTATGAGTATGTTAAAGAAGGTTCATGAAGAGTCTATGAGTGCACTAAGGAGGATTAGTGGAGAGTCTTATGCTCCACACGTGTCTCAACCTCAATGGGATAACGGTGAAACTATTGACTCTCCATCTTTAGGATCATCTTCATTGACCCAAACTGTTAGTGATCTTCAAAAGAGTACTTTCGAGTTTTGTCAGACTTTAGAAGAAAAGACTGACAATATCTGTAGACCTCTACAAGAAATAACAACCAGTATTATAGAAGAAGATCACCATGAGAATGTAGAGTACGGTCCACAGTGTCCTGTGTACTATGATGACGAGGATACAATTTTAGAGGAGTATAGTTCTCCCGACAACATCGTTATTGAGACTAAAATCTCAGAAACGATGGAGCCCGATATTGAGATATCCTCTCATTGTATCGAACTTGAAATCCATTCAGACCATAATGAAGAGTTCACTAGAGTTGAAGATGATTTGAAGTCGTTTGACTCAACTGAGGATGATGAATCATGGTTGACCAATTTGCTAAATGAGAGGATTGACTCGCCTGATTTAGGCGAAGATTTAGAATTCTTCAAGGACCCTGATTACATCATGATAAAAGAGATTACAGAAGGTTTATCTGAACCAATTTCTAAGGATTATGAGTCTGATAGTAGGGTTTCTCCATTGAAGGAACCCGAAGTACCTCTTTTAGAGAACCTTAGTTTAAGTCCGGGTGTCATTGATAGTCCTCTAGATTACTTTGCATTTTGTCCCTCAAAACCATGTGTAGATTTTGAAGCACTCACTCCCTCTGTCGATCATCCATATGAAGACCCATTCTATCCGGTCTGTACTCTCTCTAGTGCGGTGCCAAACTTAACGACCTTATTGTCGTCTAAGTTTGGGGATTGCCCTTCTTTCTTGATAGTCTCACTTACACTATCACTGAATTATTTAAGTGTGACACTATCGTCCCCTGAAAACTTTGTGTTTTGGGTAGACCCACAGATGTATCGATTATTGGTTTATAGTTAGTTACACTTTTGTAATCCAGTAGGTATAATTCTTTCTATTTTTCAAGTTATCTGTTTCGTCTGGCTGAAGACGTTAAACTTAGCGCTTTCTGGGAGGCAACCCACGCTTAGGACTTCCGAATCAGGTAATATCTTTCCCTTCACCCTGTTATGTTCGGTTTAAGTTTGGGGATAGGGGAATGAATTTTTGCGAAGTCCTTATTTCAAAAACTCAAAAGGGTTAAAAATTTTTCAAATTTTAAAATTATTTGGATTGAAAATGTGAGTCTAGTTGTTTTTGCTTGTTAATGGTTATAGAGTCTAGTTGGTCTTACTATCCATTTGCAAAAGGTTTGTCCATGAATTTCGAGTCTTGAAGTTGTCTGTGCGCTAGCCATGTGAGTGTTAGATAGGTGAAGAGTTGACTTTTCTGAGAGAACTTAAACGATCATTAGTGGAGACTTAACCTATGTGAGATTCTGAGCCTTTCTTGTTGTTTTGAGTGATCTCTTCTGAGCTAATTCCGAGTAGAGTGAAGAGCTACTCAACCTCGCAATATTGAAAGAAGAACTCATTTGATCTCTTGAGTTCAAATTTTACATTCACTGGGGATTTCATCAGGAAGCGAACCTTTCTCTTGTAGTCTGGAAACTTGAAAACAGTGTCAACTAGAGGAAGATAGGAACCTCATCATTTAGAACCCTGAGAATAAGGCATGAAGCAAAATGAAGAGAATTATACCCAAGGAAAGAATAATGTCAAGAAAGTTCTTTGTGTATTTGAGTTTGATTACCAGAAAAGTACTATGAAAAAAAAAAAAAAGAGAAAAAAAAAAAAGGAAATAGAAAAGGAAAAAAAAAAAAGTGTTTGTTTAGTTGTTTTTGTTTATCCCTTGAAGTAGTTCTTGAATATTTGAAGACGTCGAGTTCTCAGGAATCTAGTCACATCCTCATTAGAGCCTATTGACTTCTAGGAAGCACTCTTAGATAGTTGATCAGATGAGAAGAGTTGGTAAGCTTCCCCATCCCGTATTAGTGGTTGTTTCCTTCCTAAGAGATCAGTCGTTCACGAAAAAAAATTTTATTATAGTCCGTCTTTTTCATGTGTTGAGTTTTCCTTTCATATTCATACTCACACATCGAGTGAACCATTTCTGAGTGACTTTAATTTTTGAGTGTATGACTGTGATGCAAAAGTCGAGGCGAAATGTATTGAGAAAGTGATCGAGGTCTTGTCTGTTCGGAACTGAAATGATGCTCATATTGGCTGGTCACCTGCACTTCGGGTCTTGATTACTAGTGAAGGAATTTTTAGCATTTGTATGGTTTGGTCGACTTAGATTTCATTTCTATTAACTTTCGAAAATGTACCGGATAAACATTTTTAGTCCATATCATATTTAGACTCTTCTGGATTTTTGAGATTTTTGAATTTTGTGGGTAGATTCACTGCAAACCCTCACGAGACAAAACTCGTCCTCTTGGGTAACCTAGAGGTTTAACGGCTAGTTGCACGGGCTATGTGCAATCGTGATTCCCTACGAAAGTGGTGAAGTGGGTTTAGTTTTATTCTCTGTTTTGCTCGAGGACTAGCAAAATCTAAGTTTGGGGATGTTTGATGAGACATGAAAATGTCCCATCTGAATCTCTTAAATCGGGTTAGTTAGTCCATTTCGAGTAATTACTCTCATGAATTACTTGTTTCTCTTGTCAGGTGTCTTCTATGGAATTGAGTGCGAAAAAACGGTTAAAATCGGGAGATTGACACATTAGGGGCATTTCGGTAATTTGGTGTTAATGGTGCACTGGTATTTTGGAAAATAGTGATACTCGGATGAAACTAGAGGTCAAGACGAACTCGTGGGTGAAAACGGGAGTCAAATCGGAGTCCGAACGAGTAAGTTGGGGCAAGTCAAAGTTTGGTCCAAATTAGGTTTACCAAAGGTCAGCTTAGATTTCTCATTGACACGTGGCGCGTGCAAGAGGATTGCATCTGACGGCGCAAGTGAAAGTCAGGCTATGCCGGGACGTTTTCGGTATATTTTCTGGACGCTGACCTGGTGTAACCAAGCGCATGATAGTGTGGGTGCATCTCTGTCGCGCCAATTAGATCTGACGGCTGCCGAATGGTGAAACAGATCCTGTGATGCTGGGCATATGATACAACTTCTTAAGATACCCCACACCACACTATATCTTCACTCTATCCAGCACGCATCATGGTATTGGATTGGGTCCCGCGTTAGTGGAAGATGAAATTGACCGGTGCTATATCCTCCCATATCTACTACTATTAAGGGCTATATATATTCTCCCATATCTACTATTATTAAGGAAACAAGAGTATTATGTGATATTTGATTATTCAAATTTCTTTCTTTACAACCAAAGGAACCAGTACAAAGAGAAAGTTTCTTTCTTTGAAACAGAGCCGAGAAGGAATGAAACGACTGGATATGAGACGGCGTTTGATTGGAAGATTTTCTTTCCTGTTAACACAGTAGAGAGAGATTTTAAGCTTGGGATTTGCATATTTTATAGAGAAAGAAAGAAGATTTTAAAAGAGGAATTAGAAGAGGATATTTGAATTCTTATAGACAAAGATTAAAGAGAGAGAGTGAGTTGTAATGGAGATATTTCGAAAATGGAAGGGGAGAGAGCTGTGATTGATTAAAGAAAATATCTTTTGCCTTATGAGTTGGTATTATAAAAGTGGATTGAAGAGACAGGGAATAACATCTCATCTTGGAGGGGGTCATCTCCTCTCTTAGCTCCACTAACAGAAAAATCAGAGAGAGAGAGAGAAGAAGAAGAATAGGGATAGACTCAGGGCTAAGAGAGAAACAAACAGAGAACCATATACTTGAACTTCTCTATCATCTCTTATTTCGATTTGTTATTTTTTCTGTAATTTTACTTTTTTTTGTGAGAGAAAAGAGTAAGTATAGAGAAAGATATTGTAGAGAGAGATTAAACAGAGAAGTTCAAAAGCAATTCAGAGAACATCATCTATCTTGTTTTTTTTTCTTCTTCAATTTTCTGGTTTTCACACTTTTAGTGAGAGAAAGAGAAAAAACAGAGAGAGAGAAAGAATTGTAGACATAGAAGTTATTTTCCTATTTCTTATTATCATGTTTGTTGCCTTTCAATTGGGTTGGTATTCATTAAATTGAAATTGAGTAACAGTAGAGAGAGAGAGAAAAAAAAATTCTGAGGAAGAAGAAGACCCTGTTTGGTTACAAAGTGTTGGTGGAAAATTATTTTCCTCTGTTGCTGGAAAATCATTTTCTCAGAGGGTGCGTTTGGTTGCTAAAGGAAAATCAGTGAGAAAAGTTCTGTTCCTCCTTATTTCTCTTTTATTCTTTCATACTCATCTTTTTCATTATGAATTGCTAGCTCTCCTCCTAGGAGTTTAGGATGAAACACATTTTCGAGCTTTTAGAGACACAAGTGTATTTGGTTAATTCTCTCGATCATGCTTCAAAATCCAAGTTGTTTTAATTAGTTAAATTGATTTTCTTTTCATTGTCTATGCTTTTGGATTTGATGCATCATACTTAGGTTAAATCATTTGATGATGTATACTTATTAATTGATAGATAATAGTTTAGAGATCTCTTTTTCAAAACGAAACAATTATATTATAGTTCATCGGTTTTACACGAAAATATCTCCCGGAATCAAGATAGTTCATTATCTGAAATTCTGAGTTATAAAAATAGAGAGTTAGTCGGTTGATTTCGTGTAGTTGAAAGTGATTTTATGTGGTAGATTCCAAAACCCCTAGACTTCTCCCCCCATTTGAGTTCATCTTTTTATTTGTTTTAATATTTTATATGTTTTATTTTAATACCAAAACCAAAATCAAAACATTTGAAAAATCTTATTACTTCCTAGTTTTGGAATAGGTTTCACTTAGTCTCTGAGGAACGAACCGGTCTTACCGGAATTTATTACAACTTGACACCCGTGCACTTGCGGGTGTAGACCTATTTAGGGTAACCTTTTAGGCCCATCAAGTTTTTGGCGCCGCTGCCGGGGACTATGTTTTAAATTTGTTCTAATCTTGGAAAGTTTTTATTTTTTGTAAGTTTTGATTTTTGGCCACTTTGACTTGCTTCTCTATTTTTGGTGTGTAGGGCATTAAGGAGCGAAAGAGAAGGCGCAAACAAGGAGGAGGAGTCGAAAGAAGAAATTTACAGTTTTATTTATTTTTTATTTTTGGTGAGAGAGAGACTTTAGACTTTCTAGTTTTTATTTTTGGATTAAAGTTTTGACCCTAAATTAGAGGGCTTATAAATTGTAACCGAAAATCAAACGAAGCCTCGGGTTCGGACACTTAAGGGAAGAGTGGCCCGGGTCGTCATCAAAGGTCATCGCCCGTCTTGAACGGGAGGTAATTTCTCTGACCACCCACGAATCCCCTGTAAGTGGGTCCTGGTATGTGTTTTGTGTGCCTCATTGATTTGACGAACTGCTTAGTTTAATCGTCTTTAGTAAGGGCACAAACCCCATTACAAGATAGGAGTCGGATTTCATCACCGATCTCTTGCCCATTTAGGAAACAACGTTGCGAATCCCAAACCTCACTTAAATTAAAATCTGGTTTAGACATTGGCCTTAGGGTATCGTGCTCATAGGATCTTTGAAACAATTCAAGGACTTAATTTTTATTTGGGCATTCCTCAAAGGAAAAAGTCACTCAATTCTTTAAAAGGTCACCTCGAGAAGAGGAAACGTTACCGAAGGTTGGACGGCTATCACAACGTTCATCGTTGGTCGTCTCCAAGAATTGTTTGACCGTATTACTTTGACGGAGTAACCCTCATAACAATTATAGTTCAGGCTTTGTTACAATATAGGAGTTGTCTAGACTTTTAAGTGGAATTGACCAACCTGTCAGTCGTCTAGATTTTGTTTAGGTTGCTTGGTTGAGTCAGCTTGATTGTGGTTGTTTTCCTTCTAGGGTCTTAGTAGTGATTCCTCGGTTTTCGATTAAAAAAAAAAAAAAAAAAAAAAAAAAAAAAAAAAAAAATTGATGAGAAATGGATAGATCGTGGTCCCAACATAATGACAGAAGGGACGAGAGTTCTTCAAATCTACCATGGTGGTATTTAGCAAATGGGCAGAATAGTAGTAGTCATCCTAGAGACAATGTGCATAATGATGGTCGTAGGGATTATTATCAACCTCAAGAGGGTTATGAACCATATTATAGATATCCTGACAGATCATCTTACATGCATTATAGTAGAGAGTCTTATGCTCCAAATGTGTCCCAACCTCAATGGGAAAACATTGAAACTAATGACTCTTACATGCATTATAACGAAGAATTTAATGCTTCACACGTATCTCAACCTCAATGGGATAACGGTGAAATTATTGATCCTTCATCTTCAGCATCACCTTCGTTGGCCGAAACTATGAGTATGTTAAAGAAGGTTCATGAAGAGTCTATGAGTGCACTAAGGAGGATTAGTGGAGAGTCTTATGCTCCACACGTGTCTCAACCTCAATGGGATAACGGTGAAACTATTGACTCTCCATCTTTAGGATCATCTTCATTGACCCAAACTGTTAGTGATCTTCAAAAGAGTACTTTCGAGTTTTGTCAGACTTTAGAAGAAAAGACTGACAATATCTGTAGACCTCTACAAGAAATAACAACCAGTATTATAGAAGAAGATCACCATGAGAATGTAGAGTACGGTCCACAGTGTCCTGTGTACTATGATGACGAGGATACAATTTTAGAGGAGTATAGTTCTCCCGACAACATCGTTATTGAGACTAAAATCTCAGAAACGATGGAGCCCGATATTGAGATATCCTCTCATTGTATCGAACTTGAAATCCATTCAGACCATAATGAAGAGTTCACTAGAGTTGAAGATGATTTGAAGTCGTTTGACTCAACTGAGGATGATGAATCATGGTTGACCAATTTGCTAAATGAGAGGATTGACTCGCCTGATTTAGGCGAAGATTTAGAATTCTTCAAGGACCCTGATTACATCATGATAAAAGAGATTACAGAAGGTTTATCTGAATCAATTTCTAAGGATTATGAGTCTGATAGTAGGGTTTCTCCATTGAAGGAACCCGAAGTACCTCTTTTAGAGAACCTTAGTTTAAGTCCGGGTGTCATTGATAGTCCTCTAGATTACTTTGCATTTTGTCCCTCAAAACCATGTGTAGATTTTGAAGCACTCACTCCCTCTGTCGATCATCCATATGAAGACCCATTCTATCCGGTCTGTACTCTCTCTAGTGCGGTGCCAAACTTAACGACCTTATTGTCGTCTAAGTTTGGGGATTGCCCTTCTTTCTTGATAGTCTCACTTACACTATCACTGAATTATTTAAGTGTGACACTATCGTCCCCTGAAAACTTTGTGTTTTGGGTAGACCCACAGATGTATCGATTATTGGTTTATAGTTAGTTACACTTTTGTAATCCAGTAGGTATAATTCTTTCTATTTTTCAAGTTATCTGTTTCGTCTGGCTGAAGACGTTAAACTTAGCGCTTTCTGGGAGGCAACCCACGCTTAGGACTTCCGAATCAGGTAATATCTTTCCCTTCACCCTGTTATGTTCGGTTTAAGTTTGGGGATAGGGGAATGAATTTTTGCGAAGTCCTTATTTCAAAAACTCAAAAGGGTTAAAAAATTTTCAAATTTTAAAATTATTTGGATTGAAAATGTGAGTCTAGTTGTTTTTGCTTGTTAATGGTTATAGAGTCTAGTTGGTCTTACTATCCATTTGCAAAAGGTTTGTCCATGAATTTCGAGTCTTGAAGTTGTCTGTGCGCTAGCCATGTGAGTGTTAGATAGGTGAAGAGTTGACTTTTCTGAGAGAACTTAAACGATCATTAGTGGAGACTTAACCTATGTGAGATTCTGAGCCTTTCTTGTTGTTTTGAGTGATCTCTTCTGAGCTAATTCCGAGTAGAGTGAAGAGCTACTCAACCTCGCAATATTGAAAGAAGAACTCATTTGATCTCTTGAGTTCAAATTTTACATTCACTGGGGATTTCATCAGGAAGCGAACCTTTCTCTTGTAGTCTGGAAACTTGAAAACAGTGTCAACTAGAGGAAGATAGGAACCTCATCATTTAGAACCCTGAGAATAAGGCATGAAGCAAAATGAAGAGAATTATACCCAAGGAAAGAATAATGTCAAGAAAGTTCTTTGTGTATTTGAGTTTGATTACCAGAAAAGTACTATGAAAAAAAAAAAAAAAAGAGAAAAAAAAAAAAGGAAATAGAAAAGGAAAAAAAAAAAAGTGTTTGTTTAGTTGTTTTTGTTTATCCCTTGAAGTAGTTCTTGAATATTTGAAGACGTCGAGTTCTCAGGAATCTAGTCACATCCTCATTAGAGCCTATTGACTTCTAGGAAGCACTCTTAGATAGTTGATCAGATGAGAAGAGTTGGTAAGCTTCCCCATCCCGTATTAGTGGTTGTTTCCTTCCTAAGAGATCAGTCGTTCACGAAAAAAATTTTTATTATAGTCCGTCTTTTTCATGTGTTGAGTTTTCCTTTCATATTCATACTCACACATCGAGTGAACCATTTCTGAGTGACTTTAATTTTTGAGTGTATGACTGTGATGCAAAAGTCGAGGCGAAATGTATTGAGAAAGTGATCGAGGTCTTGTCTGTTCGGAACTGAAATGATGCTCATATTGGCTGGTCACCTGCACTTCGGGTCTTGATTACTAGTGAAGGAATTTTTAGCATTTGTATGGTTTGGTCGACTTAGATTTCATTTCTATTAACTTTCGAAAATGTACCGGATAAACATTTTTAGTCCATATCATATTTAGACTCTTCTGGATTTTTGAGATTTTTGAATTTTGTGGGTAGATTCACTGCAAACCCTCACGAGACAAAACTCGTCCTCTTGGGTAACCTAGAGGTTTAACGGCTAGTTGCACGGGCTATGTGCAATCGTGATTCCCTACGAAAGTGGTGAAGTGGGTTTAGTTTTATTCTCTGTTTTGCTCGAGGACTAGCAAAATCTAAGTTTGGGGATGTTTGATGAGACATGAAAATGTCCCATCTGAATCTCTTAAATCGGGTTAGTTAGTCCATTTCGAGTAATTACTCTCATGAATTACTTGTTTCTCTTGTCAGGTGTCTTCTATGGAATTGAGTGCGAAAAAACGGTTAAAATCGGGAGATTGACACATTAGGGGCATTTCGGTAATTTGGTGTTAATGGTGCACTGGTATTTTGGAAAATAGTGATACTCGGATGAAACTAGAGGTCAAGACGAACTCGTGGGTGAAAACGGGAGTCAAATCGGAGTCCGAACGAGTAAGTTGGGGCAAGTCAAAGTTTGGTCCAAATTAGGTTTACCAAAGGTCAGCTTAGATTTCTCATTGACACGTGGCGCGTGCAAGAGGATTGCATCTGACGGCGCAAGTGAAAGTCAGGCTATGCCGGGACGTTTTCGGTATATTTTCTGGACGCTGACCTGGTGTAACCAAGCGCATGATAGTGTGGGTGCATCTCTGTCGCGCCAATTAGATCTGACGGCTGCCGAATGGTGAAACAGATCCTGTGATGCTGGGCATATGATACAACTTCTTAAGATACCCCACACCACACTATATCTTCACTCTATCCAGCACGCATCATGGTATTGGATTGGGTCCCGCGTTAGTGGAAGATGAAATTGACCGGTGCTATATCCTCCCATATCTACTACTATTAAGGGCTATATATATTCTCCCATATCTACTATTATTAAGGAAACAAGAGTATTATGTGATATTTGATTATTCAAATTTCTTTCTTTACAACCAAAGGAACCAGTACAAAGAGAAAGTTTCTTTCTTTGAAACAGAGCCGAGAAGGAATGAAACGACTGGATATGAGACGGCGTTTGATTGGAAGATTTTCTTTCCTGTTAACACAGTAGAGAGAGATTTTAAGCTTGGGATTTGCATATTTTATAGAGAAAGAAAGAAGATTTTAAAAGAGGAATTAGAAGAGGATATTTGAATTCTTATAGACAAAGATTAAAGAGAGAGAGTGAGTTGTAATGGAGATATTTCGAAAATGGAAGGGGAGAGAGCTGTGATTGATTAAAGAAAATATCTTTTGCCTTATGAGTTGGTATTATAAAAGTGGATTGAAGAGACAGGGAATAACATCTCATCTTGGAGGGGGTCATCTCCTCTCTTAGCTCCACTAACAGAAAAATCAGAGAGAGAGAGAGAAGAAGAAGAATAGGGATAGACTCAGGGCTAAGAGAGAAACAAACAGAGAACCATATAAGTAGCATGTAAGCGGCGACTAGGCGCCGCTTTTTAAAGCATAGTTTGAAATGTCCCCAACCAATAACACGGAAATGTCCTTATCCACAACCCCCCCCCCCCCCCCCCCCCCCTTTGCTTATCAGACCGAAATATTCTAGCCTTTTCAAATTTTTGAAATTTCACTACTTACAAATCATTCTAAAACACACTTGAAATCAACGTAAAAAAAAATTGATATAAACCGTTTTCAAGAGTCCACCACATCAAAAACCTTTTAAAGGCTATCATAATACATAATGCAAAACCCCTTAAACCAAGGTTTTTCTCTCAAAGAAGTTTTGTTTCTCGTTCATAGTACTTTATGAATAAAGAATAAGACATTATAAAGAAATACAATAATATATATTTCTCATAATTGGTTATAAAGAAAATATAAATTCGAATTATGCATCAGGCCCAAAAGAAATGGTGTAAGGAAGACTTGAAAAGTCGGAGGGGAAGGAATGATCATTGTAAATGATATTTGTGATTGATTCAGATTTAACGACTTTGATTGTCCATTTATATTATTGCATTGACCATCCTTTGAATGATCTTTGATATAAAGTTTTACAAAATTCTGTTTTTCTCATAATCGAAATGATCGTATTGGATGATCCAAATATTGTTCATCAGTTGACAAGGTCAGTAAGTGAAGGAAGTACCAAGAATCCAACAAGTCAACCCGTGTCAAGTCATCAGGGAGGTGAATCGGAAAGAGCTCTGTCACTCAACCCCATAACCGAGGGGTCGGCATGGGTATTCTAAACGTTTAAGCCCTGCTCTAGCTATAAATATAATCAGGTCTTGCTAATTTCAAAAATTGTCTTCCTAAAATCAGTCAAGATGTTAAAACTGCTACTTTGAATCCCGTTATGCTCCTAACAATTGGGGAGGGTGAGACCTGCAAGGAACTCAGATACCTCTCTGACGCTCAAGACAATCAGATTGTCCTTTCAGTTAAAATAATGAGTATTGAGTGAACCTGAGTTTGTGGAGTTAGGACTTACTCATTGTGTTGTGGTTATGTCTGCTTTGAGATGAGCTGATTGCCTTTTATAGGCTTCATTCACCGACTGTCGATAGACGATGTCGATGAGACGGTTGAGATCCACCGTCTTGAACTGAAACTATTATTCATAGTTGTGAGATATTAGGATTCCTCTTTGGGATTATCATGTATATTTGATGAATAAAAGTTACGTTGTTTAAGGATATTTAGTGTTTAGGATAGATCATGTTTCCGATCTTGTAGATTCTTTAGGGGAAGTTACCTCTTGCAAAACTCTTGATGCCCAAGTTTAATAAATACTTAAGATATTCATCGTCTGAGATCTTGATAAGATTTTGGGATTAAGTCGGTAAAGCATTAGGCACGCCTCCCCCCCCCCCCCCCCCCCCCCAATGTTTCAGGATTAAGGTACCCCACTTACGCGGACCCCCTAGTTTTCTCTTAAACCCTAGGGCAGACCTAGTGGTATTTGAGTCAAGTCAGGACTTAGGCACTTAGGATGATCATACTGACCCCTTAGTTCTGGGCTCCAGTGGCATATCACTTTCGAATTCAACCCTTGACCTGTTAGACTTTTGGTCTTTTCTTGACTTATTGATCGTGGTCAACTGATGACCATGTTTTGGATCATCACGAGTCCTGCCACGCCTTATTTGAAAGTAAAAAAAACTAAGGAGTATAAGAACTTACAGTCTTTCCTTTGATTTTTTACATGTTTTTAATGCATACGTGATTAATGATTAACATATAAGTAAACAAATCTTCAAGGTTTAGGGTATACCTACACCAGGGCGCGTCGCGGAACCCGATTTTATTTAATGTAGCGAGATATTCTTACTGTAGTGATTTCCATGGGTGGTTTTCGGAACTGCTTGTGTGTCCTTGTCGTTTGAAAGCTTGGATGTCTTCAGTTTTGGATGACAAATTTTCTTTTCTTGCCTTCGAGTTTTCTAATGCTTGGATCACACGCCTATTCTGTTGCCCTTTTCGTAACTGATCACAAAACCCTTTTGTCACGCGTGGAATACGCATCCTTCTTCCATAGACGTGAAGTCGAGCTCAACCGTTGTAGAGAGGATTTAAAGGCTCGGGAGGCAGCTTATGCGTCGAAGGTTGATCAACTTAAGTATGACTTGCATATTTCTAAATCAAACCTGATCTTCGAGCAGAGAAAGATTCTTTAGAACTTTAGTTAGGCTACCACGAGGCGAGGTTGGCCACGCTTCAAAGAGGAAATTAAACCTCTCTAGGCTGGGGAGAGTCTCTTTATGGAGAGGCATGAGAAGGACAAATCGCGCTTTGCGTCCTTGAAAAACAACTTTGATCAGAACGAGAGGATATCCAGAAACAGAGTTATAGAATCCTTTGAGGTTGAGAAGAGTGTTCTCGAATTTGGGGTACGCACCGTATATCAATGCTTCTATCTGTATATTTTAGATGTACAGATAAAACTCAGATTTTGTCTTCATCGATGAAAGTTTGCCATTCAGTGAAGATGAATGGGCTTTGTTATCTTCATCGATACATCAATGCTTTTATCTATATATTTTAACATCAATGCTTTTATCTATATATTTTAGATGTATATAAGTTAGGCTTAAGAGATACAATTCAGATTTTGTCTCCTTCTATATTGGACTCGTTGGAACTCATGATTGCTAGTCATGTCCCTATTACCCTTATACCCGAAAAGATTTTGGACTATCTACGAGTCACAGGGTGTGTTTTTCGTTTGATCAAACAAAACACGTGGTCTTTTACTGCAAATACGTGTCATTATTACCTAGGCTCATTTATGTTTTGATGACCTTACCTTTCGACCATCTCTATTTTTATTAGAGTATTATCGTATTGAACTTTTTTACGCTTAAAGCCCATAAAGTACCATTTACTGTTTGTCGTCCATGTTTTGTTTCTCACTTTCAACTCCTTCTTTGTTGCAAACTACCTTATCTGGTTATCGCATAAAATTCACATTTCCAATCTCCTTAACATTTTTCCTTTCAACTGTATCCGTAATTTATTTGCGATCTTTTGTTAGAGATCGATGTTTGTCTTTTCTTGACAGCGACCCTAATCACCGGGTCTACTTTTGTTTTTTTTATCTTTAAGATTTGAGTGAGCACGGTCACTTTATTTAAAGAATACTCGCAGGGTACATCGGACCCATTTTTGGTTCCTACATGTGGGCATCTTCAATTCCATTTGTAATTTTAGATGTTTATTTTATCTATCCTTAATGTTAGAAGATGCTAGGTATTAATTAAAGGGTTATTTCCCAAATAACCCCCAACTTTGTAACCGGTTTCCTGTCTAGCCCCCTACTTTATAAAAAATACCCAGATGACCTCCTTTTTCAGATTCCGTTATAACACCATTAACTAGTCATCACCTCTCTCTCATCCACCTCATCGCCTCTCTCTGCCACCTCATCATCTTCACCGGCGAAGATCGTCGGCCGGCCAATTTTCCGACCGGCGACCTTCAAACATAAAAAAAGAATCTTTTTTTTTTAATTCTTCTCTCTCTCTAAAATTTTTTTTCTTTTTTTTTGTAACTCTCTCTATATCTGGTTCACCAGATCAATGGTCTGCATACAGACCTTAAGATCTGGTTCACCAGATCAATGGTCTGCATACAGACCTTAAGGTCTGCTAGCAATGAAGGTCTGTTTCGCAGGGGTTTCTATGGCCTGCGAACATACCTTCAAGGTCTGATCGCAGGGCATTGATCTGGTGAACCAGATCTGGTTCACCAAATCTAGAAAGAGTTACAAAAAAAAAAAAAAAAATTAAAGAGAGAGAGAGAAGAGTTTAAAAAAATGAATCTTTTTTTAATGTTTGAAGGTCGCCGACCTGAAAATTGGCCGGCCGGCGACCTTCGCCGGTGAAGATGATGAGGTGGCGATATGATGAGGTGGCAGAAAGACGCGATGCGTTGGATGAGAGAGAGGTGATGACTAGTTAACGGTGTTATAACGGAATTTAAAAAAGGGGACCAACTGGGTATTTTAATAAAGTAGAGGGTTAGGCAGGAAACCGGTCATAAAGTTGGGGGCTATTGGGGAAATAACCCTTATAAACGACCCTCATAGATTAATTCCCATACTATTTTCAACATAAGCCGCAAGCTACACAACGAAGAACATTTCAAAGATTGAAGGTATTTTATGTAATTTTTTCATTTATGTAGTTTTGATTTATGCTAAAAGTACTCAACCAAAATGATATAAGTGGGTTGACTCTGGTCAATGATCACTTAGTCGAAGTCTCTATAAGCACCCAGTCAACTAACCTGAGTAAAATTCTCCTCCATCACTTGGTGATACAAGTGACCTTTGGACGGTTAGAGCAAGACCCACAACTGCGACCCCCACAGATGTTTTTTTAAAGAAACCAAACTCATTTTGAAACTTGCATATTTGCAAAGATCCATGAGAAACCATTAATATTTCATAATCCAAAAACGAGCAGATAAATCTAGGGATAGTTTTGGCTTTCTTACACGATGGAAGACGAGAGAGAAACCCAAAGAGCCAAATCGGCAACTGTTCTTGGACATAGTACACTGTACACCTAATAAATGAGAAAACTGTTACTGACTCATTTATACATCCTTCACTCATTTCAATTTTTCATCATTTCCTTCTTTAGCGGATTATTGCAAGATTAGTGCATTCATTTAGTTTTGTGTGACTGCTTCATGTCTCTGCAACATTTACTTCCACAACGACATCGAAATGCCTTTATGCCTTTATGTAGTTTAAGGGGCTGGGTGCTTACAACATCTCCGACTCCTACAGACTTTATAACTGTTAGGCCGCCTGCTAACAGCCTCGCCCGCTTATAACATTCTGGGGGAGTGATTTTAGCAGCGCCCTTGATTTATATATAATGCTGCAATAAGTTAGAGGGTTAATATATTTATCTATGACAAACAACAAAAAGAAAAATTAAACCCAATCTCAAAATTCGCCTTCCTCGATTCAACAGACAATGAGTATTGTGAAAGTGTTTTTCTGAGCAAATTGGAACTACCTATCGCAAAGTCTTTAGTCACCTAAGGCCTTTCGGGATAATCCAAAGCTGCGACCTAATTATAGAGGGATGGTTACCTTAACGAAAAAAATTTATAGAGGGATGGTCGATTTTATTAGAAGAGTTGTTTCAAGTATTTACTGTCCACTTTCAACAAAAAAAAAAGTATTTACTGTCCAGGACCTAATTAGTAATAATAGAGATGGTCACTTTCATTAGAAGGGTTGCTTGAAGTCTTTATAGCAATTGTTCAGGACCACCCATGATTTCAATTGAAGTATTGGAGAGAGAGAGAGAGAGAGGGAGAGTCTTTATGGCAACTGTTCAGGACCACCCATGACCTTCAATTGAAACATTCGAGAGAGAGTTATTCCACCGCAAGAAGCATAAACATCCCATTAAGGCTTCAACAGAACAAGATCAGGCTAGTGTTGATCTAGTAAGAGGGCCTCGATATTTCGTTTTCCTTCTGGCCCCTTCGTATACCAAGCAGAAATATAGTCCCCATATACAACCTCTTTATATTTGGCTGGAGAATCCTGTGTTATAGTACCAGCTGCTGGACCAATTTTCTTCGTCTTGCTTGGGTCGTGAAAAGTGCCTACTGACAGCCGAGCTCGTGTCGAGTTAGTTACAGCTCGATGTTCTGCACTTTTGTACTTTCCATTACTCATAATCTGCCCAAAAAAGAATCATTATTTTTGTAGATTACATCACTATGAATTTAAAGTAAACGTAAAAAGGAAAATTAAGAATAGAAGTTACAGATCCGGAATGTGGTAGTTTTTGAAGAAAGAATCTGCAACATTTCTACAATACATCTTACTAATAGTACCATGTAATGATAACATAGCTCATGGCAATTCGTTTTGAGTTGGATGTCCACAAACTTATAATGGTAGCGGACTAGGTTCATATGTGATTCACCCAATGGTCAGATCGGATGTGATCCACATCACTCAACAACAGATGTGTTAGGCTCAAAAGTCCTTCATGGATAAAGGAAAGTCTCATAACCAACTACTGAACATGTATAGCATCTCCACTCTAGCTAATTGGTTTCGAATTGAATGTGTAGAAACTTAATGACATTTGTATCTAGATACCGTTGAGTCTTGTAGCATCAAACCCACAAGTCAGTATATGCTAACAATTGACATTCAAAGGAAATGATTTTGACATCGTATGTATGATGGAAGAGAACCAGAACAACACCACTATTAAGACATTGATCTCTGGGAGAAGGGCTATCTAGCAACCAAGAATATAATGTCTAGGTCCTCTCCACTCATTGCCAATTGGTTTTAAGTTGGATGACCACAAACTTAACATGGTATCAGAGCTAGGGCCACATGTGATAGGCTTAAAAAACAAATGTGATAGGCTTAAAAACCACGTGTGATAGGCTTAAAAGCCACATGTGCTCCATGTCACCCGAAAAAAAAAACACGTGTTAGGCTAACCACGCCACACGTGAGGGGGCGTGTGAGAATAGTCCTATATGGGAAAAGGGCAATCTAGCACCCAAGAATATAATGTCTAGGTCCTCTCCACTCGTTGGCAATTGGTTTTGAGTTGGATGACCACAAACTTAACAGGACTAACGGCAAAATCTAAACAGATTTACGTAACCGACAAAGTGACACCAATATCAGAATGGTCAGCCAAAAGGACAAAAGAAACGTTACCTCAGTTTGGTCAGCCAAAATGACAACGATAGCATCAGATAGAGGTTGTACAGTAACCCATTCACCATCCTTTAATACCTCAAGACCCCCGACATCGTCTTGTATCAAAAGAGTAATGGCACCAATATCAGAATGAGCCTGTAACCCAAGGGTAAGCTCCGGCTGCGGACAAGGTGGGTAGTAACTAATGGTTATATTCTGGTACACCTCTCCAACTATCTCTTCAATACAAAAAGATGGTAGCCCTAGACTTTCCGAGATTACACCCATTAATTTCAAAGCAAGCTCCTTTATGCGATCACTATACTCCTCCACTGTTCCTCTGATTACACCAAACCATATATGATATTTACATAATCAAAGCAAACAGAAGAAACAACGAAGAACTTTATGCCAAACGTTAACAAGAAATTGTGTTTTCATTCCTACATTTCCATATACTAAAATCCATCATTTTTGTGTCCAACCCCCATTCTCGAAAAGTAAAAAAAAAAAAACTAAAATCCTCCCTGCACACCCACCCAATACTTCAAAAGTTCAGCGAATCACTGAAACTACTTACATTGCTTAAAATCTAGTGACCCTTTTCTAGATTCCAAACAAAATCATTTATCCAACTCTAATAATAATAAAAATAAATAAATTTTACTGTTTTTCCTTATAAAATTAAAAATTTAGAGAGCAAACTATAACAGAATAAAAAGATGAAGAATGTGAGACCTGTAATTTGGGGGATATTCAGGCCAACAATTAGGATTCCTTCGAGAAAGGGGAAATGTATGGTGATCGAAATAATCCCTCCAATCCAAAACACTGTCTTCCTTTACTAACATTCTGCTGCCATACCCTTCGGATGCTGCTGAATTTGGGTCACAAGAATACTTACATTTGTCTGCCAGCGAACAATCGTTGAAGAAAGAGAGACCAACTTTAATCATTTCTTCAAGCAATTGCTTCGGTACCCCATGATTTCTAACTTGAAATGCACCCCAATCGGCACAAGCTCGTCCGATTTCTTCAGTTACTTGGTTGGAATGTTGGGGATGAAAATTGCATAGATCAATAATGGGTATGCCTGAATCTGATAATTTCTGGCAGGAAGAGGATGGTCGATTCTCAGCTGGTTGTATGTATTGGGAGGGGACATTAAGTAGGCCACTCTGAACTAGGGTTTGGACTCCCGCAGAATTTACTCCGGATACGAAGGCCTCCATGAATATGATGATTCTATCTGGTTGTTTAATAGTGGGTGAATTTCAATTAGATATAACTTCTAGTTACAGATCAAATAGTGGGTGATTATATATATATATAGTTGACCATAAAAAGATAGAGACTAAATCAATAGAATTCAAAGTACTTGTAGTGTAAAATCAATCTCAATTATTGCTGTGTATTTGATAATTACCAGATAAACAGATGATGAGAGAGAGAGAGAGTCGTCTAGACTAATTTCATATGATGACGGATTTCGAACGACGAGTACTTGGATAGCTGCACGAATTGGTCGAAGAAGGAAGAAGAAAGGGGGTGATCGGGTCAAACTAATTTGGTCGATGCAATTTGGTGGTTGCCCATATAAAACCTGGAGCAGTGTTATGGGCCATTAGGGGTGGCCCAGTGAAGAAAACAAGTGAAAGTACAGATTAGGCTAAAAACTAAACTAGAGTTGTATATAACAAAGGGAATGCTATCTATGTTCACGGAGAAAAATGACGAAATAAATTACGGAATGAGGTGGCAAAGCAAAGTTTGAAAGTTTGACGGCATCTCAGCCGTCAAAATCAAACGGTCCAGATTTAATGTTCACGGCTTTCCCACGTCACCCAATTCCTTCCCACGTCATTCTTTGCCTTTCCCAACTCCACACTTTAGAGAGAGAGAGAGAGAATAAGGTCCTCCGGCCTTTAGAGAGAGAGAGAGAGTACTAACAGGAACAAATTTGGGCATTAGTCTCCTTCATCCGATCAAATAAGAGAGAGTGTTGGAAATTAAAAATACTTGCACAAACAAAGAAGAATAAAGAAGATATTTAACTTGAATTGAATTACTTGACTTGATTTAATGAAAATAAACTACAAAGACCGGTCTATTTATAGACCCAAATTCTACCCTCTAACTAAGACCACTACTAACATGATTCCACTAACTCATCAATTAACCCACTAACTTAATCAACTAAAGAAAATAACTTCCCACTAACTTAACTCTCTAATAACTTAATTATTAAATCAATTTTGAGTTTAAATAAAATAACATTAAAATTAACACCCTCCCTTAAACTCAAACGGTATAACGCGCATCATGATCTTCAACTTGTAAAATGAATCAACCTTTAATGGCTTAGTGAAAATATCAGTCATTTGTTCTTATGATTTGCAAGACTTCACATCAATCTCATTGTCCTTCACAAGCTCACGAATGTAATGATATTTTATGTCGATGTGTTTACTTCTTCCATGAAATACTGGATTTTTTGTTAAGGCAATAGTAGATCTGTTGTCACAAAATATAGTTGTAGGTGATTCTTGCTTCTGACTAAATTCATCGAGTAGACGTCGTAACCAAACAGCTTGACTGGCACATGTGGCTGCAACTATATATTCAGCTTCTGCAGTTGAGAGTGCAACTACCTGTTGTTTCTTTAATGACCAAGAAAATACACCTGAACCAAGGTGAAATACAAAACCAGAAGTGCTTTTCCTGTCATTAATATCACCTGCCCAAGCCCAATCACTATCGGTAAAACCAACCAGATTAAAATTGTCAGTAGGTGAGTACAAAATTCCTTGAGTTTGGGTACCTTTGATGTACCTCAAAAATTCTTTTTGCTACCTGCAAATGTATCTGCCTAGGTTTTTCCATGAATCTATTATTAATCCCACTCCAAACACAATATCAGGTCTAGTAGAAGTCAAATAACGAAGACTATCAACTAAACTTCTATAATAAGTTGGATTCACAAATTCACCCTTACCGTTATAGTCTAAACACTGTCTTGATTCAATTGGAGTCTTAATTGCATTACAATTCTCCATTTTGAACTGTTTCAAGATATCTGCAACATATTTTTCCTGTGATACAAAAATTTCTTCCCCTGTTTGCAAGACTTCAAGATCGAGAAAATATGACATAAGTCTTAAATCTGTCATCTCAAATTTGTTAGTCATCGTCTCCTTGAATTCTTCAAACATAGTTGTATCACTCCCTGTAAATATCAAATCATCTACATACAAACATACAATAAGGATATTTCCATGAGAATTAAATTTGATATAGACAGTTGGCTCATAAAGACATTTTTCGAAACCACTTTCTAGAAAATATGTATCAATAGGAGTGTACCAAGCCCTCGGTGCCTGTTTCAATCCATAAAGAGCCTTTTTCAACCTTAAAACTTTTTCTTCCTGACCTCTTTTAACATAACCAGGAGGTTGATCAATGTAGACTTCCTCCTCAAGTACCCCATTTAAAACAGCAGATTTTACATCCATTTGATGTAATTTCCACTTATTTTGGGCAGCCAAAGCAATAACCATACGAATAGTATCAAGTCTTACGACAGGTGCAAAAACTTCATAATAATCAATACCTGGTTTTTGTTTGTACCCTTTCATCACCAATCTCGCTTTCAATCTATCTACTTGACCATCTGGTTTATACTTGGTTTTGAAAACCCATTTCACCCCAATGGATTTCTTTCCTCCAGGAAGAGAAATTAACTCCCAAGTATCATTTTTTTCAATGGAATGAATTTCATCATCCATAGCTGAAATCCACCCCACATTTTTTACTGCTTCTTCAAAAGTGATAGGATCACAATCTGCAAAAAATGCAAAATCTTCGTCAGAATCATCATTATCATTGGTTACAACATAGTCATCAAACCTTGATGAGATGACTCGAGTACGAGATGAACTGGTACGCAATTTTAAATTTGAAATATCATAAGTATCAGGAGAAATTGGTATATTCTCAATTAATTGAGAATCTGAAGCTACTGTATCAGTATCAATATTAATGCCCATTTGTTGTTTTTCTTCAACTGACCAATCCCACACTCCATCTTCAATAAATTCCACATCTCTGCTTACAATAACTTTGTTTGTTTTGGGATTAAACAATTTATATCCCTTACTAACAGTACTGTAACCAACAAAAATACACTTTTCACCTTTTTCATCAAATTTCTTTCTTCTCTGATCTGGTACATGGGCATACGCAATACACCCAAATACTCTTAACCCTTCCACATTTGGTTTAAAACCACTCCATGCCTCTTCAGGTGTTTTAGGCAAAACACTTTTGGTAGGAGACCTGTTCAAAACATAAACAGAACAACAACTTTCTGCCCATAAAAATTTGGGTAAGTTCTTACCTTTAATCATACTCCTTGCCATCTCAACAACTGTCCTATTTTTCCTTTCTGAAATTCCATTTTGTTGAGGTGAGTAACTTACAGTAAGCTGATGTTTAACTCCATGTTCCTTACAAAAATCAAAAAATTGGTTAGAGGTATATTCACCACCTCTATCTGTTCTGAGTACCTTCAAAAAATATCCACTTTGCTTCCCAACAAAGATTTTAAACTCCTTGAATACTTCAAATGCCTCTGACTTCTGTTTCAAAAAATAAACCCAGATTTTTCTGTTGTAATCATCAATGAAAGTAATAAAATACTTATGACCTCCACTTGATTCCACCTCAATAGGACCACAAATATCAGAGTGCACCAGTTCCAACTGCTTTGTAGCTCTGCCAGATTTTCCCACTAGAAAAGGATCCCTGTGTTGCTTTCCAAGAACACAATCCTCACAAAAACTATTAGAATTATCTAATACGGGTAATCCAATAACCATTTTTTTCTGAGCCAATAACTTTAAACTATTAAAGTTAAGATGACCAAAACGAAAGTGCCATAACCAACTTACATCCATAACAATTGCATTAAAAGAAAAATGCAATGGAGTTTGTAAAGATAATGGAAACATACGATTTTTTGTCATTTTCACCATAGCAACGATCTAATTATGCTTGTTCTCTAGTTTGCAAATCCCTTTATCAATTGTTATCTTGATTCCTTCCTTAGAAAGCTGTCCCAAACTCAATAAATTCCAATGCAAACTAGGAACATAATAGACATTAGATATATAATCATATGAACCATCTTTCAAAGATATAACAATATTACCTTTACCCATAATTGATACTTTGGATTTATTTCCAAATTTCACTTTTTCACGTTTTGATTCATCTAATTGGTGAAATAATTCTTTCTTACCACTCATATGGTTACTGCACCCTGTATCCAAATACCATTTGTCTGAATGATTGTCTGTATTAAGACTGCGGTCTAATAAAAATGTTTCACTTTCTTCTTCTGAATCTTCACCCGAATCTTCATCTGACCCTTCATCCGAATAATCATCTGACCCTTCATCCGAATAATCATCTTCATCGATTTTGTAGGCTAATAATTTCTTCCTCTTCTACATCATCTTGAACAAAGTTAGCATGCTTAGAATATTTTTTGGAAAGTTTAACTCTACAATCTGATTTATAATGACCCAATTTTTTGCAACGAAAACATCTAACTTTAGATTTTTCATACCTTCCAATTTTTTTGGATTTCTTACCATGGATTTCTACATTTTTGTCGGTAGGTGCTTCACTACTAGAACCACCTTTTTCAAACAGATTCACTTTGCTTTGAAAAACTTGTTCTAGAAACACTGTAGCAACTCTCTGGTTCATGAGAACATAATGAACTCATCAAACCTTCAACTGACATAGTTGAGAGGTCTTTTCCTTCCTCAATTGCAGCGACAACATAGTCAAAACGACCTGTCAATGATCTCATGATTTTCTCAACAACACGTAGATCAGTTAACTTTTCACACTTAACCCGCAATTGATTAACAATAGACTGAACTCTAGAAAAATAATCAGAAATATTTTCAGAGTTAATTAATCATATTAAGAGATTCGAATTCACCTCGTAAAGTCTGCAACCTTACATTTTTTACCTTCTCATCACCCTTGTAGGATCTTTGCAACAAATCCCACACTTCTTTAGCTGTTTCAGCTCTTGAGATTTTCTCGAAGACAATCTCATCAACAGCTTGATAGACAAAAACAATGCCTTCTTATCCTTCTTTCCGTTCTCTCTCAAACTATCTTTTTGGACCTGAGAGAGAGCTTCATGTGCTACCTGATCAACTGGTTCTACATACCCAAATTCGACAACCTCCCAAATTTCCTGGAAGCCAAACAATGCTTTCATTTGGATACACCATTGATCAAAATTTTCCCACAAAGTCACGGAAGCTGAGGTTGGATTGATCCATTCATTTTGTAATTCGGTTAGTAATCACAAAATAATTCTAGCTCGGATACTAAATGTTGGAAATTAAAAATACTTGCACAAACAAAGAAGAATAAAGAAGATATTTAACTTGAATTGAATTGCTTGACTTGATTTGATGAAAATAAACTACAAATACCGGTCTATTTATAGATCCAAATTCTACCCACTAACTAAGACCACTACTAACATGATTCCACTAACTCATCCATTAACCCACTAACTTAATCAACTAAAGAAAATAACTTTCCACTAACTTAACTCTTTAATAACTTAATTATTAAATCAATTTTGAGTTTAAATAAAATAACATTAAAATTAACAGAGAGTACCAAGTTTGGGTGATGATTATGAGAGAGAAGACTGATTACTTTTCTCCAAGATGGATTTGATTAACATCTTAGCACTTGCCCTAACTCTAACTTGGGTGATTATGATGATGTTACATGAGGACCGAACTTCAATTTAATTTCTTTTCTGATTGAAAGTTCATGATAACATTGGTGATTTCAAACCTAATTTGATAGTCTCCTTACTCTTTTAGAATTTAATTTGCTCGGGGTGTATGGATGTAACAGAAGTGGTTTTTGGATGGTAATGGTGATTTCAAACCTAATTTCTTTTACTAAGAATTGATAGCAATTTTTTTTATTAAAAATTGATAGCAATTTTTTTTTTATTAAAAATTGATAGCAATTTTTTTACTGAAAATTGATAGCATCTGCCTTGTAATGTTAGTGTAATAGTTGTGGATGGAAGTAATTCTGAAATTGGAAATAGACTTGTCTTTTTATTAAAAATTGATAGATCTTCATTGTAATGTTAGTGTAATAGTTTTTGGATAGTATTGGTGATTTCAAACCCAATCTCTTTTTTATTAAAAATTGATGGCATCTTCATTGTAATGTTAGTGTAATAGTTGTTGATGGAAGTAATTCTGAAATTGGAAATAAGACTTATCTTTATATCTAATTTTACTAGAGAGATCAAAACTAAAGAATACACGAGTAATCGAAACTTTGACATGACTCTGAGATCTTAACTTTTATTCAGTTGTAAAATGAAAGTTTATGCAAGAATGAACCTGAAAAGATGATGCCCAAACAAATTCATTCAAAACATTCAAATAACTCCTAAAAATATCAAAAAATAATTGTAGATTACTAGAAGAACAAATATAAATTTTGCGATGTTCATTTGTTTCTCGACTCCTACTTGTAATTGCATCCCAATAAAATCCGAACCTGCAAAAATATGAAGAAGAAAAAGAGTAATTATAAGAATCATAATCACCCAAGTTTTATTATAAACAAGTATTCTTATACTCACTTTTCACATGATTGTAATTCTAGTATTAAGTTTAGTAGTTCTAATCGAATCCAAGTAAAAGACCAACCTTAGATTTCAGAACATATTATCATTTTTCAAATAGAAGAGGATGCACAAAATTATGTGAAGTTACATATAAAAGCTACGATTAAGAAACAAAAAGTAACCCAAACCACAGGATGCATAAAAAGTAACCTTGCGGCTCCTTTAGTATCTCTGTTAGGATAAGCTACTGACCTAGCTTCAAAGATAGTTACATGGAGGTTTCCGTGAAGCAGAATCATAGCCATTTCTTACCTGTACAAATTTGAAAAAGACAAAGCAATTAAAAAAACTAAAGAGTATATGACCTAGCTTTAAATTCATCAAGTGTTGTATAAGAGTCATCCAAAGCAATTAAAAAAACAAAGGCAACAACAACCATTTACAAATATTTGGCTTATAAACATACCTCATCCGGTTGGGGTACTTTTAGGGATCAATTTTCTCTTTTTCATCCTCACGGTTGGTTTCAATCGATTTTTTCGTGGGCGTCCTTTACGGGTAGTTACTAATGGGTCTTTCACATTCACATTTTGCTCAATGTCGTTGTCGTTGGCTCTCTCATAAGCATTAGCATCGGTTGACTCCATCGTACTATACAACTCCATCTCATTATCGATCCATTGAGAAACTCTTCGACAATGATCTTCATTCTCTGACGCCAACTCAGCAAGCTCAGTAAGTTTACGATACAACATTTTGTATCGATTTTGTTCTACAATATTTTCAAGATCAGCTCCAACTGTCATCTTTGAGTGACGCCTACGTACATCTCTCCTCTACCTCCTCAAAATGTACATGTCTGGTAAAAGTTTGACACCATTTTGAAATAACGCAAAAAGGGCATGCCTACATAATATCCCTTTGAACTCAAATAAAGGACAAATACATTGGACTTCGTTTGTAGAACTTATGAATCGAAAAAAAAGTGACTTGGATTTTTCCTAGTCTCCAAACTTAATGTCTTCTTCTATTTTATGCTGCACCCCAAAATACGTCTCATGAATTGAAATCAAACGGCAATATAATCATCCAGTAAATTCTAATTGAAACTCTTGGAACTTTGATATGGTGTATACACTTTGAATTTGTTCCTCCATCTGAAGCATTGTCGCACATGGGACCATCTGTGTCAAAGACTTGAAGTCAGCCAATGTTTCATTTTCTATTTTTTTCTTTGAAGCATTCTCACATTGCTCGACAAATTGTTTCAGTGTTGTCTTTGAATTTACATATGCATCAAAAAAAGCATTAACACCTTCACTCCTCTGAGTGCTAGACATACCAGCCCAAAAATATGGCTTCACGTAACATGGTACCCATCGATATCTCTCTATGTATAAGAAATCTAACCATTCATTTTCAAACAAGTCAAAAGTTTCAATCATATCATCCCATCTATAATCAAATTCTCTAACATCATCTATGTCATATACCAACCTTTGTAAAACACTAGTTATTTCATGATAACGGCTTTGACTTCCCACTTTTTGAGGTACTTTTTTCATTATGTGCCACAAACACCAACGATGTCTAGTATTAGGAAGTACCTCTGCAATTGCACATTTCATTGCTTGATCTTGATCGGTAATTATACCTTGGAGAACAGCATTATCCATGCACTCAAGAAATGCTTCAAATAGCCAAATAAATGATTTCGTATCCTCATTAGAGATCAAGCCGAAACCAAAAAGGGTTGATTGACCATGGTGATTGACCCCCACAAATGGTGCAAATGGCATCTCATACCTATTTGTCAAGTAGGTAGTGTCAAATGTGACAACCTCTCCAAATTCCTTGTACGCTTTTCTACTACGCCCATCTGCCCAAAACACATTTTTTAATCGGTCTTGATCGTCACACTCGGTTTTGAAGAAGAAACCTTTGCTTTGTTCATTCATTTTTAAGAAATAACGATTAATTGCAAGTGCATCTCCCTCACCTAGTCGCTTTTTTCTTGATTCGTCTAAATAATTCCTGATGTCTTTGTCAATAAATGGTAGATTTTCATACCCTCCAGCTTCAACTACTAGTCTGTTATAATTCTTACTTGGACAAATTCTAGCTTTGTCACCTAATTCGAGTTGCCTTTTAACAAGTTCACTAATGTATCTATTACACTTAAAGTAGCGAGATTTTGTAGGAGTAATAATCTCATGATTGTGGTCGAGATGAACTTTCGTCAACATCCATTGACCATCAAATCCTAATCTTCCAGCAACCTTAACCTTACAACCTGTTTGCATGGTAGGCCTTGGTTGCAGTGATCCGCTAGTTTTAAGAATTCTATTGCCTTAACGAGAACACGCAAATGTGACATACCTATAATCCCCATTTTAATCCTTGTCCAAAGATCTTTTCCTAACAGCAAAACCCTTTTTACAAGCATACCTTCTGAAAAATTCAAATAACTCTTCATGCGAACTAAATTTCATACCAACTTCAGGTTTAATTAATTGTTCTTCGTCCGTGATGGGTTGTTGAACTTCTTCGTCAGTGACTAACTCTTTCTCCACTACATTTAAATGTAAAGAAAAACTATGATACGTAATAACAATGCATGGTAAGACATATTATGTAAATCTATGTTGTCATGGTATGTATCCTAAATTGAAATTTGTGTTATTCTATGTTGCAATGGTTTCTATACTTTGTGGTTACTTATGAAATTATAATAATGATAATACCTTCAAAGGAGGAAAAAACCTCTTGAGTTTCGCCTCCAATTGGATAGATGCTTCCAGATTCCATACTCACCCAAGGATTAATGAAAATTGCAACAAAATTAGTTTTCAGATTCTATACGGTCGAGAATTCGGATCATACTTATACAATAAAATCAGTACCAAAAATTAAAATGATGAGCAGAAAACTCAAAAGCTTAAATCAGTCAGTGAGTCAACTACAAAATTACCAACTTGAACCTAGGCAAGTCAATTCTTCAATGTGTGTTATGGGTTTATAGGAAAAACCATTCAATCAGTATAAATAAAACCTTAAACCCTAAAATCATTATAAATAAAATCCCCAACCTTAGATTTCAGTAGAAAAACCCTAAAATCAATAACACAAAACCCTAATAAATCCATAGCAAAAACACTAGAATCTGTATTAGAATACAAAAAAATCAATGAAAAAAATCATAAAAGTGGAGAGAATAGGAACTTTAAAGCTACTTATTGGATCACACAAGCTCGATACTCTTCCCCCCTATTTGATCGAATGAAGAAGGAGAAGAAGAAGACCCAAATCTGTTCCTGCTCGTATTCTCTCTCTCTCGTACTCTCTCTCGTACTCTCTCTCTCTCTCTCTAAAGTGTGGAGTTGGGAAAGGCAAAGAATGACGTGGGAAGGAATTGGGTGACGTGGGAAAGTTGTGGACATTAAATCTGGACCGTTTGATTTTGACGGCTAAGACGCGGTCAAACTTTCAAACTTGCTTTGCCACCTCATTCCGTATTTTATTTCGTCATTTCTCTCCGTGAACATAACATTCTCCATATAACAATACATTAGAGCATCTCCAATGGGACACTCAATCTCTAACACTTAGAGTGCCACATATGACTTTTGGAGTTTTTTGTTAAAAAATCATCTCCAATGAAACACTTTGTTAAACACTCCATTATGAGTTGGACACATTTATAGAGTGTCTAGAGAGAGAAACTCTAAAATGAGAGTGTCTACTTGAGACTCTTTAAGTGGTACTTTATAATTCCAACCAATAGAAAGCTTTGCTTTTCAACTACTTTTTATCTATTGAATTTAAGTGGGACATGTGTATTAAGTAAGAGATCTTAGAGATCTCCATTGGAGACCAAACAAATGTAGAGTGTCTCTATATTGACACTAGGAAAGAGAATCTTTATTTGACACTTAACAACTAGATTTTTAGAGTGTAGAGTGTCCCATTGGAGATGCTCTTAGGTTCCCAGAACCGCATGGGCCAAGTCATGGCGAAGTGTCCCTAGAGTTGAGAGGGGCAGCTGTCCCCGAACTTCCAGAATGATCGGTCTTATCCGCCATGTGATTTCACTCTCGCCGTACAAAACTTCATCTATAATATCTTTGCAGTCGTCTTCGTATACAGTGGCGAAGCTAGAAAATTTTACTTCCGGTGGCACTTTATCTTAGTAATAAATTAAATAATCTAATAGCACAACTAATTGATACAAATGTATCTCGAGACTCCACGTTGAGTTTTTATCATTTGAGAAAGTATAACTACAAACGCTAATAGTTTCAAAAATGTATTTCTTAATATTTTGAATCTTTCAATTTTTTTTCTTAATCATTTTTTACAAGATCAGTCATCATTTTTCTTTCCTTTGAGTTTGTTGTTTAACTGCATATTTGTTATTTAACTTTCAATTTTTTTTTGATGAAAGTAAATAATATTAAAACAACCACACGAAACAAGGTTCTAGAGTAATCCTGAAATAAAAGAGGGTACAACATTCCACACATTTCTTTGCCTATATCTACGACCCCATTTTGCAAGAGCATCCGCATGAGCATTGCATTCTCTAGGAATGAAGGTGAATATAATGCTTGAGAATTTGTCTTTGAGATCCATAACTTGATTCATGACTTTTGCGGATTGCTAGTGAAGACCGACGCTATTACCATTGATGAAAGATATTAGTGCTTTATTATCACTCTATATGTGAACGTGAGATATGTTCAACTATATTTCCCATAATATACTGGAGAGAATAGCTATGCTTTCGCATTCTTCCACATTCTGGCCTCGTACTGTGTCCGCTGCTGCTATAATGAAGTTTGACTCTTCATCTCGAATGATACAACCTATTCCACCTGGTTCTGAGAGGGTGGTGAATGAGGCGTCAACGTTTAACTTTAGGAATGGTGTCGATGGAGGTCTCCATGTTTGCTGCGCTTGTTTTTTCCTTGCATTTGTTAGTAATAATAGACTCAATCCTGAGTGGAGTAGTAGTAGTGTTATTGATCTTGTCTATCCAGTGTCTCGGATCTAGTTTGTTCGTGTTAAAGCAGTTTTCGCATCTAGCTTTCCATATGAACCAAAGTATTTTGGCATACAGATGTGAAAGTTCCTCATCTAAATGTTTCCATTGTTGAATCCAATGATTTGTCGAGGTTATTTGCTCTGTTCTAACTTGAAAATGGAACCATATCGCTTTCGCGAAGGTACAATGTAACATCACATGATCCAAAGTTTCGTTTTCGTTACAGTTAATACATGAGTATGAGTTACCAATGAAGTTATCGATTTTGTCCTTAACTGGTAAACTCTTAGTACAACATTTCCCAAGAAAGAGTTTTATGCGTGGAACCGTATTCATGTTCCAGATAAAAAATCAATCGTTTTGATCTTGCATAGTGTTCGCACTTCCTGTTCTCAAAAAATTATACATATATTTAATAGAAAAGTTACCTGATTTAGTAAGCGCCCATGTTGGTTTATCATCTTGGTTACTCTGAAGATTTATACTCAGGATTGAGCTGCAAATGTCATTGTTAAAGCACTGATGTAAGGCATTTATATTCCATGAATTATTAGTTATCAGAGTTTGACCCGTATTGGTTTATAATATGAGGGGGGTGATTAGGGATCCAGAAGTCCTCCCAGATATTAATATTCTCACCTTTGTTGATATCCCAGAAGACCAGACCCTCCATCCGATTGAACTGTTAGGTGATGGATTTCCAGGGCCAAGAATGATTAGCTTTAGGTGAAGTGGGTTTATGAGACTTGGGGAAGTACTTTCCTTTTAGCACTTGAACCCAGACAGCTTGGGGTTATTGAGTATGCGCCAGTTAATCTTGTTGAGGAAAGCCTGGTTATCAAGAAGGGGAAGGCGAAAGCCCAGCCCCCCAAATTTTCTCGGCTTGCAGATAGCCGACTAGTTGATAGTGTAGAATGTTTTGGATTTTCCCCACCAGAAAGTCATTTGGAGTGACTCAATGTTGGTGCAAATGTCTTTAGTAATGGCAAAACACTGCATTTGGTATCGGGGAACGGCCGCTGCGATCGTTGAAAGTACAACCGAGCGACCAGCTTGAGAAAAGAGATAAGTTTGCCATTTGGCGAGCTTGTTTTTGATTTGGGTAAGAAGGGGTTGAAAAGCCTGCTTTTTATTCCGGTCGATGAAGAGATGGGTGTCGAGGTATTTGTCTCCTGCGGACGACTGGTGAACCTTAAGCTCCCTGATGATCATACGTTTAAATTTAGGGTGGGAGTTTTTGGAGAAAAAGATGTTGGATTTAGAATAGTTTATCATTTGCCCCGATGCATCACTGAATTCTTTCAGAATAAGCTTAAGATTGTAGATGTTGTCAAGCGAATTTTGCCCGAAGATGATACAGTCATCCGCGAAAAGAAGGTGATTGATAATAAGATCGGAATTAGGAATGGGGAAACCTATGAAGGAGGGATTGCTGTTCTTTTTCTTTAACATCCGACTGAGACCTTCCATGGCTATCGCGAAAAGAAGGTGATTAATTATTATTATGATCGCATTCTTGTAAAAAGCATTTGGAAACAAGCGACGAGAACGGTCAGATGGAAGTTTAAACTAAAACAGAAAAAGATTTGACCAATTATCATCTACAGATGAACGAGAAAATTATAAAAAAGAAGGATTATATATTCACTTCTATTTTCATAATGGGAAGAATTTAAAATAAATTTGAGGCGCCCCAAAATAACAAACAAAACGTAATCGGTGACTAAATGTGAGAATTTCTTAGGAATGGTGCTTTGAATGTATCTTGTGATTTTGGGGGTGTAACAGGTATATTATTGAGCTTAGTGGGATTAGTTGGTAATTTACAATTAGTGAAAGAACTAAATACATAAGTAGGAAGCATAAGTTTTGGGGTTGTGGGGGCATGTTCCCCCACATACCCCTTCATAGCTTTGCCCCTGTTCGTATATAAGGTTGTTGTAACACCCAGATCTTCGAGTCGGAAAATCAGACGAGTTAGAAGAGCGAACATAGTTAATGATCATTATAGGATTTGGTTTTGAATCCTCATTTGGTTCACATGGAGCATTCATCAGAGAAATCTCCATAAACCATAAATTTTGACTGGTCATTTCTGAGGTACCGAGTTATTCTGACTTTAATAGAAGACAAATAGAAATTACTATGAATGAAGAGTGTCAACCATTGATCGGGTTAGGAAGTTTTCTAGCGAGTGAAAATAATACTTCAATTTGTTTTCTTTATTTTTGTGCAAACAATTTAAAACTGAAAATGGTTTTATAAATATTTACAAAACAATTTGGTTTTGGATTTTTACCAAAGTTCCATTTATATATGTTTTATTTGAATCAAATAATTAGTTTTCTAAATAAAGAGAAATTATTAATAATTATAGGTTAAATGGTTTTTATTATGTTATTATTGTTGATGTCAAAATTTGTCTTTCTGGATTTAGTCAGAATAATGAGACTGCGACGTCGAATCCCGCTATGTTCCTCTTGATATAGGGGCGAAACCTGCAAGAAACTCACAAGCCTCTCTGACGCTCAAGATAGTCAGACTGTCCTTGTAGTTAAAATATTGAATATTGAGTGAACTTTGGAGACTTACTCGTTCGATTGAGAGAGTTAGTTAACTCCTTGTGATTTTGCCTTCTTCAAGACGATTTGATTACCTTTTATAAGTTATTTTGAACAAGTGTTGAGAGTCAATAATGATCAGGCGTCTGAGATCCACCATATTGTGTGAAAACTACTATTTTGTAGTTTGATGATATTATGATTGCTATTTGGGATTATTCCATATGTTTGATATAAGTTACCTTGTTCTACTTTATTTGTTCAAAGTATATAATTCATTATCATGTAGTAAGATATATCATTAAACTCATTAAGCAAGTTCGAACGGTATGTGCACCTTGGAGACCTTTTCTGGGTCCTCACCAAAGCTTTCTTTAAGGATTATGCATTCTTTGGTTGGGGTAAGATGTGTCATCCAACCTCTTCTGAGGTTTATGTTCCTTAATTTGGCAGTTTAGAGGTCCTCAATGACCTTTCACAGCTACATGGTATTTCAACCATCCCCCTTCTTTACTTTATCAGAGCATTTAATATCTTCTTTGAGTTCGTCAGGATGAACTTCTTCATTATTGGAACCTGTCATAGACAACTTCAAAAAACTCATATATGTTTCAAGAGTCATTAATTCGTTATCATGTTGCTCAATTTATGCAAGCTCCAACCGATATTCATCTTCGATTAGTCAAGAGAGTGCTTAGGCATCTCAAAAGTACTCGTGGTTCAGGCATTACCATCTCAGCTGGTGATCTCACTTCACTTAGTGCTTATAGTGACTTAGATTGGGCTGGGTGTCCTGATTCACGAAGATCAACTTCAAGGTATTGTGTTTTTCTAGGTTCTACTATGGTTGTCTGGTCTTCCAAGAAGCAGGCTATAGTTGCCTGATCGAGCACAGAAGCTGAATACAAGGCCTTCATAGTGGCCCCCTCTGAGTTGTTTTGGTTCTCTAATATACACTGAGTGAGGGGTTTCCTATAATTCACCATTTCTTCTGCTATGTGATAATCTTGGAGCTCAACATCTTGCTTCAAACCCTGTTTCCCATGTTCGCACCAAACATGTTGAAATCGACTATCACTTTGTTCGAGAGCTTGTTGCCTCTGGTATGCTTCAGATCGATTATGTGGCTTCGTCTGACCAACTTGCCAATGTGTTCACTCAAGGCCTCTCAAACCCTCTCTTCTCTTCTCTCTTGCGCAACTTGATGCATCTGATTCCTTCTTCAGATTGAGGGGGAGTGTTAGAGTAAGAGTTAACTGTCGACTTATGTAAGTGAGGTGTAACTATGATAAGGGAGAGTGTTAAATAATTACTGGTGTAACAAGGGTGTAATCTTTAAGTTTTCTTAATCAGTTAGTTAAGGATACTTAATCCTAACTATCCTCTGTAATTGCTACTATATAAGGACAGCTCCGATTCTTCTTTAAGTAATGAATATCAATCTTCTTTCTCTTAAATATTCTCTGATTTCTCACAGGATTGGGTTGTTGTTTTAGAGAGGGAAAAGAATAAGGGAAGATTTGAACAGAGAGAAGGAAAGATTTGGGAGTTTTTTTTATTTCTCTTCTTATATAAGTAAAAGAGACAGAGGAAGGATATCATCTTCTTTGGGGGAACCTTGGACATAATATGGAGATCTTCTTCTCTCTCCTCAAAGCTTCATGATTAACTTTTAGAGAGAAGAAGAGCTGCAACTGAAATAAAACAGAGAATTCTTAGAGTGAGAGAGAGGAAGCTGCTACCATTATCTTCTTCTTCTTCTTCTTCTTCTTCTTTATTACCAATATAATTTCAGAGAGAGAAAACTGCATAGAGATCAAGAGAGAATGAGAATCAATTGATTATTCTTCTTCCTTTTCCTATTTAAGTTATTATCAGTGAGTACTTTTAGAGAGATAGAAGAAACATAGAGAAATTGTGAGGATTAATCTCACTTTTTATTTTTCTTTTCTTTCTTCCTTTCTTTTAGTTTTTACAGAGAATAAGCTTAGAGAGAGAGAATTGGTTAGACAGTTTGTCGAGAGAGAAAAAAAAAAAACAGAACTAAAATTATAGAGATCTTCATCAATTCAAATATCATCATCTTAAAGCTTCATATTAGGTGATATTTCTCTTGTTCTCTAGGCTTTATAATGAATCTCTTTGTGATTTCTTTGATAACCATAAGTAGCTAATCTTCTCAATCTAGGATTGATGATGAAGTTTTAACATGTTATTTTGGATGATATACTTTCTATACTTAATATCTTAAAATGCTTTGAATGTTGTAAGAATTTCATTGTTTCGAATATACCAATATTTCTTCATTACTTATGCTTTTGATTTGATGCATCATACTTAGCTTAAATTCTTTGATGGTGTGATAACTCGACATTTCGATACTTTAAGTTTCAAATTTAGGATTATTCGTCTTTAACTCGAGATTTTCCGGGGTTCGGTATGATAAGATACCGAAACTTGAGTGGTAAATAAGATATGCATGATTAGGTCCTTGTTAATACCTGTTAAGATGAATTCCAAAATCCTAGACTTTTCTCCCCCATTGAGTTCACGTTCCCATTATTATTTGTCTTCAATTTAGTATTTTATCTCACCAATAAACTTTGGAAAATCGTGATAGTTTTATGTTAAGAACGAATTTACTTAGTCTCTAAAGATCGACCTCGTTCTTACCGGGTTTATCACTCGACGCTCGTGATAATTCTATGCGCAAAATGACGATTCATATCTTCTTGATTAATTATGGGCTATGTTGGTGTTTAAGGTATAAAAATATTTGGGTTTCAAAATCATTTTTAAACAATAAAGACATTTTTAATCGTTATTTTGTGCATATTCATGTTTACGGAAGGCCACAACTTTTGAGAATAAAGAAAAATCTCCAAGGAATAAATTCTCTAGGGAATCCATGTTTCTTTTTCAAATCTCGAGGGCATATTTTCCTATGGGGATTACATAAAAGAAAATTTCAATTTTCAAAGTTAAGTTTAAGTAAAAAAAAATTTATTTTAAGTCACTTCTCAAGGCCATATCTCTTCCACAATTTCTAGCCAAAATTTTGTTCTTCCTTCTCCATCACTTCTCTTACTTATCTTCGATAAAAAAGGAAAAAACATTCTAAACCCTAGAAATCATCAAACAAAATCTCTTGAAGCTCTTAATACATCTTCCATGGGACGTCCAAAGCAAGTTTCCTCATCCATTATTCCTCTCCAACACAGGTAAACACATTCTAAACTCTACAAATCACTTAATTTTTAACCCTAAAACATACTTTTGACCAGTTCTTAACATATTAGATTTGTTCTCCACGTATTTAGGGTTTAGTGATTAGAAGAAAAAAAATTTTAGAGAAGAAGATAAAGAAACACTTGGAAAGAGTTTCGGGTTTAGATCCCTAGAAAGATTTTGTTTAAATTTATAAAAGTTCTTTCTAAATCCTTTTATTAGATCTTCTATAAATTTAATTTTTTTTAACTCCCGAAATTTAAAACCCTATAGCAACAAATAGATATAAAAAATCAATCTCAGTTGACCAATTTTGTAGATTTTTTTTATTTCCTAGATAATTTTCTTTATTCCCCGAAGCCGCGGCCTAACATAAACACAATCAGTATATGGTCGTATAGGTTATGAATCATTAGTTTTCTAGAACAAAACAATGAACAACAACAAATAAGGGAACATCTTATTTCTATTTTTAGGTTAATAAATATTGACACATAAGACTTTGTCGAACATAATGAACATTCTAAAGATCATGATTTCGTTATTATGTTGGGATGGTTTCTAAACGTATATGCTAGATAATATATTTTATGTATAATAAGAAAACCTATATGACTACAATCGATTATATTGTATATCGTAACAAACTCGTCAATTTGCAATGTCAATCAAAAAGAAAAAAAATGCACAACCTCGCATGTCTTTCGAAAATATTGTCTGTGTCCTAGGGGCATGCACCGTTTGAATATTAAGACAAAAAGATGAGGGGGTTTAAGTATAACAAAAATCAAACCGCAAATAAATGAGAAATGTTGTTTCGCCCTAATTTCACCCCAAATTATAGCATTTCTGCAAATATAAATATTATATCTAAACCTCCTTTTAGTCCCAAAAATTAGTTTTATCGCACCCAAGTCCTAAGAACGAGAAAGAGTAAGGATCGGAACCAGTTTTGACAAGACAACTAGGTTCCAAATCACCTACCTAATTGTCCCCAAATTGTCCCTCTATGTAAAGCCCATCACATTCAAAGCCTAAAATGAAAATTTCACCCTCTCACCCAAATTCTCTCCTTTATCTCTCTCCTAAATTGAAAAGAAAATATCTTCTCCTTCATCTCCAGCAACTGAACTAAAATATGTTAGAACATGCCAAAACTCACTTTCTACGCACGATTTGTTAACTGCCAGGAAATCTGCCAATGTCAGAAGCTACGTACTGATGTGGTATTATTATTCAAACGATCATCAACACGTAGTGCTCATCAAAGTCGGTGTCTTACCCCCGCATCATTTCAGTTGAGCATCACGACTGATCAATCAGACCTATATAAGCATACCAAGTACCCCCCTAACAAAGGATGAAAGGTTCATCTTGTCACTTTGAATTTAATTTTCATTAAATGTAAAAACACCACCCTACTGACTTGAGCATCAAAGTGGTTTCCGAGTTTTTTGCCGGCTCTGCTTCACCAAAGACACAAGAAAAGTTCATCATCTTATCGTTGATCAATCATGAAGACAACCGAAAACCACTTTTCGACATCACCATACATTCAATTGAATACCTTATGCACTCAATGGCTTATATAATGCATTCGGTTAATGCACTGTAAATTTAGTTGAATGTATCCAATAAAAAGAATTGATCGAATGTACTGGAAAAGAGAAAAAGAAATTTGGGAAAAACAAAAGAAAAGTGAGTGAGTGAAAGAAATTTGAGACGAAGATAAAGATTGAGAAATTTGAGAGGGCGAGAGAGAAATATATTTGAGAGAGTGTAATTTATTAAGTTGAGTGGTTGAGCTTGGAGCGAAAGAAAGTAAACAATATTTTCAGAGATAGAAAGTAACAGAAGTTGATAAAAGAAAAAAGCTTCGATTTGTGCAGGATTTTAGAGAGAGATAGTAGCAAAAATTTAAAACGTGATAAAAGTAATGGTAGCTGAGAGGATATAGGAGAGAGATCGAAAACATGGGGGCAAGAAAGAACGTGGGTCAGATTTATTTGATTTGGGTAGGATAGTTTTGTCGCAATTTAACACCATTTTGAGGGGGAAGTTTGTAACCTTCCAACGCCATAAGTTAGTTAAACTTACTCCTTACTTTTATTGGCGGGGGGGTCCCCAACCCATTTTGGGTTTGTTTTTAGTGCACCGTATTCTAAGGACTTGATAATAAATGTTTTTCCACTGTTTTACCTGTCCTCTTCATTTTCTCCACGAACAGACCACTCTACCACCACCACTGACCAGACCACCCCCACCTTTTATATCTCCTGCAATGTTCTCTCTATCTCTCTCGCCTCTCTATCTATTTCCAGTTAATGGCAAATATATGGCATCTACTGGGGTTTTTCGTCTTCGTCGTAAAAACATTTCGAAGGGATTTTTGGCCTTAGAACTCTTTGATTGAATGAAGGGTTTTGAAGCCATACAACACCTTTGCTCAAGCAAAGGGTTTACAGACCTCAAAATCCCTTCGTTTGAGAGAAGGGTTTCCCCTTAGTCATATGTTGGTCAGCCTTGACCAGTCAATAAGTCAATGCATTGACCAAGGCTTGATGTCAGTGTCCATAATGCACGAGCAAACTATAGATAAAACTATTAAGAAGGTGGATCCAAAAGGACTGTACCTTCAGCCCGATTCTAACCAGATAGGTTGTTAGGAGGTGGACACGAGTCTCCTAGGCATCTCAAATTTTGTACTAGCTGACTCAAAGACAAACAAAGAGATGAATCTGATTCAACTCTACTTTAAAGCCTTGATTTGACCTTGAAATAGAGTAGGAGGTCTGCAAAAGTCAGCTGAGAAGTTTAAGCTCGAGTCTGCCTAGGCAAGCAGAGAGTTGGATCAGAGTCCTACTATGACTTAAGGCAAAGCAGGGAGGTCTACGAAAGTTAGGTCAACGCCCTTGAGTAATGCTATGTCCAAGAGAACAATAGTTACACCAATGGCCTCATAATGCTAAAGGTCCACTTTTCACACACCAACTATTATGGGAAGAATATCCGATCTTGTCATAAGATACGCACTTGGTCAATGATTATTCCCCTAATGGCCATGTCAGGTGGCTATCATCAGGTTGGTGTCTTACCACTACCTCCCAGACCTATACAAACATACCAGATTTGCCATTACAAGAACACAAGACCTTTTCTCACTAAATTACTTCCATCCCTTCATAAGAGACTCATTTTAGACGCAAGCATAATTTTGATATTCAAACACACATTGCCTTTAATTTACTACAACAGAGGGCAATCGTTATTTACACACCACCTTCTTTCTTATTTTCGTCGGTGACCTCACTGACCACCACCCTCAAGCTCTCCTCCTTGACCTCACCAACCACCACCACTTTTTATCTCTCTGTCGTTCTTTCTCTATTGTAAAGAGAGAAACAATAATAAGAGGTAGTGGTGGAGATGGTGGTGTGGTAGAGAGGAGATTAAGATGAATTGTTTTTCTAATAAAAATGGTCGCAGAGTCCGAGTTTGAGTAACATTTTAACTTGGTCAAACTAAATTGACATAGTCAACATCAATGCGAGTATGTGATGGTAGAAATGGTAAGTGTATATAAAGTTTCCTACAAAAATTTCATTACTTCTAGTTTCATTTTGTGGGCCTACAGTAGGCCCAAGTGGCCAAGGTCAACTCATATTAATGTAACGGTACAAACTGCAGAACATTTGTCTTGTAGATCACAAACCTTTTTATAAACATTAGTATTTTATAACTCACTCACTTCTCACTGGTAGAGTAGAAGAAGTCTCTATCATCGGAGCGCAGGAAAATAACGTTTTGAATTCAAAATTCAAATGTCACACATCAGGAAAAATAATAAACAATTGTCGGTTTATGGTAACGCTCCTCCCTATAACGATCACAAACTCAAATCGAACGGTCAGGATCATTTTATATCATTCTCAATTCAAATTCACCACTTTCCCCCCTTACAAACTTGTCATAAAAGGGGGGAGGGCAAAATATTGACAAACTTCTCTCACGTAACCCTCTCTCTCTCTACTTTCTCTCTCTTTTAGTATCTCTCTAACCATAGGAATTCAAAAAACCCTTGAAATTTATGAATCACTCATCATTCAAGAAAGTTTCCAAATCTTGTTTCTTGAAGGCTATCTCAAAGAACAAGTCTATTTCTTTCATTGATTTCTAGGGTTTTAATCGGTTTCTTCTTCTTTGTGCTCTTTACTTTTCGTCTTTTCTTGATCTTCCCTTCCCGTCTGTTGTCTTCCTCCCCTCATTATCATAATCTGAAACAAGATTAGGGTTTGATTCTTTTTCTTTTCTTCTTCTTCTTGTTTTTGAAGTCTAAGTAGAAAATGTCGACCCAAAATCGTCGTTCATCTGTTTCTTCAACCAAGAGATCGGCTTTAATGACCGAGAATCCAGTCAGTAAGGCTCCGCCTGTTCCTGTTCGGCAAGAGAAGAAAAGGGTGGCTCTTGGTAACCTAACAAACCAGAGAAATTCTAACCCTACCCGGAATCAGGTTCATTTTGGACTACATTTTCGTGAATCTTTTCTCTCTGTTCATACCATGAATGAGTTATTTTTTCTTGATGATTAAATCTCGTAAATTTCTGAATTGTTTGGAATGAATTAGGATATTTTTAACTTTAAATGGAATCTTATTCTCTTTTTATTGTTGAAATTTCAATCTTGATTCAAATTTAAGATTTTCATTCCCTGTTTTTCTTTTTACTGATTTGGTGTATTAAGATTTAGGGTTTTAGCCATCCATGCTGTTAAATATGTTCTTGGTTGGTAATTTATAAGAAACAGATAACTTGATGATACATTTTTTTTCATAAACTATTTATAAGAACCAGAAATTAATTGAATATGTAATTTATTGACAAAGATAGTGATTAACAAGAAAAGATTAAGCAACTCTCTTGTTTCCTGTATCATACTTGGCATTTGAAGCGCCTACTCAAACTACCCAAATTGATTATACCCACAATATGACTGAACATAGGTTTGATTTTTCATGTTTTGTTTCGAAAAAAAATGCAAGAACAAAGAATTGTCTAGGTTTCAAACTTTATTCTTATAATGGGATAGGGTAATGTTGAAGAGAATGAGAACTCATTTGTTGTTGACTTGTATTTATGAAGGAGAGTAAGGGAAGTTTAACAATAAGGAAGATAGCTACTACTGTATTAGTCTTGCAGCCATTATAGTTCTTGATTAGTTGATTAAGAACATACCTATAATATGTTGACTCTGCTTTTTATTGTTGAAGGTACCACCTGTAGTTACCATTCCAAAGATAAAGAAGGAACCTTCTACTTATGTTAGAAGTACAAGCCTGCCTCGAACTTCTATTTCAGCTTCCTCATCTTTGAAATCAAATGTTGCTGGTGGTACTAAGAGCACTATTCTTGCAACAAATGATAGACCAACTCCCGCCATCGTGTCTGTTCTTATCCCTTGTAGAATGAATGTTTCTCCTAGCCGGTCAGATGGAGGTTCGATTTCTATGGATGAATCAATGTCAACTTGTGATTCGTTGAAGAGTCCAGATATTGAATATGTAGATAATGGGGCTATAGTTGTTGATTCCATTGGAAGAAACACAAGCAACAATATTTACATCTCGGAACACATTGATGCAGCACCAGGTACTCTTTTAACTTGTACCGATTGAACTCCTGTCAATCTCTAATATTCAATGTTAAACTTTTGTCTTTCGTTTAGAACAGACTAGTCAAAAGCCTTTTCGGGTTGTTGCATTCCTTACGTTATTCTCTCTATAATTATGCAGGAAATATCTGCAAGAGAGATTTACTTGTAATGATGGAAACAAATGATGATATTGTTGATGTCGATGATAACCAGAAAGACCCGCAATTTTGTGCAACATTTGCTTGCGATATTTACAAAAACTTGAGGGCATCTGAGGTACTACTTCTTTTTTGTCTATAATTTCGGGCCTCTTTGCTTCATATTTGCTAACTTCTAAATTCGCAAGTCCTTAGTCATTGGCACATGGTGTTTTGGCTTAAGGACTATTTCATTTACTGTCGAAGTGCTACTGAGAAATTATCTTGTGGAAGCATTTCGGCATGTTTTGGATGGAGTTGTATCTTTCTTTTACTGAACATTTAGTAACTTGGGAAAATATGGCAGAACAAGAAAAGACCTTCCACAGATTTCATGGAAGCAGTTCAGAAGGATATCAATGCTAGTATGCGTTCTATCTTGGTCGACTGGCTTGTGGAGGTACCCACACTTACCTCTGGAACAACTAATTTTGTTTTTAAAACCCTTTCTATTTCTTACTGATTGCATAAAATTGCTGGTTTTCTTTTATAGGTTTCTGAAGAGTACAGGCTTGTACCTGATACATTATACTTGACCATTAACTACATAGATCGATATCTTTCTGGCAATGTGATGAACAGGCAACGCTTACAGTTACTTGGTGTTGCTTGCATGATGATAGCTTCGTAAGATCTTAATTTCAATTTCTCTTTTCTGTTTATTCGTGCAAACTTCCATTTTCCAGGTTCTAATATTTGAATTTTCCCAGCAAGTATGAAGAGATATGTGCACCCCAAGTCGAAGAGTTTTGCTATATAACTGATAACACCTACTTCAAGGAAGAGGTCTTGCAAATGGAATCTAATGTTTTGAACTACTTGAAATTCGAAATGACAGCCTCGACACCCAAATGTTTTCTTAGGTAACAAAAATCTATTAGATTAATAATGTTTTCTTACTAGCGCCTTGGAGTTTATAGATATTGACATTTGAATTCTGTGAACATTTTGAAGGCGATTCGTCCAAGCTGCCCAACGAAGCAATGAGGTAGAATTTCGCTTGTCTATTTTTAAAGCTCGTACATTTCTGTTTCTTAGAATCTAAACTAATGGTGTCTTATCTGATAAACAGGTTCCATCTTTGCAGTTCGAATGCCTTGCCAACTATATTACAGAGCTCTCACTCCTTGAATACGGAATGCTTTGTTACTTGCCGTCTTTAATAGCGGCTTCTGCAATTTTCTTGGCCAGATTTATAATGCTACCCATGAAAAAACCTTGGGTAAAATCTCTTCAACTTTTCTTCGACATATTTATACTTGGGTTGGTATTGCAAATACTAATCCTTTTCGAATGTTTTTGTTACAGAATGCTACTTTACGACATTATACTCTGTATAAGCCTTCAGAACTTTGCGAGTGTGTGAAAACTTTACATAATCTTTTCTGTAACAGCCATAAAAGCAGTTTACCTGCTGTCCGTGAGAAGTATAGTCAACACAAGGTATAGCTTCGACTAGATCATTCTATTTATTTATTTAGTTGCAAATAATACGATGACATTGATAATAATCTGAGCAATGGTTATTTGTTGTTTCATCAGTACAAGTTCGTGGCAAAGAAGTATTGCCCTCCTTCAATACCTTCAAAGTTTTTCGACGACTTAAGCAGCTAGGTCATTGAGGAGATCAAATCCAATTTTTCGTTGGAGATCAGGAGAAAAGAGTTAGATGGTGTCGCTGATAGTTGTCTGTCCAAAACCTTTGTTTGCTCAAACAAGTGATGATCCTCATGATGGTAATCTTAAGAGGTCCTATGGTGATGTATTGTGATTTCCCATGTACAGAATCTCTTCTTCGATCAATCTAGTTTTCTGTATGATCTAGCCTTTATCTTGTACCTCTGTTGCTTAGTACACCCTTGAATGGTTTTTGTATGTTGCCAAGTTCAAGCAAAACTTCACTAGTATACTGACCTCGATTATCTTAGGTTATCTTCCTTAACATAGGTCAGAACTTCTTGAATGGTTTTAGACCACTAATAATATGAGCTCCAAAATAGATTCAAATTCGTCTTCTGTAACAAATGAATCTTTTAATCCATGAAGGAGGTGGATTGTGAATTAGACAGCAATTTTTCATGCTGATCTGGACTTTGAAGCAGCGTAAGTAAATGTCCAAACCTTGTAGCCTTTATCACAATCTGCAGAAGACACAACTTTTCCGAGGTCGAAGAGTTGCATATTATTTGTTCAAAATGATACAATTTGTGATCTTATTTGGTATGTCCAAACCTTCTCGTTTCATACTGGAGGTTCTCGAGGTCGAGCTTTAATCCCCCTTACTATAAACAGGCTTAGAGAGTGTGAATATCATTACTAGAAACAGGCTTAGAGAGGCTTCTAAATTATTTCGCGATACTAGAAACAGGCTTAGAGAGTGTGAATATCATTACTACTTACCTTGTAGATGTAGGATATCAACCATGCGAGAGTCAAACTTCCAGATTGTTGAAATCATGTTATTGTGAAAGTACAAAACAAAAAGTACTTCAACCACACAAGCAAGTTATTAGCTAGAAAAGAAAGATATTGAAAGGAGCTACCCATCCACCAATCATTAGATCGATCTACACCATGGATTCCTAGTTCGAGCTTCAGTCCCACTATATGCGCGCCTAATAGGGTGAGGCAAAACTCCGGTGGGAAATGCTGCCATATTTTGTTTTGTTATGATGTTATCTTAGACTTCTGTTGATGCTGAAATAGATTACTATGTTTGATCAAATTTGACCATCTACTTAGCACCTTCATTTTTGTCGAAACAACTCGAATATTGTAATCACCCATTACTACTGTCACCATAAACTCAAACGGCTCAAAACACACTGGAATTAGAATAATTAACGCTGAAGAATATACATATAAACTGATAAATCAATAAAAACAAGTACTTAGTAGTCGTCGATAAGACAAGGAAGAAGAAAACTGGCTATACAGAAGAAGGCGGCAGTGGTTGTGATGGTGGTGGTGGTAGTTCTTTGGCCTGAGAAAGCATCTGAACAACTTCTCTCATGGTGGGTCTCTCAAAACTATGTTCCTGAACACATAACATTGCTACAAAGAAAACTTGCATTGCTTCATTCACAGGGACATTCTTCATCATCATCAATCTTTCATCTATTATCTTGGAAACTGCTTCTTTGTTCCAACCAGTTATCATCTTTGTCCATTGGACAATGTCCAACAACCCTTCTTCCCCAAAATCACCAACTGGTCTCCTTCCTGTTATCAACTCTAACAACACTACTCCGAAGCTATATACATCGCTCTTTTCGTCTACTTTCAGTGTGTAGGCGTACTCTGCATTACAAATTTTAAAATTGCCATTAGTGAGGGTATGGGTGGAATTTTAGCCCGTCAATATTACTCGACTGCTCTATGAGATTAGATTTTTTTCATTTTGAGTTCATAAAGTCTCTAAACTAAAACAAACTTTTTGGTGAACAAATGAGTTGGAAATTCGAGAAAGACGTGAATAAGTGAGGACTGACTATCATCTTCCTAGCCCTACTACCCAAATGTACGTAAAGAAGAAAAATGCTAGGGAAAAACCAGACAGACTTTAAGCAGAAATCTTATGTCGATTGTCGTGATTTGTGCTATCGATGATTCTGATTTACTAAAAAGTAATTTACGACAAACTACTTAAGATTTCTGCCCCGAGTTCTCTTGTACTCTAGCATTATTCAAGAAAAATGAGTTTAGACTACAGGCTTTGTACTATATATCAATGTTAGGGTACTCATTGGGAACACAAGGCAAGTACAAAAATGAGGGGCAAATGAGTCATGTGTGGGTGAAAGCTAAGGGTGCCATGCCTAACCCACTTACTCTTCACTTTACATAGAAAAGGAAACCAAATTCATCTCCCTAGAAAAGTAAATGTGAAGAAAAAAAAAAGACTCACTTCATGAACTGTAAAAATGAAATTCCCTTTACTTTTTCCTTTTCAAGTCTGTTAACATTTTCCTCTTTATTGGTTTTGATGAAAATCAAAGATTTGATCACCAATCCAGGCATGAAGAACCCAATCTTGATTGGCAGATCTTTGTTCTTTTGGGGTTTTGGTTTCTTTCTTCCATTCAAGTTTATTATTTTTAGGAGATGTTTTTTTAATTTCATGGGTTCATACAAGCAAAATAAGGACCAAATAATTTTGACCTTATTTCCTTTTTTGCAAAAAGATATCAAGGTAGATTCTTGTTTAAATTTTCAAAAAAAAAAAAAAAAGAATTCTTGTTTAAAAAAATATTTAAAAATTTTCATCTAATCAAATTCACTTATAACTTAGAGTCATTAGATTTTAGAAATAATAAAGAAAAAGAAACTAGAAAAGTACAATTCTGTTATAAGAAATTTAATAACTTGGAAAATAAGGCTGATTACAAGTCAAGAACTGATGTGTTCAGCTCACATTGGTCAGAACCATCTCTTTAATATGCACAACCAATCTGTTCGACCACATCAGCTGGCGCGTGAGGTCGACTCAGGCCAAGTATAGGTTTGTTCTTCAACACATAATGTACCTCTTTTAGTTTTTATTTTCATGGTAGAGACTAGAGAGAAAGGGAAGAGATAGAGAGAGAGAGAGAAAAATGGGAGAAGAAAAGCAAAAGTAGGTTTCTTTTTAGCCTTTTAATGGGTGGTCTTGCATCCCACATGACTCCTCCACTTACTATTCTCAATGGACCAGTAAACGGAATATACTTTCCAATACCAACTCTCTATTCTAATAAGAATTTAGAATAATTAATATGATTATACTCAACCTAATCATAACAGTGTTGGTATTTTTGGGAACACTAAAGATCTCTAATCTAATCTAACTATTAAATTTTGGGTACTTCTTTTTTAGTTTACCTTCCTATTAAAGCATTGCTCTTTCTTTACCTATTATTACACCTTGCTTACACTGATAATAGGCTCATGGAAATGGCTCATAGGCACAGGGGACTATTTTAATTTGGAACTTTGGCTGGTGATGGTTTCTTGGCTATATAAAGTAAACAAAAAATTTTCAACTTGAGGCAAGAAAAAAGAAAATTTACGTACCTGGAGCAATATAACCGTATGAACCGGCAATAGCAGACATACATTCGGATGTCCCAGTGTCTTGTAAGAACTTAGCGAGCCCGAAATCAGCTACATGGGCTTCAAAATCCGAGTCCAGCAAGATGTTGTTAGATTTTACGTCTCGATGAAGTATGAGAGGAGAACAATCATGGTGTAAGTAACAAAGACCCTTGGCAGCTTCCATTGCAATCTTAAGTCTAATATCCCAACTCAAATACCCTCCTCTCTTACCATGAAGAACTTCACCTAAACTTCCATTAGGCATATACTCATAAACAAGCAAATTTGTATCCTTGTTTGAACAAAATGCAAGTAAACGAACAATATTTCGATGTCGAATTCTACCCAAAGTTTGTACTTCAGCCGAGAATCCATTATCGTCATGAGAAGATCCTTTAGTTATTCCTAGTAGTCTTTTCACTGCAACTTGTTCTCCGTTTGGCATTGTTCCTCTATAAACTATACCAGCTCCACCTCTACCGATAATGTTATTTTCGTGTAAGCATTCTAAGATATCATCATTCCCGAATTCTAGCTTTTGAAATGCTGTAAGTTTCCATGTCTTTGAGCTTTTTCCTCTCAATGATCTAACCTTTTTAATTGCCAAACCCACAAATATAATCGAACAAGCTAATAGGCCAAACGCGAAAACTAGCTTAAATTTGCTAAAGATTTTATACTTGGAGTTAGGACTACTAAGTTGATCAACATGAGACCCTAACGATATGTTCGACGAAGAGTTACATTGGTTTATGACCAAGTATTTAGAACCACAGAGCTTAGGATTACCCACAAAGGAAGTTGAGGTAAAGTATGCAAATTGTCCATTTTCAGGTACCGATCCAGACAAGTCATTGTGAGAGAAATCAGCCGATGTTAGGCTCTTAATGGAACCAATCTCCTTTGGGATACTTTGGTTCAAGTGGTTCCAAGACATATTGAGATAGTTTAGTATATGAATTTGAGCAATTTGAGTAGGAATTGGGCCTGAAATTTGGTTTTGGCTCAAATCTAAGTAAGTTAGTGAAAGACAATAGCCCATCTCAATTGGGATCTCACCAGACAAATTGTTATTACTCATATCTAACTTCAATAGATGTTTCAAGTTACCTAACTCAGATGGAATCTTACCCGTGAATTGGTTCCCAGCGAGAAGAAGAGTTTGCAAGCTCGAAAAGTTTCCAATGGAGTGAGGTAAAGGCCCGTTAAGGCGGTTGTTGGATAAGTTCAATTGACCTAGTTTTGTAGGTAACAAGAGCTTCTCGGGTTCTTCCGATAAACTTCCACTAAGATAATTACTTTGAAGTTCAATAAGTAATAACTCCGGTAAGTTAAGAAAGCCATTCGGTATCGATCCATTTAAGTAATTCTGGCCCAATCTAACTTTATTAAGTGAAAAACATTCACCGAGATCGTTTGGCAAAGGACCAAACAAGAAATTGTGAAGCAAAATCAAGTTCTTGAGTTTCCTACCATAACAAAGTGAGCTTGGAATCAAACCAGTGAGCTTATTAGTTGACAAATCAAGATCCATTAATCTCCCATTTAATCCAAGTCTTGGAGGTATAATTCCAGTGAAATTATTCTGCCATAACTTCAAAACTTCTAAATTGGGTAGTTCTGCAATGAAATGTGGGATTTCACCATGAAACTTGTTGATGAACAAACTTAGTAAATTGAGTTCTTTAAGTTGAGATAACTCATTTGGGATCTCTCCAGTCAATCTATTATTTGAAAGATCGAGCGATTTTAAGCTACTCAAGTTACCAAATTGTGACGGAATCGAACCAGTAAGTTGATTTGTCATTAAAAATAAAGTATCTAACTTGTTTAAGTTACCCAACTCTGATGGAATTGAACCTTCTAATGAACAGTTTGCCATATCAAGATGAACTAGATTCACAAGCTTACCGAAACTCGGAGGAATCCCACCTTCAAATTCGTTGTAGTAACCCAAGTAAAGATATCGAAGTTCGGATAGATTGCCTAGCTCAGTTGGTATGACACCATTAAGATCATTTCCTGCTAGAGAAAAAAAGTTGAGATTCTTCATAACTCCATAGCTTGAAGGGATATTCCCACTAAAGTAATTCCCACCAAGATCTAAGTGTTTTAGTTTAGGAAGCTCTGTTAAACCAAAAGGAAGAAACCCGAAAAAATTGTTGTTATAAGCATCTAATAATTCTAACTCTTTAATCTGATTGAACTCCCAATTAAGGCTTCCATTAAACTGATTATTTGATATATTTAAGTATCTAAGTCTTTTCAAAAGATGAATTTGTGATGGAAATAAACCAGAGAAACTATTATCAGAGAGAGAAAGATTAACTAAGCTTGAAAGTTGAGTGATTAATGGAGAAATGAAACCAGAGATGTTTGAATTTGATATGTCAAGAGAAACTATTACCGAAGATGATTCATCACATTTAATACCAGTCCATGAAGAACAGAGAAATGGGTAGTTTGATTCATTCCAAGAGTTTAGAGAAGGTGGGAAGATTTGGAAAGATTGTTTTAGTGAGATTAAGATATTTGATTGTTCTTTGAGATATGAAGTTTGGGAAATAGTAGCAGAGGAAGTGAATGAGAAGAAGAAGAAGATGAAGATGAAGACAATCATGAGTTGTTCAATAGAAGCAGCCATTGAAGGCTTTTTGCTATAATCAATGGTGGATGCTACTGAACCAAGTTTCCTATTATTATGATTTTAATAGAGAGAGAGAGAGAGAGAGAGAGAGAGAGAGAGAGAGAGAGAGAGAGAGAGAGAGAGAGATTTGGGTGGTGGTTCCATTGATCAATGACTTTAAACTAATGAGATCTTCTTTGTATTACTTTTGATTATTATTTTTTAGTATTCTCTTTTAGAGAAAAAGCAGAGGCATTTGTTTTATAAAGTTAGAATGACAGAAGACCAGACCGTTTTTCTATCAAAAAAGAATGTGGTTACAAATCCAACTTCACTTTCTCTTATTCTTACGCCTCTTTTACACCATGGATGACTTTATTTTCCTTTTCTATTTTTCTTGGTGGAAGGTGATATTTTGAGCACATAGAATGCCACCATTTAAGATGAATGAAACTTTTGCTCGTTTACATGTTCTATTTGACGCACCGTAAATTATAATGTGTTATGAAAATATGCTGGATTTATAGAGAGAAAGAAAACCCTTCAAAGGAATATGATTGTTTTCCGAAACATATTATGAACAGTTATATTTTGTTGTAATGTTGTGTTTGCTCGTAACGTACTGTTTCTGGTCATAACGTTTTTGCCCCTTGGACATAATGTATTATGATATTTCTTAATACATCACGAGTGCTCATAAAAAGAAGGTTTGGAATAAGATAGTTCATAACACATTGACATGCATTTTGATTCACATGATTTCACAAGCAAAGGGGTATTTTAGTCAGGAGAGAATTTGATTTGGACATTGGGTTTATGGTTTTTCTACCATAATAATTTGCTTAAAACTAAGATTAGTACAATAAAATTTGTAGTAATAACTTACTTTTTGCGGAGGCAGGACTAGTTTGGTTTCCTCCGGTTAACTATAGTTAAATCATATGGGAATTCACATGATTTCACAAATACTTAGTATGATAATTAGACTGTGTTATGAAACACAAGGGATTTATAGAGAGAAAGAAAACGCTTCAAAGGAATATGATTGTCTTTCATAACATATTATAAACAACTATATTGTACTAACTAAGATTAGTGCATAATACAAACACCTGCATTATGGGAATTCAGATGATTTCACAAGCGGAGGAGTATTTTGATCAGGGGAAAATTGGATTTGGACCTCGGGTTAATTATGGTTCTTTTATCCTAAGGATTTGTGATGTAGAGGAATTTTCAATTTGCTTAAAACTAAGATTAGTACAATTAAATTTGGACTAACAACTTACTTTTCGCGGAGTCAGGACTAATTGGGTTTCCTCGGATTAAAATTATAGTTAGAATCATATTCACAAGTAGTACAAAGAGTTCTCATCAAAAAAAAAGAGTAGTACAAAGAGTAAGTTAGAAACATATTTTTCTAATACAGTCGTTTTACTATTTTATCATTTCATTGTCAGCAAGTTATTGGTTAGAGTAATTACCAAGTTGATTTCCACATACTCAAACACGAATATATATATATATACGAACATGAGGTGTTAAAGAAAACTAGGAAATGGTTGTTGGCTTTAGTTAAAGAAACATGCTCTATAGTTTCAAGCTAGCATTTCATATACAAATATGTGGAAATTTTTCAATCTCAGCAAACAATTTGCGCAAATTTTACTCGACATGTTCGTATTTGTGCAAATTTACTCTATCCGGCCTAAAAACCTAATGAAAAGTAATAGAATGGATACATATATAAAATAGAGAAAAATATTTACTCAACCCCAAAATCTACCAAGATACTTCATTCAAATAAAGGTAGATTTCCTCGGGATGAAATATAAAAACAATCTAATTTAATTCGCAAGGTTGACACTAATATATATATATGTATAGGCCATATATATATATTTATATATATATATATAGCTTCCTTAAAAATAATCGGCCACTTTATATTATGCCTTACCCAAGAATGAAGAGATAAGGAGTTGAATGCTCATCTTTTTTTGTTATTTACAATAAAAGATAAAGTAGTATGTCCTGAGGAGCCTCCCACTTTGGTATAGACTAGAAAAAGAAAAGAGAAAAGAGAAAAGCAAGCATTAAAGCAAATTCGGATCCATCAATACACAAACTTTACTATTCTTCTTTCTTAATTAGTTTCACTAAACATATATTTGCATGGACATAACAGAGAAGAATGTATCTCTTTCTCCTTCTCCCTTAGTCCCTTTGGTTTGATTGTCATTAGGTTCTTGGGTTTGATCAATGGACTCTTGACTTCTTGGTTATCTGGGCTTGCTCAATGAATGATCAAATATGATTTTTGGCTGGGTCTTCAGTAACCTTCCTCTGATACCATGAGAAGTTCGAAATTTGATTTGTGAAACGAGTTGAATGAGGCTCTTTATGTTGATATAGAGTTCAATGTAGTGGTGTCAAACAGGACCAACTGGCCCGGCCCATCCCATCCAAGTTTGGCCCGTGGTGGCCCACATGCTAGACTAACCCGATCCACCTACAGACACTGGTCGGGCAAGTCTGTAAGACAATGGACAAATATCATCGTTGGCCCCACACCTAAGCCTTGGCCTGTTTAGTAGTGTTATTGAAAAAATCAAAGGGTTCATGAATGGGTCACAAAATTTTATAGGGTCCGGTTAGTAAACATAGGTTGTGTTTGATATCGGGGAAATAATTCCATGGAAATAAAATAGTTCCATGGAAAGTCTTCCACAGAATTTGTTTCGTAGAAATAAGAGTTCTTTTGTTTGGTAGTCATTTATTATTTCGTGGAACTACAAACTCTGTTATTTGGTTGACAACTAACTTCCACGGATATAATATTCAATTAATAAGAGTTTTTATTTACTCTTTGTGTAGTCAAAATGACATTTTTTACTTTTATGTTTGCAAAATTACATTTTCATCCTCATGCTGTCTAAATTACATTTTTACCCTTATGTTTTCAAAATTATATTGTTACTCTTATATTGTAAAATTATTTAACCCTGTATCACTTTGTTAATTTAAGAGTAAGAATGTCAAGCTGTGAATAAAACAAGATAAAAATATAAATTTGACAACGCATGGATAAAAAATAGATTTTACTAGTGTCATTTCAATGTAAAAGTGTAGACCGTTTTTACAAGATAAAGGTAAGAATGTCATTCAGACCACGTAAGGGTAAAAATATCATTTTGATATTACGCGAGGGTAAAAATGCCATTTTGATAACATAAAAGTAAAATGTCAATTTGATATTATAAAAAGGTAAAAATGTAATTTCAATATAAAAAACCAAAATGTCATTTAGAAAACTTTGCGAACATGTCAATTGGCATGAAGGAAAAAAATGTCATTTGCCTAATGTGTAAAAATTTATTTTGCTAAATTTTATGGTAAAAATGTCATTTTGAACATATATGGAGATAAATATTAGGTTTCAAGTATTCAAATATATTAAATATTTTTATTTTGATTTTTGACTTTCCACGGAAACTAATTCCTATGGTGGAGCAATGAATTAAAAGTGGACTATTTCATGAAAATAAATTCCCTAGGGAATTAAAGTCATGAAATTATATTTCATATCAAACGGTGGAAATACCTATTTCCATGGAAAGTGTTTCGTTTCCATGGAAATAGGAGATATCGAACACACCATTGTTTAAAGGGTCAAATTCAATCGTAATCATGTTTTCAAAAGGTCAATCATGGTCAAAATGATATTCAAAGTGGACAAATATTATTTTAAACAAATAATTTAATAGCCAAATCTAGGGGTGGGAAAACGATCCGGAAACCCGAGACCCGACCCGATCCGCTCGGACCGTTTGCACCCGAAAACCGAAAGCCACTCGAAGCGGGCATACCCGACCCGATGGTTCGGACTTATAGGGTCGGGACTCGGACAGAAGCTCAAATCCGAGTCTTGGCCCGATAAGCCCGTCCGATACCCGAGACTGATGCCCGCCCGATTCGAAACCCGTGAGATCTTTAGATCCAACGGCTGAGGTATAAACACTAAGACACCCCTTGAACCCTACAAAAGGCCTAATCCCACTCCCACCATCACTTTACCTTGCCGCCTCTCTTTAGTCTCTCTCTCATTCTCTTTAAATGTGAGAGAAACCAACTCCATTAAACCCTAGAAGCTAAAACCATTACACCTTCTCATCCATTAATTCAACTAATACTAACGAGAAACCTAAACCATTAAGTCTTAGAAAACCCAAAACCATCGCATCTTCGGTCTCCCTCACCTTCTTTTTCTCAAAAAATGGTTAGTAATATTAATGAAACCCTTGTTTGGATCAAAAGGTAGTGTTCGGTTGGTTGTTTCGCCATGATTCTTCAATTGTTTTCTCCAATTTACTTCTACATGTGGGTTAAGAGATAAATGGAAAAGTGATGTAACTAGAAGAATTTGTTGTAACTTGGTTAGTAATAGTTTTTTTTTTTATAGATCTGCTTGGTTAGTAATAGTTTTTTCTTATTTAAATGTAATGTAATTTTTTTATAGATCTGAAAATTGTTTGTAATGATTTTTATAGATGATATTGTAACTCTGATGATGTTGTGGTCTTTCTAGTCTTTAACTACATCTATAATGGGTTGAGATAGTTTATGTTTTATTGGTAACTAGGGTTTACTGTTTGTTTTAGATCTTAATTGTTGATGTATTTTTGTTACATGAAGAATAGTTTGATGGTTTTATTTTCTGTTTATGTAACTCTTTAAAACACTCGATCATTCGGATCATTTGGATGCTAAGAAAAAATCACTTGGATCATTTAGATTAGGGTTACAGAAATTAGGGTTACAGAAATCAGTTTGATGGTTTTATTTTATGATGTTGTAACATAAATATTTTTAAATCTAGGTTTTCATACATTTGTAAATTAGGTTTTATTTAGACCCTATAATAACCTAGGGTTACAGAAATTAGGGTTTTATTTAGAACCTATAATAAATTGGGGTTTTATTAGGGTTTTATTTTAATATTAATAAAAATACCAAATTAACCCGAGCCCGTCCGGCCCGTCATCGATGGAGCCAGCTCGGGCAGGCGGGGTCGGACGGGCTACGGGCAGTGAATATGTTCAATCTGCCCGACCCGATCCCCCCCAGATACTAGTAGCGGGCTAGGGATTTTAGTTCCCTATCCGCCCGAGCCCGACTTTATCACGCCCGAGCCCGACCGAACCCGTCCGATTCCCACCCCTAGTCAAATCCATATTGTAAATGGTAAAACAAATAATTGTTAGAGAGTTTAAAAAAGTGAAACAATATTCGGACACCACATCCTTGTTTGTTTTGCCGTATATTGTAACACAATAATCATGATATTTGCACTCATTTAATAACGTGATACATATTTTTTTCTTGTTATGGAAATCGACTACGATATACGATAGTCATTACAATGGCGTTGATAAACCAAAGATGTGACCAACACGATACTCTCAAACTTAACAAGAAGATTTAAACCCAACTAAACTATGACCTAAAGTCCAACTACATTATTTATACCCTAATAATCCCAATGATATTTGGGTTCTTAGTCCAAAAATCTACACCTAAACACATATTTAGTCCATCCTAATATTAATATAGGGTTTGAAGCCAAAATAATAATTATAATGGATATCTTGTTCAAATGGACCCATCTCTATAGAAAAAACAGAACTCTAAGATTTCTATTTAATCATAATAGCCATTATAACCTTTTATATAAGAAAAACTCCACTTTTTGAAACCAATCCCAAAATTTCCTTTCCGTTTTTTTCTCAGATTTTCTCTCTCCAATCTTCTCTCCCATCACCAAAATCCTCTTTCTTTCTCTCTCTATAACAACCGAAATCCTCTTTCTATCTCTAAAACTAAAAACTTTCTTCCATAACTGAATGGAGAAACTTTCTTCCATGACCGAGTAGTGAAAACGACGACCACCACTACCGAAAACCACCATCGTTTCTCCATTAAGGTTTCTATATTATTTTATTTAGATTTTTCGGTTGATTTCAAGCTTACTATCTGTTTCGCAATATACTCATTATTTAATATAAATTACGTATATTTCATACAACAAAACACATTTAATATAGTTAAGGTATATCTAAATGTCAAAGTTACAGTGTTGTTTTGTTTATTGATGCTTGTTTTGTTTCATAAATAACGTGTTATTTATTGTTAAAGTTTCATATTCCATATTTTTTTTATATGTATCATACATAACACATTATGTATCAACAATGTTTCTTCTATAGGTGGGTAGTAGGTTCCAAAAGGGAAAATGACTAAAATCTTTTTTCCTAGGAAGATTGGACCGTAATCCCTTTTTGGATTTTATTTTGGGCTTAAAACCCATTAACTCTATTCCCAAATTCAATAACCCAAGGATTCCACCTCCTTCGAGGATCGAACCCGGGATCCCCAAAGACTTTTGGAGTATATGTCAACACTTTAAACAACTTGGGCAACCAAGTGTTGACAACTTGATACATATATAATGTATATACATATATTTAGTATAATATGTAAAAAGAATAAAAAAAATGTAATCGGACTCGACGGGCCTTCAATGGGTTGGCTCGTCAAACCATGGGTTTGACTATGGCTACACACGATTCAGGTGGGGTCTGACCTAGTCAACCAAGAGGTTGGCCCAACCAAGTTTCGACTTTGTCCCTTTTGAATTTTGATACCATTAGTTTAAAGAGTTTATAGGAGAAAGCGTGAAGGAAAATGGTCTTGTGGTCGCCTGGTTTGGTTGTTATGAAGCTCCCGATAAACATAACAGAACAGAGTTCTCGAAGAAATAGGAACATTAGAGAGTCTGATCTGTTTGTGATAAGTGCTGGGATTTATTGTAAGTAATTTGTAATTGTTATTAAAATAGTATTAAAAATCGAATTGTGAAAAGAAAATTTCAATGAGCAATAAACAGAAAATTAAATAAGTGACTTATCTTTTTGCAGTGCTGAAATCAAGTATTAATCGAACCAACCAGAAAGAATGAACCTGCAATAAACTGTAGTAAAATAAAGGTGGAACAGAGGCACAAGTTGGACTCGCTTTCCTGAAGACTTTAAACGCCCCTGCTACCGTAGAATTAGGTATTGCTTTGCAGTCTGTGAACGTAGTCCCCTAGGATTCAACTATTCCTTATCAAAATTGAAGAAGCAAACTTCAATTTTGATCTACTGATCTTGACAGAATTCGAAACAGAGAGAAGTAAACAGAGAACTGAGAGAGAGATAGAAGACGAAAATAATTTTTCTGTGTGTTTTACTTCTGGGAGTTTATCCCTATTTATAGAGTACGAAACCAGATCATAAGACCTTGGGTAGTTTTGATCCAACGGTGGAGAAAAAGTAGCCAGTAGAGGAAGAATAGGTCTGAGAAAATTAAGGAGGTGGACTCTTTCTACTAACCAGTAGTTGAAGAAAAAGTCTGAGAACTAGCCAGTACTGGACTCTTTCCACTAGCCAGTAGGGGAGGAAAAGGTCAGAGAAAATTAGGGCATTTCTCTGGTAGACCTAGACCTGGACCTGGACCTGGACCGGGATCGGCCGGTCCGGGTCCGGGTCCCGACCCGAGGGTGTGAAAGGTATAAATATAAGTGTGCCTAAGGTAAGGGTGCCTCTAAAAAGTGATGGGTCTCTCCTCCGGAGAGCACTATTGTAACCCCAAGGGCCACACCCCTTTACACCCAACTTTATCCTTATAAACACAAGCTTGTTTTTCTCTTTGAGAGATGTGGGACTAAAGTAATATTGTGTTGTGAAAGACTCTTTAGTACTTAATAGATTTTATTCAAAACCTATTACTAACAGTAATTACTAAAGTAACCAAACATGCTAAATGTGTTGACATATGAAATACATAAAAGAGACTACATACGATGTTTTTGCTATTAGGAAAAAACAGTGGCTTTTTCCACCATTACCAATCTTTTCTTGGCTGGATCTGCCATTGTGCCTGAAACAAGCGTCATAAATTTCATTATTACTGTTTAAGTCAGATAAAGACTCGACTGTCTATTTGTGTAACTAATGTCTCAATTTTCTATTTAAGTATCTTTCTAACAAGGTGCACTTTTTCCTTCTTTTTTTTTTTTTTTTTTTTTTTTTTTAAGTCGACTATGATCTACCTTAGTCGTTACATCTGGCATTAATACATCAAAGATGTGATAAGCTCAATAACTGCTCACTCATACTGAAACAAGACCGGCCTATAGCCCAACAAGACAATGGCCTAAAGTCCAACTACATTATTTATACCCTAATAATCCCAGATCAAATAACCAAAGATTCCACCTTCTCTGGGATTCGAACCTTAGAACTCCAGGACTTTCTGGAGTTTATGTCAACACCTTGGAACCACTTGGGCTACCAACTGTTGACTACAAGGTGCACTTTCAACACATTATTCTCAAAACAAACCTAGAAAAATGTATTTTTTTTTTTTATGCAAAGTCAATTTACAGATCATGCAAACTTGGTTTGCAGAATGCGAATTCGGCTAGAAAACTTTTTTTCTTATTGCAAAACTGATGTAGAAAACTTGGTTTGAAGAATGCATACTCAGTTTGCAAATCAGGAGAAAAAAAATAAACAATTGAAAGTTTCTTATTCTTTAAACCTAAAGAAATTGTTTCTTCTACATGATCTGATGTTAATGGACAATGAAAAGCAATCGAAGTCTTCAGCCATAATGCAATAGAAAAAACAATAATGAAAACAAATCGAATTAGAAACCTCTTAAACCCTAGAATATTGTCATTCATGATCAAAATCTTATCAGTTATACAACCTTCAATGCAATAAACAAGTTAGATATACGAGAAGAAGATCGGTGAAGCTTCACTTGTCTTAGATTTTCATGAAGTTTCGTCTTCCTTTTAGTTTTTATAAATAGATATGATTTATAAATATGTAAAGCTTCATCTTCTTTTCATATTCTTCTTTTCTAGATTTAAATGAAGATCGAAAAAAAACCTTGCAATTTCTTGAGTGAGAAAACCAGTTTATTGGCTCAGGTATTTTTGGAATGAAAAAAATATACAAAATGACCTGAATGATAATTAGAGATATTATTTCACACACAAGTCACAATTCCACAAATAAAACATGCCACTTTTAGTTATTTCAAAAGACAGAAACTTATTTACTGATTTTATTTAATATTTTGACCCAAATAACTATTTTCTAAAAGAAAATAGTTTTGCATATAGATACAAAATAATTATAAAAGAAAAGAAATTTTAAAGTAACGAGGTCGACGCTTTGGAAAAACAAGAAAAATTTCTGAGTTACAAAATCTTAAAGTGAAACTGTGGGTTTTGTCAAATATTCCCGGGCAACAAAACTTCTTCTTCCTTATTTTCTCTGTCCTCCAACCCACCACCTACGACAACCACCATGACCGACCATCACCACTACCTTCGACAACTGCCATCATTTCTTTGTCTCATTGCTCTATCTCTTTCTTCTCCTGTTCCTCTCCCTCTCTTTTGTTCTTCGTCCCTCACTTCATATATTGTTTTAGTGAAGGGAAGTGTCCTTCACTGGAACTTCTGATTTGACTGATTCTCACAAACGATATTGCATTTTCGTTGGAGGGGTTCCCTCAAACTAGTGTGGTGTTCTGGAGAAGGGGGTCTCTTCTTCGCCGAACAAATAGAGGGATGGAAAGAGATAAAGGAAGGAGGAGAAAGAAATGGTGGCGATGGTGGGAAAGAGAGGGGGGGAGAAATGGTGGTGAAGGGTTTGGTAGAATAAAAAAGAAGTTACAGTTTGGTGACAACTTTTGTCGAAGTGGAGAAGAAATGGTAGTGGAGGGTCTGGAGAAACCAAAAGGGAAACAAATAATTTTACACCCCGATAAATTTTTTTGTTCCCCCCAAGAAGTGGCCAATAACAATAAGTAGTAGTTACTCAATCCCAGCAAAGAAAGGGTGCTCAAACCTCATCATCATCAGCATCATATACCTGCCCTGAATGAATAAATCTTTTTCTTTTGGAGTGGGGTTTTGTCACACTAAAGATGGAATGAGCAGAGGACAGCATAAAAATATAGTTCATGTTTTGTTAGCTTGGTTTCTCCATACTTGTAAAGTTATTCGTGAGCCCTGAAAGTTGGTGTGTCCAAAAACGGAAATTGTTCTATTATCAAGTAGTAGCAGCACTAGCTGATTGATTGATTGAGGGAAAAGCTTATAATGGTTAGTTTGAATTCAGGGATCAAAACTATTTAGCTTCTGTACCATCCAGTTTTTTGAATTGGAAATATACTAGGGTAGTTTATAGGCACCACGAATTACTCGTATAGGTGCTCTTTAAAGGCAATTTTTTTTTATTGAGAAATCGACTGCAATCTACCTTATTTCATTATTTCTATCTTTAATAACTCAAGTTCAATAAACCATGAATTCCATCTCTTCTGAGAGAACTTGGACCTCCAGAGTTTGGGGTTTATGTTAACACTTTCAACCACTTGGACAAAGAGGTGCTGACCCACAAATTTAGAAGTTGTATGTATAAATGGGGCGCTTATAATGATAATATAAGGCGCACTTAGAGGTTCTCTATATACTACATGATTGATGTTTTTTAGCCCGTGTTAGAGTATACTAGTGGTGTAAGCTTAGTGTGAGAAAGATAAATAACTAAGGAAGAAGAAGGTGTTACAGAAGTGTAATAATATGCTTATAAGAGTAGTCGGCCGAGGTGCCTATAGACTAAATAACAACCTAACTAACTCATAACTAATTCAGTTAGTTAGGTTGTTACGAATGGTTTCTCTCTATCTCTATAACTAAATGAGTGAAGAACTATATAAATTGATTAGCTTGTAATAATCAAATCAATCTAGTTTTCTAAAGAGATTAATAAAAGTTCATCTTCTCTGATTTCTATCATGAGAGCCTTGATTTTTTTTTTTCGATCTTCTTCTTCATTCGATCTTCTTCTTCATCGATTGTTCTTAGAAATCACAGAAATCTTCATCTCTTTCTTTAATAATGGCGTCACAATCATCTCAATCAGTCTCTTCTCCTAATTTTACCTCACCAAATACTTCAATCTCTAATCTAGCAAGTTTTGTCTCTGAAAAACTTGATGGATCAAATTTTCTCATCTGGAAAGATCAGTTTGAAGCTATTCTAATTAGCACTGATCTTTATGGATTTGTTGATGGTTCGATCGTGATTCCAGCCAAATCAATAGTTGAAAACAACATTGAAGTTCCAAATCCACTGTTTCTTCAATGGCGGAAAACCGATAACTTTGTCAAATCGTGCATGAAAGCCACTTTTACTCACTCGATCTCGTCTGATGTGTTAGGGCTTCAGACTTCGAGAGATATTTGGAGGTTTCTTGAGCAGAATTATGTTGAAGAACATGAGGCTAAGATTGCTTCTCTTCATGAGCAAATTCAAAATATCAAGAGAGGTGATTCTCCTGCTACTGATTATCTAAGAAGGATTAAGGTACTTTCTGACTCTTTAATAGCTGTTAATGAAAGATTATCAGATAAGGAACTTAGTAGGATTGTTTTGAAAGGACTTGGTAAAGAATATAGATCTTTTGTAGTAGCTATTCATAATCGAGACACACCTATTTCATTTGGTGAATTGCGTACGAGAATTATTCATCATGAACAATGGATGAAATCACAAGTCCAAGAGGATGAAGCCACAGCTTATTTTGCTAAGAATCTTCCATCTAGAAATACAAATTCTTATCATAATCCTAATAGATCATCCTTTCCTTATCAATCACAGAGAATTCCCTATTCTAATAATCAAGTTAGATCATATAATCAATCAAATAGACCTAATCCTTCATCTTCTACTCAAAATCAAGATAATTCTGCTTCTGATTTTGATTTTAACTCTATTCCATGTGGTATATGCAAAAGATGGGGCCATCTTGCCTCTAAATGTCGTTATAGGTATGCACCTGATGATGCAGTTCGAAATCCAAATGCTAAAAATGAATATAATCCAAATGCTAAAAGTGAATATAAGAAGTTCAATCAGCCAATTCGACCTCAAAAAGGGAATTTTGCTGGTATTCATCTCTTTGAGAGTACAGATGAACTCAAAGATGATAAAGTGTTAAATTGTACTCCTACTGATGAGGAGTTATATGAATCTAATTTTGATTATGGCTCAGAAGAATTTGCTTGTGAAGAAGCAAATATGGTGGTTATAATACCATCACAGGTGAGGTCTTCTAATGAAGTGAATCATACTATAACTGAGAAGGTTTGGCTAGCAGACACAGGAGCAACTTCTCACATGACAAATGATTCTTCTACAATTCTAAATGCACAAAAGTATGAAGGATCAGACTCGGTTATGGTTGGTAATGGACTCTTAATTCCAATCAATGCTACTGGTAATGCTCAACTTATAACTTCATCTCATACATTTGATCTTTTTAATGTCCTTTATGTTCCTAAACTAAAAAGGAACTTATTATCCATTTCAAAATTCACACATGATAATCAGTGCTCAATGAAATTTACTCCATGGGGTTATCAAATTCGAGACCTTTGGTCTGATGAAGTTCTCAATGAAGGCACAATGACAAATCACCTTTATCCTATTATATTTGATATAGAAGATTCAGCTTCTAATCACTCTTATATGGTATCCTTAGCTGCACCATTCTCTATTTGGCACACAAGGTTGGGTCACACCTCAGACTCAGTTGTTCATTTACTTTCAAGGAACAAACTAATCCATGTTCAAGATAAACCTATTAAAACTCTTTGTCATTCCTGCTCATTAGCCAAAAGCAAGCTTCTTCCCTTCTCTCTCTCTGAAAGTTTTACTGAATCCCCTTTGTATCTTATACATTGTGACATCTGGGGCCCCTCACCTGAGCCAAGTCTCACAGGAGATAAGTACTTCATTCTATTTCTTGATGATTATAGTAGATTTCTATGGATTTATCCTTTAAAGTACAAATCAGACAGCTTGAAGTACTTCAAACTCTTCAAGACTACTCATGAGAATCTTCTGTCTACTAGTATCAAATATTTTCAGAGTGATGGTGCTTTGGAGTTATCTAAAGGTGATTTCAAACAATATCTTGATGAGTGTGGCATCTTATTTAGAAGCTCCTGCCCCTACACTCCTCAGCAAAATGGGAGAGCTGAAAGGAGAAATAGGCAAATCACTGAAATGGGAAATGCTTTGCTATTTCAATCTAATTCTCCCAAGTGCTATTGGTTTGAGGCCTTTTCAGCAGCTGTATTTACCATAAATAGGCTACCAACTAAGCTCCTTCTCAGCAAATCACCATATGAGGTATTTTTTAACAAAACTCCTGATTACACTCTTTTGAAGACTTTTGGCTGTTTATGTTACCCTCACTTTAGGAGCTATTAGAAATGATAAACTGAGTCCTAAGTCTTCTAAATGTGTCTTCATTGGGTATAGTACCTCTCATAAGGGTTATAAATGCTTGGACTTAGAATCTCAGAAGATTTATATCTCTAGAAATGTGATCTTTGAGGAATTTACATTTCCCTTTGCTGAGTCAAACACCACTTCTTCTTCTGATGATACTACTCCTATTGTGATTCAATTACCTCTTAATTCTGTAACTCCTATTAGTTCTGCTGAATCTTCACAACCTGATCTATCTCCACAACTTAGCACAACCTCAGCACCAACAGCTGCTGCACCATCTCATAGGATGACTACAAGGTTAAGAAATGGAATTTCTAAACCAAAGTTTGTTCCTGATTATGTTTCTCATCTTTCTGTGAGACATCCTATCTCTCAGACTTATCTCACACTATTACAACATCATAAGGAACCTTCTACTTACAAAGAAGCTTCTCAAGACCCAAATTGGGTAAAAGCAATGGAAGAAGAATTCTCAGCTCTTAAGAAAAATAACACTTGGTCACTTGTGCCTTTCAATCCTTCAATGAATCTTCTAGGATGTAAGTGGGTATTCAAAGTTAAGTACAACTCCAATGGGTCTGTAGAGAGGTTTAAAGCTCGATTGGTTGCTAAGGGTTATCATCAGAAAGATGGGTTAGATTACTCAGAAACCTTTAGCCCAGTGGTAAAAGCAGCTACTATTAGAATAGTTCTCAACTTAGCTGTCTCTAATGGTTGGTCTATTCAACAATTAGATGTGTCTAATGCCTTTTTGCATGGGCTACTCCAAGAGAATGTTTATATGACACAACCTCAGGGGTTCATTGATGCTTCTAATCCATCCTATGTTTGTCACTTACATAAAAGTCTCTATGGGCTGAAACAAGCTCCTAGAGCCTGGTTTCAGAGATTTGGCACTTTTCTCCTATCACTTGGTTTTGTCAAGAGTGCTCATGATCATTCAATGTTTATTCAGCATTCAAAAGATGATATTCTAGTGTTATTATTGTATGTGGATGACATCATCTTGACAGGAAGTAGCTCTTCACTGCTGAAATCACTAATTACTACTCTGAGCAAGGAGTTTGCCATGAAGGACTTGGGTTCCCTTCATTTCTTCTTAGGCATTGAGGTTACCAAGGATGAGTCCTGTGCACTGTTTCTCACTCAAAAGAAGTATGCTCTTGGATTACTAGAGAAAGCTGATCTTCTGGACTCGAAACCTAGCTGTACACCTGTTTCTATTAACAGACTATCTAAGAATGATGGTGAACTTATCTCTGATCCATCCTTTTATAGAAGCATCATAGGAGGTCTTCAATACTTAACTATGACAAGGTCTGATCTAGCATATGCTGTCAACTATGCAGCATAATTTATGCAATCCCCAAGATCAACTCATCTTCAATTACTTAAGAAGATTCTAAGATATGTGAAAGGGACAATCAACTGTGGGATTACCATTACACCAGGAGATATTTCGAAATTGAGAGGTTACTCTGACTCGGATTGGGCTGGATGCCCAGACTCCAGGAGGTCTACAAGTGGTGTATGTGTGGTTCTTGGAAATTCTTTGGTGAATTGGAGCTCAAAGAAGCAACCAACTGTTGCCAAGTCTTCTACAGAGGCTGAATATAAGGCCCTCTCTTCCACTGCTGCTGAATTGTTATGGGTATCTTATTTGTTAATTGAGCTTCATCATCCAATTACTTCTCCTATGGTTTTATATTGTGATAATCTAGGAGCCAAGAACATTGCTGCTAATCCTATCTGTCATGCGAGGACAAAACACATAGAAGTGGATTATCACTTTGTAAGAGATCTGGTAGCTTCTGGTTCTCTTCAAATTCAGCATATTCCTACTCAAGAACAACCTGCTGATTTGCTTACAAAAGGTCTGCCTAAAGATTTGTTTCTTACTCAAAGGGACAAGTTAATGGTTCTTCTCGACTCATCAACTTGAGGGGGGATGTTAGAGTATACTAGTGGTGTAAGCTTAGTGTGAGAAAGATAAATAACTAAGGAAGAAGAAGGTGTTACAGAAGTGTAATAATATGCTTATAAGAGTAGTCGGCCGAGGTGCCTATAGACTAAATAACAACCTAACTAACTCATAACTAATTCAGTTAGTTAGGTTGTTACGAATGGTTTCTCTTTCTCTCTATAACTAAATGAGTGAAGAACTATATAAATTGATTAGCTTGTAATAATCAAATCAATCTAGTTTTCTAAAGAGATTAATAAAAGTTCATCTTCTCTGATTTCTATCAGCCCGGCTTAAAATGAAAACAATGTGATGGTAATATAAGTCTAGAGTAAAAAAAAACTAGTTTGAGATCCATAAGTTCCGGAAAATGACCACAACTTTGTAAATCACCACGAATGTACTTCCAACTATAAGTATCAGGTATTTCATCTGGCGTGTTCGTCTGTATGCTTCGAAGTCTAGGCTGATATGATTAGATAGGTCAAGAAAACAACCAACTTGTCAAATGTGGTGAAATAATGGCTTTTGGTCAAATTACATTCTCTAAAGCCTCGTATTTTCATTAGTGACCATTTAGGATGTTGTTAGCAGTTAGCCTAATAGATATCCTCACCAATTTTCAAAGCATCTTCAAAGGAGGATACACCTAGTAAATCAAAAAATTTCAACCAAAAAAATAAGCATTTTCAAAATGGAGAGTATTCTTGTCATGGCTATGAGTCAATAACAATAGCTCAGCAAACCCTTATCTCGAGACGCGCGTGCTTACAGAAGAGAAGAAAAATCAACTGTTTCAGAGAACTACTCAAAATACTAAGGTTGTGTTTGTTTTTTTATTTTTTCAGATCTGAAATCTGAATTGGAGCTTATTTCAGATTTCAGATGTTTGTTCTTTTATTTAAGAAAATCTGAAATTTGGGCTGAATTGAATATTCGTCTGAATTGGCTGAAAACAAGCCCACTCATTTCAGACTTTAAAACAAGTCTGAAAAGAGAGTCCAGATTCTGAAATGTGTTGAATCACTATTTTACCCCTGTGAAAACAAAAAAATCTTTTGTATCTCCCTCTTCATCTTTCTCACGGACAATACACCCGAGAACAACACCACCACCAACAACACACCACCAACAATACCGCTACCACCAACAACACCCACAACCACAACCACAACCTCCACCACCACTGATTTTAGAAACGCAGATCGAATCTCCACCACCGACATAAGAAGCACAGATTTGCTCACCATTGACAACCACAACCTTGGAAACACAGATCTGATCACTAGTTTGAAAGGTAACCTTTCCAGCGCGTAGGAACCGGATTTCTGAGACCTAACTATCAAGGAGAAGGAGTCGTGTGAAGTTGTCTTGGAGGATCTTCAAAAAAGGCAAAAACTGAAGGGTTTTGACTGGTCAGATCTGCTTGAGTTTTAGGTAAAGTTGCAAAATAGACATGAAAGGTTGTGTTCTAAACATTAAGTATTTGAGTGGATTGGAAAATTAAAGTTTTACTGGTTTGATCAGTTGAGATTGCAAAGAGAGAGAAAATGAGTAGAATGAGAAGAGGGGTTGAAGATGACCAAGATGCCATAAATTAGGTTAGGGTTTAAGTGGGAGCAAATGACAAGAAAAATTTACTTTATTTGGTCTGAAATTTTAAAAAGAAATTAACTGGTGAATGGTCATTGAAAATTAAAACTGAGGGTATAAATGTCAAAGAAAGATTCAGACATAAGTATTTCAGACCAAAAAACAAACATTCTCACTTGTAATTCAACTTAGCCATTTCAGATTCAACCAATTCAACTCAGCCATTTCAGATTCAGACAATTCAGATTCAGACAAAAATAAAAAAACAAACACAACCTAAGACAATAACTCCAATCTTGAAAATGATATGTCTTTTTTTGACAAACAATTTAATTTGATTGCTATTGTAACTACTCAGCCAGCGAAGTACGAGATGTACGTCGTGTGCTTGTATAGAAATATATATAGTGACCTAAGCAGTGGTGTATCCAAGATTTACTTTGAGGGGGTCTAAAAAATTTATATAAAAATTACAGTTATAGAAAGTTAAGCAAATAATAATATTCTATTGATATAATTAATAGAATAAAGGTCTAGTCTGTCTAGAAATTTAGAACTTCTTAATAAGTAGTTATAGATTTATGGAAAGAAACTGGTTTTTTTTTTGTTGAAAAAAGAAACTGGTTGAAAAAGAAAATAATGAGATTTGTGTTATAAATATTAGATTTATGGTGGATGACCACCACCAATTGTAACTCCCACCACCGTAGGTTCTCCACCATTACTTTGTATTCATGCTCCATTATTGTGTGCATATTGGATATGTAACTCATCTAGCTAAATGCCTATATAAAAAGGTTACTTGCTAATGAAGAAGATGGATCAAACCAATGTATCATTGTACTCGATATACCAATGTACCGAAGTAGAGAAATTCTCTACAAACATATGAACACAACTCTAGTTCTACTTGTCCCTTATCTCTTGGTCTATATTTCCATGTCTTTCTTCTTCCCTCCTTTATTTTTCACAACACGTTATCAGCACGAATTGCTCTATGATTGAAGGGAAGAAGAAATTATCAACTCCTTGATCAAGATATAATCACATAAAAGATCGGTAAGTTTGGTCAATTGTTATTGGTAAGTTAAAGGTATTTGGACCTTTCTTTGTTGAATTTACAAACTTATCTTAGTTATTGCTAATAATTTATTTTATTGTTGTTGAGACATATTAAATCATATAAGAAGGATATGAGAATTGCATAGATGAAAGGATTAACTTTCCAATCTAATACGAATCCTAATGCAATTCATTCGATGGTAAGGTCAATGTAAGTTATATCTTCAAAAATAAATTAGTATTACTATCATAACTAATGTTTGGTGTTCTATGAATATCTCATAAGTGCATATTTTGATCAGTTAATGAAGATTTTTTCGAGGAGGAAATTTAACCATCAAAATTTGGTTAAGATCAAATTGAAACATCTATTGGTATTACCAAACCTGAAGTTTGGTGTATATACTTCTTCAATCTGCCTCTAATGGACAAACTAGATATCCTTTTATAGGATTTTGGACTTTCCTAGATAGACTTGAATTAGACTTTCCTAAATAATCAAAAGACTACAACTTCCTAATTAGCTAGACTCAAATCTGGACCTTTCCAATTATTGGAAATACTAAAATAACATAATTTCCTAAACCTAGATTCTCTAAGAATCATACTAAAATTGGGACTTCCTAAAAACTACTCCTCATGGTCGACGACCCATGGCCCAGTTTGGCATGGAAAAAGCATCCACGCCGGGTGCCCCTGCATCACATTACTAATAAAAACACTAGTAACAACATCAATTCTCCACCAAACTTTTGTTTTGTTTCTTTCTGTCTAATAAAGAAACTCTCATTGTTTTGTTTAGTTTTGCTTCAATACCGACCAATTTCAACTTCTCTTGGTTGAGTTAAAGGATTGAACCAGATCTGAACGATCTTGAAGGATGTGTGGAGGAGCTATCATCTCCGGTTTTATTCCAACGAGTCGATCGAGAAGACTACTGTTGGTTACCTCGGGGTGGATTTAGAGGAAAAAAAACTCGAGAAATTACTACTTAAAGCCTCGTTCTACTGATACTAATGATGATTTTGAGGCTGATTTTAAGGGATTCAAAGATGATTCTGTTGAGATGATTTTGTTGAGGAAGATATAAAATCTAGAGTTTCATAATCTAAATCCACCATTGAGGTAAACAAAAGCACCAGAAATGGCGAAGATCTAGGATTTCATAATTTAAATCCCTGCCCTCTGGTCTTTCTCTTTAGGTTTGTCTGGTCATATATTTTAGAGAGAGAAAGTAGAGAGATAGAGAGAGAGAGAGAAAGTCCGATGAAAGAAAGATAAAAGACCTTTTGTTAGAAATAGAAAGCCTTAATTTAGAGTTTGCAATAGATCTATCTGTTCATAACTAATGAAATTGGGGAAAAGAGTGAACTAGTCAGATAGATGGATGAATGTGAGATTTTTAGATCTATCAGTTTTAACATAAAAGTCTTAATGTAGAGGTTGATGAATGTTAGAATTTCGATTTATATTTGCTTAGAATTTAGATTTACGTTTGAAGAAAAAATTGGACAAAAATTGGAACTCTATTAATGGAGGTCAATGAAAAAAAATAAAAGAAGAGAAAAAAAAGATGATGGTAGAGAAGAAAGATAAAGACAAAAATATTGGAAATAGAAAAGTAAATACATAAATAAGGGTATCTCTTTAAATAAGAAAAGTTTAACAGTCAATTGGTGGTCAACTGACGGTAACGGTGAAAAAGGGACTATCTGGGTATTTTCGATAAAGTATGGGACTAGACAGGAAGCTGGTCATAAAGTTGGGGGCTATTTGAAAAATAACCTATTTATTTACCCATTCTCTGACTTCTCTCTAGTCACCAATCCCACGAAGGCACGAATCCCTCTAGTGACTCATTTATTTACCCGTTTGATTGACGATTTTACTTCAAAAAGTGCGAGATTTTTTTTTAAAATAAAGATATTAATTGTAATCATTTAGTTCAGAATACAACATTGAGATTCAATTCGCCAATGAAATGCTATTTTTATGGTTAGATCATTTTAATTTTATGTTTATTATTTTGTGTTTGAAAAAATTTAAGCATGTAAAAGGCCCCATTAATATTTTGGTACCAGACCTTCAATTTCTCAGTCACGCCATTGGCGGAAAGTTGGGGCTTCCATCACCCCAAGCAACTGAGCAAGGAAATAGATTGAAGTTGATCAAATTGGCTTGCTACATAAAAGAGTATGAAGATTTTAGGCTAAGGAAGTTAACATCTAGAAAAACATTTCCACGAGATGTTTCTGCCTTTTAGGTCCCCAAAGGGCTACTAAGGAGAGATAAAAAAAAGGTGTTCAACCTAGATATTATGTTTCTCTTCTCAATAAAACTGAAAAATTCTAAACTTAACAACATTGATCAAAGCCTAAGTTTTAGGTTTCTCTTCTCAATAAAACTGGAAAATTCTAAACTTAACAACATTGATCAAAGCCTAAGTTTTACAGTCTTCGCAAATCAGAGGTGACTATAGAGTTTCTCCAACTAAATTTGTAGAAAAGAGAACAAAATTAAGTTACATACGCACAATTAGTTAGGACTTGGGAAATGTTATACACTTGCCGTTTTTAACCAATGCACTCACAGTTATTTCTCACAAGCAACTTGAACTCATTTTTACTCAAAGACACTCACTTCTCGTACACTCACGATTCGGTCAAATGCTTTGACCAAATTCTTGTATTCGTACACTTCAAGTGTTTTGATTTTCATCTCTCCTTCTCCCTAGGACTAAACTCTTTTCTATTTTTTTTGCAACAAAAACAATTCTTTTCTATTTTTCAAACTTTCTTCTAACAAAAAATTAATGAGTGGAAGATTGACTTCAGAACCATCTCTCTCTAGAATCCATTTATTAATAGATCAACAGCTAGAAATCCTTGGTTATTGAAGATTGTAAAAATTGAATCCAAAATTGCTTCGCATGAGCGAACTGGACTCAAGTTTATATACTTACAGAATTGAAGTTTCTTTATCTACTTCATCTTTACTAATTTCAGTTAGGGAGCTAAACGCCCCCAGATTACACATGCGACCTCTCCCAATTTGTGCTTAATCCGGAAACCCACAACATTTTGGCCGGGGGTCTTTAGCTCCACCCTTTAAGTTATATAGGTGTTTTTATTTAGGTTTTTACTGTATTTGGTCTTATCAAAACCTTTTTGAGTCTATTAGTGGTGAAATGATTTTCTTTCAATTATTATTTCTTCATTTTTTTAGTTGGTTTTTGTTTGCTCTAGTTGAATTTCTTCAATATGTTTCCTTTAGTTATAGACCAGTAAACTTTCGCCCCCTGACTAGTTTTGTACAATTCTCTTTGGTTTAATTGATCGATTTAATTGTTTTGACTCGGATCCCTATGATTTCCTTTTTATCAGTTGGTGAAGAGTTATGCTTCTGGAAATCGAATTCTTGTATAGGAATTGGTTGCATTGGTTAGTCTTGTTGTTTCTCTGGTTATGGTTTGAGTTCACTTTAACTCTGTTTGGTCTTGATTAAGCCAGAGTCTGGGTTGAAATAGGAAACTTCCTTTCTCTAAGTTATAGAGAGATAAACGATAAGCGAATACCGAGTTTATCAGTAATTCCTTCTTTCGGATGAACCGAGATAGACAAAAGATAATGGAGTCGAGGCGAGAATAAATTCTCTTTCCTTAAGACACACTCCCGTAACAGTACCAAACGTTAGGGTGTTTGCTTTCGGGATACAACGACTATCCTTTCAAAATTGTAAGATGGCACTTTTATATTTTGAAAGCGGGCGAACCTTTGTAAATAATATGTGCTCTTGGACTGATGCGATTGGATCTTCTGGACGTTTTAAAATTATAAGTTAACTCAAAACTTCTTTCTTCCTTTTTCTAGAGATACTAGAATTACTTCCCAATCAGTATTCTAGACACACAAATTAATAATTGTTAGAAGAGAAGAGAAGAAGAGAATGGACTTGAATTTTCTAGACGCTTTAGATTATCACTTCACTCAAAACTTCTTTCTTTTCTAGATATTCCAGACACACCAGAATATACTAAAATTACTTCCCAATAAGATATTCCAGACACACCAGAATACTAATTGTTTTTGTTTAAGCCAAGGGAAACAATTCCATTCATAAGTGATAAAATCACAATGTTACATGGATGATAATTCTTACTCATCTGAAAACTTCATGAGAGTTACATACCTCTAAATGCAAAGTGCCTCATGAACGGAAGGAAATTGGACTAGACAAAGAAACAATGATCTTAAAGATCGAGAAAAAAGACGTCCCTAAAGGTCGACAAAAAGATCCTAAAGATCGTGAAAAGAGACCCTAAAGGTCTGACAAAAATACTGTAAAAAAATATAAAAGAACCACCGATTCCATCATCGGAAAACCGCCATTGTCACCGGAAAACTGCCTCCATTGCCGAAAAATCGCTGCCATTACGGGAAAACTGTTTCCATCACTTCGTCAATTCCCGTCATGTGATTATTCTTTGAACCCCGATCTTTGTTGTTAGAGGGCAAACCGATTTACAAGAATGACGTCATTCCAAGCCCATCCGTGTTCTTTACCGTTGGCGAAGATGAAGTGGTAAATTTCATCTATCACTATATTTGAGCAATCCTCAATAACGAATCAGAAACCCATTACAAATGAGATAAAGCAATTGAAACCCATAAACAGAAACTTCTAATATCCTCTATTCATCAAGTTCACATCTATAAGTTTCAAACAAACGAATACCCTAGAAAATCAACAATTCATCATCCCCAGATAACTATGAGTTGTTGTTCTGTTGGGTGGAATAGATAGCCGGTGGGAATGAAATTGGGGTTGTCTTCTTCAGATCCTCCATGAATCAAAGTAGAGAGAGAAAAAAATCTCTTTCTCTCTCTCTCTCTCTCCTGTAACCGTGCAAGACGATTCAATTTTGACCTATAAACTATTAATGGAGGGAAATTAACTACATAGGAATGAGGGGATCCGGCAAAGGGAGGACCCTTCATAGGAATGATTTTTAGAGAAATTAACTACATAGGAATGGAGGGACGATTCATTTTTAGAGAGAAGGTTGGAGAAAGAGATAATAATTAGAGAAAGAGTTCAATACTAACTGTTAAGAGAAGAGAAGAAGATAATGAATTGAAGGAGAATTGGAATGATTTTGGGTTGTTTATATAGGAGTTGAATGGATACATATGTCTGTTGGGGTTAAGAGACACAATTGTTCGGAACTAAGGACTTAAAATGAAGTTTGGACGAAATTCTATGGTCGGCTGAATTTTGGTCCGTTAGATCAATCTAGAAAACACGGAGGAAACGTCTGTTGTTGATCTGTACCGAATCTGTCCCAACAAATCAAGAAAGCAACGGCCAGATTAAAAGATTGCTTATCCCACTCGGTGCTCAACTCGGGACTAACGCGGGGTGTTGGATCTTCATAGATCCAATGCTTCTAGGAGTAACCCGAAGGTATCCCGACACTCTAAATGCTCCACCGTCCGATCTGGCGCAATCCCGCGGAAGGAACGTCCACCGTCCAGATCTGAAAGCGTTCTCTTCGCTCAAATGCCCCCTTATCTGACTTGTCCTGTTTAACACTTTAGTCCTAATTTGACCGATCTTTGTCCAAACTTTAAACTTGAATTTCTCATTCATCCGGAATCGGATTTGAGTGATTCTTGGCTCTAATTAAGATCTCGACAAGATGAACGCAATGGCGTATTCTGTTTCTGAGTTTGACGAGTCAGGTCAAGCCAAAAACGGCTCTGATTCCAACAACTCTTGAATGGAAGAACTAAATAAATTACTCCAGAAGCATAACCCTTCGATTTCTTTTTTATCAGCTGGTGAAGATAGTATTTGAATTTTATCAACTTTATATTACTAGATTAGTAACTGAAAAACTAAGGCCATCATGTTTGGGAGGCGAGAATGAAACCTGCTGATTCCTAGGAATCACATTCCCATAACGTGATTCTTTAGAATCAGACTACTTTAGTTTGATCAAGAATAAAAATTCGATTCCTGATAGATTACTAACTTGGTGTGTTCGTATACGAATAGAAATGTAAAATTTAGAACCCTTATGATAACTTTCTCAAGTTTCCAATTTATTAGCCTTGATAACGTTATATTTTATTAGCAAAATTTTGAAAGTCAAATTGTTATTATTAGAATTATAAGCAGTCACAAACCACTAAATAGGTTAAGATTAAAACCTGTAAAGTTTTGGTTCATTGTTTTGATTGTGCATGTGTACTGATAATAAGAATGTGTGTATACCCACTTCGGGTATTGTACACGACATAATTATATGTGCATACGAGCACGGGTTACACCTATAGTTGAGATTCGAGTTTTAATTTTATTTTGAGTGGTCTTTAACTGTGTGTGCCTTTAGTACAATGAGGTGGGTGGGGCGAGGGGGAGTCAATAAAATTTCCCAAAGGGACAATAACAAGAAAGTTCAAAATAGTATTGAAAATGAGTAGAAAAGAACAAATCAATTCATACCCATTATTAAGGTAAAAAAACCATACAAAGACTAAAATACCCTTTTGTCATCTTGTGTAACCAATTCTTAAGCTTTTTTTTTTAACATTAAATCTATATAACTTTCTTGAGATGTCGGATTTGTATGAAATTTATATTTTTAGAAATGATTTTTCATTAGTTTTTTAACAAAATCCACTTTGAATACTTTTTATAAAAAAACTCACTAAAATGTTGTTTTTCTCTGTTTTCTGCAGACTAGGTTTGCAATTATTACAAACAGGGGTTTGAAAAATGTAAATTGCAATCAGGAGTTTGTATAATGTAAAATGCAAACTGGGGGATGCAAAATGTAAGTTGCAAACTAGGGTTTGTAAAATGTAAATTGCAAACTGGATTTGCAAGCTTTATAAACTGTAATTTCGGGCTCAGATTTTGCAAACTCGATTTGCAACACGATAACAAAAAATTGAAGGGTTTGTAAAATGTAAATTGCAAACTGGATTTGCAAGCTTTATAAACTGTAATTTCGGGCTCAGATTTTGCAAACTCGATTTGCAACACGATAACAAAAAATTGAAGTTTTTTCTTCAAATCTGAAAATTTCCATATTCATAGTGATCAGAAAATGAAGAATAAATCATAATTTGAAACTAAATGGGTTGCTCCAACATTAAGCATTCCTCCTATTGTATAAAATCTAGTATATTTCATAAAAAATATTCAGAAACTTTACCATCAATCCATCTCATTTCCAAATTCCACTTCTTTTTTCCCTTTCCTCTTTCTTCATCACTATTTCTTCTTCGTTTCAACATTTATTCTCATGATCCAGAATATCTATTTCAAATAGATCATGTAATTTCCTTTCTAGAGAGATAAAGTGTCAAATGATTTGCTTTAGAATTGATTTTTGTTTCAGTGTTGAAAATCAAACTTTTGTTGAGTATGTAATGTGAATAAGTTGGTTCCGTGACCCGAAGGTTCTCTTGCTGGGACTTATCCATGTTTCAAGCAAAATTGCAAGGGGTGAAACTTCTTCACCGGAAATATTCGGTGACGATGGTTTTGATTCACTAGAACACCTCTCCTTTTCTCTCCCTTTGATGCTTCTCTTTCCCCCTGTTATTTAACCTTTTCCATTTCTTTTTCTTCTTGCTGTCACTTTCAAGCTCCTTCTTCATCTTAGCTTCCAAGCTGTTGTTGATTGATGGACTCCTTATACCCTCATCTTACAACAGTGCAATAATCAAATTAATAGGTTTGTCTCTGATGTATATGGGGTTTCAGGTTCCACTCGTGATTTCAAGACCAATTGAAGTGGTGCAAAAAGAAGACTAAGAAGAACGATCAAAGAAGAAGAAGGATCAGTGAAGAAGAAGGACCAGAGAAGCAAGAAAACCAAACCCTAATTTTTTGGTGTTTCTCAAGAGAGGAGTTGGGTGTTATGTAAGGGTACTTTGGGAACAAAAAAAAGACCTAATTGGTAATTACTCATGTTATTTTAAACTTTATATGTCATTAACCATATTGTTTTGACAACTTTTAGTAAACAGAAAATATACTTGCTTTTTTGGTTATTATGAATAATAATTTGACCTAAATAACCATTTTCTACTTCTCAAAAGAGAAAAAGACCCCCCTAACGATTCACACTCGAGAACTGCCACCGAACCGACTTGCATAATGAAGTTATAAAAGGGGCTGATTTTTGATACCACCCCTTCTTTAATGGTGCGAAACACGTTCCCATTTTCTTTTTCTTCATCTTTAGTTTTTCATCACCAAATCCTAAAATCACAAAACTTATATCTCTTTCAAACGTTTGATTATCTTTGTAATAAATCTTTGAAGCCTCTAAAGTTCAGATAAATCTTTGAAGCATTTTTATCTCTCACATTAGACGAATCCAAGTTAGGTAATATTTGTGGCTTTTGATGAGTTCGCTAGAACTCATTTATTTATCATCAATGTACATTCGTTAGTCTTTAATTTTGATGAAACTAATGAATTTAATTAGTTTTTCAGGAATAACACAAAAATGTCAAGAAGCCAATAGAAATGGGAAGTTAATGTATACTTTGGTACAAAAGATAATCCGTTCGATCCAACTAAAGTTAGTTTTGAGGTTGTTGTGCAGCAAAGACTTTTGATGGGGGGTGTTCTGCAGGAGTGATCATTTTGCATGGACTTAAATGGAGAAGTTCCACATAAAGATGCTGTTATATTAATTTGGCAATTCATAGTGGCAATTCATAGTGGCAATTCAAAGAGGGACCCGCCACTTTAAACGAACTACTAAGTTTGAATTGGAAGGGGGTGTTTGGTGGTTTAGATAATGGGCCCCACGAGATCTTCTCATTCTTATCAAAATGAGTTGATAAACTCAAAGCTGGGTATTAATAGACATCCGATTTCAGGGTTACAGGGGAGACAATTTTGGGCAGTAAACAGGTAGCTATTCGCAAACTTTGGGAGATCTAACAGAGACCAAGATCAGGAGATTTTATGCAAAAGGGAGAAGGAGGTGAAGCATTTTTGGGAGATTTCTTCTCTAATCTTTATTCCTTTATCTATTTTGTATTTAATTTCTTCATGGTGATCATTGTAAACATGGGTTTCTAAATCCTCCATCTAGAGAGGATGATGAAACTCATGAGATTTCTTTTAGAGACATGTCGATACAATTAATCAAAGATGCTTTAGTGTTCTTCATGTTAAGATTTACCATTGCTAGTTACTTTTAGATTGATTCTTCATTATTCATGCTTCAAAATTTGATATGTCATGCTTAGATTATAATTCTTTGATGATTTATTCTTATTAGTTGATGAGTAATAGTTGTATAGTTTTAAATATAATATCGATGGTGAATAGATAAATAATTAAGATTGCTTTAACGAAAATATTTTCTCCTAAAGTCTGAGCGATTAAAAAAAAAGTGTTTGATTAATTTCTTAGATGTTCTTTTTAAGTATTTTGTGAGTGGATTCAAAATCTCTAGGTTTTTCTCGTATTGATTTTCTTTCAATCATTTATTATTTTACTTTATCAGCAAAAACAAATCTCAAAATTTCTTATTCACTAGTTTAGGATTAAAATATATTTTCGACTTGTCTTCGTGGGATCGACCCGTACTTGCTAGGTCTACACTACATAGACCCGTGCACTTGCGGAATTTTATTACAAAATACGAATTTATTTTAGCCTATTATTTAGGTTAGTTTAAATACGCATCAAGTTTTTGGCGCCGCTGCCGAGGATAAGTTAGGAAATTTGTTTTGATCTTGGATTAGTTAGTTTTAGGGTTTCAAATTTATTTTCTTATTTTTATTTTGTTTTTGTCTTTTTTAGATCACTTTAACTTGCTTTTCTTGTTTTTGGTGTGTAGTTCACAAAAGAAGCTAAAGAAAAGGAGCAAACAAGGAGGAGGAAATCAAGAAGACAAAGATTTTTTTTATTTTAGATTTATTTTTATTTTTGGTGAGAGAGAGACTTTTAGACTTTCTAGTTTTATTTTTTATTTTTAAGTTTTGACCCTAAATTGGAGGGCTTAATTAAATTGTAACCGAAAACCAAAACGAAGCCTCGGGTTGGAACACTCGCGGGTCATCTACAAAGGTCATCGCCCGTCTTGAACGGGAGGTAAATTTCTTGAACACACACGAATCTCCTGTCAGTGGGTATTTGTGTGAATTCGTGTGCCTAATTGCTTTGATCGAACTGTTAGTGTAATCATTCTAGTAAGGGCACTAACCCTGTTACAAGATAAGAAACGGATTTCATCACCGTTCTCTTGCCCACATAGGTAACAACATTCACGAACCCAAACCTCACTTAAAAAGCTAAAATATTATTTAGACATCAACCCCTAAGGTATCGAGCTCATAGGACCCTTCAAAAACAACTCGGGAAATTGACTTTTATCTAGGCATTCTCAGAGGAAAGTTTGTAAACAATTCTTGTCAAAAAGGCCGCCTCGAGAAGAGGAAACGTTTGCCGAAGGAAGACGGCTGTCACAACGTTCATCGTTGGTTGTCTTCCTGGAGAATTGTTTACCGACTACTCTGATCGAGTAACCTTTATAACAGTCAAAGTGCAAGTGTTGTGGCGAAGTAGGAGCTGTCTAACTTTTTAGGTGAATCTGACAAACCCACTTATTGCTAGATTTTGTCTAGGTTGCTTGGTGGAGTCAGCCTGATTGTGTTTGCTTTCCTATAGGTTCTTCGTAGTGATTCTTTGGTTCGAAAAAAAAAAAAAACAAAAGTTTTGAGACTATCCTTGGTCATTGGGCTCTAGTGTATGCCCAATAGATATCGTGATAAGAGAGGTCGTTTCATCAGTAGAGAAGCACATTTAAGTAATCTTTTAGCAAATCTCTCTTTGAGTGACACTATGGGTGAAAATCTAAACCAAGCCAGGGATGGAAATCAGCCTATGACACTCAGGGATTACATGAATCCCACTAGAACATGTCAACCGTCATGCATACAGTTACCCCAATGCACGACTCAATTCGAGTTGAAACCGAGCACTATTCAAATGCTCCCTGTTTTCCGTGGGGTTGAGAACGAAAATCCCTACTACCATGTTAGGGATTTCGAAGAAATCTGTGGGACTATGAATTTCCCCAATATGGCTGACGAAATATTGAGACTTAGGTTGTTCCCTTTCTCACTGAAGGAGAAAGCAAAATCTTGGTTGTATGCCTTTCAACCTCATTCCATTACTACATGGGAAGAATTGAGCAGTGCATTCCTTCTGAAATTCTTCCCGAAACACAAAACTACCTCTTTAAGGCAAAGTCTTAACAGTTTTGTGCAGCAAGAAGGAGAATCTCTCTATAAATATCTTGAGAGATTTAAAGAAATCTTACTACAGTGTCCACACCATGGTTTTGAAAAGATAAGACTAGTCCAGATTCTCTATAACGGACTAAATTACCCAACTACATCCATGGTAGAATCATTCTGTGGTGGCGGTTTTACTTATAAATCCGCCGATGATTGCATGGCTTTTCTAGAAGATCTAGCTGAGAAATCCCATCAATGGGAAACTTCTAGAGGACCTCCTACTAGGGCAAATCCTACTCCAAATAAAGGTGACATCTATAGAGTTGATAAGTCAGAACTTACACTCGCCGCCATGGCTAGAAGAATAGAAGCCCTAGAGCTTGGTCAGCCTAAAGCATTCAGGGAGGATCCCACTCAGATCATGAGTGTTGGAAATGAATCCACCTCTTATCCGTGCTCCGTCTGTGGAGACCCTTCTCATATAGGGAACAAATGTACCCTATTTCTTAGTTCTGCTGAAAAAGAACAAGCTTATGTTCTTTACCAAAACTCTAGGCAAGACAATCATCAAAAGTATGACCCTTATTCTAACACATATAATCCAGGATGGAGAAATCATCCCAATTTCTCTTGGTCCAAGGGTCCAAATCAGGGACAACCTAGTAGTTCGATGAACCCTCCTGGGTTTAATGCTCCCAGGAATCCATATGGTCAACCTAGTACCCAATACCCTTCTCAAGAAAATGACTCCTTGAAGGAAACCCTAAATCAACTAGCTAAGACTCAAATTGAGTTTATGCAAATGACCAGCCAGTCTATAACTCGTTTGGAAACCAAGCTAGAAGCCCTAAGCCAGAGAGAAAAAGGTGATTTTCCTAGTCAAACGGAGCAAAACCCAAAAGGTACTTTAGGTAAACAACAAATGGGTCAAGCCAATGCAGTAACCACCCTTAGAAGTGGTAGGGTAGTTGATAATAAGGTAGGAGTTCCCGAAGATAGTGAAAGAGATCATGAACCCTCTTCTATGCCAACCAGAGTCTCTAGTGATGAGCCCGAGAAGGCTCCTGAGTCTGAGGAACCACCTGTAGTTACTGAGCCTTACATTCCTATAGCTCCATATCCTCAACGTTTAGTAGAGCAAAAGAAGAAGTCTCAGTTCGACGAGATAATGGAAATATTTAAACAAGTCAATATTAACATTCCATTACTAGATGCAATTAAACAGATCCCAGCTTACGCTAAGTTCCTTAAGGACCTATGTACTAGAAAGCGTAAGATGAATGTGCATAAAAAGGTCTTCTTGACTCAACAAGTGAGTTCTATTATCCAACAAAACCTCCCACCTAAGTACAAAGATCCAGGAAGCCCTACATTACCTTGCACTATAGGGAACCATAAGATTGAACGAGCTCTGTTAGATCTAGGTGACAGTGTCAATCTTCTTCCTTACTCGGTGTACTTACAATTAGGTTTGGGAGAAATAAAACCCACTTCTGTAGTCCTTCAATTGGCAGATCGGTCTGTAAAACGACCACGTGGCATAGTAGAGGATGTTTTGATAAAAGTTGGCGAGTTTATCTTTCCTGTAGATTTCATCATCTTAGATACTGAACCCATTCATGATACCAAGAGTCAAATCCCTGTCATTTTGGGTCGACCATTTTTAGCTACATCAAATGCTGTCATATACTGTAGAAGTGGTCTTTTGAGATTGTCATTTGGAAATATGACGGTGGAGATGAATATTTTTAATATGGGACTTCACCCTGATGACATAGATGAGTTCAGTGGGTTGAACTTGGTAGAATTATTAGTTCAAGATGCATTACCAAAAACTCAGTCGAGAGATCCTTTAGAAACTCTATTGGCACTTTTATGCTTAGATGAGGAGGGTAGTATTAATGAGATAGATAACATGTCAGAGTCTACCTCCTTGTTAGTGTCTGAGCCGATTACTTTGCCAACCTTAGAGTCACCACTTCCATCGTATGAGTCAAATGCTCTACCACTGAATTATGGACCCACCATAAAAGATGATGATGAATCTTGGCTGCTCAACCTAGTAAATGAGAATGATGACTCGCTTGACTTAGTCAAGGACCTGGAGTTCTTTAAGGACACTAATGACATCATCATTAAACAAATTATAGAGGGTTTATCTGAACCAACTTTGGTAGAGCTTGAGTCTGGTGACCGATTGATTCCTTTGGAAGAACTTCGTGTACCTGTTTTAGAAACCTCTTGTTTAACTCTGGGTGTCTTTGATAGTCCTTTAGATCCTCTTGTATCGTATCCCTCGGGAGCATGTTTAAAAGATTGTGCAATACCGCACTTGGTTTCTCATCCCTACCTAGATCTTTTCTACCAGGACTATACTCTTTCTAGTCCATGGCCAAACTTAACGACTTTATTGTCGTCTAAGTTTGGGGATTCTTACCCGATCACGATAGTCTCACGGGTACCACAACAAATTTACACAAATGTGAGACTATCTTTCACTAAACGCTTCGTGTCTTGGGTAGATCCACAGATGTTTCGCCTATTGGTTTATGGAGCTGTTCTTAAGGTTTGTTGACTCATCTGTATCGTCTGGCTGAAGACGTTAAACTTAGCGCTTTCTGGGAGGCAACCCATGCATAGGACTTCTGAATCTGGTGACATCTTTTCCCTAATCCTGTTATTTTGCATAGTCTTCAGAACATTGAGGACAATGTTCGGTTTAAGTTTGGGGATAGGGGATTGAATTTTTTGTCCTTATTTCAAAAATTCAAAAGGGTTAAATTTTTTTTTTTTGGATTAGAAACGTGAGTCTAGTTGTTTTTGCTTGTTAATAGTTATAGAGTCTAGTTGGTTGTACTATGCTTTTGCTAAAGGTTTTTCCACGAATTTCGAGTCTTGAAGTTGTCTGTGCACTATCCATGTGAGTATTAGATAGGTGAAGAGTAGACTTTTCTAAGAGAACTTAATCGATCATTAGTGGAGACTTAACCCAGGTGAGATTCTGAGCCTTTCTTTTTGTTTTGAGTGATCTCTTCTGAGCTAATTCTGAGTAGAATGAAGAGCTACTCAACCTCGCAATATTCATTAGAACTCAGTTGATCTCTTGAGTTCAAATTTTACAACCACTAGGGATGTCATCAGGAATGCAAACCTTCTCTTGTAGTCTGAGAAACTTGAAAATAGTGTCAACTAGAGGAAGATAGGAACGCCATCATTATTTAGAACCCTGAGAATAAGGCATGAAGCAAAGTTGAAAGAATTTTACCCAAGGAAAAAAATAATGTGAAGAAAGCATGTTATGCATTTTGAGTTTTTATTACCAGAGTCAGTAGCAAAAAAAAAAAAAGAGTTTGTGTAGTTTGTTTGAGTGTTTATCCCTTGAAGTAGTTTTTGAAGATTTGAAGACGTCGAGTTCTCAGGAGTTCTAGTCAGATCCTCATAGTGTCTATCGACCTCTAGGAAGCATTGTTAGATAGTAGATCAGGTGAGAAGAGTTGGTTAGCTCCCCCATTCCATATTAGTGGTTGTTTCCTTCTTTGACATCAGTCGTCCACAAAAATTATAGTCCGTCTTTTTCATGTGTTGAGTTTTCCTTCATACTCATACTCGCACATTGAGTGAACCATTTCTGAGTGACTTAAATTTTTTTTTTTTTTAGTGTATGACCGTGAGGCAGTAGTCGAGGCGAAATGTATCGAGACGGTAATCGAGGTCTTGTCTTTTCAAAACCGAAATGATACTCATATTGGCTGGTCACGTGCACTTCGAATCTTGATTACTAGTGAAAAGATTTTTAACGTTTGTATGGTTTGATTGACTTGGATTTGATTCTATTAACTTTCGAAAATCTACCAGATAAACATTTTTAGTTTGTGTCATATTTAAACCCTTATGGATTTTTGAAATATTGAATTTTGTGGGTATATTCACTGCAAACCCTCACGAGACACAACTCGTCCACTAGGGTAACCTAGTGGTTTAATGGCTTGTTGCACGTGCTAAGTGCAATCGCGATTGCCTGCGAAAATGAGTTAGGATTTTATTTTTCTTAGTATAGTATTGTTCTGTTTTGCTCGGGGACTAGCAAAATGTAAGTTTGGGGATGTTTGATGAGTTTGCTGGAACTCATTTATTTATCATCAATGTACATTCGTTAGTCTTTAATTTTGATGAAACTAATGAATTTAATTAGTTTTTCAGGAATAACACAAAAATGTCAAGAAGCCAATAGAAATGGGAAGTTAATGTATACTTTGGTACAAAAGATAATCCGTTCGATGCAACTAAAGTTAGTTTTGAGGTTGTTGTGCAGCAAAGACTTTTGATGGGGGGTGTTCTGCAGGAGTGATCATTTTGCATGGACTTAAATGGAGAAGTTCCACATAAAGATGCTGTTATATTAATTTGGCAATTCATAGGGAAATTCCGGGTGACGTCAGCCCTCCTTCTTCCCTTTCCACTCTCTGCCGTTCAACTTCTCCTCACCAAAACCCTAGTTCCACCTTCATCACTCCTATCTGTCTAGGGAAACAGCAACCTTCAACAGCATTAATCAAGACAGAGGACAATCATAACTCTCTGCCGAGTGATTAGTTCACCACCCAATCGGCTTTGGTGTAACTTCAAGACCCATTATTATTGCTTGCATGCAATCTTCACCAGCTCTTTAAGGAAAAGGCGAGCGTTGGTGGCACATCAGCTCGAGGTGCTAATCAAAGCAGGCCGGCGCCTTCCCCGAGATCTTATCATCCACGCATAAGATCACATTCAAGGTATCCCCTCTCGAAACCCTTTCATCTTCTTTGTCTGATTCTTGGTTTTCTCTCTTCTTTATTTGGTTTAGTTTTTCTTGTCTTTTCGGTTTTCTGTTTTTCTCTCTCCTCTTTCTGTGTCTTCTCTCTCCCTCCGGGATGTCAATCGTCTTGTTCGACGAGTAGACAGGTAGGGTGGTTGGCTCCAACCAATCCTTGAGCATGCATGTAGTCTATAGGCGTGATTTCTTCTTTTGGATCCTCCTGCTCATCTCCTTATATAACCCCATTTGGTTTTCTTCCAACCTATCAGACTCCAAACCTTCCCCATCTTTCCTGTACTTCATCTTCCCTTTCTCCCTTTCTGATTTTCCCTCCATTATCATGGCAACCCACTACGCTATCTCTCCTAGAGGCCACCTTTCACTTCGCTATAAACAACCCTCCATTAATCATGAACTTCAGGAGACCTCAGAGGGTTTCGTAGCTAGGTGGTGCTGTCCGGAAGAAGCATCTCTAGCTCAACTCAGAAGGTTGTTGTACCCCCTCACTGTCTTCTTTCGAGACTGCTTCTATTCCACAGTGGAGGGTCCTATCAACACCTTCCTCATTAAACCAAAGAGCCTATTTGTCCTTAACACCATCAACGCAGGCAGACCTTGGATCATGAGGGGGAGACTTCTGGTTCTCAAACAAGTAGAACTCCCTCTAAATGAAGCAGTTGACGATCTCTTTTTTGAGCCAATGTGGTGTACGTTGTATAAAATACCTTTGGCCATACAAAACAAGGAGGATTTAGATGTGATTTTTGAAAGGATGGGCAAGATTATCGAGATAAAACCAAGGAGCTTAGGATTTATCAACAACAAAGTCATCAAGGTGCACTTCATGTATGATGTTCGAACCCCTCTTCTTGCTGTCATCAATCTACTCTTTGCTGACAGAGAGTGTAACATCAATATAAGCTACCAAAAGTTCCCGGGAGCCATCTGTCAATCATGTAGGATCATTGAGCACCCTCTTGGCCACTGTCCTGAGGTGGCTCCAATCTTGCATTCGGACGATGACGATGATTCTAGCTATGAACCGATGGAAGACATTGAGGAAGACCCTCAGAGCTTCATTCCGGATGAACCAGTCATTAGGGCACCTCCACCCTCGCCTGTCCAGGCCCACAACCACAATAGTTTAAGGATCACAACCATAGGCAAGAGAATGCGTGCCAGCTCCTCCCACTTGTCGATTAGCTCTTCTGATGATTCCCCTCATTCCCCACCACTTCGTGCTCGTTTGATAGCCGAGGAAGAAGCCAACCATTTGCTCGAGGAGTCCAATGTTCTGTACCAAAGCCTTGACCTCATCGCTGCTCAAGGAGAGGAGGGTGCCTCTAAACCACCTGCCTAGTCTATTTCGTCTGTTTTCTTGTGTTTTCTTGTGTGCTTCAATTTAGTTTCTTGCTATTTTTTGTTCTGGTACACCTGCAAGAGAAGGTCCCCTCGGGTGATAGTGTGGTGGCTTGCTCCCCACCTTTTGGTTTCTCTTGCACAGTGTACCGGAGGCTCGTCTGTCTTTGGAGGTGCCCCTATCCAGTGGGAGTGCCTCCGGTTTAGTTCAGTTCAGTCTTTGTTTCTGTAGGCGCCTTGGGTTTGGGGGCGGGCCTTTTGTTCTGTTTGGGTTGTAGTTTTATTTATGTTTCTCTGTTTTATTTTGCTTTTGGTTTAGTTCTCGTCTGTTTTCTTTCTGTTGGGACCCCTATAGTTCGGTTACTATGCTTCCTCACCCCTCTAATAATGTGTCAGAACCCACCCAAAATTCTATGAACCCCACAAACACAGATCCTCTCTCTTTGCTGTCATGGAACGTTCGGGGATGTGGCAACTTTCTTAACAGAAAACATCTCTGGACTATGATCAAAGAACACTCCCCAGACCTAGTCTTTCTTTCTGAGACGAAATGTCTGAATATGAATATAGATAGACTCCTCAATCTCCACAAAAGTTACAAGAAATTCACTGTGGAACCCATCAATAAGAGTGGTGGGTTGGCCCTCTTTTGGAACCCAAACATTGACCTCACAGTTCTATTTGCTTCCCAAAACATTATCCATGTGTCCTTGAACCTGAATGAGTCATCGGAAGAAATATTGATAACCTGCTTTTATGGATGCCCTTATAATAAAGATAAACTTAAGCCTTGGGAATCCCTTCAGAACTGCTCCCCTTCATCCAATACCCCGTGGCTAGTTATCGGTGATCTTAACTTCATCATGCATCCGTCAGAAAAAAGTGGCCCTCCTAAACCTATCTCCTCTAAGGCCAAGCAAATCTCATCCATTATCCACGCGCTTGGTCTTCATGACCTGGGCTTCAGTGGACCCACATACACCTGGTCCAACCGTCAATTTCATGGAAATCTGATTCAAGAGCGTCTAGACCGTGCCTTTGCTAATTTACCGTGGCTCTCCTCCTTTACTCACTCCAACATTAAACACCTTCCTGGGGTGGGATCGGACCATTTGCCTATTCTACTCTCCACCAACCCCCCTCCTTCGGGGGGCAGAAAACCTTTCAAATTCATCAGAACCTGGATGTCCCACCCGGATTGCAATAGCTTCATTCGCGAAAATTGGAGCGATAACCATCACCTGATCCAACACAAACTCAATTACCTGGCCATTAAGCTGTCCCAATGGAATAAAAAGGTCTTTGGTCATGTCGAACAAAAAATCAAAACCCTCACCACTCTCCTCCAGTCTACTCATAACAATCAAACTCTCCAACATCTGATGTCCCAACTGGAAGAGGTGTACAACTTCCAAGAGAGCATATGGAAGGAAAAATCCAGAGTGGCTCATGTCCAGTTGGGAGACAGAAACACTAAATTCTTCCATGCCAAAGCCATCACCAGAAATCGAAAAAACAATATCACCTCCATCAAAAGAGAAGACAACACGTGGTGCTCGGATACCCAATAAATTTATCACCTCTTCACCTCCAACCTGGGGAAAATTTCCACCTCCACCGCCCAAGATTCCCCTAATTCCACTAAACTCTTGTTCTCATCCCAAATCACGGCCTCACAGAATTCGGTCCTAGTAGCGGTCCCAAATGATGATGAAATTCGGAAGGCTACCTTCTCTCTTAAACCTGAGGCGGCTCCCGGGCCGGACGGCTACCCCCCATTCTTCTACCAATCCAAATGGGACACGGTGAAAGAAGATGTTATCAAGTTGGTACGAACCTTTTTTCAATCCTCCTTTCTACCACCCTCCACGAACCACACTCACATCTGTCTCATTCCCAAAACCAAATCCCCACAATCACCTGCAGATTTCAGACCCATTAGCCTGCTCAACACAACGTATAAAATCATAACCAAAATTCTGGCTAACCGCTTGAAAATCACTCTACCTGATATCATCTCCCCTTTTCAAGCAGCTTACGTTCCTGGTCGACAAATCACGGACAACATAATCATGAGCCAGGAAATAGCACACTCCTTCAAACATAAGCGAGGATCGAAAGGCTTCTTTGGTTTAAAGCTGGATATGTCTAAAGCCTTCGATCGGGTCGAATGGAAATATCTTGAGGACATCATGAAAAATCTTGGGTATGATAACCATTGGATCAATCTGATTCATTCCTATGTTTCTTCATCTACCATGGCGGTACTCATACATGGTCGACCGGGCCCGTCTTTCAACGTTTCAAGAGGTTTAAGACAAGGCGATCCTCTATCCCCCTTCCTGTTCGCCTTAGCCATGGAAGGTCTCAGCCGCTTGCTGGACTCCCCGGATAGCCCTCATAAATTCACTGGCTTCACCATCCCCCGTTCTTCCTTTACGATCAATCATTTACTGTTTGCTGATGACTGCATCATCTTTGGGCGTAATACCCTCGATAATATCAACAACCTCATCAAGATTCTCACATTATTTGGCTCGGATTCCGGACAAATCATCAATTATCACAAATCCACTATCTTCTTTTCCAAAAACACCCATCCCAAATTCAAACGCTTGATCACCAAATCACTCAAGGTGCATCAGACCTCCTCCCTTGATAAATACTTGGGCACAAAATTGTTCATCGGTGCTAAGAAAATCCTCGCCTTTGAGTCACTCATTGATCAGATTCAGCATAAGCTCTCGAAGTGGCAAACCAACCTCCTCTCGCAAGCGGGCCGCACAGTAGTCATTTCGGCTATCACGCTGCAGTTCCCCGATATCAGATGCAATGCTTCGCCATTCCGAAAGGCGTTAGCAACCGCATAGAGACCATTCAACGGTCGTTCTGGTGGGGAAAAAAGAAATCCATACACACTATCAACTGGGCAGCCATCTGTCGCACTCGCAAAGCTGGAGGTCTAGGCCTTCGGATTCCACGCCTTGATAACGAAGCTTTCCTCTGTAAACTAGGGTAGCGACTTCTCAAGTTTCCCAACGCTCCTTGGGCCCAACTCCTTCAAGCCAAATACTTTCCAAAAACAGCCAAACCATTTACACCTAAACAGAACCACTCGTGGTTTTGGAAATCATTGGCCGACCCTCTCAGTAAAACCTCCAAACTCACCTTTTGGGATGTCAACAAAGGAACCAATATTAGAATCTGGGAGGACTTCTGGATCCCTGATCACAAACCTCCTATCCCCAACCTCCATAACTGTCCCTTCATCACGGTCAACCAATTGATGTCTAACAACGCTTGGAACGAGACTTTGATTCAGCAGTTTTTCGATGAGGAAACTAGCAGGGCTATTCTGAGTATCAACCTTCACCAGTCCGCGGATGACACTATGATATGGCCGCTCACCACCTCAGGTAAATTCACCATTAAATCTATGTACAACTATATGATCTCTGACAATCAGGAAGAAGAGACTATCGATTGGTCGTTTATCTGGAACATTAGAACCATCCCTCGAATAAAGCTCTTCCTTTGGAAGTGCTGCACTACTAGTCTTCCAGTAAAAGACAAAATCGGTAAATATATCGGAAACAACTACAAATGTTCATTCTATGAGGAACGGGAAACGTTAGCACATGTCCTCCTGCACTGCAATTTCGCGAGAGCAGTGTGGTTCCATTTCCATGTAAGAACTGAAGGTATAGCTTCAGTACTAGAATGGATCAACAGTTGGCCTTCCCTAGACGATCACACGGTGGCGCTTCTTGGCAAAATAATGTGGTTCCTCTGGAAAGCGAGATGCGACAAATGCTTCGGTAAAGCTGACAGTATGCCCATGCAAGTGATTAGGAAGATTCAATGCTATTCTACTAGGGTTCAAGAAGAACTTATAACTAAACAGGTGGCCGCTACTCCGACATGGCAACCCCCACCAACACCCTATCTCAAAATTAATGTGGATGCATCCTTCGGAAAATACACAGACCCGGCAGGCATAGGCTGCATTATTCACGATCCGCAGGGAAACTTTGTCATGGCTAAGTCGGAACCCATTAGGGGACAGACGGCAGAAGAATGCGAAAGTGTGGCGATACTGAAGGCAGTCCAATGGGCTCAGGAACTTAACTTCGACCACATAATCGTCGAAAGCGATAATAACAATCTGATCAACCACATTCACGATAGTTCCAAGAATATCAACTGGCAGTCTCTCCAACATATGGCGCATCTCAAAGCTCTCTGCACTACCTTTCAGCAGATCCAATTCCACTACAGTCCGAGAAAGACTAATATTTTAGCCGACGCTTTAGCAAAGTGGGGGAGAAAACATAAGGTCAAGCGAACGTGGTTTTCGAAGGTTACCATGAGGAGTGATTTGATGTTGTAGCTTGGGTTCTTTCCTGTTGCTTGTTCTTCTTCAACAAAAAAAAAAAAAAAAAAAAAAGTGGCAATTCAAAGAGGGACCCGCCACTTTAAACGAACTACTAAGTTTGAATTGGAAGGGGGTGTTTGGTGGTTTAGATAATGGGCCCCACGAGATCTTCTCATTCTTATCAAAATGAGTTGATAAACTCAAAGCTGGGTATTAATAGACATCCGATTTCAAGGTTACAGGGGAGACAATTTTGGGCAGTAAACAGGCAGCTATTCGCAAACTTTGGGAGATCTAACAGAGACCAAGATCAGGAGATTTTATGCAAAAGGGAGAAGGAGGTGAAGCATTTTTGGGTGATTTCTTCTCTAATCTTTATTCCTTTATCTATTTTGTATTTAATTTCTTCATGGTGATCATTGTAAACATGGGTTTCTAAATCCTCCATCTAGAGAGGATGATGAAACTCATGAGATTTCTTTTAGAGACATGTCGATACAATTAATCAAAGATGCTTTAGTGTTCTTCATGTTAAGATTTACCATTGCTAGTTACTTTTAGATTGATTCTTCATTATTCATGCTTCAAAATTTGATATGTCATGCTTAGATTATAATTCTTTGATGATCTATTCTTATTAGTTGATGAGTAATAGTTGTATAGTTTTAAATATAATATCGATGGTGAATAGATAAATAATTAAGATTGCTTTAACGAAAATATTTTCTCCTAAAGTCTGAGTGATAAAAAAAAAAGTGTTTGATTAATTTCTTAGATGTTCTTTTTAAGTATTTTGTGAGTGGATTCAAAATCTCTTGGTTTTTCTCGTATTGATTTTCTTTCAATCATTTATTATTTTACTTTATCAGCAAAAACAAATCTCAAAATTTCTTATTCACTAGTTTAGGATTAAAATATATTTTCGACTTGTCTTCGTGGGATCGACCCGTACTTGCTAGGTCTACACTACATAGACCCGTGCACTTGCGGAATTTTATTACAAAATACGAATTTATTTTAGCCTATTATTTAGGTTAGTTTAAATACGCATCAGCTTTCATTTGAATTTTTGCATCAAATAAGTTGAGGGCTCCTCAATGGCCAAACAATGATGTTATTCTAAGGTTGATGTTTTGGGGAAATAAGGATACTTTCCGGGGAAGAAAGTTTTTTGTGGAAACAATTTTTTTTGTTTCCTCAAACACTACCCACTTCTTATGTTTTCATTTTCTTCTTCTTCTCCATCTTCCTTCTCACCCCCATCAACTCCGACGACCACTAATTCCGGTGACAACAACTTCGGTCATCTACCTCCCTATTTTTTCTCTTTTCTCTCTTTTATATTCTCTCACTATTTTTTTTTCATGCTTCTAGCAAAGGGGAGACCCCTTCGCCGGAACGCTCGTCTAGTAGAACTAGACGCTTCGCCTGGATCTGGATTGAAAGGTTCGAAGGGAATGAAACTTAGAGAGAAAAGAGAGAGAGAGAGAGAGAGAGAGAGAGAGAAAGAAAGAGAGAAAGTTAGAAGAGAGAGATGTTGGGATTTATACCCTTATACTAGTGTTTATAGCGGAAATAAGACATCTAATGTCTACACTAGTATCCCCAGGATCACATGCAAAACTAGTAATTAATCTAATGGAGATAGTAGATTACCTTAATCGTTTTTCCCTCGAACTAGTTGAATTGATTGAAGAAGACCAAGAGCTTCAAGTGTAGCTCCTCTACTTGGGACACGAGCAATCAATTTGATCTCCCACCTTGTTGTATAGCTAGCACACCAATGGTGGTTGGAAAAGAAGAACACCTTCTTCTTTGACTAGATTGATAGTAATGGGAATTAGCTCACTTTCTCCTCTCTACTTGATGTGGTAGAGTAAGAAAGCTTAGAGAGAAATTCCACACCTTATTCTCTGCCCTAAGAGTGTTTATATAGAACCCTAATAAGAATCCACCTCCTTTTAGGTTTCCTAAAACACCCTTTAGAATAAGATTTAGGGAAATAGTCGAAAATAGCAACTATTGATATTTTCTCAATTCCCTAAGGAGATGACGTCTAAACCCAGCCAAAATTGGCATATTTAATTTTCATAACATACGGAAACGTCCCTCCAAAAATCAGCCCAATCCGAGCCCTATAAGTGCCCGAATCGGCTAAGGCCCAAAAACCCTGTTTTTGGCCTTTTTGTACTATCTTTGCCTAATTCCTTTTTAGGCCTATGAGATATGTTTATGGGACACTCCCATGATTATATCTCACTCCCACTAGTCATATCCTAGATCAATTTGTCACTCTTATGTGTAACCCGTTGTAGGATCCGATCGAAGTTAGCCGCGAATTACTTCGTAATTCGACGATCGTAGTTGGTCTCTAGCTACAACTCTACGATCCCTAAATCAATTGGACTTGATGATCTTCCACATCAATTTTCCTATCCGACAAATTGTTCGCATTGTCACCTTGGTCGAAGGACATCTCCTTCAACTCCTTCAGACTCCCAATTGGACTTAGAACAAGTGCAATGCCTCGATTCCCGTGTCAATTTAGTATCCCATCTGATACGTCACGTCTTCAGACTTTCTTGATATCCGAGTACAACTGTAAAAGACAAACGATTAACTTTTAATCCGTTTGAGCGCGGCCACGCATTTTCAGTTGCTACTCATCAAGTGGCCTTGAGACACTTTGTACCTAATGTGATTAGGTTGACACAATCCATTCTTGCGCTCCCACTTAACTTCATGTTTATCCTGTCCTTCCCAGTATCCGTCTTTATAACCTCCTTTTACGGCGCGGCGTTTGACGGAACCAAAGTCGGACATTCCTTTCATAAGATGAGTGGAGCACTCATGTTTTGAGGAATCTCTCCAATTGTCTTTATGAGAAGTATTGACGTTCATCACGAGTGATGTACTTCTCATTTGAGGGTTATCCAGTGTATAAACCTTTTACACACCCACGTAGTCGAATAGAATATACTATTCCTATAGCCCATGAAACTGCGCTATCCCATCGACTCCCGTGCTAGTCTTCGTGAGTCATTGTTGTCCATGCAATGACCTGGACCAGGGTTTTATGATAATAAATATTCCAAGTTCACTTAATAGGGTTTCATTCATCAGATCACGTATCTGACAAACCTATTCGGAACGTTTTATTATCGATGGACTGTCGTTTAAATACTAAACCAAATTTAGACGACTTGTGAAATAACTCTATTATTTCCGATAACGAGAGTTGTAAATCTGAGCCTCTTCCGTAAAACTCTTTTTACCCACTCAGTTTTACTCGTCAAGGTTTATTCCAAATTTACCTCATGCCTTAGACTGTGTATGAGTCTCATACTATGTCTTAGGTGACAGTTTAGTTTGACCACGTATGTAGTCCGCTTTAAACTTTGCTAATTATCAATTAATTTGAAGATTGCTTTCTTCAACCTTGATAATTTCTAGTAACTTTTACTAGAGTTAAGGCTATTAATTCTTTGTGTAGTATTTGCAACAGTTTCCGGCTTAAACACTTTTAGCCTACTTTCCTTCCATGTCTGAAAGTTTGCTACGATGACATGTTCAACTTTTGTACTACTTCATCCTTTAGCCTTCTAGGATGTACTAAGTAGTGTTTCGGTTTTCCAATCCGAATACGGATGTTTAAATGCTAATCATGTCCAACATGATTGACATGAATGTCTCTCTCATGCTTGCTTGCTCATCGGTGTCTTTAGACTCCGAGTCTCGCAACGCTCTCTGTCATGAGTTTTTGGATCGAAATTCTTTTAGACTTTTCCTGAGTCTTAGATTTTCGGTTTCGGATCTCAAGCGTCTTAGCGTACTGAGTCTCTCTAATCCTATCATCTTTTTGATCTATGCTTATAGATCCTCAGATGCCCAAAATGGCATTTCATCCTTGTGTGTGGTCCTTTTATTGAGTAAGTGTGTTTACTGTTACACAACATCTTATGTCGTACTCAATCTTTTGTATGTACTCTGCATACGGACCCGAAAGGTTTGTTTCTCCCACTTACCTTCTTGAAACTCGCGATTCAAGATTTTTCTTCATTCTCCAGGAATCAAATTTCTCTGATTGCCTTTTGAATCGAAGATTCTAACTCTTGCGTGCTTTTAATCCGTCGATGGATTTCTGAAGCATGCCTATGGACATAACTTGATTGGAAGAATCTTATTCTTCTTGTCTAGTTTCCCTGAAACATGAATGTTTCCATCCTTCTCAGTTTTCTACTTTGGAAAACCAATTTAGGTCTTCCGTTGACTTAAATTATCAAGCTTCATGTCTTGACGAGATATGGATTTCATGATGATTTTGGCTTCTGGCCAAAAACTAGAGTCAGTTTCCGTTTCTGCGCAGGTCTTTTATCTTTTCAGAAATAACCTTTATTTTCTGAGTCTTTGAGATTTGACCTTTCAGGGCTTTTGAACAACAATTTGGAATTTTTTCAACTACTTTGAGATATTCCTTTAGAGACACTTTCACTTGTTTTGAGAGTTCTCCGGCGAATGACATTCGCTTTTGTGCGGTGGGTTTATAAGATCATATCTTTAACCTTTCCTTTTCCGAGGAGCCGCGGTTTGTTACTCTTGGTCGAATTTAATCGTCTTGTACAAGTTTCATGATTGTTCTTCATGACTCTTCATGATTTTTCTCATGATTGAATTAAATCGACTTGTACTTTTCTCCCACTTATTCTTGTAATAATTAGTGTTTTTCTCCCAGACTACTAGGTGCGCTAATTATTAGAAGAATACTATCATGGGCAACAAACACTTTGTTCTCTTGATTGGTTATGGAAGAAGCCCAAATTTCTTTCAAAAAGAAATTGCGTCAGATATTAGCTAGTTTTGTAACGTTTTTACAAGTTTTAGCTTTAAACGGAATAGGTTAAGTGTGAAAACAATCGTGTCTAGACTATATCCCAAAATATTCGGAAGACTGGCTTAAACCCATCTTTGATCGAATCATGCATAACAATGTTCGATTACTCCCACTGAATCCACCATCCTACAGATGTGTTCCATGGAGCGAGTTGGGAATCGGCTTCTCAACTCCTTTGATGGTTATCAAATGTTTGACTCAAGTTTTTACCACTCCAATCTAATCGGATGACTTAAACTCTCTTGTCAAAATGATTCTTTACTTCGGTTTGTACTTTGTTTGAACCTTTCAAACATTCTGACTTATACTTTATGATTTGTACGTTTCCATACTTCATGAAGTTATCAGCGTACATATTGGAGTAGCTCTCGTTAGCTTCTGCAAGTAAACTTATAGGTCTGCACAACACTGTATGAGTCCTAATAGATTACTAGTCTCTATGCCTTTTGAAAAGTGTGACTTTGTCAATTTAGTCCTTAAGACCTAATTGACAATGCTGAAGTTTAATGAGTTTGAATCTTTTGATTTTAGCCATTATCAATGTTAACCTTCAGTTAATTTTACCACTGGTTTAAAACATCAGACGTTTCTAGAAGAACAAAATAATCACTATTAAGTTCTAAGCTAGATCAGTGTCTAAAAGAAGACTTTGATCCCTTTCAGCATCCTTAGCATTACTGCTTCTGCTCCCTCTTGGATCTTTACTTCTTTTAGTCAAGTATGTGATTTCCTTGAGCTTTACCGAGCTGTACATCCGGTATAAAATACCTGATGAAGAAATTTTACGATACTTGTTTTTAACTTTGTTGACATGGATACGGAACCGGAATTCATAATTCCATTCCTTTTGTCCTCCAGGTGCTAAAGGTAGTTTCCTCTTTAAATGGTCTAGCCATTGTTTGGAAACATTCACAGTAATGAGGAATACTCTTGATCATGTACTCTACAACTGCTTTTCTTTGATCAAATGTTTGTCTCACTTGACTGATCCTTTGCCCTTTTGAATCTCAAGAACTCTTTCTTAGATTCCTTGTACCAAATCTCAAGAACCTTTCTTAGACTGGATATTCCCGTATGTTCTGCTCAGTTGTTCATAACAATCTGAGTGACTCATCTAAGGTCTTATCTATCTTTGTTCAATCGATATTGAATTGGGTGATAGATGTATTCTGTTGTCTTCCGTTAGGATGACTTTCAGATTGCCTTGGAGGTCTCGTACCTCTCCATTTATGACTTCTGTAGGAATTTCTTCCTTAGTTTGTCTTAATGGTTATGCTAGCATTCATTACTCTTCCAAAGAGAATTTTATACGATTGCTTGCAAATGGCTTTTGACCTTCTCTTGCATGAGTCAACATTGGGATTGGGTATTCTAGTGACCTTCCTTTTGAATCTGAGAACTATTCTCGGATTCATTCTTCCATTCTTAGGTGTGATTCAATGTTGAAATCGTTTGTGTCATCTTAAAACTACATAAAGAAATGGCAAAGTTTTAAAACTCGTTATCGTTTTTGAAAAACTTAGTTTTCCCACATTATTCAATAAAAATCGTCCCCGATTGAATAAGTGATTCCAAGACCCCAGTTCTTCGGAGTAAAGCGGACGAAGGCCCTACCCTTTGACTCCGTCGTTCCGGGTGAGTGAACTACTTCACTGATCATACCTTATGACTCTTGGTTGATAGATTTCGTTAATGAATGACTAATCTATCCTTTTGCCTCGAGTATCCAAGACTCTCTTGCTGATCTCGTTGAGTAGAACCATTTAGACGTGTAGGCCTCTTCTATAGACCTACCCGCATTGTCCCAAGGTAGAGGAGGTACTCTGCGAAGGCCGACCCACCTTCCTCGAACAAGGGCGCAACGAGTGTCTTAATCTGGATAGGCGATTACTCAAGATTACTTTTGGGGACTTTTACGCTAGTCTGGCGTTTGTTATAGTGAACTATTTAGCCTAACTAACATCCACGACATAAAGCGTAAATAAGTAAGTAAATGCGCGCGAGAATGTAAATCAAGCAGACATGGTTCCTAGTATGGCCCCTAACCTAGAAGATCTAATCTCCTTTGGTTTTCTTCTTGTTTCGCCTTTTGGTTCGTCTTAGATCGCCATCTTTGAACCTCCATTGATTTCTCCCACTCGCCTTTGGATTTCATCCTCGAGTTTCTTCAATGGACTCATAGACCCTAAACTCTAATTACAAGACTCTAACGATTCGCAGATCGTATAAACTTGAAATTAAAATTAATTACAAAGCATGCACCCATCCGTGCTTAAAACAAGAATAAAGAAATAAATCTATGGCCATACTAGTTTCCCGCATTCACCTCACATGCAATCATATAATATATCAAGGCTAAGAATTATATATGCATGATTATCTTGGGAGATACTTTTGTTGACATCACATGTCACATTACGAACCTTAAGTCTAAATTCGAAGAATTCGACTAATGGTGCGTTCTCGTTTTATCTCTTATGATTTCTAAAATCAACTTTAAGAAAAACTCCGTTTTGGGCTCGAGAAAGCCCGGGTCAATTTCGGAAAAATATTGGTTCGATTCTTAATGATTTCATAAATCAATTTAAAGAGAAATCCGTTTTGGCCTTCTGGATGGCCCGGATTGATTTTGGAATTATTTGGTTGGAATCGGAAGAAATTTTGGCAAAAACTCCCACTCGAATGATGGTCCCTTTTTGTGGTCCGAAAAGCCTCGAAAAAGCCCGGGACTCCTAGACAAGTCCCGGCCCAAGCCCAAAAAGGGCTCGGACAAGGTCCGGACATAGCACGGCCCATAGGGCCGGCATGTCCTGGCCGAGGCCTATCAAGGCCTGGTCTCGTCCTGGCCGGAGCCAGGACGCTAGTCCATGCACCGGACGCGTCCTAGACGCGTCTGGTGCTGGACCGGACCAGCACTAGGTGTCTCGGACTAGTCCGAGACACCCAGAACCTCCCAGACGCGTCTGGTCGAGAGCTCTGGACGCGCCTCAGACGCGTCCAGGAAGCTACCAGTGCAGCTTCTGGTCGCGTCCTAGACGCGTCCGAGCTGCTCTGGACGCGTCTCCAAGACGCGTCCAGATGCTTCCATTACAGCTGGTGGTCGAGTCCTAGACTCGACCTGGACGCGTCTCCAAGACGCGTCCCAGCTGCTCTGGACGCGTCCTAGACGCGACCAGTAGCAATCTGGTTGCAGCTGTTGGACGCGTCTCCTGGACGTGTCTCAGCAGCTGCTCTGGACGCGTCCAGTGGACGCGACCAGCAGCTTCCTGGCCGGACACTAGGGTTTCCAAAACCCTAGTTTCCAAAACCCTAGTTTCCAAAATTTTTTTTTTTTTTTTTTGTTGTGCAAATCTTATTTGCTAACTTCCAATTTTAAAACTCTTTCTAAATTTTGAAATCTTTTAGAACACTTCTAAAAATTTTACAAAACTTGTAGAAACTTTTAAAATTTTCCAAATTTTGTTTTGAGAGTTTCCTAAAACTCAAAACACTTCTTTTAGAACACTTCTAAATTCCAAATTTTTGTTTTTCAAAAGTTTCCAAAACTTAAAATCAACTCTTAATCAAACCAATTTTGGATCAAAGTCTAGATTTTTGAAACCTTTTCAAATAACAATTTTGAAATCAATTTGAAAAATCTTTGAATCCAATTCAAAATTAATCAAATTTTATGTTTAAAACTTTTTAAAACTAACTATCAACTTAATCAAGCATGGATTAGTTTGAAATTCAATCAAATTGAGTTTTAAAAACACTTTTAATCATCAATTTGATTCTCAATTTGAAATTCATTGAGTCCCATTCAATAATATCAAATTGTGAGTTTTAATAATTTTAAAATACTTTTATAAACTCAATTTATCAAACTATTAATCATATCTAATATGAACTAGTTCGATTCTTAGCAAAAACTAGTTCATTGCAAGAGGCTCTGACGCCACTGTTGGGATTTATACCCTTATACTAGTGTTTATAGCGGAAATAAGACATCTAATGTCTACACTAGTATCCCCAGGATCACATGCAAAACTAGTAATTAATCTAATGGAGATAGTAGATTACCTTAATCGCTTTTCCCTCGAACTAGTTGAATTGATATTGAAGAAGACCAAGAGCTTCAAGTGTAGCTCCTCTACTTGGGACACGAGCAATCAATTTGATCTCCCACCTTGTTGTATAGCTAGCACACCAATGGTGGTTGGAAAAGAAGAACACCTTCTTCTTTGACTAGATTGATAGTAATGGGAATTAGCTCACTTTCTCCTCTTTACTTGATGTGGTAGAGTAAGAAAGCTTAGAGAGAAATTCCACACCTTATTCTCTGCCCTAAGAGTGTTTATATAGAACCCTAATAAGAATCCACCTCCTTTTAGGTTACCTAAAACACCCTTTAGAATAAGATTTAGGGAAATAGTCGAAAATAGCAACTATTGATATTTTCTCAATTCCCTAAGGAGATGACGTCCAAACCCAGCCAAAATTGGCAGATTTAATGTTCATAACATAAGGAAACGTCCCTCCAAAAATCAGCCCAATCCGAGCCCTAGAAGTGCCCGAATCGGCTAAGGCCCAAAAACCCTGTTTTTGGCCTTTTTGTACTATCTTTGCCTAATTCCTTTTTAGGCCTATGAGATATGTTTATGGGACACTCCCATGATTATATCTCACTCCCACTAGTCATATCCTAGATCAATTTGTCACTCTTATGTGTAACCCGTTGTAGGATCCGATCGAAGTTAGCCGCGAATTACTTCGTAATTCGACGATCGTAGTTGGTCTCTAGCTACAACTCTACGATCCCTAAATCAATCGGACTTGATGATCTTCCACATCAATTGTCCTATCCGACAAATTGTTCGCATTGTCACCTTGGTCGAAGGACATCTCCTTCAACTCCTTCAAGAGAGAGAGAGTGAAGAGAGAGAAGAGAGATAGAGAGAGAATCGATCGGAGATGGCGGGAGATAAAGTGTCTGGCGGAGAAGAGAGATAGTGAAGAGAGAGAAAAGAAAGATCATCCCGAAACACCGACCTATTTTAATGAATCCAATCCATAAGTTTTTTTTCTGTCATTACAAGACATTGATACATCATTAAGATGTGATAAACATGATAACCACCTAGTTAAACCAATAATTAAAGAGGCCTAAAGCCAAACAACAAAGAGGCCTATACCCTGACAATAAAGACTAAAGAGCTTAAGACATTTGTTCATCGACAAAATGTTTTGAGAACATTTTAACATATTAAATCCAAGGACAAAATGTGTAGTGGATATTATTATTATTATTATTATTATTATTATTATTATTATTATTATTATTATTATTGTTGTTATTATTATTAAAATTATTATTATTAAAATTACTATTATTAAAATTATTATTATTCTTAATTGTCTCATCGTTGAAGGACAATTGGTAGACATTTATTATTTTAATATTATCATTATTGACAAATCATATGAAATAATATATTTGTACACATATTTCAAAAATATATTTTTCGACTTTGGTGGCCATCCGTAGATATCTGAGGACATTTATGGACAATTGGTAGACATTTATTATTTTAATATTATCATTATTGTCTTATTATATGAAATAATATTTGTACTACTACTTCGAAAATATATTTTTCGACTTTCTTAGACATCCGTGAACATCTGTGGACATTGACAGACATTTAGTTGATATTTATTATTATTATTGTCTTACCATATGAAATACAAAAATTAATTAATATTTCAAATATATATTTTTCGACTTTCGTAGACATCCATAGATATGTGTGGGCATTGATGGACAATTGCTAAACATTTATTATTTAATATAATATAATAATATAAGAATATAAGAATAATAATATAATATAATAATAATGTAACAATAATACAATATAATATAATACAATATAATATAATGCAATATAATATAATAATATAATTAATATAATATAATAATATAATAGTAATAATATAATAATAATATAATATAATACAATATAATAATAATAATATAATATGATATAATTAATCTAATTTGATAATAATAATAATTTTTAGAGTTAATTCCTATATGGCCCCCTACTTTGTGACCAGCTTCCTTTATGGCCCCCTTTTTTTCGTAAATTCAAATATGTCCCCCTATTTTCAGACAAATGTCAAAACTACCCCTCTGATTAATGTATTTTCAAAATAAAATAAAAAACAAAACCTAAATTCCACCTCACTTCCTTCTCCACCACTCATCTCTCTCCACGTCACCTCTCTCTTCAACTCACCTCTCTCTCTCCAACTCATCTCTCTCTCTAACTCACCTCTCTCTCTCTCTCCAAGTCACTCCTTCTTCTCCGACGAAGGTCGTCGGCCGGAAAATTTTCCGGCCGGCGACCTTAAAAAAAAAAATTTACCCTCATATCTCTCTCTCTCTCTCTAGAAACTCCGGCGAAGGGGTTTCCCCTTCGCCGGAGAACAGACCTTGAAGGGGTTTCCCCTTCGCCGGAGAACAGACCTTGAAGGGGTTTCCCCTTCGCCGGAGAACAGACCTTGAAGGGGTTTCCCCTTCGCCGGAGTTTCTAGAGAGAGAGAGAGAGAGAAAAGAGGTAAATTTTTTTTTTTTAAAGGTCGCCGGCCGGAATCGTCGGAGAAGAAGGAGTGACTTGGAGAGAGAGAGAGAGGTGAGTTAGAGAGAGAGATGAGTTGGAGAGAGAGAAAGAGGTGAGTTGGAGAGAGAGGTGAGATGGAGAGAGAGAGAGATGATGTGGAGAGATATGTGTGGGGGAGTAGGAACTGAGGTGGAATTCAAGTTGTTTTTTTTTTTTATGTTGAAAAAATATTAATAAGAAGGGTAATTAGGACATTTACCTCAAAAAAGGGGGCCATATTTGAATTTACGAAAAAAAAGAGGCCATAAAGGAAGCTGGTCACAAAGTAGGGGGCCATATAGGAATCAACTCTAATTTTTATTATGTTCGTTACTCAAATGTCCTCAATTTTTATTATCTTCCATAATTTCGTGTCCAAAACGAATAACACAAACATTTCAGGACATTTGAAATGTCTCCAATCAATAACACTAACATTTAGAGACATTTGGAATGCCCCCAACCAATAACACGGACATTGTGGGACATGAAAATGTCCCCATCCACTACCCCCCCCCCTAGAGGGTGTTTGATTTTTTAGCACTTATAGGTGATAACACTTAGTAAGTGAATATCACTTACTAAGTGCAATGTCGTTTGTTTTCTATCACTTATAAGTGTAGTGTCGTTTGTTTTTCATCACTTAGAAGCGCTATAAAAATGTGAATTGTCTTAACTATCCTTGCATATAACTAAGTTAATAAACAAGTTTGAGACAGATTATACTGAAGTATTAATGACGAAAACATATATTTTGTTTACCAAAATTTGTAATGAGTTTTTTGTTGTGCCATAAGAGATTACATTAGTCAAAGAACATGGAAAAATAGAAAAAGAGAGAGGTAGAGAGAGAGCGAGAAAAAGAGCGAGAGAGAGAGAGAAGAGATAGAGGGTTGAGGAAAGAGATGAACAAAGAGACGTTTGGAATTAGTGTTGGAAGGTTGCCGGAGTTAAGGGTCGCCGGAGTTGATGGTGGTGAGAATGGAAGATGGAGGAAGAAGAACAAAAAAATATATCAAAAGTTAGTAGTGTTTGGAGGAAACAAAAGAAACTTGTTTCCACCCAAAGTTGTGTGCTATGGAAAGTTTTCTTACTTTTCCAAAACATCGATCTTTGGGTGGGGTTTTAGGTAGTTATAGGTATTTGTAATTTTAAATCTTGTTTAGGTCTTTTTTAGCACTTAGAAAGTAAGTGCAAAAATATAAGCTCCAAGTTGGAGCTTATTTTTTTGCACTTACTTTGGCACTACTTAGAAGTGATATTCATTTATTAAGTGAAAAATCAAACGACCCAATATTGTCGGCCCACACTTATTAAGTGAAAATCACTTAGTCTCAAGATTCTCAACAATGATGTTATAGGCCAGCTCGGTCTTCGTAATTTTGTCTGAGAGTAGAGGTAGTTTAGGTTTTCACCTTAGTGTTCTTTTTTTTGAGTTATTTCCTTTTTGGCCCCCTACTTTGTGACCAGCTTCCTTCTTGGCCACCTGTTTTTTATAAATTTAAATTTGGCCCTTTTTTAAGATAAATGACATTACTACCCCTCCTAATGCTAAAATAAAAACATTTACAAAATTTGTTATTTCCACCTCACCTCTCTCTCTCGCCACCTCACCTATCTCTCTCCAACTCACATCTCTCTTCTCCGACGAAGGTCGCCGGTAAATTCTCCGGTCGACGACTTTCAAATAAAATAAAAACACCTGTCGATAAAATAAAGAGTTACAAAAACGAAAGTATTTGAACTCCACCATGGCCGTAATTGCAAGGGACAAGTACCAGTCCAAGATTACGTTTATCGACAACCAGTTTGAAGAACCTAGAAATTTAGCAGACACACCTCGTCGCCGATTTTTGTTGGATTTATTCAGCTATCCAAATCCCAATCACTCTATTATTTGAGAATTATTTGGGGGAAAAAGATCTTTCTACTGCTAGATCTAGTTCTAGAGAGAAAAAGAGAAGGTCGGCAGGGGGCAGTGTAAAATCACTTGTAGAAGATGGTGGAAGGGAAATTAGTTCTTTTTGAACTTGGGTTTCATCTAGTTTTGGATTTAGGGTTACTGCTCTTCATTATGGGTGGTGAGATTAGTAGGGTAATAATGGTGACGCGCTTATTTATATCTTTAATGTTGTTGTTGCCATTAACTTGTTATGGTCGAATTGGTATTTCAAGGCAGAAGCTTGAAGTTTAGAAATACTTGAATCTGAATAAACCTTCTGTGAAGACCATCAAGGTTCAATTTTTAACCCCCTTTTGATTGTTCTTCTTTCTTTTGCAGTAATTTTTTGGGAAATGAATGATGGGTTTCTTCTAATTTTCTTTCTCTAGTTAGGGTTTTTGTTTATTTTAACAGAGAGAGATGATCACTTTCTTCCTTGCTTCAATGTTGTACTAGGTTATTTTTGACATTAATGAGTTATGATTTTCCATCAATGGGTTATGATTTTTCATAAATTGGTTGTGATTTTTCATGAACGGGTTGTAGTTTTTCATCAACAAGTAATGAGTGTTTGATTCCTAAAATCGATTTTCCAAAACCAGCTTTTTATCACCCATTTCTCGTCAACAAGTCTTTGATCACCCATTTCTCCATAACCACACGATCCAGGTCTGATTACTTTCTCCAGTCTGGTTCAACTGACTTCAGACGAATGGAAACCCCTACGCCGGAGTGTTTACAGAGACGAAGGATTTTTTTTTTCTTGAAGGTCGTGGGCTGGAAAATTTCCTGACCGGCGACCTTCGTCGGAGAAGAGAGGTGAGGTAGAAATAACCAATTTTTTAAATATTTTAATTTCAGAATTAGGAAGGGTAGTAATGTCATTTATCTTAAAAAGGGGGCCAAATTTGAATTTATAAAAATAGGGGGACAAGAAGGAAGCTGGTCACAAAGTAGGGGTCCAAAAAGGAAATAACTCTTTTTTTTTCCTGATTTGGGACGGGAAAGAGAAAAGGGGAAGTTTTTTCCAAATCGACAAGCAAGGAGGAGACGAGAGAGTTCCAGGGTTTCTGAGTTTTTAATCTCCACCTTCTCTCTCAAGGATTTCTGGTGAGAGTTTATCTAATTATTCTCAATCGAAGACAGCAAGGACCCGAACTTGAGCAACCAAGGTTTTTTGATTTTATCTTAAATCTTCTCTTTCTCTCTCAATGATTTGGTTAGTACCTTTAACTTATTATGATTTTTCTCATCTTTGATGTTTCTAAAATCTGGGTGTTCTGACTAATAGAGATTATTGATCCTTATTCCTCGGGTTTTAGATAAATATTGCTTTCCCTTCTAAGAAATTCATCAAGAAATTGATGAGTCTCTTTGAGAATTATGGAGTAGTGGAGATGGTTTAGGTTGTAGTCTTGTAGACCAACTGCTTGATGAAATTCCTCTTATAAGTTATAAATCATAGATAAGTATAAATTTAGTTCATTAGTTGATGTCTAAATAATTGTCCAATGACATTGTTTATTGATTCATATTTTAGCTTATTTGATTGTTGATTGATGTATAATTCATGTTTAGTGGATATATGATTGATATTGATTCATATTTTACCTTTAAATAACCCTTTTACATGTATTACATGCCTTATAGGTAGAAACCTACTTATAGTGACTTTTCGTTAAACCTTCTACGTTACCGTGAAATTAAAGCTTAGGGTTAAAAAATAGGTTCAAACTATTTTTCTGCAACAAAATTGGTGGGGTCGAACTAATTTCGTTCACAAAATCAGTTGAACCCCCACCACTACTAAAGGAGCACAGATCAGTTGGGTTGAACCGATTGACTTCTAATCAAGAACCTTCTCTAAAGGGGCGAGGGGAGTGCTAATAGAGTGGGCCTGTCCAAGTGAATTGAACAGAGTCAAAAGGGGAGACGCGCACAAAAACGGGGGTGCCATAAAACTTCCTACCTGCATAAAGAGCAGAGGGAAGATCCACAAAAATTCTCTAGGGTTATATGAGGAAGATATATATAGTAGCGTGGGGAAAAGGATAAAGGGAGATGTAGAATTCATCCGTATCACCACTAATAGAAATGTCATTTTATTTTTTCTGAAGGAAGGGAGAAAATATGATCGTGATTTAGGGTTCTTATCAATCACTCCTTCAGTCGTTGACAGTTGGACCTCAATTTGGTTCGAGGAGAACTTATTCAAGTTAGGTGAGTTTCAAAACTTTTTAAATATTCAAGCCTTCATAATTTTTGATGCAAAACCTAGGTTTTGTTGGATGTATGTGTAAAGATAAATATGGTTTTCTATGGACTAGAAGAAAAACTAACCCAGTTTTCTTTTGTATTAAATTAAATGTTGCAAATCGAATATTTTCTTTAGAACCTTGATTTTTAACTGATCAATATTGTTTACCTTATTGTTTTGGCTCTTTAGATAGTGCATATAAGATTTCTACAAATTTTCTGGTATAAGTTCATTGTTTTGGGTTCATGAGGCAGCTTCATGAAATAAATTTGTTGAAAAGAGGGGTTCTGATCAAATCTTACATATAAGGTACTGATAGTGATTGAGGGAGATAGTTGGGTCATCAAGGTCAAGGGATCAAAATATGGTACAAGCAGAAGAATTGACAATAGATTGAGGGAAGAATAGACAGTAGGAACTGGGAACTTGAGATTTTTCTCCTTTTATGATGAAGTTAAGGTACTGGTTTAGTTAATTTTCTAAACCACACTTGGCTAGTGCTCAATTAGATTGAAAGACCCTATTTTGATATGAATCATCTGTTCCTTTGGCTGGTTTGTGAATTAGAGTAATATTCCTTTTTTGTTTTCCATCTTGGAGGATTCAGTTCTGCTCTCTTTTGGTGTTTAGAGACCGTTTACGAGCATGCTAGGGTTTTATTATAGGTGGTGTACCTATCATGAGCAGCTTCTGAGATTTTAGCTATATATAGACCAGTTTAAGGTGTCTATTACAACTCTGTGCACATATTTTGTCTTGTAGTCATTAGCATAGGCGGAGCTACTTGTGGGCTGATCTGGCCTGTAGCCAGAGCCGGCCCGTTAAATAGTTTAGAGATTGTGAGCACTTTTATTGAACAAATATTGAAGCAGAATGCATCTTCTCTTTCTTAGAAAACCTGGGCATGAATCCCTTCTTTCACATTTCAAGTCTTTTGTGGAATGTGAATAGGAAACTTCATCCACATACCTTACCCTAGTGAGTCGAGCTTCTCCTGCTATATATCATACTACTTAGGTGCATGAATTTAATTATAATCAAGTAAAATTCACTATACATGATCTATGTTATCAAAGGCGCACCTAGGCGACGCCTAGGCGCTCAATACGCCAAGTTCTGAAGGGGGTCGCCTTCTTCGGAGGCGAGTTCCCCTGGTTTCACCAATTGGCGACTTGGCTTGCCTAAGTGAGCGCCTTTGCTCGCTCAGGGGAGCTCCAAGGCGATGCGAAGCAAAGAAGCGTGCCTTCGAAAAAATTGATAATTTAGAGTCCAAGCTTACTTAACCGAAAGATATAAATCAGTCTCCCTCTCTTCCCGTTTGCCCTAATCGTTCGAAGAGAATAGAGAGGGAGAGATTCTTCTTGACCCTGTCATCTTCTACTTCTCTCAGGATCGAAGCACCCAAATCAGCTCTCCAACTTCAGATGTAATTGTTGTTTCTTGTGTTCTCTTCATCTGCTACTTCTCTTATAATTGCTGCTGCCCCCTGTTTTTTTCCTTCTCCTCACTGTTAATATTTGACTGAACAGTGAGCACCTCACTTTTCAGTCCAACTGAAAATTCAAACTACACCTCACAGCCCTAGTCTCTGTGTTTCGTATTCTTATTATCTTTTTTACTCCTTATTTTTCGTTTTTCCTTCTCTAAGTTGATTGATGCTTGTGAAATTAGGGATACATATATTCGTTGTAGTATTTAATATTTATGACTTGTATTACAAAGGGATAGGCAGCAGCTTCTGCCTTTTCATGAGGCGCTCGCCTAGGTGCACCTAGGCGGGCCTCGCCTCACGCCTAATACAACATAGCACATTATTAAAGTTAAATAATTTTGTCCTGAACTCTTGAAATAATAGGTTATTTTTAATAATTCAACTTCTGGCGGTCCCGTCATTGATTATTAGTTCCTCCCTAGGCCAAGGCTTGAGTCTATGTTGAGACCAGCCTCGGCTGCAACTTGTAAATATGTCCAGGAAGTAGAGTCGGTAGGGATACTTTTATGGTGGAACACCAGTAGCTTGGGATAGAATAAAAACTACTAAACCTATGGTTTTGTTTCAGTTATGATGTTGAATCTCTTCTCATTTGGTTTAAAGAGTCTTCGCTGTTGATTCTAGAAAAAAAGTGACATAATGCTAGGAAGTATTACTGTTGATTGATGATTCGAAGGGTTCATATGTTATTGTTATCTTTAGAGAGACGAGAGAAAGGATGATTAAGAACAAAACTGTTGTTATAATCAGCCTAGAACAACGTCAATACATATTTAGTCAGTGATGAACAATGGTGGGAATCTAGTAGTGGCTCATTTCTCCAGTGATCCACATATTACACTTGTTTATGAAAAATCTGTTCTACTTGTATATGTGTAAGTTCTGTTCCCTTCCAGGCCAAAGGAACAAATATACAAGCAGCTTTCTTGAGTTTATTAAGAGCATTTTTCTCTTTCCCTTTTGTGAATTCACTGTATTTCTAAATTGGAATAGATGGAATCCATGGATTTATTGATAATTTTTTGTTATCTTTGATGTTTTGAGAGAAAAATGGTTTTCTGGTTAACATTTCTGCAAGCTTCTATGGTAAAGGCCTTTTATTTATCATACCTCAGAAGAAGATACCACATATTTTTTTTTGGGAATTTATCCCATTTCAGCCAAAAATGTAACTAAATTGCTGTTGTTAGAATGGTTACCCAACCTTTTGGCTCTTGTATGTATGACCTAATCAGGGACAGATCGACATGGTGAAAAGGATGGTATATAGCAAACTACGGTCTACGCATACTAGTTCAGCTGGTCCAACCTGCAGTTCAGGATGCGATAGTTCAATTTTGACTACAAAGTAGCTCAGTTTTTGTTGGGAAAACTTTTGTTTAGGATTTCAGAGGACCATAGTTTTAGTCTAGGCTTAATTCTTTAATTGTAACAATTATGCGAGGCCCCTTACTTGAAATCCCAGATCATCTCATGGCTGATCCGATCCCTATCCATGACTGTGTCTGGAGTCTTTTCTTTATTTATGTTGATATACAGGTTTATCGATAAATGGGTGTTAAAAACTCAGGCAAGTTGCTTGGTTCCGATTGATGGAGATTAAGGATAACCTATACCTGGTAAACCGTAAACCATGAGTGAAGGTAGCATGTAGACACTTTAGTTTAGCTTCAATTACAGATACTCTGTTTTTAGGTGTTAGACGTAAGAAGAGACCCCACATTTATCTCCTCGGACTGAGCAAGAATCCTTTTTAGCGCGAAGTGAAGTTACTTGCTCTGTCTGTGATCTCTAAACAGTGGTTAACTTTCGGTTAATCCCATGGTTTGTTTGAATGAACTTTTTATTGTCCTCTTTCCTTCCCCATCTGTACTAGTGGACTTCACTGCCCTTGGGGTTTCTTATATGCATTTAACATACCAATATATATGCTCGTCTGCTGTATATATAACATACTTGTATTAGTTTAGTTTGTTTGTTGCATGACAGGAAAGTTAGGATCATTGATCTGTATTGAGGTTTCCTCACCCAAATAATAAACTTACAGCTAATGTTCAGGGATCAATTAGAGGTCCTAGTTAGTTGACAACTATTGGACTTTTCTTGTACTGAGGTCCCTTTTTGTTGCTGTAGGCTCACTCCTTCCTTATAGTAATAATGATCATTTTGGACTTGTCGTTAGCTACTTGACTTGGGGCTGTATGCATATCTTTTGTAGAAAAAAGCTTCTTGTCGTATAGTACAACCTTGTTGCCGTGCATCCTTTCTCCATTTTGTCGAATTCTAAAAGTGCGAAATTCACTTTCAGGTTCTGTTGACACGCATTCTTCAGAAATGGATCACAGCGATGGAACTGAGGAACTTAGGCAGGTAAGTTGTGATCTCAGTAGTTTAATCCCGATGATTTCATTTGCAACTGAAATGTAAATGCTGTAGACTTGTAGTAAATTCCCATAATTAGTAGGTTGAATTCCTGTTCAAACGAAATCTTTCAGATTTTTAGCATGCTAAACTCAAAATTAGGATGACTAGCTTTGGTCCGAATTGAACCTCAAAGAACCTCAACTGGCACTGCTTCATATAGCCTTTTTGGATGTTTTTGTGCTATGCTTGTTTTAGTGAAATTAATACACATTTTAAAGCAAGTCTAATGCCATCACTTTTACAGTTTCGACCAAGGTTGCCATCCAGGATTGCACAGATTCGCCTTGTAAGTTCCCATCCAGAGGTATATGAACCCTGTGACGATTCATTTGCCTTAGTTGATGCACTCTTGGCAGATCGAACAAACTTGCTAGAACATCAACCCGTGTTTTGTATGGAAGTGGGTTGTGGTAGTGGTTATGTAATTACGTCACTAGCAATAATGTTAGGTCAAGATGAACGTGCTGGAGGAATCCATTATTTCGCAACTGACATTAATCCCCATGCAGTGAGGGTCACCCATGCGACTCTCGAGGCTCACGGAGTCCACGCAGAAGTACTATGTGATAATGTTACATCGTCAGGACTAGAAACGAGACTATCAGGGAAGGTGGATGTGATGGTTGTGAACCCACCTTATGTACCTACACCAGAGGAAGAAGTGGGTATCGATGGTATCGCTTCTGCTTGGGCCGGAGGTGAAAATGGGCGGACCGTTATTGACAAGATCTTACCAGTTGCAGATAAACTATTATCCGACCGAGGTTGGTTGTACATGGTTACTCTTGCCGCCAACAATCCGTCGCAAATATGTCTTGTGATGAGGGAGAAAGGGTATGCATCACGGATTGTAGTTCAGAGGTCAACCGAGGAAGAGAGCCTCCATGTTATCAAGTTCTGGCGTGATCCCGATCTTCAAGTTTCTTTAGCAAAGGATTCATTAACGGAAAAAACGACTCCCACATTATTGATGGATTCTCTACTTGCTCGTTTACCTAGATTACCATTCTGGAGCAACAACAACTATAACAATAACAATAGCAGTATTTGACTGATAAGAAATATTTTCTTTGAGGGGGACAATGATATTTATTATTATTATTTCTATAGGAACTAGTATCTCTCTCTTTCTTTTGTTGTATATACAATTTTTAGACAGCTGATTTGGGATTAATGGCTAGATTTTGATAACATTCCGAAGATACAGGGGGAATCCATTTGACTGATTTCACAACTTAGGCTTAGACGTATTTCTTGGTGTCTTTATTGGATTGGTGTGCTATCTGCCTGAACTGTTAGTGAGTTATTTTATTCACGTTTTTGTTTTAGTTCTACCTTTCTCCAACTCTTTCATAGATGATGTCGTAGGAGTAGGGGGCCAACAAAGAGAGAGAAGAGAAAGGATGTGTTACTAAATTTGGAGCCTAAGAGCATCGCCAATGCAAGACTCAAGAAAAACTCTAAAAACTCTAAAAATGAATCTCTAAATGGTCTCTTTCCTATTTGGTTATTTTGAGTAAAAACCTATATTTTGATATAAAATTAATTGATTTGCTTATGTGACACTTAGAGATCCTCAAGAGGACACTCTAAATTTAGAGGCTCTCCTTTGCAAAAAAAAATTTAGAGTCTCTCTTAAGGATCTCTAAAATAATTATTTTAGAGATTTATGTGTAGTTTTGCATTGGAGGTGGATTTTAAAGAGAAACTCTACAAAATCCTATGTGGCACTCTAAGACGAAGAGTTTGAGTTGCATTGGAGGTGCTCTAAGCTTCAAAATTTATTGATTTCCACCTTATTTCCCTGTCAACATCTTTGGGTAATTTTAAATGCGCCCCCAATATGTAATTGGTGCCCCCTAAGGCAAAGAGAGTGAGAAAAAGAGGTCGTAGAAGATGAAGACGACGATTATGGTGGTTGTGGCAGTCGATGAAGCGAATAGTTGTCTATGGTTGATGAAGTTGATTAGTAGAATAAATATAAGGTATTGAGAAGGAAATTAAAATGTAAATAAGGGTATTTTTGTCCATGTGTGATTCTCACAACTAAAATTAAACTAGAAACTAACGGTTTTCATCCACGCGAGGGTATAAATTAAAAGTTTTAAAAAACGGGGGTGTAGTCCTAATATCGATATAAAAACGGAGATCAATGTCAAAATCACACATAAGGCATTTTTGTCCCGATTGACATGTGTGATTCGCCCAACTGATATTTAACTAAAAGTTAGCTTTTTCCTTCTACGAGGAGGTGTAGATCAGGAAAAAAAAAGAACAAGGGTGTAGTTCTACTATCGATATAAAAGTTGGGGTCAATGTCAAAATCTCCCTAAAAAACCTCCCCTAATAAGACTCGACCCCTCTGCAGCATAAAAATTATTTGCAAGTCTTAACGTAAGAAAAACTCAGGATTCAATGTCAATTTTTTTCCTTTCCTCAACTGCCCTTGTACAATGTGCATCACTACTTTCCATCCTTTTCGTCCAGAAATGACACCAAACATTAACATCCTCTCCAATCTAAGAAAGATTTCTTCCCTAGCAGACTTTCTTTCTTTAGTTTAACCTTCATCTCTTATTTCTCACTATATATTTTCTTGACCATTCTCTCTCTGAAAAATTTTCAGATTGATTTTCTAAAAAAGAAACTAATGGAAAATTTTTGCTTGCCAAGATGTTGCAGTTTTTAATGGTCATGAAGAAGTACCCATCGAAAAGAACATCAATTTTTGTACAAATGATGAAGTAAAGATTAACAGGGTTTAAGAACAAATTTGAAGGACTTAATATCAAAATTACATGAAGTATTTTTTGACGGATTTGAATATTTTTTCTCTTTAACAGATCTAGGTTTTTTTCCCTTAAATAGATCTGGAGGTTTTGTAAGAGAACTGTCTAACACCATTAATTAAAGAAGATATTTAAACAAACCAGCTAAAATAAACAAACACTTAGACAAGTGATAATGGAAACAAGAGAACCAGACTCACCAGACTATAACATTACAACTTTAACTAAGGGCCCGTTTGATCCGTGGAAAACTAGGAAGGAAAACTGATTTTCTTATAGGCAGGAAAACTGATTTTCTTATGAAAATCAGTTATCCACCATCTGGCTAAGCCTAAAGAGGGGTAAAGTGGATTCCTTGTGGGAAATTAAGTTAGAAAAATGTTTGATTATTTTACCACAAAAAGGTGGGACATTTCTCACCCTCTCCCATAACATGTTTTCTCTCTTCGTCCCGTTACTTCATTGGTCTGTCTATCTCACTATTCATCTCAACTGAAATTTCTCCTCTCCATGTTTAAAGCATCAACAACAACAAAAACAATTTGTTATCTCTCTCTTTCTTTTTCTCTCTCTCTATCTATCTATCTATCTATCTATCTATCTATCTATCTATCTATCTATCTATATATCTATCCATCCATCCATCCATCCATCCATCCATCCATCCATCCATCCATTCATCCATCCATCCATCCATCCATCCATCCATCCATCCATCCATCCATCCATCCATCCATCCATCCATCCATCCCAAATTCATCAGGCCAATCGTGTAAAACATCAATAACAAGTTTAAAGCATCTACAACAATATGAAAACTCCTTAATTGATTCATGTAAATCGATCAGGTTGAAGGCAAAATGAATTTGATGCATGAAACCCTAATTGCAAAAAGGACTATAAAGAAAAGTTTATGGTAGTCGATTTAGGTTGGAGCCATATAATCCTAGTTGTAGGAAAGACTATGGAGAGACGTTGATGGCGGTCGATTTAGGTTGAAGGAAAAACCAATTTGATTCATGAATCTCCTCCCCCATGAAATTCCAAAGATTGAGTGAAATGAAGTAATTGAGGTCATTTGAGATGAAGACCTTAATTTAGGTACTTCGAAAGGTGCCTTGCATTATTGCAAAGAAGGGGGCCTAAAGAAATGTAGCCGGGTGCCTTCATAATTTTCCCTCATGTTTTCTCATGTCATTGCAAACACAAAAAAAAAATACTTAAAATGTGAAAACTTTAGTTTTCTTTCTCATTAGAAAAAAAGAAATTGCTCACCAAATATTTTCACATGTATGAAACATATCCTAAGAGAAATACAAGAGGTACAAAGTAAAGATAATACACTACTAGAGAAAACTTAGATAATTACAAACGAGAGAAGTTGAAGCCTATAAGAAGTTAAATCACAATGACTATAATCCGAAATTGATTTTAAGAATGTTGAACCGCAAAAGAGATAAATGAAAGAGTTAATTCCTATATGGCCCCCTACTTTGTGACCAGCTTCCTTTATGGCCCCCCTTTTTTCGTTAATTCAAATATGGCCTCCTATTTTCAAGTAAATGTCCTAATTGTCCTTCCTATTTATAATTTTTCAAAATAAAATTAAATACATTCCACCTCATTTCCACCTCACCTCTATCTCCACCTCACATGTCTCTCCACCTCACCTCTCTCTCTCCACCTTTCTTTCTCTCCCTCCACTTTTCTTTCTCTCTCTCTCCACTTTTCTTTCTCTCTCTCTATCCACTTTTCTTTCTCTCTTTCTCCACCTTTCTTTCTCTGTCTCTCTCTTTCAACATCTCCCTCTTTGTCTTCCCCGGCAAGGTAGCCGGCCAGAAAATTTTCCGGCCGGCGACCTTAAAAAAAAAAACTCTCATCTCTCTCTCTCTCAAAAGATTCCGGCGAAGGGGTTACCCTTCGCTAAAGGTCTGGTTCAACAGATCTGAAGGTCTGTTCCGAGCAGACCTTCAAGGGTCTGTTCGAGCAGACCTTCAGATCTGAAGGTCTGCTCTGTTGAACCAGACCTAAAGGTCTGGTTCAACAGATTCCGGCGAAGGGTGACCCCTTCGCCGGAATCTTTTGAGAGAGAGAGAGATGAGAGTTTTTTTTTTTTTTTTTTTTTTTTTTTTTTTTTAAGGTCGCCGGCCGGAAAATTTTCCGGCCGGCGACCTTGCCAGGGAAGACAAAGAGAAGAGAGTTTTTTTTAATTTTTAAGGTCGCCGGCCGGAAAATTTTCCGGCCGGCGAACTTAATCGGAGAAGACAAAGTGAGGTGGAGAGAGAGAGAGGGAGGTTAGGTGGAGAGAGGGGTGAGGTGGAGAGAGAGAGAGATGAGGTGGAGAGAGAGAGAGATGAGGTGGAGAGAGAGAAAGATGAGGTAGAGAGAGAGAGAGAGAGAGGTGAGGTGAGGTGGAAATAAATATGTTTTTAATATTTTATTTAGAAATTAGGAAGGGTATTTACGCCATTTACATAAAAATAGGGGGTCATATTTGAATTTACGAAAAAAAAAGGGGGCCATAAAGGAAGCTGGTCACAAAGTAGGGGGCCATATAGGAATTAACTCTAAAAGAAAATCAAGAAAGTACACTAAAAACCTAGAGGGACTTGAAAAATAAATAAGGCCGCTGATTTGGGGAAATAAGAAAATTATCTAGGGTGCAAAGACTTTATAAAAAACTGGTCAACTTTATTTGACTAATACATTTTCTAATTGTTACGGGGAATAAAATTTCGTTCACCATTTCACTTCCATACCGGCAACGGTCGCCGGTAAACTGGCATTGTCGGCGACCTTAATTTTTTTTCAAATCTTTCTCTCTCATCTCTCTTTCTCCGATCACTAAATCCGACAACCACCATCATCATTTGCATCTCTCTTTCTTTCTCTCACTAGGTCTCCCTCTTTCTCTATCGCCTTTTTTCCCTCTCACTACCTTTCTCCCCGTCTCTCATTGTATCTCGTTCTCTCTATTTCGCGAAGACTCGTGCTCCCTAACCCTAATTCTAAAATAGAATCTCGATCTGGTTTTCTATCTTCCAAAAAATGTGTTTATGAAGTTCTGATCACATTTGGCTGATCAAATGATATTTCAGGCCATCGGGTTTACTGAAATGTGTGTCATCTTGTCTCTACATTACAAGAAACTATAGCATATAAGTTTGGGTCATTTGTCGCTTTTAGTGTGGAAGCTTTTACCTTTTCTTTGTTCTCATCGTAAGTTGGTGTTTAAGGTCTTTGTTTGGATCGTTTGCTTGATGTAATTCTACTTCCATCATCAATAAATTCAATATTTTTTCAAATATCCTTCCCAACTCAAGCAGATGACAATATTGAGGGCATTAATCTAAATGATCTGATCTACAACATTCTTGTCTCTACCAGTTAAATTGTATAGAAAAGATGAGGGCGAAAGAAAGAGCAACAAGAAAGAGAGAGAACAATAAGAAAGAGGGGAGAGAGGTTAGAGAGAAGGAAAAAGAAAAAAGAAGAGAAAATTATGGTGGTGATGGTGGTCGGAGATGGTGACCGGAATTGAAAGAAGAAGAAGAAATATTTTATTTCCCATTAAAATTTGTTTCCCCGAAAAATCTTCTAAATTTCACATCTTCCCTTTCAATATTTCACCCCGGATAATATTTTTATTACCCCAAACCAGCGGCCATAAATAAGGCTTGATTAAATTTTTGCCCCCTAAAGATGACCAACTTCTATTTTAGCTCCCTTTTGATCTTTTCCATGAGTCAACTTTAATTGCTGAGTTAGCCTTCACTGGTGCTTAATCTGATAACGCCGACAACAATGGCTTCTTCCGCTCACTCAGAATTTCCTGCCATTTTCAGTTCTCCATGCCCCAATTCAAATTCAAATTTAAATTTGAATCTTAACCGCCTGAACCCAACCAACAATCTTACGGTTACGAACCATATCCAAGCCAAAATTCAAATTCAAAATTTGAATATACCAGTAGATCCTCTACTTTCTCCCCCCTCAGATTCGGTAAACCACTCTCAATCCCAACCATTCTCCCTATTGTCCAACATTCCATCCTCCTCATAAGCAAATCCTTTAACCCTCTGCGACCAGTCCCCCCATTCTATCTCCATTATTCACCACTATAACTACCCCTCCGGAATCAACTTCACTCTTTTCCATTCCCCATATTCCTGACAACAACCTCCCTTCAACTCCTTCCACCTATGTTAACCCCTTCCCAGTTCTTTACAAAGGTAAACAAAAGGTCTATTCTCCCCCACTTACTGATTCTGAAGAGAACATACAACATAAGAAAGTAGATCCCACCTCCCTAACTGTTTGCAATATCAACAGGAAGAGAACACGGAAATTAAAGATACCACGTTTCTCTCCTCCTTCCTCATCAAGTCAAGGCTCTCCTCCAACACCAAACTTTGCCTCCCAAGATGACAATGTTTCCACATTGTCTAACATGGCAACTGACAATCACTCTAATTTACGTCATAAACGCCGTTGGAGGGCTGCGTCAAGATCTTCAACTTCAGAAGCAGAATTTCTTCCTCCTTTATCTCATCATCCTCTTACTACCAACCAATATCCTTGAAGGGTGGTGGCGGGTGACCCCGAACAACCGCAAGGTGAATGTTAATACTTGCTTGGAACTGTCGCGGCTTGGGGAACGCCCGCACAGTTGAAACACTAAAGGCATTCCTCCGTGTTGAACATGGATGTAAAAAGAGGTGTAAAGATACTTTTGTTGCTCAAACAAGAGGTGGCAACACTGTGGGATAAGGTGGCATCATATGGGTGTGGTGGCATCCATATAGGTGTAGGTGGCAACATATGGGAACAATAAGTTTGAGGTGTCTTCTTCTAATGTGAGTCGTCATTTGAATGAGACACCTCATTATGTTGAGGTGTCAATTTCATTTGAGATGTCCTCAAATGAGACTACCATATAACAAATGCCAATCCCATAATGAGACACCCTATATGTACAATGACACCTCAATGGTGAGGTGTCAACATAATGTCCATTCTCCACACTATAAAAGGAGAGAAATGGTGATGTTCAAAATCAACCCATTCTCATCCCATCCATTCCATCTTCATAAACAAGCTAAGAGAAGAGAAAGTGAATTAGTATTAGATAGAGAGTATAGTTCCTTTTGTAAGAGAGTTGATAGTATTTCTTCTAGTATGAGAGAGAGGTTGTTCATAATTGTTATATCCTTATTTAGAGAGAAGAAGTTGTAAGTTATTCACCTCTAAGTGTAAATCTATCTACAAAGTTGTTCATCTTCGTGTTGTTTGATATTCGGCTTTAGTTTCAATTTAGTGTCTAAGATTCACAACCTTTCTAACAGTGGTATCAGAGCCCAGGTTCTTGTCGGTTCGGTTAGTGGAAAAAGAGACACCAAAATAATGGCGACAAAGTACGATATAGAAAAGTTCAATGGGAATAATTTCTCATTATGGAAAATGAAGATGAAGGCAATTTTGAGGAAGGATAATTGTTTGGCGGCAATTGAAAATAGGCAGGCTAATATGCATGCTTGATGACTCTAAGTGGAACGAGATAGATGGCAATGCTATTGCCAATCTACACCTAGCACTAGCCGATGGAGTATTATCAAGTGTAGCTGAGAAGAATTCAGCAAAGAAATATGAGATACTTTAACAAAGTTGTACGAGACCAAATCACTACACAACAAAATCTTCTTGAAGAGGAAACTCTACACTTAGAATGATGGAGTTGACAACGGTAATTAACAAACCACATCAACACCGTTAATACACTATTCTCTCAACTTACATCAATGGGGCATAACATGGACACGGTTGAACGTGGGGAAATTTTACTTCAAAGTCTACCGGATTCATATGATCAACTCATCATCAATATTACCACCAATATAGAAGTTATGTCCTTTGATGATATTGCTACTGCAGTTTTTGAAGAAGAAAATCGGCGCAAAAACAAAGAAGATAGACAAGAAAGCTCACAACATGCTGAAGCTTTGACGATGATGAGAGGGCGATCAATAGAACGTGGCTCAAGTGGGAGTCAAAAGCAAAGTAGATCAAAATCAAGGAGTAAGAAGAATATGAAGTGTCACTATTGTGGAAAGAAAGGGCATTACAAAAGGGAGTGTTGTAATCTCAAGAAGAAAGAAGGAAAAAGTCATGAGTTGTCAAATGCTCAGGATTGTGTAGCAGGTACCTAGGATGAAGGCGAAATTTTATACAGTGAGGCAATAATAGTTCATGAAGGCAGAAGAAATTTTGCTGAAGTTTGGCTAATGGATTCAGGAGCCACATGGCATATGCCCCTCAGAGAGAATGGTTCCATCAATACGAACCCACCTCTGGAGGATCTGTGTACATGAGAGATGATCATGTTGTGGAGATTGCTGGTATTGGGAGCATCAAACTGAAGACGTATGATGGTACCGTTCGCACTATCCAGGAGGTACGACATGTTAAAGGTTTGAAGAAAAATCTATTGTGTTTAGGACAATTAGATAGTCTCGAGTGTAAAACCCATAGTGAAGATGGGAAAATGAAGGTGATCAAAGGTGCGCTTGTGATCATGAAAGCGAAAAAGATAGTTGCTAATATGTACATGCTTCAAGGAGAAACACAACAAGATGGAGAAGTTTCAGTTGCATCAACAAGTTCGATAGAAGAGTCAATAAAACTTTGGCACCAAAAACTCGGTCACATATCAGAACAAGGTATGAAGATTCTCGTCGAACAAAACCTTCTTCCAGGGCTCAAAAAGGTTTCTTTGCCATTTTGTGACCATTGTGTTACTAGTAAGCAGCACAGATTGAAGTTCAATAGTTCAAATGCTAAAAGCAAGACTACCTTAGAACTTGTTCACTCTGATGTATGGCAATCACCGGTTATATCCCTAGGAGGAGCAAGAACTTTGTATCTTTTATTGATGATTACTCTAGGAGATGTTGGGTGTTTCCAATAAAGAGGAAGGCTGAATAAAGAGGAAGGCAGATGTATTTCTAGTTTTCAAAAATTTCAAAGTGCAAATAGAGCTTGAATCTGAGAAGAAGATCAAGTGTCTAAGGTCAGACACTGGAGGAGAATATACTGGTATTGAGTTTGATACCTTTTGTCAAGAAGAAGGCATCAAAAGGCAGTTCACAGTGGCGTACTCTCCACAACAAAATGGAGTAGCTGAGCGAATGAACAAAACCTTGTCGGAAAGAACAAGAGTAATGTTGAGAGCTGCAAGAATGGACAAATCTTTTTGGGCGGAAGCAGTCAAGACCGCGTGCTATGTGATCAATCGGTCTCCATCAACCACACTGATCTAAAGACGCCAATGCAAATGTGGACAGGTAAACCAGCTGACTATTCGCGCTTACATATGTTTGGAAGTCCGGTGTACATGATGTACAACACCCAAGAAACATCAAAGCTAGATTCGAAATCCAGAAGATGTATTTTCTTAGGGTATGCTGATGGAGTGAAGGGATACAGCCTGTGGGATCCCACTTCCCACAAGGTAATAATCAACAGGGGCGTGATATTTACAGAAGACAAAGTACATACAAATGATAGCACTTCAAAGAAAAACCAGAGACTAGTACAGTTCATGTTAGAAATGAACAAGAAGATCAAAATTCTTCTGAAGCGAAAATAGAACACAAAGAACAAGAAGAAGCTGAAACTGAAACTCCACTAATTCGACAGTCAACTCGGGAGCGAAGAGAACCAGCTTGACACTCAGATTATTTTATGGAAGGGAATATTGCATACTGTCTGCTAACGGAAGATGGAGAACCTTCAAATTATCATGAGGCTATATAAGGTCAAGAAGCTTCTCTATGGATGGCGGCAATGCAAGAAGAAATAAAAGTTCTCCATAAAAATAATACATGGGATCTTGTTCGTCTACCACAAGGAAGGAAAGCTATCGGAAACAAATGGGTCTTCAAGATCAAACGAGATAGAAATGACCAAGTGGAGCGGTATCGTGCTAGATTAGTAGTGAAAGGGTTTGCTCAGAAAGAAGGTATCGACTTCAACGAGATATTCTCACCTGTTGTACGACTTACAACAATTCGGGTAGTCCTGGCGATGTGTGCTACATATGACTTGTACTTGGAGCAGTTAGATGTGAAAACTGCATTTCATCATGGAGAACTTGAAGAAGAAATTTAAATGCTCCAACCAGAAGGTTCTGAAGAAAAAAAAAGCTTGGTTTGCAGGTTGAACAAATCTTTATACGGTCTCACACAAGCGCTGAGATGTTAGTATAAGAGATTTGATTCCTTTATTACGAGCCAAGGACACAACAAACTCAATGCAGATCCTTGTACTTACAACAAGAGATTTGGTGATGGTGATTTTATAATTTTGCTGTTGTATGTAGATGACATGTTGGTTGCAGGCCCCAACAAAGATCGTATTGAAAATTTAAGGCTCAAATGGCTAGGGAGTTTGAAATGAAGGACTTGGGACCAGCAAACAGGATTCCAAGGATGCAAATTCACCGAGATAGAAATAATAGGAATATTTGGCTTTCTCAAGAAAACTACTTGAAGAAAATTTTACGACGCTTCAATATGCAAGATAGTAAGTCAATCTCTACCCGTCTTCCTATTAATTTCAAGTTATCTTCAAGTATGTGTGCTAGCAGTGAAGCAGAGAAGATGGAGATGTCTCGAGTACCGTATGCATCAGTAGTGGGTATAGCCTAATGTTTGCCATGGTATGTACAAGGCTAGACATTGCACAAGCAGTGGGAGCGGTTAGCCGGTACATGAAAAATCCTGGTAGAGAGCATTGGAATACGGTCAAGAGGATCCTGAGATATCTCAAGGGTACCTCAAATGTTGCATTATGTTATGGAAGACCAGACTTTCTTGTTAGAGGCTATGTTGATTCGGATTATGCACGTGATCTTGATAAAAGCAAATCCACCACAGGGCATGTGGTTACTCTTGCTAGAGGAGCAGTAAGTTGGGTTTCGAAACTGCAGTCTATCGTGGCTACTTCTACGACTGAAGGAGAATACGTGGCAGATACAGAATCTAGCAAAGCAATTTAGTTGCAAATGTTATTGGAAGATCTTGGACACAAACAAGAGAAGGTAACTTTGTTTTGTGATAGTCAGAGCGCTTTGCACTTGGCAAAGAATCCAACATTCACTCGAGGACGAAACACATAAGAGTTCAATATCACTTTATTTGTGAGAAGGTAGAAGAAGGAAGCATTAATATGGAGAAAATTCATAAAAAAGAGAACCTAGCAGACATATTGACAAAGCCAGTAGACAACAACAAGTTCATGTGGTGTCGATTCTCCATCGGCCAAGCAGAAAACGTGAGCATCATAAGAGCAAAGTAGATAGGATGGAGGAGGTACAAACAAAAGTAACTTTAAGTGGAAGAATGTTTAACATGGATGTAAAAAGAGGTGTAAAGATACTTTTATTGCTCAAACAAGAGGTGGCAACACTATGGGATAAGGTGGCATCATATGGGTGTGGTGGCATCCATATAGGTGTAGGTGGCAACATATGGGAACAATAAGTTTGAGGTGTCTTCTTCTAATGTGAGTCGTCATTTGAATGACACACCTCATTATGTTGAGGTGTCCATTTCATTTGAGATGTCCTCAAATGAGACTACCATATGACAAATGCCAATCCCATAATGAGACACCCTATATGTACAATGACACTTCAATGGTGAGGTGTCAACATAATGTCCATTCTCTACACTATAAAATGAGAGAAATGGTGATGTTCAAAATCACCCCATTCTCATCCCATTTCTTGAATATTTCAACAACTTTATTAATGATCATACTCTTATTGACCTTGGTTATATAAGCTCTGCTTTCACATGGACAAATCAACAATCCTATCGTGGTCATATAAGAGAACGACTTGATCGAGCAATAGCAAATATTGACTGGTGTAGTGTATATCCTCAAGTATTTTCCATTTACTAAGATATAATTCGGATCGCGCTCCAATTTTACTTAAAACAGATAGCCCACAATCCAGACCACACAATATTTTCAGATTTGAATCTCAATGGGGTTCTCATCATCAATTTAACGAGATAGTGGAACAAGCATGGTTGGCATCATCCTCATTTGTACCTGAAAAATTGGCGTAATTGGGTATAACTCTTAAATTATGGAGCAAAAACGTCATTGGCAATGTCAGAAAACGGATAAAGTGTTTTTCTTCAAGATTGTTGAAAATTCAGGTTGGATCACCTGCGCCATCTTCTTTATCTTTAGAACTACATCTTCAACAAAAACTACAACAATTGGAAAAAATGAATAAACAGTTTTGGGAACAAAGAGCGAAACAATATTGGGTTCAAAACGGTGATAGAAATACGAGGGTATTTCATGCATCAGTTAAACACTAGAGGAAGAAAAATTCTATCAAATATTTACAGACAGGGGACGGCACCTGAATTACTAATTCTGCACAAATCGGCCAACTGTTGACTGATCACTTTAGATCTCGCTTAACTGCTGAACTAGTTGAACCAGTACCGAGTTCTCTCCACCATCTTTTCCCGAGTATTCCTCCTTCTAACATTCCTATATTGACAGCCCCTCCCACTCAGGAGGAAATATTTGAAGTTATTAGAAATATGGGTTCCTTAAAGTCTCCAGAACCAGATGGATTTCCGGTGTTAATTTTATAAAAAATGTTGGTCTATTATAGGCTCTGAAACGCATTCTCTCATATGTAACATTTTCAATTCTTGTACATTACCTCCAGAAGTGAATCATACTTTTGTATCTTTAATCCCTAAAAAGGATGCTCCATGTAAAGAATCAGATTTCAGGCCTATTTCCTTATGTAATGTTATATACAAAATAGTGACCAAAATATTATCTAATCGTATTCGGCCATTTTTAGATCATAGAATATCTGAATTTCAAAATGCTTTTGTACCGAAACGACAAATTACAAATAGTTTAATTATAGCAAAGGAACTCATCCACTCAATGAAACTCTCCACCGCAAAAAAGGGTACTTTCGCTCTTAAGATGGATATGGAAAACGCATATGATAGGGTGGATTGGAATTTTCTAAAATTCACTCTACATTGTTTTGGTATAACTGGGTCGATACAAAATTTGATAATGAATTGTGTTACTACACCAACATTTCAGATTCTATGTAATGGAATTTCTCAAAAGAAATTTGGTAGTAGCAGGGGACTTCGACAAGGATGTCCATTATCTCCGTATCTCTTCATCCTTGTGTCAAATTGGTTTTCTATTATGATGTCTCAGGCACAAATATCAGGTCTCTTCCAAGGGTATAAGATTAATGGCTTAGCTCCTCCAATTTCACATTTGCTCTTTGCGGACGATCTATTCATTTTTGGTGGATGCAATATCACGAATCTTTATGGACTTCATCAAGTTTTACACCTTTATACAAGTTTTTTAGGACAATAAATAAATTTTCACATAACGCCAATATACTTCAGCAAAGGCGTTTCTGGTGAATTAAAAATAGAAACTGCCTCATTCTTGGGAGTGTGACAAATGACTATTGATGAAAGATATTTGGAAAATAGGATCCTTAAACTTAATACAAGAATTAATTCTTATCTGTTTTACTAGAAAAGGCTCGAGGCAAGATGGCCGGGTGGAAACAAAAAATGATCTCTCAAGAAGGAAGGAGTGTTATTGTTAAATCCGTACTTTCTTCTTTATCAATTTTCTTTATGACTACGGCTAAGATTCCTATTGAAGTAATCCGACAGATGGAGAAGATTGAACGCAACTTTTGGTGGGGACATTCGGAAGATCCTCGGAAGTCACACTTTATCGATTGGAAGGACATTTGCCTCCCAAAACGAGTAGGCGGCTTGGGATTTCCACGTTTAGTGTTGGTATAAAAACATTACTGGCAAAAATTACTTGGCGTTTTATCACCAACTCCTCATCAAAATAGGCCGAACTTCTCACTGCAAAGTACTTGAAACAAAATACTATTTGTACTGCAGTTCTAACATCAACTTCATCTTCTTTGTGGAAAGCAATACTTCAGACACGTCCATTATTTTCAAAGAATTGTCGATGGCAAATTGGCAATGGTAGTTCAGTTAACATCTTTACTGAACCCTGGATTCGAAGTCGTGACGAAGGTCTTCTTATTAAAAGCCCCCAAACTGGTCAACTAATATTAGTTTGGTGACAGACTTAATTGATCCAGTAACAAGACAATGGAGGGCACCAGTTATTCAATCATTATTTCTTCTAGATATTTCAAATAAAATTTTGGGCATTAGGTTACCACATTTTGAAAAGGAAGATAACTTTATTCGGAAACCGACAAAAAAGGGGATATTTTCTACTAAATCGTGTTATGAACTCCTCAATCCAAATTCTGATGAAACAACATCACAATCTTTCAACTGGTCACGATTTTACAAAAACTCGGGCCTTTTACCAAAGATCTGGTGTTTCATATGGAAATTAATTCATTCGGGGATTGCTGCTAAATGAATATTCACCGATTTGTCAACATTCACGACACTTTTTGCCCTTGTTGTCATCAATCTGAGGAAACTATAGACCATCTCTTTATCTCTTGTGCAAAGGTAAGACAACTTTGGGACTCATTTGAACTTTCAACTCCGTCTCTAGGTAATTAGGAAAACGATCTTACTTTCGCTCCAATGGTGGGTCAACCAAAGTAATAACTACTACATGTTCAATAAAGTCTGTATTGTCTTCTGGAATCATTGGAAAGAGCGCAACAGAGTTACTTTTGAAAGCTTAGAATACACCATTCAAAGGGTTATGGTCCATATCAACACTGATCTTAGACAATTCGGAGTTCAACCTTATGAATCGGGAAACATAACATTGCTACAAAATCCAATAGTACAACCGCATTGGATTGCTCCACCTGATTCTTTTGCTAAGATAAATGTGGATGGAGCATGTTCCAATCAAGGAGCAAGTTGTGTTGCAGTTGCTCGTTCTTCGAATGGAGAATTTCTTGCCGCCTTTTCATGTCGACTTTGCTGCTCTACATTTGATATTGTTGAAGCCCATGCGGTTTTACTTGGAATGGTACTATCTTTAAAGCATAACTTTTCGAAGGTTATAATTGAAAGCGATTCAGAGAATTTTATCAATAGCATTTCACCTGCATCCATTGATCCTCCTTGGCAATTACAACCTTTCCTCTCGGGTATTGAACCTTATGAAAGCTATTTTGAATCGATTCAATTTCTTTTTGGCCCCCGAACTTGTAACATGGTCGCTCATGAATTGGCCGCTCTAGTATTGCATGAGAATTTGTATGGAGAATGGAACTCCACTAATATTCCATCATGTATCATCTCTTATGTAATTTCTGACTATTAATGAAATTATAGTTTCTGTTTCAAAAAAAAACCCTTTCCCTCCCTCTTCTTGACACTTTCTCGCCAGTGGTCGGGGTTGCCGGTCCGTCGGCCGACAACAATCAGTTATAAAAAAGATAAGAAATTGTGAAAAGGCACTTGATAGTTGATACCGCAATAAATATAGATATTAGAACAAATTTATATCCAAACATAGATAGAGTTGAGAAATTCTAACCTAATTGAGGTAAATTTTTGAAAATTATACTTACCCATTCTTTATGAAAATTTTCTGCTACTGTAAATCCAGACTTGCCTAAATGATTTGACTGAGGTTTTGCTTCTGATTCGTATGATAACACCTACTAGAAGGGATTGATTATGAAATTTCCTTGCAATATAGGAATTCGTGATTGATTGTTGCTAAATTAAGAGTCGGCTTAAGGAGTAGAAAGGAGATAAAGGGTTTTCTTCTCTCCTGAAAAAATTCCATCTTGCTGGCTTGTTGCTAGTCAATTAATGCTAAGTAGAATCTCTGTGGTGGTAGTTTCTATACAGTACGAAGATGACGATGATGAAGATGAATGTTTGGGTTTTCAATTTTAACTATTATTTTTGTTAATGGTCCACAAGTTACTAACGGTTAGTATTTAAGACTTTATGGAGTTGTCTCCTTATTAAATCAAAGTCAACTAAGTCAAGGATAGTTGACTCGTACCAGGCCCGAAAATAGTTATCTATATAAGAAAAACGGTTGTCCGCCTACTGGCCACAAAAATAAAATAGAAACCTATTGGAAATTCGAAACAATAGAAATTAGAAACCTATTGGAAATTAGAAACAATAGAAATTAGAAACCTACTGGAAATTAGAAACCTATAAGGGCATCCCCAACGGATCAGGAGATCACCAAATTCTGGTGATCTCCTGGAAATCCCATACCCAACGGCACAGCAGATTGCCAAAAATCTGCTGTGCCGTGAACAGTAACTGCCCAAATCTGGGCAGTTACTGTTCCCTCTCACAAAAATGGTGAGAGGTGGGCCAGGGGTCTATTTAATTATTGTTTGGCCCCTTTTTTTGTTTCTTATTTAATTATTAGTCTTTCTTTTTGTTTTTTCTTTAATGTTTGGTCCTTTTTTTGTTTCTTGTTTAATTTTTTGGTCCCTTTTTGATTTTTTTTTTTTGTGTTTGGTTCGATAAAATTTTTAATTATTAATTAAATTACACTAAAATCAAAAATTAAACATTTAATCTAAATATTCGAAAAAAAACTACCTTAAATATTTTTATTTATACCCTTAATAACACATAATCGGACTATTATGATTTTCATTTCTACCGTTATCGATTTTGTGTACTCCGGGTTTTCGGAGACATTACAATACTATTAGTACTAAGTGAACAACTTATTGAAGAATCAATAATGTTCATCATTGCCTTTTTTTTCCCATAGATGATCAATCAGAGTATCTCGTAATTCAAAATGAGCCTTTTTATCTTTAATTTGCTTGTGCATAGCTAAGAATCGTGCGAAACGTTCGGCTTCATTTTCAACAACTTCTACCGTTGGAATCTCAGAAAAAATTTGGGGTACCGTACGATCGCCATATTCATCCTCTACAACCATGTTATGCATTATAATGCAAGCAAACATTATATCACTGAGGACATTTTTATCCCAAAAACGCGCTGGATCCTTAACAATTTCGAACCGAGCTTGAAGAACTCCAAATGCACGTTCAACATCTTTGCGACATGCTTCTTGCATCATTGCAAAATGTTGTTTCTTCAAACCTTGAGGTTGAGAGATAGTTTGAACAAGAGTCGACCATTTTGGATATATACCATCAGCAAGATAATATCCCGTATCATATTCTTTTCCCATGATATTATATTTTACCGGAGGAGTTTTACCTTCTGCTAAATTTGCGAATAAATTGGAAGACTGTAGTACATTAATATCATTGTTAGAACCCGGTATTCCAAAGTATGCATGCCATATCCAGAGGTCGTAAGAGGCAACTGCCTCTAAAATTATAGTTGGATATCCACTACGTCCAGTGTATTGTCCTGCCCAAGCCGCAGGACAATTTTTCCAAGCCCAGTGCATGCAATCAAGACTCCCCAACATGCCAGGAAAACCTCTTTCTTCTCCTTTTTGCAAGAGCCTTGCAGTGTCATTAGCATTAGGAGTTCTTAGGTATTCAGTACCAAAAATTTCAACTATTGCACGACAAAATCTTTTGAAATATTTTGTCGCCGTTGATTCTCCAATTCTTACATAATCATCTGTTGCGTCTGCTCCTATTCCATATGCTAACATCCGCATAGAGGCTGTCATTTTCTGTAAAGAAGATAATCCAAGTTTCTTTGTTGCATCACTTGATTGAACAAATTCTGGGTCATGCGCTTCGATCGCAGACTTTATTCGTAGGAATACATTCTTTCTCATTCTATAACGTCTACGAAACTTTTCCTCATTGAAAGATGGAGTTTCTGAGAAATAGTCATTCCAGATTTTCTTATGCCCTTTTTCTCTTTCACGATTAATCGTTATATGTCCAGGAACTGAACCCTTATAACGTGGTTCATCATCTTCATTTAATAAATGATAGTTTATCGCGTCGTTATTGATGAGCATAAATGCGTTCATATTTTGTTGGTTATCCAAATCTTCATCAGAATCCGAGCTAGGGTAACTTGATGAGCCTGGGTAAGAATACATTGTTTTACTGCGAATAAAATGTTGAAGAAGTATGTGATTTACTCTACAAGTTAGGATGCATTTTAAAGACATAAAATTACAGTCTTCGAGAAAAACTTATCCCAATGTCTTACAGTCTGACAGATTCCTTACCCACTTACACACTTTATCTCCATTCAACACATAAAATTACAGTCTTCGAGAAAAACTTATCCCAATGTCTTACAGTCTGACAGATTCCTTACGCACTTACACACTTTATCTCCATTCAACACATAAAATTACAGTCTTCGAGTAAAACTTATCCCAATGTCTTACAGTCTGACAGATTCCTTACCCACTTACACACTTTATCTCCATTCAACACATAAAATTACAGTCTTCGAGAAAAACTTATCCCAATGTCTTACAGTCTGACAGATTCCTTACCCACTTACACACTTTATCTCCATTCAATCACATAAAATTACAGTCTTCGAGAAAAACTTATCCCAATGTCTTACAGTCTGACAGATTCCTTACCCACTTACACACTTTATCTCCATTCAACACATAAAATTACAGTCTTCGAGAAAAACTTATCCCAATGTCTTACAGTCTGACAGATTCCTTACCCACTTACACACTTTATCTCCATTCAATCACATAAAATTACAGTTTTCATAAGGTCTATAAATACATGCCTTCACAACTCTTTATAATGTATTACAAAACATTCAGCTTGATACTCTTCAATACTTCTATCTTTTCATCTCAATACTTAGAAAGATATGGCCAAAAACAACAACGTAACTCGCAAACAAGCTTTCTCAGCTAATGATGATATAGTTTTATGTACGACGTATCTTGGGATATCTCAAGATTCAATAGTGGGTATGAGTCAAACTAAAGAACAATTATGGTTTCGTATTGCTGAAAGTTATAACGAAGAGATGGAAAAATCTGGTGGAGTATGTAGATCAGATAGGTCTCTGGACGCTCGCTTTCGAACGATCTCTACTGCTGTTTCAAAATTTCGAGGATGTGTCCGGCAAATTGAGAATCGAAATCAGAGTGGTACCAATGAGATAGACACTGTAAGTTTATATTATATAATGTTACAAATAAAGTGAAAAAATATATTTAATACATTTAATTTGATTTATTTTCAACCTTGTAGCTCCAAAGTGCGAGAACCTTGTACCTTCAAGAAGACGCAAAACAAAAAGGATTTCAGTTTGATCATGTATGGCCTATACTAAAAGATTGTGAAAAATTTGCCGTGGCTGGTCCAAAAAGGATAAATTTAATGAATTCGTTTAATGAGACGCAAATAGGGACTCCTCCATCTGGTTCTCCTGGATTACCTTTCTCTGTTAATCTTGATGAAGATGATAATCAAACTACACCAGAGTCCTATAGTCGACCAACTGGAAGAAAGAAAGAAAAGATGAGGAAGAGGGTAGACGAGGAAAAAACTAAAGACGTTGCTCGAATGCACAATCGAGGCGATGAAGCAATCGAGATGATGAGAAGGACTGAAACAGCAAGAATCGAAAGGAATGCTAGGAAAGATAAGCTAATGGACGCTATTAACAAACGAAATGATAAGGAACGTGCAGTTGAGATGGCGAGAATTAGTTATGAACGAAAAAAGATGGAGTATGACGTTATGCATATGGACGTCAATACAATTACAGATCCTATACGACAAGCATACTTTCGAAGAGAACAACAACAACTATATTTTGGAAAACAAAGTGGTAGCTCGTTTGGAGGTCCGTATGGAGGAGGAGATGGAAGTGAAGGTGGAGATGGAAGTGGAGATGGAGGTGGATGCGGAAGTGGCTACCAAGATGATGATTTACCTCCTTATTAACGAAGTAGTTTCAATTCGTAATTTTAGTAAAATGTCGTATTAGTTTCAATTTGTAGGTTTAGTAAAATGTCGTAGTTTTAGTAAAATGTCGTATTAGTTTCCGTTTATTGTTTTAGTAAAATGTGGTATTAGTTTAATATGTAGGTTAAGTCTTGTAATCTCAACTAATTAGATTTATTTTATAAAAAATTAGTGTTAAAAATAGTATAAATGAAGTTAAGTGTGATGAATAGTGATTTGGTGGGATTTTTAGTGTTTTGTCTTTGGGTTCAACCATTTGAAAACACCAAAAAATTTGGTGAAGATTCTTTTTTGGTGATAGTTTTGGTGCCAACCATTGGGGATGCTCTAAGGAATCCTACACCTTAATCCTAAGGCCGCCAATATATGGACAACCAACTTTGTTATGTGGACAACAGAAAAAATGGGCGTAAATAAGAGAGCCAAATTGAAGAGTCTAAAATTGAATAGAAGTACTTATTTTTCTTTTCTCTTCCGGCTACCACAAATGTCAACAGATTTTCCGGCATTGATAACAACAGACGGTGATAACAACAACAGATTTAGCCTACGATGAAGGAAATTCAAAGGATCGAATAATACTCCAAGAAGGTGAAGGAGATGGAGAGTTAATGATGAACTGAATTTGAAAATATAGATTGATGGTGAGGAAGCCAGAGCTATTGAAAATTATATATACTGAGATCTTATCAGTATAACTTGAAATAACTAGAAGGAAAGAAAAAATGCAGAGGAATAACAAATTAACGATGATTTCAATGGGAAACTTCCCAAATCAGATTGGGAGGGAGAAACCCTAAATCTCTTTTGAAGGAAAGAGGGAGAGAGAAAGCTAGAAAGGATAATATGTAATGTGTTAATGAAGGTGAATAGGAAGAACAATGGAAAACTTGAATATGCTGGTGATGGTTGTCGAGAAAATAAGGTCATCGGTAAAGGTCCGTGGTTGCTAGGAAGAAAGTAACGATGAAGAACACAAAAAAATATTCAATTTTAGCCCTCCAACTTAGTTCGGTTATTTACACCCAATTATGTTGTCCTTTTAAAGAAGTTGATTGTCCACTACCAATCCTAAGTAGAAGCCTATAAGAATTCCAACACCCTTTCCTCCTTACCCCAAAGAAAGGAAGCCTACACTCTTTCTCCAGTTCAATCTGCCCAGACCTCTCTGAACGTAGTTCCTAGACAGTATGAAGATGATGAAACTAGAACAATGTTCAACGCCGCGCCTCCCCGAAGAAATCATAACTACCATCTTAGCGATGTTGCCAGTCAAATCTATCCACCGATTTAAGTCAGTTTCCAAAATCTGGTACTCTATCTTCTCTAACCCTAATTTTATCAAACTTCACCGTGATCATGCTATTGAACAAGACAAATTTATGCTCATTATTACCCACTCTAATAGATTATACACTATAGATTATAACTCATTAGCATCTAAGTTATCTGTTCAATTAGGTGATTACCCGTTCATCTCTCTTATAACAGAGTTTTCATCTTTGGGCTCCTGTAATGGTTTAGTTTCCTTCTATGGTAATAAAATTTACCTTTGGAACCCGTCTACTGATGAATTGAAATCAATACCCACATGTCCATATATAAAGGAATATAAGGAGAGATTACATACTGCCGCCAGTGTGTTTGGTTTCGGTTATGATCGCCGACCAGATGATTACAAGATTTTGGGGATTGTAAAACAGGTGGACGATGATTTTAGTTATGTCATGCTTTACTCTTTAGGCTCTAATTCGTGGAAAGTCATGGACAATATTCCTTACAAAATCATTTGTGGCAAATTTGGTGTTCTTATTAATGGAGCTCTTCATTGGAAAACAACAGCTCCATTTGTCGGGAGATGGAAGACATCCACCTATAATGCGATACTTTGTTTTGATGTAGTTGATGAGACATTCAAAGAAGTGCCTATACCAAAAAAATTGAGTGAGAATTCTCGGCAAGGGGCGTAATAATTGGTGTTTTAGGTGATTGTCTTTGTATATTTCATCATATTTCGACGGTTCATGTTGAAGTATGGGTAATGGAGTACGGAGTGAGCGAGTCTTGGACTAAATTCTTCACTATTACCAAAGACAATGTTATTCCATTAATTTTTGCAATGTACCCGATAAAGTGTTTCAGAAATGGTGACGTATTATTGCTGAATGGATATAGGGACATAATTTTATATGATCCAAAACAGGAAAAAGTTCCAATTCATAAGTTAAGCGGAATCTCAGACTTTTTTCAATTAGTGACTTGTGTTAGCAGTTTAGTTTCACTAAATTCTGGAATTTATTTGAAGCAAGTACTAAGCAACGCTATCTAAAGGAAGCAAGGAAGAAACTAGTCCAGTATTTAATCTTTATTTCAGTATATGTTCTAACCCTGCTGGAGATGGATTTATTTTGTAATTACATTTTTGGTGAAATTTATATTATCAAACTTGGGTATCTTGTCATTTATTTTATCAATTTAATTAAATGGTAAAGGATTACGTATACAAGATGAAGTACAACTATTACTGCTTTACTCACAACGAGAAGAGTTTCCATGGAAATATCGAAGTACAGTAATGGCAGTAACTCTGAATGTCTCCTTTTCTAAGTACATTTTACCTTCATTATTTGTAGGCGACGAAGATGAAGTTATATGTATAACTTTTTTTAATCCTGTAAATTTTTTTTGTAACTAATAGCATCTCCAATGTAAAACACAGTCTTAGAAACTCGGAGTGCCACGTAGGACTTTTAGAGTTTTTATCTTAAGATTCATCTCTTAGTGCCAACTCAGCATTTTCATATATTAAAAAAAAAACAATTAATAATACCTAAAACTACCGAACACAAATTAAAAAGGAAACATGGTTGCTCGGTCTTAAGCATGTTAATGGATATCCGAATATTCGACATCCGATCTGCATCCGTATTCGAATTTTAAAAAAATATCTGAAATTTCAGATATCGGATATTCCTTATCAAATATCTGCTTATTGGATATCGGATACGGATACACTAATATTCGATCCGCTAAATATCCGTATCCGATAAGTAATATAAAAAAATAATAAAAATTTAAATTTATTCATAATAATATATAAAATGTATGAGTGGGATTTATTATTTAGATCTAATGGTTAAAAATTTAAAGAAAAAAATTTGAAATTTTGTTAAACTTTCAGGTATCGGATATTATCCGATATCCATTAATATTATCGGATTCGGATTTATAATATCTGTCGGATAATTATCGGATACAGATATTCGGGTAGCTTATCGGATTCAGATACGGATATACCTATATCCGATCAGATAAGCTACCGTTTACAGGCCTACTCGGTCTCTTCCCTCTATTTTCTTCACTGCTTTGAACCGAACGTCACCAAAAATTGCTTTCATGTTTTAACGTCATCTTCATCTTCTTCCTTTAATTCTTAACTTCTACTTCATTCTCCCAAACAACAAATGTGAAGGTATGATTCTTGTTTCTCTTATGAAATTAGATTACAAAATTAAAGTTTCTTAAATTTAACAGATCTATTTGCACAAAATTATGTTGAAATGTATTTAGTTGATTAAGATGATTAGAGTGGGACAAATTCAAGAGAAATAGTTCACAATTTGGGTTGGACATTTTTTCAAACAGGTTACTAGCATAACTTAAATATGTATTTGGTTGATGAAGATGAATTCAAGAGTTATAGTAATGGAGGAAAAACAATCTATGAAATCAAGGGGGTTGAAGATGAAAAATATCAGATTGATAGAACAATCAAACGTCCACAGTCTATTTATGCCTTTAAGTTTAGATCTCTTCATTTTTTGTTCGTTTAGATCTGCATTTCTTTCTATACAGATTTTTGTGTGTCAGTGTTTATAGTGTTTAGGGCACTTTTTTCTGTTTTTTGTTGCTCCACTTTTTCTTCGTGTTTTCTGTTGTACAACCTAGAACTTGACCCGCCCAAGTTCGATTTATCTTTCGTAGGCTAGTGCCTCTGGCAGGCTATGCTCAAGGAATTTTAGATTTGCCCGACATGAACCCGTCCGTTATGTCAAGTGACTTTCGACATAAGTTACCTGAAATGCCCTAACCCGATCAAGGGGTACCCCTGAACCCAGCCCGATTCCCTGTCGGGTGGTTTTGGGCCTCTCTCACCCCAAAAGCTAGCTCAAGAGGTAAGACTTCTCCCACACTTATTAACACACCCCCTGCCCCTTTCACAACCAATGTGAGATTAACCTAACAATCCCCCCCTCACACATTGGCTCTTAACTTCAATAGTTATTGGGCCGAGACTTGTTATTACCTGGGCTCTGATACCAGTGTTGGGTGGTCTTGGGCCTCTCTCACCCCAAAAGCTAGCTCGAGAGGTAAGACTTCTCCCACACTTATTAACGCACCCCTTGCCCCTTCCACAACCAATGTGGGATTAACCTAACATTCCCGTTCTTTGGTCAGATCCTTGTTTTGGTTCTGATTTGGTTCTTTGTGTTTTTTCCCAAATTTCTTAGGTTTTTGTTTTTAACTGGCTCTGATTAATGTAAGTGTACTGAAAGTTCGCTCGTATGCTCTAATGGTCTGGTAAACAAAGTTATCGGTCTTAGGAATAAAGACGAAATTTAAGGCAACAAATTCTTCCATATGATCTTTTAGAACACATGGTACAAATTAAAGAAGAGTTCACATCAAAAGTTCATCCGTAAGACCGTAAGCTCTAATAGTCATGTAGTGAAACTTTATCTTTTTAGACCTAATTGGTAAATATAAAACAACATATTCTTTAGATGAACCTCGATAGAAACCACTTCCATTTATTCAATTGTAAGCACTAATCATTCTTTTAGAAAATGAAAGGTAGAGCCAAAACATTTTACATAATAAGTTACAAAAGTAAGTTATTTTTTGGAATCAGTAAGAGTGTCAAAACTATTATGTGTATTTATAATTGGGAAAATAGCTATTTGGGTTGAGAAAAATATCATAATAACTAAAAAAGCCATCATCTTTTTCAATTAACTAAAAGTTGTTATAATATTAAGGGTAATTGCACATAAGGTTTAAAATAATATGGGTAATTAAGAATCAGGTCATTTTCTATCTTTTTCCTTCCCAAAATACCCTACTCACTAATAGTCATTCTCTCCCAAAAAAGAAAACCAAAATTTTAGGGTTTTTCTTTTTCTTCTTCTTCCCCTTCAATTGAATTTCTTTAACACCTGAAACTTCATCTCCATACTCCTCCTCACCATCAGCATCTTAGCTTTCACTGTTTCTTTCCCACTCTAGAATTTGGTGTCCATCTTCAGATCGATCTTCTACTGTTGGAAGATGAGAATTTGGTCTCTAGATCTAAAACTCGGCAACCAATGTATCTTCCATTGGTTTTTGCTAATGTTTTACTCAACTTCAGTTTTGATGGATGTTAAATCGGTATGTATAATCTTGATGGGAAAGTAATGGATTTTATTTCATCAAAAAAAAAAAGTAATGGATTTTATTTGTGGGAAAACTGTTCTTCCTAGGTTTTACATTCTCTTTGTTTTTTTTTATCTATCATTAGCAGGAATTTGGGTTTATATTCACTATAAGAAAAGAGTTTATGTTTATCTATCAATTTCTTTATGTTAGCTGTTTTGATTTCAAAATCTTTGAACCCTTTATGTTAATTTAAGGATAAATCTTACACTAAACGAATTGGTACTGCTCATGGTTGGGATATTTTTGTTTCATATTTTCAGTTTCTTGAAAGGAATCAGTTTATTAACTTTGATTGTTTTGATTGGAATTGGTTTGTCATCCTTGAAATCCTAGTTACAGGACAAAGAAAAAAAGGGTTTTGATGACTGTAAACTAGGTTTACAATTATGAAAAGTCGTATATACGGTATCGCCAAACAAGTTTTCAACACCAAAGTCTGAGTCTCTGTGTATGAAACTTAGAACAAACATCTAAATTTGAGATGCATCTAGAAGTCCCAAAACTCATAATCAAGTGATTACGAGTACTTACTGGAAGTAAAATATAATCCCAACTTTCCTTCTCCAAACGGCACTTAAAGTCCATTTTTATGCTATAGAGAAGGTTGTTATCAGTTGGTAGCGTCATCGGGAAATTTAAGGATATTTCATTCTAGTCCGTGTTTACGGGGAGGACAATCATAATGTTATACTTACTCTATCTGTTTTGAATCCTTTAATGCTTACCCACACTGTCGAACTATACGTATGCTATCATTAAATATACGAATACTAAAATGTCTTGTTTTTTCTGTTTTCTTTCAGGTACCACTGTGGCTGGTTGAAACTCTAGAATCATAAAGTTTTAGTTAAAGGCGAAACAACTTTTGGACGTTCGGACATGTGCAAGCTCAAAGGTACCCAATTCCCAACTTCCTAAATCTAATTTTGGTTGCAATTATTAGGTGGTATTCTCAAATCTCACACACTGTTAAGATCTTAGCAGACTTACAATGTACGTATATATTATTAATAGCTTTTGGCCTAGTAGGATACTAAGTCACTGTTGAATAAGCTCAAGCTCTTTATTAGTAGTCTATAGGCTGTAGTGATAATATATGAAAATAGTCAATTTTTATCACAACAATATATGAAACTATACTTCTGTAAATTGTTTATAGATGTCAATTAGCTTTCATTTGAACCCTTCCCGAATACCAATTGTATTATATATTACATCTTGCATAATTTTTGCTTCCCGATTTTCACTATAATTTCGTTACTTTTCCTATATATTTGACGGTTCTACCACAGACTTGTGTGAAAATGTATGACCTTTGTTGCTTCCTTCTAGGTTGTGCTCGACAACGAAACTTCAAACCCTTGATCATGGGCAGTAAAAAAATCACAAACCCAAACTGAGTATGAAATTACCTTCATATCCGACCTGTTTTTATGATCCTTTCTTTTTTTTACTGTATTAACTTTCTTTTCTTGTTTCTGTTTCTTGGTTCTTGTTTGTATTTCCAGTCTTGTGCCAATAATGCTTTCTTTTCACATGTAGATGCATCCCATTCTAAGCACCAAGAACCATGGACTACGCAACGTATCGTCCTCGCACTCATAAATAATAAAAGCAGTCAAGAACAAATAAGAGACTATCTTGTTTTTCATTTAAAGTTTAGTCAATAGAAGAGGTCAGATTTCATGATTGATATTTGTGTTAGAAGTGACCAACTCAAAACTAAATGGAGGAACATTGCCACTTATAATTGGATTGGTAGTTGCAGGAGGTGGTGTACTATTGATCTGCATTGATGATGGGCCAAATGTGTCGAATTGTGGAAATGGAACATTGGCAGGATCCCGTTGATTCACCCAGAAAGAGGAGGTGGTGATGATAGCGACTGTGGGGTATACTACTAATCCCGATGGATGATGAACCAAACGGAACTAAATAGGCCAAATGTAACTACTATTTTGTGTTGGCATATAAGTATTTTTCAGTGACAATGGCTTCATGAATTTTATATGATGAATGATGAAATCAATTCTAAACTCAAGATTTTGTAAATACGTACTCTTAGTTTATATTCTCGATTTCTAAATCGAGTTTGCAAGATATGCAATTCAAGATTATATTCAATAAAGCTTGCAAATCATGTTTGCAATCTATATTTTGCAAACACTTACATTATGCAAACACATGTTTGCATAACAGATTGTTGCAAACACGTTTGCATAACAGATTGTTGCAAACACGTTTGCAGAAAAATGTAAAGGAAAAAACGCCGTTTTTTTCTGGGTTTTTTTTTTTGAAAAAAGATATTGAAAGTGGATCTTGTTAGAAAGCTAATGAACAATCATTTCTAAATATATAATTTTTATAGAAATCCGACATCTCAAACAAAAGTTATATCGATTTAAAATTTAAAGAAAAATAAAAGAATTTAGTTACACAAAATGACAAAAAAAGGGTATTTTAGTATTTGCACACTTTTTAACCTGAATAATAATTTTCAAATGTTTTGTGCTTTTCTGCTCATTTTCAATATTATTTTGACCTTTATAATTCATGTGTTAAATACCCTTACCCTATAAAGCTCACTTTCTCTCTCAAGAAATCTTAAATTTTAGGTTTTTTTTTTCTCTTTTTCTTTTTCTCTTTCTTCTTCACTCTCTTCTGTCATTTTAAACATCATGTCTTTCTTATCACCGCGTCTCTTCACAGCCGATGCCCTCATCCACTTTAATTTAATCTAGTTAAGATTCTTGAACAGTCACAGTATTTTCAGGTGATTCAGCGATCAGATCGGATTCATTTAGGGAACAACACATTAAGATACATATTCGGTTTTTTAAATTGAGGAGAGAATCAACTGGATCTGAAGAATCGACGACAAACTTACAGAAATCTCCGACTTCATTCTTGATTTCAACATTATCGTTTCCATTTCTATTGTTCGATCACCAACATTGGTTGAATCTACTTTTTCCTAAAACACGATCGATTGAATCTTCTCCTTTGATTCTTGCCCGTTTATGAGCTTGCATTGCATTGACTAATCAAAAAGAAATTCGTCTAAGTTTGAAGAAAAATAAACTTCAGTATTTTTTTATTCTGAATGCAAACCAAGTTTGCGAGATCTGCAAACTCAGCTTGCATTCTGCAAATAGAGTTTGCAAGATCTTCAAACTGGACTTGCATTCTACAAATAGATTACATGATCTGCAAACTGAGTTTGCAACATCTGCAAATCGATTTTGCACCACGCAAACAGAGTTTGGCAAGATTTGCAAAAAATAAATGTCATTACAGTACATAATGTTATTACATTACATAATGTTATTACAATACATTCCTTCCAAAAGGTAAACTATAACACTGAAATTTTATAGGACATTTTTTATGTACTTTGATCTGGGGGGAAAGATACCAAATTTGTTACAATTCAATTTAATTTTTAAGAAATCCTAGGTCTTCATTATAAGATTTTAAGATCCGTGAATCCAGAATTATCAACGATCTTCGGAATTCTGAACTCAGATTGGGAATTTCTTCACCATTCATTTCTCATCAAATATGTTCAAGAAAAGAAACTAAAACTTGTTCAAGAAGAAAAATCTAAGTAGTTTTGATGATGAATGCTTAAGATTTCTTCTTTAAACCCTATTAATCTTTGCTTCCTTAATTTTTAGATAAAATTTTAGAGAGAGAAGAAATAATATTTCTGTAAATTTTACATAGATAAATGATGAAGAAAATATAAAGAGAAATAAACAAAGATGAAGGTTTGGTTGTCAATGTACGGTTCAAGGGTAAAGGATGAAGAAAAAAAAGAAAGTAAATGTATAGCTGGAAAGGAAAAATGTCAGAAAATTGTACAATTGGATCGGTAACCAAACCAAACCATGAACGGATTGGTTCGGATTGAGATTTGAAAAAATCGAACCGTTCGGTTTGGACTGGCCCACAAAGTCGGTTATCCAACCGATGTTCACCCTTAGTTCGTCGGTCATCATGAACATCCCAGTAGTATGACGGAGGAAGAACTTGTAGCCCTTCGCACAAAGTTTTCCATTTCTGACGATTTCGAGCTCCTCCTTCCTTCTCTAGAGGAACGAATTTCTATACCTTCTCACCGTAGTGTAGCTGTAAATGAAGCTTTCCTGGGAGCGGCTTTATTTATCCTTTTCCCTATTTTTCTTCGTAGAGATGCCTAAATATCTCGGTCTGTTGCCTTGTCAACTTAACCTGAATGTCGTGCTGATCATGATCACCTTTTTCCCTTTTGCAAACATAAAAAGATTAAAACCAATCTCTATGCCTTCGTGTAATTTTACAACTTGAAGTCTAATTGGGTTGAATATTCTTGGTGTTACATTGCGTCCCATCGGAAACCTTTTATCCATACTTCAAAAGCCTAGAAGAACTAAAAGGGAAGATGATCGGCCTAACAGGTTACCCTAAATAGGTCTACACCCGCAAGTGCACGGGTGTCAAGTTGTAATATTTCCGGAATGACCGGTTCGTTCCTCAGAGACTAGTTAAACTTATTCTAAAACTAGGAAGTAATAATATTTTTCAAATGTTTTGATTTTGGTTTTAAAATGAATAAAATATCAAAATAAAATAACGGAAATGAAAATAAATAAAAATGATACAAGGAATTTAAATGGGGGAGAGTCTGGGTTTTCTGAATTCACCACATAAAATCATTTTTATGAACGAATATTTAGACAAATTAACTCACTTTCCTTTTATAACTCAGAATTTCGGATAATGAACTATCCTAATTCCGGGAGATGTTTTCGTTAAAACTCGATTAAAATTTTGAACATGGTTTCATCATCTACCCTAGATAGACAATTTGCTACTCATAATAAAAGTTTAAAACAGATATGACAAATAAAAGAGAAATAGGGAGGAAAACAAAACTTTTCTCACTGATTTTCCACTGGCAGCCAAACGCGCCCCTAAGGAAAATAATTTTCTTGTCTTCTCGGAAGTATTTTCTTTCTGGAAAAATTATTTTCCAGACATTTTTCTCATCTTCCCCAATCTTCTCTCTCTACTGTTTCTCTCTTCTTCTTTATACTTTCAATCCAAAACACCAAATAAATGGAAGATAAATGATATTAATATGAAAAATTGAATAACAATCATCTCTCTCTCTCCCTCTCTCTTTCTCTCTGTTTCTCCCTTTCTCTCTCTATTCTGTTTTTGTTCTCTCTCTCATTAAAAGAATTACAGAAGAAAAAGAAGAAAAGATAGGTGATGATCAAGCCTCTGTTCTTTTTCTTTACTCTCTCTCTCTAATCTTTCATTCCAGCCCGAGAGTGGACTCCCCAAAAGGTAAGATCCAACTCTCTTCTTCACTGTTAATCTTTTATAAAGAGAAGAAGAAAATATTCAGTAGCTAGCAGTTGACTCCTTCCTTCTCAGCCCGTGATTTCTTCTCTCTAAAAATATCTCATTCAATATCTCCTATTATCTCTCTTTCTATCTCTACAAATCTCTGTCGATCCTTTCCTTCTTTCCTTCATTATTTCCAGCCGAGCAAATCTCGTAATCAATTGATCCCTCCATTCACAGTAAGAAATCTCATACCAATCTCTCAATAAAATGCGAGCAGAAGGAGAAGAAGAATGGCTACAATATCGCCTCTCCATTAATCGAATCTCACGTCAATCTCTATCTATTCCCATCTCAGAAAATTTCTTTCCTAATATAATCTCTTTTCATCTCTGTTTCTTATAGAAACTGAGGATAAGAAAGAGAAAATAATGGCATTCCCATAAGTTTTGGGAACCGCCCAATCGGGTAGTGTGGGCTGGCTAGAGATATCGATAAAGTATTTCGCGGCAGTTTGAATTAAGTGGCAGCGCGCACTCAGATGAAACTAGGTGAAGTGTCTATCATATTTGCCGTTAGATCACTGCGAGGAGTATTGAAAAACTGATGTACGATATACTGGATCATGATCTCAACAAATCCAGAGCCCGTCCTAAGAATCCCGAAAGTGTACCGAAATATTCAAATTGTCCTTTTCGGTGTGCGCCACGTGTTATAAAAGATCTGATATTGACCGAAACTTTGACCTGGTCTATTTCGCTCATCCGAGCTCCGATTTGACTTCTGTTTTCGCCAATGGATTCGTCTTCAGCTCTACGTATCATCCGAGTACTAAAATTTCTAGAACACCATCATCTCCAAATTACCAAAATGCCCCCAGATGTTTCTTTCTCTCGAATTTATCAATTTTCGCGTTCAATTCCGTAAAGAACACCTGGACAAGTGAAACAAGTAATTTATCAGAGTAACTGCTCGAATTCGACTAACATACCCGAATTAAGAGATTCAGATGGGACATTTTCATGTCTCATCAGAAGATGATTCTTTTTTCGTCACCGAGAGGTAAAGAAAGATTTTAGCCACTCTCTTGCTATCCTTCTATTGATACTGATAATTTTCCCGAGGTTATTCCTGATCCTGAGGATGTTCGATGCTTGGAAAGACTCGATCTCCTCACCGAGGGTGACGTGATCGTTCCTTTCAATGATTTTGATTATTATGCATTTGCTGAGAAGGGCATCATACCTTCCATCGCAGGATCAAATTAGTCATTTCTTAGCCTCTTCGCTTTTGTCTTGCAGCTTCCTTAGATTCTAAGAAAAGGGAAGGTACAACCATCGCTCTGCTGCCCTCTATTTCCAAGAAGCTGGGGGACTAAGCAGGTTACTGAAGGGAAATCCGTCTTGGAGGAGATGTCCTTTGACCAAAGATGCAATGCGAGCAATTTGTCAGATAGGGCAATTGATGAAGAAGATAATCAAGTCCGAATGATTTAGGGGTCGTAGTGTTTAGCTAGAAACCAACTACAATCGTCGAATCCCGAAGTGATTCGCGGCTAACTTCGTCCTGATCACACCAAAGAGTGTGAACTTGATCGGAAGATATGACTAGAGGGATGAGAAATCCAACCATGGTAGGACCCATATATATGTCCAAAATGCCTAAAAGAAGTCTAGGCAAATATAGTATAAAAGGCCCAAAGAAGGGGAATTTAGGTCGGGCACTTAAAAGAGGTTTTAAAGCCCATTATAGGGGTCGACCATGCTTGGCCGACAAGATGAGAATATAGAAACTAGTTTCTATTTTCTACAAAATCCTAAACCTTCTCTAATTTATCTTTTAGGGAAACTTGATTAGGGTTTTACTCTAACTTGGGATTCTATAAAAGGCCATCATTAGAATAGAATTAGGTGTGGAGAATTCTCAAGAAGCTTTCTAGCTCAACAACATCAAGTAGTCAAAGAAAGAGAGAAAATTCCCAACTATCTATCTAGTTAAAGAAGAAGGTGTTCTTCATCTAACCACGATCCAAGATCTAGCTAACTAAGAGGTGGGAGATCAAGTAGATTACTCGGTGTCCCAAGTAAGGAGCTACAATTCGAGCTCTTGATCTTCTCAAAAGCGATTGGAAAGGTTCGAGGGCAAACTAACGATTAAGGTAATCTTCAAACTAGTTTTACTTAGTTATAATTATTAGCTTATGCATGAGATGCAGGGGAAACTAGTGTTAGACATTAGATGTCTGAGATTCTGCTAACAACACTAGGAGACACCATAACCCAACAATTGCGTCAGAGCCTCTTGCACGTGTCTAATTTTTTGCTAAGTTTCGGAACAATCTATGTTTGTTTAGATAGATAGTTATGTCTAAAAGTGTTTTAGACATATCAATTTGATAGTTTTGAATGTGATTTAAAGATTATTCAAGTTGATTATTGAAAAAGGTTTTAAAAGTTTGATTTTGATTGATTTCGGTTTTGAAAAGTTTTTCAAAAGAGTTGTTTTATCAATTTTTAGAAGTTGTTTAAAAACAAAAATTTTGGTTTTTTAGAAGTTCCTAAACAAGTGGGACAACAACCTTTGGAAGCACAAGAAAAAAATATGAAAGGTTTCAATTTTAGAAGTTGCCATAAGTCGGGCCAGACAATAGTATCCGAGTTTAAAGGCGCTTCTAGGACGCGGCCCACGTAAACCCAAGAGCGTCTAGGACTTAGTCTGAGACGCAATGGAACTTCATAAATCCACTGTTGGGCGCTGCAAGGATTCTTATCCGAGAACCGGACAACCTTGCCGCTTCATCCCCTCTTCGGGTAATATTCTTTATTTATTTGTAAGAGCCTTCTTGAATTTCAATGGACTTATATTCTTTATTTAACCCTGTTCTCTTGCTGATGAGGCTTTTGCTTCCATCAGGAAGTCTCCCTTACTCTGAATAACAATCCTTCTTCAGCATATCGTCAAACTAGTGGTAAAGGTAAGTCTTCTTCTCATGATGTATGTTGAAACAAACTCCTTATCTTCTTTTCAAGCTTGCCAATAACCTTCAACAACAATTTTGCAAATTGTATGTCCCCTTCTTTTTTATCTCTTCCCAAGTTCCTTATCTTCTTTCCAAGCTTGCGTGTAAAGACGTGCTTGATCGTTGTGAGAGAGACTTAAAAATCCATAAGTTACAAATTCAGTCTCTTGAGCGAGATTTACAAGCTTCTTGTTCGGACTTGGATGTTCTTCGTGCTGAAAAGGTCTCTTTGGAGCTTCAATTTATTACAACAATCGAGATTGGCTTTCGCAGAAGAGGCTAATACTCTTAAGGTCAAGGAACTTAAATATGCTGAACATCTGAAAAAGGAAAAAGTTAGTCTTGCCTTTATGAAGCGTAGTGATGAGAAAATGGATATGATTTCTATAAAAAAAAGGTGATAGCTTCCTTTCAAGCAAGGGAAGAGTATGCTCGACTTACAAGGAAGCAGCGTAAACTGGAATCTAAATCAAGGTGGGAGTGTCCCCGACTTTATTACAAACATGTCAAGCAGCTTCTGATGATAGATAAAATGGTCACCCGTCTGTTGTCGTCTATAAGTCAAGAAAAGACCAAAAGCCCAAAGGGTCAACCCGTCTAAAGGCAACAGGACCACCAAGCCCGAAGAGGTCTGCCACCTAATCTCAGAATCAAGAGGTCGGCAAGTTCATCTAAGGAGCGCCAATCCTTCCCTGCCTCAAACACAACCTAGTCTGCCCTGGGATTCGTAAGAAGAGTTGGGGGGTCCGCGTAAACAAAGTCGATGTCTACATCTTGAACATGGGAAGGCAGCAACACGTCACACGCTTAACGACTTAATCCTAAATCTTCCCGAAGATCTCTGTCGGTCAAAATCTTAACTGTTTCATTAACTTGGGCTTCTAGAGTCTCAAAGGAAAAAAATCTCCTAGAAAATCAGTCATTTTAGCAGGATATCTACGAATGATCCTTGAACATAGGAACTTCTAAATATCTAGGATACGAGATAAATACAAAGGGTAAACTCTAACTACAAAATAGTATTTTTAGTACAACATTGTAGATCTCAACCGCCTCAATCTCATCGCAGTCAATCCAAAACAGCCTATAAAAGGGCATAACATCACCTTCAACAAGGTACATTCCCCAAGGATCAATCAATACTCAATACTTCAACTACAAAGGACCATCTAACTGTCTTGAGTGTCGGAGAGGTTTCCGAACTATTTGCAAGTTATTCCCCCAGGTTCCTAGGAGTAGGAATTGGAATCAAAGAAGCAGACTCACCCATTCAGACGTGATCTGGCATTAAGCCTCTTATTCCAGACTGATAATCAGATTGCCATTTTTTGACATCGACAACTTCTACTTTGTAAACTGACAAAGGACAAGGTTGATAGTGTTGCCTATCTTTCCACCATGACAAGATGGTTGAAGAGACACTTCCCTTCCGTGATAATGAATGGGATTATTCTGTGGTCGATTCTGTTGAAGTGGTCGAAAGTGATTCGAGGGGTATTCACTTAGTCTCGCTCTCAATACTTGTTCACTAGGGGTGATCTCTCTCCCACTAGAAAAGGTCGACTAGAGATTCAGAGGCTTCTTGATCCATTTTGTTTTTTTTGTTGTGTCGATTCTCTATTTTGCGTCCCTCTTAGTGGCAAAAATCTTTCTCTCGGCGTTGTCCAGATATTTCTCTTGTAATTTATTTCCTGCACACCACCTTATCCTTAACGAGAAAACATAAGTGGGTTAATATAATAATGGATGACCTAAGCTTACTAAAGTGTATGCCCTAACTAACTAAAGTGTATGCCCTAACACAAATCCTATCTAACAATTTCCCTCCTTATCTCCTCTTCCATCCGGTCAAATTGGCTTTCCCATTTGAGTTTGAATTCCCCAAATTAAGTCAAACAGGAAAGAAACTAATAGATTTAAACTTATTAAATTGATTTTTTCTTGAACTTACAAGGTAAGAAAAGAAAAGAAAAACTAGAAGGGGAAAACTAAACAACGTCCTTAATAACAGACGGGAGGGAATTCCAAATATTCATTTGTTGATGCTTTCTTCCCCATTTGGCTATTGCGTCAGCTTTCACGTTGTTTATTCTCGGAATGTAGGAAAACTTGATGTTAGTAAATTTGCTTTTCAAGTGGAGTATTTCGGCTTTCAAGATTGCCATTGGGTGGAGTAGCTTTGGTCTTCCAAATAAGAAATAACGTTGAGGTTGTCACTCTCAATATGGACTTGGTGAAGCTGGAGATCTATAGCCCATAGGAGTGCCGATCTAATTGCTAAACATTCGCATTTTTCCGCATTTTGACCTCTGACTGTATCCGCTAGCGCTGATATAAAGTTTGCCTCAGCATAAGAAATGATGCAGCTGATCCCTGCTAGTTCAACTAAGTCTGTAAAGGATGCGTCTGTATTAATTTTGAGAAATGGTGTCGATGGAGGGTTACATTGGTGTTGCTTTGGTTCTTTGCCTTTGGTAGTAATCTTCAGTGGGACGGTTGAGGAGGCTATAATTAGTTGAATGGTCTGAATAGGTGATTGTTTTTCTGTTGAGAAGCATGAGTCACACCTGACTTTCCAAATAAACCACATAATTTTAGCATATAAGTTAGTTAGTTCCTCATCTAGATCCTTCCAAAGAAGAATCCGTTGTTTTACCGAAGTAAGTTGTTCCGTCATGTCCCGAAAATGAAACCATATTTCTTTGGCATAGTGACAATGCAGTAGCGAATGCTCGATTGTTTCATTAGCATTACTATTTACACAAGTAAAGACATTCCCAATGAACTTACCAATTTTGTGTTTCACAGGTAGACTATTAGTACACCATTTCCATAGGAAAAGTTTAATTCTTGGCATCGTATTCATGTTCCAAATGTAGTTCCATTATGGTAATTCATTGTTTGGATCATACCTGTTAGTTCTGAGATAATTGTACATTGATTTTATAGTATAATTACACGATTTGCTTAAAGGTCACCTGGCTGTGTCATCAGCGTCCATCTGCAAATCAATACTAATAATGACATTTTTAATATCAATACAGAAACAATTGTTTATAATATTCATATTCCATTTATTATTGGTAATTAGTTTGCTAACCCAAGTTAGTCCAATGTTTCTGATGTTAGGTATTGGGGACGGGTGGTTAGGAATCCAATTTTCGAGCCAGATATTAACATGAGTACCTTTATTAATGTCTCAGACAATAAGACCCTCCACTTGCTCATACAGTTTACAAATGAACTTCCATGGCCAAGAGTGATTGGACTTCAAAGTGCTAGGTTGAAGATCTTTGGTAAATACTTAGCTTTCAGAATACGAGCCCAATATTCCTGATGATTTTTTACCATTTTCTAGACTAATTTGCTCAGAAAAGCTTGATTATCAATATGCAGGGATCGGAAACCTAATCCACCTATTTTGCGCGGCTTACAAATGGAGGACCAGTTGATGGTATGGATGGTCTTGGATTTGATAATACCAAAAATATATAGTGGGTCCCACTTTTAAATTTAAATCCAAATACCATCCAAATTTGGATGTTGACATCATCTTCGTGTGGCTGACCCTGTTTGAATTTATTTTCTATTCCTTACTTTTAAATTCATAAAATATGCTCAATGGTAAAAGGCCGCCTATAAAACGACCTTGCTGCAAAACTACCCTTCAACAAACTTTACTCAAACCCAACAAATTTTTTGGTCTCAAATTGCTCATAACTTTTTCCATAACTATTAACTTCTTTCCATCTTTGAGTTATTCCTGCAAACTCATTAACTCAATCAAATTCAGCAAAATTAAAGATTTAATCAAATCTCTTTATAAACCTCCAGCCATGCTTTCTAAATCAGAGATAAAAATAACCTAAAACCATTCGGTCTCTCTCTAATATCTCTCCAAATCCGACTTACCATTATTTCTAGATTGTTGCTGAAATTAGTTAGAGTGATAGAGAAAGAAAAATACTAGGCTTTCCATCTTTCCTTTCCACTTTACTGGTAATATGGAGAAGATAAAGACGAGAAAGAGAAAAGGAATATTAATGAGATACTTACTGTTCCCATTATTTGGGCAAATCAACTCAAATTTTCTGGAAATGGTGCCATAATAATGTGCATCACGGGCTACGGGATAAATTTTGACGCGCTGGAAAAGTCGTTGGACGCAGAGGCAGAACCAGGATTTCAAATCAGGGGAGGTGAGCTCTTGACTTGAACTTAATAGATTTTTTTTGTATGAAGGATCATGTCTACTATATAAATAGTAACATACTTTCGAACGGAATAAAATTTTTTATTTGACTAACTAGTAAATACACTACCTAAGTTTAGGGTTTTGAGAGACTAACTTAAATGAATTTCTATTTTGAGTTAAAATCTAATATTATACTATGAAATCTCCAGGTTTTTCTCAAGTATTCTTGTTCCAAATAAAAAATATAATAATTTAGAGAAACAAGCAAAAATCCTAAAATAATATTGGGAGAAACAATTATGAACTTAGACTTTATAAATTTTCTTTATCAAATATCATTGGTTAACAATTTAGAGAGAGAAACAGGAAACCCTAAAACAATTTAGGGAGAGAAACTAAAGGCTATAACAATCAAAACTTCAAAACTAGAGGCTATAACAATCAAAACTAGAAGCTATAACAATCAAAACTAGAAGCTATAACAATCTAGAATTTTGCATGTGTTCACAATTCTTCAAAGGTTAAACTAATGTAAAACAATCAAAATTTTAGAAAGAGAAAAACAATAAAACCCTTAACCAATCTACAAAGAAGAAACTAAAACAAATATAACTTGTCACTACCATAATGGCTGAATGAAAGCTAGAAATACTGAAGAATTTTGGGAGAAATAAGATTACCCAAAGCTCCCATCCCTCCCAATCTTTTCTCCCTCCAAATACTCTCAATATCTCTCCTCTCGGCTGGGTTGTAAACCCTGAGTTTCTAAAAGAAATTTAAATGACGAAATCACCCTTACTTTGTTTAAAATTTTTCAAAAATTACCAGAGGCAATTGACCCTTCTTGCCCTCACATTGGTCCGCCCATGGTTGGACGTAGCTGACACCACGTGTACGTCCGGGATTATTGAACTTAAGCAGGAGCATAGAAGGTTGGTTGCGCACAAAGTACCGGAACCTCCATCCTCTGTCCCGAGAATGTACCACCGACGCTTACCAAAATTTCCCTTGAGCCAGCCGACTTGCTCCACGTGTCTTTGACATCTCAAAGTTGACTTGATTTTTAACCCAAAGTTTGACTTGCTCAAATTAGACCATCTGAATTCCGATTTGACTGCCGTTTTCACCCTCGAGTTCACCTTAGATTTTACTTTTCAACCGAGCACCGACGCTGACCAAAATTTCCAGAATCACCAAATGACCAAAATGTCCCTAACATCAATTTCTCCCGATTTCGTATGTTTTTCACACTGAACCCTATAAAGACACCTGAGAGAAAAAACAAGTAATTTATCAGAGTAACTGCTCGAAATGGACTAACTAACCCGAGTTAAGAGATTCAGATGAGATAATTTCATGACTCATCAGTAGGAGGGGAGGAGGGGTGGTCGATGATGGCGCCATCGACCCTCAAGTACAAAAGTTACTTAGCAGAGTTTTTAAGACAATATAAACTTTTGAGGTGGAGTTTTGGAAGGTTAGAAATACACCTCTGGCGAGACGTCTGTTTCTCTGGGTAAGATGCTCTAACCCACCGACTCTCCGATGCTTAAGTCAGTAAAGTATTTGAGAAAAAAATTTAAACAAAAAGTTTAGAGTTTAGAAACGATACAACTTTAGATGTGTTGCATTCCAACTGTTATTAATGTTGAGTCCATTTTTAGCTTATAGTTTGTATGCACCTTGCCTACTATTCTACTTATTAGGTAGGGTCTTTCCCAAGTAGGTGCTAATTTTCCACCCCCAGTTTCTTTAGTGGCCGGGAATACTTTTCGAAGTACCCAGTCTTTCCCTGATATTTTTGTTGTAGCGGCGAGCTGGCTTCTGTTGGTAGGCTGCATTTCTAATCAGTTCCAAGTCTCGTAACTCATCTATAGTGTCTAAGTTATGGTTGAGTTGTTCCCAGTTCCCTTCTTCACTAGTCCACTGGTATCTAGTTGATGGAAGTCCTGCTTCGGCTGACAGAACAGCTTCTGAGCCTGCAAGGGAGAAAGGTGTTTCGCCAGTTGGAGTTCGAGCAGTGTTCTGTACGACCAGAGGACTCCAGGTAACTCGTCTTCCCATGCTCCTTTAGCGTTTTGAGCCTTTTCTTCAAGGTTTTTATGATTGTCTTGTTTGAAGCTTCTGCGTGGTCATTCGATTGGGGGTACCTCGGGGTAGAGAAGCTGAGTTTGGTTCCCCAATTTTGACACTAGTCTTGGAAATCAAAACTAATGAACTGAGACCCGTTGTCTGTGACAATCTCTTTCGGAACTCCGAACCTGCAGATACTATTTTTCCAGACAAAGGATTTTGCCTCTCGATCTCGAACTTGGTGATAGGCTTCGGCCTCGATCCACTTGGTAAAATAGTCAGTAACGGCTAGCTGTATACTCGTTGCCCTGGGGCTGTTGGAAGTTTGCCCACAATATCTATCCCCCACTTCATGAAGGGCCAAGGTGATAAAATGGAGTTTAGGCGTTCAGGTGGCAAATGAGAGGATTGGGCGAATCGCTGGCAGCTATGACACCATTTAGAGAAATTTGAAGCGTCAGTTCTCATGGTTGGCCAGTAATAACCACCCGTGAAGGCTCGATTAGCTAGGCTGCGACCACCTGCGTGATTACTGCTGATGTCGAAAATTGGCTCCCGGTTAAATCAACATGAAAAAGGGAGTTGATGCATGACAGCCTCCGTTATGATGGTATATTCTGTTTGGAGAGGAGAGATTCCTCTGTTCAGCTCCGCTTCTCTGCTCTGCTTGTCTGCTCTGCTCTGCTCTGCTCTTTTGCTCCTTGCTCCTTTGCTCTAGCTCCTTGTTCCTTGTTCCTGTTCGTCTGCTCCCGTGGGGGGAAAACCTGCGAAGGGTTCGAAAACTGCTCCGACGCTCAAGACAGTCAGGGTGCTCTTTGCAGTAAAAGAATGATTTTTGATCGATCCTTTTGGGGGGCGAGTTGTGAGAACTCTGAGTATGGGGTGATCTTTTCTGGAGTGAAGAGATCATGTCCTGTGAAGGACGAAGTCGGAGGCCTTTTATAGGCGAAGTTAAACCGACTGTGATTAGTGGCGGTGGTGAGGCGGTGGTCGTCAAACCGTAAGAGAAGTTACCTCTTTTGCGTATCTAGGGTTTCTCTTCGAGTCTATCTCGGATTTTTGATAAGTGAAAGTTCCTAAGTCCAAGGATACTTTGTACATATCTTGTCGTAGTGATAGACTTTAAAGGAGAAGTTTTCTCTTCTAGATACGTGGAGTCCAATCGGGCTTAAACACTTCAAGAAGTGAGGCCGACTGAGATCTTTCTAGAAAGTCCGGGATTAAGTCATTAGGTCGCGCAACACTGATATCTCCCCAGTTTTGGGCGTAAGATATGGGTCGAACCTGTAGAGACCCCCCTTATTTCATTTAAGATCCCAGGGCTGATCTTATCCATGTCAAGGGCGTTTAGTGCAGGGCTGATTTCTTTCGACCGACCTCCCAGTTAGGGGAACGTATGGTGGACCGTCAGGTGGTTAGCTGTCCTGCTGCCTTAAGCCGAGTCATTCCAAGAGACTTTAGGTCTGATCTTGACTCTTCAGAGGTTAGTCAACGTCTGGACATTTTATGCATCATCATGAGTCCCGCCACTCTTTAGTTGAAAGTAAAGAGACTAAGGAGTTTAAGTAACTCGTGTGTTTTTTACTTTATTTGAGGGCCTGAAGTCGAGAGTATTACCTGTCCCAGAGTTGTATCGAGAAACTCTTTGGGTCTTACCTTGACTAGGGCTAGTTAGTGGAACTTAGTATTGTGCTGATTTTCCAGAGCTGATTGGTATCTGCTAAGTGGAGATCCTCTCTCATAGAGCGCTGTTTTTGCCAGAGCCATCCCAACTATGTTTTGTCTTGACATGTGATTTGTTCTATTGAGACACGTTTCGCCTTCTGCGCGAGTAATTAGTCTTTTCTATGCATGATTTCGTGACGTCATGGATTTGATTCTCTGATCGCGTGTTTCCGGGGCTGATCTTTTAGATTACTGCGCACGATAACTTGTTTCTTCATGCACGGACGCGTGGAGCGTCGTGACTGGTGGATGAAACACGTCTCCTCGAGGCCCGCTGAGACCTCATTGGTAACCGTTGTTCTTGAGCCGTTCACGTCTCCCAGTCATTATTCACTTAAATACTTTTGATGTGTGTTTGGCCTCTGTCTTTAGTGACCCCTGATCTGTTTTCGAGAGGTCTATTGGTCATCTTCTTCCACTATAAATAGCCTGCTTCAGTCTCCCAACCCTTCATCACTAAAAGTTCGGAAGATGATTTCAGAGATTTTTTTTTCTTTTGACGTGGCTTCTTACTTTCTCCCTGTTATTTTCAAGGATTCAAGTTGAGGCCTCTGTTCGAGTTCAAATCAAGTGTCTCTTTTGAGGAACGCTTCTTCATAATGACCCTGATAAAGGATGGGTTTCTTCATTATGGTCGTGGTAACTTCACGCGTCGTTATGTCTGAGCTCGAAGGAGGGTAAGGATTACTAGTAGTTCCTCCCGCTTAGGTACTCGGGACAAGGCGATGATGCTAAAAGGGTTCTTTTGTCCTTGGTTGTCTTCTGGTCTTGACTACAGTTCTAGGAAGGGATACATGGTGCACTTTCATCTCCTCTCCAGCCGAGACATGTGACTGCCTTTGTGGCTCACGTTTCTTGGTTTTTTCTTTGCCCTTCAACTATTGGGTATTTTGTAATTTCTTCTGTAATAGACCCGAGCGCCAGTGGTTTTGGTGTCATTTTCTGTAATTTCTTCTATAATAGGTCCTTCTTACGAATTAATAAAGAATTACCTTTTTCCCCTTATACTTTTGTATCTCTTTTTATCTTTCATGTTTAAGTCTGTTGACTCCCCATTTGTTAGCTGTGACTGTTTGTCGCGACCCTTTGTTGATGTCTTGCGTTTTGTGCGCCAGTTCTGCAAAATTAATGTTAGCATAAACCCTATCTTACTAATGCAATCCTAAACTTACTACGCATGCTCTGAATGATCGCTTCTGCAAAATTTAATGAAAGTTAGGCTTAATCTACCATGCCCTAGTCTTACTATTTCCTTCTGCAAAATAGAACCCAAATTAGAGTGGCTCTGTATGTCGAGCCTACTTTTGCCCCTGATCATGGCTATTGCTCCCAGGGCTGTCTTTATTAGCTTGGTCTTAGCACTTTTCCTTCAACCTCTGGTCGTAGCTTGAGCTACCAGAGTTGGTTGCGTCGACTTGAGCACGACTAGTTTAGCTAGGACTTCTCCTTGGACCTCTGGTCGTAGCTTGGGCTACCAGAGCTGATTTCGTCGGCTTGAGCTCGTCTAGTTTCACCAGGACTTCTCCTTAGACCTCTGGTCGTGGCTTTCGCTACCAGAGCTGGTTTCGTTGCTTGAGCATAACTAGTTTCACTAGGACTTCTCCTTAGACCTCTGGTCATGGCTTTCGCTATCAGAGCTGGTTTCGTCGGCTTGAGCTCGACTAGTTTTCGTCGGGACTCCTCCCAAGCCCCTGGTCATTACCTTAGCTACCAGGGTTGTCTTCCTCATTTTAGGCATGAATAGTTTCGTAAGGACTTCTCCTTATACCCCCGGTCACCATCGCTAGGGCTGTAGTTTAACTAGGACTTCTCCTTGGGGATCCTCAGGGACCACGTTTTACTCGAGTGAAGAGTTTAAGTTTAACTAGGACTTCTCCTTGCGAGGCCTCGGGTTGCAGCCGTGTGATGCACCCGAAAAGGTTGCACACCCAAGCGGAGGTATCAAGTAGTAACCGGTAAAACCGGAGTCGATCCAAGGATAAGTTGGTAGTTTGGATAACGAAGGGTCTTATCCCTCGGTTTAGATGTCAAATACTAACTTAGGCTAAAAAGAAAAGGACAAGGGTAAATGGGGAGTTTAAAGATTGATTTAAGAGGGAATAATGAAAACAAATAAAAACTACTAAACAATCTAAGTAAATGGGCAAGAGAGATTCGAGAGAAGAGTTCGGAGGAACAAGAGTCGGGAGACGATAAGACTCGATTCGGGCAACAAATAAGTGAGAGAGGTGTCGAAGTTCGGGAATCCATAATGATAAACCTACGACTATGTGTAGTCCGATTTGATGTGTCGAGGTACAATCGATATTCGACTCCTAAAGTAGATGTCTCTAAGTACCATGTATATCCGGAGATCATACTTAGTCAAACAAACGTCTAAATCGGTTAATCCCGAGTCATCGAAAGTGTCGTCTAGTCGCCTAACTATGTGAAGTGCATGATAAGACACATGAAATTATGACTTAGACTACGATCGATATCGAATACTTCGTTTCGTCTATTAACTATGCGAAGTGCTTGACAAGACACATGAAAATAAATGAACATAAAGTTAGCTAAGATAATCGAAATAAATGAACATCAATTTATAATCAAAACATCAAATCATATTAAACATAATCACGAATTCATCACATTTCATCTCATATAATCGACACACTAAAGTTAGCTAAACATGGTGATTAAATAAGAAATGGAAGAAGATGATGAGAGAATCCCCCTTTTTCAATGTGGTTTGAGGCTAAGATCGTCGGAAAATATGAGTCTTTAAGGTGCAGCCGATCTCCCCTTAGCAAATTTTGGGTTCCCCATAGCGACCACCATCATCTTCTCCATTTATCACAAACCTCCATTAAAGCTAAACCCTAGCTTTCTCTCTCTAGCAATTTCTAACCCAAAATCAAATCAAACCAAATGAGAAGCAAGATAATGGCATGGGGAGTAAAAGCCCTAAGAAGATAAAAAAGGTTGCCGGAAGATCATGAAAAGTCCGGCCAAAGAAGGTGGAAAAATCCGGCCAAATCCCTAGATTCCGGCCAAGAAAATCAGGTCCGGGCCAAAGGTTGCATCCGCGGGCCGTGCGCGCGTCCCGAGCTTGCTCCCGTGTTGCAGATGCGTCCCGGAGTAAGCTTCCGGTCGCGTCCTCCAGTGCTGATCTGCTCGTGCACAACAGCTGCCCGTCCGAGCTGCAGAGCTCCCGTGGAAGCTTCCCGCAACAGCTTCCTTGAAGACCCGAGCAGCTCTCGTGGACGCTGCTAGCTTCTCTGTCAGTCCCGAGCACTTGTTGTTCCAGCCGGTCCTAGCTTTGGCCGACCGAGCCATGTTGGCCGGGCAAGCTAGAACCGGCAGCCTCCTCTCTCTCAAGCTCCCTCTCTTCAAACTCTTGCCTTGAAACCCTAGAACTTGATGATGAAGAACCCCCAAAACCCTAGCCTCCTCTTTTCTCTCTCTCACCTTTCCAAGCTAGAAGATGATGAATAGTAGTTTTTTTGACCCCTTATCTCTAACTTGAGTCAAACCCTAGACTTAGTCAAAGTTTGACTAAGTCTTTAGACCATTTCACCTTGGAGCTTGGACCCTAAAGAGGTGCCTCTAAAATCTCTAATCCTTTTCTTTGTGGGATTTTGGTTTTTCTTTGGGTTTGACTTTGATTCCCAACTAGAAACAAAGGAGAGTGCTTTCAAGAAAAGACTTTGGCTTCTTTCTTTCATATCTTCCCCGTCCGAACTCCGAATTGAATTCCGTTTTCACCGTCGGACTCGTCATTGACTCCACTTGTCATATGATTTGCTTGATATCTTTTTCTATCATTTTCGGCATATGAATTGATAGTGACAATTCATTCCTTTTATTCCGGTTTACATGTTTATCTCCAAAAATGATACCTAACAAGAAAAACACATAAAATATTATTGATAACACTCGATAAGGACTAATCAGTCTAAGTTAGGCTCTCCAAATGTGACATTTTCGTGTCACATCACCGTGGCTACCGGAGCTACCTCATTTCCCGGCTTGAGCCGATCAGTTTGACTAGGACTTATCCTTGGGACCTTGGTGAAGGGTCAGTTTTACTCGAGCAAATTTCAGTTTAACTAGGACTGCTCCTTAGGTCCCTCGGCCGTTGCCGTAGCTACAGAGGCTGTCCTGTCCCTGGTCGTGGCTTTCGCTAGCAGGGCTGTTTTCAAATTAGGGCCCTTGGTCGTTGCTTTCGCTACCAAGGCTACCTTTAGGTCCCCTAGTTGTGGTTTTTGCTATCGAGGCTACTACTCGATTCAGAGCAAGATGAGTTTAACCAGGACTCCTCCTTTGGGTTTCAGGGCAGGAGGCGTTTGTCTAGTGAAAGCTCCTAAGTTTGCTAGGACGTAGTCAGACTCTTTCTGGATTCCTTATTTAGCATAGCGTGTTACATAAGTAAACTTATGTTTCAGCTCCTAAGTTTGATCGATCCTTTTGGGGGATATTTTTGGAGTGAAGAGATCGTGTCCTGTGAAGGACGAAGTGGGGGGGCTTTTATAGGCGAAGTTAAGCTGACTGTGATTAGTGGCGGTAGTGAGGCGGTGGCCGTCAAACCGTAAGGGAAGTTACCTCTTTTGTGTATCTAGAGTTTCTTTTCGAGTCTATCCCGAATCTTTGATAAGTGAAAGTTCCTAAGTTCAAGGATACTTTGTACATAGCTTGCCAGAGTGATAGACTTTAAAGGAGAAGTTTCATCTTCTAGATACGTGGAGTCCTATCGGGCTTAAACACTTCAAGATGTGAGGCTGACTGAGATCTTTCTAGAAAGTCCGGGATGAAGTCATTAGGTCGCGCAGCGCTGATATCTCCCCAGTTCTGGGCGTAAGATATGGGCCAAACCTGTAGAGACCCCCCCTTATTCCATTTAAGATCCCATGGCTGATCTTATCCATGTCAAGGGCGTTTAGTGCAGGGCTGATTTCTTCCGGCCGACCTCCCAGTTAGGGGAACGTATGATGGACCGTCAGGTGTTTAGCTGTCCTACTTCCTTAAGCCGAGTCGTTCCAAGAGACTTCAGGTCTGATCTTGACCCTTAGACGTTAGTCAACGTCTGGACATTTTATGCATCATTAATTACCACATTCACCTTCGTGTAATTCTGCTAGTACGTATCTGGCTTCGTTAGGATTGACGCATCTGTGATATGGGCCAGAGTATGATCTTTTTAGTAACTGGCCTTCAAGTATAGTGAACCGTGCAACTTTCTCTTGAAGTCTCCTTGCCTCATTTTTATTTTCTGGAAACTCATCATTCGTTAAGTATCGGAGTATTGGAATCGTCCAATTATCAGCTAGATTTGTACTGGCCACTTGGGAAGTTGGGGACTTCTATACAGCTGGCCACTCGAGGATGACCAAAGGGACAATCTGAACTGCTTTAGTCTGGATGGAGAATCCCAAGTTGGCCAGTGCATTGACGTGCTCATTGTCAAGTCGAGGAACTTACGTTATACAAGTTTCTTCGAATTTGACTTGCATTTCCTTTACATGGGCCAAATAGGCTGTCATTTTGGCGTCTCGGGCTTGGTAAGTCCCTTGAAGCAGGTTAACTACTAGTTGGGAGTCTGACCTGATTTCAAGATGTCGATTACCCATGTCTTTGGCAAGGGCTAGGTCAGCAATAAGGGCCTCGTACTCTGCTTCGTTATTGGTCGCTTTGAAGCTGCATCTAATGTCTCCTTCTGGAGATTAGAGAACCATGCAAAGACCAAGCCCATTCATGTTGCTCGAGCGGTCTACAGACAAGATCCACCTTTGGTTGCTTTGATCTATAAGACACAAAAGTTCCTTCTCGGCCTTTGGCAAAGTATTAGCTGAAAAATCAACGATGAAATCGGCTAATGCTTGGGACTTTATGGAAGTCCTAGGCCGATAGGTTATATCATATTCACTTAATTCTACGACCCATTTGTTGAGTCTCCCTGATAACTCTGGTTTATGGAGTATGTTTTTCAGGGGGAAGGCTGTGACAACCACTATTGAATGGCATTGGAAGTATGGTCTCAACTTCCTAGCTGCCATGACTAAGGTCAATGCGAGTTTCTCAAGCTGACTATAGCGAATCTCGGCGTCAAGCAGGGTTTTACTAACGTCATAAACAAAAAACTGCTTACTTTCTTCTTCTCGAATTAGCACAACACTTACGGCAGTCTCGGAGACCGCTAGATATATATACAAATTCTCACCTTCTTTAGGCTTCGAGAGTAAATGTTGGAAGGTTAAATACTTTTTCAATTCCTGAAGTGCCTCTTCGCAAGTTGGGGTCCAGTTGAACTCTTTGGACTTCGTAGGGTGGAAAAGAAGTGATGGCACTTCTCTGACGAACGTGAGATAAAGCGACTTAGAGCAGCTACTCGACCAACCAGTTTTTGGACGTCCTTGACACAAGCGGGAGAAGTAATATTGATGACCGACTGGATCTGGTCAGGATTAGCTTCAATGACTGTCTGGGTAACCATGTAGCCTAGAAATTTTCCTGATGACACACCGAAAGAACATTTAGTGGGATTGAGTTTCCTGTTATACCTTTTTAGGACATCAAAAGCCTGCAGGGGGTGTTTGAGGTGCTGATCAGCGATCAAGGACTTGACCAACATGTCATCGATGTAGACCTCCATAATTTCGCCTAACATGCTGGAGAATATTTTTTTTACTAGCCTCTAGTAGGTTGTTCCGGCGTTCTTGAGCCCGAAAGGCATAACCTTGTAGCAGAATATGCCTCTATCAGTAACAAATGCAGTCTTCTCCTGGTCAGCTGGGTGCATCAATATCTGATTATATCCCGAAAAGGCGTCCATAAAACTCAACAGCTCGTGTCCAGCAGTGACATCGACCAACATGTCGATGTGAGGCAACGAGAAAGAATCTTTAGGGCATGCTTTGTTGAGATCGGTAAAGTCTATGCAGACTCTCCACTTCCCAATCTTCTTTCTTACTACTACTACGTTGGCCAACCAGTCTGGATAATTGACTTCTCGAACTGATCCAATGTCAATTAACTTCTGGAGTTCTTCATTAATCACCCTATTACGCTCTGGAGTGAACTTTCTTCGTTTCTGTCTCACTAGAGGGTGGTTAGGATCCACTTGGAGTTTATGAACTATCACCTCTGGATCTATACCTGTCATGTCAGAATGTGACCAAGCAAAACAATTGTGATTAAGAGATAAAATTCTATGAGTATGTTACGCAATACAGGATTGAGCCTTGATCCTATCTGCACTTTGTGGTATGGAAAGTCAGGGTGTATCTGGACTTCGTCCAATTCCTATAATGGAGACTTTGGGGCCTTCAGAGTGTTTTGTAACAGTTCCTCGAGGTGCTCTGTTCTCCTCTAATATCTCGCACTCCCCAAGGGGTTGGAAATCTGACAACTTGGTGGAAAGTAGAAGGGACGACCCTCATGCCATGGATCCATGGTCTTTCGTGAATCAAATTGTAAGCTAAAGGGCAGTCCAACACTACAAACGTCGTGCTGAGGTTGATTCCTCCTGCGTAGACTGGTAAAGTGAGCTCTCCAAGTGTGTATTTATGTTCACCACTAAATCTGATTAGAATGCTTGAGCGACAACAGATGCTAGATTCATCCAGACCCATACCTTTCAATCCATGTAGAAACAAAACGTAAGTCGAAGACCCATTATCTACAAGTAAATGTTTAACTAAACAATTAGCAATTGTAAGTGAAATAACGAGGGCATAATGATGAGGGTTATAATGAGAGTAGAAATTTCATTGTCTAGAAAGCTAATAGTTTGCTCAGTATAGGAGGGCCCTGTGGTTGAGCTGCCGAATGGGTTGACTGCAACTCGAGCACTTCTTTTGGTAGCTGAGTGACTGACTCCACTCACTTCTGATCCTCTTGTTATGACTAGGCATGTTTTTGAGGGTGTAGGTTCCTCTGGTTCTCTAGTCAGTGCGTCTCTTTGAGCTAATGTGTTCTTTCCCTTGTCGGTTAACAAGTTAGTGAGATGACCTCTCTTCAGCAACTTGGCCACTTCGAGCTTGAGGGCGATGCATTCAACAGTGGTATTTCCATAGTCACTATTGAACTCATACCATTTAAAGTTGTCCCATTTCTCACTTGGGGTCTTCATCTTTCCTGGCCATCGGACATTGTTTCCCATCCCCTTCAAGATTGCTACAACTTCAACTGGTTCGACGTTCAAGTTTTACTCTGGAATTCTGTTGCGAATTGGTCCTTGTGGTTTCTCTAGTTTGACTTGGAGGGTCGAGTGGTTTTCTGTTGTCTCGAGGTTGAGGTCTCCTTGAGGTAGTGTAAGGCTCTGAGTATCTACCATCTGATATGCGATCTGTTCGTCTCTAACGACGTTTGCAGGATTGTTCGTCCCTAAGGTAGTGTCTGCTTTGATGGTACTCGTCTTCTTCCCAACGGATCTCTACCCAGGCTTCAGCAAGGACGTCCTCCATGGTGATGCAGTTGAACTTTGTGAGTTCTTTGTAGAGTTCGCTATCTCGAAGTAACCCTTTTCGAAATGCATCCACTGCCGTCTCTTGGTTGCAATAGGGGATTGAGACTTTTTCTCTGTTGAACCTCCCCGCATAATCTCTAAGTGGTTCACCTCGCCTCAGGCTAAGTCGGTAAAGATCTCCAGAGAGCTTCTCCAACTTCTTACTACTGGCGAACTGTTCGACGAATGTGTCTGTCAGCTGGGCAAATGAGGCGATGGAGTTGTTCGGCATGTTGGTGTACCACTGGAGAGCTGGACCAATAGGCTCGACCCGAAGCTTTTGCACATGCAAGCCTCCCTAAGGTCCCTGAGTATGGCTGCAGTGAACATCCTCTGTTTGTAAGAGGCGATATGGTCGTCTGGATCTGAGGTGTCGTCGTACATTCTCATAGTTGGGAACGAAAATTTCTTCGACATCTCCACCAAGATGATAGTGTCGACGAAAGGGAAGTCTGCATAACTCTGAGGTAGACTCTTTCAAAGAGGGGCTGGGACTCCTGGAATGCGAGTGATCAGAGCCTCCATCTCCGCCAATTTTTTAGCCATCGCTCGTTCCAAGGGGGTTCCTGCAAGCCCAGAGTTCATACCATCAGTCAACAGACTAAAGGGTAATCCAATAGGTGGAAAAGCAAGAACAATAAGGGAGGATTAAAAAAGAGGTGGAGTCATCGACTGCGATTGTTGATGGGTTTGAGCTGAGCTTTGGAAAGATGTTAACAACGTCGTTGCTGGGATCATAGTATTAACCACTGGATTCGAAATTGAGATGTCAATGGTGCCAGACTGGGCGGTTGGTTGGCTAGAGAAGTTTCCTGCTTCAGGGGTCACCAAAAGTTTGCATCGGGATGACTGGAGTTCGGAACCTAGGTCTTGTTGGATACGCCATGGTGAGTTCAGTAATTTTTTCTTGAAGTAGTTGATTATCTGCCCGAACCAGAGCATTCTCTTCCTCCAAGACCTTAAACTTTTGGGAGTTTTCTCGCATCTGAGCTGTGAGTTTGGCAATCTAGGTCGAGACGTCATTTGGTGAGGTTACCATTCCTTCTTCCATTGATGAGGTCGTTTGAGATGTTAGTTGGAGGGGCCCCACGGTGGGCGCCAAACTGTGGACGGTAGAAAATCACATAATTAACAGAAGGTCGATTGGTGGGCCACCGACAACTTGGGCTCTAAACCTCGAGATGGACGAAGTTCCGATTGGACCTGCAGACAGACAAAAAACGAGTAAAACTGTGAAGTCTTGGGGACACCAGGATGGTGTCTTGCCTAGGGCATTCCGACGGTCAAGTCAGCAAACTATAAATAAGATAAATATTAACTAGTGGAATGCTTAGGGTGTCACCGTGTTGTATCGTCCGAGGGTGGCCCGACTCGTAGAGTGGCCGGAACTTCGACTCTACGGGATAGTTGATCGGGTTGGTCTCCTGGAGCAGGTCGAGAGGTCGTCTCGAGCAGAGATTTTGGGTAATGGAGAAGTGGGATGTAGCACATACTTTATAATAACTTCCAGAGCGATGGAGCTTGAAGATAGAGTATCGTCGTCTAGAGTGATCCCCCTAGAAGATTATCCTTCAAGTCTACAAGAATTCGAAGGTCGGTTATCGTCGTCTAAAGTATTGATCAGAGGATAATAAATCGGGGAGAGAAAAGAGTATTCAGTAGTTTTCTAGCCGATATTCGATGATCTTCGGAGTATGAGTCTCCTTCTATTTATAGGCGACTTATGGACTCGTGGAGTCTACCAGATTTGAAGTAATTGGGGTCGAGGGTGCCTCCGAACCCTAAGGCAGACTCGTTCTAGCCGTCATCTGTCGCCTAGAGCAATTTGACCGTACGATTACGCCGCCTCCACTTTAGATCCTTCGTAGTCAAAGATGACTTCGAGATATTTGAGGTGACGCGGGGTCTTCGACTGACCTAATCAAGTGGCACGTGGCGAGATCTTCTGAGTTGAGGTTGAATCGACAACCCGCAGGCTCGGTTGAGGGGGACCAATGGGTGCTTGGAGCATTATTACTTTTGATAGGTTATTGTTCGTCTAGATGGACGTTCACAAAGGCTTAGAGCCATCTGGACCTCTAGTGGGTCGAATTCCACGTTTGAGAGTGTCCAACTAGTAGGCGAGAGGGTTGGACCCAAGTGCTATTTATTTGAAGTAGGCGGGGTCTAGGCGACATTTAGACGAAGTGGGCCTAGTACGACTTTTGACCACTACAATAAACCTCGCAACTTAACTAATTCCTCAAAAATTAACACGGAAAGACTATAAAATAAAGCTAAAAAGTGGAATACTTTACGTACTCATCAAACATCATTTTGGTTCCGAAAAGACAAGACTTCGATTACCTTCTCAATACATTTCACCTCGATTGTTGCCTCACGGTCACACTAAAAAATTCAAGTTATAAAAATGGTTCACTCAATGTGCGAGTATGAGTATGAAAGAAAACTCAACACATTACAAAAGACGAACTAAAATTTTTGTGTAGGGCTGATCTCATAAGATGGTAACAACCACTAATACGGAATGAGGAAGCTTACTAACTCTTCTCACCTCATCTACTAGCTAACGGTGTTTCCTAAAGGTCAATAGGCTCTAATAATGATGTAAATTAGAACACCTGAGAGTTCGACGTCTTCAAAACTTCAAGAACTATTTGGGACAAACACTTAAACATAACTAAACAAACACTTTTTTTTTTTCTTTCTTATTATTTTTTTCAACATATCTGGTAATAATATTGATAATGCAACAAAGACTTTCTTGACATTATTTTTTCCTTGGGTATGATTATCTTCTTTTTGCTTCGTGCCTTATTCTCAAGGTTCTAAACGACGGATGGGGTTATTATCTTCCTCTAATTGACACTGCTTAGAAGTTTCTCAAACTATCAGAGAAAGGTTCGCATTCCTGAGGACATCCCTAGTGGTTGTAAAATTTGAACTCATGAGATCAAATGAGTTCTTCTTTTAATATCGAGAGGTTGAGTAGATATTCTTTCTACTCAGAGTTAGCTCAGACTAGTAACTCAAAACAAAAAGAAAGACTCAGAATCTCACACGGGTTAAGTCTCCACTAATGATCAATCTAGTTCTCTTAGAAAATTCCACTCTTTACTTACATGACACCCACAAGGCTAGTGCACAGACAACCTCAAGACTCGAAATTCTGAAAAAACCTTTTGCAACTGGGTAACACGACCCACTAGACTCTATAATTATTAACAAGAAAAAATAACAAGACTCACCTTTCCAATCCAAAAATTTAAAAATTTTGAACCCTTTTGAACTTTTTAAATAAGGACTTAGCAAAAAATTCAATCCCCTATCTCCAAACTTAAACCGAACATTGTCCTCAATGTTCTGAAGACAATGCAAAAGTAACAGGATATAGGGAGAGATATTACCATATTCAATGTCCGACTCACGGGTTGCCTCCCAGCAAGCGCTAAGTTTAACGTCTTCAGGAAGACTGAACTGATCCGCTAGGATCAGTCTCAATCGACAGGATCTTCAATAGAAACATCTTCAATGTTGGTTGACATCTCTAAAAATGGTTTTAACCATTGCCCATTAACTTTGAACACACTACCATCTTTGTCCTCGATTTCGACTGGACCATAAAGATAAACAAACTTGACCGTAAAAGGTCCTAACCATCTAAAACGGAGTTTACCAAGAAATAAATGCAAAAGTGTGTTATATAAGAGATCTTTTTGAACCGGTGAAATTTTTTTCTTAGAATATTTTTATCATGAAACATTTTCATCTTATGCTTATACAACCTAACACTTTCATATGCATCGTTCCTCAACTCCTCCAACTCACCGAGTTGTAGTTTTCTCTCTTTACCCGCTTTGTCAAGCGAAAAATTCAATTGCTTTATAGCTCAATATGCTCTATGCTCTAACTCGACAGATAGGTGGCATGTTGTGCCATAAACTAGTCTATGCTCTAACTCAACAGATAGGTGACTTGATGGGCCTAAAAGGTTACCCTAAAAGGTCACCGTCCGCAAGTATACGGGCGTCAAGTAATGATTCCAGTAAGACCGGGTCGATCCGCAGGGACTAAATGAAACCTATTCTAAGACTTTGAAGTAACACGGTTTTTGTTCGGAATTTGATTTTGGTGATAAAAGAATAAAATACTGAAACAAATAATAATAGTAAACGGGTCAATGGGGGAAAGGCCTAGAGTTTGGAATCCACTTTAAACATTTGCAAATAATATCACCCCCTTCGATCATGATTCTCTAACCTTGTAACTCAACGTTTAGAAAATCAACATTATCTAAACATCAGAAATTCAAACCTTTTAAACAAATATATTCGAAATGAACTATGCTGAATTTAAATCCTAAATAATCATATCCAAACTATCGCCTATCAAATGTCAAGCATAAACCATCAAAGGAATTTATTCCTAAGCATGACATATCAAGCTATAAGTATAACGATGAAGTTACTATTATCATTTTATGGGATCAACTAAAGCTTAGTTAAGCATTAACACATCTAAATGAGAATCATGAAGATAAAAGAAATAAACTATTTACTCATGCTTTAAGCCTCATCTTCACTCAATGTGAGGATTTAGTTACTCATACTTTTCATTATCATAAAAGATTTTCTCATTAAAAATCAAATGCAAGAGTGGAGAAGATCACTGACTGAGTGGCTATTGTTCCTCGGTGATGAGTGAGATGGATTGTTGATTATGAGTTTCTCTCTCACAAAGAAAACACAATAAAACAAATGAATCCTTTATCCTTCTCTCTCTTTACAAATATCCTCCCATTCTCCCTTTGTTCACTTTCTTTTATCTCTCACAAAGAAAAGAAGGAGATGAAGAACAAATGATGAAAATAAGATGAAATATGATGAACAATCTCTTATATTACTCTTTGAAAATTTCTTATAATCCTCTCTTTCTCTCTACACAGTTCTCTTTGTTAATGAAAGCAAAGATAAAAGAAAATCTCTCACAAACCCTCTCTCTCTTTGTTTCTCTCAATTTCTAATACACTCTGAAAAACAGAAAAGAAAAAGAAGTAAAAGAAAATTTTTCTAAAACCTCTGTTCTACTCCACTCTCTCTCTCTCTCTCTCTCTCTCTCTCTCTCTCTCTCTCTCTCTCTCTATAAATGTTGTACCATTGAAGCTCCAGAGAGGCTCCTCCGAAGAGAAGATGTCCTTCACTGTTCTCTGTTTTCATTATATATTGAAGTAGGAGAAGACATCAAAACCAGAAATATCTTCATGAAAATATCTTGCTATTTTGTCCACTTTCTTTCATGTTAACCCTTATCTCTCTGATTTCTTCAATCTTAAAAGAATCACCTCCAATATTTCTCTTCTCTAAAAATCTCCAGCTTACAACCCAGCTTTCTTTCTCATTTTAAAGATTGAGAAGAAAGAAAGAGAAGATTTAAATTCCCTTCAATCACTCTCTGTAAAAACAGTAATAGAGATAAGAAATTTCTCTCTAACTTTAGAATCCAACAACCTTCTTTCCTTCTCTGTTATATCTGATAATCTTCATCTCCCATAACAGAGAAAGCTCTCTCTCTAAGAAAATATATTCAGCCATTTTAAATCTTCAGTTCTCTCTAAATCCCTCCATTGCTTTCTTTCAAACTATTTCAAAATCTCCCCATATATCTAACAAAGTAAAGAAGATAAGAAATTTCAACTGAATCCTTCACATAAAATATCAACTGAATCCATCTCTATCTCTCTCTGGAAATAGCAATGGAGATAAACCTCTTTGTCTTCTTTCTAATTTTGTTTCCATTCTTCCTATAATCAGAGAAGATTTTGAATTCCAACCATTAACTTCCCTGTTTAAATCTTTCTAAGATCTCTTCTCAAATCTCTCTTTGGTATTGTGTTTAGGAAATAAATTTCAAATTGATATGGAGGAATTAGATTGGTGGGAGAAGATAACAGGGGAATTCCCAAAATTTTGGGATTTAATTTGATTATCGTTGCTGTCAAGAAAGTGGAGAGAATATCGTGTAGCAGAAGCAACTTAAGAAGGTGGGACACTCATATTCAAGTATCTGGATGAAACGTGTTGTAGGTGAACTGTCAGATTAAGACGTGTGCGGAAATGAAGGGGTAGATTGCTCGAGAGTACCGTAGTTAAACTGCGCCCATTTGTACTGGAACGAGAGTTCTTATTTATCCCGAAAATGAGCCACCTACACCTTTTTTTTTTGTTGAAGGAAAAACCGAAAAGAACACAAGCCAAGAACCCACCCCACTTACAGCGCTAACTCCCTCGTTAGCTCCCCCCAGGAGTTCCACACCCTATACACTTATTGTGCCTACCCCACTTAGCTAATTTATCCGCCCAATTGTTAAAATCTCTGGGAATGTGGACGAATCTGATAGAGACGAAGTGGCCTGATATCTCACGGATGTTGTCCATTAATTTCTCTGTCTGCCATTCTATAGCCGAGCTACAGTTGTTCAGGTACCGAATGATATTAAGATTATCACTTTCCAAAATAAGATGAGTAATCTGTAGCTGTTGCGCCCACTGTAGAGTTTTGAGAATGCCTAGACCTTCACATTCTTCTGCCGATTGGCCTCTGATGACACCTGCTAAAGCGATAATAAATTCAGCCTTATCATTGGGAATGATGCCGCCATATCCTGCCGCATCTGTAAGAGTCTTAAATGAAGCATCCACGTTGCATTTCAGGTAAGGTAATTCAGGAGGTCGCCAGACCTGCGAGTCCTCTCTGTTGGTTGCTGGTTTGGTTTTCTTAAGGGCAAAAGCCGACCCTTTAATGTTATTGATAACCTGTACCGGAGTTTGTTTCTTCGAAGAAAAACATTGTTCACATCTAGCTTTCTATATGAACCACAAAATATTAGCGTAAAGGGACTGCAATTCTGGTTCCAAAGATTTCCACTCCAAGATCCAGTCCTGCAAATTGTCAATACTTTGCACCCTGATATTAAAGAAGAACCAGATAGTACGGGTAAAAACACAATGGAGCATGATATGAGATAACGATTCAACCTTGTCACAAAAACCACAATTAAACACATTGCCTATATACTGACCAATTTGTCCACGAACTGGAAGACTGTTGGAACAACACTTCCACAAGAACAGTTTTATTCGAGGTATCGTTTGTATTTCCCATATATAGTTCCTCTCTGGTTGATTGTAGTCCATATTTTTAGTTCTCAAGTGAAAGTACATGGATTTGATAGTGAAGTTACCTGATTTGGTGAGAGACCATATCATAGCGTCATCTCTATCATGTAGTAAATTGATACTGCAGATCGCCTTTCCGACCTCGCTGTCAAAAAGTTGATGAATCAGGGTCACGTTCCACTGGTTATTATTGATGAGTTGATCAACCGTTTGTAAGCTGCAATTGTTCAAGTTCGTTATCGGAGGTTTGTGATTCGGAATCCAGTAGTCCTCCCAAATGTTAATATTAGTGCCCTTATTCACATCCCAAAAGATGAGCTCCTGGACTTGTTTAAAACGCTGCATCATGGATTTCCAAAACCAGGAATGGTTAGATTTAGCCATAGAAGGCTTGGTATCTTTCGGGTAGTATTTAGCTTTAAGAATCTTCGTCCAAAGGGAATCAGGGTTTTTGAGAGCACACCAAAGGAGTTTACTAAGGAAAGCTTCATTATCCAGAGAAGGTAATCTAATACCAAGCCCCCCAGTCTCCGAGGCTTACATATCTGTTGCCAGTTGATGGTGTGAATGGTTTTTGATTTTCCCCACCAGAAAGACCTCTGGATGGTCTCAATGCGATTGCTTATGCCTCTAGGAATGGCAAAGCATTGCATTTGGTATCGGGGAACGGCCGCTGCTATAGTGGAGATCACTACAGAGCGGCCAGCTTGGGAGAGAAGGTTAGTGTGCCATTTAGAGAGTTTATTTTGGATTTGGTTAAGGAGGGAGGAGAAAACTTGCTTTTTATTGGCTCCGATGAACAGGTGAGTGCCCAGGTACTTGTCTAGAGAGGAAGCTTGGTGAACTTTCAGATTACGAGTAATCATCCGCTTGAATTTAGGATGGGTGTTTTTGGAAAAGAAGATAGTAGATTTGGCGTAGTTAATCATCTGGCCCAAGGCCGCACTGAAAGTATCCAAAATGTTCTGGAGGTTAGTAATATTGTCAAGAGAGTTAAGGCCGAAAATGAGGCAATCATCAGCAAAAAGAAGATGGGTGAGCGAGAAATCCGAATTAGGGAAATTGAAGCCAATGAACTGGTTTTGACTGTTTTTGGATTCCAGGAGACGGCTGAGGCCTTCCATAGCTAGAGCAAAAAGAAACGGGGATAACGGGTCACCCTGCCTAATGCCCCTGGAGACGTTGAAATTCTTACCTGGGCGACCATTGATGAGAATCGCCATAGAAGAGGTGGAGATGCAGGTATGAATCAGATTAATCCACTGCTCCGCGAATCCCATCTGAAACATGATACGCTCTAAAAGTGACCACTCAACCCGGTCAAAAGCTTTAGACATATCCAGCTTTAAACCAAAATAACTTTTCTTCCCTTTTTTCCTCTTGAACGAGTGCGACACTTCCTAACTAATGATAATATTATCGGTGATCTGCCGGCCAGGAACGAAAGCTGCTTGGAAGGGGGAGATAATCTCAGGAAGGACCATCTTAAGCCGGTTGGCCAGAATTTTAGTGATCATTTTGTAGGTGGTGTTGAGGAGACTGATGGGTCTAAAGTCCGAAGTGGTTTGAGGGGTTTTGGTTTTAGGGATCAAACAGATGTGAGTGTGATTAGATGCAGGCGGAAGATAGTTTTGGGAGAAAAAGTTGTTTACCATGCTGATAACATCTAATTTTACCGTGTCCCAGTTAGAATGGTAGAAGAAAGGCGGGTATCCGTCCGGACCGGGAGCAACATCAGCTTTAAGCGAAAAAACCGCCGAACGGATTTCATCTTCAAGAAGCGGTTTGATAAGGTTGTTGTTATGGGTGGACGTGATTTGCTGGGGGAAGAGATTGAGTAACTCCTCAGAGATAATGGAGCCCATAGTCGTGGATATCTGCTGAGCATGGTAGGAAAAAACAGAAGCCACTTCCTCAAGATCATTCGTCCAGGTGTTGTCAGACCGTTTGATAGATGTGATTTGATTCTTACGATTTCTCTGAATGGCTTTAGCATGAAAAAATTTCGTGTTTCTGTCACCGAGATGAATATTGGCAACTCTAGATTTCTCTTTCCACAGACTCTCCTGATGGTTATAGGCTTCTTCCAACTTTTGGTTAAGAATATGCAGATTCTTACCGTCAAACTGCACGCCACGTGTCATCTGTTTGATTGGTCAACCTTCTTTAACTCCGAATCTTTGACCTAGTCTATCTTGCTTGTCCGGACTCCGATTTGAGCTCCGTTTTCACCCACGGGCTCATCTTGGACTACACTTTTCACCTGATGATCAATATTGGCCAAATTTCCGAAATACCCTAACCTCCAAATGACCAAAATGCCCTCAAGTGTGTCTTTCTCCCGATTTTATTCGTTTTCCGCGTTCAATTCTGTAAAAGACACTTGGACAAAAGAAACACACAATTCATCAGAGTAACTGCTCGAATTGGACTAACTAGCCTTAGTTAAGAGATTCAGCTGGGAGATTTTCATGTCTGATCAGGGTCTTAAACGCAGTATGGTAAGTGTGTCGGTTAGTCGTTAAGACCAATCCTTCCTATTTGTGTTAACCATTTTCTCAAGTATGCGTTTGATCCCCCTATTAGAAACCTCAACTTGACCACTAGTCTGTGGCTGATATGGGGTAGAAACTTTATGGGTAATACCATATTTTTTCATTAAAAGCTCAAGCTGCCTATTACAAATGTGCGGTCCCCGTCATTAATAATTGCCCGCGGTGCACCAAAACATGAAAGTATGTTTTCCTTGAAGAATGTGATCACAACTTCGTGATCATTCGTTTTGCAAGCAACCGCCTTTATCCACGTAGACACATAGTCAACCGCGACTAGGATATACAGATTTCTAAAAGAATTTCGAGAAGGGACCATGAAATGGATGCCCCACACATCGAAAACCTCAAGTACCAAAATAGGATTAGGAGCATCATGTTCCTACTTGAAATGTTTCCCAACTTTTGGCAACGTTCACCTGCCAAACAATATGCATGAATATCCTTAAATATAGACGACCAATAAAAACCACATGGTAGAATTTTGGACTTCGTCATTTTACCACTAAAATGCCCCCTACATGCATTATCATGACAAAAAGAAATGATTTTAGATTGTTCATTATTAGGGTTACATCTGCTAATGATCTGGTCGGGACAATACTTGAATAAGTATGGATCGTCCCAAAAGTGTCGTTTTACCTCAGCTAAAAATTTATCACGATCTTGCTTGCTCCAGCGTTTGGGTATTTGACTAGTAGCAAGATTATTCACTATATCAGCAAACGAAGGTAATTGGAAGACACTAAAAAGTTCGGAAAAGTTCTCTCTCATATGTAACTTGTCTTCTCCAGGCTCTACTACAAGTCTAGACAAGTGGTCTGCTACTACAATTTCGGAACCCTTTTTGTCTCGAATTTCTATATCAAACTCTTGTAGCAGTAATATCCATCTAATCAGTCTAGATTTTGCATTCTTTTTAAAAAGGAGATGTTTTAATGCAGTGTGATCAGAGAATATTATGACCTTAAAACCCACAAGATATGATCTGAACTTCTCTAGGGCATACACTATAACTATCAACTCTTTTTCACTGATAGAGTAATTTAGTTGTGCATCGTTCAACGTCTTACTGGCATAATATACAACGTGGAGAAGTTTATTCTCACGTTGACCTAGCACTCCAGTTGGGATGTCGAACAATGGGGGCAGAATTAAGCAGAAGTTTGAGTTTTTCAAAGGCTTCTAAGCAAGGACCATCTAAGACAAATTTGTTGTCTTTTGCCAAAAGATTGCAAAGAGGTCTATATATCTTCCTGAAATCTTTAATAAATCGTCGATATAATCCAGCATGTCCTAAAAATGATCAAATATCCTTAACCGTTTTAGGGACTGGAAGGCTTTTTATCAACTCCATTTTGCTTTATCTACTTTGATGCCCTTTTCTGATATGACATGCCCTAAAACTATTCCTGAGCGAATCATAAAATGACATTTTCCCCGATTGAGAACTAAGTTCTTCTCTTTACATGGAACCAACATAAGTGTGAGGTGATGCACACATTCATCGAACGATGATCCGAAGACTGAAAAATCATCCATGAAAACTTCGATAAAGCTCTCTACTATACCTGAAAATATGTTCATCATACATCGTTGAAAAGTGGCGGGTGCATTACACAACCCAAAAGGCATCCGGCGATAAACATAAGTTCCAAATGGGCAAGTAAAAGTGGTTTTCTCTTGGTCCTCAGGGGCTATTGGAATCTGATTATACTCGGAATATCCATCTAGTAAACAGTAGTAGCTATGTCCAGTTAGTCTTTTTAGCGTCCGATCAATGAAAGGAATAGGAAAATGGTTTTTCCTCGTGACCGTTTTCAATTTCCTATAGTCAACACAAACACGCCACGCAGTGGTTATCTTGGTGGGTATTAACTCATTAGACTCATTTTTTACTACAATAATGCCTGATTTTTTGGATACAGTTCTAACAGGGCTAACCCAAGTGCTATTTGAAATAGGGTATATAATACCCGCATCTAGTAATTTCAGGACTTCAGCTCGAACAACCTCTTTCATGTGAGGGTTAAATCGGCGTTGCATTTCCCTTGACGGTTCAGAAACTTCCTCTAGATAGATATGGTGCATGCAAACAAACGTACTTATACCATTTAAATCAGCTATTGACCACCTTAATGCCTCTTTATGGTTTCTAGGGACATTTAGAAGTCTATCCTCCTGTTCTTTCTCTAACCCGGAAGCAATAATGAGAGGTAAAGTTTGAGACTGTCCTAAAAACGAATACTTCATGTTGTCAGGCAAGGGATTTAACGCTAAAGAAGGTGGTTTCTCTGTGGACGGAGGCAACTCTGGTATAGAAAGAACACTGGACTCAGTAGTCGATGATAGCTGAGGTGTCTCTAAAATTGGTAATTCAATTGGCTCTAACGATATGAAAGGATCAGCTTTCGCTCTCCACTTACAAGTATCCAATAATGGGGTTGAATCTAGTAAAACATTCACCTCATTGATACTTCCATCCTCATCAAACTCTAAGCCAAAATGAGCGAACAATGTTTCTAAAGGATCATCAAATAGAGTTTTAGGTAAAGAATCCTGAACGAAAAACTCTATCAGATTCAACTCGTTAAAATCATCAACATCATCAAGGTTAAGTCCAACATTAAAGATGTTCATCTCTATGGTCATGTTTCCGAAAGACAATCTTAAAAGTCCACTCCTACAATATATGACAACATCAGATGTAGCAAAGAATGGTCGTCCTAAAATTAGGGGGATTTGACTCTGGGTATCATGAACTGGTTTAGTATCTAAGATGATGGAATCTACATGAAAGATGAATTCACCAACTTTTATCAAAACAACTTCCACTATGCCACGTGGGTGCCTAGTAGACCGATCAGCCAACCAGAGAACTACATAAATGGTTTTTATCTCTAATCCAACTATGACTTTTAGTATACTGAGTAAGAGAGTAGGTTGACACTAGCACCTAAATCTGACAAAGCTCGTTCGATCTTATGGACCCTACCGTGCAAGGTAATGTAGGACTTGTTGGGTCTTTGTACTTGGGTGGGAAGTCCTGTTAGATGATAGAAATCACTTTCTTAGTCAAAAAGACTTTCTTATGCACATTCACTTACGTTTTCTAGCACATAGGTCCTTAAGGAACTTAGCATAAGCTGGAACTTGTTTAATAGCATCTAACAATGGAATATAAATACTAACATGTTGGAATAATTCCATTATCTCCACAAACTGAGACTTCTTCCTTGGCTCTACCAAATGCAGATGATACGGGGCTCTGTGAACATATGATTCAGGCACTATGGGTGGGTCTTCAAACTCAGGAGCCTTCCTAGGCTCATCACTAGGGACACTATTTGGTAAGGAGGATGCTTCAGAATTTAGTTCACTATCTTCGGCAACTCCTACCTTATTGTCAATTACCCTACCACTTCTAAGGGTGGTTACTGCATTAGCCTGGTCCATCGACTGTTTACCCTTCAGATTTGGCTCTGATTGATTGGGAAACATACCATTTTCTCTATGTCTAAGGGCTTCTGAAAGTTGACCTACTTGGGTTCCTAAACTAGTTATAAACTGGGTGGTCTTTTGCATAAACTCTATTTGGGTCTTAGCTAGTCATTCACGATTTCCTCTAAAGAGTTATTGTTTTGAGAAGTATATTGGGTACTAGGTTGAGCATAGAATTCCTAGGAGCATTAAAGCTAGGAGGGTTCATAGAACTACTAATCTGGCCCTGATTTTGACTCTTGGACCAATAGAAATTGAGATGATTTCTCCAACCCGGATTATGTGTTAGAATAAGGATCATACTTCTGACGATTAACTCGCCTAGAGTTTCGATAAAGAACATTTTTCACCAGAAACAAAGAATAGGGTACACTTGTTCCCTATATAAGAAGGGTCTCCACAGACGGAGCACAAATAAGAGATCGATTCATTTCCAAGTAAAACTGCCATGCCATGCAATTATCGACGGGTTTATAAGTAAAACAGCCACCACAGAATGACTCTACCATGGATGTAGTGGGATAGTCTAGTCCGTCATAGAGAATCTGGACTAGTCTCATTTTTTCGTAACCATGGTGTGGACGCTGCAGTACAAGTTCTTTAAATCTCTCAAGATATTTATAGCGAGACTTTCCTTCTTGTTGCACAAAATTGTTAAGACTTTGCCTTAAAGAGGTAGTTTTGTGCTTGGAGAAGAATTTTAGAAGGAATGAACTACTCTATTCTTCTCATGTAGTGATGGAATGAGGTTATAAGGCATACAACCAAGATTTTGCTTTATCTTTCAAAGAGAAAAGGAATAATCCAAGTCTCAAAATTTTATCAGGCATATTGGGAAAATTTATAGCCCCCAAATCTCTTCAAAATCCCTAACATGGTGGTAGGGATTCTCATTCTCAATCCCACAAAAGATTTGGAGCATTTGGATAATGTCTCGCTTCAACTCGAAGTGAGTGGTGCAGTGGGGTAACTGTATGCATGATGGTTGACACGTTCTAGTAGGATTCATGTAATCCCCGAGTGTCATAGGTGAATTTCCATCATTAGCTTGGTTCAGATTTTCACCCATAGTGTCAATCCAAGAGAGAGTTGCTAGAAGATTACTTAAATGAGTTTCTCTACTAATGAAACGACTTTTCTTATCACGATAACTATCGGGCATAAACTATAACCCAATGACCAAGGATATTCTTGAACAATATATTTTTTAAAACCAAGGAATCACTACGAAGAGCCTATAGGAAAACAAACACAATCAAGCTGACTCCACCAATCAACCTAAACAAAATCTAGCAACAGGTTGATTAGACTTAGATTTAGTGAATGGGTTAGTCAGATTCACCTGAAAGTTTAGACAGTTCCTATCTGGTAACAACGCTTGAACTATGATGAGGGTTACTCTGTCACAGTACAACGGTCAAATAATTCTCCAAGAGACAGCTAGCTATAAAAGCTGAAAATGACCATCTTACTTTTGGCAACGTTTCCTCTTCTCGAGACCGTCTTTGAAAAGAATTACATGCTCGACACGTTCCCTTTAAGAATGACCAATTAAAAATCGAGTTCTAGAATTGTTTGTAAAGATCCTATGAGCTCGATACCTTAAAGGCCAATGTCTAAAATAATTTTTTCATTTAGGTGAAGTTTAGGATCGCGTATGTTGTTTCCCTAATTGGGCAAGAGATTGGTGATGAAATCCGACTCCTATCTTGCAACTGGGTTAGTTCCCTTACTAGAATGATTGCGCTAAACAATCCAGTCAAAGCAATTAGGCACATGAATTCACACAAGTACCCACTTACAAGAGATTCGTGGGTAATTAAAAAAATTACTTCCCATTTAAGACGGGTGATGATCTTCGTAGACGACCTGGGCCACTCTTCGCTCAAGTGTTCGAACCCGATGCTTCTTTGATTTCGGTTACAAACTAAATATGGCATCCAATTTAGGGTCAAAACTTAAAACCAAAAATAAAAACTAGAAAGTCTATAATCTCTCTCTCACCAAAAATAAAAATAAAAACGTAACTTACTTCTTCTGGAGTTCCCCCTTCCTTGTTGCGCCTTCACCTTCGCTCCTTAGTGTTCTACACACAAAAAATAGAGAAGCAAGTCAAAGTGACCAAAAGCCAAGCATTACAAAAAATAGAATTTTCCAATAATAGAAACAAGATTTGATAAAATCCAAACTTAGTTTCCAACTTCGGCGATAAAAACTTGATGATCCTAAAAGGTTACCGTAAAAGGTCTCCACCCGCAAATATACAGGCGTCAAGTAATAACCCGGTAAGACCAGAGTCGATCCGCAGAGATTAGTCAAATTTATCCTTGATCTAAAACTAGTAAAATACTTTGATTTTGGTGATGATGGTAAAAACTAATAACAAATAAATAAATCGAATGGATGAATAAGTAAAAGAAAAAAGCTAGAGTTTTCAAATCCACCTTGAACTATGATAAATAAATTCACATTTATCTAACATGAATATCTAATTTTATAACTCAATATTTGGTAAATCACTATTATCCAAATATCAGAAGATGTATCTTTTCAAACGAACATATTCAATAAATAACGAATTAAACTATTTCGATTAAAACATAATAACGATTCAACTTTTGACTATCAATCATTAAGCATACATCATTAAAGAAAGTTTTCTACATATGACATATCAAATAGAAAGAATAACCAATGAAGAAAATGTTATTTTTTCTTTGAATAAATCGACGAACAGTTTTGTCTAAAATAAAGGGCCAATATAGATAATCATGTACAGAGAAAAAAAATTATTAAATCATGCTTGGGGATTCATCTTCCACTCCAAATGGAGGATTAGAAACACATGTTTATAATAATGAACATAAATAAATTGATTAGCAGAGAAGAATGATTGTAAAATTGGAGAAAGAAATCACCCAATATATTTTCCCTTCTTCTTCTCTTTTCATCGACAATTCCTTGCCGGTTTTTCTTCTATTCATTGCACACCAATTCTCCTTTTTAATGTTGGTCCAGAGCCCCCTTTTTACCCTCACTGCTGACTCCTTTATAAGCAAGTACGGTTCCTTAGGGTTTCCAAATAATTCCCTTTATATCTCCTTTAGCCCCTGGTTATTCCTTTGTTAAACACAAATCCCGTGGCTAGCAAATTCCCTTCTTTATCTCCTCTTTCACCCGGCCAAATTGGCTTTCCCATTTGAGTTTCAATTCCCTGAATTAAGTCAAACTCGAATAGCAACTAATAGATTTAAACTTATCAGATTGATTTTTTTTTTTTTTTTTTGGTTGAACTTTGGAATGTTATTAAGCAACCAGAGTACCATTACAATACATCGAAACTAAAAAGTAAGGTACCTTTTCCAAAGTCTTAGATCTATTCTTCTTGCGTGCCCATTTAGCTATAGTTTGTCTGCATGGGTATTGAGTGTTCTCTTGACATGACTGAATGTGACACTGTCGAGTCTATTCCTGATTTCTTTGATTCTTCGGATATGGATCATCGATTGCCATTGAATTTTGTGTCTCTGGTTTTTCAGGTGCTGGATAAGGTTAATATTATTGCTTGCTACGATGATTGAGTTGTGATGGTTTTCCTCTGCCCAAATGAGCTCCTGGAGAATAGCAATTGCTTCACTTTCTTTCACTGTTTCTAGTTCGAGTTGATATTGCTTTGGCTTCCATGAAATTTGAGTGCCTATGTTAGTGTCAATATTCGTAAATGATGCATCTACATAAATTTTTAGAATTTTTGGGTTTATAGCCCAAAAAATAGGCCCTAATAAGACATTTAGTCCTCTCTAATCCTATAAAGTGTTTCAAAACCAAAAAAATAATATAAATGGATATCTAGTCCATTTGGTGTCATCTAGAGAGAAAACACAAATCCCTATAATACATACTAATTTATAATACCTATACTAACCTTCTTTATATATAAAATCTGATTTACATTCTAAAATCCAAAATATATTTTTCCATTTTTATCTCTCACCTTTCTCTCTCCAATCACGTTTATAAACAAAGTAACCGTGATCTTCATTATCTTTAGTAACCGAAACTTGCTTATTTTCTCTCTCTCTAAACAAAGTAACCTTTTGCTAATCATCCATTAATCTCATAAATCTTGTTTCTTCTATCATTGAACCAACTGAAATCATCTTCTTCATCGTTTATCAGGTAAAACACATTACAAAAGTCATTTTTCATTCCATTAAAACAGATTCTGAATCAGATTTAATATTGTTTTTCAGGTAATGTTAAAGGTTTTAGTTTCTTCTTTTATGTTTAATGTTCTTCATCTTCATCTTTAACTTTGTTCATAAATTTCATTATAATCAAATTTCTCTCTGTATCATCAAATCAAATCTTTATCATTATTTAGTATTTTCTCTCTCTAAGATTCATAACCGATTTTATGATGTTAATGTTAAATCCGTCTTTACAATTCATTTTATTCGATTAAAAAGTGTTTGTCTCTATGTATTTTGTTACTTTTTAGTAGTTTTAGGTTACAGATTTTGATTTTTAGATCATTTTTTCAAATCTTCATCAAGGTTTTCGTACAATTTTTGATGCAGTGAAGGTATCGAACGATTTGTTATAACTGAATGCAAACGATATACTCCCTCCGTCCCATTTTGTTTGACCTTTTGGGAGATCCAACTTATTAAGGATTGTCATTTATTGCTTCCTAACTAAATGTAATTTCCTAAATTACCCATATTTACTTTAGAGTATTACAATGAAAACTACATTGGAACTAGTGTAGAACCAATAGAAATTTTTTACTAGTATTAAAAGTAAGGATAGATTAGGAAACATCAATAAAATTAGTAATAAATGAGTCTTATTTAAAGTAAGTGGACAAACATTTTGGGACTTCCTTAAAAGGAATAACACCCAAACAAAATGGGACGGAGGGAGTATAATTTAAAATAAATTACGGATCGTTTACAATAAATTACATATCATTTTTGATCCAGAGAAGATCTAGTACGATTTGGTTGAAACAGAATGTAAACGATATATAATTTACACGACATTACATAATGTTTACTGAACATAAGACATACATAACTCAAACATCTTCTGTACGATGTTTTTATAACGAAATGTAAAATATATGTATTTTGTTACAAACTATACATATTTTGTAAATAATATCAAAAACATCTTATAAATCTGCATAAATTATATATAATTTATTCAACATTACGCGTACTTTTTCCCCAAAACAGTTGTTGTTTATAGTACAATAAATGTTCCAAAAATTATATGTAATTGATTGCACATTATACATATTTTTTTCACATAACAGTGACCTTGTGATTCAAACTAAAGTTATGTTTGTCTCCTAACACATTATGAAGTTTAACAAACAGTATGCATAATTTATTCCATTATACATGTCGTTTCTAGTAAATTATATGTTTTGTTGACAAATGTATATGTTTTCTTTTTGTAGTTTTGCTGTTACTTACGGAATTTCCTACTGAAGTTGGTCATTTGTTTCTTGCTGGTGCAAAAGCATTTGGATATGCTCTTCGACAATATAGTGTAAATGTTGTTTGTCCTGCTCAAGACTACATATGCTCTACGACAATATAGTGTAAACGATTTTTTGTAACAGAATGTAAACGATGTGTATTGTAAAAGAAATTATGTGTAATTTATTGAACATGACACACGTACAGTTGATAAATTACGTTGTATACATGACAAATGTTGGTTTCCTCGTCATTAATAACAAATAATTTACGTATTTGTTTCATAATTTGTATTCGATGTGTATTTATGTATGAGTAAAAACAAAAACAAATGTTGTTGTCTGTTCCCTGAAAAATATATTATTTCCAAATCTGAAAATTAAGTGAGAGAAAGTGATATATACGTTTTGTATATTAACTCCCAAATCACGCTAAATTGATCTTAGAAAATATACTCTTTCCAAATCTGAAAGTTTAGAGAGAGAAAATAAATTTAATTTACAAATCTGTTTAGAGGAGAGAGAAATTATGATTTGTTTCTATCTGTTTTTTGCTAATAAATTCCCTAAATCACTCCCAAATTTGATTTCCTTCTTTTCAGCGTTCGATTAGTTTCTGGTAATGGCGTTTCGAAGATTTAGGTTAGGATTTTTTGGCAACGTTTCGTTTTGGGAAAGTTTCGATTTTGTTTCCTATAATTTATCCCAAATTCACGGTTAATTAAGTTGTTGGAAATTCGGTTCGGCCCACAATTTAAAATTCCGTGAAAATGGTTTGGGACACGAATGGAATTGTTTTTTAGATAGTATGGGTTTTTAGACCCAAGAGCAAAAGGACTAAAAATTCATTTTTTGACAAGATTGGACCCTAAACCCTTTTTGAACATTATTTTCGTCTATATACCCACGGACCCTAATTTTTAAGTAGGGTGACGTCAGGGGTTTCCATTTTTTCACACGGCTAGTAGTCGGGTGTATAAAAGCTCTGTTGGTTCTAGGAGAGGCTAAAATCATATTTATAACTGTACTAGTATTTAATTGTATGCTGAAAGCAATGATCACACCGAGTTTTCCATATATGCCATAAAATAGTAACAAAATGAATGTCTTTAGATGTATAGCTGTTTTGATTCTGATCCTGCCAAGATAAAATCCAATCAGTCAAAGATGTAATGTTTGTCGTTATGATATTAAAGTAGAACCAAATATTTTTTCGCTAAGGGGCAATGTAACAGTGCACGTTCTATAGTTTTGTTTCAGTGCAATTCAAGCAAACAATAATTTTACCTATGTATATTACCTATTCTCTCTGACTGGGAGGGCTTTAGAGCAAATTTTCCAGATAAATAGCTGAATTCGGGGGATAGTAGGAAGACACTGTATGGTCCAAAATACGTCGCCAGGAACGCCCCCGGAAATCCACGATTAGTGGGCTTACGCGGTGACCAATGTTGGGATTTGTAGTCTACTAATGTTCTAAGAGGAATCTCAGACATCATATGTCTAACATTAGTATCCCCAGGATCACATGCATAAGCTAATAATGATAAATGAGTAAAACTAGTTTGATGATTACCTCAATCGCTAGTTTTCCCTCGAACCTTTCCAATCGCTTTTGAGAAGACCAAGAGATCCAATTGTAGCTCCTCTACTTGGGGCACCGAGCAATCAACTTGATTTCCCACCTTGTTGCTAGCTAGAACATCAGTGGTGGTTGGATGAAGAACACCTTCTTCTTTGACTAGATAGATAGTTGGGAATTAGCTCACTTTCTCCTCTCTACTTGATGTTGTAGAGTAAGAAAGATCTTAGAGAAATTCCACACCTTATTCACTGCCCTAAGGGTCATTATGTAGAACCCTAATTAGAGTCCCACTCAAATTTGGTGTCCTAAAAGACCCTTTTGAATAACATTAAGGAAATAGTCGAAAATAGAAACTAGTTGCTATATTCTCAATTCCTTCATGAGGGTACGTCCAAACCAGACCAAAGTTGGCATATCTAACTTTCCCTATTAGGGGAACCGACCCTCCAATTTTCACCCCAATCCGAGCCCAAAAAGTCCCTGTTTGGCTCTAGGCCCAAAAAGTCCCTTTTTGGCTCTAGGCCCAAAACCCCTCTTTTGGGCTTTTTGTACTATCTTTGCCTAAACTTCGGGCTCTCTCATGATTATATGTCTCATCTCTCTAGTCATTTCCTCCGATCAAATTGACACTCTTTGTGTAACCCGTTGTAGGATCCAGACGAAGTTAGCCGTGAATTACTTCGTAATTCGACGATCGTAGTTGGTTTCTAGCTAAACACTATGATCCCTAAATCAACCGGACTTGATGATCTTTCTCACCAATTTTCATATCCGCAAATTGATCGCATTATATCCTTGATCGAAGGACATCTCCTTCAGACTCCCACTTGTACTTAGAACAAGTGCAATGCTCGATTCCCATGTCACTCAGTATCCCATCTGATACGTCACGTCATTCAGACTTTCTTGATCTCGAGTACAACTGTCAAGACAAATGATTAACTTATAATTCATTTGAGCATGTCCATGCATTTTTCAGTTGCTACTCATCAAGTGGCCCGAGGACACTGTATCCTAATCCATTAGGAGGACATAATCCATTATTGCGCTCCCACTCAGCTTCATATCTATCCTGTCCTTCCCAGTATCCGCCTTTATAACCTCCTTTTACGGCGCAGCCTTTAACGGAACCAAAGTCGGACATTCCTTACATAAGATGAGTGGAACACTCATGTTTTGAGGAATTTCTCCAATCTTGTCTTTATGAGAAGTGCTTTGACGTTTCATCATTCTTGATGTACTTCTCATGTTGAGGGTTATCCAGCGTATAATCCCTATTACACACCCACGCAGTCGAGTCGAATACACTATTCCTATAGCCCATAAAATTGCGCTATCTCATCGACCTCCCGTGCTAGTCTTCATGAGTCATTGTTGTCCATGCAATGACTGGACCAGGTAATTAATAATGAATAACTCCAAGTTCATTTAGTAGGGTTTCATTCATCAGATCACGTATCTGACAAGCCTACTCGGAGTACTTCTTTATCGGTGGACTTTCACTTAAAATAGTACTAAACCAGATTTTGAGGACAAATAAAACTGCTTTTATTTTATTTATCGAATGTAAGTAATTAGGTACATAAACTCCTTTACGAATCCAAATTACATTTGTTGCCACTCCCCAATGCGCTTTATATGAATGCCCCTCAGGTGTGAGTTGTGTTGGGCTGAGGTAACGGTTTAGTTAACGGATCTGCGACATTGTCATCTGTATGAACCTTGCAAATGACCACATCTTTTCTCTCTGTGATTTCCCTAATCACGTGGTACTTCCTTTGGATATGTTTTGACTTCTGGGTGTGCTCTGGGTTCCTTGGCTTGGGCGATTGCTCCATTGTTGTCACAATAAAGAGTTATTCCCTCTTCTATGCAAGGTACGACACCAAGTTCTATTACGAACTTCTTAATCCAAACTCCTTCCTTTGCTGCTTCCGAAACTGCTAAGTATTCTGCTTCAGTGGTAGAGTCTGTAACAGTGCTCTGCTTGGAACTCTTCCAACTCACTGCCCCTCCATTCAGACAGAAGACGTAACCGAACTGCGATATGAAGTCGTCTCTATCTGTTTGAAAGCTTGCATCAACATGGCCTACAACCTTGAGTGTATCTTCCCCGCCATATATCAGGAAGTGATCATTAGTCCTTCTCAAGTATTTTAGAATATTCTTGGTAGCGGTCCAGTGCGCTTCGCCTGGATTCGATTGGTAACGGCTGCACATCCTCAAGGCATATGAGACGTCTGGGCAAGAGCAGATCATGACATACATGATTGATCCTATTGCCGAAGCATAAGGAATATCTTTCATGTATGCTACCTCATCAGGACTCTTAGGACATTGATTCTTGCTTAGCGCGATGTCATGTGACATGGGAAGGAATCCTCTTTTAGGGTATTCCATTTTGAACCTGTGAAGAATCTTATCTATATAAGTTTTTTGACTGTGTCCAATCATCCTCCTCGATCTATCTCTATAGATCTTGATGCCCAATATGTATTCTGCCTCCCCTAGATCCTTCATGGAAAAGCACTTCCGAAGCCAGTCTTTGACTGATTCCAACATCGAAATGTTGTTTTCCTATGATTAATATGTCATCGACATAAAGGACCAAGAAAACTAGGTTGCTCCCACTAACCTTCTTGTAAACACAAGACTCTTATGTATCTATAACGAAACCAAATTCGTTGATTGCCTCGTCGAATCGAAGATTCCAACTCCTGCTTGTTTGCTTCAATCTAGAAATGGATCTTTTAAGCTTGCAAACTCTTCCAGCATTATTGGAATCTACAAAACCTTCAGGTTGTGTCATGTACACATCGTCTTCCAAATTTCCGTTTACGAAGGCGGTTTTGACATCCATTTGCCAAATCTCTTAACCATAATGAGCTGCAATTGCTAGAATGACCGGAATAGATTTAAGCGTCGCAACAAGGGAAAAGGTTTCATCATAGTCTATACCATGAATCTATTTGTATCCTTTTGCCACAAGTCTAGCTTTGAAAACGCTAACGTTTCCATCTTTGTCAGTTTTCAGTTTGAAGACCCATTTGCAACTGATTGGTTTCGCTCCACCGGGCAAATCGACTAAGTCCCATATTTGATTTTCTGACATGGAATCCATTTCTGATCTCATGGCCTTCAACCATTTTTCAGACTGGGGCTCGTCATAGCTTAATTGTAGGTACTCGACTCATTATCTTCTAACAGTAGGACGTTTGTTTTCTGAGATAACTCCTTGAGCCTTTGAGACCTACGAGGGGCTTGAGTATTCTCAACTACTTGAGATGTCTCCTTCGAATTAAATTCGAGTTGTGCGAGAGGTTCCATGAGTTCCTCTAACTCGACTTCATTATCCTCTTCCATTTGTTGTGGATAGAGAGGAGTCGCTAAACTTCTTGATATTTCCTTATCTTTGTTTATTTGTTGCTCATATCGAATTTCGTCAATATCTACATTTCTCCCACTTGTCTTCTTGAAAATAAATTCCTTTTCAAGGAAGGCACCATCACGAGCAACAAACACTTTGTTCTTTCATTCGTGGTAGAGACATTTGTCTGACTTGGGTGCGAGTTTATCTCCTTGTGAACGCTTTACATAAACTTCACATCCCCAGACTTTGAGAAAAGAAAACTTTGGAACCTTTCCAAACCATAACTCATATGGCGTCTTTCCTACAACTTTCGATGGAGCTTGGTCAAGTGTGAAAGCAGTCGTTTCCAGAGCATATACCCAAAACGTATTTGGAAGATTGGCTAAGCTCATCATAGATCGAACAATGTCTAGCAAGGTGCGATTTCTCTTCCCCAAAACATCATTCATCTGGGGTGTTCCAGGCGGAGTGAGTTGAGATACCATTCCACAAATCCTAAGATGAGCATCAAATTCTTGACTCAAATATTCACCACCCCGATCGGATCAGATGACTTTTATTTCCTTGCCAAGTTGATTCTCTACTTCGTTTTGAAATTGTTTGAACATGTCAAACGATTCGGATTTATGCTTCATCAAGTATATGTAACCATTACGAGTATAGTCATCCGTGAACGTGATGAAGTAGCCAAAGTTACCTCTCGCGAGAGTACTCATCGGTCCACACACATCCGTATGTCCGAGTTCTAATGGTTCTTTGGCTTGGTCGCCCTTTCCTTTAAAGGAAGACCTTGTCATTTTACCCATTAAACATGATTCGCACGTGTCGTATGATTCTAAGTTATACGATCCTAGAAGTCCATGCTTATGAAGTTTCCTTCATGTGTGTCATATTAATGTGACCCTAACGACAATGTCAAAGGTAACTTGGATTTGAATCATCTGATCGTAGCCTTTCGGTTTCCATGTTAAAGACTTCGTTCTCAATATTTGTCATATAGAGACCGTTGTATAACTTAGCACTGGTATAAAACATTTCACCTTTATATAAAGAACAACGCCGGTTTTTTATTAATAGGTGATATCCCTCTTTATCTAACACTGAGACAGAGATAATGTTTTTACAAATAGAAGGTACATAATAGCAATTATGAAGTTCTAAAACTAGACTAGTTTCTAAAGGTAGACTATAGGTTCCTACAGCTTTCGCAGCAACTGTCGCTTTATTCGCTACTCGTAGGACCAACTCCCTTTTAGATATATATCTGACTTCCTTAAGCTCCTGCATATCAGAAATGATATGAGCACCACATCCGGTATCAAATACCCATGAGGGGAAATCAACTATATTTGCTAAGTTAACTTCGATAACATTGATACCTTGGTTGGAATCCTGATTTCCTTCCTTCTTCCTTTTGTTCTTCTGAATCAGTTGAAGTTCTTTCTTTGATTCAGACATTCCAATGAATGTCCATCTGGATTGCCTTAGAAGTCCCGTACTTCCTCAACCGCGATTTGTTTCGGGACATGTCCCTCAACCGTCGGGTGATTGTGTGCGCATCCATTTTCTTGAATCTCTTTTGAAGATTAGGCTTCAGGGTGGCCAACATAAGGCATGATACTGAAAACGATTTCATTCGGATACTTTTGGCCTGCTTTTGTTCCTCAAGCTTTGAGGTCGCAGTTACTCTTGGAATTGGGGTATCTAGTACGTTTTCTTTGTTTGTAGATCTGAGAACACTTCTCAATCTTTTCTCCCAATCGTGGAAGTTGTCCATGTTCAGTTTATCTTCATCAAGGATTGAACATAGGTTGAAAACACTGGTTTTTGCCATTGTAAACTACATGAAACAGAAAAAAGATTTTGCTAAGTATTACATTCGATATTTTTCGCAAAAAGACTCTGTTTTTGCCACATTATTCAAGAAAAATGCCCCTGTTTGAATAATGCGATTCCGATATCCCATTTCTCAAGGATTAAGCGGACTAGGCCCCTGCCCTTAATTCCCATCAATTTAGGTGAGTGAACTACTTCACTGGTCATACCTTACGACTCTCGGTTGATGGATTACATGTTTTATGTTAAATCCATCCTTTTGCCTCGAGTATCCAAAACTCTTTTGCTGATTTCGTTGAGTGGAACCATTTAGACGTGTAGGCCTCTGCCATAGGCCTACCCGCATTGTCCCGAGGTAGAGATGGCACTCTATGGAGGCAGATCCACCATCACGAACAAGGGCGCAACGAGTGTCTTAATCTAGATAGGCACTACACTCAAAATTACTTTTAGGGACTTTACGTTTTGTCTTAGCATGCGTTATAGTGAACTATTTAGCCTAACCATCCACTACATAAAACGTAAATAAGTAAATGCGCGCGAGAAAGTAAATCAAGCACATATGGATCCTAGTATGACCCCTAACCTAGAAGATCTAATCTCCTTTGATTTGCTTCTTGTTTCGCCTTTTGGTTCGTCTAGATCTCCATATTTGACCTCCAATGATTTCTCCCATCCTTGAGCTTCTTCAATGGACTCATAGACCCTAAACTCTAATTACAAAACTCAAACGATTCGCAGATCGTACAAACTTGAAATTAAAATTATTACAAATTTGCACCCATCCGTGCTTAAAACAAGAATAAAGAAAACACTTTCTATGGCCATACTAGTTTCCGCATTCACATCACATGCAATCATATAATATTTCAAGACTAACAATTATATATGCATGTATATCCGGGAGATACTCTTGTCGACATCTACATGTCATATACGGACCTTAAGTCTATTTTCAAAGAATTAGAGTAATGGTGCGTCTTGGTTTTGATTCTTTTGATTTTCAAAATAAATTTTAAAAGAAATTCTGTATGGGCTCATGAATGGACCGGGTCAATTTCTAAAATATTTGGTTGGAAACGGGAGAAAATCAGATCAAACTCCCACTTGAATGATGGTCTTCTTTTTAGCTCGAAAAAGGCCCGGGACAAGTCTTGACAAAAGTCCAAGACAAGTCCCGGCCTAGGCCCATTAAGGCGTTGGACAAGGTCTGGACATGGCACGGCCAAAAGGCCGGCATGTCCTGGTCCGAGTCCATCTCGGCTAGGATGCGTTCTAGTCGTACACCAGGATGCGGGTCGTTGCTCCAGACGTGTCTGGTCAAGGACCGAACCTGTTTGGTGCATCTCGTGTAAGACCGAGATGCACTCAGGACACCCTGACGCGTCTCTAAGATGCGTATGGTCAAGTCCGAGTCACAACAGTGACTCGGGTGCCCTGGACGAGTCCAACGCGTCCAGGAAGCTTCCTAGAGTACCAGTCTTCCTGGCCGAGATGCACTCGGTCTCGGCCAGAGACCAGGACGCGTCTCCAGTTGGTCCGGCACGCATCCTTGCTGTGCCCGGACCAGATTTAGGAAATTTCCAAAATCTTAAGCTTCCCCTTGTTTTTCTTTTGCAACTCATAGTTACTATTTCCAACTTTTAGAACACTTCTAAAATTGCCAAATTTTGTTTTTAAAGTTTCCAAAACTCAAAAACAACTCTCAATCAAACTAATTTTCGATCAAAATCTAGGTTTTTGAAACTTTTCAAAGAACAATTTTGAAACCTTTTTAAAAAAACTTTGAATCTCTTTCAAAATAATCAAATTTTCTGTCTAAAACACTTTTAGACACAGCTACCATCTAAACAAGCATGGATTGGTTCGAAATTTAGCCAAAATTAGCTATGTGCAAGAGGTTCTGATACCATTGTTGGGATTTGTAGTCTACTAATATTCTAAGCGGAATCTCAGACATCATATATATAACATTAGTATCCCCAGGATCACATGCATAAGCTAATAAATGATAAATAAGTAAAACTAGTTTGATGATTACCTTAATCGCTAGTTTTCCCTCAAACCTTTCCAATCGCTTTTGAGAAGACCAAGAGCTCCAATTGTATCTCCTCCACTTGGGACACCGAGCAATCAACTTGATCTCCCACGTTGTTTCTATTTAGAACACTAATGGTTCTTGGATGAAGAACACCTTCTTCTTTGACTAGATACATAGTTGGGAATTAGCTCACTTTCTCCTTTCTACTTGATGTTGTAGAGTAAGAAAGCTCTTAGAGAAATTCCACACCTTATTCACTTCCTTAAGGGTCATTATATAGAACCCTAATAAGAGTCCCACTCAAATTTGGTTTCCTAAACGACTCTTTTGAATAAGATTAAGGAAATAGTCGAAAACAGAAACTAGTTGTTATTTTCTCAATTCCTTGATGAGGGGACGTCCAAACCAGGCCAAAATTTGCAGATCTAACCTTCCCTATTAGGGGGAACTGACCCTCCAATTTTCACCCCAATCCGAGCCCAAAAAGTCCCTTTTTGGCTCTAGGCCTAAAACCCCTCTTTTAGGCTTTTTGTACTATCTTTGCCTAAACTTCTTTTAGGCCTATGAGACATATTTATGGGGCTCCCCCATGATTATATGTCTCATCCCTCTAGTCATTTCCTCCGATCAAATTGACACTCTTTGTGTAACCCATTGTAGGATCCAGACGAACTTAGCCGCGAGTTACTTCGTAATTCGACGATCGTAGTTGGTTTCTAGCTAAACACTACAATCCCTAAATCATCCGGACTTGATGATCTTTCTCACCAATTGTCCCATCCGACAAATTGATCGCATTGCATCCTCGATCGAAGGACATCTCCTTCAACCAAGCCCATGTTTAATGGTCAATGGGCCCAACCCATTTATCTTCAGGCACCCCCACGCAACGCAAAAGTACGGAAGTACGTCTAGTTCTGGATATATAGGTCTGTCCTTACCAGCAGATCAAAGTGCGGAAGTACATCCAGCTCTGGATAAAGAGGTCGTCCTCACCAGGAAATCAAAATACAGAAGTACATCCAACTCTAGATAGAAGAGGTCCGCCCTCTCCTCCTCAGCTGACCTCCCTTCGTATATCCGTTGGGGAGGCGTTATCGTCATTTAAGATGACAGTATCTCGAATATATTCGTTAAGGGGTAAAAATATCCATATTAATGGTAATAGCTCCATGCGTTAGCACATTCAAGGTAACAGCTCACCACCAGGTGACGGTTGACCAAAACGAACAATTGACCACAAAACTCTATTTAAGGATCAACTGCTAATTGGCTAAGGCATGGAACGACGGATAACAACACCCGACATCCGAATTCACTTGAAGCTAACCACCTATTTCTCTCTCACATCGATCATCCAAACCACTGGCAGCCAACTAACACTTACTCAAGGAGGTCGAGTGATCATTCTCTCTCCTGACGATCACCTGCTCAAGGAAGAGAGAATGATCCTTCTCTCTCTTGACAATCACCTGCTCCAGGAAGACGAGTAATCATTCTCTCTCCTGACGATTACCTACTCAAGGAAGACGAGCGACCATTCTCTCTCCTAAGGATCACCTGCTCAAGGAAGACGAGTGATCATTCTCTCTCCTGACGATCACCTGCTCAAGGAAGACGAGTGATCCTTCTTTCTCCTAGCGACTACCTGCTCAAGGAAAGCGACTGACCATTTCTCTCTCCACACGACTAAGGGGTGCAAGCGTTTTACTTCACTCGACGACCAGAGATTTAAGGCAGGCATACACTTGGTTGTATCACCTTTTCTCCCAACGACCAACTCGCTCAAGCAACTTATTTAACTCCATAGCCCGAACTCTGGTTTACAGTTCTTATTTACTCTTTGCCAAGTTTACTGACTTGACCGTCGGAGCCCTCTTAAGCCGGCACCATCCCGGTGTCCCCTGAGATCTCACGGTCACGTGTGTTACTGTCTCTTTTGTCACAGGTTAAGCCCAAAGACGTCGTCGGTGCCCGTAAAATTATTAACAGGTGGAGGTTCGACTTCCGGTCAACGACCCGGTCCCGCTGACTTCTTGACCCGCGATTTTTTACCCTCACAAATTTGATTACCTTATCAATACATTTGGCCTCGACTTTTGCCTCACGGTAATACACTCAAAAATTTAAGTCACTCAGAAATGGTTTACTCAATGTGCGAGTATGAACATGAAAGAAAACTCAACACATTACAAAAGACAGACTAAAATTTTTGTGAACGACTGATCTCATAGGAAGGAAACAACCACTAATAAGGGATGGGGAAGCTAACCAACTCTTCTCACCTGATCAACTATCTAACAATGCTTCCTAGAGGTCAATAGACACTAATGATGATGTAACTAGAACTCTTGAAAACTCGACGTCTTCAAATCTTCAAAAACTACTTCAAAGGATAAACACTTAAACAAAACTACACAAATACTTTTTTTTCCTTTGATTTTTCTGTTACATCTTTTTTTCTTTTTTTTCAATACACTTCTGGTAATAAAACTCAAAATACACAAAGTCCTCTGGTCGTATCGAACCACCGCTCGAACTCCAACTGGCAAAACACCTTTCTCCCTTGCATACGGCTCAGAAGCTGTTCTGCCAGCCGAAGCAGGACTTCGATCAACTAGATCCCAGTGGACTAGTGAAGAAGGGAACTGGGAACAACTCAACCATAACTTAGAAACTATCGACGAGTTACGAGACTTGGCAGTAATTAGAAATGCATCCTACCAACAGAAGGCAGCTCGTCACTACAACAAAAATATCAGGGCTCGAACCTTCAAAGTGGGTGACTGGGTACTTCAAAAAGTATTCCAGAACACTAAAGAAACTAGGGCTGGAAAATTAGTACCAACTTGGGAAGGACCTTACCTAATAACTAGAATAGTAGGGCAAGGTGCATACAAACTGCAAGCAAAAGATGGACTCAACATCAATAATAGCTGGAATGCAACACATCTAAAGTTGTATCATTTCTAAACTCTAAACTTTTTGTCGTAATTTTTTCTCAAATACTTTACTGACTTAAGCATCGGAGAGTCGGTGGCTACGCCACCGACTAACCCTCTAGCTCGATTTTTTGCAGGTTAGAGCATATTACCCAGACAAACAGACGTCTCGCCAGAGGTGTATCTCTAACCTTCCAAAACTCCACCTCAAAAGTTTATATTATCTTAAAAACTCTACTAAGTAACTTTTGTACTGGAGGGTCGATGGAGACACCGTCGACCTCCCCTCCTACCCAATTGCAGAGCGACTACAAACGACAGGGGGACAAGCATGGCTGGAAAACAAAACCTCCATCATCCACCAGCTTCAGTCGACTCGAAAGATAACAGTCTGGAAAAGTTGATTCAACTTCTAGACTAAAAGGCGTGAAACACTCCCCACCTTCAATCAGGTACACAAAAATTGTCAACGATCCCTTGGAAGCACGAACGAACCAAACCATTCTCGAGTCTTGCACAATCCGAGACTCCATATAAGGTCAAACAATGTTCGTCTCAACTTCCATGAAGTACGTAATGTATTCACTCCTTACTTCTATCTTTCCCTCTATTGATAGAATATTACTTACTCGAACGTCAGAGGGTCGATGGCGCTGCCATCAACCATCGTTTTTGTGTGTGTACAGGTCAGCTCAAGGACAAGCAGGAAAAGTACAAACTTCACTCATCCACTGACGCTAACCGACCGATAAACAACCTAAGTCCCCAAAAACTATTTTTCTACACTTAGGCGGGGGGGATAAACGGTGCTTCAAATTCCCTCAAAGCCAAAGCAAGACTAGAGCTTCGATCTTAAACTTCAGACGAAGAACACAAGACTTCTACGAGAAATCAATACTTCCTAGAAGCTTATTGTCACTTCAACGAGGCAACAAGGTCCATGATCGAACTCCAGTTGGCCTAACAGGGACAACGTCACACCAAAATGCAAGCTGAACTTCCTGCATAGCTGTGTAAGAGACCAAAGCAATCAACCTCAAACTTCTAGACGAAGAACATGAGACCTCAATGAAAGCACAATAATTTCTAGAGTCTTACTGTCACTTCGACGAAGCGACGTTGATGCAGGCGCATAAACGTGTGGGCCCACGTCCACGCGTGCCCACATCCTATTTGGTTATAATAGTAGTTTATTTAGTATAGGAGAAGTTACTTTAATTTGATATTTCTTTATTTTTAAAGTTTCTATGTTTGAGTAGTTTATTATTTTAGGAATCCTAGTTTGAGTCTATCTAGGAAGGTTTATTATCTTATAAAAGGAGATCTAGTCTATGTTATTATTCACCTCGAAGAGAAAAACCATTGAAGTTATTAAGAATTTAAGTTTATTTTATCGTTTCTTACAGTTTTCTTTAATTATTCTTAGTTTATTTTATTGTTCTTTAATTATTCCGCTGCGTCTACATCAAGTGGTATTCAGAGCCATTTTTTTTAACCAATCACAATGGTTAATCCTACCGTTCCTACTCCAACAATCAAAGAGAAGACACCAACTTTTGCCTCCGAATGGGACAACATCAACAAAAAGTTATCCTCGGTTACAAAATTGGAAGAAGCTTTCGAAAATTACAAGAAGGAAAATATGGAAAAATTCGATCAAGTCAATGATTCCATCATGAAGTTATCTAAACAACTCGAAGGCATATGTAAGTCTCCCTCTTTTACCACCACTCCTTCATCAACTACTTCCATTCAAACATCATCACCACAACCACTCCCAACCACAACACCAATTTCAATTCCCCTACTTGGTCAACCTATCACTAACCCATGCCCGACCACTTTCCTCCCACCGATTCACATCAACCCTACATCACCACTCTCACCGGTTTTCCCATTAACATACATAAACCCTACAACCACTCCAACCACACCACCTTTTTCCTTCAACGACCACCAATCTACTACCAACCCAAGTATAACCCAACCATACCCATTCCAGACCCCTCGGTAATATTATTCACCAAGCACCATTCCACTCGAAACCCACCACCAAAACCGCAACCCCGAACCCTCATCTCTACCGACACCACCACCATCCACCGCCCAACAACCCACTTCTTACCCGACTTCCATTAGTCCACCAACAGTACCCACCAACACTTTCAACATCCCAGGAAGTTCCAACACTTATGCCATTAATCCAACTACACACACACTCTTTGGTTTTACAATATACAACCCATGTCCCACAACACCCCCACCATTCCACTTTACCTACAACAGTATACCACCCACATCTTCTACACCAATTCAGACCACCAATAGAACTCCACACAACATTACTGGCCCCCACATAACCGCACCCTACCCTCCATTCTCAAACCCACTCTTTCTCGAATCTTCCGCAAACATTGGAACAATTGGCCAACCCATGCTAATATACCATCACATACCCGACCATCAGCCCCCAAACCCTACTTTTTTCGAAAACCCACTACCCACTGCCACATACCCTACAACACCATTAACCACCCCGGACCACTCAACCCATAACCAACTCAGCTTCTCCCAATTCAACTCTTATAACCACCCACAAGTTTACAATGAGGAACAACAACTACAAGCACTTCCACATCATCTTTCTCCTCATTCTCTACAGGAATCCTTCTCCAACCAAACATTCCACCACACATATACAAACCCTAGTTATGTAGGCTACAACCCGGATTCTATAGGCACCCCTAGTTTCCCTATACATAATATTCAAATCCCATCTATAGCCACCACCCAAATAACCCTACCCCAATATCACCAACATGTTCCTGTTTCCCTCCCAATCTTTTGGTGTCAAACACCATCACCAACACAACAAACCTCTCCTTACGATTCCATATCCCCAACACTTCTACCAGAAAATTTTGAATCTTCCATATCCCCAACACTTCTGTCAGAAAATTTTGAATCTTCTCCTCAAGTTGAAACTCAGTTATCAACACACCCAAGTAATCGAAACCCAGAATTTAGTGAAGGAATAGAAGAACAAAAAGCAATTATCAAAACCCATCACAACCAAGAAGAAGAACAACAAGAGAAACAATTAAGAAAAAGAGGAACAAGTAGAACAACCCAGAATTTTCCGAATCAATTATGTCCCACATCGCCGCTTTCTCTATCAAATCTCTTCCTACCAAATTTTCTTCAAACAATTTAGAAAAAGAGGATCAATTTCCCAATTCTTACAATGAACCTATACGCAATGGTCAAAGATCACATACCAATTGAACAACTTCCATCTAGGTTTCACATATAAATTGAAGAAAACAAACAGTGGGCTCCAGGTATTGATCACGTTAGAGTACATAAACTACATGAAGATGAACTTGGAAAAGTCAATTTTGCGTGGCATATCTACACTACATGGTTCCATATCGATATCTTAGTTAGCGATGGTTATGCTTATACTTTGGCTATTGATGAAGTATTTTGGAAATTTGTTACAATTACTCTTACTTCACACTTGCTCATAGTACTTCACACTTTCTTGAAGATTAAGTGGTTGTGCCTACCGTGGGAAGATGGCGAGATGAACATTATTTATTCACTAAGGTTAATTTTGCGAGAATCATTGGCATATGAGTTTGGGTACGAGGTTGACGATTACTTGCACATTAGTATCCTTCCATTCCAGTGCAAACTTCGTTCGAAGTGGGAATTACGGATCGCCATGACAAAGTTCATCGTCTGCGGGTGCATCAACTTGTTTTCTTCATCGAAATCGGTTCGGGACGAACCTTCTGGGGAACAGGGTGCTGATGCAGGCGCATAAATGTGTGGGCCCACGTCCACGCGTGCCCACATCCTATTTGGTTATAATAGTAGTTTATTTAGTATAGGAGAAGTTACTTTAATTTGATATTTCTTTATTTTTAAAGTTTCTATGTTTGAGTAGTTTATTATTTTAGGAATCCTAGTTTGAGTCTATCTAGGAAGGTTTATTATCTTATAAAAGGAGATCTAGTCTATGTTATTATTCACCTTGAAGAGAAAAACCATTGAAGTTATTAAGAATTTAAGTTTATTTTATCGTTTCTTACAGTTTTCTTTAATTATTCTTAGTTTATTTTATTGTTCTTTAATTATTCCGCTGCGTCTACATCAGACGTGGTTCACATTCGATCTCCAGGTTGCCTAACAGGAAGTACTACTACATCATACAGCTTCTTGCACCCCATATCAGCCACACAATACACAAGACGCCACTTATCTCACTTCCTCTATTAATTTCTTTACACATTGCAGTTCATGCGGGCCGAGACGTCTCCCAGACTCCACCCTGCCTAAGGAAGGTTCGAGATAAACACAACCCGAGGAATGTTAACGCCTCAGATGTTACCTAAGAACAACAAAAGAGCTCGAGACTTCGAAATCATCAAAGTAGTAGATCAACTTGAAATTTTCGCCTTCTTCTCGAACGAATACGACCTCGAGCTCTACATGACAGAATGACGCCTTAAGGCTCTCGACTTTGACATCAACTACAAAGTCTCAGAATTCTACCATTCCAGAGGAACGCATTCGAAAGGCCAACGTTGTAGACGACAGCGCAAACCCGAAGGTCAAGCTCAAGAAGAGCACCCTCAAAATTCTAGCCACTAGGCTCGAGATGACAAACCTCAAGTGTAAATTACTTTGTAATACTTTTTACTCAACTCATTTTTGTTACATTGCAATATTTCCATATGAGTACCTTTTTTGAGTGTTTGATTGAAGTGACTTGACTCATAAAATTCATTGAAGAGATCATCACCCTTGCAAATATTCAAATATTCAAGACTACAATTTTACTGATAAAAACCAAGTAAAGGAAAGTTAGAACAACAACAAGGCATCACAAAAAGCCCCATGGGCGTCTAAAGTTGTATATGCCTCGACGGTGTTTAATACACGTCTAGAACACAAAAACAACATTAAAGCCCCATGGGCACCGAGAGGACGTGACTTGCCTCAAGGGCATCGAAGGTGTGTCTGAACAAAAACCTACCCAACATCAAATACCTGATCAAGCATCTGGTCCATCTATAGTATCATCATGAGACTCGTACCCGTTCTCCCTTCCCCATTCCCTCAAGTTCTCCAACTCGTCTCTTACATCCCAGGTTGTGTGGAGGCCTCTCTGGTATTCCTTCGCCATCTCGGCTTGAACACGTAATGCTGCAGATTCCCCCATTTTGAGAATGTTTGTCGCACAATCATTATGTCCCGCCTTAAATCCTTCAGATGAAACTTTCAACTCTTCCATAGTAACCTTCAGCCTCGACATTTCTTCCTCAAGAAAACTAATGCGAGCCTCAAGGGCCCTCTCCCTGTCCTTCCCCTTCGAGCATTCCTCCTTCAGCTCAGCTACCTGCTTCGCGTAGGAAGAAATGAGCCTCTAGGCATGAAAGATCCCAGACACAGCCTGCAAAAAACATAAACATACGTCAACCACTCTATCAACCAAGGGAATAAGAGTTCGAGAGGCACGAAAGATTACCTGGGCACCACCGATGGTCACACGCCTCATCGCCTCCTCGACACCCAACTCACCAAGGAAGTCGACATCACCATCCAAGTAGTAGAGATCAGACAATCCTTGCACAAAAGAAGGGTCTTGGAACACTGATGCACCCTCGGGCACTCGAGTACGATAATTACCCACTTGAATCGGCATAAAGGTCGCCTCGGGGCGAGCACGCTCGACCGAAGGGGCCGACTCGACCGAGATAGTCGAAGGTCCGACTGGCCGAGATGGAGCAGATGGAAGCTTCCTCTCCTTTGCATCCTTAGCGGCAAGATCTTTTGCCTATGGTGGAAGAATGCTCCGTGGAGGCATATCGTCAACTAAACAAGTCAAACCGAGAAAAGGTAAGTGAAACATAATGCAACTATAACTCGTTAGTTTATGCAAATGATGTACCTATTGGAACGATAAAAAGAGGACGAGAGATAAGTTGGTGTCGGAGGTTCGTCGGACAGAGAAGGGTCGTCCAATCTCTCCTCTCGACCTCTAAGAAAGTGAAAGCCTCGAGTCTAGACTCGGCTTCCTCGAAAGTCAGACCGTGGCGGTTGCCCTTCTTCACACCTACGCAGAAGATATTTAGGTGACAAAACTCTTTACTTTACAAAAATCAAACAAACAACGCATACATAACTCACAAGGACGACGCTAGCCAAGTGGAAAGTTTTGCTCAGCACTACAACCAAACATGTCGCAAACGAAGAAGTATCGACATTGCCAATTCCTGTCATGTTTGGTCAAATTAAGGATGGGGTGGCCCATACCGCTGTGAATCTTTAGCTGATACCGACCACGGTCTAGGTGATTCTCTTTCAAGTAATAATACGCGCAAACGTCGACCTCGTCTACATCTTGCTCCTCCTTTTCCGCTAAGGCAGCTAGAGCTAACAAAAACCTCCAAGTGTTCGACATGAGCTGAGAAGGGGCTATCTTGTACCGATACAACACTCTGCAAACTAGGGGAGGCACGAGATACCTAAGGCCCGAACGGAAGCAATGCTCGTAGATAGCGGTCCAGCCCGGGGGACTGCCCCAGCTGGCAAGCTCGTTACGGCGAGTCGCCCTAATATCGACTTCGGGTGGAATATCATACTTATGTCGCAATCCACTAACATATTCGTCATCAAGTATCGAAAAACAACGCCCCTCTAGCATATCCTCTACCTCGGCACTACGCGAGTCTGAGGCATCCTCGCCGTTGTCGTCAGTAAGGCACATGCTCGGGTCCTCCATCCTACAAGTCATCGACGGAGAAGGTTGAACAATTTCTTCCCACCTAATGTCTAGGCCTACCAACTTCTGTCTGGAACAAGCCCAACAAATATTTGCACATGTACTCCTATTACACTCACGAGCGAGCCAACACTTAGTCCACCTGGACTATATTTGGTCTCTTTGGGGTAACTAAAGTCCCCTAAATTCGAAATGACTTGGCATCCAATGCAAACGTAACACCTAAGGAGTGAGCCAACACTTAGTCTAGCTAGACTATATTTGGTCTCTCTAGGGCAACTAAAGTCCTGCTAAATGGATTGAGCCAACACTTAGTCCAGCTAGACTATATTTGGTCTTTTTGAGATAACTAAAGTCCCGCTAAACTTGAAATGGCTAGGCATCTAATACTACCATAACACCTAAGGAACGAGTTGACACTTAGTCCATCTAGACTACTTTATACAAATTCAAAAGAAATATTCCATAAATAGCAAAAACATGGATTTCAACAAATATATTATTTGATAAAGATTCAAGCATCAATATCTAGCTAAAAGCGTGCAAAGGAAAAAATATGGAAAGCATGGGGAGAACATATGAAGAACATGGGAAAAACAAGCAAAGAATATGAAGAACAAAGGTAAAAACCAAAAAACTTACCTTAAATATCCAAAGCAAGCAAGATCCCTCCACAATTTGCTCCAAAAGCTCACAACTTGCTGATGCACCCGAAAAGGTTGCACACCCAAGCAGAGGTATCAAGTAGTAATCCGGCAAAGCCGGGATCGATCCAAGGATAGGAGGGTAACTCGAGTATCGAAGGGTTCAGTCCACCGGTATAGGTACCACTAGCTAAGTTAGACTAAAAAGGAAGGGGAACAAAGGTCGATTGGGGGGGGGGGGGTTAGATTGAATGAGTAACAAAACAAGAAAGCAAGCAAAACTAACCAAACAATATAAGTAAAACGGGCGAGAGAGATTCGAGAGAAGTGTCGAAGGAACAAGAGTCGGGAGACGGTAAGAGTCGATTCGGTCAAAAGTCGATTGAGAGGGATACTTCGATCCACAAGATCGAAAGTGACAAATACTAAGTAACTGTTCGCATGAAAATATAATTACCCACGTTGACAATCCTAAGCATCATGTGTCCAACTAAGCATAACCGATCAAACGTCGCTGCATCGACTATCAAACTTACACACACTATCTAATGAATTGAAAATGAACAAGTATGACACTAAGTATAATACACCAAACTAAGTATAATCGATCAAAGATTAGTAAGTAACGATTATCAAACTAAGTACGCATTATCAAACTTTGTGTCAATAGACGATAAAGATCAAGGCTTCTAGTTTATAAAACTAGACAGAGTCAATTAAACTCACATGTAAACAAATAATAAGTCATTCATCACATTCAAATCATGCTTCAAGAGTATTCGAATACAAGAGTAATGTGTCGAAGTCCGGGAATCTATATTGATAAATCTACAACTATGTATGGTCCGATCTAATGTTCCAAGGTGTAAACGATGTTCGACTCCTAAGGTGATGATGTCTATAAGCACTACGTATATCCGGAGATCATACTTAATCAAACAAACATCATAATCGGTTAAACTCGAGTCATCGAGGGTATTGTCTAGTCGCCTAACTATGTGAAGTGCATGACAAGACACATGAAATTATGACTTAGACTACGATCGAAATCGAATACTTCGTTTCGTCTATTAACTATGTGAAGTGCTTGACAGGACACATGAAAATACGATCAAAACGATAATTGAAATAAATGAACATCAATTTATAATCAAAACATCAAATCATATTAATCATAATCACGAATTCATCACATTTCATCTCATATAATCGACACACTAAAGCTAGCTAAACATGGTGATTGAATAAGAAATGGAAAGGAAATGATGAGAGAATCCCCCTTTTTGGTTGTGGTTCGAGGCTAAGATCGTCGGAAAATATGAGTCTTTAAAGCTCAGTCGGTCTCCCCTTAGCAAAATTCTGGGTTCCCCATAGCGACCATCATCATCTTCTCCATTTATCACAAACCTCCATTAAAGCTAAACCCTAGCTTTCTCTCTCTAGCAATCTTCAGCCCAAACCAAAATCAAACAACATGAGAAACTAGTCAAGGATGAGGGGAAAAAAAGCCCTAAGGTTTCCGACCAAGAAAGTGGCAGGAACACCATGAAAAATCCGTCCAAATACAAGAAGATTCCAGCCAAAATAGCTTGAAATCCCGGCCAAAGCTGCTGTCCCGAGCCAAAATATGCATGTTTCGGCCCGAGTGGGAGCTTCTGCCATCCCGTGTTGCTCGTGCCGGGAAGCTGCTGCTATCCCGTGCCGGCTGGTAGCTTCCCGAGCAGCAGCAGCTCTCGCGTCATCTCAAGCTCGAGCTGCTGCTCCGCCGGCCGACCTATGCTTGGCCGACCCTCCTTTTTCCTTCTCTCTTTCCCTCTTTCAAAACCTTCAAACTCTCTAACTCAAAGAACAAAAACCCTAGCCTCTTGCCTCTTTTCTCTCTCTCCTCTTTTCTTGGTTGATGAATTGATGAAGAAGATGATGAATAGTAGATAACTTGATTAAAATCGTAGATTTAGTCAACTTGACTAAGTCTTTAGACTACTTTGACTTGGGCCCAAAAGTGGGTGCTCATAAAATCTCTACACCTCCCTTCTTCTTTGGGTATTCTTGAACTTTAGATGTTGGGCTTTGAACTAGAGACCAACGGAGTGCCTTCATCTAGTCTCTACAATTAGAACCAAAGTGGGGTGCCTTCAAGAAAAGACCTTGACTTCTATCTTTCATAACTTCCCCGTCCGAACTCGGAATCGACTTCCCTTTTCACCGTCGGACTCGTCATTGCCTCCACTTGTAATTTGATTTGCTTGAAGTCATTTTCTCTCGTTTTGGGCACATGAAATGATGGTGATAATTTGCTTCTTTTATTCCAAATTTTATGTTTAACTCCAAATATGAAACCTAATAAGAAAAACACATAAAATATTATTGATAATACTCGAAAAGGAATAATTAGTCTAAGTTAGGCGTTCCAAATGTGACATTTTCGTGTCACATCAAGATCCCCAAACTTAAACTTTGCTAGTCCTCGAGCAAATAAAACAAAATAAAAGCCTAAATCACTTTCGGAGGCATCCCGGTTGCATTTAGCGTATGCAACAAGCCTTTAAACCCCTAAGTTGCCCCTAGAGGACGAGTTTTGTCTCGTGAGGGTTTCAATTGATGACACCCACAAACATCATGGTTTCAAATACAGAAGGGTCCAAAATCCAAATCATAGATAAACATGATTCATATAGCAAAGGGTTTAAGCATGTCAACACATAATGAATCAAGTAAATAAGTTCTTGTAAAAGCTAAAGCCCCCTTCATTAATGATCTTACCTTAAAATGCAAGTGTCATACCATAATGAGCAACATCTATGTTCCGAAGCCACAACGACTTGATTCCTAGTTTAGTACATTTCGCCTCGACTTCGGCCTCACGGGCATACACTCCAAATATGAAATCACTCAAGAATGGTTCGCTCGTATGTGTGAGTGTGATCACTAACATGGACTCAACACATAAAAAGGGGCGAGGACAACATTTTGGAACGAATGATCTTCGAAAAGGAATTAGCCACTAAATAGAGTGGGGAAGTTCACTCGCCCTTCTCACCCATTCTACCCTCTAAGAATGCCTTCTAAAGGTTAACGAATACTAGAAATGGATGATGATGGTAGATTCCCGAGAATGTCGAACTCTTCATGATAGAACCTCTTAAGCATTTCCACATTCGTTTCTTGCTTCGAATACTTATTCATGAACAAACACACAAACACACATATATACAGTCACATCACTCACACAAAAGAGCTAACATGCTCAAACATAACATAAACAACTTTTATTTCATTCTTTCTTTCTTTTTTTCTTTCTTTTTTTCATACCTTTTTTTTTTCATTACACAAAATCACACAAAACAACACAAATACAACTCACACAATACTCTATTCATGCAATCAACTTTTTTTTCCCTTTCATACTTGCTTTTGACATTCTTCATTCTTTTCTTTTCATGTCTTCATTCTCGGGATATAAGATGATGAATGATGACGGAGTATCCGCCTTACTCTAGTTGACACTCTTATTGAGTTTCATGGACCACAAGGGCAAGGTTAATTCGCTATCATAATGTCACTCTTAGTGGCTAAAGAAGTTGAGCACACGAGATCAAATGAGCTCTTTTAATAGTTACGAGGTTGAGTAGCTCTTCATTCTACTCGGAGTTAGCGCGGAAGAGTACACTCGAAGGACAATTTAGGCTTTGAGCTCTCACATGGGTTAAGTCTCCACTAATGACTACTCTAGGTCTCTTAGAGATATTTCTTCTTCACTAAGATGTTACTCCCATTGTATAACACAAACACTTAAAGACTCGACTTTCATGCAAAGACCATTAGCAATCACAAAACCCATCAACTCGATACATATGCATCAACATTCTTAAAAATCACATGCAAATCTAATCAAAATGTTGAAAATTTTTCAAATTTTAACTACAAAAACACGGTCTATTGCCGACGGGGTTTGCTGACGGTTTTACGCAGAACCGTCGGGCTAAGCATACCGCCGACGGTATTTGAACAAGTCGTCGTCATAGGTGCACTAATGTCGACGGTTTTGTGGGAAACCCGTCGCCACATAACACCACGGTTTCCTCCCTTTCTATTGGTTTACCGACGCCTTTGACGACGACCACCAAAACCATCGGTGGTAGGACTTGGGCGACGGTTTTATGTTGTAGCGCCGGTAAATAATTGGCGCGACTTTTCACTTTGGTGGGAAAATATTCTGGGAATTCATTTCCCGACGAAAAATAATTTCCACACCGTCGGCGGTGGAAATGGTTTCACGCAGATATTTTCCACGAAACCATTTGGCCGACGGATTTCTCGAAGCGCGTCGGCCCTGACCCTCTTATGCCCTAGACACGATAACTCAGAACTTCCTCTCTACTCACCCATCTCCTTCCCTCTTTCTCTCCTCTGATCGAAAACTCAAGGTATGATGTTTCCTCACGCTCTCTCGTTTCTATTTTGTCTTCTAGGTTAGATTAATGGATTCTTCTTTCCTCACTCAATCTCTCTGTACTCTCTGTCTTGAAGGATTAATGGTGTTCCTGCTCAAATTTCTCCTCTCTTTTCTCTTCTGATCGAATTGATTGTGTTCCTCCGCAACAACTTAAAACTCAAGGTATGATGTTCCTAGGTTAGATTAATGGCTTCTACAAATTTACATAGATTAATTAGGGTTTTGTTATGTTCCTAGGTAAGATTAATGGCTTCTACAGATTTCAATAGATTAATTAGGGTTTTCTCTTGCATTTATTCTTATACTCCTCAACTGTTAACATCTCTTTACTTATACAATTCTATCTTTTTCAACCTTACACCATCCAAAGACAAGTCACCCTAGTCCTCATCTATCTCTCTCAAAAAATGTAAGCATCTAGGGTTTGTGGTCCATATATTCATTCATGCAAAAACTCCTATTTGTCATTGAACTGTGATCACCAAGAGAGGTAGGGTTCGGCTGGGACCAAATATTGTCAATGATCGTAATGATGATAATGATCGGAATTAACTTGTTTGTGAGGTAGCTATTGCTAGTTTTAACAGTTTAATGTTTTTGGATTTACCCACCACCAGATAAAAAACAGTTCACTATCTTAAGAAACCCTAATGACAGCTTCATTATGTATCTTCCTATTCAATGGGTAGAGAAATAGAACAATTTTTGCATTCAAGAAGCTTCCTCATCATTATCATCATAAATAACAGTTTCTTTTTAAGTACAAATTCCTCCTCTGATAACAGGTATATCTCAAAACTCTTACTTTCTCTTTAACAATAGAGCAATTTATGAGGTTAAGGTGAAACTTTTTCGCTTGATTTTTGACCTATTTTTGTAGGAATCGGTAAATGTTGTTGTAATTGTTTACCATAAATGTTGTTGTTTAGTGAGTTTTCTATTAGTTAAATCCGGTCAGATGATTCATGTCTTCGCTTGCTTGCTTGCTAGTATATTTGAAGTAGTACTAATACAAGTATTGACTTGGATTGAATCGAAAAAACCTCGTTTATGGGTTTAAACAATCAATCATCCATTTCAATTCAATGAAATCTCACTTAATTGTATCGTTCCTATTTGATTTGCCATTGTCCTGTCAATATTGTACATAGTTTTTGGGTTATCTTTCTCCATTGAAGTTAGGGTGATAAAATTTTGAGTTTCCATCTCATTTCGTTATAGTTTTCCAAAACATAAACTTGGATACCGTATTAAATACCCTCTTTATGCAGGTACGGTTGCTCATTTTGAAGACAATTTTTTTTGTGTCTCTTCTTCTTCTAGTCTCAACACTCTATTTTGAGATTTTTCTCCTACAGGTAAAACTTCAATCTCCATTTGGTTAAAATCTAAAGAACCATAAATATACCGCAAGTTTGAATGTAGTTGTCGGTTCTATTCTTCATCACGATATTCGACATAAAATGTATTTCATACATAGAATTAGTTCATGCTTGCTTTGTTCAGTTTTTGTTTTGTTAATTGAATTTGGGTTTGGTTATTTCCTAAGGCACATTACCGGTGTTGCTTATGTGCTCGAGAACTTAATGATTTTCTTATATATTTTTCTTGTTTATGCAGATTTTGAAGGGGTTTCTTCATTAGACGCAAGGTATGGCTTAATTTCTCTTTCTCAGTACCAACTCATTTATGCAGACGGTCACAACAATTTTACTTATTAATCCTCTTTATGCGGTTACTCATTTTGAAGGTAGTCTTTTTCTCTCTCTGCGTCTTCCATTTTCGTCACTCCAGTAAGGCCTTTTCTCCAACAGGTAAACTTCATTTTCCATTCTGTTAAGAGCTAAGGAACCATGAGTTTTAATGTAGTTGTCACTACCTACTATTATTATTCATCACAATATGCATGTAGTTTTAGGACATACTAATACCTTTATGATTCTTCATAAGTATGGAACTGTGTATGAAGCTATGTATGAAACTAATGACAACAACTTAGATGTTACCGGTAACACATGTTAGTTCAAAGTAGCTTCTTATGAAGTTTCCACACAATCTTGGGTTGAAATTCCTCTCACAAGTCTATCATGAGGTAAAAGTCATACAAGTTTTTTGAAATACTTCGTAATTGATTATTTTTAATGTTACGAAGCCTCTGTAGTTTAGGTTAGCATGGTTGATCAAAATTTCTTGTATTGATGGCTTGTGTTGGATTCTCTTTATTAGGGATTTTCTAACAACTTAGGAAGTCTTCATCTATAGAAATTTGTATACGTCACGGTTTTACTAATATAGTATAGGTATGTGATCACAGCTCGAAATTCATTTGGGTTTGTCACAATTTTAGCATTAGCATATTTTGTTTCTTATGCGTGAATGTTGATTCAATCCATTTATATGGTTTTACTTCTAAGTTATTTGGTTGGAACGACTTTTAGTCAAACTCAATTTCGAATTTTCAAGAACTAAGAGATGTGTTGTTTTTTCTTTTGCAGGGATTAAAATTGATTATGGAAAAGCATAAATTTTGAAGAACGGAGACGTGTTTTAAATTTGTTATATACATTTGATGTCGATAATTATGTATAGTTTAGGGATGTATTGAATTTTATAGACGTGATGTGTTATAAATTCGTTTTGAAGTTTATATTTATGATAAAAATAACAAGTTATTATTCATTATGTTGTTGTAGTTTATGGATCACGGCCTACTACACCAATGGGTGCGAAAAAATTATTTTGTAAAAAAATCAAGAAATTTATTGTCGACGGTTCATGTGCCGTCTAGAAGCTGTAGGAAATTTGGCGCCAGATTGTATTGACGACGGTTATTACTTTTTGAATGCCATCGGCCAAAAATTTTGGTGGGAAACTACTAAGTTACGCCGACCGTGAGTAAAATACAGATAACCGTCGGTAGTACTTCTGCCGACGGTCTTATTTTCGTCGCCAATGTCGTCGGCAGTAGTACTGCCTACCCCTTTAAAGCCGACGCCTCGGTGCCGTCGGCACAGAGTTCTGCCGACGGTATTTTCGATGTTACTGACAGCTTTCTTCCATCGGCAATAGACCGTAATTTTGTAATGTTTGGCTAATTTGAACCCTTTTGTCTTTGAAACCCATGGTCATGCATTGGTTATGGTCATATCCGCATCCCTAAACTTAAACTAACATTGTCCTCAATGTTTTAAGCATACACTCACCAAAATATAAAGAGGCACATCAATTTAAAGAGAAGAGTGGAGAGGTATTACCATAATCGAAGGAGATAAAGGATGATACTACCAAGACATGTATAACGAGGTTCCAAGTTGAAGCAAAGCTCACGCCATCCCCAAACTTGAAACAAACCATGCCTTAGAAGTAAAACAAGTAAGAATTACTCTTAAAATATCACCAAATATCGTGAGAGTGAAGAACATAAAAACATGACCATATAAAACCTACCACTAACGCGGGTATACACGATTGCATTGAGCTATGCAATTAGCCTTTGATTCTCTTGTTTTCACACAAGAGCACGAGTTATGTCTCGCGGAGGGTTTCCAGAGATGTTACCCATAAATATCAAGGACCCATTTTAATCAGCTAACGATCATATAGTAAAAGCCGGAAGATTTGGAGGTCAAAGAAAGCTATATACAAATGGTAAAAGTGTCACAAGAATATTAAACGAAAGAAGTGCAAGTGAGACTAAAAGTGAAAAGAGACCATCCCCAAACTTAGTGGATGCACGGTCCACTAAGTACGCATAAATGCTAGGGGCGACGGCTAAAAAGTCGTCAAAAGGGTCGACATATAAGTGAAGTGTCAGGAAGTCAGTCGCAGGTAAAAAGTCAAAGTCAAGCTTAATGGATAAAACATCCACTAAGTCCCTAGACATGCTAGGGAAGACGTCCGAAGTGTCCCAGAAGGGGTCAACAACCGAGTCTGAGATCATGTGGAAGGTTGAACTAGACTTTAAGGGTAAGGCGATAGGCTCGGGGACCAAGTCAAGGTCCATAATTTCCTTAGGTAAATAATCCAACAAGCTATCCGCTATCTCTTCAACTACTATGTTATCGACACCCTTAAAGGCATCGGGAGCCTCAAAGTTAGGCATAACACCTTCCATTCTACATAACCCATCTATATAATCACAAGTTCTAAAGATTGGAAAGTTCAACACTGTGTGATTCCCAAGTTTGCTCGTAGAACTATCATCCTGAACATCAAAATCTAATGTAGTCGATGCATGGTAGGATGACAATGGTCGAGGGAGTGAGCAGTAAGGGTCGTCGGTCAGTTCATGCTCTAAGGGTCTATCAGGAGCTTCTTCGACATTTAACTTAAGACTAGAGTCAGGTGCATTACCCTCACCATCATTCATAGCCTCTTCTTGAGTTTGGGGTGCGCAAACCCCTTCCTCGTCGATGATAGGCTCCGACTCAATTCTATCAACAATATTGAGAATCCATTCCGTGATCTCTTTTATATCTCGATTGAATCTAGTTTGATACTCTAAAAATGCTTGGAGAGTATCTTCAGTCATCTCCTCGTAATAAGGCACATGAGTATAACTAGACGAAGACTCTCGCGTAACACGGATCATGGGAAAATACTCGGTCAAATGGTCTAAGCTCCCACAAATAGCACAAATCGGGCTAATGGTCTCCATGGTCCTTTCTTCACTACCTTCATGTAGATACATAGACTCGACTCTTTGAGTGGAGTCATCGAGTCGGGAATTGTCATCACTAAATGAACCGTTCATATATGCTTGTCGATAGTCACGAAGACTTCGACGTGGTCGATCAATACTAATAGAACAACGGTCCTCATGAAGTGACAAATTCATACATGAAGGTGTGATCATCTCAAATTCTTGTCGATAGTCTCGAAGACTCTTACGGGGTTGGTTACCCTCATGCTCATAATCCCTAAGACCATATCCATCACGAGTCTGACCGACTCCATACATCTGTCGATATTCACCCATGGTCATCTTAGGTCGGTCAGGCTCAACTCGCCAATTCCTATCACTAGTCGGTCTATTCCTATATAAGTTTGAGTAGTCCTGATGACTTGTAGATGGTCGACCAGTGTTGGAAAGAGTTAGCATAAGGTCATTCTCATCAAATGACCAACTTGCCATGATCTTACAATGTTCAAGGATGCTAACACACAATCACAGAATGGAGACTAACACTAATAGAACTAAACAATCACGCACAAGTAAAAAAGGAAGAGTTAGAATGCGATACTAGCAAATGCTCCTCTCGTTTCGTTCGTTTTTCCTCTTTAGCTTCTTGATTCCTTCCTTTTCCTTCGCCTTTATGTCACTTTTGGCTCTTTTCTATAAAACGGTACCTAAAAAAGAAATGAAATTAAGAAACTACAAAAAACAAAGAAAACAAGAACGTCTAAGTAAGCAAACAACACTAAACTAATGAACAAAACAAACAAACGATGTCGAAACTACTAAACCTATCCCCGGCAGCGGCGCCAAAAACTTGATGCACCCGAAAAGGTTGCACACCCAAGCGGAGGTATCAAGTAGTAATCCGGCAAAGCCGGGATCGATCCAAGGATAGTCGGGTATCGAAGGGTTTAGTCCACCGGTATAGGTATCACTAGCTAACTTAGACTAAAAAGGAAGAGGAACAAAGGTAAATGGGGCGTTTTAGATTGAATGAGTAAGAAAACAAGAAAGCAAGCAAAACTAACTAAACAATATAAGTAAAACGGGCGAGAGAGATTCGAGAGAAGTGTCGGAGGAACAAGAGTCGGGAGACTGTAAGACTCGATTCGGGCAAAAGTCGATTGAGAGGGATACTTCGATCCACAAGATCGAAAGTGACAAATACTAAGTAACTGTTTGCATGAAAATGTAATTAACTTCACCCACGTTGACAATGCTAAGCATCATGTGTCCAACTAAGTATAACCGATCAAACGTCGCTGAGCATCGACTATCAAACTTACACACACTATCTAATAAATTGAAAATGAACAAGTATGACACTAATAAGTATAATACACCAAACTAAGTATAATCGATCAAAGGTTAGTAAGTAACGATTATCAAACTAAGTACGCATTATCAAACTTTGTGTCAATAGACGATTAAGATCAAGGCTTCTAGTTTATAAAACTAGACAAAGTCAATTAAACTCACATGTAAACAAATAATAAGTCATTCATCACATTCAAATCATGCTTCAAGAGTATTCGAATACAAGAGTAATGTGTCGAAGTCCGGGAATCTATATTGATAAATCTACAACTATGTATGGTCCGATCTAATGTTCCAAGGTATAAACGATGTTCGACTCCTAAGGTGATGTCTATAAGCACTACGTATATCCGGAGATCATACTTAGTCAAAAAAAAACATCATAATCGGTTAAACCCAAGTCATCGAGGGTATTGTCTAGTCGCCTAACTATGTGAAGTGCATGACAAGACACATGAAATTATGACTTAGACTACGATCGAAATCGAATACTTCGTTTCATCTATTAACTATGTGAAGTGCTTGACAGGACACATGAAAATACGATAAAACGATAATTGAAATAAAGGAACATCAATTTATAATCAAAACATCAAATCATATTAAACATAATCACGAATTCATCACATTTCATCTCATATAATCGACACACTAAAGCTAGCTAAACATGGTGATTGAATAAGAAATGGAAAGGAAATGATGAGAGAATCCCCCTTTTTGGTTGTGGTTCGAGGCTAAGATCGTCGGAAAATATGAGTCTTTAAAGTGCAGTCGATCTCCCCTTAGCAAAATTCTGGGTTCCCCATAGAGACCATCATCATCTTCTCCATTTATCACAAACCTCCATTAAAGCTAAACCCTAGCTTTCTCTCTCTAGGAATCTTCAACCCAAACCAAAATCAAACAACATGAGAAGTAAGCCAAGGATGAGGGAAACATAAGCCCTAAGGTTTCCGGCCAAGAAAGTGGCCGGAACACCATGAAAAATCCAGCCAAAGACAAGAAGATTCCGGCCAAAATAGCTTGAAATCCCAGCCAAAGCTGCTGCCCCGAGCCGAGGTCCATCCATCCCGTTACCCCATGGCTGTTTCGAGTTGCAGCTGCACGTTCCCGAGCTATGAAGATGTGCAGCCCGAACTATGAAGATATGCATGCACGTTCCGGCCCGAGTGGGAGCTGCTGCCATCCCGTGCTGCTCGTGCCGGGAAGCTGCTGCTATCCCGTGCCGGCTGGTAGCTTCCCGAGCAGCAGCAGCTCTCGCGTCATCTCAAGCTCGAGCTGCTGCTCCGCCGGCCAAAGCTAGGCCGGCCTAGTGTGCCGGCCGACCTATGCTTGGCCGACCCTCCTCTTTCCTTCTCTCTTTCCCTCTTTCAAAACCTTCAAACTCTCTAACTCAAAGAACAAAAACCCTATCCTCTTGCCTCTTTTCTCTCTCTCCTATTTTCTTGGTTGATGAATTGATGAAGAAGATGATGAATAGTAGATAACTTTATTAAAATCGTAGACTTAGTCAACTTGACTAAGTCTTTAGACTACTTTGACTTGGGCCCAAAAGTGGGTGCTCATAAAATCTCTACACCTCCCTTCTTCTTTGGGTATTCTTGAACTTTAGATGTTGGGCTTTAAACTATAGACCAAGGGAGTGCCTTCATCTAGTCTCTACAATGGTCTTAAGCAGGCTCCAAGAGCTTGGTTTCAGAGGTTTGATGGGCTTAAGCAGGCTCCAAGAGCTTGGTTTCAGAGGTTTGATGGGTTTCTCTTGGATTTGGGTTTTCAAAAAAGTTCCACAGATCATTTTATGTTTGTCTATACTGTTGGTACAGATACAATGGTCTTGTTGCTTTATGTGGATGACATTATATTGACAGGATCACCTCATGCTCTTCTGACTTCCCTGATTGCTCAGTTACACATGGAATTCAAAATGAAGGACCTTGGTACTCTGCACTATTTTTTGGGAATAGAGGTTCAACATTCCTCTTCAGCTACTGAATTGTTATTAACTCAGACCAAGTATACACTTGAGTTGCTCCACAAAGCTGGTCTTCTTGAATGCAAACCTTTGTCCACTCCTATTCCATTTGGTAAGAGGCTTTCGAGTCTTGATGGTGATCTTTTAGATGATCCTCTTCTCTATAGGAGTTTAGTAGGTGGTCTTCAGTACCTCTCTATGACTCGACCTGATATTGCTTTTGGAACCAATTATGCTGCTCAGTTCATGTCTGCTCCTAGAACATCACATTTTCAGTTAGTCAAGAAAATTCTCAGATATCTTAAAGGATCTCTTGGCTCTGGTGTTCGAATTACTCCTGGTGATCTCACTTCTCTTCATGCTTTCAGTAATTGTGATTGGGCTGGCTGTCCTGATTCTAGGAGATCAACCACTGGTTTTGGAGTTTTTCTTGGTTCTACATTGGTTGCTTGGTCTTCAAAGAAACAACCTACAGTTGCTAGGTCCAGCACAGAGGCTGAGTACAAGGCAATGGCCAATGCTACTTCTGAATTACTTTGGTTATCTTATATTATAGATGAGTTGGGTTTTCTTATCAATCATCCTTTTGTGCTACATTGTGACAACATGGGAGCTCAACATTTGGCTAAGAACCCTTTGTTTCATTTAAGAACCAAGCATGTAGAGATTGACTATCATTTTGTTCGAGAATTGCTCACATCTGGGGTGTTGTCTCTGAAATTTGTGTCTACCTCTGAGCAGCTAGCTGATGTTTTCACGAAGGGTCTTTCCACTGTTCTCTCGGCTTCTTTCCAATCTGATGCATCTTGTGAAGATGAAGAATGAATAAAAGGAGAAGAAGAGAAGTGGTGCCTATATACATTAAGGGTAGATTTGTCTTTCTGTTAATAGAGGTTGTTAGTCTTAACGACCTTCTTCCCTCATCTCTTTCTCTCTCTAAACAGTATAAATACTGATGTAATAATTCTATTTAGCTTAATGAGAAATACTAAGCTTTTCTTCCTCTACACGAAATCTCACAAAAAGAATAATTTTTTCTGTTTTTTTTTTTTTTGTTCATTTTCTCTTGAGTTCTACGTTCCATCAACTAATGGAAACTCATGGTTGAAAAGCTTCTAATATAACTATTTTTAATTCCAGAGTCTTCAGGAATTGGATTGATGAAGTACAAGGCTGAAAAACAAAAGGATGCGAAAGAAAAAGTTATGGTGCAAAAGAAAAGGTAGTTTACTTTTGAAGCATGTTACAATTTTTACCCTACTTTCAAGTTTTTCTTAGAAAAATACTTGTTGGTTTCCTTTTTTCTAGGAAAGAGTACTGAAGCGGAAGGTGCACGATTTAGTGGTCAAAGCTGAAGCATCAAAAAGCTCACAAAGAGAAACTACAAGTGATAGATATGGTACAACAGGGTAAGTAATGATTTGTAACTTTTTCTCTTCACCGAGTTAATTTCTGGCCTTATAAACATCCAATGGTGGGAGGGACCTATGAGGTGACGAGGTGTATTTAATAAACACATTATGTTCACACTTTGAAAACTTATAAAAGTAGGTTTTAAAACCCATATTTCTTCCTCTAGTACATAGAGGAAGTTTATGAGAGGGAGATCGAAGATTGAGAAAGGGTGGGTAGAGTGAGTTTAAAAGAGAGAGAGAAAAAAGAAGATTGTTATAGAGAGCTAATAAGGGAGAAGGAGGCCATACAAGGCTTGTTTTCCTTTTGTGTTTGTTATGGGTGACGCTGCGTTTTTTGAATAAAATAACTGTGGTTAAAGGTTCTTATTCGTGATCTAGGACATCAAAATCAAGTAGGTTTGTTTGCCTTAATACCTTTGTACTCATTCTAAAATCTCTTCTTTTGAGCTTATAATTTGGGAGATAAGTGGGGGTATAGTTTTAAAGTTATATGAAGTTGTTCATAATAATGGTAATAATAATCAGATTTGGGAAATAATTGACTAAAGATTTTGGATGAGATTGAACTTGATTCTTTCCAATATATTGTATATACTATTTCCTTCCTTATGTGTTTTCTTTCCTCTCTTGTGTATAGCTATCTATGTCAATTACATATTTATGTAAACTATTAACAATATAAATATACAAGGGAGGTTAATGGTTTTCCTCACACAAAACCTATTCATATTTTTTTTTTTTTCCGGTTGTCTCCAACCGAGATCATTATTCTATTGTCAGGTTCATCTTTACCGAGGTCTTCTTCTATTCAAGAGCTATTTTCTTTTCCGATTTCACATCGAGGTTAAAATCTTCAAAAGGTTTTATTATCAAGTTTGTTTGCTATGGAATCTTCACCCGGTTATTCTATTTCAAGTGCTATTTTATCTCCCTCGGCACCAACTATGTTATCTTATCCGCATCTTAGCTCTATGATCAACTTAAAACTTGATTCAGAAAACTTTTTGCTATGGCGTCCTCAGGTTTTATCTTTAATAGAAAGTCAACGTCTGGTTCATCATCCTGATAATACGGTCCCTCCACCGGAACCCACACTTGCTTCCCCTACAGGTTCGTTAACTGTTAATCCTCTCTATGAATCTTGGTTAACTACAGATCGCCTTGTTTTTTCGATCATCTATAGTTCTCTCTCCAAAGAGGCAATGACTGATATTATAGGCTTAACCTGAGCGGGTGATGTTTGGGCTCAGCTCAATCAAACTTATGCTAGTCCATGCATCACTCGCTCTCTTCAGCTCAAGGAACAAATTCAATGTATTAAACAAGGTAATGCATCTATAGCGGATTATGCTCGTAATTACAGGGTTTTATGTGAAACCTTAGCCACCACTGGGCATCATATATCTGAAGCTGAGAAAGAATACTAGTTCTTGAAAGTTCTCGGCCCGGATTATGAAACTTTAGCCGGATCCATTCTCTCTAAACCACCTCTTCAACTTTTAAAGATATTTTACCTATGCTTCAGGCTCAAGAAGGTGTTATAAAATCCTTTCGAGTTGTTCCTCCTATTACTGAAGGTGCTTATGTCTCTACCCACAATTCAGGTCATCGCCAATATCGGTCTCCACAACGTTCCTCTCGTTATGATCGGTCTTCTCGGTCTTCCCCTCGCCATGATAGACGACCCTCTCGGTCCACACCGACGTTTGTCTGTCAGTGGTGTAAGAAGCCTGGCCATTCTACTGGTCGACCACCGCGACGTCAAAGAGACTCTCCTCGTCGCCGGGATCAATATTCACCACGACAACCGTACCGAGAACCCTCTCCTCGTCGGACCCGTGACTCATCTCGTTGTCGTCCTCATGATCGATCTCTATCACCTCGCCGAGAAGCCCACGTTGCCGATGCTGAATCTATTGAAGCCGCCGCTGATGCTCTTCAGTCTCTCGTCATCACCAATCCGTCAGATTCGTCTTGGTATGCTGATAGTGGTGCCTCAAGTCATATGACGTCAGGTTCCGGTAACTTTTCTCACTTAACTCCATATTCTGGTTCAAATAAAGTCTACATCAGTTATGGTTCCCCTCTCACCATTCAACATAAAGGTTCCCTTTCTCTTCCCACTCCTCATGGTGTTCTCACCTTACCTGACTCACTTCATGTTCCTTCTCTTACTAAGAATTTATTATCTATAGGCAAACTTGTTGATGATCTTCATTGTTTTGTTCTATTTTCAAAACATGGCTTTGTTATCTTTCAGGAGAAAGGAAGGATTTTGGGCACCGACAGTAGGCGAGGAAATTTATTTGTCTTGGATGAAGCTCATTCCTCATTTTTTAGTTCTACTTCAGTCTCAGTCAAAGCACCACTTGCTATATGGCATAGTCGGCTTGGTCACGTGTCTTCTAGGGTATTAGATATTTTAAGTAAGGATAATTTAATTCAGTCTGTTTCCAAGAATTCTATGTCTTCTACTTGTATTTCTTGTAATATGAGTAAAAGTCATAGACTTTCATTTACTTTGATTAATAAACGAGCTTCTTCTCCTCTTGCTCTTGTGCACATTGATTTATGGGGTCCTTCTCCTGTTCCCAATTCTAATGGTTTTAAATATAATGTGCTTTTTGTTGATGATTACAGTTGATTTTCTTGGTTTTATCCACTTTGTGCTAAATCTGAATTTTTTCAAGTCTTTGTAAAATTTAAATCTCTTGTCGAAAATTAATTGGACTCTAAAATTAAGACTCTTCAATTAGATGGAGGAGGTGAATTTCAAAATACTCAATTTTTAAATTTTCTAAGTGCAAATGGCATTGACAGACGTATTTCTTGTCCGTATACACCTGCTCAAAATGCTCGTATAGAGCGTAAACATCGTCATGTAACTGAAACTGGACTGAGTCTTTTATTTCATAGTGGGTTACCTGCTATTTATTAGGTTGAAGCTTTTCAAACAGCAAATTTCCTCATTAATCGAATGCCTACGACAGTGCTTCAGGATGCTTCTCCCTTCTCCACTTTATACGGTAAGCCACCTTCCTATTCCATGTTGCGTTTATTTGGATGTCTTTGTTTCCTTTATTTGCGACCTTATGCTTCTAACAAACTTTCACCTCGGAGCTTCCCATGTGTGTTTATCGGTTACAGTCAATTTCATAAGGGTTTCAAATGCTTAGATCCTACCACCAAGAAGTTATTTATCTTTCGTCATGTTATCTTTGATGAAGCTATTTACCCGTTTAAAACGCCTGATTTTGTGCCTTCATCTGATGATCTAGTGAGTTTTCTTGATACTCGTCCCTTAATGTCTGTCTCGTCTTCCCCTACTACCCCTAGCATTGAAACCAATCCCATTCCCATTCAGGTGGATGATTCTGCCTCAAAGGCACCTTTAGTTACCACAATTCGTCTAGATGATACCCCTGTTAGTTCATTAGTGACCCCTATTCCTGCACCTACTGGGGAGGTCCCTTTAGTCTCGACTGAGGGCCCCTCCGCAGCTCCTTCTACTACACCACCGGAATCTACTCCTACCACTCCTCTAGTATCGGATCCTTGTTCTTTGGTAGGTATTACTCCGGTTCCCATGCGTTCTCTGACGGATTCGATTACGGAAGGGGTTGCTCCGACGGTTTCACTAAATTCTAGCTCGGAGTGTGGTCCTCAAGGTTACAGGTTGATGGACTCAATCATGCATGATGCTCTACTAGTTGATACGACTCCAACTCAGGTATATTCTCGGTACCCTATTTCTCCCCGTGATTCTGATATTTTTGGTTCTTCTAGCTCCAGCTTTTATGCTCCCTTATCTGCTATCACGGAACAGCGGGGATATCGTATGGCTAGTAAATCAATACGTTGGCAACGTGCTATAGAAGAAGAAATGGAAGCTCTTATGAAACAACGTACTTGGTCTTTGGTGCCCCATGACCCCTCTATGAACATTGTTGGTTCTAAATGGGTTTTCCGCACCAAGCTCAAACCTGACGGCAGTATTGACAGGTATAAAGCCCGTTTGGTTGCCCAAGGTTTTGTCCAGAAACCTGGACTTGATTTTGATGAGACTTTCAGCCCTGTGGTCAAACCTACAACTATTCGGATTATTTTATCTATCGCAGTTTCTCGTGGATGGTCTATTCTTCAGTTAGATGTGAAGAATGCCTTTCTTCATGGGGATCTAACTGAGGAGGTTTACATGGCCCAACCTCCTGGCTATGTTGATACTTCCCATCCATCGTATGTTTGTCGTCTTCACAAGGCTCTCTATGGTTTGAAGCAGGCTCCTCGGGCATGGTATGACAAATTCAGCTCTTACCTACTCCATATTGGTTTTCGTGTTAGTAAGTCTAATACCTCTCTTTTTATTCGTACAACTCTAGTGGGTATGATTTATTTGTTGCTTTATGTTGATGATATTATACTCACGGGAGCTGATTCCTCTACCATTGATACTATTATTTCGCAACTATCTTCTGAGTTTGATATGAAAAATACGGGTTTTCTACATTATTTTATGGGTATTGAAGCAACTTCGAATAAGGATGGTCTTTTACTTACTCAATCTAAATACGCCTTAGACATCCTTAAAATTTTAAATTTAGAGGGTGTCAAATCAGCTTCCACACCTATGACAACAGGCATTCAGTTGTCAGGACAGGGTGTTGCTTTTTCGGATCCTACTCAATATCGTAAGGTGGTGGGTTCTCTTCAGTATCTTACGTTGACTCGTCCAGATTTAGCCTATGCAGTCAATGTGGCGTGTCAGTTTATGCACGCTCCCACAGTTGACCACTTTCAAGCTGTTAAACGCATATTGCGTTATGTTAAGAGGGTTTACAGTTGTTTGCGGACTCTGCCTCTAATTCTCTTCATGCTTACTTTGATGCTGACTGGGCAGGTTGCTCTGATACACGTCGTTCTACATCTGGGTTCTCCATTTTTCTTGGTCGGAATCTTCTCACCTGGAGTGCTCGTAAGCAACCTACGGTTTCTCGTTCCAGCACCGAAGCTGAATATCGGGCTCTTGCCTCCACTACTGCTGACTTAACTTGGATTGGTTATATTCTTCAGGAATTGGGTATTCGCCTATCTACTCCTATTAGTATATATTGTGACAATAAAAGTGCCATCCTCATGACTGCCAACCTAGTGTTTCATGGTCGTTCTAAGCACATTGCTTTGGACTACCACTTTGTTCGGGAAAAGGTGGCAGCCGGATCAGTGAAGATTCAGTTTGTCCCATCTCATGATCAGCTCGCTGATATTTTGACGAAAAGCTTATCTCAATTTCGGTTCTTGGAGCTTTGTCCCAAATTGAACCTTCGCATCTCCTCGAAGCTCAATTTGCGGGAGGGTAATAATGGTAATAATAATCAGATTCGGGAAATAATTGACTAAAGATTTTGGATGAGATTGAACTTGATTCTTTCCAATATATTGTATATACTATTTCCCACCTTATGTATTTTCTTTCCTCTCTTGTGTATAGCTATCTATGTCAATTACATATTTATGTAAACTATTAACAATATAAATATACAATGGAGGTTAATGGTTTTCCTCACACAAAACCTATTCATATTCTTTTAGTTCAAAATTCAATCATTAAAAGTTAAATGCTAATAATTAACTACTGTTTAAAAGTAATTTTTCTGAATTAACGAACTATATATCAGACTCCGAATAAATTCATAGATTTGTGGTTGTGGACTGGTGTTATACATACTCTCAACTTTGTTATTTAATTCACAGGACTTTCTAATTTTCTGATTGATTGTGCACTAATGAGATGGCTCGTTATACTTTGGTAATTGTAATTATCGTCGATAAGTCCATTGATCTAACAACACGGTTGTATTTTGTCTTTCTACAATATGCTTCATCTCTCCCTTATTATATCTCATATTTGGAGGTCTTGCTTTACCTCCCAAGGTCTTAGCGTTGAGGAAATTATTACATATGGATTTTGATCCAGCTATTTTCTTTTTCAGATATTGATTAAAGGCGTTGCTTGTGTATTGAAGGTCTCAATACCCAAGGGGTTTTCACGAAATTTATCTAAGGAAAATACTCACCCAAACTCGGGCAGTATCTAACACAAAGTGTTACGTAATAATCCTGAAGATTTTCTTAAGCCAATATCTTTGAACATGAAACTTTCATTTGGAATCGGACTATTATAGGAAAAGTAACAATCAGCTGAGTCGGAAAAGTTACACAAAGGTACTGTTGGTGAAAGTTGAACTGTGCTGTCTCGTTCCGTAACAAATTTGAGGTATGGAAGAGTTCATGTCAAATTTTTTTTGCATTATTGTCTTAAGTTGAAGCTCCTGAGTTTACTGCATCGTTTTTCCATTATCGATGAGTCTGATTTACTGTAACATATCAAGGCTCCTGAGTCCAATGTATCGATATTTCATTAGTGATGCGTTTGATTTATTGTAACACATCATGTATTGAAGTTAACATAGGAATTTCATCATTCAAGTAATCTCCAAACACCAGAATTTTGACGTAGGCATTTCATCAAACAAGTAGTCTCTTACATCAGGTTTATTTTAAGACATGATGTATTAAAATTAAGATAGGATTTTTATCAAAATAGTAAACACCAAACATCATAGATATTAAAACTCAGAAAATTAACGTCGGAATTTCACCAAACAAATAATCTTTCAACACCAGAGATTAAACCTCAGAAAAATAACATAGGACTTAATCGAACAAGTGATCTCCATACAGTAGAAGGATTGAAGCTCGGAAAAACTAATTACGAGGAGCCCTAACTGAGAGCAGTTAGGAATTAGCAATTGGAAATCCAGAAAAGAAAAAATTTAGAAAGGAATAATTCTTACTTAAGAGTAATTGGGAATGATAAAAAGTATGAGTTTTATAGAGAGGGAGAAGATCCATGGCGTTGTTGTAAATTGAAGAAGGAGATTGGGGAAGACTGTAACTGGTGGGGGGATCATATGTTGAGTAACCGACTTTTAAAGCTTATCCATAGTTCGATCCAAAGAGTTCGGTTATTATAAATTTCAATCTAACCAATCCGATCATGGTTTGGTTAATGAGTGGGGGTTAACATTGTTCGATAGCAGACTTTTAGAGCCTATCCATAGTTCAATCCAAAGAGTTCGGTTATTGTAAATCTCAATTTGAACCAATCCGGTCATGGTTTGGTTCGGTTAGTGAACCAAACTATGCAAGAACGGTTTGATTTAGTGGGATGACCAAACAAAACCTCTAAAATTTTACCAAGAACAAAATTTCAAGTTTCCGACTTTAAAACCTGCAACAATTATATTTAAACGTGCTGAAAATTAGAAATGCCTCAGAAACCATTAAGTCTACATGTACGTAAGTAATCCGACATAGTTTATCAACATTTGAGGGAGACAAAGAGACGTTAAACAATTGAATCTCCACCATCCATTATGCCCAATCATATATTTATGTAAATATATAATATATATAAAAGATAATAATAAGTTGGTTGGTACGGTCTTTTAGATTATCTGTCAAGCAAATCTATGGACGATCCAAACCTTTCGATTTTGACCTTTTAGTTTCCGGATCAATCCAGATAATCATTGGATCGGTCCCCAAACCGCCAAATCCGTTTGGATGGGATTGGTTTGGTTGGTGCAGATACTAAATGTACACTCCTACTAATGGGCTATGTGGTAATGCAAGTATTCAATTGATGATGAGTAAGGATGTAACTTTTGGTCGATTTGGAGGAAAGTATGACTTTGTAACGGAATGGGGGATGAGAAATGATCTTACCTTTAGGGGAAGAAGCCTTTCTCCCTAACCGAAGCCGTCGAAACTGCTAGGGATGAACAATCGAGATTTTGAACGTTGGAGCTGAGTGTAGATTAAAAAGGCAGGGAGGCGGTTAAGCGGTCTAGACTCTTGGTCATTTAAGCTGCCCTAACCGTGTAGATTAGGATGGAAATAAACGGTCCAGTTTCATCATCTTTTTACTCTCTTGCATTGAATAAGTGAACTAATTTTTATTTTTGTAAGTAGGTAATAAATCTAAAACCTGATACTAGAGAAAATTTATTATTAGTTTGTCACAGTTAGCACAAGACATTGTGTTTTGTATAATGACTAGGTATAGCCCGTACTTGTACGTACTTTTATCACATCATAGGAGATTAAAATGAAAAGCAATGTAATGCCCAAAATTACCATTCGACAATTTTTTCGTGATTGCATAATTTCTTTTTAAATTTTTAATCGAATAAATACAAACTAACAAATTGGCTCATTAAGTAGGCTATATATGGAATATTATATGGAAATTCTATATGCATCAATTATCTAAAAGCATAGACTTTTTCCTGATTGCATACTTCTTATCTTACCTCTAGACCAATAAAAGGAGAACACTATACTTATGGCCATTGATAGTACATAAAAAAGAAAAATTTATCTCATAACATTATTATATTATTTTGCAGCAGGAGCAACATCAACTCTAGTTGCTTCCTCATAAACTCTAGTTGCTTCCTCATCAATCTTGTCTCTTTATATTCACGTGAATATATGTGTTAAAGAGTAGCAGGTAAAACAAAGACAGAATAATTCAATGTTTGAGAGTAAAGCTTTTCCCTCTATCTACGGAAACTACTTTGCAAGGATCTAAGAAAACTACTTTGCAACATAAAGGATCTTGATTACTCGCACTCAGTGACAGTAATCGGAGATAAGGGACCCCTGGCTCAAACGCAGGGATTTTCAACTATCTATCGCACCAATTTACCGATCAACCATCTCCTTCTGAAGTTACATCAACCATTAACATCTTCAACTATTTCACTCTTTAGCATCAGAGGGATTTCGTCTAGTAACGCATCATCTTTCAATCTGAATCTTGTCGTCCTAAACATAAACACTAGCCTCCATTAATTTCTTGACATCTCAAGTCTTGCACTCTCAGACGGACTCAAATACTGGAATCTACTTCTTCAACATCTATACTCTATAGTTGTTTTGCATAAAAAAAATTCATAGTTTACATTTTCCTTAGTATTAACCTCTAATGTCTCACTTTTTTCCCCGGTAAAACTATGGCAGGTGGGAGCTTGTACCGGCGGTAATTGGAACGAAGAAACAAAGCTAGCCAAGTGTCATTGTGAGTCTATTCTCTCATGGATAGGTGGCACGAAATGCTCCCCCTGATGTCAGCCATATGGATTGAGTGGATTCAGGGTCTTCACCATACTTTAATTAAAACTAGGGACCCAAAAAGAGTAGTTTTTCTCTTCCTTTTAGGAATACCAGAGGTTTCTCCACTTGGTTTTATCGAATCCCAAAAAACACGCACATGAAAGAGCCTATTTGGTCCCACACCCCAATGGTTTTGCCTAAAATTGATCAACTGAGAAAAGCTAATGCAACTATAGATGATAAATAAAAAACAATGAGTGACAACATCAGTAATACCCAATCTTCCCCTTTCGGCCCACCCTTGTCTGGCCAATTCGCTCGTAACTCTCAAACCCTTGCCCTTCCAATAACAAAAGAAAAAAGAAAGCAACTCAGAGAGGAAGGAAACAAGGAATACTACAAACCAGAGACACATAAGAATCATATGAATTACAAAACCACAAAATCTGTTATGTCGATTAATAGTGATGGGAAAGTAGGTGTTCAGGTAATATCTTCAAATGTCTATCAGGTCAACATCCATGGCAATCTTATCCTTCAGGCAGAAGGCTCAGAGGCTCAACTCATTCATCAACAAATTCCAATTACCAAAGGGCAAGCTGTGAACCCACCTGCAACTCCCTCTCAGGTACCCCCCCAGTCTTACCTTGCTAATTTTGTTTTCTCTCTTCTGATTATAATTCAGGAAATTAAGTTTCTTAACAACATCAACATGCTCCATAACTACCCTATCACTGCTTCGAGTTGGAATTGCAAGGACTGGGCTCCAAAACCACTAAATTTCATCTCCAACAGATTGTGCAGAAGCATCAACCAGACCTTCTATTCCTATCAGAGACAAAAAGGCATAATGAATTTGTTTCATCCACTATGCGACGCATAGGATATGAGAATTGCATTATTGAATCTCCTGTGGGAATCAGTGGGGGACTAGTTCTGGCTTTTAAAGGTTCTTTTGCTTTAAAAATAGTGCATCAAACAAAATCTTGGATATATGTGACCCTTCGTGATTTCAACTCCATGATCAAGTTCTCTCTTATTTTTATCTATGGTGAACCAAATAGTGGGAAAAATTTGGAATTTTGGCAAAATTTTTGTTCCGTTATTACAAATCTTCTAGATACAAACACTCCCTATCTCATCGTGGGGGACCTTAACCTTATATTCCATCCACTGGAGAAATCAGGGGGACATCCTGCCTCTCTCACCCAAATTCACAAGCTCACTTCCCACTTGTTGGGCATGCATCTCTCACAAGTTCCCTTTCAGGGTGCTTCTTTCACCTGGACAAATAGGAAGGACTCTCCTCGCCAAATTCAACAGTTATTGGACAGAGCGTTGGCTTCTCAAAAATGGTAGGATTATTTCCCTCATTCTATTGTCACTCACCTGCAGAGATCGGGGTTTGATCATAATCCCATTCTACTTACCACTGCTCTGCATCCTATACAAGCAAAAAAACCTTTCAAGTACAATCCTAGCTGGAATAAAGATCTAGATGTTTCTTCCCTCATCACAAATTTCTGGCAGACTCCTAGACCTGATCATCCGTCTATCCTTGTCCACAACAAACTGATGTCTCCACAACCTCTCTTGAGCCACTGGAACAAATACCACTATCACCATCTCCTAAACAAAATCACCCACATGTCCAACATACTCAGCCAAGAGGTAGATACAGATCAATATAATACCCTTCAAATAAATTTAAACAACCTTTTAGATGAACAGGAAAAGTATTGAAAATTGAAGTCCAGAGATAATATCATTACTCTTGGGGACATGAACACCATATATTTTCATACTTTAGCTTCTACGAGGCAACGACACAACAGAATCAAGGTTCTTCAAAACACTCAGGGAACTTGGTTAACTGACTCCCAATCAATAGGTGACATTCTCCATGATCACTTCAGAGACATCCTATCAACTAGTTCCCCCAACCACACAAATTTGGTGGATTCCCTCTTTCAACCCACCATAACACAAGAAATAAATGATTTACTGGTGGCCATCCCTTCTCCTGAGGAAATTGCTCAGGCGGTGCATCATTTGAAGGCAGATAAAGCTCCGGGTCCTGATGGTTTCTCTCCCTCCTTTTTTCACCAACACTGGGAGGCTATAGAAGAGGACATCACCGCTATGGTCCAAAGCTTCTTTCAACATGAGCTTTTACCTCTTCCACTGAACCGAACCCATATAGCCCTTATTCCCAAAACAAACAACCCTAGAACCCTTCTGATTTTAGGCTTATCAGTTTGTGTAATACCACATACAAAATTATCTCAAAATTGCTTGCCAACAGACTCAAACCTCATCTAGAGAGTTTCATCAGCCCACACCAAAGTGCTTTTGTTCCGGGCAGACATGGTGCTGATAATTTCATTGTTGCTTCTGAGATTGTACATTCAATGAAAACTCTCAAGGGTAATCAGAAGTACTTAGGACTCAAACTTGACATGTCAAAAGATTTTGAAAGGGTAGAATGGAGCTTCCTCCTGGCCATGCTTTCTAATCTAGGTTTTAGTGACACTTTCTGCAACCTTGTCCAACAATGTGCCACTACTACTTCTTCCCCTGTCCTTCTAAATGGTATCCCAGGTAAAGAATTTAATCCAACTAGAGGACTGAGACAAGGAGATCCATTGTCTCCTTATCTGTTCATCATTTGTATGGAGGCCCTTAGCAGAATCCTCACCTTCTCTTTGCAGACAATTGCCTTTTGTTCCTTAAGATGGACATTCCTTCTATACACCATATTTTGGCCCTCTTGCAACAATTTGGGGCAGCATCCGGACAAATGATCAATTTCAACAAGAGTGGTATTTTCTTCAGTGCAAATGTTCACCCCAAACACAGTCGAATTGTTTGCAGAATTCTTAAAGTCAAGCAGATCAATAAACATGATCCTTACTTAGGAATGAATATTTTCATAGGCAGATCAAAGGTGAAGCCCTTTCTTCCCCTTCTAGACAAACTTCATAAGAAAACTAAGTGTTTGGAAAGGAAAATTCTTATCTCAGGCAGGTAAAGGTGAACTCATCAAGTCATCCTTATATTCTGTCCCTAGGTACCAGATGGCCATTTTTGCTCTTCCCAGTAAGATAAAAAATGGCATGACTTCTCTTCAGAGAGAATTCTGGTGGGGAACTTCTTCAAACTCAAAGAAATTGTATCTAAAAAATTGGGACTCAATTTGCAAACCTAAAGGTAGTCGAGGATTAGGTTTTTAGGAATATCCCCCTTGATAACTTGGCTCTCAGAAGTAATTTAAACTGGACACTCAGAACACAGCCCAACTCGAGTTGGGTCAAACTGTCTGCAGGCGAAATATCCTTCTCTCATGAGTAACTACAGAACTCCTCAACACTCTTCTTGGTTATGCAAAACCATTCAAAGAAATCAGGAATCCGTTGACAGGCATATCGTTTGAGAAGTGGGCGATGGAACTAAAATCAACATCTGGATTGAATCCTGGATCCCGAGAATCTCTCCCTTAGGCCTTCCAGTGCATAATTTTGGTTTCAGCATGGTCTCCCAGCTCATCTCTCCCCATAGGGAATGGGATCTCCAAGCACTCCAACTCATGTTTAGCCCAGATATCAGACAAAGGATTCTTTCTATTCCTTTGACGAATGATACCGACACTCAGAAATGGTTGCTCTCAAACTCTGGTCAATTCACAGTCTCCTCTTACTATAAGTTTCTGGTTCACACACCTCTCAATAATTAGCTGCCTAATATCCCTCCAACTAATCACGCTTTCAGAAACTGGAATTCTCTCTGGAAACTTAGACTACACTCTCGAATTCTCCTCTTTCTTTGGAAGGTCGCACAAGGTATCCTTCCTTTACATCTCACATTATCTAAAATCATCTCCACCATTCCACCTTTCTGTCCTCTCTGCTCTCAGGAGGAGGAATCAGATATGCACTTCATTAAAGACTGCTCAGTTACACAACTCTTTCTTTAGCAGGTTTATCCATCCATTCCTATGGGGGTTCCTCTAATCACATTTCCTGAATGGTTTTACTACTTCCTCTAGTTAGATAAGCATGTTGATTCTTCAACTTCTTTAACTTCTCTTGAAAAGATTGCCACCTCTCTATGGCATCTCTGGAAGCATAGATGTGAGATAATTTTTCGAGAAATCACTTTGAATATTGATCCTCTTGTCCACAACACCAGGATGTTTATCCATGCCTAAACCGACCTCCTCAAAGCTTACCCAGCCCTCCCATTCACATCCAGTCACTGGATACCTCCACCTCAAGGGACTTTAAAAATCAATTAGGATGCTTTATTCATTACTAACTCGCTCAACACCTTTGTGGCATTCGTGGTTACAGATTGTACAGGATCCCAACTCGCAAGGACATCGCTAGCCCTCCAATCTAGATCTGTAGATGAAGGTGAAGGGTTGGCTGCCCTTCAAGGTATTTTGTGGGCTCAACATCATGGTTGTCGTTCTTTAATTTTAGAAGGGGACTCTCTGAACATATTCGACCCACTGGACAGCAAATCATTTTTTGAAACAAATCAGGAAAATATCTTCGGAGTTTGCCTCTATCACTTTTGCTTTTGTCCATAGAAAGTTTAATAGCAAAGCTCATACTCTTGCTACTAACTCCCTGGAAATCGGGTTTATGTATTACTTCATGTTTTCCTAATTGTACTTCTACTCACCCTAACTCTACTGTACCTCAAATTAAATTTATGGAATAGATGTTACGGTTTGTATTAAAAAAAAAATCAATCTTGTCTCTGCTTCTTCATCAACTCTAGTTGCTTCCTCGTCTGTTTTGTGTCTACTTCCTCATCAAAACTAGTTTCTTCTTTATCATGTCATGCAGATGTAGATGAGTACTTTATATGCTTAAAGTAGTCAAACTCTAACAACGACTTTCAATTTGTTGGCGAGTAATGAAATGGACAATTTACTAAACTTGCAAAGATTTTGTCTAAGAATTGAGAAGCAATATGAAAGTTATTTAACATCTATATAGGTAGAAAAAATTTGCTACTAAAATAGAACTTCAGGACCGAAAGAACTTAAGACATATATTTTGATATTCAGGTAGAGAGAGGGGTTCTCAAAAAAAAAAAGAGGTATAGAGAGGGGTGCTTCAACATTTCTGGAAGTACCTGCAACAGTAATTGAGCAGTGATGGCATCTTGATTTGTTCTAACAATATACACTAACCGTATCCAAGTTAGGGAGATTTGCTGTTTGGATCCTCTTTCGTATTATTGACTTGCTGTTTGGACTCCCTTTTTCCAGTGTTGCACTTTGGACTCCCTTTCTTTAAAAAAAGTTAAATATAACAGTTCAAGAAGAGAACATACGATTTTACCCTCTACTTAACCTAACCCAACCTAAGTAACCCACGAGTTAACTAAACCCACATTTATCTCATGATTTTAATTAATCTCATTAATCAAACCCTCATTTATACTCAAATGAATCTCTCTAATCCTACTTAGCCCATTTCCAATTTCAGTTGCTACAATGAGAGGGATTAATGGCAGTGGTTGTGGAAGGAGAAGTGGAATTGGTGGTGGAGGCAGTCAAATTGGCGGTGGAAGGAGAAGTGAAATTGGTGGTGAAGAAAAGAGGGGTCTGGATTTGGGATTGAGATTGCCCATGTGTGAGAACAAGACGGCTGGATTGCCATTGTTGTTGGTTGACAACCAAAATTACATCATGAGTTAAATAGGATGATCACCATGAGGCCAATGGCCAACCTCTTTCTCTCTTTAGTTTCTCTCTCTAGAAATGAGAGGAGTGCTCGAGAGAGAACCACTGACCAAGATGTATACAATAGATAGAAATGGATTGATGGGTTTCACAAAATCATTGCGGTACAAATGGTCAACCTACAAAATTATGGTTTTCTTTAGTATTGGATTTGTGTGGTGGAGTTCAATTTTTTTGCATATGAATCTCTTGTGGAGTATTTGATTTTAGATACTCAAGTTCTTGATGGACACAAAACTAATTTGATATTTATTTTGTAGGTGTTTAGATGAGTGAAGTAAACATCAATAGGGCAAGACCAATATCTCATTAGTCATATTGATGGACTCCCTTTTGAGTGAAGTAAACTTCTTGGATTAGGGTTTGTGAAGAAGAAGATGAGTTAAAGTGTAATATTGATTATATAAGGGTGAACTAGAAATTATTTAAAATATGACTTTAGAGACAGAATATTCTCGGATGATTCCGTCAAAAGGGAGTCCAAAATGCAACACTGAAAAAAGGGAGTCCAAAATGCAACACTGAAAAAAGGGAGTCCAAACAGCAAGTCAATTATATGAAAGGGGATCCAAACAGCAAATCTCCCCAAGTTATTTCTCTCTTACAGAATGCTCCACCTCAACTCAAAACAAAAGAAATTTAGGGAAAGTAATTGTTTGCTCATCAAAGAAAATTGACCAATGAAGTTTTAATAAAACTGAGGTTTCAAATGATATAGTTGAAGCTGGAATGTCTTTACGAAATCGAGGTTCAATCCTATCTGTTGTTTAATCTGATCACTGGCCTACACATTTGTGGCTGTTAAAGTGGACAAACAATATAAGTTCTCGCAACTATATCATACTTTACAAGAAATTTCTCATTAATCCTGAAAATCGATGATTAATGTAGAGTAAGTAGTCACCTTTTTAATGTGCCCATAAGAGAGAGAGAGAAGAAGAAAGAGAAGAAGAGAGACAGAAGAATCGCCCCCCAAAAAATACATGGGGGCCGGCGACATTTTGGTGCTCGGGTGCCTAACTGATCCGTACATTAGGTGCCAATAGGCCCGGTGCTAATAGCCGTTTTTTTATTGTGTGCCTTTATTCACCCTCTTTTATGGTGCCTATAAAATTCTATAAAGAATCTATGTATTACCTAGGTATGCTTCTTTGTTTCCTCCAATTCAATCTGCCGATATCTATCTGATCGTAGTTTGTAGACAGTATGAAGATGATGAAACTAGAACGATGTTCAACGCCGTACCTCCACGAAGATATCATAACTACCATCTTAGCGATGTTACCACTCAAATCTATCTACCGATTTAAGTCAGTTTCCAAGAATTGGTTCTCTCTCTTCTCCAGCCCTAATTTTATCAAACTTCACTGCAATCATGCTATTGAACAAGACAACTTTATGATCATTATAAGCCACTCTAATAGATTATACACTATAGAGTATAATTTATTATCATCTCTTCAAATAGATTACACATTCATCTCTCTACTACCAGAGTTTATGATTTTAGGCTCCTGTAATGGTTTAGTTTCCCTCTTTGGTAATGCACAAATTTACCTTTGGAACCCGTCTACCGATGAATTGAAACTAATTCCCACATCGTTACATGTAAAGGTAAATAAAACTATCAAGGCTGTGATTGGTTTCGGTTATGATTGCAAGCTAGATGATTACAAGATTGTGGGGATTATAGGAAACGAAGACGATGATTTTAGTTGTGTCATGCTTTACTCTTTAAGGTCTAATTCCTGGAAATTCAAGAACAATATTCCTTACAAAATCATTGGTGCAACAGGACCTGGTGTCCTTATTAATGGAGCTCTTCATTGGAAAATAGCAGCTCCATCTGTCGGGGGATGGAGGAGAGCCACCTACAATGCTATACTTCGTTTTGATTTAATTAATGAGACATTCATGGAACTGCCCGTACCAAAACAATGGAGTGAAAAATTCTCCACAAAACGCGTAAAAATTGATGTTTTAGGTGATTGTCTTTGTATATTTGATACTACTTTGCCTGATCATGCTGAAGTATGGGTAATGAAGGAGCATGGGGTAAGCGAGTCGTGGACTAAATTCTTCACTGTTACCAAAGATAGTGTTATTTCATCAATTTCTACAATGAAGCGTATAAAGTGTTTTAAAAATGGTGATGTATTATTGGCGAAAGATGATAGGGACATAATTTTATATGATCCGAAACAGAAAAAAGCTCCGGTTCATAAGCTAAGGGCAATCTCAGGCTATTTGGAAGCAGTGACTTGTGTTAGTAGTTTAGTTTCACTGAACTCTGGAATTTATTTGAAGCACGTACTAGACAACGTGATCCAAACGAAGCTAGGAAGAAACTTACCAAGCTAAATCTACGTAGACATGTGTTATTTTTTTTGCCGACTATTAGTTTTTGAATTCTTCGGAATAGCTTTTGTTCAGATCATGTCCCATTTGACTAGGAAAGGGATTCATTTTGTAATTATATTTTGGTGAAACGAAAATTTATATCATCAATTTTGATATCGTGTCGGATTTTTCTTGATATTGTTACAAAACGTTGAGAAGCCAGCTCCTTTGGAAACTGTACTGTAATGGCAGTAACTTAAAAGTCTCCTCTTTTAAGTCTACTAGGTTTCAGCAGCGTCATTGCAGAGAAAAGAGAGATATCGTATGTTCGTGGTTGAGGGAAATGAGGGAAATGATTTATGTAGTTTAGGGATACACTAACTGATTTAGTGGAGAGATTTGTTGGAGAAATGGTGAGAGAGAGAAAAGTAGAATGAGAAGAAAGTAGGACAGTAGTTATTTTAGGGATTAACTAATGACACTATCACCCTTCCCTTTATATCAGCCATCAAATACGATCTCTATCAAACTTCCAAGAAAAATGGACGGCCAGACTTATATCTCACGTAACTGACTAAGTTGTTTTAATATATAGGATTTTACCTTCACAAAGTTAGATATGGATGACCATCAAGAAGAAGGAAAAGAAAGTAAGAAGAATGAGATACCAAATGATTATGATCAACCAGGATTACAACCATCTTCTCTTCCACAATCTTCACCCCCCCAAAGCGTTCCAAATGCCCTTGAGTTTGTATCATAGGTGGAAGAATTTGTGATTCTGAGAATGGGAAATATTGTAACCAAGTACACTTTTTTCTATTTGATCATTCTATGTTTTTTTGTTGAATTTTGTGTTATGGGGTTTGTTTGTCATATTCAATTTCATTATTTGTCGTGGCGGCAGAAAAATATAGACTTTGTAGGCTGCAGCGACATGCAAGAACCGAAAAAGCATATGTTAAGGAGAGAGTGTAAGCTGAGTGTCATTGTAGAGAATGAGTGTAAAGGAAGTGTTAGTTGTTAAAAGAGTTTAAAAGTTTGTAGGAAGTTGTTATGTGTAACTAACTTTCTCTCTCCTGTCCTAACTACCTTCTCTCTCTAACTTTCCTGAGGGTTTCTTCTCGAGGGACGTGTTATAGGGCCCTCTCACTTTTGTTAAAAGGCCTCCACATGAATTCATTAACATGGTAAATAATCATTGACTTTGTTTGGTTAAAGGGCCCCCATGTAATGGTTTAAAAAAACCCACTTTAAGGGTGTATATCACCCACATTAGCAATCTACATATCTCAATCCTAAATCTCTCCAAAACTCAAATCCCTAAACATTCCTCTTCTTCCACTTTGGTGATAACCAAACTTTTGAGAACCTGAACCTAGTGTCTGAGGAAGATGAAAAGGAAGAGGTTAAGATGAAAAGGAGGGAACGAGAGAGACCGAGAGAGAATGAAGGAGAGATGAAGATGAAAATAGTGATAGAGGTGATAGATTTTACCGAGAGAAATAGAGAGAAGTTTTTGGTGGGCTTAGGGCGAATTATGCAATACTTACGGATCGAGCCCAACGTAAAGTGTTGCATAAACTCGGCCTGAGCCCACCGTAAAATATTACATAATTCGGCCCGAGGCGACAAAAAATTGGCCCAGCAGCCACTGGTGCTACTGGCCCAATTTTTGGTAGGCTTAGGCCGAATTATGCAACATTTACGGCTCGAGCCCACCGTATTTTCACCAGTAGCTTTTCTATATGGTGCGAACTGAACGCTCATTTGGGGGTTTTCTTCCTCTCTTGAGATTTTCACCCTCTTCCAGACGAAATGCTTCCAAATAAGGTCCGCAAATCTTCTTCCTTGTGTTGCTAACCAGTAGATTCAAGTATTCAAACAATATAATTTCAAAAAATCGAAAAAAACTAACCCAAGGGTTATAAGGAAGATGAAAGAGGAAGAGATAAAGATGAAGAGATGGAGAAAGAAACAGAGAACAAGAGATATAACGAGAGAGAAACCGAGAGGGAATGAGGGAGAGATGAAGATGAAAATGGCAGTAGTGATAAAGGCTAGAGATTTTACAGAGAGAGAGAAGATAAACTGAAGAAGAAGAAGAAGATGATGAAGTAAAGGTTGCGATGAAGATGAAAGAGGGGTGGGCCTTTTGATCGGGCAAGGGACTTTTTCTTGGTTTGAATAATTTTGACCTAACATCGTTAATTTTACCGTTAGGTCAAACAGTCTCACTGATTCGTATGTTATTACGATTTTAATGTTTTATATGAAGTACACTTGAGAATATTACTTTTGAAGTGCCTCTCCAGATCAGTACTTTTATTGACATTGGTACTGCTCTTCTACATGAGAATATAGAGAAAAAACTTAAGGTCATGTTTGGCGCGCGGGAATAGCGTGGGAATGGAATGTGATTTCCGGGAATCACATTTCATCATTGTTTGGCTTGCGAGAATGGTGTGGGCCCGGGAATCTGTTTCCCTCAAAAAGAGGTAATAGCAAACCCAGGGGGAAGGTGGGTTTGTGATTCCCATTCCCCCGGAATCACATATATTAATATTTATTGACAAATATATCCTTAACAAAATATTGAATTACCAATTTTATTTTTTTGTAGGATCTGGTATTAATAAGTACTATATATGTTTATGAACAAAATTTAATTTTAGATAAATTTCTATTTAGGTTTACTAACGAAACTTTATTTTAGATAAATTTTTATTAAGACATTTATTTATTATCTTCAAATTCTAACCCTTTGATGTATCTTGTTATTATTTCATATCTACGAATTTAAAAAAATGTTACTGATTTTAATATAGAACAAAGTTGATGTGTATATTTTATGCAAAAAAAAAGTTGATATCTATTTTATGTAGTTTAAGTAAGGGTAAAAGTGAACTTTTACAAATATTTACATTCCTACTCCTATACGAACAAAACACCTAATTAGGAATATGTCAGGAATCAAATTCCCATTCCTGGTCAAACCAAACATCAAACTACAGTAATCTGATTCCCAGGGATCACAATACGGGAATGTGATTCACAGGAATCACATTCCATTCCCGCGCACCAAACATGGCCTAAAGGTTTTGTACGGGAGTCCGAAAAGGGAGATTTTCATCACTGGATTGATCCTTTTAATCATTTGGGTTCGAACTTCAAGTAGCACATAAAATCAAGGAAGGATTTGCATCTTGAGGATAACTTTTTTTTGGCAGTTGATCCCCTTGGGGACATTTTTTAACATTCTCCATGTTATAAGAATAATTTTGGAGAATTTCACAAACAAGCACTTCTACTATTCTTTTCAACATCTTTTTCCTGAAAATTTCTTGCTTCTACTGTGTGAACATGGTTAAAGCAAGTGTACATTTGGAAACTACTCTATACAAAATGTTACCCATAGGTAAGTTAGAGTCGAAATGGGGCAATAATATTAACCCATTAAACTTAAACAAACTTGGAATCAAATAAAGGACATGGCAATGGGACAATAGTTTATAGTTAGCAAGTCTCTTTATCAATGTAGGAAAGGTTCAGTGCTATGAACACAAGTTATTGGGGATGTCATATTACCTTTAGTTTGGGTAGGAATCTTCGATTATGCAAAGTAATCAAAAGTTGGTTTCTTTAAGAATGAAGAGAAATGTTGAATTCAGATAGTTCAAGAAGGTTAGTGGGAGTGACCCAGTTTCTTTGGTCCGGTATGTAGACGACATATTAGAGATTGAGAACAACATTCTGATGTTGGAAACAGTTTAGAACTGACTCAATAAAAGGACCACACATAAAGGTGAAAGGCTTTTGGGCATCAAAGATCTATGAAAATAGATCGAGAAGATGATAAGACTTATTCAAGAAAAGTCTTAAAAAGTCTAATGTGAAAGACTCTAGAAGAGTAATTCTACCCAAGTCTCAGGGAACATAGCTTGGCAAGATTCAGAATTTGAGATGTTCTGTTGAGCAAGCATGCATAAGAAAAGATGGTTATGCTGAAAGTATAAGATCGGTCATGTTAGACATGATTAACGTTCAACTTGATGTCTTAAATTATTGGAGTATTTATGGTCATCACCAATCAAATCTAGATAGCTGATCTGGATTGCAACTGAGAAATATCATAAAGTACTTGAGAAAGACTTACGATAGATTCTCAGTACAATGCAAGGAAATAAAACAAAACAGTCATATGTTGCAAACTTCCAGAATAAGACGACAATCTTGACATGGAAGAACAGAAAGCTTGAAGGGTTCCAGGTAAGGTCTGTTGCAAACTTTTACAAATAAAAGAAAATAGTTAAAGCTTTAGAAGTTTTAATGTAGTATTGAAATACTAAATATTATCATCAGGATGATAACCCGCAAAATCCACACAGATTAGATCTATTAAACTGTCACGTTAGACTAAGTATGAAAGTCATACTAGGGTCATAGGCATTAAGCTTTCCTGAAAAGCTTAGACTAGTAAACTTGAGGGTGTCAGGAGTTACGCGGGAAGACTCAAATTTACAAACTCTTATTATCAGAAAAAAGTTACTTATTTCGTCGTTAAATCGTGGTTTAGTATTTAACTTACAGTCCAAAGTAATGAAGCATTCCAAGTAGGTTTATCAGATACATGATCTGATAAATGGAACCCTACTAAGTGAATTTGGAATAAGTTCATTATTAAGTCCCTAGTCCAGGTCATTGCATGGACAACAATAACTTACGAAGACAAGCATGGGAAATCGACTGATAGCACAGTTTTATGGGCTATACGAATTGGGAATTCGAGTCAATTAGATGGGTGTATGATTGGGAATATACGCTGGATAACCCAACATGAGAGTTCTTTAATGAGTAATGAAATATATTCAATCAAACTTCCCTTCTCTGTTTTATTTTTGTAAGAGTCTTTCTCTCTCTACATACTGTATTCAGGAAGGAAAGATGTGAGAAAGAGATAAAGTTTGAAAAATTCATCCCAAATATGTGTTGGACGTGCTGGCTACAAGGGGGTTTGATTCGGCGCTTCACGCACAGTGATAGAGCGTCACAACACAACCTGAGATTGAAGCACGTGTCGTTTAAGGTAATTCTTCCTTGCGCGGAGCATCGAGGAGGTGATGTACAAAACACGGAATCATGTTGTAATGAAAACCTAAAGTGCCATCCCTCTTTGCCCGAACACATACCGGGGGCACCTGTTACCGTCCGTCCGTTGTGCTCTCCACCTGCCATGTGTCAGTCATTGGTTCAAGTCAATTAATTTTAGTCCCCACCTTTGATTCGCCATATTTTTCTCATTCGGCCTCGGATTTGACTTCCGCTTTCGCCCACAAGTTCATCTCGGACTATACTTTTCATAGGCGTATCAACATCAATCAAAATTTCCAGACTACCCACATCACCAAATGACCAGAACGCCCTTAGTATGTCTTTCACCCTTTTTAGTCATTTTTCGCACAAACCTCCTTAGAAGACACCTGGAAAGAGAAACAAGCAAATTATCAGAGTAAAGGCTCGAATTGGACTAACTAGCCCGAGTTATGAGACTCAGATGAGACATTTTCATGACTCATCAAAATACGTCACGAACTCTCATAGGCAAGACTGGAAAGATTCCTTAAACATGAGTGCTCCACTCATCTTGCGTAAGGAGTGTCAAACTTTGGTAGCGCCAAACCCCGTGCCGTAAAAGGAGGTTATAAAATCGGATTACCGGTAATGACACGATAGACATGAAGTTAAGTGGGAGTACAAAACTGGATTATGTCCTCTTAACTAGGTTAGGATTAGTATATCCGCGCCACTTGAGGAGAAGCAACTGAAAATGTACGACCGTACTCTAATGGCTTAATAGTTAATCATTAGCTTTGACAGTTGTTCTCCAGATTAAGAAAGTTTGAAAAGATATGACGTATCAGATGAGATGCGAAGTGACATTGGAATCGAGCATTGCACTTGTTTTAAGTACAAATGGGAGACTGGAAGATATAGTCCTTCGGTCTGAAGGAGATGTCCTTCCGAAGGAGTGTCCTTTGACCAAGGTGGCAATGCGTACAATTTGTCAGTTAGGATAACAATGAATTTATCCGGAAGATCATCTAGTCCGGTCCAATTAGGGATCGTAATGCTTCGCTAGAAGCCGCTTACGATCGTCGGATCACTTCGGTAATCCGCGGCTAACATAGACCGGATGCTATAACGGGTTACACCAAAGAGTGGTATCTTGATCGGAGAGAGTTGACTCATCGGAGTTTGCCTATTGATGGATATGATCCAGTCTAATAGTGCCAAAAGATAGAAAGAATCGGGCTCGAAAAAGGAACCTGGAAAAGTGCAAAACCCACTGGGTGGGTGCCCGGATCACACCTGGTTAGGGGTAAGCCAGGGCCGGCTGTGTGGGAGCAATGGGCCGGTCATATCAAGCCCATAAAGGGGCTCATATGGCCGGACAAGGCACTTAAGGAAACCCATTAGGGTTTCGGGTCAGAAAGGTTCTAACAGTTTACCTTTTCTGTGACTCTTATTGAAACCTAATTTGAGTGGGACTCCTATTAGGGTCTCTATATAAGGGTCATTAGAGTTCAGAAAAAGGGTTGAATTTTTCTCAAGAGAAAACAGCTTGTCTCTCATAATATACAACTAAGTGGAGAGAGAGGGTTTTAGAGAAAAAGCTCTCAATCTATCTATGAAGTCAAAAGAAGAATGGTTCTTCTTCTTATCCTTCAATAGAGTTCTAGCAGACAACAAAGAAGAGAGATCAACTTATTTACTCGGGTATCTCAAGTAGAGGAGCGACAATTGGAGCTCTCATTTTGTTCGGGATAAAGTTATTGGAATCTAGTTCGTGGGAAAGCGAATCCAGATATTCTTCTTTCAGTTTCTAGTTCATTATTAGTTCATGCATATGATCCTGGATAACTAGTGTTAATCATATGATAATTGAGTTTTCGCTTACAACATTAGTTAGATGATTATGTGTATTAGATACATACAAAACCCTACAATATCGTCAAACCAACCAATGCTAATGAGTTACATTCGTGGGAACGATGTAATAATTTAGTATCAATTTGGCTCATCAACTCGGTTGATCCATCTCTTCGGTCTTCTATTTTGTATGATGACAATGCTTCTGACGTGTGGAAAACCTATATGATCGCTTTCATCAAACACGCGCTCCTAAGGTCTTCCAGCTTAAGAGGGTAATTTCTTCTCTGAAACAAAACGGTTCTGACGTCTCCATGTATTTCACGAATCTCAAGGCTTTGCAGGATGAATTATAGTGTATAATGACCATTGAACCTTGCATTTGTGGACATGGTCATTCTCTCATCGATCGTTCGAATCAGGACAGGGCTATGGAATTCCTCCAGGGTCTTCATGATCAGTTTTCGGCTATTCGTTGCCAAATCCTCTTGATGGATCCATTCCCTTCGTTGTTACGTATTCATTCTCTTGTAAAACAAGAAGAGGTTCAACAAAACCTCGTCTCTCCAACTCCTCTTGGAATCGATTCGACAATCTTGGACGTGGGTCAATCGGCTTCCGTTATTGGTCAGTCAACAACGACTTACACACGATCTGACCGCATGGACGAATCACGTCCCAAATGTCCAAGACCCTTTTGTGATTACTGTAAGTCACACGATCATCTCATTACCACATGTTATCAGTTTCACGGCACCTAATCAATCCGGACAGAGGCCTCAAAGCAAGCCCAAAACTGAATCCATTAACGCCTTGCCCAAACAGACCAGTCAGCGGTGCCCTTAGACACTTCCCTAACCAATGACCAATACCAGTCTCTGTTGACTCTGTTGGACCAGCAGAAAACCGCTCCAAGCACCCCCTCTATCGGCACCACAGCACAGCAAATCAACTTAACAGGTACGTTTTTTCTTCGGTCACTTAGGTCATCATCTCGGGAGCAGCAAAAAAATATCAGCTCCTCTCTTTCTCGCTTTCCCTCATATACAAAAGCCCTTCCTAATTTTTTCGTACAATTATCTGATGGTTCTCGAATTCGGGTGTTACACATTGTTTCCATATTTTTTAATGATACATTCTATTTATCAAATGTACTTCATATTCCCTCTTTTCAATTAAACTTGATTTTGGTTTCTGAAATCTCCATAAACTTACATTGTATGGTTTTGTTTGACTCGGGTACTTGTATTTTTTAGGACCGGGCAACGAAGACGACGATTGGGCTTGGTGATCTACATGAGCGTCTCTATTATTTACGCACGGAACCAAGAATTTTTTCTACCAGTTTAGGTCTTAGTAGTATTAATAATAATAGTTCGGATGTTTGGCATTGGCGTCTTGGCCACTCATCCATCTCTCGTTTTAAGTATTTGATTTCTCGAATTTCATGTATGCATTTACTTTCCAATATTAATAAAGAACCGTGCGTTATTTGTCCTCGTTCCGAACAAACGCGTTTACCTTTTCCTTCTCGTTCTTCTAATTCAACTCGATTTTTTATCATTTTCACGCTGACTTATGGGGTCCCTTTCCGGTCCCATCTAGTACGGGTTGTCGCTATTTTTTGACACTCATTAACAACCTTTCTAGATGCACATGGATCGTTCTAATGCCTAGAAAATCGGGCACTCACAAATTACTTATTAATTTTTTTAAATCTTGTTTCCACGCAATTTGATACTCGAATTAAAAATTTTCGATCTGACAATGGACCCGATTTCACCAATAATAAGTTCCAACAATTGTTCCTTGACCATGGGGTACTTCATCAACGAAGATGCACCACACCCCTAAAAAAAATGGGGTTGTCCAAAGGAAACACCACCATATTCTTGAAGTGGCCATTTACCTCTATCGTTTTGGGGTGAATGTTTCCTTACTGCAATGTATTTGATTAATAAACTACCCACTCATCTCCTTCATGGTGCTTTCCTACATGAAAAACTTTTAGGTACCATTCCCGATATCTCTCATCTTCGTGTCTTCGGATGCCTTTGTTTTACACGAATTCCGATCGTCAAAACTAAAATGGACCCTAGAGCTGATGATGCACAAAATATTCAGACGTTGACTAACGTCTGAAGGGTCAAGATCATACCTGAAGTCTACTGGGTCAACCCGGCTTAAGGTAGCAGGACAGCTGAGCCCCTGATGGTCCATCGAATATTTTCCTAACTGGGAGGTCGGCCAGAAGAAACCAACCCTGCAAAACGCCCTTGGCATAGACAGATCAGCCCTGGGTTCTTCAAAGGAGTAAAGGGAGGTCCGCACAGGTTCGACCAGTGTCTTACGCCCAGAACTGGGGAGGCAGCAGCGTCAAGCGATCTACCGACTTAATCTCGAAACTTCTAGAAAGATCTCAGTCGGCTACGCCTCGAAGTGTTTAAGCCAGTTTGGACTCCGCGTATCTAAAGGAGGAAACTTCTCCTCTAGAGTCTATCACACCGACAAGATATCCACAGAGAATCCTTGAACTTAGGAACTTCCACTTATCAAAGATCCGGTATAGACTCTGAGAGAAACCCTAGATACTGAAGAGAGGAAACTTTCCCTTCGGTTTGACGGCAACCGCCTCACCACCGCCACTAATCACAGTCGGCCTAACATCGCCTATAAAAGGCCCTGTTGTACACTGAAAATGTACAAACTACAACTAAAAATACTTAATGTTAGTCCATGTTAGTTGTTTAATGCTTTGTTGTAGTAAATATTTTGCAGATAATAATTGAGCACACATTAAGGTGTTAAATCTACCAAAAATCTACTTGATGAAGGCAATGTATCACCAAAAAGTCAAGGGAATTAAATTACTCATCATAAACAAATGAAGATTATCACAAATGGTGGTGATTTAGTTTAAACAATATAGTTGTAGTAACTTTACAACTAATTTGGTGGGAAAAACAAGATATGGTGAAGATTAATCAACTAGGTAGAAAATAATTTAGTAGTAAAAGTAATTTTACTAGTAAAAAAATGTATCCTTAGATAGAGGAAATAAGTCAAGTATTATTTAATTTAAACACTATTAAGATGTAAAAGAATTAAAGGGGATTTACTACTTGTTGTTGGAAAATGGCTATAAATAGCCACTTCCATCTCATTTGTAAAACACACATGTTTGGAAGAAAATATCATATATCGTAGTTCTTTCCAAATTTCTTTATCTACTTTATAGTTTGTTGTAAGATGAATCAAATTAATGAAGTACTCTACAATTTAATGGAAGGCTAAGTTTCATACTTGAGGTTGTGGGGTGACAACATTATGGAGGAATAGTTTTCATACTCTTGGAATCATATTGTTAAGTAAGTAAAGATTTTGTTACCACTGTTTTGTCTTTCCATGTTTTGGTGTTAAAAGTTCCATGTAAGAAATGTTGTTTTATGGTGCATCATATCAACTTTCCATACAACATTTGGAAATACATTCATCGAAATCTTGTACTTCACAAACCTTCTTTTAAACTAAATTTAACTAACATCTCTTTTAGTAAATTTTCGCCCGTCAAAGTAATTAAAATAAAAGTTGATTGACACTCTTTTCAACCGTTAAAGTGTGCGGTGGAGCAACCTTATTTTGATATATCTTATGAGCTGTGTGGTAGGAAAATTGCTAAGGTATTATTTCTTTTGAAACTAGAGATTTTAGTTACTTATGGTTTGTTCAAAATAGGAAAACTAGACCGTTTTGACTTGTTTATGAAAATGCAATTTGCAATACCAAGAGATAGAAAATTATTCCATGTCATGGTGAAGACCCTCATACCCTCAAGTCACACATCTTAATTATAAATTATTGAAAGATAATCTCCTTTTAGAATTTGTTGATTAAAAGTAAATTAAAAAAAAACATTTCAAAAAAATTCCTTTGGACTCAAGTTAGCTTGTGATCTTTAGTACTTCAACACCCCCTTCTTTACACACTCCTTTAAGGCCTATGAAAGATTTTCTCCCGGGACTACAAAGCCATATTGACAAGAAAAGAAGATTGACTTGGACCATTTAAAGGACTATTAACCTACTAACTACTAACTTACTAACTACTAACTTACTAACATTTACGAGTGGAGTATAAAAATTACCCACGTCGTATTAATTTTTCTTTGGTGTACTTTTGTATTTCTTTATCTATATCTATTATAACTGGTTGGTTACACCGCCTAAATAATATTACGAGTGGAGTATGATTAATACCCATAGCTTACTTAATTGCTTTATAGTATATATATATATATATATATATATATATATATATATTATATAATAGTAAGTATTCTAATATAAGTATATATATAATTGTAATTGTGCTAACAAAACACTTTCACTTTCTCATCATTTGGACCACAGCTCCCTTGGGTTCGATATACCCGGATTTGCCTTTGAATATATTACAATTAAACACCATGCACTTGCGGGAAAACAAGTGTACATCTCTCAATTTCCCAATTAACATCATTGCCCATTTTTAGTACGAAAGAAGTGCACAACAAGTTTTTGGCGCCGCTGCCGGGGAGCAGTTTGTGTTTAAGGTTTGAAAAGGAAAGTTTTCTTCTCTAATCTAGTTGATTATTAGATATAGTTCTTTTAAAAAAAAAAAATTTCAAGTTCATTTCTCATCTTTGTTTGCAAGGTTTGATGTATGAGTAAGTGGTCTCGAAAAGAAAAGACTCGGTTAGCCCGATTAGATTCACCACAACATTTGTTTATTGATACTCATCCTAGTACTTCAAGTAATTAAAAAACAGAAAGTATCAATAGTGTGAACAAAGAATCATACATTCCCAACTTTCAAGAAGGACAAATCAAATCACCCTTATTCGATTTAGGTCCAGACTCAAAATCATTTTCCAAAGACCCAAGTCCACCACCAAGAATGAATAATCCAGCATAAGAGGGAAAAACCCTTAAGCAACATTTTGCACCAATCATAACTAACCCGTTGTCATGCATTGAGTTACCACCAACCACTGCAACACACTATGAGTTGAAGTCCAATTTGATAGCATTACTACCTTCATTTTATGGGACCGATAGAGAAAATCCATATGAACATATTAATGAGTTTTTGCATATCTACTCCACGGGCAAATTTCAAAACTTTAGCGATGATTCGGTCCGCTTAAGGTTGTTCCCGTTTTCTCTGAAAGAAAAGGCTAAGTCATGGTTGAATTTTCTTCCCCCTAACTCTGTGAGGACTTGGGATGAGTTAGTAACAAAGTTCCTTGTGAAATTGTTTTCTAGGGCCAAACCAAATGAGTTTAGGAAACAAATTGTTGATTTTTCACAAAAAGATGACGAACAATTTTATGAAGCATGGGAAAGATTCAAAAGCATACTTTAAAATGTCCACATCATGGTTTTGAAAAAGGAAAATTAGTGCAACATTTTTATGATGGTCTCACAATCACACATAAAAATATGATTCGATCAATGCATGGAGGTATGTTTTTGGATAAATTAGAAGATGAAGCTTACAAATCTCTTGAAGCTTTTGCAGAAATCTCACAACTTTGGGGTTTCTCAAACAAGAAAGAAAAGTCGAACAGAGGAGGTCATAGTGAAATTAGTAGAGAAGCTGAGATTGATGCCAAAATTGAGGATCTTACAAGAAAAATAGAAGCTTTAACTCTACATCGGTCGGTATTTGAAATCCAAAATGACCAAGGTCAAACACAGTATAGTTATGATTCCAGAGATTCAAATGTTTCTATAGATGGCCAAGCTCTCATCGAGTAAGTTCATGCTTTACAGGCTAACTATCAAAGACCGAATCCTTACAGTAATACCTACAACCCTGGTTGGAGATATCATCCAAACTTTTCATGGAGAAATAATCAAAATCCCAGTGGTAGTGGAGGTCCATCATATCAAAACCAAAATCCACAAAATCAATCAAACCAAGGTCAGGAAAACTCTAGTACGAATCCATATCAGAATCCCAGAACAATACCGCAACATCAACCGTTTCCAAATCAATCGTTTCCAAATCAATTGTTTCCAAATCAACCACAAGTACAAAAATCAACTCTGGAGACCACTTTAGAAAGATTTATGGAAACTACAGGACATGTTTTAAAAGAAGTTCAATCAAGTGCTAGGCAAAACACTCAAGCCATAGCAAAATTAGAGACTCAGGTCGGTCAACTTGCCACATCAGTAAGTGAACGAGAAAAGGGAAACTCCCAAGTCAACCTTTACCAAATTCTAGAGGTCAATATGAGGTTAGTGTGTCTAATTCTACCCCACCTGAAATGTATAGTGAAGTGAAGTCCATCACTACACTTAGATCTGAGAAACAAGTAGATAATAAGATTCAAATGCCAATTGAACTTCCCAAGAATAACCATCCAAGTCATATTCAACCAACTTCATCACAAGAAGCTGAGAATAGACAACAAGGTGTCCCCAAAGCACCATTCCCCCAAAGGCTTAAGATATCAAAGAAACCATCATAGGGACATCTTCGAAGTACTCAAGGAAGTAAGAATTAACATCCCACTTCTAGATTCAATTGAATAAATCCCTTTCTATGAAAAATTTTTGAAGGATTTATGCACCACAAAAAGGAGGACTAATGTCCCAAAAAGAGCATTTTTTACCGAGAATGTGAGTTCAATAATTCAACAGAAAGTGGTTGTAAAGTTTAAAGACCCAGGTAGTCCCACAATTGCATGCATGATAGGTACCCATCACCTTGACAGAGCTTTGCTTGATTTAGGGGCAGGGTTAATCTCTTACCATTCTCTGTGTATGAATAACTCGGTCTAGGAAATCTTAAGAAAATAGCTGTCACATTACAGCTTGCAGACAGATAAAAAAAATCCCTATAGGTGTAGTTGAAGATGTAATTATCAAATGTGATAAATTCTACTTCCCTGTAAATTTTTACATACTTGATACACAACCCGTTCCAGAAGGGGCCAGTATAATACAGTCATATTAGGTCGCCCATTTTTGCAAACCTCTTGTTCTCTGATTGATTGTGATAGTGGTCTTCTAGTGATGCGATTTGGTAACATGACAATCAGATTTAGTGTTTTCAACATTAATGATCCTCCTACTGAAGTAAATGAGTCACATGGGATGTTAATGATGGAACAAATTCTTAATGACTCGTTTCCTATGCATAAATACATGGATCCTTTAGAGTGAAGTTTGCTAGGGAATGATTGGGATAAGGAACATGACTCGGTAATCCAAGATGTGATTAAACTTTTAGAGGTGAATGTCGTCCTAGATCAGGAAACTCATCGACAACCATGGGAACCTCGGATAGAACCACTACCACTTCCAAAGCTACCACCACAACCCTCTACGACTGTCCCACCAAAGTTAGAGTTGAAAGTCCTCCCTGACACCCTAAAATATGTCTTTTTAGGATCAGGAGAAACATTACCTGTGATTATTGCTTCAGATTTAAGTCAAGAAAATGAGAAAAAACTTGTAGATCTTCTAAAGTTACACAAAGAAGCAATAGGTTGGACAATAGCAGACATCAAAGGAATAAGTCTTTCTGTGGTAATGCATAAAATTTATCTTGAGGATGATGCCAAAATTTCTCGAGAATCACATAGGAGATTAAATCCCATCATGAAAGAAGTTGTTAAGGATGAAGTCATTAAGCTATTAGATGTAAGTGTCATTTACCCCATATCTGATAGTAAATGGGTAAGCCCAGTTCAGGTAGTTCCGAAAAAATCAGGAATTACAGTTGTCAAAAACCAGGATGATGAATTAGTCCCAACTCGAGTTCAAACAGGATGGCGAGTTTGTATTGACTACCGCATACTCAACAATGCCACTAGAAAGGATCATTTTCCACTTCCGTTCATTGATCAAATGTTAGAAAGATTAGGTGGGCATGCATATTATTGTTTTCTAGATGGGTATTAAGGTTACAACCAAATACCAATTGCACCAGAGGATCAAGAAAAGACAACTTTTACTCGCCCATTTGGCACTTTTGCCTATAGGAGAATGCCTGTTGGACTATGCAACACTCCTGCCACTTTTCAACGATGCATGATGTCTTTCGGATATGGTTGAACGCTTTCTTGAAGTATTTATGGATGATTTCTCTGTTTTTGGGTCATCTTTTGATGAATGTATTAATCATTTGTCTCTTGTGTTACTCAGATGCAAGGAAAGCAACTTAGTACTTAATTGGGAAAAATGTCATTTTATGGTAAAAAGGGGAACTGTCCTTGGCCATGTCATTTCTTCAAAAGGCATGGAGGTCGATAAAGCAAAGATAAAAGTAATATCTGGGTTACCTAGCCCAAAAAACGATAAAAGAGATTCGATCATTTTTGGGACATGCAGGTTTTTATAGACGGTTTATCAAGGACTTCAGTAAAATTTCAAAATCTTTGTGTTATCTACTTTCAAAAGAGGTACCGTTTGTGTTTGATGAAACATGTGAGAAGGCGTTCCAAACGCTTCAAAATGAGCTAACATCTGCTCCAATAATCCAACCCCCTGATTGGAATTTTCCATTTGAAATAATGTGTGATGCGTCAAATTATGCGCTAGGAGCTGTTTTGGGACAAAGAATTTATAAAAAATCTCATGTTATCTACTATGCTAGTAGAACTCTCTCTGATGCACAGCTTAACTACTCTACCACTGAAAATGAGTTATTGGTTGTAGTATTTGCTTTGGAAAAATTTCGTCCTTACCTTATAGGTTCTAAGATCATAGTCTACACTGACCATATTGGCACTGTTAAGTACTTATTCGCAAAGAAAGATGCTAAAGCAGGACTGATTAGACGGATTCTTTTGTTACAAGAGTTTGACATAGAAATTCGAGATAAAAAAGGTACAGACAATGTGGTAGCTGACCACTTGTCACGATTGATAGTTGAATCTTTTATAGTCAATGAACCTATAAATGAAGCATTTCCTGATGAACAACTTATGGTTGTATCTGAACTACCTTGGTATGCTGACATTGTCAATTATTTAGCAATAGATAGCAGCCATGGACAACAGCTCCAGCGACGAGTATAGCACGGGCGCAACAGCAGCGGGCACGGGAAGCAGCAACAACGTGCTGCAAACGCGACCAGCTCGCTTCTTTGCACGGGACGCGGCTCGGTTGCACGGGACAGCATAGCGGAGGACGCGACATGCTCAGGACAGTGTGCATCCAGCCGGGACAGCACTTATGTGGCCGGATTTCATGGTTGGCCGGAATTTCTTCAATCTTTGGCCGGATTTTTCTAGGGTTTCCGGCCACTTTCTTGGCCGAAAACCTTAGGACTTTTACTCCCCATGTCTTGATCTAGCTACCCATGTGATTTGATTTGATTTTGGACTACAAATTTCTAGAGAGAGAAAGTTAGGGTTAGCTTTAATGGAGGTTGTGTTCTAAATGAAGAAGATGATGGTGGTCGCTATGGGGAACCCAGAATTTGGTAAGGGGAGATCGGTTGCACCTTAAAGACTCATATTCGACGATCTTAGCCTCGAACCACATAGAAAAAGGGGGATTCTCTCATCATCTTCTTTTCATTTTTTTATTTAATCACCATGTTTAGCTAACTTTAGTTTGTCGATTATAAGAGATGAAATGTGATGAATTCGTGACTATGTTTAATATGATTTGATGTTTTGATTATAAATTAATGTTCATTTATTTCGATTATCGTTTTGATCGTATTTTCATGTGTCTTGTCAAGCACTTCGCATAGTTAATAGACTAAACGAAGTATTCGATATCGATCGTAGTCTAAGTCAAAATTTCATGTGTCTTGTCATGCACTTCACATAGTTAGGCGACTAGAAAACACTTTCATTGACTCGGGATTAACCGATTATGACGTTTGTTTGACTAAGTATGATCTCCGGATATACGTAGTGCTTATAGACATCACCTTAGGAGTCGAACATCGATTATACTTAGAAACATTAGATCGGACTACACATAGTCGTAGATTTATCATTATGGATTCCCGGACTTCGACACCTCTCTCGCTTATTTGTTGTCCGAACCGAGTCTTACCGTCTCCCGACTCTTGTTTCTCCGACACTTCTCTCGAATCTCTCTCGCCCGTTTTACTTTGATTGTTTAGTTTAGTTTACTTGCTTGCTTTATTCTTTTTGCTACTCTTTCAATATCATAACCCCCCAATTATCCTTGTTTCTCTCATTTTTAGTCTAAGTTAGCTTTTAATATATAGACCGAGGGATAAGACCCTTCGATATCCAAACTACCTTCCTATCGTTGGATTGATCCCGGCTTTGCCGGATTACTACTTGATACCTCCGCTTGGGTGTGCAACCTTTTCGAGTGCATCAAGTTTTTGGCGCCGCTGCCGGGGATAGGTTTTGTAGTTAGGATATCATTTGTTGTTTTGTTCATTAGTTTAGTGTTGTTTTCTTACTTAGATGTTTTTTTTTCTTTATTTGTTTTTGTATTTTCTTATCTTTTTATCTTTTTAGGTACCGTTTCAAGAAAAGAGCCAAAAGTGACATAAAGGCGAAGGAAAAGGAACAAATCGAGAGGCTAAAGAGGAAAGACGAACGAAACGAGAGGAAAATTTGCTAGTAGCGCATTCTAACTCTTCCTTTTTACTTGTGTTTGATTGTTTAGTTCTATTAGTGTTAGTCTCCATTTTGTGATTGTGTGTTAGTATCCTTGAACATTATGAGATCATGGCAAGTTGGTCATTTGATGAGAATGACCTTATGCGAACCCTTTCCAACACTAGTCGACCATCTACAAGTCATCAGGACTACTCAAATTTATATAGGAATGTTACGACTAGTGATAGGAATAGGCGAGTTGAGGCTGACCGACCTAGGATGACCATGGGTGAATATCGACGGATGTATGGAGTCGGTCAGACTCGTCATGAACATGGTTTTAGGAATTATGAGCATGAGGTAATCAACCTCGTAAGAGTCTTCGAGACTATCGACAAGAATTTGGGATGACCACACCTTCATGTATGAATTTGTCATTTGATGAGGACCGTAATTCTATTAGTATTGATCGACCACGTCGAAGTCTTCGTGACAATCGACAAGCATATATGAACGGTTCACTTAGTGATGACAATTCCCGACTCGATGATTCCACTCAAAGAGTCGAGTCTAGGTATCTACATGAAGGTAGTGAAGAAAGGACCATGGAGACCATTAGCCCGGTTTGTGCTATTTGTGCGAGCTTAGACCATTTGACCGACTATTGTCCCGTGATCCGTGTTCCGCGAGAGTCTTCGTCTAGTTATACTCACGTGCCTTATTACGAGGAGATGTCTGAAGAGACTCTCCAATTAGTTTTAGAGTATCAAACTAGATTCAATTGAGATATCAAAAAGATCACGGAATGGATTCTCAATATTGTTGATAGAATTAAGTCGGAGCCTATCATCGACGGGGAAGGGGTTAGCGCACCCCAAACTCAAGAGGAGACTATGAATGATGGTGAGGGTAATACACCTGACTCTAGTCTTAAGTTAAATGTCGAAGAAGCTCCTGATTGACCTTTTGAGATGGAATTGGCCGATGACCCTTGTTGCTCACTCCCTCGACCATTGTCATCTCACCATGATCAGACTACATTAGATTGGAATGTTCAGGATGATAGCTCTATGAGCAAGTTTGGGGATCACACGTTATTGAACTTTCCAATTTTTAGCACTTGTGATTACTTGGATGAGTTATGTAGAATGGAAGATGTTATACCTAACTTTGAGGCTCCCGATGCCTTTAAAGATGTCAATAACATAATAGTTGAAGAGATAGCGGATAGCTTGTTGGATTATTTACCTAAGGAACTTATGGACCTTGACTTGGTCCCCGAGCCTATTGCCTTACCCTTAGAGTCTAGTTCGACTTTCCACGTGATCTCAGACTCGAATGTTGACCCCTTTTGGGACACTTCGGACGTCTTCCCTAGAATGTCTAGGGACTTAGTGGATGTTTTATCCACTAAGCTTGAGTTTGACTTTTTGCCTTCGACTGACCTCCTCTCCCTTCACTTATATGTAGACCTTTTTGATGACTTTTTAGTCGTCGCCCCTAGCATTTATGCTAACTTAGTGGACCGTGCATCCACTAAGTTTCGGGATGGTTTCTTTTCGCTTTTCGTCTCACTTGCACGTTATAACTTGTACATAGTTGTGAGACGATTACCATATGTATATAGCTTTCTTTGGTTGATCCCCAAATCTTTCGTCTTTTACTATATGATCGTTAGCCGACTAGGTGGCCTTTGATGTTTATGGGTAGTATCTCTGGAAACCCTCCGCGAGACATAATTCGTGCTCTTGTGTGAAAACAAGATAATCAAAGGCTAACTGCATAGCTCAATGCAATCGTGTATACCCGCGTTAGTGGTAGAGTCTTCTATATGGTCATGTTTTTTATGTGCTTCATTCTCATTATATTTTTGGATATTTTAGGAGCATCTCTTATATGTTTTACTTCTAAGGCGTGGTTTGTTCCAAGTTTGGGGATGGCGCGAGCTTAACATCAACTTGGAACCTCTTTATACATGAGCCTTGGTAGTATCATCTTTATCTCCTTCGGTTATTGTAATATCTCCCCACTCTTCTCTTTAAATTGATGTGTCTCTTTATCTTTTGGTGAGTGTATGCTTAGAACATTGAGGACAATGTTAGCTTTAAGTTTGGGGATGCGGGAGATGACCATAACCAATGCATGACCATGGGTTTCAAAGACAAAAGGGTTCAAATTAGCTAAAATTTGAAAATTTTTGAACATTTTGAGTAGATTTGCATGTGATTGTAGTGATAGTTTTAAGAATGTTGATGCATATGTGTCGAGTTGATGAGTTTTGTGATTGCTAATGGTCTTTGCTTGAAAGTCGAGTCTTTGAGTGTTTGTGTTATACTATGGGAGTAACATCTTAGTGAAGAAGAAACATCTCTAAGAGACCTAGAGTAGTCATTAGTGGAGACTTAACCCATGTGAGAGCTCAAAGCCTAAATTGTCCTTCGAGTGTACTCTTCCGCGCTAACTCCGAGTAGAATGAAGAGCTACTCAACCTCGTAACTATTAAAAGAGCTCATTTGATCTCGTGTGTTCAACTTTCTTAGCCACTAGGAGTGACATTAGGATAGTGAATTAACCTTGCCCTTGTAGTCCATGAAACCCAATAAGAGTGTCAACTAGAGGGATGCGGATACTCCATTACCATCATCATCTTATATCCCGAGAATGAAGACATGAGAAGAAAAGAATGAAGAATGTCAAAAGCAAGTATGAAAGAAAAAAAAAAGTTGATTGCACGAATATAGTATTGTGCGAGTTATGTTTGTTTTGTGTGATGTTGTGTTATGAAAAAAAAAGAAAAAAAAAAGAAAAAGTGAAAAAATGAAAGAAAGAAAGACAAAAAGGAAAAAAATGAATGATGAATAAAGTTGTTTATGTTATGTTTGAGCATGTTAGCTCTTTTGTGTCAGTGATGTGATTGTATATATGTGTGTTTGTGTGTATGTTCATGAATAAGTATTCGAAGCAAGAAACGAATGTGGAAGTGCTTAAGAGGTTCTATCATGAAGAGTTCGACATTCTCGGGAATCCTCCATCGTCATCCATCTTTTGTATCCATTAACCTTTGGAAGGCATTCTTAGAGGGTAGAATGGGTGAGAAGGGTGAGTGAGCTTCCCCACTCCGTTTAGTGGCTAATCCCTTTTCGAAGATCATTTGTTCCAAAATGTTGTCCTCACCCCTTTTTATGTGTTGAGTCCATGTTAGTGATCACACTCACACATACGAGCGAACCATTCTTGAGTGATTTCATATTTGGAGTGTATGCCCGTGAGGCCGAAATCGAGGCGAAATGTACTAAACTAGGAATCAAGGCGTTGTGGCTTCGGAACATAGATGTTGCTCATTATGGTATGACACTTGCATTTTAGGGTAAGATCATTAGTGAAGGGGCCTTTAGCTTTTACAAGAACTTACTTACTTGATTCATTATGTGTTGACATGCTTAAACCCTTTACTATATGAATCATGCTTATCTATGATTTCGATGTTGGACCCTTGTGTTTCATGAGACTCGATGTTTGTGGGTGACATCTATGGAAACCCTCACGAGACGACGCTCGTCCTCTAGGGGTAACCTAGAGGTTTGAGGGCTTGTTGCATACGCTAAATGAAACCGGGATGCCTCTGAAAGTGAGTTAGGCTTTTATTTTATTTTGTTTGTTCGAGGACGATCAAAGTTTAAGTTTGGGGATCTTGATGTGACACGAAAATGTCACATTTGGAGAGTCTAACTTAGACTAATTAGTTCTTTTCGAGTATTATAAATAATATTTTATGTGTTTTTCATGTTAGGTACCTATTTTGGAGTTAAGCATGTAAATCGAAATAAAGGGAACGAATTGTCACTATCATTTCATGTGCCGAAAATGAGAAAAAAAGACTTCATACAAATCAAATTACAAGTGGAGGCAATGGCGAGTCTAACGGTGAAGACGGAAGTCAATTCCGAGTTCGGACGAGGAAGTTGTGAAAGATAGAAACCAAGGTCTTTTCTTGAAGGCACCCCCCTTTGGTTCTAATTGTAGGCACTCCCTTGGTCTTTAATTCAAAGCCCAACATCTAAGCCCAAGTTCAAGAATACCCAAAGAAGAAGGAAGGTGTAGAGATTTTACGAGCACCCACATTTGGACCCAAGTCAAAGTAGTCTAAAGACTTGGTCAAGTTGACTAAGTCTAGGGTTTGAATCGAGTTAGGTGACTATTCATCTTCTTCCTCATTCATCAACTACACAACTTTGGAGGAAAGAGGTGGCTAGGTTTTGAGTGTTCATCATCAAAAACCTAAAGAATCAACTAGGGTTTTAAAGGTTTGGGAGTTTGAGTTAGAGAGGAGGGGTGTCGGCCAAGTTGGCCGGCACCATACAAGAGGTCGCGGGAAGCTTCATAGCAGTCATGGACAGCAGCTCGGCACACTCTAGACGCAGCCAGCAGCAGCTCCAGCGACGCGTATAGCACGGGCGCAACAGCAGCGAGCAAGGGAAGCAGCAGCAAAGTGCTGCAAACGCGACCAGCAGCTGCTGCAAACGCGACCAGCTCGCTTCTTTGCACGGGACGCGGCTCGGTTGCACGGGACAACATAGGGAAGGACGCGACATGCTCGGGACAGTGTGCATCCGGCCGGGACAGCACTTATGTGGCCGGATTTCATGGTAGGGTTAGCTTTAATGGAGGTTGTGTTCTAAATGAAGAAGATGATGGTGGTCGCTATGGGGAACCCAGAATTTGCTAAGGGGAGATCGGCTGCACTTTAAAGATTCATATTTTCCGACGATCTTAGCCTCGAACCACATCGAAAAAGGGGGATTCTTTCATCATCTTCTTTTCATTTTTTTATTTAATCACTATGTTTAGCTAACTTTAGTTTGTCGATTATATGAGATGAAATGTGATGAATTCGTGACTATGTTTAATAGGATTTGATGTTTTGATTATAAATTGATGTTAATTTATTTCGATTATCGTTTTGATCGTATTTTCATGTGTCTTGTTAAGCACTTCGCATAGTTAATAGACTAAACGAAGTATTCGATATCGATCGTAGTCTAAGTCATAATTTCATGTGTCTTGTCATGCACTTCACATAGTTAGGTGACTAGGCAACACTTTCGTTGACTCGGGATTAACCGATTATGACGTTTGTTTGACTAAGTATGATCTCTGGATATACGTAGTGATTATAGACATCACCTTAGGAGTCGAACATCGATTATACTTGGAAACATTAGATCGGACTACACATAGTCGTAGATTTATCATTATGGATTCCCGGACTTCGACACCTCTCTCGCTTATTTGTTATCCGAACTGAGTCTTACCGTCTCCCGACTCTTGTTTCTCCGACACTTCTCTCGAATCTCTCTCCCCCGTTTTACTTTGATTGTTTAGTTTAGTTTACTTGCTTGCTTTATTCTTTTTTCTACTCTTTCAATATCATAACCCCCCAATTATCCTTGTTTCTCTCATTTTTAGTCTAAGTTAGCTTTTAATATATAGACCGAGGGATAAGACCCTTCGATATCCAAACTACCTTCCTATCCTTGGATCGATCCCGGTTTTGCCGGATTACTACTTGATACCTCCGCTTGGGTGTGCAACCTTTTCGGGTGCATCACGTAACACTCTGTATCACACTAGATGTTATTGGGAATCTTCTTGGAATACCTTCTTTGCCCCACTTTCATGAACCATCTTACAGGGGACCAGTCAAACTCACAGAACTAATAGGAACTTCGGCACCAATTTATGCCGCATCTGGAGGTCTTAGCCCCCACATGTTGTTTATTAATTAGGTTGTTCTTCATCGATGGTTATGTAGCAATGTATTTGGTTCTGCTAGATTAACTACAGTTGCCACACGACATGTTGATGTTATGGTTGATTTACAAAGGCAGACGCGTACTATTTGTATCAATCGTCTCTTAGTCCGGTCTATAATCGATGCATGGAGAACTGAAAGGCACAAGATGGCTCTCCCAGTATTAATTACAAAACTCATGACTCATTTGCTAGCATTTGATGTCACCAAGGAAACGTGGGAAAAGTTGTCTCTATTAGCAATGGCGCACACTATCAGTCATTGTATCCATGATATATGGTCACCACGTCATTTAGTTAATCATGCTTCTTCGTCAGATAGAAATGTAAATTTCAACCTCCCATCTAATGACGATCTAGCAATGATTCCTCCAGAGAGTTCACAACTTCCAAATTATAGTTCTGATGTTTCGTCATCCCCTGATCTCGAAGATCAAAGTTGGATCTCATCAATACAACACCAAGATGTCCGTACTCTTGCTAAATTTATCTGGAAAGGCAACGCTAAGATGAACAGACGAATCAAACGCCTTGCTACAAAGCTACGAATAAATCCATCATCAATTGCACATTGAGGACAATGTGAGATTCGGGTTTGGGGGAGGTACTTATCTTTGGTATCCAATTTTATGTTCTTCTGTACATCCTTTATGTTTTCCAAACTTTGTCTTTAATAAATAAAAAAATAATGAAAAATTTCAATATATATATATATGTATCATATCCAATAGGTTGCTAGTGGATAGAAATTCAAAATCATACCCAAATTCTATTCATTATGCCTCTGACACATGTTTACCCAAAATCATCTCTGAAATTAAAAGCAATAAGAACTTAAATTTTACGAGAATTTGATCTGGGAATTGATTGACTCGCATATAAATCATATCGATAAAATAATTATTATGGACTTCATCTAGAACCCTAGATAAGATGGTTAGTTACTCATGGCAAACAATATTAAATCAGTAAATATTTAAATAAGAGATAAAGAGGGAGGAAAAACAGAACTTTTCTCACTGGAAATTTATTTTCCCTTAAGAACCAAACGCACCCCCGCAGAAAATGATTTTCCAGCAGTAGAGGAAACGTAATTTTCCACCACAACTTACTTCCCAAACAGGGTCTTCTTCTTCCTTAGAATTTCTCTCTCTCTCTCTCTACTGTTTCTTTCTTCCTTTCTTTTCTCCCCAAATAAACCAATAACAAGTAATTCTCTGTTTTTCTTAACAATAATATGAAATGGAAAGTGCCAATGAAAATGAAGAAAGATTAAACATCATATATTGAGTTTACTGTTTTCTCTCTCTCTCTCTAACAAACTCTCTCTCTCTCTCTCTATGTTTGAATCTCTCTCGCTCTCACAAAAAGAAGGATTTAGAAGATATAGAAGATTATTGAGACTCTGTTTTTTTTTTTCTGCTGTTCTTTCTTCTTGTCTTTCGTAAGCTATCTCTCTCCCTCTAATATTTCTGTTTTAGTCGAGCTAAGGAGGAGATCATGCTCCCAAGATGAGTTGTTTCAATTCCGAGCCCCTTCTCTGTTATATACTTCTTCAAAACTTTATGTTAAAAGAGAGAGGGTTGAATTCAATCGATTCTTTCTCTAGAAATATTCTTCTCCTTGCTTTCCTTCCCTCTCTAATCTTCTTTTTTCATGTAATTGCCAACAGTAAGAGAAGAAAGGAAGGAAATAAAACTCAAAAAGGGAATTCCAAAGAGAGATGCTAGAATCACAAAAGATTTTGACAAAAAAAAGTTCCCAGCTGATGTGGCGGTTGTGATTTTCATCTCTCAACGGCCTAGATTTGGTTAAAGTTTGAAACCACACCCGCCACATCAGCTGGGAACCTTTTTTTGTCAAAATCTTTTGTAACTTTATCATTTCCCAATTCCAAATATTCTTCTCCCATCAACCGTGTTCTCCCTCTTTGATTTGTTTCCCTTTTGAAAAAGTTAAAGAAAAGATCCCATGATTTTGGCCAATCCCGTGCAACCGCTGGAAAGGGAAATGGTTTTGCTATAACTTGGTACATCAAGAAGAGATGAAGAGGACTTCCAACCGTCCGATCAGAGCACGATGCCACGTGTACCGCTTTAGATTCGCGCGGGTATACTGAGGATAATATGTGTGATACACTGAATCTTAGGCCATTGGAGTTTCCCGAACAGTATCCCAATCGTCCCGAGGGAGTATCGAGACTACACGCGCGCCGATAGATGCACGCCACGTGTTAATGTTGACCTTACTTTTGACTCAATCTTTGACCCGCTCTAGTTTCCTCATTCAGACTCCGATTTGACTTCCGTTTTCTCCCACGAGTTCATCTTGTGCTCTACTTTTCAACCAAGCACCAATATCAACCAAAATTTCCATAATCAAAAATGACCAAAATGCCCCTCATATGTATTTCTCGCGATTTTATCTGTTTTTCACATTGAACTCCGTAAAAGACACCTGAGAAAGAGAAACAAGCAATTCGTCAAAGTAATTGCTCGAAATAGATTAACTAGCCCAAGTTAAGAGATTCAGATGAGACATTTTCATGTCTCATCAGGGCAACTGGCCGGCCCCATTCAGGGCTGTTAAATCTCCACTTTTAAGCCCCGACCCAAAATCCCTTCTTTCGGGCCTTTTGTGTTATCTTTGCCTAAACTTTTTTTAGGCCTATGAGACATGTTTATGGAGCTCTCCCATGTTTATATGTCTAATCTCACTAGTCATATCATCGGATCAAATAGACATTCTTATGTGTAACCCGATGTAGGATCCAGACGAAGTAAGCCGCGAATTACTTCGTATTTCGAGGATCGTAGTTGGTTTCTAGCTAAACACTACGACCCGTAAATCGTCCAGACTTCATGATCTTCTTAACCAATTGTCATATCCGAAAAATTGCTCGCGTTGCATCTTTGGTCGAAGGACATCTCCTTCACTAATAATAATAGATAGATAAACAATCCAAAAGCGAAACTGAAATTCTAATGACTTGCATGCAAGGGTTTCGAGGCGACGAGTAACCAATGGACTTAATTGGGAGAAAATTAAGACATCACACTTAATTAAAACTTTAGAAGAAAAGAGATTACTTCTCTACAAGGATGACTGCCTTCGTTTATCGGTTAGAGAGATGATGCGCCGAACCTCCTCGCTGAGTGGTTGATAAAGCAGCTGTCTGCTTATGCAATCTGAAAGTTGTATTTCGAGGTTGATCACTTCTGCTAAAAAAATTAATTAAGATGACTGTAGGGTTTAAGTTTGATGAAATATGACCAAGATTATGCAGTTATGATGAACAAAGGTGTTGGATGCTTATAGGTGTACGACTACATAAAGTAATTACTAGTAGAAGGATACTATCAATGAGGATCAAAGCAGGTTAGAATGGTTTGTGGGGGTGTAGATGATTGATTTCATGTGTAAACTAGGTTTTTCAGTGAGAAAGGAGATGAAGCAAATTGGGGATTCTAGTGATGTCCCCCCTCAGAGCTTCTCTTTCCTCAAAAGACTTGGTTCCACACATTTAGCTCAGAGCCTTGCTACATTCAACTTTATCCAAGCAATGTTTTTGTTTTCCATTTTGTTTATGGAAACTCGGTCCCAGAAGATATTAAAATAAAAAAACAGTAAAAGAGAAAGAGTTCGTTGATCGAGTTTTTTTAGATAGCTACGATATTTTCTATGTAGAAATTGGCTTTTTCAGTTATCTAAAAAACAAATGAAATTCTCGATCAGTCTCTTCAAACATAGTTTTCTAGTGGGAGATGCTCAATTTTCATTTTCTGCTTTGCTTTCATGACAACTTAGTTTTAGTCATGAAATGTGGGGGAAGTGTGGAGCTATGATATGACAGTTGTTTTCTCATTAACTTTGGAATTTGAGCCGATTTCGATTAATTTGGAAATCGGTACATAAGATATATATCTTGTTTAGTTGTAGATTACAAACAATAAATATATCGACGTATTAGAATTATACAACTAAATGAATGTCCGATCGGTTTGTCAAAATCCACATAACGGATGTGTATTTCAATTAATATCTATTATATAAAATAGAATGAAGAATGAAGAGTGATGACTAGGACAAAACTTTTGACAAACCAAAGACAAACACAGAGATAAATCTGGTCGTCCATCTCAAATCTAATCGTTAAAAAATTTATACGTTAAAAATAACTTCAAATCTAACCGTTAAATCTCACCGTCAAAATATCCTGTGCAAATAGACAAACCCAAAAATAAATCTGGGCGTCCGTTTCGAATCTAACCGTTTCAAAATCTAAACCTCAGATCTCACTGTTAATAAAATAACTTTAAAATCTCACCGTCAACATATCCCGTGCAAATATACTTACATATCCCGTAACTGAAATCTCAACGTAAACATATCCCCGTAACTGATATTGGGGGGAAATTATTTCTAAAATCAATCTTCCAATTCCTATCCCACGATCTTCCATTTCCTAACCTAAAATTTCCCCGTAACTCCAAAATAAAATATTTCTAACGCCAAAATAATGGATAATCCCATGATTTCATCATTGAAATCCACTATAAAACTGTGAAAACCTAAGTATTTCATCATCATTCATTAGTTTTCTCTTCATAGGGTGAGCTGTATTAAGTTTTCTTCTTAGTTTTCTAGTTTTGTATTTTTCTCAACTTCTTAGTTTTCTGAATTGATTTTTTTTCTTTATGGTGCAGAGATAAGGTGGTGATTTCTGAGTTCGGCTTCTCACTGATCATCCAATCGGTAAGTTTCTGAGTTCTGTTATTGGTTGTTTCACAATTGATTATTGAATATTGATGAAAATGGTAGTTACACACAATTTATTTGACATAAATCCTCAGAGGATTATTCCCCACAACTCAAATTCATTAGTGTTAGATGTTATAATGCTAATCCCTTTAGTGTGCATGGTTCTCACTGTTGAATAAGGTCTTAAATAAGTGAATGGTTGTCTCTTTAGTGTGAATGGTTGTCTCTTTACAAATAAGTGAATTTGATTAATCTGGGTTAGATATTTTTTCATTATGAAATAAGTGAAGTTAATGTCTTTGAAAATAACCTGTTAGTGTACATTTTCAACAAATCAATCGTACACCCCCTGTTAATGTATTTGCACACAACTTGTTAGTTTCTCTTTAGTGTGCATGGTTGTCTCTTTACAAATAAGTGAATTTAATTAATCTGGGTTAGATATTTTTCCATTATGAAATAAGTGAAGTTAATGTCTATGAAAACAACCTGTTAGTGTACATTTTCAACGAATCAATCGTACACCCCAACAAAACCTGCTTGTGTGCGTGGTTGTCTCTTTATATAAATCCCGAAAGGATTATTGATGAACATGTTAGATGCTCAAATTCGGTACTGTTTTTTTAGAATTCCCATTGTTTTTCAAAACTGTTCAGAGACAAACCCAGAGATAAATCTGGCCGTCCGTTTTCTCAATTATACTCTTATGTTTATGTTAGTTTAATTAATTAAATAAGTACGGGTTTGGTCCATCAATTTAAGATTCATGTTATATCTATCTCAGTCTTTATCTCACTCTCAGTAAACATAGCTGCCATATGTTTATCAAAGTTGTTTGACATGGTTTATAGTATTATGCTCAGTAGTGTGCATTTGAACTTTCTTATTGAAGTGCTTTCAATGTTTTCTAAAAAGATTTGTGGCTAGAGATGACTTTCTTTATAGCTGTATCAAAACTTTGATCCTCAAAACCAAATCAATCTCTGTAAACATAAGCTTGAGATGACTTTCTTATTGAAGTGCTTTCAATGTTTTCTAAAATAATTTGTGGCTTGAGATGACTTTCCTTATAGCTGTATCAAAACTTTGATCCTCATAAGTTTGGTCCATTAATTTAAGATTTCATGTTATATCTATCTCAGTCTTTATCTCAATCTCAGTAAACATAAGCTGCCATATGTTTATCAAAGTTGTTTGACATGGTTTATAGTGTTATGCTCAGTAGTGTGCATTTGAACTTTCTTACAAAAGTGCTTCCAATGTTTTCTAAAAAAAATTGTGGCTTGAGATGATTTTCCTTATAGCTGTATCAAAACTTTGATCCTCAAAACCAAATCAATCTCTGGAAACTCCTTCCTGTAGTTTATTACATATATAAATGCATGTTGATGTTAATGAACTAAACAATCGGGCCAGAAAGAAGTAACAACTAGATGGATAAGCTAATCTGCAATCTAAGTACTCTTTAACATGATAGTGCATTAGCATTACAACATCATAAACACCTTGCATGAGTTTAGGGCACCTAAGGACAATTCATAATTTTGGAGCTAATTGATGTTATATAGCATTTGTTTTAGCGTTTTTGTTCAATGATTACAAACTATATATCTTATACAATTTTCGGAAAATATGAAATTAATAAATCACAACTTGTTCGATAGAAATCCCGAGAGAGCTTACATAGTTCTGAATACTTTCTTCTTTCATAGTTTTGAGTTTATTGTTTCTAAGTGTTGACTATAGAAAAATTTCTAGGCAAACAGAGTTGGTCGGTAGAAAAAAAAGTTTTGAATACCTTCATAGTTGAATTTTTTCAAAACTTAACACCTAGAAACAACTAACAATCACCTACCTCTGGCTAAAATTGACCTTGGCTATATCTTTAGATGTTTATGTGGTAGCTACAGTTTGGTAGTGACGCTTATGAGCTGAAGTTGGATTATTTGAACTTTTCTGCCAAAATTTATCCATTGATCATAAGAGTTAAGTTAGTATTACATTTGGATAGGGAGATTTTTGTTTTCATCTATTTACCCTAAAATTATATAAGTGGTTAGCACATTGTCATAGTCTCATGGTTTACTATGCTATTGTGTACAGAGGGGTCAAGAAAGGATTGTCACATGAAAGTGGGGATGAAGTCATCAAAAGACGATCATGCTAAAGAATTGCTCATTAAACCCTTCAATTCAACACGTGAGATAGATACAATTAAATATATACAAAAATACATCTATAAAGGTGAAAATCATACAACTCTGGTGGTCGAAGCGGCAGACGAGATTAAACAATAATTCAACTATATTACTTTTTTTTTGTAATAAAGTCTTTTACTATAAATATCAATTTATAAAAAATTGATATTTTCATCTTCAATAAAATTATTTCGATTCTAATTACTGACAATGTATTAGGAATAAAAAGGGTTATTTCCCAAATGGCCCCCAACTTTGTGACCAGCTTCCTGTCTAGTGCCCTAGATTAGAAAAAATACCCATATGGCCCCCTTTTTGAGTTTCCGTTATAACACCGTTAACCAGTCAACATTTCTCTCTCCTCCATCTCATAACCTCTCTCTGCCACCTCATCTTCTAGCCAACTCATCATCTTCTCCGGCAAAGGTCGCCGGCCGACCAATTTTCCGGCCGGCGACCTTCAAACTTAATTAAATTTTTTTTTATTTCATCTCCTCTCTCTCTCTAAAAAAAAAAATTTCATCTCCTCTCTCTCTCTCTTAAAAAAAAAAATTTCCCTTCGCCGGAGTTTTGAAAGAGAGAGAGGACATGAAAAAAAAAATTTCTTTTAGAGAGAGAGAGAGAGAGGAAAGATGAAATAAAAAAAAATTAATTTTTTTTTAAGTGAAGGTCGCCGGCCGGAAAATTGGTCGGTCAGCGACCTTCGCCGGAGAAGATGATGAGTTGGCTAGAAGATGAGGTGGCAGAGAGAGGTTATGAGATGGAGGAGAGAGAAATGTTGACTGGTTAACGGTGTTATAACGGAAATTCAAAAAGAGGGCCATATGGGTATTTTTTGCTCATCTAGGGGCTAGGCAGGAAGCTGGTCACAAAGTTGGGGGCCATTTGGGAAATAACCCGAATAAAAATTGGTATGTTTTCTATGGGAGCAGAGTTTTTTATGCGGAGGACAATCGTCCTAGATTACACGTCACTAATTGTACTGTCTTAAACATGTAATTGGTTTCTCCATTTCCCATTTCAGATTTTCATGAAAGCGTTGCTGATGTTAAAAAATGGTTTTCCGTCAGATCAGCATGAAATAGGGAGTTGATGCATGACAACCTCCGTTATGTTCGATTATTCTGTTAAGTTCAATTTTGTCGGCTTCGAGTTCCTGCTCCCTGCTTTGTTTCCCGCTCTGCTCCTCGCTCCTTACTCCAGCTCCTGACTCCTTGCTCCCGTTCCTGTTCGTCTGTTCCCAAAGGGGGGAAAACCTGCAAAAGGTTCGAAAACCGCTCCGACGCTCAAGCCAGTCATGGTGCTATTTGCAGTAAAAGAATGAATATTGATTGACCCTTTTGGGGGCGAGTTACGATAACTCTGAGTTTAGGGTGATCTTTTTGGGTGAAGAGATCGTGTCCTGTGAAGGACGATGTGGGGGGCCTTTTATAGGCGATGTTAGGCTGACTATGATCAGTGGCGGTGGTGAGGCGGTTGCCGTCAAACCAACGAGAAAGTGTCCTCTCTTGAGTATCTAGGGTTTCTCTTAGAGTCTATCTCGGATCTTTGATAAGCGGAAGTTTCTGAGTTCCAGGATTCTTCGTAAATATCTTGCCGAAGTAATAGATCCTAGAAGATAAGTTTGTAGGGTTTTACACCCTTCTACTAGTGTTTATAGCGGAAATATGACATCTAATGTCTACACTAGTATTCCCAGGATCACATGCAAAACTAGTAATTAATCTAATGGAGATAGTAGATTACCTTAATCGCTTTTCCCTCGAACTAGTTGAATTGATTGAAGAAGACCAAGAGCTTCAAGTGTAGCTCCTCTACTTGGGACACGAGCAATCAATTTGATCTCCCACCTTGTTGTATAGCTAGCACACCAATGGTGGTTGGAAAAGAAGAACACCTTCTTCTTTGACTAGATTGATAGTAATGGGAATTAGCTCACTTTCTCCTCTCTACTTGATGTGGTAGAGTAAGAAAGCTTAGAGAGAAATTTCACACCTTATTCTCTGCCCTAAGAGTGTTTATATAGAACCCTAATAAGAATCCACCTCCTTTTAGGTTTCCTAAAACACCCTTTAGAATAAGATTTAGGGAAATAGTCGAAAATAACAACTATTGGTATTTTCTCAATTCCCCAAGGAGGAGGTGTCCAAACACCACAAAAATTGGCAGATATAATGTTTATTATATCAGCAACTAACCCTCCAAAATTCAGCCCAATCCGAGTCCTAGAAGTACCCGAACCGGTCTAGGCCCAAAAACCCTGTTTTTGGCCTTTTTGTACTATCTTTGCCTAATTCCTTTTTAGGCCTATGAGATATGTTTATGGGACACTCCCATGATTATATCTCACTCCCACTAGTCATATCCTAGATCAATTTGTCACTCTTATGTGTAACCCGTTGTAGGATCCGATCGAAGTTAGCCGCGAATTACTTCGTAATTTGACGATCGTAGTTGGTCTCTAGCTACAACTCTACGATCCCTAAATCAATCGGACTTGATGATCTTCCACATCAATTGTCCTATCCGACAAATTGTTCGCATTGTCACCTTGGTCGAAGGACATCTCCTTCAACTCCTTCAGACTCCCACTTGGACTTAGAACAAGTGCAATGCCTCGATTCCCGTGTCAATTTAGTATCCCATCTGATACGTCACATCATTCAGACTTTCTTGATATCCGAGTACAACTGTAAAAGACAAACGATTAACTTTTAATCCGTTTGAGCGCGGCCACGCATTTTCAGTTGCTACTCATCAAGTGGCCTTGAGACACTTTGTACCTAATGTGATTAGGGTGACACAATCCATTCTTGCGCTCCCACTTAACTTCATGTCTATCCTGTCCTTCCCAGTATCCGTCTTTATAACCTCCTTTTACGGCGCGGCGTTTAACGGAACCAAAGTCGGGCATTCCTTACATAAGATGAGTGGAGCACTCATGTTTTGAGGAATCTCTCCAATTGTCTTTATGAGAAGTATTGACGTTCATCACGGATGATGTACTTCTCATTTGAGGGTTATCCAGTGTATAAACCTTTTATACACCCACGTAGTCGAATAGAATATACTATTCCTATAGCCCATGAAACTGCGCTAACCCATCGACTCCCGTGCTAGTCTTCGTGAGTCATTGTTGTCCATGCAATGACCTGGACCAGGGATTTTTGATAATAAATATTCCAAGTTCACTTAATAGGGTTTCATTCATCAGATCACGTATCTGACAAACCTATCCGGAATGTTTTTTTATCTATGGACTGTCGTTTAAACACTAAACCAAGTTTAGACGACTGGTGAAATAATTCTTATTATTTCTGATAACGAGAGTTGTAAATCTGAGCCTCTTCCGTAAAACTCCTTTTACCCACTCAGTTTTACTTGTCGAGGTTTAAAATTACACCTCATGCCTTAGACTGTGTATGAATCTCATACTATGTCTTAGGTGACAGTTTAGTTTGACTACCGTGGTAGTCGGTTTTAAACTTTGCTTATTATCAATTAATTTGAAGATTACTATCTTCAACCTTGATAATATCTAGTAATCTTTACTAGAGTTAAGGCCTTTAATTCTTTGTGTAGTATTTGCAACAGTTCCCGGCTTAAAACACTTTTAGCCTACTTTCCTTCCATGTCTGGAAGTTTGCTACGATGACATGTTCAACTTTGTACTACTTCATCCTTTAGCCTTCTAGGATGTACTAAGTAGTGTTTCGGTTTTCCAATCCGAATTCGGATGTTTAAATGCTAATCATGTCCAACATGATTGACTTTATGTTTTCGAACATAAATGTCTCTCTCATGCGTGCTAGCTCATCGGTGTCTTTTAGACTCCGAGTTTTGCAACGCCCTCTGTCATGAGTTTTTGGGTCGAAATTCTTTTAGACTTTCCGAGTCTTAGATTTTTTGTTTCGGATCTCAAGCATCTCAGCGTACTGAGTCTCTCTAATCCTATCATCCTTTTGATCTATGCTTATAGATCTTCAGATGCCCAAAATGGCATTTTATCCTTTTGTGTGTGGTCCTTTATTGAGTCAGTTCGTTACTGTTATACAACACCTTATGTCGTACTCAATCTTTTGTATGTACTCTGCATACGGACCCGGAAGGTTTGTTTACTCCCACTTACCTTCTTGAAACTCGTGATTCAAGATTTTCTTCATTCTCCAGGAATCAAATTTCTCTGATTGCCTTTTGAATCGAAGATTCTAACTCTTGCGTGCTTTTAATCCATCGATAGATTTCTGAAGCATGCTTGTGGACATAACTTGATTGGAAGAATCTTTATTCTTCTTGTCTCGTTTCGGGAAACACGAATGTTTCCATCCTTCTCAGTTTTCTATTTTGGAAAACCAATTTAGGTCTTTTGTTGACTTAAATTATCAAGCTTCATGTCTTGACGAGATATGGATTCCACGATGATTTTGGCTTCTAGCCAAAATCTAGAGTCAGTTTCCGTTTCTGCGCAGGTCTTTTATCTCTTTCAGAAATAACCTTTATTTTCTGTGTCTTTGAGATTTGACCTTTTAGGGCTTTTGAACAACAATTTGGAATTTTCTCTACTACTTCGAGATATTCCTTTAGAGACACTTTCACTTGTTTTGAGAGTTCTCCGGCGAATGACATTCGCTTTTGTGCGGTGGGTTTATAAGATCACATCTTTATCCTTTCCTTTTCCGAGGAGTCGCAGTTTGTTGCTCTTGGTCGAATTTAATCGACTTGTACAAGTTTCATGATTGTTCTTCATGACCCTCCATGATTTTTCTCATGATCGAATTAAATCGACTTGTACTTTTCTCCCACTTATTCTTTTAATAATTAGTGTTTTCTCCCAGACTACTAGGTGTGCTAATTATTAGAAGAATACTATCATGAGCAACAAACACTTTGTTCTCTTGATTAGTTATGGAAGAAGCTCAAATTTCTTTTAAAAGAAATTGCGTCAGATATTAGCTAGTTTTGTAATGCTTTTACAAGCTTAGCTGTTAGACGGAATTTTGGTAGTTTTGTGAGAAGCTATGTCTAGACTAAATGGATTTTGGAGGATAGAGTTTGATTCGTGTTCTTCATCTTAATCCTTTTGGACACTCCAAATATGGATAGGTTAGAAGTACGTTTGAAGATCAATCTCTATTTTTGACTCAAGGCTTTCTTTCTTGTCAGTTTGATTCATGTTTTGGTTATAGTGGACTTGTTGTCCTCATCCCTTTCCGATTAGGATGAACCTATCTTATAGGTTTTTGACCAATTTTAGAATCTTTTGGTATAGTTTGTTAAATTTAGCACTTATTAACATCTCAATTTAGAAATAAAGTTCTTTATTGATTCTCCATAATATTTAGTACAGAGATGATGTTAAAAAAACTAGAAAACGATTAATCTAGAATAGTGCCTAAAGTAGACTTCGATCCCTTTCAGCATCCTTAGCAGTCGAGGCTTCTGCTCCCTCTTGGATCTTGTCTTCTTTAGCCAAATACTCAGTTCCCAGCTGCGCCTGTACATTCACAATGAAAGGGCAATTTTAGGTATCATATACCAAGGTTTGGGAATTTTTCAGTATTTGATAAGTTAACTGTTTATACCTGAATTGGAAGCCACAGTTCCATTCTTTTTGTCCTCCAAGAACTTAGGGCAGTTTCTTTTCCAGTGGCCCTTGCCATCACAGTAAAAACATTTGGTGTCAGGAGGAGGACCTTTGTCTTTAGGTTTGGCAACTCGTTTGCTTTTACCTTTTGACGTGGTTTTCTTCTTCTGTTTTCCACCTTTCTTGAACCCTTTGTCCTTTTGTACCATAAGAACGTCCTTCTTAGTTTCCACTATAGCGACGTCCTTTTCGGCTGTTAGAAGCATAGAATGAAGTTCCTCCAACGTTTTATCCCATCCATTCATGTTGTAGTTCATCTTAAACTGATTAAAACCACTATGGAGGGAGTGAAGGATAGTGTCGGTAGCTGTCTGTTGGCTATAAGGGAAACCTAGTTTAGCCAGTTTGCCTATGAGCCTGATCATTTGACGAACATGAGGCCCAACTGGTTTTCCCTTTTCAAGGCGCATGTCCATAATCGCTTTAGAGGTTTCAAACCTCTCCAATCTCGACTGTTTCTGGAACATTTCCCGAAGTTGTCGCATCATGGAGTAAGCATCCATGTCTATGAACTGCTCTTGCAGAGTCGGTCCATGGTTGCTAGCATTAAGCAAGTTACGGGCTCTGCCTTTTTCCGCACACTCCTTTCTTCATCTATCTCTTCTTTAGTCGAATTATCATCCAATACAGGAATTGGAATTTCTAGTACATGTTGCTTTCCTTCCATCCTGAGAACTATTCCTAGGTTCCTTTCCCAGTCAAGGAAGTTGTGCTTATTCAGCTTCTCCTTGTCGAGAAGTGAGCGGAAGTTGAAAATATCTTTTGTCATCTTTGAAACTACATAAAGTAATGGCAAAGTTTTAAAACTCGTTATCGTTTTTGAAAAACATTAGTTTTCCCACATTATTCAATAAAAATCGTCCCCGATTGAATAAGTGATTCCAAGACCCCAGTTCTTCGAAGTAAAGCGGACGAAGGCCCTACCCTTTGACTCCGTCGTTCCGGGTGAGTGAACTACTTCACTGATCATACCTTATGACTCTTGGTTGATAGATTTCATTAATGAATGACTAATCTACCCTTTTGCCTCGAGTATCCAAGACTCTCTTGCTGATCTCGTTGAGTAGAACCATTTAGACGTGTAGGCCTCTTCTATAGGCCTACCCGCATTGTCCCAAGGTAGAGGAGGTACTCTGCGAAGGCCGACCCACCTTCCTCGAACAAGGGCGCAACGAGTGTCTTAATCTGGATAGGCGATTACTCAAGATTACTTTTGGGGACTTTTACGCTAGTCTGGCGTTTGTTATAGTGAACTATTTAGCCTAACTAACATCCACGACATAAAGCGTAAATAAGTAAGTAAATGCGCGCGAGAAAGTAAATCAAGCAAACATGGATCCTAGTATGGCCCCTAACCTAGAAGATCTAATCTCCCTTGGTTTTCTTCTTGTTTCGCCTTTTGGTTCGTCTTGGATCGCCATCTTTGAACCTCCATTGATTTCTCCCACTCGCCTTTGGATTTCATCCTCGAGTTTCTTCAATGGACTCATAGACCCTAAACTCTAATTACAAGACTCTAACGATTCGCAGATCGTATAAACTTGAAATTAAAATTAATTACAAAGCATGCACCCATCCGTGCTTAAAACAAGAATAAGGAAATAAATCTATGGCCATACTAGTTTCCCGCATTCACATCACATGCAATCATATAATATATCAAGGCTAAGAATTATATATGCATGATTATCTTGGGAGATACTTTTGTTGACATCACATGTCACATTGCGGACCTTAAGTCTAAATTCGAAGAATTCAACTAATGGTGCTTTCCGGTTTTATCTTTTATGATTAAAATCATCTTTTAGAAAAACTCCGTTTTGGGCTCGAGAAAGCCCGGGTCAATTTCGGAAAAAATATTGGTTCGATTCTTAATGATTTCATAAATCAATTTAAAGAGAAATCCGTTTTGGGCTCTTGGATGGCCCGGATTGATTTTGGAATTATTTGGTTGGAATCGGAAAAATTTTTGGCAAAAACTCCCACTCGAATGATGGTCCCTTTTCGTGGTCCGAAAAGCCTCGAAAAAAGCCCGGGACAAGTCCTAGACAAGTCCCGTCCCAAGCCCAAAAAGGGCTCGGACAAGGTCCGGACATAGCACGGCCCATAGGGCCGGCATGTTCTGGCCGAGGCCTATCAAGGCCTGGTCTCGTCCTGGCCGGAGCCAGGACGCTAGTCCATGTACCAGACGCGTCCTAGACGTGTCTGGTACTGGACCGGACCAGCACTAGGTGTCTCGGACTAGTCCGAGACACCCAGAACCTCCCAGACGCGTCTTCAAGACGCGTCTGGTCGAGTGCTCTGGACGCGTCCTAGACGCGTCCAGGAAGCTCCTTCGCAGCTGCTGGTCGCGTCTTAGACGCGACCTGGACGCGTCTTCAAGACGCGTCCTTAGTAGCTGCTTTGGACGCGTCTTCAAAACGCGTCCAGAAGCTTCTATCGCAGCTGCTGGTCGCGTCTTCAAGACGCGTCTCAGCAGCTGCTCTGGACGCGTCCAGAGGACGCTTCCTGGCCGGACACTAGGGTTTTCAAAACCCTAGTTTCCAAAAAGAAAATTTTTTTTTTTTTTTTTCTTATGCAACTTTAAGTTGCTATTTTCCAATTTTAAAACTTTTCTTAAATTTTTGAAATTCCTTTTAGAACACTTCTAAAATTTTTCAAAACTTTTAGAAACTTTTTAAATTTTTCCAAATTTGTTTTGAGAGTTTCCCAAACTCAAAACTACTCTTTTTAGAACACTTCTAAAATTCCAAATCTTTGTTTTTCAAAAGTTTCCAAAATTTAAAAAACAACTCTTAATCAAACCAATTTTGGATCAAAATCTAGGTTTTTGAAATTTTTCAAAGAACAATTTTGAAATCAATTTGAAAAAATCTTTGAATCCAATTCATAATTAATCAAATTTTATGTTTAAAACCTTTTTAAATATAACTATCAACATAATCAAGCATGGATTAGTTTGAAATTCAATGAAATTGAGTCTTTTAAAACACTTTTAATCATCAATTTGATTCTCAATTTGAAAATTTATTGAATCCCATCAAATTATGAGTTAAAAATACCTTTTTAAAAACACCTTTTAAAATACTTTTATAAACTCAATTTTCAAACTATCAAGCATATAAATTAGTTCGATTCTTAGCAAAAACTAGTTAATAGCAAGAGGCTCTGACGCCACTGTAGGGTTTTACACCCTTCTACTAGTGTTTATAGCGGAAATATGACATCTAATGTCTACACTAGTATTCCCAGGATCACATGCAAAACTAGTAATTAATCTAATGGAGATAGTAGATTACCTTAATCGCTTTTCCCTCGAACTAGTTGAATTGATTGAAGAAGACCAAGAGCTTCAAGTGTAGCTCCTCTACTTGGGACACGAGCAATCAATTTGATCTCCCACCTTGTTGTATAGCTAGCACACCAATGGTGGTTGGAAAAGAAGAACACCTTCTTCTTTGACTAGATTGATAGTAATGGGAATTAGCTCACTTTCTCCTCTCTACTTGATGTGGTAGAGTAAGAAAGCTTAGAGAGAAATTTCACACCTTATTCTCTGCCCTAAGAGTGTTTATATAGAACCCTAATAAGAATCCACCTCCTTTTAGGTTTCCTAAAACACCCTTTAGAATAAGATTTAGGGAAATAGTCGAAAATAGCAACTATTGGTATTTTCTCAATTCCCCAAGGAGGAGGTGTCCAAACACCACGAAAATTGGCAGATATAATGTTTATTATATCAGAAACTAACCCTCCAAAATTCAGCCCAATCCGAGTCCTAGAAGTACCCGAACCGGTCTAGGCCCAAAAACCCTGTTTTTGGCCTTTTTGTACTATCTTTGCCTAATTCCTTTTTAGGCCTATGAGATATGTTTATGGGACACTCCCATGATTATATCTCACTCCCACTAGTCATATCCTAGATCAATTTGTCACTCTTATGTGTAACCCGTTGTAGGATCCGATCGAAGTTAGCCGCGAATTACTTCGTAATTCGACGATCGTAGTTGGTCTCTAGCTACAACTCTACGATCCCTATATCAATCGGACTTGATGATCTTCCACATCAATTGTCCTATCCGAAAAATTGTTCGCATTGTCACCTTGGTCGAAGGACATCTCCTTCAACTCCTTCAAAGTTTCCTCCTTTAGTTACGTGGGGTTCAAGCTGGCTTAAACACTTCAAGATGTGTAGCCGACTGAGATCTTTCTGGAAGATTCGGGATTAAGTCGATAGTTAGCGTTGCTGCCTCCCCAGTTCTGGGCGTAAGACATGGTCGGATCTGTTTGGAACCCCCTACTCCTCTGAAGACCCCAGGGCTGATCTGTTCATGCCAAGGGCGTTTTGCAGAGTTGGTGTCTTCTGGCCAACCTCCCAGTTAGGGGAATATTTGGTGGACCATAAGGGGCTCAGGGTCCTGCTGCCTTAAGCCGGGTTGACCCAGTAGACTTCAGGTCTGATCTTGACTCTTCAGACGTTAGTCAACGTCTGGTCATTTTATGCATCATCAAGCGTAACCTTAGTTTAAGTCATATAAAACCTTATATGATAGATCATTTCATTAACACGGAGCACGACAGTATAGAAATGAATAAATACAACATACGAATACAAATGGGATGCCTTACACCTTTGGACTTGTGACAAATAATGTATCAAACAAATTTAGCCATGCCGGAGGCACGGGTTATACCTAGTAGATAACATAAGAAAAATGAGTTTCTTTAAGGATATTGAAAAATGGATGGTAAGTGATGCTATAAGCGTCGGCATAATATTACCATAAAAAAAATTGCTCTCTAATTTGGGGATATGAATTAATTATGCATGCATATAAAATTAAATGACAACCTAGCAGGATCTAAATTGTAAAGGTTTGTCAATAATGAGCAATTTTCATCAAGGGGAATGAGACTATTGCCTAAAGTAAATGAGTAAAGTCATAACGGAAACCCAACCTAGTTGACTGAAGATCCCAAGATCTAGGTTCAATGGAAAACTGAAGTTATATACTGACTCGCTAGTAACACTGAAAGAAAGTTATTTCTTACCCATTCCTAAGATGAATCAATGTTGCCTGTAATAAAAGAGGATAAGGTTATCTTTTAATGATTCCTATAGTTTAGAATTCTTTTTTCTAAGTAAAGTATAACAAGATACCTTTAATAGGAGATCACCTATATGAGTGTGAACTGGTGTCGATTCCGTGAGAAGGTAGTAATGGTTGACTTCTCTAAAGCGCTCATGAAACCCGAGATTGCTCAAGGCCGAAATGAACATAACCGGTTACAAGGAATGTCACGTGTGATAGCTATTACACCGGTTTGCTGTTCATAAGACCCAGTTCAAGACATAGTTCACTAAGGTCCTTGTCAACCTGGTATCTATTTACTACGGAAGATTCAAAGCCAAAATTATCTTTCCAATGCATGGTACCTCTTGTTATGCTCTCATTTGTATGCATGTTTGTCTATGTGTCATCTGTTTGTATGTCGTCTGTCTTTTGTTGGTAATTTCACTCATGTGGGAGATTGTTGGAAAATTATTTAATATATAAACAATTTTTATTTGAGTGAAATTATATCAAATAGGTGTTTGTGAAAAGTCACAAGTTATGGGTGGTCACAACCCAATGGAGAGGCATCTTGTACAGTCTTGACTAACTCTATAAATACTCCAATTTGGTTTCTTTTTCATATTAGTTTTTGGGCGACACTTAGTTAAAATTTGGGACAAATATTGAGTCTTCTAGAGTCTTCAATGAGTGCATAATATGTAGAAAGTTCGATGGAGCGTATAGAATTGTACGTAGTTCTATACAACGCGGTCGTTATATCTTGGGAGGCAAATGTCCAATATAACCATTAGCACCATTGAGTGACATGATTGTCTTAAGGAAAGAGTGATCACTCGCCTAAATCAAATAAGATAAGTATTTTTTTTCCATATGTATTTACTTTTATAGTGTAATATTTTAATTGTCAAGAACTGAACCATAAACCCGCAACCAACATGAATATCTCAGAAAAACTAGATCTCTTTCAAGTTCATTTGTTGTTGTTAGAGATACAGTTTCTACAGAGAGATAATCAGAATAGTTCTTTCTGACTTAGGAAAAATTTTAGTCAATTTGTGATAGCAATTTACAATAGAATTGATAAAATTACTTTTGTTGAGATTGGATATAAGTAATTCCATCATGAACAATGATTATAATAAACAAGACGAACAAACAACATATCATGTCAAAAATGTTGCAAACAAAGATTGAAAATCACATTTGTATAATAAACAAAACCAATATAGTTCTAGATCGAGCTATAACCAGTCTCCAAGACAATATCAAGATAAATCTTCTCAGACAACAAATTCACAAAGGTCTGATGATCAGTTCAGAGTTTCGACTTGAACAAAAATATTAGAATATTGAGGTTTCTACTTCGAATATTTTTTCTGTTCTTGTTTTGATTGTTGATGAAAACTTGAAAAGTGTTCACTGATCAATGTTTTGATTATGGATGAAAATATATTTATGGTTTTCGAGGTTTCTACTTCAACTGATTTTCACTATTTTTTTTTTGTTCGATTATGGATGAAGATTTCGATTTGTTTTCATTCTCCTTTTCCGGATCTGCAAATCCAGTTTGCAAAAAGAAAATGTTTTCCATTTCTGGATACTTTTATTTTAAAAAGACAAGGTACTGAAATGGATCTTGTTAGAAAAATAGAGAATGATCTTTTCTAATTATATAAATTTTATCGAAATCTTACTACAAATAATATGTTATTCATATTTAAAATTAAACTAGTAAATAAAAGAATTAGTACATAAAAGGATTATTTAAATATTTTGACATACATAATAATTATGAAATATTAGTAGTTTTTTTTAGTTTTTTGAATATTTTCTTGAATCAAATACCTAAAGCCCAAATACATTTCATATTTACCAAAACCAAATTCATTTTGACATTCATCTATCTGAAGATCATGCATTGATCTTGTCAGATTTGGAGACTGTTTTCTATTAATATAAGACACATATCAAATTTTAGGGATCTCTAGGGGTATGAATTCATGTTGATGTTGATTAGGTGGAAATGTTATCCATTTAAAAAAACCACCCACTGTTGTTTGTTTGAAGTTCTTTCTACTCTGACTAACTCATATGATAGATAGGAGAATGTGATTTTGGGGCATTAACATATGCTCTAGTATATATTATACTATATTATAGTAATGAAAACATAAGGCATAAAAGCCAAAATTTCAGGATGATCATCATTTTTCAGGTTTTTGGGGTCTATAATAAAAAAGAATTTCTTTTATGTACTTTCTAAAGAAAAATGAAGTACAGTGAAATTGGAAAGATGAAGCATAGAAATTTTATTTAATTTTTAAGGCAGCTGTTTTACATACAAACACATGCATGAAGAAAATTCAACTCATTAAAGAATTAATAAAGATAAATTATAGTATAAATATAAATATATATTAATATATATCAATATATAAATGATTAACTACCCATTTCTGGGTCTATTACTCCAATTACCTTTTCAGTGCCAGCTGACCATGTGAAGTAAGTCAAACATTCGTGGTTCATGTTAACTCTCCATATAAAAAAAAATATTTATTTACATTATTTTTAACACAACTTCACTTACAGAAATGTTTCCTTGATTTGGTTGAATAACAGTTAATAGCTGAACTAATTATTCTTTTTTGCTGAATATTGGGTTATTCCTTGTAGGCCCTAGAGATTTTGCCAGTTTATTAGATTACAACCATATTCAACCCGTTTTTATCTAAGTTATTTTGTATTTGGGTCACAAATATATTTAAGGTGATGTTAAAAGGTCACATTTAATAATGAGTCCATGGATTTTAGGCCGAAAATAAAATTCAAATAATAATTAAGGTCCAATCTTCCCAGAAAATAAGATTTTATTCATTTTCTCTTTTGGAAGGAACGTTGTTGATATGTAATGTGTTATGTATGACACATATAAAAAAATGAAAAAGAGTATGAAACTTTAACAATAAATAACACTTTATTTATGAAACAAAACAAGAATCAATAAACAGAAAAACACTGTAACTTTGACATCTAGACATACTTTAACTATACCAAATGTATTTTGTTGTAGAAATATACGTAATTGATACTAAATAACCCATATATTCCGAAACAGATAGTAAGTTTGAAATCAATTAAAAAAATCTGAGAAAAAAAAAGGATTATTTTGTGAAAGGGCGTACATAAGTACCGGGTTTTGCGAAAAGAGCATGACTATTTATTATTTTGCAAAGGGGTCGTGGACTAGTGTTGACCAGTTAAGTTCTAACACCGTTAAATTTAATACAATTAATATAACCCTATATTTAAAAATATATTATTACATTCAAGAAACTTATATGATTTTGACACTAAATTTCCAAAGGTAGAAAATTAGACATTTAGCTTGAAAATATTATTTTTCCAGATTTTGTAGCGTTACACATTTAAACAATGAATTTTATAATTTATTAATCTTATACATAATGAATAAATGATATAAACAAGATATATTTATGTGGAATACAAAAAAGAAGTAAAATTTGAACTCGACATAACTATGAGAGAGAAAATCTAGTAGCACATGAAGATAAACCTCAGGTTTACTCGGTCTACTCAAGTTAAAGAGTTAGAAAGTAAAATGAATTTAAGAAGTGTGACGAGGATTCGTAAAAAAAAAAAAAAAAAAAAAAGATTTAAAAACAAAAAGCAGAAAGCTGACAAAAAAACCTAAGCTCCTCTTTTGTCGGCACAATCTCTTTGTAAAACTCAATAACATCACCTCTTTCAATTCCCGAAGAAGATCGAAGGTGGAAGAAAGAAAAACAGAAGAAGAAAAACTGATTCAGAGGCTCTCTTCGTGCAAAAAAAATTGACATAAGTAAGTTTAATCAATATATATTAATCATCTAAGTAGAGGAATAGTGTCTCTGATTCACTTGGGGTGACCCCATTACATCTACATAACGATGTTAACTATTCATGTAATGTGATGTTAAATCTAACATTCATTTAACGGTCAATGCTGGTCCACGACCCTTTCACAAAATAATAAATAGTCATGCCCCTTTTACAAAATCTGGTATTTATGTACGCCCCTTTCGCAAAATAACCCAAAAAAGAAAGAGAATTTTGGGGATTGATTTTGAAAAGTGGGTTATTCCTTATATAAAAGGTTATAATGAGTATTATGATTAAATAGAAATGATAGGGATCTGTTTTTTTATAGAGATAGGTCAATTTAGACTAAATATCAATTATAATTATTATTTTGGCTTAAAATCTTATATTAATATTATGGTGGACTAAATGTGTGTTTAGGTGTAGATTTTTGGAGTAGGACCTAAAAATTATTTATTTGGGTTGTTTTTTTATATGGCCTTTAGTTTAGGCCCTTGATTTTGCGAAATAGGAACATTATTCGGGGTGAAAATTTTTAAAAGGAAGATGTGAAATTTAAAAGATTTTTCGGAAAAATAAAATATTTCTTCTTCTTCTTCTCAACCTTAATCCTCCATGAAAGTTTCACTTAAGCTTTCTCTCTCTAGAAATTTGAACCTAAATCATAATCAAATACAGGAGAAATCAAGGTAAGGAAGTTTCAAGAAGAAGTCCTAGGTTTTCCGGTCATGATATAGGCCGGAGTAACCCGAAATGGTTCGGCCAAAAGAACAGAAGGATCCGACCTATAGTGCTTTTGTCGGAACTTTAAGAACAATCGAGTTGCTCCCTTCCTTGCCAGCACAGCATCCTCCAGCCCTAGGTCTTGATAACCTTCTCCAGCCGGTTTTTGCCGCCATTGATGAATCAACCTCCTTCGATTCCTGTCTATCAAAACATAAAGGGTTAATTTCGTTTTGGCCCCCGATTTGTGACCAACTGGCCGTTTTAGCCCCCATAAGTGTCCGGCACTTCGTTTTGGCCCCAAAAGTTTCCTAATTGGCCCCAAATTTTTTCCAACCTCCCAATTCTACCCCCATGGCATTTCTGTAATTTATTTTTTTTCTTTTTCTTTGTCCACCTCATATAACAATTATTACATCACCTCTGTCCACCTCACCCTTCTTCTCCGGCGAAAGGTGGTCGGCCGGAATAAAAATTCCGGCCGGCCACCTTTAAAAAAAAAAAAAAATTACTCTTTCTTTCTCTCTCTTACTCTTCTTCTTCTCTCTCTCTTACTCTTCTTCTTTCTCTCTCTTTTCTTCTTCTTCTTCTTCTTCTTCTTCTTCTTCTTCTTCTTCTTTCTCTCTCTCTTCCTCTTCTTTACTCTCTCCCTCTCTCTTTACAAGTCCGGCGAAGGGGAGGACCCCCTTCGCCGGACGTCTGGAAACCAGACTTTGAAGGCCTGGAAACCAGGCCGTGAAGGTCTGGTTTCCAGACCTTCGTCTGGATCTGGAGTTGTAAAGAGAGAGGGAGAGAGTAAAGAAGAGGAAGAGAGAGAGAAAGAAGAAGAAGAAGAAGAAGAAGAAGAAAAGAGAGAGAGAAAGAAGAAGAAGAAGAAGAGTAAGAGAGAGAAAGAAGAAGAAGAGAGAGAAAGAGAAATTTTTTTTTTTTAAAGGTGGCCGGCCGGAATTTTTTTTTCGGCCGGCAACCTTTCGCCGGAGAAGAAGGGTGAGGTGGAGAGGAGGTGGTGAGATGGAGGAGAGATAAGGTGAAGTGGATGATAAAGAAAGGGGTGATGTGGCTTTTTTTTGTTTTTATCCTTTTTCAGAAATAATTCTGTTTTGGCCCCCGAGGATAATTTCGTCAAAAATTTGACCCTTGGGGCCAAAACGAACTGCCGGACACTTATGGGGGCTAAAACGGCCAGTTGGTCACAAATCGGGGGCCAAAACGGAATTAACCCAAACATAAATCAAGCTAGAAGGTCTATTTTGATGCATACCAATAAAAGACTATTTCTATAATACACCAAAATCATCTTCATATTGAATCACCCTTTAATTCTCTCTATATCTCTCTCTTGCTAAAATTTTCTCTCTCTCTAGAGTTCTTGTTCATCCACTTTGGAAAATAGCTCTGTAAAGAGCGCTATTGTGAGTCAGATAATAGCATTGTCCACACGTCCAGCTTGAATCGTTTTTTGGTAGAAAGCTGAGTTTATGTTATTATTATTACTCATCTCCCCTCTCTCTGTACTAGTATATAGCCTCCTTATTTTATGTATGAAGTGTGTGATTCCTTGAAAGTTGCCCAAAGCTCTAAATCTGCCATTTCTGGATAAAGGATTTAGTGATCAGAAAAAGAGAGATGAGAGAAAAAGATTTGAAAAAAAAAATAAAAATTAAGGTTGTCGGCAATGTCAGTTTACACTACAAAAAAATGGTCAAAATAGGGACAGACATTTTTATGTATGTCCCCAATATATTCGAAATAGAGACGATTTTGAAACATTTGTCCCTAATGAAATTGCAATAGGGACCAACAAATTAATTGTAGGGACAGTCTTTAAGAATAATTTGGCGGAAAGAAAAAAAGGCGGAAAAAAATTTCGCCCAAAAATTTGCGCAAATCAAATACCATTTCCTTTTCCCCCATTTTCCATTTTTTTTCTTTCCTTCTTTTTTCCTGTACATCACACGATTTCCTTCTTCTTTTCCGTATAAGGCACGATTTCAGCTTTTTCTTCTCGTTTCAGGGCTCGATGTTGTCTTCTTCTTCTTCTCGTCCTAGGGCTCGATTTCATCTCCTTCTTCTCGTCCTAGGGCTCGATTTCATCTCCTTCTTCTTGTACTAGGGCTTGCTGCTCTTCCTCTTCTTCGATCTTCCTCTCCTCTGTAATTTGTTCGTCTTCTTCTTCTAGGGTTTTTTTCTGGCGGCATCACAGTTCATTTGGATCTCCTGCACCACCAGGTTGGTTGTTCTTCTGCTCGTCCTCTTCTTCTTCCTCTTCAAATTAGTCAATTAAGAGCTTATAACATGAACCCCTAATTTGATTTTGCAACAAATCTTTTCAGTTTCAGAGTTTATATAACAAGGTTGTTACCAATTTTGTTGTTTTTTTCCTATTCTTCTTTTTCTTCTTCTTCAATATTACCTACTTGTAGTTTGGTGATAGATACAAATAAACACTAATTTTGGGTCTGTTTCACAATGAGGTTAGAATTTGTTGTTCACGGTTCAATGGTGTACTGAACCATTCATAAAATTTAGGCACCTCAATCTGGTTAGAATTTGTTATGCAAAATTTCATTACAATCTTGCTAACCATTTATGTAATGGTAGTATTTTCAGCATCAGTGTTTATTTTGTCATTATAAAATATTTTTTGGTTCTTAAATAGAATTAAGGTTGGTACGATAGGATTGAACGATCCTCCTGAACTAATTACTAACCACCTGAAAAATGAAAACCTTGTCATTTTAAATAAATAATAATAATAATAATAATATTTTTGGTTTCATTATTCCTTATTCTTCAATTCTCTTATTGATTTACTTCAAGTTTTGATGGTGAAAATATGTATGATGGTGTGGTTTGGTTGCTCTCCAACAAAGGGATTAGGGTAGAATCTTGGCTGCTTTATCTTTAGTGCTACTCTCTTCACTATTGGTGCACACTACTCATTCAAATGCATTGGGCCTCCACATGCACATCTCATAGAAAAATTCGGCAGACGTCACCGTCGAAGTCTTTTCTAATCCACATAACTCAAGAACAAATGGCTCAGGTTCTCTCACTTGTCAGCATTGCACAGTTGATTGCTAATGTGAATATTGTTATTGATCTGCTCCCATCCTTGCTTCAACCCACTTTGTTGTTCATGTCTATATAGTCTCTAGTTTCACTATTTCCTACTCTAGGTAAATGCTGTGCATGATTATCAACTACAAAGACTAATTATTTGCTAATGTGAATATTGTTATTGATCTGCTCCCATCCTTGCTTCAACCCACTTTGTTGTCCATGTCTTCATAGTCTAGAAGCCCTTTCTAATTTAGGATATGATTCTTTTTTATTTCAACCTTCTCCATTGAAATCCATAATAAACAAAATATGGAACTCTAATCTTATCCTAAATGGTGGCCAATACGCGGACAACCGTTTTCCTTATATGGACAACTATCTTATGTGGACAACGCAAAAAAATTAAATTTTTATGTGGACATCAGTTTCTAAGGGGACAACTTTCTATTATTTTCACTCAAGTCCTCTTATAATCAGTTGTATTATTTGATGACCTCTCTCTTTCTCTATAAACCCTAGGTTAGTTTAGTCTTCATCTCTTCTATTACTTGTTCTTCATCATCACCCAAATTTTTAGAGAGAGAAACTCCTTGGAGAAGCATTGGTGGTTATGGCATCAAACAAAGGCAAGGGAGTTGTTGCAGAATCTCCCCAAAGACAAAGGTTAGATCCCTAAAACTCTAAAACCGACCATTAAGAAGAAGATGGTACTGATGGCAGAGAAAATTAGAGAAGATGTGGAAGACAAAGATGGATCTGTTGATTCCGACTCTGAAAACGATGGTGAAGAGGAAGATGAATCTGGTAATTCGGGTTGTGCAAAAATATGACATAACAGAACATCACTTGCGACGAAAATCTGGCATAATCAGAAAACTTGCCAGATTTTCGTCGCAACTCAGCTTCTGTTATGCAATATTTTCGTCGGTTTTCTCCGAAAATACGGCATAACAGAAGCAAAGTTGCTACGAAAATCTGGAAAATTGTCCGATTTTGCCAGATTTTCGTCGCAAGTTATGTTCTGTTTTACCTCATCGATGTCATTAATGCCTATTATAGAAACGCCCGGAAAAACTTCTTCAGGTGCAGATTGAGGGATTTTGTCTTCTTCATCCATCTAAGGTTTGATAAAAAAATGGTAGAAACTATAGTTTACTTTTAGTAGAAGTGAAGAAAGAAGAATAAAACTTAGAAGAGATTTGGTCTTCTTCATCCATCTAGGGTTTGATAAAAAAAAATGGTAGAAACTACAGTTTACTTTTAGTAGAAGTGAAGAAAGAAGAATAAGACTACGAAGAAGGAAGAAGATGTAGAAGAAGAAGACAGTTTAGGTTTTCAATCTTTAACTATTATTTTTGTTAGGAGTCCCCAAGTTACCAATTATTAGTATTTAAGACTTTATGGAGTTGTCCCCTTATTAAATCAAAGTCAACTAAGTCAAGCATAGTTGACTCGCATCGGACCCGAAAATAGTTGTCCATATAAGAAAAACGGTTGTCCGCGTATTGGCCACCATCCTAAATTTGTTCATTAAATCTCTCCCTCATTATCTCATAAATCTTAACGAGAGATCCGTCCCCTTCCACTCGCTGACTTGCTTTAATCTCACCGTAGATATTTTCAGAACTTTTAATCCTAGCCCTGCCATATTCATTAGAACCCTAACATTCACAACCTATAATTTAGATCATCGATGTGAGAAATTTCACCCAATATATTATTTTAAAATGTCTAAATTCTTCTCTCTCCATCCTTCAAAACGTATTCATCTTCTTCTCTCTCAACATAACATTAATTCTCTTTCTTTGCAATTATTGGCTTCTAATAGTTTATATTCTCATCATCACTATTAGTAACCCTAAACCCTAAACCCTAAACCCTATGCTTTGATACTCATTAGAAACTCATGCTTTGATTTGTAATAATTAACTCTCTGAACTCTCACTTTGATGCTTCAGCTTCTATTTTGGGTTAATTCCGTTTTGACCCCAATTTGTGACTAACTCACAGTTTTGGCCGCCATAAATTTCCGGCAGTTCGATTTGGTCCCAAGGGCCAAATATTTGACGAAATTATCCTCGGAGACCAAAATAGAATTATTTCTGAAAAAATGTTAAAAACAAAAGAAGCCACATCACACCTTTCTTTATCATCCACTTCACCTTATCTCTCCTCCATCACACTACCTCCTCTCCACCTCACCCTTCTTCTCCGGCGAAAGGTTGCCGGTCGGAATAAAAAATTTCAGTCGGCCACCTTTAACAAAAAAAAACTTCTTCTTTCTCTCTCTTCTTCTTCCTTTCTCTCTCTTCTTCCACCTCTCTCTCTCATCTTTTCTCTCTCCCTCTTTTACTCTCTTTCCCCCTCATCTTCTCTCTCTTCTCTCTCTTTCTCTCTATTTTCTTTGTTCCGGCGAAGAATAGTGGTATCCTTCGCCGGAAATCGTCTGGATCTGGGGAAAACCCAGATCCAGACTCCTCTTCGTCTGGAATCCGAGAAGAAGAGAACCTCTCTTCGTGTGGGATTTACCAGACGAAGAAAGGTTCTCTTTGTCTGAGATTTCCCAGACGAAGAAGAGCCCTCTTCGTCTCGGATTCCAGACGGTTTTTGGCGAAAGGTACCCTTATCCTTCGTCGGAACAAAGAAAATATAGAGAGAAAGAAGAGGAGGGAGAGAGAGAAGATGAGGGGGAACGAGAGTAGAGGAGGGAGAGAGAGGGAAGATGAGGGAGAGAGAGTGACATGAAAGAGAAGAGAGAGAAAGGAGATGAAAGATTAGAGAAGAAGAAGATAAAAAAAATAGAGGTCGCTGGAAAAAGTTGTCTACCGGCGACCTTTCTCCGACAATTTTTTCCGACGATATCCTATGTGGACAGAGGTGATATGGTAACTGTTAGATGAGGTGGACAAAGAAAAAGAAAAGAAAAAAAAATAAATAACAGAAATGCCATGGGGGTAGAATTGGGAGGCTGGACAAAATTTGGGCCAAAATAGGAATTTTTTGGGGCCAAAACGAACTGCCAGACACTTATGGGAGCCAAAACGGTGAGTTGGTCACAGATTGGGGGCCAAAACGGAATTAACCCTTTTATGTTTGTTCAACAATTCTCTTTGGGTACGTTCTGGTCAGCATCACATGTAAACTTTTATATTTCTCCTACTATGAAATTCTATCTCATTTTGACATTTTCTATTTGTTGTATGGTAGCTGTATGTTTGAGAAAATAGTCGAGAATTGATGGAATATTGTACAAAAAAATTGTCAACAAATGAATTCGGAATGCAATAAACATTCGTATTAGCTCGCCAAGATAATCTATCCAACAACTTTCATCATGTCAGACATAGATGCTTTACGTCTAAAAAACTACTTAGACGTATAACACGAACTATCCAAAACAAGACGATGATCTAGGTTTAGGAGAATCCACAAATAAGACAAAGAGAAAGGGAGTTGAAGTGCAAGAGTAGAGAATTTGCAGTGGAAAAGAGGGAATGAGGTGGATAAAAAAAAAAGGTACAACCAAATTTAAGTCAAACAACCATAAGGTAACACAGAACAAAAAATTGGGAACAGCGAAAACGAACTGTCATATACAATTAAGGGCCAAAATGACCAATTGTCACAAAGAGGAGCCAAAATAGACAGTTGGTCGCAAATTGGATGCCAGAGCAAAATTAAATCAAACACTTACATGGATATTTTTTTCAGTTTTTTATTCGTTCCCCTTGCTTATGGTACTTTAAGAGAATTTATGTTAGTTTTAGTGTAATAAAAAAAACAATTTGACCTATTTCATTAACCTCCTCGTTTATAAAAAAAAAGAAATTCTATGAGATATAGTTCATTTTGCACCAATACATGTAATCTTTATAATTACTTTAACTTCTCTATCTATGTTCTTCAATTTTGATGAGCTTAAGTAAGCCATACTATCACATGTAAAGAACAAATTCTTTTTCGTCTTAAAGTAAATGATTTTAGAGTTTCTAGATCTTTCTATCTAGACAATGTGTCGCGTAAATATCATCGTGCCGAAGGTACGGGTTATACCTTGTGAAAAATAAAGAAGTAAAAATTATTACTATAAGTTGGTAAGTTTTTTTTGTCAAAGAGTAAAAATTATATAATTTCCATTCGGTCCTAAGACGACTAATTCGCCAAAATGACCACATAAAGACAACTAACTTTATTGTGGCCCCAAGAGACAGGCCCCACTAAGCAAAAAAGGACGAAAACAAATGAACCCCATTTTCTCATCTTTATATTCTGATATCTTGCAAACCATATAATGCTATATTTAGCTAGTTTAGTTGTAGTGTGTTAGTATACTAATAAATTCTTAGCAAAATCAATGGAAGTTAACTTTATCCTTCAAGTTAGATATAGTTATTTCTGTTTTGTAGAAGACGGGACAATCTTATCGCTTTGTTGTGAAATAGGATTAGGGTCAACACCACCACGATGTCTTTCATCAAAAAAAAAAAACACCACCACGATTTTTATTGGAGAAACTAAATTAAAAACATTTAATAAAAATTTAATGCAATTTTTTGAATCACGCAAGAGAAACATAAAATGTGGTGATGTGAATTTGAGATAGTCAACAAGTACAAGTTTTTTCTTGAAAGCCAGTAGTTGCATGCAACTTTCCACTTTTAAGACATTTGAATTATTTTCATTGTGTTTGATTTTTTTTCTAATTTAGTTTTTTTGGATTGAGATGAATACCCTCATTAAATAACAAACGAAACAAACAAGAAAAAGAAGAGAAGAGAAAGAAGCAAAAAAGAGAAAACAAACCAACATATTTTGCGGGGACAAGATAATCAATTGATGAAAACAGACAATAAATTAAGTATTTAATAAGAAAAGATCTCATCATAAATCCCCATAAATAGTTTCTCTTCTCACCTAAAGGACAAATTACATTTTTCATTCATCAATCAATCTTCCCCCCTTTTCCTCCTCATTTCCTCTCTCTCTCTCTCTTTCTTTCTTTCTCTCTCTCTCTCTCTCTCTCTCTTTCTCTCTCTTTCTTTCTCCTCATCAATCAATAATGCTCTTCTCATAATCAAAACTCACTTATTGCTTCTTCTCTTCTCTCTCTCCCAAAACACACACATCCCCTTTGTTCAATACAACAATGTCATTTTCTTCACCTATCTTCATTCCTAGATTAATATTCTTCTTCTACTTCTTCTCAATTTCAGCATTCTCCATCACTCAAAACCACTTTATTAATGGTTTCCATTTAGATTTAATTCATCGACATTCATTATTCGAAACCCAAAGTTTATCTCAATCCGAACGAGTTCAAGAACTATACGAACACGATATAAATCGAGTTCAAATTTTATCAGAAAGATCAAGTTTTCGTAGTAGTTATCCTAACCATGTGCATGGAAGAACAGAAGATTTGGAGAAGATGGTTTCAATTAGGTCAAAAAAAACATCAGCAGCTATTCCAATTTCTTCAGCAGCTTATAGAAAAATTGGGGAATATTTTGTGCCATTAAAGATAGGAACACCATCAAGAAAGTTTTTGTTAATAGTCGATACAGGTAGTGATCTAACTTGGATTAATTGTCGATATCGATGCAAAAATTGTGATCATAGAAGGAGAATTAACAGAAAAAGAATATTTCAAGCGGATGAATCTTCAACTTTTAAACCTATAAGTTGTGCAAGTGACTTATGTAAGAAACTCACATTTTCATTGGTGAAATGCCCTAAATCTGCTGATTCTTGCCAGTTTGATTACAGGTATGACAACTAACTACTTCTTGTTTTCTTTTATGATTGATTGATTCATTACCTCTCTTTTCGTAAATAAATAAATGCTAGTATAAGAGTTGACCGAACTTTCCATATCTTGTAGCAGAATCTCAATCGGTTTAGGTGGACGTACGGAATTTAGAGAGAGAATTGAACTCAGCTTCTCTCCCGAACTTCTGTTACTCTACCTAAGCCAATCTGAGTTGAAAGTATGACTTAGGGTCGGACAAAATATCTTGAAAATATCTACATTTATTATGTTCCGAATATTTTATGAAACAAACAATGTTAGTACATGTTTTTTTGGGAAGAGATAGATTGATTTTGAGCTTTTTAGATTTACCTTTTTAGACATTAAAATAATTACCTTCTTAATTATAACTAATTACTTTTAGATCACATTAGTTGACTTTACCTGTGGGATTATTCAAAGTAACCAACTGGATCTTTATTTCATAAATGGGTTTTTATTTTATGGTATTATTATTTGGGGTGAGTTTGAGATTTTTTTTTTATATGGACTGAAGAGTCATTACAACATAGTTCAAAAAAAAAAAAAAAAAAATCATTACAACATCACATGACCTGGATACACAATAAACATATTACATCATGAATTTGGATAAGCTCAATAACTATCATCTTAGAGATATCTTGAACCCTAAAAGTCATATCGAAACCCTTAATGTCATCCTAGGGACATCAGAACTCATTTTTTCATGTATTATTCGCCCAACTTTTTGCGTTATATACGTGAATCTCAACTTCATTTTTTTTTACGTGAAGTGACCGAACTGTCCTAATCAAATCAGACTAAATCCATTAGTAAGAGGATTAGAAGATGGGACGTTTTTCCGAGTCAGATGAACCCTTCCTAACAAACAAGCATCTATTTGGTTATGAGCAGGTCAACCCTGTCTAGGCAGCAGATGGTTTACTGTCATTGGGGAGTTTAATTCTAACTATAAAACATGTGTTGCAACAAAAAGAAAAACTACAAAACCTTTCGGTTAAGATAACGACTTCGGGCATGGCCAACCCCCATAGCGCGACGGGCGGTGTGTACAATACGATGAATATAAGTGAAGGAAGTTTTAGAGGCGCCCCCCTATACGTGTTAAAGACGCCTCCTTCACTCACAAATTCTCTCTCAATTTTGTTTCGAGGGAGATGCCTTTAACATTTACAGGAGGCCTTTAAACTATCGAGTTAGGGACGATATTGCTTTTCATGCCTCTGAAAAAGTGGGTCGAAATTCGTCGTAGACGATTCTCGTCATGTTTCTCTCCAGTTTAAATTAAGGTTGTCCCACTGGCTTTAGGCCCACTTTTTCAGGAATCCGATCACTGTTAATATTATTTTTCTAAGTGTGGTAGTTAGACAGGGTTGCTCCCTGCTAGGAGGTTTTTCTTTTGCAATTTAGAGGGGGTTATAGTATATACTTAATAGTAGATATGTAAGGATAAACCTCTGGATTTTGTTTTGATGAATGGTTAAATTGAAACAGTTATGAAGATGGAGCAAATGCTCTAGGTTTTTATGCAAATGAGACGGTAACGGTAGGGCTAATAAACGGCAGAAAAACAAAACTAGACAACGTTGTAGTTGGTTGCAGCTCCACCTCTTCCTCTAACTTCGGTGCTGCCGATGGTGTACTTGGATTAGGTTACGACCCCAACTCTTTCGCCTTAAAAGCTGCTTCTGTTTTCGGTGGCAAATTCACTTACTGTCTTGTCGATCACTTAAGCCCTAAAAATGTCTCAAGTTTTCTAACTTTCGGTCACACCAAAAGAACCAGAAGTTCTCATTCCGGTTCTTCTTCCAAAAAAATGAAATTTACTAAGCTCTTACTCGACTCAATGGACGGATCATACCACGTGAATTTAGTAAAGATAACAGTTGGTGGTCGGACCCTTAAAATCCCATCAATCGTATTTGATGTCAACCGTCAAGGAGGAGTAATTCTTGATTCAGGTACCAGTTTAACATTTTTATCTAAACCAGCTTATACATTGGTTACAAACGCTCTGAGAGCTCCATTGATGAAACTGAAGCGCGAAAAAGAGGACCCATTTGAGTTTTGCTTTAGTTCTGTGGGTTTCAAGGACAAAATGGTTCCGAAACTAGTGTTTCATTTTGGTGGGTCAGTCAGATTTGAGCCACCGGTGAAAAGTTATGTCATAGACGTATCTGACGGTGTAAAATGTCTTGGATTTATGTCGACTGACTGGCCAGGTACATCAATAATTGGAAATATAATGCAACAGAATTTCTTGTGGGAATTTGATCTCGTCCGAAAACAAGTAGGTTTTTTACCCTCGACATGTAAACACTAAATCGAGCCGAAATTTTGAGGGATAATATTGTTGTAATCTATAATTCTTTTTTTTTTTGGAATTGTTCTTTCCAAAATTTGTTTATTTTGTACTAGATTATTGATTTTAGTATTAAATACATTTTGCTTCTTTCACCCTGTCAAAGTGATAGAACTAACTTTTTTTTTTGATGAGATTGATAGAACTAACTTTAATAATTCATTACAAATTTTTTTTTTTATTTCTATGGAGTTTAGTTCGTTCCTTAAGTATTCTATTTGTACGAGACAAACAAATCCTACTTGTCTCAAGATAGTGAAAACGAAAAATATAGACCATAAGAACATTGTTGAAAATTTCGATAAGATACTTAATATCCCGTAGCTTTTTGAGAACATCCTTTCGTCTAATTTACTAGAGGAAGTCAGTAACGATTTGTTCTTCGCGAAGGTATTAATTCAGCAAAAAATGATACTAAAACCTAGAAAAATCATCAACAAAGTTAACGTAGTATCTAAGAAATTGATTGGTATGACGAAAACATATTTATGTCACAGTGGATATTTATATTTAAATGCTACAAATTGTGACTAGAGCTCTATCACAATCCTCTTCAAGTTATCTTTTGCGTACACATTTGTTTTCGTGATAAAAAACCCCAAAACTTTACAATCTGATGGGGACTTGTAGAACATTTGAGAAGCAATAAGAGAAGTGTAAGTTTCACAATTTAAGAAACATAAGCACCCTTTGTCAATGTAAGAACTGTTGAATTTCGTGTTTCTCTTTTAAGAGAATAGTTCTTAATCTTTCTGTTTCACAAAACAGAGTACACTTACTTTTGTTTATCTTTCTATCTGATAAATCAGAGAGAGAGAGTTATCTTCTAATAATTAAGATAACAACAGTGATAATAAAATGAGAAAAAATAAAAATCAAATGTAAAATATCCGAGTCGAGGATACCTCTGTCCTTAAGACAATTTACACCCTGTATATCAGTACCAACAGTAATGGTGTATGTCTCCCAGGATAAAACGGATTACCTATCAAAGTAAAGATGGTACCTCTTGTTATGATAGTCTGACGAACTTTGTAAGTAATATGAACTTCTGAACAATGATCTCTTAAACTCTAATGCTTGAAGATGAATGCCCAGGAAATGCTAAAAAAATTGATATCTTGTTTGCTGAATTCTCATGGTATTTATAGGGGTATTGGCACCACTTCGTATGGGTGCCTATAGACGAATGGATGTTTCCTTTGACTGTTGGGTTACAGATTTAATTTTGACCATCAGATCTCAACGGATCTATTTAGATACAGCGCCACAAACGCCTACCGTTAGATCCCCACGGATATATCAGATTTATTGATTAAATCTCAACCGTCGGATTAAATCTCTGGTCTTAAAATCGAATGGCTCCAATCGCTCCTAGCGACGATGCGCACGTGCGAAGTGCAAAGTGCGTGCGGGCGCCTCTAAAGCGCCCATTCGCCCACGCCGCGCGTGCGCGTGCGTGATGCGTGGTTTGCGTGGTGCAAACCACGCCAAGCATCCCATCATCCCAACCAATCTATTGTTAGTAACATAAGGAAAAGTCTATATAAGGAAGTAAAACTTTCCTTATTTTTCCAATACGGTACTAATACTAAAACTACACGTTTAGTTATCCGTATATTTTTCCCCAAGTAAATCAATGATAACTCATTCATATGAAATCGGATTTTGACAAACTTTATGTCTAAATTCAAGAGCTCGACGAGACGAATCCAATGGTCCATCCTGATCTTGATTTGGACAACGTTTGGTTGCCCAAATTGACCAAAAACAGATCCGGTTTCTACAATCCCCCACATGAATGATTATCATGATTTTACCAAAAAATTCAATGCAAACTGACTGACACTACTTAAATACTAATGCAGACAGACAGAAGTTCATATCCGAAATTTCGCTGCATCAGAAGAGGTGGCTTTTGGCTTTGAACCTTTCCTAGTGAATAACTACATGTCTTACAAGGACAACAGTGAACTTTAAGTCTTGAACTGAGTCCTGGTTATTGTAAACCAACATAGCTATCACACAGCTAGTTTCTTACTTACGTAAGTTCTCGGTTTTGTTCTTTTCGGCCATGAACGATCCCGGATTCTTGTGTGTTATTAGAAAATTCAGCCTAAAATGACATTCTCATAGAACCGGCCACAGTTCTCACACATATAGGTTTTCCTACTTAGGTATCCTGCTATACCTTTACTTTAGAATTTAATTTATTCTAAGTCTTTTCGGAAATATTAAAAGCTTTCAAGCTTAGCCTCTTTAATGCAGGCGACACTAATATCATCCTAGGAATGGGAAAGAGATATGCTCTCTTTCAGTGTCACTTTCGAGTCAGGATATAACTTCAGTTGCCCTTTGAACCTAGATCGTGGGATCTCCAGTCTTCTAGGTAGGGTTTCATCATGCCTTTACTCATTTTTCTTTAGGCAGCAATCCCATTCCTCTTGATGAAGCAATTACAAGATCTCTAGATAACCCCTTGGTAAAAGGATCGGCTAAGTTATCTTTGGATTTCACATAGTCAATTATTATGACTCCCTCAGTGAGTAATTGCTTTACGGTGTTATGTCGTCGACGAATGTGTCGTGACTTACCGTTATAAATCTTACTATGTGCTTGTGCAATCGCAGCTTGGTTATCACAATGTATATTGATTGCAGGCACTGGCTTAGGCCATACCGGTATATCTTCTAAAAATTGTCTTAGCCATTCAGCTTCTTCTGCGGCTTTATCCAATGCAATAAACTCTGAATCCATTGTTGATCTAGCAATGCAAGTTTGCTTAGAAGATTTCCAAGAGATGGCAGCCCCTCCAAGTGTGAATACGTAGCCACTGGTTGACTTTGTATCATCGGTATCTGATATCCAGTTTGCATCACAATATCCTTCAAGTACTTCTGGATACTTAGTGTAATGGAGTCCATACTCTTTTGTATATCGTAGATACCGTAATAGTCTGGTTATAGCAATCCAATGTGTCTCATCTGGATTACTTGTGAATCTGCTCAATTTGCTAACTGAGAGAGCTAAGTCTGGTCGAGTACAATTCATGAGATACATAAGGCTGCCTATAATCCTTGAGTACTCTAATTGTCTGACTCCGGTTTTTGTAACATTCTTTTTAAGATGAATACTTGGATCTAATGGAGTCCTTGCTATTTTGTCGTCATTTTTACTAAACTTTTCCAAAATCTTCTCAACGTAGTGAGATTGGGACAAACCAATCCCTTCAGCTGTTTTGGTAAGTTTTATGCCAAGAATGACTTCAGCTTTTCCCAAATCTTTCATATCAAAGTTCTTGGAAAGCATTTTTTTAGTTGTATTAATGACATCTAAATTATTTCCAATAATTAACATATCATCTACATACAAACATAATATGACACATCCTTTTGTAGTGCTCTTAGTGTAGACACATTTGTCACATTCATTGATTTTGAAACCATTTGATAGTAAAGTATTATCAAATTTCAAGTGCCATTGTTTAGGAGCTTGTTTAAGACCATACAATGATTTTACTAGTCTACACACCTTCTTTTCTTGTCCAGGAACAACAAAACCTTCAGGTTGTTTCATATATATCTCTTCATCGAGATTTCCGTTTAAGAAGGCTGTTTTTACATCCATTTGGTGAATTTCCAAATTATATAAGGATGCTATAGCTACTAACACTCTTATGGAGGTGATTCGACTAACAGGAGAATAAGTATCAAAATAATCTAATCCTTCCTTTTGTCTGAATCCTTGTGCGACGAGTCGTGCCTTATACTTTTCGATAGATCCATCTGGTTTTAATTTCTTCTTAAAAATCCATTTACATCCTAAAGGCTTACAACCAGCTGGAAGATCCACTAGCTCCCAAGTATGGTTTTGCATGATGGATTCTATCTCACTGTTTATAGCTTCTTTCCAAAATGGAGCTTCCGGAGTAGTCATAGCTTCCATAAATGTTTGAGGTTCTCCTTCAATCATGAAAGTGACAAAATCAGGACCAAAGGTCTTTTGTACCTTTACCCTTTTACTCTTTCGAGGTTCAATTTCGTGATCCTTGATTTCTATGTCATCTTCTTTAGATGGTTCTGAAATGTGATCACTTTGATCTCGGTCTCTTTTCTTAGTTTCAGATTGTATTTCCTGGTTTTGTTTATATGGAAAGATATGCTCAAAAAACTCTGCATCTCTAGATTCCATAATAGTGTTTACATGGATATCTGTTATATCTGATTTGTAAACTAGGAAACGATAGGCACTACTGTTAATTGCTGGTCCTAAGTAAATACAATCTACAGTTTTAGGTCCTATCTTAACCTTCTTAGGAGGGGGAACTAGTACCTTAGCAAGGCACCCCCACACTTTTGTGTACTTAAAAGATGGTTTTCTTCCTTTCCACAACTCGTAAGGAATGTTTCCTGTTTTCCTATGGGGTAACTTGTTTAATAAGTGGTTGGCTGTTAAGATAGCCTCCCCCCACAAGTTCTGAGGTAAACCAGAACTCAACAACATTGCATTCATCATTTCTTTCAAAGTTCTATTTTTACGCTCTGCAATCCCATTTTGTTGAGGGGTGTAAGGAGCGGTTGTTTGATGAATGATTCCATTCTTTGCACATATTTCAGCAAAAGGAGATTCATATTCTCCTCCTCTATCACTTCTAATTGCCTTAATCTTTTTATTAAGTTGATTTTCCACTTCTGCTTTATAAAGCTCAAATTTTTCAATTGCTTCATCTTTACTTCTTAATAAGTACAGATAACAGAATCTTGTGGAATCATCTATGAAAGTGATGAAATATTTCTTTCCTCCTCTTGTTTGAACCATTTTTAAATCACAAATATCAGTGTGAATTAAATCTAAAGGTTCTGTGTTTCTTTCAACTGTTTTGAAAGAAGGCTTAGTCATTTTTGACTCTACACATGTGGGGCACTTCTTTCTGGATTCAATTTCAAATTTGGGTAATAAATCCATATTCATTAATTTCTTTATGGAATTTAAGTTCACATGTCCTAATCTCTTATGCCAAATTTCAAAAGAAGATTCAACAATATAAGCAGAACTCATAGCTTTATTATTATTAATATTTGATGCCTTAGGCATTACAGTGGTTACATTTAGTTTGAATAGACCCCCTGACAAGTATCCCTTTCCCACATACATATTATTTTTGGACAGTACAAAGTTATCTGCCACAAATACAAGTTTAAACCCATTTTTACTAAGGAGAGATCCGGATACTAGATTCTTCCTTACATCTGGAGCATGGTACACATCATTCAAGGTTACTTCTTTTCCAGAAGTAAACTTTAACACCACCTTTCCTTTGCCTTGGACTTTGGCGGTTGAGTCATTACCCATAAACAGGTTCTCTTCATTATCTGCTTCTTTATAAGTAGAGAACATGCTTCGATCAGAACAAATATGACGAGTAGACCCTGTATCTACCCACCATTCTCTCATGTTACCAATGAGATTAACTTCAGAGACAACAGCACATAGGTTCATATTTTCAAATTTCTGAACCACATCAACGACCATATCTTCATTGTTAGTAACAAGAGCACATAAATTCTGAAGTTCTGAATCTTCAATAAGTGAAGTTTGATTCTTCACTTTATTTGGTTTACTGCCTGGTTTAGAGGACCAGCAGTCCTTTGCAAAGTGCCCTGGTTTTCCACAAGTAAAACAACCATTAGCATTTTTCTTCCTTTTGGCCTTACCATTTGATTTGGTTGACCTTTTTCTTTTATTAGCCTTGTTTGGTTTTGTTTCAACCACATTAACATTGGAGACTTTTTCATTTCTCCTTTCGGCACTTCGACTATCTTCCTCAATCCTTAATTTGAGGATTAGGTCTTCAAGACCCATATCTTTGTTTTTGTGTCTAAGATAGTTTTTGAAATCCTTCCAACCTAGAGGGAGTTTTTCTATCATAGCACGAACTTGAAAGGCCTCATTAGTAATCATGTTTTCGGCCTTTAACTCCTGTAACAACATTTGGAGTTCTTGTACTTGTAACATAACTGGTTTGGAATCAGTCATTTTATAGTCCAAGAATCTTCCAACAATGAATTTTTTCATACCCGCTGTCTCTGTCTTATATTTGTTGATGAGGGTATTCCATAATTCTTTAGATGTTTCTATAATATAATAAATATTATAAAGACTATCATCAAGAGAATTCAAGATATAGTTCTTACAGAGAAAATCACTATGCTTCCATGCCTCCACGGCAGACACATTCTGAATGTCACCATCCTCATTTAGGATAGGTTTTTCTTCAGAAAGATATTTAACCAACCCGAGAGTGGTTAAATAAAACAGCATCTTCTGCTGCCAACGTTTGAAATCAATCCCCTTGAACTTTTCTGGTTTCTCAGCATGGTTCGAGGATGAAGCATTGACACGAACTGTTTCAATGTTTGTTGCCATTTTCTCTCTCTCTTAACAAAGAAACAAAGTAAGTTAATATTTTAAGAACTAGAAAACTAATTATATTTAAATTGTCTTAAGATTGTTGAATTTCGTGTTTCTCTTTTAAGAGAATAGTTCTTAATCTTTCTGTTTCACAAAACAGAGTACACTTACTTTTGTTTATCTTTCTATCTGATAAATCAGAGAGAGAGAGTTATCTTCTAATAATTAAGATAACAACAGTGATAATAAAATGAGAAAAAATAAAAATCAAATGTAAAATATCCGAGTCGAGGATACCTCTGTCCTTAAGACAATTTACACCCTGTATATCAGTACCAACAGTAATGGTGTATGTCTCCCAGGATAAAACGGATTACCTATCAAAGTAAAGATGGTACCTCTTGTTATGATAGTCTGACGAACTTTGTAAGTAATATGAACTTCTGAACAATGATCTCTTAAACTCTAATGCTTGAAGATGAATGCCCAGGAAATGCTAAAAAAATTGATATCTTGTTTGCTGAATTCTCATGGTATTTATAGGGGTATTGGCACCACTTCGTATGGGTGCCTATAGACGAATGGATGTTTCCTTTGACTGTTGGGTTACAGATTTAATTTTGACCATCAGATCTCAACGGATCTATTTAGATACAGCGCCACAAACGCCTACCGTTAGATCCCCACGGATATATCAGATTTATTGATTAAATCTCAACCGTCGGATTAAATCTCTGGTCTTAAAATCGAATGGCTCCAATCGCTCCTAGCGACGATGCGCACGTGCGAAGTGCAAAGTGCGTGCGGGCGCCTCTAAAGCGCCCATTCGCCCACGCCGCGCGTGCGCGTGCGTGATGCGTGGTTTGCGTGGTGCAAACCACGCCAAGCATCCCATCATCCCAACCAATCTATTGTTAGTAACATAAGGAAAAGTCTATATAAGGAAGTAAAACTTTCCTTATTTTTCCAATACGGTACTAATACTAAAACTACACGTTTAGTTATCCGTATATTTTTCCCCAAGTAAATCAATGATAACTCATTCATATGAAATCGGATTTTGACAAACTTTATGTCTAAATTCAAGAGCTCGACGAGACGAATCCAATGGTCCATCCTGATCTTGATTTGGACAACGTTTGGTTGCCCAAATTGACCAAAAACAGATCCGGTTTCTACTCACAAAAGTGGATATTTATATTTAAATGCTACAAATTGTGACTAGAGCTCTATCACAATCCTCTTCAAGTTATCTTTTGCGTACACATTTGTTTTCGTGATAAAAAACCCCAAAACTTTACAATCTGATGGGGACTTGTAGAACATTTGAGAAGCAATAAGAGAAGTGTAAGTTTCACAATTTAAGAAACATAAGCACCCTTTGTCAATGTAAGAACTTCATTGCTAATTGGGTTAGCACCACTTAGCTTATGCACTGGTCAAATATACAACATTTAAGATGCAAACAAAATGAAGTAACCCCAACTTATCTTTCCACAAAAAAAATAACAATCTATCTGTAAATTTCTAGCTATTTCTGAAACCATGTTAAAGGCCATTGGGCCAATTTCTCCTTTATAATCGGTTTGGAGGAAAAATGTATAATTTTCCAAGATTCATCTTCCGACAATATTCTAATAATATGCACATGACGTAGGGTAGTGCGAATAATTGTTAGGTAATTATTAGAGGACATGGACCAAGCCCATGGTCAGGTTGGCCAAGCCTGACTCGGGGCTACAACTTGGCATGATCGATGGTCATCTAAAATCCATTATATGTATGATGTAAATTTATATAATAAATAATAATAAAATGTTACAATTATTTATTTTTCTTCGTCTATTCTTGTTATCAAATTATCCATTTCTAGACTATTCAACTCTAAAGATTTCTCATGGTATAAAGAGCCATAAATTTTTTTTGTATCAATCATGACTAGCGAATCTAGAGAAGTTAGTACTAAGACGACAATCAGCCCTCTGTATGAGCTCATCTTTCGGAATCACTCGCTAATATTGTTATTACTCCACCATTGAATGGAAGCAACTTTCCATCATGGCTCGTGTTATGAAGAAAGCTCTTAAAGCAACAGGTAAGTTGGTTTTGTTGATGGATCACTTCCACAACCCAATAATCCAATCGATTTTATTCAATGGGAGAAGTGTAATGCCTTGGTACATTCTTGGCTTACATACTCCATATCCGCTGAAATAAAGGATTCCCTTTACAACGATAATGCTTCCACTATATGGAATCATCTTAATGAGCATTTTTTTCAAACTAACGCGCTCGCAATATATCAAGTGAAGAGAACGATTACTAATTGTAAACAAGAAGGATTACCCATCTCCGATTACTTTACAAACCTTACTACACTTCAAGGAACACTCAACTCCTACATCAAAATCTCTTCATGCATACGTGTAAAAAGAGAGTCACATATTGAAGAGAGAATCAAGACCAATCCATGCAATTCCTCCAAGGTGTTAATGATAATTTCTCGGCTCTTCGGAGCCAAATTGTCAAAATGGAACCATTCCCTCCATTGACTATAATTCATAACCTTGCTAAACAAGAAGAGGCACAACAAATGCTAATCTTTGATTATCTTCGCATCATGAATCGACGACTTTAGAAGAACACCACCTCTACGTCAGGCTTTAGTGGATGGTTAGAATATTCTGAGGCCACCCCTTAGAAATCGAACTCACCACCGAACCGAGAGAAATTCTCAAGTGGCTCACTGGCCCAGACTTCAATGTTATCATTGCCATCAATTAGCATATCTTGTTAAGAATTGTTACTTCCTTCATGGATTTCCGAAGGGACATCCTCAATATCGTCAAAACAATTCCATCAACAATGACGACGTTAGAGCTTTTTCTATGACTAAAGAGCAACATAGCTTCCTTGTTAGTCTCATGAAGCAACATTATAATCAACATACCGACATGAATATGGATGATTCTACCCCTTATATCAACTCCATAGGTATGTCTCTTACTTTAAATTCATGTGTTGTAGATTCGAGCGCCGCAAAACATATTTCTGCCCATTTATCCTCTTTTAACTCATATAGATTGGCTCCATCAAATCTTTATGTACGTCTACCCCACGGGTTTAGATCCAAATTAATTCATATTGGATCTATATATTTTAATAAAGACTTAAATATCAAGGATGTATTCCATATCCCGTCTTTTAAATTTAATTTAATTTCGATTCTGAAATTACTACAAAGCTTCCATGCAATGTAAATTTTAATTCATCCTCTTGCGTCTTTTATCAAGGCGAGGAGAAGTCAAAGGTAATACGAGTGGTAGAATTCAAGATGAGCCTTACTTCCTTCACTTAGGAGATAGTTTCTTAAATTCCATTAATTTGATGTTTTTTTAAATTCTAGTCAGAATAGTTTTGATATTTGACGTTGGCGATTAGGCCATCCTTGTTTTGAGAGATTAAAATTTATTATGAATAAAATACCTTTTATCAAGTCTATTTCAAATTCAGAAACTCCATGTGATGTATGCCCCCAATCTAAATAACCTCGCTTATCTTTCCCACATAGTACATTTAGGTCTTCTAGACCCTTTTGTCAGTGTATATGAGTGATTGAAGGAGGTGATGTAAACAAAGTGTAATAAAAGAAGACAATAGAACTAATGGAGTGCCTATAGCATGAAGTAGCTAAGTAGGCAGTTAACAAAGTTAGTTAGAGAAAAGTTTGTTGTTAATTATAAACTTTTCTAACTAACCATGTTCTCTCACTAGATTAACAACTGGTTAGTCTATAAATAGGGAAAGCTTGTGTAATGCAACTTAGATGAATGGAATTGAGTTTTAAATCTATAATTCTCTCAATCTCTGCTATTTTGATATATCTCTGCTATTTTGACATGGTATCAGAGCTTGGAGAACACCTAATTCTTCATCTCTCTCTGCTCTTGTCACTGAAGTGATTGTATCCTCAGATCTGGTTTTCGATCTTCAATCTATTGGTTCTAAACTTGGTTTTTTTTCCGAAATCAAGTAAGTAAACTTTCTCTCTCAATCTTTTACTATCAATAATGGATTCATCTACACTTCTTCATCACCTAGTTTCAGTTCAAATACAAACATATCAATTTCAAATATCTCCAGTTTTATTTCTGAGAAATTAGATGGTGCCAATTATTTACTTTGGAAGGATCAACTAGAATCCATACTTTTGAGCACAGATCTCTTAGGTTATGTCGATGGTTCGATTCAAGCCCCAAAAAAGTTCATAGATGAGGCGAATCCAGAGGTTTTGAATCCTTTATACATCACCTGGAGAAAGGCAGACAGTTTTGTAAAATCCTGCTTGAAATTTACTTTCACAAGATCAATATCTTCAGATGTTCTAGGGTTAACTACAGCTAGGGAGATCTGGAAGTTCCTAGAGATGATGTACATTGAGGAATACGAAGCTAAGATCTCTACACTAAGAGATCAACTTCAAAACACAAAGAAAGGAGAATCATCAGTGAGTGAGTATTTGAGAAAGATTAAAACACTAGCAGATGCTCTAATGGCTGTTAATGATAAAATTTCTGAAAAAGAGTTGTGCAGAATAGCTTTAAAAGGTTTAGGTAAGGAGTATAGGCAGTTTGTGATTGCTACTCATCAAAGAGATTCGAGGATGACTTTTCCTGAACTAAGAACTCGACTCATACATCATGAACAATGGCTGAAAGCTCAAGATATAGAAGATACAATTGATTCAGCTTATTATGTTAAAAGAACTCCTTCAAGACAACAATATCAACAATACAACTTCAATCAAATGAATCCAAAAACATCAAAAACCTTTCAACCAAATCAACAGAGAAATTTCTCACATCATGAACAACACAGTTCAAATAGACAGCATTATAATAACCAAAGTGGTCAACATAGCCAAAATAGCAGACCAATACAGACCGGAGAGAAAGCAATTGACTTCGATTTCACAAGTATTCCTTGTGGTATATGCAGAAAATGGGGACATTCAGCTTCCAAATGTCGATTTAGATATGCACCAGATGAATCAAATAGATCTTATAACAGCAATAGCAATATAAACAACAACACTACAAATTTCTACTCAAATAGATGAGATAGCAATCAAGCTAAACCAAATTTTGCAGGTCTACACCTATATGAAGAAGGTGAGACCTCAAACATAAACAAAGATGACAAAATTAATGATGAAGAAGCTTATGATGCTCAGTTTGGCTATTTTCAAGAAGAGTCTGAGAATGAAGAGGCACACATGGTTACTGAAATGACTATAAAGCCAGCTCCTAAAGTTTGGCTGGAAGACACCTGAGCAACAAGCCATATGACAAATGATCAATCTTCGATACAAAAAAAAGGTCTCACATTGGTGCCGATTCAATAATGGTTGGGAGTGGAAATTGTATCCCCATTTCAGGCTCAGGTGATACTAAACTTATAACTCCTCTTCATAACTTTGATCTTAAGAATGTGCTTATTGTTCCAAATATCAAAAGAAATCTGTTATCTATCTCTAAGTTCACTAGAGATAATCAATGCTTGGTTCAGTTTTCACCATGGGTTTACAAAATCTTAGATATTTGGTCTGATCAAGTTTTAAATGAAGGTCTGGTTATTAATGACTTATATCCTATCAAGTTTGAAGTTGATATCTCTCATGAGGCCTATATGACTCAAGTTACTGCATCTTCAGCTACATGGCATAATAGATTGGGACATACCTCTGATTCTGTTTTGCACATACTCACTAGGAATAAGTCTATTCCTTTGGAGTTCAAACCACAAAGAGGTCTTTGTCATTATTGTCACTTGGCCAAGAGTAAGTGCCTTCCATTTTCTAATTCAGAAAGTTATACAGAAGCTCCATTATATCTTATTCACTCAGACATTTGGGGTCCAGCTCCCACTTCAACCAAGAATGGTGAAAGGTACTACATTTTGTTTCTTGACGATTATAGTAGATACCTTTGGATATATCCATTAAAGCGTAAATCAGACAGCTTACAATGTTTCAAACATTTCAAAGCTACCTCTGAAAACTTATTCTCTACCACCATCAAATATTTTCAAAGTGATGGTGCTTTAGAGTTGGCAAAAGGGGATTTTAAATCTTTTCTAGATCAGAGTGGTATTCTTTTCAGAAGCTCTTGCCCTTATACACCACAACAGAATGGTAGGGCTGAAAGAAGAAATAGGCAGATCACTGAAGTTGGGATCACATTGCTATTTCAATCTCATATACCTAAATCCTATTGGTTTGAGGCCTATTCCACTGTTGTTTTCATCATCAATAGGTTGCCTACAAAACTTCTTAAATGCAAATCACCCTATGAGCAACTTTTTTGCAAGGAGCCAGATTACTCTTTCTTGAAGATGTTTGGATGTCTATGTTATCCTCATCTAGCACACACAAGACCTGAAAAACTCAGTCCTGAGTCTTCTATGTGTGTCTTCTTGGGCTATAGTTCTAACCATAAAGGTTATAAGTGCCTTGACATGGAGAATGAGAAGATATATATCTCTAGAAGTGTTATATCTGATGAAGATGTTTTCCCATATTCATCTTCTTCTGTCCCAAATGCAGCTGCTTCTTCTTCCCAAAATCTTGTGTTATCTCATTCCATTGATTTTGGTATATCTCCTCTTACTACAACTTGTACAGAATCAACACCACAAGCTATTTCATCTCCATTATTATCAAATATGTCTCCTATAGCATCTGTTGCTTCCCCTATAAGGCCAACACATCCAATGAGAACAAGATTGAAAGATGGTATTGTTAAACCAAAGAGGCTACTAGATCAATATGTAAATTACAGCAGCTATCATCCCCTACCAAGAGCTTTTCTGACACTATTACAGCATATCCCAGAACCTAGCACTTACAAACAAGCTGCAGTAGATCCTAAGTGGTGCAAGGCTATGCTTGAAGAATATCAAGCCTTGATTAAGAATAACACATGGTCTTTAGTTTCGAGTACATCTTCAATGAATATTTTGGGATGTAAATGGGTCTTCAAAGTGAAATATAAGGCTGATGGTTCTGTGGAGAGGTATAAAGCAAGGCTGGTAGCTAAGGGTTTCCATCAAAAGGATGGTTTAGACTACACTGAGACATTTAGTCCTGTGGTTAAGGCTACTACTATAAGAATTGTGTTGAAATTGACAGTTTCCAACACTTGGGATATTTTACAACTTGATGTGTCTAATGCATTCCTTCATGGAATCTTAGAAGAGGAAGTTTTTATGTCACGACCAACTGGTTTTGTTGATGATACCTGCCCTTCATATGTGTGTAAACTCCACAAAAGCCTTTATGGTCTTAAACAAGCACCACGGGCCTGGTTTAACAGGTTTGGGTCTTTTCTTCTCACTTTGGGTTTTCAGAAAAGTGCTACTGATCACTCCTTGTTTATCAAGTACACTGCTTCTTCCATTCAAGTTATATTACTCTATGTTGATGATATTGTTCTCACTGGTAGCAATTCACATGATTTAAAGGTTTTAATCTCTACTCTTAAGTCTGAATTTGCTATGAAAGAGTTGGGATCATTGCATTTCTTTCTTGGTATTGAGGTCTCCAAAAATGAATCTTCTAAGCTGCTATTAACTCAGAAAAAGTATGCTTTGGAATTACTTCAGAAGGCTGATATGTTGGAATGCAAAACAAGTAATACTCCAGTTTCAGGGGGCAATAGAATCTCGAAAATGGATGGTACTGTGCTATTTGATCCAGCTCCTTATAGATGTCTTGTTGGGAGTCTTCAGTACCTTACTATGACAAGACCAGACATATCTTTTGCTATCAATTATGCAGCCCAATTCATGCAAACACCTAGGTCTTCTCATTTTCAACTAGTGAAGAAGATTCTAAGGTATGTAAAGGGAACAAGTGACTCTGGTGTAACCATTACCAAAGGAGATGTTTCTCAACTAGTGGGGTATTCCGACTCGGATTGGGCTGGGTGCCCTGATACTAGGAGATCCACCATTGGGTTTTGTGTTGTTCTTGGTCATTCACTTGTAGCTTGGGGGTCTAAGAAATAACCTACAGTGGCTAAGTCGTCTAACGAAGCAAAGTACAAGGCCCTCTCACTTGCTGCTGCCGAGTTACTTTGGATTTCTTACATTCTTCAGGAGCTGCATCATCCAATTTGTCCTCCAATGGTGATATATTGTGATAATTTAGGTGCCAAGAACATTGCTGCTAATCCGATTTGCCATGCCCGAACGAAACACATAGAAGTGGACTATCATTTTGTGCGAGAAAAGCTTCAAATCCGACACATTCCAACCTTGGAGCAGCCTGCTGATATTCTCACTAAAGGCCTTCCCAAGGCCCTTTTCATTCCATTACGAAGCAAGCTAATGACCCTCTCCCAAAGCTCTTCACTGGTTTCGGCTCCATTATCTTGAGGGGCATGTTAGTGTATATGAGTGATTGAAGGAGGTGATGTAGACAAAGTGTAATAAAAGAAGACAATAGAACTAATGGAGTGCCTATAGCATGAAGTAGCTAAGTAGGCAGTTAACAAAGTTAGTTAGAGAAAAGTTTGTTGTTAATTACAAACTTTTCTAACTAACCATTTTCTCTCACTAGATTAACAACTGGTTAGTCTATAAATAGGGAAAGCTTGTGTAATGGAACTTAGATGAATGGAATTGAGTTTTAACACTATAATTCTCTCAATCTCTGCTATTTTGATATATCTCTGCTATTTTGACACCTTTCAATTAGTACATGCGATTTATGGGGACCATTCTCAACCCCTTCTCACTCAGGATGTCGAAACTTCCTAACACTAGTTTATGGTTTTTCACGATGTACTTGGACTTTCTTAATGATGTCCAAATCCGACACATTTAGGTACATCGTTACTTTTAATAATTTAAAGATTACCCAACTCAATTCTAGGATTGAGGAACTTAATTCTGAAAATGGTCCAATTATATTTCCAACCATTTAAACTTTCAATTCCGATAATAGAACCGAATATCTTTCCCATAATCTTCAAAATTGGTTCAAATCAAAAGGCATCATCCATCAAAAGAGTTGCCCTTAAACAGCCCAACAAAATGGAGTTGTTGAACGCAAACATCGACATATCTTTGATGTAGCAAGAGATTTACGAATCCAAGCTCATCTTCCATTAGACTTTTGGGGTGAATCTGTTCTCACCACCGTCTATTTGATTAATTAACTCCCATCTCTGATTTTGAAGGTGTTTTCTCCTCATGAGATGTTAATAGGACCTGCACCATCTCTTCACCGCCTTCGAGTATTTGGTTGTCTTTGTTATTCACAAAATACTTCCATCAAAACAAAGATGGATCCACGTACAAAACCCGACATATTTGTGGGATATCCACATAATAAAAAAGGGTATCGAATATACGACATCTCTACGAAGAAGATCATCACATCTAGACATGTTGTATTTCATGAAACAATGTTTCTCATGAACTACTCTTCGCATCATCAACTCCACTATAATATTCTCTATGATGTGTTCATTAATTATACCTCTTTAAAGTTGCATTCAAATGCACCAAATAAATTTACAGGCTCGCTTATATTAGAAGGCCCATCTACTCAAGACAATCCTCTCTCATCTGAGGGAACTCCTTCTCTGGAAACCTCTTGTGGCATGTTCTCAATCTCACTCGACATTATTCCGACGTGGCTCTGATACTAACTGTCACGGGGTAAAAACTGGGCTTAAACTTTTCACCGTGCGGCACTTGTGTTAGCTTCTTTCTAAGCACAAGGTCAAGCCTTCACTCTAATATGCCTATGTAAGCTTTGACTAATAGGCAAGTTCTAACACTAAGAGTGCTCCAAGAAAGGCAAGCTCCAAGAATGCTCAAGACTATTACAAAAAACTTATGCTTGATTGATTATGAACTCAAAGTTTACAAGTGTGGGCACACTTCTCAAGTCACTCAAACTCTACACTCTATTGCTTGATTCCTAACTTGAATGCTTACAAATGAGGGGGTGATCCCATATTTATACTAGTTGCCTTACAAAATCGACGGTCACAATCGCACCACATGGCAACGATCTAACGGCTAGGAACAATGTAGAGAATTCTAAGGAAATCTCTTGATAACTCTTGGTTCCATAATATTCTAGAGAGTTCCATCTAAAATGTCTTCATCCATCTCTAGAAAGCTTCTTTAGGTTGGGCTTAGGTAGGTGTTGTCCGACCCCATAAGCTGTTGCATTTTGGGTCTCAAGTCGTGACATTCTCCCCCACTTATGTTGCAGACATCCTCGTCGCGAACTTGATTGCAGCCTCCGCAGCAACATGACTCTGCTCCCACGCTTTGTCCTTGGCCACTTTTATACTCCTTCAAGATTCGCCTCCACCTTTGCCTTTGACCCTACGTGCATCTTTGGTTTGTGATGCTCCTTCCGTCCTTTGTGCATCCTTGCCTTGCACATGTCCCGCATCTCGAGCTTTCCGACACTTAGGCTTTCTCTCTTCATATGTTGGCTCCTTACTAGTGCCCTCCAACGCACTAGTGTCTGGTTGGTCCTTTCCAACCTGCGTGCCACATAAAGTTGGCTTTGGCTTCTTATAAGCATGCCTCCTTTTCCCTTCACTTAGTTGAAGTGAGGAAACCAATCCGATTTTGCTTTCCTTAGTGCGCTCCACTGGCACCACAGATGGGGACTTCTCGTCTAGAACCTGCAAAATATTCAAGTGTGGTATCACGGTTGCCTTAGACACTTAAAGGAAGTCCAAACCCAAGACACCTTTGTGACCATCCATGTCCCCGACGTAGAAGTCTACCCCGGCAGCTCCACACTCCCATCCTGAGCGAAAATCACCTCGGTATTCCAGGCACGACCTCCGGTTCTGAGTTTATCGCCTTCATTGTCGACCTCCGGAGAAGAATTAGACACACCAATCCCGGTATTTCCATAAATCTCATCTAAAGAGGAACGCGAACAAGCCAACATTATCCGAAGGAAGTCGGGACCAGTTACAGACATAGGAAGGGGATAACAAGAAAGGTTCATAGACCTGGATGCACACACTATCATTCGACAACTAAGGAATTTGTTCTGAGTAGAATGTCGAGTGGAGAGATATTGAATCTCTAGCACTGTAATGGAAATACAACTTGAAATAGGACAGCATGTCCGTCCTCATGTTTTAGAAATGATTGACCTCTTTAAAGACATGGAATGGATGAGAGCTCCTATGGAAGCCTCTATGGCAACCGACATGATTTTGTTTTCTCTTCATGATGGTTTGGAAGAAGTAATATCAAACTTTGATAAAAAGTTTGGAAATGTTTCCTTGTAATGTATACTCACAATACTGGAAGTAGCTGAAAGTAAAATCAGGCCACCTAAGACTAAGGAAGAAATTTTTAGTGGTTAAAAGGGTGTCGATTCAGGATGCGGTCGGAGAAAGAGACGATCTGGAAAAAGAAGAGGCAAATGGGTTGCTAAGTCTAGAGATACCCTTACTAATAGCAATTGTTTCTATTGTGGTGATACGTCTCATTTGATGAGAAATTGTCTACAATACCCCATATGATTCTTAGAGGACCCACACAAAAGCTATAACGGAACCAGATTCTAAATATTAGCTGAGAGCCATATGATCAGAAGTGGGATTCTTGTTTGAAAATCAAGTTTAGAACTTGGTCCAATTGCTAAGTAGGATCATGCATGTAAAATACAATTAGATTTTCAAAGGAAAACAAACAAGGATGCAAACATCGAGATTTCCAGAAACTTATGAAGGACCAAGGTTATTCATCCATAGTAAAAGACTATGCATAAAATTCTTGTTCTTATCATAAAAATCCATAAAGATAAAACTAGTAAATGATGATCAACATCTGAGAGACTACTGACGCACATGACTAGTAAAGTAAGCAAAATTTCATTGAAGGTCGATGAAATAATGCCTACAAAGAGGAGACGGTATCTGACATTCAAAAGCAATTTAAAAGGTTTGAATTCCTAAAAGAATGAAGAGGAATCTTGTTTTACAAGAAGGCAAGTGGGAGTAACTAGAAGCAATTGGGGTTGTTTTCCGTCCTGTATGTATGGGACATACTAAGAAATTGAGAACAACATTTAGGATGTTGAAACAAGGAAGGAGCTGACACAATAAAGGACATCCGTTAAGGGTAAAATACATTTAGGCATCAAAGTCTATAACAATAGATAAAGTATATTATAAGACTCGTTCAAAAAAGTCTTGAAAAGATCTAATGAGAATTGCTCTGAGAGAGATATTCTACCCAACTCTCATATCACACATGAGAGATTCTACCCAACTCTCATAAAGTAGATAATAAGACACAATCAAAAAAGTCTTGAAGAGATCTAATGAGAATTGCTCTAAGAGAGAGATTCTACCCAACTCTCATATCACACATGAGAAAGATACTTGTGTTTTGCACATAAGATCGATCATGAAAGTCATGATCAATGTATACCCTGACATCTTGCATGCTTGGAGTATGAGATGTATCCACCCAAAATTTCAAAGTAGGGACTTTGGAATGTTATAAGAGAAATGCCTAAGACGCTGGGAGCATCTAGGAGAAAATCAGAGAAAGCAATAAAAGTTGAAGCAAGTTATAAAATGCAATCTTCCAAAAGGAAGGACAACCAGATGAAAAGAGTTTCAGGCTGAGAGTTGTTGCAAACTCTACTAAGTAAAGAAAATAATTAGAACTTAGGAAGTACAAATATTGTCAAAGAAACTGATGGAAATGTCCTTCGGTTAAATGATAATAAGTGATGTGACATGAAAATGCTTCATTTGAATCTCTTAACTCGGGTTAGTTAGTCCGGTTCGAGCGGTTACTCTGATGATTTGTTTGATTCTCTTTTCTCAGGTCTCATTTACGGAGTTCGATGCAAAAACATCGTGATAAAGACATACTTGAGGGGCATTTTGGTCATTTTAATGACAAGGGTATTCTGGTAAATATTAGTGTTCATGTGAAAGTAGAGTCCAATACGAATCTATCGGCGAAAGCGGAAGTGGAATCGGAGTCCGGATCAGGGAGACAGTCCAAGTCAAAGTTGAAGTCAAAATCATTTGACCAAGTCATTAAGTAAACACGTGGCAGCATTTGGGGTGGCATTGCAACTTAATTTCTCTACTGTGAAGCACCATACCTTTCTTATTTAATTGGGTCAAAACAATAACGTGTGGACAGCCAACATGCCAACCCACGATTGGTGGTAATTAAAGACTAGTATTTGTCTTCTTAATCTTATCATTTTCTTCTTATAACCAGGCAGGGATAAGAAATTAAAATAAAGAGGGAAGGAGAGGAGATTTTATGGAGATAATATTTCAGAATCAAGAAGGAAAGAGCAGATTCCGTTGATAAAAGGAAAGAGAGAATAGAAGGCAAGATTTGAAATTCTAGAGAGAGGAAATAAAGCTGCGTCAATGGCAGATTCGATTGAGATTTCTTGCTGTTAGAAATGGGAAGTTAGAGAGATGATTTGGTTCATAGCTGGAGATTGAGAAATCGAATCCTAGAGAGAGAAAGGGATTTGATTGATTTTATCTTCCACATAAAATAACAGTATAAAGAGCTGGGAATTGATACAACCACGGTAACTTTCTCTTTCCCTCATCTCTATCCTCTGAAAATCATAGAGAGAATGGAAAGAAGGATTCTACAGATATTCTTCTCTCTCTAGAAACAGAAATTTAAAGAGAAGATTGAAGAGGGAGAGCTGGAAATTTGGAGGATTCAATTATATTTTCTAGAGAGAGAGATCGAAGGAGATTCGGGAGATTGATGGGATTTCTCTGAATACAGAAACATTTAGAGAGAAATTGAAGCTGCTGTTATATAAAGGCCATAGAACAGGAGAGAATATCATCTTCTCTTTGGGAGAAACAGGGGCTGAACTAGAATTGAAATAGAGCTCTGTTCTTCATCTTCTCAAGAGCTTTAAAGAAATATTAGTGAGAGAGAGAAGAAGAAGAACAGAGAAACAAAACTTATTGTATCATCTTCTTTATTCTACATTTCATGTTTTCTAATTTCAGAAAAAGAAACAAAGAGTGTTTGTATATAGAGAGAGAGAGAGAGAGAGAGAGAGAGATAGAGTTTTATGAGTTGTTCTTCTTCCATATGCATTATAAACATCACAGAGGAATTATTCTTTCATATTATTTTTCTGTTAAAAGAAGTTTAAAGTTTGTGTGTGTGAGAGAGAGATAAAGAATATGTGTTTCTTTGAGTCTTTGTGAGAGGGACTTGATACGAACTCATCACACTCTATCACATACGTTAACATTGAGGAGCAACTGGCAGCATCATCATTTTTGTGATATTTCTCTTACTCTTCTTTTGATCTTAACTCATATAATGAAACTCTTTATGATCTCTTTAATGGACACGAATAGCTAAGTTTGTTTCTCTAGAGTGAAGATGAAGCTTTGAACATGAATAAATAGTTTAGTCGTTTTTTTTTCTTCTTGTCATGTTTGTAGTTAAGTGCTCATTATTATCTAACTATACCCATTCGATTTCATAGAATAATGATAGTAGCTTCATCGTTTATGCTTATAGCTTGATAGGTCATACTTAGAAGTAAGATTCTTTGATGATTTATGCTTGTAATTTGATAGGCGATAGTTGGGATATAATTATTTAGGACTTGAAATTGGGATAGTACATCTTGAATATGTTTGCTTATAATGTTATATGTTCCGATGTTTGGGTAATGTTATTTTTCTAAACGTTGAGTTATAAAGTTAGAGAATCATGTTAAGAGGAGATAAAATCAATTATGATACTTTAAGGTGGATTCTGAAACTCTAGGTTGTCCCCCATTTGAATTTCATTTGTATTGTTTCAGTATTCTTTTATCACCAAAATCACTTTTCAAAGAAAACCGATTTATTTTCAAGTCTTAGAATAGGTTTCACTTAGTCTCTGAGGAACGAACCGGTCTTACCGGAAAAATTACAACTTGACACCCGTGCACTTGCGGGTGTAGACCTATTAAGGAAACTTTCTAGGCCCATCAATAAGCAAAGTAATTGATGGACCAGATCCATAACAAAATTGTCACCTAAGAACAAATGTGTCGAGATATAATCTGAGACATTAGGATCATACTAGAATGACCTAGACTTGTAAGACTGAGTGCGTAAAAGAGTATACATGGGAGCTCATTTTTACAAATTCTAGTTACCTGAAATAAAATAGTTTATTTTGTCTTATAAATTTCGGTTTAGTGTTTAAAACGGCAATCTAAAGTAATGGAATGTTCCAAGTAGGATTATTAGATACGTGATCTAATAAATGAAACCCTACTAAGTGAACGTGAAACGATTTCATTATTTTGTCCCTAGTCCAGGTCATTAGAGTGGACAATAATGACTCATGAAGACTAGCATGAGAGATTGACAGATATCGTTGTTTCTTGGGCTATAAGAATATTGTGTATTCAAGTCAACTGTATGGGTGTATGGTACACTAGAAAACCACCAGTGAGAGCTTCCAAAAAAATATTTAACGTCGGAACTCTCATTGACAATTGGAAAGATTCCTCAAAACATGAGTGCACCACTCATCTTATGTAGGGAATGCCAAACTTTGGTCCCGTTAAACGTTGTGTCGTAAAAGGAGGTTATAAAGGCGAAGGTCGGGTAAGGCATGATAGACATGAAGCTAAGTGGGAGTATAAGAATGGAATATGTCCTCCTAACTAAAATTACGATTAGTATCTCAAGGACACTTGAGGCGTAACGACTGAAAATGCATGGGAGTGCTCAAATGGATTAATGGTTAATCATTTGTTTTGACAGTTGTTCTCCAGATCAAGAAAGTCTAAAAGGTGTGACGTATCAGATGAAATATGAAGTGACATGGGAATCGAGAATTGCACTTGTTCTAAGTACAAGTGGGAGACTGGAGGATATATCCTTTCGGTCTGAAGGAGATGTCCTTCCAAATGAGTGTCCTTCGACCAAGATGATAATGCGCTCAATTTGTCGAATAGGATTACGGTGACTTTAGACGAAAGATCTAGTCCGGTCTAATTAGGGATCGTAATGCTTAGCTAGAAGCCAACTACGATCGTCGAATCACTTCAATGACTCGCGGCTAAAATAGACCAGATCCTATAACGGGTTACACCAAAGAGTGGTGGCTTGAACTGGTGAATTGACTAGAGGGAACTTGGAAAATAATTGGATTAGATCCAACTTAAACAAGCCAAAAAGGTTCGGAAGAGGCCGGACAAAGATAGAAATAACTTGGCCCGAAAGAGAAGGCGTGGGACACGTTAAAGGGGTCGGCCATGTGATGGCCGGCTGGAGTTGTGGGCCGGTCAGACCAAGCCCCCTAATGGGCTGATCTGGCCGACCACATGTAAAGGGGAAACCCTAGATGGGAATTAGTTTCATCTAGGAATCCTAGTCAAAAAAGGTTTCCGACCTTATCTTTTTTGTGCTCCATATATAGTCCTAGTTTGAATATGATTCTAATTAGGGTTTCTCTATATAAGGACTAATTAGAAAACAAAAAACGTGTGGAATTTTCTCAAGAGAAAATCAATCTCTCAGACATCAAGTGGAGGGAGGGATTTTAGAGAAAAAGCTCTCATTTTATCTATCTAGTCAAGAAAAAGGAGTTCTTCATCTCAACAGTCAATAAGGTCCTAGTTGACTAAAGGAAGGGAGTTCAAGTCAACTTACTCGGTGTCTCAAGTAGAGGAGCTTCACTTTGAAGCTTTTTATCTTCCGAAAAGAAGTCGGAATCTGAGTTCGAGGAAAGCGAATAAGGTATTCTTCTTCCCATTCTAGTTCATCTTTAGTTCTTTCATATGATCCTGGAAACTAGTGTTAGACGTACTAGATGTCTGAGATTATTCTTACAACACTAGGTGACACCAAAACCCAACACCACCATCACCACACCATTTTTCTCGCTCATCTTTTCTCTTGTCCTCTCTATCTCTCCCTCAAACTCTCTTTGAGTTCCGGCAAAGATAAGGATTTTTTTGCTAGAATCCCTTTCACTAAGAGGGGGATTGAATCCTCATCTTAAATGAAGCAATTTTTTTCATGAAAAACATATATGCTTATTATTGGACAGAGGTCCTCGTAGATAAATAAATAGACTAGAGAAACTAATATGTGAAGATGGGGATGAAAATGATGAAAAAAAGTGGCAAAAGATTTGAAAAAGGACCGTTTGGGATGGTGGTAGTCTCATGAAGATGAAGGCAAGAGAAAAACATTGCGGTTATTGTGGTGGTAGCCGGAGGTGGTGATGAAGACAAAGATCTTGTGTATGTATTCGAAACGTGAGTTTACGAAAGTAAACATAATTTAAGTAAGTAAAAAATAACAATTTGGCGAATAAAATAACAAATTAATGTACATAAAATTTGCCATTGAAGATCTGTTAAAAGGTTTTGGAGTTTTCTTTTTTGGGGAAATGGTCTACAAGAGTCATCATTAGATAGCATTCATACATCATGAAGATACAATACAAAGATACATCAAGATTCACAAATAGAATAAGACTATAATAGAGATATCTCAAGATTCACAAATAGAATGAGACTATAATAGTCGGATTTGAGCCCTAAAGGCCATATACATCTGCCCTTAAAGGCCAACCTAAGAGATCTAAAGTCCAAGTAATCTAACTGTACTTTGTTTATACCCAAGTCAATAATTTCTGGATTTGCACTCTCATGGGATCGAACTTGGGACTTTCGTTTTGCGGAGTGAGTGTCCAACCACTACACTAATAGGTGGTGGATGAGTTTTGGAAGTTTGTATATAAAGTTTACCATTGAAGATTCCTAATTTAGAGATTTGGAAGTTATTGATGATTCCATTTCTTTAAACATACTAGAATAACAAATTTACTCTATAGACAGATATATAATGGTTATGTATATTTCTCTTAAAAAGATTTTGAAATGGCCACGATTTTAGGGAATAAATAAAAATCTCTGTCATAAAGACTTAATCAATAAACATTGACTTAGGAGGTATACTTTTTTTTAAGTCGAACAATTTACTTGACCAAACATTGCCCCTAATCTTCATCTTCTCTCATCCTCTCTCTCTCTTACTTACTATCTATCTCTCTCGATTCCTCGTTGTTGCTCTCTCAGTCATCATTCCTCACTGTTTTCTTCTCTTAAATTTGGTTCTTTCTAGGGTTTTTTATCGAGAGCTTAGTTTGGGTTAGGGTTTTTTCATTTCTACGTGAAATACGACTAGTTACGTGTTTAAGGGATTGGGATTTGCTTATTTTATCTAGTTCCAGGGTTTCGACGATTCTATCTAAAGGCGATTCGATTGAAATCAAAGATGTTTGGTGTCATAATCTAGAAAGTGAATTCAATTTGATTCGGCAAATTGTTGATGACTACCCTTATGTAGCGATGGATACTGAATTCCCAGTAATTGTTCTTCGTCCAATCGGGAATTTCAAATAAAGCTCAGAATGCCATTACCAAACCCTAAAACAGACGTTGATATGTTGAAGCCAATCCAATTATTGCTAACTTTTTCAGATGAAAAATGAGATCTGCCAACTTGTGGTTAAAAGAATATGAATAGGTTTTGTGTGTGGAAAACCAATAACCTCTCTTGTATATTTATATTGTTAATAGTTTACATAAATATGTAATTGACATAGATAGCTATACACAAGAGAGGAAAAAGAAAATACATAAGAGAGGAAAGAAAATACATAAGGTAGGTTATAGTATATACAATATATCGGAAAGAATCAAGTCCAATCTCATCCAAAATCTTTAGTCAATTATTTCCCGAATCTTATTATTATTACCATTAGGGAGATTTTATAGGGCCCCCTCATTTTTGTTAAAAGACCTCCCCTTAGTGATAATTTAGCAAGTAAAATGGTTCATGGGGAGGCCTTTTAACAAAATTTGGGAGGCCTTATAAAACTTCCCTTACCATTATTAGGGGTGTATTTGCAAATGATTAGATTGAATGGTTAAGAGAAAGTGGGATTGATATTGAGAAGAACAATGAAATGGGTAGTGATGTTTGTCAATTTGGTGAGCTTTTATTGTCATCTGGTATTGTTTTGAATGAATATGTGCTTTGGGTAACTTTTCACAGCCAGATAAGAGAAGGGAGGAATGGTACTTGTACGAGGTTGTGACGGTTAAAGTGATTCAGAAACTGAAGATCAGGGGCAATATTTGATCACGTTAATTTTTGAGTTAAAAATTATGCTTCCGAGAATATACACAAAAATGTGAATTCCTTAAGAAATTTATTTTCCATATGAAATCAATGAAAAAGTCATGCCTACATAAATAAAATCAATGTAAATAGACATGTAAACATGTAAGGAGGTATAATCCACATCTTTTAAAATATTGAAAAACAGAATAATAGAGAAGAAACTGCCCAAATTACAGAAATGACTTCATAAATCCAATAATTAAAGCAAAAAATAAATAAATTAACAGATAAATACAATAATATTATAACAATTTTAATTGATGAAGAAGTTCAAATTTATGCACACAAACAAAACAATACAAACAAATCAACAATTTAGACAAAACAGATAATCAAGAAACATAAATACAAGGCATCAGATCAGAAGAAGAAATTAAAAAAAAAATATAAGTATTTGGGCAACAAAATACAAATTAACAACATACATGACCATGCATGATGATTAACTTAATCATCCATCCATCCATCAGCCAATCATTTCTTCTCAGGAGCTGGTGGTTCGGTCTTCACCGGTTCAGTAACAACCGGTGTCGATTCAACCTCCGGTTTCACTATCTCCTCCACCACAGCCACCGCCACTTCAACAACCGCTTCTGGTACTGATGGAGCAACAGATTCTTCAACCTTTTCTACTATTTCTGTTGTAGTTGTCTCCGATGGTTCAACCACGATTTCTTTATCTTTCTTTTCTACTACTGGTTCTTCAGTGACGGCGGCGGCGGTGGCATCAGTTTCAGCCGGAGGAGGAGCTGGTTCAGATTTCTTCCCCTTTAGGTCAAAAACCTTCTTGAGCTTTGGAAGAACCTTTGATTTCCAATAACCCATGATCTCAAATATATTAATTAATACCTGTAATCAAACAAATTAGAGATTAATTGAAGATGAGGTTGATGATGAAAATGAAAGAAACTTGGAAACAATTAAAAGTTATAAAGAAAAAAATAAACTTACAAAGAAATTGAAGAAGAGGTGATTGATTGTTTCTCTCTCTAGGGTTTGGGTTGGTTAGGAGTGAGAGATAGAAATGAAGTCGTTCTCAACTGAAATGTGTTTGCCAACTCTTTTGTCCACCTACAAAACTGTACAGGCTTTAGAATAGAAGAGCGTGGCTGGATGATATAGAACTTCTTCTTTACTAAATACCCTTAATTATCACTACTATTTACATTAAATACCACTCATGGCCCCACCTATTTATTCAACGTTTGACCTGTCATTACTTATCCCCCACTAATTAGAGTATAAACCGATTGTTCCATAGTTTAATTCAGTTTTGCCACCATACAATGGCAAACTCACTAACTTATCTTTTATATTTTGACAAATTCTATTTTGGCTCCTTATATCACTTCTTCGTCGAGGATCCCTGTAAAATTTCTTCGTCACTGTTAAATTCACCCTCCCGTCATGATTTCTTAGTCCCAAAGCGTAATGCTTTGTTAACTTTATAATTGTTAGGTCTTAATGTAGCGAGAGAAAACGAGATAATTAGAAAAGAAAGAGGGCTGGTGGCATCTCTGACCACAACAGCGAAAAAAAACTTTCTTTTCTCTCTTCTCAAACTATGATTTTTCTCTCTTTTATCTTTTGTTTCTACTAAATTACGATTTGGCTTTGGTAACAGAAGATGTGACATAAGAAAAGAACTTACGATGGGAGGAAAATATTTAAAGTGAGAAAAATATTATATGGTAATTTAATGGGGTTGATTTAGGGGGTAAATCATAAGTTGGACAAGATATGGGACCATTTTAAAAAGTTAATCACGAGTGAAGACCAAGATAGAAATAATTCTAAACCTCTTGGTCCCAAGAACAAGTTCTTTTTTGTTGTAAGGGAAATAGATTAAACAATAACAGAGTTATTACAGTACAAGTGTCGAATAAAATTGGGAGCAACCTCCCAATTACTGCTACTATTAGAGATCCTAGCCCATTTAGCAAGAGTGTCAACTATTACATTAGCGTCACGGGGAATATGCGAAAACACAACATCTTTAAATTCTCTAGCAATTTCTTGATTCTCGGAACGTGTGCTCTGGAGTGTCAATGGATGGGATTATTGGCGTCGATGAGGTGTCTGATGATCGATTGATAATCACTTTCTATAAGCAAAAATCCCACGTTGTGAGTAATCGCCCAATTAATACCTTCTACAATTGCTAGTATTTCACCTTCTTCTACATTTCTAGTATTAATGATGGAAGTGTGAGCATATAGAAATTCCGCATTATCGTTATGAAATAATATACTAATTCTTGTCGGGTCTTTGATATCAGTGAATGAGACGTCAGTATTAAGTTTGGTAAAGGGTTTCTGAGGTGGGTGCCATAGAGTAGGAGGTTTGGTTGGCCTAATTATGTCGGTAGAATAATTAATTATATTATTATTCCTGGAAGAAATTAATATTTGGTTGATTACCTGTTTGAGAGAGGGAGGTTCTCTCTGGAAGGAAAGAGAGCACCTCGTTTTCCAAATATGCCATAAGGTAATTGCATACAGAGTTCTTTGATGTTCACTAACCTTAAAGTTCATATCGTTCCAAGAGGAAATCCAGTTATAAACCGAGTCAATGTTAGAGGTAATAATATTAGAGTGAAACCAAATATTGCGAGCAAAGTAACAGTGAAGTAATGTGTGTTCTAAAGTTTCAAGGGATCCGCAGTAACTACATGTGGTAATATTGCCAATATACTTACCAATTAATTGACGGACGGGAAGACTATTAGTGCAACATTTCCAAAGAAAGAGACTGATACGGGGTATGGTAGGAATAGACCAAATGAACTTCCATGGAACGACAATTCTGTTGGAGTTAAGGTGACCATTGATGAGATGATTGTAACTAGACTTCACATCATACTTAGCCGAATTAGTGAGGGGCCAAATTAACTTATCTGGACCTTCAGAGATGAGGCGAAATGCTTCTGAACCCAGCGTAGAGGTTATAAGACTTTCATTTCAAGTGTTGTTATTAATAAATTGATTAACAGTCAAAAGGTCCGAGTTAGTATGGTTTAGAATAGGGGTCAGGAGGGAAGGAATCCAGTTATCAGTCCATATGTTGATTGAACGACCATTATGAACCTCCCAAACGAAAGAGGGGTTATATTTTGGAGTTTCTGGTCGACCATTAATAAGAACCACCATAGTGGAGGTGGAGATGCAGGCCATGATCATATTGATCCAGTGGTTGGAGAAACCGAGCTTACTCATAACAGCCGCTAGGAATGTCCACTCGACACAATCAAAAGCCTTGGACATATTGAGTTTAAGTGGGAAATAGCTATTGGAACCTTTAGTATGTCGATAAGAGTGAATGAGCTCCTGAGCTATGATTATGTAGTCTGATATTTGTCTGTTAGGCACAAAGGCGGATTGGAAGGGCGAGATAATGAGGTGAAGAAGGGGTTTGAGACGCTCAGCCAAAATTTTAGAGATGATCTTATAGGTGGTATTCAGCAGACTAATAAGGCGGAAGTCCGCAGGTGTCTGAAGGGTGTCGGTTTTAAGAATCAAGCAGATATGGGTATGATTAGTATGAGGAGGCAGAGTAGCGGAGGTGAAGAAGGATCAAACCATATTAGTAATATTGAGGGCCAGTATCCTAGTTGGAGTGGAAGAAAAAGGGGGATAGCCATCCGGTCTGGGGGAAGCTTCTGCTCTAAGGTTCTTAATGGCCTTGTCAATTTCTTCTTGAGAAGGGGTGGCTGTGAGGGTGTTATTTTGATCAGCCGTAATGATAAGGTTAAAAAGATTTATAAAAGTGTCCTCCATTTGCGGTTTAAGGGGGGTGACAATATTGATAAGATGATCAGAAAAGATTTTAGCAATCGCTGGATCCTCAGATATCCACTCTCCATGCGTGTTCTTTATAGAGTGAATTTTATTCTGTCTGTTTCGGAAAATGGTTGTAGAGTGGAAGTATTTGGTGTTTTTGTCACCTAGTTCAATAAAGTCATTCCTGGAGTTTTCTTTCCTGACACTTTCTTGTTGGTGATAGAGGATGTCTAACTCAGAGTTCAGATGATCGTACTGATACTAGTTCTTGGGGTTTTGAAGGAGTATTGGAAGTTTCCTTAATTTGGACTTCTATATTACCAAACACCTTCTTACTCCACTTACCCAGATTCCTGCCCAGATTATTAAGCTTGTACTGGATAGGAGGAAGCGGGGTTTGACTATTCAGAGTATGCGGGGTTTTAGCTATGAAATTATGGCAGTCAGGATGTGACATCCAGGTACGAAGGAATTTGAAGGGCTTCTTAATAGGATTATGTATAGGATTTGTAGATAACAAAATAGGAGAGTGGTCCGATCCCACACCTTCAAGATGATTAACCATAGAGTTAGGGAAGGTGGTAATCCAATCCGGGTTTGCTAAGGTTCTATCAAGTCTTTCCTGAATGAGATTACCATTAAATTTTCTATTGGTCTAAGTGAAAGGGTTACCCGAATAACCCAGGTCCGAGAGATTCATACTATTAATGATATTATGGATTCCGTGAGTGATCGAAGGAAGACCAGGAATGCCACCAGACTTTTCCGACAGGTGAAAGATGATGTTAAGGTCCCTAATGACTACCTAAGGTTGGTCTAAGCCTTGGGCCAACGAGTGTAACTTTTTCCAAGGTCTAAGCTTCTTATGCGTGTTATACGGGTGCCCATAAAAACTGGTAGCGTAGAATTCCAAGTTATTACTAGGGGAGCATTTAGTATGAATGATATTAGCATCGGAATAAATGATGTTGACATCTAAGATTTTATTCCAGTAAAGAGCAAGGCCTCCCGATTTGTTTATGAGGTCGACAGTGATAGAATCATAGTCCTTATGTAATCTAAGGAATTGGTGAAGTTTGTTCGAAACATTCTTTGTCTCGGCTAAGAAGACAATGTCGGGATGATGGATTTTAATCATATTATGCAAGTGCTTGTGAGTGATAAAATTACCACAACCTTGGACATTCCAAGAGAGAATGGAAATGTCGCGGTTATGCGTCATGGTTCTGTACCAGATACTCAGTACAAGCTAAAACAGTCCAACAAGGAAGAAACTAAAAACAGAGTACAAGATTAAAATTGAAGCAAGAACTAATATATGACCTAGAGGCTAAGAACAATAACATAGAACTGGAGCTATACCAAACCACAAAACAGACCCAAAAGGGATCAACAAACTGTTAACAACTCTTAACCAGAGCAACAACAAAAGTCTCAACTAAAGAAACAAACCAGCTAATAGCCCAAAAACAAACAAAACATAAAATATAAAAGAAAGTAAACAATTAGCTAATTACACCAGAAATAAACTATTGTTTCACATAGGGCGGTAGTCAACTTCATTACCTTCATATATCATAATAGGATTGAAGTACGAAGTCAGAGATTCATCAAGGTGAGGAAGGGGCGAAAGATTAGGAGTGAGTCCTGAGCTCCCTGTGACCGACGACCAAATAGATTTGGCAGGTTGACCTGTGAGTGTTTGTTCAGCAGCATGAAGCCAAGAAGAAGAAGCCTCCCCCACGATCAACTTGGAGCCTAAAATAGTCTCCTTATGCTTCTTAGATATGAATGGTGGATAATCATCCATCTTCTCTAATTTTACCTGAACTAGAGGTTGTCATTCCTTTCGTTTACCATTAGGATTTAAAATGAGATGGGGGGGGGGGGGGTTGTCTGCTTGTTTATATTGGGAGCAGGGTGTACAGACTGAACAATCACCAGATTGTTAATCGAAGAAGTCTCCATGGGATCAATAGGAGGGGCACGCAAGGTGAATGGATGATCCATAATGCGACAAAGAGCCTTAAGATACTTTCTGTAACTAAAATTAATGGGGTTACCTCCATCAATAAAAATAGGATTAATTGAAGCCAGCAGAGGGGTACGAACATCGTACATGAATTGGACAGTTATATTAGGGGTACGAGCCGATCCAAAAATTTTAAGGAAAATCTGAATAATCGAACCCATGCATGCAAATATCAGTTCCATATCTTCCCTATTTTGAATAGCTGGAGGGAGTTTGTACAAAGAGCACCAAAGGGGTGCGAAGAACAGATCAGAAAAGTCAAGGGGGAGCTGAAAATCAACCTTCTTCATAACCATTAACATACCTTTGATCATCCACGGTCTACCAAAATTGATAGCCTTATACATGAAAGAGTTAATAGGTTTCACCACAAAAGTATTTGAGCATTTCTGGGTAAGGAATCAGATCACAGTCCCTGAAGAATTTGCTCTTTTATAAAGTAAGGGCGGCAGATCCTAGCAAGAAACCATAACGAGAAATCCTGAAAATCTACGACTGCCGAGGCTTTTGGATAGGAGATGGTGAGTTGTCCATACTCTGAAAGGTTTAGGTAGACTGCCATTTTGCTAGCAAGAGAGGAGACTACTTCGTTGAAGACTTCTCTCGGCATGTAACTCAGAAGGGAAAGATGGGAGAGGGTAGAGAAGAAATACTCCTCAAAAGTTACAATAACTCGGATTAAATAAAGGTTAAGATTAGTATGAACCTACATGGAGAATAGGATCTACTACAGGTCTAATGATGAGGGAGAAGATCAACAGTGGATACTTAAGACAATGGGTGGGTGATTGCAGAAGTTCTATTGGTGGGAGATTTGTTCCTCTCCTCGGGAACTAGCAAGAGAATGACAGGAGAAGGGGCAAAGGATCTATAGAATGACATCTCTGACGCGTGCAAAGGTGAGAAAAGATGGCCGCCCAATTGAATCAGGCCATGCAAGAAGGAAGGGGAAGAGGATATATAACTAAACTTAAATTGGAAGAGTAAACGAAAGTAACTTACCTGATACTATTTGTAAGTATTGCTATTGTCTATGGGGGAGATGCTTATGCTAGGCGAGAACCTTTATGAGTTTGAGTCTCTCTAGTATTGATGCCTTGGGGAAAACACCGAGATTTGCTTAGATGGGTTTTCAGGTGGATATCAGTGTACGCCTATGATTTTCTTGTGGATTTAATAACTACAGTGAAAGGAAAATTGACTTTTAGGTGAGAAATTAGGGTTTGGAGTGAAAAGGTAGAAAGGAGTTGGAGAAGGAAGGAATCCTTCCTGCATGTTAGTCTCTCTCTCTCTCTCTCTCCTCAAAAAACCTCCTCCAGCCTTCTCCATTACCTAAGACCAGGTTAGTGATACCAGGGTGTTTATTTTAGGGAAGACCCAAATTTATTTTTTTAAAAAGTTAAAAGGATAAGTCATATTTTGTTTGGTCAAAAATCAAATATTGTACTTTATTTTGATAAAAATCTAAAATTTATGTTTTGTTTAGTTAAAACTCAATACCTTTTTTAACTTTTGTCAACCCGTTGCAAACCTGTTACAAATTACAAAAATACATAGGGAGCCGAAGACTAAAAAAATTAGGTCATCAAAACAAACATTTATAGGAGTTTTGACAAAATTTCCTTTCGAATAAATCAGACTCACAATATTTAGTTTTAAACACTAAAAAGAAAAATAAACACCATCCCGCAGTGGAAGTTACACATTTTAATATGTTTATAATGGATAAATACTTCAATTTTATCACCATCCCAAAATTTTAATCATTTTGAATTTCGTACTGTTAGAATTGTAACAAGTAAGCATAAAATAAACGGAAATTTGTCAAAACTCTCTAAAAAATTTGGACTTTGGTTAAAAAGGATCAGTCAATTTTTTTTGGTCTTCAGCTCCCTGAGTACATTTTTAATTTGCAACACTTTGCTACAGCTTTGCAACGTCTTGCGACAACTTTACAATTGGTTTGCAATAGTTATGGAGCGCATTGCAACACCTTACAATATATTTGCAACCCCTTGCAACACCTTTGCAAATAATATTGGATTTTAACCAAACAAAATACAAATATTTGGGTTTTTAACAAAAGAAATACAAAAATTGAGTTTTTAACAAAAAAATTTAACTTGTCTTTTTAACTAAAAAAAAAATTAAATTTGGATCTTCGGTCCAATTTATTGTATAGTATTTAGTTGTGCCTTAGGGATCAAATTATTTTCAAATAGGATCCTATGAGAAATTGCATATAGATAAAAGAGGAAGGGTTAATTCTGTTTTAGCCTCCTAAAGATGACCAGCTCACCAAAATGGCCCCCTAAAGATGACCAGCTTCCAAATTGGCCCCCTAACCTCTATTGTTGTCAACTTTTTCATCCACATTAGTGACTTAACAATGTAAACCTCACCTTTACCCTTTTGCTTTTCTTAGTTTCTCCCACCCATTAATTTTTGTTCTCTATTTTATTAATTTATTCTCGCTCTTCATCATTTTGTACAACTACTTTCATTTTCATCACCATCATTCCAATATTTCTCTCTCTAATTAATTTTTTCTTCATTCTCCAACATTTTCAAAAAAAATTACCTCCATCATGATCTTCAAAATTTCCTATTGAGAGTTTGCTAGAAGATATTCAATTAAAAAAAAATATTTTTGAGGAAAAAATTCAAGATTTCTCTTATTTGATTATCTTATAGTTTTTCTATCAATTAGGAAATCATCTTGAAATTTCTTCTCTCAAGACAGTAAGAATTAACTTTTCACTTTCTAAAATCCCTCCCTTAAATTTCAACACAAAAAAATTTCCTCCCTTAAAACATTAAGTTTCCCCAAAAATGACTCAATATGTCATAAAAGTTCAAATTCTAAACCAACTCAAAACCCTCTCTCAATACAAATTTATTCCATTTTGGGTTAATTCAAAACCCTCTCTCAAGAGAAGAAATTTCAAGATGATTTTTCCTAATAAAGAGAAAACTAAAGAATGGAGAAAAGCTTAGAGAAGATAAGAGGAAGAAGAGAAATGTGAGTTTTTTCTCAAAACTAATATTTTTTTTTCAATAAAACATCTTCTAGTGAAAATAGTAGTACAAGTTGATGAAGATGATGAAGGGAAAAAATAAATTAATAAGAGAGAGAAAAGAAATTTAGTGGGTGGGAGAAACTAAAAAAACAAAAGAGCAAAGCTGGTATTTACATTATGAAGTCACTAATATGGATGGAAAAATTGACGGCAATAGAGTTTAGGGGGTCAATTTGGAAGTTGATCATTTTTAGAGGGCCATTGTAGTGAGCTGGTCATCTTTAGAGGGTTAAAATGGAATTAATCCAAAGAAGAACTAATGTACAAGAACTTTCTCTTAAGAGATGCTCCTTTTCCAAATAGGGTAGACAAATCAATAGTGGAATAATCAAGTGATTAGATGAGATAAACAGAGTCCATGGTAGATAAAATGAGCATCAAATTAGGGTTAATTTCATTTTGGACCTACTTTTTGATCGACGGAAAAGTTTGAACCACAAATATGTTGAACTCAAAATTTTAGCCCCCCAAGTGTGCTTTCATTCACTTAATTTTAACACTTCATTCTTTGTTAATTTCTTTTTCTACCCTTTGTTCTTTAATTTTTTTTACAAATTCCTTTGTTTCTCTTTTTTCTTTACTATCTCTGTCGCAATGTGTAAAAAGGACTAATCAGGGTCTGTTCACATTAAGCTAAAAAGTTGTGAGTGGAGTCTGGCACAAAATGATCTTCGCTTTTTTAAACTTCTTCTGGTGGAGTATCTGAAGAGATGCTTTGGCTTTCTTTGGTCGTGAACTTGCTCTAGACTCGAGACTTCTATCTTAGTTGTCTATAGCTATGGCTAAAAAACCTAGCCTTGATTTCGCTAACCGGGCCGATGTTTGGCCTGTTTGCACAATTAGGTGGTCAAAATTTTGAATGGGCAAACATATGAGTCAAACTTTTAGGTGGTATAAATGGGGAGCAAAATTGGAGTAAGCCCTTGTTAAGTGGGAGAACCAAATTAAGGTTGAGACCTTGTAAAACAAAGACAAAAAGACAGGTATACAATAGGAAGACAGGTTGGATCACAAACTCATCAATACAACACAACAACAACAACAACCACAACGTATATGTGTATGTGTAGGGTAAGAACATGGGGTCCCAATGAGTCCTGGATGAATGTGTAATATAGGTGGAAACAGGACAAAATCTTTCTTGGGGAAGAAAGGAAGGAGGGTACATTTTTTTCAATATTTGAACTGTCCAAATTGAATCAATGATTGATCATAGAGGTAACCCTAGGTTTTTCTATCTAACCAACTTTCTCACGTGGCCTAGCTGGTGTTTTTGGAACTAAGCCGTCAAGGTCAAGGCTCCTATTATTATTATCATACATACACTAACACATACCTGGATTTATTATTCAAATGCAATTTTGATTGATTGCTTCATTGTGGAACATGGAATTTCATTCTAATTTTAACACTAAAAGGTAGTAGAAAATATCAAATGAAGATCACTTACAAGTTGTCCGTTTTGGTTTTATTATAAGATCACATGTTAAATTATAGCTCAAATAAATAAATCTATTCGCTTGTGATAAAATTTCCTATACCAATCTCGAAGTAGATTTGCAAATTGTCTTACATACTTGAATGAAGCAAAAAAAATATTTACATATGTAAGAGTGATCAACTCTCTAAGCATTTCGTCGAACACCTTGAGGATGGAGAAGGCCAGCCTAACTGATTTACCGGCCGTACTGTTATACGCACCCCTGTGCTTAAAGCGAAGCGCCCAAGTTATCGATAGGAGGCAGCCAGGAGGGTCTGCGAATAGTGTTATGCTGATTAGTTTTTAACTGTTAGTTAGTATTAGTTAAGTGGTAGTTAAGATCGATTATCTCTCTCTCTCTCTAAACCTCTTCTATATAAAGAGATCACTGTAATTGAAACATTCAATTAAGTTGAGAAGTAATCTAATATTGTTCTTCAAGAAACTTATTCTTTCATGGTATCAGAGCCATAAAGAAACCCTAGAAATCGATTTTCAAGAAAGATTGAAATCAAGAAACAACAAAGGAAGCTGATCTTCTGTCATCAAGGAATCAGAGATACAGTCTTCTTCTTCAACCATTAAAGAAATCAAACTTCAACCATTGAAAGATGAATCCAAATCAAAACCAGGTAACCTATAATCCGAATCTTACAAATTTAATATCGGCTAGATTAGATGGAACAAACTTTCTGGTTTGGAAAGATCAGGTAGAGAATGCCCTGATTGGAAACGACCTAATGTGCTACATTGATGGCACCATGAGTGAACCCTCTCAGCTAATTGTAGAGGAAGGAAGAGAGGTAGTAAATCCAGCCTATCTTCAATGGAGGAAAGTAGATAGTTTCGTTAAGTCTTGCATAAAAGCAACCATCACCCATTCAATTGCTTCTGACATTTTAGGTTTAAAAACCTCAAGAGAAATTTGGTGTTATTTGGAAATGGTTTTTCTTCAAGAATTTGAAGCCCAAAAATCTTCTCTAAGAAATAAACTCCAAAATTTAAAGAAAGGGTCTTCTTCTATTGCTGAGTTCTTAAGCAAGATTAAAAATTTGGCTGACTCTCTTGTAGCAGTTAATGATAAAGTGAGTGATTCTGAGTTAACTAGGATAGCTCTTCAAGGCCTAGGGAGAGAATACTCTCAATTTGTTGTTACTATTCAGAATAGAGATGGTGTTTTTAGTTTTGGAGAATTAAGAAGCAGGTTAATTCACCATGAACAATGGTTGAAGGAGCAAGAAACACATGAGGACCCAAGTGAATTATATCTTGTTAAGAAATTTCAAAACAGAAGTAGCACTAGATCATCACCTATGAGGTTTACAAACCAGACCCAAAGTTTTGAAAATGGTCAAAAACCATCCTTTAGGTCGAATATGAGGGCTCCTTCTCAGCCAAGAAGTGCTTTTTTTGATTTCACTACAGTCCCTTGTGGAATATGTTACAAGTGGGGACATACTGCTAGACAATGTAGGTTAAGATTCAAAGATTTCTCCTCTGAGAATTCAAGATCAGCAACCAGAAACTTTGCTAATCTTCATCTTCAAGAGATTGATGAAGAAGAAGAAGAAGAGGAAGATAGCTCAAATCTACAAGAAGAAGAAGAGGAACAAGCCCATTTTGTGGCTGAACAAGAGATTGAGTACTTGAAAGATGAGAAGAGTTATTTGACCTTGAGTACAAAAGATAAAAATTGGATAGCTGATACAGGAGCAACCAGCCACATGACACATACTCAAGAGAATTTGCAATCTATTACTCCTTATCAAGGTACTAATGGTGTTATGATTGGGGATGGCAAGTGTTTAAACATAGTCAGCACAGGCCAAGCAAACTTAGCTACTGGTCCAAACACTTTCCATCTTAAGAAAGTACTTCATGTTCCACAAATACAGAAGAATCTCTTATCCATCTCAAAGTTCACTAAAGAGAACTTCTGTAGTGTGGAATTCCTTCCTTGGGGATTTCAAATTAGAGACCTATGGTCTAAAGATATCTTAGGAGAAGGACCAATGGTGAATAATCTCTATAGCATTGATTTTCAAATGGATCCTTATGTTTCACCAAAGGAAGAAAATGAAATAGCTTGTTTAGCAAGAGGGACAGCTGAGACTTGGCATAACAGATTGGGACATGCTTCTCAAGAGCTAATTATGCTCTTAGAGAGAGAAAATAAAATCAAGATTACATCCAAAAATTTTAAGGATGTGTGCTCATCCTGTCAATTAGGGAAGAGCCAGAGACTTCCTTTTCACACATCTAGTAGCTCATCATCAGCTCCTCTTCAACTAATACACTGTGACATTTGGGGACCAGCCCCAGTCACTACAAAGACAGGAGTGAGGTACTACATTCTCTTCCTTGATGACTACAGTCGTTTCTTTTGGATATATCCTATGAAGGTTAGGTCAGAAAGCTTAAAGTGCTTTGAGCATTTTCAAACACAAAATGAAAGGCTCTTTTCACTTCCAATAAAGTATTTTCAAAGTGATGGAGCACCAGAACTTAGCAAAGGAGAGTTCCATGCTCATCTCACTAAGTGTGGAATTGTCTTCAGAAGCTCCTGTCCATACACCCCTGAACAAAATGGTAGGGCTGAAAGAAAAAATAGACAAATTACCTCTGTGGGTAACACATTACTGTTTCAAGCCTCCATGCCCAAAGAATTTTGGTTTCATGCCTATGCAGCTGCCACTTATATCATAAACAGAACCCCAAGTAAGCTTCTCTCCTATAAAACTCCTTATGAACTACTTTTTGATAAGATACCTGCTTATGACATGATCAAAGTATTTGGATCACTTTGCTATCCATACTTAGGAAATATTAAGAGTGATAAGTTGAGTCCCAAATCATCTAAGTGTGTATTCATAGGGTATAGCCCTACACATAAGGGATATAAATGTCTTGACATTGAGACAGGAAAGGAATATGTCTCAAGACATGTTATTTTTGATGAATTCACATTTCCTTATGCTACAATGAAGAAGTCACTTAAGTCAGACAACACTACCACCTCTACTTATCAAATTTTTGAGCTTCCTTCACTTCCCTCTAATATACATATAACAAGTCCATCTTATCATTCTACATACTCCCTAGATGATCAAGTATTTCCATCCTCTCCTTCTACTTCAGAATCTCATGATCCTTCTCTTCATTCTTCACACAATCCTATCCTATCTAATTCTACTCAAGAAGAAGTTCTTAGTGAAATCAATCCTAACCCTATCGAATCTAACTCTCATCCTATGCAGACAAGGCTTAAAAGTGGCATTACTAAACCCAAATCCATCCCAGATCATGTGGCTCATTTTTCTGTTCCTCATGCTCTTGCTCCTGTTCATAAGGGTCCACTCCATTCTATTCCAGAACCTAAAGGTTATAAAAGTGCTATTAAAGATTCAAATTGGAAGCAAGCAATGGAAGATGAATTTCAGGCTTTATTGAGAAATAACACTTGGTCTCTCATACCCAAAGCTTCAAACATGAATATACTTGGTTGTAAGTGGGTCTTTAAGGTTAAATACAACTCCAATGGGTCTGTTGAAAGGTACAAGGCAAGGCTTGTAGCTCAAGGCTACTCCCAACAAGAAGGAATCGACTATGAGGAGACCTTTAGCCCAGTGGTGAAGATTCAAACCATTAGGGTAATATTAACTTTGGCAATTTCTCATCATTGGCCAATTCAACAGCTTGATGTGTCAAATGCCTTCCTCCATGGGCATCTTTCTGAAACTGTTTACATGAAACAGCCACCAGGTTTTATTAATCCTCAATCTCCAACCCATGTGTGTCATCTTCATAAGGCCCTGTATGGCCTGAAACAAGCTCCAAGAGCTTGGTTCACAAGGTTCTCCACTTATCTTCAAAATTGGGGCTTTACCAGGAGTACTTCTGATACTTCAATGTTTGTGTTCATCTCTTCTGGCCAAATGATGATTCTTCTTCTCTATGTGGATGATATCATCCTTACTGGTACTTCCACTTCACTTTTGGACCAGTTATTTGCTGCTTTAGCTGGTGAATTTGCTATGAAGAGACTTGGCAACATAAATTATTTTTTGGGTATTGAAGTTCAGAGAACTCCATCCTCTTTGCTACTTACTCAAACTAAGTACACTCTTGAGTTATTAGACAAGTCTGGTCTTTCTGATTCCAAGCCTAGCCTGGTTCCTATTTCATCAGGAAAGAGACTCTCTAAAGTTGATGGTGATCTTATAGATAATCCTGTTTTCTACAGAAGTATAGTTGGTGGGTTACAATATGCCACCATGACCAGACCTGATTTGACCTTTAGTGTCAATTATTTGTCTCAATTCATGCATGAACCCAGGACTGCTCACTTGATTCTCCTTAAGAAGGTGTTGAGATACTTGAAAGGAACTATTGGAGCAGGAATTTTACTTAATTCAGGAGATGTGTCTATTCTACAAGGCTTTTCTGATTCTGACTGGGCAGGATGTCCAGATACTAGGAGGTCCACAAGTGGCTATTGTGTGTTCTTGGGTTCGTCCTTGGTGTCTTGGTCTTCTAAGAAGCAAGCCACTGTGTCTAGGTCCTCAACTGAGGCAGAATATCGTGCTCTTTCACTTGCAACTTCAGAGTTATTATGGTTATCCTACTTGTTAGAAGAGCTTGGAGTTTCGATTGCTACTCCTCTTAGTCTGTCATGTGATAATATGGGTGCCAAGTTTTTGGCTTCTAATCCGGTCTTCCATGCTAGGACTAAACATATCGAGATAGACTACCATTTTATCCGAGACTTGGTGATGAATTCTTCTTTGAGTATTAAGTTCGTCTCGTCTGAAGAGAATCTGGCTGATATATTTACCAAGGGACTTGTCTTCTCACAGTTTGACTTCATACGAAGCAAACTCATGATGCTTACTTCTTCGGATCATGAGTTTGAGGGGGGCTGTAAGAGTGATCAACTCTCTAAGCATTTCGTCGAACACCTTGAGGATGGAGAAGGCCAGCCTAACTGATTTACCGGCCGTACTGTTATACGCACCCCTGTGCTTAAAGCGAAGCGCCCAAGTTATCGATAGGAGGCAGCCAGGAGGGTCTGCGAATAGTGTTATGCTGATTAGTTTTTAACTGTTAGTTAGTATTAGTTAAGTGGTAGTTAAGATCGATTATCTCTCTCTCTCTCTAAACCTCTTCTATATAAAGAGATCACTGTAATTGAAACATTCAATTAAGTTGAGAAGTAATCTAATATTGTTCTTCAAGAAACTTATTCTTTCAACATATAAATATTTTCTATGCTAATTTATGATGGTTTATTTACGGGTTCTTTCGTGATACAAATATGTGTTTGTTTCATCGTTTTCGTCAGGATGAGAATCATATAGGAAAAATAGACACCAGTAGTTAGAATTTTCAACTACGGGTGACCTAGTTTTGCTTAGGGATCTTAATCAAGAAAAGATGAGGATGTTTGTCTCTTGGCGATTACTCAACCAAACTAAATACACTTAAAGACTCTTAGATCTTATGTTCTTGAATCTCCATGAGCATCTGACGGCAGGAAAGAATAGATATGTAGTATTCCAAACTCAATTATTTTGTATTGATGACGTAGTGAAACGTTTTAGAAGAGAACTCTTTTATGGTTGGGGAAAAACGACTTTTTTTTTAAAGAAAAAAATGGTGTAACTTGGAAGAGTCATAATCCAGTTTATCTAATTAATCTGTTTATCAAATTAAGGATCTGCTTAATTAGTCTTACAATTAATCTAATCTAATCTAATTAATTTTAAGTCATATATATTTTTTTTAAATATGGAAAAGATACATCAATTTGGAAAGTGACAATAAGCTTTCATCTCTCCCTTATCCAGGATATTGTTGCATAAATCCCACAAGTCTCCATCATACCACAAGAGCAATCCAAAAGTGCAGGTCACGGTACTATTGCTTGAGGCTCAAGAACTTTAAGACATATTGTCGTAGAATGGTCAAAAATATATCTATTTGACATGGTGTTACGTTACATACGAGGAGAGATCCTTAACACGATCTTACTTTCAAAATCTCTTCAACTTCATAACTCATAAGTGTCTCATCGGTTGGTCCGTTTTACTTTAATATAACGAGAGTATAACCCATACATGTCGGACATATAGGGAGATATTTTTGCGTAATTTTATGTAAAGATAAATTTGGAAAGTATAACCTTAATCCTTGGACAGAAGTTTGAAAAGTGTAATCACAGTCATTACAGTCATTCAAGAGAAGAACATATTTGAAAAAAATACCCTACTCTCTTGTTATGTAGATTGTTATTGAGAATTCATGATATGGCAAGTGCAATCAAGAGGTAGCCTTAATAGGTGTTGATACAAAAATGGCTCATTTTGTATTATTTGCTTGTATTTCTTATTGAGAGATATCACTATCATAGTCAAAATACCACCACTTCAACTAAAAATCATTAAAACTTTTGGTTTTGTACTCTGTAAACGTCATCAAAGGCTTTCAACCAAAACAGAATTGGAGTTTTATAAGCAATTGACACGACAAACTGAGGTGTGAGCTCCCACCTGAAATTTGAGAAAGAGTGACTTGTCTGCAGTGGATTTTCTTTCTGCTCAGACATTGTTTTTCTTTTCGCTTTAATTCTTTTTAAATTATCAACTCGATCTAAAAATAAGTACGAAGATAGATATGAATGGAAGACGAAGGTGATAGACGCATGTAATCACCTGGGTCAAAACAAGGGTTAAACCCAACTCATTATTTTGAGAAAAGAGAAGGTTCAAAGTCTAATTCAATGCATCCACGACATAATTTGTACCTTTGATTTTAAACCGTTGAGAATTTATAAAAATAGCTTCTAAGACGAACTCAGAGTAAGATTACAAGGGGAAAAGAAACATTTCTTTTACAAATATAACCAGAGGGTCCTAAGAGATGGAACCAATTCAACTCATGGCCTAGGCTTTCTTGTAAGGATATTCTTTTAGTTCATTCCCTAAGAACTTCAGAAGATGATTTTCGAGATTAAAAAACGCTTAAAATCGTGAGGAAAGAATGTCTTCTGAAGTCACAAGTTAATGATTTATAAGAATACATTGCAGAATAATTTCTTCCACGCCATAATATGGTTTGGTTCAGTCAATGACATAGTTAGGAGCCACAGCTAAAATCCTTCTGTCTCTCGGCGATATTTCCTCTTCACCCTCTGCATCAGCACTTCCCTCGTCCAAAACAATCAAATGTCCTTCCCTTCGTATCAAACTCTGGTATTACATCAAACTCATCAAATTAGATAGAATTACAAGGTTCTCTTTCAGTATGAAGTTTAAACTGATCTTTACAAATTATAATATAGCTACTTCGTTTACCTCTATAATAGCTTTGATTTGATCGACCTCTTTCGCTGCTTCTTCCAAGGAACTGTATGCTGATTTTTCGTTCTGTTGAGTTACATACCACTGGATCAAATCCTTTTGCCTCATTCCTGCCAATCCAGTCCCTGTAAGATGAATCAGGTAGAGACCAGACTAAGTTTTGCGTTAAGCTAAAAATTCTTCAAGCCCATTCTAAAAAATCGATCGAAGTTAGCAATTTTTACTATAATTTCCACAGCCTAAGAGGCAAGGTGATGAAATGTACACAGGGGACGACTTTTCGGTTAATTTTGTTAACGTGTATGTATATCTGAACAATTACCATTTTATGTTTCTTTAGAATTACAAGATTTGCATGGAAAGAGTAGAAAAACAAATCTGGGGCTAATCCGGAGGCCTGTTTTTACCCTGACGTTTGCAGATCACAGTAACTAGTGGAAATGTGAGATCCCAAAATTAGTTGGGTCAAGATGTGTTGCTGTTCATCGTATTACCGAGAATTGGGTTTAAGAATTATAGGATCGTATATAAACCAGAGGTGAGCATGTGAAGAATTTAGAGCAGCTTAAGAGTATGCCAGCCTAAGAGCCAGGCTTAGTCAACCATTCCTAGTATTACAACAGGCAAGTTCATGAAGATATTCGGTTAAATTATATAGAGCTAACTAGACTTTTTTTTACTGAAATAAAGAGGAAACTTAAGATGATTTACCATCTTGAGTTACAGCTTCTTCATGTTGTCTAAGACGTAAAATAAGGGATTGGGTAACCCTCTGAAAGTACTCGTCCGTTATCACTAGTTTCCTCCCTTGACGACTCCCAGACGCTTCTCCGCCTTCTGTACCAAAATATTCATTATCACCAATAAGAAAATGTGAAAACGTATTATCTCATGTTGGTCATTAGGTCATACCAGGATTTGAAGAAGCAGCCGTTGCCGCATCATTACTTGCATGACCATCGTCATGATCAGAAGCTCTATTTTCAGCACCACCATCTTGACCACCATTATCAGCATTTGCATCTTGAAAGTCGGACAAATCGATTTCACTCGATTCAACACTGCAGGATAGTAGAGAAGCCATTATAAAATATAGAGAAAATTAATAGCAGCTTATTTAGAGATTCAGTGAAGCTTCCTACTGGATTATAGATGTCTTAAGTAGTCTCACGGCCACACGAACGTGACGTGGATGGACCTGTAAGCGAGTAAACACAAGTCTCATGAGTAAAGGTGAACATAGAAGTTATAAACGAGATATGTTTTATAAAATGACATACCTGCAATTCCAAATAACTTCGGGCAATGGCTTCTGATAACCTGATTAATGCCTCGAGCTGCCTAACTGTCATTCTGTAAGCAACTCTTCCCCCTGGAGCTGTGTCACCTCTTCTAAGAGCAACATAAGATTCAACCAGCAACTTTCTAGCGTCTTCTGTTAGCTGTATGCATTGAATCTCAGTTAAGACGTTGAGATATTTTAATAGCATTGAAAAGTTTTTGCTATAAAGATTGCCAGGACAAACCTTTGGTTTTAAAGTCTTGGCATATGCAATGTAGCGCTTAAGTTGGGCAGTGGTGAACGCAGGAGAAAGCGCTTCTTCGTGCTTCTGATGAACTCGAACAATGTGGTGTGCAATATGATAATCTGTTTGGTCGTCCGGCTCGTCGATCATAACATACACAAGATCAAACCTTGATAGGATAGCAGGAGGAAGGGCCACATTATACTGAAAAGAAGAGCATGGTGGTAACGTGTTTCAAAACCCAATTTTAAATGATTGACAATAATCTCTTTAATGAAGGTTTCTGACATTCTGTATTGGGATGCAAAAAAGCATGCACAACCAATATCAGAAAAGATTAAAATAAGAAATATGAAGAGTCTGAAAAGAAACCCTACCTTGAGTGGTTTTGACTTATCGTAACGACCACCAGTGGGATTGGCAGCAGCTAAAATTGATGTTCTGGCATTTAAAGTTGCTTGTATTCCCGCTTTCGTAATACTTATCGTTTGCTGTTCCATAGCTTCGTGAATGGCAACCTTGAGTGCAACTATATCAGTTTGTAGCTAAATAATAGCAAAATATGAATGTAATCAATGCCTGAAATCTAAAACATTACCTGGTCTCGAACATCCATTTTATCAAACTCATCTATGCAACATACACCATTGTCAGCAAGCATTAGAGCACCCGCCTGAAATGGTGCAAATAAAGTCATCAATGAGCCTAAAGTTGCAAGAACCAGAAACTTGAGCATGAGGAGATAGATACAAGGAAAACATTTGCAAAGATCAAATGAGAAAGATGCACTTCTACTTTGAGTATGAACTTCCTCTTGGCGATTATTTTTCAGCTATTTCTCAAATACGTTAAATACAAACGATTCAGAGTCCTGTCCAATTTTATCTGGTATGCAGATCGCTCCTAGGTATGCAGTGAGAGTAGTGGTATGTTACCACGCGAGCATTCGGTACAGTAGGGTTTACGGCATACCCCTTTGGTACGCTACTTTTTTTGGGTGTCCGTTATATAATCAGTATGTTTATGATGCATATAAAATAGATGCGCATATCCCTAAACATTATATCTCCAAAAAGCTTTAAATCTTAACTAATATCATTCAACTAGTCGAGCTTATAGATTTGTACGGAGAAATTGGCTTATACTGAGATCAGCTTGTAGTCTCCAACAATGATCCAGACTTATTAGATCTTAGTTACAGAACAGAAACTCCGATAAGAATCAGTAAGAGCATACCTCAATACAGAATTCCCCAGTTTCTGGTTCTTTGGCGACTGTGGCCGTCAGACCTGCAGCAGAGGAGGATTTTCCAGAAGTGTAGACAGATCGTGCAACTAGGTTCGTGGTATACCTGTAAAGAGCAAAACGAGTTTCTAGGTAAGACAACAAGAAATAAATTTTATACATTTAATAGGTATAACTGTTAGGTGTGCAAACTGTAATACTTGAGGAATTGGGACTTTGCACAACTAGGATCTCCAACTATGCAAACATTGATGTCCCCTCTCAGGTTAATCCCTTCATGAGTAAACTTGTGGACTCCGCCCAATAGCATAAGAAGGATAGCTCGCTTTATTTCTTGGTGACCAAAAACAGTTGGTGCGATGCTATCGACAAGTTTATTGAAGAAATCGGGGGTGTTCCTCATTGTCTGAATTTCATCCAGCTCTTCGTTCTGCCACAAGATATAGTACAAATTAATTAAAAATCATGAATCTTTTTGAAAATAATTTGGGCAAAAGATGATAGATGACTGATCGGACAAACGATCTCCATTATCAAAAGGCATGTTCAATTACCACAACACACTAAGCAGAGATTAATTCATTCCTGAGGTAGGGTTGATCCTTTCCTAAGGACAAAATGGTGTATGATAGATCACCGTGTGCACCCAATAGTTTACGCATTGTTAAAGATACGTCTAACTCCCACAAATCACGATGCACATATTACATTACTATATTTCTTCTCATTGTAATTTTTCATGTTTTGCTCATGGCATTCATTGCCTATGTTCCATTTTATCCACTGCTCTTTCCCTTGTAATTACCTTCTAGTATCTTGACCCAAGTGATGGATGACAGAAGTACATAAACAATACAACAATTGGAACAGATGATGAGTAAAGAGTTCTAAATTAGCGAATTCTAAAACTTTTACCCACTGATTAAGTAGAGAAACTGTTAAAATGAAGACACTAAATACGTGAAGTATATAATTTATAAGTTCGATTTGAAGGGTCAACAATTGTGACAAAGAGAATGAAAGGAATAGGATTCTTCAGTCTGTATTATTGCGGTAAACCAATTATCTCACCGTAAATTGCTGATTGTCTTCACCGTCAGCATCTTTCTTCCTATTCCTAATGTCATTATCCTTTTTTCCATCACAAACCTGAAAACAAAATATCGTCGCGAAGTACAAAAGTTGAAAGACCCATCAAATAGCAACAGAAAACATAAGTACGAACAAGGGAAGACGAGCGTAAACCTGCACAGAATTGGCAATGAAAGCAAGTCGATAAGAGAGATCCCTCACTCCCAATGCCTTAAGACCCCTGACACCTTCATGACCACTGACAGAGCGCTGTGGAGCTTCTCGTCGGCATTCTGCTCTCTCCCCTGGTGAAGCTAGAGCCGATATATCCGGTATTACAACCAAAGTACCAGTAAAAATGACCCTGGAGTAGCAATAACAGTAAAATCCTATCATTAGATATCAAGAAAAAAAAATCTCCATAAAAAAGTGGCTGAAGATATAAGAGCCCAAGAATAAAAAACTTACGTATCCCCAGCCCTGGCTTGCTCAACCATTTCATGACGGAGGATAACATCCAATGACCGAGGGAGGGAACCAGCTGGTATTTCTTTTGAGGTCTCCTGCATTCGGACCCTTTGCCAATCCGTAAATACACTCTCTTGTCGAATCAAAACCCAGTTCGATCGATTGTTACAAGTGGCGTTTACACAAATAAGTGGCTGGTAATAAGACGTAACAATATTTTCAAACCGAAGTCTAGAAGCTGAAATACCACAAAAGATCACAAGAAAAAAGAAGAGTAAGAATCACCTCTGTGTACTTAAATTGTTGTTCAACATTCTTTATAACACCAGCACACTCCAAACACTTAAAAGTGCCACGGAGAAGCTCCGGCCGAACCTCACTAGTTCGAGTAACAACACCAGTCAACGAAACTAATTTTCCAATTTCAGCAGTTGTCAAGTCCCTCAACCTAAAATTTCAACATAGAAAGTCAATAACCCCTCGTTGAAAAAGAACCCCCTTAGGGTTTATCAAATTGATAAATTAGGGTTTTTCATCTTACCTCTTTACAATAGGGATGTTAAAGAAAGCAATGTTTACGTCTTTGTTAGGGTTATCATCAGAAATGAAGGTTGGTCTCTGATTCGTTACGAATGTCTTGCACGCATTCCTCAAAAACGACTCAAATCTACCAAAAACAAAAAATCAGATTTTTCAGTTTTTTTCAAGTAAAGGGGAATTAGGGTTTTCTGTTTATGATATTACCTCAAATACTCCTCTGATATTGCTTTCTGAAGAGCTTCTGGTTGGGACATAACGTGAGAATAATCAATGAACATCGTCGTTGAGTCCCTCGACTTCATGGCTTCGACCTCTGATACATAAAATGGCTCACCTGCGGCTTGATCAACCTTGAAGCTAAACAAAAACAAACCCTAAAGTCAAGAATCCAACAAACGAAAATGGAAAGTGATCGGAAAATTTCATTTTAGAGAAAGAAGACCTCTGGAGGAAGTTTAAGAAATGTATCTCTACTTGACCACCGGCTCTATCGTCGACGTAAAATCCACTAGATGCGTTCATTTTTCACGTTTTCTCCTCTTCAGTTCCTCTTTGGTTTCTGAAGTCCAAGGAATGAAAATGGAGAGAGACTGTGTTCGGTACTAAACCCTAACTCCGTTTTGGGCGGGAAAACTAGCAAAGCGAACAATTTCCCGCCAAACTACATGAGCACGCCCATAAGAGGGACAGGTTGGCTTCTCGGACTAACCCGCGTTAGAGGCAGGAAGTTGGGCAGAGAGTCCACTCCTTCATCTAGCCCTAGACCAAGCATAAGCATAAGCCCAAGCCCAAGTCTAAGAGCAACTCCAATGTGCATGGGCTGTGACCCCCAAATTCAAGTTTGGGAGCCGCAGTCCAGGCTTAGGTTGCTCCAACCCGAGAGCCCCGGAGCTGGTCTCCCGGTGGAGCTGGAAGCCCCACCCTCTCAGGCTCTCAAATGGGAAGGCTGAGGGGCTCCCAGCCGCAAATGTTATCGTTGGGTAACTCCAACAGTAACAAATGGGGTGGATCCACCAAAATGAGGATCCTCGCCACTTATATTTAAAAAAAAAAAAAAATTGCAATTGATTTTTTTTAATCTTGTTTAATTGTTTTGAGCTACCTTTTTTTAACTTATTCTCTTTTATTGTTTATCTTTTTGAAATTATCTCTCTCAAATAATATCAAAGTTAAATTTTATATTTGGAACTAATAATTTATAGTTAAAAATAGAAATTGAAATTCCACACATGCGCATCACACACGTACATAATTTAGATTTTGGAGCCTCTTTTGAGAGCCGACATTGAAGTTAAAAAAATCAAGGGCTCTCAAAATTGGGAGCCCGATCCCTCACATTGGACTTGCTCTAAGCCTAAGCCCAAGCCCAAACTTAATCCCAAACCTAAGATGGGTTAAGAATTAAATGGACTACTCTAGGCCAAAGAAGAAGGTTTGCCATATAGCCTAAATAATATGCATTCTTGATTGCTAGATTAGCCGTTAGATACAATTGTCTCTGATTTGATTAATTTTATAGTTTTCCAATTCTCTGAACAGAGACAAGCCAAATTTGGTGCGTCACTGTTCATCCCTACCAAATGGTGGGATGGTTGAGTCCCTTATTTTTCTTCTTTTTGGTCTTTTTTAACTTTTTTGTTTCATGTTAGATCTTATTTTACATTTTAATTTCATGTTAGGTTTTTTTTTTAATGAAGTATTTTTGTGTTCTTAATTTTCCGTTAATACTTACACAAACTAATAATTTCGTTTAATTAAATTATAATTAAATATTCAAGTTCATTGAAATTATACTAAAATATTCAAAATAAACTACCATAAGTATTCTTTACTTTTTTTGTAAGCTTACCATAAATGTTCTTTTGTATACCTTGTTTTTTTTTTGGAAAGATTAACTTCATATAGATGCCAAAAGGCTAATATGTCAGTACAAATAAAGTTAAGGATGCACAGCGAAAGGCCTCGAAGAACTGAGGGCCAAAATATAACCTTCCTCAAGGAGGGTTAAAAACTGATTGGGTGATTGAGTGAGCTACCGTATCGTCTGCACGTGGGAATGGACAGTAATAGCTTTAAAACGTGACACATGGTTTTGATTTCCATCACCATTGATTTAATCCTCCAAGGGATGGAATCCTCGTCGTCCAACACAACCTCAATCAACACACTGCAGTCACCTTCTATAAATACTCGTTGCAACCCTAGTTCCACAGCCTTCTTACAAGGCAACAGTAACGCCTCCACCTCACTCATCAATGTCGATCCAGAATGAACCCTTGTTCCTTCCTGAAAAAATAACTCCATCGAGGTTTCTAAATACCACCTCCGTCGCCGCCCCATTAGGACCAAAAGCCCCTCACAGTTAACCTTTATCATGTCTAGTGGAGGTGAGATCCAGCAAGGATCAAAAGTTGCATTACCAATGGTAAAGGGATCTGACCGAAGTCCAATCGTCAGAGCCCTAATGATAACACCTTGGATGTGGATATGTTCTTGGTTGAAGTGTGTCTTATTCCGATCTTTCTAGAAAAAACATAAGAGGTAGAAATAAAACTTTACCCTAGATGGATTTGTATTAGCTTGATTTATCAGAGATTGTATTAATGTTTCTGTATCCACTTCCAAATTGCATGTGTCAATACTCTAAGCTATCGTCCAAAGTTCAAGAAATCTGTGACAGGAATGGAATAAGTGTCCTGTGGTTTCCTCCATGTTGGCAAAGGGGACATGTGGTGCAGATTTGAGCATTACCTCTAGCAATGGATGATAGAACAGGTAACCTACCATTAACTAACTTCCGTATGAATTGCAACACTTTAGGTTTAATATAAGAGATTTTCCATAACTTAGACCAAGTATAAGAACCATTGGTCCTCACACTTCTGTTGACCGGATTAATCTCTTTGAAATACGACTTGGGTGTAAAAGCCCCTGTTATGGTTGGTAACCATAGCAGTCTATCCATGGTAATATATTCAGATAGTGGTATTCGAAGAATAGCTTCCACAGTATCTGTGTGAAACATTTTGTTGTAGAAGTGATACATTCCATGAGAGATTTAGATCATTAATCAAATCCAAGACCTTGTGTATATTTTCAAGAAGTTGGGAGAGACACTGGAGTCTGAAGTCTAGAAGATTGGGAATCCAAGGGGCCTCTATGATGTTGATAGAAGCTCCATATCCTACCCGCCAGCAGCTTTATTTTTTGAGGTCTTCCTTTACTTCCATGAGAGAATTCCATAAGGAGATGCATTTCTTTTTTTTGTTTCAGTCCAGAAGGACGATGCTCTGTAATATTTAGCAATAATAATCTACGTCCATATATAGGTTTTTAGAGTAGTCTCCGGGCCAATTTGGCCACGAGAGACTTGTTTACCTTCTCTAGAGGTCTGATGCCCAACCCCCTAGTTCTTTTGGCTTCTGAATAAGTCCCCAAGGGAAGAAGTACATCTTATGTTCACCTTCCTCCTGATTCCACCAAAAGTTTGTTTCGATTCTTTCGAGTTGATTGATGATCCCTTGTGCAGCCTTGATAACGGTAGTTCTACCAGCCTGTGAGATGAATCGTCTCTTCCAACCTGTCAATCTTGATCTGAATTTTTTACAAGAAACTCATGTGACTGTATGCAACTGTTGGGCTTAAGTACGACGCATCCTAAATACTTCTCTGAGCGAGTAAGGTAACTTCTCCTCGCGATATCAACATGGCACCAAACCATCCACTCATGGCATACTCTTGGGAACGTCCATCGACTATATCAAGACACACACTTGCCACTAAATCATTTGGCGACGCTCTCTAACTTGAGCATCTTGGTAGACTCGTGTTGCTCGCAAACACATTTGAACGTACCACTGCATAAGTTCCAACACATCTCATGCAGCACCATATGGCTTACTACTCAACTCTTGCAGACTTGATGTCTTAATATGTTTTTGACGATAGGAACTCAGTCCCAACTATCCCCAGACTTGAACAATGCTTAATGTCACCACGACACACCATCCTGAAATCCTATAACGTGAGCAGACTCCTCTCAATTACCACATACTCGTTGCAAACTTTAGGCTTGAACTCAATTCCAACTTACCTTCAATGCATAACTCAAACATGGGCCAATTCACTTCAGATACAACGACCCTCATAATACATGACGGCGTGAACTCGGTTCCAACTATTATCAGTTCTGTACTTGATCTCGTGAGTCTGTCTTCTAGATATCACACCAATATCTCCAAAAGCTTCGATGTTGGTCGCAACCTATAACACTCATGCAACATACCAAACACCACTGTGTGAGCACGTCCATTTCTCATCTCAAGTGAGTTCATTCTCTTTGGAACTCAAATGTGCTCACACCATACCGTGTCGAACTCCATCGTGCACCATACAACCGAAACACAACTGATCTAGCACCAACTTGCCCAACAATGTCCATTGTCCATCTATCTTACTCTTTACCCCTGTCTTTCATAGAAGCTTGAACTCACAACATCACATATCACTTTGTGCTACCTTCGGCTTAAGCATCAGAGAGTATCCTTCAATACCTTGTTTCCGTACCCTGCTCCAACACTCAAGTTACCACTTGGATCAACATAGCTCAATTCTTAGTTGCCAATCCAACAAGGTTCCTCAAACTAGCTTACCATCAGATCCAACCTGACTCTACTTACCATCTTGGTACACTCCATACCATATCCATTCTAAAAGACTCAACATATATGATCATGCCAATACTGAACTCTGCACCAAAGCTTGCTGATGTGACATGAAAATGTCCCATCTGATTCTCATAACTCAGGTTAGTTAGTCACTTTCGAGCGGTTACTCTGATGATTTGCATGTTTCTCTTACTTAGGTGGTTTCTATGCAATTGAGCCCGGGAAATGGTTAAAAAACAAGAGAAAAACGCACAAAAGGGTAGTTTGGTCATTTAGCGGTTCTGGTATTTTAACCAATGTTGATGCTCGGATGAAATTAGAGTCCGAGACGAATCCAGTGGCAAAAACGGAAGTCGAATCGGAGTCCGGATGAGCAAAAGAGTGCAAGTCAAAGTTTCAGTAAAAATCAAATCCTTCTGGACACGTGGCATTGATCCAGTTGGGTGGCGTGGTTCAATCTGACGACAACGCAAAATTTCGGTACATTGGTGGGCGGATTAAGAGTCATTCGGGAATTTAGACCAGCTAGAAATTTGGTGCGGCCTGAAATAATTTATTACAATAGCCCTTAAGATCGAATGGGTCTACAAGACTTGAGTACGGGATCAGACGATTTAGAATGCAAGACACGGTAACAAAGCTGCTTCGGCTACACACTATCTGCCCCTATTGCCAGCTAACAATCACGGGATTCTTAAGGAATTGCGCTACAGTGCTTGCAGGCGCAAGTTAATACAGTGGTCCCGAGTATCCCACACCTTCATTTCCGCGCACGTACTCGATCTAACAGCTGACGCTCCCACCTTTCTTGATCCGTCATAGTGGCAACATGCTGCATCTTCTTCTGTTGGGACGCAATGTAGCTTATCACCTCACTTGAGAACCAAGCATTGGATCCCACGTGATTGGCTGGTAATGTTTTGATTGGGCGTTGAAATCTTCTCATCTCTATTCCCTCATACCTATTTAGAGAAAATGAAATATATTACTATACAGTAGATAGAGAATATTGAGAGAGAAAGTGAAGATTGAGATTATTTTAGAGAGTACATACAGAGATGATTGGAGAGAAAGCTCGGTTGGAAGAGAGAAAGAAAGAAGAATATCTTCTCTCTCTACAATCTTAACAGAGATGGAGATTGAGAAATATTTTCTCAATATAATGGAGATCGATTGAAAAGGAAGAAAATCCTTTTATTTCCTAGTAGTTGATGGTATCATTCTAAAGAGAGGGATTATTGAAGAAAGGAAAGAAATAGAGATTGAATGCCTTAGTGGTGGTGGATATTTTTGAGAAAGAGAGAGATTGATCTTCAACTGGGTATATATGTAATAGAGAGAGATTTCTTTCTTTAAAATAAAAGAAAACAGAGATGAAGAGCCATTCCTATTACTATTTTCAGGAGGGATTAATGATAGTTAGCTGGATATCTTCATGTGTTAGATGAAGACAGAAATTAAAGAGGAAGTTGGAAAGAGAGAAATCGAGAGAGATTCGGCTGAAGAAGGTAATTAGATATTTAGAAGTCAGGAAGAAGATTGAAGATATTCACACAATAGAGAAAGCGATTTGAAGGACAGAGAGTAAATCACAACTGGATGATTTGAGAGAGATTGATGAGGATTTCGTGGGTATTCTGGAAAATGAGATCAGATAAAATGGAGGAGCTGCTCGACTGGATTTTCCCTCTCTATAAATGCAGAGACAAGGCATAACCAGTGGGATCTTCTCTTTGGTCTCTAACAGCAACTGAACAGGGAGCTCTTCTTCTCTCTCAGAGCTTCAAGGATATATTTGAGTGAGAGAGAAGAAGAGCTGGAACTGAAACAAAGATTAATTTTAGTGAGAGAGAGAGAGAGAGCTTAAATCAGAGAGAATTGTAGAGAGAGTGAGTGTGAGAACTATCATTCTTTGCTTTCTTCTTTTCTTATATTATTTAAAGAGAACCTCTGTAGAGAGATAGAGAGAGAGAGGGAGAGATCAACTTTCACCATAATGTGTATTTCTTACTAGCTTGTTAACACTTTACAGAAGGTCAATAAAGCAAGATAGTTAGTCTTTGTGAGAGAGATTAATCTTCATCACTTCATCATATATATCATCTTTGGTAACTTAGGCTGCAATCAAGAGGAACTTGGTGATAAGATCTCCTTTCTTCTTTATTTTCTTGTCCATGTATATTGATTATGATTATGTGTATGCAAAGTATGAGTAGGGAAGCCTAAATAAATAGTTTCTTCATTTTCTTTTCGTGATTCTCATTGATGCGCTTTATTGTTTAACTAGGCTTAATTTGATTCCACCGAATAATAATAGTAACTTCATCGTTTATGCTTATAGCTTGATAGGTCATACTTAGGATTAAATTCCTTTGATGATTTATACTTGTCGTTTGATAGGCGATAGTTGAGATATGATTATTTAGGATTTACATTTAGCGTAGTTCATCTCGGATATATTTGTTTAAAAGGTTTAATTTTCCGATGTTTAGATAATGTTGTTTTTCTAAATGTTGAGTTATAAAGTTAGAAAATCATGATAGAAAGGGGGTTGATGTTATTTATGAATGTTTAAAGTGGATTTTGAACTCTAGGATTTATCTTCATAAGTGTCTCTCATTAATTATCTTTTCATTATTTTAATTCAGTTTGTTATTTTATCTTCTCATCACAATTTCAAAAGCAAAATTCGTATATGCTAGTTCTAAGTTTAGAATAGGTTTCACTTAGTCTCTGAGGAACGAACCGGTCTTTCCGGAAATATTACAACTTGACACCCGTGCACTTGCGGGTGTAGACCTATTTAAGGTAACCTTTCTAGGCCCATCACTTGCATACGACAACTAATGCATAACCTAACTCAAATTCTGGCATAAGTCATTCCTCTCCAAGGACTCCAACATGTGATGTACCCAATGCGCACCAAGTCTTACTGAGCGTTGCAGCAAGCTTAGACACGACTTACCGTGTCATTCTCGATTCATCTCATCTCCGCACTTGTCCTTATCCCTTAAGGACTCAAGCATATATGGTACCTTCTTGTGCACCAAGTCACACTAAACTCTTATCCTGAGCTTGCACATGACTCCTTGTGCCAATACGATCATCTCATCTTGGTATATGTTCTTCATATCACAAGAACATAGGACCCAAATATAACTACCACTATAGCTCCGTGCACACGACCTTGTCCTTCCATCGGAACTATCGTCGCCTTATCAACCATGCATCCCTTGACAAAGATCCTATTCCGCATCATAGCTTCAAAGACCACACTATCTGAATGCATCTCACTCTGAAAGTCTTCTCTTGGAAATCTTGCTCTCGATGTAGCTCTTCATACACACTCCAACATACCACATGCCACAGTGCAAGAATAACTAAACTCTTCTTCCCACTCTTGGAGCATAGATACCAACTATCATGAAATCAGAGAATCATCTCTTGAACTTGTCATTCAGGCTCTGGAAGCATACCTCCCAACATACCACATGTCTGAGTCATATTCAACTCTAACTTGCTCATTCAAGCTCTGGAAACACATCCATTTGCCACCACTCTTGCAATATATTTAAAATAGTATGAAAAGAATAAAATTTTTAAATTCCTAAAGTACTTTATATTGGAAGAGTTTTAAATACACATTTGATCATACAACTTGTATGCATAAAAATCACTTGGTTAGAAATCAATTTGGATCATGTAAAGGGTTATTTCCCTAATGGCCCCCTACTTTGTGACCAGTTTCCTGCCTAGCCCCCTACTTTACAAGAAATGCCCATATGGCCCCCTCCCGTTATAACACCGTTACTCTCTCTCTCTTCCATTTCTTTTCTCTCTCCTCCAACATGTTTTCTCTCTCTTCCACCTCGTTAAAACCTACCAACTCATCATCTTCTCCGGGAAGGTCGCCGGCCGACCAATTTCCGGCCGGCGACCTTTAAACCTAAAAAAAAAAAAAAAAATTTCACCTCCCTCTCTCTCTCTAAACTCCGGCGAAGGGGGTTACCCTTCGCCGGAGGACCTTTAAGGTCTGCCCGAGCAGATCAAGGTCTGCCCGAGCAGATCAAGGTCTGCCCGAGCAGATCAAGGTCTGCCGGAACAGACCTTCATGGTCTGTTCCGGCAGACCTTAAAGGTCCTCCGGCGAAGGGTAACCCCCTTAGCCGGAGTTTAGAGAGAGAGAGGGAGGTGAAAAAAAAAATATTTTTTTTTAGAGAGAGAGAGAGAGGAGAGATGAATTTTTTTTTTTTTTTAGGTTTAAAGGTCGCCGGCCGAAAAATTGGTCGGCCGGCGACCTTCCCGGAGAAGATGATGAGTTGGCAGGTTTTAACGAGGTGGCAGAGAGAGAAAACATGTTGGAGGAGAGAGAAAAGAAATGGAAGAGAGAGAGTAACGGTGTTATAACGGGAGGGGGCCATATGGGCATTTCTCGTAAAGTAGGGGGCTAGGCAGGAAGCTGATCACAAAGTAGGGGGCCATTAGGGAAATAACCCTTATGTAAATGATATAAAGGGGGGTGATAATGGATTGTGTAGGGGTGTGCAAAAATAGACCGAACCAATCAAACCAAACCAATCCAAACCGGTCCAGTCGGTTTTCAAACCAAACCAAACAACGAGTGGTTTGGTACGGTTGTAGATTTCCAAAAACCAACTTGTTTGGTTCGGTAAGTGGATGCACTTTTTAGGAACCATTAAAACCAAACCGAACCAGTCAAGTTCAATTAATATATATAATTATATATTTACATAATTTTTGTTAAAATACATCTATCATATCTCTATAACTTCATACGAATACATATCTTTCATCTAGTTGCTATAAATAAGAATAACTACTACCCATACAAAACAACAACACTACTACAATATAATGTTACTAGCTAGTATTAGATTAAAACAATTCATGTATCATCAATGTTACTAGCTACTATATAATATTTCGGCGAGGGACCTGCACATGTCTTTCATATTTCAAATGTTTTCTCGATGCATTATGTTAGTTTGATTGTTTCTCCAGGTTTTTCAAGAGTGTTGTCTTGATTTTATACGTCAATGTATGAAGAAAGTAACTCGATTCGCCGATTTTCATAGAGAACAAATTGCGTTTTATGGATGGTTTGGTATCCATTAATATCCAAACCGTTTATGATGGTTTGGTTAGTAACCGAACCAAACTCTGACCGGTTTGGTAACGGTTTGAAAAATCACTAACCAAACCATGAGTGGTTTGGTAACGGATGACACCAAAATACCGGATACCGAACCAACGAACACCCCTAGGATTGTGACTTCCGTTGACATTTGGAAGTCTATAATTGTCTTCGACATTCAAACCCACACATTTGAGAGTTTCCGAAAATCCAAGGCATTCAAATCCAGACATTTGAGAGTCTATGAATGTCTGAGACATTCAAATCTAGACATTTACAAATCCCCGAATGTTAGTGCCATTCTATTATAGACAAAATGTTCGCGAACTTTGGTAGACTTCATAGTTTGGTGGATTTTATAAAGGATTTGGAACAAATTTGGAGCCAAATATGTCTTTCCTGACATTTGTTGCTCCAAATTTCTCTCTTCTTTACAAAAACAAGAGACATTTTCACTTGACATTTGTTGCTCCATCTTCTAGGGTTAACAAGGAAGGAGGAAATGATCAGCTCATCCCGTCCAAACCTAGAGGTGTCGCCGTGAGGTTAGTTCTTCAAATTTAGGTTGTAATCTTTCTTGTTCTACCATGAATTTTGGGTTTATGTTGACGTGAAGTTGGATTGTTTATTGTGATTTTGTTTATTTTTTGTTTGAATTTACTATGTTCTAGAAAGAGAAAATCTTTGGGTTCACACACATTTCTTGTTTGGATTGTACCATCTCTCTTGTATAATTTTGTTATGAAGAAACCAATTGCTTTGATGGTTAACTTAAGAGTATTACTTTGTTTAATATTATTTTTGGTGCTCTCTGCCTAACCCTTCATAATCAGATTGTGAAATGCTTCTCTTAAGATGCAGAGTTTGGTGCATAGATCATGTCATAATGCTTTTTGAGTAAGGTGCGAGTGATTGTAGTACTTCTTTCTCATACAACCAATCTCGTGGTTGTTTATGTTGTTATGGTAGGGTAATGGCACCATCGTTTTAGCCTTATATGAGTTTTGATGGTAAACAAATCCTAAATTCCATAGACTGCAACGCCCTAAGGATAGTTATTCCACTTTGATAATCACCAAATGAAACTAGGTTGAAATTAGTTTTGGTGACCCATTGAAACCAAAATATTTAGACAATTTCAGCTGAAATATATCAAAATCTAAACCATGCTTAGATCTTATCGGCATTTACCACCAAAATATCTTATGAGTTTCCTGGAGCAGCCTCCTCTTCTTTTCATGCTCTATTGTAATGAATGTCGGTTTCTTATACATAGTCTTAATATGAAATCTTTGTGTTTATTCATGTATTATCATTCACGTTTAATTGTTTTTCATTATCTTCTGTGTCTATTCTTGTATGTCTGAATATCATTACAATTTTAGTGAGTTGGTGAGACCGTGACTATGACAACATTGGATACTTCGAATAAAGAGGGTGCAAAGAAAAGAAAAACAACATCGGATCCTTCGAATGAAGATGGTGAAAAGAAAGGAAAAACAACATATAGAGTTTTGACTGCGGAAAGAGTCCAACTTTTTGTTGAAACTCTTGGTAGATGCGGTAGGATACAATTAGAGGGATAAAAGTGGATCGTTTAGTAAAAAGTTGGTGGAGACTAGAATCTTACCTGCATTGAACAAGAAACATAATTGCACAATATCATATTCCGAATATGAACCCGAACCCGTTCAATGGATTTGTGGTATGTTGTTACATCGTCTAGATCTTTCATGACCACTTTATCACGATGATCCAGTTCTCTAAAGATTTCTGTGAGTTTGCCATAATAGACAGAGAGGGATCTAGACCTTGTTTAGCAGAGAATGGTTGTTGATGAAGTAAATAAACCTGCATTTCATCATTACCATAAAAAAATCAGTAGAGAGGGTTTTCCAAATTTCTCGTGCAGTAGGTATACGAAGATAACGTTTCATGACATCAAGAGACATTGACATCTAAAGTCAACATTTCACTTTTTGATTTTCAACATACCACTTATCATAACCTTTATCAGATTGGGTAGGTTGTGTAGTGGTACCCATGATTTAAGTCAAATTTTCTCGTTCAGCAATATGCATTTCCATCCGTTGTGACTAGATATCATAATTTGTTTCAGTAAGTAGAATACCAATATTAAAAACACCTTCTGGCTTAATAACAACTGGAATATGAGAGTCACTCATTTTCGACTTTTTTTCCCCTTTTTTTTGCCTCCATTTTTTTCCTCCTTTTTTTTTCTTATATATGATGGATATACAATTAAATGAAGAATAGAAAGAAAAATTACTAAAGGAAGTACAATGGAGAAAGAAAAAAGAAACACAAACAAACTCTTGGTTGAACTCTGAAGATGGTAAGGGATAACTCTGCAACAAGTTGAACAATATCTTCTTTATGTCTCCCCTTTTTTTTTCTTGAATATTTCTTTGCAAGGCATTTGATTGATATTATGGTCTTGGAAAAAAAGAGCACAATCTAGTTTGGTTTTGATATAGGAAAGAGTTAGGATTTGAGATTATTTTTTTCTCTTTGAATAACACCATGGATCTATGTTTTAGAGGATTTTTTTCTGTTCTTTTTTCTCATAGTAAACTTGACTCGGATACCATGTTTAAACACAAATGAAAGGAGGAGGAGAAAAAAGGAAGAAGAAAAGTTTGGTTTTTGTATTATGTTTCTATTGAGAAATTACAATTCTTTTATAGGTTAGTGATATCCTTAATTGAGAAAAATAAATCTAGTAACATATAATGTGATAATATATTGGTGTTTTGTGAGCAAGGATATTCAGAATATATGGTAATGAATCAATTATCATATATTCTCGATTTTAGTAACAAATCAACATGCGTAGCACTTCCGGTTTGTAATATAGACACCATAAAATTAGGTGTCGTTTGGTAAGAAAAAGTAAAAGTACTATATTCTTCTTATCATTCTCTATTCTACATAAAATAAATTCAAATTAATATTGAGACATACTTCTTATTCCGAATATTTTTGTTTTGTCTATGACACCTTCATGTGAGAGGAAGACGAAAAAGAGTTTTATTTTTCTTAGTAAGCATGAAGGACATTTAGTTTACCCTAATCAACTAAATTTTATCATAATCACAACCTGTGTGTTTTCTGATATAGATGGTACGTGGTGATGGGCATTAAAAATGATTGTTTATATCACCATATGATGTAATCACGTAACTAGATAAGGGGGTTTACAGTTTGATATACGACTAAAACTTTAAGTAACGATTAACACTTGAAGTATATAAGGTTTCCATTAAACAACTTACCTTTATTAGTACAACTTTAGAAGATAATCTTATTTTAGAAATACATAAGTTAGATTGTTTATACTTCTATAATTCTATACAGTTCAACCATTCAACCAACCCTCTATATATGGGAAATAAAGTAAATTCTTTTTCTATTTATTTCTAATTCCTAATCATTATGAACAAAAAAAACCACCATAAGATACTTTTTATCTTACACTTATATAACAAGTAGAAATCAATAAAACAAATAGAGTAAATACTCATAGGGAAAGTTCAATTAGGAGTTAGAAACTATCCTAAGGTTTTCTCAAATCCATAACCATCTTTCCTTTAATTTTTTTTTAACTTCAAACATTTTCTTGAGACCTACCGGCAATTGTCAACCAAATCAAATTGTTCTTTTCCGTGTATATTCATATATGCCAAAGTAAACATCCACAAATCCGGAGTTCGTAATTTATCTAAAGAATACTTAAATGAAACCTAAGATTGGGTCCAAAATGTTGTGGTTATTAACTCTCATTACAACATAAATATATGAATCGTGATTTAGCCATCAGCTATATGCATCGTGATTTAGCCATCAGCTAAAGCCATTTCGATCCTTTAACTAAAAAAAAATTGAGCCATTTCGACTCCCTCATTTCAACCTTTGTAGAGGCCCAAACAACTTTTGCACAGGTCTTTGTCTTGCCAAGCCATTAACATGTTACTTTCGGTCCAGTCAGACGACAACCTAATGAGGACTGACATGGAGCTCAAGCATGCCTATTCCACTTTTGATGGGGCGAGACTTGACGTGGCAGAGTAGTCGGACTAGTGGACACTAGTAGTTTTGCGATTGGGATCGTTGAGCGAGAGTAATCGCCCTACGTAGCCACCAATAGATTTGCTACAACAATTTGTGAAGTGCTTAGGGAATTTAGAAAAAGAAAATTGAACTATGAGATAGTGTTTGAATTAGCAAAAAAAAAAAAAAAAAAAGAGGAACTTTAAAGGCCGTAGAATCTTTAGCTTATAAAATGACGTGGAAGAGTCACAACCGTCCCTTTTTTGCTTGACTTTTATAGTTTATGGTTTTACAACGTGTTTCCTTCTTCTCCTTTTCTTTTCTCCCTATTTTTCTCGCCGGCCCTCCTATTTTTCTTCTCTCCTCAATCACCATCATCATCATCATCCTCAATCCATTCTTTTTTTTTTTCCTCCTTTACGTTTTCTCTGATCCGTTTTTTACGCTCTGAAAAATCGTTTCCGTAACTAATTCTCTCCGTTCTTTTCCCGGTTATCGGAGCTGTTTTCCGGTTGTTATTCTGATCATCGGAAACAGCTTATTCCGTTCATCTTTACCTGTTCATCGGCAGATCTGTTCATAATTTTTCTGAATCTAATTTTGTTTTGATTTATTGAAGGCTGTTTTTGCCTAGAAAGTGTTTGTTTGTTGTTTTTGGAATCTCGAGAGATCTATACTTAATCGTCGATCGAACTGGAGCGAGGAAATCAAGGGTTTTTTTGTGGTGATTTCTGGTGTGATCCTATGGCCGGAAAACCACAGCTTGAGAAACGTATCCTTTATTGTCCGAGATTGATAATATTATTTAGTTGTTTTTTTATACATATTTTTTAATCATGGTTCGATTTTGATCTAAACTCATGTTTTTTCACCTTCGATTATTTGATTTGACTTCAGTTTGGTTCAATTTGATGGACCGATTCTGGTTCAGGATTGATTGTTTCCAACCGATTCATCAATTTTTGATTGAAATTCATGTTTGTTTTTCTTCGGTTTATCGGATTTGACTTCAAATGAATTAACTCCGGTTCAAGACTGAGTTTTGAAATCGGTTCCATATTTCATGGATACAAATTTGTAGTTTTTATTGTCGAATTGATTGTTACATCTTTCTGTTGAAAAGGGTTTTGAAACTTAAAAGCTATGAATTTTCCAGATCTGTTTGTGAATTCATTCAAATAGGGTAGTCAAAGCAAATATCTTCACGGGTAATTCTAGATTTTACTATATATAACTCAAAACTTAATGATGTGATTATGAAATGTTAGTACCAATCATTTATTGCTAGTGCTTAATAGTTTTTTTTCGATGATTGAACTTTGACGAAATAAATCCATTTTATGATATGGGATTAATTTATATCTATGTATGTATATGTATATATACATCATGTGAATAACAATTAGATTCTATTCTTCGCACCCGATCTGTTTTTCTTCTCCGGAAATTTTGTAAATATAATCTGCTAGCAAGAGTTCTTTTTCTTTTTTGTTTTCAATATTTTTTCCTTGAAGAAATCTTGTTATGGCTTCTCAAATCTAGCCTGCTCGATAGATCTTTTAGTAGTTTTGATATATGAAATTATGAATGAATTTTAATATATGATTTTGTTTAAACTGATTAATGGACTAAAATAGATTGGCTGCTAGGATTTTGGGTTTGAATCCTTGACTTAATCGTGAATTCCAGCTGTAGAAGAAAAGATGAATCAGAAAGTTGTTCCTTCTGCCAAGCATGGGGGTTCCAAGGTATTATAACTTGATAAGAGTCATCTGACTGTTTCTGTATGGTTTCCTCTTCAATCTTGTTTTTCTGAATATATATATGTACATAAGGTAATAATTTATGTTGTATGTGGGTGTATTCAAAGATAATAAACTAAATATGAAATTCAATGTTGTTTTGTAGGCTGCCTCGAAAGATACAAGTTTGTCTGATGCAACATCATGTATTTCGTCTTCGGGAGATGCAACTACTAGTCTGAAGGAAAGCGATGTTGATCAAGAGTCTTCAATGGTGGAACAAGGCATGTATTCTCCAGCCTGCAGCTATTACGGATACTGTTATCCAGGTTAGGTTTGATTAAGATATTCAATTATTCTGCTTCTTAATTTTTTACTCTTGGTCATTATTTATCTGAAGAAATCTTGCTTTCAGGTTATGAAGGTTCTGTTGGAGAATGGGATGATCAGGCATACTACCTCAGTACTGATGGTGTAGACATTCAGTATCCCGTAAGTTGATTAATCAAATCTCATGAATTCAGCTAATTAAGATCTATTGACCGTATATGTCCGTCAGATTAATTTCTTGACATTTGTGTAATGTTAACAACAGTATAATTGACCATACCGGGTACCATATTAGAGTGAAGCCTAATAATGGCAAAACCAAGGATACCTTTTGTACAATTTACTATTTGGGTTCCCAGTATTAGTTGGTTCTCGTGTTACGAAAGTAGCAAGTTAAACAAATTTCTGGTCTTTACTTAAAGTTGGCTTGACCTACTTAGAAAAATATTAATTGGGTTTCAATTTGTCTTTTAAGTTGACCCACTGAAATCACATAAATAGTGGGCTTTCATTGAATTTAGGGTTAACAGGATCAAATTAACTTTTACCCACTTAGCAGCAGATAAGGGAGAAGAAATCCTAAAGTGAACCTAAAATTCTATTTTCTGAAAGAAAAGGCAGTTTCAGAATTGGGAAAGGTACAATGACAATTTTTATTTCTTTGCAGGCCATGCAAGCGGATAATGGATCACTTATGTATTATATGCCATCTGGTTATGTTCCTTACAACCCATACTTGCCTGCAGCTACATTTGGCATAGATGGACAATATATGGGGCAGCAGCAATTCTTACTAAGCCCTATGTCTCCACATTCTGTTGCTTCACCTGGATATTTCTCATCCCAGCTTCCTTATGGACCAGATATGATGCCATCATACCTTTGGGATCCATCTCTTTCCGTTGCAGAAGGGGTTCATGGAGATGGGTATGGTGGAGCTGTAACAATCCCTGGATCCAGATCTAATTACACCGTACCAAATCATACCCTTGCATCTGTAAAACCCGTCCAATCCGCGAAGTCTAGTAAAGTTGGAACTAAAGGATCTTTGCCGGCTTTGGATGTCTCATCAGTCCCAGGCTATGTTAATGAATTGAAGCATGTTAATAAGGTATATGTTTAAAAACTGTAAAATATATTTTTGAAATCAAAGGCCCACATCGAGATTGTGACCAAGACTGGCTTACTGATTTCTGTGTCTATCTCCAGCTTTCCCAGCATGGTGCTGATTATCAATCAACTGCTGTTCTTGCCAACGGTGTCCTCCCCAATACAAAACTTCCCAGCTCTAATCAGAGTAAAAGTGGTTTGCTCTATCCAAACAGCAGTACTGTTAATTACAAAGCCAATTCACGAGGATGGAGTGGTTTAGAAAAGGTTAAAACGAAGGGTAAAGCAAATGGGATTACTGATTTTGATTTGCTTAATGAACAGAACCGTGGTCCAAGAACAACACCATCTGCAGTTGATTCAGCAGGACCTCTGTCCGTGGTTAATGATAATAATGAAAGTTCAACCTCTGTAACCAGGAGGGATCAATATAATCTTCCCGATTTCCCAACCAAATATGATGACGCATTATTTTTTGTTATAAAATCGTACAGTGAAGATGACATTCATAAGAGTATAAAGTATAATGTCTGGGCAAGTACTCCAAACGGGAATAAAAGGCTCGATAGTGCATATCAAGATGCACATAATAGAACGTCTCAGAAAGATAGCACCTGCCCAGTGTTCCTTTTCTTTTCAGTAAGTCTGAGAGTCAAAATTAGTTTGGTTTTGCAAGAAATAGCAAGCTGATAGAGTACTTATAGTTTATTGATCGATTATGTTCTGTTTGGTTTAGGTAAATGCAAGTGGTCAGTTCTGTGGAGTAGCGGAGATGATCGGCCGAGTAGATTTCAATAAGAGTATGGACTTTTGGCAACAGGACAAGTGGAACGGTTTTTTCCCTGTAAAGTGGCATATCATCAAGGATGTTCCAAATCCTCATTTTCGCCATATAATTCTTGAGAATAACGACAACAAACCTGTTACAAACAGCAGGGATACACAAGAGGTATGTGCCACCAAATTGCACAATAGAAATGATTCTCTCCCTTGGAGTCTTACTCAGAGTTTGACCAGAAGCTGACGTGGTATCTTCCTGACCACGTATTATAAAATGAGGAAATCTTAATGATACAATTAAATGTACAAAAGTGCTATTCTGGCATTTAGTAAGACTATGAATAAAACTCTAATGATCATAGGAGTACCATTGCACAATTAGCTTTTCTATTTGTTGAAATTGTGTTTTCTTTCTTATTCAGGTGAAGTTTTCTCAAGGTATTGAAATGTTGAATATCTTTAAGAACTACTTATCGAAGACATCTATATTGGATGATTTTGCATTCTATGAAAGCCGTCAAAAGGCAATGCAAGAGAAAAGGATAAAACCCTCTACACCACATCTAGTTCATGTACAGGTTCGGCTCCCCTACTTGTACTGTTTCTATTTCAATGTTCAAATGTCCACCTAAGTGCTTCCCCAAATTGTAGCTAGAAAAAAGAACCATTACAAGATATATTAGTTGATTTCCAGTATTAGCTTATGTTTGGTGAATTTGTTTCCTGGATACGTATCTGATGACCTTACTTAAAGTTTGAGACGAACAATATAAGTTACAAATTAGGGCATTCATGTACAATTACTTCTCGTCAAATATTCTTATCCAATGATGATGATGTTGTTTCAAGTTTTTTCTTGTAACATGAAAAAGTCAATATTTATCTGCTATCTTGTCGAGTTATAACTAAGTGTTGTTCATCTGCAGAAACCAAATGAAGTTGAGCAAGTAACAACTAGTCTCCAGTCGGTTAAGTTGTCTGCTTCCAAAACCGAAGAAATTGACAAGGGAGACAACACAAAAAGCTGAAAGGCAGAGCTTGAGAAGAACAGAGCACATAGCCCAGATGAACGGCACGAGGAATTTCATACATTTTATGCGTGTGACCTGATGCTGCCAGAATGAAAAAAAAAGTGAAAAAAAACATAAACTGGTTGAAAAAGTTCCATCTACCGGCTGGCAATGGGTATGTTGCAACTAAGATTTATCCTGTTTGATAGATAGAAGAAGACGATAATCGATTAGATCCTACAAAGTTGTGTATTATTAGGAAAAAGGGAAGCTGCTTATTTGGAAATAGCAGCAGCAAAAGTGACCATCATTGACGATGCCAAATTCTATAACACTGTTTTTTTCGTCCCTGTTCTTTTTCTTCACTTTATTTTGTTTTGAATTTCAGTATTTTGTTGGAGAGATTGTAAGTTGTGCATAGTTTTAATGACTGGGTTTAGTGTGGGTCTTGTTGTAATTGTGTTTGTTTTGTGGTGTTAGTGGTGGGAGTCTGTCCTGTTGTGACCAAAATTGTTGAATGTGTTTTGTAAGAATGGGGAAATGTGGGTGGGAATATTGGAAGTGGGGTTCAGTTAAGAAAATTGTATAACAAAGCATTATAGTGTAAAAGAAGATGGATCTGATTTTCTCTCTTCATTGACAATGTATTGTTGTATTAGATTGTTCTACTTTTATGTGAAGTCTAATAGGGTGTTTGATTTTTGCACTTATTAAGTAAAGTGTGGACCGTCAATTTTGGGCCGTTTGATTTTTCACTTAATAAGTGAAAATCACTTATAAGTGGTATCAAAGTAAGTGCAAAAAAGTATCTCAAAAAAAAAAAAAAAAAAAATAAAAAGTAAGTGCAAAAAAGTAAGTTCCAACGTGAAGTTTATTTATTTGCACCTACTTTTCTAAGTGCTAAAATGACATAAAAGACCTAAACAAGTTTTACAATTACTAATACCTAAACAAGTGCTGGTGGTGGTGGTGGTGCGATTGGGGCTTACGGTAGGATCTGGTGGTGGGTTTCGTTATGGTGGTATAGGTTCTGTGGTGGTGTTGGTGACGGTGATGGTATGATGGTGGTGGTGTTGATGCGGTGGTGCAACAAGATTTTAGGGTTTCTTGATGGTGGTGTGGTGGAGGGTTCCGTGGTGATGTTTAATGACGGCGGTGGGTGGTGGTGGTGGTGTGGTGGTGACGAAGAGGGTTGTGGTTAAAGGTGGTGGTGGTGAGATTTTGGCGGTTTGTGGTGGAGGTGTGGTCTGCGGTGGCTAGCACAGGTGGTGTTTTTGGTCTTGTGGTCCATGGCGGTAGTGGTGGTACGGAGACAAGTACAAGAGAGAAATTATTTAGTATTTCTATCCACTTTGGACAATAATGGCGGTCCCTCAGTGGTGGCGGCGACTTCCTAGTAATGGCGGAGGCGGCTCTCTCGGCTGGGGTACTTCAGTCTTAGTTATGTTATTGTGGACTTTTAGGGTCTTTTCATTCTCGGTCTTTAGGTTCTTTTCATTCTCAGCCTTTAGGCTCTTTTGTTTGTGTCTGTCTTGTCAATTTCTGTCTCTTCATGTAGGCACTTTACATTAGAAAGTTTTTAGGAGCTTATCTTATGTCACTCTCATGAAGTTGAGGAGAGAAATAACATTATCTACCATGTAACTTCTTGATTGTTCACTTATATGAAAGTATGATATTACTCAAAAAAAAAAAAAAAAAGAAAAAAAAAATGGTACCACTCAGTAAGTGATATTTACTTACTAAGTGATATCACTCATACGTGCTAAAAAAAAAATCAAACACCCTCTAATTCTTGTGAAGTAGATATGGCTGTGATGTTATTTTGGCTTCCCTTAATCTGACACTCCGACCTACACATTTTTTTTTGGCTTTGAACTCCCAGGTCCCGCCTATTAATATAAAGAGTTATTTTGGGCTTTTAAACAACAGTTTTTATATGAATTTGGATCGTTTTAAATTCGATTTGAACTTTGTGTTAGTTAAGGAAAAAATACCTCTCGATTAAAAAAAAAAAAAGAAAAAGAGGAAAATAATTATTTTACATCTGTCTGAGTTAAATGTGAGCCAACGGATAAATAAGTGAAGCACAATGAAATTCTGCTTAAACATGGGGGATGCGTTTCTGTGTGACTGGATTAATAATCAATTTTATCACTGTTGAAAGATCAATAGTAATGAGCTTTTGGTCTAGTGGCTTGTACCCCTTTAATCTCAATATAATTAATTTATAGGATAATAAATAAAATAAATGTATTATAGATTGACTTCGAGGATCCTTATGATGGTCTTTTAGGGCTTGTGATTCGTTAAGACTTTTTTTTGTTCCGGACCCCCAAAGATCTCAAAACCTTTAAGAGTTCCGGCCCTTATTTAATGTTTAAAACTTTAAAAGCCTGGGACATTAAAGTCCTAGACTATTAAAGTCCTAGACTATTAAAGTTTCAGAATCTTTTTAATAAAACTTGAAGATCTAGATCTTCTTGTTAGATTTTTAAAGGTTTCGTATTAAATCTTGGCCGTCCAAATAAATAGTTGGGATTAAAACGAAAATGTATTATTTTAAATATTAGTAGTTGCTTACTGTTATGTAAACGAAAAGATAGAAAAAGTGGAAGTGTAGTTTTTTTTCCTCTCCTCTCTCTATATATATATATCCAATGTAAAAATGAGACATAGAAAAAAAAATCAGATCTACTTATATATATCACATTATTCTAAAGTAAATACGAGATGCAATAGAAGATAAAATCAATTCTGCGTTTTGAGTCCGTAAAATACGATAACAACTACTAAAATTCGACAAAAGAAAGAAAAATAGTCATATATTCGACATAACTAGACGACTCTGTCGTTCCACATTCTTTCAGCAATACTATCTCTCCAATCACCAGCTTGTTGTCTTTGTTGCTTTTGAGTTTGTAATTCTTCATCATAATCTTCATCCAGGACACACTCATCGATTTCTTCTTCCTTTGGAGCAAATTCGTCTGAACTACATTCTCTTCGAATAAAGTTGTACAATCCTGCACATGCTAAAACTAACTGTGCTTGTGATTTAAATGGAAATGGCGGAGCAGTTTTGAAAATTTTGAATCTAGCTTTAAATATACCGAATATTCTTTCAATCGCAATTCTTAACGAAGAATGACAATGATTAAATAATTCTTCTTAGTTTCTGGACGTCGAGTACTCCCAAACTCTCTTAAATGGTATCTAACACCTCGATATGGTGTTAAAAATTGAGGACGATTAGGATATCCGGCATCTGCCAAGTAAAATTTAGCTACAACATAAATTATCGAGATGTAATTTATATTTCCATATACCAGTTAAATATATCAAAAAAACTTGATAAGAATATAACTACTTTACCTCGGGGAATTTCAAATCCAACGTTACCCTCTAAAGCATCTTTTAGTACTCGTGCATCATTTGCTGAATCTTCCCACCCACTACGAACATATATAAATTGCAAATCAAAGGTGCACGCTGTCAAAACATTTTGTGATACAATTCCTTTTCTATTACGATATGCAATTGAATTTCTTATTGGTACCATAGCTGGAATATATGTACCGTCAATTGCTCCAAAACAATTCTGTTTTTCATACATAAAATGATTAATGTAGTTGAATACAAATAAAAAATAAATTGATTTTAGTTATAAATAAAAAAAAATTTATTACTAGAAAGTAAGGATTAAAGCAATCATCTGTTAGGATCTTCAATGAGGTGATTGTTTGAGTTTTCGCCGTTAACTTTGGAGCTAATAAAGTCAATGCCTTCAACACTTTATTGAAGTTCATGCTTGTACAAAATTTGAATCTATCAAATCTTTCCCTTGTTACAGAGTAACTATTATTCTATTTATGAAGTAAATTTGTTATTTAACTTAAAGTATTCATCCCAAACTTCTTGTGGAAAGGGGATCTTACCGGTACTCTCATCCCAACCAAACCCGGAGCAGGAAGCCATTAATTCTCTAATTTGTTTATACTTGCTTTTTTATTTCTTAATTTTACTATTTACATGTTCCCATGTTTTATTCTCGTTGCATTTTTGATTTAGAGTTGTAATAAAACCTTGTTCATAGTAGTTTTTTGAAAGCAAACCATCTTTACCGTTATTCACGGCTTCAACAACAAGTTGAAGTAGAAACTCATTCTCAGTTGAATTCCATTTCATATAAATTTTTTTTCTCTGAATTCATCTAATCAAAACAAATTGAAAGTGGACAACATTTATATCCACATTGATCATAACAGTATTCTCATACTAAATAAGTAAGAAACAAATAAGCAATCAATTCGAATATAATATAACCTCTCTTTTACAATGGTAATTAAATACCTAACTTATGTTGATTTTCATAGACTTTATTCTTCCAATATTAACATAACATATTAGAGTTTGTGTTTCAACCCCCCTAAGACCCTTCCCTTTCTTATTAATTACTCCTAATTTTGGTCTCATTATGTTTTGATTGCTATAGTTAAGTATCGGACTTCTAAAACACTGGCTGGGAAAGCCGCATGGCACTGAAGGAAACATGACTTCTTTTTTTGCTAAGATGAAGGGAACAAGACTTGATGTAGTTGTAAACAATATAACCTACTGTTTTAGTTTAACAAAAAAAAACTACTATTTTACATGGAGAAAGAGGGAGGGAGGTGAGGTAATCATTATCTATACATTCACTTCATCTCTCTAGATTACTTTATCACTCTAGACTAGTTTATTATCTTTTGGTCTTTGGTAAAGGGACATGGTTAAATAGTATTGGGACCTTCTCAAAAATCAACTTTTTCATATTTTAGGTCCCTTTTCTAATTTGGTAAAGGGACATTGCTTTTAAAGATTAAAATAAATAAATAAATATTTATAGGGATTCAAAATTAAATTTAAAAATGGTAAAAAAAAATATATCAATTTTTTTGTCTCCTTGTTCTTCTTTCTTAAACCTTACAATTTAGAAATAAAGTTCTTTATTGATTCTCCATAATACTTGGTACAGAGATGATGTTAAAAAACTAGAAAAATGCTTAATCTAGATTAGTGCCTAAAGTAGACTTCGATCCCTTTCAGCATCCTTAGCAGTCGAGGCTTCTGCTTCCTCTTGGATCTTGTCTTCCTTAGGCAAATACTCAGTTCCCAGCTGCACCTGTACATTCACAATGATAGGGCAATTTTAGGTATCATATACCAAAGTTTGGGAATTTTACAGTCTTTGATAAGTTAACTGTTTATACCTGAATTAGAAGCCACTGTTCCATTCTTCTTGTCTTCCAAGAATTTAGGGCAGTTTCTGTTCCAGTGACCCTTGCCATCACAGTAGAAACATTTGGTGTCAGGAGAAGGACCTTTGTCTTTAGGTTTGGCAACTCGTTTGCCTTTACCTTTTGACGCAGTTTTCTTCTTCTGTTTTCTACCTTTTTTGAACCCTTTGTCCTTTTGTACCATAAGAACGTCCTTTTTAGTCTCCACTATAGCGACGTCCTTTTCGGCTGTTAGAAGCATAGAATGAAGTTCCTCTAACGTTTTATCCCATCCATTCATGTTGTAGTTCATCTTAAACTGATTAAAACCACTATGGAGGGAGTGAAGGATAGTGTCGGTAGCCTTCTGTTGGCTATAATGGAAACCTAGTTTAGCCAGCTTGCCCATGAGCCTGATCATTTGACGAACATGAGGCCCAACTGGTTTTCCCTTTTCAAGGCGCATGTCCATAATTGCTTTAAAGGTTTCAAACCTCTCCAATCTCGACTGTTTCTGGAACATTTCCCGAAGTTGTCGTATCATGGAGTAAGCATCCATGTCTATGAACTGCTCTTGCAGAGTCGGTTCCATGGTTGCTAGCATTAAGCAAGGTACAGGCTCTGCCTTTTTTCGCACACTCCTTTCTTCATCTATCTCTTCTTTAGTCGAATTATCATCCAATACAGGAATTGGAGTTTCAAGTACATGTTGCTTTCCTTCCATCCTGAGAACTATTCACAGGTTCCTCTCCCAGTCAAGGAAGTTGTGCTCATTCAGCTTCTCCTTGTCGAGAAGTGAGTGGAAGTTGAAAATATCTTTTGTCATCTTTGAACTACATAAAAGAAATGGCAAAGTTTTAAAACACGTTATCATTTTGAAAAACTTAGTTTTCCCACATTATTCAATAAAAATCGTCCTCGATTGAATAAGTCATTCCAAGAGCCCAGTTCTTCGGAGTAAAGCGGACGAAGGCCCTACCCTTTGACTCCGTCGTTCCGGGTGAGTGAACTACTTCACTGATCATACCTTATGACTCTTGGTTGATAGATTTCATTAATGAATGACTAATCTATCCTTTTGCCTCGAGTATCCAAGACTTTCTTGCTGATCTCGTTGAGTAGAACCATTTAGACGTGTAGGCCTCTTCTATAGACCTACCCGCATTGTCCCAAGGTAGAGGAGGTACTCTGCGAAGGCCGACCCACCTTCCTCGAACAAGGGCGCAACGAGTGTCTTAATCTGGATAGGCGATTACTCGAGATTACGTTTTGGGGACTTTTACGCTAGTTTGGCGTCTGTTATAGTGAACTATTTAGCCTAACTAACATCCATGACATAAAGCGTAAATAAGTAAGTAAATGCGTGCGAGAAAGTAAATCAAGCAGACATGGATCCTAGTATGGCCCCTAACCTTGAAGATCTAATCTCCTTGGTTTTCTTCTTGTTTCGCCTTTTGGTTCGTCTTAGATCGCCATCTTTGAACCTCTATTGATTTCTCCCACTCGCCTTTGGATTTCATCCTCGAGTCCATTGAAGAAACTCGAGGATGAAATCCAAAGGCGAGTGGGAGAAATCAATGGAAGTTTAAAGATGGCGATCTAAGATGAACCAAAAGGCGAAACCAGAAGAAAACCAAGGAGATTACATCTTCTAGGTTAGGGCCATACTAGGATCCATGTCTGCTTGATTTACTTTCTCGCGCGCAATTACTTACTTATTTACGCTTTATGTCATGGATGTTAGTTAGGCTAAATAGTTCACTATAACAAATGCTAGACTAGCGTAAAAGTCCCCAAAACGTAATCTTGAGTCGGCCTATCCAGATTAAGACACTCGTTGCGCCCCTGTTCGAGGAAGGTGGGTCGGCCTTCGCAGAGTACCTCTACCTTGGGACAATGCGGGTAGGTCTATAGAAGAGGCCTACACGTCTAAATGGTTCTACTCAACGAGATCAGCAAGAAAGTCTTGGATACTCGAGGCAAAAGGATAGATTAGTCATTCATTAATGAAATCTATCAACCAAGAGTCATAAGGTATGATCAGTGAAGTAGTTCACTCATCCGGAACGACGGAGTCAAAGGGTAGGGCCTTCATCCGCTTTACTCCCAAGAACTGGGCTCTTGGAATGACTTATTCAATCGGGGACGATTTTTATTGAATAATGTGGGAAAACTAAGTTTTTCAAAATGATAACGAGTTTTAAAACTTTGCCATTTCTTTTATGTAGTTCAAAGATGACAAAAGATATTTTCAACTTCCACTCACTTCTCGACAAGGAGAAGCTGAATGAGCACAACTTCCTTGACTGGGAGAGGAACCTGTGAATAGTTCTCAGGATGGAAGGAAAGCAACATGTACTTGAAACTCCAATTCCTGTATTGGATGATAATTCGACTAAAGAAGAGATAGATGAAGAAAGGAGTGTGCGAAAAAAGGCAGAGCCTGTACCTTGCTTAATGCTAGCAACCATGGAACCGACTCTGCAAGAGCAGTTCATAGACATGGATGCTTACTCCATGATACGACAACTTCGGGAAATGTTCCAGAAACAGTCGAGATTGGAGAGGTTTGAAACCTTTAAAGCAATTATGGACATGCGCCTTGAAAAGGGAAAACCAATTGGGCCTCATGTTCGTCAAATGATCAGGCTCATGGGCAAGCTGGCTAAACTAGGTTTCCATTATAGCCAACAGAAGGCTACCGACACTATCCTTCACTCCCTCCATAGTGGTTTTAATCAGTTTAAGATGAACTACAACATGAATGGATGGGATAAAACGTTAGAGGAACTTCATTCTATGCTTCTAACAGCCGAAAAGGACGTCGCTATAGTGGAGACTAAGAAGGACGTTCTTATGGTACAAAAGGACAAAGGGTTCAAGAAAGGTGGAAAACAGAAGAAGAAAACCGTGTCAAAAGGTAAAGGCAAACGAGTTCCCAAACCTAAAGACAAAGGTCCTCCTCCTGACACCAAATGTTTCTACTGTGATGGCAAGGGCCACTGGAAAAGAAACTGCCCCAAATTCTTGGAGGACAAGAAGAATGGAACAGTGGCTTCCAATTCAGGTATAAACAGTTAACTTATCAAATACTGTGAAATTCCCAAACTTTGGTATATGATACCTAAAATTTCCCTATCATTGTGAATGTACAAGTGCAGCTGGGAACTGAGTATTTGACTAAGGAAGACAAGATCCAATAGGAAGCAGAAGCCTCGACTGCTAAGGATGCTGAAAGGGATCGAAGTCTATTTAGACACTAATCTAGATTAAGCGTTTTTCTAGTTTTTAACATCATCTCTGTACTAAGTATTATGGAGAATCAATAAAGAACTTTATATTTTAAATTGAGATGTTATTAAAAGTGCTAAATTAAACAATCTATACCTAAGGATTCTAACCTTGGTTAAACACCTACAAGATAGGTTCAAATAACCAAAACATGAATCAACTGACAAGAAAGAAAGTCTTGAGTCAGAAACAGAGATTGATCTTCAAACGTACCTCTAACCTATCCATATTTGGAGTGTCCAAAAGGATTAAGATGAAGAATACGAATCAAACTCTATCCTCCAAAATCCATTAGTCTAGACATAGCTTCCCACAAAACTACCAAATTTCGTCTAAAGCTAAAATTTGTAAAAAGCCTTACAAAACTAGCTAATATCTGACGCAATTTCCTTTTGAAAGAAATTTGGGCTTCTTCCACAACCAATCAAGAGAACAAAGTGTTTGTTGCTCATGATAGTATTCTTCTAGTAATTAGCACACCTAGTAGTTTGGGAGAAAAGCACTAATTATTACAAGAATAAGTGGGAGAAAAGTACAAGTCGATTTAATTCGATCATGAGAAAAATCATGAAGAGTCATGAAGAACGATCATGGAACTTGTACAAGACGATTAAATTCGACCAAGAGGAACAAACTGCGGCTCCTCCGATAAGGAAATGTTAAAGATATGATCTTATAAACCCACCGCACAAAAGCGAATTCATTCGCAGGAGAACTCTCAAAGCAAGTGAAAGTGTCTCTAAAGGAATATCTCAAAGTAGTTGAGAAAATTCCAAATTGTTTTTCAAAAGCCCTAAAAGGTCAAATCTCAAACACTCGTAAAATAAAGGTTATTTCTGAAGAGATAAAAGACCTGCGCAGAAACGAAAACTGACTCTAGATTTTGGCTAGAAGCCAAAATTATCATGGAATCCATATCTCGTCAAGACATGAAGCTTGATAATTTAAGTCAACGGAAGACCTAAATTGGTTTTCCAAAGTAGAAAACTGAGAAGGATGGAAACATTCATGTTTCCCGAAACTAGACAAGAAGAATAAGATTCTTCCAATCAATTTATGACCATAGGCATGCTTCAGAAATCCATCGACGGATTAAAAGCACACAAGAGTTAGAATCTTCGATTCAAAGAGGTAATCAAAGAAATTTGATTCCTGAGGAATGAAGAAAAATCTTGAATCACGAGTTTCAAGAAGATAAGTGGGAGAAACAAATCTTCCGGGTCCGTATGCAGAGTACATACAAAAGATTGAGTACGACATAAGATGTTGTGTAACAGTGAACACACTGACTCAATAAAAGGACCACACACAAGGATGAAATGCCATTTTGGGCATCTGAAGATCTATAAGCATAAATCGAAAAGATGATAGGATTAGAGAGACTCAGTACGTTGAGATGCTTGAGATCCAAAACAGAAAATCTAAGACTCGGAAAAGTCTAAAAGAATTGCGACCCAAAACCCATGACAAAGAGCGTTGCCAAATCGGAGTTTGAAAAGACACCGATGAGCAAGCACGCATGAGAGAGACGTTTATGTTTGAAAACATAAAGTCAAGTCATGTTGAACATGATGAGCATTTAGACATCCAATTCGGATTGGAAACCCGAATCACTACTGAAACATCCTAGAAGGCTAAAGGATGAAAGTAGTACAAATTGTCATCGTAGCAAACTTCCAGGCATGGTAGGAAAGTAGGCTTAAAAGTGTTTAAGCCGTAACCGTTGCAAATTCTACGTAGGAAATTAAAAGCCTTAACTCTAGTAAAGATTACTATATATTATCAAGGTTGAAGATAGCAATCTTCAAATTAATTGATAATAAGCAAAGTTTAAAAACCGACTACCACGGTAGTCAAACTAAACTGTCACCTAAGACATAGTATGTGATTCATACACAGTCTAAGGCATGAGGTAAATTTGGAATAAACCTCAACAAGTAGAACTGAGTGGGTAAAAAGAGTTTTACGGAAGAGACTCAGATTAACAACTCTCGTTATCTGAAATAATAGAGTTATTTCACAAGTCGTCTAAATTTGGTTTAGTATTTAAACGACAGTCCATTGATGATAAAACATTCCGAATAGGTTTGTCAGATACGTGAACTGATGAATGAAACCCTATTAAGTGAACTTAGAATATTTATTATCAAATCCCTAGTCCAGGTCATTGCATGGACAACAATGACTCGCGAAGACTAGTACGAGAGTCGATGGGATAGCGCAGTTTCATGGGCTATAGAAATAGTGTATTCGATTCGACTACGTGGGTGTTTAAAAGGTTTATACACTGGATAACCCTCTAATGAGAAGTACATCACTATTGATGAACGTCAAATACTTCTCATAAAGACAATTGGAGAGATTCCTCAAAACATGAATGCCACTTGTTCTAAGTCCAAGTGGGAGTCTGAAGGAGTTAAAGGAGATGTCCTTCCACCAAAATGGCAATGCGAGCAATATGTCGGCTAGGACAATTGATGAAGAATATCATCAAGTCCGATTAATTTAGAGGTCAGAGTGTTTAGCTAGAAACCAACTACGATCGTCGAATTACGAAGTAATTCGCTGCTAACTTCGATCGGATCCTACATCGGGTTACACATAAGAATGGGTATTTAATCGGATGATATGACTAGTGGGAGTGTGATATAACATTGGGAATGTCCCATAAACATATCTCATAGGCCTAAATAGAATTTGGGCAAAAGATAACAAAAAGGGCCGAAATAAGGGTTTTGGGCCTAAACCGATTCGGGTACTTCTAGGACTCGGATTGGGCTGAATTTTGGAGGGTTAGTTGCTGATATAATAAGAATTATATCTTAAAATTTTCGTGGTGTTTGGACACCTCCTACTTAGGGAATTGAGAAAATATCAGTAGTTGCTATTTTCGATAATTTCCCTAAATCTTATTCTAAAGATGTTTTAGGAAACCTAAAAAGAGGTGGATTCTTATTAGGATTCTATATAAAACTCTTAGGGCAGAGAATAAGGTGTGGAATTTCTCTCTAAGCTTTCTTAATCTACCACATCAAGTAGAGAGGAGAAAGTGAGCTAATTCCCAAGCTATCTTCTAGTCAAGCAAGAAGAAGGTCTTCTTATTATCAAACCACCATTGGAGTGCTAGCGTGATTTGAAGGAGGGAGATTAAATACACTATTCGGTGTCCCAAGTAGAGGAGCTACGTTTGAAGCTCTTAGTCTTCTTTAATCTATTCAACTAGCTCGAAGGAAATAACGATTAAGGTAATCTACTGTCTTCTTATTAGTTAATTACTAGTTTTGCATGATGATCTTGGGGATATTAGTGTTAGACATTAGGTGTCGTTATCCGCTATAAACACTAGTATAAGGGTATAAATCCCTTCAAAGATCACGCTACAAGTATGATTATCAAAGTAGTTGTTAATCAAATTAGTGTCCCAATTATTGTTTATTATGAGTTGGGCAACCCATTTGAGATTAGAGTTCCTCTGGTTAGTAATAGGAGGGGGGGGGGGGTGATTAGGTATCCAGAAATCATGCCATATGCTGATGTGAGTGCCTTTGTTGATATCCCAAAAAACTAAATCATCCACCTGACCAAACTGTTTACTGATAGCTTTCCATGGCCAGGAATGGTTAGCTTTGGGTGGCGTGGGTTTAGTGGTTTTAGGGAAATATTAGGCTTTGAAGACTTGAACCCAAATGGAATGTGGGTTATTGAGGAGACGCCAATTAAGAGAAATGTTTAATTATCCAGAAGAGTGAGCCGAAATCCTAGTCCGCCAAGTTTGTGTGGCTTGCAAATGGCTGACCAGTTGATGGTGTGAAAGGTTTTGGATTTTCCCCACCAGAAAGTCCTTTGAATGGACTCGATGCTGTTACAAATGCCTTTTGGAATGGCAAAGCACTGCATTTAGTACCGAGGAACGGCCGCTGCAATTGTTGAAATAACAATTGAGCGACCAGCTTGCGGGAGGAGATTAGTTTGCCACAGTTTGTTTTTTATTTGGTTTACAAGAGGCTTGCAAGCTTTATTTTTGTTTCTGTGTATGAAGAAATTAGTGCCGAGGTATTTATCTCCATTTGTCGATTGGTGGACTTTGAGATTGCGGATAATCATCCTCTTGAATTTGGGGTGCGCATTTTTGGAGAAGAAGATATTAGATTTAACATAGTTAATCATTTGACCAGAGGCTTTACTGAATTCTTTCAGAATTTGTTTGAGGTTATGCACATTATGAAGAGAGTTGTGGTCGAAGATCATGCAATCATCCGCAAAGAAGAGATGCTTGATGATGAGGTTCGAGTAAGGGACAGGGAAACCGACGAACGGGGACTGGATGTTAGTATTTTCCAGCATATGACTGAGACCTTCCATTGCAATGACAAATAAGAAGGGAGAGAGGGGATCCCCTTGTCTAATGCCACGGTTGACCTCGAAAGCACAACCAGGGCACCCATTAATAAGCACTGCCATGGTGCTGGAGTTGAGATAGACTTTGATCAGGTTGATCCACTTCGAAAGAGAAACCCATGAGAGCCATGATTTTTCCAAATAGCTTCATTCAATGCGTTCAAAAGCTTTCGACATATCCAGCTTTAAACCAAAATAACTTTTGAATCCACGAAGCTTTTTGAAGGAATGGATGAGTTCTTGGCTAATGAGGATGTTGTCGGTGATTTGCCTACCAAGAACATATGCAGCCTGAAAAGGAGAGATGAGATCTGGTAGGACAATTTTGAGTCGATTAGCCATGATTTTGGTGATAATTTTGTAGGTAGTATTAAACAGGCTAATCGACCTGAAGTCGGCCGGAGATTGGGGAGTTTTTGTTTTGGGGAGAAGACAAATGTGGGTGTGGTTTGACTGAGGAGGTAAGGAAGTCGAGCTGAAGAACTGGGTAACCATATCCTTAATGTCTTCCTTCACTGTCTCCCAGTTGGACTGATAGAAAAAAGGTGGGTATCCATCCGGTCCAGGGGCTGCTTCAGGCTTGAGGGAGAAGGTCGCCTTTCTAATCTCCTCCACAATGGGGATAGAGGTGAGGGTGTCATTTTGAATGGAATTGATTTGGTGATGGGAGCACTCCAGAAGGTTGGTGGAGAAGGTGGAACCAGCCGAGGTGGAAATGTTAAGGAGATGATTGAAAAAGATGGACGATATTTCCGCTTCGTTGCTGGTCCAAGAGTTGTCATCTTTTTTGATGGAATTGATTTGATTCTTACGATTGCGAGTGACCGCTTTGGCTTGGAAATACTTGGTGTTTCTATCCCCCAGATTGATGTTGGCAATCCGAGATTTTTCTTTCGACAGACTCTCTTGCTGAAGGAGGAGAGTTTCAATTTGAGTGAAAGTGTCTTTGAAAATCACCGGGTCTCGGATGTTCTGGATTTCGTTGGTGAGTTTCTTAATGTTATTGTCAAGGTGTCCAAAAATATCTTCGTTCCACTTGGACAGACGGATGGCCAAGGAGTTAAGTTTGGATCGGATATGGTTAGGGAGAGAATTCCAGTTTGCTTTAATGAATTGGCCGCAATTCGGATGTGACATCGAGGTACAGATGAACTTGAAAGGTTTGCGACCCAAGGATGAGGGGTTTGGTAGGGAGGAGGATGGGGTTATGGTCAGAGCCCAGCGTGGGAAGGTGAGTCAGTTTGGAGTGAGGAAAATTGGAAAGCCAACTATGATTAACCAGAGCTCGGTCTAGTGTCTCCTGGATAAGGTTGCCCGAATATTGTTTGTTCGTCCAAGTGAAAGGGTGGCCCGAGTATCCTATGTCATGTAGGCCCATGTTATTAATGGCTACTTGCATTTAATCATGTTAGAGCTATGGCCTCTTTCCATCCTATTTTCTCAGACGAGTGCAGGATGCAGTTAAGCATCTATCACAATGTGGCGGGCTAAAATCTCCCAAGGTCTCATTTTGTTGTTATTACAAGGGCACCCATAAAAACCAGTGAGATAGAAATGATTATTATTATCACTTTGGGTGCCTTTAGCATGGATCATGTTTTGGCCTGTGTATAAAAATTTCAAGGTTATAGTTAAGGGACCAATATAAAGCCAACCCACCAGCTTTGTTTATGGGGTTTACCACATGGTGATTGTAGATTTTACCTAGATTGAGCAATTTGTCCAAATTAACGTTGATGCATTTGGTTTCGGACAAGAAAATGAAATCTGGATTATGCTCTTTGATGAGGCGCGTCAGGTGTTTTCGATTGATAAAGTTGCCACAACCCCGCAAATTCCAGGCCAGAATGGCCAGGTCTGTATGGATGGGATTGTTAGTGGAGGCGTGAGTGTCCATTAGCCCACTAACAGAAGGTCAAAAGAGCCCAAATTAACACAATAAGGGATAGAAGCACCTCCCAAATTAGCAGCCCAAAAGGCCGAAGCTGTCACCAGCTTCGGCCTACTGATGCTGGTTTAGCTGTTTATATCCACCTCACAGCAGCGGGTGCTCTCAAAATCTTGTTGAGAACACAGTAAAGCAAACTAACCGAGAGTAGACCCAAGTAAACTGAGAGATAAAGCTGGGGTGAACTACTGAATAAAAGGCAAACTTAACAACTTAACATCACCAAAACCAAACGAGAAAAACTAAAAACAGTAATATAAAGGGAGATAAAAGTTAAACTAGATTACTACAAAAGTAAAAAGATAGAGATTCAAAAGGACACACGGGTACAGGGAGCCAAAGACTCAACAAAATGGGTGACTGAATAACTCTGATGTGTAGTACCAATAGAGTTCAGTAGCATCCCAAATAGATCCAAAAAGAGTTTTGATAAGAACTGCTGTGGCAAATGTACCCGTGCCAGACGACCAGTTAACTAAGTCTAAGACCCAGAGACATCAGAATATAGACAGAAATAGTAAAGAACAAACACCAAACACTACAAAAAAAACACACTACTAACAAGAGACAGACGAGAGTAGACTATTCTGGTGGAGCAGCATCTTCCTCCTCCTCCTCATTATTGATGATGCTCAGACTTCGAGACAGCAGAAGAGATTCATTGAGAAGTCTGCTAGTCTCCTGATTGTCGATGAGCATGGAATTAGGCTCTGAGTCTTCATCATCTGGTCCAGTGGAACTTATGGAGAGGATTCTAGAGCTTGCATTGTGCCTGTTCCTGTTGTTATCAAAGAGAATATGTGGAGGTGTGGGGTGATTAACTGGGGATGGGGGGTAAGATTTGCGTGAGCTCAGGAACTAAGATTGGAGGGTGGATGAGAGTCGTCTCCATAGGGCCAGTATCTACTTCTGATTCTTCCTCCGAGTAGTAGTTAAAGATAGGGCAGTGGTTCAAAGGATGATCCACTATACTGCAAACGTGACAAATAGCTCATGAAAACTTGTCGTAAGTCAACTTCATCTCTTGCTCACCATCTGAAAAGATGGTGTTGATCCAAGCCAGCAGTGGTGAACGAACATCATAAAGGAAGTGTACCCTGACATTGGGATTAGTAACTAAGCCAAAATTTTGAGGTTTGATTTGGATAATCTTCCCCATGCAGTCGAAAATGGTGTCAAAGTCCTCATTGTTCTGAATGACTTGGGGGACTTTATACACTGTGCACCTCATTGGCTCAAAAAAGAGATCATCAGTACTCTCTGTCACTAGGAGCTCCACCTCTTTCATAACTAACATCATACCTCTCATAATCCACGACCTTCCAAAGTTTAGAGCATTGAGGATGAACTAGCTTTTGGGCTTGATGATAAAGGTGTTGAGAGGACCTTGCATGGGATAGTAGTCACAGTCACGGAAGAAACGAGATTGGGGATAAAGCAATTTCTTGATGAAAGAAAGGCCAACGTCATAGGGACAACACCAAAGAGCAATGAAGCCGGAGTTAATCGGTTGCAAATGTTGGTTGGAAGAGGGCTTAGAGAGTTTGAGAGTAAATCTTCCATAAGTGGAAATGGTATAGTGTGAAGCCATTACTGCTTTGGACAGTGACAGTAGAAGAGAGGTATGAAGAACATAATAGGACAAAGGTTTAAATAAGAAAGAACAAAAGAGGAAGAAGACAAAAGGAAAGGCCCAAAAGAACATCTTATCGTTACATGCAGGGAGGATTGGGAATTGCTGCTTCCAGAGGTGTCTACTCACTAGTATATATATAGGAGGAAACCATTCGTATTCTAGAGAGAGGATAAAGAGAAGAACATACTAAAACTAGAAAGAGAGAAATAACTTAACCCTAATCCGGATATCAGACCACTAATCTCTATAAATCGGGAATCAAAAGCACGCAAGAACCGAAGCAACAATTGCTAGAGAGAGAAGGAAAGAAACAAACTCAACTCAGCTACTGAAACCCATTAATGCAAGTAAAACAAAAAGGAAGAAGGTAGAAGAAACTTATCGATTAAACGTTTGATCTTCCTTTAGTTTATCGCCAGATGTTTGCCTTTTAGTCTTGCTGTGCTCCCTGACTTAACTGTACCCAATCAACCTTTGTTCTTGCCTAAGGAAGTGATGATGAAAATCGGTCAATACTGATTGTTCTTTGGCGTGCGTAGAGTTAATGAGTAGGTGGTAGTTGATAGGAAGTAATATTTGAACTGGACGTTATAATCAAGCTGATTTGGAGTGTTTTTGGGAGTGATTAGTGTCGATTTTGGAAGGATTTGGAACTAGTATGATTTGGGTATCTAGGGTTTTGCGAAGAAAGGAGAGAGTTGTTTTTCGCCTTGATGACGTCAAGCGAGAGACTCTCTCTCCTAAAAAAATCGTTAGTTAAGAGGGGAGAGAGTTTTTTTTCGATAAAATAACTAATTTAGAGAGGAAGGATGATAAAATGGGAAAGAAAAGGTATAGGAAATGGGGTCAAATGACCCAATCTCTCTTTGGCTTAATAGTTTGGATACTGCAAACTAACTTTATTTAAGAACTTTTATCAGAAATACTCTTATATAAAACATTCTAGACTTCCAATGTTCTTCTTCATTAACCAGAACTATCCTCCCTCTCGAACTTCGAATGAAACTTTCTCTCTAAAAAACTCCTTCTTCCTTGTTGTTTTAACAACCAAAATTCTCGATCTCCCTATCTTAGATCTTGATTTTTTCACTTGAAAATTGTTATCCAACATCAAGCTCGCCTAGGGTTTTCGATTGGTTCCAGTAAGTTCATATTAGATAGGGTTTTACCTTATTTCATCTTTATTTTTATATATTTTGTTTGTCTTATGTGTTGTTGGTTTGTCAATCTTATATTTTGATTCCATCTTATGTGTTGTTGGCTTGTCAATCTTGGCTAAAATTGTATTTTATTCTAATCTATTGGTTTTTAGTATTTTATAATGTTCACCGTGTGTTTGTTAATAATCCTCAATGACTACCTTATTATTATGTATTGATTGTTAGTATTTTACAATATCCACCAAGTGTTTGTCAATAATTATTAATGACAAAATCTACCAAGTTGTTTGTTAATAATCCTCAAATTATTGTTAATTTTCATTGGTGTTATACATCTTGTGTATGTATGTTTGTTTGTCGATGTCTTACAATGCTTCCTATGTGTTTGTTAATAAACTTTAATAATCAAGTCCACCATTTACTTATTGTCAACAAATTACTTAGATTTAGAAGTGCATATTGTTTGTTTCTCAATAACCATGTAACGAGTTTAGCTTCCTTTTAGGAGTAATAATATCGTACTATTGCTTGACTAAAAGGAAGCTAAACTCGTTACTGTTGGGTTTTGTACGTATCTAATACATACTAATCATCCAACTAGTATTGTAAGCGGAATCTCAAACATCATATGTTTAACACTAATTAACCAGGATCATATGCATGAACTAATAATGAACTAGAAACTGAAAGAAGAATACCTGGATTCGCTTTCCCACGAACTAGATTCCATTAACTTTACCCCGAAGAATATGAGAGCTTCATATGTAGCTCCTCTACTTGAGACACCCGAGTAAATAACTTGATCTCCCTTCTTTGTTGTCTGCTAAAACTCTATTGAAGGTTGAGAAGAAGAACCATTCTTCTTTTGACTCCATAGATAGATTGAGAGTTTTTCTCTAAAACCCCCTCTCTCCAATTAGTTGTATATTGTGAGAGAGATGAAGTTTTCTCTTGAGAAAAACACACAAATAAGGAATCCTAAAAGTCCCTCAGAAAAGATAAGCACAAGTTAGAGTTTAATCTAACTGAAACTCCTAATTAAAACCCTAATTAGGGTTTCCTCATGCTATGGCCGACCATACTAGCCCTTAATGGGCTTAGTCTGTCCGGCCCATACCCCTTAAGTGGTCGGCCAGGGATCTCCCTCCAAGGGAATCCCTTTGTTGCCCTTAAAAGTGGGTTTTGCCCTTTTTCGGACTTCTCTTTCGAGCCCTTGGTTCCTTCGCCGGAGTTCTTAGAGAGAGAGAGAGGAGAGAAAGAAAAAAAAAATAAAATTTTTTTTAGTTTGAAGGTCGCCGGCCGGAAATTTGGCCGGCCGGCGACCTTGCCGGAGAAGGTGGTGAAGTTGCGTAACAGATGATGTGGCGTGACATGGCAGAGAGAGAAAAAGAGATGGAGGAGAGAGAGTGACGGAAAGTTAAAGTTAACGGAAATAGGGGGTCATATGGGTATTTCTCGTAAAGTAGGGGGCCAGGAGGGAAGCTGGTCACAAAGTAGAGGGCCATTAGGGAAATAACCTTTTTTTTATCCTGTAAGAAACTGTCTGACGTGTTATACTATAATCTGTAGGATTATTATCATTGTTATTATTAATTTGATATCATTTGGAATATTAATATACATAGAAAGAAAATAAGAATTTGGCTCAAAAGCATAGGAACAACACTTAGAATGAAAATCTGTTTAACATAACATAATAGGCTTGGGACTTGTCACACTTCAAACTATGTATCCTTAGACATATTTAAGCACAGGTCATTCGCAACCAATAGTTGCAAATCTAGTAATGACTTTAAAACCTTGTAAATCGAGTTTTTAACTGGAATTAACCTTCCTTCTTTCTGAGAAATTTTTTACTACGAGAATAGGTGGATCGACTTGATCTACTCCGTTTGACACAAGTACAAAAATGCAATTAGTTAACCGTTAGATACATTATAAGATTTATTAGGACTCTGAAATGGTAATCAGAGTATCGTCACATGAAATCAACAATAGATAATCTTCATTGCAGCCGAAAAAATCTTGTAAATATACGTTCATGTAAAAATCATGAAAAACGTAAAGGGGCCACATTCTGATAACTCGCTTCGTGCCTCCAAAATGTCAGGATCGGCCCTGGTTTCACCGACGTCATACCAACAGAGCTGCCCGAAACCTGACGATGCAAAAAAACACATTAACAAATTGTAATGAAGTTGAAAAATTAAATTTTATCAGCCAAGCACAACACAAAAGAGTAGTATTCATTAATTGAACAAATTGACACTCTTGAAACTGTGAAAGTGAAGTGGGAAATCTAACTTTGATAGAGTCATATGGTTAACCAACTAAAGTTACATCCTAAATCATTAAGACCTACAAAAGTGAAGCAATTTTGATGTAAACAAAAAATCTTTAGAGAACTAAAAGAGCAGGTATAAAAATTACGTATTGTTGAAGTAAAAGAAGAAACGTAATATAAGTATATTAAAACAAACCTAGACAAATACGTGACGTCATACCAACACGACTACCCATAACCTGACGACTTCAATCTTAAATGTTCTTACTGTGCCGCCCTACAATGCTTAGAAGGCTATAAGAAGTAGAAGATACTCCATAGTAATCTTTCAGTAAGACTACAGTGCACTTTAACTTGAAAAAACCTATAGTTTTACGAACGTCCTTGAAAACCTACAGATAACTCAAACACAGATTCAGCCAGACACGTGTGTCAATAATTCCTAAGAAGATTAAAGAATAATATAAAAGAAATTTGATGTAGATGTTTCTTCAATGAAGTTTGAGAGCATCACTACATTGAAGAAAACTACATCAAGTTAATAAAACCTTCAAAATAAAATAAATTAAGAAAGTTAATGAAGTTTATAAAAACTGAATACAAACAGTATTGAGAGAAAGAAGGATTAAGTAGGCAACGCATCAACAAGCAAGCTTAAAAAGAAAATAGGAAGACGAAGATCAGGCATCCCCATCAAAACAAATACAACACTCAAATCAGGAGGAAGACGAAGTTGGACTAAGATTTTTTGGGATAAGATATTTATTGATCTATAAGTAATGTGAATGTAGGGAATTTCTTCAAACACCTTGGGAGCAAAATGAATTTCTACCGGCGTCGAAGGGAGCACGATGATCTCTTGCAAATGAAGAGAACAAACTGAATAAATCAAAACACAAAAATTCGAAATCCAAAGAGTTTCTCATGAGTCCAAATAGTTTCCCCGCTTTCTTTAACGAACTAAAAAAACCAAAATCTTAGTGTAAGAGGAACCAAATATTAAGCCAAACTAAGAAATCAATAGATGCACCAATGTGGAGTGCCATTTCTTCGAACACCTTGACAAGAAAAGAGCATCCATGGCCTTCTTAAAAACATGATCTACAACCAAATTAATGAAACCTTCGGAATAGAACAAAAATACGAAGGTTATTGAAGTTTATATAAAATTTTTAATGAAAACAATTCTTCAAACACTTCCACAACAATGATGCATTGAAGAAAATGGTTTGAGCATCATTACAAAAAAAAAACAAGGGTTATTTCCCAAATAGCCCCCAACTTTATCACCAGCAGCTTCCTGCCTAACCCCCTACTTTATCAAAAATACCCAGATGACCCCTTTTTTTAGTTACCATTATAACACCTTTAACTAGTCATCACCTCTCTATCCTCCACCTCATCACCTCTCTCTGCCACCTCATCTTCTCGCCACCTCATTGTTTTCACCAGCAAGGTCGCCGGTCGGACAATATTCCGGCCGGCGACCTTCAAATATTTTAAAAAAAAAATTCAACTCTCCTCTCTCTCTCTAAAAAAATATATATTTTTTTATTTTCTCTCTCCTCTTTCTAAATACTCTAGCGAACGAAAAACCCCTTCGTCGGAGATCTGCTCGGACAGACCTTCACGGTCTGTTCAAACAGACCTTCATGGTCTGCTCGAACAGATCTTGAAGGTCTGTTCGGGCTGACGTTCAAGGTTTGTCTACGCAGATCTCTGGCGAGGGGTTTCCCTTTCGCCGTATTATTTAGAGAGAAAAAGAGAGGAGAGAGAAAATAAAAAATATATATTTTTTAGAGAGAGAGATGAGGGATGAAATTTTTTTTGATGTTTAAAGGTCGCGCGGCCGGAAAATTGTTCGGCCGGTGAAGGCGATAAGGTGGCAAGAAGATAAGGTGGCAGAGAGAGGTGATGAGATGGAGGAGAGAGAGGGGATGACTGATTAACGGTGTTATAACGGTAACTCAAAAAGGGGGCCATCTGGGTATTTTTGATAAAGTAGGGGGTAGACATAAAGCTGGTCATAAAGTTGGAGGCTATTTGGGAAATAACCCAAAAAACAACTAGAGAACAAAAATCATATTTGAATAACTTCTTACAACTCATAACTTCTTATTACTTCAACTCAAAGGGAAGATAGAATTCAGGGAGACCATTGCACCGGAAGTTGGAGATCAGTTTTTGGTCAAGTTTGAAATCAATTTTATGTAGAGAAAATAGTGTGATTTAGAGAAGACGAACGTGAGGACATACACTTCCATTTAGTGTAATTTTACATGACTATGATATTATATCTGGCATCGAGGAAATAAAACTATTACTACATGTTTTTAACTTATTTGCAACACAAACCGAGTTGTGAGAGGGAAAACAATAAGAAAACTAAATGTGTGTGTGTTTGCGAGAAGGAGAGAGATAAAAAGAGAGAGAATACAAAATCAAAAAGTAGGAAGATTAAAGAAAATATAAGCACATTGAAGTTATGAAACAACTTGAAGGTGTTGATTTAGAAGTATAGAAGTTGAACAACTTACCGAAGGTGTCGACCACTTTGGAAGCATAGAGCTTCAGTGAAGCATTTCATCAAACATTTCTTGAGCGAGATGTATACATACAAAGTTACAAGCACCTCCCTGGAGATCAATCAAGAAAGATCATCAGAATCAAATAACTTACTGTAATATTATTTTCTAAAGATGCTTTTAAATTGAATTCTGGAATGTAGCAGTTGGGGAACGACTATACTTGAAACTGTAATTTTTATTCTATCCATTACCATCTACTAAAGAATTCACTGAAGCAAACTTCCACAACAGAAAAGGGAAAAGAAAGAAAAAAGTGGAAAACTCTGCTACTTACTTCAAATGGTGGCTCCCTGCAATTTAGAAGATCATCAAAAATCACTTTAGAATTTCAAGCCAATCAAGAAAGATATCAGAATCAAAAATCAATTTAGAACATGAAGGATTCCTAAATACCTCCCTGATCGAAATCAAATAACCACTAAAGAGGAGAAGAAGATTTTGATGAGCTGGACAGATAAAAACTGAAAGATAGAGCGAGGGAGAGCGAGAAAGATATAAACTGATTTTAAGAGAAAATGAGAACTGTTTTGAGAGAGATAGTGGAGTAATAGTCTGGTAGAGGCCTAGAGGGAAAGAGACACAAACTTGGGAGTTCGGAAGAAGAAAGAGAACGTGAGAGTATTTGTTGAGTAAATGACTAAAGTAACCACTGCTAGGGCACCTAAATACTCAAACATTTAAACCGAATAAATTTTGGGATGTTTTCTTCCGTCAGATGCAAAATCCACACAAAGAATGGACGGCCAGACTTAATACCTCACATAACCGTCTGAGATGTTTAATATATAGGATGATAGAAAATTCAGTGAGTATTACAATGATCATAATGGCCTAAAACACCTTTATTTGACGTGATATAAGTATATAATTCTTATAATTAGGCGTCGCTTACCAATAAACAAAATCCTTTACGTATATGTATAAACAAGTGATACAAAACATCATGATGCAAGAATATATGTTGTTTAAGTTATTGTCATACGTATATCACTTCTTGTAAGACATTATCGGTATGAAATTAGTAGGTTATAATGACATATTGACGGATATGATTGTGATTTATGCATGTTGTGGTGTGATGTTATTATGTGTGTGTCATGTGATGGAGTTGGTGGAGGGTTGTATGAGTTTTGTGGTTGGTTCGACCCTCTCTACCTTCTGTTTGTTGCGATAACCGACATGTTCACATGGTAAAGGCGTACGGAGGTACGACCTAGATACAGAGTGTATGAGGTCGGTGCTAACACAAGGGTAGCCTTGTGGACTACACTCTCACACAACGAGGGTTATGGGGAAGATTCAGATGAAGGATCTGATTTTCTCGGTGGAATCAAACTTATCATATCACACTTGGTTGCTTGTTACACATTGGGGATTCCTTATCCTAACTTGAATACTGATGTGAACACCTATATGTATGTTATGGAGTTGTCTTTTTGTCTTGATAGCTCTTGTCTGTTGAGGCTTTAGGGATTTGAAAATCTACTTGCTGGGTTCTGACCCAACCTATTATTTTTCAGGTCAAGGAAATCGTGAAGTGTCACCTGCTTGAGTCGTAGTTAGCCCTTGGAGGAGTTTTCTTAGCAGTTTTCTTCCTTTCTTAGGTAGTTATTTCTTTTATGTTTCTTTCGACCCACATATCAATTATGTAGATACATCGTTTTTGTAAGAACTTAATAAAGTTTCTTTTTTAGTTGATTTATTATTACTCAAGAGCTTCATATTTGGTGTTGTTTATCTCTTTTGGTGAAAACATCGATTTTTTTTTAATGTTCTGCGGAGGAATGATTTAAATTTAGGTTTTCATGACGATCGACGTGGAAATCTAGATTTGGGGCGTTACATATTGACAAACACTTGGTGGACATTGTAAAATACTAACAAACAATACATAATAATAAAGTAGTCATTGAGGACTATTAACAAACAGATTGTGAACATTGTAAACCACTAACAACCAATATATAAGAATAAGGTAAAACCTAGCCAAAATTGACAAACCAACATCACATAAGAAGAAATCACTATATAATTGACAAACAAACAACACATAAGATGAAACAAAATATATAACAATGAAGATGTAATAAGGTAAAATCCTATCAAATATGAGCTTACTTCAATCAACCGAAAAACCCTAACCGAGCCTGATGTTGGATAACGATTTTTAAGTGAAAATAGTGAAGATAGAAGAGAGGGAGATCGAGAATTTTGGTGTTGAAACCGTAAGGAAAAAGGGGTTTCTTGAGACGGAGTTCCATTCGAGAGGGAGGAGAGTACTGGTCGGTGAAGATTTTTTTTTTCTGAAATAAGGTTAGTTTGGCAATATCCGAACTACAAAGGTCAGTTATCCAAAGTCAAAGAAAGATTGGGTCATTTCCAAAAGTCTAACATTCATTGGCTTCCCCACTCCTTATAATGGTCTAGTTATTTGGCATCTTCTATTTGGTGATGATTTTCGATAAATTTTTTTTCTCCATGACATTCATAATCTTAAAAATATTCTTGATATTTTTTGTAAGTATTCAGATCAAATGATCAACTATGCTAATCCAAATTCAAACGTATGATAATTTGTAACCTGAAAGTTAAGCAATCCTCACTCTTAGATAAATATCTTAGAGCTCAACTCTTTATAGGAGTTAATAAAAAGAATGTGTTTAATGACATTATTGACCAGATTCAGATGAAACTCTCTCGCTGCTAGAGTAACTTTTTGCAAGCTAGTCGTAATATGGTCGTGTAGCGACCGTTCCTCGATACCAGATACAAAGCTTCCCCATTTCTAAAGGCATATGCAAACGCATAACGACTTCTCAAAAGTTCTTCTGGTGGGGAAATTATTAAGGTATATGCATTAAAGCCTAGTCTACCATATGCTTGCCGAAGAAAAAAAAAATTTGATATTAGAAACTCCCATCTTGATAATCAAGCATTCTTGAGTAAATTAGTCTGGAGACTGCATACTAAACCCAATGCATTATGGGCTAAATTTCTTAAAGCTACACACTTACATAGATTTGATCACCCTGGTCCATTGAGAAATGCACACTCATGGATCTAGAAAGCCATCCGCAAACAACTAGATGTTATTTTCCCTCTAAATATATGGTAAGTCCACAAGGGCAACTCAATCAATATATGGATAAACTATTGGATACCGAATACTCAAGACTCTTTGTAATAAATATAATTCCACTCTTACCTAGGCCTCTCAGCTTATACGTGATAACATGCGGGACGAGCGTATCCTGCATGAGAATTTTAACCGAAGTATATGTTACCACATCAAATCGATTGATATTCCATTAGATGGTTAAGATACCTTCTGATGGACATTAACGCAATCCGGTAACTTCTGTGTTAATTCGATGTATCAACACACTGTCCCACCCTTTAATCACACGCAGGATGTAGAATTGAATTTTATATGAAAAGTCAATACTATTCCACGAGTATCTATATTTATATGAAAATGTTATACATGCACTCTCCTCGTACGACAACGAATTGGTAATACATTAATAATCAGCGAGAATGTCCACAATGTAACTATTGAACATGCTCTTTGCACTGCACCTTTGCCAAAAAGATATGGTTTTATAGCTTGAATAACTTCATGAAAAGACCCCATATATGACAATACACAGTAATACCATGACTAAATTCACTATAATCTTATGGTTCATTTGAAAATCCAGATGTGACAGTTGTTTCTAGCATACGATGACATCAACCGATCAAGTTATAGAACAAAAACTTTGCACTTCCGCTGTTAATAAACCAAGTTCCCAGAGTCAATACTAAGGACAACCAAAATAAATGGTCACCCCTACTCATCCATATCTCAAAGTTAACGCAGATGTCTCTTTTGTAACTGTAATGAGAAAATAAGTATTATTAATGATCACCATATTAAGTTCATTGCAACGAGCATAGTTAACCTTCAGACAACAACAAACGAAGAAAGCGAAGCTAATGTGATATTATGATGTGATGGCCGACAGATAAATATAAATTCATCAATATAGAGAGTGACAACTTGAATATCATCAAACCTATGAAGGACCATAAAACCCATTCAATGACAAACTATAACGATTATCAATAAAATAAAGCAGCTAAGTAAGCAATTCAGCGGCATTCGGTTCTCTCAGATCACAAGGGCAAACAACATTGAAGGAGATAAATCTATATAACAAATGACATATGTTTTCATGCCATGTCATAACTTTGGTTTATAAATCTTGGTCGTCCAATTCTTTTTTGTAAATCATGACCCTTCGTTTTAAACGGGGTTTTAAAGGATAATGGTGGAAAAGTGAGAATAACTACCCACTCCAAATAAACTCTCTAACTATTTTCTCTCTTTCCTATTTTCTCCCTTCAAACAACTAAATATAATCTCCATTATTATTTTTATTACTTCAATATCTGTATAAGACCCAAATATTTGATAATTTTGTATAACATAAATATAGAAATTTCTGTGCCATACGGGCACGGGCTATACCCTAGTTAGTAAAATGTTTGGAGGGCAAGATATGAAAATCGGTTCGAGTAGTTATTTGTCAGATGTATTGTAATAATACTTTCGGTTATATTAATGTTTTGAAAAACCGGAACAAATACTTCTAAAGCAACTCAAAATTACATTCCGAGTTCTTCAACCTTACACCCACACCTGACTCCTGGAGGGATAGAGTGAGACTTCTCCCTCTCTCTCTCTCTCTCTCTCTCTAAATGGCTCTTCCACTTCTAAATCTGCCAATGACATGCTCTTCCTCTTCCCACACAGAATCCCCATTTCTCTCCCTCCACCACCACCACCACCACCACCAACCTCCTCCCCTGACTTATAGAACCACCACCACCACTACCTTATCTCTGCCCCACCATAGCCAAAAAAGAAGACACAGAGAGCTTATCTTCTTCGTAGGTAAAGAAGATACAGAGCTTCGTTTTTCCACAGAAGAAGATGAGAATGAAGAGGAAGAAGAAGAAGAAGAGGAACCCACTCCCGATGACCTCGAATACATTAGCCAAATCAACCGAGTTCGTTTCCTCCCCTCTTCCATTTTTATAGTCTAATTGAAGTTACTTTTAATTCTCATAGTATTTTGGGAATGTTTAGGTGGTTGAGCTTCTAAAGAAAAACAGGGATATGCTCTTCAGTGAAGTAATTTTCTCTTTCTTTCTTTCTTTCATAAACTGAAATTCAAGAATGGGTTTTCTCATGAAGTGAAGAAAATTCTGAATTGTTTTCATTGTTTTGTACAATTGAAGGTTAAGTTAACAATTTCCATTGAAGACCCTAGAGAGGTTGAGCGGAGGAGATTGCTTGGAATTGAAGATCCTGATACTCCAACTAGAGATGATTTAGCTGATGCCTTGGAAGATGTATGTATGTCTTCTTAGTTGGTCTTTTTCTCATTGTCTTAATCTGACTCGTCTGAATCAAATGGAATCAAAATAATCTGTATAACAAGTCAGAATAAAAACATTCTGAAATCTGACTCGAGTCAATTCAGAGCTCGAGTAAAAAACAAGCATTAACCCATGTTTCGTTAAGCAATATGTCTTTTCATCACATAATATTTAGCACTTGAAGTTGAAATGGAAGTCATTTACTTTCATGGATATTAAAAAACTATTTTTTTGTTTATTTTATTATTCTATGAGTAGTTTTGAAAGAAATTTTCTTATTTCAACTTGGTTAAACTAATATCTCCTGGAATGGCGTTGCCTCTTTCTTTTTTCTTTTCGGGTTTGAAACGCCTCTAGATAAAGTTCTGTCTAGCTTCCTATATGATGTAAAAGTAACCGAAATAAGTTTCAAAATATTGCCAGAGAAAGTCATGACGAGCCCGAAACTATATAGACGCACTAAGCAGAAATACGTGTTGGTCAACTTTGATTCTCATTATTCTAGAAGAACGATTTAGAAGAGCTCTCAACTAGTTCTGCTTTTTCTTTTCAACAACTTTGCAAGTTTTTGTCTCCAACAATTTATGGTTCTTGATCAACCCAATCAAGATCAAATATTGTTGTTCCTTTACTAATCCTGTTTCAGCAGAATGCATGATTTTGGCGGTTTGAGATGGAGCACTCAGGCCTACTAACAAAACCAAGTGGAATCCTAGATGTAGATCATGATTGTTATTTGTTCATATAAATTGAAATGGTTGGTGATTGGTGCTAAGATACAAGTTTTGCCACTACCTCCTGAAATTGAGCACCAAAACTAACTATAGGACTAAGCACCACCTATTAGTGCCTACCTAGAAGGCTAGAAGTAGTTCCCTAATAGGATATAGGAACATTAAGATAACACAGTAACCAATGTGACTAAATAGAATACCTTCAGCTGTCCTGGTACAAGGAAGAGGACACCCCTTGAAGTCTTCCGGATCCACAATATTCTTCATTAGCTATGTAATTGTTGCTAGTGCGCAAAAAGATTTCCTATCCCTTTCATTGCCAATACTATTCTGTACAAGCATATCATATTATCCTGAACTTGTTTGCAACTCAATTTCAACTTAAAGGTTTTCTTCCTTTTGGACACGTTACGTACTTATGTAAAACTTACCCACTCATTTATCACTCCACTGGGCCTATAAAGAGAAGTGATTACTTATTTCTGCTTATCTTTGCCTTATAACCTATGTTAAAACCTGGGATCAAATAGCGTAATGCAATTTTGTCCAATAACAGGTATTAAGAGGAGTTAAAGCTCTTGGCCTGCACTACACGATTCACGTTGAAGTTACATGTTAGCATATAGTGATGCTTATAGTTTAGATATCTTGAATTTTTGTAGGTAAATGAAGGAAAGGTTCCCAAGAATCGTGCCGCTCTTCGGATGCTTGCTGAAGAAATGGTTAATTGGCCGAATCTAGAGGTATTGTTGATGTTTCGTTAATATAGCTCTCTGCTCATTGAAAGGAATCTATGATTTCTTTTGTTGTTGTACTTATTGTTTCTTCTCTTGTTTGTTCATTAGCAATCATGACTTTTCTTTTATATCTATTACCTAGGAATTGGGATGGTAGAAAATACTCACTTCCCGTAGGATTGTCAGGTATGTCGACTTGTCGAGTTAGTCAGAGAAAAAAGAACACAGAGTAGTCGTACTCTAACATTTTATCATGTATAATATAAAAAAAGATGTGCTTGGATAATTTCAAAGAAAGAAACTTCATTATCTTGCTCGGCCATCTGGTTAGGAGGACTCGTAGTTGATAATTTAAAGGTAGACAAAGAGCTTTCAAACGATATTTCTTTATGAATAAGTTACCATCTTAGAAATGACCATTCATTTTATTAGCCACGTCATTCTAGTCTAGTAGTGTCTAGTTGGTTCAACCCACAAACAGGCAGCAACATGGGCTTGGGTCCGGTCTAGGCCAATACCTCCGAAACTATTGGTCTGACACAACCCTTGTGGGCCTGGGGTTGCCCCTTCAGTGTGAAAATACATTTTGACAAAATCTGATTACGTGTTCTTACTATTCAATAACCTATATGACGTCCACCTACTTTTTACTGTTGTAGTAGTCTGAAATCCTCTTAAGCCCATGAGGTCCACATATCGAATCTCGGTGGAAACAGTTTATTATCAAGATTTATCCCATGTAATTAAGGTAATAAATAAAGTAGTGGTAGGATTAGATGGGTTTTCAGGCCCCCCCTAGAATGGCCTTAAGGGTCTTTATATGCCCGTTAGGGCCTGAGATGTCTTAATTGGGGGTTATAGGTTCATTGAATTCATGATGTGTTCCATATTATATTCATGTGTGCCATGTAAAAAGAAACCTATTTAACTCTTCAATCTAAGTAATGCATACATAATATTATCATCTATGGAATAAAATAGCTTGGTCTTTTATCTTTCTTGACTAGCGATTCAGATTTGATTTAATCAAAGACATTAGACGGTTTAGATTTTTCTTTAGCGACCTTATTATGGCTACGACACTTTCTCCTCACCTTAAACTTTGCAGTCTGGATTAAAAGAAAAAGGGATGGAGGGGGCATGGTGGATAATTTGAGGCAAAATGTAGGGAGCTAATTTTTTTATTATATTTTAATTAACTTTGGTAATTCATTTTCGCCCTCTAAATATGATCAACTCACCAAAGATGCCATTCAATACTGGACCTCGATAAATACGCTAATGAGTATCATGGTGTTCAACTGATCATGGTCTCATATCTCCCCACGTTATGCGAAATATGTACAAACTTAATACTTGCTTGACCTCAATAAATACTCATTAGCGTAATGTGCGAAATAGTACTCTCCGTGTCCTATGGAAACGAGTTACACATAGTATATTCATAAATTAAGAGAAACAAAATCTTGTAATATAAACGTCTTTAGTGTCATGATGTTAATTGAAATTTTTTGGTGTTAAGACATACACGTGCTTAAAACTAGTTGCTCTATAATATTAGGGAAGAGTTGTGTAAAAACACACATAAAACCACGTAGGACCTACTATTAGATTATTGATCTCTGGCTAATGCACATGGCAGGCCTTCCATTAGGCCTCCCCTAGCCCAGGGCTCAGTATGCTTAAGGTTGGCTCAGGATTGGGCTTAACCTTGGCCTTAAAGCACAATTCATTCTAGATTTAAGGGCCCTGTAATACCATGATGGGACACCTCACTATGTGGGCTCAGGCTGGCGTGTGGCCACCTAGCCTGACCCCACTATTTATGGGCTATCTGGCGCAAACACCCTTCCGCTGGGCGTTTACTTGTACCAGCCAGTCGATACCTCTGTTCTAGATCAGCCATTTGCATATGTAATGGTTAATTATCCCAACTGATAATTTTGATTGAAACGTTAAACGGGCTTCATATTTAGAGTTTAGACTAAATAAGAAAATGATACAACTGATCATGAACTTTGATTTCGATGGACACCCGAACAAATTTCAACATACAAATATACAATGTTCTTTATTATATACTTTTTATACATACAAATATGTATACTTTGAATGTGTACATATATATATTTATTTTGTGTATATATATATTGTCGATATCCACTGTGCATTTAGACATGAATAGTGATTTCGATCGATAGAGAAACCTACAAGTAGGTACATATTTCAGTGGAAATAACATGTTCATTTCGTCTACCATGTAACTCAAACTTAAGAAACAAAAAAGATTTTGTAACCTTATTAGAATACTAGACCTCTGATTTTGATTACTTTTATGGGGTTACAAAATGATATTAGTTCCTTGAGTAAAATAAAACAAATGATCGTTAACATTTTTTATAACATCTTGCTATTTTCTTATACGAGGGTCTATTAGAATGCCATTATTTTAATTTGAACACTGTGATTATGGTTAGAACTTGGTTACTTGTTTTCTACCGACTAACAAACAGTTCTAAGGGTACATGGCAAAAAACATGATTTTCTAATGAAGGAAGTAGTGGTGACGGCGGAGACATTACCTAGAGAAGGATATTGTAGCATGAGCACAAGGACAGTATATTGATTATACTCCCTATTAGGCTATGATGGCGCTGGAAAAATTTCAAATTGGGTACAGATGAACGCTCTAGATGTAATGTTAGTTTCCTGTATTGACTAGGTGTAGGGTTATTACAGAAAAGAAAATCTAATAATCGAAGTTGGAGAAAATATACTATTGTCGCCATTTTACATCCAGGGAAGAATAATTACTGAATCCTGTCTACAGAGATTAGTATGATTCTGTCAAATGTGTGTTTATAGGTGCGGAGTATTATTTCTAATTCACGCTTGTCAATTAGGTTGAAGCGACAAAAAAGAAACCTAGCAAGTCTCTTTATGCAAAGGCAACAGACACTGGTGTAGATCCTAAAGTGGCCGCTAAGAGACTCAAAGTTGATTGGGATTCAGCTGCAGAGATTGATGATGATGATGATCCTGACGAAATCGACGTTCCTTCAGCTGTGGTATGTTTCTTAGACTCTTAGCTCCTGCCAGCTTTCTTATCGAATATTCCAAGGTATCAGTTTGGAAATCGTCATACATGGAGTCGTATTATACACAGGCCTTCTAACATTTTAAAATTTGATACATGCCCCTTAACATCTTATGCCTATCCAAGTAACCAGCAGTCCAGCAGGAATACATTACATCTATTTTTCGAAAAACTAAGACTACTAAGACATTCACAAACACAAAAGTACGAGTAAATCCATGTATACGTTAGCATGACATCAAAATCACCATAGTCTTAAATAACCCTTGTAATACAATTTCTTGAAAAGTAGGTGTGGGAACTATGAAACAGCAACGTTTAAAATACAAAATTGATTCAGTACCAGAATTAAAGAAATGTCCAAGCGATGAAATGTATCTTTTTTCGGTTTCTGCATAACCAAAAGCCTTCACCTTATGTTACTTTTTCTGTTGTGGCAAGTTTTCCTAGTAAAATATTTGCGTAACGTGATTTATGATACAGGGATTTGGTGCACTATACTTGGTTTCAGCATTTCCAATTATCATCGGAGTCTCTGTGGTATTGATCCTTTTCTACAATTCTCTGCAGTAATATTCATGTCATCAACTCTTTCTCTGTAATTTTATGTATAATCTTCCCTTTCCTTGAGTCTAATAAAAATAGTTCTCGAACCGTCTGATTCAAATTTGGTGCATATTTCTTCCGAGTCTTAACCAATTCGTAATTCTAACTTTAATTGTAACAAATTTTATATTTTCTTATTGGAAATTAAACAATTTCCTCTGTTAAATTAAAAGTAAAATCTACTGAATTTTCACAAGAATAAGAAAATAATATATGCATATATACATATGAGAAAAACAACATAAAAAAACTTTAAATTACGTAAAAGAGTCCAAAAAAAATGAAATTATATTTTGTGATTTAATTACAATAATGTAATGCGACTACGAAAAAATAATGAAAATTAGAAAATATTATTACAAGATACCTTTTCTTTTTTTAAATAACATTAATTGAAGTAACATAAAGAAAAGAAAAAACTTTATGTAAAATCCTTTAGATATGAGCAATTAGCACTGGGCAGCCAAAAATGGGAATTTTTTTTTATGGAGTTTCAGGCTAGCGTACTAAGGAAAAAAGACAATCATTCTTCGGCCCAAAACCAACTTTTTCCGAACCATAATATCCTTCCGCTTTGTGAAGTAACGTAAAATCTCGTGAATCTCTGTAATGCATTCTAATTGTTCATAATGTATCATTAACTATAATACTTTAGGCATTAATATTGCGTGTAGTCATAAAATATTATGAGAGATGGCAATGAATTATGATAAAATCTTATTTTTCAATCTTTTTTTAAATAACATTAGTTGAAGTAACATTTGTTATTCATACTTGACAAGAAATGAAATAAAACCATCTTATGTAGTAGTGATTATATTAACTAAAACCAAGAGGCAACCCTTGGACTCCAACACATCAAGTGAGATGGGGTACAAATGAAGCAAAATGATAAACAAGCCGAAAGTCTTGTCCAAAATCAAACCGGTCAGAATGTTTCCTGGCCAAAATCAAGCCGGTCTAAATGTTTCTTTCTCATCTTAGAAAGAGAAACCAGCTGAATATTTCAGCTGTCCCGGCAGTCCGACATACCATTTTGGTTTTGATGTAGGCTGAGATATTCGGCCGGTCTATCATGGCTGTAAGTGATGAATATAGGGGAAAATAAACTGAGTATAGAAGAAGGGTCCAAGTCAAAGTGTGTGAGTTTCCTTTTGTGGCACTCAAAAGGTGGTGTTGTTACAATATTTGATTCCTGGTGTTAAGCAATCCCACATTGGGGGTGAGACGGAGTGTGGTGCTCCTCTTATGAGGTTAACATCCTTCCGTAGTGATGCCTTTTAAATCCGTGAGGATCAGGTGTGTCAAAACAGACAGTATCACTAGTAGCCCAGAAGGTTAATCCGCACTATCCTATAACACGTTATCAGCACTATTCGTTCTCTTGTGATGTGGTCTTGGGAGGGTGTGTTGTAAAGCAATCCCACATCGGTGGTGAGATGGAGTGTGGTGCTCCTCTTAAGAGGTTAAGCACCCTTCCGTAGCAAGGCATTTTAAAACCGTGAGACCCAAATGTGCCAAAGCGGACAATATCGCTAGCAGCCCAGAAGACTAGTCCGTACCATCCTATAACAATTCCAAGTATTTGTCTTGATTTAATTATTCGCAGCGTCTTGTTTTTCACACCTCGATAAATATGTATCTTTTGAATTCAAATTTAATGAAGCGGGTTTACATAACTAAGTACAGTCATGGGGCCTAGGGACGAGCGTGCACACACACACGCACACGAACTAACCACCTAAACTTTCTGTTGAATCAATTAGAAGTTGAATAGTAGTTGTCTGATCTACTTTATTATATACAAGTCTTATAAAGTATTGTACTTTCTTACATCCCCTTATGGGTGCAGGAATATAGTTGAATTTTATTTTAGGGCAATAACATATAGGATGTGATAAGTATGGGTAGTTAAGTTAGGAAGAGAACCTCACCTCACGTTTGCACCAACGACTTTCTCATAATAATATTTGAAAATTAGTTTCTCTCAACATCCAAAAACTAAACCCTTTTCCTCTCATCTTTCATTGAAAAACAAACCTTAAAATTTTAGAGAGAGAGAGAGAGAGAATTAAGAGATCATGGAGGCCACTTACAATAAGAAGAAAAAGTGATGGTACCCACGTCTTCTTCTTACCATTTTCTTCACTTATTTCTTCAATAAATACTCTTATTAATCAACTATTCCTTCATCCATCTTCATCTTTAATTCTTCTAATTAATCTTCCCAATAACATGTCTGTGATAGAACTATCCCCTGCGAATCCACCCCTTCCTCCATCTTTCCATCAAGAAGACGAAGAAGAGGACGAAGCATTCTTATTTGAGTTAATAGACGATGGTGATGTTGACGAAGAAAACTGCATCAGTATCGATTGTTTACGTTCATCTTCTTCCAAATATCTTAACCATTTATACACCATAAACGATCTTTCTAGTCCGCGACGATCGATTGCTGCTAGAGAAATATCTGTTGATCCTATTTCCGTTACCAAGACAATGACCACACAAAGAGGTGGTGGTGGTGATGGTGATGGAGAAGGTGGTGGTGGCGGACGTATAGATCGTAATCCATCAACCTCGAAAGCTATTTTCGCTCCACTTGCTAGAAAAGATTCATCCAACTATAAATTTCCACCACCATTACCTCTACCATCTTCAAAATCTAACAAGTACACGAGTTGTAGTCTTCCATGTTCTGCATCATCTTCGCCTCGCTCAGGTCCACCTCCTCTCATCAAGAGCAGCAAACAGTGGAGAGACCAAGCACCTCCTCTTCCACCATCAATATCACATTTAGCTCGTCAACGTTCCGCTACTGTTTCTCCTTTCCTGATACAGCGCCAAACAAGTACTAGTAGTAGTAGTTTTGCTAGAAGCAAGTCTTGTGGTGAAGGTAGGTTATCTTCGCCCTCCGACGAATTCGACATTTGGTCTAAACCATTAAGTTATCGTCAACCCGAGAAACAAATACACGTCGTATATAATAACAACAATACGTCAACCTTCGAAAAGTTTGGAGATTATGGAAGAATTAGTAGTAGAAAACTAAAGGGTAAAGAAGTAAGAAACCCTTTTGAAGAAAACTTCAAGTGTGGTGCTTTATGCTTGTACTTGCCAGGATTTGGCAGAGGGAAACCAGTTAAACCAAGAAAACATGAGCAAAATCAAGATCAAGAACAAGAACAAGAACAAGAATTTTATGGAAAACATGAGGTGGTAATGGCAGCAGCAGCAACAACAAAGCATGTTGTATCAAGGACAGTTTCATTAGAGAAATTTGAATGTGGGTCATGGTCGACCTCGTCGGGCTTGATAAGTACAGATGATCAAGTAGATTCGGCCCGTTATTATGATCTACCGTTGGAGTTGATACAGAGTTCAATAAACGATACAGATAATCCAGTTGCCACTGCTTTTGTTTTCGATAGAGAGATAAAAGGTGTATTGAAGAACAGTACGTCTAGACGGGCCGATCAGTCGAGAATCTCTCAAGAATCATCGTCTAATCGACATGTTAGGTTTTCTACATCAAATCCACAACCTTCTTGCATTACGCCTCGGTTGCGTAAGGCTAGGGATGAGTTTAATGCATTTTTAGAAGCACAAGGTGTATAGTATTTATATGTGAATTACTAAGATGGATAACAACATATTATTTGTGTCTCCTGTGCTCTACTATTAAATACATACCAACATAGTTAGAAATTTATTCCAATGTATAATTATTATGTTAATACAGTTCTATTTTGATGGTATTATATACAAGAAAAACATTCCGCCGATATCTATGGTAAAAGAAATACATAATTACCATCATCTTCGAGAGGGACAGCCACAGGTTTCGTGGGCGAGTTTGGTGTGGTGCTCTGAGGGCATTTCCCACATAGTTTTCAGTTTTGTGGCTTGGATAGCTCTGAAGCTCGCTCTGAAGACCAAGGCAAAACTAAATTTTTTGTTGCCTCAATCAAAAAGAAATTTGTAATTAGAAACCCCAAAGTCTAAACACTGCTTAAACTCATGAACATCATTCACCAAATGTACATTCATCTAAACACTGCTTAAACTCATGAACATCATTCACCATTAGTTAGAATAAAAAGTTTTAAATTATCCAAAATCTTGAGGTGACGTTCACGCGAGTACTATTTTTATTGTATTAGCTACACCTCCGAACCAACTCGCCTACCGGTAACTTGTGAGTTGCATTGACTATATTCTCAATATAAATAATTAATCTTATATACATTCGAATTATAAAAAGAATAGTAGTGTAAATCTTATTTAAAAAAAAAAAAAGAGAACTCTTTATATCTTGAAACATGTTCACCTTTACATTCGTATAGAAGTCAAGGAAAGAGATTGATTGTAGGCTGAGTTAAGAAAAAATAGTAATAAGTATAGTATACATTTATAAGAAATTGAAATAAAGAAGAAGACATAATAATATGGAGAAAAATGACTCTGACAAAGTTAATGGGAATCAACATCAAATTATAAAGAAAATATAAGATATATGTATATATACATAGTATAAAAAATGAAACAAGAAAAGAGATGTAAATTTGTAGAGGAAAATGACTCTAACGAAATTAATGAAAGTTAACATCGAGTTTACAAAGAGAAAAGACTAAAAAAAGAACTGATTTAAAAGTGTCAAAAAAACATAATATAGGGCCGAAACGATAACTACTTACATAAGAAGGAGCATACACCAATTTATGAATAAAAACAAAAACAACTAGCAGGTTGTGGGAGTCGAACTCAGAACCTCTGACGTGCACAACCATATCACGCAGGGGCGGATCCAGGATTAAAACTCAAGGTATGCCGAAAATATTATAGAACGAAAAACAAATAAAAATATCCGAGTATTACACAATCAAATATTCTAATGTTTTAATTACAACTCAAAATAAAAATCTCTTTCTCGTCCAAGCGTAAATTCATTCTCCTTTTACTCATTCCCGCTTGATAATATCTTGATCGTCGATTGTAGTAAACACATCTTTCTCCACAAATGTCACTAAACAATCATTAAGCCATGGGTTAGACATTCGATTTCTCAACTCATTCTTCACATATTTCATAACAGAAAATACTCGTTCAAGACTTGCGGTAGCCACCGGTAATGACAAAGCTAGCTTCAAAAGAGTGTACACCAATCCAAATGTCTTGTGGTTTTTTCTACGAACAAGAGTCCTACATAGATCTAAAATACCTTTCAAGTTCGAAAAATTATCGTCCGTCTTGACACACTCAGTGTAAGTCTCAAGTTGGCTAGATAACTCCTTATCACTAACATCCTTAAAATCATTTGAGTAGAATCTTGCCAACCCCAAAAGTGAATTAAGGTCAAAATCTTGAAATGAAGAACAAGGATTCGAACATGCCACACAATTCAACAACTCAATATTTTGCAGTGTAAATCGATCATCCAACTCTTTCATTACAAAATCTATGACAAACAAACAATATAAGAACCTGAATTATTGAATTATTGAATTATTCAATTCTAAATTCGAATTATTCAATTCTAAATTCGAATTATTCAATTCCTATTCTCAACTATTTAATTATTTACTTCATAAAAAAAAAAACTATTTAATTATTCAACTCTAAATTCGAATTGAAGAATTCTAATTCAAACAACTATCAAAACAATTATTCCTATTTTGGAGATCCAATTTGATTGTTGGAGAAAATTAAAAATATTATTACCTGTGACAATTTGGATAGGGAAATGGTCAGATGGAGATGAGATTTTGGAGAGGGAGAGACAATTTTGGAGAGGGAGATGGAGATGAGATTTTGAAGAGGGAGAAACAATAGAGGGTTTAATTTTTTTTAGAAAGAAATAAAGGGAATATACGTAGGGTTTTGGGGTCTGGGGATAAGTAGGTTTTGGGGAAAAAACTAGAGAGAAAAAAATAGAAGAGGAAAAAGTGACTTTAAGTGTAGAATCTGGGTTTCGAACCCACGACTTGTCGTATAAATTTCCACACCCTTACCACTAAACCAAGTTTGTTTTAGGATTTCAGGGTTGTTCACGGCATGTATGGCAGCCCTCTAAATCCGCCCCTGAATCACGTTCCACCGTGCCAAACCTAGTTAGATCTATATAATGGCTACAGAAAATTACTTATTTCGGTTAAATGCTATTCAGATTTACAACTATTCAGAACCTATTTGAAATAAGTTTCGGGCCTGTGGGGGCACTTACGTGGGTCCGCCCCTATTCATACTCTAGTAATTAGGATGTACGCATATTTTGAGAACTCAACATTTGTATTTTGTTTGGTTAAAAATTTAAATATTTAGAATTTGTTTAGTTAAAAAGTTCAATATTTTTTTCATGAGAAACTTCTTGCAACCAGTTGGAAACCTCTTGCTACTAAGAGCGGAGCCAAGGTGGTACGAACCCTAGCTTTAGTCAAGGATAGAAAAACTGAATCAACTATTTATTAGGCAAATGTTTACGGTAAGTGAGAAAAAAGTGAAGTGGCCTATTATTTAGTCAGTCATGTGCAAAGGTCAGAAGTTCTAATCCTTTCAGCCTTTACAACTTCTTCCTCTAGTTTTTTGAGTTAATTTTGTGTTGGCCCCTTACAGTTTGTTTTTTTGATATTTGGTCCCAACTTATGGACCCAATTTTTTTTGGTTATCTTTTTTTTGTAATTTAATTTTTACTTTTTCTTTACTTAGGTTCCATCCAAGGGACGTTTAATGTTATATTTGTACAAATAACTCTTAATAGATTAGTTTCTTCTATTTATTACCTGTAACATCTATTACTTATTTGTACAAATAACGGTTAAGGATTAGTTTTTTCTATTTATAATGTCTTAATCGTAAATCAATTATGTGAATCTTACTCTGGTATATGTGGAAGAGTAGGAATAAATTATTTGAAAACACTAAACCTGATAGTATCAATTATATAAAACGCAATGTTTTTTGCTGACTGGAACAAACTAAAAGATAAATCAAACCGTCTGTTGTGTTTTTTTTCCAGATATTAGCCATTAGATCTCTTACCTACCTAAAAAAAATACAATTCGTTCACCCACTCACTAAATATATTATACAAACCCACGATAACTTTTGACCGTTTAATTTCCACAGTTAAATCTCAACCCTTAATTCTTATCTCAAATTATAACCACCATCATAAAATTAATGACAGATTAAATTTATACTAATGACCATTTCCCCAATTTATTATCTCCATAATTTTTTCAATATTAATTGTGTTTTAGGTTATGAAATCACCCTTAGATCTTAATTCCTAAAATCTCCTTAAATCTTAACCCTTGATATCTCCCTCATAACCTCTCTATCTCCATAATTCCCCAAAAGTAATTGTCTTTCGGTTATAAAAGAAGAAGATTAATGGATTTTATCCCCCAATCCTTTCTCTATATATACTTTCCTCCTACAATCTTTCTTTCTTATACTTCTATCTTCCTCTTTCTTACCAAATTTCTTATTTGTTAGTAGAAGAAATTTTTTTTATATGTAATTAGTAATGTAATTTTGTTAATATGTAATTTTTGTCCATAAGTAATTAGTAATGTAATTTTGGTTCAACATTAGTTGTTCTTAGTTGATTTAGTATTAACTTTTCTTAATTTTGTTAATATGTAATTAGTAATGTATGATTAATACATAAAATTCAGTATATATAGATCTTTTATTAATATTGTGTACTCCATAAGTTTACTGAAATATTTAATTGTAAATACGATTGTTGCGAAATGATAAATCTCCTTCTCTCTACATGTATCTCTTTCTCATCGATCTAATTTATTTTCGCTTTCTATGTTAATCTTTCTAAAGTGAAAAATTAATATTTTTTATTGAAGTTTTGAATTTCAATCTTTTTGTGTCGTTTCTACTAGATTTGAAAAACATCTATTTTGAAGAGTTAGTTGTTATTCTTTCTCTGATTTTACGATTTAAATCTATTACTTTTCAAAAAAAATTTGTGATGAGTAAGAGTCAATTAGGTGGGTAGTCTTATAATCTTGTAACTAGACTTTACAAATTATGTAAACAGATGGGTATGCATATATATATATATATCTTTGTCGGTAAATTTTTAATAGGATTTTCTTTGTTATAAATTTTCTCTTGGTTTATTCTTTAAATTTCAATAGAAATGAATTTTTATCAATTCTTTTGAACAACTCGAATTACCTCTTGTAAAAGTAAAAGAAATTATTTTACCTTCATTATACGACCTGAAAACTTTTGTGAATTTTTATGCTGCTTCCGAAACTAATTATCGATTTCAGACTTTTTTACATTAAAAACTATTAACTTATTTAAAATTTTTTATTTATGATCTTATGTTCGCCATGTTCTTCTTGTTTCTTATTGTTTTTAAATGTGATGTACTTCGTATTCATCGGTCAAAAATCATTGACTTTCTATGATTTGTAAGAAACAATTGTCCGTGCCCTAGGGGCACGGGTTATAACTAGTGAAAGTTATAAGTGATGCTACTACCATGTGCTCAGATTTCAAAGACAAGGGTAATTCAAATGATAGTCAATGAAGGAGTTCAATCCAAGATCAACATCAAGTTACCACCCGGTTACGTCTCCCTCCAGGGTATCACAAGATAAATGTTGATGGGGCGTTCAAAAATGGCGAAGGGGCTTCGGTTGCAAGAGTCAGAAACACTAATGGGGAGTTCTTGGCAGCAAGTTTTGACTATTTTATTGCTGAAAATTCGATTATTACTGTAGTGGTCAAAAATCGTGTTGGACCCACTTCGTCTAAAGGTCGCCTAGACCGAGCCTACTTCGAACAAATATCACTTGGGCCCGACCCATTTGCCTACTAGTTGGACACTCTCCAACGTGGAATTCGGCCAACTAAAGGTCCAAACGGCTCTAAGCCCTTGTGAACGTCCATCTAGACGAACAATAACCTATTAAAAGCAACAATACTCCAAGCACCCCTTGGTCGCCCTCAACCGAGTATGCCGGTTACCGAGTCAACCTCAACTCCGGAGACCTCGCCACGTATTCATTTGACGAAGTCCCTCTAAAACCCCACGTCGCCTTAAGTACCGTTAGGTGATCTCAGACTACGAAGAGCCTAAAGTCGAGGCGGCGTAATCGTACGATCGAGTTACTCCAGGTGACAGATCGACGGCCAAGAAAGAGTCTCCCTTAGGGTTTGGGGTCACCCTCGACTCCAATCATCTCGGATCTGACAGACTCCACGAGTCCATCAGTCGCCTATAAATAGAAGGAGACTCAGACTCCAAAGGCACCGAATACCGACTAGAAAACTACAGAACATTCTTCTCTCTCTCTCACATATTTAGTATCTTCTGATCAGTGCTCTAGACGGCGAGATTACATCTTCAAGCTCCATCACCCTCGAAGTCCTTCTCAAGTTCTTGTTACATCCCACTTCTTCCTTATCCAGAATCTCCGATCGAGACGACCTCTCGACCTGCTCCAGGAGATCAATCCGACCAACTATCCCGTAGAGTCGAAGCTCCGGCCACTCTACGAGTCTAGCCACCCTCCGACGATATAACACGGTGACACCCTCAGCATTCTATCGTTTAAACACCTATCTTTTATAGTTTGCTGACTTGACCGTCGGAGTGCCCTTGGCAAGACACCATCCCGGTGTCCCCAAGACTTCACGGTTTTACTTGTTTTTGTCTGTCTACAGGTCCAACCGGAACTTCGTCCATCTCGAGGTCTAAAGCCCAAGTTGTCGGTGGCCCACCAATCGACGATCTACTAATTGTGTGATTTTCTACCGTCCACAGTTTGGCGCCCACCGTGGGGCCCCTTCAACTAACATCTCAGACGACCTCATCAATAGAAGAAGGAATGATAACCTCACCAAACGATGTCTCGACCCAGATCGCCGAACTCACTGCTCAGATGAAAGAAAATGCCCAAAAATTTAATGCCTTGGAGGAGGAGAATGCTCTGGTTCGAGCAGAAAATCAACTACTTCAAGAAAAAGTTACTGAACTCGCCATGGTGTATCCAACAGGACCTAGGTTTCGAACTCCAGTCAACCCGATGCAATCCTTGGTGACCCCTGAAGCAGGAAACTCCTCCAGTCAACCAACTGTCCAGTCTGGCACCATAGGCGTCTCGATTTCGAATCCAGTGACTAATACTACGACTCCGACAACGACGTTATTACCATCTTTCCAAAGCTCGGCTCAAACCAATCAACAATCGCAGTCGATGACTGCCCCTCTTTTCTCATCCTCCCTTACTCTTCCTACTTTACTACCTACTAGTGTACCCTTTAGTCTGTTGACTGATGGTCTGAACTCTGGCTTTGCAGGAACCCCCTTGGAGCAGGCGATGGCTAAAAAATTGGCAGAGATGGAGGCTCTGATCACTCGCATTCCAGGAGTCCCAACCCCCTTAGAAAGAGTCTACCACAGAGTTATGCAGACTCCCCTTTCGTCGACGCCATCGCCTGAGTGGAGATGCCGAAGAAATTTTCATTCCCAAGTATGAGAATGTATGATGGCACCTCAGATCCAGGCGACCATATTGCATCCTACAAGCAAAGGATGTTCACTGTAGCCATACCCAGGGACCTTAGAGAGGCTTGCATGTGCAAAAGCTTCGGGTCGAGCCTCATTGGTCCAGCTCTCCAGTGGTACACCAACCTGCCAAACAACTCCATCGCCTCATTTGCCCAGCTGACAGACACGTTCGTTGAACAGTTCGCTAGTAGTAAGAAGTTAGAGAAGCTCTCTGGAGACCTTTACCGACTTAGCCAGAGGCGAGGTGAACCACTTAGATATTATGTAGGGAGGTTCAACAGAGAGAAAGTTTCGATCCCCTATTGCAACCAAGAGACGTCAGTGGATGCGTTTCGAAAAGGGTTACTTCCAGACAGTGAACTCTACAAAGAACTCACCAAGTTCAACTGCACAACCATGGAGGATGTCTTAGCTCGAGTTTGGGTAGCAATCCGTTGGGAAGAAGACAAGTACCATCAAAATAGACACTACCCTAGCGACGAGCGGTCTCGAGAACGTCGTTTGAGACGAACAGATCGTAGGTCAGATGGCAGACACTTAGAGCCCTACACTACCTCAAGGCGACCTCAAGCCCGAGCCGACAGAAAACCACTTGATCCACCAGGTCTAACTGCCGAACGGACCAGTTCGCATCAGAGTTCCAGACTACAACATGAACATTGAACCATCTGAGTGAAGGAGTTGAAGGAGATGTCCTTCGACCAAGGTGACAATGCGAACAATTTGTCGGATAGGACAATTGATGTGGAAGATCATCAAGTCCGATTGATTTAGGGATCGTAGAGTTGTAGCTAGAGACCAACTACGATCGTCGAATTACGAAGTAATTCGCGGCTAACTTCGATCGGATCCTACAACGGGTTATGATGAGACATGAAAATGTCCCCTCTTAGTCTCTTAAATTGGATAAGTTAGTCTATCTAGGGAAAGTTACTCTCATGAATTACCTCTTTTTCTACTCAGGTACCTTTTTCAGAGTTATGTGTGCAAAACGGATAAAAGTCGGAGAAATGCAGACTGAGGGTATTTTTGGTAATTTTGTGATTCTGATTTCATGATCAGTATTAGTGCTCGGATGGAAAGTAGAGTCCAAGACGAACCCGTAGGCGAAAACGGAAGTCAAATCGGAGTCCAGATGAGTAAAATAGAGCTAGTCAAATTTGGTGGACCAAGAGTCAAGAAGGACACGTGGTGCGCATCGAGCAAAGTAATCGGAGGGACAAGAAACAAAGTGGGCTACTTTCGGTTTCATCAGAGGTACACCGAGCTTTAAACCGAGTTCGATGACGTCAGCTGACGTCATCATCATCTTCTTCTTCCTGTTATAACCGAGAGCTGCTTCTTCTTTTTAAAACCGAGATTTTTCAAGATTCCGACCGATTGAAACAGAAATAGAAAGAAGGACAGAAAAGGAAAGTGAGGATTTCGAATTCACATAGAGATGGATAGAAATCGAGTTGCAAAGGGAGAAAGATTGGAGAATATATTCAAAGAAGAAGGAAAGAAGATGAAAAATATTCTAGAGAGAGAAACCCGGTCATGGAAGTATAAAACCGAGAGCATCATCTTAGTTTAATCAGCTGGGATTGGACGAAGCCTCTCGAGCTCAACTAAACAAGACATTACAGAGAGAGAGAGAGAGAAAGAGAGATCAAAGAACTCGGCCATTAAAGAGAGATTAAAGCCGAGAGCTGTTGGAAAAAGGGGCTTTAAACCAAATGTTTGAAGTTGGGCCTTGTATGAAATATTATGTGGGCTTGAAGTTTGAGTGTGATTTGAGTATTATAAGGTTACAAAATAGAAATGTGTTGGATTGAAAAGTGATGATACAGTGAAAAGAAGAAAAAACGTGTGGTAGCTTCTCATTTTGAGATCTAGAAAAAACCTAGTGAGAGAAAGTGAAAGAAAGGTGATTTCTTGCAAGGGTATATGGTATTTTGAAGACTTAATACTTTAATGGTGTTTTGTGTTGCTTACTTCTAAAGGTTAGTAGTTAATTACTTTGTATTGAAAAGAGATTGAACTCATATTTGAATCTAAGTTTGATGAGGTTTATTGATTGATAGTATTGGGTCTTATATATATTGTTTGTGGTTTTTTGTGATTAATCTTTTATCATAAAACAACATGGTATCAGGGCCATAATGCTTTAGCATTTTAACACTTTGAGAATCTAGGGTTTGTGGAAAAATTGGGGATCTTGTAAGAAAGATGGCAAATATGGTACAATCTCAAATACCTAGATTAACAAAAGAAAACTATGGACATTGGTCTATCCAAATGAGTGTATTGTTGGGTTCTCAAGATTTGTGGGATATTGTTCAAAATGGTTATGTAGAACCAAGTTTAGAAGAAGAGGATAGTATGAATGATTTACAAAAAAATGTTCTTAAAGATTCAAGGAAGAATGATAAAAAAGCTTTGTTTCTCATATATCAAGGGATAGATAGTCCTACATTTGAAAAAGTATCCGAAGCAAAATCATCGAAAGAGGCTTGGAATATTCTCAAGAATTCTTTTAGAGGAGTTGATAAAGTAGTGAAGGCTCGTCTTCAAATTTTGCGCGGTGAATTTGAAAGGTTGAGTATGAATGAAGGAGAACTTGTTTCCGATTATGTTTCAAGAGTATTGTCTAATGTTAACGAAATGAAAAGGTGTGGTGAAAAATGTGATGATGTTCGGGTGATGGAGAAGATTTTACGGTCTTTAACACCTAAATTTGATAATGTGGTTATTGTTGTTGAAGAATCAAAAGACTTGGAATCTATGACGGTAGATGAATTGATGGGAACATTGCAAATCCATGAACAAAGGGTGAATAGAAATGTTGCAAACTCTTCAAATTATTCGGTTGATCAAGTGCTTCAAGCAAAACTAACTTTAGAAGAAAAACAATGTATATCAAAAAAGGAAAAGGACTATGAGAGTTATGGAAGAGGCTATGATAATCATAGAAGGGGCTTTGGAAACCAAAGAGGAAGAAATCCTTTTAATAGAGGAAGAACAAATGAATCAAGAGGAAGAGGTAGAGGAAACTTTACTAGACCTTATAATAGTCATGGTAGAGATAAAAGGGATATTGAATGTTACAATTGTCACAAACTTGGACACTATAGTAATGAATGTTGGTATAAAAATGAAGTGAAGGAAGAATCAAATCTTGTTGAGAACGATGTAGAAATTAATGTGGATCCTACATTGTTATTTTCTTGTGATGGGTTTGATGAATCTCAAACAAATACTTGGTATTTTGATACCGGTGCAAGTAATCATATTTGTGGGAAAAGAGAATTGTTTGTTGAAGTAAATGAAAATGTAAAAGGGAATGTAAAGTTTGGCGACTCTTCAAAGATTCCGGTGCTAGGAAAAGGTAATATCCTCATTCAACTAAAAAATGGCACCCATAGTTATATTTCCGATGTTTATTATGTTCCCGATATGAAAAATAATATTTTGAGTTTGGGACAACTTTTAGAGAAAGGATATGATATTAGATTGAAGGATCTTCATCTCACATTAAGAGATAGAAGTGGAACTCTCATTGCCAAAGTGAAGATGGCGAAAAATAGATTATTCCCTTTGAACATTCAACATGGTGATGTAAAATGCTTAAACTCTATTTTGAAAGATAAATCTTGGTTGTGGCATTTGAGACTTGGGCATCTAAACTTTGATGGGATAAAGACTTTGGCAAGCAAGAATATGGTAAGGGGTTTACCATATATTGATCACCCACATAAAGTGTGTGAAGGATGTATCTTTGGTAAACATCATCGAACAAATTTTTCGAAAGAAGGAAGGTGGAGAGCTTATAATCCATTAGAACTTGTGCATACCGATGTTTGTGGTCCATTAAAGCCGATGACAAATGGAGGTAATAATTATTTCCTTACTTTCATTGATGATTATAGTAGAAAAACATGGGTATACTTCTTGAAAAATAAATTTGAAGTATTTGAAGCATTCAAAGAATTCAAGAATATGGTTGAAAAACAAAGTGGTTATGTGATCAAGAAATTAAGATCCGATAGAGGTGGAGAATACACTTCAAGAGATTTTGATATGTTTTGCAAAAATCATGGGATTATTCATGAACTTACTCCATCATACACACCACAACTAAATGGAGTGTCCGAGAGGAAAAACCGCACCATATTAAATATGGCAAGAAGCATGTTAAAAGAGAAAATGTTGCCTAGAAATTTTTGGGGGGAAGCCGTGGCATGTGCCGTATATTTGTTGAATAGATGTCCCACAAAAAGTGTGTATACGAAGACACCGGAAGAGGCATGGGGCTACTACAAGCCAAGTGTGGCTCATTTAAAAGTTTTTGGGTGCATTGCTTATGCAAAGATACCGGAAGCAAGAAGAACAAAACTTGATGACAAAGGTGAAAAATGCATATTTCTTGGTTATGATGAACAAACAAAATGCTACAAGTTATTCAACCCAATAGCCAATAAAGTTCTCATTAGTAGAGATGTTGTATTTGAAGAAGAAATGGCATGGGAGTGGAAAGGAAAAGAAATTACTCAAGTTGAACTTGAGCTTGAAGGGGAAGAACATGAAAAAGAAGAAGCACAAAGAGAAGTTCAAAGAGAGCCACAAACACCGATGTATAGAGAAGCATCATCATCATCATCACCTTCATCCTCGTCTCCATCATCCTCATCATCGGGGGGAAGTTCTAGTGGAAGACCAATGAAGACAAGAAGTTTGAGAGAAATTTATGAAGTTGTAGATAATGAAGAAGAATTGAACTTGTGTTGTTTTCTCATGGATTGTGATCCTATTAGTTATGAAGAGGCCATCCAAGAAGAAAAATGGGAAAATGCAATGAATGAAGAAATTAATGCAATTGAAAAAAATGATACGTGGGAGTTGACAAATTTGCCAAAGGGATACAAACCTATTGGCGTGAAGTGGGTGTATAAGACAAAGAAGAATGCAAGTGGAGAAGTCCAAAGATACAAAGCAAGACTTGTAGCTAAAGGTTACAAGCAAAGGGCCGGCATTGATTATAGTGAGGTATTTGCTCCCGTTGCTCGTATGGAAACAATTAGATTGTTAATCTCTATAGCGGCTCAATATTCATGGAAGATTTATCAACTTGATGTCAAGTCGGCATTTTTAAATGGTATCCTAGAGGAAGAGATATATGTTGAACAACCTTTGGGATATGTTAAAAAGGGAAAAGAAGATAAAGTCTATAAGTTGAAGAAGGCCCTTTATGGGTTAAAGCAAGCTCCACGTGCATGGAATGCAAGAATTGATAAGTATTTTCAAGAAAATGGGTTTGAAAAGTGTCCTCATGAGCACACTTTATATGTGAAAGTGAAAGAAAATGGAGGTATGTTATTTGTTTGTCTCTATGTTGATGATTTGATATTTACCGGCAATGATTCAAGACTATTTGATGAGTTCAAGAAGAGCATGGTTAAGGAATTTGATATGACCGATATTGGGTTGATGGGTCATTTCCTTGGAATTGAAGTGAAGCAAATGGAAAATGGCATATTTATTTCTCAAAGAGGATATGCTAAGGAAGTCCTTAAAAAATTTAAAATGGAGTCATGTAATCCGGTAAACACCCCTCTTGAAAGTGGAGTGGAATTGAGAAAATGCACAAGAAGAAGTGATGTCGATCCTACATATTTCAAAAGTTTGATTGGAAGTCTACGTTATCTTACATGTACAAGACCGGATATTCTCTATGGAGTTGGGCTAGTGAGTAGGTACATGGACACACCGGATGAATCTCATCTTAATGTTGCAAAGAGGCTCCTTCGATATGTTAAAGGTACGCTCAATGATGGTTTATTTTTCACTCGTGAACAAGATTTTAAGCTTATCGGTTATTCCGATAGTGATTGGGGTAGAGACTTAGATGAAAGAAAAAGTACATCGGGGTTCGTATTTTTTATGGGTTACACGGCATTTACTTGGTCTTCTAAGAAACAACCCATTGTGACTTTATCTACTTGTGAAGCGGAATATGTAGCCGCTAGCTCTATGGTTTGTCATGCAATTTGGTTAAGAAATATGTTGAAGCATCTTCAATGCCCTCAAGTTGGTCCAACCGAAGTGTTCCTTGATAACAAATCGGCTATTGCTTTAGCCAAGAATCCCGTTTGTCATGAAAGAAGCAAACACATTGATACACGATATCATTTTATTCGTGAGCATGTTAAAGAAGGAGATATTGAAGTGATGTATTGCAAGTCTCAAGATCAAATAGCGGATATATTTACGAAACCTTTGAAGCATGATGTCTTTGAACGATTGAAGTGGATGTTAGGTACGAGAAGCTACGGAAATTTGGTTTAAGGGGGGATGTTGGAAAAAGGGGCTTTAAACCAAATGTTTGAAGTTGGGCCTTGTATGAAATATTATGTGGGCTTGAAGTTTGAGTGTGATTTGAGTATTATAAGGTTACAAAATAGAAATGTGTTGGATTGAAAAGTGATGATACAGTGAAAAGAAGAAAAAACGTGTGGTAGCTTCTCATTTTGAGATCTAGAAAAAACCTAGTGAGAGAAAGTGAAAGAAAGGTGATTTCTTGCAAGGGTATATGGTATTTTGAAGACTTAATACTTTAATGGTGTTTTGTGTTGCTTACTTCTAAAGGTTAGTAGTTAATTACTTTGTATTGAAAAGAGATTGAACTCATATTTGAATCTAAGTTTGATGAGGTTTATTGATTGATAGTATTGGGTCTTATATATATTGTTTGTGGTTTTTTGTGATTAATCTTTTATCATCAAACAACAAGAGCTATAGAGAGAGAAAGAAATTTGCAGTTTTCTGTTTCTTTTCTTTTCATCTTCTTCTTCTAGTTCTTCTCTTAGTGAGAAAGAGAGAGTTAGATTAAGAGAGTTGAGAGAGAGAGAGAGATATTGTAGAGAGAGAAAGATTGAACCAAAGTTTATAAAATCCATTATCATCTTCTTCTTCTTCTTTCTTTATCATCACTCGGTTATAAACATTAGAGAGTGTTCATAGCTTGTTTAGAGAGAGAAAGAAACAATATAGAGTGAGAAAGAAGGAGAAAACAGAGAAGGAGAAGAAAAACCAGGGAAGGAAAATTATTTTCTCACCTGGAAATCGTTTCCGGGAAGATGAGAAAATAATTTTCCCTAAGGGTCTGTTTGGTAGAATTTTGGGAAAACAGAAGGAAAATCTTTCCCTAAGGCCCTGTTTGGTTCTGAAATAGCGAAAAAGTTAAGTTTTCTTCTCCCTCTTTTATTATTCATATTTATTTAAATCTCGATCATGATTAGCTAAGACTCTCCATCTAGGGTTTTACGATGAAACCCATTTTTGATCTTTTAGAGATATAATTTTTATTGATTAACTCTTGATTAATGCTTCATAGTTTAACTCGTTTTAGTTTGATAAATAGATTTTCTTTTCACTATTTATACTTTTCGATTTGATGCATCGTGCTTATGTTAAATCATTTGACGGTTCATACTTATTAATTGATAAATAGTAGTTTAGAAATTTATTTATTTAAAATAAAATGATTACATTGTTATGTTTTATTCGGTTTTAACGAAAACATCTCCCGGAATTAGGATAGTTCATTATCCGAAATTCTGAGTTATAAAAAAAGAGAATTAATTAGATAATTATTTGCTCTAAAGGTAATTTTATGTGGTGAATTCCTAAACCCTAGATCCTCTCCCCCATCTGAGTTCATTTTTATTTATATTTGTTTCAGTATTTCATTTTATCATCACCAAAACCAAATTTTAAAAGAAAAATCGAGTTACTTCCGAGTCCTAGAATAGGTTTGACTAGTCTCTGAGGAACGAACCGGTCTTACCGGAAAATTACAACTTGACACCCGTGCACTTGCGGGTGTAGACCTATTTAGGAAACTTTTTAGGCCCATCAAGTTTTTGGCGCCGCTGCCAGGGACTAGTTTAAAATTTTTTCTAAACTTGGAAAGTTTTTATTTTTGGTAAGTTTTGACTTTATGAATACTTTGACTTGCTTTTCTATTATTGGTGTGTAGAGCCACTAAGGAGCTAAAGAGGAGGCGCAACAAGGAGGAGGACCTCAAAAGAAGAAATTTACATTTTTTTTAATTTTTTGTATTTATTTTGGTGAGAAAGAGAGACTTTAGACTTTCTTAATTTTATTTTTGGATTTAAGTTTTGACCCTAATTTAAAGGGCATAAATTGTAACCGAAACCAAAGAAGCCTCGGGTTCGAACACTTGAGGGAAGAGTGGCCCGGGTCGTCTACAAAGGTCGTCGCCCGTCTTGAACGGGAGGTAATTTTTCTAATCACCCACGAATCCCCTGTTAGTGGGTACTTTTTATAAGATCTTCGTAGTGTTTCCTCGGTTTTCGCGTTAAAAAAAATAAAAAATAAAAATATTTAAAGAGAGATGGGTAGATCGTGGTCCCAACATGGAGAGGTTGTTGATTTGAAGTCGTCTGACTCGCTTAAGGACGATGAATCATGGTTGATAAATGTGTTAAATGAGACCATTGTCTCGCTTGACTTTGGTGAGGATATAGAATTCTTTAAGGACCCTGAGTACATCGCGATCAAAGAGAGTATAGAAGGTTTATCTAAACCGACTTCTAGGGAGTGTGAGTCTGATATTAGGGTTTCTCCATTGAAGGAACCCGAAGTACTTGTTTTAGAGACCTCCAATTTAAGTCCAAGTGTCGTTGATAGTCCTCTAGACTACTTTGCATTTTGTCCCTCAAAACCATGTGTAGATTTTGAAACACTCTCTCCCTATGTCTATCATCAATATAATGACCCCTTCTATCCGTTATATACTCTCTCTAGTGCGATGCCAAACTTAACGACCTTATTGTCGTCTAAGTTTGGGGATTGCCCTTCTTACTTGATAGTCTCACTTACACTATCACCAATTCACAAAAATGTGAGACTATCGTTCACTGAAAACTTTGTGTTTTGGGTGGACCCACAGATGTATCGAATATTGGTTTACAGTTAGTTACACTTCTGTAATCCAGTAGGTATAATATTTTTCTATTTTTCGAATCATCTGTTTCGTCTGGCTGAAGACGTTAAACTTAGCGCTTTCTGGGAGGCAACCCATGCAGAAGACGTTAAACTTAGCGCTTTCTGGGAGGCAACCCACGGTTAGGACGTTGGAATCAGGTAATATCTTTCGCTTCACCCTGTTATTTTTTGCATAGTCTTCAGAACATTGAGGACAATGTTCGGTTTAAGTTTGGGGATAGGGGAATGAATTTTTTTGCTAAGTCCTTATTTCAAAAATTCAAAAGGGTTCAAAATTTTAAATTTTTGGATTGAAAATGTGAGTCTAGTTATTTTTGTTTGTTAATAGTTATAGAGTCTAGTTGGTTGTACTACACTTTTGCTAAAGGTTTTTTCACGAATTTCGAGTCTTGAGGTTGTCTGTGCACTAGCCATGTGAGTGTTAGATAGGTGAAGAGATGACTTTTCTGAGAGAACTTAATCGATCATTAGTGGAGACTTAACCTATGTGAGATTCTGAGCCTTTCTTGTTGTTTTGAGTGATCTCTTCTGAGCTAATTCTGAGTAGAATGAAGAGCTACTCAACCTCGCAATATTGAAAGAAGAACTCATTTGATCTCTTGAGTTCAAATTTTACAACCACTAGGGATGTCATCAGGAAGTAAACCTTTCTCTTGTAGTCTGAGAAACTTGAAAACAGTGTCAACTAGAGGAAGATAGGAACCTCATCATTTAGAACCCTGAGAATAAGGCATGAAGCAAAGTGGAGAGAATTTTACCCAAGGAAAGTGTTAAGAAAGTATGTTGCGTATTTTGAGTTCTATTACCAGAAGCGTATTGAAAAAAAAAAAAAAAAAAAAAAAAATAGAAAAATCAAAAGAAAAAAAATGTGTTTGTTTGTGTTTAAGTGTTTATCCCAAAGTAGTTCTTGAAGATTTGAAGACGTCAAGTTCTCAGGAGTTCTAGTTCATTCTTAGTCTATCGACCTCTAGGAAGCATTGTTAGAAGTAGATCAGGTGAGAAGAGTTGGTTAGCTTCCCCATTCCATATTAGTGGTTGTTTCCTTTCTTTGAGATCAGTCGTCCACAAAATTTTAGTCTGTCTTTTTCATGTGTTGAGTTTTCCTTCATATTCATACCAACACATAGAGTGAACCATTCTGAGTGACTTTAGTTTTTGAGTGTATGACCGTGAGGCAGTAGTCGAGGCGAAATGTATCGAGACGGTAATCAAGGTCTTGTCTTTTCAGAACCGAAATGATACTCATATTGGCTGGTCACGTGCACTTCGAGTCTTGATTACTAGTGAAGAGATTTTAGCATTTGTATGGTTTAGTCGATTTGGATTTCATTTCTATTAACTTTTGAAAATCTACCGGATAAACATTTTTAGTTCATATCATATTTAAACCCTTTCGCATTTTTGAAATTCTTGAATTTTGTGGGTAGATTCACTGCAAACCCTCACGAGACAAAACTCGTCCACTAGGGGAAACCTAGGGGTTTAACGGCTTGTTGCACGTGCTAAGTGCAATCGTGATTCCCTACGAAAGTGGTGAATTAGGTTTAGTTTTATTTTTCTGTTTTGCTCGAGGACTAGCAAAATCTAAGTTTGGGGATGTTTGATGAGACATGAAAATGTCCCCTCTTAGTCTCTTAAATTGGATAAGTTAGTCTATCTAGGGAAAGTTACTCTCATGAATTACCTCTTTTTCTACTCAGGTACCTTTTTCAGAGTTATGTGTGCAAAACGGATAAAAGTCAGAGAAATGCAGACTGAGGGTATTTTTGGTAATTTTGTGATTCTGATTTCATGATCAGTATTAGTGCTCGGATGGAAAGTAGAGTCCAAGACGAACCCGTAGGCGAAAACGGAAGTCAAATCGGAGTCCAGATGAGTAAAATAGAGCTAGTCAAATTTGGTGGACCAAGAGTCAAGAAGGACACGTGGTGCGCATCGAGCAAAGTAATCGGAGGGACAAGAAACAAAGTGGGCTACTTTCGGTTTCATCAGAGGTACACCGAGCTTTAAACCGAGTTCGATGACGTCAGCTGACGTCATCATCATCTTCTTCTTCCTGTTATAACCGAGAGCTGCTTCTTCTTTTTAAAACCGAGATTTTTCAAGATTCCGACCGATTGAAACAGAAATAGAAAGAAGGACAGAAAAGGAAAGTGAGGATTTCGAATTCACATAGAGATGGATAGAAATCGAGTTGCAAAGGGAGAAAGATTGGAGAATATATTCAAAGAAGAAGGAAAGAAGATGAAAAATATTCTAGAGAGAGAAACCCGGTCATGGAAGTATAAAACCGAGAGCATCATCTTAGTTTAATCAGCTGGGATTGGACGAAGCCTCTCGAGCTCAACTAAACAAGACATTACAGAGAGAGAGAGAGAGAAAGAGAGATCAAAGAACTCGGCCATTAAAGAGAGATTAAAGCCGAGAGCTATAGAGAGAGAAAGAAATTTGCAGTTTTTTGTTTCTTTTCTTTTCATCTTCTTCTTCTAGTTCTTCTCTTAGTGAGAAAGAGAGAGTTAGATTAAGAGAGTTGAGAGAGAGAGAGAGATATTGTAGAGAGAGAAAGATTGAACCAAAGTTTATAAAATCCATTATCATCTTCTTCTTCTTCTTTCTTTATCATCACTCGGTTATAAACATTAGAGAGTGTTCATAGCTTGTTTAGAGAGAGAAAGAAACAATATAGAGTGAGAAAGAAGGAGAAAACAGAGAAGGAGAAGAAAAACCAGGGAAGGAAAATTATTTTCTCACCTGGAAATCGTTTCCGGGAAGATGAGAAAATAATTTTCCCTAAGGGTCTGTTTGGCAGAATTTTGGGAAAACAGAAGGAAAATCTTTCCCTAAGGCCCTGTTTGGTTCTGAAATAGCGAAAAAGTTAAGTTTTCTTCTCCCTCTTTTATTATTCATATTTATTTAAATCTCGATCATGATTAGCTAAGACTCTCCATCTAGGGTTTTACGATGAAACCCATTTTTGATCTTTTAGAGATATAATTTTTATTGATTAACTCTTGATTAATGCTTCATAGTTTAACTCGTTTTAGTTTGATAAATAGATTTTCTTTTCACTATTTATACTTTTCGATTTGATGCATCGTGCTTATGTTAAATCATTTGACGGTTCATACTTATTAATTGATAAATAGTAGTTTAGAAATTTATTTATTTAAAATAAAATGATTACATTGTTATGTTTTATTCGGTTTTAACGAAAACATCTCCCGGAATTAGGATAGTTCATTATCCGAAATTCTGAGTTATAAAAAAAGAGAATTAATTAGATAATTATTTGCTCTAAAGGTAATTTTATGTGGTGAATTCCTAAACCCTAGATCCTCTCTCCCATTTGAGTTCATTTTTATTTATATTTGTTTCAGTATTTCATTTTATCATCACCAAAACCAAATTTTAAAAGAAAAATCGAGTTACTTCCGAGTCCTAGAATAGGTTTGACTAGTCTCTGAGGAACGAACCGGTCTTACCGGAAAATTACAACTTGACACCCGTGCACTTGCGGGTGTAGACCTATTTAGGAAACTTTTTAGGCCCATCAGGTTACACATAAGAGTGACAAATTGATCTAGGATATGACTAGTGGGAGTGAGATATAATCATGGGAGTGTCCCATAAACATATCTCATAGGCCTAAAAAGGAATTAGGCAAAGATAGTACAAAAAGGCCAAAAACAGGGTTTTTGGGCCTAGACCGGTTCGGGTACTTCTAGGACTCGGATTGGGCTGAATTTTGGAGGGTTAGTTGCTGATATAATAAACATTATATCTGCCAATTTTCGTGGTGTTTGGACACCTCCTCCTTGGGGAATTGAGAAAATACCAATAGTTGCTATTTTCGACTATTTCCCTAAATCTTATTCTAAAGGGTGTTTTAGGAAACCTAAAAGGAGGTGGATTCTTATTAGGGTTCTATATAAACACTCTTAGGGCAGAGAATAAGGTGTGTAATTTCTCTCTAAGCTTTCTTACTCTACCACATCAAGTAGAGAGGAGAAAGTGAGCTAATTCCCATTACTATCAATCTAGTCAAAGAAGAAGGTGTTCTTCTTTTCCAACCACCATTGGTGTGCTAGCTATACAACAAGGTGGGAGATCAAATTGATTGCTCGTGTCCCAAGTAGAGGAGCTACACTTGAAGCTCTTGGTCTTCTTCAATCAATTCAACTAGTTCGAGGGAAAAGCGATTAAGGTAATCTACTATCTCCATTAGATTAATTACTAGTTTTGCATGTGATCCTGGGAATACTAGTGTAGACATTAGATGTCATATTTCCGCTATAAACACTAGTAGAAGGGTGTAAATCCCTACAGTGGCGTCAGAGCCTCTTGCTATTAACTAGTTTTTGCTAAGAATCGAACTAATTTATATGCTTGATAGTTTGAAAATTGAGTTTATAAAAGTATTTTAAAAGGTGTTTTTAAAAAGATATTTTTTAACTCATAATTTGATGGGATTCAATAAATTTTCAAATTGAGAATCACATTGATGATTAAAAGTGTTTTAAAAGTCTCAATTTGATTGAATTTCAAACTAATCCATGCTTGATTAAATTGATAGTTATGTTTAAAAAGATTTTAAAACATAAAATTTGATTAATTTTGAATTGGATTCAAAGATTTTTCAAAATTGATTTCAAAATTGTTCTTTGAAAAATTTCAAAAACCTAGATTTTGATCCAAAATTGGTTTGATTAAGAGTTGTTTTTAAGTTTTGGAAACTTTTGAAAAACAAAATTTTGGAATTTTAGAATTTTAGAATTTTAGAAGTGTTCTAAAAAGAGTAGTTTTGACTTTAGGAAGCTCTCAAAACAAATTTGGAAAAATTTAAAAGTTTCTAAAAGTTTTAAAAAAAATTTTAGAAGTGTTCTAAAAGGAATTTCAAAAATTTAAGAAAAGTTTTAAAAATTGGAAAATAGCAACTTAGAGTTGCATAAGAAAAAAAAAAAAAAAATTTTTTTTTTCTTTTTGGAAACTAGGGTTTTGAAAAACCCTAGTGTCCGGCCAGGAAGCTTCCTGGCCGGACCAGAAGCTCCTGGATGCGTCCTCTGGACGCGTCCAGAGCAGCTGCTGAGACGCGTCTTGAAGACGCGACCAGCAGCTGCGACAGAAGCTTCTGGATGCGTCCTCTGGACGCGTCCAGAGCAGCTGCTGAGGACGCGTCTTGAAGACGCGACCAGCAGCTGCGAAGGAGCTTCCTGGACGCGTCTAGGACGCGTCCAGAGCACTCGACCAGACGCGTCTTGGAGACGCGTCTGGGAGGTTCTGGGTGTCTCGGACTAGTCCGAGACACCTAGTGCTGGTCCGGTCCAGTACCAGACACGTCTAGGACGCGTCTGGTACATGGACTAGCGTCCTGGCTCCGGCCAGGACGAGACCAGGCCTTGATAGGCCTCGGCCAGGACATGCCGGCCCTATGGGCCGTGCTATGTCCGGACCTTGTCCGAGCCCTTTTTGGGCTTGGGCCGGGACTTGTCTATGACTTGTCCCGGGCTTTTTCGAGGCTTTTCGGACCACGAAAAGGGACCATCATTCGAGTGGGAGTTTTTGCCAAAAATTTTTCCGATTCCAACCAAATAATTCCAAAATCAATCCGGGCCATCCAATAGCCCAAAACGGATTTCTCTTTAAATTGATTTATGAAATCATTAAGAATCGAACCAATATTTTTTCCGAAATTGACCCGGGCTTTCTCGAGCCCAAAACGGAGTTTTTCTTAAAGATGAGTTTAGAAATCATAAAAGATAAAACCGGAAAGCACCATTAGTAGAATTCTTCGAATTTAGACTTAAGGTCCGTAATGTGACATGTGATGTCAACAAAAGTATCTCCCAAGATAATCATGCATATATAATTCTTAGCCTTGATATATTATATGATTGCATGTGATGTGAATGCGGGAAACTAGTATGGCCATAGATTTATTTCTTTATTCTTGTTTTAAGCACGGATGGGTGCATGCTTTGTAATTAATTTTAATTTCAAGTTTATACGATCTGCGAATCGTTAGAGTCTTGTAATTAGAGTTTAGGGTCTATGAGTCCATTGAAGAAACTCGAGGATGAAATCCAAAGGCGAGTGGGAGAAATCAATGGAGGTTCAAAGATGGCGATCTAAGACGAACCAAAAGGCGAAACAAGAAGAAAACCAAGGGTGATTAGATCTTCTAGGTTAGGGGCCATACTAGGATCCATGTCTGCTTGATTTACTTTCTCGCGCGCATTTACTTACTTATTTACGCTTTATGTCATGGATGTTAGTTAGGCTAAATAGTTCACTATAACAAACGCCAGACTAGCGTAAAAGTCCCCAAAAGTAATCTTGAGTAATCGCCTATCCAGATTAAGACACTCGTTGCGCCCTTGTTCGAGGAAGGTGGGTCGGCCTTCGCAGAGTACCTCCTCTACCTTGGGACAATGCGGGTAGGTCTATAGAAGAGGCCTACACGTCTAAATGGTTCTACTCAACGAGATCAGCAAGAGAGTCTTGGATACTCGAGGCAAAAGGATAGATTAGTCATTCATTAATGAAATCTATCAACCAAGAGTCATAAGGTATGATCAGTGAAGTAGTTCGCTCACCCGGAACGACGGAGTCAAAGGGTAGGGCCTTCGTCCGCTTTACTTCGAAGAACTAGGGTCTTGGAATCACTTATTCAATCGGGGACAATTTTATATTGAATAATGTGGGAAAACTAATGTTTTTCAAAAACGATAACGAGTTTTAAAACTTTGCCATTACTTTATGTAGTTTTAAAGATGACAAAAGATATTTTCAACTTCCGCTCACTTCTCGACAAGGAGAAGCTAAATGAGCACAACTTCCTTGACTGGGAAAGGAACCTAGGAATAGTTCTCAGGATGGAAGGAAAACAACATGTACTAAAAACTCCAATTCCTGTATTGGATGATAATTCGACTAAAGAAGAGATAGATGAAGAAAGGAGTGTGCGGAAAAAGGCAGAGCCCGTAACTTGCTTAATGCTAGCAACCATGGAACCGACTCTGCAAGAGCAGTTCATAGACATGGATGCTTACTCCATGATGCGACAACTTCGGGAAATGTTCCAGAAACAGTCGAGATTGGAGAGGTTTGAAACCTCTAAAGCGATTATGGACATGCGCCTTGAAAAGGGAAAACCAGTTGGGCCTCATGTTCGTCAAATGATAAACTGGCTAAACTAGGTTTCCCTTATAGCCAACAGACAGCTACCGACACTATCCTTCACTCCCTCCATAGTGGTTTTAATCAGTTTAAGATGAACTACAACATGAATGGATGGGATAAAACGTTGGAGGAACTTCATTCTATGCTTCTAACAGCCGAAAAGGACGTCGCTATAGTGGAAACTAAGAAGGACGTTCTTATGGTACAAAAGGACAAAGGGTTCAAGAAAGGTGGAAAACAGAAGAAGAAAACCACGTCAAAAGGTAAAAGCAAACGAGTTGCCAAACCTAAAGACAAAGGTCCTCCTCCTGACACCAAATGTTTCTACTGTGATGGCAAGGGCCACTGGAAAAGAAACTGCCCTAAGTTCTTGGAGGACAAAAAGAATGGAACAGTGGCTTCCAATTCAGGTATAAACAGTTAACTTATCAAATACTGAAAAATTCCCAAACCTTGGTATATGATACCTAAAATTGCCCTTTCATTGTGAATGTACAGGCGCAGCTGGGAACTGAGTATTTGGCTAAGGAAGACAAGATCCAAGAGGGAGCAGAAGCCTCGACTGCTAAGGATGCTGAAAGGGATCGAAGTCTACTTTAGGCACTATTCTAGATTAATTGTTTTCTAGTTTTTTAACATCATCTCTGTACTAAGTATTATGGAGAATCAATAAAGAACTTTATTTCTAAATTGAGATGTTAATAAGTGCTAAATTTAACAAACTATACCAAAAGATTCTAAAATTGGTCAAAAACCTATAAGATAGGTTCATCCCAATCGGAAAGGGATGAGGACAACAAGTCCACTATAACCAAAACATGAATCAAACTGACAAGAAAAAAAAAACAGAGATTGATCTTCAAACGTACTTCTAACCTATCCATATTTGGAGTGTCCAAAAGGATTAAGATGAAGAACACGAATCAAACTCTATCATCCAAAATCCATTTAGTCTAGACATAGCTTCTCACAAAACTACCAAAATTCCGTCTAACAGCTAAGCTTGTAAAAGCATTACAAGAACTAGCTAATATCTGACGCAATTTCTTTTGAAAGAAATTTGGGCTTCTTCCACAACCAATCAAGAGAACAAAGTGTTTGTTGCTCATGATAGTATTCTTCTAATAATTAGCACACCTGGTCGTCTGGGAGAAAAACACTAATTATTACAAGAATAAGTGGGAGAAAAGTACAAGTCGATTTAATTCGATCATGAGAAAAATCATGGAGGGTCATGAAGAACAATCATGAAACTTGTACAAGACGATTAAAGTCGACCAAGAGCAACAAACTGCGGCTCCTCGAAAAAGGAAAGGTTAAAGACATGATCTTATAAACCCACCGCACAAAAGCGAATGTCATTCGCCGGAGAACTCTCAAAACAAGTGAAAGTGTCTCTAAAGGAATATCTTAAAGTAATTGAGAAAATTCCAAATTGTTGTTCAAAAGCCCTAAAAGGTCAAATCTCAAAGACACAGAAAATAAAGGTTATTTCTGAAGAGATAAAAGACCTGCGCAGAAACGGAAACTGACTCTAGATTTTGGCTAGAACCCAAAATCATCGTGGAATCCATATCTCGTCAAGACATGAAGCTTGATAATTTAAGTCAACAAAAGACCTAAATTGGTTTTCCAAAAAGAAAACTGAGAAGGATGGAAACATTCGTGTTTCCCGAAACGAGACAAGAAGAATAAAGATTCTTCCAATCAAGTTATGTCCACAAGCATGCTTCAGAAATCTATCGACGGATTAAAAGCACGCAAGAGTTAGAATCTTTGATTCAAAAGGCAATCAGAGAAATTTGATTCCTGGAGAATGAAGAAAATCTTGAATCACGAGTTTCAAGAAGGTAAGTGGGAGTAAACAAACCTTCCGGGTCCGTATGCAGAGTACATACAAAAGATTGAGTACGACATAAGGTGTTGTATAACAGTAACGAACTGACTCAATAAAGGACCACACACAAAAGGATAAAATGCCATTTTGGGCATCTGAAGATCTATAAGCATAGATCAAAAGGATGATAGGATTAGAGAGACTCAGTACGCTGAGATGCTTGAGATCCGAAACAGAAAATCTAAGACTCGGAAAGTCTAAAAGAATTTCGACCCAAAAACTCATGACAGAGGGCGTTGCAAAACTCGGAGTCTAAAAGACACCGATGAGCTAGCACGCATGAGAGAGACATTTATGTTCGAAAACATAAAGTCAATCATGTTGGACATGATTAGCATTTAAACATCCGAATTCGGATTGGAAAACCGAAACACTACTTAGTACATCCTAGAAGGCTAAAGGATGAAGTAGTACAAAGTTGAACATGTCATCGTAGCAAACTTCCAGACATGGAAGGAAAGTAGGCTAAAAGTGTTTTAAGCCGGGAACTGTTGCAAATACTACACAAAGAATTAAAGGCCTTAACTCTAGTAAAGATTACTAGATATTATCAAGGTTGAAGATAGTAATCTTCAAATTAATTGATAATAAGCAAAGTTTAAAACCGACTACCACGGTAGTCAAACTAAACTGTCACCTAAGACATAGTATGAGATTCATACAAAGTCTAAGGCATGAGGTGTAATTTTAAACCTCGACAAGTAAAACTGAGTGGGTAAAAGGAGTTTTACGGAAGAGGCTCAGATTTACAACTCTCGTTATCAGAAATAATAAGAATTATTTCACCTGTCGTCTAAACTTGGTTTAGTGTTTAAACGACAGTCCATAGATAATAAAACGTTCCGAATAGGTTTGTCAGATACGTGATCTGATGAATGAAACCCTATTAAGTGAACTTGGAATATTTATTATCAAAAATCCCTGGTCCAGGTCATTGCATGGACAACAATGACTCACGAAGACTAGCACGGGAGTCGATGGGTTAGCGCAGTTTCATGGGCTATAGGAATAGTATATTCTATTCGACTACGTGGGTGTATAAAAAGTTTATACACTGGATAACCCTCAAATGAGAAGTACATCATTCGTGATGAACGTCAATACTTCTCATAAAGACAATTGGAGAGATTCCTCAAAACATGAGTGCTCCACTCATCTTATGTAAGGAATGCCCGACTTTGGTTCCGTTAAACGCCGCGCCGTAAAAGGAGGTTATAAAGACGGATACTGGGAAGGACAGGATAGACATGAAGATAAGTGGGAGCGCAAGAATGGATTGTGTCACCCTAATCACATTAGGTACAAAGTGTCTCAAGGCCACTTGATGAGTAGCAACTGAAAATGCGTGGCCGCGCTCAAACGGATTAAAAGTTAATCGTTTGTCTTTTACAGTTGTACTCAGATATCAAGAAAGTCTGAATGATGTGACGTATCAGATGGGATACTAAATTGACACGGGAATCGAGGCATTGCACTTGTTCTAAGTCCAAGTGGGAGTCTGAAGGAGTTGAAGGAGATGTCCTTCGACCAAGGTGACAATGCGAACAATTTGTCGGATAGGACAATTGATGTGGAAGATCATCAAGTCCGATTGATTTAGGGATCGTAGAGTTGTAGCTAGAGACCAACTACGATCGTCGAATTACGAAGTAATTCGCGGCTAACTTCGATCGGATCCTACAACGGGTTACACATAAGAGTGACAAATTGATCTAGGATATGACTAGTGGGAGTGAGATATAATCATGGGAGTGTCCCATAAACATATCTCATAGGCCTAAAAAGGAATTAGGCAAAGATAGTACAAAAAGGCCAAAAACAGGGTTTTTGGGCCTAGACCGGTTCGGGTACTTCTAGGACTCGGATTGGGCTGAATTTTGGAGGGTTAGTTGCTGATATAATAAACATTATATCTGCCAATTTTCGTGGTGTTTGGACACCTCCTCCTTGGGGAATTGAGAAAATACTAATAGTTGCTATTTTCGACTATTTCCCTAAATCTTATTCTAAAGGGTGTTTTAGGAAACCTAAAAGGAGGTGGATTCTTATTAGGGTTCTATATAAACACTCTTAGGGCAGAGAATAAGGTGTGGAATTTCTCTCTAAGATTTCTTACTCTACCACATCAAGTAGAGAGGAGAAAGTGAGCTAATTCCCATTACTATCAATCTAGTCAAAGAAGAAGGTGTTCTTCTTTTCCAACCACCATTGGTGTGCTAGCTATACAACAAGGTGGGAGATCAAATTGATTGCTCGTGTCCCAAGTAGAGGAGCTACACTTGAAGCTCTTGGTCTTCTTCAATCAATTCAACTAGTTCGAGGGAAAAGCGATTAAGGTAATCTACTATCTCCATTAGATTAATTACTAGTTTTGCATGTGATCCTGGGAATACTAGTGTAGACATTAGATGTCATATTTCCGCTATAAACACTAGTAGAAGGGTGTAAATCCCTACACTGAGTAGTAGGGCAAGGTGGACAAACTACAAGTCGAAGATGGACTCAACATTAATAAGAGTTGGAATGCAGCACATCTAAAGTTGTACCATTTCTAAACTCTAAACTATTTTTATTACATTTCATCTTGAATAAAATTACTGACTTAAGCATCGGAGAGTCGGTGGCTACGCCACCGACCAACCCTCTAGCTCGATTTTTTGCAGGTTAGAGCATCTTACCCAGACAACAAACGTCTCGCCAGAGGTGTATCTCTAACCTTCTAAATTCTACCTCAAAAGTCTACACTGTCTTAAAAACTCTACTGAGTAACTTTTGTACTGGAGGGTCGATGGTTCCACCATCAACCTCCCCTCTTACCCAATCGCAGAGCGACTAAACACGACCGGGGGACAAACATGGTTGGAAAACAACACCTCCATCATCCACCAACTTTAGTCGACTTTAGAGACAACAGTCTGGAAAAGTTGATTCAACTTCTAGGCTAAAGGGCACGAAACATTCTACACCTACAATCTGGGGCAAAAAACATCAAATAACCCCTTGGGAGCACGACCTAGCTGGAACCAGACCTGAATCTTGCACTATCCTGGACTCCACACAAGGTTAATCGATATTCATCTCGACTCCCATACTGATAACAGGAAGTATTGAATGTCTTCACCCATTATTTCTATCATTCTTTGTTGATAGAAAATTACTAATTTGTGCGCCGGAGGGCTGGTGGTGTTGCCGTCGACCTTCGCTTTTGTGTGTGCAGCTCGGTCAAAGCTCGTGGACAAACAGGAGAAACACAACATTCACCCATCCACCGAAGCTAGCCAGCAAATAATCAACCTAAGTCCAGAAAATAATGTTCTGCACTTAGGCTGGGGGGACAAATGGTGCCTAAAATGCGAGCTCGAATTCCCTCAAAGCTAAATGGAGACTAGAGCTATCAACTTTAAAACTTCAGACGAAGAACATAAGACTTCAACGAAAAACAAAAAATTTCTAGAAGCTTACTGTCGCTTCGACGAAGCAGCAAGGTTCACGCTCGAGCTCCAACTGGCCTAACAGGGGACAAATAATACCATGAAATGCAAGCTTAAACTTCCAACATAGCCACACAGAAGACTAGAGCTATCGACCTCATACTTCAGATGAAGAACATAAGACTTCGACGAAAAAACAAAAATTCTAAGAAGCTTACTGTCGCTTCAAACGAAGCAACGAGGTTCACGCTCGAACTTCAACCGGCTTTAAAGGGAGCACTACATACCTTTTTGTACCCCCCACATGATCCACACAAGGCGCCATTAATCTCCCTTCCTCTAATTCTCTTTCTACACATTGTATCGGGTCGAGACGTCTCCGAGACTCCACCGGCCTAAGGAAGGTTCGAGATAGATACATCCTGGGGAATATAAATACCTCGGGTGTTACCGAAAGAGAAGGAAAGCTCGAGACCTCAAAGTCATCAAAATAACACAACGGCTTTGAGATCTCACTCTCTTCTTGAAAGAATTCACCCTCGAGCTCTACATGGCAGAATGACGCCTTAAGGCTCTCGACTCTGACTCCAACTACAAAGTCTCAAAAGTCTACAATTCTAGATGAACGCATTCGAAAATGATAGCCCTTGGGCCAACTCAGTAGACGATAGAACAACCCCGAAGGTCAAGCTCGAGAAGAGCACTGGAGAAATTCTCGCCACTAAGCTCGAGATGACAAACCTCAAGTCTGAATTACTTTGTAATACTTCTTACTCAACTCATTCTTGCTTGTTTGCAATGTTCCTTATACGTACTTTTTTTTTTTTATTGTGTAACTTAACTCATGAAATTCATTGAAGAAATCATCGCCCTTGCAAATATTCTGATGTTCAATACTACAGTCCCGTTAAATGGATTGAGCCAACACTTAGTCCAGCTAGACTATATTTGGTCTCTCTAGGGCAACTAAAGTCCCGCTAAATGGATTGAGCCAACACTTAGTCCAGCTAGACTATGTCTGGTCTCTCTAGGGAACTAAAGTCCCGCTAAATGGATTGAGCCAACACTTAGTCCAGCTAGACTATATTTGGTCTCTCTAGGGCAACTAAAGTCCCGCTAAATGGATTGAGCCAACACTTAGTCCAGCTAGACTATATTTGGTCTCTCTAGGATAACTAAAGTCCCGCTAAACTTGAAACGTCTAGGCATCTAATACTATCATAACACCTAAGGAACGAGCCGACACTTAGTCCATCTAGACTACTTCAAGCAAATTCAAGGCCAATATTCCATAAATAGCAAAACACGGATTTCGACAAGTGTACTACCCAGAAAAAAGGTATGTGTTTCACACATTGGTCGAGACCTTTGAAAATAAATGTGTCATATAGTTGTTGAGACCCCCCACAAAAATCATTTGTTGTCTGTTTAATTATATGTCACTTGAGCATATTTGTTTACACACATGTATATAAATGTTCATACACACTTGTATGTAAATGTTTACACACACATGTATATATATACACACAGACACACATATATATATGTATGCACAAATTTTTCAAAAAATAATCAATTTTGATTTAAAAGGAAAAAAAAAAATTAATACCGACCTCCAGACTGCTTAACGACAGTCTGGAGGAATGTCTCCAAGCTACCCACGGTAGTTCGGAGGAATAACCTCCAAACTGCCGAAAGGCAGCCTGGAGGAATTCCTCCAAACTACCGAAAGGTAGCCTGGAGGAAGCCTCCAAACTACCTTTAGGTAGTTTGGAGGAATTAATTCCCCCAGACTACCACCAGGTAGTTTGGAGGGAATTCCCCCAAACTAACTTATGATAGTTTGGGGGAAACCTCCAAACCACCTTGTGGTAGTTTGGAGGAAACCCTCCCCAAACTACCTAGGGGTGGTTCGGAGGAAACCTCCTCACCCACTAACCGTGGGCAATTTGGAGGCCCTCCCGAACTGCTTTTCGGTAGTGTGGACCGGATCTGTCCGACTAATTTTGCTACATATTCGTGGTGACAACTCGATGTTTTTTTTAGATCCGTAAATATTTGCGTATTTTTAAAATCATTATAAGATCGAAGACCAATTTCGACACTAAGTCGTATTTCACTCGAAGTGGTCAGACAATCAATATGTTCGACGAGAGAACATATTTCGGACACGTCATACAATTTTCAAGAATACCAGAACTTCCCCGATCAAACGCTAAACACCGACACCTCCTCGGAAATACGAAATCTACTCTCTAAGCGAGCAAATCACTAACTTAGAGAGTGGGGGACAAACTGTAGTGGTCAAAAATCGTGTTGGGCCCACTTCGTCTAAAGGTCGCCTAGACCGAGCCTACTTCGAACAAATATCACTTGGGCCCGACCCACTTGCCTACTAGTTGGACACTCTCCAACGTGGAATTCGGCCAACTAAAGGTCCAAACGGCTCTAAGCCCTTGTGAACGTCCATCTAGACGAACAATAACCTATTAAAAGCAACAATACTCCAAGCACCCCTTGGTCGCCCTCAACCGAGTATGCCGGTTACCGAGTCAACCTCAACTCCGGAGACCTCGCCACGTATTCATTTGACGAAGTCCCTCTAAAACCCCACGTCGCCTTAAGTACCGTTAGGTGATCTCAGACTACGAAGAGCCTAAAGTCGAGGCGGCGTAATCGTACGATCGAGTTACTCCTGGTGACAGATCGACGGCCAAGAACGAGTCTCCCTTAGGGTTTGGGGTCACCCTCGACCCCAATCATCTCGGATCTGACAGACTCCACGAGTCCATCAGTCGCCTATAAATAGAAGGAGACTCAGACTCCAAAGGCACCGAATACCGACTAGAAAACTACAGAACATTCTTCTCTCTCTCTCACATATTTAGTATCTTCTGATCAGTGCTCTAGACGGCGAGATTACATCTTCAAGCTCCATCACCCTCGAAGTCCTTCTCAAGTTCTTGTTACATCCCACTTCTTCCTTATCCAGAATCTCCGATCGAGACGACCTCTCGACCTGCTCCAGGAGATCAATCCGACCAACTATCCCGTAGAGTCGAAGCTCCGGCCACTCTACGAGTCTAGCCACCCTCCGACGATATAACACGGTGACACCCTCAGCATTCTATCGTTTAAACACCTATCTTTTATAGTTTGCTGACTTGACCGTCGGAGTGCCCTTGGCAAGACACCATCCCGGTGTCCCCAAGACTTCACGGTTTTACTTGTTTTTGTCTGTCTACAGGTCCAACCGGAACTTCGTCCATCTCGAGGTCTAAAGCCCAAGTTGTCGGTGGCCCACCAATCGACGATCTACTAATTGTGTGATTTTCTACCGTCCACAATTACAGAAGCAATTGCAGTTCTTTTGGGTGTGAAACTAGCAATCAAATTAAATCTTAACAAAGTGATTATCGAAAGAGATGCAATCACCGTTATTCGAGCTTGCAATACGAATGATGGGCACACCCCATGGAGAATTAGGAATGTTATATCAGAGATCATGAATGAAAAGGAAAGGTTGGAGATGGTAGAATTCCGATACACCTTGCGCACAACAAACAAAGTTGCGCACACTAGTCTCCGAAGCATTGGAACTCAATATTTGTAAACAATGGGGTTGTCATGAAACACCGCCTAACATTGTTAGTGTATTACTTTCCGAACAGAACCATAATGTAACCTCAAATTTAATTGAATAAATTAAGGCGTGAGCCTCTTTCATCTGAAAAAAAAATCTTACTTATTCTTACACGAAGGTTTGAAGTAATTTATTCTGGATCTAATTTTTTAGATATATGTTACTATGTTAAAATAGTGATAGGAAAATAATATATTCATCAAAGAACATGTAATTAAATTATTGTACAAGTACATTTATGTTGTAAATGAAAAAAATTATTTAGTAGGCTGGACGGATTTAAAATTATAGTTTCGTTCCCATGCTTGCAACCAATTGCAAATTATGAGAATACGTTCTGAGCTATAGATTTAGAAAAATCGAGTGATTTATTTTCAACAAAACAAAAATTTAAAGAAATATTGACCTAACTTCTCAAAGGAGAATAAAAGATGAAGTTATGTTAGAAGCGTTTGCCCGAAGGCAAAGACAAACCTATTATAATAATACATATGTTTCAAAAATTTAAAAGCTATTTTTACTCTAGTCCCTTAACAATAATTGATAATTGAGTTTCCTTCCCTGAAGAGTTAGTACTTATTGTGTTTCCTCCTTATGCTTACTAATTTCGTTAAGAACACCAAGGTGATGTTTGACGTGCGAAAAAAAAAACATATGGATGCAAAGGATAACAATCTAATAATGTGATTTTAATAATTATAATACCATACTATGTTGTCAAAAATATCAGTTGTATAGACTTATTTTTTTGTAAATTGTTTCATTTAAAAATTTACGAGTCCAAATCCCTTGCTCCAAAACATGGTTCTAGCGTTTGGCGCAAGCAACAAAACCATGGGATTACATTAGTGACTCATTGGGGTAAGCTCAATTATCAATTGGTGTTGAGAAGTATAAAAGTCTGACATTTTTTTGTTTTTTTTTGTTGAACCAGATTTTCATTAAAATATTAAAGCGTTATTACAGTATTTATCAACTAATATACAAGGAATATTATTCCACTTCTTGCTCATATTCTTCTTTCTTGCCCATCTCGCAAGTTTGTCTGCGTTCGAGTTGGAAGTTCTTCTGATGTATTTGAATCGCATCGCTTCGAAATTTTTCCTACTTTCTCGGATTTTCTTGATGTGGATAAGTGATTGTCATTGAACTGAATGATGTTTATTGTGCAGATGATTGATGAGATTCATGTTGTCGCTTTCAATGATAATAGACTTTAGATTCTTTTCATTCGCCCATTCTAAGCCGGATAAAATTGCAATAGCTTCACTTTCTTCACTATTCCTAGCTCTTGCGATTTTTGCCTGCGCTGCTATAAATTTTGATTCTGCATTATGAACAATTAAACTAATTCCCATACTGGACGATATATTCGTAAAAGATGCATCAACAATAATCTTAATAAAGTTATTTTCCGGAGGTTGCCATTTTTCGTATGTTTTGTGATTATTCTTCTGATGTTTAGTATTGATTTTAGGAAAATTTTCTATCATTTTAATGATAGTATGAAGATCATTTATTTCATGCTGGAAACAGTGATCACATCTAACTTTCCATAAGATCCAGAGAATAGACGTAAAATGTATATTCTCTTTAGTATAACAAGAATCAACATTTAATTGGACAAAGTAGTTCTTAAATAAAATTTTCTGTTCGTTTAAATTTTATACTTTGATGAGTTGACAGGCACTTAGTGTCATCTTTAGGGTCTCTAAAATTACTACTTCTATATTGTAATTGAATATTGAATAGAGTATTCTATTCAGTATATTTTTTTAACAAAAATTCTAAAGTTTTATGCCGATCTTTAAGTTGTTAGAATATAACTGTCTCATTGGAAAAGATCTCGAACAATTTAATGTTGTAGGTAGTAGAGACCTCAAAGTAAACCTGATGGGACCGAAATTTTGACTACTTTATGCCATGTTATCTTATCTTTGCAATAATACCATTAGTTAATCAGTTAAAAGTACAAAAACATATAAAGTATGCTATAAATAAAATAAAGTGGGCTCGAGTTATTTATTTTTTTTTTTTGTTGAAAAGTTATAATATATTAGTAGGAAATGAGAGTTCTATTACAATACATTTTACAAAGAAAATAAGGAACGTGTTTCCAAGCTTTCGATCTGTTTTTCGCTCGAGCCCATTTAGCCAGCTTATCTGCCACTCCATTGAATTTCCTGCTTGTGTGAGAGAATTTGACTGTTTCCAATCTGTTTTTAATTTCTAGGATTTTGTTCAGATGCACTTGAGATTGCCATTGGATATTGTTCTTTCCCTTCTGAAGAAATTTTATAATATTGATGTTGTCGCTTTCAATTATGATTCTTTTATATTCATGAGATTCTGCCCATTGCATTCCTTTAAGGACTGCTATTGCCTCACCTTCCTCTGAGTTTCTGCTTCTAGCTGTGAAAGTTGCCGCTTCAACTAGTTTAGATTCATTGTCATGGATGACTAGACTGATTCCTGTTATATGTTGTATATCTAAAAATGAGGCATCTACGTTTATCTTGACAAAAGGCGATATTGGGGGTACCCATTTGCCTTATTCTGTTTTGTTCTTAGGTTCTTGTTCCTTTTGTACTTGTGGGAATGTCGTAATGATCGAGATCATATTTTCTAGCTTATTGATTTCGTGTTGGAAGCAATGGTCGCATCTTATTTTCCAAATGTTCCACATGATGGTGGCAAAATGAATATAGTTTGCCGTACAATCCGTAACATTATTGTTTTCCCAGGTGAAGATCCAGTCTCTAACTGATAAAATGTTTTCTGATATAATATTAAAATAGAACCAGATATTTTTCGCTATAGGGCAATGGAGAATGGCATGTTCGATGGTTTCTGTCTCATTGCAGTTCGGGCAACTTTGATTGTTATCTGTGTATTTTCCTATTCTATCCTTAGTGGGGAGAGCGTTATTACAGAGTTTCCAAATGAAGATTTGTACTCTAGGAACCACTGGTAGGGACCAAAGAAAGTTCCAATTGGGAGACCAGGGTTGGGGAGAGTTCATGCTGAGCCTCAGATGTTGATACATAGATTTGACACTGAATTTACCATTTTTTGTGAGAGTCCATTTCCTTTGGTCTTCACCATCTGTCACTATCGGGATGGTGAGGATA